>NC_143438.1:17547500-22347500 GCF_987193195.1 Phasianus colchicus | reverse complement strand
TACAAAAGCACGCATTAAGCAATGTTCTGGGAGATATACAGAAGTCAGGAGGCACAATTACTTCATAGGGCTGCTAAAGGAATACCCATCTGCCCCTCAGCTTCCACTGTCAAACAGATATGAGGCCCTGGGTGTGACAGTTGAGGGATATGAAAATTTGGAAGAAGAGACATCTGTGAGAGTTTCCCCTTCAACATCAGATCAACTGAGGCTTTGCAGCAGGTATAGCACCAAAACCAGCAAGACTGGTGCCTCCACCAGAATTTTGGGTTTTATAATTTCAAAATCTGCTGGGGCCCGATCACCTGATTTGATGGGAGAAGTGTTTCATAGCCTGGTGAGAAAGATTAGAGAGAGTTTTAAGCTAGGATGAGAGGGGAAAGGAATTAACTTAAGGAACACTGATGTTATGCCAGGGGATGATGCAGTACTCTACGAGGATGGCAAGGCTAATGGGAGCATCTATGCTCTCCAAGGAGTGTTGAGGGTTCAGGAGCACATCTGAAATGCTTGTATACCAACAAAAATATAAGCGTACATACAAATACAGTATGAGGAACAAATGGGATGAAGAAGCAGCTTTTGTTCTTTACAAGTGCTCTGATACCATCAGTATCAGTGAGACTTGATGGGACAAGTCCCACAGCTGAGTGCTGGAAGAAGGGCTGTTGGCTGTTCAGGAGGGGCCAGGAGTGTGTGAATGTATTGTCCTGTATGTATGAGAGAGACCAGACTATATGGCCATTGCTGTTAGGGTTAATTGATAGAGAGCATCTAGCTGAGGATTAAGAGTATGGATAGCAAAGCAGATGTTGCTGTGGCTGTCTCCTAACAACTGCCTACCCGGAATGAAAGTGTGGACAAGTTATAATATAGCAATATCTAACTGGTTATAATTAATAATATTTCTTAACTTTTGATTAGTGCTGAAGTGGTCAATCAGTTGGACTTGATCTATGAAGGTTCCTTCGAACTGAGCTAATTCTATTCTATATTTGGTAGACTTCTCATGATGCAACGTATTCTTGTTTCTGACAGCTCTGCTATATAAATTCATACACACGCTTCCCAAAAAGGGGATGAATTCATGGGACTACACTGTTAGAACCAAGAAGGCTAAACCAACAAGGCTAAACCAAATACAATCTTATTTCTAAAAATAAATTTTAATTGTATTGTCACTTTCAAATAAGGAAGGGAAAGCTAAAGAGTTCAGCAATTGAGGTCTTGATCTCTTAGTGTTATATAGTCGTGCCCAATACTAAAGTATGAAGATAAAATAGAAAGTACTGTTTTTGTCAAGAAACGCGTGTGTACTTTACAAATATTAATGAAGCAACCTTCACAGTACCCAAGAGACACAGGAGTATACTTGCAGGGAGGATTTTAATGGAAATAATTTGAACTGCTTGCTCAACCACAGAAATATAAAGATATCTTTAAAATGCCCACAAACATCCTGTGTGTTACAAAAAGTACACCAGGAGCATGCCCTCTGCGCTACTTAATTCACTGTAGCCAAGTGCTTTCAGAGCAGACTCCTTCTGTCTTCTGTGACCAAAAAAAATGAATGATGTATCACAGAATATTATCCTGGGCATTTTTTCCCCTAAAGTTATTTACCAAGAATGCGTGTTATTCAATTTTTGCTTTGGGCTGCTAGAATGATACATGTTTGATGTTTGTTTTACTATAGATCAAAGAGCTGCAATGTTTAATGTAAAACTAAACATGTTCCAGTTTTCTTGGAAGAAAAAGCAGTGAAAAAATAATTTCTTGCACTTAGTGAACTTTGGCATCGCTACATAGTAGCATGCATGAATCTCTAACTGAACTCAAGTGAGTTGAAGGTTGGAGGAAAAAGACTTCATCTGGCCAAAATCCATATTTATAGTTCACAGTACTGGATTCCTAACATGCAACACAGGGAGTGCATTCTAGCAGCTTGGTGCTAGCAGCTTGATGCAGCTATCTGGAGTCCGCACAGGAGGAGGCTTTTTTTTTTTTTTTTTTTTTTAGAGTAAGGAGTACAAGAATGGGGTCATTTCTCCTTAACTCTCTCCCAGCTTCAGCATTTTGAGGCTCAAAGACATGCAGAGAAAGATGACTTTTTTAAAAAAAAAAGAATTCATCAGATTTCTATGTGCTTGTCCAAAGAAATGCATTATCATCAGCAGTAGACTTGTGCCCACAAGCAAAGGAAGAGCATTTCTTGTGTAAGTCCATTGTAAGCCCCTCAGTGTAGGATCTAGCTGTCTTGCTGATAACTCCATAGTTGTTCTCAGATCTTTCAGGAAGATTTTAGAATGTGCCTTATAAAAGCACTATTAATGAAATGTTTACTTTCTCATGAGATTTTTTTCATTGCTCTTTGAAGATTAATATGTATAGGTTTGTTTCAGAGACAAGAGTTTCAGTCACCAGTGGATGACAGTAATGGCTAGATCTCTGGCTGTTGAGATAGTATGTTGAGATGACATATTTAGATTCCCTAGAAGTCTTTTCACACGATCAAAGGAATACAATAAAGATCTTGCCAAGATTAAATCTTGCATTTCTCATTGGAACTCCCACTGAAAGGTGAGAGTTATGTAGTAGCTATCAGAGTTTACGCAGCCCTACCTCAGTGGTCAACTGCCCCTGCAACACTGAAGTCTCTCGACATTCATTTGTTGTGACAGTATTCAAACAAATGCAAATTTCAAAACATACAACCATCTTTTCAAATTGGAATCACAGTTTACGGGTTTGCACTGATGGGCCTGAGATAACATGAAGTATCACTTTATGGTGCTGTATTTCTGGTTTGTCAGTGGCAAGAACTAACATTCTAATTTGAATATTTAATTTATGCAAAGAATCTCCAAATGACCATACTTCAAACAAACAAGTGTAAAAATCTTATAACCCTCTTTTCAAATCAGGGTGCCCTGAAGTGCTTGGTCAGCATTTTTGCAGATGTTCACCATGCCCCAGTGGCAGGATTCTGAACCATCAGAAATACCACCTGATGAGGATTTGTGCTATCTTGTGACCACTGATGATCTGGCCTCAGTGCTTCATTTTCTAGAATTATATTTGTAATATAAGAAGAAACATATCTGCTTTATCAGTCATTTGCCCGTTATGGTGCCTTGCATCCCCCCACAGGGTCAAGCATAAACAAGTTTTCTCACAGCAAGAGTGAGATAACAAAGGAATTATCATCCACAGCTCATATACCTGTAATACCAATTGTGGATGAACGCGTATGCCTGATGCAACAGTAAATCACTCTAGATATAGAATGACTCCCTTGAATCATATATAGTCTTCTATACACCTTATGCTAATTCTTCCTTTCCACCTTCTGCTTATAGTACTAGTGTCAAATAATGAAAGATGAAGCAGAAGACTTTGCATGCTAGTATAACGTTTTCCTAAATATAATCTGCAGAAGATTTCAGCAAACTATGTATAAATACCTCTATTTGTTTCGCTAGCATGCAGATTTTTGCTAACATGTTAAAATTATCTTCTTTGACACTTTTGCTAACAAAAGTCCAAGGGAGAATCAGATGGATGAGTCTGCTGTTTCTACAGAACTAAGTCTGTAGGACTAGTAAAAGAATTAAAGTACATATAGATAAACAGTACACTTCAGAAGAATCAACATGTTTTCCAAAAAGGAGCCACATCTCATAAATCTCTTAGAACTCTCTGATGATGCAGACAAATATACAGTCAGTTTAATATGTCTCAGTTTCCAGAAAGCTCTTAAAGTAATGAAGCAGCCTGTGCATAAAATGGAAGATAATTCCTCAAATAATTAGATACTTAATATGCAAGGGTAGAAGAAAATGCTTGATTTTAGCCATGGAGTGGGAACATCATCAGCCTGTTGTGTTGAAAAGCAATAAGACTGATGTGATGGGATCTTCTTTTCAGAATGGTAATAAAAAATCTGGATGAACATGAGCAGCAAGACTTCCAGTAATGTTAGATTACAAAGTATAACAGGAATGAGTTGCATATAGCCCTTGCTGAATGATTGAAATTTCAAATGCAGGATGAAATGCAGATATATAGTAAATGGTGGCCAGGGAAATAAGAACTCTTAGTTTAAATAATAACTGATACATTCTGATCTAATAATTACTACTCACAGATGAGATTTTCGTTGCATATATATGGATGCAACAACTCAAAAGTGATCAAAAAATAAGGATGATGTTGAAAGTTGTTAGGAAAGAAACAGAAGAATGATCTTATTAGAATATCACTGAATACTCCCATGGCACATCACCATCTTGATTATGGTATATTGTTCTGCTCTGTCAATAATTAAAATGATATAACAAAACTAGAAGACGTCTAGAGAAAGACAGACAGGTACAGAAGAGCTCTCCTACAAGACTCTTCAGTTTGAAAAAGAGACAACTGAAGAGGGGTAGCTGGATTCTATAAAATCATCAGAGATTTTGAGGTGTTGACTAGGGGATGACTGTTAGGTAGTTCATCCAACACAAGAAAAGTAAATTATGCTGGACTGGGAGAAAGGAGGTTCCAAATAAAAGGAAAAAGCTCCTCATCCAATGTACAGTCAAACTGTTGCAAGAAGTTCCTTGACAAGGAGTGGCATGGATACTAGAAATGTGTATGTATTCAAAAAGCCACCGAACACTCATAAAAGAGCAGCCATCAAGGATTATATACAAATCCTAGGACATCTACATCTGGAAGGCAATGAACTGCAAATTGCTAAAGGATGAGAAAATATTCTGGGAACATTTCAAAATATGAGTGCTCTGCAACATTCCTTCCTAGGTACTAACTGTTTGGCTGGTCCTATCATTGGCATAACCCTGTAGGACTCTTACACCACTTTCTGCCCTGGTAACCACAAGGATGTCCCCTTACAAATATTCCTATGTAGGATATCACAAAGATCTACATCCTATTATTGTGCTGCTGTTGTTTTGTTTTTAATTTTAAAACACAGTGTGGAACAGAGTACAAATTGAACAGCAAATTGCTGTTTTGTTTGTTTTTCCTACTGCAAAATAGATAATTCCAAAATTGTGACCTCTGTTTTCCTCAGCATACTGAAATGCCAAAAGCTCCATTCTGCAAATGCAGGGGCACTCATTAGCCATGCATTGGCTTCCTCAACTGTGCCATTCTGGACTATTTATGTATGCAGCACACAAAGTATGCACAGCAGGTGTTGTGTTAAGCTCTTCTCTAATATGTTTGGATGAGCTGCTTCTAATTAGTTATACTTGCAAACAGTGTTAGAAAATGTGGTAAATATGGTCATGCAGGCTATCTACCTAATAGTCCAGATAAGCTGTTTTGCAGGGTCTGGATAGAAGTTGCTGTTGCATGTAAAGTAGAAATAGGCTATCCACACTTTAAGGACAGTTCATAAACAGTTCAGAAAAATGTGAAGACTGCTGTGTATTTTGCATCTATAGCTAATCTTTATTTGTTGCACAAAATACTTGCTATCACATAGTAATGTCAGAGCTGTTACTGGATGTATGGAATAATAATCTAGAGGCTGCCATAAATGGTAAAGCTCTGAGCATTTCAAGGACAGTACCTCACTTAAAAGATCCAGTCAACACAGTCCAGATTGAGCTGAGAGATCAACAGTGAACACAACTAATGAATAGCTAGGCTGTTTCTCTGGACACCCTGCTCATGAGAAGGCTGACTCAGCATGATGGATGTTAGTAGATTGGGCCAATACTCTTGCTTATGAAAGATGGTAGTCCATTTAAAGCTCTTCTTTCCACAATTTAGATTAAAACAGGTAAATAGAGAACAAAAATCTGATCTTTAACTGGTACTAACCTCAGTGTCACACTTTAGATTCTGGCAACTGGTGGTCTGCCCCAGTGCTAGATCTGCAGCAGCATGGCTGCAGCTTGAGTTGAATTCACACCTGCTTGAAACCATGCTAAGCCCCACTGGTGCCATAGAAAAAGCTGCAGTTTGTAACACTGGGCTTTGTGCTGATGCAGCTGTGCCAGATGGTGGCTATCTATAGCATGAAGAAGGCTGACATGGCATTTGGCTTGAGCTACTAAAACCCTAAATATGCTTCACTTTAAAATAAGCATCTAATATGAATAACATCTAAATTGAGGGTCTTATCCCAACACAGTATCAAATGATGGTTTAATCCAGTGGCTATTCTCAATTACTGAAAATTCAGGGTACATCCTTTTCTGGGATGCTATACTGGAAAATCTAAGATTCCTTCTGTAACCCCTGAGACTAAATAGCTCCAAGAAAAGGAGTTTTAAAATAGCAACTCTAAAATTGCCAAAAGCATACTAGTACTAATTAGATTTACTGAAGTCTATGAAAGCATTGATGACCTAGCTTGTGGCTTGGCATAATTTTAGAGAACATGGAAGACAATAGGTGAAACTCTGCCAATGTTATTATCACATTTCTAAGAACTGTCCGAGCAATACTTGTTCAAATTAATTATACAGGATAAATGAGTTTGCCTAATGAATACCATTTACATGAATGCATCAGTGAATGAAATATGGACTAGTAGAAGCTATGTTAAACTTAAAATTTCTGTGCTGCTATAGGCTTCCACCCCATTCAACTGAAGTTGAGGTGATCTCCCTGGATGAGAACAAACTAGATGTGACCTGCTGGAGAGGAAGAAGGTCTCATATAGTCTGAAGTGAAAGTCTTCCCAAACCCACTTATTCATTTTTTTTTTCTCCTTTAAGTCAGACTACCACAGACAGCATCTAGAAGTGTCTACAATAAGAAAATTGTTAAAAAACGCCCACTGATCTGTCCTGTGTGTGAACATCTGTGTATGCTCCTTCTCCTTTCCTAGAAGAGAATGCCAGGCTGTGGTGTATGCTGAAAGGTTTAGGTTTTATTTCATTTTGTTTCAAAATGCTCATGGAAAAGTATCTTGATGTGGAATATTCTACTCCAGAAGTTAAGTCATTGTAGCTTGTGATAGAGTGGCTTTAAGATTGTCCCATAACAAGTAGACAAAATTGAAGAAGCATCCTTATGCTCATGAACTGAAAGCAAAATGTTGTGCTATTAAATGGAGAAATTACAATACGTATGGTTCACAAGAAAAAAAGAAAAACCCACCTAAATGCAAATGTCAATCAAAAGTGGACATTTAAGCTCATGTTTCTTGTGAGAAGTATGAATGCTATTCCTGTTGGTTGTACAAACTGTTATTTAAATTTCACAAAATAAGGGAATATTCTGATGAAAACATGAAATTTGGAAGAACTGAATTGCTCTTTAAAGACTTTTTTCTTTGTTGAGATTTAGTGTCATGCATGCAATTTCATTATAAATTTGAGAAGACAATTTTTGCTTCCTTGTCTGTTCTCTTAGCTAATGGCTTCCTGCCAGCGCTCATAGTATTTCTAACATATTTGAAATACCAATTATCTGAAGTAATGGTGACCCTCTGCCCTTCTAAAATTTTTAGCTTCACACATAGGGAGTGAAGTTAAACAGCAGATGGTGAAACTGGTTAACTGAATGCTGCTCCCTACCCGAATATAATGTCTAACTGCACACTAGCCGCTTTCTTCTGTTATTTCTTTTCCCCCATGGAATTCATCTGGAGTCTGTTTTTTTTTTTTTTTTTTTAAGGAGAAACCTGGAGAGCTGTAAATCAAAATATTCTATGTTTTCTTAAAACATCTACGGTATACAGTGTGCTCCAGTTCTTGCTGAAAGTCTCTTAAACTAAGAACTCATATGAGTCATTCATTATAATAGCTTGAGTGAAGTGCATGGCCTGCACAATTACTCAATTTTCCTGCAGAATCATTCATTTTTCAAAATGAATTTTTGGCACTCAGGACACTTCTACCAAGTAAACCTGATTTCTAAGAAAATGTTTCTTCAGTACTAAATTCACTTTTTAGATGATCTTCAAAATTATATTCCCACTTGCAGTCAAGCTTGTGTACTTTTTCATTTATCTAATGAAATTTTCAAGTTGATTTGAACTGGGTAGTAATGACTTAAATATGTCTCCATATGTAAAATGTCTTTAACTATATAGGCCTGAGATCACTTCACACTCACCTGGATGAGCATTCCTACATTTCTACCTTTGGGTCTTCAAACAAATTGGAATGAGAATAAGAGTGAAAAGCACTCAAACAAGAGGAGGAAAATCCTAGTGATCTTCCCAAACAACTCAGTTCACTATTGGTCTCAAACACTGATGTTGCTTAATCGAGGAACCTGTATGCAGCCAGCATGACTCAGAGCTCAAATCTTAATCTGTAATTGGTCACTCACACATTGTACAGAAGGCCACTCTGTATTCAGCTCAGTCTGAATAGCTCACTTTTTTCCTTCCTGGTGAAAAAGATATTGACTGCTTCAGCCTTCTGTGTTAAGGACAATTGCTGAGTAGGAAAAACTGGGGAGAGAAAATAGACATAAACTACTTAGAGATGAATACTTAAGATTATGGGGAATGTCTCCAGGTGTCACCCATCCTTCTACCACACTTGTACAGGAGATCCATTAATTCATTGCCATCTTTCCCCTTACCATGTTTGTACAAGTGATACATTCATTCATCCACTGTATTTGCTCATGTACTCATCAACACCAACTGCATAAGAAAGCACTCCAGAAAAGCCTTACT
Source organism: Phasianus colchicus (assembly GCF_987193195.1). NCBI lineage: Eukaryota > Metazoa > Chordata > Aves > Galliformes > Phasianidae > Phasianus > Phasianus colchicus. The sequence goes on along the minus strand of NC_143438.1, from coordinate 22,338,841 downwards.
GAAGTATGGAGTATTTTGGCTCAAGTCATCTCTTAATATTACAGGATTATTGAATCCATTGAGCTGAAAGGAAGCCTAAAAGGTCACCTAGTCCAACTCCCCTGCAATGAATTGTGCAACCTTTTTCAGTGCCTTCTACTCTCATCGTAGAAGACCTTTTCCTTACATCTAACCTAAATCTATCCTCTTTAATCTTGAAGATATTTCTCCCTGTTCTATTACCACAGACCCGCATCTTTTTTACAGCCCCCCCCTTAGATACTGAAAGACCACTTCCAGGTCACCTCAAAGCCTTCTCCTCTAGTCTGAAAAGCCCCAACTCTTTCAGCCTGTCCTCTACATAGCAGAACTGTTCCATTCATATTTGAAGCCCTCCTCTGGATGTGGTCCAACAGATCCATGTCTCTCCTATACTGAGAACTCCATATCTGGACACAGCAGTCCAGGTGAGGCCTCATCAGCACAGAGCAGAGGGGCAGGATCACCTCCCTTGTCCTGCTGCCCACATTCCTTTTGATGCAGCCCAGGATACAGCTGATTTTCTGGGCTGCAAGGGCACATTGACAGCTCACATCCAGTGTTAAAGTCGGCATTACAGCTGGAAAGATTAGCATGATGAAAATGGAAAAAGAAACAAACAGGGAAGGAATACTCACTTGCATCCAAGTAATCACAGGAAAGGCTCCACAGAGAAGGGACCTCCAAAAAGAAATCTGTCCCAACTGGCAGTCAGCCTTTAAATGGGGTCTAGGAGAGGTGCAGCCAGGCTCCACCACTTCCGGTCTCACAGCTGAATTGCCTTCACCTGTGCTGACTCAGTCCTTGCCTCAGGTGATCAATCAGTGGTTCAGGCTGTGACTCAACAGTTCCCATACATCCAGCTTTCCATTCACAAGCACCCCACGTCCTTTTCATCAAGGCTGTGCTCAGTCCTTTCATTCCCCAGCTTGTATTGGTGGTGGATGTTGCCTCAACCCAAGTGCAAACCTTGCACTTGGATTTGTTGAACCTCATGTGGTTCACCTGGGCCCACTGCTCAAGCCTGTCTAGGTCCCTCTGAAAATGGCATCCTGTCCCTCCGATGTATCAACTGCACCCCACATCTTGGTGTCATCCACAAACTTGCTGAGGATGCGCTGGACCCCACTCTCAATGTCACTGAGGAAGATATTAAAGAGCATTGGTCCCAACACTGACCCCTGGGGGACACCACTTATCACTGATCTCCATCCAGACATGGAGCCATTGACCACCAATCTCTGGACTTGATTCTGCAGCCAGTTCTTCATCCATCAAATAGTCCATCCATCAAATCCATATCTCTCCTATTTGGAAAAAAGGATGTTGTGGACTACTGCATCAAAGGCCTTACTGAAATGCAGATAGATTATATCAGTGGCTCTTTCTCTGTTCATTGATGCAATGGCACCACCATAGAAGGCCATTCAGTAGGTCCAGCAGGATTTGCCCTTGGTGAAGCCATGCTGCTTCTCCCATATTCTCCCTGCTTTCCATGTCCCTTAGCATAGCTTCCAGAAGGATCTGTTCCATAATCTTCCACAGAACAGAGGTGAAACTAATAGGTCGGTAGTTCCTGGGGTTATCCTTTATCTCCTTCTTAAAAATAGGTACGATGTTACCTTTTTTCCAGTCACCAGAGACTTCATCTGATTGCCACGACTTTTCAAATATCATTGATAGTGGCTTGGTGACTACATAAACTAATTTTCTCAGGACTCTGGGATGCATCTCATCAGTATCTGTGAATGTTCAGGTTCCTCAAGTGGTCACAGACCTGATCTTTGCTTATGGTGGGATGGACGCTGCTTTCCCATTCCCTTCCTACCAAACCAAATGTTTGAGGGCTGTGTGATGAGCAGTTATCAGGGAAGATGGAGGCAAAAAATTGTTAAGTACCTCAGCCTTCACCTTTTCTATTGTTACCAGTTTGCCTGCGTCACTCATAAGGGGTTAAGCCCTACCTGGGCTTTCCTTCTCTAGTTTAGGTATATGCTGAGGTTGGTGAATATGCTGTTCTAATAGTCTCACTCCCATGCGGTAAACCTAAAGAAAACATAACAAAAACAGAATCAGGAATAACTGCAGAAAATGATTGGTATGAATTCTGACACTAAACAAAACATATCCAGTTACTTTTGTTGACATTTTGTTTGCAAATCCTGTTGCACTTGAATTCTTTTATATGTGATAGAGGCAGTGATTAAGTTCTGCAGACTTAAATTCACTGACCAGTATGAATTTAGACTTCTCATTCTTTGTCATGGCTTTCAGGCTTCAAATCATGCATGTAGGTATCACTTTCCAAATCAAAATTCCATTTTCAAAAGTGTTTAGAATGGTCTGCTGGTAGCACGCTCCAAAGTAGTATAATCTTATCTGTTAGATTTTCGTCCTCTCAGCTGTAATATCTCAGTACTAAGTGTTCGCTGCTAATACACTGTGACTCTATTGATAAGAGGAAGACCTGAATTCCAAGGTCCAAGTTGATCTAAGAGAATGACATTTCTAGCACTGCTAAATGTAAAATCAATCATATTTTTTCTTTTTTAAAGTAATTTGTTCGTTCAATTTTTCTTGCCTTTGTCATAAATATATGATCTGTTTAAGTATGGGATGACTCTAAAAGACGATCTAAGAGAAAACAATTCATTATCCCAGCTGCAGATAATGCATTTTATTATGTTTTTAAAACATGCATTTTATCATGTTTTTAATTGCATTTTCATGTTTTCGGGTTAAGAAACATAGATTAAATTAACAGCACCTAAAAATTTGTCATATATTACCACTGTGATTCAATTGGCTTTTAGATTGTATGAGTAGTAGAACTTTTTGCTGTAGATGGCTTTGTGTTAAGTGTGTCAGATCAAGTTTTGTTACTTCCATTTGCAAGAATACCTTTCATTTTACTGAAATAAACTTTTTATATAAACAACATTTTAAAGATGAAGCTATTTATTCTACATTGTTCCTCAGCACTTAAGGGCTTGCTTTTCCTTGTAACCATCTAAATCCTTAGTCTCCAGTTGTGTACTGAAGTTATTGAAAAAGATCTTGTCCTGCTATCTTGAGATCATAGTTTTTCTATTTCTACTGCCGTTTTCAGCCATTTTGTCCACATTATTGTGTGATAGATACTGCCCGACTTGTTCTAGTATGACATTCTCTCACTTGTCCAGCAATCTCGGTTTCCTTTTGCTCCCTCATGACCTATCATTATTACAGACTTTCATTATCCATTCCACTTCTTCTTCCTGGGAACTAACCTTCTTTACAACCATAACCATTGTTTCCTAATACAAGCTGATCTATTGTCATAACTGAAATGTGATTCAGATCTACCAATCTTATTTCCACTACTGAACATGAAGTCTGATTCTGTGCCAGCAGTGAACAGGAAAGGCCAATTACTTCACTGAGCTTCTGAATGAGCCTGGAAAATGATGATTTGCTCACATATTAAAATTCCTTGTGTTCAAGTAAGAATAACAGTGGCTCTCATGTTCTATTATACTTAATATTTTATATGCTGGAAGTCCTGAATTATTTCTCAGACTGGTTAAGTTACTGCTTACTCTATTAAAAATGGGAGACTTGTGTCACTAAATGTGATCAAATCTGCTTTGTGTCATATCAACTTGTCACCTTCTGATCTTGGTGGGATGAGACTCCAAACAATAGCAGTTTTGGCTTAACTTCCTCTACGTGAAACAAATGCAACTACTCTTTCCCCACATTCAGAGTAGCTGAATCCTACTCTTATGCTTATGGAATTAACAGAACTAGTGAGTTGATTGTGAAATCATTCCCCTTAATGCTTTTGATACATGAGATAGAAAAACATTCAAAATACTGTATGCAGGGCTGTAATGGGCATCAGAGTGAAAGGAGAACTGAAGTGAGAGAACACACTACTCTGCAGTCAGTATATTGTCAAGACTTTTCCCTCTGTTTCCTAACACCACATTGGCTGCAGTACTAATACCCTCAAGCTCCATGATTTGCACCCAAAATTCATGCATACCTAACAGAAGTAGACTTTGGAGGACAAACTGTGTTTATACTTGAGTGCAACAGGCTGCCAAGCTTCAGGCTGCCAGCTTCTCCAGGAAAATACTTAGGTGACAGTGTCAAAAGCTTTGTAGATCTTTTGAATAGCCTTTCCCTCATCTACCAGATCAGTCACTCAATTATGGAAAGAGATCGGGTTGGCCAAGCAGGACCTGACTTTCATGAACCCGTGCTGTCTAGGCCTGATCCCCTAGCTTTCCTGCACACACTGTGTGATTTCCCTCAAGATGATCTTCTTCATAACCTTACCTGGCACTGAGGTCAGGCTGACAGGTCTGTAGTTCCCCAGATCTTCCTTATGACCCTTCTTGTAGATGGGACTCACATTGGCAAACCTCCAATTCTCTTGGGTCTCTCTGGTTGACCAGGAACATTCATAGATGGTGGAAAGCAGATTGGCTATCACCTCCACCTGCTCCCTCAGCATCCTCGGGTGGATCTCATCTGGCTCCATGGACTGCTGACTGTCCTGGTGGAGTAGTAGGTCTCTAACTGTTTCCACTTGAATCATGGGTGATTTATTCTGCTCCCTATCTGAGACTTCCAGATCCGAGGGTACAGTACTCAGAGGATGACTGGTCTGACTTTTAAAGACAAATATAAAGAAGGCATTGAGAACCCCTGTCTTTTTCTTATCCTCAGTGATCACATTCTCTGTGGCATCCAGTAAAGAATGGAGATTCTCCTTAGTCCTCCTCTTACTGTTAGTGTATTTTGTAAAAAGTTTTCTGTTCTTTTTTACCTCAGTGGCCAAGTTGAGTTCAAACCTTTTTGCCTTTCTAATTTTCTCCCTTTTCTTCCTTTCTGTCCTTTTCCAATTCGAACCTCTCTTGTTTCAGTGTATGCCCATTGTGCCTTGTCCTCCCACATTTGATGGTGAAGAATCTGGCTCCATTTCCTCAATGACCACCCTGCAGGTACAGGCTGCTTCTAGGTTCCCCTGAAGCCACCTCCTCTCCAGGATGATCATGACTTGGTCCCTCTGTCTCCTATCAAGAGGCAAGGGCTTGGAGCCTATGCAGGCCCTAGGTGTTGGCCTGGAGCTCTGCTCGCAGCCAGCGTCCTCACACTGCTCCTTTCTGCCCCAGCAGCACTTGATATCTGTTTTTTATGAATTTCCAGAGGTTTGTGCTGGCCCACTTCTCTGACCTGACTATAAGCCTTTGAACATCAGCTCTGCTCATGTGTGGATCTGCAATATTCTTGCAATTTGCTGTCATTTAAAGACTTGGTGAGAATGCAGGCAGGTTTTTGATAAAGACATTAAAAACAACAGGTTACAGGATAAGTCCCATGGTACTTTGCTTGTTACTGGCTTATAGGTAAAGTACAAGCCGTTTCAGTTCTTACCCTTTGAGCCTGGTGAAAGATTTTTTTAACCCATCTGGTTGTACATCCATTCAAGCCTTAACTTCCTAACTTGGATACAACGATATTGTGTACAACTGCGTTAAAAGCCTTGCTGAAGTCAAAGTAAACAACATGCAGTGCTCTCCCTTCATCCAGTAACTGAGATCCTGATCACAGGAGGCAATCAGCTGGGTCAGGCATAATTTACCTTTGGCAAATCCAAGTGACTACCAAAGTGGGACCAATCAGCCTGCATCTTTTCAGCTTGACTTTCCAGCCTTCTTTTGAAGATGGCTATGACTTTTACTTTTCTTTAGTCTCTGAGGCCATAGCTCTGGATAAGACCTGAGAGAGAGTTCTTGCCAGGTACCATCCTTGCCCAGTCTTCCCTTTAAACTTTGTTTAGATGAACAAAGTTTATTTGGAACAGAAAACGGTGAGTCACTTTGGGTTTCCCTTTTTAACACAATGGTAAACTTCCATCAAGCAGAGAGGAAACTGAAATTCTGCTGCTGTCAGCACAGACGGCAGATTGAATGATGCCCTTTGTGTGTGGTCCAGAATGCACTTACAAGCAAAATGTCAGAGCGCTGCTGAGAAACTGGGGAAAGGTAAGGGTTATGATGCTAGGCTGGGATGTCACCATGTTACACATCACCATGTTACCATCATTTCCCATTGTTCTGCAAAACTATTGCATTAAAATGAAAAGAATTGAGAAACTCTCTCAAGTGACCTCTACAGAAAAGAAAACAAGGCTCTTTCCCTCTGTTTATTTATATTTGAGCATGACACTTTTGGTCAAAGCATATGGCAGTGTTTTTTCACACTTGCATAATTCAAAAACAGCTCAACAGATTTTACTCAGACTTCCAACATATTCGCTTATGGGCTGAGGTCAAGTGTGGAAAATAGAAGCAAAAGGAATGTGAATTATGAGCAATGGGAAAAGGGAGAAGAAGGCAGGGGAGCAGCTGGATTTCTATCTACATAATTCTAACTGCATCACAAAGAGCCTCACAGCTTCAACTGCTTTCCTGGTCTGATTTCAGATGAATGAAGACCACATATTTCTGTAGGTGACACAGGAAGAAGTTTTCAAAGCCTCGAGGAAAAGTAGCTGCAAACATGAGAACACCAGACTGTGTCTTGTAACCAGCTACTAAGGGGAAGGGGAAAATTAAATCTTTTGAAAATGCCGATTAAATAAAGAAATGCAGAAAGTTCACATGATTTATGAATTGGGGCAAATGTTATCACCTAGCTAAGTCAGTATGTGTCAAGGTGGAGGGTGCCCTGTGCTATAGGTTAGCTCAGAGCAGTCTGTGAGATGGTGACACACCTGATGCTGTACAGAAGTGAAAATTTTCCCTAATACTATCAGATGTATTTCAGTAAGAAATAACTAAGGGAGTGCAAAAGTCAACTTTTCTCCAAGGGTTTCAGAGTAGGCTGAGGCATTCTTCTTTACAAATATTCTGGATTTGCTTTGTGAGGAAAGAAGATAATGTGAACATAACTAAATAGATATCGGAACAACAAAAGAAGCTGTGATGTAACTTCGTAGAACCACTACCCCCTGTTTCTTAGGTGGCCACTTTATCTATGCCCAGCAGCGAATACTGGCTGATATATAAAGTATCTCTGATAACTACAACCATCTTCCCCTTCTGTGTCAGTAAGGCTCGGGCTCAGTGTTGCTTAAAAAAGCTCCTTGGCATCTGTCTTTATGAATTTGAAAGACAGCATAGAAAGCTGAACTTGAGCGTTTTGTGAAGTCATACTGGCAGACAGCCCGAGACAATATCTCAGCTAAGTGTGATGCAGTCAGTTTTCTCCTTGGGTCTCAGAGACAGCTCAGGGTGGATTTTCCTACCAAACTAAATGGGAGTCTTAGCACTTCCAAAGGAGTCTTTGGAAAGTTCCTCCTATCAGCTAATGCAAACGAAAGTTCTCAGCACTTTCTATGTATAGAGACAAATGAAAATGTTCTAAAAAACAACACAGGGGCCTATTGGTTTAATCCAGTGAGGCTACTGTAAAAATGGAACATGCTAGCAGTCAGCTAATCCCAGAGTTGCTTTTTTACAATGGTAGACTTCAGTCTACCAAAATAGTGGCTCAAAGAAAACTGAGAAAAACAGCACAAATGCCACACTGAGAAAAAAAGGGTTGAAAAAAGAAGAAGTTCTGCCCAAACTCAGTGGGATACTCTCTAGTGTAGTACTGTTGTCTGGAGGGCTCCTCCATGAAAAATATAGGCGGTTAATTTACCATGTAAGCCAGGGGAAATTCTAGTTTCCTCTAGACTAAACATTTAAATATATTTCCGAGACATTGCGGTGACTTTTAATTAGTGAAATTTTATATAAGCTGTACTATACAAATGCACATTAATTAAATACACATGCACACAAACATAAGAAAATTGAGAATGCCCTCTCTTGCAACAAAATGCTTCTTTCAAGCTCAACCAAATTTAAATCATCTATTTCCATTTCGAAAAGAGCTTTTAATAAAAAACAGAAGAAGAGGAAAAGAAAATGACTAAACTATTTCCAGAGAAAATATATTTTCAAGTGTGAGGACATGAATCAATGTACATACATTTTCAAAATTTGATTCTATTTCTGTGTACTTCAGGAATTGCTAGAAAAATGATATGCTCGACACAGAGGAAAAAACAGTATCATTTGGAAGTTTGAGATTAAGATATTTCTGAAAAATCATTTATTTCTTTTTCATAATGTTTTTAATAATTTCCAATTTCAGTTACACCTGCACCTTCTGAGGATGCTTTAATGACAAAGAAGTCAGAGGAAATGTTCAGAGCTACTGGATATACATTGATCCAAAGCATTTGAATATTCAGTTGCCTATCAGCTTGGAATTAATGTGGCATGGAAGAAACTTGAGTGTAAAAGCAGTCCTGGTCAGTCCATGTAATGGCTGTGCTGTTCTCTGTTCCACTGTTTCATAATCACCACATCCTTCTCTCTAAATTGGAGAGGCATGGATTTGAAGGATGGACTGTTTGATGGATTAGCTATTGGTTGGCTGGTTGTGGCCAAAGGGTTGTGATCAATGGTTCTGTGTCAGGATGGAGGCTGGTCACAAGTGGTGTCCCTTGGGGTCAGTCTTGGGACCAGTGCTCTTCAGCATCTTCATCAATGACATAGACGATGACATCGAGTGCACCCTCAGCAAGTTTGGAGATGACACCAAGCTGAGTGGTGCAGTTAATACATTGGAATGAAGGGAAACCATCCAGAGGGACCTGGGCAGGCTGGAGAAGTGGGCCCATGAAAACCTAATGAGGTTCCATAAGGCCAAGTGCAGAGTGCTTCACATGAGTTGGGGCAATCCCAGGTATTCATACAAACTGGGGGAAGGATGTGGAGCTCTTGGAGTGGGTCCAGAGGAGGGCTGCTAAGATGATCAGAGGGCTGGAGCACCTCTCTTGTGAGGAAAGGTTGAGATTGGGATTGTTTAGCTTGGAGAAGTGTATGGGAAATGCTGAATCATGGCCTGAAACTCTGATTGACCACCTAAGGCGAGCAATGAGTCAGCCTTGCTGGAAAGGCTGGAGCCTGGCTCCACCTCTCCTAGACCCCATTTAAGAGCTGAGTACAAGTAGGGAAGGATTTCTGTTGGAGTTTGCTCCTCTTGGAGTCCTGTTAGCAAGCTCATCCATTCTTCTTTGGTGTGATAAATTGTTCAGCCTAACTTTCCTGTATATCTTAATTATAACATCTGTATTTTTAATGATTATAAAGAGAAGGCTCCAGGGAGACTTCATTGTGGCCTTCCAGTACTTGAAGGGGGCCTGTAAACAGGAGGGGGAATGGCTGTTTATGAGGGTGGATAGTGATAGGACAAGAGGGAATGGTTTTAAATTGAGATGGGGAGGTTTAGGTTAGATATTAAGAGGAAGCTTTTCACATGGAAGGTGATAACACAGTGGAACAGGTTGCCCAAGGAGGTTATGGATGCCCCATTCCTGGAGGCATTCAAGGCCAGGCTGGATGTGGCTCTGGGCAGCCTGGTATAGTGGTCAGTGACCCTGTACGTAGCAGGGGGGTTGAAACTAGATGATCATTGTGGTCCTTTTCAACCCAGGCCAATCTATGATAATGCTTGAAGCGATTCTCAGTTTATCAAAGGTAGAACTTGTACAAGAAATTCATGCTATACTTCCATCATAATCTGTCTTGTATACGTTTTTTTCCTATTATACTTCATCTCTCTGAAATTGAATAGCATAATGCGTATATATTATAGCAGTTAAGGCCATTATATTTTCTTTAGAAAATAAATCCACTCCATGCTTGATGAGAATTCCATATGCAAAGTTACATGTTCTAATGATAGAGACACATAAAAGCACACTACTTGTGCACTGTATGTAAAGATTTCTTTTATCCAGGACTAGAAAGGGAAAATACAGATAACAAGACAGACTTCAGTGTTAGACTACCAACACTTAGAAAAAATACTATAATTTGGTTTCTAATATGTTGAAGACAACTTAATACTGGCTTGATTAAATGTCCATAATGTTCTCTGTCTTTGAGTTTGTAAAGGGTTTTAAGTAATTATGTGAGCTTCCCTGTGAGGAGCATGGCTTGCTACTTCTCTGGCCCTTTTGGATTAAGATTTCATGAATGCCAAGCTCCTTTGGGCTTGTTTCTTTCCACTGGAAGGAATTTAGGGCTCTAAAGTTTCACTGCTTTTCTACAAATAGATTATACAGGACCTGCAGTAACTTGCTCAATCTTAATTTTGTGATTTCCTATAAACTCATAATATCTACAGTTCTATTTAGTACCTGCTTACTGTGAAGGACTGTCATTGAACATGGATTACATACAAGATCAACACTGTATTTCCAAGAAAAAATATTTCTAAAGAGCACAAATTTTTCCCGGAATTGCCAGTGACTCAGCAGATCTGCAACTTCAACTGTTGAAAGTAAGCACAGCAGTAGTGAATGAGGTTATGCCTTCTGTGTTAGCTGAAGATATATCACACGGCACAGCCATGTGAAACTTGATGGAGACGTACCTGTTTTATATTCTTACTAATTAATAATATGGTCTATACCAATATATTTTTGTCAGTGCTTCCCTTGTGAGTTCGACTGAAAAGCCATAGGGTTTGTGGAACACAAACAGAAAATGAGAAGTTTGAAGTGGATCTCTGCTAGTTACTTTGTAGATGAATATGAGCCTAAGGAAGATTCTTCAAGAAATGTGCATGAAAATCTTTGTTTCCAATGTGAAAACAACAGCATGTTCTGGACCAAGTCTCCTTCCAGAAATCAAACAATAAGTTACAAAATAGGCTGGTTCTCAAACGTTTTGGAACAATGTTTCCAGATTTTTGTGGTGAAAGCATAACCTTTGAAACTGTTACTTTACAAACAAATGGCAAACTCTGTCCTCTTTCACACAAACAGAAGATTTGATTGCATCTGTAAAAACTGCCCCCAAAGCATTTCCTTTGGCTGATGAGGAATGCTGACTATTCATTAAAGGAGACAGAGAAAGAAGTTTTTTTGGCCCTCTGAACTCCTGAAGCTCTGGGGTCTAACAGCTGCTTATCTTGTGAATAGTATTTCCTGTTAGTATCCTTCCAGCCAATTTGTTCATCGGAAACACAACTAATGTCAACAAAAATAACATGTTATGTTCCAATTATTTAAACTCAATTGAGAAATCTTGGATGTTTTACACTTCCCAAATTGGCTGCTGTTCTATTAGTGAGTGTACAACTGTGGCCCAATTCTCATTGAATTGTGACTCATTGTGACTGTCAGATAAGATGGAATTATGAAGATGTTGAAGGCCTAATTATTAACAGCATGTTCTTGTAATGTGCAGTGCATTTCCATCTTAGTACTAGCAAGTGTTTTAGGAAAAATTAAATGTCTTACAGCAAGAATGGCTCTCTTACTGCAACAACAGTCAAATTTTGATTCAGTGATCAACTAATAAGCTGTTATTTTAATTGAGCTAATAAGGTAATTGAGCTAACAAGGTAAATTTATAATTTATCTAATAAGCAGTGATTTTTAGCTGATGAAATAAGATGTCTTCAATTCTCTCTCCTCTGCAAAAAGCTGCCCTGCTTCTAGAGTTCTCCTTCAGTTATACCAGCTACAGTATCAGTGGAGGATCTCTGGAGTAATCCATTTTTTGGGGGAAGAAATTCAGCAAATGTTCAGTGGCCCACAACCTAGATCCTACAAACTATGCTCCTCAGCCTTCATTTGGCCAAGAAATACAAGATAGGAACTGCTATTTATTTCCTGTGTATGGAAGATTGGATGGGCAGGACAATGATTTTTCCAGGAGTCTCACTGCAAGGTAAGGTAGAGTGAGACTGGGCATAGCAAGAGCCCGGAGCAGACAGAGTGTGTTCATCTTTGCATCATCTGTAGTCATCCCAAAGCTGGGAATTAGAATTAGTTGTCATGACCTGCACTAGGAGCATAGGTCCACTGCTCTCCCTGCTGGGCAGCCTAGGATGATTGAATTATTTGATAGATGGTTTTAGCTCAACTTGCCTAACATTAGAATAGGAAGCATATTATAGATATATAAATACATATAGAATCAGATTCCAAAGAGGAAATCTGGAATCTGTAGTTGATATTTGTATGGGACTTAAGGATAAACATGCTACTTTATTCACAAGTTCACTCAGATTGCAAATAGCTGAAATGAGTCATTCCTTTTCCAGTCAAAAATAATCCTGATAGTTGATTAATGAGCAGGAACTTGCAGCCTTCTGGTAATGCCATCTCTAGCCATGTCTGCTGCATTGAGTTGCACTGATCTACTCTCTACAGTGCACTTGTCACCAAGATTAGATCATCTGTGCAGCTAACCAGTTTCCATTGGAGTGGGACACAAGCACAGCAGACAGCACTGCTCTGCTTAAATACCAGGAAGTAACCTGAAAGCTATGTTTAACTAAAGAGAACTAAATACACGACAATTTATTTTGCTTAAGACACTACAGGAAAGCATACACATGCATAAGAAAGCCAAGACTTTGTTACAGAAGTAACAAAACCACCCACTATTAAGGACTCAAAGCTACATTGCCCTCCTTTGACAGCATAGGGCATGAATGTCCAATGTTTAGACTTGCCTGGGTTTCATTTATTGAACAGAAATTGTCTTGGGCTGCATAGGTTGCTCCAATAAGTAATATCTACTGTTTATTTCCAGGGAAAAAAAGAGCAGATACAAAGAGCCATGCTGGAACATGTTGCACAAGGAGGTTGTGGATGCCCCATCCCTGGAGGCACTCGAGGCCAGGCTGAATGTTGCTCTGGGCAGCCTGGTCTGGTGGTTGGCAACCCTGTGCATAGCAGGGGGGGTTGAAACCAGATGATCATTGTGGTCCTTTTCAACCCAGGCCATTCTATGATTCCATGTGTTCTATGAATAATGCAATTTCTTAGAGTAAATTCTCACCTACAAAATGCTATTTTTCAACATAGTCACCATTTGCTATGCATTTGTGCCAGTGACAACAAGTTGTCTGCATGCTGCACGTGTAACAGTCTGACCTACAGTCACCACTGCAGAAACACACTACCCACTGTCACAGTGTGCTTACTTTCACTGTTTGGTCTCAATAACAATTAAGAAAGAATCAGTGAATGTCAATAGGTGCATGAAGGAATTTGATTTATTCCACACGCACTTCCATGTCAGGTACCTTTCTGTCAGACTGCCCCTCTGCTGCCATCTGCCACACAGCATCAAAATGAAATGGAATATTGTTGGGAAGGTTCAGCCTCTACTGCAATACCACCAACATCTATATCTGATGTTATGGGTCAAGACTATAAAACAGAAGGCATTACTTTCAGAGCAGACCTCATTGAAATACAATATTGCTGTTACAAAAGTAACAAAACATTTTTAATTTTAAACTTTTTTTTTTTTTTTTTTTTTTTTTTTTTTTTTAAGAGAGGAACAAAAACATAAAGCTGGTGAGATATTTGACGTTGCTTTTGTGAAACTAACACACCTGCCTGGTTTGATGATGGTGGTTGCTATTCTTAGTGTGGTCTCAAGGTGTTCACTGATTTTTGATTAAATTTTACTCCTTGACAATAACTGATTGTTCAAAAAATGTGTACATTTTGAAACAAGGAGCTCTGTGAGCAATTGGTGTTTTTGTAACAAGTGGAAGCTTGTTTTTCTGATCCCTGTAGCTGATGTTCAGTGTCTAGCACACACGTAATGCTGCATGTGCAACACAGCAACTGCAAAACGTGTGTAATAAAATCACACCATCCAACATCTGTGCAGTTCATCTGGCCTCATTTATGTGAAATTTTGTCTTGATGTGTACATGTGCCACAAGAATGACATTCTCAGTATGCCCTTCATATCTTTTGCCTCGTGGTTCCTCACTCTACCTAAAGACGTGGACAGTACCCAAAGTTTTTTCCTACAACTAAAGCATTCATAATGCTCATGCAAGCATTATCTAACATCCCTGATGTTCAAGCTCACACTGCAACCTTTCCCCAGAGTGATTCAAAAACTGAATTCTTATAGAGAATAGGCCATTTCCTTAATGTACCCATGCACATATTTCATGTAAGATCTCTGTCACTGCTGGGTGAAGCTGCCCAACAGGTTCAGAGCTGTGGATGTGGTGGAGGAAAGAATTTAAATATTGGAAATGCTGCATTTTCTGTGCAAACCTTAATGCATGCAGAGCATCAACAGTGACATAGTCAATGTTGTCCTATACCCTACAGTCCAGAAAGCTGTTTTTATTGTCTCTGTATGATTTCTTAGGCTTGCCATTGAATAGCATGCTCAGAAAACATGCGTTCTCCATATCTGCCATTCATCCAAAGATTGAGACAATAGTTTCAAGTCATCTAAAATGTATTTTCATTGACATTAATGATTCTTGTCTGCTCAGGGAAAATGTGCTTTTTCACACAAATATTTGTACGTTTTCTACAAGGATGCTGTGTTCTTTTTTGTGGTGTTGAGGAAACTGGACGTTGTTCAAGATTGTGTCATAACAAATTCAAGGGAGATCCAGAAGCCACATGTAGTCTGACTTGAAGTTTATTGCGTGAAATAAAAGTATAATTTTCCATGCTTGTAGCTGAAACATACTTCAAACTAGCTGCTTTTGAAATATAACAAAATCCACATGTGTGCTAACCTGAAAGTGGCTCAAGGGTGTCTGGATTCCCACTCAGAAGTTCTACAGCCCAAAACTACTAAACTGCCCATGTGAAGGGGGATAGTTAGTCCTTCCAAAGGATATTTTGCCCTTATTGAGAACATAGCAATGTGCTGGGTTATGGAGAACTGATTCATTTTGTTCATTAGCAATTCAAATGCATTTAGCTTGGCTGAAGCTCTACATAAGTTTGCCATGAACTGTTTTACTGTATATATATATATATGGACATTACACATATAAAATAAAATACAGTAGGAAATGAACTAAATTTACATTTTTATCAGAATTTTTGAAGTTAAAGGAACTTGCTTGTTAATTGGAAGATCAGAGCAATTTTGTTTTCTGCTCCTCCTCAACCTGAACAGTCCTGTGTTCAATACAGGTGTAGTATCACAGTGCAGGAAAAGTCATCGCTGTTCTATATCATTCCTGTATTTTCCATGGATACAGATGCCCATGTAGGCAGAAAACTGAACTTGGGTGTTAGGACTTGTTTGATAGTTCATTTCACATCCTGATCTGTGCTTTCATAGAATCATAGAATGACTTGGGCTGGAAGGGACCCAAGGATCATCAGGTTCCCACCTCCCTGCCACAGACAGGGCTGCCAACCTTCAGACCAGGCTGCCCAGGGCCCCATCCAACCTGGCCTTGAACACCTCCAGGGATGGGGCATCCACAGCCTCTCTGGACAGCCTGTTCCAGCACCTCACCACTCTCTCTGCTTTGGGCCATGCCACAGAGAACACCTATGTTCCCCCCTTTCAAACTTCATCTACTCCTCTTTATAGAAAGGTAAAGAGGAGAGGTCCTAGGATTTTTTCATGCAAAATAAGAAACAACATTTAACACAGCAAATTTTACAAGGCATGTGAAAGTGAAATGTAAGCAAGCTATAAACAGATGTAAAGACTGGGCACATTGAGTGAGGGTCTTTGATTCTCATATAATTTGATTTCCTGCTGAGCAATCACAGTAGCCCATGGTCTGGAATTAGGTAAAAGCTGTTTAGTTGAGGACAAGCAGAGAAGAGGAGGAGGACTAACCAGGAAGGCACAGTGGATGAGACTTTCAAGAAACAAGTAATGGTCTTCAGTTTTTAGACTAATAATAATAATAATAATTTCCTCACGTAGAAATGTTAGGGTTGCCCATGGATAATGCTCTATTGCTCACAGTGAAATTCTAGTGGAAAGTGTAGTCACTTTTGGCAGCTTGGGTTGCAGTAACTACAGGATGAATGATCTCTGGATCTGAAGGATGCTTGGGAAGGAAAGCAGCAGGCTTTAGCACTCTGGATTTCAGGAGAACAGACTTTTAGGCTTATTTTTAGGAAATTGTTAGGCAGAGTGCCCTGGGAAGAAGCCATGAAGGGGAAGAATGCCCAGGAAAGCTGGCTAATTTTTATAGAAAAACTTTTTGAGGGCTCAGGAACAAACCATACCATTGTACAGGAAGACTGGGAATTTTGGCAGGAGGTCTGCTTGACTAAGCCAGGAACTTGTCAGTGGACTAAAATGCATTCCAAAAAAAAGGAGTGTACAAGAAGGGGAAACAAAGAGAGCCCATGAAAGAACGGTAAAACAATATTGCTCAGCATAAGGACAAATGAAGTAAGGATGAAATCAGGATGGTCAAAAGATAAGATGGAGCTGGAATTACCACTGCTTAGGGACACAGAAGGTAACAAGATTTCACAGGTAAGTTTGCTGGAAAAGGAGTTTGGAAAAAAGGTAGTCAACAGATGAAAAAATATGGTGTAGTAAAAACCATGGAAATGACTGAAATACTTAAGGTTTTTTTTTTTTTTTTTTTTTCTTCTTCAAACTTCACAGACAAATTCAGATCTCAGAACTCAGCATGGACCTGAACAAATCAAGATGGAAGTGGAGTAGCAACAGTTTTGGTTCTACCTAGAAAAGCTGGAAGTAGTCAATCCATGGGAAGAGAAGTGTGTTGACAGAGCTAGCTGATGTGATTGGCTTGCCTCTACCTATGAAAAATTATGACAATCAGGAGAGGCTGCTGTGAAGCATGTTCTCTGGTTATCTGGAAACCCCAAAAGGACAAGCAGGTAATGAAAACTGCTCAGCACAGACATCCAAAGAGCAAGCTGTCCTTGGTGAAATGGATTACCTTCTCTGGAAAAATGGTTGTGCAGGCAATGGGAATTACATGCATGGAGTTTAATAAAGCATCTGACAACATTTCCTATCATATCCCAAAGCTCACTCAGAAGCTAAGAAGTTTGGGCTTGAGAAACAGACAGCTGTGCAGGACAGAAACTGGGGCTCCAGGAGTATAAACTGATGTCCTGAGGTCTTACTGGTAGGGGGTAGAGTCCCTCAGGGATCAACATTTGGTAATAGTAGCACCTGTATAGTCCAATTCATTTGCAGTCCCGATGATACGGCAGCATGCACCTTCCACAAACTATCTTATATATGATGATAAAGCAGAGGTAGGAACTGAAGGGACAAATAGCAGAAATTTAGCTCACAGTGACCTGAGAAACTTAGGGACTGGAACAACAGAAAACCCATGGGACTCAGCAGAAAGAAGTGCAGCTGGGCAGAACAAACACAGCATCAGAACTGGCTGCAAAGTGTCTGTCAGAGCAGCAGCCCCACTGGAAAAGACCACGGTGCTACAGTGGATGTCAAACGGAATGTGTGCCAACAATGTGCTCCCACCCTGAATAAATAAACTCATAGAATCATAGAATCACAAGGTTGGAAATGACCTATAAGATCATCTAGTCCAACCGTCTTCACACTACCACTGCTACACAAGCTACTAAACCAGATCTCGCAGCTCCTCGTCCAGGTGCCTCTTGAACACTGCCAGGAATGGCGACTCCACCACCTCCCTGGGCAGGCACATGAGTTACCGTAGGGCAACAGTAGATTTCTGTGCTAATTTATGGGAACTCCCCCGCTCACCTTTTGAAAAGGATGTTAAAAATCTGGACAAAGTCCTATGGAAAGCTGTTAAGATGGCTGGGGACAATGAGCATACAAGCTATAAGGAGAAGCTAAGGCAGCAAAGTTTATTTAGCCTGGAAAAGAAGAGGCTGAGAGGAGATTGAACAGCAGCCTATGACTGTACACATGAGAGTTACAAAGATGACAGGGCCAGACTTCACAGTATCAAACAAAAAGTAGACAGGAGTAATGAATGTAAGCTGTGGCTTAGAAGGTTCACATTAGACATTAGGAAAACATTTTCACTAAGTTGGTAATACAGCACTACAGGAAGGTATGACAGAAGCTGTAGATTTTCCAACCTCAGAGGTTTTCAAGACTCAATTTGACAAAGCCATGGTGGGCCTAATTTAGTCTTAATGATTGCCTATTTTAAGCAGAAGATTGGACTATTGGCCTCCCATAGTTTCCTCACCATGGTACTTGTAGTATGGTATGAGATTGTCTCTAGTCCAAGCTGAAAACTTGCAATTCAAGGAGTTAATTTTGTACATGTGCTATCAGTTTAGGATATACAACTCAGACCGACAAGGAAAACATTTGGCTAATAAATTCATTTCAGTTTATGGACTATTTTTACCTGTTGTCACAAAGCAGATATTTTTTGGAGTTGGAGAAAAAAGAAAATTTTGTACTCAGACACTGTATTTTGAAAGGTGTGGGAAACAAAGTTTGCATGTAAACTGATAATTAAGCAATTGCATGGAAAACAACCTCAAACTGCTCACATTTATATCAACTCCAATATATTCTGGCACACAATAAAAATGTTATGGCTCAGCTCCTTTCTTAAAATGGAGAAGCAGCTTGTAGTATATACTGTCCAAGATTGTTTTCAGCAAAACTACCCTCTGGCAGACTCAATATTCCTGTTATTTACTGATTAGCAGAGGTAAATCTAGTTCTGACTTTTTCTGGTACAAGAAGGCTGAAAGAAGTGGAAGTAAATATTGAGCATCTTTCATGTAGGTCATAGCATCAAGTATGAGTTGTATCAGCTAAAAGTGTCTTTGCAGTTTCTGTTGAAAGCAGCTTTAAGAATGTGGATGGTTACAGAAAACAGGAGCAGAAGACAGCTGTCCTTCAAGCTTCCCATTTCTTCATCCAGTTGGGGCATTTGGTGGATCCCATGAATAAATTACTGCGTGGCTATGAAATAAATTGCTAACTGTGGGTTAGTTCCTCTTTAAGAAGGGTCTGTATTGTAGCTGATAATTTTGGCAAAGGTTTTCAAAACTATGCTATAGAAAAGGTATTTTTTTCTATAGAAAAGCCTGTTTTTCAACATAGTTACCACCATTAGCTATGCATTTTCACCAGCCATGAAAAAGAGCCTGCATATTACACTCATAAAATGGGGGCAACAGCACTCAGAAAATCTATACTCCTTGTATGCTCGGCTCTTTTACTCTCACTATCTGGATCTGGTTCATCCTTACCATTTTTGTGATTCTTATACTGCAACAGGAGTCTAGCCAGCACCATGGTCCTACCAGTCTGTTTGACTTGGCTAAGACCTACAGCGCAGGGGTATCTATGAGCTTTAAACTTTTCTGCCTTTCTAAGCTAACATTGCAACAAGTCAGAACACGTAGATGGAAAACATGTGAAAGACCAAGAAGCAAGGAGACTGCGGCAATTTTGTGTTTTGATTATGACTTGATTTTACTTACATCATGAATTTCTGCAGTTTTCTTGCACAATCCCTTCTCACTGGGGAAAGAAAGTATGAGCTCCTACTGTAGCTCTTTTGAGAACTGCAGCCTGTCTAGTTAACAAGCTGAAGGGATGGTATGGAAGGGAAGGAAGGGGAAGATGTGCAGGGAGAGCACAAAGAAGATCTGAAGCATCTTCTAAACTCTAAAACATTTACTGTCAACTTTTTTTTTTTACTATGCCATTATCATTTCACAGAACAATGGCTGTTTGAAAGCCCTTCTGCTAGTGTGGTGGCTACCATTATTTGGAACAAAAGCTGTTCAGTAATTTCTCTTGTAGTCTTTGCATATTTAGTATCTCAGCTTCAGGCTTGCAGAGCTCATGGAATTCAGGATGTTCTTACTAAAGCCTGACTTACCACCAGCTGTGGTATTAGCCTTGTTTTCCAGAGTGCTGAATTAAATGCACAGATTTGGTCTGTACAAAATAGTTACCCTTTACTATGACCTTTGTTGACCATCAGTAAGCCCATATGTCTCTTCACAGGAGCTCCATGGGACATTTGTGATGTCCCAGCTGTAATGCTGCACCAAAGGCTGCTGGTCACAGCTCTTCTCTAAGGGGCAAAAGACTTTGACTGTTTTAGGAACTGGGATGTTCCAGAGGCCCTGGAGAATGCCCAGAAAAGGGAAAGGAAGCTGGTGAAGCATAATGAGGAGCAGCTGAGGGAACTGGGATTGTTTAGTCTGCAGCAGAAGAGGCTCAGAAGGGACCTTATTTCTCTCTACAATCACCTGAAGAGAGGTAGTTGTGAGGCGGCGGTTGGCTTCTTCTCCCTGGTAACTACTAATATGATGAGATGGAATGGCCTCAAGTTGCACCAGGGGAAGTTCAGGCCATATATTAGGAAATATTTCTTCTCAGAAAGAGTAATGAGGTCCTGGGCTGCCCAGGGAGGTGGTAGAGTCATCATCCCTGGAAACGTTCAAGAAACATGTAGATGTGGCACTGAGGGATGTAGGTTAGTGGGGGTGAGGATGGGTTGACAGTTGGACTAAATGTTCTTAGTGACCTTTTCCAACCCTAATGATTCTATGCTTCTATGACTTGGGAACTACTCCTTACACAATGTTATAACTTCCCAGACAAATAGATGGCTTATCCTGTGAGCTATGTGTCACAAGACTCACTACTACTAGCAATGGGACTTCTTTCAGTGATTTTGATGTAAAAAAGTTTATGTTCTGCTTTTCCCACTTGAAAAGTTATTTCTCAAATTTTTAAACTCACTAAACTGAAACTGGAAGGGGCTTTTTCTGTGATTAGATATCAGTTGTTACTGAAATTAACTGATACTCACTGAAGGACAGATTGGTGTTGAGGTGACAGTAGCAGCCTGTGCCTGTCCCCAAGGCTATCAGCTATCTCTGAACAAATATGAGCTACTGGGTGAGTAAAGCAGTGCCTGCCTCCACTGCATGAAGTCATCCAGTTATGCCAGTCAGTGACCTGCAGGCAAAAAGGCAAGAGGTGTCTGACACTTCTGTGCTGGAGCACAACGTGTTATCAGCTTCTGGATCACCACTGATCTCACTGGCCTTTATCTTTTTCTTTCTGAAGTTTTTCAGTAAAGCTTGACTTGTCCTGTGTGCGTTAGTATTTGATTTATGCACTGTAATGGCCTTATCTGGCCATGTTTCAGAGATCTTTTGAGGTCTCTTTCAACCCCTGCAATTCTGTAATTCTGTGATATGTCCCCACATGCTCTTTTATTTGCAGTACCCACAAAACCCACCCAATAAAGGCAAAAGGTATAGGTTGGCTGCAGACCCTCTGTCATTCAGCCACGAACAGCTGGTAGTGCACATTACAAGGCTTATTTAAAGCTCCAACTCTCTGATACTGATAACTCAGTTTGGCATGTAAAAATACAAAAATAAAAATATCAAAGTAGTGTAGCATTTCAAAGAAGCGTTCAGGAAGCAGACAGCATGTCTTGCCCCAACACAGAGAATCCTGTGGCTAAATCTGTGGTGCATGCCTTGAGAACATACCCAGATCTAGTATGGAAGGATGGGTCCTAGAGGTGCAGCCACAGAGTGTACCTACATTACACAGTCTGAAGCACCGTGTCTTTTGTGCTGCTAATATTTCCATTTCAGAGAAATCTCCATCACTGACTGTAGATTGAAAGCAGATGAGTGTTGTGAGCTCAACAGCTCATGCTATTGACATGTCTGGTGGTTCACTGAGGAGTAATGGTTTTGAGGAATGAGTTCTATCTGGCTCTTATTTTCTGGGAGAGCCACTTCTGCCCAAATGTTTACAAATACTAACAGCTTTAACCACCTCAGATGCAGTCATGGAATTTGATTCTCACAAGGAGTCTGCAGCTTCTGCTAGGCACAAGCAGTGATGTACAAGAGGTGGACAGCTTTAAACTTAGTGCCACGAAGTGAAAGGAATACAGGGACTAAGAAATGTGGCTAAACAGGACCAAAGCTGCTCTAATGCATATGGGTGTAAGTTCTTTTCTGTGCCCACAACAGGGCTGCCAGGAAGCAACTGTGACAAGCTGGATGCCAGAAGCTGCTACAGAAGGGAGAGGGACCCAAAGTTAAGGATGACAAGAGATGAAGGCTCTGTTCAGGAGGTCCAGTCTGAAACAGCAGAAGATGGAGTCAGAGAAAGGGCTGGGAACAGACAGCTATGATGTTGCTGGGGCAGGGACTGATGGAGCAGGCTGGGATGAAAATGGGTGCTGAGCCCTGGGCAGGAGGTGCAGGGAAGGTAAGTAGGGACAGTGTGGGCGATGTGTCCCCAGGGCCGTGACCCCATGCTTGCAGCCAGTGCCTCTTTCCCAAGGCAGGATTCCAGCTTGCATTTCAAACGGCATGTCTAGACAGTAACATACATAAGTTACCCTAGTGCAATGATCAGACACTGAGTACTGAAGCAGAGCTTTTCTTTGCTCAACGTATTTGGCATCCTTTCCTGTGCACCTCACTTCTTCTACTTCATGAGTACCCAACAGTGCATTGTAGCTGTCACATTGGTGCATCCAGACAGTGTGATTTGATTTGATTACTGACATTCTGAGTGAGAACAGAAGAAATACTGCACAAGAAGCCAATTCTGGTCACTATTGTGACACTAATACACTCACTATAGCTGTTACATGAAAGACATTTTTTGGCCATACAAGCCAAATAGAGAAGCCCTGATTCAGCTGTTGCTGCAGTGAAACGTGCATGTGAAAGTGGAGAACAGACTCCAAGATCTGACTTGCAGATGGTCATGGAGGGGTCTGGAACACGTAAGTCACAAGGGATGTACATTTGCTTCTTTTGTACATAAGCAGCTCTGAGGCTTGTGGGTAATTGGGGTAGGAGACAAAAATAGCCCAGATAACCACAAATAAACAGAACTGTCAGAACAGCATCTATACCCATCTTTGGGAAAACTTGCACACGGACTTCTAAGAAGCAGGGAAGCCTCTTAAATCGATGGCTGGAGCAGGACCTCCTGGGAAGCACATGTGCTTCACATTACGAGCTAAGTCAGAGCCAGGAACACAGGGGTAAGTCAGGCTCCAGGGCCTCACGTCCCACCTGGCTGCGGGCACGGAGCGCCTCTCTCTGTGCTCGACTCGGGGAAGTTGGACTGCGCGTAAACTGAGCGCAGCGCTCCCTCCCGCGGTGTCCGTGCGAAGCGCAGAAGCGGGCGGGGCCGGGCCGGGCGGGCGCCTCCGGGGAGCGGCGGGGGCTCCGGGTTTGCTCTCGTTGTGTATGGCGCACACAGGAGGAAGGAGCGCTTTCTCTCCAGGGCTGGTCGTGAAAGAGCGGCGCCGGTGGGGTTTTTAACGTGGGTTTTGGGTTTTGTTTTGGGTCGCCACTCTTTCTTCCTAGAGCACAACGGGGATGCGCTGCTTTCCAGGAGCAGGTGCTCCCTGCTGAGGCTCGGGAAGCGGTGGGTGCTGGAGGCGAGCTGTGCGCATCTGGGTTCCTGCCGTGGGGATGCGGGGTAAGGGGCGGCCGCCCCGCGTCACACCTAACGCACTGCGAGGAGCCGTCGGTCGGAACCAGCTGCGTCCAGACGGAAGAGCGAGGGGGTGCTCGGGGTTGGGTTTGTTTCCCCGTGACAAAGATGGAAATGTGACAGTCGGTGCCAGAGGGGGCTGAAAGGCTGAGGGAGAGAGAGGTGACGAGAGGTGATGGGGCTGAGTGACGGGGTAGGCCGGGGTTTGCCATAGCGGCAGCATGGGTTCAGGACAAACAGCTGTGCTGCAAGGGAGGACCGGGACACAGCTACGCGGCCAAAGCTCCCCATCCTTTGTCAGATGTTCCATGCTTTTCCTTCCTTCCTGCTAGCGACCTCCTCCTTCATTCCTTGCACACGGGATGAGAAGCTGCGGATACCCCACACCTCTCTGGTTAGGACAAAAGAATGTCCGAAGGTAGATTTAAATCCCTGTGGCTTAGTGGGAAAATATCGGCAGTAGGTGGACGGCTGGACTGGATGACCTTGCAGGTCTTTTCCAACGTTGGTGATTCTATGATTCTATGATTTGGTGACCCACATTTGTTTAAATTCCGGGTCAGGCTGTATGGGGCTCGAAGTGACCTGATAGAGCTGTGGATGCCCCTGTTCTTCGCAGGGGGATGGAGTAGATGACCTTTCGGGATCCTTTCCAACTCAAACGATCCTCCGATTCTATGAAATCGATCACATCTATAGGGTGTGTTCATGCAGCAAAGCAGCAAAGCGAGTGTTGGATGCATTCCGCATTTGGGCTGCGTGCATTCAGAGATCGCTGTCCCCGGAGAAGCACCCAGAGCCCGAGCTCTCGGCCCTGCAGGCTGCGCAGCACCGCCCGCTTCTCTCCCTCTGCCGCATCGTTCCACGCTGCTCCCGTGGCAGTGGGGCGATGGCGCGGCCCCGCCCGCCGGATCCGGCACGCCTAGGGCACTGCTGCCTTTTTTGTGTGTGTATGTGTGTGCGTGCGTGCGTGTGTGTGTGTGTGTCTCCTGTTTCTTCTTTCCTCGATTACCCAACGTCACTCGGCGGAGCTCGGGCAGGTGTGGAACACTGCGGGGCGGGGATGCAAAAAGAAAAAAAAAAAAAGAAAAAGAAATACAAAATTTTTTAAACAATAATGAAAAAGGAAGAAAAAGGGCGTGCCGAACCGCAGCGCACCGCAGCGCAGCGCGACGCAGGCGGTGCCGCCCCGATGCCGAACAGGGGGCGCCCCAGCTCTGCGCATCGCCATACGGGCGGGGGCTGGGGTGGGGGGGTGGGGGGAGCGGTGCGGCGCCGATGTGGCTGGGGAGGGTGGGGGGGCTGGGGGCAGCGCACCTCGAGCCCCGGAGAGCTCCGTGCCCCCGATACCCGGGCCGCTTCCCTCTGTCCTGCCTTTTGTTCTTAGGCACAGAACCTCTTGTACGGGCTCTCTCGTGGGGGGATCTGCGTGCAGCCCCTCCGCTCGCCGCGACTCCCAGCTCCGTAGGTGGGGGAGAGTGAAGGGGCAGCGGAGAGCTCCGCACCGCCGTGCCTTTCAGGAGCCGCTCCCTGCCCTTCCTCGACGGCACCGTCGTCCCCGAGATCGCTTTATTTTCGGGGGGAGGTGGGATATATAAGGCTGCAAGATGCGCGTGCGGCCCCCTCCCGGTATTTCACATCCCGGCCCCGTGCGCCCCCTACGCGCGAGCGCCGCGCAGCGCACCCCTCTTTCCCTTACCCCCGCCCGCCGGCCTGGGAAATAAATAAATAAGTGCGTGTGGCTTTTGAACTGCCCACAGACTGTCACAGGGAAGGGGGGAGGGAGGAGAGAGAGGGAGGGGGGAGAGAGAGAGCGAGAGCGAGAAATGCAGAGGCAGCAGCCGCGGTAGCGGCGGCAGTGCTCCAGCAGCAGCGCGAGGCACTCCGCGCCCGGCGAGCGAGCGGCAGCCGCAGCGCACAGCGGCTCCGGGCTGCGCGGGGCGGGCGACAGCGCGGCACAGGCACAGAGAGCGGCAGCGGCAGCACGCGGGGTAAGGAGCGGCGCGACCCGCGCGTGGCGAGGGGCAGCGGAGCGGGGGGCTTCGAGCCCGCCGCGCTTTATCCCTCCCGCCCGGTGCAGGGATGAGAGGAGAGTGGGGAGAGCGGTTCCTCGAGAGAAGGACGGCGCCCGGGAGCGGTTTCGAGGCACAAAGCGGACCGAGGGCGATGCCGCGGGATTTTAAATGCCCGATGGCGCTTTCTCGGGGTGGGGGGCGGAGGGGGCAGGAAGCGATGGGTGTGGTGGGAACGAGAGGGTTTTGCTCCCGATTTCTTAACAATGAGCGGAAAAACCCGCAGTCTCAGCGCACCCCCGAGTCCTTCGGTGGGAGCTGGGCGCGGGGCGGGGGGGTTCCTTGTGGGGGCGGCAGCGCGATGGTTCCCTGCCGGACGGGACCTCCCGGCACCGGGCGCGGGACGCGGTAGTGGGTGGGTGGGTGTATTGGGGTACGGGGGGCTGCGCTGCCCCAGCTCTCGGCTCCCATCCTCGCGTACCATGAATATTCATCGAGCGCCTTCTTCTCCTTCTCCCAGGAGATCCCTCTTCACCGTTTTTCATCCCTCTTCCCCCACTTTTCCTCCCCACCTCCTCCAGGAAGCCGCACATCCCCAGCACTCCGCTGCCTTCTCTCCTCCATTTCTCCCCACGCACACGCGTGTCCTCGCCCCGCCGCCGGGCACACGCGCCACATCGCCACATCCCCCTGCCCCGACCCACTGCCGCGCGGGAGGGGGGTCGCCAGCGCCCGCTCCTTTGTCTCTGCCCGGCGCATGCGCGGGGCGGGGGCGCGGGGCCCGCCCCGTCGGGGATCGGGCCCGGGATGGAACAAAGCCGCCCCCCACCGCCCCCCGCCCCTCCTCGATGGACCTCGAGGGACCCCCCCCCGGCTCCTCGCCGCGCTCCGGCCCCGCACGGGGTAGTGGAGAGATGGTGGAACTCCCCCGCTCTCCCCAACCCACCTCCCCACCCGCGGTGCGCATCCCGCGCGGCACTGCCCGCTATTTCCAAAGGCCCCTTCTTTCCCCCCTCGACCCCGCAAAATAACCCTTCGGCACCGACGGAAAATGGGGAAGGTCCCCCTTCCTGGACCGAAGGAACCCCGTCGTCCGAGCTCGGGTCCTTTCGGCAGTGTTTTCCACGCTGCGGTTCCACCCCGCGTAGCGATGCGGCCGCGCCAGGGGGAGCCACCCGTGTGCCCGCAGCTCCCGAGCATCCCCCGCTGCCGCGAAAGGGGGGTTGGTGGGGGGGTGGGGGGAGAGCTCTCCGCAGGAAGATTTTCTCAGTGCGACATCTTGGAATCTCTTTTGTTCGAATGGTTGCGTCTCGCTATCGGCGCTGCTGCTCATCCTTCCTCCGCCCCATTGGGTGCCCCTGCCCCAAACTGGGACACGTGTTTCTGTGTGTGGTGGGCATTCTGCAACCTGCTGTAATGGGGTGATTTTGACAGCGAATGGCTCGTCTGTTTCTGATGAGAGAAGTGATGTTCTCATCAAGTGCAGAGATGACAAAAGAATGGTGCAAGTGGGCTCCCCATGAGGGTGGCCATGGGGTTTGACTGCTTCCCCTATGAACACTAGTCAGGTTTTATAGATGCCTGAAATGCAGAGCAATGAGCTGCCGGCTCCCAGCCCAGCCCTCAGCCTTCCAGGTGGCCATCTGGGTTACCTGCCCTGGGGAACCTGCTTTAGAAAGCCGTTGGATTCTATGAACGCCGGAGGTCCCTTCCAACCCCCATGGTTCTGTGATTAGCTGGAAAGCACCCGCCCCAAGGCCTCAGGTTATGATCCCTCTGTATTCCCAGCTGAGGTCACTCCTGGAGCCTTCACACACCCCACTGCCACCTTACTGCCTGCTGGGTGCCACCCAAGCTCCAGACATGGGTTTGGGATTAGGAATGCCATGTAGGAGCGATGCGGCACTGACTGCTGCTGTGCAGCAGTCCCCATGAGATGCTGCCCATGCAGCCCCTTTGTGTCCAGGGGTGTCAGGAGTGTCAGAGAACTGCCCCGAGCTTTCATTGGGGTGGGAGGGAAAGGAAAAGGGGGGGGTGACCAAAGGGCTCAGCACTGCTGTTCCTGCTCATTGTCTCACGGAGCGCCACACGAGTGAGCAGCGTTGCTTTGTCATCTCTGTGCAGGTGGGACTGTATGCCGTGAATATTTTCTTTAGCTAGGCTGTTCGGGTTTCGCTGGTGCAGAGCTCTGATGTTCTCTGGATGGAATGAACCCAAAGAGATGGGAAATTCACGGTGGCTTTGCCTGTTCCTGTGTGCTTCATGTATGAGACAGCTGATTGTGTAATTTGGGGGATTTGTTACACGCCGCTGCCAAGAAGCAATCACACAGCCCTTTCTTCTGCTGATAGGAATCTCTGAGAGTATCACATCCAGTTAAATAGAATCAGCATTAGAACTGGTTCATCTACTGGGGCTGTTGGTACACGAAGCAATGATTTGGTGTTGGCTTTTTTTCCCCCCTCCTCTCTTTCCATCCTTCTTTCCAATTAGTACAATAGCTGCTGCTATAGGAACATGGTAGTAAGAGATAGGTTTGTCTCTGAGCAGACATACCTTTGGAGCATACCCCTCTTTAAGATTATAGAATCTCTCCATAATTTCAAAGCTGCCACCAGAACTGTCCTTAAGCATTTGTCTGTTTTGATCCTTCAACATGAAGTCTCTGCAATAAATTGAATTTTCCGAGCGAACCCTTTTGTATGTGTGCTGTGTTCCAGCAAGAGCTTTGCTCAATGCAGTGAACCACGAACCACAGAAGGGCAGCTTGAGGCTGAACGAGGCTCAGTCCTTGCCTTGTGCTGGCATCCGCATGTGGACAGGGCACACGGAGCTGGCACAGCGCAGGAGCTGCAGGGCAGAACCAGGCATTGCCATGGCATCGTGGGAGAACTCTGTGGCTGCGTTTGCTGGGGTCTGGCCACCATTTGGCTGCTAATGATTTGGAAACTTGATGAAAACAGGAACTGTGGAGTATTTCTTTCTGGGAATGCTCTGTTTGTGTGTACAGATTTGTATGACACCCTCGGTGCTGACATAGGTCTGTAGGTGTGAGTGTAGCGTCCTTAGGCACACTGCAGATTTGACGGTTAACACCTCATTTCTCCAAGTAAGAAAAGTGGATGCTATTCAAATGTAACACAGATCTATTGAGCCATGGTTGAGGCCCCACCTTCCTTCCTACAAAAGCCATGTTGAACTTCTACATCCATCAAGACAGCTTCATAAGTAAAGAAATAAAGCTTAGGAGGAGCTGGGGGTTGTTTCTTCTTTGTCAATCAGGAATGACAGAAATGAGGTAACAACTAGAGAAATCAAAGAAATTCCTGAAATCATTAGAGACTTGAAAATAGAAACCATATGCGGCATAATAGAGGTTTCATGCATTAGTAGGAAATGCTTTCAAGATTAACAGAAGTGCAGGAGGAAGGAGGGGGAGAAACACCTCGTGCAGAATGGAGAGAGCTTCAAAGTCTTCTCTGCAGCATCTTGTATCCCACAGCTGTCCTTAAAGTGCGATGCCAGCTAAGCCTCTTACTTCAAGATGGAGAGATGTGGTTATTATAAAAATGTAACCGTTGCTTATGCGATATGAAAATTCATAAGTTCAAAATAGAAACCAGTTGATAGAGATGGTTCCTCAGACATGAAAGATTCCCAACTTGCCACAGTCTGAAAAAGAAATCCTGACTTTTTTTCAACACACCAATAAATGTAAAGAGATACTGATTTTTAACATGTGTGGAATGGTCATGTTTCGCCTGGGGGCAAGATGTGTAGTAACTCCCTCTTAAGTACGGTTAAAGGAATTTAAGTCTGAGGAAACACTTTTATTAATAAAACCCTTCTGTCTTAGGATATAAATCGGAGGCAGATCTCTTTTGATGTGTTTGGCTTTGTGTTCTGCAGAGCAGAACTGAAGCAGCCTGCATCGCTGACCCGGCTTTGCAGGGTGTTGGCTGCCAAGCTCAATGCGGTAGTGCTGGGAAAGACACATGCTTTGGGGTCACGTGTTGCATAGCATAGGGTTTAGCCTGGTAATAGCGCCACAGGGACTTACTTTATTTTATTTCATTTTTTACCCTGCAGGAATTTGAACATATTTTCAGAAGATATAATTTTATGAGCAATTCCCTAACTGCTCTTCAGAGCGGCATCCATTTGGGACTTAATGTAAATTGTTGGGCTGGTGGTATGAGTTTTGCTTTGATGAATGACTTGCTGAATGTGCAATAAGACTGGGCCTTAACCTGCTACCTTTTGCTGCTTGCAGGGGTATGTTGATGGAGACTTGCTCATGAGGTGCTGGTTGTTGTACCTACACAATGCCATCAAGAGGTTATGAACACAACATTGAAGTGTGACTTTTTACTCTAGGCAAAAACCAAATGTCTGCAGTGGCAAAGCTTCCCGTAGGATTACTTTTAATGGCAGAAGTGTCTGCCCTCATGACTTTTTATGACAAATGGAAGCTGCTCCTGTTCAAATAGTAATATCAGAGAGCTTCTGGCCATCTTCTGTTCCAACAGTCCTTAAAAGCTCAATGGGATGCAAAAGCTAAAGCCTGTTTTGTCAGATTATTTTCTGCTCTTAATGTTTTCCTTAAGAGATTGGCTGCTAAAGGAGACGCTTACACTCAAAATTACAGCTTGCCTTTATTAACTGTTTTAGGATAAAGCTGATGGTCACACAGCAGAATGCTGTACAAATGCATCTGCCAGACATTTAAGATGGTTGCTGAACTGTGGAGAAGAAATGAAGCTGTGTTAGACAAAACAAAGAACACATCAACAATAATAGAAATGATACGTGTCTCACTATCTCACTACCTTAGGGAAGCACACACAAAACAAGAGTAAATCATCATGTGGAAACTAGAGAAAACCCACAGTTACAAAAGAACATGCAGGAGAGTAAAGTCATGACAAAAACTTTGGTACAGCTATTTATCCAAGATAGGCTGGAGTCTGAGAAATGCTACATCAGCTTCCTGGAATCACAATTACTCAAATCAGTTAAGCATGTCATCCTGGAAGAAAACCAAAACAAGTGAAAAAGCAGGCTGAAGGTGGTACGAAACTAGGAGTCTGCAAATGGGGAGGATGAAACCTGTCACTGCTAGACGTGGTGCTCAGGTGATGGTGGCATTCCCCACCAGTATGCAGTTTCCTGTAGCTTGTACTTCAGCCAGCACTGGTAAGTGCATGACTGACTGCTGACACCAGTTGCACTGAGCTGGTGGGAGGAAACAAATTCAGTGAGCTCTGGGATGGCAAAAGCAGCTTTTCTGGGTATCTTGCTTTCACAGCAAAGAGAAATAGGAAAGATGTGCTAGCTGCTCTAAACAACAGGTTTCTCCAGCAGGTAGACCAAGAGAGTGGAGCTGGTTCTCCAGCAGCACCAGTCAGCCTGGTGTGAATGCTGTGCACCACTGAGTGTGTGGCCCACTGGGAGCAGCTGGTCTCACTGTGCGGTGTGCAGGCGAGCTGCTCGCTGACTTTTGCTTTCCTTTCCAGATCTAAGATCCTTATGAAGGCAGGGAGACAACAGTTCCCAAAGACTAAAAATGAAAATCTGGCCGGACTTCCCAGCTTCTTTCATTCCATCCTTTGCTTGAGTGGGAGTAGAACATGGTGAAGTTCATAGCTTTGTTTCACATGGAGCTTTCACTGGGAGCACATATAGTCAGTGTGGCCTCCACAGTGTTTCTGAGTGCTTGGGATAATCTGTGAGCCTCTACTTCACGTGCATAAATTAGTGGGCTGAAGCAAATGTGGTGACTTTTCCCTCATCTGATGCAGCTGGTATATACTCTGCATAACTTCAACATTTATAGCCAAGAGTATCCCAGTGTCTATAGGACATAAGAAGTCAAGGAGCATGCGAAGGAGCTTCCTTGGCAGACAGTGTTTTCTGTTGGATCTGATGCCATTCATGGATACAGATTTTGGTAAGAAGGACTTACTTGTTTTCTGTTCCAGTACTGTGCCTTTCTCCTTTCCTGCCCTCAGGGATATTCATCTTGAGGAAAACCATTCTACAGTGCAGATGTACCCTTTCTAAGCCGCTTGATATTCCATCAGTATTATAATTGCTAAAATAATCATTTTAGTGTTATCCTCTGTGCCCACCTCCCTAAGTAATATTTAAAAGAGCATTCAGCTTTCTGTATAGTGGCCTAAGCTTTACCTCCAGTTGCCTTGAACTGATGACACTGCCTTTGTAAATGATATTTTCAGAACCAATCTAAGTCAGTGCTGCCCTATGCATTTAAATACAGTAGTTCACCTGCAGATTCTCTTTTCTGGTGTATATAGTATTAAAATCTATAACAATGCTCAAGAAAATGAACATAATAGTATTTTTTCAGTAAGCACAAGAATAATTAATAGGTTGCTGAAGGTTCAACTCTCATCATTTTCTCTGGACAAGGCAGCTAAGGGTGGATTCATGAATAAACTACTGACAGCAGTGGCAACAAAAGTGTGGCACTCCTTAAGATCTCTCATTCCTGGTCAAACAGTGCAATGTATTGGCAACCCACGAAGCCATAATGTCTTGAAAGTGTCTTCAGTTTTGAGGTAGCTCCTGTTACTAAGGGTTCAAACTACACTACAAATCACCTTCAGGTATTTGTTCTTGTAAACATCTCTTGAAACAACGCTGTTACCAAGGCTTTATGGAGGAAAGCAAACATATCAAGTCAACGAATGGCAAATATAATGGATCCCCTTTCTCAAAACAGGCTAAACATTGTGACATTATATATTCGCCACCTCCATTCTGCTATGGAATTGGTACATGGAGGATGATATTAAGGGAGATGAAGTGGCTTTGTGTGCCCTCTCACAGCCATTGACTATGCGAACCCTTCACAATCTAAAGTACAGAGCTAAGAGGGGAAAAGGAATGAATGAAACATCTTACCAGTCCTGTACTAACAGATTTGTAGTTAAGAAAAAAGTGTATGCAGGAGTTTGCTTTGAAACAGTGGCAGCAAATTTACAGTCTGAGAACAGAAATATTTATCTCAGCAGCATTTCCTTTCTACTTCAAATGTGAAGCCCTTTTGCACACTTGCTTCTGGTTAAAGAAGCAACTCCATATATTTTCTTATAGAAATACTGCATTATCCCTTATGTACCTCCGTACATACCACGTCTCTCTAAATGTGTTGCAGTAAAAAAAAAACAAAAACAAATGTCTTCAAGCCAGTACATCTCATTCATATTTTTTTTAGCAAACTTCGTTATTCCTTGTATTCTTTGGGTAGGTAACATTTTTTTTTTTTTTTTTTAATTTCAGTTAATCATCACACTGGTTATGTTGGTGTTTCCTTTGACTATCTTCTCTAGAAGTCTGTATTTTCAGCTGTGAGCTAACACAAAGTGTTTCACAGAACATCTTGTTAATCACATGCTAACATGAAACATGTGTATTAGCAGGTGTAGAGAATGCAGTAGATCTATGCCATAAGATTAAGTGTAATCTCATTCTCTGTCATAAGCAGGAATATGTGAACAGAATGACTTATTGCCAAACTTTAATTTTAAACTCTTAAACTCATAACGTTACCAGACCCCAACGTTTTTGCATGTATATGGCTCCTAAATCTAGATTTCCACTAGAATGAGATCATATCAACATGAGAACTTGATCTTAAACAGCATCTTATGCAAATCTTATGGAATATAGACATCTTGGTGCTCTTCCAACCCAAAGCATTCAATCCTTTTAACTTTTTATCACTTGAAAAACATATTCATGTGGTTTCTTCTGCTGACTGAAAGGGAATCAGATTTTTTTTTTTTTTCCTTTTTACTTGATACTTTATTTTTAAGCAAAATGGACTCAAGACAATTAAAAAAAAAATCTGTTAGCTTGCTTTGCCTGTCTTGTTTTCCAGAGGAACTAGGCTTGTTTGATTCCTGTAGGACAAAAAAATTGCTGCAAGATCACAATTAAATTACATCAGTGAGTAGCAAAATCTTCCAAAACACATATTCAGGGGAAATATTTTCTTTTATAATAGACATAGCTCATCTATCAAGTTGTGGCTTTGCTGGGCAACATATTGCACGAAGGCCAGTAGCTGGCCTGAGTTTCTTCCGTAGGGATACATTTCTTTGGATCCACTACTGATTGCTGGAAATTATCATTGTGCCTAGATAATGTGTCACATTTATAAATAATAGAGACAACAGCACAATTGCCATGCAAATTCATTATGAATGCCATCAAGATGAGTACCACATTCAGGCCAAATGAATTAATGATGGCAAATATATACACTTTTTTTTCTAAAGTATAACTTCAATTTCAAGTACACTGGTTTGGGGGTTGATTTGGTTGTTGTTATTTTTTTTTGAGTCATAGCAAATTTCTTCATGGCTTCCTGGTCCTGATGTGCCTTTCCAATGCCTCTAGGGCCTGGCTGCAGTCCCACATTAGGCCCCTCATGGCATTATGGTGGTTTTGCTCCTAAATTGCAGCACCTCTTGCTTGTACCACCCTGCTTGTCCAGAAACATCTTTTGTAAGTAGTCTCAGGGATTCTCCCAGGAAAGAAAGACCTCTGGCCAACTGAGTTGCCTTCATAAAGCAAACACATGAAATGAGACTGTCCACTGAAGTTTTCTGTGCTTGGTGGCTTTGGTGGGTCTGTGTCTTTTGGGCACACATGATCTGAAGTACCAGCCATCAGCTGCTGCACTTGCAATGATCATTGTCTCCCTACACTGGAAAGGAGACCAAATACCTAGCTTAATTATTACAAATGCCGTATCTCATCTTAATTAACCTAGTGATATGATTCTGCTTCCCCGATCTAATTAGCTAGGGAGACAGTTAAATATAACTTTGTGTCTCTCTGAACATTTAGCTGTTTGTGGTTAAATCTGCCCACAGTTCCTAAGAGACTGTTTCCACAGCTGGGAATACCTCCCTGTTGCCCTTCATCTAAAATAAAAAATAGAGGGAGCTCATCTTAATTAATATGGGGGAATAAGTTTACCTTAGCACTACACCTCATAACTTCCAGTCATCTTCAAATCTCTCATGAAGCAAGGAGGAATCTCTCTGTTCTACCACAGAGGACTGGGAGGTGATTGTGCTGTATGTAAGAAATGGGGCTACGAGTGTTCAAGCAGATAAACATGACTTCAGGCTGTGTGTGGAAAATATTTGTCCTTTGCTCTGTAACAGATGGAAGATGGTCAGTAACCTAGATTAAAATGATAAGAACAATGTGAAATTTATAAATCACTGTAAAAAATAATTTTCTGTGGAAACATTTCTAAGAAAGACTGGTCTGTAGCCACATGGTCAGAATAACCATGAAGAAGATTTTGTTGGCCAGTGATGGGCAAAAATACTTCATGTTGTGCTAAATGTTTGCTACCGAAGTAAGAATAAATTGATTTGTCACTATCCTAAAATGGACAGTTAAGAATTTCTTTTCATGTACTACATGTTGGACATTTAAACATATTACTTGCATGGGTAATTTGCAACATAAAAGAGAGACACCATTCAAATGGGTGCCCGCATAAACAATGTGAATGATCAGTGGGATCTGTGAAAGGAAAAATGAACAAGTTGGTTTTGAGCAATGTAAAGAAGAGGATAATTGTTTTAAGACCAGGTAAGTATCACCAGCACGACATCACTTCAGTGCAAGTCATTGTGCCTTGGGGCAGGAAGGGGGATTGTTCACACTGCTTTTGAGGTCCCTGACAGCCCTACAGTTTGTGGGATGAGGCAAACCAGAGACCTTTGGAGTGAGCTTGTGCTGGAGTGCAGGGAAATAAGTTCCACTGAAAGAAAGTAATTCCCAAATGTACCAGTTTATTAGCAGTGGGTCTGAGCTCTCTTAAAATCATAGAATCATACAGATCAAAAGATAAACTGCTAATATGAAATGCACAAATAAAGCTTTTCTAAAGCAGATATGAAGAGATTTAATTTATTGATTCTGGACAGCACAGGCTGTTAGACAGATCTCTGTTGAGTACTTCTGACAGAATGCCTGAAATGTGCTGTACATTTGAGCCCATCCTTCAGACTGGGGCTGATGTAAAAGAATGGGAGTAAAGCTTACAAAAATTACCAAGGCTTTTTAGTTCCTAAATTTTATTTCAAGACAATGATATGTAGTCATGTGGGTACACTTAAAACTTCTGCTGTGTAAGCCCAGAATGAAATGTTGTAACTGCAGCTGAGAACGACTGCAGTGCTGACTGGTATGACACTAGGACATCCTTTGTTACTTAATCTATAGGCTGCAAAAAGGTTTGTGGGGTTGTTCCACAGATGAGTGGAGGATCTAGCTGTGTAACAACGGTTTATACACACACTTTCACCACATGGTTGCTCAAACTTAAAGGCATAATAACAATAGCATTGAAGGTTAAGCCTGATATAAATTAGGCTCATTTCTAAAGAAATCCTTGATGTGTATTCATAAATGGTTTTGAATAGACATAACATTTAGCTGAACAAACACCTCTGTATTCTATCTTGTGTGCAGGTGGGCAGCTGCAGTTGAAGTTCCTGGATGGATGCAGGGGCTGCCCATCCTGCAGTTATTTGGGACTGAGTTTGAAATGAGTCTGCCTTTTGTACCTGAGGGCAACCTGAGATTTGTTTAGTTCCCCTACGTGCTTACTGAAAATAGTGGTGTGCTCTTTAGAAGCGATTGCAGGAGTTGTGTGTATGCTTCTGCCTGGTGAATCAGACTCTTGGCTTGTTGCCCATATCTTGGTGTTACTAGAGATGAGGAAATGCTCACCTTTGTTCGGCTGCTAATTGCCAGATTGCTCAGCTCGGTATGGATTTCGAGCCACTCACAACAGTGTGCTGGCATCTCCGAGAAAAATGTCTCATGGAGAGAGGCAAGGCTGGGAGCAGAGCTGGAGCTGTGGACTTGATTCCATTTCTTGTACTTGCCTTCTTGATTATGGAGCCCATCCTTTGATTGTGATTGAGTTCTGCTAATAAGGTTGGAGCTGTGAGCTGCTGGAATTGCAGGTTAATTGGGATGGTTTGAGTGGCTAGCACTGGTTGGGTATGATACTTTTGTGGGATGCTCGTGTTTGCAATCATAATACACAAGCATTTCCCAAAACATTACATCAAAGCATTTTGTCATCTGTTTGCCTTTCTTCCTGAGTTCCTTTAAGAGTAGTATTGATGTTGAAGGCAAGTTTCATACTGCCTGAAGAGGAAGAATTATCTTTTTAATCTGCAGAAGTACAATTTTCATGTTGGGTAGATAGCTCAGAAAAGGAAAAAAAAAAAAGTAAAAATTGCCTTAGGTTAAGATTCTTTCAGTCAGAGACAAAATCTCTGGCACTAGGTCTCACTAATATTAATAAGCTCATATAAATTGGCACTAAGGGCTGGACAGTTATTTTTCTCTACATGAGAAACCAGCCTAGTAAAGGCAGTATGAGGAAAGGTAAAGTGGACTAGATGTACCAGGCCATCCTGCTATGTCAGGGTTTGTTACAGGGTAGTAGAGGAGCACATTCTGATGTGTAGTGGGAAGCACTCTCTTGCTTCTCTTCAGCAGAACTCTGTGCAGGAGCTGCTGGATGAGAACAGTGGGCTAGGATGGCCATGGGGTTCTGCTGCTCAAGGTGGGTTGGAGGCAGCATCCTGCTTTGGAGTTTATTGTAGTTCAGATGAGTCTGGTGTGAGTATGACTGCTCTTCAGTACAAGCTGTTAGTAAGCAAGATGAAGAACTAAAAATTACCATATTGGAACTACTTCAGGGAATATGCTCTAGAAAATAGGTTTTTTTAACCTTCAAGTATTGTGCATATGCCAGCGTTTAAACTCCAGAGCTGGACTGGTTTGTTATAAATATCTGACATGGATAAACCAGATACGGCTGGCTTAATAAGTGCACTTCTACAAAAACCTCTTCTACTTAAGAGACAGGCCAGTGAAAATAAACATGAATTTAAAATCAACACTCACGTTTGTATTCCAGGACTGGAGTTTTCTTTTGAGTCTGCTATCTACCCAGTAGAATTTTCTACTGTAAGGTAACTACCCTCAATTCATAGAGGTTTGAGGTATGTGACTTGAAGTTTGCAGTAGCATAGAAAGCCTGTGGACAAATGAATGTTAATTAAAGAAAGGCATATATCTCGTGCCTATTGGTAACACACCTTGAGGATGCACTGCAGTAAGAAAACTTGTTGCAAAAAGGTAGTGTGAACTACTTGAAATTTGGATATACTTTGGTAGATTTTGTAGATTCCTGTGAAGCGCCACATCCTATGCATTTTTTTTTCACCAAATGAGAAGTGTAATAGGACGGTTTAAATTAAATACTATCAGCCCTTCCCAGTCAAGTGAAGAATAGCTTTGATTTTTTTTTTTTTTTTAAGAGATTTTAATAAAAAAATATCAGATTTGAACAGGATAATGGAACTGGCTGGGAATCTTCCTGTGAAATGTTTTCTTCTGGAAGATGTTTGAATTCTTACAGCTCAGCTTCTGTAGGAGTAATCATATATATCTAGGTGATATAAAGGTCAGACTTGCCCACTTTGGGCTAGTTAATCATTTAACATATATGTAACCCATGTAGACAGCCAAGGTTCAAATTTTTGTTACTGATTCCAGCTGGTTGTTTAGACTTGTCTTCATGCAGCCAGTGAGCAGCATACTCAGCAGACTGTTGTCCAGTCTTGGTTAGGTCAGTCTGGGCCTCTGCTGATGAAATTGACTGCTCCACACTCTACAAAGTACTGTTTGGCAAGAAAACATCTGTGGTCTGAGGTGCTGAATGCTGAGGTTCATCCTAAACTGGATAAAGAGCTGAAATATCCACACTTATGGTTGAAGTTGTTCTCTATAAGCAGAGGGCTTAAAACTGTGGCTATTGTTTGCCTGTCCAATTGCAAAAGCTCATAAAAGAATACTTCAAATGCTGATCTTCTGGGGGACTGGAGTGCTTTTCGCTATGTAGCTATAATGCTAAACCATTGTCTTTGTCTGAATTCATAAATTAAATATGCAGCCCTTCTGTTATTTTGTAGTTGATTTGTAGGAGTTTCCAGAAAGTTATTCAAGTCCCCAAGTGCCAACTGAGTGCATGGTACTCATCTTAACCAAGGAGCTTGTCCCACTACTTTATACTGGGACAAAACTCTTAGGGTGGAAATTTGAAATTTACATTTCAAGCTGTGAGATTTTTTACTCAAACAAGATCTGATTCCATCTGAGCTGTTGGATGCTTCCAGCAGCTCCTCTGGGTGTCGTGCTGTGTGCTCCTTCACTTGCTGTTTGCTGTTTCTGGCTGGACTCCTTTGCTTCCAGCTGGTTGAGTGGGATCACCTCAGCCAGGGCTCAGCCAAGAGCCAGGCCAGCTGCGAGCAAAGGGAGTGGGCAGCCGTCCCGTCCCGCTGGAAACAGCAAGCTGTTTGATTTGGCTTGGTTGTATCTTAAAAAAATTGCATAAACTTCTGCAAATTAAAAGCAATTGTGAAATTTTCCAGTAAAATGTCTTTTTGGTTTAAATTCTAATGAGTGAATTTCTGCATTGCCAGAGGTCTCAATCTGCGCAATGATCACTCTATGTCCAAGCTGACAGAGCAGTTCACAAGTGAGTTAACTCTGGTCTGCAGTGACCATCTACATCTTACACATCAGTTTATGTTTTGTATAAAGTAGGACCAACTCAAGCCGTAAGCTTTATATATTTATTTAAAGTTATTTTGATTCAGCAAAGCAAGCAGTAACCCTTATGGTTTATATGGCAATTCTGTTTACATTTGAGTTGAAACTAATGTGTAAAATTCAGGTGTGAGTAGTGTGGTAGTGGTGAGAAGAAAAATGCCTGAGAACATCTGACACTTCTGGACTTGGGCAGGAGCCAAACCTCTGAAGGAATACTGCGATCCTGGCGCTGCAGGAGAGCTACAGGAGGCTCACTAAATTCTTGCTTTAATGTTGTCCTTTGATTCATGTATTAAAAGTAGTGAGTAGGTTGTAATGATAAAACGATCACATCAGGCTGACAACTTGGGTTCATACTTTCAAGTGTTTCTTAATGCTCATTTAACGCTGACTGGGGGGAGTTGGGGGGATTTCCACCAGTTTTAATCAAGGGGACTAAAAAATTAATACTTTATACATATTTATAATCCCTTCAAAGGAGCCATTTATAGCTTGCTTCACAAGATGAAGGGTTATTTTCTGTTTCATCTGTAGTTTCTGATGCCCGCTACAAACCAAGTCATTGAGACTACAGATTACACTCCTTGGTAGAACTAGAGCAGCAAGGCAGCAGTCGAACTGTGCTGCACATAGCAAATTGCTACACTGGTGCTGGGGCAGGAAATCCTTGACACTGTAAATGGGAACTTAGCACTTTTTATGAAATGTTGTATCCCGAAGATAGCTTGCTCAGCATAATTTATGAACGCGTGTAGTTTTCTCGCTTAACTCACTTCGATGATGGCCATAAAACTGAGCTTCAGTCTGTGCAGATTGTTGGAGTGATGTCTGCCGTGTCAGCCATTTGGCTGCAGGAGAGCTGTAACACTTGCTGGATGGAGGCGAGTCAGCTCTGTTGGCCAAACACGAGGCTGTTTGTCAGGGCAGTGAGGAAAGCCTGCTGCTCTTGTGTAAAGTTGTGTTTTACGAGGAGAGCCTACCTATTATATTAACTTTTCATACAGTAATCTGTCAGGTAATTCCTGCCTGCTAAAATTCCCCAATAATTGTTTTCCACCATGTTCCGAGGCAATATAGTACAACAGGATTATTGATGGGATTTTTGAGAAACTAACTGCGAGTGCATTTCTTTCCCAGTTTTATCCTGAAATGGAGAACTGTTGGACCTGTCCTAATGCATCAGATCTATAGCTCTGGACCAACACATTTCTGTTGGCTTATGCAGCAGCCATAAAAGTGGGGGTATGCATGTAGTATGTTTGGTAGTTTTACAAGTGCCAGAGTTCCTGGTGGAACCACAGCTGTGTTCATGTGGAAGCTCTGTGCTAGCTAATTTTATTCTTCTGAGAACGTTTAGCAGCCCCTTGTAGAATTTCACATGTATTTTACTCGGCTACTTCCTCTAATGTGGGCACCAGTGCAATAGCTTGCTTTGTGCTTAGTAATTCTGCCTTGCAACTAGCTATCTCAGTACTAATTTCAATGTTGCATTGCCTGGAGTATCAAGTATCCTTGTTTCATTCTTTTAAATTGAATTAAATTTATTAAGACAACATTTTAGAAAACAGTATTAAATATGTGAGTTTCATTATAAAGCTTATATTTTGTGCATGTGACTCTTCAGAAATGCTTGTAAAATCTAACAGTTTCTCTTAACTTTGGCTGTAGGTAG
This sequence comes from Phasianus colchicus, assembly GCF_987193195.1. Classification (NCBI taxonomy): domain Eukaryota; kingdom Metazoa; phylum Chordata; class Aves; order Galliformes; family Phasianidae; genus Phasianus; species Phasianus colchicus. The sequence continues at coordinate 22,298,105 of NC_143438.1, read as the reverse complement.
TTGAATTGATACAATTGCAACACAGAAGCACCAGAGATGGCAGCAACCATGAACACCCCCTACCTTACTTTTACATGCTTCTACAAATAAGTAACATCATAGGGACTGAAGGTATCATGCAAATATGAACAGGCCTGGTGTCTGCCCCTCAGCACCAACAGGCAGTATAAACTCCATTTATAGCAAAACAGTGTTTCCTCTGTTACAGGGAACAGGGCACTAACCCCCGTTTTCTACCGGTTTTACATCCGTAAAGCAAACTCGCATTCAACAAAGGAAGTTAAGCTTGTAGAAAATATGATGTCACTTAGATGTCAAGTACAAGGCTCAGCATATCATCCCTGGATGACAGAAGCACTTGTTTGTAAGCAGCATTCTGAGGCAAAGCTGGGGGCTTGCAAAGCTTTGAGACCCATGGCAGTGCCATGAGCCCCTTGGTGAGAGAGCTAAACCCAGTGAGGTGTAGGAGCACCCCAGCTTCTCGCTTAATACAGGTTTGATTGAAAACCCTTCATTAAAAGGGCTCAGAGGACTCTAGTGTCTATGAAGGTTGCTGCCTCTGAGAAGAAGAAAGGTGCGCCTTTGAGAAGAACTTCTTGAGATGAGGAAGAAACTATATTCACTTTGAGCTGAAACTCAGATGCTAATGATATCTAATCACTACAGTAATCCGATCTGAATGTTAACAGGCAAAAAAATGTGCTCTTTTGCAAGGACAAGCATTTCTTTCTGAATCTCAACAAAGCAAGCTTCTAATGTGGGTCAAATGGAAATCATGTTTATTAAAAAGCTGCTAAAGACAACTAAATTTGTAATTTCAATGGAAGTGTCTTCTCTGAGACCCTTGAAGGCACGCCAGTGGACTCTTCCAGCACATGCCTCACTAAACAACAAATGGATCACCGAGGTGCTCTAACAAGGATTGATGTGTCCACCCAATTAGAGGGATGTAAAGAGTGGTCCCTTGAAATTCTGGGTTCATTTGAGTTGCTCTTTTGAGTTGCATTTTCACAATCTAGTACTAAAGCATTGCTTCATGAGTATTGCTGGCCTCAACAACTGGCTTGTGTGCATTGTCCTAGATCACAAGTACAAATTTTGTACAAATAAAACACCTGCTTTCATGGGCTTACACTTTCTCACTTATACTTGGGTTTAATTTCTTCATGTCTAAAATATGTACAGACTGGAGAGGTGAGAATGCACCTTGTTCAGTGAAATTAATGCAACTCGTCAGATGGTATGCATGGAAAATTCATTAAGTATTTTGAGACTGTTTCTGTCTTGGAACAATGTTTTTAGTTTCCATTTTCACTGTACATGGAACTTGTGCTGCTTCAGAAATAATTTCCTCATGGCATTTTAAAAGAAAACTAAAAATTAGGCCATGTTCTCACTGTCTAGACTATTTATATTTCCAGGCATATAGTCCAGTTTCTTACATAGAACAGCATGAATTAGCCAAATGAGGGACAACATGCAGATCAACAGTTAAGCTAAGATCAGCATATGTTTGGTTTTTCAACCAGCTGTTTCTTCAAAAATTGTGGAACTCTTCAAGACTTCAGAGAGTGTCTTGCAGGTAATATTAAAGGCTCACTCTGATAACATGTGATGGCAATCTGAAATTCCTTGACCATGCTTCCAGGAAAACATTATCATGTTTTGAGACAGTTAGATATTGGCAAGTGAAATTTTATCTCTTGGAAAACAAATGAAACACTGACTGATGAAAGAAACTGCCTAGGCCAAGCAAGAAATACTTACAAACCAGCCAATTGTGATGTTCAGCCTATTCTTAGAGGGTGCTCTAACTCCTCCCCTCTTGCTGCTTATCTCTTCAGTGTGATGGGAGTCTGAATAGGAAATTGTAACTTTACTGTGGCTCATAAGTATTTGCATTCAACAACATTCAACAATCTGGGCTATATGGCATTTTGAAGCCTAACTCATTGTCCTTATACCTTATAATAAAGGGTTAACAAGCTCTAACACATGTAAAAGAAGATTTTGCTTAGTTCTGTACATTTTATAAAAATTAAGCATTTGGTGCTACCATTCTCACTGAATAGCTTAGCAAACTATGTCAAAAGCCTAATTTAAAAACCTTGACTTATTCTGGTGATGGAGAAAGCCACACTCCTCGGTGTTTGTAATTACCCGCTGAGGATAATTAGCTGACCATTCTTGGGCATGGTTATCATAGCTCAGATGCCGTAGAGATTAAAACCAATCTGAGGATTTCTTTGAAGCAAAGTAAAATTAGAATTGTGAGTTAGAAACAGAATTTGTAAGGTATTGTAATGCCTTCTTTTATAACAGGAATTAAAATATATCATGTGTGCAGTGAAGCAGTACATGATATTTTGAAAAGCATTAGATATTGAAGCCACATTTACTGAAGCCAGTAACTTCAAACTCAGCTTTGTCTTTTAGCCAGGGAATATTCTTAGCTCATCTTTAGCCTATTCTTGATTTTTCTTACCCAGCATGACTTTATTTTATTAATAGATCCCCTGTGTTGGGGATGATTTGATCTCTTACTCTCACTGTTTATATAATTGAGTCACTGACCCACTGTAGAAATTCAGTAGCATGCAGCTGTAATACAGAGTGTATGTGCCTTGTGTCACTGGCCTTCATGTCCATAAACTTAAAAGCTGCTGCCTGGCCATGATGCTGCTTGCCAAATCTGCCTGTTGCCAAAAACTTGAGAACATAAAATAATTGACATGTTTTCTTAAAATTTAGGGTTTTTTTTTGGTGTGTGTGCGTGCGTGCATGTGTATGTTTGTTAGGCTTTCCCATTAGAGCGGGAAAAAGAAAGGCACAGTAAAACATTCTGGAATGACTTCAAAAAATATCCCGCTGCAGCAATGACTGAGATCTCCATCTTTAAAGTAACTGTAATAGAGTTAAATACAGGAGTGAATGGAAAAGCAGATGAACCCTGTTCCTGTATTCAATCAATTTCTCTCTTTCAGTATGTGTTATTTTTTGTAGCACTGGGGACTGTTTCACCTCTGCTCCTCTTAGGCAGCTGCTTGGGGGCTGAACATAATGGGCAATTATTTGTTAGCTCTGATTACAGAATGCTCAAATAATGAGAGAGGAAAAGCACTGATGAGGTAGGTTTAGTAAAGAGAATATTGTACATTTTTGTGTGTAGTGATTTTGTGATCAGTTGTTGTTGTTTAGTTTGGTTGTTTTTTAAACTGGAGAACTTCTTAACTGCTGAACAAAGCTCAGTGTCGGACCCAATCTAGCTGCCCCTGAGCCCTCCTGAATCCTGATCCAGCCTTTGTCAGCCCCCTGGGAGGCAGCGTGCAGTGCAGACACTTAATCTACTTCATTATGGAGACTGAAACAAGGATTGAAATCTTGCTGTTTGAATTCAGGAATGTTGTGCTGCCCTAAACAATCTGTTTTTATCTTTCTCCTCCCATTCCCTTACTCCCTAAACTCCAAACTAAAATCGAGTAGCAGAGATCATTTCTAGCCAACGGTTCTCAGCCCAGCACATCTCTTCCAGTCCCCTCCAGGCTGATATCTCCCTGTCTGGCACTATATTTGTGTTCTTGCTTGGAGGACGTTGTCCTTGTAGTTTGGCACTGACTGTCCTACCCCTTATCACAATAATGGGCTTCAACTAAGACATACAGAGCTCTCTCTAGTTAATTATTGGCACAGACACCTCTGCTATCAGGCACCTCCCTTGGGTAGTTTCCTCAGTCTTCCCCTAAATCCTTGTCTTCGTGATGGAAGAGTTTTCTTGCAGCTCTTTTCTGTTTCAGCTCTACTTCTTGAGCTACCCCATGCTTCAAGTAGTCCCTCTCCCTGCCTCAGCACATGCTTCCTATCACCCTCAGCTTCTCTTTTCTGTCCCTCCTTCTCCCTGAGTTCGCACTTGGCTGAGCAAAGCTCAGGTGAGACGCTGCCGGTGCTGCCAGCCCTCATGGAACTGTAGCTCCAACAGACATAACAAAGCATGCCAAAGCCTTCTGCCAGGGCAGAGGATAGTTTGTTCTGGCACACTATCTGCCCCGCAGTCTGCCAGCTGGCTGCAGTACTTTTATGCGCTTGTAGTATTTCCAAATATACTGGTCTTTCCTTGCTTTGGGTTTATTTTAAATTGTTGCTTACATAGTCTAAATTTTATTACATCAGTTTTTCCATTGAGGGTTGCAGGAATGAATGGAACCCAGTAGGCATACACTGAGTGCCGAAACATCCTTGAGCATGCAGCTCCTTTTGTTCATTAACCTTTAGCCACTTCTTCAGTTGCACTTAGATGAAATTCTTTGATGGGTTAAAAAATTCTTTGAGACAGTTCACCCCCACCCCCAACCAGACTGTTAGGTCCCTGCAATTGGACACCTCAAAGCAGAAATCTCAGTTCTCTAGATTACCTCATTTGGTGGAGGCATCATTTAACATTAACATTTTAACTGTCAAATTCCTACATTAAATTCTTAGAAATTTCCTCTACACTTCATACTTTGGAAGGAGTAAGTAATTTAGGTATGTAAAACGGAAGGCACATCCGTAATTGAAATTTCACAGGCCTGCAGGGAGAGTTGAATTTACTTGATCCTGCTTTGCTGTGTGACACTTCTAGACTTTATCTTCCAAATACAGATAAAACCACTGAAAGTGTCACCTCCTGGCCATGTGCAAATCTGTGGTTAACTTCTCCCAGTGTTATTTCTTAGGATATTTTTTGCTCCTAAATGGACATTTTTAATTATCATATTGGCATCTTCTCGTTCAGAAGACATCTTTAGAAATGAATGACCTTACCTACATCAGGAGCTCCCATTTTCCTTCCCATTCTTAATCACCTCACCTGTCACTGCTGAGTAATAATGAGTTTCCCCACAGTTACGTAAGACCTCTTGCTGTAAACAGCTTCAAGTTGGATCCATTTGACTCTTTAAGGACTTTTTATTCTATTCTATCAATGCACACAAACATAAGAATTAAAAAAACAGACCTAAATCAAGTTTTTTGGTCACAATGGCATGGCTGATTCCTCCAAAGTAATATTAAACATTGCCCACATCTCTTTTGTAATTTGTTACTTTATTTTTCTTTATTGAACATATAGGAAAGTTGAATTACTTAAAATTGTGAATTTTTTTTAAACGACTGAGCACCTACTGGGATAAATATTGCCAGCATTGTCTTCCATGCTGCACCTTTTGTTTACAGGTTCCTTACCAAAATACCAGACTATTCTCTTGCAGAGTGCTAATTTAATGCATGGGTGCAGATCACCTGCTCTTTATACCTGAATCTTTGCTATCACCTATCATTTAGGAGGAGGTTTTTCACACAGAGGGTGGTAACACACTGGAACAGGTTGCCCAAGGAGGTTGTGGATGCCCCATCCTTGGAGGCATTCAAGGCCAGGCTGGATGTGGCTCTGGACAGCCTGGTCTGGTGGTTGGCAACCCTGCACATAGCAGGGGGTTGAAACTAGATGATCATTATGGTCCTTTTCAACCCAGGCCACTCTATGATCCTGTGATTCTATGATTTTTGACACAGTTATCAGAAGATGACTGTGGCTTGCTTGAAAAGCTCTAGAAATGTTCCTCTCATAATGCTGTGGCACTGATGCCACTGGAATTAAAACACTCTCTTTCTTCTAGCTTTGGGAGGCTAAAGCAAATTGATGCATCTCTTATAATAAATGCAGGATGGAAGTCATTATGTGGCTCTGTCTGAAGGCATTGCATGCTCTCTCTAAGATTGCTGTGCTAAGACGATGTTATTGAAACGAACATCTATAGCATCACTGGGAGGAAGAATTGCTTATGCTGAATACAGCAGAAGACAAAACTCGGGTGGGCGGGAGGAGGCCTTTGTCAAGTTGTGGCAGGGATCACAGTGTAAAATTTAAGGGGGCTTAATGAAGAATGGAGGGAATGTAATCTTGGATATGGTATTTTTATTACGCACAAGACTGGTGCTCATACAACAGTGAGTGTTTATTTTAAGTTCCTTGAATTTAGAGGATATCTTTTTAAAAATATAGTTTGTATTTCACAAAACTGGAAATTCTGAGTTTTGAGGACTCGGATTTCTTATGATCTATTCCCCATTGTTAGCTTTCAGCCTGCCTTTCTGGCACTGGAATCCAATTCACCAAGCTGATTTCCATCTCTCTTTCAGGAAGAAATAATAAAGACACTCCTTTCTCTTAACATGCCTGAAGCAATCCCACATCAAATCATTTTTCAGCTTTGTACTTCATTTTCACAGAGTTCCTCAATACAACTGAAATAGTTGGGTTCCTTTGGAGTTTGTGTGTTTATCTAGCTACAATGGCCAGCATGAAAGGAGGAAGCCTATGTTTCTCTGGAGCCATGGCTTGTTTTCTGCCATATGAGGACTAGTCATTTCAAAGTGTTTTTCAGTTCAATAGGGGAGACTCAATGCAGATGAGGTAGAGGGGCAGTTTCTTGTAATGCTTTGTGACCAGTCTCACCTCATAGGCACAGCTTGAAGAAAAGCCACTCCTGCTCTCCCAGTTCATTCATTCCTACCAGAGTTAATGCAAAAATCTATGTGAGAATCCGTTTGTGCTTGGTGCTGGAAGCATTCCTTCTGAATTTGCATTTTTCCTTGCTTAGGCTTGTACCAAACTTGTTTAACGTGGTCCTGGTATGCAAGGTGGAATCTCACATGTTTAATGGTACAGTTTTGATGATCTTGTACTCTTCTTACTTCTGATCTCAGAACTGTTACTGGTAGGGCTATGGCAAACATTTCTGGGCAGCCTTTATGAAGTCTTTTCTGGTTCTGTTTGAAATTACAGCAGTTCATGCTTTTGTCTGCAAAGCTTGTAGAGAGCAGCCTGTCTGCTGTTTTGCTCTTCAATCATTCAAAACCTGCAGTCACCAGAAATGTGTAGATGACAGAATCACAGCATAATTAAGGTTGGGAAATATCTCTGATTTCAAGTTCAACCATCAACCCACCACCACCATACCCATTAAACCATGTCCCTCAGTGCCACGTCCAGCTTTTCCTTGAACATCTCCAGGGACGGTGATTCCATCACCTCCCAGGGCAGTCTGTGCCAGTACCTCACCAATCTTCATATGGATATGAAGGACCCTGGCAGTGCAACCTGATAGATCACCTCAGATGTTTAAATATTGTCTGCAGCAGCACTTCAGAGGCAGTGCAACACCAAGGTGAATGATGATTTGTGGGAGTGTTATTTCGTTAGATTGCCCAGAGCTGAGGCTGATTTTTTTTTTAGTTAAAAAGTAGGTGATTTTCAAATTTGCTTAGTTATTTTAATACATATGAAATATCAACCTGAGCTTTTCTCACTCTTCCTGCATTTCGTGAACCACATCAACTCTACTTTGCTTCCACTTTTCAGCTAGCTTGTGTCTATATTCAGCTACGTGTGTGAAAACTTGTGAAATTACAGTAGTTTCATTTCCTGCACCATTTCTGCTCTCTCTGGCTGGTGTGTGGTGTGTGCACATGCTCTGCCTGGTGCCGTGTTGTGAAACTTTCCTCTTGCAAAAGCTATGTCCTGGGGAGCAGGAAAGACATGTTTCAGTTTCAGGGGACGGGAAAGAAACAAACTGCTCTCTAAAACAATCATTTTTCGTTATCTGAGTGGTTACATTCTCTTCTGAAAAAAAAAAAAAAAAAAAAAAAAAATTGAAACTCGGACTGTGCTTGTGGTTTTTTTCCACGTATTTTTAATAGAAAACTGTTGACTAATGACACTTGCTGCAGGAGTACCTCTGCATACATGCTACCTGTGCGGTGCCTCTCCTGAACAGTAAGAAAAAAAATACCACTATTGACTGAACGTCTCTGCTAGCCTTAGAAATTTTGAACAGACAGAGGAAGACAGGGTCTGGGAAAACAATCCTCTGCAGTATTTACTTGAGCCTTCCTTCTGTCCACACCAGCCAAAATTAGCAATGTCAGTATAAATGTTGGGTAGTTATGCCACACACGGATTTATGAGCTCGCATAAACATCTTGTTATTAAAACTTTAAATATTTATGCTGAGATTCAGCTGCCTTCTGGACTCCTATGAGAATATTTCTGAGCACTAGGGTGTTTTATTTTTTTAATTGACAATATTCTAGGGTTGGCTTTTTAACATAGATCTACACTCCACTGGTTTTCTAATCAATGGTTCCTGATTAATTTACACTGCATCAGGGTTTAAGTGTTGCTTAATCCTTTTATAGTTCAAGTGAAGACTGACCATTTGAGTAATCCACATAGCTTTGAGAACGAGCAGTTTTAAGCAGAACATTGAGGGGGAAAAAAAAAAAAAAAAAAAAAAAAGTAGAGCTCAGAGTGCTGACTTCTGTTGGTATCTCCATGTTTGGATTCTGCAAAGGCAGGGCAAAGTTTTGTGCTGGGCCCTCAGGAAACCAAGGCTTTTGTTGACTGTTGCTCCTAAGGGCCAGCATAAATCCCTCAGTGAGACTTCTTTTGTTTTTTTGGTGAGACATGAACTGGGGCATTAAAACAGAAATCATTCTAGTGGGTTAAACTTTAAACTCTTTTCTGTTTAGCAGCATATACGTGTAACAAAACATGCCCTTGGGTTGCCAAACATTATCCATTTGGCAATTAACATGGCAAACAACACGCTGAAGATTAAAATGCTCTGTGATCTAGACAGTGCTTTCTGTGCTTGATGCAATGTTTCCCTTTTAATTATGTAGGGAACTAGCACACTGCTAAGCAGCAACAAATAATTGCCATGAAAATTTGCAGATTTTCTAAGTAGAGGCATTACTTCAAAGCAGCAGTGAGGTAGACATGAAGGGAGGTGGGGGGTAAGAAACAGGCGTATATAACAGATGGGAGAATCGGCTTACACATCAATGGGCACTGCGCTTGAATCCAGCATGACCTGGAGGAGCTGCAGCCTGCCAAACATCACTCATCAAGCAGTGCAATGACAGTTTGCTTTTTAGCAAAACAGTAATGGCTCCCAGTCAGTGTGGACAGGGAGGACATGGGATGGTGCAATATGTCAATGCCAGGGGAGCAAACTCAACTCCAGTTATCTGTTCTGTTGATCTGTTCATTTTAATACTTTTAGCATAGTTTTATTTCATTCAAAAAAACAAAAACAAAAAACAAAAAACAAAAAACAAGCCAGCCTGATTTTTTTCCTCTTTTAGAAGTTTGGAAGGAGGTAACAGAAGGAGTAAGTAATAACTTAGGAATTTTACAGTGAACACAAACGTTGGCTCTCTGTTGCTGTAGCTACATCATCCGTCTCAACATACAGTAGCTATGGGAACAGAGCTATTTGACACTGCAGAAGGAATGCAAACCTTTCACCTCTGACTTGCCATTTTTCAGAGTCCTTTTCTCAGAAGTCTTAACATAATTTCCTTTCTGATCTTAGCTTTTTCAAGACACTAACCATGGCATCTTGGCATCAAGACAAACAGGTCTCTTTTCTCCATATACTCAAAAACTTTCTATCGAATTCTACTTTGTTGTCATAACTCTGTGCATGGCTGTTTTCTTAGGTTTTCTTCCTCCTTGACTGAGCAAGGACACTGGAGTAAAAACTAATGTAGAAAACAAAGGAAATGAAATGAAACGTGGTACAGCCTCTGTAGCATCACAAACAGCTTCACTGCTCAGGACACATCAGTGCTGGGGCAGCTTAGTTGCAGAATCCCATAGATGATGAGAGCACGAGTGCTTTGTTTAACATGGATCTCAGGTGATATGATGATGGAAAGCAGTTTCAAAAAGCTTGATTAAATCACTTAGTAAAAGGAACAGAAACAATGAAACTTCTTGTGTTCAGAAAACATAGCACTTAGCTGCAAGAAACAGAGGGCTTTAAGTAATTGGTCCAAGAAAGTGCTATGTGACAAGGGATGCTCACACTCAGCAGAACCTGTATACATATATATACATATAAATGTGTATGTATGTGTGTATACAGATACTTATAGATAATGTACACTTAATATGGATACAAGTGAAAATTGTAACTGTTTAGTTCTCCTTTCTGCATGACATCCTGACATATGCTTCAAAATTCCTGTCCTTTTCTGGTTGGAAGATTGGCAATTTTTTTTTATTATTCTACTCTGTGAGAGTAGAATATAGCTGAGTTTGAATCTCAAGAATTTGATCCAGGCTTACCATTTTTGGCTGGAAGTCAAGCGAGTAACATCCTAGTTCCTAGGAGATGAATTAAAATAAATCACCCATGAAGCCCAATTCTGTTTCTTGCTTCTATTTATTCTATTGGGAATAAGACTACTTATTAAAAATCACCATGGATACATGATCCTTATAATCCTGTGAGTCTTATTCTGATTGCTTTGCTGCAGAAAGTTAACCAATACGATGCCCAAACTTGGAGAAATTGTTATGGAGGTAAAAATGAGATTAATATCTTCAAAGCATTGGGAGAGGAAGAGAAAAAATCTTATGAGATCTCAGGTGCTCTGCCAGAGACTGGATAACAAGTTGGCATCAAGGTAGAATAAGATATTTGGACTAGTGCCATTCATTTTCATACTTGCATGACTGGGGGTTCTCTCCTGAGAGCTATGAAATTGCTGTACAGTTTTGCAGATTTCTTCCTATTCTTCCTCCCCTCAGAGTACTGAGCAGAGATGGCTGTTCTGCTTCAAATTAAGTTTAATTGCACTGTCTCTCTGTGGAAAAATATCTGTTTTTACAGAGTTTTCCATCTGGATCCACGTGTTGTCCAGGGGACCCTATGGCTGTGGGAAGAGAGAAAGCTGCCTTGCACGTGTTGTTCATGCTTGCTGAAGGACGAATTAGCCTGCTGGAGATCTAAAGTTCAAAGTGTTCATTCAGATAGAGTTCTTGTATTCTTCCCCCTGAGCTGGTCAAGGCAGGGACTTGAAACCAAACCTCACGTTTCACACTATGCTGCCTTCTCAGACCCCTCAGCAGTGACTGTAGCAAGAATTGCTGCTTCTCTCCCTAAGTTCCACAGCAAAGAATCATAGAATCATAGAATATCCCAAGTCGGAAGGGGACCCTAATGATCACTGAGTCCAGCTCCTGGCTCGACACAGGACCACACAAAAGTCAAACCATAAGAAGCACACCTTTAAATCAAGCACAGCTGTTTTGACCCAATCCCCCACTGGCAGACAGTGGGGCAGTGGGTGCTTTCTCCTCAGTGAGATCTGCAGTGCTTGGGGGCATTTTGCAATAGTAGAGGGAAAAAAACTTCCAATCTGAAAACTGGCTAAGATGTCTTTGGAAAGGGTGGAGAAACAGTTCAGAAGTAATTGCCAAGGTGCAGAGCTTTTTCACAGAGGCCTGTGCATACCTCAACAAAAGCCTTTATTCAACAACTAGCATGATTGCTGTGGACAGCTTGTTTCTACTGGTAAAGTGGTCAAATCCATGCTCTGATTTGTATCAACATGTCCTTGCAGTGACAATATGAATATAGTCTCTGCTTTTCCGCTGTTTATAAGCATGGATTTGACCCTCTGAAACTTGGTGGCATTCAGTACTTCGGGTGCCTCGAATGCTGTTTAGTGCATTTCCTGGGCTGCCTACTGCCTGGCTGTAGATATTCAGTGATCAGAAAGGGAAGATGAAGAGAGTCTTCACTTAAGTAACCAGAGATGCCTTTTGTATAGGCATGTACCACTGCCACCACCTTTTACTGATAAGAGCTTTCAGTAGAAGGTAGTACAAATGATTGATGCTGCCTGTGTCCTTTCTGGGTCTCTCCTTAGCAGCACAGATGGGGTATCATTATGAGCTTCTCCATAAAAAAGACTGGATTAAAAATGACTTCTGGTACTGTTTAACATACTGCAGCAAATGCTGCATAGATCTGTAAATCAAGACATTTGTTCTTCATTTTCAGCAGTGCCCTTTCCCTGAACTCTTTTAATGAGGCTGAGTTGTAAGATGTTTGTATGTTATCCAGCTGGACTGGGCTTGCGATGCTCCAACTCTGGCTCTTACTACTTCCTTATTTTAAAACACTCTGTGTCAATGGATGGTGGCAGCTATACTCTTAAGGCAGCCTTGTTTCGTACAATACCACTTTAATGTTGCAAGCAGTGTAGTAGACAGGAAAATGCCTAAGCCTGGGAGTATTTTGGAATTTCTTTGTTACTGGAGTCCTTGACAGCTGTGTTTCATAAAAATGAAGGGGCACTGAAAGTACAGCCCATACATAAAAGGTAATGTATGAGCCAAAATGGCACACACAGCAAAATGTGACAGTGAAGAACAGAAGACTGCGTGCTTTATTATCTTGTTTGTCCAGTATCAGATCTCACAGGAAACATACCCAGAAATCAGTTTCAGCATATAAATGCAATTTATGCAGTTCTAGCAATATAAACAGTTACAAAAGTAGTTACAGAGGCATAGATCATCACTCCAATTTCAGATATCTTTTAAAGGAAAAAAAAAAATAAAAAAATCACATTTTCATTTGCTGAGTAACTAACATTCATATTTTCCAACTGCTCTAGATAAAACTCAAGGTGTGAATTTTTTAGAGCTTTTTAATAATTTTATGCCAATGTGGGTTGTTCAGACTGTTAGGTCAGCTATACTTCTTGACCCAATGACTCTGAATGGCTATTTATGAAGGATAAGTTAAGTATATTACCTTTTTTTTGTACGCTTTCCTGTTAAATTTAATCTGAAGCTTTGTGTAGGCCTCATCTCACTCATTCAGTGATGCTGGGCCCTTTGAGCAAGCCAGCACTGGCTTGAGAGGGGGATCACTTATGTTGTGTGCTGCTTTGCTGCTTGGTCACAGTGTTTTGCTGATGCTGCACTTCTTATCAGGGCCAGGAGAACATCTTACATCTGTGCACAACAACCAGCATCATGGAATGTTACCTGGCTTACATCAGTGGGTGGAGAGGACTTGTTGCCTGCAAAGGCCCCATGAAAAATGAGTTTGAGTCTGGTCTCCTGACCGCATATTCTTACTTGTTTTGAACAAAGAGAAGGACAGATTTCCTATATATATATTGTTAAGTTTTCTGCCCTCTCTTCCCCTCCATCAAAGTGTAAAAGTGAACATCCTCCTTATCTGGAGGAAAAAAAAATGTAGCCTAGAATGAAAACAAACAAGCAATTTTTACGCCCCCTTTTCATCAAATGTCAGTGGAAATAGAAATTATTCACATTCCTAGGTTAGATATACATCTTGACCCAGTGATACAGAATAACTATTTACAGCTGAGATGCAAAATCCTGTTGCTTCTCAAGAGTACATATTTACCTTGCATGTAAAGCACTGTTTAAACTTTACAGTTTGCAGTGATGGAGAGTTTGCAGAGGTGGATAGGATTAATAATCACCAGGAACATACTGCACCAACTTATTCTAGTTTCTGATCAGAAAGTGGATCCTGCTAATATCACAGACATCTCTCAGAAATATCGTGCAAAAGTAAGGGTTATAGGAATCTGTACAATAATTTTCAAGATCAGCAATGCAGCGCTGATCTTTGTAAAGCATTTCAGAGCTCTAAGGTTGCTGATCTTACAAGGCAGGATGGAAAATAACAGCTCTGCCATGCACTCCCATTGTCTGTGGATAACCATCCATTGAGAATGGGCACAGATACCTGAATGGGAATGTCAGGTAGTGTAAAGAAAGCAGAATGACATTTTCTCTTTCTTTTGTGTGTGTGTGTCTGTGTGTGCATGTGTGTGCATTTGTGTGCGTGTGCCTTTCCAGTAGTAAATAAGAAATAGGAAGAACACCCTTTTCTGAGATCTCATTACTTTTAACTGACTCCAGACTTTGTTTCCTGGTCTAACAACTGTCTCCTTAGCACAAGAAAGTTTATGTGCCCAAAGTCACTCTCCTCTTGCTCCCTTGTCCTGCCTATTTATTATCAGAACTGTCAACTGCTTGATAACTGCATATGAGGAAAGACAGGCCTTGATATTTTCTTAGGCATTAGTCTGAAGTTGATTTACAAAGTGCTGATTGAAAGTCAAGTTGTAATTTTATCTTGCTGTAATCAAATATCTAAATAATTGTTGCATGCTTTGTGGCTGAATAGTAAGACTTTTTTTCCATGTGCTTAATCACACGCACTGAATCTTTGTGAGCCCAGTGGTGCATTCTGCTCCATAGCATCGTGCTAAGATGCTTGTTACAGGGAGGCTGTAAACCTCAGAGATTTAGAGAGGGGCAGCACTGTTGTGCCTCATGAATATAAAGAATATGCTTTCAATAATCTTCTAAATAATATTTAAAGGTTGTTAAAGCAGTCTGAGGATAGTGATGTTCAGCTAAACAGGGTTAATTGCTCTCAGTCTGGTGGGTGGTCATTTACAACTGTACAGCTTCTTTCCCCTGGCCATTAGACGTTGATATGCATCCACGTTTACCACTGATGCTGATGTATTCTATCTGCTGCTTGGTAAAATGGGTGTATTTCTGGTAAGTGAGGATCATAATGGAATAACTGTAGACGTCATACAGTTGGGCTGCATATGAAACACATGATTTTTGAAGAAAAAAATGTTAAATAGGAGGTTAAACAAACCCTGGTTCAGCATTCTTTGATCCAACTGCTAACCTCATTTGTAATGCCAGCAAACTCTCTATTTTTCTTGGTTTATTGGAAGGGAACTGTATTGGAAAAGACTGAAGATGTGGTTGAAAGTCCCAGCTAAACTTCACTCCTGTAAGTAAAAAATCTAGTACTTAGTATTCATTTGAATATATAGAATTGGAGGCAGATGCTGAAGATTAACTTTTGCTGAGCATCTGTAAGCGCTACTGTGTAGTTCTTTGAGTGAAACTGCAAAATTATGCTTAGTGCTGGTGGCATTTTGTAAAGACTGAGTTCTGGCTTAGCACTGCTTTTTGTAATTATCTTCAAAGGAAAAATCACAAGGAAAAGCATTAGCTAAATTTTGAAAACATCACACATGAAAATAAAATTTGGTACTTAAATAGAGGAGAGGAAACTCCTGTCTCTTCTGTAATACTGCAATTAAACATTAAGTTATATCTGTATTACCAAATTACCAATAATATCACCAAATTATTCTGAACAAATTTTAGAACTACTCTTTTTCTAATCAAGTATGATAGCAAATAGTTGTTTGCTGATCACTAAAAATAGGAACATGACTGAAACAAATATCCAGGAGAAACAGTAAAAATGGTCTGACAGGCAGGAAATTTCAAATTCTGAGGTTTTCATTTGTGGATTTGCTCAATGCTATAAATAACATAAATAAAATCTAATGATTGCTATAGTGCTCCAGCTGGAAAATCACTCAGAGCACCCAAAATATCAGCTAACTGCAAATGAGCAAAAGAATTTATGGGAAAACACTCCAGAAGCTCAGTAGATGAAGAGCTAATAGCACAGATCATCTTGCAATGATGTACTGTGGCAAGCTTGTGGGCAACCTTCTCAACATCAAAAAAAAAATCCATAAAGATTTTTCAAAGATCTTTCTTATTTAAAAAAAATTACTCTTGGCCTTTTTGGCCTTTTTTTTTTTTTTTTTTTAAGAAAATTTTGGATTCTCCATGTGTTTGCTATGGAAAAAATGTTGAAATGTTGAGAGCAGCTCTCTTCTCTACCACTACTGATTCCGACTCCCAGTTCCCACTGCTGACATACTGATTACAAGAGACTCAATTCTTTTTTCTCCCATCCACAACTCTTCTGTTCTCTGTATGGCAACACTGTAATACTTTGTCAGGTTAGTAACTAATGGCAGTTTCTTAACTACTGAGTGCGCAAGGTTAACTTATCAAAATAAAGCATGCTAATGAGAAACATTTAAACATATAAATTTAAAGAACTCATTCTGAATACCATGACAACGCATAAAATAAACTGGCATTCAGTTTTTAATTAATGTTTCAGATAGTTTTTGCTCCTTGTAAACGTTCAGTTCTTCTACCCTTAATCATCTGAAGTCAGTAATGTCTTAAGAAGCCAGAGAACAAAAACTTGTATATAGTTTTAGGACTCTTTCAGGGCTTTTCTCACTAACATGAGAATTCAAAAATGGAAGGATAGATTGTTTTTGTAAAAAATTCTAGCACTGGTGCTTTAAATAAATCCAAACACTTTGAGGTTATGATTAAATTGTGAGTTGACAACTTATGAAAATGAGTATTCATAGAAAATGAGTTCACTTGAAACTGAGCATCGTGTGGTAATGATCTCATATGATTTAATTTCTTTGACCTCACTTCTTGCTCAGCCACCAACCTCCAGGATTTTTTGCAAACCTGATTTTTTTTTCTAACTAACTGGCCTCTGACAGAAGTGATAATGAAAGCAGTTAATAAAATAAGACCTCTCAATCAAAGGACCCCCAGTGGTCCTTTGTAGTCACTTGCTCCTTGGTGCAGGTGCTAAGAACTGAGAACTCCATGAGCATTCTTCATTCCCACTGGTATTATTTATTTCCTTGGCCAAATCTGTGCTCTTGGTCTAATCTAACAAGGCTTCTGGAACTCCTGAATACAGGCTGGCTTGAGGAGACGTTTACAGGTGTTGGACCCAATTTATAGAAATTTGTCATCCTTCAGATTCCCAAATCTTGTTAATCCCTGCAGAAGAGCCTTCTGTTTCCTGCCCTATTGAGCACCACCTTCAGTAGCACTGTGTTGCAAAGTCTGTTTGATATTTAATCACAACCTAAAGGATAATATTTTTAATTTTCACAACTTTCCATTGTTGTAATGATATAGTTGCTAAACACAGATCTACAGATAGGAAATGCAGCTTCTGCAGTGTGTAACAAATATAACTCAGAATTTTCAAACTTTCATAGTCTTTAAAAAGGTCTTGGAAAGTTAGTGAACCAGTTTAGAGCTTCCTCTTACATCTGTTAATATTTGAGAGATTGTTCCAAAAAAGGAAGGTCCTTTTAACAGAGACATGCATTTGATTAATAAACGTAGCATAAGAGCAGCACAAGCTATGATGTCTCAGACCAGTGCCTGAAAACTTAGTACAAGCAGGTTCAAAGGGATTTGCTGTAGTTTTTCAGGCATTCAAAATGTTCTATTTAAGCAAAATTACTTTATTTTCTTACATCTGTCTTTAATAAAGTTCTAAGATGGCTGCCAAGCAGAAGCTTCATCTTTATCCAGCTGGATACACCTAAGCTTTCTTAGCTTGAGTAAAAAATCCTTCTCATCACGTGAACCAAAACTGACTGAAATGTGCGCATTTGGAACTATAAATCAAAACGTCCATGTACAGATGTTCTCAGCCTGGAGGCATAATTGCAAAGGAGCTTGATTCCAGGAGGAGCTTTCACTTATACCTGAAAATGTTCAGAGACGCTTTACATCTCCATACTGTAAAATCGTAGAATCTGGATGAGTGACTTGTTCATTACAATATTCTAATATGTTTCAGAGATAGTAATTTAGTACAATGCCAGATGTAGAACAACATTCTCTAATGAAGAGATTTGAGGTGATGAATTCGTATGGAAAGAGTTTATGTTTTAAAACACAGAATATTCTCTTTAACTCTTTACAGCACCTGCTGGGAGCAGCCAGAGCTTTCTTGAGGAAGAAAAGTGATGTTACCAATATTCCAAAAGAGAAAGTTAGATTCAGATGAGCTGGACTTCCAGCAGCTGGAAGAGATGGAAGTAGGCTCTGAGCTTATGCCTCATCCATTTCTAGGTTGCTACGAACCCCAGAAAACAGACAGAGGGAGATATTCTCATGATTTTGTACTACATTACAGTTTTATTTCAGTGATACTTGTCCACATTTAAGTTTTGGAAGGTAAGAGCTCAGCCATTTTTATCATGTTGAGCTTTGTACTTTGATGGCTGCCAGGAGCTTGCTCCAAGGGATTCTGTCTCACTGTTCAAGGATGGCACATTTCATCTTAAAATATGAGTTCTGTCCCACAGGAACATGGTGTGATTTTAGGGATGACTGGAAGGTGAGGCTGGTTCTTTAGACTTGAAGAAAAAGGCAGAGCTGAGATGGGTCACACAAAATAAATGTGAATGGCAGGCTATGACAAAATGTACTAGTGTAATGGTAGTTTTGCATAATTTCTCTAAGTTGTTATAAATAAAGAGAATAATTCTGTCATTATTTGATTTCTATATTTGAATAAAGTGTCTCATGACAGATTTTTCAAGAAGAGTGTGTGACATGAGAGATATTGGCACTCACTAGCAACCAGAATAAAAGGACCCCTATTTTTACCCTCATATATTCACATAGAAATTTGAGGGGATATTAGTCAAGACTTTGAAAAGAAATACTTTTTTATCTTTCCTTTCCTGAAGCCAATGAGTAATTAAATTGAAGCCTTGTCCCATGGCAATGAAGAATTGCTGAACTGAAAGTGGGCAGTGAAATTGGCCATTTATAAAAAAAATAAAAATAATTAATTATGTTTAAGAATAAATAACAGAAGAAACTGTGTTGTGGTATAGTTTACCAGTTACTCATGTTTCAGAAATAGAATAAATACCACAGTCAAAGGTTGTGACACCTAAGAGACTTAAGTGAAGATTTTGGTTTACAAGTAGTGTTAAACCAGTCACATGTTTCTTGATACGTATTTCTTGATATTACCTCACTTAGCATTTTCTAAAGTAGTATGGAGCTGTGAGATTAATATTTCTAAGTATGGATATGAGACTTTTATACACTTGAATCATCCTCCTGGCCTGGGATGGGTGAATTTATTGTTCGCTTTGTGCATGAGAGGGGTTTGCCCAGAAAACTGCAGTGTGCAAACTATGCGTAGTTTCTGCAGAGCTGCATGCCCCTCGGGTTGTAACAGCCAACATCTTAAACTTCCTGAAACACAGCTCTCTTTTGCCATCCTGCCCTTAGCAAATGAATTTCAAAAACCCTGGTAGCCAGATCTGAGGTAGCAGGGCAGAGGGACTCACTGGGTTCCAGTTCCTCAATGAGATTTCATAGGGGAACACAGGGACTCTGTACCACCATCTAAGCTTCTACTAGAAGAAATAAAAAAACAAATTGATGGGCTGCTCAGTCTGACTACTGCTACATTGCCAGCCAGGAGAACTGATGAGAAAAAACTTTAGAAAAGCCAGTTATTTTGGGGAGTCTTGGCAACTGTGCGCTGCTCATGACATTAAAATGTCTTGGTATCCTGTCATACCATTTTAAACCTGGAAATTATAGGGCACAGGTGGATTTCATGTATGTGCTAGTATGGGGGGCAGCAAAATGGGACCTGGTGTTCATTTAAATCATGGGCTTCTAATGAAATGTTTTAGCAATGAAAGTGCTAATGGAAGTTCACATGGTTCTTATAGCTCTGTCTTGAAAAATGAAACCCAATCTTTCATGCTTTTCACATCTCCATTGCATTGAAAGACTTCTCATTTTAATCATGAAATAGCTTAGTTATATTTTATACTGTTTGCTTGCCTTCTTTGGTTAGAATAGATAACTTTCAAATAGCCATGAACAGAAAGCTCCTTGAAGCTAAGGAATGACTCTCAGAACTCTCCACAATTTTCTGTACAGTATGTGGGCCTTCAAAGGTAAGCTCTTTTCTGTTACATGGTCTGAGTGGACCAAAACTGTAAATTGGCACATATATACAACATTGATGGAGAGCTAGCCCACTTCAGGAGTAATATAATCTAAAGCAATTCTGAACTTCAAAAATTGAAATGCAGCCACATTAATTACATCTGTAGTCACAAAATGCAAGGCAGTGCTCAGAGGACACAGAGAAAAAGGAACTACATCCAACTCCACAATTATCCCTACAAAGCTATTTCTGTTTTGCTTTCGTTTTGTAAGTTTAAAGGTGATATCTCTAAGATGGTGAGATTTCCTCCCAGTATTTAAATGCAAAATAAAAGTGAGCTGTTTTATTTAGAGGAAATATACACCTGATCACTTGTCATGATTTCTGTTTTTCCTTTGATTCTTTCTGCATTGCGTTTTCTTCTCTTTTTTCTATAGCCACTAGCTTGGGACGATTCTAGCTGAGTAATTATTAAATTGGATTCCTGTCTTGCTTGGTTTGAACATAAATTCCTTAGTGCAATTCAGGGACTGAACTAGCTACTGACTTTAAATTTTGCCGAAGAAACTTGCCAGCCTTCAATCTTGTGCAACCTTCCCTCTCAGAGGGCTGATCTGCCATCCCTGTATAAACTGAACCAAAACCAAGCCAAAAAAAAAAAAAGAAAAAAAAAAAGATACAGTCAGTGAAGAGGTCAGAAAGAAATCTAGTCAATCAACCTACATCTGGAGTCTCAAATCCAAGCTGACGTGTTTAACAGCCTAGCACATGACATGGTACAGCTTATATCCTGGCTTAGCTCTTATGATGGGATTCTAAGAAACACTTTATGTTTTCAAAGTGGATTTCTCAAAGCAAACCGTTGTCATGTTGAGACACAAGACAAAGCTCTCAAATAGACAATGTTTTGATTCTGCAATACCCTGCGTCAGCTTGTGCCACTGAAAGTTAAAAGCAAACTCCGCCTCTTTTCTCAGAGTCATCTATGGCACTCTCTAAACACATACAACTCACAGCAAAACGTGGTATCATGGGGATGTAATAGGCTCCACAGGACAGTTTGCTGATATACACCTATGGTTCTTCATCTGGTTCAAGAAATGTAACTCTGATTTCTGAATGTTTGGAGAGCATTGCTAGTCTTAATAAAAAGATTGCTTAAGGCATCCTGTTATTTTGAACAGCCATTACAGGAATGTAAATTAGTAGCGGTGAAAATGACGGAGAGAGACATTTGCAAGGAAAAAAACAGAAATCAGATGCTTGATACTCTTTGCTTGCCAGTGATTGTTGTATGCACATTCCATATTATTTTGATAATCTTCCCTCAATGACTGGAGTGAAACCAGTAAGTTAGGTAGTTTGAATGCAATGCTTTGATTAAAAAAGAAAAACAAAGGAAAAAGAAAAAGATTTTAAAAAGTTAAAAACCAGCATGAACATGCATTCTAAATATCTAAATCAAAATAAAAAAAGTTTGGAACATAAGATTTTCTTTTGTGTTATGTGCATGCTGTTGTAAAAATATATATATGTATTGTACAAGTATGAGAATCAGGAAATGAACATGACTGAAGTGACAAAGTTTGTGTAACAGGGAAAGCTACAGCAAGGTAGAAAATGTAAATGGCACAAAAGAGTATCCAGGTATATGAATGCAAAAGGTATTCCAGAATGCTAAGCATGCTAGCTTGCATTTCTGCTACTTCTTTAGAGCACATCTTCATTATTACGACAGAGCTGTGAGAAGCTGAAAGCTGATATGGTGCAGACATTGTTACTATGCTCATAAGGGGGAGGTTTTTCATGTAATTCAGCCCAAAGTCTTGTCTTGCAGAGTTTAATTACAGGTAGTTTTAACATTTTGTGAAACATGACTGGACTTGCATACATTGACTTCAGTACAGAAATTTTCACTTAAAATGATGATGAAAAGGCAAAAATTGTTACTGCAGGGAGGCACATGCAGCAGCTCTTCAGGCAGCACATTGACTTCAGGAAGTCATTGTAAAATCCCCTCTAAGTGCTGCTGAGGCTGAAAGCAGGTGTTGTGCTGACCACCTCCAGATGGTTAGTTTCTACCAAGGAAACCTGCTGTGTAGCTCTGTTCCCCTGCCACAAGCGCCCTCAGCTTTCTAGTGCAATGTGAAACTTGCAGGTACATTCAGAACAATGTTTCCATGACTAATTTAACTGTCATTAGCAGTTGTGAAATAACTGGAGGATGAAATGGGCTTAATTCTTCAATTCATCCATAAACCTTTATTTCTGAGGAATGCCACTGTGGTGTTCAAGGCCAAAGGTAGCAGGAAGGCGGGAACATTGCCTGAAGCATCCGTGTGTCTGTGACTCACGTTTGGGAGAAAAGAACTGTAGGTGCTTTTTTTAAATCAAGCAACTTCTTCCACTGTCTGAACCTAAAGCTATAGTATCTGCTGGAGTACCATGTGGATCTGCAATTGTTTCTTTTGGAAGAAAATGGAGAAAAGCTGGTGGTGCAGCTTACTATCAAGCTGATACTTACAAAAGAGCATAAGGAATGTGTTACCTAGGTTCTAGACATTACAATACTTGAATACTTAAGTAATGGAATAAAGGAGTCAACAATAAACGCTTCATTTAAATTCCTAACCTTCTGTTTTGCTGAGTAAACTCTACACTGTGTGTTTTGGAAGGAGGGGCTTGCAGCGCCCTCATGAACACTGAGACATTGCAGCAGAGTGCTGCACTGACTTGGCGGTGGCTGAACTTGGCTCCCTGCTCCTCTGTCTGCTCTGTGGTGTGATGAGGGGGTCATGTGCTGGGGGAATGGCAGCTTGGGGACAGCCGCTCCCTCCGCCCTGCTGGCAGTGCTGGGGCTGCTGCACCCCAGGGTATGGTTGGCCTTTGGGGCTGCCAGGGCATGCTGCTGCCTCAGAAACAATAAGATTTGGTTCATGATTATAAATGTGGTTTCACTCACTACCTGTAATGCCTGTAATAAGGCTATTATGCAAACATAAGAAGGAAAATATATGGCCTGAGGTTTGTTGTGACCCATCCCTGGTTTGCTGTATCTGTTAAGAATTTCAGTTCCAGCTGCAGGATGTTTCTTTACAGTTGGGGCATATACCCAGTGCTGTTTTCAGTGACCAGCCTAGAGATGGGAAAGAAAAATTCCAAAGAATTTGGCAATCACATTGGAGAATCTATTTTCAAAGTAAAAATGGTAGTTCTGAAATCTGAAAATTAGTGTATCTATTTCTTCTAAATATACTGCAACTTATATTCTACGGACTGTCTCAAGTTTGACTGAAACTAGTTTGACCAGTTAAATGGGCATTAAAGTAATAAAGTTTTTAAAAGTAGGGAATGTTAAAGACATAATGTAAATGTAGAGCCTCAAAAATGTCTCCAGTACATTTAGTATAAGTCTGCATGTTCCTTTTTGAGGATGAAGCTAGAGAAATATAGATGATAGATGTTATACTTGAAAAAACTCATTTTCCCACCTTCCTGGATGGATATCTTTGCACTTCTATTCTTCATCAAGATTGCAGAGCAGAGGAGAAGGATATTCTCACTGCTTACTAGCATCTGACTGTTGCAAGTTTGGAATAGCTCTTTCAGAAGCACTCAAAATGGCTCAGGGGTCTGCAAGCCTTACCAATATATTTGTGGTTGAAGATTGGTGACAGAGACTGAATTGGAGGGACAAAACCTAAGAAAAATATAAATTAGAAGGAAATTGTTCTGTTACCTAGGATTTTGTCACCCTGCATGTTTTTGTAGTTAGGTGTGGTGGTGTTGTCTAAAGTATTTGAAGGAGACAAAAAGTGGCTCACCATAATTGGAATGATATGTAAGGAATCTCACCTCTCTCTTTCTCTGCCGCGAGTACTCTTGGGAACTGAACAGTTAGAAAGATGTAGTTAATGAGCACCTCTAAAATTTGCATAATTTCCTATTTAGGAACTTAATTCTAGGATGCAGATTAGAAAGCTTTGGCTAATGTAAAATATTTTTTTTTAAATGCTTTTTGGGGAGTCACGCATAAAGAAACCAAGGTGATGTTACAACTCAAGATGAATAATAAGAAGGCACAGACTTATGGTTTTGGCTTATTATGTCAGGTTAGTTTTGAAGACCACAAACTACTTCTACAGAAAGTTTTTTGTAAAATTAATCCCAGTCTCTGCAAAACAGGTGTTTACCACAGAGTTCCCCTTTCCAACCATATGCCTAACAATATTGTGATTAGGATCTCGATCTGGGGCAGGCTGACTTTTTGCTGCATGTTTGTATCTGCATGTACATGTTCGTATGCTGTTTTTATTGCTTGACAGAAAGAGTATATGCAGGTAATCTGAATACAAGAGAAATGCCTTGAAGATGAGGTAGGACTCCAGCCTGTAGGAAGACTGGTATACTGAATGGGGGAGATGAGGGAAATTAAAATGGATGGAAGCATTTTTAATTTCAGCAGTCAGAATATTGAACAAACTGAATGCAAGGCTGTGAGACACATGCATCACCCTTTACTTTACACTTCCTCTGTGCTGGTCAGTTTTTAGTATAACTTCTATTTTTGTACAAATGGTGCAAAATAGCCTTAGAAGAGCTGCCAGAGATGAAACCAGAGACACAGGCAATTTTACCTATGCTACTGGGCAAGGCAGTGTTGTGTTGGCTCACTGAAAAAAGAGACATGGCAAAACCACTGTGGTTCTGATTTGAAATCTGCAATAGACAGGTATCAAATAATGCTAACTCTAAAATTGCTCAGGTAGGGACAGTGGCTTAAAGTGAATTGGAGTAATGCTATTTCTATCTATATTAGCTGGTCTGATAGAAAATATGATCTCTGCCTGCAAAGCACAGCCTCGCCTGCGGTGAGTAGAAATTTGCACAGAGCAGAGCATCATTTCCATGCTGCTTGTGGAACAGAGAAGGCACAGCACACTGGTCCAAGTTCTGCTCATGTCTTTTAGATGGCTTTACACCCAGAGAAGCTAAGGCTGTAACAGCCTAAAGAAATGAAGTGTACTTACCATGTTCAGAAGGCTACAGAACAGCTCTGCAGCACGTCCTCATACAGTGCACAGTTCGACACTGTACAGGAGTGTCTTTAGTAAAGGATAACATGCATAAAGATTACTTAATACAGCTCCTTGATGTGTGTATTTCTGCAGAAGCTCCTAAAACTAAAGTAGTGCTGGTGTCTGACCGGCCAGACTGAGTGGTGGACCTTCCATGGCTCTGTGCATCTGGTCTCAGCTGAACAGTCCTCCAAGTGAGGAGGACAAAGTCTGAAGCTTTTGATAGCTGCTATCAAAGCAACCCAAAAGATCTTCATTGCTTCTTGATCAAATAATGTTCACCTTTTATTTTTACTTAGGAATTTTGCCTAGCTAACTAGCAAAGATGAATTATGCATGTCAGGTACTTGTGGTTTCAGGTTGATGCTAATGTGAGTCGATTATTTCAGCAAAGACTTTGCCTCTGATGAACCTGCTGATAGGTTCCTTACCGATGAATTAACACATATCTCAGAGCTTAAGTGAGTATTTCACTTGGATCTTAGTCATTCTCAGGTATGAAATTTTAATTTCCTTTCAAAATAATTATCATGTGTTCATTAACTTTTATGATAACTCATTATACTTCTCAAATGAACCAGTTACTCGTGTATGAATTGTTAGATAGCCAGACACAATTTCATGTCTGCCTGCAGTGTGTTTAAATTATTATAACCCTCATAATGTCAATCTATTATAA
Source organism: Phasianus colchicus (assembly GCF_987193195.1). NCBI lineage: Eukaryota > Metazoa > Chordata > Aves > Galliformes > Phasianidae > Phasianus > Phasianus colchicus. The sequence goes on along the minus strand of NC_143438.1, from coordinate 22,272,801 downwards.
ATTGTCATCATCTACATGTGTTAATGACAAATGGCTTACATGAAAAAAGTACAGTGTCATTCCTATTTTTGCGTGGTATGTGTCCCCAGGACTTTTTAAATAACCTGAAAATAAAAGTTCCTCTTTAAATAAAGAAAAAAAAAAAGAAATTAATCAAATTAAACCTTTAGACTGGCAATACTACTCTTAGATGTCTTCTACTGGCTTTTATTTTACTGTGCAAAGATAACTGTACAATAATAAAACTAGCGTTGGCCAACTATATACACAATAAACACACTGAATTGTTAAGTTTTAAGGATTCAGCTTGAAACAACCAGAAATTCAGAGACCACAGGACATGTTTTATTGTGTGCATCTAATGAACCAATATCTTGTTATGTTCAGATACGTGCAGCTCCCATCACAAAGCTGTAGGTGAGGCACTGCATCAGCTGCCCAGCCCCTGGAGTTGCCAGCTATATAACTCCTGAGGCAGGCGAGAGATAGTCAGGGTCCTGCTTCCCACTGCCTCCCTCCCACCAGCACCACAGCCTGCCTGACCATGAGAGACTGTTCCTATCCCTTTTCTAGAACATGGGAGGGGAGGGGAGGGGAGGGGAGGGGAGGGGGGAGGGGAGGGGAGGGGAGGGGAGAGGGGAGGGGAGGGGAGGGGAGAGGGGAGGGGAGGGGAGGGGAGAGGGAGGGGAGGGGAGAGGGAGGGGAGAGGGGAGGGGAGGGGAGGGGAGGGGAGGGGAGGGGAGGGGAGGGGAGGGGAGGGGAGGGGAGGGGAGGGGAGAGGAGAGGAGAGGAGAGGAGAGGAGAGGAGAGGAGAGGAGAGGAGAGGAGAGGAGAGGAGAGGAGAGGAGAGGAGAGGAGAGGAGAGGAGAGGAGAGGAGAGGAGAGGAGAGGAGAGGAGAGGAGAGGAGAGGAGAGGAGAGGAGAGAAAAAATTAACTGCTACTGAAGTATGACGAGGCTTGAACCTGACTGAGACCTAGCATTTCTGCTCTGTTAATTCCATGTAATAACAGAGGAAAAGAAAGATGTGTGAGGATAACTGAGAGCCAACAGAGAAGCAGGTCTTTGTGGCTAAAAGACAGAGCTATTACCAAATTCTATAGAGGAGGTTGCTATAGACATCTTCTAAAATTAACTTGGTAAACTGTTGGGGTTGGTGAGATAGGAGCATTTGTGTACGTGTAAGGGGAAGCATGAAATTCTACTTTATATCTTAAGAAGTAGTAAGTTCTTCTTTTTCTTTCACAAAAGTTTCAGAAAATCTTTTGAAAATTATGTTTGGAAATCCCTTTTTTCCCCCTAAGTTCCTATGTACATGCTTGTATGAACATTTCCACTCATTTTTCAAAACAGAGATGTAAAGATAATTCAATGAAGTGTAAAGATGCAAAGCTTTCTTCAAAATATTTATTTATTTATTTACTTTGAGCAACTGGGGCTGAGGCAGCTTCTGGGATCTGCATTTCCTTTGACTTGGAGTGTTTTTAACCTGCTTTGGGAGGAATGTACATTTTACTGCTCCTGTATGCAGGTGATATGAGATAACTCATGTCTGGGAATTGGCTTGCTCCAGGGCTATTTTGGACCAACTCATCACAAGAGCCTGCATTGCCCTTTGGGCAGCAGGATTTTAGAAGGTACCTATTTCCTTCCTGAAATGTGTTTTTGGAGGTGGACTGAGCTCCTCACACTCCACATGAAGTTTAACAGGAGCTTTAGGAATTTAGCTTTGGCAATCAGATGATGGTAATTTAAAGGTGCTCATCTGTAATTTTCATCCTTTTGTGATGCACTGTTTTCTGTACTGAGGGTGGGGATAACAGGAAGTCCTTGCTTGTTCATTCTTGTGAGGGCCAGACCCTTTCATAAGATGAAGTGTTTGCTAAATGAAATTTCTAGAAAGTTATAGACACTTAAGAAAACTAATGGGCCAGACAAACCATTACTGACAGAAGAGAGAGAGGGAAAGGTGTTAATTGTAGGAACTTGACCATTACAGAAGAACAGTTGAAATATAGAACGTGGAAATAATATTTTCTTACCCAAACTGCAAGTACATGCTTCCTCTATTCCAGGGACCCACTGCTATCCTATCATCTCAATCTTCAAATGGTATCTTTGAATTGTTCTTACTGCTATGTAATGGTCTTATGGACATTAAGTCTTTTTTTGATTTTTTTATCCCAGGAAATCCTGATTATCATGAACATTCCATTTTCAAAGTACTTAACATGCTCTAGGTGAGCTGTAGATGTGGTAGTTTGTAATGCAAATACTGCCAGATTATTTCAATGAGAGAGATACCTGTGCCAGCTCTTCATTCTCTTCTTGCTTTCTAGAGGAGAATGGAAACTTCAGGATAAGCAAAATGACTGGTTTTTAGGAACTTGAGAAATCTTGTTCCTCTTTAGACATCCTCTGTAGTGCTCACTGGGTCTGTTTCTTCCTCTTTAAGAAGAACACTGCAGCTAAAGAATACTAAGCACACTGACAAGTAGATGAAGTCTTTTATGACTTTGGAGTGGTATTTAACTTTGATTTTCAGAAACACTGATCTGCCAACTTGTTCATCACAGCTCCCTGAAAATAACTGATATATTGCTGCTTCTTATATCAAAGCTTCTAGATTGTCTCTAGAGATTTTTCCATCAAACAGTGAAGAGACACAGCTGCCAAACCCTGTTCCATTTTGCAGGAATGGTGCTTGGCACCAGCATTTTTGAGAACCCTCCTTTCGAATATACCTATTACAGAGTGCTTACCTGGTAGCTTCTGGTGCTAAGAACCACTATGGGACAGTGGCAGTGCAAATAACTGAAGGCATACTTGGCTATAGCTTATAAAAGTAAGTAGTTGTAGACAAATTTTCTTCAAGGCTTGTCATTCACATTTTTTAACTATTGTCATCCTCCTTTTTGATAGATTTTATCTCTTTGGCAGGGGAAGCAAAGAAGTCATCACTCTTCCAAGAGTTATTGTACAGGTAGTAATGTAGGGTAGACTTAACACTGTATGCATAGAGGCCTTAGTGATTTAATGTAGTTTGCCATTTCACTTTTGAGACATTGCACTGAGATATTTTCTCAAGGAGTTTTATTTGAATAAATGTCACTGTGGCACTTTTCTTTCTCCCTTCCTCCTTTTCTCTTTCTCTCTGCTTCTTTTACTTTGAATGCCTGTTTTCATAAACCCACCACTGCTTAGACAACAAAGTGACCTGATTGGCAGCAAAGCTGAATGACTTGGATGAAGAGACTAAAACCAGTGTTGTACACTTAAGACAGGACAATAATTCCTTGTGAATGTTTTCAAGAATGTTGGCATCCAGCCTTCATATGGCATCAGGCAGTATTGTCCCTGCTGTGCCTTGGTCTATGTGCTAGGCATCTTCCAGGTACAGCTGCTTTTCTGAATGCTTTCTAAGGTTTGCTTTCTACCTGATGCTCCAAGAGGCTGCTATGGACAATGCAGAGCTGTCCTTCAGGCAGGGATAAAGTGGGACAGGGACCAGAGCAGCATCTGCCTGTGACTGTGGAATACATGGGACTCTGATTGGAGAACATAACGTAGAGCTTCTTTATGACACTGGGGTTGCATGTTGGCCTGGTATAGTTGTGACGAAGGCTTTTAAATAGGGAGAAGATTCAGGATTTGGTGTCGTAAGGACTGAATCTGTTCTGCTATAAAGTCCATTATGTTCTGTTATGGCAGTCCATTTGTAACTGTAAATATTTACATTTAAATAGCGTAATGATAGTCTCCATCTTCTCCACTCTCTCGAGCCAGCTGGCTGTGATGCAAATTGAGACTCAGCGATTTCACATCTTACCTCCGAGCAAAGACAGTGCATGTTTCTGATCATAGGTTGGGAGCACTTTTCTCATATGAATGCTTCTCTGCTTATTAAATGTCCTTTGGCATATGCATTCTCTAGCTAGCTTTATCTGCAGTTGAAAGCTTTTTTTTTTTCCTTTTTTTTTTTTTTTTTTTGGCAGGGAAAAAGTAAATCTTTGAGAGTTCCTATACAAAGAATAGCAAAATCTGGAAAAATACAGAATATGTAGCAAATAAAATTAGGCTTCGCTGGGAAACAAGTACAGGCTTAATTAGAGATTGCAAATTCAGATACACACGTGAATTCAGTATAAATTTCTGATCCTGCTGACTTGAAAAAAGTCCTTTCAAATATTTTGGCTTTAACTATACATAAATAGTAAGCTGGAATAATATTTTTGGAGTATCAAGAAGTCTAGAAAACAACTAACATCCATATTGTTCCCCTAAATAGCTAAAGACCTGGCATCTCTGCCTTGAAGGTAGAGATTAGGTTGCTCAACTGCAGCTCTGTGGAAGTTAATCCTTTTAGTGGCATTACCCATAAAACCTCAGACAATAAAGTAGTGTTTTAGCAATATTAGATTACCACCTTACAGGGCTGTGTGCTAACCCTTCAACAATACTGGCAAATTCTTCTTCTTGAGAAAGGTCTCTGCTGGAAAACTATTGAGAAGCAGCTGGTTCTCATTGATATTTATAATAATTTACTATATAGTGTACTATGAGCTCGTCTATACTCAGAATTTTGGAAAGTGTGAGAAAAAATAAGGCCTACAAGACTATTTACTTTATAAAAACAGAAATTGAGAATGATTCATCTCCACTTGGAGAAGCTCTTACATATTTGTTTAGCAGTATTGTGAAAAAATTTCCTTTTCAATTGTTTTCAAATAGCGTGAAGCAAGGAAATTATGGTTTTGTTAACCTTTTGCTGAGGATGAACAACACCTTTGTTTTAGTACATAGATACTATCTTTTAGGCAATCCTAGGGATTTTCAAGTCCATGAGGGAAGCAATGTATCTGCAAGCATTTCCTGTTTTAATAGATTCAATTTGCTTCCAGGAACTGTGGAAGTTTTTAAATATTCTTAGTGAAGACTCCCACACGTAGGGTATATAAATACTGATATAGTTACACGTGCTCAACAATTGTAACCATATCAGCTCTACTAAGCAGCCAAACCGTGCACCTGATGCTTGAAAACATGGGTGAAAGCATGCACTCCTCTTTTTCCTCTCTACTTTTTATTGCATGATATCATGCAGTACACATCATTCAGAAGTACTCATGTTACTTTAGCTGCCTTGCTGAGGGGCAGATATCTTGCTGTCGTTTGTTCTCAGCACTTCTGATCTGTATCGATTTCGCTGTGCGTGACCATGAGGTGTGATGCGGCTGAGGTCCTCGTTGTGTGTGATGCCCTTTTCTTGATGGTCTTGAAGCAGGATTGTCCATTGGGGATGTGGCAGTAGTTCTGGGGCTGCAGTGCTGTGGGGCTGAGTGGGGTGGCAGCCTGGCAGCAGCGGTGCTCATCACGCTGGGTGTGCTTGGCTGCTAGCAGCCAACCCAGTGGTTGCAGTCCCTGTTTCAGGAGACTGAATTGGTTTTCCTGTAACTCAGTTGATCTGCTTTTGATTCTCCTGGTGATAAACACTTTGAATAACCACCTCTTTCTTTTTTCTGTTACAGAGCTCCAACATGGGAGGCAAACTGAGCAAGAAGAAGAAGGGGTACAGTGTCAATGATGAAAAAGCTAAAGACAAAGACAAGAAGGCTGAAGGAGCAGCAACTGAGGAAGAGGAGACTCCAAAGGAGGCTGAGGATGCCCAACAAACCACAGAGACCACAGAAGTGAAGGAGAACAACAAAGAGGAGAAGGTCGAGAAGGATGCTCAGGTCGCTGCCAATAAGACAGAAGAAAAAGAAGGGGAGAAAGAGAAAACAGTGACCCAAGAAGAAGCCCAGAAAGCAGAACCAGAGAAGTCAGAGGCTGTTGTTGATGCGAAAGTAGAGCCACAGAAGAACAACGAACAGGCACCCAAGCAAGAGGAGCCAGCTGCAGCCTCTGCTCCTGCTGCCAGTAGCGAAGCACCCAAAACTTCTGAGCCTAGCAGCGATGCAAAAGCTTCCCAGCCTTCAGAAGCCACAGCTCCCAGCAAAGCAGATGACAAGAGCAAAGAGGAAGGGGAAGCCAAAAAGACTGAGGCTCCCGCAACGCCTGCAGCCCAAGAAACTAAAAGCGAAGTGGCCCCAGCTTCAGACTCAAAACCTAGCAGCAGCGAGGCTGCACCTTCTTCCAAGGAGACCGTAGCAGCCACAGCAGCACCTAGTTCCACTGCCAAGGCCTCGGACCCATCAGCCCCACCAGAGGAAGCGAAACCTTCTGAAGCCCCAGCGACTAATTCGGATCAAACCATAGCAGTGCAAGATTAAATTGGACAGCCTGTTGAAACAACCACTTAAAACAACCTGTGTCTTTTTTTTATTTTTTCAGCTATACTAACTCGTTTCAGATCTGAAATAACAAAAAGTATTGCCCAGAAAGAGAAGGAAAAAAAGGAAAAAAATGAAAAGGATGTCCCATCAAGTTGGGAGGGAGGGAGGGGGGAGAATCCAAATAGTATTTTTGTGGGGAAATATCTAATATACTTTCTGCCAACTTGACACAAGTCCTGGATTAAAAAAAAAAAAAAAAAAGTAAAATAGATGGATGTCTGAAAGTACAGCACATCTTTTGTATCTGAACTGCTGTAAATGCACTCCACCAATGTATCAAAATCTTCTTTTTGTTCTGTAATGGGGTTTGGGAGTGATGCGTTTGATTCTGCCCACTGGGTTTGTGCCAAGGCAATCAGATCTTTATGAAAGCAGTATTTTCTGTGGTTTTTTTATTTACAGCCTTTCTTATTTTGATATTTTTTTTATGCAGTGGATGAATGCCAACTTTCAGACAAAACCCACTTAGCTGTCCACATATTTCTCAATGCCAATCCTCCAATTCTTCCTCTCCAAATATTTTTTGGGAGTAAAAAGCATTCTCATCCTACTTAGCCTTCCTAGATTTCTCATGACGAGTTAATGCATGTCCGTGGTTGGGTGCACCTGTAGTTCTGTTTATTGGTCAGTGGAAATGAAAAGTCTGCGTTCATTGCAGTTCCAGTTTCTCTTCCATTCTGTGTCACAGACACCAACACACACTCATTGGAAAACAAATGAAAAAAACAAAATGTACAATGGATGCATTGAAATTATATGTAATTGTATAAATGGTGCAACAGTAATAAAAGTTAAATAATTTAAAAAATATAAAAGTGTAAAGACTGATTAAATCTCCACTTTCACTTTAGGAATTTGGCAAAGGAAATCCTTACATCCAGAGCAGAAGCATTACATCTGGGGCTGCTCACTCTCCTATTTATAGCAAAGTAGAGGTAAAAAAATACTGTCAGCCTCACAATCCCAGAATCATGCTGCCATAAACTCCTGCTTGAGCAGCCACAAGCATTCACAGGTGAGGCTGGAAGTGGCAAATGGACAGCACCTCTCATACATGTTTCATTCCAGGCACCAATGCTGTTTCAAAGAGCCAGAGGCATGCTGGCTGGCTTTTAACTGCAAGTAAGACAGTGGATTTGATAAACTGATCTCTTAAGACAAGGCAATTGCATTTAATCCTAGTCCAATTAAAATATTTCTAGTGCTGATACACTTTGTTCCTTTTCCCATTGCCATTGTGGAAGAGATGAAATGCAGCTATCAAATAAGGCTGAATCTGTTGATTTCAAATACAGTTAACTTTGTGTAACTCAGCAGAGTTTAGCCTAGCAGAAACAACATTCTTCAATAGTTTTGCTTTTTGCCACATTTTCACTCAGCAGATAACTGATAAACAAAGTTTCTTCTGAGCAATGTCCTTGCAGGACACAGATGAGGTGCAGAATTCACAGTACTGGTTAAAACAGCATTTTCAGTCTACCAGCAAGCTCTTGGACTGAGCACAGGTTCTGAGAGAAGTGGCCAATGGAAAACAGAAACACAGCTTGTACACAATTCAAAGGGATACATGGTCTTGTATTTAGTAAAGAAGGCAAATATTACTTTAAAATTACATACGTTATTTCACATATTCTACCTCCACACAGTGAGGATAATTATCTTTACAGACTTTCATAATCTTCATCCTTTATTTTGTTCATAAACTTGGGGGTCTTACTTCATGCTGGGGATAGTAATGTGCCTTGGTTCACCCAGGGAAAGCTTCCTGGAACAGACAGCAGCAATCCTCCTGGTTTCATATCAGGCCAAATACTTGCATGAATCCGGCACCACCATCAAGTTTTTGCATCCTTAATGTAAAGGAGTTCATTTCCTGCATAGCATATCAAAATAAATTGGATTATTTTGCACAAAGATCACTACTCCAGCTTAAAAAGAAGGCAGAGTTCTCAGACAAAAGAGATGAAGAACTGCAGGGGTTAGGCAGATTAGCACCTTCATGATAGTTCGCCAAACTTTTTGCTTATACAGCTCTCATGACCTACAGCATTCTTGTGAGGTCAAGTCTGCGGCTTTCTAGCAAACCTGTGAGAGCCCTCTGCCATTGTTCCCCAGTGTAGATTTGTCTTGGAGAGGGAAAACTTCTGCCCAGGACTCCTCCATGAACTTCATGAGAGGTCCAGGATGAAGAGGAGGCATGCAGAGATCCTGCAGTACTTCGTGGTGACGCAGTATGGAACCAAAGTGGTGCTGGTGGAACTAAGCTGATGCTCTGCCTTCAGGCTGGAAGTGCTTGCCAGTGGAGAACAGGTATGTAAATTGTTTACTGGGATGGCTACAAACATGCCTACTGACAATAACACGCCTTGTCTGATACCACACCCATTCACTTTCAATAAAATTTTCAAAGTAGCACTTAATCTCGTATTAAAACAGATGACAATCTATTTGACAGTGCTTTGTTTTCTCTTAAAATGTCTTCAGTTGGCATGCTTAGACCTGGTCTTAAAAGTAGTCTTACATTAATTCTTTGAGACAGTTAAAAATACCCTTATACCCCAGAGCTGCATCCAAACCAAGCAGTTTTTTGCAGCTTTTGACAGAATACTCTTTACATACATGCTGCAGTTCTCACAGCTTGTTTGTTGAAGGAAGTTTCTTCCTGATCCTGTCAGTAGTGCAAGGGAATGTCATTCCATGTGACTGGAAATCACTAACATAGAGGCACAGAAGTAGGCACATGTCATCAGGAAGCTGAGAGGCAGTGCTACCAAAAACTGATGCATTTCTGTGCTCGATCTTCTCAAAAACTTATAAGTTGCCATACAATATTTTTAATTCTTTTATTCATAGTCTTACCAAATATTTAAAAGCATGCAACTGGCAGTGCAGAAGCATTCTTGCTTAGGCCATTACTCCACAGTGTTGCTGCACCTACATACAGAAGGAAATACACCACCTCTGCTCAAAGAGATCGTGAATTAAGTATGTAGGATGGGGATAATAGAAACATGAAGCATGTTCCTTTCCTGAAATGGCATGTAAAGGGGCCAGAGCCCTGTTTTTCTTCATCTCAGTGCAGTAGCTCATCTCCAAGTTCCTCCTTTTCTGATCTGTAATCACTCTTTAATAACAGAAAAAGTATGTAAAGAGTACTGAGCCAACAGGCATGCTAATGGTTTCAGTGTAAGCACATTACAGATAACCTCAAAGACTCAGCCCTTTCATGAAAGCATGCCAAAGGAATAGAGAAACTCAACCCTGGGAAAAAACCTTTACTATTGTTTAAAGCCTCTACAGAGAGATGTTTGCAAAGTCTCCCTTGTTTTTCCTTAGAAATCATCAAGAATTTGTTTCTATCCCTTCAATAACAAGGTCAGTGCCATTGGCTTCACTCCCACTTTCACAGCACCAATGTTAAGAGGAGCAACTTAACCTTCACTTATTTTTATTACTGTATATGAAATATACATTATTATACATAAATGAAACATGATGTTTTAATCATGGAATTTTGAGATGGAAAAGCAAGTAAAATTATGTTAAAATACTCATAATGATATAGCCACCTCAGAACCACACTTACCACTTCCCTGAAGCTGGTTTCTGTAATGTGTACTGATGCGTCTATATGGGATAGACACCCCTGTGAAGCAAGTTTAAAATAAAACATTGCAGGATACACTGATGCTGTATGTGACAGCACTTCTAGGTATGAGATTAGACAACTGTATGTACCTGAGGTTACTGGCTTCCCTGTTTGTTCTCCCTTTGTTCCAGATTCAAACTCATGGGTGTCCAACCTTTTGGCTGTCCTGTGATGTGTTGAGTGAACAGGAATTATCTTGAGCCTCATACACAAAGGTCACTCCAAAAGTAATGCCTCCTATTTATTTCCATGGAAACTACAATTGATACAAAGAGCATAATCACAATATTTGATAGAGCAAATTCTGAGCTACAAAACAATATTTTTCAACATAGTCCCTTCCATCAATGATTTTTTGCCAGTGATGAACAAGAGCATTCATGCTGCACTCATAAAAATCTGCAGTAGCGAAGGTGACTTGCCTTCTCTGTAGCTGACACACATTTCTCTGCTGAAATACACCATCAACCCCTCACCATGCTCACATCCATGGTTTGGTCTCCATAAACATTCAAGTGTCAATGAATGTTAATGGGTGCCACTTTTTTCACATGAAGGAATTCAGTTCCATACCTTTGCTTCATCTTCACTTTCATGTCAGACACCATTTTGTCAAACTGCTCCTCTGCTGCCAACTGTTGCACAGCAAAAAAACGTAAGGGAATATTGGCAGGAAGATTCAGCCTCTACTGCCATACCACCAACATCCACTGCTGATATCATGGGCCAACACTATAAAATAGGAGGCATTACTTTTGGAGCAGCCCTCATAAAATATAAAATATAGTTCATGTATATAAGTAACAAAATTCATTTTAATCTTTAATATTCTTTAATTAAACTAAAAAGAGAGCAACAAAAATACAGACTAGTGGGATATGTGACCTTGTTTTAGTGAAAGGAATGCGTCACTATCTGGTTTGATATCAGTGGCTACAGTTCTTAGTGAGGTCCCAAGGTGTTTATTGGAGATTTTTGATAAAATTTTTCTCTTACTGTGCTTTATCCTTGACAATATCTTTTCACAAATGTGCATACTGCCAAAAAATGATGGCAAGAGTAAGATGTGATTGCAAAGTGAGGAATGTTTTTCACTGATAAGAGAGGCTTGTAAAAGCAAAGAGAAATGGTATGTTTTTTGACTGCAACTCTATGCACTCCATTTGATAATTTATGTCAACTGAAAATGAAGTTTCAAATACAAAAAATATGATTTTTTTTTTTTTTTTTTTTTTCAATCTTGAAACCAGTTCTCAAATTCCTTTACCAAAATGGAAAGCACAGCTGTGTACTTTTCACTGTTCAGAGGACTGTGTGTAACCAATGAATCAAAATGTACACAATTATTTGCTATAACTTGAGCTGGTACTGCATAGTGTCCTGCCTGTGCCCTAGTTGCAACTCAAATACATTAATAGCACACTGATGTTTGGCTGTTGCTGAGAAGTGGGTGTGCTCCCAGGTCCGAGTGAGGATGCTTGGTGGGGAGTAGAAGCAGCAGCCAGGCCACAGTTTCAGCTGTGTTGGGCCACATGCAGACTGAGAGCCAGGGGTTGGCCATGCCTTTCCTAAATGGAAGACGTATCAGCTCTCTGTCTCACATAGAAGTTGCTTTCTCTGGCACACATTGAATTCCTCTTCATTCCAGTGCATTGAACTGAGCTTAAGAAGTGGAGGAATCAAGCCTTCAGTCTTTCTTAAGAAGCTGGGAGTGTATCAAGAAATACCTTGGATTTTTGTTGTTGTTGAGCAGAGGGAAGGTAGGGGATATTTTGAAATATGGGCACAGGAACTGGGACATTTGGCTTGTGACGCAATCTTTTTGTTTCCAGAGACAGCATCATTATATCTTAACTGGTCACTATAAGGTTACCCAGTCTCCCTCAACTTCTTGATACTGGCATACTTGTTCCACTTTTAGCATGCTTACTTGTGTTGGCAGTAAATATTAATTCCAGCACTTCCTCTCACAGCTATCTAAATGCATTCCCTCCATCTTCAGCTGCTCTTTCCTCCACACTGCGAGTGTGGAGGAACACTCCACACTCCATCTACATCTCCGAGTATCTCTTGTTGCACCTGGAAGCTGACTGAGCTTCTCGATGACTTAAACACATCACGGACTTGGCCTGATCAAGATGATTTTGAGATTGCTCAGTCAGTCAGGTGCAGATCTGAATGAGTTACAACTTTGTTCTATTTACTAAGAAAAAAATCAAAGGCTTTACATGATATTTATGGTGAGGATAAGGTGAGATCTTCTCACAGGATCTCACATGCTAGACCGTTGTTTGGGATATCATCAGGTCATTGCAAAATGAATGACTTGCTAAACATCATTGGCAGTTCCACTGGCCAGTAATGTTAAATTAACACGTGGGAAAATTCAACATTCTGTCTCATGTGAAAAGGAAACATATCATACTGGGCTTACAAGGGCAGAGTAGAGCTGTGCACATTAGGATAGGGAAAAGAATAGAATTCAACTATTTTTTTTTCTCCACTCAGCTCCAGCCAGTTCAGAAACACAGTGTAGCACAGGATTCTCCCCCTAGATGGTCTTTTCAGTTTGGGAATGGGACAGGCATGGCAAAGCTCATAGCTGCCAGGCTAAGTCATACTAACTACAAACTAGAGAAAATCTTTATAACTTAGACATTAGTACTTGAAAACTTCAACCTGGTTGGTGTTTCAATCACAGGCTACACAGTTCCCCTGAGAAACTAGGCTACTGGTGATACCCTGGGTGGCAGGAAGCCAGCTGCTGGGCTTGTGGTCTGTCCATTCCAGTGGCTGTTATTTTTAGCATTCCTTTTCCCCTATCCCTGTTTTATTGGCTTTCTATCAGGTTTTGGTTTATTTTGTGTTAATGAGAATAGTGTACTGCAGTGGCAGACCATACTGATGTTCCATTAATAACATTTTTTTGTCTTTTTTTTTTTTTTTTTTCTTTTTTTCTGTGGAGTTCTGGCATTACTGTCAGAATTCTGGACTGAGTATGTAAAACTTTATATATTTCCCAAGTAGAATATGAACTGACTTGGTGGAAAGGAGAAGTTGAAAAAAATAATTACATTGCTAGAAATTGGTGCATGCCTCAAAGAGCAAACCTTTTATTCTGCAGCAGCCCAGGATTCTGAAATGATTCACTGTAAGCTAAAAGACCTTATGGAGATTTCAAAAGATATCATGTCTGTGTGCTAAACGAATTGTTGGTTTAAACTTTGCTGCTCTGTCCTACTATCTGAACATTGTCAGCTGCACTTCATTTTGTTTATTCTTAAATAAAAGGAAAACAAACAACAGTAGCTGATAATGACAATACTGTAAAGGAAAATTTCAGTCCTATTAAACATTGAATAACCTTTCTCATAGAATAGGTTCTGACACTACTTGGGAATCTTTTCCAACATTTTATTTAAAATAAAAGTTTTTGTAATTGGCAATTTTTCAAAGACGTTCATGAAAGCAAATGTTTATAGTTTAATTTTTGAAGTTAAGCTAAATGGTCAATCTAGTTTAGCCTGACCACACACCTCAGCAAAAAAAAAGAGAGAAAATCTGGAACATGAGTGGCTAATCTATCAGCTGGCATAATCAACAAATCTCCACCAAACTGAATGAAACTCCTTTTATTTAGAATTACTTCATATAGATCTTAAAAAAGGAAAAGCATATTAGCAAGAGAATATCACACTATAACAGGTAGCATTGCATGATTGGGTGTGAGACAATTAAGCTATCAGACTTAGTGATAAATTGATAAGAGACAGATTTGGATTTGAACAGAATCAGTGTGTGAATACTAATTAGGAATGTAATGTAACTTCTAAAATGTTAGATTTGAAATATTTATCAAAGACTTTAGGTAGTCAGTTTTTATGAATGTGTCACAATGCTTATGTGAGACAAGAGGGATGAAGTAAGGATCAGCAAATTTCCATATATGCACTTTAAGAAGGAATGGAGAAATAATACAATGGTATCGAGGAGGAGAGCTGTGTACTTTTTAGTAGGTGTTAAATTTAAGCTAGTGCATCAAGCTGCTCTTAAATATAGTACACTTGAATTTTGCTTTACTCCACGTTTTGATGTTCTAGCTTAGCAGTGTCACACATGTTGGACCATTTTTGGGTGAGATTTGAAGAGAAGTTCTGTTTTCACTACACTACCACTACCCATGGAGCCATATCACAGAATCACAGAATCACAGAATGGCCCGGGTTGGGAGGGACCTCAAGGATCATGAATCTCCAACCCCCTTGCCACAGGCAGGGCCACCAGCCTCCGCATTTAATACTAGACCAGGCTGCCCAGGGCCCCATGCAATCTGGCCTTGAACACCTCCAGGGATGGGGCATCCACAACCTCTCTGGGCAGCCTGTTCCAGCACCTCACCATTCTTTCTGTAAAGAACTTCCCCCTGACATCCAACCTAAATCTTCCCTCCCTCAACTTAAAATCATTTCCCCTTGTCCTGCTGTTATTTACCCTTTCAAAGAGTTGATTCCTCTCCTGTTTATAGGCTCCCTTTAGGTACTGAAAGACTGCAATTATGTTACCCCACAGCCTTCTTTTCTCCAGGCTGAACAAGCCCAGCTCCCTCTGCCTGTATTCATAGGGGAAGACCCTACAAGGAGAGCTGAATTTTGCAAATGGGATCACATACAGTATTGCAGAGGAGGAGGCAGAGTACAAGAAATGTAAATGAGGACAAATACTGCTTTTCTCTAAAAGCAACATTTATGATGACTGGAAGGTTTTTGAAAGTTGGACTCTTTAGGTCCCTTCCAATGCATGTGATTTTGTGATTCTGTGATTCTCTGACATCCAGGTCTAGCAGAAAGTTGCTTTTAGAGAAAGGATCCATATTTGAAAGCTATCAGCTATTGACAGACTTTTTTTTTTTTCTTTTTTTCTGTAGTGCTTATGTTTCTGAGACTTAATACAAGCAAATTTGGATTACAAATATGTGAACATATATGTTGGTGTACTCAATGGCATTTTGTGACAGACTAGAAAAGTCTTACCCCAGTAGTATGTAAAAATGTAAAATAAAATGACCATAGCTACTGTCCTGTAACGTAATAATTATATTTCCAGTAAGAATGTGAGGAAGCTTTAGACACAGTTAAAAGGGGACTGTCAGAAGATTGCAGTCAGTATGTCAGGTCAGGATAGTGACTTCTGGAGCACTATTTTGTGTGGCTATGGAGATGAGGTCCCATCTGAGTGTCTGGACAAGGCAGCACGTGTTGCAGGCTAGTAAGGCTATGCAGAAAGAACAGGATTTTTGCCTGCATCTGAAAGCACGGAGAAAGTTGCAGTCTGCTGTTCTTTTCCCTTTCACTCCATACCTCCTACCTTGATATTTGTTTCTTTCTACTGCTCTAGCCATTACCTACTTCTCTTCCCTGAGTTATGCTTTAGGTGTTGAAGTAACATTTGCCTGTAATGGCCAAAATATTCACTGAAGAGGGATGTGGCACATCCCAGATGCTTTACAGAGAATTCCTGTACTTCTGGGCAGGCACCACGTTCAGCCTTCTCCTTAAAAGCATCTTGTAGTAAACAAAGGCACGAAAGAGCAATGGCCCTGTTCACACAGAGAGATCACTTTATAAGCAACTTCTGGCTACCATGTTCTCTGCCAGGCCTGGGCTGGCTGCGTGGGCGAGGGCAGCCATGTGCCTTGGCCTTGTCAGTCCTACCTGTGGTGGGCTTCTGGGCTGCCTCTTGCCTGAGGAGGCTTGGAACTGCTGCAGGGAGACTAAAGATCTGAGAAGAAATATTGGTCAGGAGTTACATGGATATTGGTGTAGGTCCCTGAAGGTGAGGGAAGCTTTGTTAAAGACTTAGAAGTTTTCCATGGTTCCATGATTACTTCAGATTGCTCCAGTGAAAACTTATCTTCTTTCAGGTGAATAAGTAAGAGTTAAACTATGTCTGCTTTCATGGAATAATAATTCGCTCTAGATTGCCTTCAGCAGGTTTAAGGGCAGTAGAAGAGTTCAGTCTCAAATAAATCCCCTGGTGCTGTATTTCAATAGCAGCATACTGTTCCTCTGGGAGTATCCCCTTTTAAAACATTTTTTGAAGTGTTGTCTGAGTGCTCAGAATAAAATGTTTCTCCCCCTCCCCCTTGCATGAATTGATTTAGCCATTCTTTTGTCTTTCAGACCATCAATAAATAAAGCTGTTTACTTTTTCCTGTATGCATCAATCAAACTACTAATGAGAAACAATAGCATGTGTTTTGGTCACAGTCTTCTCTTGGATGTATATTTGTAGTGCTTCAGTTCATGTCTCAGCCTGCAATAGGCAGGTAATATATTGCTGTTTCTACTGGGCAACATAATCAGCTGTTATAAATGGTCTTAGGGATATGTAGGCATCCAGCAGTGGTGAGAATTTTCTAATCTTTGTGGGCTTTAGTTAAAAGTGCAATTCACAATAGATCTCTGATGAAAAGTGCTAGTAACCCTGCAAACTCTCAGAGCGCTGCCTGTGCAAAACTGGATGAGGCTTTCTTTTAAGAAGTACATCTGCTGATGTAGCAGAATTGGACCAGCAAATTGTAGTGATCAACTGGATAAAAATGACCTGGAAAATCCCTGCTCCATGTACATGCTGACTGCTGAGCAATCATTGCTATTCTGTGCTTTTTCCTTTGTGTTGGCATGTGCATAACTATGCTAGTACTGGGTTAATTTATAGCTGAGGTAGGTGTAGGAGAAGCCACAAAATGTCAAGCTCCTTTTTCCCTCGTAAGAGGGAATTATTTTCTAACACTTTTATTTTTGGCACAGGGAGGGAATGTTGAGGTTAGAGACTTGAAGTTCAATCAGACTTTCTTGAGTCCGTATGTATTTCCACACAACACCAGAAACTGCTTAAAAATGACTCAGCCATGTGCACAAGAGTAATTAGATCCATTTGAAACTCAGGAACTGACAATTCTAAGGATACTTTCAAAGCCGTTAAAGTCGAAAGCTCTATGTGTTCATCTCTTTCCTTACTTTTTCTTGGCTCCTGGCCTAAAACTCAGCACAAACTATTTGCAAAACTGCTGGGCTTTCTTTCTATAGCCTTGGAAACCACCATCGTTTCTATCTCCCTACACCCCTCCAGTTTTAGTTTGGCCAAGTTAATCCGAAGCTCAATGAACTGAAAGACCAGACTGTGTGTACGACTTGCCATGATTTAAGCCAGAGTAATTATCCTGTTCAAATAATCGTTAACACTATTAAAGTGGAGGAAGAAAGAAAATAAAAGATTTGTTCATCTGGAGCAACTGCATCTAGGCAAGATGCTTGAGCTTTTTTTCTGTTGTTAAAATTGGAACTGAGAAGTTTGCTGCAACCTTCCACAAACTCTGGACAGTTTGTGCATGAGTGGTGCCTGAAGTATCTGGTATCTGAATCAAGAGGGCATCTTGCCCTGCTCATGTGTAGAATTTCTCCAGTTTTATCATGATGCAGGTACAAGCAAGTATTTTAGTGCCTGCCTGCCACTACTTGTAATACTCCCCCAGTCCCTAATCTTTCTTGAACTGCCTCATCTTTTTCAAATAAGAAACATTAATTTCTTACAGTGTGCAATTGGACCAGTCAGCAGAAGTTACTGAATAACTAAGGAGTTCCTTGAGCCTTTGTACTAAAACCCAAACACAGTAATAAAACAAGAGAGCTCATTTTCTCTTCTTTGATTCAGTTAAGAAAGATCTTAGAGAGTGGAAACAGCAGTATGGTTTCAATTTATTTTTCCATTTGAAAAATTACAATTTTTTCAGTTCTCATACTTTGCTTTTATGGAAATATTCTATATTTCTCCTATATGTGAAGTACTTGGCATAGCTGTTTCAACAGTCCATAATACTCATCATCTTTTGTTTCACAGAAATGATACCATTTTGAATCATTAAATGGAACTGTTTAATATGTACCTTGGCATCCTCACCCGTGGAATGAAAATTACTATATTTGATTAGTTGATTTCACAATGGCAGATAAATAGCAGTATATATACTCCCATTACATACAACGGCTACAATGGGCCCTGTCATTCTGTAAAGTTTGTGGCAACTGGAACCCGGTGGTGCCACATGATAAGAGAAACCACTCCTGCAATTGCTGATAACTCAGACAATGACAGATATCACAACTCTGTTCATGAATATATTTAATGAGATATTTTCCCACCCCTTGCGAGAAAGACAAAATACTTTTTTAAAAATTTACTACCCTGGCAACCTGATCTAGTACCTGATTTAGTGGGTGGCAATCCTATCCATAGCAGGGGGTTGGAACTAGGTGAAATGACTTAGAAGTTTTAAAAATGCTGTCAATCTAAAATGAAGTTTCATGTTAATCTGTAGCACTTGCACTCAGTTCAGTCTTCAAGTGCACGAGTAGAAATGTAACAGGTAAAGAAGCAGTGTCTACTACAGAGTGACAGACTAATCCAGTTTGACTTTGGAAAGCCAAAATGAAAACAACACAGCCTTGTCCTAGACATGATATCAGCTCTGTTCATTATTAACTGCTGTTCTGCAATCAGGCACGTGCTCCTTACCCACGCAGCCCACTCTACCTCACCTTCCCTCCCTTTAAGAGTCTTGGTTTGCATCCAAGAATCACAGACCAGGTAGTGTCATCCGAGGAAGAAAAATGTGACAAAGTTGTTCTGGCATAACTATTAGAAATGCTCTGCTGATTAAACAGAGAGAAATAATGCTGGTGAGAGGCAAAGCTTGAAAGCTTATGCTTTCATGTATTTGTAATAGTACTAACTCTGTTATCTGAAAATACGGGGATTTATTGCACCTGCATGTACAATGCTCTTCCAACTGGGTGTTTTGATAAGCTGCCCTTATGTAGATATCTGTACAACGTAAGCTAATGCTCCACAAAGGCAGAAAATGTTTGGGATTATCCTGGAATGATAAAGAGGGATCATACGAATTACAGTAGTATAAATTACTACCTATTGGTTTAATTAGTTTACTGGGGGGGGGAGCAGGGGGGGAAGGCCTTGGCTGACAAAGAAGCACGAGGGAAACAGCAGTGGGAAGATTTAAAAGAACCAGCTAAACTCAAGAGATCAGGGAATCACAAAATGTGGAGGCTTTCTCCTGTTCATTTTGTTTTCCTCTTTTAGATTCAGAAATTGTAGGCACTGCTCCCCTTGTAATATTTGTATGGTACTCTGCTAGTCAGCACTGCTGACATACTGCAAGTCTAACATCTCTTCACTTTCCTCTGTAGCATATTCCTCTGATGAGTATCTATCAAATACACTCAGAATCAGGCCCAAAACAGGAATCAGTTTATGCATCAAACTGTAGAAATTAATTACATCACCACTGACCTTAGTGTAGGAGAGGATAAGTCCAAAGTAGTATCAACAGAGGATTTTTCAAATAACCATTTTCTTTTTGATTGAGAAAGAGCCATTGTCATGAACAAACAGGCAGCCTCTCCTCCTCTCCTCTCCTCTCCTCTCCTCTCCTCTCCTCTCCTCTCCTCTCCTCTCCTCTCCTCTCCTCTCCTCTCCTCTCCTCTCCTCTCCTCTCCTCTCCTCTCCTCTCCTCTCCTCTCCTCTCGCTTTATGTAATGTTTCAGGTGTGGAAAATATTTCATAGCTCAATGATGACTTGAAATAAACAGTCCTTCACGTCTGCACTTGTAAAGATGAGAAGGCGGCTTTTTGTACAAATAACCAATCAGAAATACTTGAGTCCCTCACTTAGTAGGGTAAGAACAAGGTGCAGTGGAGAGCCAAGCTATTTCAGGGTAAGTGGTATTTGTATGCCAAGCTCTATACCATGCCAGAACTGTCTTAGTAGCTAATACTGGCTGCTATAGGCATAGATCCAGCAGGAGCAATGCCCTCACCCTCAGCCATGTGACTTTCTGGTATAGCTTTGGGAACAGTAGAGCTATGGCAGCTACAGGCAGCTGCTTCAGTGCTGCCTTGCTTCATATTTTCCTCAGTGACTTCTGCAGATGAGGTCGATAGATCCATTAGACCCTTTGGTACATCTGTGCCTGGATGTGGAAGACATGACATTCCCTGTGTATTCTGATGGCCTGGTAACTGTGAAGTCTCTAAGTGATGAATTTAAACTGCTCTTAAATCTTGTCCTGATCAATCTAGAAGGTATATAATATGACTCAAGATACTGAACAAGCTCAGACTTCCTCCAACATCTTCTTGGGTGCTGGCTCCTCAGGTCCCACCATACAAATCTCACCCTTCCTTGTAAGAGCTTCAGTGAGAGGACAGGAGGAAAATAAAGAAGCTTTTTGAAAATTCAGGGACTGCACAGAGTGAACTGAATAATTCATCTTAATAGAACAGAGGCTACTTCTTCAGTTCCTATTATCCAATTTTTATTCAGCTGAATACATCTCCAGCTGCACTGAACCATTATAGCTCGTTAGACTTCAGAGCTTTGCAAGTCTTAAACCTTCTGAAGATTTGACTCTCAATTTCTGAATGTAATGAAGCTGCCACTAAATTAACACAATACCCAGAAACCAGAGCCTTCTTTTGCAGAATTTAGCTTAGCTTGTAACATTGTATACTAAGTTCTGTAAATATCATTTATTTTACTGCAAGATTATTTGAGGAAAAATTTATTAGTGTTTCTAAGTTGCTAAACAGGCAAGCTGAGGTGAAAGTGCCATGTGCTTTTGTATTTATAGAGTAAAAGGCTACATAATCTAAAATGTTTTGGAAGATACATGACAGAAAACTTTCATTTGTGAAAAATTGAATATTTAGAAGCTTGGTTTTACTCTGAATTGAAATTTTTTCCAATGTAAAATTTACTATTCTACTCATGCTTCAGAAAGTTCTAATTCTGAAAAAGAAAAAATGTTTTGTTAGCTATTTAAACCTATAGTTTTAGTTTATAAATACATACAATAGTGAGCATTTGCAGTTGTGTTTCCACATGTATATGTGGGATTTGTAATGAGTGTTATGAATAGTTGTATAAAAACAAAAACACGACCCCCCAAAAGATAAAGATGCAATGACATACATATAATCCTTACAGCTAGATATTAGACCTCAAACTATTTGCTTTGATGTTTCTCATAGGAGGAAATAAATGGTTTTGAAATACTTCAGTTTGACAAGAGTGTATTGAATACAGTGGTGAAAAACTCTTCTGGCCTTTTAGGGATGACTTAAAAGTTTTGTATTCCTCTACAGGGAGGAGACAGTGTAAAGAATTAAAGAACACATGTCAGAGCAAGAACTGAAATTTGGCAGGAGAAGCACTGAACTTCACACACCCAAAACCTCACAGGAATCGTCCAAGAGCCCACTGAATTCAAGGGAATTTTTGGCTGGCTTCAATGTGCATTGGAACAAACCCAGAGGGACTCTGTTCAGCAAAATACTTAGGTGGATTTTACTTCAGGCACAAGCTTAATGAGACTCCAGCAGGTACTTAAAAGTCATGCACACATGCTTTTATTGAATGCACACTTGAATTTTTTGAACTTACTAAGATCTACATTGTGACTTGCTGCAATATAAGAAGAAGAAAAATCTTGAGTGAGTGGTCTTTAGTTGTCTCAATACACAGCAAAATGATTCATTAGGAAATGCTGGACTATACTTCTCAAAGGAACCACAAAAAAGACAACTGTTTCAGAGAAAAAGTTGTTCTAGCAGAATGGGAAGTGAGAAAGAACAGATGTTATAACCAGGGGATTTTCCAAATTTTAAATATGAGGCAAAATTTGCACTGTGGTAGGACTGAAAGATCAAAGCCAGAGGCGGTATAAATTAACATACCAATTACTTAGATTAAAGGTTTGGTTCAGAGTGTCCCTGCCCTGAAAGGGAAAAGTGAAAAAGCACTTAATAAAAAGGTTGATTTCTGGATCCAGTCCCTTCCCCCAGCCCTCGTTTCACCTCCAGTAGATCTCTTTGTAAATGAGAAATAGCTTCTGTTTTTTAATTTCAAAAATAGGAGCAGAAGAACAGCTTAGGTACGTATAGAAATAGAAATGCAGTGTAAAATGCAGCCTTGATATTCCAGCAGCTAGGAGCTACTGAAATAACACTTCTTTCTTTTCAAAGAAAGCCTTCTCTTTCTACATTACAGGAAAGATATTCTTGATGGATAAAGTGGAGAAAATTAGAGGTAAAGCTGGAACATCAAGATAGGTTAAAATCCCAAACCTGGTTTCAGAATTCAAATCCCTGACTGGCTTCAGAAATCAAACCTCGTTCTACAGTCTGAAATCTGAGGTCTGAGGACACAGCATTTGGGTAAGTCTGGAATTACACTTAACACCGACAGTGATATTCTAACAGGATGTTTTTCACTAGCTTGTAACAAGGGTGATCTTTCCATGTCTCTGAATAAATTTGGCCCCCACAGTTGGTAAAACGCGCTTCTCTTCCAATGTTAGCCATCTCACAAAGATTCAGTCATGTGGACCTGACTAACTGTTCTGATGCAGACGTGCTCAACATGAGGTATAGTCACCACATAAGTATCCTGCCTGTTTACTAACTGAGTAAGCTGCAGTTCTATCACAGCAATCAGTATGAGGCACTGGCCACCCCCAGGGGATGCTCCCATCAGAGAACAGTCATTTTCTGGAATGGCAGTCCTGCACTGTGAAACCCGAGAAACAATAAACCCTGACAGTGTAACCAAAAACCCGGACTCACTCCGAGGTCAGGTGACTCATGGAAAAGCAATCTGCATCAGGCACGAGACAACATTTTTGTAGCCACAGCAGCTTTCCAGCATTTGCTGCTGCTCTCAAGTATGGTTTGCGCTCACAGTGTTAGTCATCAGATTTATGAATGCATTGTTCTGAGTTTTAAATTGCAGCCTTCAGTGATCATGTTCATACAGATCTCCCAGTGACAGGCAGCAGCAGAGAATTCTTAGGAATAGAAATGAGTGTATAGGCTCTCTGCTCTGCAGGATACTGCTCATTTAAAGCAACCCTATTTTAAGGCTAAACCTTCCATAAAAGTTGCTAGCTTCTCTTTCCAGATCACAAAGCCAACATACAGCTCTTTAATCCTCAGATGACAACGTGTCAGAGTGCTGTGGGGATGGAGATGTTCTCCTAGGCTTAGTTTCTGCCTTGCTTACTCCTACCTCAAACCATTTCCTAAACTTGAATGTTCTTGTTGAAAGGTTAAGCTCTGAAGCATGAGTCGAGATATTCACATCAAGGATTCCAAAAAAGGAATGTTAATCAAATTGACTATCTCAATTTCCATTTGGGAAGGATGCTGGATTTTACTTTTAGCTCCTGAATTTAACTGTAATATGTTAGTTTCTGCTCTCTGTTTTGTTCTCTTCTGCTTAGCAAAAGAAGGGTAGCATAACTGATGGTGTGTTAGATGGTGACTTTACCACTCTCAACCACAGCAGTTTTTTGAATTGCTGAGGAAGTTGTGTGTACAGTACTAGGCTGGGGAAGCTCAGGATCTACAGTCCTCCTGATGCTTCTTTTCTGGGAAACCACAGTGCTGCAGATGAATCAACACAGCTTGATTCTCAAAAGCCTTTTGTCATATTTATTTAGAGAGGCTGAATAAAGTTAAGGACATCAATAGTTCCCCCTGGGAAAAAACTTAGAGTAATAATAAATAACCAGGCCCTTTTCCCTTCCTTAGGTCACACACAGAAATGCTTATCATACTATTAGTGGACAGCGCACCAGACCTAGGGCAAGTGGTATGTGGAATTTTGTACCAAAAATAAATAAATTTGCAGAAGTCTGCTGGTGACACAAGGTGGTTGTAGATTAATTAGAGTTGTAGCTTCTCTGTGCTTTGCATATGAGGGACCAGGGCAGCTGCCACCTTAAGACACAGGGGCTGAGAACTTCTCTCATCTGTGGCTGGGCATCCAAGAACAGTGATACCAGGAGGTTTCCTAACCTCTCTGAAAGCAGAAAGGCAATTTTAATCTCTGGGACCATGTTGTGGCAAGTTTTGTAAGCACAGCAGTTACTGGTATTTTCGATAATGAATAACAGTCAAAGAAAAGCAGGAGAGGAAGCAGCATTCATAGCTCAACTGATGTGTTGTCTGTCCGATAGTCATTATGCTGGGCCTCCTCATCCCACAGAAATGTGACTTGGAAACTTTACCAAACCTCCTAATTGGCGCACTTTTTGGAAATCATGTTTCAACTGGGCACAGCATTGAAAGAAAGAATGAGGAGGCTCTCACTGACAATCTTCTGAAGAAGGATTTTACTGGGATTTACCAATTTCATGGCCCTATAAGACATGACCCACAGGAAAGTTTCCTATCTATTAGAAGCAAACTTTTTATGATCAAGACACTCTCATTCATCACACCAAGTTTAAGATGCAGAAGATGTCACGGTCACAGATGGTTGTGTTTATACAAGATGTACTTGAGATGCTTTTTTTTAATTTAGGGACTAAATCTATGTCTGTTCTTCTTTGGTCCATCCATAGATCAAAGCACATATCATGTACCTAGGGGAGGTATGTTTTAGGTCTCGGGCTTTGTATGTAAAAATATATTTGGACCTGGAATGGGGGACTGAAGTCTAGGTTTATCTTGGGAAACACTAAAGCAGTCATAAAACCACAGTCCCAAATTGATGGCATATCCAAGACATTCATTCTTTTTGCTGCTGTATGAGCTGTCGGGACACTTTTACCCCTCATTTTCCCCATTCAGTCCTCCCAGTCTCTCTCCCAGTACCACCCATGACCCAGGACTACATTTCAGCCAAGCCCAAAGCCCTCCTCGAGATATGTTACAGGTAGACATTTTCTGCTGTCCTTTAATTGTTTGGATTTCCCATGGATGCCTGTCCAGATAGACTCACCCCCTGCCCTCAATAAATCATCACTGGACTGTTGACGGACCTATTTTTGTCACCAGCCTGGTCTTACCACTTCAAGGGCAAGGCCAGTGCTGGGGTCACCCACAGCTTCCATCTCATCTTCCCCTCTATGGTCTCAGAAGGTCTCACTTTGTTATTGACCCAAAGATAGGTGGTTTCACACAGTGTCCTGGGTCCTCTGATATCCTTTTTCAGTCTCAACAGGAATGACCAGGCATTAAATTGGATTTTAGTACTAGGGCCTTCTTAGCATTTCTTATGGCAATTCTGCATGGCTCACTGTTGTTTGCTTTGTTTTAGGCCATCAAGAAACCAGAAACCAGAGCAGGGCACGATCTTGAGATCTCAAAATAAGTTCAGAAGGTGCTATTTCATATTAAACAGAGAATGTTTCCATACAATGACATTAAAAAGTGTTTTCCAAGCACAGAATTATCTTTTCTCTCTACAGTTACTCTCCATTACCCTTTCAAAATCTCAAGTTGCTTCCAGGATATCTCAGTCACAGAAGATTTAAAAATGTGGTGCATGGCTTTTAAAGTTAAAAGGCACTTCTCTACTCCCAGATGAGGTCATAACACATACTAGGAAACACCAACATTCAAGAAAAGAGACTGAAGAATGGATGTACTTTCAAGAAAATTTAAAAAATAATTACCCTGCAAGCTTTATAGCAACACTTAACATGCAAAGTGAGAAAACCATTTTAGATTTTTCTTTCAGCATACTTAACAACATTGTTAAATATGGGATTGCTGAAACTAAATTAAGAAGGCTTGATGGTACTTATCTCACGAGGAACAGCTTGAAATTCATGGCACCTGGAGGCTGTTGTTTTCATGCTGTCTTGTAAATGACACCATGGGAAAGTGCTAAGCTATCTTCTAGGAGTGGAGCTTTAGTAAAGGGGTATTTGGAATTAGCTTGAGAAAATGTTAACAGCAGTAGGTGATTGCTTAAGAAATGACTTTTGCAAAGTTATGTAATTTAGAATATACTGGTGTTTTAGTCACAACTTCCTGCACAACAGTTAAATACACTAGTGCTCAACAAGCTGGGAACAAGCTGTCTGTAACTCAACTGTGGGCTAGCTTTAGTTGATTTTGTTGTTTGTTTTTTTTGTCAGGTAAGTTACCCAGACCAGTGTTGCTATTGCCTGCTTATTTCCTGCTCCTAATCCTCTGGATTTATGTGCTACTTCTCTGTTAAACTGCAGTCCTTACTGTCCTTGGCCCAAATGTGGCTCCCAAATGTACATGTGCAACTCTAGAATACATTAACAGAAATCAATTTAGTTACTCTCCATTTATATCAACCGAAAGCTGAATTTCACCAGTATACTCTTTGCTGCTCCTTTAAATGCCTGTATATTTTCTGGCTAAATGCAATGCTGCTGTGCTACTCTAAGCCTGAAGAGAGATTAGCTATGTATCAGAAAATCAATTAAGTGAAACCTTCTAATAACGCATGCTAACCTCCCAGCTTGGCAAGCACATGGAAACATGTACCAACTTCATTACAATAATAAGCATGAAAAAAAGAAATGGAAGTGGATTTGAAGCTACCATTTTTACCATACCATACGCTATTTGGGAATATGGAAGAATTTCTGTATAAGATCACATTCTCTTAAACAAATTTGTTTAACTGCAGGGACAGTCATGTGAAAAAGATCTGCCATATTATGAGGTGTCTATCTGCTATGACAGCTTTGAGTGGATTAATCAGATATCTCTGACTCCTTTTTCCTGAATGATTAATATATATCAGAAGAATGTTTAGATATCTGAGAATAGACATCCGGGAATAGGAATATCTTGGCCTTCCTAAGAAGCAGGAATATGGATACTTCCATTACAATGATGATAAACATGTTGCTAGAAGTAGGTATCTTAGGATAACAGAAAAGTTAAGGAGTATGAGTCCGTTCAGATTTAAATTAGAAATAGCTGTAGTGAAGTGTAAAGATATTATGTGGTAAAATCAGGTTCAGAATCTCCAGTTATCTCACATTATCACTCAAAGGGTGACGTCTTATTCAGTAAAGCCCCCTGTAATCACTGTACTGATCTCAGCTAGCAGCTTCCTTCTTTGACTCACATGCTGCTTGTTAGTCTTCTGATAAATGAAGCTCCAATATATTTTTCTTACCAATAGAAAAAATAGGAGGGCTTTTACCTTACATGGAGATAATAATACTTTGATAGATTGAATGGCGCTTTTTTCAGAAAAGGGTTGAGAAAATCTTAGGAGTTTTTTTGCTGTAGTGCTTTCTGAGATTAGATTTATATTATCCTTCTGACTGCAGTGACGGAATTAGATCTTTATTATATACAATGCAAGAAAAGCAAAACCCAAATACAGCTAACAAAAATCTCTTGCTAATCAGTGCTTGGTTCATCATTTGTTTTGTGGCCATTTTTGTGGCTACTTGCCTGCAGGTCTGCTTCTCCAAACTGGTGTTTGCAACCAAACAACTGGCTCGTAGGGCTCAGAGACCAAGACTGATGTGGGACAAAGATGGTTCATGTTCATGGTTTAGCTTCTGGGCAAAGGTACTATGATGGAAGTAAGAGCTGCCTGTTTAATTTCTGTAGCCCATGGCTATCAACTGTTTATGGATATCCAGGAACTTATTTTTTCCTCTTCCCATCTCCAGAATTACAGTCTTAACTGATAAAGTGATAATTACATACATAACTAGATCTTCACATTTCCTTTCTTCTGTGGCCTATTTTGCTATCTGATGAAGTCAAAGGGAAAGTTTCCTATGAATTTGTTGATGCAGGATAAAGCCTTAGGTGATTTTTTTTTTTTTTTTTAATACACATAGCAGAGAGATCTGCAGAAGTGCCAAGTCAGAACAATGTTCCCCTCTTTTTTTCTTTCCTGAAGTACTATAACACAGCTGACAAGTTAAGAAGGACTGTTTTCTTCCAGCGTATTCCATCAGTTCAGATTGCAAAGGATATGAAATAGAAAATTGTTATAGAAATGAGTAAAATGATAACATGATCATAGCATACATTTCTCGAAGAAAAATAGCTTCTGTATTTCGTAAAGAGATTCCCCCATGCTGTGAAATAGCAAAACAACACATTCCAACAGCAAGATAAAGCTAAGGACTTTCAGGGTGGCAGCCTATACAATGTGTACAAAGGATTCTGCAGTCAATTCAGAAAATCCCATGTGATCAAAATCTACCTCTCTCCGGTTGTTTGACATTTTCTGAGACCTGGTTGCAAATTATATGGTAGCGAGATTTGTAGAAAAGATGGATAAAGATAAAAGGGAGTCTTGGAGAACAGTCCTGAGTAAAGTCTGGGCTATACCGAGCTCGCTGCAGCTTATTGCTGCATGCCCAAAAGAATGCTAAGTAAAATACCTAGGTGAAGTGCGGCAAGTAATTAGGAAAATCAGACTTTAGGTTGCATGTGTTAACTTGGTCTGTAAAATGATTCTTAGTCCAGCCCTTTTTCTTCAGGTTCATTCCTCAGTCAGAGCATAGGGTGGTTCAGTGCCCTGAAGGAGCAGTTTTAATTTTGGCCCCACTGTACAGTGTTATCCCCAGTTCTGGTGCTATTCCCCACTGATGGACTGCCTGTGGTAAAGGAATCGATAATTTGGAACTATTCTCTGGTTTGGGTTGCTCATGACAACCTGATGAATTTATGAGAAGTTGTTATTTTCCAGATGGAAATGAAGCTTCTGATTTTTCAGAAAAAGGAAAACCACAAAGTAAGGATATTTAGACTCTCAGTTCCCAGCAAAATGAATGTTCTGTATGTTAGTCACCTAAATTCCTGTAAGCCTGTAGGTCATAAGGATTGTGCTCTTCATTTGTGATTGTGCAACCTTGGATGCCTGTGGCCTCTTTAAACAGTTACTCTCATGAGGGCAGCTGCTCTGCTCAGAGCACAGCTTTTGTGGATCTCAGTCAGCACCTGTGCAGATTACAGCCTGGGAGGGGGGAACCAAATCAATTTAGGAACTGATATTTAAAGGTATTTCCTTGTGCACTGATCATCTGTGGTAGGAAAAAAAATGGTTCAGTGGTATATTCAGAATCACACAAATTATTCAGGGCTGGGGTAGAATTTTACTTTTATTTCTCTGCTCCACAACTCCACTTTGTTGATTTTCTTATCGCAGTGCCCCACACCTCCAGAATCTGAGCTGGTGTTGCCTCTCAGTTCCTGCTCTTGTTACTTGTTCCCAAACACTTTACTTCTTTCTCCTTCTCTCTGCTGCCAGGGTCTAATTGGAGCAGCTGCCGAGCCGCTGTGCTGCAGTGGGTACCATCTCACAGTAGATGCAGTTCCAGGGAAAGTCCTATTCATTCTCAAGGCTCTGGGGAGATTTGAGAAGGGCAGGTGGAATTTTCTAAGTGTTTTGCTATCAAATCATCAGACAGATACAGACTGAAAGAGTCAGAAGATTGTAATCTGGTTTGAGTTGAGTGGACATTTGTCAGGACAAAATCCAATGCTGGGATGATGTTTCAGGTTTCCACCAGTTCTGCTTGTCTCTTTTTTTGTTTTCTTTTCTTTTAGTATTTACTGCACACTGAGAAATCAAAAAGTGAGAACTACCTGCCTCCCCAGTCCACAGATACATAATGCATGCAAACACATGCATTTGGTGTAAAAATAAGATGATCTGTGCAGATGTACATATACATATGTACATGGATACTTTAAGTAGTTGCTGTAGCAAGGTATAATTGATATAGTGTTCTGCATTAAATAATCTTGTGAAAAGGAAACTCATTTGTATTAGCTGTGTCTACAAACAGTGGAATCTTTTTAAATGAAGTAAATGCATTTCTCAGAACAGATTAAAGCCAAATACAATACACAAGAGTGTCATTCTCTGCTAACAGTTAAGCATTCTAACATGATGCAATTTCCAAAGCACTGGCATCTGCTGTAGACTCTTTCTTTGAAGTTAGCTAATGTTTTAGCTCTAATTGGACATTAGAGCATTAGGAATAGTCTGTGTTTTAAATGTTCTCATCAATATGTTCGCTTTCTGACAGGAAAATAATGCTAAGAAAATTAAAAAGCCTTCTTAGCCCAAAAAAGGGCTTACACTATTGCTTTGGACAAAGAAAATAAACACTTGATGTATCCAGATTATTATTCTTTTTCTTCACCAGTTCTTATGGCTTTGTTTTTGCTGTTGCTTTCTATAGCATATTAACAAACAGGACAAGTGTAGTTGTCTTTATGTTTTTTGGTGCTGTCCTCTGCAATTGCATTTTCTAGACTTTCTCTGATTAAGGATTTGCTGGTGAATTCAAAGTAGGCCTCAGTTTCATAGTTACCCAAACACTGCAAGAACTGTCTTTGGGTCGATACTTCAAAAGCTTTTCAAACATTCAAGGGGCTGATCTGATCTTAGCCTGAGCCAGAAAACTTCACTTATTGCTATGTACAATCCTCTGGCATGAAAAACATATCATTCTGTGCCAAATTTTGCTTAAATTAAATGTGCCCTCTATCTCCTTCACTTGTGTATTAGTGATGGCCAGAGCACAGTTGTTCCAAGTGCGTGTGGGTCAGCGGCTCCTTGTTTGTATCATTTCAGCAGGAATCCCACCAAAACTTCTGGCAGCTGTTCTTGTTGCCTCTGATGAGCCCTCAGCAACCTCCACAGGGACACGCAGCCCTTCCAGCAGCAGCAGACTCGCTGCCCTTCCATCATAACACTTCAAAGAAAGTGCTTGCTGTCAAGCTCCTGCTATTGGAAAATCTTGGTGGCACAGCAAGGATCTGAGTAGTAGATTCCTGATAGTCCATAAGTACTTGTTTTGCTAATTGTGTTTATGGAGGGGAGAGCAAAAGAAAAGAAAACAGCACAAACATTTTGGAGGGATATCAAACATCAAAATGAGAAGTGACAGAGCATCCTACTGAGTTATTTAAGGTATTTCAGTGGGGTTATGGAAATAAAGGCAAAGCAATAATATTCTTAATTCAATATGAAAAGCAAATTATTGTTTCTCAGATGTTTTTTTCACTTTCCAAGTTATTCATTTTAATTGTAAAATTTTGTCAATCAGTTGCATTATTTTTGTGTTGTTCTAGTATGCAAATTTTGTTTTACCATGATCTTGAATGTAATTGGCTGTTATTCATTTTCTCTCCAGTAGAACATTATTTAAAAAAAATAAATAGAAATACATTTTTTTTTAGTCTTCAGTCATGCAAACAGACTGTCAAATTGCTCTACCAGTGATCTGTTAGTTGAGCTTTAATTTTTTTGGTCTTTCTCTAAGTCAATAGTCTTCTGATTTTAAAAAGAGTAAATAACTACTTATGCTATTGTCATTGGTTTATTCTTACCCCCAATATCTTTGTGGGTATACCAATGTGAGCCTGTAAGAACTGGCTTTTGTTTTTTCCTGACTTTGTGCTAAATAATAGTTACTTTTGGGAAAAGAAAAACACGTAATTCTGCCTTTTATATCCCTTTGTATTCCAAAACATTATAGCTTTCATTTGTTCATCTCCCTTAAAAAGCACATATTTGAGTTATTAATATTTTAGATTTGTTCACTGCCTTTGTTTCCAACTCACACAGAAGTCTGAAAAGATGGAAGAATTTATCCAAGTAGAAGATATTTTGTCTAGCTATCTAAGTCACATTTATTTGCTACAGGACAAGATCAGTTGAAACAAATTCTTTAGCCTACTGATAAAAAGCTCTGTTAAGAACAGAGTTTACACTGAAAACTTCAGGGGTTGTGATCAAAACACAAAGGGCAACTGCTTGTTTAAATGATGATCTATATTCTTCAAACTTTGTCTTCTACTTTTCATCCATCTCTGTGCTTAGGGGAAGGAAATCAGAAAAATGTAAGGGTTTGCTACAGTATCTCAGAAAAGAGGGAAGCCAAAAGAAGAGAAGGCAGCTCTGTAGCAAATTAAGTTTTCATTATCCATGAATATGTGTTGGGTCTTCTATGAAAAGACTTAGGATTTTAATTCTTGACTTGCTTGTAAGTTAAAATATTTATTGGTGAAAGAATATTTCTCTGGACACAACGTCATCTATGCGCTGTATGCAGACACTCTTATTCAAACTATATTAATTTTAAGACTCTGCTATGAAGAATAATTTAAATCACTGCAGTTATGATAGGAAGTAGAAACAATGTTGTTTGATACAGAGAACCCTCACCTCCCACTGCAATTATTTGAATTCCCCATGTGAGAAATACTTTTTTTTTTTTTATCTTCTGGAGAGACGGAATGGTGTATTTTACTAATTTTGATGAAATACACTGGTTCTGACATCAAAGATTTTAAAATTCTTGTGTCACTGTAAACACGAGGTCTGAATTTGCAGTGCAGAGGCAATACTTTAATTTTTTATGGTGATAAACAGAGTTCAGTCAAGTCAGGAAATCTGTTGACTATGATGTGCACACAAAATAAGTCTATTTCAAAACTATGCTGTTGTGTGGAATTAGTTTTTAGTTTTCTTTTTAGACAAGATACACAAGTTGAAGACCACTGTAGTCTCACTTTATGCCACTTAGCAGAGAAGAAAATATCAGTCCAGATTTCAGCAAAGAATTGAAGTAACTTTCCTCATCTTTGGTGAAAACAGACATCTGAATGTTGGGATTAGAAAGAGATGGTTAAATGCAGCTTCTAGTTTATCTCAGGTATTGTTTTGTTTAGCAATTGATCTTGTGTTTTGTTAGCTTCAGTATGTGAGGCATGCAACTGATCATGAGAACATCTCCACAAACAATCAGCTGATCTGAGGTGGCATTTGGCTACAACTGGCTTTTCTGGTTAGATCTCCATCATTTTTTGTTGTTGTACTGAAAAGAGTGGGATTCCTCATCTCATCATGGTTCTTGCAGGTAAAAATGGAAAATGTTGTGATCCTTGAGGTATGCAAGTGAATTCTGTAAAAGACACAGAAATCGAATAGCCTCTCTTCCTATTTATATGTGACTATCTGCCATTCACTCTTCTCTGATCACTGCAGCATGCCTGGAAAACTGGGTTTATGATGCTGCTCATCTCCTCTCCAGCAGACATGAGCTGATCTAAACCTTTGGGTATACTGTTTCTGTTTTATTTATTTATTTACTTTTTTCCTGAAAATAATGATATTGACTGTTTCTTTTTTTTTTTTCCCCATCACATCTAATGTTGATTTTCACTACAAAAGTAAATGAGGTTGTTGCACAGTTAAAATAGAATTGCAGCAGGCTGTAACTAACCACACTTCAGCACCAAAGTCAGTCAGTGTCAGGGACTGTGAAGGGTGGTATGAAAGGAAAGCACACTGCAGAAGAGCAGGAAAATCTATTTATCCCATCTCTAATTAGATAATATTAATAGGAAAAAGTGAATTAACTGCATTAAAAACATTTTATAAGGTTTCAGCATTTCAATATCAGTTCCTTCAGTGCTTACACGGGTGATCCAGAGGAACCTAATTTTCTTACACTGAGGTGATCATACAGTTGTTGCTATGGTATTATTTGAATTTGCTCAGTTGTTCCTCTTTAAAGCTATGGAATTGTCTTATCCCTGCTGTTTGAACAAATGTTAGGCCATCATGCAGCAATGAAAAGAAAAATGCTGTGGCTGTAAACATTTTCATTGCTATTTGTCTCCAGTAAATACTGTTTTCTCTTACACCAGTCTAAATACTCAGTATCTCCATGAGTTACTTCCACTTTAAAACTTGAACTGAGATCTAGGTTTACCCACAGAAATCTTCTGACTGCATCTTTTACTTTATTTTAGTTTTGTTTCACTGCTTGGAATACTTTGAGAAGATTTCAGGAAGTACTAGACTAACATGTACCAGTTTCTTTTATTAGTATTCTGTTAAATTCATTTCTTCCAAATGAATTGAAAGTTTATTCTTGTTTAAGGCTGTGCAACTCAACAGAATACACAGTGTTAGTTCTTCCAACTCTGCGAGCAATTAGCCTGTTTTTATCTCTTGGTCATCAGAAACATCTTAGTTCTCTGGGTTTTACTTCCAGTTAGGTTGAACAGGCAAGTCACTCTAGCAGTAGAACCCACTATTAGCTGAATAGTATTAGCTGTGTGCTGAAAGGCAGAGTATCAAATTTTAATCTCCCAGATCCCACTAAATCTTTCCACATTCACTGTTATGTACTTCAATACCGGGAATGGAGCCCCTAGGAAGTGCCCCTTCTGCCACTTGGGCTAGTATAACACATGATGGTACCAGTAATAGGATGTCATTGTTATAGCTTCTGTTGCAAAAGGAAGAGGGTCTCTTCCAATGGGTATCTTAGTGGATCTATAATGGAGAATGTGAGACAAGAGTCACAATTCTCAGTCTCCTTCAACTTCTGGGGGTGCTCAAGGACCACAGGCTCTCCTGCGCACTTCTTTCTTATCTTCACTTGGCTGTGGACGCCCCATCCCTGGAGGCATTCAAGGCCAGGCTGGATGTGGCTCTGGGCAGCCTGATCTAGACGTTGGCAACCCTGCACATTGCAGGGGGGTTGAAACTAGATGATCATTATGATCCTTTTCAACCCAGGCCATTCTATTATTCTATGATGACTTATTTTGCTCTTTCCTATATAGCTTGTCCATGTTAAAAACACCCTCCTAGCTCCTTTCTCAGGCCTGCCTCCATTCCTTGCAGTTCACATTCAATTGATGTAAAACAGCAGCCAAGACAAAGCAGTACCCAAGCTTTATTCTGCTCCTTATGTTATAACTAACAAGTACTTTCTGTAAGTGTCTTTAAATTCCTAAGCATTAACTTGTAAACATACAGACAGAATAGTTGTAGAAGGTTCATAAAGTAGCTTCCATTCTGTCACTTTCATGGGAGGTAATGAAATGAAACATGATTAACATAATATGTGTACATGCTGAACTCAGAGGTACATCCCCTGAAAAATGGTTTCAGACAAATTGGTACTAACTTAACTAGTTTATTACTCTGTTTTGGTAATAACGTCCTCTGTGTCTATGAACGAGTTCTTTTGCTTATTTAGCAAGATGCTGGAAAAAGTTCAAATGTTTCTTTTGATGCTTGGTTTCTGCTTCGTACTTCATCTTGTAC
Source organism: Phasianus colchicus (assembly GCF_987193195.1). Taxonomy (NCBI): domain Eukaryota; kingdom Metazoa; phylum Chordata; class Aves; order Galliformes; family Phasianidae; genus Phasianus; species Phasianus colchicus. Next base: position 22,237,851 of record NC_143438.1, on the reverse strand, counting down.
TGGGATACGTTGAATCTTATGGTGTTATGGCATCTCTTACTTTTGGCTTGTGTTGTGTTTATATTGCACTGATGGATTCTCTGAAAGGTACCTAATGTGTTATGACTCTTTGGCATCCAACTTTCGGCTTTTTTTTTTTTTTTTTTTTTTAATATGATACACCTATGAGTTTCCTTTTTCTAAAGGGTTTTTTAAACAGGAAAACTGCTTACCAGTTTTATTCTACTGATGTGATATATGGCATGAATACTGCACAAATTGGTCATTGCAACTATATGGTAAGTGGACAGTCCTACTTCATACATCTTTAAAAGATATTTGTAGTGGGAAGTATTTCAGGAGTATGTCTGTGCACCACTCCAAGCAGAGTTACTTCCTGAGAGAAAGAACATCTGGTGTTTGTGAGCCTATTATGAAAAATACCTCATTAGTAGACAAGATTAAACAACATCATTTTAGCAAAGAGTACAAGTCTGGATATGTATTTTCTGAAAAGTTAGCTAGGATCTCGAAAATAGCTCTGTTGTGGGGCAATCTGTCCTATTTTAATTAGTTCATAGATCAGGATCCCTTTCTTAATCATAACCTCTGGAGATTTTCCTTCTTATTGGAGATGCTCTGAACTCAAGTGAATCAGAAAAAAAACTCCTTAATTCCCAATATTGTCCTTTCCTACTATTCAGCTCAGTGGTACTGCATTCCTATTTGTCACTAAAAATACAAATTTACTACTAGGCTGCCTTTTACAGGAGAACTTGTAAACACGAATCCAGTTTTTCCTGTAGTTGTGGCCTAGCTTCACTTATCATCAGATTTATTCTCAGAGAATGTGTAGTAAATGTGGTCTCTTTCCTCACCCAAGTCTGACTTCAGGTTTAAGTTATCTTTATCTAGGCCACTTTTCCTAGTTTACAGAATGTCTTCTTGCTTGGTGGAAAATTTCTTTCATAATCAGTCTTAAAAATGATGATGGCATGAACTCCCAGTGAACTCCACAGCTTGCCTCCAGCATTTCTTACAGATCAGTTATGATACATTGTTGCAGTAGGCAGTGAAGGAAAAAAAAATAGATGCTTGATCAAGTATAGCACATAAGCCCCTTTCCTCAACGACATTATTATAGGTTTTTTTTCCTCTCCACAAAGCAGTTTTTTTTTTTTTTTTTTTTTTTCCAATGGCTATCTAATGGAATTGAAGAATGTTCCATATGACTTTTTCATCTGAAATAAGTGAATGTTGATTTACTATGAGGGTGATGGAGCACTGGAGCAGGTAGCCCTCTGGGTCTCCATCCTTGGAGAGCTTCAAAAGGCATCTGGATGTTGCCCTGAGCAACTGGCTCTAAGTGGTCCTGCTTAAGCAGAGGGCTGGACCAGATGGCCTGCAGAGGTACCTTACAGCCTCAAGCATTCTGTCATTATGTGATATTTCAGTTTTTCACCTTTCTTTTGGTAGTATGTAACCATTTTTAACAATCTGACTTGAGAACTTGACTGGAATTAGAGAAGTTCAATTTCGTTGTTTCTCTTTTGTGAGATGTGTAAGCAGATGCCCACTAGCTAACATGATAGTATGGGGATATCCATGCTGTTAAAGTGTCTTTCTGTCTTGTCTGAGGGGACTGCTAGGGCAATTCGTTTAACTTTTAGCATGTTGTAACAACAAAATTTGTAATGAGAGTTTCTTCCTTTCTCTCTTTTTTCATCCATTCTTTCTTTCTTCCCTCTACCCCAAGAACAGAAAATCATTTTTTCTCCACTTTTTTTTTTTTTGACACTTTTCATAGAATCAGAATTACAGAATGCGCTGGGTTGAAAGGGACCTCAAGGATCATCAACACCCCAGCTGCAGGCAGGGCCATCAACCTCCATATCTAATACTAGACCAGGCTGGTCTTGAACATCTCCAGGGACGGGGCATCTACAACCTCTCTGGGCAGCCTGTTCCAGCACCTCACCACTCACAGTAAAGTTCTTCCCCCCTGATATCCAACCTAAATTTTCCCTCCTTCAACTTAAAACCATTTCTTCTTCTCCTGCCATTATCTTCTCTTGTAAAGAGTTGACTCCCCTCCTGTATTGTTCTACATATGACATTTCCTATGTGACTTGGGATTCAGTTTCCTAGCTTAAGCTAGCAAAAACCTGGGCCTCTATTCTAAACCAGCTACGAGTTTAGGTTTCCTCTAAAACATTAGGGAGAAATAGGTACACCTCTAAGGCAGTTTAACACATCCAGAGATCTCAGTCCATTGACTGGAAGGGCAGAGTAAGAACATAGTTCAGATGACATGCTTGTCTGTCTGCAGCTAGGGGAGATGAATTAATCTTTAGGTTTCTGTAAGATGCATTTGTCTTTGTTGCTTCTTTCCAGAGTGATTCTTTTCTGGAGATTTTATGTTTTCATTAGTGTGGATATTAAGATGTGAGATCATAGGAGGCAACACACCACATGTTTGTCTTGTGTGAAGTTTTGCTGGTCTGAGTGGCAGATAGTGTTTTTCTATAAGTGTCCAACAGAATAACATATGCGACCATGAATTAATTTTTCTTAGCTCTGTTTTGTTCCTGTATTCTTTCCAAGCCCATACACTGAAACAGGAGTCATCAAGGGCACAGCTACACCCAAATCTTACATTACATTCCTATAGGAAGCATACACAACCTTCCAGCCAGCTGAAGATTTCATGCTCTGATTTAACTACTATTTATCCCTGTATAATCAATGAATATACAGATGTTATAATTAAGAAATATACAGGAAAGTTGGGCTAAGTAAAATTATTGCAACAGGAAGATAATAAATGGAAAATACTTACCGATGTTGTAGGCTCACAATATTGTCCATAAGGAGTGATCTCCAGAAAAGACCCTCCCTCAGTGGCAGCCCTTAAATGGGTCTAGGAGAGGTGGAACCAGGCTCCACCCCTCCTGGCAGCACAGGTGAATTGCCTTCACCTGTGCTCCCATGGCTGACTCATTGCTTGCCTCAGGTGTTCAATCAGAGGTTCAGACCATGATTCAGCAGTTCCCATACAATCCCATAGTGTGAAATTCCTCTACCTAACTCTGTAAGGACATACCTGCCCTGTGCACCATATATCCAGTGAAATACTGTAGACTCTATCTTTTACTGATGTGTGTTTAATTTCTTCTTGATCATACAGCTTGAAGCTTTCCCACATGAGTAGCACTGAAAGGTATTCTTTCTCCACTTGTCTCTCATCTGATTATATTTGTAGTGTTATATAAAATAGGCCTTGCTAGTATAATTTAATATGGCTAAACTGTCTTCCTGCTCTTCCCATTCCTCAGAAGTGGTGTTGCTTGTGCTGCTGGTGGGGAGCATCAACTCTCTGGCTTGCGCTGTTCCTAAAACTGTTGCTGGACATTGTCAGGGAGACTGCATGCTGTCACGAAGGCGCCTTGGCAGCTTAACAGTTGAGCTATTGTGTGCCAGGGCTCAAGCCTATGTCCTCACTCTGTTTATAAATCTGCTAGTGTGCAAGGCCTCTGTAGGTACTTGGATGCAGGAAATGTACTTATTATCTTTTGCCTGAACAGTGCATTACCAAAGGTGCCAGGGTCTCCTCTGTTGGAGCAGGCAGTGCAGGCATGCAGGGCCCATCCCAGTGCCTCACCAGGAGCAGGGCACTGGGGCAGCAGGGCAGCCTCAGCCCTGCACACTGGGTGCCTCAGTGAGGCTAGGGATGGGCCAAGGCCAGGCTGAGCTGTGAGCATGTGAGTGGGCCCAGATGGGCAGAAGCCATGTCCAGGCAGGGCAGGGCTGTGGGGAGATGGAGCTCAGCTCACCGAAGCCTCACTGGTGCAGGGGCTGATGAACTGGGGCTGGCGTGGAGGCCTGGGCATGGGCAAGGAACGGTGGGGTGGCAAAGACCTTAGGTCATGACAGCCATTCACCACACTAAGACACAGGATTTATAGGATAGAGTAACTGATCTCCCTAATATCTGAGAAGACTTGCTCTTTAGTAAAGATCAAAACAGCTGTACAGCTTCCTGCCAGTAGTCAATCACAGTTATATATTTTTGTTGCAGGGGAATTGTTGTTATTTTAAATTCCATTATATTTCATTTCAGATTCATTTCTGGACTTTTTCTGAAGGAGAGGTGAGAGTAGCCATGTCCCGAAAAGCAGTGCTGCTGGTGAGCTTGCTAGAGTAGCCTTCAAAGCAGTACTGCTTCTAGGAGAGTTTGCTGGCATTTCCTAGCCACCACCTTTTTTGTGTCCTTCCACTGCACTGCCCAAAGTGTTAGTATAATCACATCTGATGATCACATAGGAAAGAATGGCAAAATGCATAGAATCTAAGGCTTACAATCCAGGTTGTAAGGGACCAACAAGAATCATTGAGTCCAACTTCCAGCTCCGTACAGGATCAGCAGAATTCAAACCTCATGTCTGAGAGCATTGTCCAAATACTCACTGAGCTTTGTCAGGACTGGTGCTGTGCCCATTGCCCTGGGCGGCCAAAATATTACCAATATTGTATTGTCTTAGGAGTGGGATACTGATCAATTTTTATCTCTGAGCATCTTACTGGCTTGCCTGTGATGTGCAGTTGTTTGTTGCATGGATACAATAGTGCACGAGCCACACAGGATATGGTTTATATTTAAGTGTATCTTATAAGAATTATCTGTAATTCATGTTTAAAGTGCTTTCTTCTTTTTGCTAGATGTTTTTATGTAATGCCTGTACTACCTGTACTTTTATTCTACCTAAATTCTGCTTAATAGTCTTGATACTCTTGATTTACTTGGCCTCGTTGTGCCGTGTTTATATAATCAGAAAATTTAAAATACAGCTCTGCTATTTTCCTTGATATTTGTTCTGAAGAGGTCTTTGAGGCCTCTCACACACATTGATGCCCACTGTTCATTTGCATTCTATTTCTTACGCATCTGGTGCTAGTCTGAACCTCACAGACCATTTGTTTTTTGCTGTTCTGCATTGCACTGATGTCACATAGATGCAAAATCTGAGTCACTGCTTACTTCCTCAGTATGGGGGCTTTTTTTTCTTCTCAGCAATCCTTTGCATAATGAGTTGTCTTGTCAGAATTTTTGCATGTGACCCCACAAAAAGAGCATTTCATTATATTTTTTTTTCACAATAGCCACAGATCTTTGGGACTTGTTCATTTATTCTGCTTTGCGTCTGTATGCCTTCCTTTGTTTGTTTTCCCTTAAATTTTCATGCTTTCCTTGTTCTGCCTTCTGAAATACTTCTGTGAGTGTTTAGCTTCTGCTCTCTATTTGGATGTGAGCTTGTTCACTAGCTATGCACATCTTTAGTTCTCTGTGTAGCTAATGGGCTCTCTAAGCATTTTCATTTGAGAGCTTGGATTTTTGTCCTGTCATTATTCTATCGCAAATTAGTTCAGCATGCAGAGTTTGATAATTGCATGAATCAGTCATCTTTGTATCATTTGCCAAAGCTCTGACCATTGTTCTGCAGGTTCTTGATTGATGGAAAAAACAGCCTTTCATGTAACAGGAATTTTTAATGAATTAAAATGCTCAGGGGCATTAAGATTTCTCCCTGCCTGCTGCTGACATAGTGGATGTCACTGAAGTGTAAGACACCCTTTGCCTGTAACAACAGTCTGCTCCAATTATTTCCTGTCTTCTAGAGCTGCCTGCATTCTATTCTTTTCTTTCTGAGATCGTGTAATTCTACATGCTCTCCCTTTAAATGCTTACCTGCTCAGACACCTAGCTATATTTTTCCTTACCTTGTAACTTTTTTGGCTGTAAGATCACATTGAATTTTGATTCTGTTATTGTGCATATGAACACAAGCAAAGATGGACAAAACAGGGCCATATCCATGCTTAATTCCTTCCTTCACACTTGAACATCTTGTGTTTGGGAAGAGCTCTATGACATTGTTCTGACAGTGTTAGTCTCACCTTTCAGTCCCCTCCATCTCTCCATTTTGTGTCTGGCTTCTCATCACTTGTTCCTTATCCCCTGGCTCTGTTCTCAGTCTCTCACAGTTTTGTGTCCCGGTATTTTTGCCCAGCCAACTCCTTGCCTACACGCTTCATCAACTCTGTCTCACCTATCCCTTAGGGCATCATTTCAGTGGTTTGCAGGTTCACTGCTTTTAGCCTCTTTGCTACAACTCTCCACACCTCTTTTTACCACATCTATTTGCTGATCCTATCTTTTATTCTTCCACACTGTGGGAGTCAGGTAGACTCCTGTTCCTTCCTTGGGATCTAGCACACCTGGCAGGAAGCTGATGTGGCAAGGAAGGTGTTGCTTAATCCCTGGAAAACTAGGTGAGACAGCAGTTTTAATTGTTGAATCCTAGTTAATCTCTACTGTATAGATACATAACTGGATGATTCTTCCAACATTAGGAAGCCTGTAGGTCACTCTATTCTGAATGTGTATTTCCAAAGTGCAATTTCTTTTGCCTGATACAAAAGCCATTACCTTTCTCATCTGCAGTTTTTTTCTAAAAGATGTAATTTGTAACCAGATCACCAGTACAATACTGAAGATAAAAAATAAAAAATACACCCAAACACAAACCAAAAGCTTGTACTCCACTTCCCCAAGACTTTCAAAAATATCTGACCTATGTTAAATAGAGAACTGTCAGAAAATCAGGTTGAGCCAGTAGTGAAAGACAAAATTTTCTTTCCAATGCTTAGTGGATCAAGGTTGCAAATAAAACAGAGCAAACTATTACAGGAAAATGCATAAGATTATTAAAATAACAATTGATTCTAATAAATATATCAAAAAATACATTGGTCTGGGTTTACTAAAAATTCATTACTTTAGCTGGGGTTGAAATAAGGAACAGGAAGTTGTGTGGGTGAATAGTTTCACTTAAATCCACTGAATCAGTATATGCAAGAAAGCAAATAAAGTATAAGTAAGAAAGAAGTAATTACCTGAAAAGATGATCTTTTCTTGCCAATGAAGGAAACTAAGTGACTTGACCATGCACATAAATCATGTTAGCATCTGCCAGGGCTAACCTGGAGATGCTAAATCAAAGCAGTAAGGAAAAATGTTGTGTCTCAAGTGCTTGTTGTTTTGAATCTCTTCACTTATGATAAATAAGATTGTTCAACATGAAATCAGTGTAATCAATAGATGCAAATTTATGAGCTCAAGATATATTTGGGTGTAGATCCAGACTACAGCAATCCGAGTCTTATTTGCCAAAGGCCAAAAAGCTTCAAAAAGAACAGCCATTTTCTGATATCTGAAGGGAACTATTGGGTAAAAACAACAGCAAAACTTACTTCTAAATACAACGTCACTCTGGTAATTTTTATTTCCAATCTCTGCAGTAAAGGGATAACCACTAGACTTGGACACCCTTCTCTGGGTCTGCTCCAACAGCTGGATGTAGTTGGCGTATATGGTTGGATGACAACAACACTTTCACAAGAGCAAATAATGGAAACTGCAATGCTATGTTTCACGGCTCATCTCCCCTGAATTTTTAAATTGAGAAGAATCAATTTCTACTGATTCTTGGTTTCTCCCCCATGAGTCATAGTTCAGCTGAGTTCCTGGTGCTCTTCAGTTGCAAGAATACAAAGCCACATCTATACTAGTCATATAAACATGGCAGAGGCTCCAGCATTGGCCCTTGATAGCACATAATGGTGATCATGTTCCTGCCTGACGGCATCTAGCATGCTTCTACAAACAGATCAGGGTGGACCATATACTGAGGACCCTTGCTGGTAAGCAGTATGGATGAGGTCATCCAGCTGTGCACATGGGAAGGAACAGCTTGGCCTTATGGTTGCAAGTCAAGTTGTGCTACTTGCCATCTTGGTGCTAGAGGTTGAGCTCTGGTCTGTTGTAGTTACTGTAGTTACTGTTGTGTGATCCAAATGATCAGCTGGCTGGGCTGGGTAGGGTGTTATTCCTGGTACCGCTGATTTGGCTTCCTTGGAGTCATTCTAGAAATGAAGCCAGTCCATTGTTGTGCTTAAGATCTAACATGAATGTGGGCTTTCTACTTTTCTGCTGTTTAACTGCATGCAGGTTGATGATTCTTATGGAAGTATCAACAGACTGTTTAAACAGACTGTCCTTCTTCAATCTCTCTTTGTTTCATAGAATCACAGAATGGCTTGGGTTGGAAGGGACCTCAAGGATCATCAAGCTCCAGCCCCTCTGCCACAGGCAGGGCCACCAGCCTCCATACCTAATAATAGACCAGGCTGCCCAGGGCCCCATCCAACCTGGTCTTGAACAGCTCCAGGGATGGGGCAACCACAACTTGTCTGGGCAGCCTGTTCCAGCACCTCAACACTCTCATAGTAAAGTACTTCCCCCTGATATCCAACCTAAATCTTCCCTCCTTCGACTTAAAACCATTTTCCTGATGCAACTTCCCAGTTTTCAATGGAGTATTCTGAGCTTGAATGCATTTGTGTCTTTTCTTAGCAGTCTTTCAGACATCACAACACTGGGTCCAGCAACCTGTACTGGGGTAGCTTCTCTTCAGGACAGGACTGAGAGAATTTGAAAACGAAAAAAAGCTGATGACTGTGTAAAGATAGCTAAAATGAAATAAACAAGAGCAAATGTATTATTTCCTTGCAAACCCTCTTCACCTGCAAGTTTATTGGGTTTAATTAAGATTATTGGTAAAATACTACTGGTGACTAGCTGTTGTTGAACATTGGTAAGATATCATATGGTACATTGTGACAAAGCTGAACAGAGATTTTCAGCTGGATTTTTGTGCTGAGAGGTCACAGACTGGGAGAAAACAATAGGCTGTAGTTCCTGATACACTGCCAGTGCTCACCAGCTGCTCAAGCTGGCAGATACAAGAGGGCACAGACGCTTCAGAAGTAATATCTTAGAGGTCAGCAGGAAAACACATTGATTTTGGTGGCAGCACTGGTCAGCCAGGTTTCCATGGTTAATATCTACGTTGTCTCTTCTGGTGTGTATCTGTGCTGACAACCACTGAGCACAAGCCTATGAAATTAACCAGAAAGCACCTTGTCTTCTCATCCAGGCTTACTGCTTGATCTCTCTATTAGCTGTGACACCAGTCTTCAATGTTATGTTCTCCCTTTGTGCTTCACAAAGTCAATCTGATAATTGCTTCTGGAGAACAAGAGCCTGCTTTGCTCTCTCAGCTTGCTACCTCCCTGTTTTGCCTTTGCTCATAGGCTGCCCCTCTTTCAGACTTTTCTCATCCAGTAACAAAACTGCTATCTGCAGGTTTCAGCACTCTGGCTCTCATCTAAGTGAAGTGCTGCCTTCATGCCTCTTCTTTTCCTGCTCATTGAACAGAGCGGGCAGGTTTTCAAAATGGAAAAACTGGGACGGCATTTGTTACCAGCACAAAGAGTGGATCGGGGATGTCTTTCCACTTCCATTCAGGCAGGAAGGAGAAAAGAAGGCACAGAGCAAACATTTCTTTCTCATCATATCCAGCTAGGCTGAATTTTCCACAGATATATGATAATGAAAGACTAATGTAACTGTCAAAACCTGAGAGAATACAGGACATATTGGAACTGGAAGGTGGGCAGGAAAAGGAGAACCGCTCTTCATTCAGTTGAGGAATAATGCAAGCAAGAGAAAGAAGGGATTGATATAAAAGGGGCAAAAACAAATACTCTGAATAATCTTTCAGAAACAACTATGGAAGTAAAAGTCCTAGGACTTGCTCTGACTATTCTGAAGATCACATATTTGAGGGGAGCAGGACTTCTGCGGTTTCAAGAGGTGTAAGATCTTACAGGCGATATAAAACTTGGAAAAAAGAGTGAGCCCAAATAAGTCAGGTACTGAACACAGACCAGATTTCCAGGCTTCCAAGTTTTTTTAAAAACTTTCAGCATTTTTAAAGGTTTTGTGTCAGGTCTTCAATCTGCTGTGGTAGAGCTCTTGTGAAATGTGGCTGTAAACCGATGTAGAAAAAGGGACCACATCTACATAAAGCTTCAGTGTCCAGTTGCAATTTCCATGGAAAATCTTGTAGTCTAGGAGGTTTTGACATGTTGATTGCCCTGGAGTAACTCATGGCTTGCACTTATAGAATAGTAAAGAAGTCACCTAGAAGGAAATTAGCAACCTTGCATACACAGATGTATCTTCTGGTTAATGTCCTGCTAGTTTACTTGCTGTTAAATAGGACAAATGCGCCTTGTCTGAAAGGTAAATTTAAAACTGAAAGGAAAGTTGTTTACTTGCAGTAGTCTGCAGAAGCACAGGAAGGCCTTCTTGTAAAAACAATAGGCAACAGCAAATGAAAACATCACCGGTATAAAAATAAACATGTAAGACTGCATGTAAAAAGTAAATAGCCAGAAAAATTTGTTTTTAAGGCATGTATAATCAAATTCCATCATGCACGTGAATTGCCTCTTCCTCACTTGAAATCAAAGCAAAACTTGAAGGTGCTGAAGTTGGAGAACTAGTTTCTCTGGGCCTGATTCAAATTTACCCTATGAGAGTAGACCTGTACTTATGCTTTCACTCTAGATGCTTATGCTATTTTATTTTTACAAGCACTGCATTCCTCCTTGACACCTAGTATCAAGTAAAGAGGCTTGAGTAGGAAAATAACAGGAAAAATCCCCAAGTGTGTGGTGAGTCAGTCAGAGCAATTATAACCTATACAAACAACCATCTGTGCACATCATGTGTATTTTCACTTCCTGATTCATTGTGGGAAATCCCAGCAAACTCACTGGAGATCAGTGAGAAGGTCCACGCCACTGTTGCCAGGTCCTATCCAAAGATAGGGTTTGCTGATAATAAAGGCTGATGAGACAATGCATAGAGATAGGGCAGTATGTCTGGATTTTTGTAACCTGTTCCATAGAGTATCACTCCACTGTATCCTCTGGTCATTTCCCTCACATAATAGTAATGAGCTCATTTGAAATAAAGTAGCATCTGAATTGATTGGTCTCAACTAAAAAAGGACACAAAGATGTGTAGTTCAGTTAGCACTTGTGCATCCTCATTAAATTCTCTTCCATTACAGTGTCTCATTGACAATTAGTGTACGAACAAAACTTCAAATTGGCTTCACAGCACATTTGTGAGGGTGTCATGCCATTCATCTGAAACCTCAAGAATGTAAGTGCGACAGGAGGAAAGCACAAGGAGGACTTGAAAAATGACTTTTTTTTCTGTGGATTGTTTCACCTCGATGAAAATATATAGATATTAAGAGAGAGACATGGTCTCAATTCGGTTAAGCATAGTTGCAGGGAAAACCTGATGATATGATGGTTGCCAGTGCTTTACATTGAGGAATTTACATCTGTCAGATCATCTGTGGGGGAAAAAAAATGCATAAAATTAATTAGGCTTTAAAGTAAACCACAGCACTGTAGTTGTCTGCTTAGTTTTCTCTGTGAATAAAAGCTGTCTTATTGGGCAGAGTGATCCCTTAACCACTGAGGCAGACTGCTAAGGACACCCCTTGTGAAGTAATGGATGGTTTCAATGTGAAGAGGTCTTTGTAGAGTATTTTGAGCTGTTGTGGCACCTCAGAGGTCATGATGTTTTCTGATGGTTCTTCTTAAACTGCATATGCTTTTTCTTCCTGCCATTCATAAGTCATTCCATAGCAAGTAGAGGAGATGTGAAGGTATGTATTTGGTGAAGAAGCTGTATTCCACTCATTCTGTTGTGTGTAGCATACTGCTCTCAGATATACAAAATTGAAAATTTGTCAATTTCCATGGAAGTTCCCTTCGCTATTTCCCATGTTCTTCAAATAGCATAGCCAGAAAGACTCTAGAATTTTCTGCAGAAGTCCAGGACCTGAGGGAGCACACAGAGATTTCATTCATTGTGCTGCCCATGGAAGAATAATTAGCTCAAATCTAAAGGAAAAAATCAGTTTAAATGAGAGATTTTTCATCTACGCCACAGTTTCTAAGGTCACATGTGGTTTATGAGAGATGAAATGACAATTTAAGGTCACAGAAATCTTATAGACTGCCACATTTTTTGCTGTATTTGTTCAGAGGACAGATTTGCAATAAAGTCAGAAGGTTTAGGGAATTTTGTGGTTGCGCTTGCAGTTCTGGCACTGCCACAGCTGCTGGTGGGCAGATGCAAAATAGAGCATGGGAGGGGAAAGACTTGTAATGGCTGATGCTGCATGAGGAGAAAGGAATGTGACAGCCTGGGAAAGTCAGTGGCAAGTGAGACAGCAGTGACAGCAGCTGTAATGAGAGGGGGAAAGAAATGGAGGAGGACTGAGATAGGAGTGTAATAATTTGTGTGTGGTGATGGAAGTGAAGCAAGAACAGATGAAAGGATGCAAACATGAAAGAGAAGGCAGCAGCAGTCAGCTCAGTTGCAGGGAGGTTGAAACCTCCACTCGTGTTTAACGTAATCCTCTGTTTGACTCCTGCTTTGAGAATGGGGATATCTGGGATATGGATTATGGAATGATTTGGGGTGTATCTTTCTATGTGGCAAATGACATCAGTTCTGCAGCAGCTGGCTTCAGCCCTTCAGCCCAAACAGAATGAGCTATGCAGATTGGTGAAAAGTGCTGGAACCACTCCTCCTCCTGATCTGTCTCACACTGTCTCTCTGGATCAGCTAGCCAAAGAACTGACACCCTGAGGGGGCTTAAGCATCTTGCCAAGAATACCTAGGAAGCAGAAGGGCACTGGAACCACACGTCTAGAAGTCTTGCTAAAAAAAATCTGTGGTGATACACATAAAATTCATACTCTCCACAAAGCTCTTTAAAACAGAATTTGCCATTTTCTATCCTGCCAGAGAAAGTACATATTGTTTTAAAAAATTCTGGAAAATGGATGCCATGGTTTATTAGATCCTTTATAATATATGTCCTATGAACCCTATTGCCTTTACGCCCATTGTGTTCCATAGAATATTTTTCATAGGCAGTTTACTTATATTAGGGACAGAGATTGTGCATGATTTCCGTTCTTGTGAAGTTATACTTGATTCTCTTCACAGAGAACTCACAGATCACTGAAGGTGATTTCAGTAGAGTCAAAATGGAGTTAATGTCAGAGAAGTACTCAGCATATTGTTTTCCTTTAGTGAAACTTTATAGATCTTCGATGCCAGTGACAAAAGCTACTTGAGATATAATGCCTTAAAATGAGTGTCATCCCTGTTACCAGGACTGGTGTAACAGAAATGCTGTGTTTGCTCTGAGCAATTAGGCAAAAAGGATGTTGCCCTATTTTGAACCTTGAGTCAAAGGACATAAATATTTTGGAAGGAGTTGTTGGCTTACAAATGTGACTCCAGCTGAGACTTTAAACATCAAAGAGACCTGTTGATAGTGATCAGTAAGAATTTATAAAGCCATATGACTTGAAAACAGAGATGAAAAAGAGATTGAAGTCCTGTGATCCTTCTTTTCCCATAGTAGGCTGCATTTTCCTGGGGATGCTCAATTGCTATTAAAGAAAATAATAGTCCCCTCAATGTTCCTTTTCATTTCTGTATAATATCAAATTATGCTCAGAGAGAGATGAGTCACTGACAATATAATTTTTTTATTACAAAATAAATCTTAGGAAAGACAGTTTATAATGTTTCAGCCATCAACAAAATTCCCCAGATATTACAAGGCTCTCAAAAAGCCCTTATTAGGACAGCAGGGTCAGGTAAAAATTCAGCACAAGTCTTCTTCAGGTAAACTTCATCATGCAGCATGCTTCATCAGAGGTTCATCTTGCTGAGGATGAGTAGGAGGAGTTAAGTGGTGTGGAGGAGTCATAACTCAGCCTTTCACTGGATGGTAAAGGCAGCAACATATGCTCTTTCTTGGAAAGGACCTTCCAGAGTGTTCATGTCTTATCTTTTATATGTGCCTGAAGAAGATTTGAGAGGGATTTTGTTTGTTCAGAGTGGAAGATCTTGATTTCTCTTCCTTCATTCTCCCTGCTTCTCCATCTCCACACAATGTTTTTTTTTTTGTGTGTGTGTGTGTGTTTTGTCTAATTTTATGTTACTTCTTACTGGAAAAAAAGCAGATATAGAAAGCCACCACATCATATTTTGGTATAATCCGATGTTGCCTGTATGAAGGGAAAAGCAGGAGAAAATTAAACTCCTCTTTACCATCACATGCACTTCTTTCTGCCTGTAATTAAACTTGGCAACGAGTGATTCTATAACTCACTTATAGCCTTTTAGATTGATCATTCTTTCACAGTAGAGCTTGTAGTCCCTTTTCTGGGAACAAATCATATCCTTTTATCTTTTTGCTCTAAAGATGCCTGGACCTGAACCTTTACTGGGGTATGGCTTGTATCTGCAGTACAGCTATTCCAGTGGTGCCAGAGCCAACCATTTCAAATCATGAAAATGTATTATGCTACAAAACTTATGGTGAAGCTCAATCTAATTTCTTCACTGAGGAAATCTGTGTAAGCAGCTAAGCCTGTGAACATGCCCACATACCATCTGAGCTTCACAGTTAGCTTTTCAAAGTAATTTTTTTTAACTGCCTGTTATTCTTTCAAAAGTGAAGGAAACAGTCTATACAGTTTCTTCACACTTCTCAAGCTCTCTATGAAATTTCAAAAATGAGCATACATGCTGAATGTCTTTTAAAAACTAAGGGTACTGCTAGGCTAAAATGCTCCCAAACTCTACCTCTAGTCATTCCAGGGGGAAAAAATATGCTCCATTTTAAAATTATTCTCAAGATGACTTGGCATTGGTGAGGCCTCACCTTGAGTACTGTGTTCAATTTTGGGCACCTCAGTACAAAAAGGATGTGGAGGTACTGGAGCAGGTCCAGAGAAGGGCAATGAGGCTAGTGAAGGGCTTGGAAAATCAACCCTATGAGGAGAGGCTGAGGGAGCTGAGGCTTATTACTCTCCCAGTACCTGAAAGGTGCGTACAGTGTGGGGTAGGTCTCTTCTCACTGGTGATAGGTGACAAGACAAGGAGAAATGGCCTCAAGTTGTGCCAAGGTAAGTTTAGGTTGGACGTTAAGAAACACTTCTTTACAGAAAGGGTGCTTAAACATTGGAATAGGCTCCCCAGGGAGGTGGTTGAGTCGCCGTCCCTGGATGTGTTTAAGAGCGGTTTGGATGTGGTGCTCCGAGATACGATTTAGCAGAGGGTTGTTAGAGTTAGGGTACTATAGTTAGGCTGCGGTTGGACTTGATGATCCTTGAGGTCCCTTCCAACCTGAGTAATTCTCTGATTCTAAAATCCAATGATCTTTTTTGCTTGTGGTCTCAGAATTTGATTTAATCTTCTCCCAGGTTCTTAATTTCAGGTTAATTTATATATAGTTGTAAAAGAAAAAAATATATGTATGTATATATATTTACAAGAAGGATGAAACCTTAGCCATACTGAGACAACAGTCCAACGTTGCTTGTTAAGTTTGTTGACAAAAAATCTTTACCCCAAATGTTGGCCTTCAAAAAGAGTTGTATAGTCTGGTTCTGATATCAGCCATGGTTACTGATGACCAGTAGAAATTGCCCTTGTATTCTTCATGAAGATATTTCATGATTCAGAAGGGAGTGAGTCTGAGGAGGATTTCTGTGTGTCCTCTACTTTCCCACCAAGACCAAAAGCTGCGCATTGAAAGAAAGTCTAAATGACAGTTCTGTAATGAGATCTTCTGCTTCCATTTTAAATTTTGTTTTATCTCTAGTATTTCCCCTTTAACTCTTCTTTTCCATGTTTAAAATTTGCAGCAGCTATATATTGAGCAAGGATACTGAATCAGAAAGATACAGTGAGCACAGCACACCCACACAAGCACTGGATGGTGTTTCTGTGCAACACATATAGGCTGATTTTGTAGAAATGGCTGCTTCTGTGTTCTTTGTTTATTACTGAGGACAGCATCATAACCACTATGATCAGGTGATGAACACTTTATAGTTACTGGATTGTCCTTCTCTCAGCTTGCAACCAGGCATCATTTTTATGACCATGGAAATTAAGGAAGACTCCTATGAGGGATGGTGTTATAATTTTTAAGACTAATCTCTTTTTCTGGTATCTGGCAAATTCAGTATGCAGAAGGGTTGCAGCACAGGAACTGTTAGCCAGCAAAGCTTTAAAATAACCATTGATTTAAAAGAAGCCAAGAAATCCATGAAACTGCAGCACACTTTGACACCTATGAAGTCTGCTTCCTTCTGACATTAGGTTCTTAAAAATAATTCTCTTGCTTGCATTAATTGCTGCATTTGGCAATCATTTAATTTCCTTTATTCTTCAATAATCTTTCTGCCATTTTCACAGAAGGTATTTGCTAGTGTCTCTTTCTCCTCCACTGTTCTAACTTTGGCCATCCACTTTCATCTGGAACTGAATGATTAAGGAAAAGTTTTCATCTAGAAGTATGTTCTCACCTTGTCCCTTTTTTCCTCTAAATACTTTTTTTTTGCACTGGCTAGCATTTTCTTTATAATCACTGCCTTTCAGGTAATGTCTGCAGTTTGTTTGTTGTATGTACTGGCACTGTTAGGGTTTTATTTTTATAGGTGGGAAGCATACCTTTGGGGAATAAAATTCTCATTCAAAATACTTACCCCTTCCTTTTTTTTTTCTTTTTCCTTTTTCCTCTTTTTTTTTTTTTTTTTTTTTTTTTTTTTTTGTCTGGAGAATTGATCTTTAACATTACATTTGAGCTCTCCCCAACCTTCTGTCCCCTATCTTGATATTTGCACAGTTCTGAAACTGCATTCTGGCTGTTACTCAAGCTATTCCCTTTGAGTTCCTTCCTGTCTCTCTTGCTTTTGTTTCGTACAAGGAAGCGTTCTGGTGCTGCGTGTACAAACAGCTCTTTTCTTCTGTAGTCACTGCATTCTCATTTCTTTAGCTGAGATCACCTGTAGTACATGCTCACCACTGAGTTTCACCTCTCTTTCAACCAATGCTTTCATTATTTTCTCACATTGCTCTTCCCTTGAATATGGTTTTTAGAATAAAATCCCACTGTGCTTTTATTTTCAGGCTGCATTCTGCCCAGTTTTTGTCTAGTACCCCTCTTAGCAATGCATAAGTGAGTAGAATACTTCTAAAGAAAATTGCTGTTAGCATTGTAACACTAGGATCAGGTCTCATAACTTCTGAAACTGGGATTATGCTGGGTTCCAAATTCTTTTGTTTAAAGGAAACAATTATTTTTCTTTTCTGTGAATAAAAAACCATCTAGCCATGGTAATTTAGATGCCATCTATAGCATAGTCTTGTTGGTTCCCATATTTTCATCTTAGTTTTCTCTGTTTACATAGGAGCACACCATAAATATCTAGTGGTTCTTTTTATTGCTGGGTTGAAAAATAGGAAAAAGAGAACATAACTATGTAACTCTGAGTTAAAATAAAATCCTCCCCAGTTACTGTTATCCCCAGTAGGAAATTATTTCCAAGTTCCATATTTTCAGCCCTTTGTTTACCTCTTCATTTTACTTTACATTATTCCATCTGGATATTATTTTTCCCTCCTATTTGCCAGTTCTTAACTTGGACAAATGGCTTTTCCTCCTTTGCTATTTGTCCCCTTCCACTTCAGTCACTTCTCTACATAAAACTGATATATTTCAAGCTAGGATACTTTATCTTCCTGTCTCATCCAGCTCTATCCTTGCCATGATGGGGCCAGTTTAATGCTCTTTTTAACAGGGCACCAGGTAATCTCAAGTCTAGCTAAGGAACCTATATCATGAAGGTCTGTGGGAAGAAGCTGCAGCAACA
Organism: Phasianus colchicus; assembly: GCF_987193195.1. Classification (NCBI taxonomy): domain Eukaryota; kingdom Metazoa; phylum Chordata; class Aves; order Galliformes; family Phasianidae; genus Phasianus; species Phasianus colchicus. Next base: position 22,220,130 of record NC_143438.1, on the reverse strand, counting down.
TTTTTTCCTGCATCAGTACAGTACTATGAAGAGAGGTTGCATTATACATTGACTGAATTTTAAATGTGTTCAAAAATTAAGCGTATCATCTTAAGATCTAATTGAGGACTCACATAGAAGGCAATGGTTGGTAGAACACCATTTGGCATGGGTTATACCGTTGGCAGTTTGGGCTGGCTGTCCTGGCTCTATCCCCATCTAGTTCCTTGTGGACTCCTAGCCCCTTCACAGGCAGGGCAGCATAGAAAGCAAGAAAGGTCTTGGCTCTGCGCAGCTACTGCTCTGCAACAACTAAAACATTAGTGTGCTATCATCTCCGCCACTAATTTCATCAACAATCCCAAACACAATGTCATACAAGCCTCTATGAAGAAAATTAACAGTATCCCAGTCAAAACTATGACGTAGGCTGAAAATGTATGTCTTCGGAGATACAGAAATTAAGTGAGTGCTAATGATTTCATTAGAATGAAGCCAGCGCAAAGAATTCTAGTGTTATTCTTGAAGAAAACAATCCTTTCTTATCCAATTTCTGCTTGTTTCCTTCTCATTATGTAGTAAGTACAACTTATACCTTACAAAAATGCCCCAAAATACTTTAATGCATTTTGATTTCTTTCAAGAAGTGTGTCTGCGTGCTTCAGCGATTCTTGAAAGTTAAAAGACTTGCTTAATTCAAGACTTAGTTCAAACCGTTAAGTGATACTGAAAGGCATCCATTTGTCCATTACAATGAAAATGTCACTACAAGAATCAGCAAATGCTAACACTTTTAAGTCCCCCTGTATTATAAAACTATGTGAATGTTTACATTTATTCCTAGCATTTTCAGTATCTTCTGGGCAATAATGTGATTGCTGACAAGTTATTAACCTGTCAGTGTAAATTAGTATGTATCTTAGGTAAGAACTTGACTTTTCAGAGTACCTTTGCAATTTCTTGGAGTTTCTATTTCTAAAATGTAAGATGAAATTGTGATCACATATCATTACTGATGGTGCTCAGATCACAGTAGGTAGGAAGGAAGGATGGAGGAGGAATCAAGTAGTCATTCTTAGATTTTCTTGCAGTTGGCTGTCTGTTTAATTGCTATCTTCCTCTGGTCAACATTTAAATGAAAAGAAAAAACATTACTTCTCTGTAAAGACTCTCAGAAAAAGTGAGGAAAATGTTCCATTAGCATGTGAAGGAACTTTTAATAATTCTATTTTATAATTTTTAGGATCTTTAAGTTTTTCAGCAAGAAGACTTTTTAATCACAAAAACAAGCAAATGATCTACATAAAGCTGAAAGGAGAATATTTTCAGTATCTTTGCATCCAACCACTAACCTCTGTTCAGCTCTTTTCTTGGATCTCTTCATCCCAAGCATATGACCTTTGTAGCTGAACATGAATGTGCAGCTACTTTCTCTTTGAACAGCTAATTTGACTTCAGGCTACAGTGCTCAAAAGCCAGGAGCTGCTGAGAACATTTGCAACTAAAATGGAAACATCCTGTCCATCAACTCCTTGTTGCAGGGAACTCTCATTTCAAATTCAAAGGTCCTGTGCACACACAAACATTCCCCAGCTGAACAAGTGGAAAATTTATGAACAGATACAGCTTTGTGCAAGTTTGCTCACCATTCTTAGCTGTGTTTGGTCAAACTTTAGAAAGGGATCTTGACTTTGGGGCTAGCACTGATCATATTTGCACCACAGTAAGTTGTCTGAATATTCAGTGGGAAAAGAAGTTAATGCTTGCTGGCCTTACCAAGCATACATCAGTATGTTTCATACTGAATTGCTTTTACATTGCAATAGTTTGTTTAGATTTAAATAGCTTTTTTTTTTTTTTTTTTTTTTTTTTTTTCCTGGATTTTAAGATGAATTACTTTTTCTGTGATATGACAGAGTTAAGTTGGGGATCCATCCTCTAATAACAGTAATACTGATGTGACTTTCTAGTGTTTAGTATTAAACTGTATGGATGTAAACACAGTATTCCAGTTCAGTGTAAACAATCAGGGCCTTCACTTACGAAGAACTGCGAGAAAGTCTGGCCAGAGATTTTCAAAGGAAAATGGATAAAAACTGCTCTGGAATCTTCCAGCATATCTAAACTTGTAGGTAATTAAATTCAGAAACTGCTGGAATCCTTTAGAAGTTGAGTAGTTGGGGGAATATAAAATTTTTCTTTTGTAACGCATTGATTATTATGGTATTTCAGCTACTTGTGAAGAAGCCCCTATGTTAATCAGCCAAGATGCTCCAGGGCTTCTTTAGAAAGAAATCTTCAGTCTTGTTGATACATGGTATAGCTGAGAGACACTACTATAAGCCATGAACTTCTCATTTGGCATTGCAAATGAGAAGTCAGGTATCTGAATTTATCTGTTCTGGCAGATGACAAGGTAAGCTCAGTTGCTAAATAGTTATGCTCATGAGAGGTAGAGCCCATCCTTCTCATTTCAACTCAAGAGGCAAGCTGATGGGAAAAGCCAAATTTTACACAGTGCCATGAGAAACAAGTCCTACCTTCCCCAGAATTGCCTCTGCAGATAAACCATCATCCAAATATATCTGGAAAGAAAGATGCGTATCTGATCTGGGTTATCATCATCAGGTTTTCTTGAGCCCAGGCAATTTTAGTCTGCTATAATTCTTGAAGGAGAGTAAAGTCTACTGAATCAAATCCTTGTTTTTCTTCTTTTTTTTTTTTTTTTTTTTTTTTTTTTGTGGAATCTACCATAATTAGATACATGTGCTTAATTCAGAAGGCTTCATGTGAGATCTCATTCTAGTTTTGACAGAACTCCGGTAAAGTTAATTCTAGTGTTAACTCAGCCTATCCTGATTTTTGCCTTTTTCTCCAGTTCTCTTCTTAATAGTGCATAATAATTATTCTGTTCCTTGAAAATAAATTTGAATGAAGTAGGAAATGTTCATACTCTATTTTTAACTTGCTAATTTTATAATGTGTAGACTTGACTTTCGAGAATTAATACTTTAAATTGTACAGAAAAAAATCTTCTTGAACTCTAGACTCATTGACTCAATGTTAACCAAATATTTCACTAAGACAGAAAAGATTAACTTTTGTAGATGAAGCCAACAGGTCATCAGCAAAATCTTTATTAACTTCAGAAGAACACCAGTGAGCCTCTTGAGCATGAAAAATATCATTACATTCTGCAAAAGTCGTAATCATTATGTATGGTAGCAGACAATGAGTAAAATGTGGGGAAAGAGAGGTAGATGAAAGGTGTGATCAGGAGTAAACACCATATGGAACTAATGTCCTGTACAAAACTTATTGCTCTTCTTTTTGCTTTGTCTTATTCTGTGGGAGTTCTGGTTTTAAGACAAGCTGTTATGCAAGGCAGTATTAGAAGACTTTCATTATTCTACTAGAACAGTTTGGGTTATTTCTCACAGTATTGCTTCCAGAGACAGGAATGAGGAACATTGTGCTAAAAGCACAGAGAAGAAGAGAACAACTTGTATTTAGCCTTCTTTTCCAATTTTCCTGTATACTAACTTTGGACAGGAGTTTCCTGTGATGTTTTAGCTGTCAATGATAAAGGGAAATGTATTATGCAATCAATAGCACTTTTCAGTGCTTTTCAGTTATATATAAGTGAAGCTCTTCTGAATTATGAAAATGTGCTAGGATATTTTTTTCTTCTGAAGAGAGAAGACACTGTTGCAGGTATCCTGGCTGTTCAGATTCCTCATGTTTTATTGATCTGTCCTTCAGAACCAGGGTGGATACTGGCAGAAAGTACTGATTGAACTTATGCATTGATTTCCTGTGTCAGGGGAGCATATGGACCACGGGTGCTGGCAGGATTGGAATGGTGTTACCCAACAGGGTGAAACAGCTGTGCCCTCCCTGGCTGGTTGCAGCCCCATCACCCTCCAACAACAGGAACAGAACAAAACCATAGCTGAGAACCCCGGAGAGTTGTTGGCTGGTGATGAACTAGTGAGTCTATGGTCGCAAGGCTTCTCCTGGGTGATCTGGGCAGCCAGGCTGTGGGTCAGTGGTCCCAATTAATGGCATACCTGGCCAGGCACAGGCATGGCATCATAGCTCAGACGGAGGTCAAGGGCAACAGTCACAGATAACAGCAGCTCCTAAGGGAGGGAGGAGCTGCCCCTGCTGAGGCTTCTTCTAAATTTCTTCACAGTAGTTTTCAAATCCAGCAGCTGTATTTTCTCTAATCTGGCCCTGAGCCCAAGCAGTCAAATCCCCAGTAACAAGGGGATGAACGTTTAGCCTTGACTGCCTGTTTGCATGATGCTGTAAAAACAGAGGTCAAATCAAATAAAATAGTGGTAGCAAGTCAGACCAAAGTTGCCAATAGCTTAGTTTCCTGTGGCCAGTAAAAGATGTCTACTGTCAAGAATACAAGGACAGTACATTCATGTAGCAGTAGTTCTCCAGGGATTTGTCCAATCTTCTCTTGATCTCCTAGTCAACTCTAGAGCACATTCATTTATTCAACTTTATCACAAATCTGGATATATATATTTTTCTTATGTCTTTGCTTTGGTCCTAAAGCCATGTATATCAGAAGCTCCCAACTCTCTTGCTACATGCCAAAGGCTCTGTTTTGGCTGACGCCACTCTCTGAAGAAACCTCTCACACAAGCCTATGCATTATCAAGCTCCAAGTTGGCTGACAAAGATAGGGGGATGTGAACTTTACTCCCCGAATATCTTGAAAAACTAGATGGGTTTTCTGGACAGAATGTAAGACTTGAAGGATTTCTCTTGAATGAACTTAACTACTGCTCTCTTCAAAATAGTAAAATTTGCATCTACAAATTTCTCTTGTAAAGAATTCCACCAGTGAACAACACGTAGGTAATGTACTATACTCCTGTTTTGAAGCCTACTCCTGCAAGGCTTTACAATGACAATTTATTCTTACAACAAAGGGAGTCAATGGTTGATCTCTGTGCCTTCTCCATTTTGCCTGTTGCTTTGCGGACCTTTATCTTAATTTCCCAGGGTTTCTCCCCCAAGGCAGATGAAAGAGTGCTACTTCACATAATCATTATCTCTACTGAAGCTTGTCCACACTAGTAATTATCCCTTTCATGAGTTTATTCAGTTCTTCCATGGCCTTTTTAAATAGGGGAGCCAGAATGACACATCTTAATTTGTAAGGGAACCCTAATTCCTTATGGTGGCATAACAATATTCTCTATTTTGTTCTCATTTTCATTACTAATGATGATATGACTTCATATATTTCATTTCTGTGGTCTTTCTCCTGAGTGCTACTGGTCAGCTCAGAGCTCCTTATTTTTGTATATAAAGGTAACTTCTTCCCCTGGTGCATTGCTTTACATAAATCTATACTGAATTCTATCTGCTTTTTCATTATCCAGTCTGCGAAGCACCTCTACATGTTTTCACTACCATTCTCTGTGATCCTACTCAGTATCAGTTCATGCTGTCAGCAGAAGCTCTCAATTCACTGCTTATGTCCTTTCCATTGATCATTACTGCATTGATTAGCACATGTTCCCAATACAGATTTTTCTAAATTTCAATAATCTTGATCTGTTCTATTTTCACACTACTTTCTCTTTCCTGGCTTTTAAACAAATAGTTGTCGTGAAATGTCATGACTAATTAGTTTCTTGAAAAGGTACTATAGAAGGACTTAAGAACAAAGGCAACAAAGAAACCACCACAAACAAACAAACAAATAAATCAACCAAACAACAACAAAATCCTTTGGAAAGCCAGGTAGTTGATATCAGCTGGATATACTTGCTGACTGTGCAGAACTTGTGCACATTTGCTAGACAGGCCATGTAGGAAGCCCTGTTATTTATTCCCCAAGTATATCTTTATCCACATACCCATAATTCTGTTCTTTAGTACAGTTTCTATTAGCTTGCCTGACGCAGACATGGACCTCCTGAAACCTGTTTAAAAATCTAACATCCTGTTTGCTGCCTTTCAGTCTTCAGGTGCAAGGTCTAATGAACAAGAGATTACAAACCACATATTTTTTCTGCTCTTTGCTTCAGTTTCTTTATAATTTTGGAGTGAATATCATTTAATTCTGCTTATTTTGTTGTTTTCTTTTTTTCCTATGGTATCTTCAGTGGTTTGTTATTTAAGATGTATTCTCTGAGTTGCTAACAATGAAGACTCCAGTGTGGGAATCTCCCAGTTTTGTTCCACAATTGGCCCCTCCCTTGATTCTGTTAGAGACTTCTACCAGAATGAATCTCTGTCTAGAAAACAAAACAAAACAAAACAAAACAAACAACAACAAAAAAAACACACAAAAAAACCTTTCTAATTAGATCAAGGAAAAAGTCTTTGAAATGTCCCCCCAGGCTTGACACTGAACCATATGGTGGTTCACTTGTTGCAGTGTAAGGTTCTGCTCACTAGTTTAAATTCTGTTTAACCTTTTGTGCTTTCTGTTCAAAACATATAGTTTGAGTTCATACTTTATCTAATTATATAAAATGAGAACTGAATGTTTTTTTTTTCTTGGTGCAGCTGTGCTGGAAAGCAATAAATTTTGGTTACAACAAGTTTGTTGTGCCTGATGCCTAATTACATCATAAGAAAAAAGTATGATATTTTGTAGTTTTGTCTATTATGATTGTTCACACAAATGTTCAGGTCTGAATGCTGAAGAACTACTGTTCAGAGAGGTGGAATTCTGCCTCTAAAAATGATGTCTAAAATATGAACAACTGGTTGGGAAAAAATAATAGTAAAAATGAACTTTTCCTTACTGTATTTTGCACTCGGTCTTTGGAACTTCGTAGAAATTATTCTACTCCACACCCTTGACAGAACTTCCTCAAATCCTTTTCATAAATCCTATAATAGTTCATCAGAACAGAACATCAGAACAGAAATGAACTTTGTTTGTACTGCAGTGTCCTGCTGATCTGCCAGACTGCTCTTCTTGGGCTCTAGTGAAGCACTAGTGACAGGCATCTTAGTGGCAGACCCACAATTCCGGGCATTCATTCCCTACCTTTTATTCTCCCTCAAACACTGAAATTTTCTTACTGTTTCTAACCTTCATTAAGCTCTTGAATCATCCAAATGATTGGTTGCATTCAGTCTTAATTATGCAAATATATGATTGCATGAAAATAGGATATGACTATCTGGCACATGGAGAACTCTCCTGAAGAAGGCTGTCTTTGAGTTTTGAACAAGTAATTGACAACCTGAGTTTGTAATCTGTCCTCTTCCATTAGTAATTCCTTGAATTCACAAAATAACATTTTCTAAGTATTATTTGCATTGCATATGAAGCTGTATTTGTAAAATAAAACTGGATAGGAAGTTAGAAAATTAAGTAATCACATCTTTATTCAATAAAAACTCAATGCATTATGAAGTAATCTTCAGTTAATAACAATGTAATGTTTTTCCCCTCTGATTTCTACTCAGTGTACAAGGTTGTGAGAAAATGACCACTTTTTTTTTTTACCACCTTATCACTAGCCTTCAGTGTTCCATATACTTTGTTTGCTGTGCATTCAGAGCCAAGCTTGTTCTGAGTAAATAATTATTTCTGTGTGGGCTCCTGCTGATAATTACATTTCTATGTACTTGACAAATATTACTAAATTTACTGTCCCACGGCCTTTGGGAGATTGAGGTATGTTGCTGACGTTTCACAGGTAGAGGATTAAAGCCACAGAACGCTTCAGGTTATATGTGTGTGTACACATATATATCCAGGTAATGTGAAAGACTGCTTTGAATGTAGATAGAATTTTCCAGAAACTCCTTACTGGATGCAGAGGCATTTCTCTGATGGTCTGAGGAAACTGCCATGCTTCCTTAGTGCCATGCAGCCTGGGCTGTAGGGGCTATGATGTAGAGAAAGGCTGTGCAAATGCTTGCTCAACATCTTCTACATCCCCATCAGCATCAAATCTTGGTTCCACAGAAATGGGTGAGCACAAATTGCACTATTAGTGCAAATACTTACATTGCCTTCTGGCATGGCACTGGTCTCCATACTGAAGGTTTTGTTCAGGAGTTTTCTCCATGCGGGCCAAAGGATAGGGCTCATTACTGTTTCTGTTTGCATGGTGAATGTGGAGTTGGAGAGAGAGAAAACAACAACAAAAGCAAGGGTGAGGAAAAAAAAAAGCAGCTGCATAGACGGCCAGGTACAACAAGGTGCCTGAAGCAGTCTTATAACAGAAGAAAACCTCTATGGAAGTTTTACTGGCTGAAAGTCTTGGAGATGTGATCAGGGAGACAATCTCAAGCTGTCTGACTTTTCTGACATTGAAGGAAGCAGGATATTGCATGTTCCTGTGCCTCAGCTGGCCAGCATCAAAGACACCTGACCCCTACCCCCACATCTTCCTTTTGAAGGTGAATTCTTCATACTCTTGGTTTTGTTTTCTTTGGTTAGACACAGACTCTTGAATTTGGAAGACTAACATGTTTAGCCATGCTCCTGCTGAACGCTAATATTCACAGGGCACTCAGCACACCTGCAAGGAGGTTTTTATGTTGTCAAATGACATACTGAATAGTTTTTGGATGTTTTTGAATAGTTGCTTTAAGAGTGCTTTTCTAGATCATTTTTATTTATTTTTTATTCATTTTTTCCAAATTTCTCTCATATGAAGTCATCCTTACCAGGTAAGACAGGATCCCCTACAGCACTGATTTTTCCCCACTTATGATGGGAAGCAGGATGTTTTGTTGTTTTGAACAGACACCAGAGAGGTGAGAGCTGCACAGTTTGTAGCTACTGGGTTATACTTCTCAGTTCCAGCTTGGTAGATGACTCTGCTCTGGTGATGCCCAGCTCTGCCTCATTTCTCCCAGCTCCCAAGCCCTTTTGGCCCCTCCTGTTTGCTCTGTTGATGTCATTCAGGAAGATGAGGAGTGCATTCATGCTGATGTTTTAGTTTGGATCAGGAAAGCACTTATCAAGTGACTGTCCCAAGAATCTCCTCTTACCATGGTTTGTTTGCAGTGCAGATCTGCTTGTTACATACAGGCTAGATTCCTTGTGGAGGAAATTTAACTCGTGCTCAAACAGCCTACCGCACTCAGTGTGCATCTAGTCAACAGGAGTAGTCAAGAGGCAATCTGAAATATTTCCTTCCCCTCCAGTAGTCCTTCCTTCTCTGTTGTGCCATGCTCCTTGTGAACTCCTTGTCCTGTCCTCCCTGTTTTTGCAGTTCCTGTCTTCTTATATTATTAGACCCATGCTGTCCCTCAAAATGAGAAAGAAAAATTTTGATATCATGTTTATATTAATTAGGCAACACAATCCATTGATTCAGTGTTATTACATCACTGGAATCTGTATCCTGTGAAATTAATACTATTGCACAGATTAGGACTATGGTCTAGACTGTTGTTAGTTACACATCTAGATTAAATAAGACAAAATAAGATCTGATGTGTTCTCAGTCAAAAAAGGCTTTTCTAGCAACAAAGCTTGGAAATAAATTAACGTATGTGAGTTGTTCTGACTTTGGTAAGTAGGATGTGTAATTTCTCCCACAAGAATTTTCTAAATTGTGCAGAAAGACTTCAGAGGTACAACTGGTTGGTCAGTTTGTGGCAGGAGATACCCGATGTTTATACTTACACAGTTAATTAGAAAAAAAATAGAAACCCACCCTTCTTTACATTCTAATGTACTTGGATTCCTTACTTTTCCCTTCCACCATCAGTTTGCCTTCTTTTTCCCATGAGGACTCACTATATAATTTCCCATTCCTTTCTTTCCTGATAGAATCAGTTTCTGCAATGCAGCCTTCCATTCTGCTGTCCTTGGGCACCTCTCATGTTCAGTTTGATTATGGGTTTCTTTTAGAGTTTAATTTGGAACATAACATGTGTGTTGTCCTTGAAGCTTTGTCAAGCAGGTAACCCTGCTTCTCATTCCCTGATGATTAGACCATTTTACCTTTCAAAAACACACCAACAATGGCAGGCTGAGGAATCTCTTGCATAGCAGACAAATACTGCTGTATATATAGTACTAAGTTCTGTAAGACAAACATATTTGGATTTCAGGACCCTGTATAAAGATCCTATTAAAGGTATAGTACCCTATAAAATTAGTATACAAAATAATTCACTTTTTAGTGAGAGTTATTTCTTAGCAGGAAACTTCTGCAGTTTATTTACTGACATAGTTTCAAAATGATAGTTGTTATCTTCCTGAAAATATCACTGTGGTCACATCTAATTGAGAAAATCGTATGTATTTTTCCATGTTTATTTCTAGAGATTTTTCTGTTTAAGAGAAGAGATATCATGTTAAAAATTTAAAAGGAACAAAAGTGAGAAAGTGAGATTCTTGTAATCTTGTTTTGGGGCTGTTGTGTTCTTTAAATTTTTAGGGTATGATCCATCCATAAAATAAGTCAGAATGTGTTTTATAGTCTCAGGAGACCACATGGAAACTTTTATCTCTATGGTTAAGGGGCCAAGTTCCTTAATCTGATGCAATCTATTAAGGGGAATTTAAAATATGTGGAGATGCTTGTTTTAAAATATGGCACGTTAGTAAAAATCAGCAAAAATTTTATTTACATCATCAACAATAATCTGTAATAGAATGTTTAAACAGGTATATTTTCTTGGCTTTTTCAGCCTAGAAATTCTATAATCAGTTATTTGATTTTTCTTAAAATACAGCTGCACCTTCCTTGTTCTTTACAATTTGAATCTGAAGCAGTACAGTATATTGATCTTTTCTGTGGGCAGAATTAATTCCAGTCCAGCTTTAGGGAATTCAATATGGATTTGAAAAAGATGTCCAGCTGCCCATACCTTTTGGCAGAAGCTGTCTAAACTGTGAAAGTGGGGGCTAAATGCAGACATTTTGAGCTGTTTCAACCTCTCCTTGACTCGACATCTCCATCCATTATGAATCCCTCGGGCCAGATCCTCACTGAGGTAAATTGGCAAAGTTTCCCTAGGTTCATTGCTCCTGTGCTGACTTACATCAGCTGGGCCTGATGCTATTTTCTTGTTAAGTGAACTAAAGTAACAGGAGCATGCCTGCAGGACTCAGAATTGAAATGCATTTTCTGTAAGTACTGCTTGGCTTTGGCAATGGAAGCCCCTGATACCCTGTGTAGGCACAGTCACAGGGAAGAGGGAATTATGGTAATGTGTCTGCAGCTGTTAGCTATTCTCCATTTGAAGAAGAAGGAACTAACTGTGCTGATTGAAGCAGAGGAATGAGGAGCCATGCTGCTTGATCCTGGGCCTGCTGTGTAACAGCCTCAGTGCCTATACAGTTCTGAAATTCTCTTCTTCCTACTGATGACCTGGCTCTCTCATGACCAGATCCAGATATTTTACAGGATAGTCCACTGCAGGAGGTGTGGAAAGGCTTATGCAAGAGAGAATCATATGATCATTAATACTGAAAAAGACCACTAAGACTATGTAGTCCAACCACTGAACCACCAACACCATACTCCCTACCCCATGTTCTTCAGTACCGTATCTACATATTTCTCGAGCCTAACAGGTATGGTGACTCCACCACTGCCCTGGGCAGCCTGTGACAATACCTCACCCTCTTTCTGATAAGTTTTTTCCTAATATCCAACTTGAACCTTCCCCAACACAACTTAAGGCCTTTCCCTCTCATCCTATCTCTGATACCTGGGAGAAAAGACCAAACTACCCTCATCACAATCTCCTTTCAGGCAATTGTAGAGAGCAATAAGGTCTCCCCTGAGCCTTCTCTTCTCTAGACTAAACAATTTCATCTCCTTCAGCCACTCCTCATAAGACATGTGTTCCAGATCGTTCACCAGCTTTGTTGCTCTTCTCTGTACACGCTCCAAAATGGTGCTTTTCAAGGTATCATACCTTACTGTAGTTGCACTGTGCCTCTCTCTTGTCTTCTCTAAAACCTGCAGAAGCAGGAATCACTGACCAGAAATAGTAATATAGATGTAGATTAAAGAATTCAGTGTATACGACTCAGAGAAAAGTCCCTCTGGAAGGGACATTTTTGATATCTGGGATGTGCTCTCTCGTACGAAATATGCAAGCAAAGCACAGGGTATTTTCATAACGGATCTCAGATTTTTGGTTCTTCTAATCCAGTGTGAAATTAGTTTGTTGGTGCCTAATCCATATTAAACACTAATAAATTCCCAGGCATGACTCTAATACCACCAAGAAGGGCTGTTGGCTGTATTCAGCTTATTTGGATAAGCTAGAAATGCTACTGCTTCTGAGAGCCTTAAAAAAGATACTCATCCTTTTTCTGTATCCTGAACATGCTACTTGTAGAGAGAAATATGCAGCCCATGTAATGCTAGAGCTCAGGCACACATTTCAACTAGGAAATCTTATTGTTTCTGAGCCTGCAAAACCAACAGAAGTGTGGAAAGTGGTATTAGTTTGAAAATATATTGTTGCATTTCACTCGGGTAATGATTGTGTACTTGATGTATGCATAAGATCCTGCTTAGCACAGATAGTGAATAAAAGGTCTCTCAGAAGACAAAAAGGTATGTTTCACAAGTGGTACAAGGGCCTGTTAACTAGGAGTTTAAAAGATTTTAATTGCTGAGGAAAAAAGCAGCAGTGTTTAGTAACGCTGCCTGATTTTATTGGCTGATTGCTCCAAAACCAACCAGCATGATACTCTTTTTATGTGCTGACTGGCCATTTTGAACTTGCCTCTGCTGAGTGCTTTGGGCTCGGTTTCAAATCTCCCTTAATCCTGCAATGAACCTTTAATAAAGCTGGATTGACTTTAAATCAGTACTTAGAAACATTAATTAAAATAAAACAGGAGGGACCAAAAGATCAAATGATCCATTGTGGTGGTGGTGGTGGTGTTTAAATCAAAGCTCTCCTCTCCACCCCTCTCCAGAAGAAAGCCAGCCTTTGAAGGATGCAGCTGTATGACTTTCAACATGGTTTTTAGGCTGGCCTTAGGTTTTAATTACTTTTGCTGTTTTTGGTTGGCATTTTCTCTATTTTGGAAGAGCTGTTTGAGACGCTGCTTTTTGCCCCTCCCGTCATGAATAAACCAGGCCAGATTGCCATGAATAGTGTGGGCGGGCATGACTAGCCTGCTCAGCCCTGCTGCTGTGCAACAGGGAGCAGTGTCTCCTGTAAAGGCTGGAAATGGCTCTAGAAAGTTCTCTGTTTCCCAAGCCAAATTATAATAGCTAGCATATCCACTGCTACAGCTCTGGCATTTTTATTTTTAATTTTTATTTTACTTTCCATGTGACCCTCCAGCAGTTTCTTTGTAGCCTTTCTCAGTACCAGCCAGCAGTGTGCTCCTGCAGACAATGCAGCCTGTATAGCACAGTGCTGCACTCCCTGCTGTTCTGCTCTGCTGTGCCTCAGGCCTGCAGGGATTCTCAGTGGTGGCAGAAGGAAGAGCGACTTGAAGAGAAATGTTAGCCTCTCTGAGGACTGATATTAATTACATGATATGGTTACACTTCAGGAGCTAGTTCAGGGACACCTGATCCTTGCTGCCAAGCCTGCTGTTTCATAAGTGAGTGAGCTCATCAGTTGTTCTTAAAGCAGTTGATCTTTATTCTTTGTATTGTTTCTCAATTCCTGCACTTCCTTAATAAGCATACTAGTTTTTTTCATGTAGTTAAGAATGTGAGAAGTCTATCAGCTGTGGGAAAGAGAAACCTAATAATCAGTAGCTAATGCAGTGCCTTAAGTGACTTTTGTCTGCTGGATCTGCAGACTTGAAAATGTTTGGTAATATTACTGAAAGGAAAGTGGAAGAAGAGGGGCTGAAAATTTCTTCCAGACTCAGGCAGATAGGAAGGCACAGATCTGTCTTCAAGGGCTGTCTTCCAGGAAAGCTGGCATAAAATGTGTGGTGTCAGGCATGGGTAAGGCAGTTCTCTGAGGTGGAGAATGAAAGATGTTTAACTTATGGTTGCTGTATTTGGGGTATTTCTGAGTCACTGAAGTCACTACTTCTGAGTAGCCTGAAGTCCTGCAGAACTTCACTTACCATCTGTATCCCTTCTCCCCAGGGACTGGTGGCCCAGCTTTCAGGAAACATACGAGGGCAATATCTCATAGTCTGCACTGAGTTTTGAGGGTTACCACTATGTCAGATAACACCAGAGCTTAGAAGATATTATGTAGAAATTAGTGCTGTAGTTACCTAGGCATAGACATGGCTTGTGTTGGACTAATTGTAAAGTAACATAGCTTTTAGCCTGTCTTACTGTCCTATGAAACAGCTAAGGACAAACTGCCTAGTCTGGAATAGAGGAGGCTCGGGGGAGACCTCACAGCTTTCTACAATTGCCTGAAAGAAGGTTGTAGCTAGTTGGGGGTCAGCCCCTTTTTCCAGATAACAGCAATAGGACTAGAGGAAACAGACTTAAGCTGTGGTGGCGGCCTTCAGGTTGGATATTAGGAAGAATTTTTTCTCAGAAAGAGGAAATGGACTGTCCAGGGAGGTGGTGGAGTCAGGAGGTGTTCAAGAAATGTATAGATGTGATACTGAGGGACATAGGATAGTGGGCCCGGTGGGGATCGGTCGGTGGTTGGACTAACTGTTCTTAGTGGTCTTTTTCAACCTCAATGATTTTATGATTCCATGAAATGGATCAGTCTGGAATGGTGATGTTGCACAGGGAAGAAACTGTAGGGAGGGCTGTAAAGTGAGAAATACTTTAATATCAGGCCAGAGAGTGTTCTTACTGGAGTGGGTAGAAGTTTTGTTGCTTATTTCTATAAGAGTGGATAGTCTGCTTTTGTTCTCTGTAATATCTCACATCTGGAGCTTCCTGGGGAGGAGGGAGGAAAATGTTTGGAATGACAAGTAAATACACAACTACTCATTTTCTTGGTTTAAGTGCAGTGTTTTTTCTATAGCATTGCATTGCATTGGGCTGAGTAGGAGGAACGGAGTTGTCAAAAATAATCGTGAGAAAAAGAAAGCAGAAAACTCAAAAATGCTGACAGTAGCTTCAAGTTTAAAAATACGAATTCAAAAGGAATTACTTCTTATGTAGCAATGTGTTAGTTTCACTATTGGGCTAACTGATCTCGATGCGGTCTCACAGCATTAGTCATAGCATCTTACTAGGCACCAGTCAGTTAGGTCTCATGTTACTGTAGTTAATTGCTTTGTGAACTAACTCACCTACTTAGTTAATCTTTTTCTCTCTCTCTATCCCCTGTATCCCATTTGAATCCCCATCCATATCATCATTTATTTTGGGAGGTAAGTTTTAAGTGTAAGAAAGAGATGATGAGAGGATAGGAGAGTAGTCAATAGAAGGAAAGAAGGATGCAGAAGAGGTTTAAGTGATACCACCACTTTTTCAGCAGAAGCAGATCAGTGCATATCTATTGCACTGGAAGAAATTTTACCTATTTATACCTTTGAAGGATGTGTTTGATTGCCTCATATCAGTTTGCTGCATGGCATGATTTTAAATTATTTAGAAAATGCATTCCTTAAAAAGGCCATCACAGTTCCAGAAGCTTTAACAACATGTAGTTACATGTGAATTGAGAAACAAAAACAGAAATAAAAATCCATTATTTAAATAAGAATAAGTAAAAATAACTTTCTGTCTTTAATTTAAATTTTTATGCTCTGTATTGGAAATAAATGAAGACAGTGATTTCAGAGAATTAGACATAAATGCCATTATTATTATTATTATAAGAAGGTAGGTGGTGAATGATGGGCAGAGAATGTGTGGGAAGGAAAAGTTACTTCAAGAGCAAAAGTAAAAAAAAAAAAGAAAGGGAAGAAGCAATAAAATAACAGAAGTGTTCTTATATACAGCTTATTTATGGGTTGCTCCAAAAGTAATGTCTCCTATTTATTTCCATGGAAACTCCAACTGATACAAAGAGCACAAAAACACTATTTGACAGAGCAAATTCTCAGCAACAAAACGCTATTTTTCAACATAGCCACCCCTGTTAGCTGTGCATTTTTGCAGGCAGTGAACAAAAGCCTGCATGCCGCATTCATAAAATCTGCACCAATGGAAGTGACAAACTTTTTCACAGCTGCTCTGATGGTATTGTTGCTAGGAAAATGCTACCCATGCAGTCCATTTTTCATTGGCCCAAACAGATGGAAGTCAAAAGGCGATAAATCCGGACTATACAGTGGGTGTGGTAGAACATTCAAGCCAGGGTTAGCAGTGTGCTCCATAACTTTCACATTGGTATGTTGGAGTTATTGTGTTGCAAGAGAAAGGTTGTCTTCTTCAAAAAAAATTGTAGCTGTCAGGCAAAGTCCCCAGTGACTGGAAGAAGGGAAAATCACCCTCAGATTCCAGAAAGAGAGAAAAGAATACCCAGGGAACTACAGGTCATTGAGCCTCACATCAGTGCCTGGGAAGATCATGGAATGGATCCTCCTGGAAGAGGTGTTAAGGCACATTCAAGACAAGGAAATGATCTGAGACAGCCAGCACAGGTTCACCAAGGGTGAAGAAGATTAATGGTGTGGCTACTATCCAACTTGCCACTTCTGATTTAAGTACTTTGAATCTCTATCTCTGAAATGTTTTTCTGGACAATAGGGTCTGGGTGTGAATGTTTTTGAATAAGAACTCACCAGTTAGTTGCTCATAACTTGCCTCCAGGCTCTATTGCAAATGCTTCAACTGCTAGTGCTGAATCGGTCTATTCCTGAGTTTCTTTAAAATGTGCACAAATTACAAGGCCTTAATGACAAGGTTGAACTGGGAGGACTAACTTATCCCTTTCCACTTTGCCTATCCCCAGCAGATCTATTCATTTGGAACAAATTGTACTGCTGAACTATGTTTAGGTGATCCTTGGCACACTGGGCACCAATATGAGCAGTGGGTATCAGTAAGAACTGTTACCACTGGAAAAAAGTGGCCAAGCAAGGAAAAGTAGGTTAGTTTGATCTGAACTTGAGCAGGCATGAGGCTAGAACTTTGGAAATCCAGTGCTAACTTTTATTTTCACATCCACTTCACTCACAAGCAAGTTCTTAGAATGCAGTCTGCTCACAAAAAAAAAAAAAAAAACTTTCTAATTTGAATGACTTATAGTAGGAAATTAAGGATTTCAGAGCCTTCTTTTAGGATCTGACTTCTAAAATTTAAAAAGCACTTTCAAGAGCAAAATGCACCTTATAAATACTGCACATTAAACTTATTTTAGGCTTAAACACTGACCATATGTGTAAACACGTATTTTTATGCAATCACAATTTTTTTTTTTTATGTCACTATTGCATTAATCCAGTCTCTTCCTTTGAATCACTTTTTCATTTATTTATTTGTGCTGTTGTTAGTGTCATTTTAACCAGCAAAAGATCACTGGAGATTGTTTATGGAAGGCTGTGATGTTTGGTAGGTAAAGAAATCTTTATGGACATTCAACCCCCAGCTTTCCACTAATATGTGAAAAAGTGCAAGAGAAAACCAAAATATGATTTATGCTCTTAGAATTGCTTAGTAACCTAATTATATCATTGTTTTGGTAGAACGTGAAATAACTGTTTTGCTTGTTTTCTCTTTTGTTGCAAATGCTATGTGAAATATATACATACATATATATATTTTTTAGAAGCCAGGTTTGGCTGACGCATGCCATGATGCTTAGATGGTAACAACTTTGAGGTGACACAGACTGTTAAATACCATCACAATTTTCAGAATCTTCCAAAATCTGTTATCAAGTTGAGCATCTCGAGTCATTAGGAGACTAAGATAACACTTCTTCCATACCCACTCTCCACCTGAGGCATGGTTAGTGCCTACATTCAGTGAGAAGACTAAGCCAGAGGAAGAACACAAAGAGATTAAATCTGGCCTGCTTATCAGAATTATGTGAATGGAGTATCTTCTGGGTTAGACTTGTGATAAAAAGAGTCTGATTTTCATTGTACAAATGAGGTTTGAAAGAAAAGAAAAATTATGGTAGTTTTTCTTTTCTTTGATACCCATGAGCTGCAGTGTGTAATCCCAATTCGTCATAAGCTGTGGGTAGTCAGAGAAGTAAGCACTTGAAGCAAGATTAAGAATGTCTCTTTATTTGGCTCTAAATCTGACTATAAACAGGCTTTCAAGGTGAAACTGTCAAATGTTGTCTGGTCACATTTGTGTGAAACTCAATAACTATTGCAGTTATGATGAACCCAAAGCATAGATCTTACCATTGTTCTCTTTTCCTTGAAACCTTGCACCAAACCTGATGTGTTTTCTGCATTTCTAGCTTACTTTGCCTTATGCTGGGCCTTTGTGTACATGTTTCTATTGTCTCCAGCTCTCATAATTCTCAAAAATAATGTTGAAGTGAAATTCCTTGGGAAAATGCTTCCTGACACCTTCAGCTATATCCTTCAAGAATTCTTGCATCATCCCATAAAACAAAAGGCAGAAATGAAAATAGTGAGTTTTGTTTGTTTTGTTTTGTTCTTGTAAGTACGTTCCGAG
Organism: Phasianus colchicus; assembly: GCF_987193195.1. Classification (NCBI taxonomy): domain Eukaryota; kingdom Metazoa; phylum Chordata; class Aves; order Galliformes; family Phasianidae; genus Phasianus; species Phasianus colchicus. The sequence goes on along the minus strand of NC_143438.1, from coordinate 22,201,690 downwards.
TAGCATAGTAACTTTAAATCGTAAAAATGCAGCCTCAGAAATGCTCAGTGGCACAAAGAGCCAGCTGTCTTAAACACATGCATATTTCTGTGCATCTTTAGAGCAAGTGAACGGGATATCTGAAACATACATTAGAAATAACCAGTTTTAGAGCCTGCCTTCTAGTTCTTGTCCCACTTATTTAGCCAGAATCTCTTTCTTTCCAGCTGCTGTGAGTGGTGTTTCTTACCACTCCGTGATGCTTTGGGACACGAATAGCCATCAATTATGCAGCATTACTCAGACTTCAGCTGAGCACACTACGTCTGATGAAAGCAAGCAGAAAAAAATTTGGGCCAGCATATCTTGATTCATGTGCATTATTATTTATTTGCACGAAGCACATGAGATAGGACTATAATTCTGTGCTGAGTTATTGTCCGCAGAAGACAAAGGTCACACCTCTTCCTGCGCTTCTTTTCCTTTCATGTGGGGAAATAAGAGCCCTCTCCCGCTGCCCACATTTATTTACAAACCTCCGAGTTTTGAAGGTCTTTTCAGAATCTGAAAACACCTCTCCACTGTAATCCATCCTCTAGCACATTAACAAGTAAGTCCAAAGAAAACATGGTTTTGATTAGCCAGGAATCCTGTGGCTTTAAAAAAAAATAATCACCAAGCCTGTGGTATTTTTAAGTTATGTATATTTCTTTTACATTGTATTTTCTACAAAATGGACATCCCAATAAACAGTTATGTGAGATCACGTGTAGATCACAGACATGTGAGCCGGTTTAACTCAAGGCAAATCAAGTTGCCCTGATTTTTGAAAAGCAGAAAAACTATCACATTACTTGAATACAGCTGAGAGCTGCCCCTAATGAATGATTCAGGGCTATGATTCTTGCACGATCAAATGTCTCTCTTTCAGCATGCAGCTTGTTTTTTTTTGTAGGCTTGTAATTGCTCCCTTCTCAAGAGCTGCCACGGTACCTTTCTGCTCCAAGCGTAAACATGCTGCATGGCCTTTTCAATCATGTGGCCTTTGACTGACATGCCAGGATTTCTATAGCTGGCATTTTCAACCAAAAAGATAGAAACCAGTACAGCAACATCCAGAATGAGCTCACTTACTGTGCTTTACAGTGCTTTTACTCGCAGGCTCTTGATCAGCATTCATTTGTGTGGCTGGTTTTTTTTGGTGTTTTTCCTTCTTTCTGAAAACACTTGAAACCCAAAGGGTCTGATTTTGACTCTTGACATATCTGTAGTGGGCTGTACAATCCATGCCAGCAACAAGGTAAGAAGAAGAGGACTATTCCCTTAGACCCTTGAGTGGGGAAATTGCAGAAAAGACAGTGAAAATATTTGCTCAAAGTCACGTAGAAGAACTTGAACGTTGATCATGAGATTGTTCTTTCTCCTAGTGTAATCTCTGCATTTTCCTGGGCTGAGCAGGAGCTTGGGAATTTAGGGAATTTTCCAGGCTATGGAGATAAATGCCTGGAGTAGGCGTGGAAGTGGTAGCAGATCATATCAGGAACCATTTTGTAGCTGGAGCTTGCTCCTCTGAACTCTGACAATGGTAATGTTTTTATGAGTTCTGATTGCAAAGAAAACCCCAGAAACCTGAATCATGGGGCACAGTGCAAAGAGCTTGCAGCAGTAGTTCTGTGAGGTGCAAACAGTCCATTCATTTCAGCAAGATAACTCAGCTGGTGACTAATGGCAATTTAAATGTCAGACTTGTTAGCAGTTTCATTCCTAATGAAAGACCTGGCTTTACGAATAGCTTTGCTGGATGACTTTTCTGATAAAACCCTACTAATGGAATCGCAGTTATACTAGCAAAAAAAGTGCTATGACTAGCATAGTTTACAGTGGTTCAATGTGTGAAATGAGCTGTGCTGACTAAAGCACCTTTGGACAATACAGCTGCTTCTATGGTATCCAGCAGATTTGTGGCAATGGATTAAAATGAGGCTGTTGAAGTGGCTATTGCACAGAACTTCGATTTAGGTCTGTTTCTGTACATTGGGTTGAAAATTGAGGTAATGCAGGGTGCACAAACAGATCAGGTGTCACTGCCTAGCAGCATCTGCAAAGGGTCCCTGGGTCATTTAATTGCAGGCTGTAGTCACAGGCATGTCAGAACACTACGCTAGGATTTTAGGCAGCATAAAAACGTATTTTTACAAATCAGAGGCACACCTCTGGATTTAACGACTATGTAACTAAGCCAGGTAAAATTTCATAGTTTCACACAAGAAGGGCCCTCGCAATTGCATAACATACCACTGCACATGGTCATTGAAGTGGCGTGTTTGCTTGATGGCTGAAATGCTATTACTTTTTCCTGATAAGGAAGAGCCAAGTGAAGAAACCTAGCAGAGTGACTGAGTTCATTCCGACTGCACTCAGGGGCTTCATCATCACTGTTGTATTTTGAGCACTGATGTGGTACACTGCATGAAGCATCTCAAGCAGGCAAATTACTCTGCCTGTAGTAGCAAATCCCAGTCTGATTTTCTAATTATCTAGAGAATAATCGTATTGGTTAAGTATGCCTTAAACTTGGAGTGTAAATGCAGAGAGGAAGCTTAAGAGCAAAGCTGTGCATCAAAGGTTGCTTTCATTTTCTGATTTGGTGAAAGCAATGTGGAAATGAAAGTTCCTGGATTTGGTTTTTCAGGGTAAATATTTGGATTTGCCTGTCAATCTTGCTGTGCACTGACTGTTCCAGTCCACAAACCCTGCAGTAATGCATAAATGCACTCTCCTTAGGCAGGCGGTAAAGGATCTCGGTTCAGCCGCGCTTCTTCCCAAGCTTTTGCCAGCCTGGCTCCAGGGGGGACCATTTCAAAATAAGGGCCAACACCCTCCAATAATGAACTGTAGTGTCACTCTGAGCAATTGCTTAAGGTTGTATCACTAGGATGTCAGCTTGTTTCTCCCCAGAGGTGGAAGCACTGGATCTGTGCGCAGAGGTCATCTCAGACAGAGCTTCCATTGTTAAGAGAAGCACTCACTTTGTTATTCACCTTCATGGGGGCGTCTGTAACCTTAATTCTCTTGTAGTAAAATAATGTGCTTTTTTTTCCCCTAACTTGTCATCCTGTCTTATCTAATGTCGGAGCAGCATCAACAAAAGCAGTGTGGTTTATCTGATAATGTAGGGCTGCCATTTGAGACCTACAGTTTCCCACACTGGATTTGTCACAGGCTTGGTAGGTGATGTGACAGCATAATAATAAATTGAACATTTTTACCCGTTGTCTGGGGAAAGGGAAATGCTATAGACGGCCGTGTGTTTTCTAAAGCTTGTCTTTGGCCATCGATTGTATGTGTTGCACAGTGTTAAGCTGTTAGCTTTTGTCATAAATGATAATGGAAAACAACTTCCTTGCTCGTGCAGCCCTCGAGGTCGAATACAGCTTTGTTTACAAAATTGAATTATTTTGTGACCAGCCACTTTATTTTGTATAGGTTTCAGTGAACACTAACACTCTGTTTAGTAATCCTTTGTAGCACAGCCATCATGCCTGGGTTACAAAACACCCCTGTGAAACTGAAAATACATGGCTGCAGTGCGCAAGTATTTGAAGTGCATGACTTTCATCTGGGATTTTGTTTAGTGGGGTGAAATCCTAACTGTGTTCAAATCAGCAGGGCTTTTGCCATTTGTTCCAGCAGACAACAAAATTTTCAGTCAAGAACAGATTAGCAGATTGGGTGCAACCTTCTCAGCTTCTTTGTGGTTTTAGAACTGTGTCCAGACAGAGAAAGATTAGATGGGACACGGCTTTCAACTACAAGTTCAAAAATGCTTTACAATTTTCCCTAGCAGTTCTCTACATGAATTAATGTTTATTCCTGTTTTAGGGAAAGAAAATGGATGTTTTTTCAAAACTTGCCTAAGATTGCGCAGCAAGAGTCACAAAACTGAGGGTTCAAACTGACCAGTCATGTGCTTTAGCTGTCACAGTTCTTGACCTGAGAACTGAAAGGAGAGAATCATGCCTTTTAGTGTCAGAGAGGCTGGAATCTGCCTGTAACCCTCAGGAGACATGAATAGCACAATGAAGCATGGTTTATATTGCTTTGTGGTGCTGATTTCCTAGTTCATTTCGTCCCTTTTCATTCTGCTGCTGCTCTATATCTTTGATGTCTGTGCTAAATTTTAGGATCCTTTTGTGGATCTAGAGGACACTCAGAAATCTATGACAACTCGTTCAGAAGTAGGCAGAAGTGATGGATTTGAAAAGTGGAGAGGTTAGATAGCTATAATGGTGCATATATATAAATAAATCCCATGAGCAATGGAAGGCTTTCTGCCCCTCTGCCCCTGGACGTGGGATGGAGGTGGCTGCAAATCAAAACAACAGAAATTAAAGGTTAAACTATACAGAAAATACATTGTTTCAAAACTACTTTTAGCAGAAAGTCCAAAATGCTTTTTTTTTGTTTTTTGTTTTGGTCAATTAAACATTTTTTTTTTTTTTTTTTTTTTTTTCCTTAAGCCTTTCTGAAGTATCCATTTACACTCCAGCCACCTAATGCATAATGCACAAGTCTCAGAAGGTCACAGCTGGGTGGGGACGGTGCTTTCCTTTGTTGCTTTAAGAGTCTGCAGCTCCTGCTATATCTGACTCTTGTAGGAAGAGCAGCTATTTAGAAAGCTTCCAGAGCCAAGGCTTTGAAGCTCAAAGCACCGCTGAGGGCTTCCAGTTTGCAGAATAGAATGACGCCTTGACAACTTCAATCTCTGTGTTTTTTGTCGGTATGTTGTATGAGACTGGCTGAAATAGCTGTGTGAAAAGCAGAATCCTAAATGAAGCTTCTTCAGTTAGGATCTATTGTCTGCAAGTCTCATTAGTATTAAAACACTTCTTGTGCATTGGTCTGTAACAAAATCTCTCTCTTATGGCACTGGCTGTGGCTTTAGGAAGCAGTGCCGGAACTAAAGAAAGATAGCTCGATCCCCGCGTGGAGCACTGGGAGGATTATGATGGAAATGTGCTCCTTATAGTAAGTTTACATTTTTTTCCTCTTAGCGTATCATAGGATTCTGAGCCAGAAAGGAAGGAGGGAGAACTGCAAACCTATAACTCAGGGTAAAATAAAGCAGATCCATATGGATAATCTGTCAGCTATAGCTTTCCCCTACCATCTGGTAATAATCAATACCAGGCATAACGTAAATAACCCGCAGTGTACTTGGTGTGAATGCATGTGTGCACTTGCGCATGCGTGTCCTGCACTTCTGTTCCATCTTGAAACCACATCTGAGCTTTATTAGGGAGTTGCTTGGACACAGTTGTTACTATTACTCCAAACTCACAGCATTGCTCTGCTCCACAAAGATAAATGTTTTATGTGTGTGACTGTCTGCATGCAGAACTACAGGCTGTGCCAGAAGTGCAGGTGAATCGCTTGGGCCTATGGAGGCCATGTCATGCAGTGGGACGCACGCCTGTGCGCGCACACATAAACAGGATCGCCCTCTGTTTCTCATTCAGTCACTGGATTTAATGTTTATTATCATGGGGAACGCTCTTATCCTATTTAATCCTGTCTAGATGGCTCTAGAATTTCAGATGAATACCCTGGCTGAGAAAATGTAATCCAATAGCACTTTGTTTCGGGGAGCTGTTGAATAGGATGTAGCATACCAGTTCTGTTTTAGCTATTAACTTTTTCCTGCTCATCATGCTGTTTGTCTTTGCCTCCTTCAATAGCTATCCTCGTTTCCCAATACGCTCTCACCACAGTGGCAGCAACAATCACAAAGGCTGTGTCAGACCTTAGAGCACTCTGGTTTAGATGGATAATTAAACTGAGAAATATTTTTCAAACATAGAGGTGCAGCCTCTACAGTGTGTTTAATTTTAATCACTCCATCAGCTTAAGAAAATACTGCTAGAATATGTAAAGATAGTGTAATATTCCCTTGAATCTCTGTCGTGAAATTGTTGCAGACGTTTGAGTTACCCTATGACTGCAGCCATTAATAATAAATTTCTGAAAGCATACTAGGAATAGCTAAGCTGCATGGTGATGAATTTATGAGGAGCTGAGCAACCTGTCTGAGAGAGCTGAGAACTAAATTAAAATAACCTTTATTTCTCTCCTCCCCTCCCACCTGCATGCCATACTCCAGGGAAAGAACCATTCTTTTGTTTGACAATAGTGCACACAGTATCAGGTATTGGCTTGACAGAGAATAAAGGAACGTGTGTTGCTGTAAGGCAATTGAATATAGGTTGCAAAATGTGATAGATTTGAAGGTCAATGGATCCAACATTCAATCTAGCAAACAATCTATCTAGCTTGAATTATCTGTCAATATGTAGAGCTTGTCAATATTTTCTTTTATGAAGGAACATTTGTATGAAAAATGTTGTTTCATTAAATTAGTTTTGCTTGAAGTTAAAAAAAAAATTGGAAAAAAATCCTATGCTTTGATTTTATACTGAAATGTTAAGTCTCTTAATATCTTAGTATGAATACTTTAATGTGGGCAAAGGTGCATCTAGCTTTATACTACCTTAATAAAATGTCAGAAAAAAATAATCCTTTTTTTTTTTTTCCATAAAAAAAAAAAGCTAAAGGCATTTTCTCAATTTTGTAATGGAAAAGAACATCAAAATACCCAAAATTTAGAAGCTAACATTCATGTTTCAAGAAAATGCTTTTAGCATCCATATCACAGAGATTCAGCAGCAGCTATCAATTACTAGTGAGGTTTTAAATTATTATCATGCACTGCGAAGTTGCTATTTCAAGTAAAACCCATTGCTCCATGTGGTTTGGTTATAGCATGGTAAACAGGCAAGCCTTGGATACTCTCATCTTGCTAATCAGATGGTAAAAAGTCTGCTCATGGAGATTACATTTATCAAGAAATCAGAATACTTAGCTTTTTTCCACATTTTTTTTATAAATCAAGAGCAGGATAACTATTGTTTTGACAAAAAATCCCACCCACCAACAATCCAAACCAAACTCAACCCAACCAAACCCATGCAATATCCAATTTATTTTTTTCCACCCCTCCTTCTGTGCACAGGAGCTTGAGCGGGGAGTTGGACCAGGTGACTTCCAGAGGTCCCTCAATCATTCTGTCACTGTGAAAAGTGATGAGCAAAAAGGCAGTGGGTCTTGCCTGATATTAAAAGTGGCTGCCAGGAGTATGTGGCCTTGGTTTATGGTGAATGCTGTGGGATGACTCAGTACAGCAGGTCCTGATGTGTACTTGGTAATGTATACTGATTGACAGAGTTTCCTTTTGTGCAAAGAAGACAATTAGGAATAAAACTGGAACAGGAGATGCACTCAGCGTGGATACAGATGGAAAGAAAGTTATTGAGCTCTGAGTGTGTGTGTTAGTATACACAAATTAAATACAGTGTTGGAATTATTGATTTGTAATCTAAAATGGCAAAAGGATGTATTCCTATCGGCTCCTATTTTGATATGGTCTGTGACTGCGGTGATAATGGATCTCACTTTGTATAAAAAGCTCAGTCCTTAAAATAAACAGTAAAATGGTGCTCTTTCACCCACACTTCTTCTAGCACATAGAAAGAAAGTAATACTTCCAGTCTTTTGCTGTGTTTGTTCTTTTTTTCTGGAAGCATTTACCCTATTACTGGAAAAAAAAATCTCAGTCAATAATTCATGGAAAACACACCAGTAGTTCATGTTTTGACCTTCCATTTTAGTAACAGATCTCCCTCCAATTCTCACAGGGCCAAGACATAACATTTTATCTGCTGCTCAGGATAGAAGCCTTCTGCCACAGCCAAAAGGAATTTCAGTATGGCTTTTGGTCTCCTGTTAGAGTTGTATACCAGAATTACACAGAGCTTTTTTTTTTTTTTCTTTTTTCCCCCCTTTCTCTCATAGGTAGTCTTTTAAGATACCAGTGGTTAGCTTACTAAAATTAATGACATGGTCAGGTATTTCCTGTGCATAATATTTTTGTACCCAAGGTAGGCATAGATAGATAGTCCTGCTTCTCTGAGCACAGTAAGAAGAATCCTATTAGTCTGCAGTACATACTGATACAGACAAAGCCAGCAAGCCCTTTGCATGTTGTTTTTCATGAGAGTTAGTGCATGTTTATATACCATATTGATTTGGCATGGCTTGATAAAGAAACCTTTCAGCTTTATTCAGTTATTAGTGTTCATTCTAGAACATGGTGCATCCTGGAATTTTAGATTTACTTCTGAGCTGCAGAAAACAAGAGAAATTCTTTGTTTTTCAACAGTGTAGTGATGGTTGGAGGGTCTCAGCCAGTGGTCTCCTGGCAAGTGGAGCAGTGATTCTCCCTGGTTCTTGCAACACACAAACTATAGAGCTTCAGAAGGACTAAGCAGCTGCTGGGAGTTTTGTTATTTTCAAGTTTACAAATATTAAATAAGAATTCCATTGAATGTCGTCTATCAACACACCCTAAGATGCAGCTGGTGGTACATAAGATCAAGTAGTTTTGCTTTGTTTCATTTCAAAGCTGGGAAACCAAGTATTGGCTGCTCACTACAGTAAGCCTTAATAAATCTATTATTTTTTCTCGTAGGTTTTGTGCAAAGTAAAAACAGCAAATAACCCAATTTGCAATAGAATTCTTTTCCATGCTGTTTTTATGTAACTCCATCACTCCTCGTTACTCAGAATCTAAAACAATGATGAAATATTCAGTCACAGTTATGAAGAAATAAAGTGCGTGTGAAGCCTAAACCTTGGCTTTAGGTGAAAAACTCACTTTGCTCTAAGTGAGACATTTTCATTCTGGCATAAAGTGGTACTGCTTTGTTCAGGTCAAAGGACTTCAGCAGTTTCTTCGGCTCTGCAGCTTTAAAATATGTACTTCAATGATGCCATGTGATAGATGGGAGGATGCTTGATTGGAAGTGATTGGGGGGATACACCACAAAACAACACCACATTGGGTTCCTGAAGTGGGTGTGGATTTCTGTACCACTCAACCTTCAATAACATGTACCTTTTTGGGGGGCATAATAACACTTTCATCTGATTCATTCATCTGTATTAGGTATTTATGAACAGTCTTTTAGATGACAAAATTTGGAGAGGTCCATGGCAGATGAATTTACTTGTAAGCCCATGAGCTACACTGAAGTTCTTCCTTATGTAACCTCTCTGCTGAGGGGCTGAGATTACCTAACTACAATATTATCAGTGATATTATCAATACTTTTATTATGAACAATTAATCATTGTCAGTGCCAGTTATAAGACAGTGAAGAGCAAAACACTCATTCTCTGAGATCAGCTTGCTTTGTCACACAGGATTCGCAAGCCAAAGAAGGAGAAGGAAGGTCTGAGTATGAGAAGTTGCACCCTGTGTAGCTTCCCACCTCACATTTGTTGTCCCCTTTGCTACCTAAAAGTATTTTAAGAACTCATTAATTTTTCTGAAATAAAATTGCAGAATAATAACCAGGAGATCTCTCAGGAGCAGTCTGAGAAGAACAGGCATTTAGATGACATTAATTTTGCTCCGAAGGCAAAGGGTTCTCCCTCCGCTCATATCTTTCATTATTTAGATCATGAAAAGCTCTAAATATATTTTCAGTAAATTCTTAATCTCCATGAGAATATTTACTACCCTGACTCTGCAAGTCAGAGCTGCCTTCTAAAATTCCAATTATCACTGAATTCCTCACGAAGCTGTTTGCGTATTCTGAGTTTCCAACACAGCCCTACTGATGTTTTATCTTGAAATGTGCATTAATTAGGTTTAGTCAACTTGGAAATGAACTGTGAGCTTACTGAAGCACTGCCAACAGGCAGCATGATTCTGTGCTGTTTGATCTATTTAGATGTCTTAGATGTGTTGATTCATAAAGACTGGAAGAGCTAGCCATGCTAGAGCCTACAGTAGCAGTAAGAAATCACATTTCATATGTCATAGATTAATATGAAGGAGTCAGGGGATCTAAAACTCTCTGAAGTTGTTGATTAATGTTTTCTACACATCCAAAAGGAAAGAGGATTGTTTGGTTCCCATCAGGCCACAGAGGCATCAGTATCAGTTTGAACCCCAGCTCACCGATTATAATCATTTCTGTACAAATTCTCAAGGAACTCTTTTTTTTCTGTCTGAAGGAATGATGATTTCTTAAACATTAGGATATCACTTGTTACTTTAGATTGCCTTACATTCATCCACTGATTTGGGAAATGTCTTCTCCTAAATATTTCATGATGTTTGTTAATAAGCTCATGGCACTTTTTATCTGTTATTTGTTGTGAGTGACAAATTTACGTCCCCTAAATTCAAGGGAAGTATATGGTCTCTTTTGTGAGTTGGAAGGCTGTAGAAATAGTAAGCTCTTTGGAAGATTCATATCTGACAAGCATAACAGAAAAGATCAAACTTAAATTGTTCAGTACTTGCTAGATGTGTCTAAAATGCCTAAGATCATTTCCAGGTACAATGGTAAGAATGTGTGTTTGCTGAGAAGTTTTCACTAGATTTCAAATAATTCCATTTTAAATAAAGCAGTCATATATATATATCTTATATCAGGTATATGTCAGATATATATACATCTTATAAGAAGTATTCAGATCACACTTCTTAGTCGGATACCAAGCCTTTTTGTGGGCAGAGTGCAAGTGTATGGCTTCACTGAGAACTTCGATTTGTCCTGGGAATGGGAACATCTAATTTAGTGCTGTGCTGCTTCTGAAATGATTGCCTATAATCAGTCAAATCTGTTGAACAGATCTGGTGTTGATAGACTGCCAGATGAACGGTCTTAAGATATGATGATGCTACTGTGTCATGTATGGTGAAAAGCAAATTGAAGAATAAGGAAAAAAAAATCAGTCAGCAAAAATATAAGAGATATAAGTCTGGCAAGGGTAATATCATGGATTATTAAATAAAGGAATGAAGTGAGAGTATCAGGCTTGTTCTTCAGGAAAGGGAAAATAGAATCCTCATCTAGAAATTTTGCCTAGTGCTAGGTCTCTGCAGCTGGGAAACGTATCTACTTGTAGTTAAGTGGGTTGCCAGAAGAACAGTTTTTTCAGACTTACCTCTTTAAAACATCCATTTTATACCTCTCTCCATCTTCATTACATTATACATTCTTCTATTGCAGAATGCACTCCAACTTAATTGCCAGGCTGATTACTAAGAAAGAATGGGCTCCACACAAGGGCATCTGATTGGATTAGTGAGTAGTGATCAAGGTGTGCAGTGTAACATTCAGGTGTCCTTCACCAGCCTGCTCTTAAACACTGGCTGTAAGGGAAGGTGAATCAGACAGTTGATGTATATATTAGTTATCTTCTTCATTGTATTCTAGGGTTTACAGTTCCATATCTATCTCATTAACCTCCAACATCCTGACGCCGGTTTGTGACAATTTCCTACCACCTTCTTCCCAAAGAAGAATAAAGGGAAAGGCAGATAACAACAAGGCACACACACTATTGCTTATACTGTCTTTGCCTTCTCTTACAGGCATGAAGCCATAAAAACTTTGGGTCTTTAAAAGAGAACTTCTGAAGTATTTGTATTAAATTCCAGATTTCTTCTTTCTGTCACTATAACTAGTCTAGAAGTTGCAGGCCATTTTGGTACAAGTATGCTACTACTGTGGATGTTACTGCAGAAAAGCATAGGAGTATCTCAGCCAACCTAAAATTCTCAATGACCAATATTTGCTTAGGCATGAGAGCACAAGTTAAGCAAGGAACTATTCACTTCCTTTTCCAGTACACAAACCAAATAGCATTAGATTAAGCTATTAGGTGGCAAGAACAAAACTAAGGGGACAATGCTTCAGAAAACGTAATATGAAGCTGTGGCACTCTGTGCTGCAGGATGTTGCAGATGCTAAAACTGCATATGGGATTGAAAATTGGAAATCCGTGTTTTATGGAAGAGAAGTCCATTGTGGATTCTTAAACACAAAAATAACAGTTCTGGCATAGAAAGTTTCTAGGTTGCAAACTGATAGTTACTTGGTTGTTATTTAATGTTTTACTGCAAGCCTTCCTTGGTTTTTAACTCTTTTTCAGGCATCCACATTTGGCCACTCTTGGGGTAAGTGGAATAAGACAGTAAGCTGAATGGCTGCTTTGCCTAAGTATGACCATAAGCTGAAAAAAACCCAAACATCTGTTCTTCACAGGAATGATGCATGCAAGGGGGCATGAATCAGAGGCACTCAAGCTGTGGACTGCACTGAGACAGCAACTATCAGTTATGACAATATCTTGGCAAGCAGGAAGCTGCTAAAGATGACAGTGTGGGACCAAAAAAGAATGAGGGGCCATGGAGCACAGTCATGGGTTGACAGTCTCCAAAAAAAGCCCAAAACAAAGCCTGGAAGCTTAAAATCTCAAGACTAGCTAATGGGTAAGAGGGACTAGAATACCACAGAAATAATCCAGGACCTACAGTGAAATTAGGTAAATTTCATATGAAATTTACACTAATTTACTCAGTTAGGATCTGAGTCCTATCACTTGACTGGTGGGATTTTGACTAGTGAAATTGCAAATGAGTACTGAGAATGATATTTGAAAACGACTATTTTTAGAAAACCTTGCAGTTGAAGTTACATGAATATTATATGCAGCATTACTCTCAAGAATAGGCAGCAAGTAGAACAAACAATGTTTTACAGTGAAAGAGTCTTACTGCACTAATATACTCAGTCCCTGATGAGGTAAACGCTGTTCCTAGTAAGTTGGTCAGGCTACTCTACAGAAGCTGTAGTGTCTACAGCTAATTAACAAGTGTATTGAATTAAAAAGGGGTTGGGATGCATGCCCCAAGCACTTCTAAACAAAGGTTCAAGTTAGGCTGTAGATCTCCTACACTTAGTATAGGACTTTTCCTTATTGTTCTGAGGGCAGCACCAGTCTGACTGTCTCTATCCACTCCTTGGGGCTGCACCTACACCCTTCCCATAGCCCAGCACCCTATTTCTGCCCCCCAGGTCCATCAGACCCTGTACTTGCAAAGCTGTAACAGGGACAGTCTCCAGCTCTCCATAGTCCCAACCTGCCTTTTTAAGTCTTTCAGTCGAAGACCATAATTAGCCCATTTTTTCCCCTATGTTAATGCTATCCAGGAAAACAGGATTACTGAGGAATGTGCAATAATAACGTTCAGAGCACATCTCCTGAGGTTGTGACTAGGACCTAATCACAAGCACAGTATTTTCTTTGTGATGAAAGAAAGCTCACATTCTTTTCCCCTGCAAGATTACAGGTTGCTGTAATGTTCTGAAGCCAATTCTAGGAGCCCCCAGCAAAATAAATGAGGGAAAGAATGTGATTCAGATAGCACTTGCAATTGGTTTGATGCAGCTGATAAATTAGGAATTCATTGGATAGCACCAATTCCTCACCTCTTAAAGCAGTTTAAGAAAACAAAGACCCTTCTTCTGAATGGAAATGCCCACAGTTTTTACACACAGTAAGTGTGCTCACACTGCTAAAGGTATTCACCCACATATTCCAGGCCAGTGAAGTATCACACAGCTAGTAAGAGGAACGTAACTTAGGAGTTCTCCCATCCATCTGGACTCATTCAACCAAATGAGCCAACTAGCTTCTCATACGGCCTTTGTGACAGGAGACATCAGCTGAGCATTGGACAATTCAAGAGTCCACGGAGGCCTAAATCCATCTTGACACTGTTGGTGAATAATTGAGTTAGTGTGAGGTATCCAAACATTCACTGAGTGTGAATAACCTGGAGAAAGAGCACATTAGTGACAACCTTAGGAGTCTTGACCAGTTCAGAAGTTTAGAAAAAGTACTATTCCTGGTAGACCATGTAAATATTGCAGATACTACCAGCAGCTTTTTCTGAGCTGTGGCTGTCTCTTTGGAATTGGCTTTGCTCTGCTGCAGTTCAGATGCCTTATAGAGTAGAGAAAGAAACAGGGACAGATGTGATCATCTAAAGCTCTAATTAACAGCTTTTGAGCCAATGTCTAGTTAGATTTTTATTCTCCTGCCATGGCTTCAAAATTTGGCTTTGACAAAGCCAAATATGATTTTGGCAAGGAGTTTGAAATTTGCTTGTCTGCATTTAAGGACTTTAAAGAGAAGCAACTGGTGTCATTGCAATAAAATAATTATTAAATTATTTTTAATTCCCATTTTAAATTATTCTGAAATTATTTTACTGTTATTATTTATTCTAATTATGAAACAAATCAGAGAGAACTGGGTACCACAGTTCAAAATGAGAAAATTATATTGCACAGAAGAGAAGTGGACTTTTCTATGTGTTCTTAGCTGGTGACACTGGGAAAAAAAAAAAAAAAAAAAAAAAAAAAAAAAAAAAAAAAAAGAATTATTAAGGAATGTGTGTACAGGACATGAGAATTTTGATAACAATTCTTTCTATGAAGACTGCAAACAGAGGAGGGGAACATAAATGTAATTGAGAATGAGTGTGCACATTTGGGTGTATTCATGTGTTCCTGGATGCATGCATATATTGTCAAATTGAGGCAGATGCTGTAACTACAAACACTCATTGGGTCTTTTCTATGAGCAGGTGCAACCTTGGCAAGAGAAGGATGACTATCTGATGTGATCCTTCAAACGCATGTCAGCATGTCAAATCATAGCCCACGTTGGTGACAGAAAAGAAGCAATGGAAAGTGTGAAAACAATAGGACATAGAGCAGCATACAAGGACCTCTGTATGGCAAAGCAGTTGCTTTCTGCCTTTGGGGAAGCTACAGAGAAGCAATGGCTCTTATCTCTGGATAAGAATAGGTCAGAAAAATAAACCACTGTATACTTACTGAGTCAGTGCCATGTACAGAAGGTGATAATTTTTCAGGAAGGAGTTTAAGAATTTACCTGGAAGGTTGTAGGAAGAAAATCGTGTTTAGAGAAATTGAAAAAGCATGAGCTAGAAGATCACCTGTTGCCTAAAGGCTGGATTACAACAAAAAGCTCTCAAAATGTCCTGATGACTTTGGTGCCTAAAGCTATGTGTGATTGACCTTCTGTTTATTTCAAATAAACGTCAAAGTGCAATTGCTCCTGCAGGTAGGGCTTTGGGTTGTTATATAACAAAAAATTCAAGAGCCAAAATGTAAATGGTTCAGGATCCCAGAAACTTCTGAAATAACATGTGGGGATTCAAATTATTGATAGTGTTAGCATGGCTTAATTTAACGTACTATTTTATCCAGGCAGAAGTTTGTTCATCATTCATGCAATGTTATAATAAGCAACGACAGAAAAAAAAGTCTTTAGCCTCCAATGCCCATGACAGTACAGATATTGATAAAAGAAAACATAAGATGACAGTGCAACTTGGACATTTTCCTTCACTTCTCATACAGTACAAATCTAGAGGGCCTCTATTTTCGGTTGAAGTTCCAGTCAATTTCAGTAGATTTGTGGAAATCTATACCATCTGATGACCTGACGTGTACTTGGTGAGTTACAATTATTATTATTATTATTATTATTATTATTATCATTATTCCAGTGGAATAATGCCTGGAAATGAAGCTTTATCTCATGAATGCAAATTTGGTCTTCATGAAGCATGAAATTCTGTAGATGTGATGGTGTTCCTTAGCATTTCCATTACTTGTTCTAAAACTACTAAAAAGCTATTGAAATATCTGCAGTTGGTGGGTTTGGGAAGAAGACATTTCCAAATATTGCTAGGTCCTCAAAATAAAGTGCACTGAGATTATTTTTGTTACAGGAGAACAAGGCTAATTAGAACAATACAGTTTGCTGTGGGCAGTAAATTCACTGTTGCTACAAAATGATTAACAGTTTCACCATCTGTTACAGGTGTGATGATAATTGACAAATTTATTCATATAATTTGCAGGATCTCTCTTTTCAGTCTTGGTTACTGTTTAATTTAGTAATTTTCTTCAAACAGTACAGATTTATGTTTGCTGACTAAACATACTATTTCTTTTCATACAGTCCTTTTCTATTGTTTCCAACTGTGATCTAGGAGACTTTAAAATAACTCAAACATAAAACAAAATACAGAGAAATGCATGTTCTCAATTTTTTTCCTTCCTTTTTGAATTCAGACTTTTGTCTTCAACAACTTGCTGCATTAATGTCTTAGACAGTTAAATAATGTGATATGAAAAAAAAAAAAAAAAGCAACACTGTTTTGTTGGTTTTAAATATAGCACCTGGAAATGTCATTGGATGCCATCCAGTTTCTGAGGTATGAGAAAAAATGCTGAGAATTCTCTTAGATTGTAGAACCCACACAGATTACCTTCTCCTTTTTCTGTGGGTGCTGGGTCAGAGGCTATCAAAATTACAGGAAGCAAGGATTTTATGGGAGTTTAAATGAGAAATATAATGTAACTAAGTGAAAAAAGCATCCCATTCTATTCGTTAACTGAACATATATGCAAAAAACACTGATCCCTAGAAACATGATGGATACATTTTTTGTCCTCTGATGCAGTTCTACAGTCAGGATGGAGTCAAAAGATTAAGACCACTGCTGGGCAATGAATGATGATGGTGACTTTAATATGCTTCTTAACAGTTATGTGTCTCTAAGATGTGTCTTATTTAGATAGACTACTTTAAATGCATGAAAAGAATAAAGGAACATTCAGTGTACAATGAAAGAAGTTTGTGAGAAATATATTAGGAATAGTTCTAGTGCAGTAGTCACAGAATATATTCAAATATATTCATAAGGAAAGGAGGCTGATTGGCTCTCATGCTGTTTCCTATTTGCAAGATTTTGGAGGAGTCCACGTTATTCATAAAACATGGGATTTTCCTGATGATACAGTGGAGGTGACAGTACAACTGAGGATGGCAGTTAGTGAGCCTCAATGACTTTAAATGTGCTAAGCATCTATGTTGCAAAATGTTAGTGGATTTCTTAGATATTTCTTGATTTTTCCTGTATTTTCAAATTTGGCTAAGCTATGTCTTCACATCCTCGGAAGGTGCTTTCTCTGGTTTAATGGTCTTATTAATAGCCTGCAAAATATGTTGAATTCCCTAACAGCTCCAAGCATGAGCTGTATAAGCACAACTTAAAGAAGCCAAGTCTCTTGCACTAGTTAGAGACTATGGATGTTAAGTTATTTGTTCCCTGTGATGTTTTTTTCTCAAAAGTTTGAGTTTGAAGTTGCTAGTACCAAACCATAAGCTTGTCTTGTCTGTGCTTTTTTGCCCTTCCTGCTTTTTGCCTGACATTTAGGTAATGATTAGTTCTTAAACAAAGAAAACAAAAGCCGAAAGTGAAAATACTTAAAAGCAAACTGTTTGGTAGAAATACTGGCTAGATTGGGAAGAGAAGTCTATTTTGTTCCAGCCAGTGTCTGCAACAAAGCACAGTGTTTCTGAGCCCTGTTTGTTTTCTGTCAGGAGTAATGTAGGCTGCTCCATGAGGAGACGAATTGGAGTGGTGGGTGCCCAGCTGCCAGGCAGGGCTGTGCCCTCCCTGACAGGGTGCAGTCCCACAGTAAAGAAAGAAAAAGAGCAGATCAGGTAAATAAAGTAAATAAAGTTAGATGTGGTCCAGACAGATGAGAAAGCCCAAAGTGAAAAGGTCCCAGGCTCAACTAGGCAGTCAGTCTGTGGGTCAGAATCAGGCATCTAAATCAGTGGGGTACCTGGCCAAACACAAGCATGGCTATAACATATCCATGATGTAGCCATCGTGGAGACCAAGGACAAGAGTTACAGCTAACATCCACCCACCCCTGAGGGAACCAGAGAGCCATCACTG
Source organism: Phasianus colchicus (assembly GCF_987193195.1). Taxonomy (NCBI): domain Eukaryota; kingdom Metazoa; phylum Chordata; class Aves; order Galliformes; family Phasianidae; genus Phasianus; species Phasianus colchicus. The sequence continues at coordinate 22,183,941 of NC_143438.1, read as the reverse complement.
GGGCCTCCCCACAAAGTTTTTTCTTCACAGCAGTTCTGATAATCTGACTGTGTAGCCAGCAAAACTCCTAGGAGTGGCGGAGGGGAATGCACTCAGGGCTGTGCACACACTGTCAGCAAGCATATGAGTAAGTAAGTCATTGCTAAAACTTGTTTCCCTGTTTTCCCCCTAGAATTACAACAATAAAGTTGATCTCAAATGTGAGGCAATTGCCAGCTCTGGCTGTCTGATTGCCCAAAGATTCAATGTCATTTTTACCACATGATTAAATGCAGTTTATGGTTTTAAATTTCATGAAACATCACAAAATTGACTTGAGTTTGTTTATATGATCTCACATTTAATCATGTGATGCCATAATTTTTGTTTTTAGGCTCTTCCTCACTCAATATGCAGTATAGATGACTGTATGGTAGGAGACTTTCCCCCAAGTAAAGACGCTTTATCTTTTCATTTTTTATAAATGAAACACATGAAGAAAGAAGATTTGGATTGATATTTATGATTTATAATTTTGATATAGAATTTATCATCTTTATGTATGGACTAGCTTCATTTATTGCTGCAAAAATGCAGTGTTGCTTTCACTGTACATGGAGGACATCCAGAGAATGAGAGGAGGGCTCACGGGAAGAGAAAGGTTATTGCTAGGGTAAAGAAGATGGATCCTGCGTGGGAGAATTCTCTCTGTCATGACAAGTTTAACTTACTCCTGTTAACTATAAGCCAGAGTTTCAAAGAAAGTGCTAAACATACCCAGCTGCTACTGAATCCATCAGAAGCTAAGACATAGGCATGGAAATAGCTATAAGAATGCAAAGTACTCTCAAAAAAACAGAGACTACTCATATCTGTGTAGTGCTGCTATATATGCTTAGCTTGCCAGTCTCTAAATTGGGTTAAGCCTCGCTGTCTTTCAAACTCCAGTGTTCCCCCTCTTTGCTGGCAACAGAAACATGAAGATAAGTTCAGATATTGCAGTGAACATGACCGCACAAAATTCCACATTAAAGCCAACAGTTATCAGTTTAGAGCATGCTCATCTCTTTTCTGCCCATATTATGAGGAATGAGTAGTTTTTTTTCAATCCCTGCGTAGCCTGATAATTTGTTGCCAATGGAGATCATGCCACAAATCAGCCAAAGAGCCTTCAGGTCTGTGTTAAATTCATGGAGGGAGCACCTGCTTCTGTCTTTTGACAAAACCAATTAGCTATTTTGTTGTATTCTAGTAGTTGCAGCAGCATTAGGCTTCCTCCATTCTCCTGGCTGGTCTTTTGTGTAACATACTTGCCATTCAGAACATGTTTCCATCTGCCCCCTGCTAATGAGCAAAAATCAGAGCATCCGCTGGCGCCTTCAAAAGAAGGCTTTCGATAAGGTTTACAACCATTACTGCCTGAATTCAGATGAACAGCTTGTGTATGTCTTATACTTTCAGGATCGATTTACTTTGAACTCAAGGTTTGACAACAGCAGTTCAGTTTGACTTTTTATGACCTTGCATGTGTTAAGCTGTAATGTCCTTGAGAACACTTTGTTATTAAACCTGCTCAAGCTTCACCTTCATTTTTAGATTTCATGATGACAACAAATATTGGTAGGAAATCAAATGCATGTTGAGCATAGTTAATTTAATTGTGTCCTTTAATTCTTGCCTATTGCATGAAAACTGAATTTTCATGTTTGACATTACACACAACCTTAAATTAGGTCTAACCTAACTACCTATATTTTTCTTACGGTGTACAGCTGCAAATGGACACATCCAATGTTCATAAAGGATTTTTTTTATTATTATTTTATAGTATAGTTTGTCTCTTTAAAGTTTTCAGAAAATAATTTATTTCTCTTTATGGGATTTTTGGTTTATTAATTATCCCTTGATTAGGCTGAGTTGTAAACTGGAAAATATTAAGTCCCTGAGGAACACAGAAGAGTAAAAAAGAAGACCCTGTAATTACAGACCTGTTTGTCTCACTTCAGTGCCTGGTAAAATTATGGAGATTATTCTGGGATGTTACTGAAAAATACCTGAAAGAAATGCAGTTATTGGGCACAGCCAGCAAGTGTTTGTGAGGAGAAAGTCCTGTTTAATGAATTTAATCTCCTTTTATGACAAGATTAGAGACCTAGTTGACCAAAAGAAGCCAGGTGATATAATCTCCTTGGTTCAAAACTTTCAATACTGTTTCTCATTCTTCTGGACAAAATGTCCAGCATACAGCTAGAGAAATAAATAGTGCAGGGGGTGAACAGTTGGCTGATGGGTTGTGATAAAGGGTTATAGTAACTGAGGTTACATTAAGCTGGGAGCCATTCGCTTGTGGGGTTCCATAGGGACCAGTTTTCTTAACTATCTTCATCAATGACTTGAATACAGGACTTGAATGTATACGAAGTAAGTTCGCAGACAGCGCTAAATTAGGAAGTATTGTTGACATCCTTTAGGATAGAGAGGCCTCACAGAGAGACCTTGACAAATAGGAGGGTTTGACAATCACCAAAAACATGAGGTTTAACACGTGCAAAGTCACAAATTCTGCACGTGGGGTGGGGCAAACCTAGACAAGGTTGGGGAAAGAGGCAGCTGGAGGGCAGTAAGCTGAAGAGCTTCCCCAAGAAAGAGATCTGGGTGTTCTAATTGATGGCAAGCTGAATGTGAGGCAGCAGCGTGCCTTGGCAGCCCAAAGGTCAACCATACCCCGGGGTGCAGCAGGCCCAGCACTGCCAGCAGGACGGAGGTAGCAGCTGTCCCCTCTGCAATGTGCTGTGCAGCCTCACCTCCAGCACTGTGTGCGGGTTGGGTGCCACAGTACAGGAAGGACATTGAGCTGTAGAGAGTGTCCAAAGGAGGGCTGTGAGGACGGGGAAGGGCCTGGATGGAAAGATGTGTGAGGAGCAATTGCGGCTCCTGGGTGTGCTCAGCCCAGAGCACAGGAGCTGAGGGGAGGCCTTATGGCGGCTGCAGCTCCTCACAGGGAGCAGACGAGCAGCGCTGAGCTCTGCTCTGTGTGACAGTGACAAGGCCTGAGGAACGGCATGGAGCTGTGTCAGGGGAGGGCAGCTGGGGGTGAGGGACAGAACCTACACCAGTGGGCAGTGGGCATGGAACGGGCTGCACAGGGCAGTGGGCATAGCCTTGAGTGCTGGGGAGAGCTTAAACAGTGCTCTCAGACACAGGGTTTGGATTTTGGGTGGTGCTGAATGAAGGACTCGAGATCTCTGTGGGTTCCTGCCCACACAGGATCCTCTGTGATTCTATCATCTTTATGTTCATGGGCCATCCAAAAACAGGATTTAGAGGTAAAGTTCAAATTAAGGTGTATTATCAAAATTGAAATGATTGAATAAAGCAAATCATGTTGCTTGCCCTTACCAGATGAGAATGCAAATGTTGTTGCTAAGGTCTCCAAATCTAAAATTCTGTCCTCAGACAAAAATCTTGATTTTTAATAAACATTTTAAGAAGAGCACAGTACTTAGGAACCCTGTACAAAGTTGTACATCAAAAGAAACTCATGTATTTACTGTTGCTAATGAGATATCAGAAGAGCAAGTGAATACAATGTTATAAACAGTGTCTGTAAAGTACTGTATCACCCTGTACCTGCAGAAATTCTGTTTGTAGCCTCTGAAACTAAGCTTGCTTGGTTTTGGGCGATCAGTTTTGGACTTGCCAGAGCTTCAGAGATTGCTTTTTTATCAGGATTTAAAAGCCATTACCATAACTTCATTCTTTTCAAGGTATAACTGTCTCTAGTATTTATGGACATTACTGAGGCTCTACAGTATTTGGCTTCACATTTGTGCTTGAATGTTAATATTTCCAAAGTTTGACTTCTGCTTTTTTATTTATTTTCCTGGGGCTTGTCCCCGGAGGTAAAATCCCTTCATACATGTTATTGAGAAACTGGAATCCTTTGAAGCTTACTCTGTTGAAGGCACTGAAAAACAGAAGTCTGGAGGTCAAAGTATGCTTATGGCAGAAAAGAAATGACAGTGTATTATTCACAAGTTATGTGGGCAGTTTGTACAGTGTTTAAGAAGTGTTCTAATTTATTGACATTAATCAGTGTTTCATTTCCAATAGGGAGATTTTGCTTACTTTTCTCAAGTCTACATTTCATGAAGAAGAATAAGTGCTATTAAATAAGGACTGTCACCATGACATTGGATCATATTATGATGTCTCTTGCTGATTCCCAGGTAATATCTTGTCATTTCTTGTGCTGTACAATTCCGAAGGCTGTTTCAACCTCTCACTTTATGGTAGAGATGAAAACAGACTCACGGACTGCATGCAGTATTAGGCCTTAACTTCTGCTCAGACTTTGGTGTGTTTCATGACTTTTCCATTTCTTCCTGGATTATCGGCCTTTATAATCTGATAAATGTTCACCTGATAAATGTTTTTTTAAGGTCATTATTAATGTTTACAATTCTGATGTAATTGATGAAAATTTATATTATTTTCCTTGGTTTGCAAAATAAATCATGACCAGGCAACTGAATTATTCCTGTTAGATATATTAGTGATGTTAATGTTTACTGAATATGAATATTCAGTGAAATGAATATAACATTAAAAAAAAGTATCAATTATTTGTTTGCTTAACTTTTGAGCAAAGATCAAGTTTTTTAACTTGCTCGCTCACATTTCCCCTTCTTCTATACTAATCAAATGACATATGCTACTACTAGCTGTCAAAACATAAAACTTCCTAGAAAGAATTAAAATTCATTAAAAAAAAAATAAATTACATAATCAAAACCAAATGACCATAAATTAAGTTTGTTTTAAATTTCTTCAATGTGGTTTTCAAAGCTGAGGCTTCAAAGCTAAGGTAGATACAAAATCTTGGATCAAAATGGTCTGACTGTTTTAACAGCTGTAAACAGCCCAAGTTTAGGACCAGACCTATCCATGTGGTTTGATATTATTTGTTCTTAAAGTTGTATAGAATATATAGAATAATTATAAAGTTTTCAGTCTGTTCTGTTGAGCTGTGGGCTAGATGTGAGGTGCATCAAATGGAGAGTGGAGGAGGGTGCGATTTCAATGCTGCTTGACGGACCTTCAGTGCTTTGCTGAAGGTCACTGTGCTGCGTTTGTTCATCTTCTGAATAGGAGCCAGCATATCATCTGGAAAAGTACACTGAGATTCTATATGAAAAAGATTAACAAGAATTTATTTTTTGTTTGTTTATTTTCCTAGCCTTTTTTTTTTTTTTTTTTTTTGTGTGTGTGTGTGTGTGTGTGTGTGTGTGTTACAATTTTCTTTATTCTGTGCTAAATTGACTCCTGAATGTTTCTTCTCCTCCCACCTCCTATATGTTGTGATTCAAAGGCTGAGAATTGTGAAAATCTTTCAATCTTGTCTTTACTAAAAGAGTTAGCAGAATAGGAACTTGACAGGAATGCAGACTTAACAGCAGAGTAACAAGGCTAATAGGGACAAGCGGCAGGAAGTGAATTGAGGAAGAAAGTCCCTGCTGATGTAAAAGCAGTAATGTGTGTTGATCTGTAGTGAACTCAGGCTCCTGGAATTGATCATAATGGTATGTTGCACAGAAAAAGAGTGTTGCTGCTTGTGGTGTTAGTCACAGATCAGAAATGTTTACATCCTTTAGTACCACATGCTTATTTTTCATCCTTTATACTTTTCACAGAACTGCTATCCAGGATATAAACATCCAGTTTTGTATGCATTTTCTATCTCATGTGGCCATAAAAGACCCAGTTACAAATTTGAGGAGTGATGTTTTACTAATTGTTCAGTCAGCACAGTGCAACTGAAACAGTGATTAAAGCATGTCTTAAGCTCTTAGTATCTACCCAGAGGTTAAACAACCTTGCTATTTGCCAATGTGAAAATAGCTATTTCTCTGACGGTCATTTGAGCAAAAAAACCCTTTTATTGGGTCTGATTCCATAGCTCAAAACTGCCCCATTTATTCCGTGAATGACTTAAAATATTCCCTGACATCTCCAGTGTCTGGTAAAGATGGAGTTAGCAAAAACAGTTCTTATACATTACAGACAGTAGCATACTGTCAAACTAGAGAGGGAGAGTAAAATAGAACTGCCTTATTTGTTGGTTTCTAAAGATGCAATTTCACTTCTTTCTGTGGAACTGTATCAATAGATACCTGTGAGGGATGCATGGTTTGCAATCAGTGGAACGTGGCTTGCAATCAGTGGCAGAAGTTATAAGGAATTCCCACTGAATTGCTTTTGTAGAAAATAATTGACTAAACCAGATCTCAGGTGAGAAGTCTGCAGTCTTGCTGGAGAATTTTGGTTTTGTTCAAAACTGAATACCAGACCTTTGTCTGAAGGCTCAACTGTAATGGTGAATCTGGTCATAACATCAAGTAAGAGAAGTTAGTAGTTTGGGAAAGGAATGACTCTGTAGAATATTATCAGAAGCCCAAGGGATTTCTCTGGATAGACAGTTATGCACTCATTTTTGAAAGGGTGTACTTATGAGAAGGGAGATTCTGCAGTCTATACCAAAGTCTTTGATATTAATAGGAATGTATGTACATCTTAACTTTAAAAAGTTTTAGAGTTAGTTTAAGAGTATGTAAATGTTTCTGATGTTTTGATTGTAATTAAAACCTTTTAATGTAGTTTTGTTCAAACAACTGAAAGAAATGGTGAAGACAATGTTAAGCAAAATAACATCAGTAACTGATCGAGGAAAGCCTCATTTTAGAGACACCATTGTAACAAACTGTCTCCAACTATTATTTTGGCTTACAATATTTTTAGTTACAGGAAGATTAAAAAAAAAGTGGCTTCCATTATCTCTTGCAATGACACAAAGGGAAACATGGAGAGAGACTATTTTTTTAATCGCTGCAGGGAGTAACCTATCTTTTGATTCAGTAGTCAGGGACAAACTAATGTTAAACAATTGGCATTAGCTAAGCAAATGCCTTTTCTGAGCTAGACTGTGAACTTTCACCACATGCTGGAAATACACTCCAGAGATGTATTCTTTCTCTTACGGCTCTGTGCTGTAATGTTAGTTCTTCAGTGCTGAAACAACAAGCATGGAATAAATAAAGCATATTAATACCTAGAATAAATAAAATATTTATTTCTTTTCTTCAAGGAATAAATAAGTTCACACTCACTATAGAGTGTCTTATGAACAACTCACAGAACATAAACATGGGAGGGGTTACATTTTGGCTTTGTTTTTGCAGTTTCCTTGATCTATCTACTAAGTCCTATCTGTTTTCATTGAAGATATTTTTCAGGGTAAAAGAAAGAGAGATTCTCCTGTGTTATCAGTAAGGAGATGTTGCAAGTAAGCATTCATGTACAGAATTGAGAACTGATTTTGTTTGATGATGTTTTATGTGTCATTATTTGGTGATAAATATGGGAATAGAGATCAGCCAGTCCAGGGTTGGAAAGGAATTCTGGTTCTGGGACAGAAATGTTAAGGATTTTATGTGACATGGCTTAGTGTCTAGATTCAAAAATATTTAGAGGCAGAAAGATATAAGTAGTCCTTTAATTCCTCATTGAAATAAACTGAAAGAGAGTCCTAGGAATATATGACAACTCCCATAGGTGTGATTCCCTTGCCTTGAATGACCTAGGTGGTTAATTTCTTTTTCAAAGTTACTTGGCAGTTAACAGTCCTAGTACTTGGACCACATTTTTCTAGATGTTTAGCTAAATATCTTGAGCTGTAGTTGAATCACTTTGAAAGATACAGTGCTTTTATGAAAAATGGGCTATATTCATTAAAGGAAAGGCTAGGCTATCTAGAGAAACATGGGCCTCAACATGTTTATGGAATTACTCACCAGGATAGGCTTAAATTGGTTGTGTCCCTAAAAAAGAAAGAAAGAAACCTGGAAAATAGGGAATACTATTTCAACAGCTTTAAACAATCTAGACTCTCAGGTATGCCATGCTCATAGACCTATCGAGTTTTTGGATGGAAACTCCAAAAAACAAATGTAGTAAAAATCTGTGCACTATGCAGAGCAACAAATCTGCTAGATTGCCATCTGATATTACTCTATATGATAGTACATAAATTATTAGTCTTAAGGCATTTTTAAATTTTTTTTTTTATATGACAAGGCTGTTAATGGTCATTTTGAGGAGTCAGGTGAGTGTGATGGCTTTATTAGGGAGATTAGTTTAAGAAAAATCAAATAATAGATGGTAGGAACTAGTTAATTTAGTCCGACAAACAAAAGCAAAATGTTGACACTGGCTCAGACCTTTGGGGTATTTTGTTCCTATTTACATAGTCTGACTACAATAGATATTGTCTCCAAGCAGAAGCCAGACTATACTGCGTAAACAGTGAGTTGCCAAATAGTTGATAATAGATAACTGACTGCTGCACACTTGCTTGACACATTCACTAGACTGTACCTTTGGAATGAAATTCTTGATCTAGTGCTTTGGAGGTGTCTTGTTTACATTGAATGGGTGATTGCACAGCTACACAATGACTTGGCTGGTGGTTTTAAGGGAAGCTGGGAACAATTTGGATATGAAATAATCGAATCAGAGAATTATCAATAACCTTTCACTTGGAAGTGCTATACTAGCCCTGCCTATGCTGAGGACTTTTCTATAGAAGTGAAATATACTGGTAGCCTTAAAGGCAAGTATTTTGTACTGGTTTTTTTTTTTTTTTTTTTTGAGAGAGAGAAATACATCCCTGTAGTCCATAAAAAGGAAAGAAGAAATTCAGGAAGTTGATCAGTTTTCTATTTCACCTAGAATGAGGTTGATTCTTTTGATCTTGGGAGAGATATAACACCGTTAGAAGCTGGGAAAGTCATTTAACTGCTGTTTTTTACTACATTAGATACATAGAGTCATGTAATCATAGAATATCCCAAGTTTATCCAAGGACATACAAGGATTGTTGAGTCCAAAAATTCAGCAAAGCACAACTAACACAAGAGTGAGATCAACCGGTTAAAAGACACTGACATGTTTCATAATGCAGGTACATTTCTTGAAAAATTATTTCTTGGTTAAATTATGCTTTTCTACAATAGTAATTTCCATTAATTTTCTTCACCTATTGATTTAACCATCAAATGGAGAATAGAAACTGTAACTGGAAAATCAAAATAAACATCTATCAAAATTTGCATTAAGGTTTTGTAAATGATAGGTCAATAATAGACCCAGCATATTTTTAATAACGTGCCATTAGAGACTCCTAGAAATCCATGCATAATTTATAACAATGTATTGCTTATAACCACATATAGCATACATTGTCTATGTCTGTGACATGCTTGGGTCTGTTATTAAGAGTCTCTTAGCTATTCATGAACTATTTGTAAATAGGATGATAAATAATACATGCCCAAACCTTTTCTTTATTCTCAGTGACATCATCTTCATCACCCTCAGCCAATTACTCACTATTGTAACTGCTACTCCTTTTCTGTAAATAGATTCTAGACCCTTCCAGTACTGTGTAGCTTGGTTTTTAGCAGGAAGTTTGTTTAGAAACAGCTTGTACATTTCCTGCTATACTAAGATGGTCCTAGTCCTCAGATGAAGTGTTTCTGTGAAATCAAATTCTATCATCACTTTTCTTCTGCACTGTGGGATGGTGTGTAACTATAAATACTGTTTTAGTCACTGCTAAGTTGCTAGTAGAGTTCTTCCCAACATTGATAGAGATTTTGTGCGTATCCACAAGAAGATATTTATCATCATCATTCTCCAAAAATCATGACCTATTATTTTTCACTTAGCACTGAAATCATTCAATATAGACAATTTATGCTATTTTCCTGCATTTTACTTATTTTTGACAGTCTTTGTGTAGTAAGGTTTTCTTCCTGACCTTGCCTTTCTTCCCTCTGTTATCCTTAATATAAACAGCACTGTCCCCTCCATGTTCCTCTGCTGATTACCTCTTCTAGTTCTTTTTTATCCCCAGTTCGTACTTTCAGATCCCAGAAGCTGAAGAAATGCTGCTCCACCCCTCAAAACAAAAATAAAATAAAAGAGACCCTGCCTTGAAGCAGCTTCAGTGGTGAGACTGCACTGTGAAAATGAGAATGAGGGCTCACATTCAGTTTATACTGAAGTCCTTGTTGGGCAGCAGAAGTGACATTTAATCCGTCAAACTGGATTATCTTCCATCTGCTGGTGTACTGATAAAAGGGTCAACAGATCGTTAGGAACATCCTGAGGAAGGTAATTTCTCAAAGGATCAATGTTAAATCCCAGACTATGAGCAATTTTTTGTTTTTATTTTTTAATTTATTTTTATATTTTTCTTGGGGTAGTTACACCAAAACATTATAGAGAAAGTATGAATAACCAGTCTGCTCACACTCATTTAAACTTTGATTTTACTACTGCTCAAATTAAATTAGTTTCATTCCTGAATCCCATACAAAGATCTGTGCCATTCCCCAGTCTTTCAGAAGAACACAGTGCTCTGTGTTGACAGGTAAAAATCATGGTGCACAGTTCAGGTGTTACTGCTTTGATCTGTTGCTCCGCTTCTTTGCCGTGCATTGCTGTTCCTAACGTGGATACAATAGAAAGAGATTTCTGTTCACAATTCTGATGTTCTGGTATAAAATTGTCATTTTGGATGAACCTGCTTTCACAGGTGGTTCAAGCAAAATTCCAGGGGTGACTTAAGTACAGACACAATCATTTTCAGCTGCATTTTGCCTTGGGCAATAGCACAGACAGCTGGAAATAACAGTGCTTAGCTGCCACCATTAGGTGCATGGTCTGCCCTTGGTCTCGTGAATGTCCTTGCGGCTTCAATTCTGTCTTAAAAGCTCCTTCTTTCTTAGATATATAGAAGCCATGCATCCCCCTTTTAATTCCAGAATATGACCTTCGAAATCAAGGTTGTACATTCTGTTTTGAAGAATGATTAGGAGATGCAGTTGCAGGAGAGATTTTGCCTATTTTACTCATTACCTGTGGAGAATAAGTCTCAGATTTCAGAGTTCAGAAGTCTCTTGATTTGTTACATCAAATAAAGGCCTGGATTCTGTGATATGGTTGTGGTATCCAGCTCATGAAGTCCGTTGTATGGTCAAGGTAACAGGGAGGCATAGTAGTTGTGTGGGATATGGGTTTAGTTTATTTGTAGAGGTTTAATTTTCTGGCTTAAAAACATACAAGCAAATGTGTGAGCTAGCTGTTCCATTGAAGAACAACCAATTTCTATTTCTTGATATGCTTTTAAAATGGCACGTTACAGTCTTTGTTAATTTTCTCTGGAAAATAAGGAAGTTTATGTTGTAAGGGGGCTTGTAATGAAAGTTCTGGAGAGCAGAGATTTTAGCAGCTGTCACAAGAAGCACTGTTGCCTCAACTGGCCTTGGCTTTGGGAGTCTATGCCTTTGGGTTCCTCTTCACATACGTCAGAGAGGCTCTGAGGCTATTTCATGTTTCAGTGCATTTTCCCTAAAAAATCTGCTAAACATTTGCTGTCCATATTTCTTCTTCTTTCCTGCTCCCTCTTTATACTTAGGCTTTTAAGATGGATGTGAAAATTGTCAGAACAGAAACAGAAATAACATTTGTGTTAACTGTAAGAGTTAGCTAAGGTGACTGATCAAGTACTCCTGCTTTATGCATCAGCTGAAGTTTGTTTACTATGTATCTCAACCAAATGTGAGTGTATGAAATATGTACCAAGTAATGATTAGGAAACGTGTTGCAAAATGGAAACGTGCCTTTGAACAATTGAAAAGCAGATTTAGTTATTAACTGTTCATTTAAAATTGTAATTTATTGTGAATTATTATATTATTACCAGTAACAGGTGTACAAAAAATGGTTTTACTTAAACTAGATGGAATCATCTTCATCATCACATTTTATGTACACAGATCTACACTTTTTTATTTCAAATTCATTGCCCTTTGTGCATTTTCAGAAGATGATGTGCTGTTTAAATGGTGGATTCCTCTTAAAATCAGTGTGAGTTTTACGACTGACACAATGAATACATCTAAACTTTGTGAAACTTTGTTGTATGAACAAATCGTTCTTTAAAAAATTCTTTTTTTTAGTGAAAAACTCATCAGATTTTGAAATATGAAATGCACAAAACCCTAAATACTTAATACTAGTAGCATGTCCAAATAGCTAACAGCTTATAGCAGGAGGGATGTTAACAGACATGTTTTACTTAGCCTTGCATTATTACTTAGGGTAGATAGGGAAAACTGAGTTTTAAAATAGTTTAAATACAATTGTCATCCTATCTCTCATGATATACTTTTCGGTATCCATGAGTTCCATCCGTATACTATTATTAGACTTTTGTTATTAGCAGTCTTGGTTTTGGACAGATGGCAAAAAAGAAGCAACAGTGGGACCAAATATTCATTGCAACTGAGTAATAGTTATACTGCAACAAATTTAACATAAAATAGTTCACAAATGTCAGAATAGACAGCACTGTGAAAGTAGCAAATCAGGAAAAAGATAAGAACACCCATTATTCCCAACTGTTTCTAGATTTATTAGAAAATTAATGTGAGATATTGTTCTTCTGCTTCCCTTTCAGGAAGGCTTGTGCTGAACAGACTGTACTCTATCCTTGCTCTGGTGGGCACAGAATACCTTATGGCTTCTAACGTATGGTTGGATGGCCATTGTGATTTCTTTAGTAAAGCTGAGTGATAGCAAAAATAAGCCATGAATAGAGGATAAAGTTCATGATTTTATTGGTGGGTGTGCCTTTGCAATACTTATTTAAAAATGGCACAGAGCAGAGCAAAAGTAGGTGTACTGTGCCTTATTCTGAGATATAGCTGGCCTGAACCAGATGGTGGCTCAGATGCTTGATGGTTTAGTTACTCCATTAGCTAGCAGCATTACTTAAAGATCTATTAAACCATTTTGTAGTGCTCTGATGTATGACTTCAGATTAATATCTACAGTGACATTTCTTTAGTATTAAGTCAGATTGCCCAGCAGCAGTTCCATATTGCAAACTTCTGCTCCAGGGAAATCTCAAGGCATTACTGGAGGAAACTCTGAATTACCTTGTAAATAGGCTTAGAGATGATTGTTAAAATTTATCTTTTTTTTGTGTGTGTGTGTAAACCAAATGTATTTCTAATTCAGAGAAGTCTAAATAATAAATAGTAAGAACAGATCACAGCTGAACCTTCCTAGTGGCTTCAGCCTCAGGAGACACACTTCTGTGGGAGAAACAAAAACATGGTGTTATTTATCCTGAAAGCTGACACAGCACTCTTTTTACTTCTAGGCTTAATGTGAACATACGCATTTGTGGTTTACTGAAATAAAATAGGTCAAGGATTAAAACATAATTAATTACACACATTTTCTATAGTGCATCCCAAAACCCTGTGGCTGAATGAATTCCGTTAGGTATAGACACCATTTTTCTGGCTTCAGACTTCAGTTTTGTCAACAGAGAGTACATGCAGTTCCTCAGATCTCTGGATTGATAATGCACATCTGCCCTATCTTCACCTGCTCTGTCTATTGAGATGCATTTTCTTTATCTGTTTTGTGACAGATACATAATTGGCTTTACCTTATTATTCCTCTGAACTGAAAGCAAGTTTTGTACGTGTTACTACACTTCCATAAAAAAACAGCTAAACCAGCCTATAACAACACATTTATTGCAGTTGAATGCAAGAGGCTTGTAAGCATTTGAAGGTGAGATTGTTTCTCACGGACATTATCCCAAAAGACGGAAGAGTTGCACAGTAGCATAAATATGCTCCCTTGCAAAATTCTGCTTCTCAGTGTGTTTGCTGCACTGCAAGATTTCAGGGCACAGGAGGTACCTAAAAGCTCCCTCTCCAGCTAAGCACCACCAACTGCATGAGCGTGCAGCCCAGGCTGTGCTCCACTAAGTGACTGATCAGGCTCTCGCCACTTTCACAAGGGAAGCACTTTAACCTCCTACAAACACAGCCAGCCCAGTGCCAGTCAGCTCATCTACTATCCACTAAGTAGATCTGCTGAGGATTCTGTGCCAAGGGCAGAAACTGGGGAGCTGGCAGAGAGCACCCCTCTCAGCCTAGACTCAAGTCAGGAGGGTGCCTGGGGAACTGAGGCTCATTATTGCCCAGCTCTGCCCAAGCACAGCTACTTGTCTCTCACACAGAGCAAAGGCATTCAGTCGTTTATTAACTGTTGTATGCATAATGCCAACATGTATACATCTGTGCCTATATATGGCCTTCTGTTTATGCTTTGCAGTTACCCAGTCCTTGGGGCTCTTTGGTGCATACACAAGAACACATCTTTACTTGTGCTGCCTCGAGCTGTTGCTCAGCCTGGCATGTACAAAAGACTCCTTTCAGTGAATGGCTTCCAGGCCTTGCAGGTTTTTGCATAGTTAAATGAGTGCCATAAAATTATCCCCAGTGTTCTGCCCCCTCTACTCAGCAGAGATGATCAAAAACTTTTTCCAAAATATAACTTCTTGTCATCAATGTGTTGAATTTTTGGAACATTTCAACTGGCTCCACTACTGAGTTCTCATCTGTTGTAATTTCTCCTCCTGGGCAGGAGAAAACCAAAAGGCCAGCCTTTGGACTGGGAGCCAATGGATTAATTTTGTTTTCCAAGTGTCAAATGTTACAAGACAAAGAGATTTTGTAATAGTGCTGGACTTCTTATAGCCTTTACGAACAGACTCACTTATTAAAATTATTATTTCCACAACTCATCTAGAGAATTAAAAGCTCTAGTTTGCTCTGTCTAAACAGAAACCTCACTGCTAGAGAAATGATCTTGTGAAACAGCTCCAAGCTCTTAGTTCCTATTTTTACCACTAAATTTGCCTGCAGCTGCCAGTTTGAATTACTTCCATCCTTTCTGTGCTTAGAACAACGAAGGGAGTAGAGAAAAGAGAAAAAAGAGAATCTGTAGAGATTTTGATTCTTTAAGAAGTAACAAGAGTTTTCATCTCTGAAAACTGGTAAGCAAATGGACAGAACAATGGATATTTTCCTAATTTGTCCTTGTTAGTTCCTTCCTTTACCTCATGTAACCAAATGGCTCATAACCATTACACTATAATTTCATAGGCTATCTAAGACAAAAATGCAACTTAGTTTCCAGCAGCGATCTTATTTGACTCTTATGCATCGTTGAGTTTTGCAAGGTCAAAGAGTTTGCAATTTGGAAAATAAAACCTTTCCACATCCATATTTAAGAATTCAAAAACAAAGCTTGGGTTTATAAATCTAACAGTTATGCTTTTAATGATACGTGTGATGAATAAAAGGTACAGCATGAAAAGGCATGGGGCAAACACTGTAGTTTTGATTTATAGAGTCTGATGTGTGTTGACCTCACTCTGTCTACAAAGCAAGGGAGTGTGGGCTTGTCTCGTCATATCACTTATATTACAGTGATCAGCCTACTGTAATTTTTATCTGTTTTCTGAGAAATAGGCAGTCTGGTGTTTCTCATTTCTTATCCTCTGTGACCTAAAAGATTGTGTTGAAATAATTGAGTATTGATTGATAACTTGACGGTTAAATTTGAAAGAAAATGCATTTTATTATATATTATTCACAGTAAAAAAAAAAAAAAAAAAAAAAAAAAAAGAGAGAGAGAGAGAGAGAAAGGAAAATGTAGTGGAATTTCAGGAGTTTTGCAGCAACACTCTCTCAAGCTTCATCATGCCATTTATTAAATTTGATTCCTGCATTTTCTCAACTGTGCAACAGAAAGAGAACGGATTTAAGGTTCTTTCCCATGATGCATTCACATTTAAGGATGTTCAATAACTGCTACTTTTTTCTCCAAATTCCACTCATGTGACTATGCTAAAAATAACTCTGCCTGTGATTTCTGGCTTTGTAGATTTTCTATATTTAGGGTAAGAGGATGAGGTAGGGGCTTGGAGTAAAACTGATTACTCAGTGAAGAGTGTCTTTCTCAGTAAATCTCATATAAAGAAATAGATACTAATTGACAGAATTAACTCAAATTAATACTGGTTTTTCACAACCTAATAACATGTTCTATATTCAGACAGACCGGGAAAAGTAGATCTCTTCAGAATCCTTTGAACTTCTATTAATTCTATTTTAAATATGTAAATTTAGATGAAAGGTGGAAATCAGAAACTGTTTACTGCATACATTTATCTTCTATTCCTTGGAGAATTAAGTAATGTTTAAAGCAAAAAGTAGATTCTCAATCACCAAGGGAACAGGTTGACTTATACCAATAGTATGAACATGTTGAAGTGGAAAGTAACATCTTTTTCGTGATGTTTAGGGTTGGGGATTTTGTTTAGTTGCTGGTAGTTTTACAAAATGAGGCAATGGAAAAAAAATGATGTTAATGAGCCTTTTAAAATCTGTGAAAAGAAAGGCTGTGTGGATGAGTGCCTGGGAACATTAATGCCAAAGGAACAAGACACAGCAGGCAATAGGGAAGAAAATAAAATATCACCGGGTGAGAAACAGATTTACCAACAAATAGCCAAGTGATTTCAGATAGGGAGAATTTTGCTTTCTTAAGTTCCTCAGAACTGACTGTCAATCTGAGGCTTTACATTTTTGACATGGTTGAGTTCTTGCCACTAATTTAATAATAGCTGAGACCAGGCAGAAACATGTCTGAGGACTAATTGAGAAGACAGTCTGCTGGACAAAATATATCTGCTCTCAGTGGATAGTAAGTGGAAGACTATTGATCTGAGTTGGGAAGAATTGTCTCCTCTTTTAGACTAAAGATTTTTTTGACCCTATCTATTAGCTTTTCGTAGGATACTGGCATGTACTGGGAAAAATGTAAATACTAAGTCTCTTGCACATGGCCAGTGTAATATAAAGGAGTCTTACTATGAATGAAAGCATAGACATGCATGTTTGTTTTACTAGTAAATTTTGTATTTTTATACTGATATACCCTCCTGGTGGATAATATCAATTTTCAAATAAAACTCCAGTGTGGATTTCTCTAGACATACACAACCAATGAATTTTGAATATTGTGAAAACTAAGGGAAGATGTGTATTTATATATATATGTATGTATTTATTGTACATACACACATAAAACATGAAATACATTGTGTTGTGATTTCTCTATTATCAATATCTGCCAAAGCTTGTCTGTCACTTCTGTTGCTTCAGAAGACAATTATTAGAGAAAGTAGCACAGTCTTGGAGTCAAATGGTCTTTATGATCATTCATTTGTGATGAATTTCAGCTGAATATTGAATCATTTTTTTCTTTTTTTTGCACTTTGCTATTATGTATGCTTGAAAAAGTGGACAGTAAATCTAGATTGTCTGCAGAACTGGAGGTCTGGGAATGACAGTTGTGCTTGAAATCCATTGGCATATCCACATTGGCTTTCGGATCCTCAGATGTGTAGGCTAGGAGATGCTATTTTCATAAAGGAGAAACTGAACAAGGGGTAGCAATATGAGAGTTAAGAAAAGAGAATCCTTGCAGCCTTCCCATGGGACACAGAGAGAGAAAGCTGCATCAAGAACACCCTGCTTTTCTATTCTTTTTATTTTTATCCTGGGTCATATTACTTTTCAACATAATTGTTAACATATTAGCCAGACCTTTCTGATCTCTTTTTTTTTTCTTGGACTAACATTCCTGTCTTGTACAAAATTTAATAGTAGTTCAGAGTGTGCCATATTTGAAGCTCTGCAAATGATTACAAAATTTCAGATGCTATCATTACATAAAACACCATCACTGAAAGTCATATGCCCAGGAGAAAAGTGGTTTTAGATGCTAGTTTATACTGCTCAAAACCACTATGATATCATAGAATCATAGAATGCTTTGGGTTGGAAGAGACCTTAAAGATTACCCGGTTCCAACCTCCTGCCCATGGGCAGGACTGCAATCCACTAGATCAGGCTGCTCAGGGCCCATCCAATCTGGACTTGAATGCCTCTAGAGATGGGGTTTACAGAGGTTCTCTGGGAAATCTCTTCCAATGCCTCATCACTGAGAAAAAATTACAGTTTACCATCTAATCTAAGTCTAATCATAAATTTTTCTCCAGACTGAATATGCCTAATTCCCTCATCCTTTCTTCATTGGAGAAGTGTTCCAGCCCTCTGATCATCTTCATGGCCCTCCTCCGGACTCATTCCAGTATCATAGAACTATTGCTCTCAAGAGCCAAAAATGCAAGACTCAGTAATGAATCTTACCTTTTTATTTTAACAGCTTCCCAGAGGATAAGATAAGGAGGAGTTATATTAAACTTACAGAAGATATTAAAGTCAAAGCAAACATAAGTGTGTGCAGAAGAATTAGGGAACCACACTGAAAAACAATAATAAATTTAATGCCTCATCTTGAGTTATATAGAGAAATTTAATACACGAATGTGTGAGTAGAATATCCAGATCTGTGGTGATAACTTTTTGGAAGGATATTTTTACTTGTGAGTCTGTCCATAACTAACTAGCAAAGATTAGGAGGTCCCCATCACAGCAGGCAGATATCTGATACAATACTCTCTTTTTTTACTTTTTTTTTTTTTTTTTTTTTTTTTTTTTTTTTTTTTTTTTATGTGTGTATCAACATATTACACATACATTTGTAGGATTCCTTCTCTTTCTTCTGAAGGATCTGATTGCTGTCAAGTCCCTGGACTGTGCTCACCCGCTGACCTTCTATGGCAGTTCCTATGTTTATATTATGTTTGAAACCACACACATGGATATAGATGTCCATGGTTAGATACCCAATGGGTAGAGAGTCTTGGATGCCTGGCCAGAAAGTTGGTGAGAATTTAGGTTAAACAGTTATCTAGTCCTTACCTCAGCCAATTCCAGCCTTTCTTCCCCACGCCATAGAAATATTTCAGTTTTGTTGTTTTTTTCTTTTTTTTCAAAGATGGTTTCTGTATTACTCACCTCTTTCTGTCTCAAAATGGGGTTTAGTACTTTTTTTGTTTTGTTTTGTTTTTGTTTGTTTGGCCCTCAAAAGCATCCACAGCTCTTCCTTGAAGTAAGTCAGAGAAGAGTAAAAATATATTAGGAACATGTCTTCATTCTGCTTCAGATTACTGAGGGCAGAAGTGCAAACAGTCCTGCATTAACTGGGAGAGATGTGCAGTGTTACTCTGTCCTCGAGATTTCTCCTCTCCTTCCTGCCTAGCACGTCCATTAGCACTGCTAGCAGCTGTGAGTACACTCTTAAGTGATGCTCAAGAAAATAGGTTATGTCACTAAGCACCATTCTGTCTGTGCTGTTTTTGTCTGGCTCTATTGTTAACTTTTTCATGTACGTGTTCCTGATGGTGTTATTCTGACAGTGATCTGTGACACAAAAGCTGGGCGTACCTCAGGATGCACATAATATCTTTGCAGGTGGCTGAGCACACCAGGAAATCTTTCTGATCTACAAACTACCTGCTTAGTTTCCCCCTTTCTCCTCTCTAGCCTGACCATGGTGCCAGTGATGGACTATGAAGTCTTGAAGAAAAACTATCCTATTATCTGTCTTTTGTCAGAAGTAGTCAATTGCATGTGACTTGTATGAATCATATTGTATTTTACATTAGATTATTTTCAAGAATTCCTAATTTAGTTCTTGTTGGCATTATCAATTTCTAAGTGGACTCAGAGGTTATAGAAAAATCCATTCTCGGAGATGGGGTATCTTCCATCTCTCCTCTCTCATGGGCGTATATGATGATATCATTCCATAGAAAGAAAAAGAAAGCATTATGTAGAAGTTACATGGTAGATGAAGTCTCCATAGGTTGGAGAATTCAGAATACTGGAAACAGTGTGACTGATGATGGAGGTGAAGGGCAGAGAAAATTAAGTGGAAATAAATCAAAGCAGAGGTGAAGAGTGGAAGATGAAAGAAAGAAGCTCAGAGAAACCCATGAGATCAGAAATATATCCTTGCCTGAACTGTGCAGTCTTTAATACAAAGGACAGTCTAGAATTATCTCAGTGTGAGGGACCACTATGAATTTGTAAATGAAGCTGAAAAAAGGATAAAATTCCAGTGCAACTAGCTGTTTGAAAAAGCCATTGACAATCTTCCAGAGGGACCTGGACAGGCTTGAGGGGAGAGCCCAACCTCCTGAAGTTCAACTAGGCCAAGTGCAAGGTCTCACAATACAGGTTGAGCAGAGAATGGCTTGAGAGCAGCCCTGAGGAATGGGATTTGGGAGTGTTGATTGATGAAAGATTCAACATGAGCCAGCAGTGTCTGCTTGCAGCCCAGTAGGCCAACCATATCCTAGGATGCATTAAGAGAAGTGGGACCAGCAAGTAGAGGGAAGTGATTCTGCCCCTCTACTCTGCTCTTGTGAGACCCCACCTAGAGTACTGAATGTTCCCAACACAAGAAGAACATGGACTTATTGGAGCAGGTTCAGAGGAGGGCCACGAAGATGGTGAGAGGGCTGAAGCACCTCCCCTGTGAGGACAGGCTGAGAGAGCCGGGCCTTTTCAGCCTGGAGAAGGGAAGGCTCTGAGGAGACATTATAGCAGCCTTCCAGTACCTGAAGGGGCATACAGGAAAGCTGGGGAGGGACTTTTTATAAGGGCAGGTAGCAACAGGATGAGGGGAAATGGTTTTAAACTGGAAGAGTATAGATTTAGACTAGATATTAGAAAGAAATTCTTTACTGTGAGGATGGTGAGACACTGGAACAGGTTGCCCAGAGAGATTGTGGATGCCCCATCCCTGGAAGCACTCAAGGCCAGGCTGGATGGAGCTTTGAGCAACCTGGTCTAGAGGAAGGTGTCCCTGCCTATAGCAGAGGGGTTGGAACTTAGATGATTTCTAAGATCCCTTTCAATCCAAACCACTCTATGATTCTGTGATTAATTCTATGATCTTACCCTCCACTCCACTTATCTGCAGTGTAAGACTAACCAAAATAGCAATTTTTTTAATCCCCTGATACAAATAATTAAGTCATATCAAAATCTTTAGAGTGCTTTGTCTTTAGAATACCAACAGGCAAAAAGCCCGTGGGAGCAGAAAGGAAGAAAAAGTCTAGAAAATCCAAGCCCAAAGGAAATATTTGGCACAACATTTCTATTGAAATTACAACAGTAAGGGTAAAACTCACACAAACAAAACCCCGAATTATCTGTACTCGTGTTTGATTACAAACTTCCTAAAACTCATGCTCAATCCACATTTCCTCAACTGAATGTAAAATCTTCTCTAATAAGAACAATAAATAAGATTTTGGTGGGGCAAAACCATGCTGTATATTACATATGCAACAATTGAAACTTATCCCAAAGACTGTGTGACACTGGGACTGAGACTCCAGCAAAAGCTCTATTTATCTACTGAATACGTGTTTCACTATAGCAATAGCTGGACACTCCCAGCAAGTGTAGGGACAAAAAATAATGCAGCATTTTTCTCAACAGATATCAAGTTAAAAAAAAAAAAAAAAAAAAAAAACAAGAACAACAAAACCCAAACAGACATGACGTGCAAAAAGATATAAATCTCCTTTTGAATTGATAAATCCTTCTGTGTTAATAGTCCCACTCTTTTGGGAGAAATATTGGGTAAACTGAATGGTCTGAACAAGGAACTGAGGCTGCAAAGGCTTATTTCAAATCTGAATATTCAGGGAAATTAGGAAATTGTGCTGGTGGCACAGAAGAGGATCTTTTGTGGTATAGATTTTCTACCTGAAACCTAGGGTGGTAAGAGAACAATATTAGTAGTTATATTAGTTCCCTAGGACTTTGGGAGCTTGTGTCCTTCTTCATAGCAACTCCTGACCCTACCATTTCTTTTTTTTTCAAATTTCAAGGACTTTTAGCTTGGTCTGATGTCAGTTTTGTAATGATATTAATTTTTCTGAAACTTACCTCTGGGGAAAACCCCTTCTAATTCTGGTCTGGCTCACTTCCTCTTTCTTTCAGTGTTTATTCAGGCCTACTTCCTTACAGATATTTGAATACATAGGCTACTAGCTAAGGGCCTAACTCTCACTGAAGTCAAAACCAGATTCTATTATTTTTTGGACTTCTGATATTTTTGAGTTTCTGTGGTTGACAGTCTCGGTTTCCTCTCCTTCTACCATGTCCATTTAAATATCTACTGAGCTGAATATCCTGATGTCTGTCCCTGTCTTCAAGGCTTTACAAATATTTCATGAGCTGTGCTTTGGCAGAGCAAAAGAGCTCTTTGTAACAGATAAATCCACAGACCTTGAATTTAAGTGATCTATCCCACTTCAGAGTGGAGAGAGCATATAATGTTTTAGTTCATGGTGCATACAGTTCTGGCAAAATTTCCAAGACATATAATGTTCTAAAATGAATAGCTTTGACCAAATTCCATACAACTCACATTTTAAGCTAAAAATGCAGTCATGAATTAGGATGGGAAATTAAAAATAGAATATACTGTACAAATTATTGTAAGTACTGAACACCTGAGCATTTAATTCTAGTCTTGCAAATGATATAATTGTTTTATAAAACCTAGTAGTGATGAGAGTGTTTAAGTGCTGGTCAAAAATATATTAAGAGACAACAGTGGAGTTTAGTTTTCTCTTTGTATTGAGGCTTATCCATTATTTTATAAGATTGGCTCACTGGAGTACTCGCCAAACAGGCAATCAGGCTGTCTTGCAGTAGGTCTACCTGAAACTCACAGTTAGCTATGTGGAAAATTGCTAATTGAAAAATGATTATTGCCTAAAATGTCTTGGAGCTATGTAGAAATGCCAGTCTTGAAAGCATTCTATTACTTTCAGTATCTGATGAACTGGAATACTCCCATCAGTGGTTTGTTACCTTCTGGTTAGAGTGAGGAAAGACTCTCAAGTTATATTTCCCTCCCAAATTCTCCCTTGTAAATTTCTGAAATCTGTCCTTTCCTTTAGAGGTTGAGAAAATGATTATGTAGGTATATCTTAATTATTTTGCCTACTGAGATAAATAGTGGGAACTCTCAACCATAGCAGTAATGTTTTTAAGAGTCCTGCTGTGTGGTTGGAAAGCTTTTACACCCAAAAGTATAGGGTGTAAAAATCAACAATAGAGGTGATAAATGACATCTTCCGCCGTTTGCATGTCTGTAGAAGACTTCCTCTTATTCATTTCATCAATCTAGAAGTGCAGACAGCAGTAAGGCTAAAATGAGGTTAGTTCTGAGATGGATTGAATCTGTCAGTGTGCACTAAACTTTGGCAGAGTTCCATAGCAGCCTGGAAGTTGGTGAACTACAATGAAGAAGCATTTTCATTGCTATGAACTAGACGTGTCAGCATGCTGATGCCTAGGATCCAGAAGAAAACAGAGCCTTCAGGAGTTATCACACCTGCTTCCAGTAACGAATGATCTGTTACTTCTTAACTCTTCTCTTACACCAACCTGTGTTTGTATTCTACTGGACTCCATGATAACTTTGAAGCTTGCATTAAGAATCTTTCAAAAGATTAACTCTCATACACAGTACAGAACTCGGCAGACAATAACTACAACCCTGCCAACTAAATAAATTTGTCCAGTGAATTTCATCACTGGTTTGCAATACTCATACAAATGTAATATCCAACTGTAAGTATATCGGTGATTCTGGTTGTCTATTGACTGTGGATTTTGATGAAAGCACACAAAGCACTTATACTGGAATGATCTCTACTGTGAAGTGGGCAATTTGTTTTGTTGAAAAGAATAGAATTGGATTTATTGTTTGCTAATTTGAAGCAGCTGCCACTTTATCATGTCACCTTATAATTCAGCATTGAAAGTTATATCCTGGCAAAATGCATCCAAGGGAAAATATTTTCTTCCAAGCTAAATATCTGATTTAAACTCAACTGTAGAAGGTCAGGATCAATAATGACATGACAAATAAACATGTTTTCGGCTGATCAGCAGGTATTCTAATTCATCAGCACTTTTAAAGATTTTTTACTGAGCTTTGTTTAAATCTGCTTTCATAGGAGCGCTATTTTGTAGCAATAAAGGAGCTTGGCACATAAAGCACAACTACAAGAAACTGCTATTAAAAGCAAATCTAATAAGATGCAATTTGGAAAATTTGTACAATCTACTGCAAAGTCCTGAAAGCATGACTTTTCTTAGTTTGTTTTTCTTTCAAAGAAATTTAGAAGGAGTTTAAATATATATATAAATCTTAAGGCCCAGTCACCTCTGGACATTGTGCTTGTGCAGTATCTAGAAGAGGTCACTCATAACTAGACTTTAAATGTGGCACTGAAACACATACTACCAATACTATGCATAATTTGAATATATTATTTAAATTCACAATTTAATGATGGCTTAGCTCTCTCCTGCCTCTGTCCTAAAATTAATTTTACTCTGCTTTCTCAGGTCCTGCTTCCTGCTAGCTTTGTAGTAACACAGTTTTTTAAAAAAGGGTTTCTCTCTTAGGTAATTATAGTCCTTTTCAAGAGCTATACTTTCAGCAGTATATCTGAACTAACAGAGTGCAACAAAATTCAAACCAGGTGTGGGAGGCTGCATCACCAGTCACTTCCCTGCTGTTGCTGCTTTCCACATCTGATCTTAATTTGATCCTTTTAGTCTGTAAAACTGTGCTGTAAAGTCACAGTTGGATATTTCATGAGAATCTCAGCATTTGCCTTTCCTTTCCAACACTAGAAAAATTAAAAAAGAAGACAAAAACAAGAGGAGAAAATTAACTCCATGACAGACATTTTATAGTTTAGTTCTACAGACAGGCAAAGGATTAAAAAAGTGGTTTTTTTTGTTTTTTAAATATGGTAGTACAAATTCACATACACTTTATCCTTACTGTCTTTTTTGTTTGAATGTGGAATTGGGAATCTTCAAAATATATTTCATCTTCTGTCCCACAAACAGCAGTGCCATGCTTCTTGCTGATCAGGTCAATTGGCTGTAATGCACTAAATGCTGATGTTGGCCTCATGAGAGTTCAGTGAATGCTTCTGTTTCAGTTTATTACCTGCAGATCCTGTTAGGAGAGATTACTGGATTGCACACATACTCACAGTGAGGTCTAACTAAAAATATCCATAACCATTTTAAACATTTGTTGAATCTTCTCGTGTTTAGTGATATAACTTAAATCATTCTGCAGATGATGTAAAATCTTTTTTTTTTCTTTCTGGTCTAGTTGTAGGTGTTCCTGTTCATTGCAGGACAGTTGGACTAGGTGACCTTCAAGGGTCCCTTCCAACTCAAATGATTCTGTGATTCTATGATTAATGTCTATTTAGAATCTTCTTCCCTGTAATTATTTTAGAGACTTGTCTGTGTTCCAGATTAAATTATCATTAAATGACTCTGCCCTTGGTAGTACTTCACCTATGTCTAAGAGATACATATTTATGAACATGTTTGAATCTATTTTTTTAGTTTATTTAATTGTGCAGTGATATGTACAAAAAGTTCTAGTGAGAATAGTACCCTGGAAATTCTAACTTTGTGGAACTCCATGGCTGATCTGAAGCTCAGCTACTACTGCTTCTGATAAACCACCAAGCTTTGCCTCACTGCATTCTAAGGGTGATATTTCTCTTCATGATTGTGTATTTGGGGAAAGTTTAAGTTTCCCTTTCACTTGCCGTAAAATTACTGCCGACAGTTTCAGTTCTTAACATAAGCTGTTTTAGGAAAATGAGAACCTTAAAATAGCTCTAAAATGTTGCATTGGCAAGTTTTTAAAAAAGTGAACTGAGTTCTGTGGTTGCTTTCAATATTTGGGCACTCTTTTCTATATACCAACATAGGTTGGGAATGTTGAGAAAATTCACAGACTGTTCTTTCAGCCCAACTGGCAGGACTCTGTTCCGGCAAGGAGGAGGGGCAGCTTGGCTCTTTTGATGGTGTGAAGTTGGGAAGCACACAGATCTAGAGCTTGTAGAGTTCCCATGTCCTGTAGTGTACATGTATTCCATGAACCAGACTTTCCAGATGTTGAACCTGTCTGCATGTTGTGCTGTGGTCCCAGTTGTTGAACCACAGATGTGTTGAATCCTTTTGATCCTGAAAAGTGACTAAGCATTTTTCACACATGTGGCTTGTTTCTCAGCAGTTCCTTCTTTAATTGGAAAACCACTTCCTGACACTTTTTTTTTTTTTTTTTTTTTGTGGCAGAAGATCTGTATAATGGCATTATACAGACTTTGTAACTAATACTACTGCCCTCATCTTTGTTGCATTTTTTATCTTACTGGAAAATCCTGATTCAGTTTTACACTTGAAGCAAGATACCTCTTCTGGCTTTTTTTTTAATTTCTTTTTTCTTTTTCTTTTTTTAATTTGACCTTTGATCTAAACCTAAAGCTTTTGGTTACGTATTGGTTTCTGTTATCTGTCCATATACTTCCAGACAGGAAATGCCAGCCTGGGGCAATCCTTTTTTCTTCTTTAGTATTTTGGCAGACATTCAGAATGAATAGATTTACTAGTACTAGGGTTTTAACTAGGATGGAATGACTTAGTAGGTTCTCTTTGATTGTTCCACTGTAATTTCTTAGCTAGTGTCAAGGTGTCAAGCTTCAGCTTCAAAACGAACTTCTAAAGCTATCCTGATGATTTAAGTGTAAACATAACATGCCATCCACAAAACTGAGGTGGGACTTTAAAGCAAATTACAAAGATATGGAACTCTGTTTCTTTAGATGTTGAGAGAGAGGCTGATGGAGTAGTAGAAAATATACAAAAGAAATAATTTGGGCTGACAGGGCTAGATGACCAAATAATATTTTCTATTTCTGACTAGTGAAAACATAAATATCTCCATATATGAGAGAAACCTAACACCATTAACCTGAACATAAACTCATGAAGGGCACAACAGAGTTGAGATTTCGCATCTGGTTGAAGTGGGGGTGGTGGGTCTGTATTAAAACAGTACTTTGAGCTTATAAATCATATTTCACCCTAATATTTATACATAGCTTGTTTTTCCAAAAAGGTTTTCTGAAAAAGGGAGAAAAAAAGGAGGAAAAAAAATGCTTTACATAAAAGGAATCCAGCTGTACATTCAAAAGAGTTGGCCATCTCATCAACTGGTTTAAATCAGGGTAATTCCATGGATTTGTAGCAGCTGGGAATCTGGCCCAGAGATTTGTCTAATCTCAGACCCAAGTGCTGATAGATAAGGAATTCCCATCAAAGAATTTGAAGCTCATGTTCTTTTTTTTTTTAATTATGAAAGTTCTGCAAAAATAGGCTGGAGAAAGATCTAAAACATTCAGCTTTTCCTAATTATGTTTTCCTTTGTTCCAGCTACTTTTAAAGGAACTTCTGTGTTTATTTCCTATTTGATATCTAACACATACAATTACTTACTAAGCAGAACAGTAAAATGTGTGTATTTTCCCTCTGGGGACTTTGTGTCCAGAATTGGACACAAAGACAACTGTGTTGCAAAGAGCTTTTAATGCCATAAGTTCAGCTGGAGGATTTGGTTCATGCTTTCTCATTCTGCTAGCCATCACTTACAAATCTCTATTTGATTTCTTATTCTGTTCTCTTTTCCTTCTTCCTGTAGACATGGTCTCACTGAACCGTGGAAATGATATATCTTCTACTGAATCAATTTCTTCTGCAATTTTTATAATAAACTGTGTAAATAGCTGTGAAATGGCAGTATTGTTTGTCATATTTTGGTGTAGAATGCTGGATTTGTCAGTCAAGTGAGAGTTTATGTGTGTTGTCATACACAAATATACTACATGCCAAACAGGATTGTCTGGGTGTAGCAAAAATGAAAATCAAAAAGTAAAGTAAAAAGATCCAAACTATATTTTTCCCTTGAGGTGCTGAATTCTCACAGTGACAGGGATGTTACAAGTGTTTTGAATTAAGAAAACTTAAGTGAAAAAGATGTGCTGATTCGCAATGATTTTGAAATGACAGGGAAATAGGGATTTCTTAGAAGCTTAGAAATATATTTAGAGACATTTTGAAATAATTTTCAACCAATTGTGTATGTCTTTCCTCCTGGACACAGCTATATATTAATATTGCAACTTATGTTTTACATGCGTACTCATTTGTATGTAAAAATATAGAAATATTGTTCCATAAAGTTACTTTCCTCAGAAAAAAAAGATACTCTTAAGGTAAGCTTAAATATTGTATCCAGTGACGATGGTTGAATTCTCAAAGTTCTTTTCTTTTGGCTTGGATTTATAGTATACAGATACGAATGTTTTATGACATCGAGTTAAGAATTGGGACAGCTGAGGAATCAACTCATATCTGTTCTGCCACCCCCATTACAGCTGGAGGTCATAGCATTCTGAGTCTGCCTAAACTCATCTTTAAACCCTATTATTATTAGAATTTAAACATGTGCTCGTGTGTCAAATCAAGCACTAGACAAGCCAGTGGGGTGGCTTACACTATGGAAAGGTAAACAGGTGTGTAAATATTCTCAGTATTGGGTTCCTTGTGGAGGAATGTCCTTTTTTTTTTTTTTTTTTTTCATGGGGAAGGTGATAGAATGAGCACTGGTATGTTAATTTTCTAGTCATTCTTCTAAACAAGTTGCAATATATCTCTGGTACATGATAGATATATCACTGAGAAATGTTTGGGTAATATATCTGGAAAAGGGTAGTATTGCTTATAAGAAAAGGGAAAGAAGGAGTGAATTGCCATAGGCACATGTGGAGGAACTGTTGACTGCATTTTCAGTACTTGAGAAGTTCTGGGCAGCTGATGTTTGAATAATTTTGAGAGCTTTGCTAGAGTATGTGTCAGCCTCTATGACACATTTTATCTTGGAGCAATGTCAGAGAAGGATGTCTTGAAAGAAAATTTAGCTGCTGTGATTAAACGAATCATACAGCTAACATAAAAGCAGGTACCATGAGACTTAGCACAGCACTGAAACATACAGTGAAAAGGAATACATAAAAAGGCAAGGAATTCTATTTCTAATCTACCACTAAGATTATGTTTGAAGAATGCTTATTTGTGACCCTCGCTGGCCTACTAAGATGATTAAAGGTGTTAGGAATATAATTGCAGATTGCTACTCCATAAGTTATGGCTGTTGGTTGACTGAAGAAGCCAGGGATGTTCCACTTGTATGGGTACAAATCCTCTATAGGAGTAATTTTGCAAGCTTTCATGTGGAAAGCATTAAAGAATTAAGGCTCTTTTAATTTATTTTGTTAATGAAGGAATATTTTCTTCAATGTTTATATTGCTGCTTCCACAAAACTTTTGGTGAGAAATCTAGAAATTAAATATTTGGCTGAAGCTTATCTTTGTTTTAACAAATCTTTTTATTTTATGGCTAGTTGTTTGTAAAGTTCCTTTGCAGCTTCTTTTCTGATTCCTTGATCTTAGTGAAATCTGAAGTAACCTCTTGCCTTCTACCTTCTCACACTGGGTGGAGTAAAATGCTTGTTCCCTTATGCTTACTGTAAAGGAATAGATAGAAGAAAAAGTGCTCTTTTATATTCTTCTTTTCCTGTGACAGAATTACATTAATTCCTACACTCCCAGCATTGCAGCTTTGTACGTTCTTCCTTGATAAATCAGGACAATAAAAAATATATTTAATTATGAACTTTATTTTAAAATATTTTCCAGTCTTAGGAATGAAGAAGTATATTAATCAGCTCATCATTACTTTTGAAAGCTTGTTGTCAAGTGAAAGGTCTATTAAATAAGAGAACTGCTCAATAACACATCAGAAGTAATGTCATATGTACTGTCATCAAGGCGTCAATCACCAGATCAGCTTTTGTCCATTATTTTTTTTTAACAAACAGAGTGTGAGTGGCACCTCAATTTCTCAGCTACAAGTATCTGAAATACTATTTGGAGTTTGACTACTATTGAGAATTAAAATCAGGGCGCAGCGGAGCTGGCTAAACACAATATTAGGAAAGAGATACCTACTGAGAGAAAAGCAGAGTTGCCTGTTTTTTCAGTAGTTTCTAGGACCTTTCTGGTGGTGTCCAAGTCAGGAAAGGGTGATTCCAATGTTCAGCAAGTGTTGATGAATGTCAGTGGGTGCCTTTTTTTCCACATGGAGGAATTCAATTATATATCTTTGCTTCATATGCACTTGCACATCAAATGCCATTCTGTCAGACTGCCCCTCAGCTGCTGTCCATCACACAGCAACAAAATGTAACTGAATATTGATGGGAGGTTTCAGCTTCTACTGCAGTGCCACCAACATAGCTCTGACAACATGGGCTAATATAATAAAATTGAAGGCATTACTTTTGGAGCAGCCTTCGTCTAATACTGCACATAACTTAACTTTCTTTTCTCTCATCACCTCTCATTTTGTGTGATATTTAAAAGATTTTATTAAATGTTAATGTGTAGTTATTCTTCCTTCTGTTTTATCAATCTTTTTTAAACTTTTTTTTTTTTTTTTTTTTTTTTGTCTTACAAGTTTATCAGAGCCCTACAGCTCAGTCAGTTTTCCTTCCTTTCTTTCTTCAAATGAATGCTGGCTTGCATAAATCACTATATGTCCCCCAGCTCTGGGATGTATTTGAAAATGCCATTGTCTTTTTTTTTCTGTAGAAAAGTGACAGACATTGCTTTCTTGAAGATTTCTGGCTTTTTTTTCTATTAAGGATTTCAGCCTAGTCTCCTGGCATTCCTATGGGTGGTAAGTTTGCTGGGAAAAAAAAAAAAAAAAAAAAAAAAAACCTGAAGGTACATTCAATTTCCTTGAGAAGAGAATTTCATAAGGAGAACTTGCTCTTTGAAAAACTCAGGTATGTGCCCCTAGACAAAAGCTCACATCATGGAGGAAAAAAGAGTCACGTTAACACCAGTTGCTATAACAATGACTCCCACTGTTTCACCAGAGATAACATTACTTTAAATATATCATGAATGTTACAGAAGTGTCATTAATCTCCATTGGAGAGAAAGATTTTCTATCACCAGGATAAGAATCTGACTGTTGTCCCCATTTTAACACCATTTAATGCAGATATAAGTAATTCTACTAAAACATTATGTTTTACACTAGGTCTGTCTTAAGATGTACTGCATGGCTAAAATTCCGTATTTCTTCATATAATTCTTTCTCAGAATGACCATTAAATTCTGAGGTTCTTAGAAGAAGACACAGTTGTTAATGGGCATTTCCCTGAATAACAGCTCACAGATTTGTCATGTTAGGAATGCCAATTTAGGTAATCAGTATTATATATATATTTGTGGAAGAAAAGCCCTGTTGCTCAGAAATAGTGAAAGGCCAATCTTTTTTTGATGGCAATACTACCATCCATTTTAGCAGTTGTGAGTCCACTATGCAAAAATGTAAAGACTTATTTCTTGTCTTAGGGAGTGGATAGATATTGGCTTAGTTTTGAACAAGAGTTATTCCTTCATGTGGTTTTCATTAAAGGAGTTACATCATAGAAGACTGTCAAATCCTTAATGTGACTTCAGCAGAGTTCATAGTGTGGAGAATTAGGTGTGAAGGTCGTCCGTCTGTCAGGTAAATAGCAGACAATCTCCACAATAAAATGGTAAGACAAATAAAAAAGAAAAGTTTTTTTTTTAAAAAAAAGGAGACTACATGAGTGTACAAGATTATTTATTTCTGATTGGAAGTAGGTGAGCACTCAATCTTATGTTACCTTAGAAGCATATTTGGCAGAATAAGTTTTTTTCCTTAAGTGTAGAGTACCAGTTTGCATCATTTAATTCCATTTTAAGAGCTCTAAACAACTTGAAAAGATTTTCAGCTTAACTAGAACACTTTTTTCTTCTACTTTACCTCTTAACTTGCATGTATTGGAAAAATTAAAGATTATTTTTAAGTATATTTATTCCAAAAAATGAAGTGTTAGCATTTAGGATTAAAACAAACAAACAAACCCAAAAAACTAAGGCTATTTTTTAAAAAACTATTTTTTTTTTTTTTTAACTGAAGAATTTAAAGCCACAACTATTTGTTTCGGTTTTCAGAGACTTCTCTGAAAGACACTGTAGGCTGCTCCATAGGAGAAGATTGTCAGATTGATTATTTTTGATTTTGTGCCATATGGACATCAGAAAATGGCTTGGAGTGAACAGCAATATGGTCACTGGCTTCTCTGAACAAATAAGATCCCTCCTATGGAGTTGTGCATCAGACTACATTTCAGGCAAGACCTCCTACTATTCCCAGAGTGATAAAAATACATGGAAACCTCACTAGCTACTGAAAAGTCTTGTAATAACTCTTGCCTTACTGTGTCAGTGCACTTAGAAGAGACAGTCTTGGCCTTTCACTGATGTGCAGCAAGTCCCTTCCACAGCCAGTTCTCTGTCTAAGAAAGACATCCAAGGTGGTTCACCTTTATGTGATTAGATGATCAGATTATTAGAGGACCATCAGGATAATTTATAATGCCAGTAGCCCAATCCTGAGCAAAGAAACTGGCAGAAAGCTGTGGCTGGATCTATTCTCTTGCTGCTGCTCTGAAAATGATACAGAGGTGTTAATATGAATAGAAATCAGGCATGTATCTCTTTTTCTCTTACAGTCTCAGAAAGAAAGAAGCAGGTCTCCTTTATTATCTTTTTCCTGCTCATATAATAAATAGGAAGAATCTCAAAAGGCGCCATGAGTTGTCAGCCAAAAAAATTATTTTCAGTCTATTTATAATCTTAAAACCATACAACCAGAAATGATAGGATGTACTAATCTAAATCATTATCTTAGCCACTGGTAGGTGCTTCTAAGCCACCTCCTCTGTTCAATAAGAATAAAGAATATATAAATATATACATCTTGAGACACATTCTTTACATATATACCTGTGATTAACTTTAACTTCTTTAAAGGACAATGAATCTAAAGTTTATGAGGAGCAGCAGTATTCAAAAGTAATTCGCCTAGCACAGTGTGTAATGCTTTTGCTGACAGAGAAGTTTGTCACTGATGCTCTTAACACTTTTGACAAAACTGCTGTCTCTGAGAGATTCTGTTTTATAAATCATCAGTTGCCTAATGGAAGTTATTACC
Organism: Phasianus colchicus; assembly: GCF_987193195.1. Classification (NCBI taxonomy): domain Eukaryota; kingdom Metazoa; phylum Chordata; class Aves; order Galliformes; family Phasianidae; genus Phasianus; species Phasianus colchicus. The sequence continues at coordinate 22,150,980 of NC_143438.1, read as the reverse complement.
TTTTATTTTTCTGTCAACTTTATCACAGCAGAACCGGCAGATTTGCAGAACTGACAAGCTCGGGGTCAGGCTCTAGATTCTCCTTTGTGTCTCTCTGTAGGCATAAACAGCTGCTTTGGTACATATGTGCAAGCAACCTGGGAATTTATGGTAAGCCCAGAACCTTTTGACAACTTAATCTGCTTGCTATCATATCTGTGAATATTTTTGTCATGGTTTTATGATTTTTGGTTATTGGTATTCCACATCATAACATCATGTAATGCACTGGGGGTTTGACTGTTGATGCTCAAGTTCTGGATGCCTGTCCGGAGGAGAAGAACTACATTCCCCAGGGAGCTTTGCGGTCAGCGAGGAGATGTAACTTCCAGCAAGGTCACTTGATGCTCTCTTCTTTGTCTGCTCTTCTTCTCCTGCACTCCGTCATCTGCTCTTCTCCGTCTGCTTTTCTTCATCGGCTCAACTGGACTGCACTTCTCACCTCAGCGTTGTGATGAGGCCTATCCACCTTTTGGACACACTCTCTCTCTCTCATTATATTTTGATTTATTAGCTTCAATTCCATTATATCGCATTATCTTACATTCTGATACTATATTTAGTAAATTAGTTGGTTTCACCTCAGATCGTTGCCACTGTTTTCAATTATTTTGGGGTCCCCTGTTTCCCTTTTCCAGAGGCACAGATTTGCAGATCCCTCCGCCCTGCTACTTATGGAACCGGGCCGAACCAGCCCGTAAACTGTTGACAATTTTACAGGTTTGCAATGAGCTTATTAGGAAAATATGTGAGGGAGATAGGTTCTGTTTTGTACATAGCATCCAAAACCAGAAGCTCATAACAAGGATGTTCATTTCTTAGATACATCCTGAGCAAGTTCTTCTTGCTCAGTTTTGGAGTTTTGGAGAGGAAATAGCTTGTTAAAACACAGATTGTAAAAGGCAATGATTTCACTAGATTTTCATATAGAAATGGTCATTAGTGGATCATGCCAGATGTATCAAGAACTTATCTTGTAAAACAGCAGATGATAAGCCCAGATTAATTTTTCTTTCCCAGGCACTTGGACATTTGTTGTGCCATGTGAGTTAAAGCAAACACCACTGCTGGGAGAAAAGATAGTTGAATCATCAGGGCACTAGCCTGCTTTTGATCTTACTTATATTTGTACTTGTGACCTTGATTAAACTATTTCTTTCCATTCTGACTACGAATCATAAGCTATAATTTAGTTTATAGACAGTATTTTTTTGTGCCAAATCTGAAGTTTTTACAATGATCTCTTGTAGCTTCATGATGTCACATAATTATATTGGCAGTACCTGAGATGCACCAGTTATTAGACTGCTCAAGGAAGAAGGAAAAATGTTCCCCTGCAACATATATCATATTCTTGAGATTCTTTCAGAATTCCAGTCAATTCTTGCTATAATCAGATTAACAAGTGTAATAGCTCTCCCTTTAAGTATTATTTAACTTTAAACTATGATCAACCAAGTGGTTTTTCATAGTTCTCTTCTGTCTGTAGACTTACAAGCCTGTGTCTAAAGCTTTTATGATGAAATTCCTTGCTTGGTAACACCACATTAAATCTAGTGCAATTGTACTACACCATTACAACCAAAATGAGAATATACCTTCTAGTATGCAAAAATTATGAAGTTTAATGAACATAGATTTTTTTCCCATGAAAGATCACTTTCTAAAGCAATGATATTAGTTAAAAAAATCATTTGAGATGAAGCAGTAGTCTAGTGGACAATAGCAGTTTCACTGAAATTCATACACTGTGAGACACTGCAATTCATGTACAGCTTCTGAAGTACAATACACCATTCTCTTTAGCAGAGAGTAGTAATTTCTTTGCTCAGAGTTTATTATGTGCAAATGAAAAGTCTGTTTGGAAGCAGTTGTTTAGCTATTGCATCTAAACTGAGATATCTGTGGACACCTGTTAAAATCAGAATTGTTATATGTATAATTGCACTGTGCCATATCATCCTTCCTACCACCGCTCAGTAGAGTTATTTTTGTAATGTTCCGGCTTTAGACTGCTCTCTTCATTAGCGTTGTTGTTTGAAGAATTATGGGAAGTTAGCAGTGGCTTCAGCCAGTTAAATCAAAGTAATCTTGGATTAAAATTCTACCTTAATGTCCTGTGCTGTGCTGCTGTTAAGTGTTGAGTGCTTCATTTAAAAGGAACTGAGTGCTTAATGTGTGTTCTCCTATCAGAAGCCTTCATCTCCTTCTTGTTGACAACCTATGTTTGTATTTGTATGTGAAATATAATTTCAGTTTTTGGCAAAATCAAAGAAGCATCACTAGTTCATTCTCTTTAAGGTGTATACAGTTTTCTAGCAATTATTTATGTATTTTCCCCTCTGTATGGCTGCCTCAAATAATTTGCAGCTGTTACTTGAACAGAGTAAAAATGTTTCTCTTTTTTCAGGCATCTTGTTCTCATGTCACTGTGATGAAAAGACAATATTTCTTATCTGGTTTTACCTAACATACCTCTGTTTGTACTTGTAGGCTTCTACCAGAGGTCTCTTGAACTTAAGTAAGACTGTATGGAGTATAATAACAAATATATGAAGAGCTTTAGAAATATTTCAGGTGGTATTTTCTTCAAACAGATTTCTTTATTTTGAAAGAATTTAAAGTAGCTTTAGAAGATTCCTGTGGTTCTTTGTGTTGCTCTGCATGTTAAAGCTTTTTCCTCTCCATGGTCTCTGTGGCTCTATCTGGAAGGAGTTGAGTAAGTATTCAGCTTCAGTTTGAAGTATATTATTTGCATTTATTGTGTTCAGGTGGGCACAGCTCTCTTTTCCTGAGTTGTTTGCCCAGCCATACACCAAAACAATTCAGTAAAACAATAGGAAAATTATGTTTATGTGATCCTGTGTTAAGTACAAGCAAGAGTGTCTAGATTATCCAGAAGAATGTACTAAAGTAACAAACTGTGAGTTGCGTTTTCCATGGAAACTAGTTGTCAATATTCTCTTTGATATTTCTGGGTATTTTTTAGTCTCGGATGGTTGACTGTGATCCATCTCTCTTTGAGGGAGAGAAGCCATTCTGAAAGAAAAGTCTGTCCCTCCAAAGACTGGATGAATTACCTTCCATTGTCAAGTGATGAAGTGAGATGGAGAGGTCTTAGGAGTGCTGATGAGGAGCTTAAGCCAGGCCTGTAATATTTATGCAGTTAGCAGTAAAAGAAATGAGCTTTTACACCCATGTGCAAGAATACTATAATGCTGGTTGAATAAGATTTTTCTATTCCTTGTTCCACTGTAACTTTCAATACACTGTGTGGGGACTTTCCATCTGCCAAAGGTCAGTGAACTCGTTTTGGTAAGGAATGTTAATCAGCCAGAGGTGGAAAATGATGAAAATCTTTTTTTTTTTTTAGGATGCACAGTAATATTAGATGTGAATTGTGAAGAGATCTATGCTACTGGAGCAGAGACAGTGATAATAAATGTGTCTGTCTGACATTTGCATGTTCCAGAAATTCATAATTACCACAAAATAAAATCATCTGAATTTTTTTTCTTCCCAGAGAAAAAAAGAAAAATGAAGATCAGGCCTGGCTTCTGTTAAAGCAACCAAACAATTGTAATGGAGTTAGAGGAAGGGAAATTTTACATTATAATAGATTAAGCAATTGTTGTGCCTTCAAAAATCTGATCTGCATTGCTGTTCACCTAAAAGTGGAAATAAGCATGTGACTAAAGCAGCTCATGGGATAGATAAGCATCAGATGATTTTACTTCTGCTTCTATATTAGACTTTTAGGCACTAAATTACTGTTTCCTGGTGTATTTTTAGGAAATTGCAGCTTTTGGATAGTTCCTCACAGAGCTAGATCCTTTTTTACAATGTGAAAAGTTCACTCTGTTTCTTCAGTAAAAGGAATTAGATTTTATTATCGTGAACTTTGAAATCTCTGAATTGTGAGTTTTAAATTTTTTTTTTTTGTTTTAGAGACTAACAACTGAGAGCTGATTACATTTTCTTTTTGTCACAGTTTCTGGCGAAGGGAATATTTCCTAAAATATATAAAAATAATATCATGAAAATGATACTACAAGGAAGTCTAATAGCAGTGTGCTGTTCCTTTCAGCAGGAAGATACTTTTCAACTGGAAACTTGAGAGAATCCATACTAAGAACGGAAAACTTCCTCTCTTTCTTTCTCTCATACTGAAACTTTTGCATTCCTAAAACAAATCCTACAGGTAATATTCAGGGGGTGAAATACAAGAGACCCATTGACTGAAGAAAAGCTGTAAGAACAGATATCGCAAACTGCTCTGTCTAAACTGTAATTCAAACTAATTAGCTCAGGTATTTTCATCATCTCCTTGTAGGCACCTCTCCAGAGGATAAGGCAGGGCTGAATAAAGACAGTCTCTGTGGTCCTGGGAATAGGATGGCTGTGCCAACATTGCTTCAAGCTTTGCAATTGGCTTGTATTTTGGCACTAGTCTTGCTGTGTAGTAAAGACTTGACACTGGTATTCTGTCTATGCCTACTGTGGGCCGTGCACAGCCATTGGCATAATACTCTGGCTGATATTCTCATCACTGTTAGCCAGTCTTCTGGCTTTTGAGTGGAGTAAGAAGAGGAAGCACAATCACAGCTTCCTATCTCACATCTTGCATGTAGCAATGATCACGCTGTTCACTCCAAGTGAGACCAGGTATGATCAGTCTGCATCAAGATGAGGTAATGTGAAGAAGGCTTACTTCTTTCTTGACTATTACATTTTTCTCTTCACTGTCTTGCTACTTGAAATTTCAGAACATTTAGATGGTCTTTTTTTCCTGGAAAGTAATCTTGGTCTTGTAGACTTTGCTTCTCTTCCCTTGTTGCTTCCCTCCTTGGAGTGAGAGAGAACATTTCTAATAACGGTCAGTGCTGAAGAAGGAAACAAAGCAGATATGAAAATCAACTCTGAGAATGAAGACAAAAAGAAGTCTTTCAAGGTCTCACTCTGACCTCAGAAAATACTGGAGTCACACTATTCCTTTTTTAATTTGTCTTGATATAATTTTCTCATCTTCTTCCCTTTTTCCAATCCATATAAACTAAAAAAGTAGATGTGAAATCATGGAATTGCATATTATATTTAAAGCAATGCAGATCTAAGTCTGCCTAAAAGCTTTTGGCAGGTACAGGAGGTTCATAGAAGCTGAAGCTGTCAGTATAAAGCCTTCTTGTCAAGGCTAGAGCTATGTTGCCAAGAACTGTTGAGTGAATAATGTTGGTGTTGGATAGAAAGGAAAGATCCATTTAAAACTTTATTCCTCTGACTACTTTTGTTTTGTATTCAAGGGTGCTTTTAGTATGCTGAGGCCTCTGGATCCTTAAATCCAACTGGTACTCAAGGATGCTATAGTCATGATTTCAGTATACAGTAGAAAGAAGTGCCTATGCAGAGAGTGCCCCTGTTGGCAGGCATGTATGGGAATGAACAAGCTCTGCCTTCCCTGCTCCTGCCAACTCTAGTTTGAAAAGCATGTCAGGCCTTGCTGAGAAGTACTTTATCACTATGCCAAAAGCCACAAAGCTGCATTAACTCTCATCCATGTGTCACTTGGGCTTATAAGAATGCACGTCTTTGTACATTCCTGCAGCTTTCTACCTTTAGAGACATATTTATTATCTATGCCTTTATGTGTGTGTGAAGATCATTTTGTCTGAATTTTCTTATTCCCTGCATATTCTTATCATTGTGGTGTTGTACTCTTGTGAAATGCCTGGCCTTTGAGAGTCATTATGATAGGGGGGATCTATTCAGTATAACAGATATTGAGATGCAGGAGAGACTATTGATTTCTCTCTCCTGCATCATAAATTCAGGATGCTGTTGGGACTCAGACCTCAGGTTCTTCCTAACTCTAGACTTCTTTGAGTTATTGTTGTTTTATAATATGATTAATAAACTCTTCTTTATAGAAGTAACATTTCTTTATAAAAGTAACATGTCCTTCCAGCACCAAAAGTCATGAGCAGAATCAAGGTTGAGATTACAATCATTTATGATTGCTCCCACTTTTTACTCATTGTTACTTCCAAGTAATTAAACTGTTCAATCCAATTTTGGCTCTAATTGTTATTACTAGTACTGTGGTGCAGTGTTTTACAGTTTGCTTACAGTCATCTATCACATCTTCTGAAACACGCAGGATGTGGTTTTAGGCTGTGGTAAAGTTTAGCAACTTTAGAGAAATTGCTCATTTTAGAAGATAGGAGGTATTTTCCTTTAGATAAAGTATAAAATAATAAATACATACACAGAGTTGCAATATTTTAAATTATTTTTACTAATACCATGTATTTATAAATGTGGAACCTTCTGAAGGACATTATGCCATTTACAGAATGTCAGAGTTCCACCTAAAGTCAGGAGTGTAGTGTTTTCTTTCAGCAGGCCCCAAGTATCTTTCTAGTTAAGAAGGAACCTAGCCTTCCTTAATTAAGCTCTTTGAATTATTAGTTGTGTTCTTTTCTGCCTTCTGACCAGAATCAGGAATGTAGATGAAATTAAAGCCAACTGATTATTTTTTCAAGCCAGAAGTATAAATTTACAATAAATTCACAAATTTACAATTGTGTCTACAATGTATCTAGATGTAATATGTTTCAGGAAAGAAAAGCTCTGGATAGCTTTCTTTCAGGAAAGAAAAACACTGGATAACCCATCTAGAATAAAAAGGCAGTAGGCCTGATTTTTTTTTCCCCTAGTTTCATTTTTAGTATCTTCATGTTCAGTGCATAGGAGAGTATGCATAATACTCAAGAAACACACTGAGGGCCAAAATAAGAAATTGCTTTAGAAATAGCCTGAATAATGTAGCTTGAATTGTGATGTGGATTCTGAATGTGAGGTTTGATCAAAACAAAGAAGTAACAGATCAAATGTGAACTCTTGCTATTCTTCTCTTCAGATTTGTATTTGCTTAAATTCTTACATTCCTTTTCCCATAACATTTCTTCCTACCTTTACTTAAGTCTCAAATTCTTGTTTTTCCCAGAGAATTTTTAGACCACTTGTGTCTGCTTGGATTAAACAAACTCTCTGCTACTTTGAAATTTCTGAGTACTGCTGGGCTTTCACCACTATGAGAAAAAAAATCCAGCCTGCTGACTGTAAAAATGACATTGAAAGGGAGTCAACACCTGTTCAGGATTCTAGAGAGAAAAGGGAGCTTCTATGGTGTTTAAGTTAGCAACTTTTGAAGTGTGGCTGTTTTTTTTTAAACTGCAACCTAAGATCTGTCTGGCTCATCCCCCTGCTAACTCTCCTATTCTACTTCTCAAACTCATATTCTGTCTTGCAAGGATAGATAACATATCTGTGAAGCCAGGTGCTTCCTTAGGAGAATAGCTGCTACTTAATAAAATTATCTTCTCCTACATTTTTTATGTCATGTTGACCTACAAAATAAAAATGGCAAATGGCCACGTTACAGATTGTGCTGGATACTTGCAACTCTGCCAAGATCAGTGCTGTATAATATTCATTCATCAGTGCATGAGGTCCAATAATTTCAATTTATTTCTTTGAAGTGGCATATCTTTTGTGCCAACTTACTAAACTAGTCATAAATGTTTTCTGTAAATACTGGTGTATTTACACATCCACATAAAATGTGTTGTTTGAATGTGGTAGACCAAAAAAAACCCTAAACTTACAGGTTCACAGTGAAGCACTCCTTTAGGAAACTTTATAGATGGCCAGCTGTATTCACGGAATTTTTACTGCAAAAACCTTGATAATTCGAATTGCTGTAATTGCCACTGGAAATTTTATCACCAGAAACAGTTCTAAAACAGAAGTTGGTGTGGAAGCATTTTTCTTAACTCCCTTACTTTTTAGTGGTCACTGCTTTAAAAAGTTAAAATGATTGCTTTTGACTTAACTAAAGGAAGACTTTTTTTAAAGAAAAACAATTCTGTTTGAACAAAAGAAAATAAGCTATTGTTCAGTATTGAGTTTAAAGGATATAGATATTTTCTTAGATCACTTTAATCTGAAAATATCTCAGAAAAGGTTTAAGATTCATACCACTTTAGGTAATATGCTGAATATATATGTAGTAGATATACTTTTCATCATCTTTTTCAGTTTCACAGCTGTTTTTTGTTTTGCGTCATTTCAGGCCTTGGCTTACTCTAGCTGTAATCTACTTTGAACATTTTCTCTGCCTGAAAAACAACCTTCTATTCCCTTGAAGTAAAGAACTTTTTTCCCTCTTGCCTTTAAACTTGAGGTCCTGGCACTTTGTCTATTTATTTTATTTATTTCATCTATGCTTTCTATTCAGAACGAAATGATTTTTTTTTTTTCTTTCATAAAATGCTGGAGCCATTTCTGCCAAATTACATTACAGATGGAGAATCCAGTGGGTAAGGAAGTTCAGGTTACACGTGTTTTTGTCTTGTGAAACTTAAGACCATCTCAACTCATGGTGGTTCCCCAGTCCCTTTTAAAAATGGAATGTTAAATATTTTTCTTTCAGGAGGGGAAAAAAAAAAAAAAAAGCCTGACAGAAAATCACTTTACCTCAGTTAGCCAAATAGCTGCTGTAAAAGTCAAGCAGATACATGTGGACTGCAATGTACTGTCTTGTTAAGTGTTTCTCTGCTTTGGTACTTTCAGCCTGTAATCTGCAAAATTTGTATTTTGTTTCTTTTCTATTTCTCATGGGAAGAAAAAAAAAGTCTGTTTTTAAATTACTCTTCTCATAGCTGTAGAGAGAAATCAATCGCCTCAGTTTGTGAGAATATCTAAATATTGCTCTACTGAGCAATGAAGTTTTTCCATAGTGCATTTGATATCCCTCATCCCTCAATGAATGGAGACTTCCGACTTACAAAGATGTCCCCAAAGACTTACAAACAAACTGGGTGCTGCCATTGATTGCTGTGAGATTCAAGGGAAAGGGCAATCCTTAGTCCAGTACTTCCCAAATGGAAAAATCAATTTCAAGTGGAATTGCAGCCAAGTGGGCAAATGTCTGCTGAGAAGAGATTGTGATTATGGTAGTAATCTGGAAGGGAGGTTGCTATTAGAGAAGTTCTGTTTCTGCTAAATTCCCTCAACATCATTCTGTAGCCTGTATAATGCATAGTTTATAGAAGCACATTATTATGGTTATTGTGGACCTCAGAAAGGCCAGAGACTGGAACCAGATCTTTCATTATTCTTTTTCCTCAGAAACCATCCCACAAGGATAAGGTTGAAACATGCTTGAACAATGGAGTCAAGTTAGAACTGGCTGTACCATGGAAAAATAGATCTATAGTTTTTTATGTTGTCAGTCTTATTTATTTCATCAGCAGTGAAAGAAAAACAAACATGAAAGGTAACTGCACTGCTAGTTTGCTTCATGAACGATCTTCAAAATCATTTTAATTCCTGTCTTTGCATTCTGCTTGCTGATTTCTGGCAAGAAATACATTTTAAAAAAAGAGATTACTTTGCCTATTTATAAAGAGAGCTGCTGCTCTATCTATTAACCAAATAGTGTTTATTCTCTTGTTTTAGGACAAAGTTAGAGGTTTAAATCATATAAGGTGACAATATGTAGAGCACTCTACTTAAGGACTTTGTCAATGAATACGTTCCTTGCATCATATTACCCTTTAATAAATAGTAGTTTTGTGAGTGCTTTCACATGACTATAGTTATTTTTCATTGGACTTAGCAACAGATTTTCAAGTTGTTTAATAAATAAAATAACAACAGTAGTAGCCAAAGTGGAGGTTTCTGAGTACAGAGCAAATAAGGACAATGCTTTCTTTGTGGTACGTATTTCAGTTGCTTTCAAAAGAAGCAGTGCTTCAGAACTTCTTTAGCAATTACAAGTGTTGGGATAGTCAGCAAGGGTGAATTTTGTGCTTTTGAAGGGCCATGTTTCATTGGCGATTGGAATTCAAATAATATTTGCAGTATGCAGTAGTGTATCCTGAAAACTCCTAAGTAGCATCTGAAAGGGAAATTAGGTTTTTTAAAAATGAGATTTTAGATAGAAAAAAGGTTTTGATTCCTTTCTTTTTGCAGCTGAGAGAGCTTTCAGATATTGCACAAGTTAAAATGTTGTCAACTGCTTGACTGAAAACTTCAGAGTACTCCTCAAATCAAGATAAATATGAAATGATAGACTGAAATTGAAACTAGATGTGAATTTTTTCCTCTGACTCAACCTGTATTATGGGATAGAAGCTGTATCAAAGGAGTAAAATCCAGCAAAGAACAAAAGCAAAATATGATCTAGAAGCATTTGCTTAAAATCACCCTGTAGAAACAGCAATATACTTACTGATTTGGGGTGTTCATGTAATTTTGCAGAATACTCACCTAAATGTTCATGCATATGTTGAAGCCTAAAGAGGGTTTGATCCAGATTCAAGGCAGATGTATACAGTTACTTGCATTGCACATATCAGGTGATTTTTTTTATCAGACTATGTTGTCAGAATGACCTTTTCCTGAGAATATTTTATAAAAATGAGCTAGTATTTGGTCAGTGTGTCTCTCAGCACATTTTATTCAAATAGATTAAAGACTGATGTTTAGTATAGAGCAGATTTTCAGAAGCAATCAATCTGCAGTTCCGTGTCAACTTTTCATGGAGGAACTTAGTAACTACATGAGTGGATAGATCTCTAGAAGGCTCCTATTGCGCTGTGAGATTTTCCATATAATGTGATTGAAAATGTGACAATGTGAATATCTGAAATTTCTTTAAAACTCTCTCCTTGTTTAGAAGAATTGGACTAATTTGAAAATCTTGTCCTGCATTTTGTTGTCCTGATTACATGGAGGGTGAACACATTTTACTTTATTGAAGCTCATTTTGCTGGTTTTGGTAGATGGATAGGTTTGAATATGCACTTTAATATGGCATGAGATCCTTCTGAAATCAGGGATGGAACTGTCATACAGAAGTGTGCTTACAGCTGTAATTAATATTTACAGAACACTTGAAAATCAGTGGATCGAAGTAGTTCAAAGCATTACCATTTGTGCTTAAGATATGAACATGTTTACTCATCTCTCTGACCTGCTCAAGGTTACACTGCAGTCTTGATGAGCTGAAGGTGTAGGCAAGAGAAAACTCCCTTTAGTAAAACACAGAGCATGGATTAATCTTACCTCTGCTCTGCACTTTCACTCATGCCTGAACACTTTTCCTATCAAAGGTGAAGCTGCAGTCCCTTGTCTACTAAGTACACAATTTCTCTGAGGTTTATTCTTAATGATAACATGGGCAGTTTAGAAAAGTAGGAGGAAAAACCTCACTTTTGCCTGGGTAACTACTGAAAACACTCTCAAATTGCTGATGAAAAGAGTGCAGAAGTTCTCTCTTTAAGGGAAAGTACAATTCGTACCACGACAAAGTAGAATACAGTAACTCTGAGCATGGAATACATGAAAACAAAAAGACCTTTACTGATTGTGTTTTTAAACAGTGGAATTATATTCAGCTTGGCTGCATTTCCAGCAAAATAACTTCAGTGGTTTCTGGCTAGATATAAATCAGTCTTCTGCTGGATGGGCTAATACAGGTACTGTGATTTCACTTAATGTAGCAACTTGTTATTGAAATTGGAGATCATGATCTATCTGCCAAAGCTCCACAAAAATCTTGAGCAAAATCACTGATTTTTTTTCTTCACAAGAGTCTGGTATGTTTTTCTTTTGATACAGAAGAAAAATAGGCTAAAGTATGGAGGAAGCTGCATATGGTAATTAATTTTTTGGCCTTTTCTTAACTCATTTAAATGCCTTTTAAATATTCCAAATTATTTTCTTTTTCTTTTGTGTAAAATAATGTTCATCCAGATAAACAAATGAATAAGCAGCAAACCAGGCGCACTTCACATGTGGTCCTAAACAACAATTCTCAGAGAATTTCCAAATTCCCAGAATTTCCCTCTGGAGATCAGCAGCGTTTATGCATATGGATCACAGAAAACATAATACTTCATTGCCAGTTTGTCTTAGTATTTTGTCTTTAACTTTTTTTTCTTCTGGAAGTTGACATTTTCTTCTTTGGTATTGATTTATGGGCATCATTTTGATTAAAAGTCTTCTAAGGGCAACAAACTGGTTGTTGGGGCAGGCTTCTTCCAGGTATCCTCAGAGGACAGGGTGAAATTTCTCATCTTCAAATCCAACTACTGATAATGTTCTTCCTTGTTCTACCTTGTGCTCACCATGTCCACAACACTGTTAGAAGTCATGTTCTGGGGAGTTTCAGGAGCTTGAGGCTGCCTTTCAGATACGTTGGTCTTGGTTCCACCAGCAGTTGCAACTAAACAGTGACTAGATGTTAAACTGACTCCGGTAGATGGTGTGGAAGGGTTGCAGAGCCAATTTAGTGGCTTATTTTTGGCTTCCTGTGTTCAGATGAAGCAGGATCTGTTGATTTCTTGAGAATATTTTGTTAGGAAACAATTTAGTGTAGCCCTCATCTTCTTGAAAGTTCATCTTGAAAAGTGAACTGGCAGAATCTTTCTATGCATAGAAGGTACTTTTTATGACATTCATCAGCATTCACCCTTTCTTGACTGAAGAGAAACCAAGCTGGGAAGGTCTCTCATTGCTGTCACACACAAAACCAGAATCATGGCTGACTTTACTTGATCTAATGGGTGAGTTTGTACTTTTCAAAACCATTTTCCCAGCTGTCCACTTAAGGAAATAGTATTTTTGGAAGTTAAATATTTTAAAAATCATCTTGCCTGCAATTTCATTACTTTTCTACCCCCAAAACCTGTAGCTTGCCTCAACTGGCTGACTGGAAATGGTTGATCCATATTTTATGGTCAGTCCATTCTAATTGTAAAACCAGGAAATTGTTGTGGTCCCCACATCAGGTCAGGCAAGGATGTAGAGTCTCACTGCATTCAGTCTTATATTTATAAGCATTTGTACAGGTCCACTCATAGTTGTGGTTTAATCTACACTATATTTTATAGACCCATACTCCATGAGAAATATCACTGAAATCAAGCAGGAATTCTTAAAACACAGGAGACTATATAAAAGACCTTAAAAATGTACAAGACCTTATGCATCATTTTTCTGATTCTGTGCCAGTGCTGTGGTTCTTGGACATCATTAGCATACCTATGTGGTGAGGTTACTTTAATTGCCTTCCTTTTGCAGACTTCAAACTAATGAGATCACTACTCAAATAACACATCTCCTCAGAATTCTGGGAACCAACCAGTCAGCATTTTAATTTAGGTAAACAGGGAGATATTGTCACATCTGGTGCATCTTTTGGTTCTTTTGTGGTTGTGTGAGGTGATGTTTTTGCTTTTATTTTAATTCTGTCTTAAGTTCAGGAGAATTTGTTTGGGGGTTAATACAGTTCTCACCTTCTACACAGCCCAGAACCTCATTTCATCCTAGCTTGGGGACATTAGTCAGAACCTGCGCCAGAACTCTTTTAGGTCTTAATTCTCTCTCCTTCTGCCCTGGCTCAGAGTAGATTTGCTCAGTGGACCTGATCTGCCTTGTAGGCATATTTCTCTCTAGAAGTATTTCCAGTCTTCTCTCCTGAATGGACCTTGAACCTCTTTTCCAGACCTGTCTCTATATATGGCCTCTAAGAGAAGTGGAGACTGTTGCTGGAAGTATTCCTCAGCCATCTTTCTCCACAGTGTTTTCAGTTTTGGGTATATTTGTTGGGACCACTAATGTTTGCAGTGATATTTCATAAACGTACAATTAGAAAATGAAATATGGTCAGTTTGGATTTTTTTTTTTTTTTGTCAGTTCAGCACACACAAGAATATGTATTATCTAATGTAAATGTGCTGTGTCACCATCTGAGTCACTGTTGCTAGGATTGTTTGTATGAACAACACTCCACAAATTGGATCTGATTTATACTATTGCATTCTAACTGAAGAACACTGTAGACAAGGAATAAGATCATCTCTGATTCTAAAGAAATTACTGTTGCTGACGATTTGAGACTTGCTATTGTATCAGCAAGGCTCTGGTGTAGAGCACCACAATTAAGTTAATAGCTTACATTAAGTACTCCTTTTTCATATCCTGTGTTGTATTAAAAATGAAAAAAAAAAAAAAAAAAAAAAAAAGGCAGTATAGCTAGACTCTAGTACTAGGAATTTAAGAGGTGTAAGATCAGTTAGCTGAATAATAAGGTTTAAAAAGCCTCAAACAACCTGATGTGCTCTGCTTCAGGTTATGATTATACAGGACAGAAGCATTAGGGATTTTCACTTGTGATGATGATCGTACTTGTATGTAACAAAACTCAGATCTCACCAAGATGCTCCACAATCACTGTTCAATTATTCTTTAATGTTAGAAGGGACAAAACCAGATTAAGCCTTTCCAGAACAGAGAAAATCCATCTTCTCTCTACCAGGGAAGTGGTGAAGTCACCGTCCCTAGAGATGTTTAGGACGTTGTTGCTGTGATGGACATGGTTAGTGGGCATGGTAATGATGAGTTGGACTAATTGATTTTAGTAGTCTTTATTAACCTTAATAATTCTATGATTCTACCAACTCTGATTTATAAATCCTGAAAATATACAATAAAGGAACTAATTCTTTTGCACATTTTCTGATGCCTACTTCCATAATGCATTATATTTTAAAGTTTTTAAAATAAAGTTGCTTACTGAAAGGGTATCAGCAAAATTAGAAAAAGTAGGCTATGTTTTTAAACTACCTGCCAAGATAAGCATGGTCTCTGAAGCTTAATTTAAGAGTACATGAATTTTGACAAACTTTTTTATTCTTCTCCTCTACCCAAGAATTTTACCAATTTATCTATGGTTTTGAAACGAGAGGAGGAAAAAAACAAACAAACAAACAAACAAAAAAAAAAACACAACAAAGCTGCCAGCTAGTAAGACATTGCGTTTTTGCAGTTCTATTTTTATTTTTAATTGAATTTCAATTGATTGGTGGAAGTGCAACAGAAATAGAAGTCCACTCAATAAAGCAAGTACAGAATCACATCAGAAATGAAAAAAAAAAGAAAAAAGAAAAGAAAAATAACACCACCACCACCATCAAAAAAACATCAAAGTATTTATTTTACTTTTTGCTAGTGTGTGCATGTGCTTTTATTAATGGCAGACTTGCCATGTAATTCATTCTCTGGTTTATTTATCACGTGTGTCAACTGTGATAGTAATTAGGATAGATTGTAATAGTGAGTTTAACTATCTGGATGCTTGTATATTAGGAAGGGGGTAATGTGATTAATAATTTCTGTTTGCTAGTGATCCAGTGTTTTGTATTACTTAGAGCTTTAATTTTTATCTACCATTTTTGAGCATGATGAGTCCATTTAAACCATTATGCCTTTCAGTGGAATAATCAATGCTAAAAGTTTCAGGAAATGATTTATCTCTCATGTACAATTCTTGTTTTCTGGAAACACATTCCACCTCTGTCCCTTTTTGTCTATATAGATTTGCATGTGATTAATTCTCATTGCCTTTTTTTTTTTTTTTTTTTTAATTATTATTATTATCAGTATGATTTATTGTATTTTAAGGTATAATAGTCTGCAGGCCTGTTTTGAGGAACTGAAGTAGACTAAAGTCTCTCTGGACAAGAAAAACTGAATAGGTATTTTTCCCTGTTTGTTGTCACCATGCTACTCCATTTTTATTGTGTGCAATTACTGTGACTTTAATTAGCAGAAAAAGAAAACCAGAAATCAGCACATCTTAGATGCTCTAAACATCCGTAACAGAGGTGCTCATGCATAGTAAAATGGATGAAGTGTTTCTCTGCTTGTGCTTACTAACTAAACCTATGTTTCAGAACATAAAATCTTTATAAGATAGACTCAACATAAAACAGATGGTGCCTAATTCAGACAACTCCTATTCAAAGCAGTCATTGCGTGGTTTTATAAAGAGAATGAGTAGACACGTGGACAGAAGGGAAAAGAAGTGATGAGTAAGGACCTGTAATGCGATGCCACAAAGTAACAGCCTGCTAAGTGGGTTGGTATTAGTTCTGTCACAACAGTTTGAACATGTAGTTATAGGATCTCTCTCTCCTTCTGGAAATAGCCATAAGCAGATCAGGTCTTTAGTTATATTCAGAGTTGTAATTTAACATTTAAAAAATCTTTTCTTAGTGTTCTGTACCTGGGAACTCTATTAGCTCTCTTTCACTTGTCAACAATGTGACACAAAGGAGTTTCTGCTCTGTGACTGAATGGATACATGATATTTCTTGTAAAAATCTTAGATACATTGCTGGTTGTGAACAATACGTATATGCTTTTTTATTAACTTTTTCTGGGTAGAAAACTTAGAAATATGTCATTCACAGAAAGTAGGCACAAGACCTATATGGCTACGGTAAACAGACATTTAAATGCCTGGCAGTTATTTTTGTCATTCGTCCAACTTTAATTATACACTTTAGCCTTTGAAAAATAAGTATGCCTCTAGAACAAAGTGAATATGTGTATCTATAAGTGCACTACTGAGTGATATGTTCACATTTTCACATAAGTAATGAACCTAATATTCAAGAAGATGTAGAAATAGCAACTTTCAGTTTTGCTGTTTTAAGCTGTACATAGATGTGCAGTTAAGTTCAAATTTGTGACAATCGTTGTGGAAGGAGAGAGTGTTCAGTCTTGTGTCGTGCAAGCTAATGCTGAAGATGCAGAAGGTAAGGGCAGTTACCCCTAGAGCTTCCATAGAGACTCCATCTTTTCTCCAAAGGGCTTATAATCTCCATGAGAATCTATTTTAGGAATAGATAAAACTATAAAAGCTGGAAGAGTCTGTTTGGATCTAAGCAGGTGCATCTGTGAATTGAACTGAACTGCTTGGGAACTGTGGCTCAGGAACTTCTTCAAACAAGATGTTTGGAAGTGACTGGACCTACAAAACTGCTGGCATCCTGGAAAAAGCTCTTCTATTTGATTTGGTACCTTGCTATGGACTTCATGTAGATTGAAGATCTCTCCAGATATACAAAATTGCTTAGAACTGGGACAGAGTTCTCAACTTTATAATGATTAATCTGAAGTTTAACTTTTAAGTTTTTTTTATTCCATCTATCTTACTGAACTTATTGGTTATTTCGGAGCCTAAAATACTATTTGTTTAAAGAATAAATTTATCAGATGAAGATATGTTAATACATGTTAAAGAAAAAATTCTTGTCCATTAACAAACTGTTGGATGTGTTTAAATTCTAATCAACGTGTACTGAGATATATGTTTATTTGCAAGCAAGCAATCTCTGTGTGCCTACGCTGCTATGAAACCTTACTGAAATTTAAACAGAAACTGGGCCCTGATCCCAGCTAAACCACTGCTGCCAGAAAACAGTATACTGAAACATTATGCATAACACCAAATAGTCTTGTTAGCTTTGTGCTTATAAAATCATTTCTTATCAATAGTCTTTTAAGCCTCCTCTGACTGATTCTGCCTTTAGGAAATCATCCTTAGATGCTCTCTGCTGTGAGTTGTCCCGTGCTTTTCCAGTGTTCAGGCCTGCAAAACTAACATTTTACACTTATATTTTGGTTATGAAATATGTCCAAAGTCATTGAAAAATTGTCACTGAAATGATTTAGTTTCAATGATCGCTCTTCAGTTCCTCAGAAGGGAAGAATAGCAGGCACTCCACATAGTTCAGCCCCTTCTCCAAAAGGGAAAAAATCCAATATGTGTGTTATCTTTTCTTGAGGGGAAAAGAATTTCTTAGATCAATAGCGAGTAAGGCCAGCTGCAGGTGCTGCTGAGGTTTTTTAGGGAAGATCATGCAATGAGTAGTGTTCAACAAATAATTATACACTTTTTGCATGGTTTCTTTGATGCCTTTGAATGCAAAAACAAAGCCTGTGGTTGCCTCTATTCATTTGTTGTTTTTTTCCCCTCCTGTTTACAAATGATTGACTCGGCTACTCTGTGATCCTAAGGGGTGTACAATCTAACAATGGAGTGAATCAGCCAAAACAGCCACGTCCTGCTTTAAAAGAGCAGACCGTGCATATTCAGAAACACCTAGGCTTCAAAAAGCAAAATGCCTGCGTTGCTGAATGTTAGATCACAGGGAAAGGGGTCTGCCTTGTGATAAAAGGCTGGTGATACAGTTTAGTAAGGATTTTAGTATTTCTACCCTGTGTTATTTGCAAGCTACTGAGATGTCTTGCAGGAAGCAGATATTTTCAGGTACATTTGAATATATGGAAAGTTGGCATAGTCTAGCACACGCTGTGAAATCAGATCAAATGCAAAAGCTGAGCTGCAGTGCAGGAGCAGAGGATAATGAAGACATCATTAATTAAGCAGTGTTGGTGGTAGGTGGTTAGGAAGGCCATGTGTGATGTGGTTTGGTTTTACAGAAGGAAAATATAGTTTTATT
This sequence comes from Phasianus colchicus, assembly GCF_987193195.1. NCBI lineage: Eukaryota > Metazoa > Chordata > Aves > Galliformes > Phasianidae > Phasianus > Phasianus colchicus. Next base: position 22,132,561 of record NC_143438.1, on the reverse strand, counting down.
TGTGACAATGCAGTTTTATTTTTGTTTCATCTCAACTGTATATCATGCAGGACTTTGAAATTTCTGCGCAGTCAAAATACAACAGTGAATGTATAAATTTGAAATTTTGTATTCCAGTCTCAGCCTAGAATTTCCCATAGTTTTAAGTTTTTCTTCTTCTTTCTTTTTGTCTGATAGTAACACTTGCACAAGTTTCACTTTCAGTGCGTGGTTTTTTTTTCAGTGTGGATATAGAGTGGATAAATCAACTGTGGATCAGATGATCGTAGAATCATAAAATCATTAAGGTTGGAAAAGACTGCTAAGACCATCCAACTACCGATGCATCCCCTCCATGCCCATTAACTCATGTTGCTCAGTGCCACATCTACACATTTCTTGAACATCTCCAGGAACGGTGACTCCACCACCTCCCTGGGCAGTCCTTTCCAGTGCCTCACATCATCAGTGGTTTATTGGCATCTTAAGATAATACCAGCTAGAAATTGACAGCAATAACACTCAAACAGGATATCAAAACCAGATATGATAGAAGCACAACATCAACTAAATACAACACATCATTGACTAATTTCCTATTTTCTTGCACCTTGTAAAATGCTGTTGTAAAATGCTTCCCATCAGAGTATGAATGTTTTATAGAATCAACAAACAGAAGAATTAAAAGTGATCTCATCTTGAGGAATTGGACAAACAAAACAGTTTTTAAAGATTGATTTCAGACTCTTTATATCTTCCAGGACTAACATTATATGTAGGCAAATAAGCATGTATTCAACAGAGTGGCATACAGGCTGGACAACGAAAGTTTCATCCTTAAAAAGATGATCTTCTACTGCTTAGGAATTTGCAAAATAATCTAAATTGAAAATCTGTATTCACCCTTGTAAATTGAGGCTCTTACATAGAAGCCTTTATGAAAATACTGGAAAGATGATATCTGAAAATGAATTCCTGAGTATTTCTGGTAAAGCAGGACTATATGAAATTTGATGGCTTAAACTAACGTTACTGTAATTCTTCAGAGTATAAAGCAGCTAAGAACTGTTCACTTGAAGACTCTGGATGTGCTAACTCCAGCTAAATTTACTCACCAATGCAAAAATTATCATTCAACTTTTTAACTTGATATTTCAGAAACACTAACTGCCTTTTTTTTATCCTCTGATTATCCTTTTACAGTCAAAAGAATGAAGTACAGTTATTTAGAGAGAGACTTCAAAAGCAGAAACTACATTAAACTGTTTTTTTTTTATTATTGTGACACCTACACCAAATCAACTGAGTGAAGCCATAGGACATTTAGTAATTTCTAGACTTTTGCCTTCACTTGCATGCTGATACTTGGACTATCATTCGCAGTCATATGCCTTTTTTTCATTACATACCAAGGTTTTATTTATTTAGGAATATAAAGAATTAATTCACTTGGTATAAAAATTTAAACTAAAAAAAAAAATTTAACTTATAAACTAAATGTTACAAACTCTGTATGATGAATTAGTAGGGGGGTTATGCCATTAATTTGATTCATTGTTTTCATTAACAAAGAGGAGCCTCAATCAAGTAATATGACATGCACAAGAAAAACTAGACCCTGCTATGAAGAACTTAGGCTGGTAGCCTACATCAAATAATACAGACAAACAAATGAAGAAAGGGCTTGTGGAAGAAGTCATGAAATGATATTTACCAGTTACACAGAAGCCATGAAACAATGGTATCAGGCCATTCCTATACCAAGCTGTGAGCAAAGCTTTTCTGGAGGGAGTTCAATCTGCTTGAATTTGCACATTGAAAACCTGTTTCTGGTTAGTCCTGTCTTGTTTATCTTCTTCTCCTAGGATCTCCTCAGATCTGAACTGAGATGCTGCCCTCAGCTAACCTAGAAGTCTCTCCTAGTTCAGCCTGTATTGTGGTTCTTGCCATGCTCACGTGCTCCTCCTTGGGAACAGGATGAGACTAAGACATGTCACTTACATTCTGTTTGGCAAGTCATTGGTTTCAACCAATAATATTGTAAATAGGTAATATTGTGTTACCTATTAACAATCAGACAGTCAGTCATTCTTCTGGATTCCCAAATCTCTTTTAAGTTTGATTAAGCAGAGGAAACACTTTAGGATGAGCTGTGAGGATAATGTCTGCCTGACATGTCATATACTATGACAGTAGATACTTCAATCAGAGCTTTTCACCATGACTGAGTTAGTTTGTAAGGTATATTTACTTATTTGGGGTACAGTGGGAGTCTATTTCAGCTACTGGGTAGCACAATAGAGCTAAATGTTCTAAAAGAACAAACAGAGATCTCAGACTCTGATGACTGCAGAATTGCTGCACAAGAATCTCTTCTTCAAATTGTGTTTAACTGGTTTTGTTGTTGTTATTGACCAACTCCTTACAAGTATCTCCTGCTTAGCACTTTGTGCTTTCTGTTAGTCACAATTTGTAATAAACTGGCTTAGAGACGAATTTACCAGTGGGTTTGTTTCCTCATACAGGCTAAAGTCTCAAGCAGCCTTAAAAGCCTCACCAGTTCTTTTTTTTTTATCTTACAAGTAGGCATTCTCATCTGTCTTTGTGAAACTGACTTCTGCAAGAATTTTCTGGCAGCAGATATAGAATCCCTCCTGTGAATCCTACCTTGCAAATCTGTAGTTCTGACTATTCAATTATATATCATATTCTAACAGATTTAAATTCCAAAATTCTGGTGGAAATGCAGGAATTATCTTGCATAGAATGTATCATCTTCTATCTGCCTTTATGTACTTAACTTGACTTTTTTCACCCTGTAGCATTTTATACAGAGAATGTGGAAAAGTACAGTATTTCATGATCACCTCACTGCAAAAACAAACAAACGAACAAAAAAACCCAATCAGATAGGATGTCTCCTTACTGTTTTACATCAAAGACAATAAACTTGAAGAGAAAAAGTAAGAGTAAATCCCAGCTCCAGAGTGGTCTGTCCCACTCTAGTTTGCTATTCTACCCTTGCCTCCTCCATCTGCTCCTTACAGACATTCCTTCCTTTAAGAAAGCATAGTCTTGCTCTTTTTTTTTTTTTTTTTTCTTTAATTTTAGCCCAGTCCAGTCACACAAACTCTGCATGAGTTGAAAAGATTCATATCCCTTCTTCTTTTCTGAGGCCACCACTCAGTCAAATCCCTCATGAACTTCTGGCAGCAAATTGAGTTGCGTATTCTTAGTGCCTCTGGCCAACGCGTTGCATTCAGCCAGTACATCTCTTCAGCTTTCTTGATATGGGTCTGTCTCTGAAGAGCCATAATTTAGCCACAATTCTGTCACTCTGCTTCATAACATTTGTCTAGATTGAATTAGCTTCTCTGCAGGTGGTCTGTCTCCAGCTACGCTGTAATGAAATGGAAAGGGGCTGAAAGCAACTGAGCGAACTAACAATTTTTCAGGGAATGAGCAAGGCCAAAGTACTCTCTAAATAGTAGAGCTGGCTCCAAAAATTGCAGCCACAAAGGCTTTTTTTTTTTTTTTTTTTTTTTTTTTTACGTCAAACTCTTTAACCCTACTGTTTGATGAACTATTGCTAGGAATTTGTGTACATTCAGCCTAGTTCTACTCATTCTCACCTTGAAGTGCATAAGCAAATAACTGAATTTTCATCAAGATCATGAAAAAACAACACTTTGGGGACATTTCACTGCCTCAGTATAGACATTTTCTTTTCCTTACTTTCCCCTATATCATCTTCTCCCTCTCTTCTCCTTCTCACTGATTCTTTTATCTAAGATACAGTCTTGGTCTTTTATTCTAAGAATGGCTCCCAACCTCTTACGCAAAAGGTGAAAAAAGGTGTTTACAGTCCTTTGAACACATTAATTTGCAGCAGTTTAAAATGAATTTGAACTTCATTCATAAGCCCACTTTGTGGATAATTTCCTAAAGGAGAGTGCAAATAAAGGTCTTGGTTATGTATCCTGAGTATTGGTAAGAAATCCAAGGGTACTCAAGACATCCACATTAGGAGAGAAAAAAACAGTGTATTTCTGTTTGAACTTAGCTGTTTAGGCCTCAGATATTTTAGAAGGGATTAAATACTTATTGGAAATTTAGCCCTATGTATCCTTCAGTTAGCCCTGCCCTGCCTATTTGAGTCTTTTTCCATATACATCTCTTCTAGAAAAATAGGAAAAGTGAACATGCATAACAAACATCAAGAAAGCTCTTACTCTGTGTGCTTCAGATGGACTCAGACGTGTACTGATATAGCTGTGCCTTGCCAAAACCACCTGCCTTTGCAGGACAGGATTGGTACCAGAGTATCTAAATACTGTGTGTATAGCTCTGAGATAAACATGATCTGAGGCATCCATTTCTAATTCTCTACAAAGGATAGAGGATTTAAACTGGTAGCATATTTTCAGTATGTATTTTCTGACCACCAACATAATGTATGAGAAGTTGGTGCACTGAGGGAATTGCCTTTTCTAGTCCTTCGATGAAAGTCCCCATTGCTTTTCACTTTCCTTTTTAAAGGGAAAGTCTTAGACATCCATGTCAAAACAGGCCTTAAGGCTATGAATCCCACAGGAGATCCTCAAAGATATTTCTCTACAGTTTAGAATAAAATGTGTATTTTGTAAAAGATGAGGGACTAAAGAAACGTAGCTGTCCTTATTAGCTTCCATTGGCTGACTGCTCAGTATGCTTGCTTTGAAGTTCCCTCCTTGTGTGGAGTAGCGTCTAGCATGCTGCGAAGCCTCTCACTGGAGACAGAATGATATGAAATGATACTGTGATGTTTCAATTTCACTTGTAAATGTAGCTGACAATGGTACATCTTTTCCTTTCTGAGGCCCAAACTGGTTTGTTGAACACCTCAGTGATTTTCAGAGTAGCACATGCTGTAATGCAGTCCACTTGTTCAGTAACATTATGTCTAAGCAGCTTCATTTAGGTTGCAGAAGTGATGTTCACTCTCAGACACCCTTACTTCGCTTAACTTGAAAAAAATGATAATACTTGAAAGAATATTTCACTGAAGAAATTTGTATGAAATTCAAATGCGGGAGGAGTACCAGAAACTAAACATCTCAAAAGAGTGGAGATGATTACCTCACAGACTTCAAGCTTGAGACCAATTTTTGGTGGGCATGCACATGGTGTGGAGATTAGGTTGTTGGTGACTCTACAGCAACCAAATGGATTAGCACAAATGGCAGTAAAGATTGCTGTGTTATCCCTGTTAGCATTAACCATGTGAAGGTGAAGCCTTGGAGGTAAGGGCAAACATGGCTGAAAATGGCTGCTATGCTTTCATGGGATCACTGAGAGCAGAACATGTTCCGTGCTATATCCCATAGAGCACAGGCTGCTTCAGATGCTGCTCAGGGGGAGAGACGGGGGCAGGAGGGTTTACAGTCGACATATTCTCTCCGTGCACCTGGTGCTTGAGTGTCTGTTTGACGCTTGTGTAAATTTCATTGCAAGACTGTACTTAATTACTGGCCTCACTACAAACATTTTCTTAATTCAAAATGTTTTGCAGAGAGAGATGTCAAATTTGACCTCCCAGCTTCTCTGTCAGAATAGTAACCTGTGTTTGATCAGTAATCATTTTGAGGCTGTCAGTTCTGTGCTCCCAGAATGTCATTTCTCTCTTCAATATTTTTATTTTTTTCCTGCTCAAACTCCCTATGGCACAGTGTTTCTATTTATTTATTTATTTGTTTGGGTTTTTCTCTGTAGCTTTTTTTTTTTAATGTTTCTTGCCTGCATCTCTGAGGCTTCCAGAGCAGCGACAGTGAATCTCACAACTGAATGACAAATGACATCCAGGGCAGTGTGTGTGTTTAGAGTGAGAGTGAGGAGGTCTGATAACGCTTTATACAAAGGGATTTTTCATTTCACAGAGTGGTAGGACACAATGCACATATCTTCCTCTGGGAGAAGTGGGCTTCAAAGCGTTATTTTAATGCTGGCAAAAATGCTTGTATAGCTAAAACCTTACATTTTCTTTGCAATGGTAACAATTTGTTCCAAAATAAAAAATAAAAACAAAACAAAACAAAAAACTGCTTTTGAATATGGCAGTTTCTTTGTACTGAAGCTCTTAAAGGATGCACTGCAGCAGTGATTGCTTTTGTGCTAATGACTGCAACAAGGAAGGACTTAATTTTGTGATGCATAAATATCATTAAAGTCTAATTTATAAACACGATCTTTTCAAGATATAAAGTACCCAATCAGGCCAAAGCAATTAGAATTTCTGCGTTGTGGTGTTTTTAGTATAAATTCATTATGTATGATGTCTGCACATTTTCAATCGTATGGTTGCCATTAGGCTGTATTAATGAGAACACAACACTGAGCCTATCTTAGCAACAGCAGCTGTACCAACAAAATCCTCTCCTGAGGAATATTGATTTCCCTTCTTGAATGTACTTAAATAAAGGCTGCTGCTGCAGACATAACTTGAGTGTGCTTCAGTGTTCTGAATATTACTGCACTATTGCCTTTTATTTAAGGGAGAGAATCATTTTGACAGAGATGCTATCTGAGATGCATAGCCTTAATTGGCTATTTAATGATAGCTAAAGTGTAGATAAGCAAGGTTAAGCATTTTTTAAAAATATGCTTTTCCAAGGAGACTATTTCTGCAATTGTATTTTTGACATTAAAAAGTAGTAATACTCATCCAAAACAAACAAACAAACAAACAAAAAACCCAACAGATAAACAAATAAAAAAAAAAAAATAGTAATGGTGTGAAGGAAAGGAGGACACAGAATACTACTAAGCTCCTGGCAGAAGAAAGTGGTCTTTTTCCCATTAAAAATCCTTGGATTTTCAGCAAACGTTTCAGACAGGCGACCAAAATGGCTGCTTGTGATTCTCAGTGTTTGCTGCCTTTGCTGCAGGAGAGTCTATCAGCTGTGCTTACGTTTAAAGATTAGTGGAGAACTGAGCAAACACAGGATGGCAAAAATTGATAACTCTTCTTGAAAATGAAGTCTATGCATTTGTCCTACTGGCATTTGTAACATTTCATGCTCTGCATACAGCGTGAGCATGTACTGTTTTATCTGAATACAACTTCAAGAGTCTGAAAAGTGCATTGCATTTCAATGTGAATTAAATACCTCCCTCTGAGAAGCATGCTATGTTTCCACACAGGTGTTAGGAGGTAAAATCCGGAAGATCTGTATTACTCAGCAAATGAAAAACATTGTTTCAGATATGCTGAAGGGGACATCATCCAAATAGTGGCTTTTATGTGTGCCCATTCTGATACCTATATATAAGTGAAAAGTTAAAAAAAAATTGGTGCTTCTTGCTTTGGCCCAATCTGTAGGAATAACTGGACTGAGAAGTGGCTGCTAAAGCAAATAGCTATGGTGTTACTCTCAGTCTAAGATTTTCAGCATGATCAGAGCAGTCTTGTGGCATTTCAAGTGCTGAAGTTCTGCTGTCCATAGAGGCCCACTTGAGCTCTCATCAGCAGGTTAAATAGATGGTCAGCAGGAACATCAGTGCCAGAGTGAGAGCATGAAGAGAGTCGTGGCCTCTGCCATGTGTGACAGTGGAAAGCAGGGGATAGAGTACAAAGTGCAGGACAAGAGTCCTTGCTACTTGTTGAAGTTACATGCTCAGGATTTCAGCACAGTTAACAGGGATTCAAAGAGGCTACTCTGATGATGGAAAATCATGCTTAGGTTCCATGGTGGGTGCTCTTCGTTTTATATCTTTGAGCTTTATTTTGTTTCTAATCATAGGCAGTTATTAATTGCTTGCAGAGGCTGAGGATTTCTTGTCCTGACAGTTGTGTGCTGGGTTGTGTGGAGCCTTCTGAAGGAGAGGCTGACCCTCCACAGGGAGCAACCATGCATAGCTGGGGGGTACCCTTACTGAGAATGGAGTTGGGCCAGCAGAGTGCTGAGAGACAGCAAAGAGCCCAGAAGCCTACAGCAGAGGAGACAGTAGAAGACAGCTAGGAAAAACATGGAGCAGAAAAAGCCAAGCCCCAGGGGTCTTCAGATTTTCTTCCTCCAAGAGACCCAGAGGGAACTGCACAAACCTCACTACAGTGTAAATCTCTATTCAAAAAGCAACTGAGTTATTGAACTAAAACCCGATGAGCAGGGGAGACTTTTTTATAAAACATTTTTGCTTCTAATTAGTCTTATTCTGACCTTCCTCAGTTTTAAAATTTTTATTCTTGCTCATGTTGTGATGCAGCCTTTCTCTAGAGCTTGCAAAATACAGCATGGCTCTTGGGGCAGCTGCTCTGAGAAGCAGGTGCTGACAAACCCACATCCAGGTACTAGCCAACCAGTGCAACTCTTAATGACATCCAGGCAATCTGGTTCCAGCTTCAGAAGGAGCAGGATATCAGATGAGGAAATAAAATATTAAACTTATTAAGGCACTATGTGTGAGTTACTGGGCTAACCAGTCATTACTAATTCAGGCATATGATTATTTAGATTTGATTTAAAACATTATAGCTTTTACTTCTTCATTTGTCTCTTCCCCAGTCTCTTCTGCACACATTTCTCAATTTCCAGTCGATACACAATATCTGTATCTGTTTAAAAGAGAGGTTACATTTTGTTTGAATTTTAAATAATTGCCTTCTGGGGATGCTTTGAGTCTGGGTCTATTTTTACTTTCTATTAATAACTGGGCCAAGACCTATTGACTCCACTGTGCTTTCATTTAGGACACAGAAGTTTATTGTTCTGTAAATTCAACAGTGGAAGTCAGTATATGACAGTTTTACAGAACTTTTATTTTTTAAATTGAATAATAAAATATTGGCTCTGACATCTGATGCTGAGTTGTCAAGGGTTGCCTCATTTTGCAAGAACCTTCTGATTTTTTTCTGTTAAAGTACTTATAGTGTCAGTGATTTCTGAACTTCTTCTTTAAAACTAACTACAATAGAAACTTGTGTGTCACCTTATATTTTTCATGCCTTTTTGGTGCAATTGGGAGTTCTTTCTTTGTAATTTTTAGTGCACAATTTTTCTGCAGTTTTCCTGAGTTTGGCTGTTTTGCTCCTTGAGCCACATCGGTGATTAAATATGATTAAATGAAACTTTCTGTTTCAAGAATGAGATGAAGAGATAGGTCTGTTAAGAGGACTAATGAGGAGAATGAAGGTAGGAGTAGAAGTAGCAGGTGGATTTGTAACATTTCATCAGATGGAAGTAAAGTACTATAAATTAGAGTACTGAATTTTCAGTAATTCCAAAGAGGAAAATACATTTTGCTAGCCTATTTATCCAAATACCTTCAAAATAAACAAGCAAGAAAACAGAACATAATGCAAGAAAGTCTTAGGAGATCATTCTCTCCACAGCAAACATAAAATGAGCACTGGATGATTAGGATGACACAGTAATTTGTTCTAGGAAAATTTGGGCTTCATGTCTTCTAGTGTGGTCAAACTAGAGGTAGAAGTGATGTATGGCAGCAACATTGGGAATATATAAATGCATTATGCAAATGCATCCCTGGGCAGCCTGGTCTAGCATTAGATGAGATGGTTGGTGGCCCTGCGTGTGGCAGGGGGGTTGGAGATTCATGATCCTTGAGGTCTTTTCCAACCCTGGCAATTCTGTGATTCTGTGATTATGGATTGTTAAAAGAATATATATTTTCCTTGCTAGTTGATGTGCACTTCCAGATTCAAAACCAGGCTCAAGTGGGGGAGGTCTAGTTTTTGTTGTGGTAAAACCTTTAGGTCTTTTTGTTCTCCCTTCTTACTAGGGAAATGACTCTTCATGAGGTCAGTGATCTTCATAAGATCAGTGATCAAAAAACAACAAATATATCTGTGTCATCTGGAGTAGTTGCTATACTTTTTCAAGGACATTCCATATAGCACAGAGTGGGGAAAATGGATGAAATATGTTCTACTATGCAGCCATAACAAAATTCCTGTTCGTTTCTATACCTGTACCTTCAAGGAATCAATACTTTTCATTAAAGAGGAGTCATTAATTCATTTTATATAGAAACCTTAGGAGACAAGTTATAAGGCTTTCTTTGAAGAAAATTAAAATGTGTCATTGCATCCCCTTAGATCTATGTGAATTCAGTTTGCCAGTCCCATGATGGACTTTTTTTTTAACAATTCTGAGAGCTGACACTGTTATTCATTTTATTAAATTAATTGTGCTGTTCCATTTCTTATGTTTGCAAGCATTTAAACAGTACAGTAAATATGAAGTGAAAATGAAGAAGTGTTGTTATGCTGTTATTTTCATTAGAATACCTTATGTCCTGGAGCATATTTTGGATGTTTCTACGCATAACATAAAAAGGATGGACTCTGCAGTAACTCTCATTGTACTTCGGAAAAATGTGAATTCATTCTTATGAAACATTGAAAGGGTTGTCTGTTCTGGAGACTATTTATATTCATAAACAACTCTCTGTGTCGTTTTACAGTCAGTTCATTTTTTCTCTTCTTTCTTGTCCCAGTCCTTCCTTGTTCTTCATTCAAATATAGCCAGTATGCCCATGAATAATCTCAGCTCTGTGTAGGCCACTAAAATGTTTGCTTCTTTTCCCCTTAAAACTACATGTATCTATAAATACATTTTTTTTTTCTATTTATTTTAGTGCTTAGAAGTTGCCATATTGAACCTGATATGTGTGAATGGCCTGTTTTAGATAACTACAAGTCTTAGATGCTTCAGAAGATAAAATCCGTCAGTGTACAGGCAGAGCATAGCTCATCTGCTCCTTCTCTCCCCATTACAATTTGGCAGGTCTTTTCTAGCGGTTGTAAAAGGGAGTAAGTCCAGAGGCAAAATCCAGTAACTCTTTCTGGGTTTCACATATACTCACTGAACTAAGTTGTATGTATTAACACCTTAACAGTCTGAAATAATATGGGGTAATTGTCTCATTTTCCTTTTCCTCTTGAAAAAATCTACAAATTGGTAGTTGCAACTATAAACTGAGAAGTCTTTTGGCACATGGAAATCTTACTTATTTTTAGACACGGAATGGAAAAAGTTAATTTGCTTTTCACAGCATTATATGGCATAGATCACAGAGAATTTAAATGCTTTCACAGCATTATAAGGGCTGGACGAGATCTCCGGAGATCATCAAGTCCAATCCTCTGCTAAAGCAGGTTCCCTACAGTAGGTTACACAGGAAAGTGTCCAAGCAGGTTTTGAGTATCTCCAGAAGAGACTCCACAACCTCTCTGGGTGGCCTGTTCCAGTGCTCTGTCACCCTCACAGTAATCTGTAGTTCTTTCTCATATTTTTATGGAACTTCCTGTGTTGTAGTTTGTGCCCATTATCCCTTGTCTTGTTTCTGGGCAAAACTGAAAAAAGTCTGGCCTTATAAGTACTGATAAAGTCTTCTCTTTCCCAGGCTGAACAGCCCCAGGTCTCTCAGCCTTTCCTCGTAAGGGAGATGCTTTCAGGCCCCTCATCATTTCTGTGACCCTCTATTCAAATCTTTCCAGCAGTTTCCTGTCTACTTTGAACTGAGAAGCTGAGAACGCAGTACTCCAAGCTCAAAGCTTTCTTCCTAGGTCTGATAAATCAGTATATATTGGGATGTCCTTCCTCTTCTCTGTCAGATTCTGATCTCCAGTCAGTCATAAATCTTCTATCATAAACACCATCCCATGCTAATGAAAAATAAATACATCTATGTGTTCATATGAATGAGAGAAATATATATTTCTGGATGTTTGTAACACGAAATTTCCTGTATTTTCCACTACTGATATTTATATAACTAATTTGGCTTTGTATCTAATTCCTTGCAGTTTTAATATTAATAATATTTCTTTTATAAAGGATTGGCTGCAGATAGAGGAGGAAGGGTAGGGTGATTACTACTTCTGTAGGAGGGACTGGTTGTACTCTGCTTTTCAGAGAACGTGGTGTTAGGAGTGAAATTTGAGACTCTGCCACATAACAGTGAATGGCAGACTGCTGAGAAAGATAGGGAGCAGATGTGCTTATTACACATGTGCTCAAGCCTCAGTGCAATGGGAAGAAGGACATTATGTGAACATCCAAAGGTGCAAATTTGTTTACCAAAAAAAAAAAAAAAAAAAAAAAAAAAATCTGGCTTATTGTGCATTTTCTCCATTTCTTTATTTTCAGTTGTAATAGCTAATAAAGTCTTTGTCAGGTATACTTATTTTAAAGTAAAGACAATTACAAATAGCTCTGAGAAGTCAGTGACTTTCTAGCTCTTGTGATTTGTAAACTACTGGATATTTTCCAAGGAATTTTTTTTCCTAAAAACATCAGAAATGTAAATTTATGTATAGCATCTGCACCTTTTATTTTGTTACTCATGTCTCATGATCTTCTGGGAATTCATGGTTGGATCCCCAGACCATAGACTAGACTGTAACGCAGAAACAGAGCTCTAGAATTGATGTGACTTTTATTCCATGCAATTAGATGAGGGCTGCTCTGAAAGTAATGCTTCCTACTTTATTGTATCAGCCCACAAAGTCAGATGTGGATGTTGGCAGTATGGCAGAAGAGGATGAACCTTCCCATCAATATTCTTTACATGTTGCTGTAGTCTGACAGAATGGCATCTGACATGGAAGTGTGTATGAAGCAAAGGTGTGGCATTGAATTCCTCCATGCAGAAAAAATGGCCCCTACTGACATTCATCAACACTTTCTGAATGCTTATGGATACCAAATAGTGAATGTGAGCACTATGAGGCAGCAGGTAGTGTGTTTCAGCAGTGGTCACAGTGACTTGAAAGACAAGCCACGTTCCAGACGGACATGCTCAGCTGTCACACCACAAAATGAAGAGTGTTTTGATCAGCTTATTTATGCAAATTGTCTAATGGTGGTGAATATACTGAAAAAAAGTATTTTGTACCTGAGAATTTGCTCTATCAGTTAGTGTTCTTGTGCTCTTTATATCTGTTGTCATTTTCACAAAAATAAGTAGGGGGCATTACTTTTGGAGTGATTTATGTATTTCTTCTCTTCAGAATTTCATGTAGAGGTGATATAGGCATTGACAGAAATGTATCTGTCCAAAAGGAGACTGAGGCTGAACTCAAATTTGTAATCCTAAGCAATAATCTTGTGGCAATTTATCCCAAATGATAATCCTGTCAATTGCTGACATTTTTTTTAAGTGTTAAAATGTTTTGATTTGTTTTGTTTTTTAATATATAAACTATATATCAGGTTTATATAAGATTTTAGATTTTACTGAAAATCAGGTTTTGATTTTATCATCAGAGATTTTTTTTTTTTTTTTTTTTTTTCCAGAAAGAGCAAACAGAAATGTTTCCTATCCAGCTGTGGATAAAGCTTTCAAAACATTTCCAGTATTTCCTAAAAGTAGATAATAGAATGTACCAAACCTTCCCATTGCACTATGAACTCTGGGAAAACGTTAAAGAAAATCACTGAAGGGAAAAACAAAAATTGTAGGTGCTGAAATTGGCTTTTTAGCAAGGAACTGGCTTGCAATTTCTATCTATTGACTTCCTTATCTCTATTCTCTGAAAGCTAACTGATCTGAATCCTCAAAATAGAAGGATGCAAGGAAGAGGCAAGCCAAAAATTAGGTGTCACAGGCAAGCTTTCATCTTCCAGTACAGAGCTGTTCTGACGTCTTTAAGAAATTAGCATTTTTATTTATTTATTTACTTATTACTTCACAGCGTGAAAAAGGAAGAATCTTTAATGTAGGTGGTAGCAATAGCGAATACGAAAAAATCTGGAATCAAATAAGCATGAACATTCTTTGTGCTGTATTTTCTAACATCTCCCCCACAGTCAGAAATATTGCAGTTCATGTACTCTATTACTATTTTGTCCTGCTTAAATTTCCATGCTAGAAGACAAATTTATCATCCAAGATGACCTGATGCTTGATGATCCAAGATGCTTTTAATGGATATTAAAAGCAAGAGCTTGTGTCCTTTATTTTCTTTCATATTAAATATTCCAGGATTACTTTGCTGTTTGTTTTAGTAACTCAATGGTTATATAGAGCCCTGAGTTTTATAGACAGTTTACAAATAAATATGGTGCAATTGCTCATGAATTGAGTCAATCTATTGTTTGTATCTATTGAGTCTATATGAGTCTACTGTTGTTTAACAGTATTGGACGACTATTGATTCCTTCTGTTTGTTTGTTTGTTTGTAGTCCTGAAAGGTTGTTTCATTGTAGAAATATGAATATTATTTTACAATTATTGTTTTTTGTCACACTTATTCATTCAATAAGAGAGTATATAATTTATCACAGTATACAAGTAAGTGATAGTTGATGTAATATGATGTAAGATACCCATGTACAGAAGTTTTCATCACAGTATCTTGACTTATTCCTAAGTATACCCACATACCTGTAGAAATATGCTCCTGTGATCATTTTTACGGTTGTAAAATTCGTTGTAGACAAATTATACAGATATGTACATTTTTGTTGCTGAAGTCGTGTTGCTAACTGATTTCAATTCTAAGTGTCTTTTCGTATAATTACTTAAAGAATAACATTGATATAAGTAATGACTGCTTTCAGCTTCATTTATCTGTAAAGACAACTGGGTTTTGGGTTGGTACCCATTCCCCTAAAAGTGATTTCTTGTAAAATTTTTCTTGAAACTTCTTGCTTTTTTTTTTGTCATGGATACAGTTGGTGATTCTCTGGAAAGTGTAGTGAAAAGATGATGACAAATATTGAAAAGATGAGAATATTAAATTACAATTTGTGATATACTTTAACGACTACTATAAATACGACTTCCCCTCTCAGTTCTATGCTTTATGAAACAAAATATTTTTCTTGCATTCTTAAAAAGTCTTGGGACTCTTGGGATAGAGGAACTAAACAGACAAAATTGACGTTTTCCTTTTTTTTTTTATATCAAAAGGAAGCATTCAAGAGTTTTTACAGAGATAAAATCTTGTCAAAATTGGACCCATCATTATTGAAATACAGTTAACATGCACTTATATATATTACTACTTTCTTCTCTCATGCAACCCAAGAGAGAAAGACTCCTGAAAGAAATACAGATTAAATTCAAAATGGTGTGGGAATAAAGAAATTAGAGATATACAAACTTGTAAAGGAGAGACAGTTAAGGATACTTAAGACTGCTGTGAAATATTCATGAGTAAATTAATCTCTGCATGAAATCTTTATGTTAATTTTGCTGTAATTCAGCAGGGGAGGTGAAAAACTGAGGTTTTGCATGGTGGTAGTTCAGGTGCTTGAGAGTTACTGAGCAGCCATTTCAAGGGAAAGACAAGTGAATTGTAGAGTCCTCAAAAGCAATAGGAGTAGAATTCTTAGCAGAATCATAGGATCCTAGAATGGCCTGGGCTGGAAGGGACTCCAAGGATCATCAAGTTCCAACCCCCCTGCCACAGGCAGGGCCACCAACCTCCAGATCTGGTTGGTCTGGAGATAGACCAGATTGCCAACCTGGGATTGGGGTATCCACAGCCTCTTTGGGCAATTCGTAGTTTTGTGTTTTCTGGCTCTAGTCAGCTGAGTGTATGTGGTTCCAGTAAAGCACCATGTTTATACATGTTTTAGCATAATGTAACTCAGGGGGTGAGGCGAAATGGCAAATTGTGTTACAGCCTCAGGACTCTGACCTCCTTCTTGTCAAAAAGATGTGGAAGTGAGTGATATTATTTGTTGATCATTTGAAGTCTTTGGAGCCTCCAAAATTAACTCAAAGAATGAGAACTGCTCAAGATGAGTGCTAAAGTCGATGTCAGCACTAGTTGCAATTGTTTTGTTTACAAAATGAGTGTTTACTAAAAAGCATGTAACAAAAGCAGTTCTGATTGCCAGCCAGTAGCAATCAGCAGTTTTTCTTTTCTCTTTCATGGTTAATTTGGTATAGGTGGGTTTTTTTGTTTGTTTTTTTTGTTCTTTTGTCTACTTCTTCACTTATGGTCACCTAGGTTTTGCAAGAGATCTGCCTCTGGCCTGTATTTCAACTGTATTTGCATATAACACTACTGTTGTTAAATACAGAGCTCACTGAAATGGAGGAAAATCATGCTGGGTTTTCTTCCAGTACTTACTATAATATTAAGACCAAGTATGAAACGCTTAGTACTGTCTCAAGATTAAAGTTGATTTGGAATTTATGTTTAGCAAATAATCATAAGAAGATGGTTTATTAATCTAGACCATTCAATTTGCTGTATAACTTATTGAATCTTGAAACTACCATTTGGATTTCTTTTTTCAAAACAATTTTGGGAGTCCCACTGATTTCACATATAGGATAGAGAAAATAGCCACAGGCATCCATGCCTGTATGTGAGCCAATGATCTATCTCTCTGCAAATGACCTCTAGTTAACAAAGGATTCATGATTACTGTTCCTTTTAAGCCTATTTGAAGTGTCTTAAGCCTTTTACTAATGGACTTATTTTACTCGCAGTTTTGCTTTTTGTTACTGAGTTACATGGCGCTGCCTATGCGAACCTGCTCACAGCTGAAACAATAAGTTAAAGCAGTGTGTAAGAGCAATATACTCAACGATGTTGAGCACCTTTGTTAATTTTTTAGTAATGGACAAAAACATCAAAGGGTGTGCTGTTTAGAACATGAGGCTAATTATCTTTTACTTGGCCATTGTATGCCATTATTTTAAAGAATGTTATCTATCTCCACACGCAAGGGCACTTCACATGGGAGCAATTGGTGAAGTAATTTTGGCTGGGCTGCAATAGAACAGTTCCTTTGGATCTCAAAATCAGAACATCGCTCTACTGACCTTCTAACTGAGGTCAGTCTGATTTCTGACATTGACCTCAGCCAAAGAAAGACATCTGGCCTTTGGTAAATCACTCCAGCTTCTACTGAAATAGTCACATTTGGAATGAAAAGTCATCATATTCTTAGATGCAATGGGCACTGATTTGGTGTAGAGGAGTTCAGATTAAAATAGGAATACAGAGATCTCTACGCTGGAACAGACAAGCCCAGAGGCTAACAAAAAGGCGCAACTGCTAAAATTGCACTATTAGTTTAACTAAAAGGAATTTCAGCTTATATTCGTCTGAATGTCTGTACTGTAATATATGATATTGCAAGGACTTTCATAAAAGGCTGCTACCAACATAAAAATTATCAGTTAAAATGATTAGGAAGCAACATTTCTGTGACAAAATATATGCTAAAAGTATTGGCAAAGATGAATCCATGCCACTTTTTTGTAGTACTCAGCCTTCATTTACTCAGAATTTAAAATCAGTTGAAGAAAGTAAGAGGCAAATGAAACTGTGAAAAATGTTTTCTGAATATCTATAATTTAAAATAAAATTCCACTTCTGTTGTACTAGTCCTTGTTTTCTTAACTTTGAAACAATTCTCGGCATAACTATCAGCAATGAAATAGGAAATATTTACAAACTCAGCACTTTAACAGTGATCTGCAGTCATAAGCACATTTCAGAATCCTCAGATATTTTTTAAAAGATTACACATGCTAAGAGATTTTTTTAATTCCCAGGTTTTGCAAAATGGACTGCTGATCTATGGCAGTCATTTGTTTCATCAAACTGTAGTATTTTCATATTTTTTATTAGACTTTTTGATATCTCTGTTTCTCTTTTGCAGTCCCTTCCAAAGACAGAAAATGTATATCTCCATCTGTGAGGTGCACTTCAAAATCCATACCAATCAAGTGCCTTTTTTGAGCTACTTAGCTTTCTTCCCCTTTCTATTGATTTAAAAGCTGACAGTGTTAAATATCCTCAGAAAAATTAGTCTGCATGTTTTAGTAACATTTCTGTATATGTGCTCCCCTTTGCATTGCTTAGTCGATATTTTTTCACTTCCTGTTGCAAGCCATTGCAGGCTGTTAACATTTGCCATGTTTACTTTAGAGAAAGCAATAATTCAGAGTAGGACAAGATGTTTAATCTTTGTGCTATCCATAGAAGCTTGTAAAATTCTTTTAGCAACACTTTTTTTGGGAACCATTAGGCAAATGTGCTACCAAGTGTGTAAGTATAGGTATTTTTAAGAAGGTAAACCCACATGAAAAATGTGATTTATGCACTTTTAGAAGCCAAAATGTAATATCAGAGAATAAAATAGGAGCTCTTCTAGCTGAAGTTTCACTGTGCATTTCTCTGTAGGTCAACAAGCAAACTGTGGGGTGACAAGGATGGAGGGGGTGCCATCAGTGGAGAAGCTGAGGGTGGTAGTCACATAAATTTATTTAATTTCTCTTTTCATAGGGAACAAACGGAGTTCTGGTTCTCTTCAAAAGCTTTCCTGACAGTTATCTTTTTCCATTTGCCCAGTATCCCAGGATGTCTGCATATACTCCTTCCAGCTTCCACTGAATCTGTGTTTTTGTGTCAATGCTTGCACAAGGTGAAATTTACTTGGCTGCTGCTAACCTGGATTAATGTATTATTACCCTCTGCTTTTCATTAGCTCACTCTCTAGTTAGTTGGTTTGGTTCTTCCTTAACATAGTTCAGTGGAATGAATTTGAGCTAATGAATATTCAGAAAAATATTTACACGGTAGACCACAGCGCAATAACCCCAGAGAGCACTGAGATGTCCCAGAGCTGTGAGTGGGGGAGATGAACATTTAATCTAGATCAGCTCATAGCTGAGGAGGACATAAACTTTCTGGTTCTGTCAGCCTCTATGATTCATCTCAATCAATCGGTGAACCAGAGAAACCTCTATTTTCTCTGGGTTAATCAGCATTTGTTCAGGCCTTCTTATGTGGTCCAGAGACTGAGCAATGAAGTCTTTTGTTCCAGTACTTTTCTCTTATAAAGAAGGCTTAATTACTTCTCCCAGTTACCCAACATGCCATTTATTTTTATAGAAGTCTGCAATTGCCAACAGATCAAGGATAGTACTACTGGCAGATACCAACATCCTTCAGCATAAGAATGCTTAATAGACTAGTCTATATCATGACTGAAACTGTAGGATTTGTGAAATTTGATTATAGGGTATTTAGTCTCCTGTCCAGTGGAGTGTTTAATAGCTGGAAGATTGGCAGAATTCAGTTAATTTTAGTCTGTTTTAAGCTACAGTTTCAGAAAAAACTGTGCCAGGACTTCTGGAATTTTATATTGTGGAATAAAAGTGTTACTGTTGGGCTTCAAAAGCTAATTTTTTATTCAGCAGTAGTGCACCTGTAAGTGCTACACATTAATGGTTAATTTTTAGAAATCTGTTACAAAAAATTATGTCTAAAAGGAGTTTTGCTTTTGTTTTTCAATCTTAAAAATTAAAAAGAGGCAATAGTGCTGAGCCTGGGGTTTATGCTCAGACAGAATATGTCATCAATCCTTCTCAAAATGGCTGGAGAAGGCTTATGAACATTTCCTATTCCTGGGTTTCTAAAATTGCTTTTATAGTTTGCCAGCAGTGAAAGAAATGAATCAGACAACTGAGAATATTTTATACCTTCTTGCCTTTGAGAAAAGTCTTAATGTGACTAGGATAACTAGAATCACTTGGGTGTTATGAGTAATCTGAATACAAGAAGCAGTTAAGGTGTTTATGTTTTCTTATTAAATTCATTCATTTTCCCATATGTTAAAATAAGGAAGAATTAGACAACTGTATCTATGTAAGTAATGTTTTTAATAAAAACTTCCTGGTCTGGTTCACCCCTCTGATTATTATCCCTTACTGATAGTTCAGGCTGGCTGCGATGATGTTACTGAGAGAAGCATGAGGACTATCAAAAGGGATTCAGGGCAGTGGGGCAGTTAGTTGATGGAGCAGGTGTTCAGGTGGTAATGAGGAATAATGAGAAAACCAGGAAAACCCATGTCATAAAAATAAGGCTGAGAGGCTGGTGCAATCACAAGAATTTTTATCTATCTATCTGTCTGTCTGTCTGTCTATCTATCTATCTATCTATCTATCTATCTATCTATCTATCTATTTACCATGGGGTGGTTTACTCAGCATCTGGCCTTATGATTGCTGATAGGTCTCACTTGTCCCAAAGGGGGAAAATGGACCCAACCCCAGGAATTTGCAGGGCTAGTTGAGAAATCTTTAAACTAGATATGAAGGTGGAAAAGAATAAAACCAGGCTTGTTGGAGATGAACCTGAGGGAATTATGACAGGATTGGAGTTCACAAACAGTTTGCTGTTCACAAACAGAGAAGGACTGGTGAGAGTTGTGGAGACTGGGAGCTGTCTTGGGCAGAGCAACCATTAAATGGTTGAGTTCTATAATCTTGGTGAAGTCAGAAGGAAAGTCATGAAAACTGCTACCTTGGACTTCCTGAGGGTGGACTTTGAACTGTAAGGAAACTGGTAGGAAGAGTCTGTTGGGAGTCAGCCCTGAAGGGTAAGGGGGTCCAGGAAGGCTGGTCACTCCTCAAGATGGAAGTCTTAGAGGCACAGGAATAGGCAATCCCCCTGTGCTGTAATATGAGACATCAGGGAAGAAGACTAGCATGAAGGAATCAGGGAACTTTTTCTGAGGCTCCGGAAGAAAAAGAGAGCATCTACTGTGGAAGAAAGGACTGGTAATTTGGGGACAGTACAGAGTAGTTATTAGGATACGCAGGAAGAAAATTAGAAAGGCAAAAGACGAGCTCGAACTCAACCTGGCCACAGTGGTAAAAGGAAACAAAAAACTTTTAAATAAATATATTAACTGTAAGAGGAGGGCTAAGGAGAATCTCCACCTTTTACTGGATGCAGCAGGAAATGTGACCACCGAGAGTAAGGAAAAAAATGATATTCTCAATGCCTTCCTTGCATCTATCTTTAGAAGTCAGAGCAATTAACCCCTGGGTACCTTCAGAGGGATCTGGACAGTCTGGATTGCTTGGCTGAGGCCAGTAGGGTGAAGATCAAGACCAAATGCTAGGTGCTGCTCTTAGTCCTAGATGGACGATTGGACTGGATGAACTTGGAGGTATTTTCCAGCCTTCCTGATTCTATGATTCTCTCTTTTAATAACATTGCCATTCTGCACAATTTGTATGCATTGCAGCTATCTGCAAGTATACATATCAGACCCGCAATGAAAAATAAAATCCTCATTCATAACTGCAGTTCTGCTTGTTTATCAGCAAAACTGAAAATAAGCAAAAGCCAGGATTTGATGGGACAAAAAGGAACAGATCTCAATTTAAAATATTATGGAACCATCATTATTTTGAAGTGCTTACCTCAGATTCGTGTTACAATATTACCAAGAGGCAAGAAAAGCATGATAGCACTATTTCTATCATAAATTAGTAACAAGCCTGCAGCTGTGTAGCTCATTAAAAACTGTATCATTTAGGGATATTTTGAAAACACAGAGGTCCATTAAAAAGACTGGCAATGTACAGTTGTCAAACAGACATGCAATTATTGCCATAATATTGCCATCAATTGGATGGGAGAAATTACATGATGAACTGAGAAGCTGCTTTATATCCTTTTGAGATTTGTGAGCATAATTTTCCCTTTGTTCAGACTAGCTATCATCCATCTTTGAATCTTGAAATGTGAGGACTAAGAGTGTTTGCTGTAAAACTCCATGAGTTCCAAATATAACTTTTTCACTCCTGTTTCTGAGGGCAAAAGTATTTTGTTTCCAGTTTCTTACCAGAAATCTACAGCCGTTTATGCTACCCTGTCCAGCCTCAGAGACATGGTTGTCAAACAAAAATCTGAAAACATACTTCCCTGACATCCATGCCATTCTCCAAAGGTATTCTTGTCTTTCCATGCCGAATCTGATGGGGATAATCAAAGATGGGAATATTGCATCCCTCCTCTATGAGAATGGGAAAATACCTGCAGTGTCTGACACCCCGCAACACAGCTCTCATATGCCTAGAGTGCAAGTTATCCACGTGTTTAACCCTGAATTCACATGATTATTTCCAAAAGTCATTAGCACCCAAGCTTGTTAGCTCTGCCCAGGCATTTGACAACAGCTGCCTGAGCTGTTGCTCACCCTCCTGTTGAGGTTTGTGCATATGGCTTTAAGGCAAACCTTCCTCGTGTCTATCCACGGCTCCCTTGTCTGCCTCACAGGAAGCTGAGGCATGCTTCATATGCACTTTCCTCTTTCTTTGTTTCTTATTGGCATAAACTGCCTCAAGGCAAGCAAAACACACACTAGTTCCCGACTGACATCTACCTCCTGCACTGCAGTGTTAAGAAACTGCTTGTAAGAGATGAGACTGGGCTGGGCCAAGGGGGCAATAGGGCAGGGGGAAACCACCTGGTAGCTGTGGGAAGCATTAGGAAACTTAAGGAAAAGTGGCAACATCACTCTTATAACCTTAAGTCACCTGCCTTTTCTCTCCATTATGCCTCCTACACTTTCCTGCTCATTCTCAGTGTACGGGACTTCTACATGTGACTCCAATATCCTTCCCTCTCCAGGACTTAGCCTTTCGCATTTCTCAGCCACAGCAAACACTAGAACCATTCTTCTCACCTGCCCAGAGGTCAGCTATCACTATTATTTTATCAACTGCTCTTAGTAGCCAATAAAAGAATGAAGAGTATATAGGATGAGGGCGAAGCCAGACCCTGCTATATTGGAAGAAAAATGAGGGGTAGAGTTAAGATCTACAGGGATAATTTTTGTTCTTATTGCAACTGGAAGGAGTCATTTGCTCCTGGTAATAAATACAACTCCCATCCTATTATCCTCTCTCAATCAATTCACCAGCAGGAGGTGAAATGAGTTTATATTTTAGTTGATCTTATTTCTCTTTCCTCAGACAGAACAGATATTTACCTTGTTTGCCCATGTACCCCTGCCTGAATGTGGTAAAACATTTGTTCATATGAAGGTGGAAAAAAAATCAAGGTCTTGCGTCAGTGACTACTTCATGTAGCCAGTTTTTCTGGAAAGGAAAGAAAGGAAGTTTTCTACTTCATGTCACTGAAAGAAATACTGTTTTTCATCAGGTAGGACTGACTACCTAAGACAAGAAGACAGAATAAGGATATGCAATCTAATTTAATTTTATGGTAACTATTGATCTCATTTTCTCTGTATCACATGAATATATAGCTGGCTGGCAAACTGGAAAAAAACAGTATGATGTCTACAAATCAAGCTCTTCTTGTTTCATGACAATTTTTTTTTGATAGATACAATATTTTTCCACGTATTTTCAGATGTTTATGTGTGGAGTTGCTATGATACAGTTATTTCTTATGTATTTTTGCTTAGAAGAAGTTATTTGCAGTATGTGATTTTATGAGAATTATAGACTTGATGTTCAAATACTGTTTGTAGACTTTGCGGACCCCTTAATGACAGCAATTTGTAGTGTTGATATTGTAGAAGATTTTCACAGAATGGTCACAAAAAGCTCCTTTTCAGTTAAATTCATTTGCCACATCTATGTATACAAATTGGATAGGCTCTCAATAGCAGCGTCACCAGCATTCAGCTCCTGTCCTCATTCTTGCTTTGTTTTTTTTGTGAGGCGCTTTTGGGAACTGGGAACTAACAGGAAGACAAGGAATCCTTTTTATTAAGCACTTTTCATTTCAGTAGTTCATCCATTCAAAACTATGCTACTAATAGGCTTTTTGTTTGTTTGTTTTTACTAGCATTTTTATTTTCTAAAGTAATCAACTTAATAACATGGTGCTATCTTGTCTTACTAGTTTTGCTTCTGCAATTTTGGAGTATCAGAGTTCACAAATTAAAGATATAACAAAATTACACCAAGTCACCAACTGTAACCCTATCTTCAAGTAGAAATAGATTGTATGGACTGTTTGTGTTTTTGAATAATGAAAACAAAAGGTGAAGGAATGTTTTCATGGCTTTGAAGGTCCTTTGAGTTTGGAGAGATTACCCTTCTCATTGGTAAAGCCAAGTGTCTAGGGATAACCCCAGAGAAGAAAAGAAGAGTGCCAGCTGACACTAATGTGATGCCTTAGATGGGTGCACATTTTAATAAATGCAGCAAGAATAGGCAGGAGAAGAGCAGAAAATATATGGATGAGGGAAGAACTGAAACCTTTTCAGGAGGAATCAGGAATGCAGCCTCACATCATGCCTTATGGTCCTGGGTAGGTTTCAACAGTTGTGCCTCTGTCCAGCAGCACTGATTGTTGTGTAAAACAGACATCCACAATATGCCTGCTCCTCTTGGCCTTGTTTTATGCTGTTATGGTAAAGATCTGGGATTTTGGAAGATTTTTGGGATAAGACATCATCTGGACTTGTGTGTTAAATACTGTCCACATTGTCAGCTCCTGCATGATTCATGAGTCATGTGCTTGTTAAGAAACAGAATGGAGATGTAAAATAAGAACTTACTAAAGTTGCCTGCAGGGCTTGCTTTGATGATTTGTTTGTGCATTTTCTGCAACACCTTTTTTTTAACAGTTTTAAAATGTGACTGAAACTGGCACTGATCTATCTGACTGTTGTTCCAACTGCAAAGCTTTTGTTTTTCTTCCAGAAACATACTTGTGAGATAAATTAAAACTCTGTTCTGTTAGCTTCCTAAAAACTCAGCTGTTCTTGTCATGGGATTTTCAAGAAGAAGCAGAGCTTCAGTCCAGTCAATGTCATTGAAAAATTATTTTCCCAAAACTCCAACCAGATACCAAAGTTCCTCTGCAAACCCAGCCCCTAAATAACAGTTCATTTCTTTAGACTTTATCTATAACTTTACTATTCAGGACATTCTTTCATCATCCTCTAAATTTTGTGATAATGTAATGTCAGAAATACTGGGCCAAGAAAATCCAGGATTTTACTTCCAACATTTCTTCTAAATGAACAATGGAGACTGGCTATTCCCAATAAATACTTGAATGGTTCTGATGGCTCATTAAAATCTTGCCTTAAAAAGGGTTTTTCTCTTCTTCTCTAACCACTACCAATATCCATTTTATAAGTGCAATGTTGTTTTTTTTTGTTTTAACACCCACTTTCAGTAAATTTCACCACTTTGAGGCATGGAGAAATGGGAAGATTTCTGTAGGCCCTGTGCTTCTCAGAAGCTTTTCTGTATCTTTAGCATCAGTGTACAAGCTATTTTTTTATTCATATGTTGCTACACTTTAGTGAATATTTTAAAAGTAATGCAGGAGATCTAGCACAGCCCTCTTGTAAAAATCAAGTATGATGATAAAGTGATGGAATGTTATTAACTGACTGTATACTTATTGGAAAATGTCAATTTGTCTTTTTGCTGTATCTGGTATGTTCAAATGGATCATATTTACTGGTGGATTATTTTTTCTACCTAAAGCATTTTCACAGTTTAAGTAAAATGACACATAGTATGTTATTACTCTGCAATCTCTTTTTCTTAAGTATGGATAATTTAATCAGATTTATTTTGGTACAATCTATTTTTGCCCCTTTTTTCATTTTTATCACTTACCATAAATATGCTGATGATCTGGCAAAAATTTTATCTCCTGGACAAAAACATCACTGATGTTAGATTTTGATGTTATTTTAGTCTTAAGTTCAAGTTCTGTGCACCCAAGCTCAGAGATGTAAAAAAAAAAAAAAAAAAAAAAAAGTCTTTCAAGATAAAACACATTGCTTTCTATATCTAGCATTTTAAACGATGTGATTTCTACTGTAAAACTACATCTATAGCGTCACTGCAGCATTAATACTGAGGTGCAAGGCCATGCTTATGTATAGTGGCATTGCAAGTGGTAGCGATGATCACATACTAGTGCACAGAGATATTTTGGATACTGTAAATTGTCATGTCTTGACTTGTTCTTACTCTGCAGTGCAGTTTGAAATAGTACATCATTGTTACATTCTGCTAGAAATGCTTCAGGGTTGCCCATGAATCTCATAAACACTTAAAAAAGGCTTTTCATCTTTATACTGGACCTTGTTTTGTCTCCTTTAATAAATAGGATTTTTTGTTGATTCTTCTGGGAAAATGACCATACTAATATTTCATGATGCAATAATAGTCTTTCTTCATCAGAGTTCTTATTAAAATCAAAGGAAATCCATAGGTTATATGTAATAACATGATCTTCCATATTCTGTGGATAAATGATTTTGGGGGAACACCACAGTCAAAGATACAGGTTTGTCTTCTCTTTATTGACAGAGCATAAGTTTCCAGAACAGCATTTTGGGAAGGAATAATAGTGCTCAGAGCCAAGGCTTAAAGGCTTATAAGTGTGAAGTTCAAACTTCAGGAAACCCCTGTTTATGCTTTGCTTGCACAAGTCAAGGGGGCTGTAGGGTCAGGTAGTTATCAGTGAACCCAACTGATACCAATTACTTACCCTCCAAAGTTGTAATAGGATTCAGCAACAGGTAAATTTAAACAGTGGAGATCTGTGGTGTTGAGCAGAGACCAAACCTTGTTTTAGAACATTGAGGTTAGACAAAAATATATGCACTAACTTTCAAAATCATGGCTTGTGACATATTTGTCACTTATCAGGCTCATAGCATCAATCAAATCTTGCAGCCAGTGACTGACTAGAGTAATTATCTTGTCCACTGCTGTCCTAATTATTTTAAGAGACATTTTCAGGACACAAAGGATGTAAAATGTTTTACATCAGAGTTATATGGAAGCAAATACATTCAACAAGACTACATCTTTAAGATTTTGTGCCTTTTATATATAATGTATTGAATTGCATTAAGTGTTTTACAGAGGTGCTGATTACTAATGTACACATATTTGTCTCTGTCATTACTACTTGTGCCAGAAGTCTTTCTCTCTTTCACTCTACGTGTTCTTCCATTTTGTACCAGTTGTATGTATTGTGTGAATGCATATGGTAAGTACCCAGGAAGAAGTATGCTTTGTACTGCCTGTTCCACTCAATCTGAGATCCTTCAGAAGTCTCCGTACTCTGATATTTGTGTGTAATATTTTGTACCTGAGGAGGACTGTAGTAAGTATTTGAAGGCAAATAGAGTTATAATGTGTCTTTGCAGTAAATCTTCTAGCATCTATCAAAAGGCATAAAGTCAATCTGCCTCATATAGCAAGCAACAATAACAAGTGTCTAGTGTTCATTTCTGTTTAGTAAACATGCGAGCAGAAACAGTGTTTGACTAAGGTGTGAATGAGGAGGGGAGAGCGAAAAAAGAGGAAAGATAGCTGTAGCAGGGGCATATACCAGTGGAACGAGTGGAATTATCTACCATGGAAAGAGGTACCTGAAGCAGGAAGGGAATAGAAATCTGATTTCAGTATGGGGGACAAAAGAACACAGTTCTGCCAAAAGGATTTGGGGGTACTGGCAGCTGGCAAGCTGGACATGAGCCAGCAATGTGCCCTCACAGCCCAGAAAGCCAACCATATCCTGGGCTGCATCAAAAGAAGCATGGCCAGCAAGGTGAGAGAGGTGGTCCTGCCCCTCACCTGAAGTACTGCGTCCAGACAGAGTCATCAATACAGGAAAGATGTGGACTTGTTAGAGTGTGTCAGGAGAAGGACCACAAAAACGATCCAAGTGATAAAACACCTCACTTATGAGGACCTAATGAGAAAGCTGAGGCTGTTCAGCCTGAGGAAGAGAAAGCTCCAGAAAGACCTCATAGCAGCGTTTCAGTATCTAAAGTAGGGGCTGTAAGAGGGAAGGGGACAGATACTTTAACAGAGACTACTGTAGCAGGGCAATGGCAAATGGTTTCAAACTGAAAGTGGGGAGATTTAAATTGGATATAAGGGAGAAGTTTTCTACAGTAAGGGTATTGAGGCACTGAGACATTGCCTAGACAGACAGTGTAAGCTCTGTCCCTGAAAATGCTTAAGATCAAGCTGAACGGGGCTCTGAGAATCTGACCCAGCTGTAGGCACCCCTGCTTAATGTAGGGGAATTGGACTAGACAACCTCTAAATGTCTCCTCTAACTGAAATGATTCTGATTCCACACTGAGGTTCAACTCAGTGCTCATTTGTCAGAAATGGAAATGTTTTCAGGTATATTTTCAGAGCACAGAATTTAGCTGTACTGATTAGGAGTATCTTGGTCCTCCCAACTCTTCCTTATCAGGGAAAGAGAAGAAAAGGAAGGAATATTGGAAGACTTGCACTTCCTGGGGACAGGCTAGGCTTTTGTTTTGGAAGCAAAACCAAGAACACCTTGTCTATAGGAGGGGCTGGGTTTGGGTTATGAATAGTAAAGTTAGCGCAAAGATAAAACTGATTTTTTTATTTTTTTTTTAAGCAATCTTTTATTATATTAGTATGACCAAAGCAGATGAGAAGTTATCTAGTTTTTGCTTTTGAGGAAGAAAGGGAAAAAATATTGCTGAATTACACATTATGTCCTATGACTAGAATTCCTGCTGGGGACTGTTGACATGTAATAAAGCATTTTTTCTATTAAGATTACTGGGCTGCTACTAGAGTCAGTGTTGACAGTTTAGACTCAGCAGTTTATCTGAGTATTCAGTACAGATGTGCATTTAACACAACGAGATCCAACATAGTTGAGATTTAGTCAAAGACTTAACTTTGATGATGAGAGACTTACAAATTAACTTTTGGAAAAATAAAATAAAAAGGAGGTTAGCTGCAGCAGACTTTTGACTCCGCTTAAGAGTGATCTTATTTAGACATGCCAGAAAAGAAATCAAAAACACAGAGTAGATCATATAGATGATTCAACAGTGATATGATAGGTTAGAGTGATTTTTCTTTAGAGTGAACTTTAGCATTATTAAAGTGAAATTTAATGATGGTTTAAACAGTAAGGGTTTATGATCCGCCTCGTTCCTTTCTCTTTTGGTTTCCATACCAATTTTTCTCCTCCGTTTTCTTCTCATCTACCCATTATTGGATTAATTATTGGGACCTTACTCTTCACAACTATTACAGATCTTAGTCAGTTTACCTGGCTAAAGGGAAACAATAATGCTTTGGATCTGTATACAGTTAGAAGAGTAGCACGGTTAGGATGGTACATTACAGGTGTTGCAGTTGGAAAGACTATTGTGGTGGAAAAGAAACAACCAAGAACAAAATGCTTACCCATATCCAAGGTTCTAGGCTCACAGTGGAAAACTCCAACAGGAAGGATCTCCAGAAAGAGATCCTTCACCAGTGGCAGTCAGTCCTCAAATGGGGTCTAGGAGCCAGGCTCCACCCTTTCCAGTCACACAGCTGAATTGCCTTCACCTGTCCTCCCACAGCTGACCCAGTCCTTGTGACATGTCAGACAGTTGCATGGGCAGCCCTCATTCTTTAGCAGCTGCCCACATTGTTTTTTGTCTAGCATGCCATAGCTTCTGATGTCACCAACAGGTGATGTCCTCAGATAGTGAATTCTCAATCCATTGAACTTGGGCCAGTGTGTCCACTTCATTATTTCCCAGCAATTGTAACAGTTGGTGACCAGAAACACGGTAGACACATACAGTCCTGTTTGACTATTTTCCATATATCTAACCACATATCTTTGTCCCAGATTGGTTGGGTGTGGATAGTCCATTCTTGGGTGGCCAGCTGCACAATCCAAAGAGTGAGCCTCCAGTACACAGCCCAACTATCTGTACAGATATTCAGGTTACCATCACCAGATTCTTAGGTTATAACCATCCACATGGCTCAGAGTTCTGTCCATTGGCTGCTCTGACCATCCCCCCCATCAAACCAGATTGTCTTGGTGGAGGGATGGTATGCTATCGCTCTCCACTTGCTTAGGTTGCCCTTGCTGGACTCACCTGCATAGCAGGCATCTTCAGGAATAGATTATTTCCCCTCTTGAACAGGACTCTTCTCTGGTAGAGGAACTAATGTTTAATGTGCTGTGATGAGCCTGAAGTGAGCATCACTGTGATACATCACTGGGCCTAGACCCATAATGCCATCATTTGTACTCAGGCAACCCTCATCTTAGGAAGGTGGGTCAGATCTATCAACCATCCTTGAATCAGCAGGGTGGTCTTAACAATGATTTCAGCTGTTTGGGTTATTGGCTCTCTCACCTGTAATGCGAAGTAGGCAACCAATAACTGTTTTTCGATCATACTATATCTTCCTTCTGCTCCATGCCAGACCTGAGAACAGAATCCAATGGGGGTCCAAACAGAACTCTAGGGTTACCACCAGCCCCAGCCAAAGCCATCCTGAGTGATGTGAACGTCCAACTCAGCTGGGAGAAGAGGATCATAGTATAAATAGTATTTTACAGGTTTATAGTTAGAAACATTATTGTGGTAGAAAAAGACAATAAAAAAATAAATGAAGTACTCACCTATGTCCTAGGCTCACAAGAGAAAATTCCAAAGGAAGAGATCTCCAGAAAGACATCCTTCCCTATTGGCAGTCAGCCTTTAAATGGGGTCTAGGAGAGGTGCAGCCAGGCTCCATCTCTTCTGGTCACACAGCTGAATTGCCTTCATCTGTGCTCCTATGGCTGACTCAGTACTTGCCTCAGGTGATCAATCAGTGGTTCAGGCTGTGACACAACAGTTCCCATACAACATATTTTCTACCTTAAGAGGGAAGATTAATTTATTTTGTCCTTTTGTGTTTATTTTTCAAGCTTGATAAAGCACATATTCTCAAGGAGGGTTACTTACATATACAGACTACTATTCCAATACTCCGTATGTGTTTTTATCTACCTTGAAATCATGTGTGGTGCTAATTTCATTTGATACATCACTTTGATTTCTAAATGTAAATTGAATGTTTCTCAGAGTAATTAACTTCTTCACAGTACTAAGTAAAATGTGGCTTAAAAATCAACACTTATCATCGTATTTATCTTCTAATAATCTATATGTTATTAAAGAATCTTCATGCTGGCATTTTAAATACATAACACATTTTACATAAGTGAACAAAGGGTACTGAAAATTATATTTTTGTAGTGGTTGTGTTTGCAGATGACTTTTTGGAAACAGATTTAACATAGGAAATATTTTGAAACCTTAATGTAGAGACTAGTACCAGCAGTAAAACAACAAATTGTGGTTTTTGATTATATTGCTCATCCTTGCCATAGCAAGTCTTCAAAAACCACATCAGAATATTCAGTGGCTATAATCTAGCTACTGTCTCATCCTGAGAATTAGATGCAAACATATGGAAAAAGGAGATCTTGGCTTTCACACATTTTAAGACCAAACCAGACCAGTCTTTTTGTGTACCTACCAAGGAAAGCGCTCATTGCTGGCATTGATAATGACAATGGGAAGAAAGCATTAATTTCTTTGAGTGGCATTAGAGTATAGGGCTCCCACAGTGCTCACCAGTTACTCACTTGGCACAGCTGCCTTCTCAGCTGGGGGCTCTGAATCAGTTCTGGGGGACTGATAGTGATGACCATAATGTATTTGTTCTTCACAGCAATTTTCTTCATAATGGTCAAAAGGTACTGTACAGATTATACATCTGTATTTTTTTTTCCACTTCAGTAATTCTTATTTTTCCCTATCAGAGCATGAAATCAGTCAACTGAAGGTGTAAGCGGTCTGATCTTTGGGTAGCATTACAAAAGACAAAAAAAAAAAAAAAAAAAAAAAAAAAGAATCAATTATCACAAACCAGGTGTGCTTTATTTTTATTCAAATGTGTTTCCTCCTTCCCTACCATGCTCAATATATTTGAAGTTACAGTTGGTCAAATTCTGCTCAGATTCATGGCAAGAGAGAAAAGTATCCTTGAAACTCACAATTATCTAATACTGCTAGATATTTTTTGGGCACAGTGAATCTCTTCCACTCTAGATATTTGCTATCCTGCAGCCTGAAAGATCAAACAGGGACATGGGAGATGGAATTTGTCTCCATAAATATTAGGCATTTACAGATCAGTTGAATCCTTCTGAAGTAGTTAGCTATATTGTTGGCAGTAAGTGGAGAAAAAAGTCTTTCCAGGAGTTCTTATCTTTCATCTGATTTTCAGAAATCTACCTTCAGACAAAATGAGTTGTGCATAATAAGCTTCCCTTTTCTGACTTCACTGACTTCGATAAAAAGGGAGTCAGTGGCTAGCTCATAATAAATCCCTAGGTTAGGGAACACAAATACTTACTGAGGCTCTGTTACCTGGAGATTCCTTTTAGCTAGATTAATTTTTTTATAATCTTAATTTCTGCTCTTTGAATAAATAAGGTGTGATATAGGTGGTTGAAACCTTTGGAAATATAGCAGCAAGTGTTCCATAATGCCACCCATGGGCATTAGTTCTCTGCAAGTTAATGAGGGATGTGGAACTTCTAAATAAATCCCCATCTTGGCCATGAAGTTTGTTCACAAAATGTTTCAGGTCAAGGAAAGATATTCCAGTACTTTGGAAAGACCTTCTAGCTTTTGCTTTGCTTCAGTCTTTAAGCATAGGATGACAGTGAGTTTGGTAGTGTGGATCTGTTGGATGTGGACACAGGTTTTGAGAGGATATGTATGTATGTTTTCAAATTACACATACTTTAAAAATAATTTATATTGAAATTTTCATCTGAAAATATGCATAAATATTATCTACCTGTTTTTTTTTTTTTCTTTTTCAACTTATGTTAGTTATCTTACTTCACAACCAGTGTTACATTGTAGTGTGCTATCTAGATGGGATTTTTGATGGATATCAGCCAAATACTTTTAAAAGAACTTGTCAAATCACACAGATAGCTTAACATAACTGGAAACTACTTAAGGTGCAACTGGTGGGATTAGATTTTGTGTAGTATAAACAGCAAAATACTTAATTGTATGGGAACTGCTGAATCACGGCCTGACCCTCTGATTGATCACCTGAGACAAGCAATGAGTCAGCCCAGGGAGCACAGGTGAAGGCAATTCACCTGTGGTAGCGAAAGGGTCCACCCCTGGCTAGACTCATTTAACAGCTGACTACGAGTGGGGAAGGATCTCTTGTGGAGATCCCTTCTCTGGAGTGTTGTAGCAAGCCCAGGATGTGGGTAAGCTTTCTATCTATTCTCTTTTTGTTATTATAATCTGCTAACCTCTCTTGTTTATTTCATAATTGTAAAATTTTTATATTCATTGACTATATGTTAATTAACTGTTCTTTTAGATACCATTAAAGCATCTTATTAATGCTTATTTTTCCTGAAAAACAATGGTGGGAGCAGTTCTTACAATCTATACTTGGGAAGAACTCTTCCGATGTGTATTGCGATGTGTCCTTCTCTTAGTGGCAACTGTAGAAGTTATCTAATGTTCCTGCCAGGAAAGTTCTCCATGCCTTTCTATTCCTATTAGTGAAAAGGAATGAAAACTATAAACAGTGTTTATCAGTAAGACGGGAGAAGTAGTAACAAGGGTATTAATCTGAGTCTTAGGAGACCCTGTTTAATATCTTTGCTCCAGTATTTACTTCTTGTTTGTTTCTGGATTTTTTTTCTTTTTTGGGGGGCTCAGGTTCACTCAATATGTTTGTTTTGGTAAATCCTGAAGAAAAACAGAACAGAGTTTGGCCTAACTTCCACCTGGAATTTTGGTTTCATCACAAAATCATCGAAAGCTCTGTTTTTCTGATTTCTAGCCAAACTTTGGCCAGTATTCCTCCCTTCAGCGGTAGAGCATAGTAGCACAACACAAATGACTATTAACATTGTTACAAATCGCCCAAACTCAAATATATCAACAATCCCGTAAGGCCTGTCATCTTGACACTAAGCATACTCAGGAAAAAAAAGAAAAAAATACAAGTAACTTTCAATCCTTTTGTGGATGGAAGTATAAACTGTTATGGTTTGCATGTCAGTATTTTCACTGCGATTTGTTTTTTAGCATAGCTCAAGCAGACCGTTCGTTCTGTGCCTCAGTTTTCCTTAAGCTTTTTTGATCTCAGCGTGCAGGGTCCTTCACTTACAGCCTGATGCAGGCAGATGAGATGTGAAGAAGTGCCTTGCTGTGTAAAGGAGCTGGAATTAAATGTGCTGTCATGAGCCTGCAGTGAGCATCATGAGAAGGCTGGGAACGAGGAGAGGAGGAGAGAAATCGTGTCTGCATCAAGGTTATAAAGTCATGATGGATACAGATGCACCTGGTGTGACAGAGCAGTCCCACATCATTTCTTCTTGAGGGCTATCGTAGAGAAACAATACAATAACTGAATGTCTACTATCCTATGGTCAATAATTCTGTCAGATGTCATTAGTTATATAGGAATAGATTGTTTCATTATAAAGAAATTAAGCACAATTCTGCACTTCGATAACACAAAGATTCTGAAGCACAATCTATGGCAGGATTTTTGTGTGCAGCCATTTCATGTGCCCTGCTGATGCTCTGTGTGGTACCCTGACCCGTGGTGGGCCCTGAGTGCCTGCTGTTCCCTTGCTTGGCTACAGCCAACCTGTAGGTCTTGAGACTCAAGGGATTTGGGGTTGTGGTTGTGAGAGCTAGGAGCTGCTATATGATCTGCATCCAAATGGCTCTGAATCCTCATGTCAGGACTGAATCCTCCCAGCAGGGCCTGAGGAGAATATAAAACACATTTTGATTTGTCGCATTTATGAGGGAAGTGTGAGGAAAAGGTGAAATTTCACTTTAAATCTGGAGCGAGGGCTTGGGGAGAAAGCCTTGTGAAGTGGTACAGAAAGGGTCACGCAAGAGAGCTCCAGCACCTGCTGGGATCAGGAGAGTATCACAACAGTTCATGCTATCAGCAGGAGGCAGCTCCTCCACCCCTGCAGGGGTGGGCTAGCTCACCCCACGGCCATGCCAGCTGGGAGCAGAGGCCTCCCTTCTCCTGCAATGGCTGCGAGTCAGCAGGGCTGTGAGGAAGGAGCCCTGCTCCCTCCCAGCTTCTCTGCAGTGCCTTCACAGGTTTGCAGGCTGAGCTGCGCAGATGCTGTTTATTGTGCAAAATATAGAAGGGCATTTGTACATAAGTACAGTGATAGATTTTTGTGTATGCATTCGTATGTGCATGTGTAATATTTTAAGCTGTCTGGCACATTAATTTAGCCACCTGTTCTAGCCTCTTTCTGCTGCACAAATTAGATGGTCTCAAGGGAGCCTGTGCAGCTGATTGGGTCTGCCTTGTTACTAAGGCAACCTTCTTACTTGCTGCTCTATGCTTTATAGCTCAGATTCAGCAGGCAAAAAAACGGAAGAAAAAAAATTGCTTCAGACCCTGGGGATACCAGTACTTAATAGATGCTCTTAGCAGACTTATTTATTCAGACAAGAATACAGTTTCTAAATGTGAAAGAGTGTTGAAGCAAGCAAAATCAAACATAACAGTACTATATGAAGGAGATGATAAAGACTGAATTAAAGGCTTGTGCAAACACCATATGAATCTGAAATTAGCAATGCTGTGTGTAGTTGATGTAAAGGTATCATGATGATGTATATCAGCTGTTATTGCTTTGAAGGTCATCTCCGATTATGAGAAACAACAAAAACTCTCTACGCTAAAAAGAGCCACAAATGCAGGAAGGAGTTCTTATTTCGGATTGCCTAAAGCCCAAATAATGTTTTATGTTCATTTCTGGGATCAAAATTATTAGTTTGTTCCCGCTTCCTGCTTCTAGATGGTTTGTATTGATTGAATACACCACAGATGTGGCACACATTTTATGCTGAAGAAGGGCATGATTTAGTCTTTACAAGAGGGTTTCTCTTTTCTCATTAAATTTTCAACACTGAATCCTGCAAAATTCTAAACAAGATAAAAGTGATTATCCTCAAGGACAGATAGCTGATCAAGGTAATTGTATATGTAAATGAGAAGTATTGATGGATCTTTAAATTCTGTCTCAACCTTTTTCTCTGATGTGTTCTAGTGTGCATATATGTGCACATAGGACTGGCTCAGGTAATGTGCATTTAGGTATATTGTACAATTTACATGTTTATCTTTTCATCTTGCGGCCAGTTCATTACTTGTTGATAATGGTCTTTGTAATTTAATGCTGAGAGGATCCAGTGGTGTTTTGTTCAGATATTTGGAAACCTATGTGTACGTTGGATTGAAGATTTTTTGAGTGAGTAGAATCATTTATAAATGGATTTAGATACTCATCTGTAGGAATGAGTATCTAAATCTGTGGGAAATATTCAGACTTGGTAACTATTAATCAAAATAGAAAAAGGGGGGTGGAGGGAAGGAGCAGTGAAGTGCTAAAGGAAATAAACCAGAGTGAATTTTGTAGGCAAAGAGCTTGTTTTGCAGCATATCAAATAGCTAAATCCCTTCTCTGTTGCCATTTGTGCTCGTATTACAGGCAACATTCATCTCAAAGCAGAAGCCCTGACAAACTCCACTGCATATGGATTTGGTGAGGGGAACGTAATCTGTCCTGCATGAGCCAATATCCTGGCCCTCCTAAATTGAGGTTGGCACTAATGGTGCCCGCATGCACTGTGCTTCAGAGTGGTCACCCCCCTTCACACGTGCTCAATAGAAACCAGTGCTGTCAAACAAATGATATGTACTTGTGATTCCATGAAACACAAGAGAATCTTTTTATTACATTTGCAGCAATGCAGGTCGTACTGATCATAAGAAAATCAAGTCTTGTTAAAATTTAGACAGAGTATTTGATGCATTATCCTTTCTATGCTAGGCTGCACAACAAAATATCTTTTTACTTGTTTAGAAGGCATTATGAGTTAGTTTTAATAGGACCTTTCACTTTTAATTCAAACCAAAGTAAATAAAATGTTATTGGATTCAAACTACTCTAATATTCCTCTCTCAATTTTCCATGCATCTAAATTTGTCTTCTGCTGCTCGCTTCTGCTTTTACTTATTTTGATTTAAAGTGTTTATTAAAACAGTAAGAAGAAAATAAATTGCCAAAAAGTGGCATTCTGCAATGTCCTTTTTTTGTGCATTTAGCACAGCCTTAGCTTCACTGTAGTTCTGACAATGTTAGGCATTTGGACCTTGAACACTAATTGGAGGCCTGCTGTTTTTTGGTATTAGTGGATTTTTATCATATTAAATTAGTTTGCTCATTCTGTTTTCAAATTTTCCTTTGTATACAGGATGAGTATTTTCATTCAGGCAATGAACTATTGTTAGGGCTTACAGGCGTAATAAAATGGTTAAATCTAAATTTAAAAATGTTACTGTTTTACATAAAGGATTACAAACCTATACTGCTTGATGTTCTACAAAAATACCTTGAAATTTAATCAGTTTTAATTAACAAAACGTAAGTGCTCACAAATGATAGTTAAAAGTTTGTCTCATAGATAGATGCAGTAGTTGGCTGGATTAGATCAGAACAGAACCTTGTTGGTTAGATCAGAACAGAAAAGATGTTATGAAGTTGCTGTGTGAGGTATGCTTCATCTCTGCCTGAATAGAAGTCCTAGAAAATCTGTTTTTTTTCCACTCAAATTAGCAGCTTATCCGTAAGGCGTTATGACATTACATTTCTAAATGTTATTGGACATGTACAAGTTTTATTACAGGCTTACACAAAAAATGATTACTATTAGGCCATTTCTTTGTGCATTAAATGGAAAATGACTTCTGCACTATATTACTGCAGTTTGAAAAAAGGAATGTTTGTTACATGAACAAACATGTTATACCACCTCTTTATCTGTCCGTGCCAGAAGAGACCATAAATTTGATTCTCAGCCTGATTTCATGGCAGGTACATTTATCTCTGGATGAAATACTATTCTAATTACTTCATAAAGTACAGATTGCTACTACATACCTAAAAGAGCTGGAACAGTGATAGGTGTGAAGTGTTTATGAAGGTGATTCAGTGGAGCAGTATGGAAGATCTCAATGTGGTATCTGTGGCTTCACAGAAGTGGGGAAAAGTAATATGAGGAATTTGAATCTGAAGAAAAGTCTCCTGGAAGTGTCTTGTAGAATAGTATTGGGAAGCAGGTCCTGCTGTGAAGGCTGATCCAGGGCAGTATTACACAATCAAACAATTACCAGGAGAAGACTTATCTCTGAAGACAGTATATTGATTGGGTAGATATCAAACAGTGAAGTCTAGTTTTATTATCTATGTTTTATAAGGGTATTGAATGATTGACAGGTTGTAGAGAGAAATGCAGAAGCATCTTAAATTTTAAATGTAGAGTTCCAGAGAGCTCAGTCAACTTAGCTTAGTCACAAGAGGATGTGAAGATTTAAATGTTAGATTAGAAAGCTTGGGCTAAGTTTGGAGATTCACCTCAGAAAATGGAAAAAGAAATCTGTATTTGGAAATAGAAAACAGTAATAAGAAAAGAACACACATAGGTAACAGCATGCCTAATTTGCGGTCAGAACAACTGTTCTGTCTCTTAATTTTATCAAGGCATGTTTTTTGAAGAGAACTCTGTGCTTCGGTCATTTATATATTATCAAGTCCAGTTTTGAACAAAGAGATATGTACAGACCTAAAGAGCAAGTTAGTTATATTTGTCCTTTCAGACTTTGCATTCAATGAATATAAATTATCTTCCATAATGGTAAACTGGAAATCTTCACTTTATGTGGTAATGAAGGTGCAAACTATGACTTCAGCTTCCAATGATCTTAAATGAAATCTAGCTTACCA
Organism: Phasianus colchicus; assembly: GCF_987193195.1. NCBI lineage: Eukaryota > Metazoa > Chordata > Aves > Galliformes > Phasianidae > Phasianus > Phasianus colchicus. The sequence goes on along the minus strand of NC_143438.1, from coordinate 22,094,127 downwards.
TTAGCGAGTCTGTGATTTTTATCAGAGAATTAATGAGTCACCTTGTAGAAATCACACTTATTCAGAGAGTAGTGTGCCCCAAGGAATTACAAGATGTCTTGAGTATCGGGCCTTTTCCTCTTTCTCTGCAGTGTTTTCATGCAGCAAACCTTCAGCGTTATGTAAAAAGTTTTTTTTTTAATCAGAGGCACTTAGTATTTAGCAAGGTTGAAGTGTAATGGGATGCCCAGAGCCAGTGGTTTAGAGTCCAATTATCTTTTTTTATTGTTACCACAATGTGATCAAACAGTACTTAAAAAAACAAACAAACAACAACAAAAAAAACCACATTTGTCAGGTTTCTTGTTCCTCCAGCCCAGGCTGATCCTGTGGGAAAACAGTGTCCAACTTTATTATTCTGCTGCCTAGAAAGCATATTAATTCCCAGTTTGCAATGTTTTTTTGTGTGTGTTGACATAGTTGTTTAACTTCTCTCCTCCTTATTCTTAATCACTTAATGGATCTATGGAAGACAGTCTGAGCTCTCTTAACCTGATCTATAAAATAGCTTATCCACTCTCTTAAACCTCTCCTGAGTAACCTGAATACATCTTTCCTGTATGTGGGTGATCAGAAACACAAAAAATCACGTCTGAGTCTTAGTAATATCTAGTATACAAATGTAAGTACCCCTGTAAATCTACTGAGAAATACTCCATTTAATTTGTACTAAGGTGCTGATATCACATTTGCTCTCTGCTAGGCTCATTACAGCCATCTTTGAATTTATGTTCTTCAGATCTTATTAGCTGATGACCTCTAGCTGACAGGATCCCGTAACTTCTGTGTGATGTGGCATTTGGTATAATTAAGTGTATTCTGTTTCTTGTTCCACTTTTGCTAAGGAAAATTCCTTTTATCCTTTTATTTTGTCACCTGCTAATTTCAGTAGCAAAATCTTACTTTAAAAATCTAGGTCAAGAGTAAAAATATTAATGAAGCTTCGATTTTGGTGCTGAAAATGTCATGATCTCTGTGAGCAGAGCTGAATTCTGTGTAAGTCATCAAGTGAGGACTTCTGACAGCCTTCTGCAAGCACTTTCCTCCTTGTAAAACTGAAAGTCTTTGGTAAACTTAGTTCTAGTAATTTTTCTTTCAAAGAAGCTGCTGTGGTTTTCTGTTTCCCTCAGATCCTTGAAGACCTTAAAAATTATACATCTGTTGAAGAACCCATGCTTACTAACCAATGCTTTCCCATAAACTGAAGTATTAAAACTGTTAATGAACTTTAAATGAAATCTTATCTTTAATATACCCTGTAAAAACCCATTTGTGTGCTCATCATTCTCACTGTACTTACAGGACAAGTACATATTTCTAGTCATTCCCTTCCATTGCTTAATTTTTGTGTACTGCCTTTGATACCGTCCAAATTTTTAAGTGGATTAAACACAGTATTTCATTGTCTGCATAACTGACTGCAGACATAGTAAAATGCTTTTCAAAGAAACACAGATATATTCTGGAAAATGTCTTGCTTTGCCAAAGTCACTACTTGGAGCCGCATCAAATTCATTATTCCTCTTGTTATCAAAAGAAACTGCAGAAAAAGTTCTCTGCACTGCGTGCACAGTTCCTAAAGACCAGTTTGCTGTCTCAGATATCAAGAATACCTTCCCATCAAGCTTGGAAACATCACTGTCCTTTTATGCTTAGTTTTCAGAAGTATAGGGCTACAGTCAGATGGTGACATGTTCATGGGGGGGGGGAATAGCTTTCTTCCTAACAATGCTTGGCTAGAAAGCTGTTGTTCATAGAAAGTATGACTGAATTAAATCTTAGATTAAAAAAAAAAAAAAAATTCAGAGATCGTTTTTGTCTGGGCTTTCTCTAGGTTTATCACTCTTTTTTTTTTGCCTATCCTTTAAATGTATTTAAACACTTTTTTTTTTTTTTTTTTTAGTCTGTCTGGCATTTGAAAGCTGCTATTCAATATAAACATGGAGAGAGAAAGCAATGGACACAGGCTGTAATTTAATACTGATACTCTGTAATAGTTAGGCAGAGTGATTTAATTAAATTCTAGTGGAAAGGTACTTAACCTTTTTTATTAAACAGAAATTTATGCACAAAATGCAAAGACAAAGGCAGTTTGCTTTAAACATTAATTTCATCTAACTAAAGAGCCATGGAGAGATTGATTGCATTTGCTTAAGAGGAAGCAATGCTGCAAAATGTCTTAATTCAAGTGAATTCTGTTTAATTGTCAAGTGGCTCCAGAAAAGAAACCACTAGCTGAGTAGAAATGAGGTTCCTGCAATCCCTGTGCACTGCAAGAATTGTTCCTAGGAAACCTTTGTTTCTGCTGATTCCCAGGAACCCATGTTTGTAATTGCAGCTTGTGGGAGATTTGTACAGTACAAGTAAATTGAGTTTATTGATTTGATGTCCAAATAGCCGTATCCATATTGAGAGAAGTAGAGAGGGAAATTTATATATGTATCCCTATCCAGCATTCCCTTGACCACAGAGGGATAATATTTTAGCTATGGGGAAATAGTTATCCTCCTCTTCAGTGCAGTGTAAGCTCACCTGTCAGGCAGACTTTCTTCCTTTGGCCACTGTTACTAAGGAAACCACCTCTTGTGCATGAATGCATTGCAGGTACCTCTTTTTGGTACTGAATATGAGATTACATCCAGATATAATTTATGAATTCACGATTGTATTGCAGTTTATTTAACCCCGACATGACCAGAGATATATATTACACAGTATAATTAGTTGCCTTTCCCTTTGCACCAGAGAAGCTACTGAAGGATAAGATCTTCAGCAAGGGCGTGCCAAGAAAAGCTCCTTTCCTTTCTGCTTTTAAAGAGTGGCTAACAATGCAAGTCACACCTGTGGCACGCTGGGAAGAGACTGATTTAAGTATACTTGGAAAATCACTGATATTACAGCTAAGAAGTGCATTAAAATATCTTGCATTAATCACTGAAGGTATCAAGACAATTGTAAAAAGAATTTCATAATTGGTGAAGTTATTTATAAATTTGTCACGCGAGATGAGCTAGCATCTTCAGATAAGATTATATATGAACTTGGATTATCTCTGGTACGTTCATTCAAACAATGTCTTGAATGTACAAATTCCATGATTCCAGACACTGTGCCTTAAAACATCACTGCAGCTGCTGTATAAAACTACTAATTTAAAATTCCTTTGTTCACACAAAAACAGAAAAGGTATTCATAATTCCAGTGAAATAAGTCTTTAATGCGTTACAGATGTATGTACAGATGTGAGGATTAGTTCAAGCTTAATAAAGGCATGTTATATATTAAATATAGAAAATTTACACATGAGAATACCTGTAACACTGACATCACTGTCCAAAGCATTGAAATAATGATTAATTGGTCAATGGGTGGATCTGCGGGCTTTCTAGCAGAGCTCAGACTGTGCCTTAACTTCCATGAAGGTTAACAATGTGGTCTGCAGGGTGCAAATATTATTAGTACTTGTAAAGTCAAGAGTTAGAATTGGGGCATACTAACCTGATACCTTCAAAGGAGTGCCAGAGTTAGCTCCCTTTGCCTTACTATACAACTTCGGAGACAAAATGCACATACAGTTTTAGACTCCAACTCCCACACAAGTATGGAGCTTCTTACAAATTTCAGCACAAGTTCAGTGCTTGGTAGTTTTGTGTACATGGCACTGAAACCTTTCTGCTTTTTTTCCTGTGTTATAGGGAGGCCAAGAAAAGATTGAACAACTCCAATTAATGTAAGTTGTTAATGCCTGATTTGGTATTTTTTTTTTTGTTAGAATTTAATAAATTTCTATCTTTATAACATCTTGTTGGCTAAAATACAAAATAATCCAATTTATTTTCATTTTACATTTTTGAAAGGCACAAAACATTGGCACACAATGCTGTCTATATTCTTACACAAATGTAAGTTGTTAAGTATTTTGCGATCAGTGATCAAAATAGATAGGTATAGACAGTACCTGAATTTATTGTGATTACTGGATAGGAGGGAATGATGGTTCTCAAGCAAGCCTTGTAAACATTAACACTGTTACTCAAGCTATAGTCAAAATATGATGTTAGTCCTCAGCAAATCAAAGCTCTAATAGCATACACATACTCCCCTTGAGGAACCAGCACCATCTGCATACATCTACAAGGAAACATAAATATATATGGAATCCTTTCCTCCTACCTTACCTCTGATTAGATGGTAACTCTCAAGGGAAGGGTTTGTCTCTTTTGTATGCTCACACAGTGACTAGTACAATAGGCCACTGATCTCAGCTGTGGTTTCTGTCTATGCCACAGTGTGATAGTCCTCATGAAAATCAGTAATTCATACTGAGCTTCCTGCACAACTGGAAAAGAACTTCATTGGCTATAAGTAGGTTATATGTTTATATTCTCTTCCTTTATGAGTTCCACACCATCAGTACTTGATATGTCAGCTATTTCTAAAACATACATGGTGTACGCTTAAGGAGCAGAGGACAGAGCATGCTAGTGGAATGTTGGACTGGAATTCCTCTTTGGGCTTTGAATTTCCTCACCTGACTGAAGAAATAGCTGAATGAGCTGTACAGCCAGATGGCCACTGTTTACTTACATCTTTCTTTCCTTCCCTTTGGCTAGGAGATTTACAAACATAAATAATCACATCAATTTCATTTGAATTTTGTTATTCATAGGACTTGCATCCAGAACTAAATATACTCCCTTTATAGCAGATACGTGTGATTATAATCCCTTCCAGCTCTTCTCTTTTGTTCTTGCTGCCTTGCTTGTTGTGTAGAGACATTTCAGATGGATCACTTGAAGCTAAATATATGAGAGTGCAGATGCACTTACGGGCATGTGATGGAGGAGGGAAAGGCTGGTGCACAATATCCTCAGCTTTTAGGAACAGATGAGTTGTTGCAAATACTTCTGATGCCTGCAATATGTCTTCAGTGTAAACAAGCAATTCTGCAAGCAGCTAATGAACTAATGAAGACAGATTTCCTACAGATTTATGTCTTTTGATTGACTTTTTAACTGAGGCACTGTTTCACATTGTCCTTAAAATATTCTAACTGCAGAGCATGTCAAAAGAGGGAGACCTGGGTTTTTTACTCTCTTTCAACATTACCTTCCATCAGATCTAGCAATCATATGGCCTCAAGCTGAATTCGAAAACTGATTCAATGTGTGTGCAGTGTTATTTCAGCTGGATCAATGAGCTGATTATCTCTGAGATCAGCACCTCTCTGTCAGGTTTGAAATGTAGTCAATAAACATTTTAGACATGAATGTGAATATGTGAGCCACTATATGCAGGTTGGAGTTATTTAAGTGGAATGACAATATGTGCCGCAGTCTAAGTTTTAAAGTAGAGTTGAATGTAGGATTATTTAGTAATTGAAATATCTCACAGTTTATACCTTGTGATGATACATGCCAGAGAAGTACAACATGTAATGCTTCAGGAGAAAAAAGACAATTGAAGATGCTGATATGCAACATGCAACACATCAAGTCTGGTTGCTGGCACACCTGTCATCTTCAGGGAAGTAGGTGGTGTGCATCCACTGCACTCTGATGGTGTGTAAATGTCACTTGTGTCAAGATGTTTTTTCACTTGATGTACACATAGAACAGAAACTGATAAAAAGAAATCATTTTTCTTTCTGCAGTAAGATCAGTACTAGCACCTGTGCTGACTAGCAACATGCAGTCAAATGGAATAGCCAAAATATCTTCAGGAAAATCATAGCATAGAAATAATCAGCTACTCTGAGGCTGATTAATGACCTCTGAAACTACTATGAAGATCACTAACAGAAAAGCAGTCAAGTGTCTATATTTTGATGGATTTGCTTGAATTATCTGCATGTGGATCAATGAGCTATCACACTAGTTCCAGCAGCTGCCCTGAGAGATGCTGCAGTGTCTGTGATTCATGATGTTGACCTAAGGTAGTTTGGGAGACATTGCTTTATGGGCATTTGGTTTGCATTTGGAGATGAAGCAGAAAGAGTGTCTGAACTATGTGTAAGTGTACACACTGATGTGTTAAAATATGGCACTTTATTAGTTCTGGTCTTTATTCTCTGGTCCCTGCTTATGTTCTCACCATGTTTGTGTCATGGCTTATCACTGGTTCTGACAACCATTGGGCCAGTTCAGTGTTGTGCTGACCTTTTTAGGTGGGTGTTAATCTGGAGAGCTGTTGTCTTGCTTTTTCTTTAGCTCCTGTTTGAGATATGTGCAGCTCATTCGTTTCACAGTGCAACGTGAGCCATATGCCTTTTCCATCCCCCCCTCCCTTTATCCCTTGTGGATTGCACATCTGTGTGCTGGATGTGCATCGCAGCCTGCTGCACAGGATGAGGTTTGGAGAGCTGAATGCAAAGCCATCATCTGAAGTTGATGGTCTGACTTAATTACCAGTTTTCACCTTGGCAGTTTGAACCCTTGTAACAGAAAGACTACAGTGCTGACCTGATGTGTCCGGCATCAGGGCTCTAATCTCTTCTTGTCTAGTGGGCTTTCTCATGGCCCTAGCAGAATCACATTGGCTTTACTTCAGCATCTGCAAGATGAATGCACTATACCTCAGCTTTCTTCCCAAAGAACCTTGATCTATGCATGACAAGGTCTGGAAAACAATGGAACCAAACTACCATGATGCTTACATTTGTTCTGATCTACTTATTAATTAACTTTTCTGGCATAGTTAGAAGCAGGAAGCAAGTCTTTCACTGGCTGTCTTGAGTAATAGTACGAAGACATTTTGCCAATGTAGTTTTAATTTAATTTGTTTAATTGATTTAAGCAGTGGCAGTGCTTGTCTGCCTGTGGCCCTTCACCTTCCATAAACCTCTTTCTGAAAGGGATCACTGGTGTTTGTTGCAGGTTACTGTTCAAATATCATATTTGTTTCTGTAGTTTATGCTCATTTTCATTTTGATGAGTAGAGCTGCCCCCTTTCAGCCCTCCTTCTCTTCCCCTCTCTCCAGCGAGATCCAACAACAGACTTCCAAGCACTGGAAGGGGTTGGGGAGGGGAAACTGCCTGATGGAGTGCTTCATGTCTCTGTGAAGGTACGTTATGCAGCAAACAATAAAGAACATTTTAATATCAGCTGGCTCTTAATTGGCTTCTTATGGCAGTCATCTCAAAGATAGTTCTTAGTTACTTTTTTATGGAATAAATTTGCTTTAGCATCTTTGTGAGAAATCTAGGGGTGGATGCATTAGGTAGTCTTGCTAGTTTGGGAAATAAAAACACAGTAATTAATATAACTGAGCTGGTTTATTTGCCATGCTGAGAAAAGGGCTTTAAGGATATTGAATGCTGAATGATAGCCAGGTTTCCAACCCCATACTTACATAAGGAATTATGTTTAAAAAAAAAAAAAAAAAGAAAATCACACGAAGCAATATAGCTTTTTTTAATGTATTATACGTAAAGGACAATTATTCAATAGCTCTTGCTTTCTCTGTAGATCTACAGCATATCGTGAGGATTTTCTCTTATTTATATTAGTTTCTAATTTTACTTCAAAATGTCATTTGTTTGTGGAGTAATAAATGGGACCAAAATATTTGATGTCCTGAGGTGACTGCTTAAAAGAGATATGAGAAGGAAAGGCATTAAAACATGGCTGATGGAGATAAAGGCTTTTGATCTCCTAGTCCACAAAATAAACCTAAAACATCTACATGCGTAGAGCATCTTGGTGACAAACTGCTATGATAGGTTACTGCCTAAATCCAAATCCAAGTGTCAGGGCACCACTTAAAACAGAAAATAAAAACATACTTTCGTATAACCTAGAAGGAGCACTCGGTTCTCTCCCAGTGTTCATGAACAGAATGCCAGTTATAGTGTTAACATTTATACGGTTAAATAACCATCTTACTCTTTTAAAACTGAAAGCCCTCACTCAATTCCATCTCAAGTACATGATCTAAACTACAGATTTCTAGAAAAAATACAATTTTACATGTTTCTACTGTCTGTAAATGGCATAACACAGGTAAGTAATGGACATTTCTGTGGTAGCTGGGTTATGATGGCAACTTTTCTCTGGGCAGCTCTGGTAGCACATCCAGAATATCACCTTCTGGTTTTGGCAGTGAATTCCAATCTTTTAATTCTAAAGAGATCCTTATTTTTGTTTCACTTTTAACATGCGTGTTTTTGTCTTTTATTGCTATAACAAGTTTTGCTTTGACAAGATTTGCTTTAGTCCTCTGGGTCCAGATGAGTTGGTTTATGCAGGCTTTCTACAAATGAAGTTCTGCAAGGTGAAAAACAGCTGTCTAATATCACACAGCAGCTTTACACAGCAGTTTGGGACAGGAAGTTACTGAACTGAAATGAATGGGAGTAAGACAGATTGATTCTTTGTGAATAAGCAACCCAAAAATATAATAATAATAAAAAGGCGAAGCCCACGTACTTTGCTGACCCATTCAGAGAAGGTTTTTAGCACTCAAATAGATTTTTTTGTGAGAATCAAAGAATGGGAAAGCAGACGAGGTGACTTGGCCACTTGATGTTCCTTGTCATTGTTTCCATGACACGTTGATGATTACTTGGCTGGAAGGCATTGCTGCATTCCAGTTACTTTGCTACATGTTTTATCCTAAAACTGGCACAACCTCCCTTTTTATTTTAGAATTTCTATATTGTTATGTTCTCTCATGCAGGGAAAAGGTTATTTATTGAAGTTTGTAATTATCTGCTACTTAAGAGGCTTTTGAAAATTCTCCTTTTCTCATTCCAGCTTGCTGCCTCTCATCTGATCACACTATAAAGTGCGGAATTCTAAAACTTCAGTTAATATTGCTTTTATACATAAAATGCAGTACTGCTGGCTATGTAGTACATAAATGAGCATATGCTGCTAACATATATAAATCAGCAGATATGGGTTATGGTTAGTCTGCTATTGAAAATTTAATTGCCAGGAAGATATGATGCCCAAGGGCATGAATTAGAAAATGGATTATATCAATCCTATTTCTGTACAAATACAGAAGATGCTTTAGAAGGTTACGTATATTTAGGGCTAGCAAGATAAATCTATTCAATGTCTTAAGGTTAGTGTCTTAAGGTTATTATGTTTTGAAGAAACCACATTTATTAGTAATTTGCTTAAATCTTTGAATGTCATAAAACTTCCTGGTGAATTTAGTAATTGCATGCATGATAGGAGATTTTGTTAGTGTCAGATTTAAAATTATTTTTGTAAGTTGTTAACAATTCTCATACATAATAATTTACTGAAAATATCCTGGAAGCATCCCTCTGTAGAAGCCCAACAGTCCAAAATCTTTCACGTTTAGTGTCATGAGCTGGAAAACTGTCAGAGTCGTGGGGACATTATCTTAGTTTGTGTTCTAAAGAAATGTGTTGTACCTCAACTCAGAACACAAATAACACATCCAGGAATCTTAAAAATTAAATCATGTACAGCTTAGTGAGCAATTCATGTGATTACCATTTTTTTTCATTTCAGAGTAGCAACAGACAAAAATAACCGTTCACAGTCCTAGGCTTTTTTCATTTCCAGTTTTGCTTTTTGATCATATTTGTACAGCACTATGATGCTCATGAATTTTGCTATCAACATTTTTAGGCTTTTAAGCACTGACAGCAGCACAGTGGCATATCAAACACTTCTGACAACAAACAAATAATCATGAGCTATCAGAAGTTCTCTTACATCCTTTGCTGAGGCCCCAAGAAAAGGGACTAGAAACTCTGTAGAAAATTAATTGTATGCCAAGGTATGCTATGCAAAATATCTGTGTCCCCACACTGTGCTGGTTTTACTGTCAAATTAGTATACTTTTCAAGTAGAATGATTTCAGCAGTACTGTAGTTCACAGATGAGCTCAGTTCTCCCTTACATACTCTGTTACAGCTGGCATCCCTAAAATTTTTGTTTTGTTTTGGTGAAAATTCCTCTAATTCCTTCATTGGCCCAGGAGGACTATCTCAGAAAGCTTAAAATGAATGCATTCCACCATTTTGGAGCCAGCCAAGTGTTTGAAAAAAGCATTGTTCAGCAGTTGTCATTTTTCAAATGCCTCATTTCTTCTTTGTTGAGAAATCCAAGTGATTTTAATTCAGAACTTCTGTCTTGAGACAAGGAATTGGTGGGGATGAAGCACATCTATTCTGCTACATCTGAGTAAATAATGAAATGATGTGCATAATCTGCTTGGTTGTTTTTTTTTTTTTGTGTGTGTGTGTGTGTGGTTTTTTTTTTTTTCTGCTGTCTTAACGTATGATACATTACCAAGTGGTCTTAATGTGAGATTTTTTTAATCTCATTTTACTTTTTTATGATTTAAGAATTGATTTAAATCTGCCAGATTTTAATTGAGTGTTGGCACTTGAATGTACAGATCCTTTGTTAGTCGTCCAGGGCTTAACATTTCTGTCAGCAACAGAGCAATGCTCCAAGGTAAATTCAAATTCATCACTGGGAAATAGGAATTATTATGGTCTATATGTACCAATAATAGGAGAATTGAGATGAATTACTAAATTGCCACTTGTGGATACATGCCTTCATAGCATTCTAATTTCCAAATTATACACCAGAATTACTTTCTGTATCCATATGAAATACACCAACCACTGTTGCCTGAGATGGTATATTTAATGGTTCTAGAGAGCCAAACTGTTTCAAGTGCACAGAAAAAGGCTGCAGAACAAGTACACAGAGTAGTCGTGTTCACAGACAATTGGCTCTGCTGACTGAGGATTAGACTGCTGTTGTAGATTTCAGAAAGGATGTTGAAATGACATCAAACAACTTGGGGCTTATACTGACTTTGGCTGGAATCAATATATTTCATCAGGATGACAGACTATGTTGGCTGAAATATTTACCACTGTATCCCCAGCTGTGATTGTTTAGGTCTAATTCTTGTAGCAATGACAAACTCTGATACGGATCAGAACTTTGTGGTTGCTTCAGTATTCTGGAGTAGTCCCCCTGCTGAATGTGCTTGAACACCCCAGACAAACAGTGTGTGCTGAAGAACTAAAATGTGCCGTTTGCTGAACGCAGTGGAGGAAGCAGTGCAGGTGTCAAACACTGAATGCTTATGACAAACTACCCTGAAGGGGCTGCTAACTGGGATCTGTCTGTGTAAATCAGCCTCTGGGCTGTGTAGGTGTGTTGGTATAGGTTCAGTCTGCCTAGATAGTGCTCACTAGAGCCAGCTTGAGCCTGCAAACTTCACTACACTAATGTAACAGCAACTGAAATTAATGAGCTTTGTTTGTAATTATTTGTATAGGCATACTATGAAAAATTGTGTGATTATGTGGAAACATGTTTTCCTCAAATTACTTACTGATTTACTGCATAAATTTCAGGCAATACTGACACAGTGATTCAACATCAATTAATTTAACATGGGGAATTTTTATTCCCCTAACAATTTCAAAAGCTCTAGAGCCAGTTTACCTTTAGCTAATCTTCTTTGCATCATTCCCATCCAATTGACACCAAATCAAACATCTCAAACAGAAAGCAATTCAATGCACGGATTTCTTAAGTATTGAAAGTAGCTCTTAGAAGAAAAATCTCAAACTGAAATGAAGTTAACTTAAAATGCAAGCTGGTTAACCCAGAGAAACAGACAAATTATAAGCCTGACCTGAGACAATGAAGTTAGTTTAAATCTTGTCAGTGAAATCAGTATTTCTTAGTATCTTGGTGCTCTGTGAAGGGCATTTCTTACACAAATGTGATTATGATTCCATGCTCTTCAGAAGATAATTAATATTTTTGGACCGGTCCGTTCCCCACAGTATGTCTTTAGCAGGCATCATGTATTGGTGCCCCCCAACAAATTTGAAGAAGATATTATTAAAACAATAATTCCTCTGATTTCTGAAAGAGCAAAAGATCAATATATGAATCACAAGCAGAAGCACCAATTTCTTTAATCTTAATTTAATACAAAGGAAATTTTTGCCATAGTTACATATAAATTTACTGCTACGAATGTTCAATCAAAAAACCCTAATTCAAATTACAGAAGGTTTTTCGCTCCTCATATAAATGTGTACTAATTAAACATTCTTGGGTTAATCCTTAGTATCAGAGAATCCTAGTAACAGAATTGGGCTATCAACCTACCTGCCAGTGAATTAAAATAGTATAGATTCTCATGGTATACCAGAGAAAATGAGCACTCCTCCAGACTCCATCTCTAAATGGGAGGAGTTGAAGGTGAGTACAACCAGGAAATGTTGTGGCATTTGTAAGCAGTGACTAGAGCAAAATCACCTGGTTTAGTAAAAAAGAAAAATCAAAGATCTAAGTGGCCTATACGTTTAAAAAGAGTGAATGCATTTTAAGTGTGGTTAGAAATGTGTACAGAAGTGTAGTTTCAGTTCTCTCTGTCCTCTCCCACTCTCTCCCACTCTTTCCTACTTCCATATGAGGAAAGGCTGAGAGACTTGGAGGGGCTAGGACTCTTCAGCCTGGACAGAGAGGAGATCTCACCATTATTTATAAGTATTGAAGCGTGGGAGTCAAATGCATGGGGCTAGGCTCTTCTCAGCAATGTGTAGTGGCAGGACAAGAAGTAATGGCCTAAAACTTGAACGCAGGTAGTTTTGTATTAATATTTGGAAAAACTTCTTTATGGTAAGGGTGACAGAGCACAGGAACAGGCTGCCCAGAGAAGTTGTGGAGTCTCCTTCTGAGGAGATAATCGACATCTCTGGATACCTACCTGTGCGACATAGTGTAGGGTACCTGCTTTAGTGAGAAGCTGGACTTGATGACCCTCAGAGCTCCCTTTCATACTCTACAATCCTATGATTGAGTGTGAAAAGCACTAGGAAAAAAAAGATGTGAAAACGACTGACAAAACCTCATTTGTATATCTGAAAAACACAAACTTATTTTAAATCTTAGGTCTAAGTTTTTCAAATGTTTTTTGAACACTTTCTGAAACTGCATTATCTGACAATGAATTGGCAGTGTTATAGCATCCAGCTTATTGCAGTCTGAGAGCTACAGGGCAGTCGAGGGATTATCTGATTTACAGTATCATCATTTTCATAGAGCCAGCCTAAACTGAGGAGGTGCATTTCAGAAATAGCAAAGAGCAGGGAAGATACTTAAGAGACTGGAGTCATATGAGGAATGGCTGAGGGAGTAGAGATTGTTTGTCCTGGAGGAAGCTCAGAAAGGATCTCATTAATATCTATAATACCAATATTGGAAGGGAGGATGAAGAGGGGACAGAAACAGGCTTTTTTCAGTGGTGCTCAGTGACAAGAGAAGAGGCAATGGACACACACTGAAAAGAAGGACACTTCACTTAAACTAACAGACAAAACGTCCTAAGGGTTGTCAAAAACTGGAACAGGTTTCTCAGGAAAGCTATGAAATCTCTATCCTTGGAGATATTAAAAAATGGGCTGGACACAGTTATGGGCAACCCAACTGACCTTGCTTTGAGTAGGACAAAGGTTGGGATAGTTGATCTCAGGGGGTCACTTCTAAGTGCGGATATTCTGTGCTTCTGTGAGAACAACGACAGGGATGTAGGTCCAGACTTTCTAGACAGTATGTTGTGACTACATGACTAAGGTTGTCTTTTTCTGTCCCTCAGCTGCCCAGTTAGTCTTGTTACCTGAGTTTGTTTGTGTCCTCATAGTAAGCCCCTCTGAACTGGTTGATGCTCGGTGTTGTATCCCTTATTTCAGCTTTGCATTCATGGCATAACTGTGATGTTCTGTGGTGTCTGAGAGGGATGCTGCTCTCAGACAGATGGGACATTTCCTCTTGGCCTAGAAATTTGTAGATAAATAGATATTATGTGAATAACATATTACTTTTATATCTGTATAGTTTAACATATTTAAGTCTAAAAAGAGTGTCTAAAAAGAGATTACAGACACCAGATTTCCCTTAAATATTCACGTTGAAAGGCTTCAATTAATGTATAGCATGAGTTGGTATTACCAGCAGATGCACAATGCAAACGTTAATAGTGGCAGAAGCTTGGGAGTTATTCATGCTTTCATATTTTCTGTATTAATTTTAATACATTATAATTTGGCATTAAGGTGTCTTAACCTGAAACAAAGACAGCTGATTACTTTTTACCAACAGAAGTTTTCTGAAAATAACATTTTGACAAAAGTTGTGTGAAACAATTATATCAGTATCATCGATTACATTGGTAACACGTGCCTTTCTGATCCAAACACAAGTCAAAATGTTATTTTTAGGAAGCTTTGCTTTCTGAGAAAAAACATTGGCATGTCACAAGTAAATGCACAAAAAGAGGTGCAACACAAAATACTGTGCAATCCAATCTGGATTTGTTGTTGTTCTTTAGGAAATTTATTTGTCTGCTGACTGCACTTACTGGACATAATTTTATAGACATTAGTAACTGAAAATTTGATAAGTCTTTATACCTGTTAAAGAAAGCATGTAGAAAAAAATCCCTTGTTTACTAACTGAGTAGCAATGGGAACTTCTCTCTACTAGATGTAAGGATATTTTTATTTGCTGTGGTTTGACAGAACAATGGCATAAATGTTTTTGTGGAGGCTAGGAATGCTGGAAGGCAGTTTCTTTATGTGCAGAGCAAAACTTGTACTACAGTCAAAGAGCAGAAAGCAGCCTGACTTCTGCCTCTGTTTTTATTATGACAAGTTGATATTTTTCAACAGGAATTACTCTATATACTGATTAAACATCAAAAACTGAGGATAGTGCACTAGAATGCTGTTAAAACTGTTAAAACCAGAATGTTCTAATTCAAATAGACAATGTTATAGCAAGAAAACAGCATCACTAAAACTCTAGCAGTTAGAATCAACAGTTCCTTTAAAGTCATGTCTGCAACATCAATTCCCAGACAGGTATGTCAGGATGATAGCAAAATCATCCACTGACTACATTTCAGTGAAGCTTACAATAGAAGATGGACAAGGCCAATGCAGCCATGATGTGAATTGTGGTCCAGTAGGGATGTTGTACTGGTAGCAGTAGCAACATGACTTTTACATGACCACAAGTGCGTGCTATGGAAGTAGCACTCCAAATATCTTAATTTTTACCTTTCTCTCTCCTCAACACATCAAACAAACAAACAAAAGAAAACCTGTTTTTATTTCATTTATCTTCTGAAAGAAGTAAACTTTATACATTATACATCCTGTAACTCTTTTAGGGAAGACTGACCACTTGATAAGCAATCCCATTACTAACCTTTTCTTTTTTATTTTCCTTTCTAAATCTGGAGAGTACTGATATTTTACTTCTTCCATATGATTTTTTCAAATATTTCTTTTTGTAACAAACTCAAGTGTTTTGATGTCTTCAAGCCCAGAGACAGCTTGGCTATCCTTGCCACATCTGGAAGGACTTCACTGGGAAAAGAAAAACATTAGGAAAACTGAGGTGAAAGTGATACACTGCAGTACACATTTAAATATATGAATCAAAATTGCCAGAATTTAGTGACTTATGAGTGTACATCCCTGTATGTCTATGAAACTTAATATAAGAAGATACAGTTCAGAGCACCAAAACTAATGACACCTACTCTGCTTTGTTAATACCTAAATTTCTCTCAATTTTGTAAACAGTGTTTTTTTGTTGTCCTGAAATTAAAAGAGCAGGCACAGCGCATTCTTTTAGGAGGAATGAAAACAACAACAACAAAACAGTAACAAAGATTTTAATCTTCTTCCCCTTCAATGTATTTTTTTTCCACGTATTCCTCTTGTTGTTGGCACTCAGATATTTTTCAAAGCATGTCCTGGCCTGCCTTTGTCTTCAGTATCTAAGTTAAATCCTTTTAGAGTGTCCAAGGTAAACTTCCAAGTCTACATTTATGTATTTCACATCAGGCTCCCATCCTTTATGTAAGGCTTTGTCTTTGTTCCTTTGCCATTTATACAGTTTGCTGCATGTTCAGGAGTACATTTTTTGTATACCCTCTTAAAATCTAAACAGCAACTTTCCATTATATTTGAAATTCAGGCCATATATTCTTGTGTATTACAAAACCTCTGAGTCTCACAGTAGACAGCCATGTTTTAACAATAATTCAGATTTTTTCCTTTTAATTTGGTATCATATTTAAAATATTACATGTAAATTTGTACTTGATATTAGGCAAAAAAAAAAAGACATTGATTAACATAGCATTGGGATCAAAGTAGTTCATATATTTTAAAAGATATCAGTGTGTACAGTCTGGGATCTTCTCTTTAATTTCCTACATACTGAGCCAAGTCTTATCTAGGCCTCTCAGATTTTCATTTAGTTACTGTTACGCTTCCAGAAAAAAAAAGAAAAAAAAAAAAAAGGAAACTTTTAAAGCTATAGGCTAGGCATTCATGTACAACTGTAGCAAGCTACAAGATACACATGTGCATTTTGCATTTTCTGCAATTGCAGAAAAAATGTCCCTCTTAGAGTTACACAATCTATCATTAGACATTCAACCTGTGACAGAGCTGGAAAGTGAATCAAGGATCTTTTGAACTGCGGATCAGTGACTCGCACACAAAGTTAACTTCCCCTGCTGTGGCATTATCTGCTAGGTATAGGCTTATCTTTCAATAAATGGCAAAGTTCATTTCTACTGACCAAAACAATATCATAACTGAACGGAAGCAGCAAACTAAATTCTTTGCTGAATGCTTAAACTAAGCACTTTGGTTGGAAGATGTGGTCACAGAGTTAAACCTACTACAAGCTCTGGCTATCTTGTAAACCGAACATGAGAAAGGGAAAAAATAAAAGAATGTAGCTTCATCATAATTTCCCAATTTCATTATCTAGATTACATTTATTTCCAAAAGAAAAAGCAAAATTTTAACTTTGTAGAACATGACCAGTTGGTGTTCCTGCAAGCACCTTTCGTATCAGATATAGGTAACTGGAGTAAGGCTGCTTTACTCCAACAGAACGAGTGGGACACGTGGCCTGTGTGCCCTACACCCAGCATCACAGAGAGGGTGCAAATTGCTCTGGGTTTCTGGCAAACCCAGATCTAATTAAATACATCCAATCACTTATGTGGTGTTTGAAGAAAGACAGTTATTTAAGTGGGAGTCTGTGTGCTGATATTTCATAGATCGGTTCATGAAACGTAAACATAGAAATGGTGTGACATGCTGGAATAAGTGACTGTACTTCTCTGAAGATTAGGAAAAGCAGTACCTGGGCTGGGAAGCAGATTTGATAAATACTGGAAGTGAGTGAATCTATAAACAGGGAATAATACGTTGGTTAAAATCATTTGTGCTGCATTAGTTATTGATTTAGGCAATAGAAAGAAAACTAACTGGACCTGTTACTGCCCTAACACTGTTTAATTGAGTGAGCAAAGGATGTTCCTGATATCTAATTAAAGCAGGTGAGTTGAATAATCCAGAGCATGCACGGGCAAATTGAAATCTGAAGGGAACCAGCTGTGAAATAGCTAATAGACAAGGAAAGCAGTGATACTGGTTTTAGGGATCTAAGCTGCAGACTTCAGCTCAATGTCAGAGTATAGCTTGGAATCTGAGCTGGAAGCAGTAACTACTCAAAAAAAAAAAAAAAAAAAAAAGGTTCTGACAGGATGAACAGGGAGATATGTAAATAGAGAGGGAATTTTATGTTTCCTTTTGCAGGGTTTATAACAGAGGTTTGGAAAAGATAGTGTTAAGCAAGATAAAATTAAGAGATCAAATACAAATAGGTTCAGCTGTGAGGGGCAAAATACTGGGGAAGAAAAAACTCTTCATCCAAACTGCGACTGGGGGGCTGCTACCAATCATCTGTAGCTTGAAGCCCCAAACCCAGAAAATTTGGCAACCAAATCCTGGCAGTATGTGAGCTTTCACTGCAGGAGGTGTAAGGCAGCCAGCTGGTCTCCTGGTCTGCTGAAGCTTCTCACCAAGAAACCAGAGGGTACCATTCAGAATGGTTATGTTTTATGAAAGGAGCAAATAAGCATTACGTATTAACCTGTTTGTAGTTTTGTCCTCCTTTCTTGTTCTCTCTGTTCTGCTGAAGTAAAGCAGAATTTGTTAAGCCATCTGATGTGTGGTTTGTGAAGAGGAAAATAAACTCATGGAATATTGGTCTGCTTTGTTAACTACTCCCAGGCATTATCCTTGAGCTAAGATGCTAAAGTACTTTCTTTAGTTTTAAAGATAATTTTTAGGCTGAACTTTTTGTAGCTGTGTTTAGGTATGAGTTGTTTGTTGTTCCTGAAGATTTTGAAACACGTACTGTAATGGTAAGATATCACTCTAACCAAGAGAACAATTGATGGCTTTCTGGAGAAGTTTTATAACTAAAACTGGTTCAGCTACAGCTTACAAAGCAGAAATTAGGTTTTATCACAGATTAAGGGAATAATGTTTAATCACTAGAAGAGTACCAGCAAGTTAAAGTCAGTATCTGTGAAAATTCTGTTATAGATTTTCATATGTTTGTGTACACACTTTTAAAATATGAATGTCTGTACCAATATCTTAGTGTCTGAAAAAAAATTAATGTAAAACAGTACAGTCCAAATGTGAAAGTGAGAGTGCAAGTCTTAAGCACACACAATTGCTGTGTATTTAACACTATATTAGTATGTATGCTATGTGTAAAATTAGCATGAATGAAAATTGTCTGTCCTGCTCATATAGTTATCTATGAATTCTGCTGGTTGTCAAAAGTTACCATTGATAATTATTATTGTTTTTTCTTAATAGTAATGTGTTTTGTTATTAGTATGTAGATACCCCCTGCTAACAGATTTAGAAATTACTTTGCACATGGTATAGATCCTTCTGTTCAATATTGACTACCAAGAGAACAATTCCACCTGGCTTAAGAACAGACCCCAGTTTTGTACTCCAATTTCAGTTCCTTTATGGGGAAGAGAAATAGTGACATTTTGATTAAAAATCTAAATGCACTGTTGAACATGAAACATCAAAATCTACAAGCAACCCTCTTTAAAAAGTATCTTGAGAACTCCTAGGGCAATGATCCAGAGCTTAGTTGTTGGCTTTCCTTAAATTTTCTTAGATCCTAAATCCTGGAATTGTTAGATCATTAAATGCCATATTTTGCACAGTTGCCCTGCACTAAGTCTAATAACTTGATGTATCATTTTCTCCAAAGCTCTGATTTTTCTAAGCATCAGCTAGCTGTTTCTGTAATCTGTTACTACTCAATCGTGTTAATAATAACAGTAATAATAATAGTAGTAGTTTTTATTTCTATTTTGTTTGTTTTTTGGCTCCAAACTTTTGATTTTTATTATACTTGTATCCACTGGATTAAGATGTTTAGAAAATATTAACCAAGCCATTCTCTTCATTTTCCTATATGCTTTTTCAGCGAATTGAGCTGTTAATTCTCTTATAGGTTTTCTCTGAATTTCCTAGAGTTATTGTGGATCCTTTCTTATTTTTTTTTGTGTTTTATTTCCTAGTAATTTCTCTTTGTATTCCATCACAAATTATAAATACAAAACCAAAACTACACCCATGTTTCTGGATGCTACTCCTCTTTTAGCCTCTCATTTGGGAAAATATTGGAGAGAAATTCCGTGTTTGATAGCAATTAATGTATTTGGCTCTTAGTCAGACATTGGTTATCATTTTTTGAACTTGTTAAGAGATCTAAATCTTTCAGTTCTACACAGGGATAAAAACTGGTGGCTATAGTATAATTCAGTCAGTGACAAGTAGTTTACTAAAATAACTTGGTAGATAATTCTACCTCAGTATGACCTCAAATGAAGTATTTTCTTCAAACTGAACAAAAAACCCATGACTAAAAATTTTTCAGCTTTCTAATGTGGTAGCCTTTAATCTTAATTCATTTTGACCTAAAGATAAATGATTCAGAATAGCATTATTAGAGAATGCCTCCATCAGAAAAATGAAATCAATGAGAATATCAAAGATGCTGACAGTAAGATGGCTATTCACTATCATGCTTCCATTTTATAACTAAAGCAATCATGCATGACCTTCAAGCAACCAAGATTCAATATCATTTACATTGTACAAAGCGAATAGGTGCTCTTTAATAAATATTGTAAATTCAAAGAGACAAAAATTCACATTAACCTCTTCAAAATAGACTTTGTTCTGTGATCCTCAATCACATACAATAAATTCATCACACATAAATCACACACGACAATTCATATAATAAATGTAGAGTGTGCTAACAGTTCAGTTTAGGTTTCTGATTATTTTTTTTATTATTATTGAAGAGATAATGCATAATGTTTTAAATATTAGGAACTGGGAAGAAGGCTTTGTAGTTTTAAAATAGCATAACATCTCAATTTTTTTTAGGTAATAATAGACGCAATTCCAGATTTTATGGCTCCATGTAATTTGGGCCTATTGCTAAAACAATAATCACCATTTATTTATTTATTTATTGAGTCTCTCAGTACATACTAAATCTAATACAGAAACATAGCATAAGAGTTTCTGAATCTTTAGAGAGATGTTACTCCTCCTTTTTCAGGAAATAAATCATGGACTCAGAAAACTATTTGCAAGGATGACTGCACTTCATAGTCATAATTATGAAATATTACAATTGCTTCATTCACTCCAATTTCTGCTCAATAATTCTGTTTTCTTTCCTGGCAGTCAAGGCAAAATGCAAACAAGACAGGTTTTTGTCAGCCTCTGCTGCTTCAGTCTTTAGCCCATTCTTTCAACACATTCATGAGCAATCAGTACGTGCTTGTGCCCCAGCTAGTATGCTGCTTTGAGTTCTTCCAGTACATGCCACTATGGTCATCTCATTCTTCCTCTTATATGTAAACAAACCAAAGACCAACAACTGCATGCTTGTAGGGCTGTACCTTACTTGCGTCTTAGATAAGACACATTTTAGGGAACATGAATATGTGAAAAAGATGAAGAATTGCACTGACTTAAGTAAAGCAATTTCAAAGGTAACAGAAAATGAAAAATGTTAGAAAAATTATTGTTACTAGAGTCAGAATCAGTACGCTTTTGAAAGCTGACAAATACAATGGAAGTAACTGAGAAAAGAGTGGTTGTAGACTTGCATGATTTATCTTTAATGACGCTTGTCTTTAATGACAATTTGTGAGAAGAGTACATAAATACTGTAATGAGAAATAGAATCAGAGGTTTTGGAATATAATTTGACTAGCAATCTGCTGGAAGCTTTTTTCTGGGCTAGGTTATTCTTTCAATGCCATTTTTCATGAACTACCCAGGAACAGTTTTAGCAGCGGGGCTGAAGCACAATACCTTCCATTGCAACTCTTTCTTTTTTACTGCTTTGTTACCACTACTGTATAATTATTCCTCTGCAAACCTTCCTAGAAGCTGTCCCACTTGAATTCTTCTGTATTTCTGTTTCCCCTAGAAATCCTTAGTCTATCCTAAGATGCTACTGTATGCTCTACAACCACAGCACAAAAATGCAGACAGCTTCTCCCAGAGTTCATAAAATAAAAGATGACACTGTAGTAGTCAGATAAGGTAGATACTGGTGGCCTAAACAATATTGAAATTTGCATCTTCAGAGTCTGGGCTGCCAGAAGGCATTTTCTGAAAGAAAATGTAACCTACGATCTGACAATCTGACAACGAACCAGACGGATTTTAGCTGTCTACTTTTAGACCAGCTAAGATCAAGAGTCAAGGGAGTTACTGAAAAGTTCCTAAACAATAATTTTTAAGCAGTCACTTGTTTAGGTGTGATAAAGAAACAGAAGAATGAAGAAACAGAACAGACAAGGTGTTGAATGTAGGAATTGTCCTAGAAATTAATAAGTGAAACTTGAGTAACATGGGTATCCCCGTGATAATGCTGATAGTAGTGGGGATCTTCTATTTATTCCTTAACAAAAGTGATTACTGAAAACCAAAAGAGTAGCTTAGATGTGGAGATGCCATAAATGATCCAGTCTCGCTCACGTTCCCTTGACCACAGAGACATGAAAAAGGGGGAGGAGGCAGAAATATCCATTTTTCTCAAGGAGAAAACCAGCATGGTGACCTTCTCCACATTCACCTCAAGCTCTGAAATAAGCTTGTCTTGAAAAAAAACTTTCACTGAGAACTTGAATCAGGTGCCCTCCTGCTGTGAAAATTCTCTTTAAAGTAGTATTGGGATTTTCTGTTTTGTTGTTCCCTTTGATACACAAGGATTAAGCCTGGAGGCAGCTTTCTTTGAAACTTAGAGAGGAAAATCAAAATACTGAAGCTACAACATTATCTTTTGGAGCATGTTCAGTTTGGACATTTTTGTTGCTCAAATCTTTTAATCTTTGCTGCACTTCTTTTGGCTGCAGGTACGTCTACTAAAAAATGACTATGTGCTGAATGTGAATCTTGAAAAACAATTGTTTACTTTTTTATCACCTTGACCTAGGCTGTCACAGCCATGAGTCCAATGGGAAAGAGGAGGAATGAGTAATCGCTTAATCTCTTTCTCTCTCTCTGGTCCAACAAATTATTTGTAAAGACTGAAAGAAAGAGAGCCTTGCTGGCTGCTTCTTGACAGCTATGTTATCCAGTATATGCATCTAAGAAAACTTAGCATAAGGCTGTGCAATACCAAATATATCTAAGCTTGTTTAAAAGGGATCATGCTGTCCCTCTGTCAATGTGTCTTCTCTAGGGATTAATGTTATCCATCTGTACCAGGTCTATCTGAAATGGAGTTAACTTTCCCAGCTTGCATTGTGCTGTGCTATGCAGATGTGTCTAAGACAGTGTTGATAACACAATAGCATTTTGGCCTAGCAGTAAACCCAATCTCTCTAGCCCTCTCCCTGCAAGCACCAGCAAACTGGAGAAGGTGAGAGGCTGAGAGGGGACACAGCCAGAAAAGCTGCCCCTACCTGACTGAAGAGATATTCCATGTCATATGATGGTGTGCTGAGCAGTAAAAGGTGAAGGAAAGGAGGGTTTGGAGGCTTTCATCATTATGGCATCTGTATCCACAAGAAGCTGATACATGTGATGAGTTCTTGTTTTCCTGGGAACGGCTGGACATGTGCCTGCTGATGGGAAGTAGTGCATAAATTCTTTTTTTTACTTTGCTTCCACATGTAGCTTTTACTTTTCTTGTTAAATTACTTTTATCTTAACCCATAGGTTTTGAATATTAGTTTCTCCCCCTGTCCTGCTAAGGAAGGGCAGTGAGAAAGTGCCTAGATGAGGACCTGGCAGCCAGACAAGGTCAGCCTACTGCACAGCCTCTAAACTATACTTAGTGGATCAGATCAGTAAAGATTAATTTCTTCTGCTGCCCAGTGCAATACTCCATCTGATTTCTTATTTGTTGTTTAACTGCTGCAATCTTATAGCATTTTTCTTCTTGATAGCATATCAAGGATAGTATTAAGTCCTATCAAAACAAAAAAAAAAAAAATCCAAATTTTGATAATGTATTGGGGCCATGTATGGGGCTTTTTTGCACCTATGCATGACAACTATTTTTTTCAATCACAATTGTTCAAATCAGCCTAGTCTGAACTTAACAAAGAAGCCAGGGTACGATGTCAAATTGTATTCTATTTTACTCTGCCCTGTGGCTGAGTATGTGTATAATTTCATAATGAATCCTTTTAATATTTATAAATTAGGAAATATAGTACATGTGAATCTAAAAATATACACAATTGAGACATGTACCTCTGCTAAGTATATATCTGTTTACACCAGAAATAGTTGTTTAAACACCACTTTCTCCTTTATGATTATTTTTTAAGGTCTTGAAAGTATATTGATGTTCCTTGCTAACAAATCTTCTTTTCCATTGCACCTCTAGCCTAATATTTCTGCCTTTAGTGTTAGCAATGAAGGAGGAGCTGATGTTTTAACTCAAGATCTACAATGGGAAAAGGAGATGAGTGAAAGAGCTGAACATATTTCATCTAAAAACAGAACTGCAAAGTGAAAGAATGCTTAGACTAAAACAAATAGTATGATATGTTCTTGGAGTCACTGGTGGGTGGGCTGTTCATTTTGCTCTGCTGTGTTGCAATTGTACCCTGCTGAGTGCAGGAAGAGTTAGCCAGCTCACATCCTTCCTTGAACAAAAACCAGTATGTTGCCTTTTTCTTCTCTAGCAAGATGTCTTTGTTAACTGAACTTCTTGCGTGGGTCTTGGACGTTTTCTGTTTCATGTGATCCCTAGTATCATCCAGAGACAAATTTCATTTCCTTTTTTATCTTTTGCACAGAATGGAAAAATATGGTCTTTATTCTGAACTTTACAATACCTCTCAGAATATGAGCAAAAAGTAAATAAGCTGCTCTCTGAATAGCCTCCTCCAAAACACAGATATTTTGTGATAGCACAAAATTATAACAGAAGCAGATATAATTCACAGACCGTGGAGAATTTTCTTCTGGTGTTTCTGCTGGCTGGGTAGGACAATTTTACACAGGATTGGGACAAAAAATTATGAAATGTGGGAAAGCGATCATTACATATATACAGGAAGTGTTACACAACCTTTCTGAAGGTGAAAAGCATCAGAAAAATTGGTTAATTTGTTTTTTATTATTCTAATTCAGGAACAGACAGTTAACATTAGTCAGAGCTTGATTTACACATACAGAAATACAAGTACAAATCAGAAAAGGGTTTGAAAATATCTTCCATTGATGACAACTACATAATTTGCAACTGTGATTATTATTAAGTGATATTTGATCTAGTGATAAAAAAAAAACAATTTTTTTCTCAATTGTAGTATTGCTAGTACTCAGAAATGTCCATGCATGCTATAATAGTGCCCTAAAATATATAGTGTCTCATATCTTTGAGGTGTTGCTACAATCCATATAAGGAGACGTGAGTTTGACCTTGCAATCACTGAAGCATTAGTGCTTCTGCATTAACTCTATGCTAAATGCTTGTTATTGATCTCCAACTGAGTACTTACATCATTAAGTTCTGCAGGTGCTTAAGTATGTGAAGAGTTGGGGCTGATTTCCTTCCTTCTAATTCTTTTAAAAATAGAATTCTCCTTCCAAGTTTGTTCAGCTTTGGAAGAGTATCGCTATAAAGACTTGCACTTGGTGTCAGATGTCAGCATTAGATATATTTGCAATTTTTTAGTAGATATTAATAGCCTAAGAAGCATACACAGAATAACTGAGTGTGATGATGAAGAATCGGTTCTACTTTTTGATATTTTGTTAAAATGAAAAGAAAGGATAATTGTGGCAAAGAATGAATGAAAACCTGAACCTTGAGACAGGAGTCATAAAGCTGTCTCACTTCAGTGTTTCAGAACTCACTTCAGTGTTGAAAGGCAGTAGTTTTTCCATGAGTGTCTTGTGACTAATAGCACTACCATAGCCACATTTCCCAGTCATTAATCTTACTGTTGGTATGGTTTATAACAAAATGGTAGAAATAGCATATTTCCTTTGATACGGAGTACCTGTCCGACGAGGGACTGTGCTCAGCACAGACAACTGGTTTAACCACAGGATGTGACCAGACGTTTTTGAGATACTATGTGAGCCAAAGCAGAGAGCTCACTACCCATAACACTAGATATTTCCCATCAAAGAGGGAAAAGCTGTTAAAATTGCAAGCACTTTACTGTTCTTGCAGTGTTTTTCTGGAATTTTTTTCTGAACTTCAACAACAGTACTAAATATCTTCTGTAGTTTATAAGTCACTGCAGAAACTGAAAGGCAGTTGGTGCTTTTGGTTAAACAAATAGACAATTTAGGCAAAAAAAACTGGGTTGCAGTGACCACGCTCTGATCGAGTTTGTGATCTCGAGAACTGTGGGCCTGGTGAAGAGTGGCATCAGGACCCTGAACTTTGGGAGAGCAAACTTTAAGCTGTTCAATGGACTGTTGGCCGAGATCCCCTGGGATGCTCTCTTTAAAAACAAAAATGCTGAAGAGAGCTGGTTACTCTTCAAGGATGCCTTCCTAAGAGCGCAAGAACTCTCTGTCCCACTGAACAAGAAAGCGGGCAGAGGAGGGAGGATGCCAGCGTGGCTCAGTAAGGACCTGCTGAGAGAGCTGAGGGCAAAGAGAGGTGTGTACAAACTCTGGAAACAAGGGCGTGCCACCTGGGAAGAATACAGGGATGTTGTCCGGACTTGCAGATGTGGGATCAGGAAAGCCAAGGCGCAGGTGGAACTGAACTTGGCGAGGGACGTGAAAAACAACAGGAAGACTTTCTATAGGTACATTAGCCAGAAGAGACAGGCCAAAGCGAGTGTACCTCCTTTGGTAAACGTAAAAGGAGAACTGGTTTCAACGGACGAAGAGAAGGCCGAGGTACTGAATGAGTTCTTTGCCTCGGTCTTCACTGGCAGCCAGGACTCCAGTACTCCTTCCGTCCCTGAGCCCTGCATCCCTACACCTCTGGGTGGGGACTGGGGTGGTAAATCCCCCCCTGCTGTGAGGACAGAGCAGGTCCAAGACCGCCTCATGAGACTGAATGTGTACAAGTCTATGGGGCCGGATGGCATGCATCCCAGGGTTCTGAAGGAGCTGGCTGAGGTGGTTGCCGAGCCGCTCTCCATCATATTTGAGAAGTCGTGGCTGTCTGGTGTGGTCCCAGATGACTGGAGGAAGGGTCACGTCACTCCCATTTACAAGAAAGGGAGCAAGGAGGACCCTGGGAACTACAGGCCGGTGAGTCTCACCTCTGTGCCTGGGAAGATCATGGAACAGATCATCCTGGATGACATGCTTGATCACATGAGGAAAGGGCGTGTGATCCATGACAGCCAGCACGGCTTCACCAGAGGAAGGTCATGCTTGACCAATCTGGTGGCCTTTTATGATGGAGTGACGGCATCGGTGGACAAGGGAAAGGCGACCGATGTCATTTACCTGGACTTGAGCAAGGCCTTTGACATGGTCCCCCACCACATCCTTCTCTCCAAACTGGAGGGATGTGGATTTGATGGGTGGACCACTCGATGGATAAGAAACTGGTTGAAAGGCCGCAGACAGAGGGTGATCATCAATGGCTCTATGTCCAGGTGGAGGCTGGTAACGAGCGGCGTTCCCCAGGGGTCTGTCTTGGGACCGGTGCTCTTTAACATCTTTATCAATGACATTGATGATGGAATTGAGTGCACCCTCAGCAAGTTTGCTGACGACACCAAGCTGAGTGGTGTGGTTGACACAGTTGAAGGACGGGATGCCATTCAGAGGGACCTCGAGAGGCTAGAAAGGTGGGCCCGGGTGAACCTGATGAGGTTCAACACTGCAAAGTGCAGAGTTTTGCACTTGGGCCGGAGGAATCCCAGGCATCCCTACAGACTGGAAGGAGAGGTCCTTGAGAGCAGCCCTGTGGAGAAGGACCTGGGGGTCTTGGTAGACGAAAAACTTAACATGAGCCAGCAGTGTGCCCTTGCAGCTCGTAAGGCAAATGGGATCCTGGGCTCCATCAGAAGAGGGGTGGCCAGCAGGGACAGAGAGGTGATTGTTCCCCTCTACTCTGCTCTTGTGAGGCCCCATCTGGAATACTGCGTCCAGGTCTGGAGCCCCCAGTACAAGAAAGACAGGGAGCTGTTGGAGAGGGTCCAGAGGAGGGCCACAAAGATGATCAGGGGACTGGAGCACCTCCCCTATGAGGACAGGCTGAGGGAGCTGGGCTTGTTCAGCCTGGAGAAAAGAAGGCTGCGGGGTGACCTCATTGCAGCCTTTCAGTACATAAAGGGAGCCTACAAAGAGGAGGGGAATCAACTCTTTGAAAGGGTGAGTGACAGCAGGACAAGGGGAAATGGTTTTAAGCTGAGGGAAGGGAGATTTAGGTTGGATGTCAGGGGGAAATTCTTTACGGAGAGAGTGGTGAGGTACTGGAACAGGCTGCCCAGGGAGGTTGTGGATGCCCCGTCCCTGGAGGTGTTCAAAGCCAGATTGGATGGGGCCCTGGGCAGTCTGGTCTAGCATTAGGTGGAATGGTGGTGGCCCTGCATGTGGCAGGGGGGTTGGAGATTCATGATCCTTGAGGTCCCTTCCAACCCTGGCAATTCTGTGATTCTGTGATTCTGTGATTCTGTTTTCCCCTGATTGTGGTTGCTAACTCTTTATTTGGATGTAGCAGCCAAATTTCAGTTATTTTTTGTAGCCCAGTTGCTGTACATCTGTATGTGATGTACATGACTTCAGAGTTAGCTCTGCTTTATGAAGATGGATTACATCAGGTCACCTCTGAAAATCCTTTTCAACCTCTACCTATGAGTTTATCATTCATCATTCTCTTTGTGCTTCTGTCCCCACTAGTTTGAAGGGGCATCTTCCCCTGCATATGCAGATATGCAGATATGGCATAGAGTTTCTTGACTGTGAAAAGGATGTTATGGAGAAGTCTTCTTTCCCGTTAGTTCATCATTCTTCTTTTGGGAGTTGGCTAGAATGAGAGATGTCAAATGTTAAAAGGCAGAATCGTTTGAGAAAATTATGAAAACTCTCTATATATTCTAGTCCTTAACAGAAAGAACCTTTGCATTGTAGTTATAGAGTTTTAGCTTAGTTATTATTGATTACTAATACATATGAGTGACTGAATTGTTACAGTTATTTCATTTATAACATTTTGTAATTTTCTTCACTATTTTCGAGCACATCAGTCAAGTATAATAGAAATTCCATTCCTCATAGAAGATAGTTTGAGCTAATGTCTGTACGCGTTATGGAAATGTTCAGACCATGAGTAATGTTTTCTAATTTTTTAAAATGTTTGGTGCTTGAGGTATTCCTACCTTTCCCAATGCCAAGTAGATTGCTAATTAACAAGCCAACTAACTCTTCTGAATTAGTCAAACAGCTTCTCATAGAGAGTAAGTTGAACAGTCAGAATTTCTTTTGCCAGTGTAGCTTTTTCAGCTAGGGTATGGTTTCTTTTCAGATCCTCAACATTGGTTATTTTTATAATTTTATATCATTTTATACTTTTGCAATATTTAGAGTTTAGAAATAGTTTTGCATCTGCTAAGGGCACCTTTTTAAGTTACTGGATTTATTTTCGTACTGCTTCTTTCACATATAGGTTACAGTTGACTACTACCATCTCTAAATTTAAGTTACATATTTCTATTTAGATCAACAGTAAACCAGGAATTAGTATTTTGTATCGTATGTTATAAAAGTTTAAACACACATTTATATGAAGTGCTGAGTCCATCTTTCAGCACTTGAGGACATGCATTTTTGCCCTTCAGGTCAGTTTTTCTTTTCCAACTGTGCTCCATGATTACTTTCAGAATTGATTAATTTCCAGTTTATAATGACAACTCTAGCAGTTGTGAAATAACCAAGGTCAGCACTTCTTCCAATACTGCATTTTTGTGAGCATTCAATCCATTTTATAGTTATTGAGTTGGACATTTCCTCATTACTGAGCGGCTATGCCAAATAAGGACTTTCAAAGAAACATAACCTCCAAACAAGCTTTTCCTCCTGCTATTGTAGAGAGTGCTGATATGTATACAATATACATAATATTCATATATATATATTAATGTATACATCTACATATACTTTTAATTTATTTATTTTTGTGAAAATGAAGTTACAGAAGTAGGCAGGAAGCTGAAGTCTGTCCATTCAGATCACAATGTAGGCCCTATGGAGCCTGAATTCCTAAAGGTGGGAGAAAAATTCTGCTTTAAAAGGTTGAATAAGCCCCACACTTGTTTGGCCTACATGCTGTACAGTTTTGGTGTTTTTTGTTGTGTTGGTTTTTTTTGTTTGTTTGTTTGTTTCTGCAAGCATTATGGCAAAGTGGGAATTTTTATGTTTCTAATAATAAAGATTTTATGAGTAGAAGGTCATAATACAAAATTAGAAATTTGCCAGAGCTGAAAGTTCATATCACAGAATCATTACATATTTGTTTTCCATTTTAATGAATAATGGAGAAACATCCTGATAAAAGTTACTTAGACTGTAATTTCATTTCAAAAATGCAGATGGGTTTAATCCTTATAGTCTTTCACCTGTCTGTAATGGGGATGTTAACCTATCCACCTACAGAGTCTTGAGTGTCTTGTTTAGAAGAACCAGAGTCAGCGAGAAGGATCAATCCCTTCCAAAGACAATAGAGTTTCAGATACTGTTACAGAAATATCTGTGCACAAAAACCCTGCTGAAAGCAACAGAAACCATTTGCTCATATTACATTACTTTGAATCTATGCAAATTTTATTAGGTTGAAGAATGGGCCTTGGTCTTACTTCCTTACGTTCTCCCCCTCAATTCTGCTCTGGTGAGGTCACATTTAGAATACTGTGTTCAGTTTTGGGATCCCCAGTTTGAAAAAGACAGGGATCTCCTAGAAGCAGTCCAATGGAGGGCCACAAAGATGATAAAGGGCCTGGAGCACCTCCCATATGAGGAAAGGCTGAGTAACCTGGGTCTGTTCAGCCTGGGGAAAAGAAGACCAAGAGGGGATCTGATTAATGTTTATAAATTTCTAAAGGGAAGTGGGAGGCAAATGGATGAGGCCAGACTCTTGTCAGTTGTGGATAGCAATAGGGCAAGGAGTAATGGCCTAAAAGTTGAACACTGGAAGATCCACACTAACATGCAGCAGAATTTCTTTACGGTAAGAGTAATGGAACAGGTTGTCCAGAGAAGTTATGGAGTCTTCTTCAAGAGAGATATTCAAGACCTGTCTGAATGCCTGCCGACTTATTGTAGAGTACCTCCCTTAGCAGAGGGGTTGGACTCAATGATCTTTTGAGGCCCCTTCCAACCCCTTTGATTCTGTAACATCATTTCTGTGCAAATATTTTAGAAGTTAGTGAAGTTCAACATAGTGGTCATTTTAAAAAATTACAATTAGTTTTCTTCAAATTTCAGTTTTCATTAGAGATAATCATACATATGTAAAATTGTTTAATAATAGTTTTTATGTGATATCAAAGAGAGTTAGCACATTTGACAAATGATTGTTGTTTCTGGAAACCACTTTTCTAATTTTTACAGCTTAGAAATTCCTGAAAGGTCATTTTACTTTATTGAAACTGCTGTTGCTTCCATGCCCTGAATAAAGAGTAGAAGAGAAAACAAGCTGAGGAGAAAAAAAAATATTCATCTTTTCTATAAACTAACAAGAGAAAAAACTTTCCAAGTAGTTCTTGTTGACTTAGTTTTTATCAAAATTGACACTTTAGAATTCAGGGCTAAGAAATTCTGGTACTTCCCATTATGTAACTACCATTGCTTGGTAAGAAAATGAACAAATTTACAACAGATGGCATCAGAGCTGTAGCATTTTGGACATCTGTTAAAATGAGTTTTGTCAGTTCTGTTGAAATCTAATAAAAAAAACCATATAATCATAAAATTAAAGAATCATTTGAGTAGTAAGAGACCTCTAAAGGTCATCTAGTCCAACTCCCCTGTAATGAACAGGGATCTACAGCTAGATCAGGGTGTTCAGAGCCTGGATTAGCCTGCCCTTGGATGTCTCCAGTGAAGAGGCATCCACCACCATTCTGAGCCAACTGTTCCAGTGCCTCACCACCTTCACTGTAAAAAACTTCTTCCTTATATCCAATCTAAATCACCCCTCTTTTGTTTTGAAACCATTTTCCCTTGTCCTGTCACAATAGACTCTGCTAAAGAGTCTGTCCCCTTCTTTCTTACAGTCCCCATTTAGA
Organism: Phasianus colchicus; assembly: GCF_987193195.1. Classification (NCBI taxonomy): domain Eukaryota; kingdom Metazoa; phylum Chordata; class Aves; order Galliformes; family Phasianidae; genus Phasianus; species Phasianus colchicus. The sequence goes on along the minus strand of NC_143438.1, from coordinate 22,062,443 downwards.
TACTGAAAGGCCATGCTCAGGTCTCCCTGGAGGCCTTCCCTTCTCCAGGCTGAATAGCCCCAGCTCTCTCAGCCCGTCCTTGTAGGAGAGGTGTTCCATCCCTTAGATCATGTTTGTAGCTCTTTTCTGGACGCGCTCCAACAGATCTATGTCTCTCCTGTACTGGGGACTCCACATCTGGATGCAGTACTCCAGATGAGGTCTCAGAAACACAGAGCAGAGGGGCAGGATCACCTCCCTTACCCTGCTGGCCATACTTCTTTTGATGCAGCCCCGGATATGGTTGGCTTTCTAGGCTGTGAGGGCACATTGCTGGCTCATGTCCAGCTTCCCATCCACCAGTACCCACAAGTCCTTTTTAGCAGAGCTGGACTAATGGTGTAACTCCTGATAATTAATGTAAATACTAGTAGATTTCCTTGATAGGCTCTCCTCTGCAGTACCTGTCTATTGCTGCCCTTCTCACTTGTCCTTGGCATCTATGATAAGTTGGTCTTTGATTTTGGTTGCTCTTACTCTGTTCAATGCTACTATATATGTAATGATAGCTGAGGATGCTGAAATGGATCTTGTGAATTAAAACAGGAGTTATCCCATTGAAATATCTATTGACTTGCAGGTATGCTGCAAATCCGGCACTAAGCTGGTTGTGACAGGTTTTTTTGCATATCACTATCTAATTTGTTTGAAGTGAATCAGACATTATAGGGATGGAGGTGTTGTACAGCTGTGTCATTTGTTTTTTTAAACAGAATGGCTGCTCGGAGCCTTCCAGTTCTTGGTTATCATCATTTAGAGCCACACACAGCAACCAGAGAACTAGTTGCAGCTGCAAACACATACAGACTGATGCTGTAGAGGCTCCAAGACTGCTCGGAATCAACACTTGCAAGCAAAATTAGTCTGAACTATATTTTGAGTTATCTCTACAATTTTTGGATTATTCCAAACATGAAGCTGAAAGACAGTGTTTATAGACATAACACTTACCCAAAAATGTCAGAAACATGAGTGAGAAATATGGCAGTTTTTCATCATTACAGGGCGGTCCCAAGAGATGAGGGATTATTTATTCAATTGGCATTCCCTTGCCTTAGGCTGCTTTACATTCTGCTAGAACAATCTTCACGGGTGTCAAGTCTGTCATTTTTTTTTTAGATATGTAGGGAAATTCCTACCTCACCTTTATAATAAGCAGTCGATGTGAAACAAAATTGTGAGGGAAAAACCTGCTTTTGTACAGTAAATGTCACTAGTGATGAAATTACCTTGTTATTTTATAATCCTTATAAATGCCATTTCCACCATTCTGCTTACTGATTATTACTTGAATTACTGTGCCGTATCATGTGATGTATGGCGGAGGGAAAAGGTCGTGAGATTAATATTTAATTAATATACCTAAAATTGAATTAATTTAGAAATATTCTCTCAGAACTAGCTCTCTGTAGAGCTGGCTAAGATTTCACTGCAGTTAAAGTCAGACTTCACTAAAATTTGCTAGACTCTTGATCAAGATGATTACTAAAATGTGTTCCATATAGCGTGGAAATAGTTATTTGATGCTCTAGATGCTGTGCAAGACATCTTAAAATATCAGCTGGCAGATTTCACAGACACACTATTATTGAGTTACAACTGAATTGAAAACTGCATTTCAAGATATAATGTCTTTAATCACACTGCAGAGTTTTAAAGGAATAAGATTAAACAACAATTTCTCCATTTGTATTTGCTTGCATGAAATACAATTTAAAGACTAGAAATTCTTTAACGTGTTACTTAATCAATCTGGATTTTTAGTAGTATAGGATAGAGTTGTACATTAAATCAATCAACACCATCTTGCACTATCCTAATTTGGATTTAGATGAGAAAGGATAGTTTAATAGTTTGAATGAATGCCACTGCTGTCAAAGGCCTTGTTTTTTTATTTCCTCCCGATCTTCTAATGATCTAGGAATATATAGTACAGGTATGTCTTAATTTATCAGTGTCAGCAGTTGAGAATATGGAATTTTAAATTAAACAGGACATTGATCTACAAAGGTTGGATTGTATCCAGTTCTCTATCTGGACTTTGTATCACCCTGTCTTGCTTTCTTTCGTTCAGTAGTTTTATGAGGCAATAAGAGCTATCTCAGATTAAGCAGTGCAAATCAAGTAAATGCATACGCTCTACAAGCTTGCATGGAAAAAACAGACCTATCTTTTTCAAGCAGAATTGAATTGCAAACAGATACACAAGAAGAATTGATTTCATTTTTACATTTTCTACTGTTATTTCTATGGAAGCATGGAAAACAACAAAAATAATCCAAAATCTAGTTATCTTTTCCAAATGAACTTATACTATTTTAGTTATGTATGTGCCTGTCCCAGGCGAGGCAGGATATGACTTCAGTTATTAGATGGTGCTCCTATCAAATAGTAGTTTACAGAACACTAACCCAAATGTGGAAGTAGTAAAACTGATGATATTCACAAACTATGAAGTAGCAGTGGAGATACCAGGCAGCTGAAGTAGTATCTTTTGATCGCTCAACCATCTAAACTTGCATGGGGTTCTTATGCAAATAGTATAATCACAGAATTGCTCAGGTTGGAAAGACCTTAAAGATCATCAAGTCCAACTGCAACCTAACCATACTACCCTGACTCTAACAACCCTCTTCTAAATCAAGTCCCTGAGCACCACATCCAAATGGTTTTTAAACACATCCAGGGATGGTGACTCAACCACCTCCCTAGGGAGCCTATTCCAGTGCTTAACAACCCTTTCTGTACAGAAGTTTTTCCTGATATCCAACCTAAACTTACCTTGGTGCATCTTGAGGCCATTTCCCCTTGTCCTGTCACCAGTGAGAAGAGACCAACCCCGTCCTTGCTGCAATCACTTTTGAGGTATTTGAAAGAGCGTCTGCAGATGTAACTGAAAAAAAGTACTATCTCTGAAATCCTGGAGAAGATAAGCATTTCATTTAGTAATACAATATTTTCATCTTTTTCTTATCTAAGCGTCCTTCACATGCAGACTTTAAAAAGACCTTAAATATTATCTTTTAAGAGTACCATGATCACCGCCTACTGCATCACATTAGTAGTGGCCTGAGTGATACATGGCCTTTTTAACGAGAAGTTGTCCACAGAAGCAAATTGTTTACCTGGAGATGCTTTTCTTCAGTTATATTCTTTTATTTTCTATTTTATTTTTATTTTTTTCCTTGATAGTAATTGGGAACAAATTCTTCCCTGTGAGATGAGTGGTTACTCATTGCAGCTGAATTTGACCCTTTGTTCTTTTAAGCTTCTTTGGAAGAGCCGAACACCTGTTTTGAAAATCTGGGTCCCACCCTTTGTAAGAAACAAGGAAGAACATGCCCTTCATAAAAGAATGAGGAAAGAAAAGGGAATTTTTTCTTCAAGACTATGGTCGACAAATAGTCTATGATTAGCAAGTAACAAAAGACACACAGGGAAAAGAAAATATGGAAGTTTCTAGAAAAGGAAAAGGGGCAAAGGTGGGAGGAAAGGATCGGAAGCCAAAATTGGAGATAAAGTTGAAGTAAGTAATTCTCAAGTGCAATAGAGATGGTACAGATGGGAAAAAAAAAAAAGTTATATGCAAATCAGACATACATAATTCTGTTAATGTTACTCACTCAGGGTATAGCATCCTTGGAATCAGACAACTAAAATGCAAAAGTGCACTTCTGATTTTCTTGGTTTGTGAATGGTTGCTGCTGGACATTAATAAAACTAAAAAGAAGAAATGTGAGGTGATATAATTTTTCAGATATGGACTACACAGAAAATATATCATTGTTATAACAGCATAGTTAAGGTAAAGAACTTTGTAGAAATGACCAGAACTTGGGAGTATGGTTGGCTACAGTTCACAGGGTAAATTCCAGTAGAATATAAATCTGATATGAAGAGGTACCCCAAGGCTGATGTAAAAGAGATTATCTGAAAACATGGATGAGTTGAGAAGTAAAATAATATTTTCATAGGACATATTTACATAAGAGCAATCACCAAATGTGGTTTTGAGTTGCTCAGATTCCTAGACCATACAGTATGGCCTAGATGCAGCCACAGAAGTCCATTAATGAAACAATTTCAGTACCTTTCTTGAACAGCTCCTCACACTTTTAAGTAGGTTTTATTCCTAGAATATATCAATAAATTACAGGGTATCAATGATTCTATAAAAAAGCCTTCAGTTTCCCTTATGCTTTATTTTGACATACATGGGGATATGAAATAGGACAGGTCTGAGAAAAAAAAAAAAAGTTACCTTGTTTGTAGGTATGAGTTAATGGGTATTGCTGAGATAGTCATTCTAGGAGATCAGTTCTAATGTTGTTGCTGCCAGCGTGTGTCACAAACAGGCTACCAGAAACTGCAGTAGTACAGTACAGCTGCCAAGGGAAGGCAATATGCTTCTGGAAAAAAATAATCAGCTTTCACCATGCAAAATAAAGACAAGGACAAGTGGCTCAGTGCTGTAGGCCAATGATTTGACTTTAGAAGAGAGGTAAAATTTGTAAGGAGAAATAATGCATATGTAAACACGTGTCTATGTTCATTTATTTGTAATAGACCGAGCTTTTGGATACATAACACTCAGAAATAATTGCAAAATAGATTCTTACTCATTTGGAACAACATGGAAGCAAAATAAATTCAGATTTCAGATATATTTGAAATAGCCTGGATTATTCTACATGTTGTTTAGCACATTCAACAGAGTGACAAGCTATCTTTGTCTACATGTTTTTGCAAGGTTTCCACAGTAAGCAAAGCTGGTTTATCTTTGAATTCACCAAAACTTGTCTTCTTATGGTCTGAAAATGGGACTAGTTTTAACATTAATTATTGTCATAGGTCTGTGCTTCTACAAACAATTCCTTTCTGTGGCAGAGATGGAAGCATGTGATGGGCTGAGATGTTTAAAGCATTGAGGTGAATCGGCCACAGCCTCCTCGTATACAGAACACCCCACAAAATATTTTTAAAATAAAGAACTCATTGCTAAGCTTAATATAATGAAAACCACAATAGATACAGAAAATTTGAAGCAGTGAGGTAAGACAGGATTTTTTAAAAAATTCCCACTGTCTCCTTGCTGCAATGCCTGTTTGTAAGACTTCTCAATTGCTCTCAACTATGCAGTCCTCTCCAGGCCATAGGAAATCTTTTCTGCTACTTCTGAGGCCTGAATGCAAAGATGTACCTACCTCTGTGCTGCAGACTCCTTTTGAGCTTTAGGTTCATGACTACCAGTGGTATTTTCTTGTTTCCCCTGACATGTTGTTTGTGAAGCTGTCTTTTCTTTGGGCAACATCAGCTGAAATTGCTTTCATTTAAAAAATACCACCTCATCTGGTCTTGTTAGAGAAACAAAAGATAATTAAGAACATAAATAATAAAATAAAATATCCCAGTCACAGGACACCAAAGTCTTGGCTTATTGTTCCTATGAATCTGGTTACTCCTGGAGGAAACTTAATTTGAGCTATGAGAAACAAAGAAAAAAGCAAGCTGGTAGGCAGTGATGGAGGCAAAGACTTTTAAATGAATAGCATGAAGTGAGCTTCCTTTAAATGCTTTCAAAACACAAAGAAACAAAAAGGTGTGTTTACGCTTTGGACACCATGATGTTGGCAAAGAAAAGACCCAGTTCATACACTGAGGAAATGCACTCTGCAGATGGCAAAGGCAAACCTTAGTCCCAGTTCATACTCCAGCAGCTGCTGTCCTGAGTTTTGTATCCCTCATTGGTCTCGCTTCCTTTCATATAGCAGCCAGTCTGTTATTTATTTTCCCTTTTAACAAACAAGGCTTTTGTTCGCTTTCTTACTTCAAGCAACCCCACAAGTAATCTTTGTTTATTCGTGAACTTAGGATGAAACTGCTGAATCATCTATGACATAAAGCACAGTGAGAGTAATGCATGCAAAGCAAAGACTACTGAATAGAGTATGATAGTGTTAATTCACTGGCATTTGTTCCTAAGAGGAAAATACAGCTTGCCACTGTCACAAGAGGCAGCAGAGAACATTGAGAGGAATTGTTTTGGGGGTGATAGCACAAATAGTTGGTTACCATAGAGGTTCTTACTGTGATCCTTTGCAGGCATGGTCAGAGTGGGAGGGTGGATATTCTCTTTTCTGCATCTCACGTTAACTCTTGGAAGAGGGAGCAGCTGCCTCTAATACAGCAGAGCAGCCTGGTGACCATGCATGGGAACAGATGGCAGAGCGTCACTTTCTTTGCATTTAGATAGTCCCCTTCTCCTGCTTCTCATAAACAGTCACGGTGTATTTTCTTTGTGGTATAAAGATACTAAACCTTTTCTTTTTTCAGTCCCTTTCTCTTTGAGAAATAAAAGGGAGGAGAAAATCTGAAGTATCCTTTTTTTCTTTTTTCCTCCCTTCTTTCATAAAAGGAAACTGTGGGTTGAAACAGAGATGATCTTAACAGCATTTTGTAGTTAATTTGCTGTAGTGATAAGCAATATGATAGTAGAATTCAACCTAGGGGAAGAGTGGGTATCCCCATTCCTCAACTTCGATGTGTCAAATGCTTGTTCCTTGTACTGGTAATCTGAAAATATAAATGCTCAATTTATAGAGTTATGTAGATATAAGCAAAACTTCTGCACAGCAGATATTAGTTAGTAACTACTGTGTTAAATATTGCTAGTGAGAGAATAAGGAAAAAAAAAACATATGAATGAGAATCAGATTTCAGCTATTTTACAGTTTCCTTATGTTTGATATGCACAACTCATGTTATTGGCAATCAGGCAATGACTTGAACCAGCCAAGAATGCAAATGAATTTGGAGGTCATATGGACGCTTTTGAACTCACTGTTACAGCAAACTCCCCCGGGACCAAATTAACAAGGCCAGGTGCTCTTTTGTAATAGAAGTCCACCAGCCAGTCAGAGTCTGCAGCTGACAGGAGGGCCTGGAGCAATGAGACACTGATGGTGGGTCACCACTCTGAGATGGATTCACTCAGATTGTCCGTGAGTTCATTTAATGCCTCTGAGTTGGCTGTGCTCTCTTTACCTTTGCAGATGTGAAGTCTGAAAATGCGTTCATTTGTTGAAAACTTTCAGATTCTGGCTTAGTTCTAAGATCTCTGTGGTTTTAGACGCTCTGTAACGCTCTAATCCATGCTTGCTGTCATTCCTGTGATAATAGTTATACTCTTACTGTCCCAACCTAGTGCAAAACCCAAATCCAAGCATACGCCAAAGCAAATCATAGAGACATTTATTTATTTTTGTAACTGACAAATATTCAATTTTCCAAAAACAAAATATTAGTGACAACTCGTGCTATGCCATGTGTTAATTGAATGAAGATATTTTTGTTGCTGAAAATCACCAGAATATGAGATAGATATTTGAATGGAGAAGCACTCAAATATATTTCTCAATTAAACTCTCCTGTGGCTGAAGTATTGTATCTTAATATCAAAGTCTTTAGAAACTGCTTACTGATCATCTTTCTTTTTAAATGAGCACTCTTTACACAGTCTATTAATTTGTGTCATGGGTTTGGTAGTCACAGTTTTACCTTTCCAGTTCACTTCTCGATCCCACCTGGGGAGGGTGAGTGAGTGTCTGTGTGGTGCTGAGCTGCTGCTGGAGTTAAACAACAGCAACAGGTATTGCTGCAGAAGAATCTGAGGAGACCAGACCCTGGGAGATGCTCTGCTGTGTGCTGGACTCTTCAGGGTTTTGTACAATGTCACTTTGAAAATGTAATATGATGGAAATTGTTGAGCTGTGCGCTTTCATGCAATAGTTTACATAAACATTGAAATGCTTTTGGTTGACATAGCCTGTAACTTCTACAAGCATTGTCCTCAAGCTACTGTTCTTTAGGGAAAACACAAAAATATTTTTTTCTGTGTATTCTTTGTTGTGAAATCACGTGAAGTTGCTAACTCAGTTTTGTGTTACTTGACGTTGAAATGGCAAGAAAAATCAAGAAAAAAAAGAAAGAAAAACAAACAATAACAACAAAACCAGAACAACAACAACAAAAAAAAACTCAGGCCATAGGGCCAAGACAGATAATACTGCAAGAACCAATAAAATCGTGCAGCTTTGTCACTGTTCATGGAGCTATAATGCATACATAAAGTAGGAATGTTTTTTGCATGTCAAATAAGGCAAATAAGAAAGCCATAGCCTTTCTTTTAATGAACTCACAGTCCAGGGCCTGTAGATACAAATGTGCTGTTACTTGCATGATAAATCCCAATAGCTCTCACAAGAAGCATACAGAATTTGGATCAAGGCACATACAGCAAGAAACTACAGATTTTTTTTTCTGAGAATCAAAAAAAAAAGGATTAGATCTTTATTCTTCTATAACTTGTGCCTTTAGGGTGAGTGGTGCAATTGCTCTTGATGCAGGCTAATGCTCTGTGGGCTTTTGTGCAACTTCTCTGTCTCCTTGGACTCTGGATTATATTAAAGAACAGAAATAATTACACTGAGGGGCCTGTCCTGCATTCCTAACATAAGCAAAATGCTTATTGGATTTGCAGCGTAGGTCTGTCTTTTGTTTAGGAAAACCTTTGAAGCCTGTTGAACGAGGACCAAGTCAAGATCTTTGAGTGAGACCCAAGTAGTGTTTTGCATAAATAAGAAATACATTCCACATATATGGAGAATAATTATTTACATTTGTTCTCTGCATTCTTTGCAATTTGTATGCCTTTGACGTGCATAGATTTCATTAACGTGAACTGACTTTTGAGATGGCAAGAAAACACAGCACTTCATACAGTAAACTTGTTTTATATCTATATATATACTGGAAGCGACAGGCTTGACGCTGTGTATATTCACCACTGTCCTCTACTGGTTGAATTCTGAACTGCTCACTCTATCTCAAGTAAGATGGGGCAAACAGGAAAAACCGCTGTGCCATTCAATCAAATTTGAAAACTAATCCTAAATCAGCCATACTCCTGTCTGCTTTGCTCATTCTCCCATAACCTTAAAATGATTTATTTATTTATTTTACTAAGATGCCAGGCTTATGAGTGAGTCAGTATCTTTTTCTTTGCTAGCTAATGCTTTTAAAAAAGCAACAGACAAGATTGCAAGCACTTTTGTGCATGCCTGGTGTCTGACCATGAAGCAGAAAACTGCAAGCACTCATTAAATCGGGTGACTTGAGTTTAACCTGAGTGCTCAAAAATGGCCTCCTGGGATACAAGAGGCAGTTGGCATGTGGGAATGGTAGATAGGTGGGGTTCTAGCTGATAAAAAACTGAAGTGGGCTTTTTGTGGCTACCACATGTTCTCTAGAAGGCTATCAAAACATTAAATGCTGCAGTTAAGCCATTTAAACTTGGTCTTCTATGGGTTAGTTGGCTAGATAGTGCTTTTGAGACGTGTTTTCATTTAGATTGGGCCATGTGATCCTTTAGCTCTACGTTAGCCAGCCAAAATCACACACAACTGTTTTCTTTGTCATGCTTTCTTCAAATGAATGCTAGCTTACCTGTTCCTATATCATACTCTTCTTAAATATCGACTATGATAAAAGCTTCTCTTTCACCGTAGCCTATTGTGTAGTTCAGTGTCCCACAATATTTTTTTTTCCTAGAGATCATACTTTAAAAGAAAATATAGAGTCCTCTACTAATTTAACTGATGAGCTCTAACCATTTCTGTGTATGAGGAAACTGACTCTATATCTCTAGCAAAGAAGTGAAAGGGGAAACTGGCCTTTTATTTTAGCATGGCAGCACAAAGTTAGTTTATCACAGCAGTGTTAGCTCTAATTGTATTCAGAAAGACTGCATGTGTATGCAGCAGCACTCAGAAAAATGGCTGCTCGGAGACATAAATCTCTGAGATCTGACTGTGGTGGTAAAGCTTTGATTTTCTTTCCCAAAACAATAAAATGTTGTGTGCTCTTACACTACCTTGAGTCCAAGCAGTTTATCGCTTCATTTCATTTTCCAAAGTGGAGGGGTGAGAAGGGGAAGAAACACAGCCATTAAGGACATTGCCTCAGAAATGTGATCCTGATGATGTGACATTTGCATGCCTGTTTCAGTGACAGGGCTGCAGATAAGGGAGCCCCCTGGCAGGAGGCAGCAGTGCCAGGGCTGCTCCTCTTGGTGTGGGTCACCCTGAAGCCCAGCTGGCTTCAAGGGGGCAAAATGGAGGTGTGTCTTCATGGCGCTGTGCGGAAACCTCAGCGAAGAAGCAGCCTGGTTCTCATGGCAACCAGGATTTCCATGTACTGCAGGGGTACACAGATAGTCTGACATCACTTTGCTGCAGGGAGGATTTCTGTGCATACTCAAGGACTAAATTAAACCCTTTTAAATGGAGAATGAGTGTCCGTTTTTATCTCTCTAAATGTATGGCTTTCCCTGGGCAAAAGGGAGAGAAAAAGCAAGGGAAAAAAAGAAGATGCAAATCTTTGTTTCTCTAAATAGAAATAGAAGTAACCTTGAAACAACTGGATCCTTATTTCCAGTTTGTATCCTTCTTCAAAAAGCAACAGTATCTGGCACGGCTGAGAGGAAAGAGGGATGTTAGCAGCCTATCTAAGTCTAAGAAAAATTCCTTTGTTAGTTACAAACATGGGGATAAAGATTTACTGAGTGATAGGTTGGTTTAGCTCGTGCTTTATGCTGCAACATCATATGCACAGATATTACCGGGGAAAGGCTGTAATGAAGATGTGATATTCATCATGCATGATACAGTGACATCTGGTGTAAGACGTGCATTGCTGTGTGCTGCAGTTCCCAGTTGGGAAAATAGCCTCGGTGTTATTGGACTGTGCTGTGGAGCCCAGTGAGTCTTTCTCCTCCTTTAAGATGAGTCATACTCACTGCAATATTTTCTAGTGACCTGTTTTATTCAAATCTGTATATATATTTTGTCTTGGGGAATTATAATACAAGTGAGCCTGGCAGGAAATCACTATTGTCCTGTTAAGGAGATTGGAGTTCCCAAAGCGTGGAAGGTCTGCAGTTGCTTGCAGCTTGATTATAACTGGCCTGTACATGAACCTAAGAAGCCTAAAACTGGCTGAAGGTTGAGGGCACTTAGAATACCGAAATAATTCCTTTCCCTTTTCCTTCTCCCTTTCCCCTGTCTCCTTTCCCCTTTCCTCTTTCCACAGAAACACCAACTCTGAACTGAGAATGCATCTTGTGCAGCCATTTTGGCTTGTATTGATCTAAATCATTTTCAACCCTTCTACTTGCAAAGTCTTAGTACAGGCTTGTGTGGGTTCTGATGGAAATGAAGTAAGGGAATAACACATTCTTGTAACCATCTTCAGTCTTTTTTACACAGAAACATATTCTTATGGACATACATAAAAATGCATTTGTAATTTGATAAATGGAGATATGCAGGACTAAGGCAAATACCAGTTACTGTAATGCAAATCTGCATTCCTTCTTGTTCCCAGCTCTTATCTTTCAGAGTGGAATCACTGGAGCTCTACACAGCTGTATCCAAACAACTATTCCAACTGCATAACAAAAAGGCCATTAGGTTGTTTGATTTTTCAAGCAAGGATTTACTTTGCAGTATGTTTGTGAAGCATCAGACGATCACAAGTTAAGTGAAGATGGTAACTAAAACAAGAGCAGTGTATTTGTGGTGAATCTGGTGTGCTGAAAGAGATGAGGTAAAAAAAAGAAGGTATAAAAGCCAGACGTTGGTATGTTAACTGCTACGTCCTCCGGTCAATTGTTTTCTTTCTGTCATCTTCTGGTAAATGTGGAAAACAAAATTGGTGGTTATATAATGCCTTGAGAGGAAAGAGAGCCTGCTTTGAACTGACAACAGCCGTGACAGCGTGAATGCTGAAGCTAGAAATATCTTGTCAGAAATACCATCTTTAACATTGCACAACCCTACTGAAGTCCTTCACATAAGGAAGGGAAGGAAGAAGGCACCTTTACACAAAGCAGAAGTGCAACAGTACTGAGCTAGTGGTAGCGGTTAACAACAAATTATAGTGCAGCTTCTCAACTTTGATATCAGTAGATGTTTGCTTATTGTGACTTCTGTACCCTGTAGGGAGCTGATTTTTCTTGTCTTCATGTTGAAATACAGTGTGAAAACAAAACTGAAACCTGCCTTTTTAAGGACGTCTATCTTAATAAGCCACAGAATACGTTTGCTTCTCTTTTTTCTTTCTTTCAAGTGGACTCAGGACTGCATTCATAATTAACTATTTTTTTGTTTTCTTTTCATATTATAACTACATGGAAAATATTTATCACACACTTAAAGGAAACCTGCCTTGGCTGACACATGAACGAGCTAATACATCTTTCCATCTTTCTTCATATAATTTGTAATTATTATTGGCCATTTATTAGTGTTTTTTAATGAACTCAGATATCATAGTGCAGTATAACAGTGGATAATTTTTATTTTGGCGTAATGATAAATGAACTGCTAGGTCATACTTGGAGACTTTCCAGTTGTGTAGAGTCATCAGACATCAGCAATAACCTGTAGATGGCATCATCCTGTGAGCATGGTGGACAGATACACTGTCTCAAGCTAATGCGTTAGAGAGAGAGCAAAAGAAAACCAGTGTGAAAAGAGTTTAAAAGGTTAACAAGCTGGCATTGAGTTTATGCATGCATGGAGAAACCCAGCCCATTTAGCAAACTGTAGCAGCTTATGTGCTTGCCTCCCTACACACCATAAGTCTCTGCAAGTTCCCATTTCTACTACTAAGAACAAGAGTAGAGGAGATATCTCTAGATGCAGAAGGTTGGGAGTAATGATGTTATCCAACATGTGCAGCGCATGTTGGACTCTTGTCACCACAGACACATCAGCCTGACAAGGACTTTGGCTAGCCTAGCCAAGGCCATGTCACCGGTCTGGCAGTGAATACTGTCAAACAGCAGCCCAAGGGGCAGACCATCAGCTCCTCTTTTGATGCTACCTGTTTTTCTGCTGCAAGCATAGCAGAGAGTGTTGGAGGCTTGGCACAGTTCCACTCACATTTATGAAAGCAATAAAATAAAATCATATACTTCACATATCTTTCTTTATATAAAGCATTTTTTTCTATTTAATGCACACTTCGTTAAAATATTTAAAATATCATGCAAATTCAGTGAACGAGCTATATATATGGTCTATTTATACATAAGTAGAAAAGAATAATATCTACTTGCAAGAAAATATACTTGCATGTTATCAAAAAAGTCTTCACTCCTCCTTTGGCAGTATAGTTCCAACATCAGCTCAGCTTCTGGTGCTTTCTCACAACACTCCAGGAACAGTGAGTTTTTATCCTCGATTAAAATTTTAAATTTTCTTAATTTTATTTTCTGCTCTGTAACAAAGCACAATGATAAATTTAAAATCTTCTATACAAAAAAAAAAAAAAAAAAAAAAAAATCTCAGTGTCTCTCTAACTAAATTCAGACCACTTTAACTCCTTAGTTCAGTTTTCACCTAGTTATTCTGGATTAAACTCTGAAAGATATTTTTCACAATTCTGAATTGGTAATTTTCATTGCACTAATAACTTTGTCTCTAATAGATAATTATATATAATAATTATATATAAATTAAATAAATTAAAATATATATTTTAAAATATATAAAAATATAAATTTATAAATTAAAATAAATATAATAGATTACAGCTGAGTTCTGGGTAAAATAATCAGCCAGACTTGCTGTAGGAAGGTAAGGTAACCACACAAAAGCTTTGGGATCAACATTATCTCAGTAAAGAAAATTGCATTATTAGCATGTTGACAGCTTTTTGCTTTATATTCGGTCCACCCAGCACATGGCTGAGATTCCTCAGAAATTCTTCTGTAGGTAATACAGACTTTATGGATATAAAAATGGTCTCCTTAGTTTCCCTGGTCTTAGGGGATTACATGATTAAGTGTTAGTTATCTGAATTCCCATGCCTTTAATGTACAGAATGGAAGATTATTTCATTCTTGAGAAAAAGCCCTTTCAATAGTGCTCGTTCAGTGTATTTATTTGAGAGAGTGGGAAAAGCTATTAGATGGTCTCCCACCTTCTCTCTAAGAACAGCTGGAGTTATTTAATTTAAAATTGCAGCATCCATCTTGTGCTATTAAAGCTTAACCAAGGGTTTGTTCTGTCAGGTTGCTTGATATTTGCTCTAGGCTGGATTCTGTTCTGAGTTGTGTTCATTTTTCCTCTAACGTTGGAAATTCCATTTTATTTTCCAGCTTTAGTTCTTATTTGATTCTAGCCTTGTCTTTGGAATGCTAGTTCTATGTGGTGTAGTCTCTCCTGCAAAAATGGCCTCTTCTTCTTTTTCTTATTTTCTTACTGAGTATCTGAGTTTCTTGGTTCTATAGGATCATTTGGATAATGCTCAGTGTATCTTATAGTCTGGTGCACACTGTAACAAGAAAAATACTTCAACTGCAACTAGCAAATACACTAATGAATAAAAGTAAAATAAATCAATTGGCTAATCTTGCCTCATAAGGAAATAACCCGTCTGGAAATAAATACTCAGTAGCAATTGGAAACATCTCTTAAATGAGATTTCCTTTAATGCTCAATCAGGTGACTAGAGGATTGATTTAGTTATGGAGGTTTTACACATTTCTGACATTATTAATACTTTGTTTTTCATTGAAATTTGCTGTTTTATTGCATTTTTTCAGACAATTTAAGGAAATCCAGTAAGATGGTTTTACCTGAAGGCTGCATTCTCATAAACGGCAACATGCAATTCACCCATAATGGTTTGGTGGCATTTTTGGGCCACTCAGATCTTCTCACTGTAGTTTTCAGGTAATTTTTGTGGTGAAGGAGTTTCATGCCACGTCATAAGAGAGGTGAAAAAAGCAGAATTGTGATACAGCTGATCAATTCAGTTCTACAAGGTCTGATCTGTCAAGCTGTTAACTCTTGGTTGCATTCAAGTGAATCCAATGCAGCTAAAATCCTAGAAAACCTAGATGAAATCAGCAGTTAACATGAGAAATAAGTATTACACTGATTATTACAGAAATTGCTATTTGGTCTTTAAACTGTTATTTATTGTAGTCTAGATCACATAAAATTAGCATGAATCTGTGAAACAGGGTGTGAATTAAACAAACTGTAGATTGTGAACTCTATTTTTTACTTTTAGAATCGTATATGTGTAGAGAGAGAGTAACAAAATTACAGATGTATTAATCTTAGTATTCTTCATTTAGAAATCTATCTGCAATGAATTTGGAGCTGCTTACAAATGCTGTGTACAATCTGTGTACAAAAGCAGATACCTTTTTGGTCCACGTTCACAGACAAGAATTACTTGAATTAACAGGATTGCTTTTATTATTTTAATTAATTTTCATATGAGGACAGAAGCAGCGTCTTAATCTTCAGCATCAGTTAAGAGTAAAGAAAAACCTAGTTTTTATAATTACATTTTAAGATGATAGTTGGCTTAGTTTGATGAGAAGCCACAGCAGAAGTCTCCTCAATGCGCTTTTCCTGTATGAAATTTTTTGGGGATTATTTATTTATGTTATTTTGCCTAACTATGCTCTTGGCATTCTGAATAAGAGGGCAATCAGTCTATTCTGTCAAGTGCAACTGTTCCAATCGATGAAATCACACATCATGTTTTCATCACAGATTATATATTATATACATCAAATAGACACTCATGCATTTAATTGCCCATTTCAAATGTGTAAGTGCACTTTTCTATAATCTTCAAGTGCAGGTGGGCACAATTTAGAAGACCATATGAAAAAATTGTCCTTATGGTCCTTTATGGTTCCTTCCTAAGAATAAAATTGAGAATAAGATAGTTGATAATTTATTTCATTAGAAGACCTGATAGAAAAGATGTTTTCTATGTATAGAAATATATGGAGTGTAGAGTATAGTAAATTAAATCCAGTTTTTTTGTCTAATACATACTGTTAATCGTAGGCTTCCATGAGAAGCTGAATTGCCTTAGGACATAATATTCTATGGTTAGATAAAACAGCAGTAGAATTCACCTACTTGACAAGATCTGTAAGTCACATACATGCCACAAGAAAGAAACTTTTAATCACAGCCATGTTAGATGATAGATAATAGAAAACAATTCTGAAAGCCATTTACAACATGTTGTGGACAAGATGGTGGAGTGGTCTACTGGGAGTCATCAGCATGGGTTTATTAAAGTGAAATAATGTCTGAACAATCTGATGTCTACAACAGCTAGTATGGTGAACAAGGGGAGAGCAGTGAATATATCATTTATTTTGATTGCAAGAAGACTTCTAACATTGTTTCCCTCAATATCCTCATTGATGAACTATTTTGACAGCCTTCTATTTTAAGTATCTACTGAAAATTAGAAGAGATCATGGGCAATTTTTTGTTGTTGGGCTCAAAGACTGAAGATGCCTCTCAGATTTTTTTTTGCCATGAGATACTATGTGCAAAGATAGGCCCCCATTACTGAATTCGTATACATCTTGGTTACACTTCAGAGGGATGACAAAAAAGATACTTCTATTTGTAAAAAAAATAAAGAAAATGTTTGGAAAATGTATCAGTGGGTAAACTGATGTTCTCCTTTAAAAAAAAAGGTGGTCATGGTAGTGTCAGGGCTGGAAATATTGCTAACATTCCTGCAGCAGATGATCCTCAGGGCTAAAAGGAAACAGCAGGCATTGGAACTGCCATGGAGTTTGGGCTGAGTGATTTGGGCTTGCAGCCCAGACCTTTGGGATGTCAGACAGCACAGAGTCACAGAGCCACATGCTGGTGCCTCAGGACTTGCTGGATGGATTAATGCACGGTCCTCTCTGCCCTCCTCTTTCTTTTAACAAGAAAACACTTGTATTGATCTCAGAGGTTGATGCTTAATGTGGTTGGTAAGTGAAGGGAAGCAGGGAGAACTGGCTGTGAGCCTCATCCTACTGGGCACATTTCTTGAGCAAAAGCAGCACCTGTAGACTTGTCAATAAGCCCCACAGCACGGTTCTGCAGGAAATACTGAATTCAGATACTGGCTGCTTGACAAACAGATGTTGCAGTGTGAGAAAGGGCTCATTTGGCACTGTCTCCAGTGTAGTAAGGGCACCTGGAAACCGGCCCTAGAAAGAGAAAAGCAGAAAAGACTGTGAGCCAATACCTGGGACATGACTCTTGTCCTCCCTGATATGTTCTGTAGCAGTTGCTGATTATGGCCAGTAAATGTCAAAGCAAGGATGCAAAATAAGCTCCTACAATTTTGCTGTCCTACCTAAGAGCACTCAAGGCCCTTTGGATTAAACCTGTGGTTATTTCTAGAATTATGGTGAAGAGCAACAGCCCTACAGTATATAATTTTATAAACTGCAAGCTAATATCATGCATCCAGGCAATATTTCTCTTTTTTTTTTCTTTTTTTCTTCTTTTTTGAGTCTATTAGATGCTCCTCTCTTCTTCTTGTTTAAACGCTCCAAAGTAATCCCATAGAATACTCATTCAAAGGAATTAATCATTATAAAGCAAACAGTCTCTTGATTAGCCTTTTTCTTCAGGGATATGGTACACTGTGCTGATGTCTCATGAAAAGCTGCAAGGGTAAAACCTTGCTGAGAAGTTCTGACCAAGCTTCCACTCCTAATGAACAGGTTGTATCTCTTCATTTTTGCAAATACAGAGCAAATTGCTGCAGAAGCTACACATCCAGTATGTCACAACACTCCTGAGAGCATCAACATGCAGGACATACCTCCTTAGTGCTATTCATAGCTATCTATGAGTTCAGCATCACGTTGTCTAAGCAACACAGTATGTGAACAGCTTATTTTGAACTGATAGACTAATACAAGCTCTGTTTATTTCAGCAAGGTTATGTGCCTTGTGCACAATGCTACATCACTGTTGAAATGCTATTTCTATTAGTACTTCTATTAGTAAGTTCACTTGGTAGCACAGGGATCTCTGCAGCATGGTTCACTGCATAAGACAGAAAAGAGATGTGGCTCCTGCCTCCTGAGGCAGTAAAGGACCAAAAAAGAAGTGCAAAAATTGATTGTGTTTGGAACTTCTGTAGTCAGTTGGAACACAGTAATTGGATGGCTGGGGGAAAGGAGGGCTATACAGCAGCATGCTTTTGGGAAAGGAGCTGCAAAACAGCTTGGAAAGCACTGCATTTGGTTATCAGCTCACAACTGATCATGACAGAGTGAGAGAGGTACTGAGATTTTGCCTCCCCAGGGCTAAACTAATGCTTTCTGTTTGCATGTGTGAACTTAGCCTTGTGCAGCTGAGAGGCAGAACCTATTACACTTCAGAATGTATATTCACGTGCCTTACTTTGCAAAAAGCTGAAACGCTCACTGCTGCTGTGGCTACCTGACAGGCTAATTACTAGTTAGCCAGCTTTATTTGATTGCATCTGATCTGTGTGCCTTTATCCTTACTGTGTGGTTACTCTGCCCTTAGCAGGATTTGCCCTTAAAACGTTCCAAGCATCCATGAAGCCTCACTTAACTGTGAGCATAAAAAAGGGTTTGCAAGGAGCATTTCAGAAATGGAGGAAAGCCATAATGATTTTTTGAAATATCTGCTTCATATAGCATTACCAGAAAAACCCACCGGAGCCTGAAAATATATGGAGCTTGTTTATTATGGAACAAGACAAATAATGACACACCTAATGTGTTACTCTCTTGTGATATTGTACAAGTGCTTTACACTGAGCAAAAAAATCCATTTTAGCTCTGCTTTTTATCAAAATAATGATTCATAGTAACAAGCTAGCAGTGCTATTGATAGTGCCTTGGGCTTTGTGAAGAAAGGGAATTATTTTTCATTAGTTTTATTTTCAGTTTAGCAGCCGTTCTGTTTGTTTCTCTTAGGACACATATTAAAATTTGCAAATGTTCACTGTAATTTTTACTAATTTAATCTGTTTATCTACCACTTGTATTAATGTGTTCCCTAGTCTTCCCTTATCCATCACTCCCAAACACTGCTGCTTGAAATTTTGGGAGGGTTTTTCATCTATTCTTCATACCTGGGAGTTGTCTGATCTGGCAGCACTTTATTTTATTTTATTTTTGCATTTCAGGCATTGAACCAGTGAAGATGCTGAAAATGTAACTCTAGAAGAACATCTGAAAGCTGAGAAAAGTGTATATATTAAGTCAGAGATTGCTCCTTTCCTTATATATTTAGATAAATGAGGATAGATAGGGTGGTCTCAGCAGCTCATTGACTCCTGCACAGCTGTCTTCCACAGCCAATGTCTGATCTGAAGTAAATAGTCTTGTACTGCTCTAAAAGAAGTTTTCTCTAATAGAAGAGTTGAGAGCTCACAATTTTGTATAGTTCATTGTGAGGGGCTGAAGGTGACTAGTCCATCAATTTTGATGTCAGAACCTGTTATTTATTTGGATATCTTCTCAATTTTTACACAGATGTCTTAAATATTTTATTTGCTATTTGTAGCAGATGCTCTATTAAAGGTCAGTAGAAATTCTGTATAGTTGCATAAGGTTTAAAATATTCAACATGAACTGGTATTAAATAAGAGAAGAAACAATCACTGTAAATCAGGCTTTACTGGGAAAGAGGAAAGTTGTTCCATGAGCAACATTAATAGCAGGCTTGCCTAGAAAAACATGATTATAGTTTGCTGAGTTTGACCACCAGGAATAGATGCTCTTTCGCTGCTGGTCCAAAGACCTAGGAAAGAAAAAGAAATGTGGAAGGGGCCAAATCAGCCTAAGCTACGAGGGTGGATAGTGATAGGACAAGGGGGAATGGCCTTAAACTGAGTCTTAAACTGAGACATGGAGGTTTAGGTTAGGTTTTAGGAGGAAGTTTTTCACTCAGAGGAGTGGTAACACACCGGAACAGGTTGCCCAAGAATGCTGTGGATGCCCCATCCCTGGATGCATTCAAGGCCAGGCTGGATGTGGCTCTGGGCAGCCTGGTCTAGTGGTTGGTGACCCTGCACATAGCAGGGGGTTGAAACTAGATGATCTTTGAGGTCCTTTTCAACCCAGGCCATTATATGATTCTATGACCGAGGTGGATTTCCTTTCTAGGTATCACCAAATATTGTGTGAAAGACTACAGAGCCTTTCAAAATTTCAGATTTTGTACATTTAAAGGAAAAGCTGGTGGGGAAGGAGGAAGGAGAGATTACTTAACGTATTGGCTACTGAATTTAAAGGCAGTGCAGTTCCTGTGGGCACTAGATTGTGATCATGTTATGATCTATTAGATCATAGGGAAGTAAGATGTAGCAAAAACTTCCTGCAGTGCCTAAGAATAGACTTTAGTAAGTAAGTAATTATAGCTTTAAGCTTGATAGTATTGTGGCACATGGAGGAAGTAACACTCTA
Organism: Phasianus colchicus; assembly: GCF_987193195.1. NCBI lineage: Eukaryota > Metazoa > Chordata > Aves > Galliformes > Phasianidae > Phasianus > Phasianus colchicus. The sequence continues at coordinate 22,042,054 of NC_143438.1, read as the reverse complement.
TTGTGGTAAGACTCCTACAGAGGTGATTTTACTGTAAAAAAGTCCACATATTGAATCTGTTATATTTGTTAGGATAACAAATACCTTAAAACGGAGCCCTCTGACTTCTGAGACATGTAAGGGAGGATTCAGTACTAACAGCGACTGATTCTATAGCTATCAATTTTAATAGGAGCATCCAGTTCCAAGTGCTTAACAGAAATGGAAATGCCAGAATTCTGCTTTCACCTTTATGCAAGTGTGAAATACGTTGTTTGATGCACTCTTGAGATATAGTTCAAGCACCAAAAATACAGATTCCTCTACATTTTCTGTTGTTACAAATTGTTCAATTACAAATAACAGCATGGTGAAGAAATGGTGTACTTACATTTTGAGAAACAGTTCTGGAGCACTGACCAATTTCCTCCCTAAATCATTGTCTATTTGGTTTTGGTTATTTTCTTTTCCCCTCCCTGCACACTGCATCCAACTCACTATCGGTGAGTTGCTGCATTATCTCCTATCCAAGTGGGTAATTCTGCCTTCAGCATGAAGAAACACAGAGGAAATGTGTGCAGACTCATCTCTCCTACCATGAGTGCCTGCTGGACCGGGAGGAATCAGATCACTTTTGGGGGCTTTGTATTCCCTCCACTTAAGAGACCACCTCTTCTGCCTGGTATTCTTTTCTCACTTGGTGCGGCAATAAAATAGGAATTACACAAGCCTGGCTCAAGGCTATTCAGAAATCTACTTTCACATCAAAGTGGTTAGAAAACTTTTTTCTTATATCCTCCAGTACAAAATATTTCAACCGCAAGTCTTTCAAAATTCTCTTTTTTTAATGGAAAAATAAAAAACCTTAATAAACAAAAATCCACACTGCAAAAATCCCCACGATGTTTCAAATATAAAAAATACCAAAGAATGCTTGTCAATCAAAAGCAACATTTTACCTAGAAAAAAAACCTGTAACATTTTACCTAGAAAAAAAACAAAAAACAAACAAACAAAAAAACTATACTGAAGGATTTAAAAGAATCTAACCATAAAATGAATAACAATTCCTTGTTTAATGCCACAGCCACCCAGAGTAAACACCATCTTGTCTGCAGAAAAGTTCTCATCCCTGATTTGTAATCATAAAAAGGCAAATACACCCATCAGCCTGACAACCCGTTGAAGCTTTAGAAACCTTTCCTTGATTTGATACTTTGTTTGTCTACACGCTCAAGAGGAAGCTAACTCTCAATGTATCACCTACTTCCTTCACGAGTTTCCAAGTTTTCCTATTTTCTGTTGCCATTATCTTGTGAAGGCTCAATGGTAAAAAAATAAAAATAAAAAATAAAAAAAATCTTGCCCGAAGAAGGAATTTCATGTACCATCTTGAGCAAAAGAAAAGAGAAAATTCACTGTTTTTGTTGGATACATGCCTCTTTCACAAGCAGCCCAGTGATTTGGCAAGTTATTACAGAAATCTGAATCAGGGTTTAATGTTTGGGTCCTAGAAAGAACCTCTGACAGGCTGGGAAAAGCTGATGATAACTGTGCAAATGATAAGATTGTAAGAACAACGAACTGTAGGAAGATACAGAATTTAGCCATCTCCTAACTAAACATAGTCTGTGCTGTCAGATGCTAACATATCCTGAGTGAGGAACGCATGGAAAGCTGACAGGCTGGTTGTACTCCATGTCAAAATCAACAAACTCAGCACGCACCCCTGGTCAGGGACGAGTAGGGATGAGAAAGCCAGCATTTGAGACTAGAATTCTGACAAATATTTCATACAAGAGCAAAATTAACAAACTTGATAGGAAAAAACTTGTGACAGATGGAATGGGAAGTCTCTCTGTATGTCCACCACTGCCCCTGAAAAGAAGTGGACTTTGCCAGTCCAGGGAGACCTCACTGTGGCCTTTCCGTGCTGGAAGGGAGCATATAGGAGGGGGAATGACTGTTTACGAGGATGGATAGTGATAGGACAAGGGGGAATGGTTTTCAACTAAGACTTGGGAGGTTTAGGTTGGATATTAGGAAGAAGTTCTTCACACAGAGGGTGGTGATGCACTGGAACAGGTTGCCCAAGGAGGTTGTGGATGCCCCATCCCTGGAGGCATTCAAGGCCAGGCTGGATGTGGCTCTGGGCAGCCTGGGCTGCTGGTTGGCGACCCTGCACATAGCAGGGAGGTTGAAACTAGATGATCATTGTGGTCCTTTTCAACCCAGGCCATTCTATGATTCTACGATTCTGTGATTCTTTCCAACTCTTTCATAATAGATTTGTTATTAAAAACGGAGTCTCACAGTAGAAGACACCATCCTTCGGTGTTTGATCTTGTAGGAGAAAAAAAAGTAGGCATTAAATTTTGGGCATGTATGTACTTGTATACATTTTATTTATTTATTTATTTATTTATTTATTTATTTATTTATTTATTTAGTGAGAATCTCCCTGTATAAACTTTGCAGTAAACATTTTGAGGCCTTCAGGGGCCAAGCTGCAAAGAAACTACTTTATATGGTTTGTGGTTTCCATGTAATATTCCTGTCAGAATTAGCAGGCTAGAACAAGCACTTTTACATGATTTCAGTGCTTGAACTGGGATTTCAACACTTCTATTTTAAAACAGGGAGGCGGGTGAGGTAATGTGGAACAGAGGCAGCTTCAGCAGTGTGCATGGCTTTGCTCCTGTGATGGTAGTCAGAAAATTATGAGTAAGGACACTGTCTTGTGAACTGCCTCTAAAACTCATGTTTAATGCAGCTTTAGCTGTAGGCAGTTAGCAAGTGCTTATGGCAGCTGTCTGTGAGGAAGGTCCTTTGGCCACATTCACAAATCACCAGTCTAGTATGTATACATTCATCTTGGTGGTTCAAATTTCCACTGACAGATTGAATGACTGAGGTAATGGCTGTTTATGTCACTACATTTATGCTGGATCTGGTATTGGCTGTCCTTCTAGAACCAATGTAACCTCTGCATGATGTGTTCTATTTCCTCAGTAATACAACAGCTTCTTCCTATCTGATACTCATCAAATTCATGCTCTTAAAATGAGCAATCTACACAGGAGTGGTGCTAAAGATAAAATGACCACGACCTGAGAACCAGAAATTTCTACTTCTCCCTGCCCAATACCATCCCCTAGAAAGAGCTGGATTAAGGTGACCCACCTCCTTTCCCTTTTTTATGATAGAAATAGCCAAGCCTGTGTCAAATACCTGAAGTCTGCCAACACAACAATAGTTTTTCCCATGCTACTGGAAAGCCAGTGCAAGTAAGCTGGTAACATAGGTAACATAAAGTCTGACTATCTTACTTATGTAGAATTTGCATATGGAAATTGATTCCAACAGCATGAAATGCCAGATTTTCAGTTAGGAAGTATCTTACCCTGACTAAATAAAGTTCTTTCTTTAAGAAAGACATCTTAAAATTGAGAACCTCTTTTTTTTTTTTTTTTTTTTTTTTGTTTTGTTTTGTTTTGTTTTGTTTATTAATAAAAATTGAGATATTGCAGTATTTACTTTATGGCTTTAAGCAATGTGTTAGGAATTAAAGGTGTCTAATGCTGGAAACCTGGTTATGCGATGACAGAATCACAGAATCACAGGGGTTGGAGATCATTGATTCCAACCCCCCTGCTAAAGCAGGTACCCTTCAATAGGTCACACAAATAGGTGTCCAGATGGGTCTTTAATATCTCCATAGAGGGAGACTCCACAGCTTCTCTGGGCAACCTGTTCCAGTAACTGTCAACTCTACTATAAAAAGTTCTTCCACATGTTTGTACGGAACTTTCTAGGTTCAAGTTTTAGGCCATTGCTCTTGTCCTACCGCTACAACCAAGAAGAGCTTGGCCTCATCCATCTGCCTCCCACCTCCCCGCAGATATTTTATAAACATTAATCAGGTGGTGCTGCCGCTCTCCTTAAAGAGTCTGAGTGTCTTTAGTTTGAACCATAGGTCCTCTGTTTTTGAAAACTTGGTTTGGAGGTCTTAATTTTCCCATTTCTACCTATCTGTTCATTTACTTGAAATTCAAGCATGTGTGTGTGAATCTTTTAAGCCAAGATGCTTATGCTTGAATCTAAATTGAGGTTTCTAAGGAATCTTGAATGTGCCCTTAAGGATACATTAGCTTCATTACTGGAAAGGTACCTATTAACAGACATTTGAAAGTAGATCCAAAAGCTCTATCCTCATTTTGGGTAATCAGCAGCCCCTCCTCATTTATTTAGTGTCTTTCGGCAAGAGGAGGATGGTTGTTTTTCAAAAGGGTAATAAATAGCTGCAAGACTTACTGAGAGACTGTAAGCTAATAAACTTTAGCTCAGATCTATGCAACTGTGACATTCTCATAAAAGAACTGTGTGTATACTTACACTTCTTGCAATATTGAGGCCACTTCTAGAAAATCAGTGGTAAAGCCTGATCTCCAGTGATTAATCATCTCCACAGTTTTCTTTTAGAAGTAAATTGCTTAAATTCTAGATAGCTGTAAATGATCTGCAAAGCAAAAGATCACACTCAGTTCTTTCACAGGTTCTGGTACGCATAGTCATATAAGACTAATCTGCACTGATGAAGGAAAACAGGTTTGAGCAAATATTGGTAAGTGAAAGAAACTAGGTTTACCATCTCAGTTTGACGTGGCCCCTTTGATCTTTCATCAGTGATTTAGGGGACTTTCTGTGATACCTCCTGGCTTGATGCACTTTTCTTTTTATGGGCAATATTTCCACAATGGCTCCTGGAATCAACACTACTCTTGAAACTCAAATGACTCCACTCACAGAGCACAAGGAATGAGTTATTGAACAAAAAGTTAGTAAATTTGGCTACTTTGGGTCATGCTGTATCCTTTGTTTTGTTTTTAATTGAATTAAATATGGAGAATCTACTTTAGCTCAGTGAAAAGAAACAAGAACTACTTTAAGCATGTTCAGAAAGAAAAATGGTTGAGGACATTTGAGAATTTCAACTCATTCTTAAGCAGTCTGTGGACTGTTTCCCCAACCTAACACAGGTCTGTGGGCCCAAGGTGTTGTTTTCTTGTGTTATGTATATGTATTTTTAATAGTATGGTAAGCAGATTGTGTTGAAGCTTGTGTTGAATCACCTCTGTACCACTTTTTGGAAGCATAAGCTGTCATTCTAACTCAGGGTTGAGGAGGAGAATGCACAGGATGAACACTTGTTAAAAATCGGGCAATTACTTTATAACTCTGGGCTTTATTTTCTCCCTGTTGCTCTCTGCATTAAATTAATAACTGTGCTTGCCAGATCTATATTTCATGCTTTCCTCTTAATCTTCACTGTCTGAAACACTGAGAAATAACAGACTGCATTTTCCTCTCTGGATAGTTGAAATGCCCTCAGCGAGGAGTTCTGCTGTGTAAATGAGGCCAACTCAGAATTGCTGTGTGGGCAGGCAATACCTAATAGTTTAAGAAGTGGCTCAGAAGTCAGAAACTTTTTTATAAAGATATATTTTTTATAAAGTATATCTAGCCTATGGAAATCTTCTTGCCCTCGCTGCACACTTGAGTAAATTTGTTAATTCATCACTCCGTTGACCTTCTCTGCCAAAGCACTCCTACATCTCAATTTCTGTATGCTTTCTGTCAGTCTCAATGCTTACTACTTAGGAGATAAAGCTTTTATGTAGATGGTTGAGTACAGAGGCCCACAGAAAAAATGCACTTTATATAATGTGTGGTAAAATATTGCCACTTTGGAATTTCCTTATATAACCTTTAATCAGGAACACTGATGGGCATGGGGATTCAATTTTGGCACTTGTGAACCACCTTTTTCCACCATGCTTTCTTCCTTCCATTGCTTTCCTCTCTTCACCTCCTCATTCCTTCCCCTCTTAAAAAAAAACCCATACATGGGTGGAGCTCCAATCTACACTGAAGAACAGAAAGCGGTGGAAGAAACTAAAGCCTGGAATGTGTGTGAGAGCAAAGCAATGCTGTTCTGCATTCCTTTTACTTTCTACCATGGTGCCAAAAAGAACAATGAAAGACTGAAGACAGCTTTTTTCAGATATCCTATAAAGAAGTCAATTGTTATTGCCAATGTAGACAAAATGTATTTAAACATCTTAATTTTTATAATCATTTCCTGTTTCAGCCAGAGCTGAGGGGTTAGCAGATCAACCAAAGTGTAATAATTCATTGGAGGAATGCGTTTGCTTTTCATGGCTGGGCCAAAAAAATCCAATCCTCTAATTTATTCTCTGTATGCCTATAAAAACAAAGATAAATAAAATGGTAAAACTGTGTTAATTAAGCTTCACATACCTGTACAACAATAAGTACAGGGGCTTTTGAACTAAATAAACTTCAGCGTTCCTGAGCATAGAGATTTTTAACACTGGAAAGCTTTCAAGCATGTGGTATTTAAAATATTAACAGCGTACTGTATAATAAGGTATTTTTGCTTTGCTGAGCTTAACATGTCCCAGTGCAAAGCCTATCTGCAAGGGCTTTCCCTGCTACACAGCATTAATTAATATTGTTTTTAATAAAAGAAGTAAAACCATTTGCTGTGTAACAAGGTACACCAGAGAGACTGAAAGGTCTGTTAGCATTTGCTGTTAGACTGAGCTGTGAGTCAGCAGGCATCTTTGCATGATAGCTTTCCAACTACAAGTTTGGCTTTGTTAAAAATTATTATTATTTTCTTTCTTTTTTCTTACTTATTTATTTTCCAGATGGTGGCTCATGTACAACCTCCCTTGGAGCTGGTTGTGCAGAGCATTCCACTTCGCTGGAGTAATGTAACCAGTGCTGCCTTGCTCCTCCAAGCTCTGTTCCACCACAAAATGAGAATTAGATCTCACTTTTAAGTGAGGTAGGGAGTTGAGGTTTATTTCTAACTGGAGAAACTTAATTTCCCAGGTGCATGTTCAAATAAACACCATTTGCGCTTGTGCACGCGCGCACCTCCAGCATTTATTTTTGCTTTAAAAGACATATGATACATTGCAGTAAATTACAGGTTTTCTTGAGGAGAGTTCAGCAAGTCAACTGAGTGCAGGTCCCATAGTTTGTCTGTTAACAAAATCACACAGCATTAAACAACAAAACACACTAGCAAAACGTATCCTGTTCACAATTTTAGCAAGTAAAAATTGTGGAATGTGTCTAGCTTTTTAAACCTGTAGTCACTCCTGTTCTCCTTTACCTTCTTTTCTTCTACCAAACACATTGCCTTTGTTCTTTCCAAGATAAATTGCCATTTCCTTATGAAGATTTCACTCCTAATTCTTTGGTACTTTTTTCCTCCTTCAACCACTGCATTAAAACAAGATGTCTTAAATGCACATTAGTATTGCAGCAAAATCCTTACTACACATCTCACTAAGTAGTCATGATCATTTTAATACACTTGAGCATATCTATGCATAGATTCTAGCTTGCTCAAGCTAAAGTAACCTTCTCTTCCTATTGAAAACTGAATTAGATTTTTTCATCCAAAGCGGTATGATACCATAAAGATGAAAACCTTAAGAACATTTTTAATCTCTGCTGAACCCTTAAACTCTGGGATGGGATTTCTGAAGTACCTTGCTTGGCCAGTGGGTTTTGGGGGGCATTATGGAACATATCATAGAAAATATCTGTCCCTCCGCTCCCTTCGAGGAGCTGCATCCACCATGAAGCCTCCCCTCAGCTCCTCTGCTCGGAGCAGATCAGAGGACTCAGCCAGAGTGAACTGAGTGATTTCATTAACGCATAATAAGCTAATTTATTCATCTGGTACAAAGAGATGACAATGCCGTTTTGTGACCGCCGCATGTGCTGCAGCAGTTTAAGATCGGATTCCATATCACCGCCTGCCTTCTGCTGGAGGCAGGCACACCGCGTCAAATAAGAAAGACGAAAGGCACATCACGGCCTGCACGGTGTAACGATCTCCGCCCGTCTCCCACGCTGCGCTATTAGCAGGGCGCTCGGGGACGCCACCGCCCCGCCTGCCAGCAGCACCGCCGGCCCTCCCAGTCCCGCTGACGGCAACGCGGCGTGAGGGGGGGCGGGCAGCCACCGTCTCAGGTGATGGCGGCGCGCGGCCATTGGCTGCCCGCGGTGGGCTGCTCGCCATGGGCGGTGAGGAGCCGGCCCTCCCACTGCTTTGCTCCTTTTTTTATCCTTCCTAGCTCAATTTTTTTTTTTTTTTTTTTTTTTTAAGGTGTCATGCAGAAGGAGCACAAGCGCAGCAGAAAAAACACGTATTCCTGCTTTTTTTTTTTTTTTTCTTTTTTTTTTTCTTTTTTTTTTCCCCTCAGTCTCATGGTTTGAGAAGAAGGGGGGTAAATGACGCAGTCCCCCAGTGTCATATTCTGAAGAAAAAAAGTAACAGTCTGAGAATGACTGTATAACATTGCTGTAGCAGCCTGGATAACATGAAACAGAATTAATGTGACAAACAAATTAGCTTACTACGCTTACTACTCACTTGGAGTTTCTGATAACGTTTTCTCTCTCTGAAGCTGAGATTTGTGGATTTCATTTTTTAATTTACATTTATTTTCACCATCCAGGTATTCTTGGTATTCTTACATCAGAGATTCTACATCCTTACATAGTCTAAGGAGCATTCAGAGATGTCATAATCACATATTTTTTTTTCTGTACTTTCAAGAATAGCCAGTTCTACTGTGTGTAAAAGAGATTGCAAATAAAAACACAAGGGTGGCAAGATGAAAGTCCTCCAGAAGTCAGGATTATGCCATTGTAAAAATGCTCCTACAATCCTGAAAGCTGTTAATTTTGTTGGGATCTAGTGTTGGAAATACATTGACAACTCTGTGGAAATTCAGCATTCAGAGGGTGAATTAAACAATCCAGACATAGAGAAATTGCTCTTGCCCTAAGTAGAAAAAATGTAAATATTCAAAACTAATACAGAACGAATAGACATATGCTCATAATGAGTTAATTATGGAGGGAAAGCACAAAGCTCTGCAACAAAACCACGTGATTGGACACCAACCCCTAGACAAATATGTTAATGTTTACTAGGGAAATAAAAATAATATTTGAGACTATAAAAGTTGTGAACTTCATTAAAAGTAAGTCTACCAAAATACACATCTGAGTGTGTGCTAATGGCCATTCTATAACAACAGCTCCTTTTCCATACCACAACGTCTTTCAAATGACAAACTCAGAAAATAACATTTATTTTTGAATATGCCAAGAAGTTTTCCTTTGAGATGCTTGATTTGAAGTTGTTGAGCCATTCGTGATTAGCTTGTGTATTTTCCTGACATGAGAATACTAAGATAGGCTGAACACAAAGATAACATTGAATCCACTCCATGCTTTTGAATTACGGCATCATAGAATGGATTAGATTGGAGGGGAACCTGTGCTGTGGGCAAGGTCGCCAAGCACTAGACCAGGCTGCCCAGGGCCCCATCCAACCTGGCACTGAGAGCCTCCAGGGATGGAGAATCCACAGCTTCTCTGGTCAATATGTTCCAGTGCCTCACCACTCAGATTTCATCCTAACATCTAACTTAAATCTCCCCTCTTTTCATTTAAAGCTATTTCCCCTTGACCTATTACTATCAAACTATGTAAAAGTTGATCTCCCCTCATGCTTGTAAGCTTCCTTTAAATACTGGAAGGCTACAGTGAGGTCTCTCGGAGCCTTCTCCAAGCTAAACAAACCCAACTCCCTCAACTTTTCTACATGGGAGAGGTGCTGAGCCTTTTAATCATCTTTGTGATTGCTAATGAGTTGCTTAAATATTACAAAAAAAAGAATTTGATTGTTTTCTCTCTTGATTTCCAGCACTGTATTAAGAGCAAAACTTAGTTTTAAGTCTTAAATTAAATTTGGTGGCCTCATGACAGTGAAGAGTATTTCCAGCTTCACTGCTGGTACATTATTGATGTTCCATTTTAATTTCCTGTGAAAGTTGCTTTCTCATTCTTCATTTATTTTGCCTGTATGTCGCAGCAAGTAAGCAAGGGGATAAAAAGAAAAAGAAAGGAAGCAGAATTTTGAACAAACCTATTAAATGAAATATAATGTTTTATAGTTGGATTTCTCTGAACAGTAATTATGAACCATGTACCATTTTACAAGGTGTGGAAGATTTTTTTCCTGTTGTAAATGTGATTTTACATGCATTAATAAGAAAATTCTTTTTAATTTTGTTTTTAATTCTTTTAAGTTAGATAAAACATCATTTACCAGTTGGTATGAACATTTCCGAATATTTCTTGGAGCAGATCAACATTAAGGAATGAAGCATTTTCTTAGATGATTCCATTACGTTTATTTTTTCTATTCAGTGAGCTAACATTTTTTTCTACACTTTTTAAAATATTGTTGAACTCAAAACCTGAAATAATTTCAGAGGTTTCCACTGTGTGAATGAGCATTTGTTGGGTGCAAAAAATATTAAGGGATGCAAACTTCTCTCCCAGATCTGGTGCTCCTTGCTGAGTATAAGCTTTTTGTTGCAAGCATTGTCCAAGTTCTCCTTCTTTGTCCAAAAGGTGGTTTCAGACACATCTGTTCTTAATTGGAGCATGCATTCAATGGAAGCCATAGACTAAGAGCTCTGGACTTTGTGTCCTGATGCCCAAAGTGATCATTCCCTTTAACTGTTTATTTCAGATAATCACAATTGTATATTGCATTTTCTCTCATAATAGATTTTTTTTTAAAGGCAAACATGACAGAGTTTTAGTAAGTCTCTTTCTTTAGAACATTTTGTCTCATGATCTTTATGATCACACCCTGCACATTACTAGTCCTGCCATATTTGTTCTCCACACACAGCAGCCAGAATCTTTACTTAAACTTGAAATAACTTGCACTCTCAGCTGGGGTGCCCTAGGTAATTTTCATGATTACTACACAGCTGTGATACTCCAATAAGGCATATGTTTATGGGAGCAGTGTAGTGAAAATGCTGAGTCACAGCCTGACCCAGTGATTGAGCACCTGGGTGGGAAGGCAGGGCCAACCCAGGGGAGCTCAGCTGCATGCATTGTGCCTGAGTGACCCGAATCTGGCCAGGATCCACCCCTTCCTAGACCTCATTTCAGAGTTGGCAGTGGAGACAAGGGTCTGTAGAGACCCTGTATGTCTGTGAGGACTTCTGAAGGTAAGTAGCTTCTTTTCCATATTTCTGTGCCTGCTGTTTGAATGAGTCCTCACTTGATGTGGTTTGAGGTCTTGTTGCTTTATTGTTACTGCTGTGCTTACTATCATATTCTAAGCAGGAAAGTCCAGCTGGTCTGATTTACTGAAATTAATTGAGGGGGGTTGTAACAGTCCCCTAATTTTCTTTTTTTTTTTTTGTGTGTGTGTGTGTGTGTGTGTGTGTGTGTGTGTGTGTGTAAGGAAATCTGTTCTTTTAGTTAGTTCTCCAAGACCATTTCTTCTACTGAAAATGTATGTATTTTCCATGTCTGTTACAAACATGCTTCTCTATCTGTTGTAGTTAACTATCTGAAGTTCTTATTTCTCCTCAGGATCTGTTTTTAATAAGTAAGCTTTCAAGCTTATAATCACTTCTTGGCTGATACACGTTTTTGAAAACAGTCCTTCTAGTGCTAAATAACTTAATGAGAAATGAGGGTAAGATTTAGATTGCCAGATAGAATCTCCACCCTGTCCCTAATAGGATTTTGGAGAGAGGAGTTAGATTTTTGAGAATATTAGTAGTTCTTAATGGAAACAGTGCCTCGATTTTGTAATCTAACACATTCTTAAATTAATTCATTAATTACACTCTTTTTATCTTCAGACTTCTTGCTGCTGTTAGCAAATAACCCTTTCTGCTTAGTAGGTGAGCTCTGCTCTATGTGAACAGGATGAAAGCCTTCAAATCATGATTATTTTGCCCTGCATTTGTAATATCTAACACTACTCTTTTTAAGCAAAATATATACATGCTTATACTCCTCATTTTGCAAGCTCTGTAGTACTTGTTTCAATAACTAGAATTAGTCAGGAACCTCTTATGGAGAAAGGAAGCTGATGGAAGTTACAGAAAATGGTGGAAATGAAACTGACAGAAAATGTGGCTAAAAATGAAGTAGAAACCAAGACAGGTTTCTGAGGCTGAGGTATACGCAGTTTTGGCTTATAGAGTTCGTTGATTGGTTTTGAGATATGTATTTTCATAAAGTATATGGAGGTTTTGTAATTCTCTTTGGCTTTTCCAGAGATTGCATATCCTGAGTCTGTCAGAGCCTGGCTCTGCAGATGAAAAGTCCATTTTGGGGCTTTCTCTCCTTTGCTTCCCTGTTTCAAACACATTAAAATGTGTATACTATTACTAGTTTTCCTATACTACTTAAATCAATATGCAGCTGAAATTTTGTACTGTAGGTAGGCTTCAAAATAAACCTAAGACTAATGAGGGCCAAAAGCTAGAAAGGAGTAGACAGTTGTGGACAAAATGTTAATTTTTGAAGCTACTGTGATTGTGAGAGTGTGAGATATAAGCTGGCCATATATTCTTTGCTGTGGTTACAGAAAATGGGGACAATTTTTTCAGTGGGTAACATTATGTTCCCAACTTAGGCTTTCATGGTTACGTTGTCCCATATTACAGCACAAAAGGAATTTCTGAGGGACTGAATTTTGTGGACAATAGTTTGAGCTGTTAGCTTGCACCTTAGGTAAGGTTCCAACACGTTCTGTTGACCTAATTCAGCTCTTAAGATGGCTTTAATCTTAGTAAACTAATTCATACCAGTCTGGATTTCTGAACACTTTTCAACATGGCACTAAAAGATATAAGAGATCTGGTTCTATTCTGATCTGTGTCCCTGTGCAGAAAGTGAACTAGAAAATCTTCTGTGTAAATCAAAATGCATTTTTGCTTTTGTATCTGTTTCATGTGGGGTTTTTGTTAGCTGGTTTTTCCCCTATTAAATGAAGATCTTTTTGTATAATATTTTTAATCTTATCAGAACAAAAGAACTGAAGTACTCTTCTCTGAAATTGCCAAAATCTAATTTTTATAACAAATATTGCTGAAATGAGATCTCCTTTCCTTATGTGACATTCTAATGGCATTAACTAGGTTTTATGAAGCCTTTAGAGAATGAGTCATCCTGAGGCAGGAAGGCTTAAGTCTAAAGAGAAAATCTTGCTGCACATCTGGATGATAAGCTTTGAGTTCATGTGACTCTTAGTTGCCAATAGAAAAAACTGCATAAAAATGTTTTTAGAGGAAGACATCTGATGTTTTGTACTGCTCTTTGCCAAACTTCATGTGTTTTACTGACATCCCTTAGATGTTTTAGAGAAGAAATTCAATGTAGCATCTTATTTCATGATTTTTTTTTTTTTAATTTCCTACTGAAGGTTCCAGTACTTTGAAACAATATTGTCTGATTTGGAGAGGTTTATTTCCTTAAATTTATAAGGAGCTGTAGGCCAGATTCTTTTCAATTCTTTTCACGGACAAGAAAAAAATCTTTCTAAAGACACAGTGATTTACATTTCAAGCATTGCCAAAGCATAGATAATTTAGTGTCTGTAGCTATACTACATTTGGATGTCTATATTTTAGCTTCTATGTATTTGATCTACTACAATTGTGTTCCAACCTGTGCTGATCCTTATGGAAGTCTCTTACTAACATGTAAATTTGGACCCACTGATGTTTTCCTTGCTCTCAAGTATCCTCAGAATAAAACAAGCTGTAAGCAAGTAACTGAGTTTCTATACAGTATAGAACAGATAATACAGCACGGTTCTAGTTGACTCTGCCTTGGCAAAGTCTTTTACCATTGAGTAATCTGCCATATTTGCTAAGAATGTTCCTATTGTACCAATTAATTTACTAATTAATGTACTAATTAAAATTGATTTATCAAATACATGTGATTTTGTATGTGTAAATGATTTTTTTGCATATTATACTGGTCTGTAGTGTTTATGATAGAAAATTTTGAATCTCACCAGTACTTTCTACCGTTCTATAGAAAATCAGTTGGAGAGAAAGGATTAAAGATGATGGTGATCAAGAAGAAATAATTTGTCGATCTTTGTCTGATTTTTTTTTCCTTTCATTTTTTTCTGATTATTAAATGCTATACAGAAATAAATAAATAGTGGGATCATACTTGTTATTTTATTGATTTATTACAGAATATTGTGTGTGGTATCTGGTTTACAGTAAATAAAAGTTAATAGCAGCATTATGTAGCTGTGATAGCTGTATTATAAGACTGATAACCTAATATATTTTGAAAAGAGTAAAAGGCTGAGGCTTGCAAGCTCTTTTTCAGGTTTGGTGAAGCCAAAGCAAAGATTAAACTAAATGGGAATAGTTACTATGGGTATCATTTAATTTTATTAATAAGTTATGAGATTTTGAAAATAGTGGAAGGAATCTGGGGGGAAATAGGGAAGGAAATGATGCCTACGTGTGTATCAATTCTAAAAATGTATTTGTAGGTAGAAAGGTGATCATTCCTGAATATGTGAGCTAGAAATAGAGTTTAAAAGTTGTAAGGAATCTGCAGTATATAAGATGTAAAGGAAACCACTATCTGGAAGAAAAAAAAAAAAAAATCTTAGGCCAGTCTTTTGCTTATTCTATCATAGTTTACATATCAGTAACAAAACTCGTTGCAGATCATAGAATAGAATAAAATGGCCTGGGTTGAAAAGGACTGCAAAGATCATTTGGTTTGAACCCCCTGCTATGTGCAGGGTTGCCAACCACCAGACCAGGCTGCCCAGAGCCACATCCAGCCTGGCCTTGAATGCATCCAGGGATGGGGCATCCACAGCATTCTTGGGCAACCTGTTCCAGTGTGTCACCCTCTGTGTGAAACATTACCTGAATGTCAGACTTGATTTTGGGATGTGTTTTCACTTACCTACATTGTAGTAGTTGTTTCCAGTGCATGCTTGGCTCATGTTAGGCTTGAGAAAGGACTTGTGTGCTCTGAATCTTGGTCTGCTGTGCTCTTCTGGACTGAACCATTTGGCCTAATGACAGGTATCTCTCTAAATGCTGGAAATAGGTGGACTGATGAGATAATTATCTTTGCACTGTGAAAGTAAATTCTGAAATGTCCACTTCTATCTATAGGAGCCTGATCAAGTTAGAGAGGCTGGATTTTTTTTTTTTTTTAGCCTGATAATGCCATTATTAATGTTCATGGGCATTTCTCATTTTTTTCCAGACTATTTCACTGTAGTGTGGGTAAGTACTTTTATCCTGCACATAACTGAGGGGATCAGCTGATCTTTCCTAAGCTTAATTGGCTAGTTTTGCATTTTGCAGATGCTAGATTTCCGAATCAATAAGGCTGTAAATGCACACAAGTGGATCTGATTTAACAGGATTTTATTTGCTGCTACCTTACTGAGAGAAATATCATTTGGAGATGAGAAGAATGGAAAATGTTGAACGTAAAGAACATGTGGCCTTGTAAATTCTCTTACCCAAGGGTAAATTGCACAATTGAAAGTCAAGGTCATCACAACAGACAACTTGTGCCTTGCAGAAAATGAAACTGCTGTGTTGTACACTTTGTTTTTAGTATTTAAATGAGACCTATTCAAAGAGGTCATTTTCCTTTTACTTTTGAAACACTGACTTTCAGTCCATGTGGCAACAATAGCAGATACTGAGGTGTGCAGCCGTGCTTTGTGCTGGCAGATACAGCCTGCACTGATGCTACAGCTGCACCCTGTTCTGCCATTTCCTCAGAGCGGATCGAGGGTGGGATGGCAGTTGCTATGGCAACCTGCTCTACTTGAGAGCAGCCAAAGGCCTCTCAGCACACTTTGAAATTGCTTCCTTCTCATTATGCTTCAGCAGTGGAAAAAGGTGATGCCTCCAATTAAATATCAATGAATATGTTTAGTTTAAAAATTAAATTACATTTTTAGTCATTGCATTGGCATGTGATTAAACTAGAATATGCCATAGCAGAGTGAACTGCTTGTATTACTGCTGTTTTTCAAGTTTGGATTTTTACAGGAAAAGCAGATGTCTGTTGGCACATCTTGCACAGTGTAATGTTATACACAGTTTTGTGGAATGCTTATGTGGAACTTGAATGGAAGGGCAGCTTGCAGTTTAATATGGGAAACTTTTACTCAAGTAGTGCTGGAGAGTGAGCAAGGTGCAGGAACTCTGTGAAAATTAAGTGATGACATTGAACTGATTAGCTGCCTAACAATTATCTAGTGATACCGCTGTTTCTAAACTACTCATGCTTTAAGTATATGTCCTAGAGTGTGCTGTTCTTCTCTCCCATGTAAATATTCTGCTGTGCTACACAAAATGGCTGCTAAATGTGCCTTTCACATCAGAGAGTGAAGCATGAAAGTACAATAGGCATTTGTATCTAAAGGATATGAAGGACTGTGTATGGAATCTGCTGCTGGTTTAGTGATGTCCAGTGGAGTTGCTGAGAATATATTCTATTCTGAAATGTAATCCTATTCAAGAACTAGACTGGTATGTAATTGGCAGTGATCAGCTGCTTCATGCCACCATGTAATTCCATAGTTATTCTATTCTTTGTACTCTTGCTTATGAGTATCTAATTAGCATAACAATTTTACAGTGACTTCTTAATGTGTGCTATGCTAAATGTTCCTATTGGATTATAGGGTAATCTGATTTATTGAAATCCCTGAACAACCATTCTCAATAACCTCAATGTGGACATTCAGGATCTGCTGATGTGTCTGCCTTCTTGTCTGAGAACACTCTGGAAAATTGTCTGTGACAAACATACCTTGCTCAGCTTTTTTGCTCCGTTCCAGTGGAACATGCATTGTCTAGAATATATGTGAATGAAGAAGATGACTTAAAATTTCTGTCTATTCCTTGTTACTTCTCTGTCCTGGTGTATGGGAACTGCTGAGTCATGGCCTGAACCTCTGATTAATCACTTGAGGCGAGCAATGAGTCAGCTATAGGAGCACAGGTGAAGGCAATTCATCTGTGCTGCTGGAAAGGGTGGAGCCTGGCTCCACCTCTCCTAGACCCGCTTAAGAGCTGACTACCAGCGGGGAAGGATCTCTTCTGGAGATCCCTCCTCTGGAGTTTCATAGTGAGCCCAGGATATGGGTAAGCATTCTATCTATTCTCTTTTGGTATAATAACTGCGTAGCTAAACTCTCTGGTATATTTCATAACTATAACATCTGCACATTCACTGATTATACATCTGGAGTTAACTCTTGGAAAGAGTCCAGCGGAGAGCCACAAAGATGGTGAAGGGCCTGGAGCATCTCCCCTGTGAGGAAAGGCTAAGTGAGCTGGGTCTGTTTAGCCTTGAGAAGAGAAGACTGAGAGGGGACCTGATCCAGGTCTATAAATATCTAAGGTGTGGGGGGCAAAGTGGCGAGGCCAGACTCTTTTCAGCAGTGTGCGGAGACAGGACAAGGGGAAATGGCCAGAAGCTGGAGCATAGGAAGTTCCGCACCAATGTGCGCAAGAACTTCTTTACGGTGAGGGTGACGGAGCACTGGAACAGGCTGCCCAGGGAGGTTGTGGAGTCTCCTTCTCTGGAGATATTCAAGACCCGCCTGGACGCCTACCTGTGCGACCTGGTGTAGGGATCCTGCTTTGGCAGGGGGGTTGGACTCGATGATCTCTGGAGGTCCCTTCCAACCCCTACGATTCTGTGATTCTGTGATTCTGTGAATACTGGAGACCAGATGGCTGACTCTAGAAGTAAAGTGTGTGTGTGTGTATACATGTACTTAAGTATGTTGTGTGTATGAGGGTATGCGTGAATGTTAATTTTTCTTCCACAGCTATATAATAGGGTAAGAATGACAGTCTGGTCACACACTCCTATGTTTTATTAAAAGATGGTTTGAGGTACATTTTAAAAAGCTGAAGAGTTGACGGGAGTTTTTTTCTTCTCTTCTCTTTGGAAGAGAAGTGGAAGCCATCTGCCTCTGTCCTGTCTATCTGAAGGTGATCTTGCCTCCATTCATGCTTCTCGGTCAACTGAGTTTAAGTCACATGGTTGGGAGAGAATATCTAGTTGCTCCAGGTTATGCTATCTAGGAAGAAAACTTGGGAGAGAGCTTGTGGGTTTTTAATGCGGTCACAAGGCTTTGATCCTGAATCAGCTCATGAAATGAGCATAATTTACAATAAATGCATCCAAATATAAGTAAAGCTATATGTTTGGAGCAAATTGTGCACTCAGCTTAAGTAACACCATGAACTTTTGTTTAAATTGTTTTTGGGAATATCTTACTGAAACTGATGGTTGAATGTCTATACGGAACCAATACAGATCAAAGTCTGAGATAGCAAATGTCCATGTCAGTCCAAGTATATAGAATTGTGAATTGACAGTGTAATTACTGCCTTATGAAGAGATGTATTAGTAATTTGCTTATGCTGAATTTATGTCCTTTTTATATCCATTTGTTCCAAAATTCCAATATCTTGTTAACATCTTTGGAAATGTGTATGTGTTCTTGGATAACACCTAATTGTAAGATCCCCTATTTACCCACAGTGTAGCTGAAGCCAGATAAATGTACAGTGATATGGTAAAGGCATGTATTTAACAATTTGTGTGTTTAGAGGAAGCCCAAGTAAAAAAAAAAAAGAAAAAAAAAGAAAAAAAAAAAACTGTTGCAAAAGGATTCTTGTCAAATGGCAATTGATTAAGAATAAGACAGACTCTGGTGTAACATCCAAGTCTTTGTTCGTAGTGAACAGATGCTACACCAGCAGTCATGGGACTTCCATAGAACTACTATGAATATGTTCACAGCATGAGAAGACGGGCAACATGCTGCTAAAATGCTGCCTTCCAAATCCCAGGCCTGCTACAGTTCTGTTATAGTGCCTGCCTTAATACAAAGGCATGCTTAAAAAAGACCCATTACGATCTAATTCTGAAATTGTGTTAGTGATATTATAGTTCAATCTGGATGCAAGCATATCCTAGTATGTCTTATATAATTAATTTGTTAGTTCCATTCTGCAATGATCAGATTTATAGCTAGCTATTCATAGCATTATAGCTAGTTATATGAATATGTAGGTAATGTAACTCAGTGTCGTTTATATATATATGAATACCTCATTAGAAAACATTTCCTTTGCTTACTGACTTCTAAAATTATATTATGAAGCTAATTATTAATCCTGTAACAGAATTGGTAGATAGCCATTATGTACTTTGTTTATGCGTATACTTAATGCTCAAATGTTTTGTGGTAGAGAACTGAAGAAAACTTTTCCTTTGGCCTCCCAAATAAAATCACTTTGTATTTTTTTGTATGCGCTTCTGTTGAGAAGAATGGAAATATTGCTACTAGAGGCAAGATTTCTATTTTAGTGCTGGATCCTTTTCTTTTTTTCTTTTTTCTTTTTCTTTTTTCCTTTCTCAAAGGCTAGCTAGCATTCTCTTACTTAGCAGAGCCATATTTCAGTTCTATTTTATGTATGCTTGTGTATACAACTTTGCTACTGGAAAATGGTTGTGGGTTATTCCCTGCAGTCTCTGAGAGGAAGGATGGAAACTGAAATTGGGCTGCAACAGCAGATCTGAGGGGGAGTGGAACCCACTGCCTGAGGCCAACTTCGAGGAAATGAAGCACTGTTTTGCAAAGCAAGATGCAGTCTATGCAGAAGCTTATTGTGTGTTTCACAGGACTGTGAATTCCCATAACCTTAACTGAACTTTGAGTTTTTCTTGGTGTTGATTTTTCTAAAGCTTTGACTCTTAAGATCATGTATTAGGTCTGCGTGGTTTTGCTTGAGAGTAACTTTTACATGCCTCATGGCTATACAACAAAAGCTTTACAAGTGATTTGAATGAAATCTATTTGTCAGAAGCAAAATTGGAAATAGAAAATAACATCTATTTGTTATTCAAAGTGATTCAGTGGGAGCTGACATGTGAATGTTCTTTTCTTTAAATTCTCAAGATTGGAAAAAATGTTCCTGAACATCCCAGTGTCTAGTTCCACTGCAGAGAATCCTGGCTAAATGCATTCTGTCCCTTTTCCTGTAGTTGTTGCTGATTTCTTGTCTTGTGTGTTTGAAAAAGACTGAAAACTTTGTGTCACAGCAAGATACAAAGGATTATAAGTACTCTGAAGGTTTTTATTTTCTGTTTCCAAATATCTCCCAAAGGATTCCTTCATTTTTATTGTTTTTATTTTTTTCTGGAAAAAATTTCCAGTGTGCATTAAAGAAAGTATCATGATATTTTTATTCACATTCTATGGAATATTAATATTGTCAATTAAAATACCTAGTTCTACAATGTTGGCTTAATTCTTTCCTTACTAGGAATGTACAGAGACTTGCTATGAGACTTTTCTGTTCTTTTTTTTTTTTCTGGAACCTTGTTAGGTTCAGCACTCAAATTCCACATTGTAGTAACACTATTATGGGATAATAAGGAGACATCCCAATGCTATTGATGCTGCCAATGTTCTGTTTCTTTGAATGTTTCTTTGGATTCTTATTTCTATCTACTTTTTCCCTTGGCTTCTCTTTCGAGTAAAGATGTTATCAGTAGTTAGAACAAGTGCATCCTCAGACCTGCTGCCCTGTGGGCTTCTCTGTGGCTTCATGAGGAGATCTGCTCTATGAGCCTCTCCTGGGCTGCAGGGAGCTGCTGCTCTGTGCCTGGAGGCTCCTTCTGTGCTGACTTAGGTGCTTGTAGGACTGTTCTCTCACATCTCTCACTCCTCTCTCCTAGCTGCTGTTGCACAGCAGATTTCTCCTCTCTTAGATCTGCTTTCCCCAAGGCACACACCCAGTGTCACTCACAACTCAGCTGAGGCAGTGCTGGGGGTCCCTTTGGAGCAGCAGGAGCTGCTCTATTCTGATATGGGGTACAGCTGAGCTCTGCTCACAGTGCCATTCCTGCAGCCCCCTACCAAAATCTTGCTGTGTATTTCCAAAAGACAGAGGTGAAAACATGAACTAGAAATAAGCATCTAATTTACAGACTGTCTGCTTCATCATTTTTCTCTTGGCTGTCTACAATAGCTTCTACTGTTAGCCAGAAACTAATTATTATTGTCTGACAAATAAGGTTGTGCAGTCATCATCCTCCTGTTTTGTTACTAGAGTAGTAGAAAGCCAGCATTTTATGACATCTGTTTTTCAACATCCATAAGCAAGCATCTCATAAACCTACCTGTGTTTCGACTTTAAACTTTAGAAGAGAAAAGGAACAGCAGCTCATAATTTCTTTTAAGTCTTTCTATAGGTGAATGAAACTCCAACTCTGATAGCCATTCTATGTTAGGTATCCGTTTTCTTTAGTTCCCCGCCCAATTTCTCCTTATTAGCAAAAAAGTGGTACAAAGGCATCCTGTTTTTGC
Source organism: Phasianus colchicus (assembly GCF_987193195.1). NCBI lineage: Eukaryota > Metazoa > Chordata > Aves > Galliformes > Phasianidae > Phasianus > Phasianus colchicus. The sequence continues at coordinate 22,020,720 of NC_143438.1, read as the reverse complement.
ACTTGAGTTAAAAGATCTAATACTAGTATCATGCTGTGTGGCCAAACGTACTCATAGCCACAGTTAGAATCACTGGATGAACTGTCCCAAAACATAGGGGAGAAGTTCTATTTCTGCTTCCAGTTTTGAAATAGTTTTTCTTTTTTAGATGCAAGTCAGTTACAGTGAAAGCTTAAGTAAAACCAAAATAGTTTGAAGGTGTAGGCTACTACTTGCTTCTGTATATTTCTTTGGAGAATGAATTTTGCAGAGTTTGTGATTAGTTCATTAGGCTGATGATTAAAATGCACCAAAGAGATCAAATGTTTCTTTCCCAGGATTTTAAAAAAATAACACATCTTGGAAAAGGTCTGTGAGCCACTTGAGTAAATGATCCATGACATTGTTTTGTGTAGGAAGAGAGCTGGTCAAAGTAGAAGCTGACCAGTTCCCTGTAATGCTCCTCGTGAATGCGTATGACAGATGAGACAGTAATTGATTAAAGCAGGAGTACAAGACAGCTTTGCTAAGAATGGTTTTGTAAGTTTTCGAGTTATTAGATGTGAAAGCTTGAACTTCAGGGAGCACTTGGAATGTCTCAGTGAATATTACAAGCTCCATTTGAGGTCTTGCAGAAGTTACAAGGCAAGTGTGTCTGGATTTTTCTTGTCTGAAGAACAATAAAAATTAAACAACAAAAACAAAAAGGAACGTTACGACTAAAAGCTTTTACAACATAAGTAAAAAATTAACCCATTCAATTTCTTGAGCTGGAATATCTGGGTTATGATGGAAGATTTCCTGGTGTGGATTTCCTATGAGTAGATGTGTTTGTAAGCACTGGATGGAGAAGTGCAGGCTCCCATAATACATGAGGCAAGTGAGTTTGGGTGGTTATGCAAACCTAGGCATCTCTATTAGGGACAAAAGCACACCCTGAACTGGAGAATAAGCTCTAGATTTATTTATTTATTCTGAATTTTTGGTTAATCAGAGATGTTGTTCTGAATGTCAGATTTAGTATTCATGGGGATTAATTTGCTTTTTGAGAAGCTTCTGTTGTTAGCTTTCTCATAGCTCAAATCAACCCGGGGGTTGGCTTAAAGCTTTGTGTGGTAAAAGCTTTAGAAAAACTTTGCTCTGATCTTTGTGAAAACAGCAGAATTATTTTCATTAGATACTGATTTTTGGCTATTGAATTCAAAATGTTGACCTTTAGTGAAAATTTGTGTTGGTAGTTTTCTAAACCTGAATTCAAAACTGTGTTATCAACATATTTTTATGCTGAATCAATTGTCTTATAAAATATTCATATTCTGTGAAACTAATTTCTTTCTGTGCACCTGTGGTCTCTCATAAGGAGACCATATTTTTAGATAAGGATTTTGCGGTCTGCTCTTAAATTCAAATATAGCTCTTCTGTGAGTGGTATAATGAGTGTATCCAAAGAAGCTTAGTTATTAACACATTTTGTCATGTGGTCTGTGAATATAACTTGCAACTTTGCAAGTGTGTAGCTTACAAATTTTGTCTCTTCCCTCTAGTCCTGTTGAGATGTTAGGTCCTGGCAGACATCTCATTAATTTATAAGGTAGATGTGTCAGTTTGGGTTTTTACTAATTGCTCATCCTTCTCTTCCATCTGAGAAACTGCTGCTGAAAATGTCATTTTCAGTGTTCAGTTTCCCATTAAAGTTGCTCTCTATTTCAACTCATAAATCTATGATATTTAAATCAGTCATGATCCTAAGCATTCCTTTTCACAGTCTGTATAGGTCTTGCATAACAAGCTATAGGCCATTGATGTCAGAATCTCAACTATTATACTTTTTTGCTGATTTTTTTTCATCTTTGGCATAAATTGGTGTTTAGCTACTCAACTCCTTGCCTATCACTTTTCCTGGAGTTGGAAGAGTCTCCAAAATTGTGATATGAATATTTATTTTAGCTTCTTCAGCCATGTTTGAAAATATTTACTTAGCTATCCTGAGGATAAAAATAAGATTAACACTGTTTATCAGCCAAAACTTGGATCATGGGTATGGGAATACCCAAGTCTCTAGACTTGCTAACAATCAGCTATTTTCCTGCAAAGAAAAGGAATGTCATCATGAGTTGTATATAATTTTTCATCACTAAATAATGGCTCTAAAGATTATTTCTAGTTCTCCTTTAATCACTCTTATTTTTTTTTATAATTTCCGTTGCAAGATGGGAGGGATGCTGTTCACTTCTTTTTGACACCCTGTCATTGTATTTTTCAAATCTCTCTTAAGAATTGCAACACATGTTTCCTTTCTGTTAATGGCCACTACTCAACTTCAAACATTTTTCCTCAGTTCATCTGCTGTAGGAAACTGCTTTTCACTGTACTCACTTAGCAAACTGTTTTGATTTCATCTGGTATTACCACTGTGGGGCAGATGACAGAAATGGCTGATGTCTGTGCTATTCAGGCATGGTGGTGTCTTCAGAACCCTGCATCAGAACTGCATAATGTAGAGGGAAGCAAGTTATGACTACTCGCTCAATATTTCTCCCTTGAGTGATGAGGCATGTAAGCCTTCAGGCTCAAGTCACCAAACTGGTTTGTTTTCTTTGTCCCTGGTCTCTCCCTCCTGCTGGATGCAAAATAATATCAGCTGAGTGATTGCATTCTACTTCAAGAATTGGAACAAAGCAGAATATTATGTAATATGAAAATCAATGTATTATAGATTGCAAGTGTTGGCAGAAAGCTTACTGGTGTGAAAACAAAATATATACAAGCTGTAGTCAATCTTCTTTAGTTTTCATGAAACCTTAATATTCGTATTTCTCACACAAAGCTGTAACTACAATTCTAATAGAAAAAGAAATCCTTAATGTATTTTCATTACCTCATGTTATGATCATTCTCCTTAGTCTTCTTGGGTATGTAGTGCTTGTTTTATAAAGTTCAAAATAATTTACACTCATCTTCTCTAATATCCATAACATTCTATGAATGTTATGGTCAGTGAAGGCCATAGCAATAAGTTATATAAGTTGAATATTTCCACTGTAGAGTTCAAAGCTTTTATTGCATCTCATCTCATAGAAATTTCCTTTACCTCATTTGCACTGAATTTTAATTCTGCATATTACTCCTTGAACTTTAATTCTAAAATCTAATGTAAGATTTTATACTGTATAACAATACTATAAAGTACTAAATCAGAATCCACTATCCATCAAAAAACATGAAGTTTAACTTCTGTCCCACCTTTACATTTAGTACTGACTGATGATGCATGACAAGGGCAACAAGAGAACTTCGGTTTTGAATTTTTGTAATTTTGAGGGGTTTTTTTTATTATTATAAAGTAGAAACTAGGCAAAGGACTTAAGTACATGTCCCTTCTGAAGTGGAGAAAGATGTTAAATTCTTACACGGCTAAGTTATTTTAACCTTTGTCAGAACTACATCTGCTTAGACTCCAAGCAAACAAAGTAGTTCAGTGTTTGGCTGAGTGTGAACTCTAGATCTATGTTCCAAAATGCCTGTCCAAAAGGTCTCCTAAACACATTTAGTGTTTCCCACTCTGTGTTGCTCTCCTTCCAGGCACCCTATTAAATAAATTACTGCTTTTAGCTTTAGATAGTTAAAATGGCAAGCGGATATTCATGTAAAACTGCACATATCTTGGTTTGAAATCTTTCACTGTAGGAAAGAGAGAAAAACTAAACTCTAACTTCACAATAATACTTCTCTGTTCTTCATGGATTCTGGATCATCTTATAGCCATGTAGGAAACTGAAGAAAGTGAGGGAATAATGAAACTAGGGGAATCCTGCTTTGATAATGTTTTATCTCCAGAAATAGATAGTTTCAGTCCCCTATTTGACTTCCTATTTTTCTTCATACTCCATGATCTTCATGGTACACAAAGCATACCTACCAGTTCAGCTGTTTCTCTCACGTAGCTCAGAGAGAAAAAGAAATCCAACTTTTGGTTTTATATCTACCTCACACACCATCATGGAATAGGCCTGTGGTGCAAGAGTAAGGAAAACTTTTACCCGCTGAAGGAAGATACAGATGAAGGGAGAAGATCTGTAAAATATTCAGATTTGCACTGAAACCAGCCATAACAACTTGCTTAGATAGTTGGATATTTTTAGAAGTCTAAATCCCCATTTGTGGAACAACCATCAACCAAGATACCATGCAAATCTTGGTCATTTTCTGAAATTTTCTTTCATACCTTCAGAATCCAGCAAAAATCCAAGTTCTGCATTGTAGTAGGGGCTATAATAGCTCAATTCATGTTCCATAGAGATCATTTTCCAGGAAGTGAAGTAAAAAAGGAAGTAAATATCTATTATTGGGATTAAAGGACCTAGATTTAGAAACTAGTTCTCAGATTTCCTTATTCCGATTTCTCATCACTTCACAACAAAAGCAATAATCTTGCATCAAAATGTCACATATATGTCAAGTGAACCCAGAGAAGAACTTGTTAGCTATAAAATCTACTGTACTGTTAAAGCTGAAGGTTTTTTTGATAATACAAATGTACGTTATCCAGTCTGCCTGTATTTTGCTTTTAAAAGCAGAATCTTATTGAATTCTACATTCTTTAATGAACAGTAAGGTACTTGATTAATATTCGCATGGGCCACCCATACAGAACTAGGGCTTTACATTAATTACATCTGTTCTTGGTCTTCCATGGGGATTCCTATATGTTCTGAATTAAGTTCTAGACAGAATTTTTGTTATATTAACTCGCATTTATCAGTAGAACCCCTAGGAAACTTTTTGTAGAGAAACTTAAATACATATGTGGCTCAAATGTATAAACATTTATACATTTATTAGAGACTGCTTGCAAATGACATCACCTTTTGAACTAAGCACAGAAATGATATAAAAGCATGCTACATGTTATTTTTATGCATTTCTGGAAAAAAAGGGGGGAGAACAAGATTCAAAACTTTTATCTTTACATAGGAAAATCATATATTGCAAAGTTAAAATATATACTAATGTAAAATTAAACTAATATTCTCTAATTCTTTGGTAGCTGGCAGTTTAATAGTTTTTCTCATTTTTGCGTGCGGTTATTGTGCAGATAGCTTTGCATGCTCAAGCTTCAAACCACGTGTCTGGTGAGATTTGCAAATCCACATCAGAAGTTTTATAAGATGTCCAGAAGTCAGAGGGTTGAAAAGAAAATAGGAAGCATAAAAAATACAAGCTTTTATCCTAGAGATGAGCTAATGAATTATCCTTTAAAGTTACTAGTTGATAGCTTCCAGTTTGTAAGCTGAAAACAACAGTCACAGCGGGGGTTAATTTTAGAATAACATTCTATTGTATATACAGTATGTGTGACAATACATGTACGGTAACTACAATGACAGCATATACTGCAATATGATGAGGTGAGAAAAAAATTGATTGCTTTGACCTCCAAAACAGATATCTTTTGTACAAAAAAGTTCATTCCTTTATACTAGCATGAGAACAAACTGAATTACAGTTATTTAAAGAATCAGATAGTAGTGATCTTCTGATGACAGCATTAAGTGTATCTAAGTCACAAAATAAAATAAGTCTGTAACTTATAAATGGCATGAAATTGAAAGAGAATTGTAGACTGCTGTTACTGTTTTGGCTTTAGTGTACTGGAAAAAGGCACACTGGACTGTGTGGACATACTTGTTTTTCCCTTTTACAGTCTTTCTACCTATGAGAAGGATATATTGAAAATTTTAGGAATCAGAATATGAACAAAAAATAAACACAATTCTGTTTTTGTTATTTGCCAATAGATAAAAATAATTAGCAGGAAAACTAAGAATGTGTGCAGACCAGTATATCATGCTGCCTGAAAATTTGTACTGTTCCTTTTCTTGTACACTATTTTATTCTACCTTCTATCTCAGTACTCTCAACTTAGTCATCAGGAAGCCCAAAGCAGTTTCAGAAGGACTCATCCATCAGAAAAAAAAAAATTCAAAGCTTCCCTTGAGATGACTGTGTGCCAGAAAAAGGGGAAAAAAAACCTCAAACCTTTAATAGGTTTTAGAGACAGGCACATTGTTTCCATGCTGTAAGTGGAAACATTTGGGCATTTGATGGAAACATAATTCCAATGTGAAACAAGTCAAAAGCAGCTGAAATAAGTTTACAGTGGAAGATATTGAGATGGAGCAGTCCAAGATATGTGTATAGACTGGGAGAACAATGCATTGAGAGCAGCCATGATGGTCCTGGTGGATGAGCCAGCAGTGTGTTCTTGCAGCCCAGAAGGCCAAAAGTATCCTGAACTGCATCAGAAGAGGGGTGGCCATTAGGGAGAGGGAGGGGATTGACGCCCCTGCTCTGTGCTTGAGAGGCTCCGTCTGGAGTACTGTGCCCAGGTCTGGGGCTGCCAGGACAAGAAAGAGAGACAGAGCTGGTGGAGTGGATCAAGAGGAGGGCTACGTATATGATCAGAGGGCTGGAGCACCTATTCTATGAAGACAGGCTTTGAAAGCATGGTTTATTCAGCCTGGAGGGGAGGTCTCTGGGGATACTTCATTGCGGCCTTCCAGTACTTAGGAACTCAGGAGAGTGTCTTTTTCACAGTCTGATAGTGAAAGGACAAGGGAAAATGGCTGTAAACCAAGGGAGGAGAGATTTAGACTGGATGTTAGGTGGAAATTGGATAGTTAGATATTAAGGTGGTGTGGCCCTGGCAGAGCTGCTGAGAAGCTGTGGTGCCCCATCTCTGGAAGTGCTCAAGGCCAGGCTGGATGGGGCCCTGGGCAGCCCGAGCTGGTGACTGGGCAGCCCTGCCCACAGAATGGGGTTTGGAACCAAACGGTCTTCAAGGACCCTTTCATGGATCCTATGATTCTGTGATATTCTACTTTTCCCTACTCATGCTATGCTAGGACAGCTAAGGTTTTGCTATGATCCATCAGTAATTTCTATGAAGAGTTCATCTCAGTTGCTTTCAAGAAATATGGAAAGTGTGGAGGTCTTTCTTCCTCAGAATAATAAATTAAAAATGGCCTCTACATTTCACTGTCCAGTGTACTAGGACAGTGTACTAGTAGAATATAAGCTACAAGCTTGGAATGTTCGTTTTTATGTTTAGGCCTTGTTTTGAATTTTAATTGTAAATCTTAACATTTGTAGATAAAGAAATACATCTCTATCTAATAACAAGATTTGCCAACACAGTTAAGTTCTAAAGCTTCAAGAAGTGATTTGTAAGCATTCTTAGAAAAGTGAATAGATAAGCAAGCCTCTTTTTATTACTGTGAAGCATAACAAAATAGTGTTTATTTAATGTTGTCTTTAAAAAAAGGATTGAAGACTTTTGGATAATTGTGATGAAAAGAAAGTAAGGCTAAGAGAATAAAGCCTATTGTAAAGGCAGTTGAGATTATATAGAAGATTGGAAATGAAAAATGTGGGTTACTTAAATACCTTCAATGCATGAATGTAGAGATGACATTAACTATTTCATTAGGATTTTTCAGACTTTACAAATTTAGCAGTAATAACTTAAAACATGAAAAAATGTCATTCTTTTCTATGTTGTAGCTTAAAAAAAAGATAAATTTTATAAAGTAGATGAAATGTGGGACATTTGAACATTGAAAACTTACATGTGTTTAAGACTGTAGCCATTATAAACAATATTTTCTTTGCCTAATAAATTAACAGCAGCATATTTGTGATTTATTAAGCCTGAAAAATGTTTCTAGCTTTTATGCCCTCATCACCTGTACTTTTAAGGCTGATGTCATTATATAATAAAATACAGGTATAGACTCATTCACACCTACACTTATGTGTATTTTAAAGACAGTTCTGGTTGTGGCTGATGTTTTGATGCCTTCATTTTTTAGAATAAATACATTTTAATGGCAAATGCTCAGAATCAGATCATTCAAAGAGAGATCTTTGTCCTAAAAACATTTTCTTTTTTTTTTCAATTTATTATTTAGACAAAAAAAAAAAAAACCAACCATGGTTTATCAAAATAGTGTGAAAGAAATGCCTTTTTTTTTTTTTTTTTTTTTTCGCACCTTGTTTCTGCCTTAAATGAAATTTCTTTTAGGTCTCAGTTCTTAGTAAAGACATGGAATTTTCCCACAAAAAAACTGAACAATAAATAAACCTACAGAGGTGCTTTTCTGTTTTCTAATTTTAAATTCCACACAGTAGCCGCATATTACAGAGTTGAGGTCTCTATGATGTTTGCTAGCACACCCACTGTGAAAGTTAGACAAAGTTTTCTTATGTCTATCTCAGAATACACAGACATTGAGTTTGTATCACCCTAAAACTGTGTAGAAGTTAAATAAATAAATAAATAAATCCAACAATTATATTTATGTTTGTAAAATAATTTCACTTACCAAGAAGTAGTTCTAAGGTCTACATGTCCCATGTGCTACATGAAACTTTCCTTGGTGGGGTTTGCAGTAGAACTTCTACTGTTGTTAACTGGGAGTATGGAAGAAATATGATCTTCAGGAATGTCAAAGCAAAACATAAACAGAAAACTTGCAAAGTTTAGACAAAGTTTATACATCGCATGTTATTAGAGTAACTTGATGTGGGTGCTTCTGGAGATGCTGATCCGAAGCAAATTTTAATATTTGATTTCTTTATCAACAGCCAGACTAAATCATTGCTTAATAATTTGTGGTACCTCAGTAAAATATAAGTTTTACATAAATTTCATTATCTTTATTGCTAGAATACTTGAGACTTTTCCAATAATACATTAAAAGTGTGACTGATATCTTTAATGCATATGTTTCCCAGGTGAGGAAAGGAGGCAGTATGTGTTTTAAATAGTAGATCCAACTGAGTTTTCTCCAAAAGCCAAATGAATTAACCCAGAGTGAAAATTGTGTTGAAAGCATTAACTTTTCATGAGAACTCTTATAAAACTTAGATTCCTTTTGTAAATCCCTTTTCAGCTGGAAAATTACAGATGAGATATTATGTAACTTTTTTGCTGTAAATCATAGTTATATTTCAGAATCTCACTCAAAACAGGAAAATAATGCAGCTCCACAGATTTGGACTACTAATATTTATTTCCTTATTATGAAATATAAATAAAGAGTCCTATTTTAGCTGTTCTTATTTAAAAATAAAGTATCAATGAATAAGTCTTCAAATGTGATTTTAACAAGAATTAAGGAATATTCCCTTACTTAGAATAGTGGTTAGATGCAAACTTCTACTAAAAAGGCTGGCCAAAAATAATGCCTCCTATTTCATTACATTGGAATATGACATCAGAGGTGGATGTTGGTGGTATGGCAGTAGAGGTTAAGTCTTCCCACCAATATTGTTACATTTTGTTGCTGAGGGGCAGTCTGACAAAGTGGCATCTGATATAGAAGTTACATAGAAGTAACGTTGCGTCATTGAATTCCTCCATGCAGAAAAAAAGTGGAAGCCATTGAAACTCATCAGTACTTGCTGAAGACAAGGATACATGATGAAGACCAAGTGTATAATCAACAAGTATACAGATGTATAATTGACAAGTATACAGTGAATTTAGGCTGATCTTTAGAGAGTATATAGCTGGAAAGATTATCACATTGGAAAGGGATAATCAGAAATGAATAGAGAAGCTTTTCTTTGTCCTGGACTTGAGAAAAAGACTCAAAGAGAAGCAGTCTCCAGAGAGAGAGCCTTCCTCATTGGCAGTCAGCCCTTAAATGGGGTGTAGGAGAAGTGGAACCAGGCTCCACCCCTTCTGGTCACATAGATGAATTGCCTTCACCTGTGCTTCCACGGCTGACTCATTGCTAGCCTCAGGTGATCAATCAGGTTCAGGCTGTGATTTGATGGTCCCCATACATCAAGCAATGGATGTGAGCACTGTAAGGTGATGGGTGGTGCATTTCAGTAGTGGTGACAGTGATGTGAAAGGCAAACCATGTTCTGGATGGTCATCCATATATGTATGATTGTTGCATCCATGCTCTTCATTGTTGGCAAAAATTTCTAGCTAATGATGGTGACTTTTAAAGATAGTGTTTTCCACCTTGCTGTGCACTGATGGTATGCAAAGTTTTGTACTATCTCGATTTGTTTATTTTCAATAAGCATGTTTCAAACAAATTAAGTTGTTAAAATTATCTACTATGGTTTAAAAGTTTGTTTATGAAACAGCATAGAAAAATACTTTTAGAAGAATGCAATGAAATTGTTTACTGTAGTCCAGAAAACACAGTTTTATCTTGCTTTATATATATCTTTTTGAAGGGTATTTTTGTAACTGCATTTAGGAATGACCATTTAAATAGAGTTATTCAAGCAACAAGAAATGCACATTTTGCATAAAATATGCTGGCGGTCAAAATTCTGTGGAGAAAGTACTATCACACCTGCATTTAACTGTACAAATCTTTTTGCTCAGTAATATTTGTATTGTATGCTGCTATTCTCATTCTATGAATGAGGATGCGAATGCTGAAGCTAGATTGCTTGGAAACTCTAGATGCATTCATACTTTAAGGAAGTAGTTTCTGAAACTGGGATTTGAACATTTTTAAGAATTCCAAGATGAGCAGTATTTAGCTAACTAAAAAGTTATAATTAGCTAATAAGATCGTAGTTGTACACATAAAACTGAAAAGATTAATAAAATTTGTTCTACTAAACAAAAGAATTATTCACATCTGGTTGTCAAAATGTTTTAAAGTGCTTCATTTCAAAGAAACAGTGACAAAATTTAATTATTCTCTCTCCTCCTACTCGTTTTTATTCTCTATTCCTTCTATTAGTGATGCTTTTAGACACAAATTTCTTGACTTTTTGAGGTGCTGAACATCTCCAGTTATCTAAAAAGCAAGCACAGTGGACTAAATTGTTTTATTTCAAACTGTCATTTATGATTGCAGAGATTAATGAGACCTGACATAGCATATAAAATATGAAACCGATAAGAAGAGATGAACAGAAGCAGGTAACTTCTCAGAGGGAGCATCACAATTTGAGCAACAGAGAGCAGCAACTCATATGCCCAAAGTTATATAAAATTTATTTTGCTTGATACATTTCCTATGTATAGGAAAACAAGCGAACAACCAAAAAAGCATTTATAACATGGAATTTTGAGAGAAGGAAATTTAGCATAGTGAGGAGCAAGCTGATGTATTTATTGATTTCTGTACCTAATTGATTTTTAATTTTGTAATGCAAAGTTCCCTGCTTTTTTCCTGAGTTTTTTGTCATTATGCTTCCCGAAGAAAATCTTAGTTTTCTAGTGATTGCAAATAAATGTTAATTAAAATATTAATGCCTTTTATGTAAGAATGACTTTATATGTTATAGTCTGATCTTCAACAAATTTATAAGGATAAGATAGTAAGATAAATCCATATGAATAGTTTACATTTTTTCCTTTCCCCCCCTCCTCCCCCCCTTTTTTTTTTCTTTTTTTTTCTTTTTTTAGACAATTCAGATTATGTGGATGTTTAGTCTACTGCTTCGTTATTTTACTTCAGATAATTGCAAAGTTTTGGAAGATTTTTGCCTGACTAAGGCTTTCAGGAACAAATTAAACTGTGCAGGAAAAGTTAACAACAGGAGACAGCTGAATAAACAGCGTCAAGTTCTAGCCATTGTCAAGAACTGAGCTTAGCACCAAGCATAAAAAGTAAAATTTCATAGCAGAGTATTACATTAATTTCAGCAAATTTCAGATGAAATGTATTGATGTGTATGCATTTATGGTCTTGCTTATTTACAAACACTGCATTGGTAATTCTTTTTTAGTATTTTGATTTTGATATATTTTGATAACTACCTACTTCCATCTGTGAAATGCAAAGGGAAATATTTCAGTTTATCTGTGTCCATCTGTCTTAATTCAAGGAAGTTGTTTCCTTCTTATCTCCTTCTCTCCACATGTACCAGCCTCCCCCCAAGGCAATAATAATGTCATTATTTTGTTATGTGGAATACTAAGTATATAATGAAGAGCTCAGTGTTTGAAATCTTTCTGGTTTTATTTATTTATTTATTTATTTTGCTATGTTGAATAGAAATAATACCCACTGTAGAGTGGGCTTAAAGGAAAGGTCACTAGTTCTGCATCTGCAGTTCTATATTTGCACAGGTTGCTAGGCAATGTGAGAAAATCATAGGTCTTAACTGCAAGATTGTGTTTTCAGGCACCAATTATTAAAAGGAAATCAACAACTGTACTTGATAATACAATTCAACTCAATTACTTTTCTCTGATGGTTGCTAATCCTTGACAATTATTAATGGTAATTAATATTGTTTAGTTTGCATTCACTTCAAAATGGGAGGACTCCTCCCCTTTTAATGCAACAGCTTGTATCTGTTTTATAATAGCATGACAAAAATTTCTGTCCTTTCTTTGAACATAGGAAATGTGTTCTTAAGATTTTGCTTTTATAATCATTGACTGTCATGTGTGGCATGCAAACTATTAAGTTTAAGAAACATGCCCTTTTCTACTTTCACAGCAGCTATTGAAACAAAAAATATGATTCTAGCTGGCACTCCAGAGGTGTGAGCTACCTCACCTATTTTGATAGGTATTGAGGAAAGCCTATCAGCAGACTTACGAACAGTGATATTAAAGTATTGAGCTGCAGTTTCAGGATTGGGACATAAAAAGAAAGTTCAAACGCAAAGGAGAGGAAAAAAGAAAAGACTGAATTGAAGGAGGTAGACGCTACCTCCCCTGGGGCACAGTCTGAGGCTCTGCCTACATAGGTTTAGAAGCTGAGTGACTCAGCAGGGTGCCTGGGGATATAACAGTGGTGGGGCAGAAGGTGAACGAAGATTCTTTTCTGGCTCACAGTGTCACTTCATATTATACATAATGGATGAACACGGAGAAGTGCAAGACCTAAATGCTTTAGAGTTTGCTTCACTTCAGAATTTCTGTTCCTGCTGCCGGTAATAAAGATCAATTCCTCTGAAATTTCCAAAACTGTACATGTTGGGGAACAAGAGCTGGTTTCATGAGTTGCATCCCAATTTGTTTTCTCAAGATTTCACACAACTATCTAGCTAGTTGTAAGAGGAAAAGTAGAAATTCAAGTCTTGATTTAAGTTTTTTAGTTTCTGTTTAGTTTCTTGTCTCTCATGATTCTGCCTCCTTGCAGCCCAGCACTATTCAGTTAATGCTCTGCATCTTTTATCTCACAATGGCTAAAGTTAAACCAGTTTTAAGCTGAAAATCCCTGTCTAAATATCTGAAATGCTTATATAACATAGGGCTAGAATTTTCAAAAGTTTGAGATTAAGTGAATGTAATCCATAAGGTGAACGTGTTTTTTTTCCTAGATCACCTATTCACATCAAGGGGCCACAACTGAGGAATTTTGGAACAAGGAGGTTTAAAATGTAAATCATGTAAATCTTTCAAGTGTTTGCATAACTTATAACTGAAATCTAAGTTTATTTGTTGAGGCAATACTGAAGAAGGAAAGAAAAAAATGTACAGAATTACAGAATTGTACAATATCCTGAGTTGAAAGAGACCTACAAGGATCATGGAGTTGCAATCCTGGCTCAACACAGGACCACCCAAAATCCAAACCCTGTTTCTGAGAGCACTGTCCAAATGTTCCCCAAACACTTGGGGCCTGAGCCTCAGGTGCTCCTCATGCATTTTGCTCTCAAGATCCTTCTCTATCTTCATAGCCCTCTTTTGATTGCTCTCCAACAGTTTTATGTTCGTTATATATTGTGGCACCCAAACAATGCCCAGTGCTGGAGGTGAGGCCACACAGCACAGAGCAGAGCACGACAACCCCTTCCCCCACCTGGCTGGCAATGCTGGGCCTGGTGAACCCCGGGGTATGGCTGGCCCTTTGAGCTGCCAGGGCTGATGCCTCATGTTCAGCTTGCTGTCTACCAGAATTCCCAGCTCCCTTTCTGCAGGATGAGTCTCTGGCCTGTCATCCCCCAGTCAGTACATATAGCCAGGGTTGCCCATTCACAGGTGCAGAATCCAGCACTTACTCTTGTTAAATGTCATGTAATTGCTGATTGCCCTCCATTTTATCAAGATCTCTCTGCAAGTCCTCTCTAGCCTTTAGGGAGTCCATAGCTCCTCTTAATTTAATGCCATCTGAAATCTCTGTATGCTCTTCAGTCATGCATCCAGGTAGTTTATAATAACATTGAAGAGAAACTGTCCCTAAAATATATATCGTGTCCCACTAATGTCTGGAAGGCATCTATAGCATGTGAAAATTTTAACAACTTATTACAAGTGAAGGGCCAGTAATACCTCAAATGTAAATAACATCAAGTTTTCTTAAACTAATGTCAAGTTAACAGAAACCTATGTTCTGGTTATCAGCTCACTGAGACACTGACGCTTTGTATTTATTCAGATATTCTCAGTATAATCAGATGCAAAAACAAACAAAAAAACCCACCAGTAAATTTTTGAGTCTTTAAATAAAGATTATAATTACAATTATGATAAGCACAGTTTTGTGAACTATTTATAAATTTTATTTTCTGTCAATTTACCCATTTTTATCAAAAGAAACATTGCATCCCTACACTGGTATAGAAACGTACCTTTGTTCTTGTCATTACCATTGAAAGACAAACCAGGCCTGTGCTTCACCTATGGGTTGGTGCACGGGTGCAGTTCTTTGCAGCAGTTCTGTGTGCTTACAATATCTTTCTGAAACAAGATGGAGGACTTTTTGTTATCACTGACCACAGAGAGTTTCAGACAAGCATTTGGATAAAGAGGTGCAATAGCTGCTACCATAGCATCTTGCATGGTTACACTGACCATCACATTAACTACTCAGAATTTGTAGTCACGTTGTATAGCGGATCTCAGCACTTGTGATTTAAGATCATAAGCAAACTGCAGACAGAAAATGATATTATAAAGCGTTGCATGATTAACTTTGCTGTTTTTGTTCATTTTCTTCGTGTCTCCTAGCAGACCATATCTAACTTTGGAGCTCAAGACAGACTGTGGGAGTTGGTCAGACAGTGTTTAGGAAACCTCTCTGTGTGAGCACTAATACAAGTGACTGGATGTTTCAAGCCTTATCTCCATATGGAAACATTACATTTCTGTGTCATGCATTATAGTTAGTACTTGTTATTCCAGCTAAGAAGAATCATGTTCAAATTCTTTCCTCTCCCTCACTTTCCTCCCACAGAACAGATATTTCAGCTGTAGTAGGGCATTTTGTATAACTTCTAGGTAACCCAAGTCTAGTGAATTGCTCTTTTGCAACAGGGAGGCCAGTAAGGTATTCTTAGCATGCTGTTGTCAGATCCAATTTGCCTTTACAAGGAGAGAGGTATGCAGAAATTCCATCAGCTGGCAGAAGTTGGGTACAAGGTACGTGACAGCTGATTTCATGGTGAGGGCAGTGCAGGTGAGGACAGTAAGGAGCGTCAGTATGGATAATTGCATGGCACTTCTCAAAAGGGAGTGAAGGTGCCCACAGGAAATGAATGTGTGCAGAGGGATATGGTGACTGAGTCAGTCCTCACAGTCATGGTCCTTTGAGGCTTGTACAGGGTCATCTTTGTCTCTAACAGCACAGTTCTTCTCTACAATTTCATTAATATAAAGTAGGTTATCATTGAGGTAAGAAAAACTCAGAAATTTTAACTAGAATACAGAGAAGAATCTTACCTCGATGGTGGGGTATCTGTGCAGAATTCTACAGACATAATATAATTTTATAGTGGTTTATAAAAAGAGCTAAAGAAACTATATCAAAAGATCAGCATAGATGAAGTTTTGTAGGCACTTTCAATGGAGGATTTTCCTATTTAAAAGTAATTTGCCACTTAATTTAGTACAATTTTCTTGATGAAAGTTCCTCTTTGTATTGTCTAATTATAACTGATTGTGTTCCTGGACTATATGACAGGAGAAAGCACTGAAAAACTGTATTTACTCCCTGCAGCAGATTTCTGGGATCTCAAGCTACTGCAGTACTAACCAAAATAGTGAAAGTACAACTTTGTTTCAAGTTTTGGCTTTTTTTGAAACATACTGTGTACAAAATTTGGGAAATATTTAACTTTCATTTAAATCACAGATGGTTCTGATCTGCAGCCAAACTTTAGCAACCATTCTGTATTTTAGTGATTAGTGCTGATTTGGGGTGAAACTTGAATTCCTCCTCCTTTATAGGTACTAAAATCAGAACAACAGCAAATGACTGGTTGATGATTATTTTTCTTCTCTCTTACTGCAGGATTATTTTTTGTTTGTTTTGGTTTTTTTTTTTTTTGGTTGTGGGTTTTTTTTTTTGTTTGTTTGTTTTGTTTTGTTTTTTTGCCATTTTACAACTTTATTTAATAAGGCATGCTTACATTTCCCGATTTTCTGTTTTAGTTGTTGGAAAGCAAGAACTTTCTCGATGACACGTTTAGCAGCAAATGTTACTATGGCCTTAAAAATGGCAAATATCAGTACTTAATTCTAGCTAGGTTCAGCTACCTATGTTTAGCCAGGAAATCCCTAACTGAGCTTTCTATCACTCTGAATCTATCCCATATTATTATTTGCTGAGGTATTTCATTATTTCTTTAGTAGGAAATATTTTAACAATGAAATGCAAGTCTTGAGCACTCTGCTTCGCCAACCATGTCTGTCTGCACTTATTTGGAAAGACAATATTTACCTTGAACCAGTGGCAAGATGGAAGATGCTTCCAATTTAGTCTAACTAAATCCATAAGGGAAAGAATGTAGCTTTGTAGCCCTTTTTCCCCCCTCTTCTATTATTTTACTAACTTACTATTAAGTGTAAAAATGCAGTGGCAATTTTCACTAGATGAACTGTTTGCAATTCAGCCCACAATTTTCAGAAGCTCTTGAATAGTACCAGGGATTTTCATCAAGGAAGAACTCAGTTCTTGTTTTAGATAGATTTTTTTTTTTTCTTTCTCTTTATATGAACTGTATTAAAGAACAGTGATGATTTCTTCGTCCTGATATAGGAATATCCATTACCTCATTTGCAAGGAACAATTAATGAAACCATCAATAAGGGCTCAAATAGAAATTGAACTGAAATTAGCAGATCTTAAGAAACTTTAAGGCCAAATTGATTAAAAATGGGTAAATTCATCTGTTTTGACATAACTTTTGAGCAAATCAATGCTAAAACAAGGCATTTATACACTGGAAACAAATCATTAACTTTGGTGAATTCTTTTCTGGTTTTCATTTTAAATAACATTTCAATCCAGGCAGGAAATTAAATGTACATATGGATTCATCCAGCCATATTTTTCAATTTGTTGTAAACTAAGGGTAGCAGCTCAACATTTGAATTCATTTATTTAATCGTTTCCAGTCTAGATTTATTTATTTATTTTACTGCAAGAGATATCCTGATCCTGCTGATGTTTTACTATTTGTATTTAGGAAGAGTTACACTTCAGACTCATAGAAATGTGTCAGCCTAGCTTCCTCAAGAAATAGAAGGGGAAAATGCTAATGTTCACTCCATATCTAATTAATTAATTTTTGGAGAGGGATATTAGATAGATATTCAGGAAAATTTGTAGATTGAATTATTGGAATGAGATGATTCAGGTAGTGTGTCTGTGGTAACAGCCAAGCTGCTGACAGCAGGTGTAGCAGAGATGCTGAATCACAGCCTGACCCAATGATTGAGCACCTGGTGGGAAGGCTGGCCAACTCAGGGGAGCTCAGCTGCATGTGATTTACCTGAGTGACCAGAACAGGTAGAGCCAGGATCCACCTTTCCCAGATCTCACTTCAGGCTTTCCCAGACCTCACTTCACTCCCCCTCAGAGTGGAGGTGTACATTTCTTGCTGGAGATCCCTGCCTGCCTGAGGCCTTCTAAGGATAAGCAGCTTTTTTCCTTTGTTTCTGTGTCTATGGCTACTGCATTGAGCAAATCCTTGCTTGCTGTACTCTGAGACTATGCTAGTATTGTTGTATTTTCCATTGTGTTACAACAGTTTCTTATCTCTGTTGTAGATGCGGGTACTGTTTTTCTTCAATTAAGATACCAATTTTATTATGCTTGTCATGTTTTTACTGACTCGCAAAGTTCACCTGTTTGATTAAAATACCCTATCCTAAAAGTTGCTCCTAATGGTTTATGGGTGAGGATTTTGACAGGTATCTTTCACTTTTTGTGTTCTGAACAAAAGTGGTAATATCTTCAATGCTGAGGAAATGCATCTTGAGTAACTGTACCTGACTCTTAATAATCTACTAATATTTGCAACAGCTTTTTTTGTGTATCTGTTTCACAGAACTGGAAATAAGATTTGGAGGACTTATGTATTGGTCATCAATATTTATATATACTAAAATATATGATGTATAAGAAAACCACAGACAGCTGACCTTCTGATCTCTCCTTCCACTCCGAGTGTCTTTAAACTCTATGAGAAAGGCTTCAAATATGAAATGATGATTCAGTTTTAAAGGGAGTCAGACATCCACTGAGCACACTCTTGATTTTACTTATAGCTGGAATTCAGCAGTTTGCAGTGCTCAGTTAACTGAGCGGTTATATTGGCATGCAATATTCCTTGGTCTAATCAATTATGGTATGAACATATGTGAAAAGCCAAGCTATTTTGGCAGCACTTTGTGAGAACATTTTAATATATTTTAGTGAATGCTGTCAGAATTCCTTCCTGTGGTTGTTGTCAATGTGGACCTTTGAATAATATCCTGGGGGAAATTTGTGGAGATTAAAACAGTAAGTATGCAAAACAAGTAGTAGAGTGAAACCAGTTGGGTAGCTGAGAGTACAGGGAAGTAGTAAATACTTTTCTACAGCTTGCTGTAGTGTAAATCACTTTTCTGAAACTACTTTTTCTATTGTTCTTTAACTGGTAATGCTATATTATACGTGATAATGCATACAAAATTTCAACATTTAGAAAACACTGTGAGGTTTTTATAGGTACAAAAATCTGTGATGTTAAGATTTGTATGCAGTACTGTAAAACACGTAAACCTTCTCCTGCTTACTTCCTCAAACAGCATAAATTGCAGAGGCTACTGCACTGTTTCTATGCTGTAAATGTGTAGAGTCTCTGATAGCTGCCTTTCTGTATCTAAAGGGCAGCTACAGGAAAGAAGGGGACAGACTCTTTATTAGGGTCTGTGGTGACAGGATCAGGAGAAATGGCTACAAGCTCAGTGAAGGTAGATTTAGGTTAGAGATAAGGAAAAAACATTTTACAGGGAGGGTGGTGAGGCACTGGAACAGCAACCTGCTGTGGTTGATGCCCCATCCCTGGAGGCTATTGAGGTAAGGCTGGATCAGGCCCTGGGCAACATGATCTAGCTGTGGTGTCCCTGTTTCTTACAGGGGAGTTAGACTAGATGGCCTTCAGAGGTCCTATCCAACTCTCAAGATTTTATGGAAAAAAAAAAAAAAAAAAGATGAAAATCTGAGGAAAAAAAATCTGAAAAATACAGCAGTTTATTAAAGATCAAGAAGAATTAATTTCAAAGCGAAGACAGTCAAGGACATAAAAACCTATTATTTTCTACTTGATTCTTTATTTGGAATAAGCAGTATTTACGTTTACTACTTAATGTGTTATCCAATTAAAGTAGGGTAAAATAGAATGCTAACACAAGGACTGATTTTGCTGTAATAGTGGCTGGTATCTGTAACATGCCATTATTGAATTGCAGCTGCTGTTCATGTCATATTTTATCCATAGCTGTGGTGATTTTCTTGCATAATTATTTGATTAGAAATATTTTAATGAAATGCTAGTGTTAAATGACAGGGTAGGGAAGAAGAGATATTATGTAATATTTTCTATATTATTAACAATTCTAATTTTTTAGGTCATTGGCAGGCCAAAATGTTTAGGCTTAAATTTTTCTACCTTTCATGCTTCAAGTAGAGTTAGTAATTCAATAAATGAGCAGGTATATTTTGTTCCTGTTTGCAAAATATAGCTTGGGTCTCATTTCAGTCATAGTATTTACATGTGGAGATCTGCAAGGCTTAATTTTGCTTGTATTTTTCTATGCTGATTGATGTAGTACTAAGTGGGCACTGAACTGATTATGTAAGATTTAGCTTGTGTGACTTTTTCCTACATTTTAGTTGACCAAATGTTCTTATTAGACAGATATTAAGCTAATTTACCCTAACTGGAAAATAAGCTGTTGTGTATGCTGTCGAGAGCAACCAGGTTCATAGACACTTTAGGAGAAACTACTGACGTGTTGTAAGCTGTTGCCTTACCAGTTGTTTTCACGTGCTTTCAGAGTATTATCCAGGCTATGAATTCCTCCATGTCTGGAGCACTTTGTATTCTATCTCATTCTCTTGCTTTTATCCTACTGACCTCCAACATGGGAGTGAGTATTTAGAATTTCAACAAAACGAAGACTGACATCCTAATGGCAGACAACTAGTAACATGCCCTTTGATGGTAGCCTATGGAAGGTTTGGTTTATAATCATACCATAAACTCTTTGACCTTCTGAGGAAGCATTAAAAGCCTTTTGCCATGAGTTCGAGTCTTCTGCATATGTTCTCTATTATCTTGTTCACATTTGCAGCACATGTAGTGAAGAAAATACTTTTTTTTTTTTTTTTTTTTTTTTTAAGAGAGAGAAGTCTGTATTCACTACTGTGGTAATTCCACGTGGATTTGACTTGAACTATGCTCCAGTGTGTGATTTTAATGTAGTATATATAGAAGGGAGTCACTGGGCAGGACTGTAACTGGCAGTACTGTTTCAGCTCTTCCTTTATTGCACTGTGTAAATACAGATTGATAGCGTATGCTTGAAAGGTGTTACATTATTGAAAAGGCTTCTGCAGAGACTTGGAACCTTGATGGCTTTTCAGTAGGTTTGTTTTCCCATGCAAGGCAAATTTTGTAGGAAAACACAGTGACTTTTATTAGATGATCTTGTCCTTCAAGCTAGCTTTTGTCTTTGGTCTAAGAAGTAATTAGTGGTGATTTCTTGGCTGTAAGAGGAGCCAGGTGGAGAAGGAGAAGCCAAAGCAGGGGCTGTCTGGCTGATATGTAGGTAGCAGCAGCTGCAGGGCCAGATGGTCTAAGGAGTGGGAAGTATGACAGCTAGTGTGAGTTGTTTACTAGTGCTGCCCTCATGGGAAAAGACAAACCATCTGAGTAGCGAAGTCACATATATGAAAGTATACCAATTGCTATCCCAGAGAGCAACTCAGAAGCTTTGGCTTAGCCAGTTTTCTTGGAGAAATTTGAATAATCTACAATACAGTCTGAAGTTGAGCTCCCTCTGTAGCAAAATGAAGAAATGTAGTGACAGCCAGCACCTCCTGTAGCTTCAGTTCTCTCTGCTCCTAACAAAGACATTGTGATCACTAACTGGGTGAACTTGTGGAAGCTTCCAATGTGTAATTTTGTTTATGTTTGAAAATGCACAATTGGCTGATGAGTAAGGTTTGCAAGATGTGCTATTTCTGTGAGTTTACCTGCTGGCTTATATCTCTGCATTCAGATGTGCCCAGAAATGACTTCTTATAAAGCCAATTTCAATTCAACTGTTTGCATCTTATTTTCACAGCTGTTTCTCATTGTTCTCTGCAAATCAAGATTATTTTCTCAGCTGCTTATCCATTCTTTCTTTTTTTGAAAGTATATGACTGATATGAATTTAGTGATAACTTATTTGTAGAATCTGTGAGATCCTGTGGAGTATCTAGTTGGTTCTTTTTTTGTGCAATTTCCCTTTTTTGTGTGTTTCATGTAGCTACAAGTGAAGATAAAGAATTAATTGGGAGAGAAGAGGATGGGAGGGTATGGGGAACCCTTACCTGAACACCATTCTAGACACTTAACCCCAAGAACTAATAAGGAATCTAATAAAACTATTTGCAGTGTGATTAACGTAGTGTTACAACTGAAGTGAATAACTTTATGATATTTTGCTCTCAATGAAATATATTCAAAACACACAGAGGTTCAGTGCTACAAGGAATTAGGGTGGATTGATGAATAGATCTGATAACATTCCAGATAGTTTGTTTTAATGTTCTGATCTTCCAATTTGGAGCAGGCAAACCTGAATACTGAAGTAGACTTTGAAGAAACATGGATCTTCCATGGATCTATCTTCTATCCTTCTAAATGTCAGCATATGTATATGCAGATTTTTCCTCTGCAAATATTTCATTGCATGAGTCAGTGTTTTTTTTTTTTTTTGTCGATATTTTACAGGCTTTGTGTACATTTTATTCTTAATGTGAATTTTTCAATGTAAGGGTTACTCAGAGACCTTGGCTTGTACTCCATGCTGTAATTTTTCTGACCTTTTCCACCTTCACATGGTAATACTATTGAGTTTCAAATAACTGAAATCATCAAGTCTGATACATTGAAGGTATACTCTGTTTAAACAAAAAAATTGCTTCTGTTACTTTTTCTGCCTTGTATCCATCTGTACTGATATACTAAGCATGGTGTGAAGTTTCAGCTCTGTCCTGAAATGATAGATGCAGATATCAGCAAAGGAAGGATGATATGATGCTGCAGGAAGCCATGTAAGTGGACAAAAAAAAATTGAGGCAATAGTTTCTGTAGTAATAACTTCCAGCAATTTGCAGGTAGAGCTTTCTCTAATAGAAATACTTAAGCAGCAATTCATGCACCTACTTAGCAGGGGTAGTATGAGTTTATGGTGTTATGAGTTTTGGCCAAACTGACTGGCTCCGTGTGGTCATCCATAGTAGGTTATTCCTTCCCTTCTCCTAAGAAACTTCTGTTTTGTGTAAGAACAGACCCAGTGAGAGGAGGCTACCTCATTTGACAATCCACTTACATGTAGCACAGCATGGAGCTGCAGTGACATGCTATGAGAACAGGTCTGAATATAGTATGTGGTCCAGAAAAATCAAGGTCCGGCTGCTTTTTCTTCTTTTGACAGTGAATGTGTTTCTGCAATGGAGGCTGGTCCTTCTTTCCTGCCTTAAAGTATCTCCCAGCACAGTGTTCTGATTTCACGAGTGGGGAAGACTGACACTGTAAGGTTAAGTTTTGAAAGTCCAATCTTGTGTTTAATGCTGTAGATATGTTCTGAAAAGAATTCATTTCTTTTGAGAGGATGATTTGTTAACATTATCCTAGAGGTTGTTGAATACTTCTCCAGGGTATCATGAGGTACAATTATCCTGTCTGGGATTTAAATGTCCTCACAGTAACAATATGGGCCATGTAGTTCTCATCACTATCTGCTTCTGGAGGTAATAAGAATCAGTAAAATAGACTCTGTTTATCATGGAAGGAATTCAATGCTGTTTACTGTAGCATATGAATAATTTATGGAGGCATGAGCTGTACATTTGATTTATTACAATAAATCAGCGTGAATGGGCTAGAAAGAAAGCATGCTTGACAGAATTATACATTTCAGAACACCCACACTTTATTTAAAATCAGGATGTTGTTAGGTTATTTCAGTAATTTTTTTTACTAGCGCTTGTGACTTTTTAATGAGCCTTTTCTTAATTTTATAATAATTTTACTTACCATGATCAAGGGCTGTTGCCAGTACTAGTAGCTTTAGATTCATGTACTTGCATGCTCAGAGTGCAAAGATAATTGAGCAACATACACAGATCTTAGATTTTTACCCAAGCTTATGTTGTCTTCATGTGTTTGTGTCATGTACAGATGCTTCTATGCTTTGTGAACATCCTAGAAGAAATGATTTTTTTTTTTACTGAGTAAACATCTGGAGGAAAAAAAAAACATTTGTCTACACTGGCTTGGTTTGTCTTTTTTCTAGAAATTCCTTTTTAAGAAGTTCTTTCACCTTCACTCTGGATCAATTACTGAGTTACTGCTAATGCAAACATTTATTGCTCATACAGTGCTAACTTGGCAGTTAGTAAATTGTCACTGTAAAAATGTTATAACAAAAGGTAGGCTGACCTGCTGGTTTATTTGCATTGCAGTGTCTGGAATTCCAATTTCACGTGCATCCTGGATACCAAAAACACAATGAAATCAAACTTTAACCTTGTTCTGGAAATTTATAGTGTTGTTCTGCCCAAGGGGAAAAGTAAATATTTGAAAAAAAGAGGAAGACAAGCAAAAGCAAAAACAAACAAACCAACCAACCCCAAACTGTAACTTATTTCTTATAGGTCAGGAGATAGTTTATATTAGTTATCAGTCATTGAGAATTTATAGCACTCTTTTTTTCAGTTGTGAAGAGCAGTAAATAAATGGCTGTATTTTCTAAGTATCTCCACGTACTATTGTATTCTAGCTGTGGAACTGTAATAATTTAAAAGCACTTCAGAGTAAGTGTTCAACAATGTAACTTGGCCAAATAAGGACCTTGTAAGCATTTTTTTTGTCCTTAGTTGTAGCCAAACACTTCAGATGTACTTTTTTCTCTTACTTTGACTTGAAAAATTGTATCAAGGCAGACATTTTGTGATGAACGTTTCTAATGGGTCCTTCTAATATGTCTAATCTAAATTTTCAATTCTCCAAAGGGAAGTCTATAAATCAGCTTTCTTTTGCACAATAAATTTGGCGTTCAGCTATTTATGAAACTAATTATTAGGAGACTAAAAAGCATTTTGTTAATTAATGAATTATGGTTCACGCAACATTTCAAGCAACTTTTGCTAGTAGCTTTTGGTCAGTCAAATATATTCCATTTCAATTTTGAAATAGGAAGTTATGAAATTGATATTCAAGGCAATTATCATGGAATGTGTTTAGTTAGAAGTAATTATAGCTTGAAATTTTCTCTCCAGGTAGTTAGTAACTAATTACACAAATTGATTCCCTTTTAAAATTGTCGGAAAAATTGCATTTTTCTATATATTAAGATAACTACCCTTATATGGGCCTTGCATACTAGGAGATGATTGGTCATAAATTTTCTTGCAAGAATCAATTAGTTTTAATCATATTTGAAGAGTATTTATTAAATATTGTTTCCTCAGAGTACCTTTCAGTCTTTTAGATCAATAGATTTGAGCAGTTCTCTTGCATAGGAGGCTGACTGCAGCTGAAAAAAATGAAGTTTTGCAGTATGACATGAGAAGACATGATGGCAAAAGTATGTAAGAGCTAAATTTAAAACATAGTTTTTATTCCAACTTCACAGCGAAAAGTGTTGTGTTCTACAACAATAGTGGTGCATAGTTTAGAAGTTCTGTTGATAACTTCTAGCTTTTAGTTTTAGCTAATCTCTAGAATAAGATAGTAAATATTATTCCTGTAATGAACCTACTTTGTATTTTAGCGGATGTTTTTTCTTCTCTACCCCAGAGATCTCAGCGATAATCTTGGATATATCCATCTGCTTTTTTAAAAACAAAAGCTTCAGCTACATAAAGTAACTATACTTATCACAGAATAGCCAGGGTTGGAAGGGACCTCAAGGATCATGAATCTCCAACCCCCCTGCCACATGCAGGGCCACCAACCTCCCCATTTAATACTGGACCAGGCTGCTCAGAGCCCCATCCAATTTGACCTTGAACACTTCCAGGGACGGGGCATCCACAGCCTCTCTGGGCAGGCTGTTCCAGTACCTCACCACTCTCTGTAAAGAACTTCCCCCTGACATCCAACCTAAATCTCCCCTCCCTCAACTTAAAACCATGTCCTCTTGTCCTTACTACTGAATGCATCTCTGGAAATAAGCAGTTATGTTATGTGAACTATCATATACTAGAAACAACTATCAGATGAAAGTAGAATAGTCCAACATGTATTAAAAAAACAAAAACACAAGGAATTTGAAGAACATAAATGTCTATTCCTTAAGATAAGCGTTTTTAGTAGGAATCCCTTACTTGCATGTGAAGTAGCTAAGCAGCCTAAATAGCAAGGAGGTACTTGCCAAATCAGGTAGTCATAGTCAGAAAAGCATATGCTACAGTTAATCAGGCAGATGATTACATCAACCTGCCCTACATACACCCTTCTTAAAATTCAGACTCTTCTGCTGAAACAAAATGTTTTTTGGAAGGCTACATTTAAGTGATAAATTGCCTGGAATTAATATTTAGATGAAACTAGAGGAATTTGGTTGTGGCATGTGATTCACATGCAACTTCATTCCAAGTCTGTCAAAAATGTGAGAATCTAATTTTTTTGGAGTGCTTTCTCATGTCAGAGGTGCTTTTAATCTATAGTCGTATTTTTTTTCCTCCTATTCTTTGGAGTCTGTTGTGGGATGAGATGACAGTAAATGACTTTAGGATCCATTATATGTTTCTGAGGGAGGTAAGGAAACCAGCAGAAGTTAACCATTTCTATACATCCACACTGCCTTAGATATTACCAAGATTCTTTACTGTGAGGGTGGTGAGACACTGGAACAAGTTGCCCAGTGAGGTTGTGGATGCCCCCTCCTTGGAAGCACTCAAGGCCAGGCTGGATGGAATTTTGAGCAACCTGGTCTAGAGGGAGGTGTCCCTGCCTATAGCAGTGGGTTGGAACTCGATGGTCTTTAAAGTCCTTTCCAACCCAAACCATTCTATGGTAAGGCTCTATGAACTGGCCTTCAGAAACAAATACTATTGCTTTGTTACTGTTGTTGCTTTACAATGTTATACCAAGATGGCTTGACTTCGATTTCACATTCAGACAGTGTTTCTGGAACTTATGAAACTACCGTTAAGCACCATTTGCTGTTCAAAACTCAAGTTCATGAAAAACATGGGGCTCCTACTGATTTAGAAATAGAGATCAACTTTCTAGCAGAAAGGTGATATGATCTTAAACTTCATCTTTTCCTCAGTGTGTAAGAACATAGGAAACTTCACTCATGAAGATTTATGGGCAACGTGAACGGTGGTTATGTATTTCTTTCTTAGAATTGCTCGTCCTTTGTGGAGACTAGTTATCTGAGTGAACAGAAGTTTGGAAACAACCCAATTTTTTTTTTCATTGGAACTTAGAAGTTTGACACAACTCATCCAGAAAAAGGTCTAGTAGGAAAGCCACTAACCAAATTTCCTGCTAATTTGGCTCTTTCCTTGCAACTAGTCTTACAGGCAGTTCTGGATTTTTAAGGCCTTCTCCAAGATGCTTGTGAGCTAGTATATAACATGATAAATATTTGGATTTTTATTCCTAACTAGGATTTCCAACATATCAAAATTCCTGTTCTACCCTTAATTCTTTCGGAAATGGTAACATTTCAAGTTACTAACAGTATGGATATGTTATATCTACTTATTGTTAACTAGGTTATTTATGTTGGTGATTGCAACAATTTTTTTGAAGAAACACTTAATATAATTTTTTTTTTTTAGCTAAAATACAGAAGGAGGTAAAATTCTTCACATAGCAATGTATGTTGAGGTAAAGATCGCACAGGATGGAAGTGCCTTGTTCTATAAATTTTTTAGGACAATTTATCATCTGCTTTCATTAGAACGTGGGCCATTGCTAGCTAGTATGTGTAGACCAACATAAGTGTTTTCCTTTTGTTAAAAGAACTGAGAAGTTTCTACACAATTAGTCTAATGAATTGTAAAAACTTATATCCAAATCATAACCCAAAACCAACGATTGCTTACTGAGGAAGTTGGATGGTGGCATAGTGTATGGGAACTGCTGAGTCATGGCCTGAACCTCTGATTAATCATCTGAGGCGAGCAATGAGTCAGCCCTGGGAGCACAGGTGAAAGCAATTCACCTGCCCTGCAGGAAGGGGTGGAGCCTGGCTCCACCTCTCCTAGACCCATTTAAGAGCTGACTACCAGTGGGAAAGGATCTCTCTCTCTTCAGAAGATCCACTCCTCTGGAGTTTCCTGAGCGAGCCCATGACACGGGTAAGCTTCCTATTTAATCTCTTTGTCTCGCTGTGCCTAACTCTCTTGCTTATTTCATTATTATAACATCTTAATATTATTTGATTATATAATATTCCTTTATATAATTTTCATTGATTATACACATGTGAAAGCCAAAAAATAGTTAACCCCTGAAGACCTTTCAAGCTGAAACAGCCATGACATTAGTGAGGTGAAAAAGAAATTAAAAGCTCATGAATATGGGAAAGGTAGGTTGATAATATGTGGTCACTTGGTAAGGCTGTGCCCATAACCAAGTAAGTTTTGTTCTACTTCTCTATCTTGAGAGTTTGGAGGGCTTAGTGAGCATGAACTTCACATGAACTCTGATTTCCTTAGGTGCCCAGTGGCTGAGCCACAAGGATCTCAAACTGCGTTATAATTAAGACGACAACATATATTGGTATGTCAGGAAACATCATTTAAGTTTTTTTCCATTGCATTTCCATCTGTAAGAAACTTATCAAGAGACATTTCCTCAGGTTTAGAATAGCTACTGTGAGTGGGTGCTTATAAAAACAAACGAACAACAACAACAACAAAAAAAAACACACAACAAACTTGAACAAACACATACTTGAGATTTTTGTTTTTTGCTTGTATCGAAAACTCCAGAAAAGTCAAAAAATGAGGGTCGTTTCATTTTCTTTGCTTATGCTTTAATTTCCAGGACTCTTTGAATGGGAAGAAGGGTTTCAGTATGATTACCTTCCCAGGTATGTGAACTTGAACTTTCTGAAAGACGTTTTCCCAGCAGAAATTGCTAGACAAGATTCAGCCTCGAAGGAAGAAAAAAAAAACAAACCTTCAAAGTCCTACGGGTAAGGACTGTATGTTTCCTTTCTCAGAAGAGCTGAAAGTCTATTTTATAATCTAATATTAAGCAAATCTGAAGCAGAACTCTTTAGTAGTTTACACGTCTTAACACAAGCTAGTCCTATGAGTGGTTACTTGTTACTTTCCCTTTTAATTTAATTAGTTCTCCCGTGTTGTTAATGTGAAGCTTAATTATACCAGATTCTGAATGCACAATCCTCAGCCACGGAACAGCTAACAGACTGAATAAGAGAGATTCTAGAATCTTTTTCTCTAAATGTTTTCAAAACTCACCTGGACACTTCCCTGGCCTGGCCAGCCTTCTTTAAAGAGCCTGCTTTAGCAGAGTGTTGGGCTGAATGATCTTCAGAGGTTGGTATTTCAACTCCTATGCTTCTGTGAATGCTGTTTTTTGTGGAGGGAGCTACAATTTAGTTCCTCTTGAGGATAATGTTGAATTTAAGTTACTCTAATTAGTTAATAGTTTTTGGGGCAGCATGTCTTTTCGTGCTACCTGGAGTATAAGACAGTTGACACGTGCTGCAGTTATTTCTGTATGCAGAAGAGAAAGGGAAGTCTATCTTAGTGTTTTCTCTCTCTTTTTATGTAGTATTTTCCAGCAAACAATACCATAATGTGGGTCTGTTTCTTTAAAAAAAAAAAAAAAAAAAAAAAAAAGCTAGTTCCAAAGGCTTCAGGAAAATAGTTTAAATACTAGATGGGTGGAAAACCTCTAGCACTACTTAAAAAGCTTAAGTTTGCGGCAGCACTGCCTCTTCTGGTGTCTTTATGGTATTCATGTAAGCCAAATGAAACTTATTTACACACATTAGAAGTAGTGAGGAGAAAATATTAAAGAAATATAATGTTAAGCAGTGAGATACAGGCATACAACTCTTTGCAATGTTAGCAATAGCTAGTTGCAAGCTTCTTCATCTCTGTAAAGAACTACCTTAAGTAATTTGTAGTTATTTGATTTTTTTAAATATCAAATAAATGTTTACTGCATGACTTCTTTTGTTATGCACTCTAAATTTATGAGACTCCTGAGAAACTAATCTTGGATTAAGGTTGTTTTCAAAAGAAGAGCGGAGAAAATGTCAGGGGACTGTCTATTTGAGTGCAAAATGGCAACATTTCCTAGTAAAATGAATTAGTTATTGTGATTCAAGACTTGAAATCCCAGATGCTTGTCTAAAGCTATAGAACCTGGACCCACCTTGTGATTTTTTTTTTTTTAATATCTAGAACAATTTTGTTAGTGATTTGTTGTTTTTCTCTGCAATGAAACTTAGTTTTGGTGAGCATAACAACAACTCACTGTAACTAATTATTTTTGTAGGGACTGCAGTGATCCCAATTCTATTGCTTAGTTAAATTTCAAGGGTAAGTAGGAAAACAGTTCCAAGTTTTATATAAGTTAGTTGCCAGTCTGTGGAAGGAGATCAAAGAAAATAGTGATCAACTGATGTGAATAACTGAATAACAGTTCATGAACTTTTATATGGCGTAGAAAAAAGTCAGTACAAATACTTGTATGGAGTGAATTCATTCTGAGGACATCAGTGTTGTTTTTCCCCCCAACTCAAAAGAAATAGTATGTATGAAGTTGCTGGCAGAATTCAAAGGGTCTTTTCTTTATTTTCTTTGCAGAGGAAAGCAGATGTATGCTAATAGTATTTTACTGTGTAATTCATTTCAAATGAACTACAGGACCATTCAGTTGAGCATAACAGTATAAAAAGCAAGAATATGAACTTAAAAATTAATCCAAGCATTTCTGCTGTTCATTTGGTGATAATATCCTGAACTGAAAAATACTGGAGTGTGAGAGGTGATCCCAAACTAGATGAAGCTCTGAAAAGAGCGAAATAAACTTGAGTGAAGAGGAAATAGAGGCATAATTGTTGACGTTATATAATGCAACCATGAAACACTCTTCTCTTGGTCTACCATCCATATTGAAGACAGTCATCATAAGTATAGGGATGACTGCAAAAAATGACGTGGAAATTGTGGAAATGTAGTCTCATTTAAAAAAAAAAAAATCTGTGCATCCACCTAAAATTAGTGCTGAAAGTGGATTAATTCTTCTCTAGAGAAAGAAATCTCAAAATTTGAGAATTTAAATAACTAGAGAAGAGGAAAAAGTATTAATGATCAACACATCTTTAATTCTTACTCATTTGTTTCCAGTTTTAAAGTTGAGTGACAGCTTGCTTTTAACCATTCCGGTATTTACAGGGTCTTCTACTGGAAGTAGATAATATGGGTGTGTTCTGTGTAGGGAAGTCAAAACAATCTCTAAAATGGTAGCTGATAAAAGTTGTGAAGAGTACTGTTATTTGGTGGATGAATCAATCATACATCATAAAAATTCTTCACTGCCTTGTTTCTGTCTTGGTTTGTGTCTTACAACAAATGCTTACTTCATATGAAGGCGGAATGTGCAATTCCAGTTTAGTCTGGTTAAAAACAATTTCCTTTCCAAACAGAAAGGGGACTGGTTAAGTTCAATTCTTCATAAAATGCTTAGAGTTCTCTGAGATGCCGTAGAAATGTGAAAAATGCTATTGTGATACTGTAATATGTATAACAATCCTGAAAGATTTCTTTAATTTCACAAATATAAGATTGAAATGGAATCTTGATTAGCACACATGTGGGAATCGGTTGTATTTAATGTCTCAAGTTGAATGATTCTGCAGCACCTCTCTAATCTTCTGTGTATAATTCTTTACTGACACCTTGTCCAACATGTTTGAGCTTGTCTCCACGTGCTTCAAATAAACATCTGGGGTTTCTTTGACTTTTATCTAAAATACTCATTTCATCAATGTGACGAAATCTGCAGAAGTGGAAACTAAGCATAAAGCTCTTCTGTGTATGAAAAGTTATGTAAAGTGGCCTTGCTATATAGTTCCCTATAGTGTGTTTTGATATGACAGTGAATTACTTTCAAACATTGGTTCACTTGTGATCATTTTTTCCTCTGTGATTTCCTGTGTGAATTTCTGGTTTTGTACTTTCCCATCCAATCTGTTTTCCTTTTTGAATTGTCTAAGTTATTTCCTCTAACTGTATTTCAGATCGCTTCAGAACCTCTCACATTTTGCCAGTTTAATGCCAAGTTTTTTTTTTAATTCAAGAAAGTATGAAAAAATCTCACTCCTGTGTTTTGTGGCAAGAAATCTTTATGACTTCTGAATGTACCAGTCTGTAAGCTGTTCTTTGAAGGCATGAGGCTATTAATGAGCATACCACACTTATTAGGGAAATTTAAGGAGCTTATTGGCTAGAGACAGCCTTGAAATACTGCTTGATAGTACAGAAATCTGTTTGAGCACAAAATATTCTTTAAATAAATATGTAAACAACTTTGCATTAGGATGTGAAATAATTGACATTTTCCTCCATCTCTCAAGGTAAAAGGAGGCTGAAAGGTTTAGAAAGTTACAGAGGAAGAACATCTTGGACATGAGAACCATCCAGAATTAAACTAACAGGTATTAAAAAATATTTTTATATATATATATATTCATATATTCATTTTGTTATTTACTTAAGCCACAACAATGACAAAAAAAATTGTCTCCTGCTTATCTCCCAGAGAGCCCAGTGACTGGTCAGCTTCTTAGTAATGTTGCATCTAGTTAACAAATGAAATGTTAGAGTAGGCTTGAGAGATTTTTGCTGGGTA
The DNA here is from genome assembly GCF_987193195.1 of Phasianus colchicus. Taxonomy (NCBI): domain Eukaryota; kingdom Metazoa; phylum Chordata; class Aves; order Galliformes; family Phasianidae; genus Phasianus; species Phasianus colchicus. The sequence goes on along the minus strand of NC_143438.1, from coordinate 21,988,398 downwards.
TATGAGCTGTGGCATTTTTTGACACTTACAGCAGAGATGTACTGGAGAGGTGTCTGAAGTTGGAGAAAGGCATACTTGTCATTTCTGAAGTTCATGCTCAAGTTCATATGATGATACAGTCAGTTTCAAAATCACTTGGGAAATAACATCAGAATTTGAAATACACACTGAATTATCTATGAAAGCAACTGTAGCTGTTTCTGGAATATGTTTTAGCATGGCAGATGTAATGAAAAGTAAGCATACTTTTGTGTAATTGAACTCACTAACTTTGAGGAGGGGGATGAGAAGGAATGATAGAAAATAGCTGATGAGGAAGCATGTTTCATTCCTATAATGTACCTCACATAAAACTGATTTAAAATACTGAATGTCACTCTTTGAATTGATTTGTTTTTTGATTGTGAGTCCTCCAAATTTTGACCAGCAGAATTGGGTTAAAAGAAATTTACAAATTTAAAAGAATTTACAAATAAAAAAGTTACTCTTAAAATGAGGAACTGATTAGCCAGCCAAACAGAAAATGATCATGACTGGTGGTGCTGCTACTCCTTGGGGAAAAGCTTGAAATGAAATCAGGAGGCATCTATCTTAGCAGTATCATCAGGGTAAAGATGTCTTTCTTCACCTTCAAGAAATGTTATAACATGCTTCTCTTCCCATGCAAGAGCATGGTTCTGCTGACTGTTTCTCTAAATAAATAAATAAACCTCAGCTATAAAAATTTATCTTCATTAAAATGTAGTTCCCATTTCATAAAATGAGTGTTAGCTGTAAAGTGAGATTTAGTTACTTGTCTAGTTTTATCCTGATACATTTTCAAGCAGCTCATTACTTCTCAACAAGCATTGGGATAACCTGTTTCATTTGAAATGCAGTAAATAGTGACAGTAGTGAAAAAATACGGATTTCTGAAGGCTAAGTAAGATTGATAAACCTTGTAATCAGGAGAACATGAAATATGTAATATTTGCTCTTTGAAAACTGCTCTAAGTTTGCACAGTGAAGAATGTACTTGATTTCTGAGATGTCAGTTATGCCCACTGAAGGAATGCTACACTACGCTTAGTCCCTGTGGCTATTTCAATTCAGTGAAAGATGATATGGTGGTGTTATTTTCAGTACCAGTGATACTTTGAGAAACTTTGAACTAGCTTCAAATCAACAGAAATCTCTTCTGAAAAATCTATTAATCTTAAAATATTCAATCACTTCAGATTGATTTTTTTTTTCAAGAATCATGCTGGCTAGTGTGTTTTAAGCTGGCAGGTAGCTCAGCTTTCACTCACTCGCCCCCTTCACAGTGAGACTGGGGAAAGAGAAGCAGAAAAAAGCAATAAAGTCAAATGCATGGGTTGAGATAAAAACTATTAAAATAGGGAAAAGGAAGAAGGGGGAGAAATTATTACTGCAATCAGTATATAGCAAGTGATGCACAAACAATTGTGCATCACCTGCTGACTCATGTCATATGGTACATGATATCACCTTGGCCAGTTTGGGTCAGCTGTTCCTCTCAGGTCCTTGCGTACCCCCCACTCTCTTGCTGGCAGGACAGTATAAGAAGCTGAAGAAATGAAAACATCTTTGTCTCTACATAACTTTTCAGCAACAGCTAGAAAGTTTGTGTTCAACATTGTTTTTCTCCTAAAACCAGAACATCTCATCTTTCCAGACACTATGAAGAAGCAGCTCTCCTAGCTGAGTCAAAGACTATAAGATACGCGTATTGATAGAATCATAGAATTGCTCAGGTTAGGAAAGACCTTAAAGATCACCAAGTCCAACTGCAACCTAACCATACTACCCTGACTCTAACTACCCTGCACTAAATCGTGTCCTTGAACACCACATCCAAATGATTTTTAAACACATCCAGGGATGATGACTCAATCACTTCCCTGGGGAGCCTATTCCAGTGCTTAACAACCCTTTCTGTAAAGAAGGTTTTCTTGATATCCAACCTGAACTTCCCTGGCACAACTTGAGGCCATTTCCCCTTGTCTTGTCACCAGTGAGAAGAGATCAACCCTGCTCTCACTGTAAGCACTTTTCAGATATTGGAAGAGAGCAATAAGGTCCCCCTCAGCCTCTTTTTTCACAGGCTAAATATTCCCAGTTCCTTCAGTGATTTCTCATAGGAGTGACATTCTCCAACCTCCTCACAAGCCTTGTTGCCCTTCCAGCACCCCAGTGTCCTTTCTGTATTGAGGTGCCCCAAACTGAACAAAGTGTTTGAGGTGAAGCCTCATCAGTGCCAAGTACAGGGGCAGGATTACTTCCCTCATGCTCACTACACCATTCCTGATACAAGCCAGGATGCCATTGGCCTTCTTGGCACCTGGGCACACTGCTGGCTCATTCAGCTGACTGTCCATCAGTACACCAAAGTCCCTTTCTGTCAGGCAGCTTTCCAGTCACTCCTCCCCAAGCATGCAGAGTTGCCTGGGGTTGTTGTGACCAAAATGCAGGACCTGACACTTGGCCCTATTGAAACTCATACAGTTAATCTTGGCCCATCAATGCAGTCTATCCAGGTCCCTCTGTAGCACCCTTCTCCCCTCAGGCAGATCAACACTCCTTCTCAACCTGTTGTCATCTGCAGACTTACTGAGGGTGCGTTCAATCCCCTCATCAAGATTGTTAATAAACATGTTAAATAGAAATGACCCCAGTACCGAGCCCTAGGGGACACCGCTCATGACTGGCCACCAACTGGATTTTACTCTGTTGACCACAACTCTTTGGGCCCAGCCCTCTAGCTAGCATTTCACCTAGTGGAGTGTATGCCCATCCAAACCACGGACAACCAGCTTCTCCATGACAGTGTTGTGACGGACAGTGTCAAAGGCTTTACTGAAGTCCAGGTGGACCACATTGACAGCCTTATCTTCATCCACTAAGCAGGTCACCTTGTCATAGAATGAGATCAGGTTTGTCAAACAGGATATACTGTTCGTAAAACCATGCTGACTGGGCCTGATCCCCTGGTTGACCTTTAACTGGTCCATGATGGGTCCCAAGATTATCCATTCCATAACCTTCCTTGGCACTAAAGTGAGACTGATGGGTCTGTAGCTACCAGAATCATCTTTCCAGCCTTTTTTGAAGATGGGTGTCACATCTGCCAGTCTCCAGTCCTCTGGGACATGCCCAGTTAGCCAGGACTGCCAAAGAATGATGGAGAATGGCTTGGCAACCACATCTGCTGACTCCCTTAGCACTCTAACATGCAATCTATCTGGCACTGTGGACTTGTGAGCATCCAGCTTTTGGAGCAGACCCAAAACTATCTCATCATGGATCATGCAGGGCTTATTCTGTTCCCCATCCCTATCTACCAGTGCAGGGGGCTGTGTTCCCAGGGAGTAACAAGTCTTACTATTAAAGACTGAGGCAAAGAAGGCATTAAGTACCTCAGCCTTATTCAGATCCTTGGTCACCAAGTTGCCCTCGGCATCCAACAAGGGATGGAGATTCTCCCTATTCCTCCTCTTACTGTGGATGTGTTTATAGAAATATTTATTGTTATCCTTTACCTTAGTGTCCAAGTTCAATTCTAGCTGGGCTTTGGGTTTTCTAATTTTCTCCATGCACAGCTTCACTACATACCTGTAGAGAAGTGTCATCATAAGTAGCTTGCCCACTCTTCCAGAGACCATAAACTTTTCTCTTGAGTTCCAGCCAAAGGTCTGTTCAGCCAGTCCAGCCTCCTTGCCCATCAGCTCATCTTCCGTGACTTGGGGGTGGTCAGGTCCTGCACCTTTAAAATTAATTCTTTAAAGTATTCCCAGTCTTCCTGGTCTCCCACGCTCTCCAAAACTACCTCCTAGGGGACCATTTCAACCATGGTCTTAAAGAAGTTAAAGTCTGCCCTTCGGAAGTCCAAGGTGGCAGTTCTGCTGACTCCCCTCTATGATTCAGTAAGAATTGAGAAATCTAGCATCTCATGATTACTATGCCCCAGATGGCCTCCAACCTTTACATCCCCCACTAGACCTTCTATGTTAACAAACAGCAGGTTCAGGATTTTGCTTTCCCTTGTTGGCTCCTTCACCAGCTGTGTCACGAAGTGATCTCCCACACACACTAGTAATCTCTGGGACTGTTCCCTATCTCCTGTATTATAAATCCAGCAGATGTCTGGAAAGTAGATGTCCCCCACAGGAACAAGGGGGAGAGATCTTTATAGACAGTTGGGTGAGATCTAAAGTGTCTTGTCCACCTCTTCATCTTGGTTAGGTGGCCTATAGCAGACTCCCATGATAATGTCAGTCTTATTGGCCTTTGCTTTTATTCTGACCCACAAGCTCTCAACCCTATCATCACCATCATTAATTTCCATATATTCACATTCTTTCTTAACATAGAGGGCTACACCACCACCTTTCAAGCCTTGCCCATCTCTTTTGAAAAGTCGGTAGCCATCCATCACAGCACTCTAGCTGTGCAAGTCATTCCACCATGTTTCTGTGATGGCCACTTGTATAGCCAATGAAAATTATATAAAGGAATATTATATAATCAAATAATATTAAGATGTTATAATAATGAAATAAGCAAGAGAGTTAGGCACAGTGAGACAAAGAGAATAAATAGGATGCTTACCTGTGTTGTGGGCTCGCTCAGGAAACTCCAGTGTTGATTAATCAGAGGTTCAGGCCATGACTCAGCAGTTCCCATACACTCCAACCCTTCACAGCGTGAATCAATGATCAGGTTGACTAATGGGCAAGCTTTTCCTAATACAGAGACCCACTATATCACAACGTTTATACAATTTCCATCGTGACACATGTTGGTACAATTCAAGACAAGTGACAATTGGTGAACGTTGATAGTCTTGTATGGGCCAGTGCTCGATGAAGTTACTAGAGGCATGCAGACATCAGGTGCAGGTCCGTCTTATGTTCCATCAGTCCCATTTAGGCCATCACTGGGTGTCACACGTGATCTGACTGTAACACTGGAACGCTTTGATGGCATTTCGTTCCTTCTGGTGATCCTGAAGGCTCGAAGACTCACGGGGAGTAATACAGATGATTCAAGGGTATCAGGAGGGGAAGGTCTGCTCTCCAGGGCAAGATACAGGCCGTATTTCTAACCTGGGTCAACACTTCTGCTTGTACTGGGGCATGTCCCAGCCGCCTGTACCACACCTTCTGGCCAGATATCTGTGGCTGCATAACTATATCAGGCACCAAAGAAGGTGTCCTGATCTGCCATAGGGACATGATGAGGGTCCCTTTAGCAATGAAGATCAGAGTGTTGACCACAATATCAGTAGGCCACGTACCTATTACTGGAGGAACTACTGAGCCTCCCACCTCCAACAGTCTCCCCCAAGGTGCAAGTACACCACTGCAGTCCTACCTGCACCTTCCAAGGCCATTTTTTTCTATGGGTGCCTGGTTCTAAATTCTCAGGGGCAGGGAGCAGAAGACTATTTTCATTACCAATCTGGGGTCTTACCTGATAATCAGTGCCTGTAATTTGGATCCTAAGCGGGGTAGCCCATGTTGTCTGCAGCATTCTCAGGGCACTGGGTCTGCCATCTCGGGGTCTTTCATTCAGGTCCCGCAAGGTTTCATACAGTCTTTTCATCCACCCCTGCAGGGACTGGGAGTCTGTCTTCAGGGCAGCCTTAAGAATACCATTATAACATTCAATGAGGCCTGCCCCCGTTGGATTATATGGCAGGTGGAATCGCCATTCGATGTTGTTTTCTTCTGCCCAGCGCTGTATCGTTGCACCAGTAAAATGAGTACCTTGGTCGCTCTCGATGACTTGAGGTGTCCCGTAGGCAGACATCAGTTTAGTCAGTGCCTTGATGGTATATGCCTGGTTTGCTTTTGGTACTGGATAGGCCTGCAGTAGCCCACTTACAGTGTCGACGCAGGTCAGGGCATATCTCGCCCCCTCAGACCAAGGAAGGGGCCCAATGTAATTGACCTGCCATCACTGGAGAGGATTGTGTCCTCCAGCAAGATGGGCTGTTGTTTCTGGCAATGATCTTGGTCTCATCTTAGAGCAAGCGTCACAATCCTGGCATGCCTGGATGATGTCAGGTAGCTGTATGGGCAGCCCCCATGCTTTAGCAGCTGCCCACATTGTTTTTTTTCCTCCCGCATGCCTTAGCTTCTAATGTAACCAACGGGTGATGTTCTCAGATGGTGAATTCTCAATCCATCGAACGCGGGCCAGCATGTCATCTTCATCATTTCCCGGTGACTGTAGGGGCTGATGACCAAAAACATGGTAGACATGTATAGTCCTGTGTTTGACTGTATTCCATATGTCTAACCACATGTCTTTGCCCCAGATTGGTTGGGTGTGGATAGTCCATTCCTGGGTGGCCCACTGTGCAATCCAAAGAGTGAGCCCCCGGTACACAACCCAACTGTCTGTACAGATATTCAGAATACCATCACCATGTTCCTTGGTTATAACCATCCACACGGCTCGCAGTTCTGCCCATTGGCTGCTCTGACCATCCCCCTCGTCAAACCAGATTGTCTCAGTCGAAGGATGGTATGCTATCGCTCTCCACTTGCTTGGGTTGCCCTTACTGGACCCATCTGTATACTAGGCATCTTCAGGGATAGGATATTTCCCCTCCTGAATGGGACTCTTCTCTGGTGGAGCGACCAGTGTTTCTTTTGGTGCATCACAATGATATGTTACTGGGTCTAGGATCTTCTGAAGCTCTTCTTTTAAGGGTGATGAAGACAGACTGCTCCTTTGGCTGAGGTAAGCAACCCATCGTGCCACTGTTTGTGCTTGGGCCACCCCTGTCTTAGGAAGGTGGGTCAGATCTTTCACCCACCCCTGAATTGGTAGAGTGGTCTTAACTATAACTTCAGCCATTTGAGTTATTGGTTCTACTGCCTATAATGCAAAGTAGGCAGCCAATAACTGTTTTTCAATCATACTATATCTTTCTTCTGCTCCGTGCCAGACCTGAGACCAAAAGCCAATGGGGGTCCAAACAGAACTCTGGCGTTGCCACAGGCCCCAACCAAAGCCATCTTGAGTAATGTGAACATGCAACTCAGCTGGGAGGGTAGGATCGAATATACCCAATGCCTGGGCTTGTTTAACTGCCAGTTTTGCCTGTTAGAAAGCATCCTGTTCTGTTTTCCCCCAGTCCCATAGCTGCCCCTTTTTTGTGAGTCTGTACAGTGGCCTTAGCAGCTGCGCTAGATGAGGTATAAAGGAACACCAGAAACCCAGTATACCTAGAAACTCTTGCAGCTGCTTTGATGTTGTAGGGACTGGGAACGCCTGAACCTTATCTATGACAGCACTGGGTAGTACTTTGGTCTTTCCTGACCAAACCACCCCCAGGAATTTTACAGACAGGCCCAGACCTTGCACCTTTTGGGGATTTATAGCCCATCCCCTCTGTTGTAAATAGGCGGTTAATGAATCTGCCGCCTGCCCTACTGCCTCCAGTGAGTCGTATGTCAGCAGGAGATCATCAATATAATGATACAGATTAACATCATCAGGTTTTTCCCCAATCAGCCAGGTCACACACCACTAGATTGTGACAATACGTTGGTGAATGCACATACCCCTGTGGCAGGACCTGGAAGGTCCACTGCCTGCCTCCCCACGTAAACGCAAATTGATCTTGCGATTACTCAGCAATTGGGATACTGAAGAACACATTTGCTAAATCTAAAAAACCTATCATTGTGTTCATCTCCCTACTCATCGTACCCATTAGGGAGGCAATATTGGGTACAGCTGCATGAATAGGCAGCATGACCTTATTTAATTCTCTGTAATTACTGTCATTCTCCACGTGCCATCCGACTTCCGCACTGGCCATATGGGGGAATTACATGGTCTGTGTGCAGGTCTTATAATGCCCACTTTTTCTAATTCCTGCACCGTTCTCGATATTTCATCTTGTCCACCCAGGAGTCTATATTGCCTTACATTAGTAATCCGGCACATTTTCGGCAGGCAAATAGGCCCATGTTTCACATGGCCTCTTAATATTGCCTGCACCGCCCGGATACTGATACATCTCTGTCAAAGTCTGAACTCTCCCACAGTTGTCTGGAGAGCCAGACCCCATAGAATATCTATACCCAAGATGTACTCCTGGACTGGGGCAATAGATACCTTATACTCCCAGGGTGGGAGACGCCCAACCCCCAGTTTTAACCATGTTGGGGTGACAGGAATAGTCTGTCCCCCAAAACCACCAATCATCATTCTGTCTCCATCAAATTTGGTTGAATCTCCGTAAATAATTGATGTTTCTGCTCCAGAGTCCACTAATGCCATAACTCTTTGAATGTTTTTTCGGGACCAATAAATTGTTAATTCTACATAGGGCCTCCGGTCCTGTCTGGAGGCCCTAGGGAGACTAACATCCCTCATCACACCATGAATTGAGCTATGTCCAATTCTTTTGCTTCTGGTGGCTCAGGCATTGTAGCCCAAGACACCTGAGGCAGCTTTTTTTTCCTATTAGGAACAATGAAATCTTCTAGGTTCCATGTCGTTGTTGGCATTCTCTCTATAACCCTTACCCTTGGTTTCTTAGGGTAGGTCTGAAATTTTTGGCTGTCCTTTAGTTGTTTCCACAGTTGGAGAAGGATATGGTTGGGCTGGCCGTCAATCTTAGCAAATTGGACCCCAGCCCAAATTAAATAATTAAACATTTGCTTTCGGGAGACCCTTATGGGTCCCGATTGAGGAGCTCGAGTAGACGGCATTTTGGTTTTAGTCACCAGCAAGACCTCAGCTTCTTTTAGTGTCCGAATGTTGCACCTATTCCGCAGGCATTCTGTTTCTCCTAGATCAGCCACTAACTGCACAGCCTGCTGGACAACTGCTTCTGAGGCCACTATGGGATTTAATATAGAGACCAGAGTACCATACAGATGGGAGCGAGCTTGTTGTAAAATTAGGTCTCTCATCCCCGCTGAGAATTTGACCAGATCTGGGCCATCAAAGGTATCTTCATAAATCGCTTCCTTTACACCTAGTTCAGAGATGTAATTTTGAAGGTCCTCCATGGAGGACCACATCCCTGTATGTAAAGGAATGTCAGATTTATTGGGCCATACCATACAGCAGGCTGCCATTAACCGTTCTATTATAGAATGGTTTTCATCATTATATTGATTACCTGCATATAATCTCTGTCTGAGAGCAGAATGGACAGTCATTGTGGCCAATTTGGCTATTTCCAGGCCATTCACCAGAACACTTTCTGCCCCAGAATCCCACAGTCTTAATAACCAAGCCAGCACACTTTTTCTAGGTTTCTGCCTGAATCGTTGGACTAAGTCCATCAGTTCTGTTGCCGTGTACGGTCAGGCTGTTACATGCAAGTGGGTTTGAGCGGGGGGCCACTGATCAGGCAGCACCCCTGCTGGTCTGTCCTGTACCTTTTTTGTTTTTTGAGTTATAACAGGACAGACTTCTAGTGCACCCGTCAAAATTGGAGACTCAAGATCTGATTTAGATTGTTTATTTTCCTGATCAACACAGTCTGTTGATTCAGGAGCCTGGTCATTGTTTATTGAAATGTTACTAACTTGACCTATTGGAAGACATAGAATTGTTTTTTTTCCTGTTAATATGCCAAGTTCCTGTTCTAACTTTTCAATACGATCTTTTAAAAGTTCATTTTCGTTCACTAAAGTATTATTCCTTATTTCAGCATTGTTTAAAGCATTTAGTAGTGGCCATGCCACTGTAGAAGCAGCTAGTTGTCTTTCTCTTGTGACTAATATATCTTTGCCTAGTCCCTGAAAGTAATCCGCTAGGCAATATGGGGAAACGTTTCCCACAACACATAGGGGACCCCATTTTTCAATGATAATTGCCAAATCATAATAAGGGGATCCCGCAAATCCTGGGATCTGCCCTGGAATTATTTTATCTAGGGGGGTAGTGTTCTCCCCCTTGAACCATTTACAGAAATTCCAAAGAAAGGGCATAGTGTAAAAGGACATGGTGTAAGTTTTAATATATTCAGCTTGCCTGCCTGGCTCGCCAAGTGAATAACCAATGAAAAATATATAAAGGAATATTATATAATCAAATAATATTAAGATATTATAATAATGAAATAAGCAAGAGAGTTATGCACAGCGAGACAAAGAGAATAAATAGGATGCTTATCTGTGTTGCAGGCTTGCTCAGGAAACTCCAGTGGAATGTATCTTCTAAAGACAGAGAGAGAGATCTTTCCCCCCTGGTAGTCAGCTCTTAAATGGGTCTAGGAGAGGTGGAGCCAGGCTCCACCCCTTCCTGCAGCACAGGTGAATTGCTTTCACCTGTGCTCCCAGGGCTGACTCATTGCTTGCCTCAGGTGATTAATCAGAGGTTCAGGCCATGACTCAGCAGTTCCCATACACCACTATGTCATAGCTTTCCAACTACACAGTGGCCTCCAGCTCCTCCTGTTTATTACCCATGCTGCATGCATTAGTGTAAAAGCACCTGAGCTGGGCCTCCTTTTGAATGGCAATAGCCCTAATACACTTACGACCATACTCAGATGTTTCCATAGCCACCAACCTCTCACCACCTCTTGTGTTTTTCCTACAAAAAGATGAGTCATCTTCCTTCTTCACCAAGACACAAGACTGTGGGGTCTTACTAGCACATTGCTCTCCTACAAGCACTGGCATGTTATGTACACGCTTTGTTCTAATGACCCCAGTTACACCTCCACCCCCCTTTGTACGTATTTTTAAGCTCTATCAATGAACCTTCCCAACTCCCATCTTAAGATCCCTTTTCACCGGTGTGATAAGCTACTCCTATCAGTTGGATAATTGTTATAACTGTGGCCATGAAATGGTAGTTACTCTGGGGAAATGTGTTTGTGGATGGCTACAAATCTGTACAGTCAACTTCACTTAAAGCGAAGTGCTGTCTTCTCTTAAAGGAAAGTAGTATGACTACTGATGCCAAAGGCAGGTTCAGGAATGGCTTAGCTATGTAGTTGTTAATTTGGCTAGATCAGTTGCAACTTCAACTGTGTAAAAAAAAAAAAAAAAAGCCAACAACAACAAAAAAACCACTGCGTAAATAAGAATGGTTCAAGATATGTATGTTTTGCTGCTTCATAGTGGATAAGCAGTTGCATTCTTAAGGTCATTGTTGAGCATCTCTTGGGTTATGTGGCAACCACAAGTTTCTCCTATAGTTAAATAATCACCTGCAGAGCATTTACTGTCATAAAAATAGTAACAAAATGATAAAACCTTAACTTCACCTGTGTGTTAATTGTCACCAGTGCGCTAGTGGAAGAATTAGTAAATAGGTTGTTAAAATACTTCTGAGATTTTTCTCAGCACTGAAGTCCTGAAAGTTATTTTAGGTCAGAAGATGACACAGTGTTAAGGAAACAAAAATTTATTGTTGCACTTTAATTCCTGCACCCCTATTGCTGAACAGACACAAATTTTGCTGCTAAGGATTGCTAGTGATGTCATCAGGTTTCATCTCTACTCACTGCATCACTAAGTGATTTCATCTTTCCTAGGAAGCAAGTATTTCAGCTCTAAGGTCTTACATGTGTAAACAGTCTTATAATTAAGGAAATACATCATTAGGATTAGGAAGTAGAAATGACCTTCATGTTTCATCAGCAGTAGTCAAGATCAAAACCTGTTTGTCCTGTAGTAACTTACTTCTGCCACAACACATTGGATAAATGAAAAGGGAAATCTGTGAGATGTGCAAATTTTATGTAGTAGTTCTGGCACACAGTGGTTGCTATTGCCTATGTAGGCCTTTGTAAAGTCTGCTTCTGATTACTCTTTGCAACTCTTACACTTTTTTTTTTTTTTTTTTTTTTTTAATTAATCAGGTTGGTTCTTGCTCTGAGTGGCAACGGGCTGAATTTACTTGAAGTTAATAGATTTGGTCTCACCTAGTGAAATACTATAGAAAGTGGTGGCAATTTAACTATTATATAGACACTTGTTTCTAAACAGCGTATTAAGATAAAATTGTAACTGCAAGTATAATTTACTTTGTCTTTTTTTTTTGGCCTGATCTTGGAATTGGACTTGATTTAGCTCCTGGACTTTCTGAGGGCAAACTGAACTCAAATCAGTCTTTCTAATGACTCAGATGAAACACTTGATCTGGATTCCTGAGCCAGAGACTTAATATATTTTGAATTATGTAATAGAGTGAAAAGATGTTCAAGCTGACAACAGAATTTTCTGTGTTTGTATAGCATTTAACTATTTGTCTGGCATCTATCAAGGAGGAAAAATGTCTTGTCTTGCAAAGTCTACCCACAAACTTTAGCTTTTAGTTCAAAAAGCTTCTGCTTCAATAGAATTTATTTATCATAATTCTGTGGTTTCAAGAACAGCAGAACAATGATGATGTTACTTTAGTTAATTCAATTTAGAGGGAATTAATGCAGAATTATCTTACTTTGTTGTTTATGTAAGTACGTCTTCTGGAACGTAGAGAGGGAGATAGGAATTAGCAAAACTTTTAGGCAAAAATTCATACAGTCTTTCTGCTCTGTCCACTTTTTATTAGAGTTGGATTTCACTGCCATTTGATGGCAGATACTGATATGGCTCTGCCAACGCAGGCTTCCAGTGAAATAAAATGTGATTAAAAAAAAAAAGTTGACCCAATATGGGTAATGCTATTAAAAGAAATACAATCAATATAATGGTAATTTTTTTTATGAAGACAGACCTGTTGATGAGGAGGAGGATAGGATATTACAGAAGTCGCACTTCCTGATTTGAAGAATTTTGTAGTCTTTAAAAGTACTGTATCTGAAAAATATATTTTTTAATTTTTATTTCTCTATCAGTAAAAGTTTTTACTAGACAGAAGCGTGATTGAATTCTTCTTGAGGGCTGTTTTCCCTTCACTTTATCAAAACTCAATTACTATACTTGAATGTGCAAGATTGGCTATGATTCCAAGTCAAACTTCTGAAACTTTTTTTAGTACTGTTTATGGACACCCCCAAAAATTATTTCGTTGTCTAGAAAATTGCAACTCTCAGTTGCAATTCTACCATGAACAGAGTTGGGGCTGGAACCCAGCTCTGCCTTGACTGGGTCATGGGAAGGAAGGTACGGTTAGGTGTTGGAGAGAAGATAACTGTGCTTTCAGCCCCTAATGCTGCCCACCTCAGGAAAGGTAGAGAAGAAGAAAACTAACAAATGTGTATAGAAGCTCCAAATTTTATTGCAATGGCCTCCATGAACTGGAGCATGTAGCATGTAGAACCAGCACATGACCTTTTCTCTGGTAGCTGGGACCAGCTGTGAGGATTTTCAGCCCGACATTGTACCCAGGAAAGGCCTTGGCAGTCTTCTCTTAGTCCAGGGGAGCGGCTTTGTGTCTTGGCTCACCCTTGCTTCCTGGACCACATCTTTAAGCAGCTGCTGGGGAATGCCTTGGTGACTCTGGTGGTCCTTGGCTGATGTAGTTCTGGGTGCAACTGCCAGCACCTGTGTCATGGCTGATCCCACAGCATCTTCGGGGTCAGCTCTGGGAATCTGGGGCCTGAGATTGTAATGGGGAGCGGCTTCGGGTTCGGACACACCCTCCCTGTCTGGACCTGTGGCTGCCAGCTTCTGGGGAATCTCTTGAAGATCCTGATGCCCTATGGCTGGAAGATATCAAGGTCCATCTCTCAGCAGCACTTCCTAGGGCTGCTGCATGGCTGCCCCCATGACATCCTTGGAGCTGGTTATAGATATCTTCATCCTGATGTAAATGAGAGTGGATTGTTCTCTGCTCCATCCTGGTCTGGCTCGACTGGCTGCTGCTCTCAGGCACCCCGGAACTGTGAGCTGGCCCCAGTACTGCCTGGCTGGAAGTGCTGCTCTCATGTGCTATAGAGCCATGCAATGGCCCCAGTCCCTGCTCACTGGCATTGCTGTCGTCAGTAAGATCTGAGTTGGCACCAGAGGCTGCAAGGGGAGGCAGGAAGGTGAGAAGGACAGACCTTCAGCTCTGCTGTGGGAGAAGCTCACATCTCTCTTTGGTGAGAGAGGTTTTGACAAGGTGCCAAGCCTTGCCTGGCCCCAGCCCAGTGGCGTGTGGCTGTCTGTCTCTTACCAGTGCTCACGCTGGCACAGGTGTTGCACTCCCAGGTATCTGTGCTGTTGCTCAAGTAGGAACACTGCCGGTGGGTACCTTCTGCAGCACAGGAACTGCACAGAAGCAGCTGCCAGGGCCTGGGAAGACAAACAAGTTGTGGATGTGAGGTCAAAGTGAGCTAGACACATGAGCCTGACAAACCAGAGGTCAGTCCTTGCTCCCCCAGCCTGTGATGAGGATGAGATCCCAGGCAGAGCCCCAGAGGGCTGCTGAGCCAACTCACCCCTCTTCTTCTGCCTGCTCCCTGCCTCGTTGGTAAAGGCACTCACTGACATCGCAGCACCCGTGCCTGTTTCCCAGCAATGCATAGGCATCATTGTCCTCCCATGCTGGTCTTCTGTCAGTGAAAGGAGGGAAAATGATGAGTCCCCACTACTCCTGAACTAAGGATTACCCAAGGTATCCCTGCTTTTCCACCCTGACTCCATTTCCAGCTCCTCCGTGAAGATGAGACCAACACTCACAGGCAGCAAAAGGCCGGGCCTCTGGGGCAGTCTCTGGGAAGGCATAGGTCTTTTGGCCCCATGTCTTGAGAGCCAATAGGACACTAACCTGTCTGGGATTTGGATTCCCATGATGCACATTTCTGTTTTAAACTTGTCCTTATCTCTGCAGTGGGGGCACTGGAAGCATTTAATACCTGCGCACATTGCCTGTCCCTGCAGCAGAAACACAAGCAGCGTGAGCTTGAGCAGGGCTTGGTGCTGCTGAGTGCTGCCACACCTGCAGGGTGAGAGGAGGGCTCCTACCTGAATGCAAGCCCGGTGAAACCATGCATGTTTGCAGGCTGGACACACCATGGTGCTGTAGGACTTTTTGTCTCCCACAGGATCCATGCAGATGATGCAACTGGTGTCTTGCTCTGGAGCTGCTTCCACTGCCTGCTGAGGGCTGTGCTCATGGCAGAAGGAACTAGGGGAAGATGGAAGGGATGGGCAAGATGAGAAGAGCTATGAGGAGGGCAGAGGAATGGGAAGGAGCTCCAGGCCTTGGCTGTGTCAGGCTGCTGGGAGGTATCATGGTAGATTCCTCACTTTCTCAGCTGGTGCCGACAGCAGGGAGTTGGCGGCTAACAGGCCAAGCATCACAGCCCTTACCTGTACTTTCCAAAGTGCTGACTGACACATTCGCCCTCCACAGTGCAGGGGAGATGGAAGCTGCGTTCACAGCCTGTTTCTGCGCAGGTGATGGAAGCCCCTCTCTTGCCACAAATGAAACAGTGCTGGAAAGAGCAGAGCAGCCCCATCAGTGGCCAGCTGTGGGCCCTGTGGGCAGGGCACAGGATGTGGGCACAGCTAAGTCACACTGCATAGCCATCTTGTGGACAAGATTCTTCTGCCAGAGCAGGATTTTCTCCTGGAGCTGGTTGGAAAGGCTGATGTTCCTTTCTTGAGAGCAGGCTAAACTCATCAAACCTCTCCTGGCACAAATCTCCTTGCTACAGTCAGGACCTCACCTTCTGTTCTGCCTGCTGGATTGTATGTCTGATGTCTTCAGGGCGCAGCACTATGATTCTGTTCAATACTCTTCCTTTTTGAAGCAGACTGGTGGAAAACATCTGTACAGGAGAAAAGAGTAAGATCTTGTTAGGACAGAAATGAAGGAACCATTGCTTAGAGGAAGGTGGAAAAAGCCCCAGAGGAACTCACCGCACAGAATGCATGGACACAGATCCCAAAGTCCACATGTTTGGGCCCACAGATGCTTGGGTCAACATCTATCTGCCCACACAGCATGCATGCTGGAGAGGAGAGAGCAAATGCAGTGAGCAGCTGGCAGGACCAGGTGTCCCCAAGGGCTGTCCCAGGGGCCTGCTCTGTGCCCTGCTTGCTGAGGGGCAGCTCTGGAGGCTGTGGAGGGGAAGGGGGTATTGCAGGCACAGTGCTCCCAGCAGGCAGCCACAGCCCAACCCTGGCCAAGGGGCTGAGGAGCCCTGCTCACAGCAGCTGGGGAGACCCTGCATGCCTCTCAGTCACACCACTTGCACCCTTCTGCCTAGTGGCAGGGGCTACATATAGGGGCTGCACTTAGGGATACTTTGATCTCACCCAGCTCCCCTGATTCTGGGGCCTCCTGCATCCTTGCAGACATGGTACACATTGACAGTGAGCACTTGCAGAGCTCCTGCCCTGACAACACTGGGCTTTCTCCTCTGCACACTCCTCTGCCAACCCTGAGGGAGAAATAGGATGATGGTGAGTTTGCAGCTTAGGGCATGTCAGCAGCCATGCGCAGCCCCCTCCTCTCTGCTCTCTCCGCACCTCACCAGGTCACACTGATGCTGCCTGACCCCAGCAGCCTTTGCTCTGCTCCCAGCCCTGCATGTCATAGTGGGACCACTCCCTGCCACC
Source organism: Phasianus colchicus (assembly GCF_987193195.1). NCBI lineage: Eukaryota > Metazoa > Chordata > Aves > Galliformes > Phasianidae > Phasianus > Phasianus colchicus. Next base: position 21,971,914 of record NC_143438.1, on the reverse strand, counting down.
ACTCTGACATAGTCACCACCTCACCATGGTGAGGGCCTTTGGTACCCAAGCAGGGGGATGACAGTTCTTGCAGCCAGTGCAGAGTGAGTAAGGTGCTTGGGGCTGACCATGCTGCAGAAGGATGTCCTCTCTCCACCTGCTGGCAGTAGGGCTGCCCCTTGGCCAGGGCTACAGCCCTAGAGCCACACTCAGACATCTCTGCTTTTTCACCCCGATCCTGTTTCTAGCTTCTCCATGAAGATGAGGTGAACGCTTATAGGTAGTGAAGGGCCAGGCTTGCCAGAGCAGTCCCTGGGAAAGCACAGCTCTTGCAGGCTCACCGTCTCGAGAATCAGCAGTACAATACCAATCTGAGTGGGGTTTTCATCCTTGCAGTGAGCATTTCTCTACAAAATCTCTTCTTGTTTCTGCAGAGGGGCCACTAGAAGCAGGGATGCCACTGTTCAGGGGCTGTCCCTGCAGCAGAAACACATGCAGGAGGAGTGTGAGTGGTTCCTGGTGCTGCTATGTGCTGCCGTGCTGCAGGATGAGAGGAGGGCTCCACTTGGATTCAGCCCCACCAGAACCAGGTATGTGTGCTCTGCAGGAGCTGGGTGCTCTCTTTTTTTTCTTACTCGCTTTTTAAAAATATTTTAATACAAATTATAAAGAAGAAGTTTGGTTGCTTATATAAATTAACTATACATATATTTTATATGTGGTCCAAGACAATTCTTTGGTCAAAGCAGCCCAGGCAAGCCAAAAGGTTGGAGGTTCATGGGCTATGCCTAATGTACTTCCAGTTCAGCAAGTTTAGAATCTAAAACCACTATGGACTAATAGATGAATAGTATTTTTAGCATGATAATCTACTCAAGGCTTGATTTCTCTGTTTTAGTTGCATTTTTGTTGTGTTATTATCATTAAAGATACCATTTTGATTTTTCATTTAACAGGAAAAAAAGTCATAATCCTGGATAGGTAGATGCTTGTTTAAAAAAAAAACAAAACTTCACACTAGTGCTTATATGAGGAATTGGTCATTGAGGAAGGGAAAAATTAGGCCTATTCGTAAATGCAGAAATCTTTTTTTAGTTGCAGTGGGCTGAAGACTACCATGTTTCCACATCTGGAGAGAAACTGGTAGAAGCAAGTTTTGGGTGTGATACGATTGCTTCAGCAGAAAATGTTAAGGAATACTGGAAGAATCTGAAAGGCCTACATTTGCAAAGAACTAAAGAGCTTCAAGGATGAGAATGTAGTTAAATTAGGTTAATGGCAGGGATGAAAGAAGTTAGTAGCTGGCTGCGGTTACAGTAAGTCCTCTAGGAAATGATAATATTGGACTTCATATTATCTAAAACTGATTGAACAATGAAACTGATGCAGAGGAGCAATAGAAAAAAATGTAAAAAAATATTAATGAAGTAAGTATGAAGCTCATAAACCGATAATGGAGAAAGTAAATTAATTATAGGGAATTAAAAGTGCTGACAATTATGAAATCAGATATGCATAGAACTAGCTATATCTCTCTTATTTTATAATATTAATTGAAAAATTCAGATATTAATTATTGACCAAATTAATTACAAAGGAAGCGAACAAAGATTTAAAGTAATGAGTAACTAGTGAAAAGCCTGACACTATCTGATTTTTGGTGCCGAGCAAGGAGTGGAGATTTACAATAGAGAGCATGACAGTCTGCAGCATTTATGACTCTGCCAGGTCTGGTAATTGTAGATCATCATTTCAAAAAAAGGTAACAGAGAAGATGGTAGAGGATCTTATTTAAAGGAAATGTCCTCAGCGAACTGAGGGCTGAACTAAAACAGAAAAGTATTAATTTCATCACAGTGTTATAAGAATGAAGTTTTCAGCAAGACATAGGTCTGCCACTCCAGAGTCTCATTTATATTTTATTCAGTCCTAGCTGTCTTGCATACATGAGGTTAACACTGCTGAATTCAATACAGTTTATAGTAGTGCAACCTCTAAGGATGCAGCATTAGTAGGAACTGCATTCTATTTGCATGCTTTATAATGGGGTTAGAGAAGAAAATGTAATTTCCAGTTAAGTGTGTGGTTACTGTGGATGCAGGATGTAACTACAGATTAGGTTATCAGTGTCTAGAGCAGGTACAGAGTAGTCCAGAGATGATGCCTAAGATCTTTGATGAAGTGTGGGAGTTATCTAGGAATGAACATTGTCAGGCTTTTCTTCCTTTCCTGCCCTTCAAATGGAGAAGATGAAGTCTATTTGGAATATTTAAATACCATTTTTTCAAATATGAACAAATAAATACAGACAAGAAAGGTGTGCACATTGCAGCTGTAAAGCTATTATCAAACTTAGTAATGTTTATTTTCTTCCTGAAATTCTGTCTGTGCAATCTATTAAATGGTTGGGTTTTTTAACTTTTATTTTCCTTCATGTTGCAATTTAAATTATGAGAATTCTGTTCTCTGGCTTTTGTTATTGCTTGTCAGAAATGAGATGAGAGGACATAAAAGTAACATTTGCTTTTGAATTTTAGTACAATTGTTCTATCTTCGATCTGCTTTATTATACAATGAAGATGAAGAAAAAGATAAGATTAAAATTACACTCACTGACCAGCTCAGTGTAACCTTTCAAAGATAGCATGAAGTTCTTTAAATTACATACTTATTAGCAGAAAATCATAAGCTTGTGGACAGTTGCTGACAAGTATTATGTATGATATTTCCAAATAAACTCTGTCCAAATCCTTCACTTTGGAAATAGGCTGCAGTTGCTAAGTAAACTCGTAAGCCAGCAGGGATATTGGCACTATGCCTGAAAAATCAATTCCTGTCCTTAAACTTCATCTGATACATATTAGGAAAACCACAACAGGAACTAATTAACAGATTCCTGAGTTAAATGTGAGTACAGACCAAATTAAATTTTCTATATATTTCAAAGGATTATCATAGCGTAGTGGGAAGAGCACAGCTTCCTTGTTTCATTTTTAATGTTTCCATTAAAAGAATTGAATTGCTTAAAAAAAAATCCTTCCTCTTACCAAAACATCAGCTTATGGACAGCATTATGGTGTATATGTTGTGGTCAGTAACCCATTCTGTACTTTTGTTTGCATCATTTTCGTTCTTTGTACAAATGGCTTTGTCTTACTTTCTGGTATTCCAGTCTAGAACATAGAAAGAACAGTTTAGGTGAGAAAATAAAAACTTGATTATTTCCTTCCCTACAAACCTTTCTCTACAGGCCTTACAAAAAATAATACTAACCTAACTGTACTTTCCACATAGAAATCTGAATACAGAACCTGCAGGTCAGCTACAAAATATATTCATTTTCTAAATACAAGGCTAACTACAGATCGTGCTCTCCAGTGAAGTTGTTTCCAATATTTCTCCTACTAGTTCATCTAAACAGACAATTCAAAATGCTGTACAGGATAAGCCAATATGCTCAATAATCTCAAAGTAGGAATCTGTGACCAATTCTCAAAACTTATAGCAATTGATTTTTTTAATATAAATTCATGCTGTTTTACTGCTGTTCACTGCATTAAATACCAGTTTCGTACTTTCTGAACATGTAGATACTTATTGCAGTTGCTAAGAACAGGTTGTAAATCTGTGAACTGAAATACATTGCTAAAGCACACTAGAAATAATATAAATAATACAAGTAGCATCTAACTACTAGAAAACATTAGAATTTCTTGAGGCAATTGTATAAATTGTATAAATTGTATAAAACTGACAGTTACCGAAACTCCTCCTGCTCAGTAGACCAATGGCAGGTGAATATTAGAAAAGCAACTGGTTTATCAGTTTGTAAACCACTACAGAGGGAAGTAGTGACTAACCAGCTAGCAAAACCTTCATGACATAGGCCAACATTCCAGGTGTACAGCAGGAAGGAAAGATTGGGCTTGTTGTGCTACTGCATTCCTGCTCTGAGAATATGTGATATGTTCTCTATCAGAAAGAAGGGCTGCAGTCAAGGCTAGCAACTAAATTTGTATAGCACAATTGCAGTGGGGGTTCTCTGCTAGCTGTGAGTGGCGAGATGCTGAGGAACTTTTCCTCCTGTAGGAGTGGAAAATGGAAGTCTGGAAAGGTAAATTTGGTGATGATGTAGCTATGGCCTTAGTGAGAATGCTGTGAATGCCAGTGTCTAGGGTACAGTAATGAGCCCTCAGAGCCCAGTCTGTCACACCAGCTGTTGGGATCAAAGTATTTATGGAGATACTGGCTTTTGGATACAATAATATCCTGATTATTAGCAGACACTATTATTAAAGACAATGTGATACTTCTAGACAGCATGGACAAGAAGGCTCTTGTCCAGTTTTCATTACTACTTTATTTCTGTTTACACATATCACATTCTAAATGCAAGTTACTCTACACAGTTAGACTTTATTGTAGTAGTATTCCATAACTTTATTGTAGTAGTATTCCATTTTAGAATTGTCTATGTTGAAATGAGTGGTAAATGATTGGTGCATAAGTGTTTCAGTTCATTTGGCGAATTAAAACAGGTTCAGGAATTGGGATAGGTCTTCCTCTCATCCTGATTTTATTAAACTTGTAATGTGACTCAGGGAGAATTAATTGAAGTGATTGAATTCCCATAATGGCACAGTATATGCAGCATTACCACCCTGCAGCATGGGTGGATTAATGGATTTTTCATGAAGCCGCTTGAAACAGAGTGGAAGTTGTTAAAGAGCAAAATACTATGGTTGCTGCTGTGCTTAGAATGTTCAGGACTCTAAGTTGTTATGATGGGTGGAGCTGCCAGCAGCTTTGGTTAGTAATGTTACCAAGTAATTTTACTGTATCATCCTGTTCAGTTGCTTCTGTAATTTGCTTATTAATATTAGATTATAAATAATCTCTGTAGACAAGAAAGGACAATGGCAGTTGAGACTCTGGCATGGGGAATAAGGAGAAGATGCCAACTTGAAAACTCAGGCTCTTAGAGCAGTTCTCGAAACACTAATCTCTTCGTCCTCAGTGGTGTTTTCTACTGTGAAGGAGTTTATAGCGCATGTATAAACTTTTCCTGGAGATGTTCAACAGAACCTACAAAAGTGCTAGAGATTCTCTTGTACGCTTTTTTTCCTCTCTCCCCACAGTAAGCATTAGGCATGATCTGGAAGCAGACTACAAGGTCTGTCTTTTTGCTGTGAAGATATTGAGCAGGGCAAACTTTTATGACAGATATAAAACAGCGGCAAATCTGGGAATGGTTACAAATACTGTTGGTCTGAGCATTTTAAACTTTCAAGGTATTTGAAATTAACTTCTTGCTTTTGGGGAATGAGGCTTTGGAAAAGGGAAGCTCTCTCATTTCAGGTTTCTCATTTTTCTTCATTATGTGCCTAGCTCTTAAAAAATTACAACTATGTGGTGAAGAATTGCTAGTAGAAGAGTTTTTCCTGCTACCTGCTGGTAATTTTGTTTCATGGTCCTTAATCTTGGATGAAGCTATGGTGTTTGGAATGATTTAGATAGGCTTTTTCTTCTAGACATGAAATGTAGGTGGACTGCTGCTGCTATTCAGTATTTACATAATGAAAACCTGGTGTTCAATCATTACTCTTACGTAATCAAATTCTTTCTTTTTGATCCTCCATTACCACACCTCTCAGCAAGCAGATGTGTCATCCTTTGTCTAATATCTAAACAGAAAATGAAAGATGTTTTTCATGAGCAGTGTGCTTACTTAAGACAAGTTTAGGCACAAAGAGCTGAAGGGTAAGCATGCTTTTTACTCTAGTGGTCCACAGAGAAGATCCTCTTTCTGTTATCTTTTCTACTGCAACAAGAGAGCTCAAAGTAAACTATTTTCAAAGGCTTATCATTGTTACCTCACAGGGAGAAACTAGGGATTTCTGGATTATTATTATTATTACTATTTTTTCTGTAGCCCTTTTTGTTTAGGAATAGGATGTTTTGGGTAGAGGGAAAAAATATATTCCTCTGCATTGCTGAGAGTTCAAATATACAATCTACTTTCTTTTAATTGTAAGAGAGTGAGCAAATTTGGGATCTCTTGAGGCTTTTCATATTACTTATCCCATTTTCCAGACCTATTCTGTATGTTATCCTACCTCTAATCTCTGGTGACTTGTTTCCTTTTGCACAACCCTCTACCTCACAGTGCTCTTGTAGCTCTCAAGAGTTCCATCCCATGAAATACAGAAGTGTTTCTGTTGACAAAAAAAATACCATGTTTTTCTTGTCATGTTCAATATTTTTTTCCAAACTTATTTGCTATCTCTAGCTCTGGTTAGGATAAATAATTTAAACCTGCTAGATCTTTCACATTATACATGCAAATAAAAAATCACCCACTTCACAGCCACCTGCTATTCCCTCTACCATAGCACCTACTCTTTCAGTGTTTTTAATTTGAATCCAAGTTTTGACTGTCATTTTAAAATGAAATGAACAATTAAGCTTACTGTCTCTGAGTATTAAAATAATACTAAATAAAACAGATAGAATAACTCCAATCTGAGGAAATCACAGGCATGTACCTGTCTTAGCAAGCAAAGAATGTAAAAATAAGCACTCGTAACAAACAGTTCAGGTTATCAGTCCATTTTTCTCTCCTCCACAAAGACAATGTTCTTTGCTGCTTTCCTTTCCAGATGTTTACAAAAGATCTTTAACAGGCCATATATTTTAATTTTATTTTTGTGCCAGTATAGATTCTGCCTTAATTATTTCTCACTTGCTAATGCTGCTACTACAGCAAGCCTACTTATAGAAAGCCTTCTGCCCTTCTTATTGCAATGGTAAATAACCAAAGTCTTTTTACGCACTTGCTGTGTACTCTCTAGTCTCTTGATGTGACTTTGGTGCTTGTTGAGTCCTGGTATACTTGGAAGATTTAGAATAATAAGCACTAAAAGATGCAGAGAATCGCTAGTTTGGTGCCAAAGCCATTCCTCACATCAGAACAAGGTGAATGTGAAAGGCTTACAAGTCTGAAGTTTTATGGGAAGAGAAAGAAGTTACAGTTCCCGTTGGTATGCACATTAGTAGCAAAGGCACAGAGTACCTATGAACTTCAGCTGGATAGAGACCTACAAGGGCAACAGAAGTTCTTCAGTTCTTAGTGGGGGACCGAATCATCTGACATGACCCATCAGTTCTGCACTGATGTCAAAGCAATCTGGAATTTTTCTCACAAAATGCATGCCAAAGAGTAGAAAGCTTGCAAGTCATGCCTGTTCTTGCCTGAGCTACATGCTGGGGACTGGTGGCAGCCTAAGCAATATGGCAATGAGAACCAAAGGATGATAACAGCAGCACAGATTTTCAAGTTGAGGGCTTGGTTGTAAAGTGTCTTCCTCTACAAATTGATTCAGGCATTTGTTAATGCAAGAAAGTTGCAGGAATGGCAAGATTCTCACATTTTCTTATTGAAAATAATTCCAGACTTGTTAACCACTTCTGAAGCTTTTACTTAATGTGTTTTTCTTTGTTTAATTAATTGAATGATGGATAGTTATTGCGTTTCTAGATAACCACTGAATGTTCCTACATTGCTAAACTACTGAGAAACAAATTATTCTCTCAATACGTTTAGCATGAACTTTAATACTGCTCCAATTTAATTGGAAAAAAATCACATTTGCTTGAAGTATTTTATTTAAAAAAAACTGACTAAAGATCTTATACTAAATAATGTTCCAGCAATTGAAATTTATTTATAGAAGTTTTATGGAGAGGATCATTACAGAAAGCAAGTTTACTTTCATGTTATAAGAGGCTTCAGAACTAATACTGTTATTTTAAAACTTCATTTATTCTTTTTAATGTACTTGAGTGTTGAAATAACAGTTACTGCTGTGGCATTAGGAATTCAGCAATACGTCAGAAAGAAGAGGTAGATGAACTGAATATTTAAAAAAATAAATCAAAAGACTCTATTACTTTGATGTAGTAAAAGTAATAGGAAAAAAATGTAATATCTCTGCAAAAGTGCATTTAGTTCTTGAGCTACTCTTAGAAATTTTCTCCTTGGAAACATTTGCAATATGCTGAGATAATGTGATCATATCTTTACAGATGGCCTGTGGTTTGTATTCAGGATTCGAAGCCAATAATACCTTTTAATTTTTGTTTTACTTTTAAGTTAGTTTCAAGTTGCCTGGAGGAAGATTTTGGAAGAAAAAAGGGCTTTGTGAATCCTAAGCATTCACTAATGATATAACAAAAAGCTAAAGAATTCTATCAGCCTCTGAGATTTCATTTATAGAAGAATAGTTTTAACGTAAACACATTTTCAACAGCTTTCTGCTTGAGACACAGTTTTACAGCAATTATTTAGTTTGGAAAATAGAGGTTACTTAGATCAGGATTCCATTCTAATTTATTTCCTTCCTTGGTTTGTTTATGAAAGCTTACTTTAGAGATGAGGGATCTTTTTAGAATTAAAAAAGTAAAATCATTGCTCTGACAAACTGGAATGTCTAGGAGATATTAGCAGTTCTGTCTGTTCATCAGTTCATCGTTAATTACTTGGATCTTGTGAAATAACCAAACAGCTTGGGGAAAAAAATTACATGTAGTTAGAAAGAATGAAGAACTGAAGAATACGGTCTGTTTAGTGACTATCCTAAAATATTTTCTGTATATTCACTACAGTAGTCAGATATTTTAGTATAACATGATATTTTTAAAGGAAATCAGAATCCAATTTCAAACACTGTATCAAATCAGAATTAAAATGTTTGTTTTTAGGTCTAAGAATTAACTTCTCTTGGTTACTTCTTTAGAGTGGAGAAAATCTCCTTTTGAGGCTTTATCAGTAATTTTTGAAGGATTTTCTGTTTTAGAGATTGTTTTGCACTTTGTACTTTGCCAGGTTGTAATGTGTATTTTTTCTGGGAATTTTTTTTTTATGTCTGTGAGCAACAACTCAAATACAAATGCAGAATTTATACTATTGTTGAGATACACAGTAATACAGAACAATTAGAGTGTAAAAAAATGGTTCATAAAATTTCACATAGGTATGTAAATACTACAGTGTAGAGGTCCTTTATACTTGCAAAATAGAGCTTTCTCATTTTATTCTGCATGATAACTTTGAGACCTTTCAAAGAAAAGTCAAAGGTAACTCTGACCTGCAGGAAAGGGCATGCAGCAATTATTTTGCTGATGCTTAGTAGCATACAAAACATTTTGAAACAAATGTGAAATAATGGTTTGTTGAAGCAAGCAGAGTCTGGATAACTTTAACCAGTCATTTTCAAGAAACTAATCACAGAAGACAAAACCAAGTACATCTTCAGCGATGGGCTCAGTATGTGCATTGAAGACATTTTGTCTCACAAGAGAGCAGTAGTACAAGAAGAATGGATGGATAGAGGCACATAAAGTAGTTCAAATTGCCAGACAGAAGCTGTTATCCAGTTCCACACTATTAGCAGCTACAGAATACTTATCAAACAAAGCTAATCCATGTGTTGGTCTGAGACTTCGACTCAGAAGATTTAATTGCTCTAGTGTGAAATCTATGATAGCACCAGCACCTTTCCACTATAAGGCCATCCTTGTTCTGCATTCTGGCTTATTTGCATGCATTATTTTGCAGAGTATATCTACAGTGATCACTGTTAGAATGAATGAATGTTTTACAGTGGCATATGTGACTTTAAATGACTTGTGAAGATGGAATGGTTATTATTTCTGGTTTAGTTTGCTTAGAGAATTATAATGAATAATATTCACACAAATACAGTAACAGTTCAAAAACATCAGTAAGTGAGAGGACTTATTCTAAACACTAGTGTCTTACTGGAAAATCGCTTCTAAAAGTTGAAAGTTTTTGGTGCCAAATTTAGCTTGGTCAGAGTAAGTCATTTGGTCTTTTCCAGTATTTTAAACCTCATGCCTTGATTCTAGCAGCATTTTATTTCTTCCTTTTAAATAATGGGTTGATGAGTAGAGATTCCAGAATAGAGTATTGAAATGGAGAGTGGTACCATGCTGTGCTGTTCCACTTGAGAAAACTAAGCTCTTTAAAAAAATGTTTGTATGGCCCAGTCTCTTACTGCTAATTACTAGATATGTGTCTGATAATTATTTTACAGCTAAAATTGCTGTCTTGACAAAAATGGTTATAAACTTTGTATTATTATCTCATATAAAAGGACTACTGATAAAAGTAAAGAGCAACTCCAAAATGATCTTCAATCTTTTTTTTTTTTAAATATGAAAACCTTCAATGTTCTCACTTAATTATAAATTCATATCCTTTTGTTTCCATTTTCTGTGTGACATGCACTTTAAATATAGCATTCAGTAGGTAATATTGAGCACTTAGGAAATTTTGTTATAAGAATGATTTACATGCCTTTCTACATACTGAATTACCAGTCTTGATTCAGTCACAACTGAAATATGAAAAATTATCTTTACGAGCTGTAACTATATACCCTCTGTGCTGGCTTCAACTTTCCTCTCCTTTCTCCCCTTCTTTTCTGTTCACAGAGGAGTTGTAGTAAACAGTAAAGAAAAAGAATGCCACCTTCCCCCCTACCTGAACAAGGAAGATGTCTCCAAAAAGTGTTGAGTGTAGTTAGTGCATCTCAACACGCTGCAAAGTTGTGCTTTCTGTCCAGATATCTTTCCAAATGAAAGCACCTCTTCCTGCTCTTGCACCACACACCATATCTTATTTTAAGAAAGAAGTTTCTGAATCAGAAAATCTGGAATCTTGAATAAAAGTAAAATTCTGGCTTTTGCTAAAGCTAACTGCTGAAAGCTTAGTATGTCTACATTACACACTGCTATAGCTTCTGCCCTGTCTGCTGTAATAACCTCCTGGCTTTCAATACAATAGCATGGCATATGCTATACTAACCAAAATGAAGTACATCTTTCAATTGATTAATTCTTTTCTAAAGCTAAGATTTTTGTTCTTTTTGTATCTTTTTGTAATACTTGGCTAAAGGGTTTTTTGTTTGTTTGTTTTAGTTTTTAAAAGCAAACTTCAAGCATTTATGATGGGATATTAAAAAAAATCCACAGCAAAATTTCTTTATAATTGAACAACAACTTATCAAGCTCAAATATTTTACTAGTTCATTTCTCTTGTTTTCTATCTCCTATTTTTTTAATGTATCTTCCAGAGCTAGAATGCTTATCCTAAATGTATATGTATCCTGTTCTTATTTGGAAAAATCACTGTATGGAGAATGTCAGATATAGTTGATAATGCTTTTATTCAGGGTAGAGTCCTAATTTAGAGGTTAATCAGTCAAAAGAGTTAGTTGATAATGTGGCAGAAAGGGCAAACTTTCTTTCTTCCAATTTAATGTGGAGGATTAGAGGACAAACTCTGATCAGGGAAAAGAATAAATCCTGAACTACTAAATTCCAAAGGTGTTTTGGTCCTCTGGTGAGCACTCTGAAAAGAATAAATACAAACATTCAACAATTTATCAATTTAATCATAATTTGTGTTCAATTTATGCTAGGCAAGCTGAGGAGTAGATATGAAACATTTTGAAAAGTCCATGCTTCTAGCCTGGTTTTGAAAAAGTAATCAATCCAGATAGTTAAATCCAGCTAATGTTCAGAGGCATTCAGAGGGACACTTCAATTAAGTATCACAACACTGTTATATTTCATTGAGATTAAAAACAAAAGAAAACAAAAACCCATGTAATTTTCTTCACTAAAAAGTTACACTTATGTTAAAATTTTGCTTTGAAACCAAAGTTTGTTAAATGTTGAGTCCAGTTTTATGTTTGTTGGATTTTCTCTTGGGATAAAGATTGAGTTTAGCGAGTTTCACCAATATATACAATCTCTGTATCAGCCTCCCTAATACAACATGACAGCACACCGGAAACATTCCTTGGAGAGAAATGCTACAGAGTATTAGAGGATTAAAAAAAGTAATGATTGACTCAAGTTGACAGACCAGTTATTTTTAAAACAGCTTCAGATAAGTTTTAAAATGCAAGAAATGCCCTTGCTGCCAAAATCTGTCCTATGGTAGTTATTTCAGGAACATGTGTGGCTTGATTTCTGTTCTTTATCAAGACATTTAATTCTGATGCTTTCTGTTTTGTTTAATAAAACTAAGATAAAGGTATATTTCTGAACAGTATCAGAAACAGCTTAGAACAGTATCTTCAAGGCACAGTCTAGTCTGAAAAACTTATTTAACTTTTGACTGGTTTCAAATTTTGAATAATTTCCTTACAGCCGAGTTAACAAAATGTATTGACTATTTATAATCCTAGCTACGTATCAAATAATTTTGCTTCCCTTAGCTCAGTATCTTGTTTATAATATAACATGTTACAAACATACTATAAGAAACCTTTCTTAGCCAAGACAGTAGGTATATTTAACTAAATACTGCAATTTTAATTTTTTTTTTTTTTAGTTTTAATGAAACTTGGGAGATGCATTCAAAGAAAAATCTTGCATAGAAGAAAGTTTACTTTAAATATTAAAGCCACTATTCTCATTATTACAAATGATTCTAATGAAAAATTACAGTTAATTTGATTGGACAATCTGTGAAGAGATCAAAGGTTATTTGTCAGAGATATTATTTATAGCAAAAAAAATTCACACATTTCAATGATACCACTTAATCATGATTTATACACTGCCTTAAAGCAGGGAATTATGACCCTCTGGACATTTCTTCTACTTTGTTGATTGAAGTTTTCCTGCAGTTGTAGATAGCTCAGTATGCTCCAGAAACCATCATGCAAAACTGTTCTGTTAATTTTGCATTGCATTGCACATTGTATGGTGAAGTCCTTGCTCCAATTTCTTTTTGTCCTTTTTATTGTAAATTGCAGGGCAAAATAAAAACAGAACTGGTTCAGAGAGACATCTTTAAAAAAAAAAAAAAAAAAAAAAAGACTTACTAGTGACTGGTCACATTTTGAAAAAGCTTGCATTTAAGGCTTTTGAACTGTTTGAGCTACCACTGTAAAACATCTGGAAAAAGTGTGGAGTAGTGTGTCCAAGAAGAAAATTTAGACAGCCTTTTTTGATAAGTCTTCTTTATGAAATGTGATGGGTACTCTTTTCTTACTGCATTTTTTTAAAGCTTCTGATTTTTCACAAATCCTGAATTCAGACTATTGCAGCTATGTTCCAGCTGTTCCAGCATAGACTAAATGAGTGGAAACAAGGGCTAGAAACTACTCATTTCAGCAAATTACATGTGGCATTTTAATTGCCTGCAGACATTAAATGAACAAGGAATGACACTGATGGCTTTATCAGGCAGCAAGGTACATCTGTCCTGGCTTTGCCTTTCTATTCAAGGACTCTTCCAGGTTGCTGCTGCTCCAGAGAGGATGCTGCTTCTACTGCTCAACTTGTTCCTCTCAAACTACCCTCACTGGCCACAGCCTGATCTAGTGGCAAGGGGATTGGAACTAAGCCTCTAGATCACAAGGAGCTGCGGAAATGGTGTTGTGATCTAGAGGCTTAGTTCCAATCCCCTTGCTACCAGATCAGGCTGCCCAGAATCGCATCAAATCTGGTCTTGGTTGCAACCACGGTTGGGGAATCCACAACCTCTCTGGACAGCATGTGCCAGTGCTTCACTACCCTCTGAGTAAAAGATTTATTTGTAACTTCTAACTTAAATCTCCTCTCCTTTAGTTTAAAGCTAGTCCCCGAGGACCTATCACTATAAGACCATGTAAAAAGTCAGCCCAACTCCTGCTTGTAAGCTTCCATTAAGTACTGAAAGGCCACAGCCAGGTCTCCCTGGAGCCTTCTCCAAGCTAAACAAGTTCAAATCCCTCAACCCTTCTTCATAGGAGAGGTGCTCCAGCCATCTCTGTGGCCTTCCTCTGGACCCACTGGAACAGCTCTGCATACCTCTTGTACTGGGAGCTCCAGGTTTGGACACAGTACTTGACAGAAGTACTCCAGATGCACAGTACTCCAGATGGGACTTCACAAGGGCATAGTAAAGAGAAACCATCCTTTTCCCTATTCCTGCTGGCCACTCTTCTACCTATTGCCCAGGTAGCAAGTTCTAATTATTTTATTCTGCATAAGTAACAGAGCTTTGGTAATGAATCATTTGGCCTCTGAATCAACCCCACCACCATTGTCCCTCTTCTCACTGCAGTGACCCTCAGCTTCCTCTTGTCTCTGAAATCCATTCCTTTATGTGTAACATAACCATTACACTTGGTATTTTTTTATTATTTTTATTTTTTAAACCAATATTTAATGAATTGCATGTGCTCAACAGTTAGGGAAAGAAATGTTAACCAAAATTTATTTTCAGACTATCACAGCAGTAATTACAACCTGTGTGTACAGAATCAGCAAGAAAATCTATAATTCTGCTGGAAAAAAAAAAAAAAAAAAAGTGGGGAAGTAAAAGCTTACAAACTTTTTGAAACAGCAATATTGTTTGCAAAGCATAGATTTTGTTATTGGATTGTCAGTACTGTCTTGCTTTTTTCTTTAGTTTTCTTCTTATTTACAAAAGAATATTTTTTTTTACAATTTACTAGTTCTTATTTTGCTCCCTAACTACCCTAATTTTAAATTGAATACAGTCATCTGCTTTACTGACCCATCCTTCCTCTCTTATTTTGAAAATGCTATATATAACTTGTGACTCACTGAATATGTTAAATCTTGTGCTTTTAAAACTATATTTGTAGTTATTGCTTTGGACACATGTCTAGATACAAAGATTTCGGTGCTGACTGATAAGCAATCTAATGAGTATAATGATTTGAGATCACTTAACAGGCTTCTAAATATAAAAGTGATCAGTTTTAAATATAAGATAAACTACCGGAGAAAGTTAACTGTTCTGAAGATACTGTTCACAAAAAACAAAAGGGTTTTCTCTATTTATATTTTTTATATAGGCATTGTATCCATCGATCTAGAAATATCTATGCACTTTGAGCACTTTGAGCAAATGTTCTGTGGTTGACTTGGAAGTTAACTCTAGCGACTTAGAATGTAGTGTTTCACCAGACAGAAAGCTTTAAGAATTTACACAACTTCTAATTTATAGTTAGAGAACCAGGTAATTTGCTATTCGCTTGTGCATGTAGCAAGCAGTCTGTCTATCTGCAGCAAACTCAAATGAAAAGAATGAGAGCTATATTTTGAGTATGCCGAGCTGAGAGTAACATGGGATTATAAACATTAGAAGCCTAATTAAACACTAAAACTTCTGCGAGGTTCAGGCTGGTAAATGTATATGTTTGCTGTACTATGATAGGAAGAATGATTTTGGTTGCCTAGCAACTAGATCGCACAAGCTACCTCTGTGGAAAATATTTGCATTTGATAACAAATTCAAAATGGGAACACATAGAGAATAAAATCTTTCCAGAACCTTTGGTCAAGTGACAAATTCACTGCATGTTATTACAAATTAAAATGGCATTGAGTTTAGAAATATTAGTGGGGATTGGGAGTATTTCATGGGAAAACTGCAGCTAGACAATATGGCTTAAAATCTTGTGGAAAATCTTGGAGTAGCTCTTAAGTACAAAGTACTAGGTGCATCCGAAGTACTAAAATACACCACCAGTCACCTCACTGCGTTCAGATCCACTGTTTGGTCTCTGTAAACATTCAGCAAGCATCAATGAATGGATGTCAATAGGCATAATTTTTTTTTCCACATGAAGGAATTCAGTTCTCACCTTTGATTCATCCATACTTCCATGGCAGATGCCATTTTGTCAGAGTGCTCCTCTGCTGCCATCATGGCAACAGCATGTAATGGAATATTGGTGGGAAAATTCAACCTCTGCTGCCATCTTTCTAACATTCACCTCTGACTTTGTGGGTCAACACAATAAAAGAGGTGACATTAGTTTTGGAGCAGCCCTTATACATCAACAGAATTATGCTGGATCCCTCTATGGGTGTTAAGAGATCTGAATGTAACAGTGTAGTATTAGGTTCAACACACTGAAGTCAGAACCATAGGAGACTAGTTGGGACACTCACTGCACTATACAGGATGGATCTTCAGAGGATTGTATGAAGTGGCTGGCTATGTAATAGTGACTGTAGGTTGTTGCCAGTGAGCCTATGACCATGTGGGTTTTGTTCTCTGCCTCCTCCAGAGCCCCAGATTCATACAACTTGTGGCCTTAAAATGAAATACTGTCACAAGCTCCATCCAGTTTTACAAGTCTTTTAGCAGAGGTTCTGTCTTGTAAGGTTCATATGCATAACACTATTAGCTCTAACACTTTTACCTCTAATGAGTCTACTGGTCTTTTTTGTTTCAGGAATGTTAAATGTGTGACTCATGAGCACGAAGGGTTGAAGTACACATAATGTAGGGAAAAGCTCACTGGTCTGGTACAGTTCAGATTATGGAACCAACTTCATTTATACAACTGCCAGCCAATTAAAAAAAAAAAAAAAGCGTATTTCTTTGCATTATAATGCAGTCTGTATATTAAATGGAAGACTCCATGCCCTACAGCCAATCATGAATTCATAGTTAAATACCAAAGGATTTGTTCTTCTGGTTTAACTTCTAGTCATAGTGTCTGTAAGGATGTGAAAATATATATATACATAGAGCTATAATGACAATTTGTCATTATGAAAATATAATTATGATAGGATAAGACATGAAAATTTGGTTTGCTTCAGGAAGTTTACTGTTGTGTTCTCTTTGTGTGTTTGGATTGTAGCTCTATCTGTTAAAAATTAAAGCATTTTTAGGTTGGACTTCAGAGATTATCTGATATTTTAGAACAGTCCACACAGAACTGCTCAGATAGGTTTCTTTCTGCTCAATGTAAGAAGCTATAGCTCTGAACTTAAATGCCTAGAGCAGCTACAGCGTGCTAATGAAGATCTCTGTTTCAGCTGTCGGGTATCAACAATGTTGGCAGCACAATAACTCTTGGAAGTCAGATGGTTTTTACAGTGCTTCGAGATTCTTTGATAGAAGTATTTTAAATGCTGCATTTATTGTTCTTCCAGATTCCTATTCAGAAAGAAAACATTTTTACTTCACAACATTCATTTGTTTTTAAAGCATGAAAGACTGCTATTGCTTATTATAATTAATGTGAAATTTAAAGTGGCAACGCTTGTAGCAAGTATTTTAAATAGATGCACAGTTAACAAGTGAATAAAAAGCAGACTGTAGCCACATTAAGATAATCATGTTACAGATAATCAAACTGAATTATCTTTTAATTATTAGATTTGTCTGATCTTATGTCTTATCACCTGATTTAAGGAATAGTAATGTTTATTCGTTTATTACAAAATTGCAGAGTAAGTTGGGTTGGAAGTAAACTCTGGATGCCAGCTGGTTCTGTCCACTTATTAGGGTTTCCTCCAGTGTGAGGCCCCAGCCCAAACACATCCCATTCCCTTCTCCATGACATCAGTGAAGCAGTCCTCTGCTGCTTCAGGTAGGAAAGAGCAGTGGATGCTCCATGCTGCTAGCTTGCTGGCAGTATTAGCATTTCCCATCTGGCACAGGGTTACACAGCCTGTTCACCTTGTGTTGCACCTTGTTTATGCTCTGAGTAGATGGACAGATCTTCAGCCTCTGCCATCCTAACTTAGCACAGAATCTGGCAGACTCCATGAGAGGCAATCCAAACATCGTTTGCTGGTACACCTGACACTGAGGCACAGGTGATGAAAACAGGTCATAAATGTGAGAAGGGTTGTGGATTTCCTTTTGTTTTTCTTTTTATTTTTTTAACTTGAGTTTTTCCAAGGCCTGAAAACCATGAGGTAAATTTGTTCTATTAATTAAATATCAACAGGTTGTGCCTACTATTTTTTATAAGAAGATCTATAGTTTGTAGAAGCTCTGTGATTTATAAATAAATGCAGCCTAAAATCCAGTAACATTTACAATTTAGAACTGTATTATGAGATGCTCTTTTAGGCTTACTGGGAAATGCAGAGTTCATTCAGTCTGAAATGACCAATCTGTTTGCTTGTAAGTAAAGGTGTGATATGAGGGGAAGTTTATAGGAAACAATGGTAATGGATATTAATTGAAAGAAGAAAATTTTGTTATGGCTATATGGACAATCTTGTTCATTGAAAAAAGTAGAACAGTGAAATGGATTTCCCACTCAGCCTGAGCAGTCTTCATGCTGTTAAAGTTCTGACTGCCTGAGGCACTGAGAAACCAAGTCTCATTTCAATAGCTGATGAGGCAGGAGTTTGGAGACCTGTTGATGTACCTTCAACTTAAATTAATTTTGATGACAATGTATCCATTTTATCCAAAGGTTAACCTACATAGGGTTGGGAATGACCTACTACCATATCAGAGGTCAGTTATAGAATCATAGACTCACCAAGGAAAAGACCTCTAAGATCACCCAGTCCAACTGTCCATTGGACACCATTTCCTACTAAACCATGTCCCTCAGTTTAACATCTAAACGTTTCTTGAACACCTTCCTGGGCAGCCCATTCCAGCGCCTGACCACTCTCAGAGAAGTATTTCCTAATGTCCAACCTGAATCTCCCCTGGAGCAACTTGAGGCCATTCCCTCGAGTCCGATTGCTAGTTACATGAGAGAAAAGGCTGACCTCCACCTCATCATAACCTCTTTTCAGGTAGTTGTGTTAACTGCCATGCTATAACATGATCTGGCCTCAGGTAGTCTTGCAATTGCTGATGCTGTTATTTTATTAAAGAAATGATTTGGAGACGGGGTATCGCTGGTTTGCTGAGCAAGCATGCTGGGAGCTGAAACAAATATTAGGCCATGAAGTCAGCCTCTTTGGCTTTACTGGCTTTATTATAAAGAATAGGGAAAATGGCTATGTTATGTTGTCTACTTAATAGCAGTATGCTTAGGATGTGTGATATATGCATTGTTTCATACTAGGGATTTTAACTCCTCCTTACAAGTTAGAATGATTTCATTAACAGCAAATGTTATCTATGTTCACCTCCTTCCTCTCCCAGTTTTAGACAGGGCCATAACTGATAAGAAATTACAGATGTTTCTTGAGGGTCCTTACCAGATTTTTGTACCATGTATCTGAAGAACATATCTGTTCTGCTCAGGATATTTTATTTCTAATACCAATAAATCTGAGGAATACAAGGAGAAAAAAAAATACTGTGAAAGGTTGGTAACAGTAAAATGTTATAGAAGTGCTTATGACAAAATAAAACTGTGAAATTTTCATTACATGAGTGCCATGGAATTGCATAGCTGTAAATCCAGGACAAATTAACCATGTGAGATTTTGTTAGTAATCGTGTGCGAGAAAGAAACATTCTATGGCTGGGATACGTTTAAATAGGTAATGATGAGAATGGGACCCTGTGATACAAGTTATGTTATAAGTTCAGAAAACATGACTCCAAGGAATTTTGTTTCTTTAGACAAATATAATACAGCTTGATAAAATAATCAACTATAAAAATTATTTGATCAATATGCCTATTTGGTAGTGACGTAGTTGGAAAATAGTAAAATTGCAAGGTACTTAGCCTGCCTTGATTGAATGAGTGCTACATTTCAAATGATTCACAATTCAGGCAGCAATAGTGCTTTCATCCAACTCAGTACAAATAATGCAAATACTGTAATTCTGTGCTTAACTATGAAGAAAAAGAACCTGATAACTGGGAAAACTCTAAGTTAGATAAGAATAGGTACTCCTATACTCAGTCCAAAATAAATAGTATAGTATGCTTTAGTCTTTCATCATTCCCTATGTTGCTAGCTGGTTTGATGGAATTATACTAAGTAGCAGAAATTGTATTTGTTACTTAACAAACACTGAAAGAGTCAGATAAAGCAGAAATCTGTTCTATTGTGTGACATGCACTCTTGTAATGGGAGACTGAAGAATTTAGGTCGTGAGTTCAAAGCTTAATCACATAGACCTTTTTAAAGTAAAGCATTGCCTGTGTGGCTCTGAGCATGATATTGAAAACTGACCCCAAGCACTTATCATTAGACTTTCAGATGAGAACATGGTAATTTTTTTGCACATTAGTAATTAGTTGCTAGTAAGTGGGTAAGCATTCCTGAGCTAAATTCTGTCTGAAACACTTCAGACAATATCAGTATATCTGATGAAATAGCCTAGAAAGACATTTTTGTTGACATTGAAACCAGACAATCATACTGAAGATTCAGTGGACACCAGCTGTCTGGTTATTTTGCCTTTAGCTGCATACTCATATATATGCAATTAATTTGTCATGTTACTTCAGCCCTTATTCCATTTTTGTCATTGTTTTCCATGTTGAAATCTGGTTTTCGGTAGTTTCACAAACTAGTTAAAAGTAGAAATTTTGAACACAACAGAATGCAATTTTTGTCTTGTTCTATCTCTCAACAGCTGTAAATTCAAACACATAGTTAACATGAATTGGAGTGAAGCAGCAGCAGCTAATACTGCACTGATTCACAATTACAATTTCTGGTACAACAGAGTAATGAGAAAGCCGGAATTAGACAGGTTGGTTATGACTCAATGCTGGTAGATGGAGATCTGAGGGGAGCGTAGAGAATTTGCTGCAATCCAAAAAGCCAGAGTTGACCTATTCCACAACTAGAAGTAAGACATAGTATACAGTGGGAAGAGGAGAGTTTCTGTAAAAAATATTTTCTATCTCTATCCTACCTTCTCTAGCTACCAAGCTTTCTATTTAAGAATTTAACTACTCTAATTTGTTTCAGTAAAACAAGACTTTTGAGATTGAAACCCTTTTGTCCTCTTTCTGCCTAAAAGAGGAGCCTCTAAGAGAGAGCTAACTATGATAAGGTCTAGAGAGACCTAGTTTAAAGACTTCTTTGCTTAAATGTCTGGGCTTTTGAAATATAGGTCAGTATAATTAAATCTTTTTTTTTTTTTAAAGCTTTCTTTTTGTGCAGAATATTTTTTTAATATAGTAAGGATTATTATCCTTTTCTACACTTACTCTCTGGCATAAAACTGGTATTACATTCCCTCTCTGTAGATAAATTATACATAACTGTATTTTCATCTCAATCTCTTGTCTTTAGGAGAAAATTGGAAAATGGAAAATATAAAATTTTATCATGTTACAGGTGAAAGTAAGCATACAAGCAACTTCAGTCTCTACTATTTTATTCACTTTCCATATGCTTAACTGTAATATAGTTGAAAAATCTCAATGACTTCAGTGTAACTATACTTAATAGTGCATTTACTATTTTACATTAATAATAAAAGGCTCTGCATTGGGTAATGGTCATTTCACAGTATCACAGGATCATAGGGATTGGAAGGGATCTCTGCAGATCATCTAGCCCAGCCTCCCTACTCTTAAAGCAGGTTCCTTATAGTAGATTGCACACAAAAGCGTCCATGCGGGTTTTCATTATCCCTGGAGGAAGACATTCCACAACCTCTCTGGGCAGCTTGTTCCAGTCTTCAATCACCCTCAAAGTAAAGAAGTTCTTTCATGTTCAGATGGAACTTCTTGTGTTCCAGGTTGCGCCCATTACCTGTTTCCCTATTGCTGGGCACAACTGAAAAGAGCCTGGCCTGGCCTCATTCTCTTAGCTCCTGCCCTTTAGATACTTGCAAGTGTTGATAAAGAAACCTTCTCAGTCTTCTCAAGACTAAACTATAAGAGGGGAGATTTAGAACAGATGTTAGAAAGTAATTCTTTATTCAGAGGATGATTAGGCACTGGTACAGGCTGCCTGGAGGAGTTCTTGGAGGACTTCAAGGACAAATTGGATGGGGCTTGGGCAGCCTGATCTGCTGTGTGGCAACCACCCATGGTGGGAAGGTTGGAACTGGATGGGTCTTTACAGTCCCACTCAACCAAAGCCTTTCTATGATTCTAAACAGTTCCAGGTCTCTCAGCCTTTCCTCATAAGACTGGTGCTCCAGGTCCCTAATCTCCTTTGTTACTCTGGAAAGAGAAGTCCTACAAAAGACACTTTTCTATTGCATTTCTCTTATTTTCTAATTTTTCTTATTGTTCCAATTCAGAGTTTATACAATAGAGGGAGAATATGAATGGGAGTATGTGGGTGGATATGTATACATATAGTAACAGTTAAATATGTAAATGAGTGCTATTTAACCACCACTCATATAACATTGTTCTAAATGCATACTTTGAGAAAATTCACCATTTATTTGCTTTATTTTGTCCTGGAAATACTTATTTTGTCTTGCGTCTCAAGTGTTTTGTTTTTCATTCTCAATTTAGAAGATTTGTGTTTATTTTAATAATTAAAAACAAATCAAAACAGATTGAGCTTAATTCATTAAAAAGAACAAACAATGCTCATTTACAGCCTTACTGTATACTTTTTTTTTCTTTCCTTCTCAATTTCTCCCACTTTTTTTTTTTTTTGTACATATTTTTAGTATATTCAGTTTTATATTTGGAAATAGTTTTATTAATTATTAACCCTCAGAGAATTTTATTCGGAAAATATGCTAAAAGGTGTTTGTGGAAACAACCTGGGTGTTATTAAAATTTCATTTATTCTAGTTGACACCTGGTTTTGGGAAACTCTGGATCTTCATAAAACGAAAGGGAGTACTTGGTACAGGGAGATGACAGTTCTGTGTATGCAGTTCCAAATGCTTGCCATGCTGCAAATGCTGCAAACTCCGGTTAGAGATGTATGGAGATATGTGTTCTAAAGCATTACAGATTTTCTTGAATTGTCTTATTGTAAGTCAGTCTTGTTCTGATTATCTTCATTCTCTTCTTCGGTACTTTTCCTCAAAATACCAGAAGAATGCTACCTTCTCACACACAGATCCAGTGGCAAATAGTCATCGGTACATGACGTGCTGCCAGACCTTGCTATGTTCACAAACATCTATAACTTTTTGATACATGTACATATGTTTTTACTTGGTTTTCTACATATACCAAAAGAATGATATTTTTTCTGGCACTTCCTAGCCCAGGCTGGTGTTAGCACTTTAGGCAGGGCAAGAGTGCACTCGACTGAGCATGAAGCAGGGCCACCTGGTGCCTCAGTGGTACAACCCCTTGATAAGTCTTGCTGATGAGTATCTCATTGTTTCAGCTGAGCAAAATTAATCCCACCCCTTTTCCAACAGTAGAAAAATGAATAAAAATACTTCTGTGGGAAGTATTCAGAGAGGCTCTTAAAAGCCCCGAAGGGGCATGACTTGGATGTAGTACAAGGTCCTGTGCTTGCATGCAAGAAATTAAGACAGAAGCATTCATTTACAAGGTAATGCTCCACTCACTGGTAGGAAACTGGTTACCAAGTTGATCATTTTGTGGTTTGCTCTTAATGTGCTTAATCCTGTTCTTTAATCAATTCTTGATTTCCAGGGTAATGTATTGAAATTTGACTTGAATTACATTTAGTTTGTTATAGATAGTTGTTAGAAATATTCATGCTTTTTTTTCTGCTAGAATCATTTCATTCAGGAAAGTATCAAGGTAAGTATTAGGAAAGTATTAATCTAGTGTCTGATGAAAGTGAACACTGGAATGCAAAAATCTAGTCTGATTTTGAAGGTGTATCCCAGGCTGGTGTAAGACAAATCTACCTCTGCTATTTTTCTGTTGATTTTATCATACTGTAGCTCAGCTCCTGTCTAGAGACTAACGAATACTAATCCGTAGAAATCGAATATGCATAGGGAGTGAACTTCACAAGATGAGTCAATTCTTCCTGCAATAAAGTTGCAGATCAGCCATGTGAAGAACAGCAGTAGAATTATGCGTTTAGTGTACAATGGGTTCAGTAGGATTTGGACTTCTAGCGCACACTGAAGATTTTAGCCTTAATGCTTTGTCAGTATTACCTATTGAAACAGTGACAAAAGTTTGTCTACTGTTTTTCTTCTTTGTTTTCATGACATTCCATAAAAGATATAGATTTAGCTTCTTTTCGTGCTATTTCTTGGGAACTTAATTCTGTATTGAATTGAATCTGTATCAAACAGTTGATTCCACTATTATAATGAAGCTGGTGTTTCACTCTGATATGTAAGTCAGAGACACAGCTATTTGTTTACAAATGCTGAATTTGTGAACAGCTGTCAACATCACTTTCTGAGATATCACGAAAATCTAAGGAATCAGATTTGATTTCTGAAAAGCTGTACTGAATGCAAAGGCTATACAATAAAATTAAAAATGTTTTTTTCTAACTTCACGTACATACTTGGGAGAATGAGCCTCTTGTATTTGATATTCTAACCTTTTAGTTTCCTTTTAATCCTAGCTCTATATGGCTTAATTTCAAGATGGATCTGTCTCGAGAGCAGTGCAAAAGAACTTTCTAAGCATGAGATTCCTACATAACCAAGCAGTACTGCAGTTTTAATTAGTATGAGCAAGCTATCATGCATCACAAAGAGCAAGTGTTACTTATTTGACAAAAACTGGAAATAATTTCACATCCATCGTGTTAAATAAGTAGAAAGACATCTCTTTGCTGATAAGGAATTCTAGATGCAGATCCTCTCTTTTTTTGAGATACCTGAGTAGGTGTGGAAGTAAAAAAAAAAAAAAAAAAAAAAAAAAAAAAAAAAAAAAAAAAAAGTTCTCCACTGTTCCAGATGTATGACATTTTAGTTTCTAAGGAGTTTTTCTTGCTGTTTTGTGACAATTGACAATGTATGTGTTTGCAATATTCAATATCGATGTATTTTAAGTATTGAAAGAGTGTTGCAACTTACAGGAAAAACGTAGGAAAATGGAAGCCATAAAACAGGCTCTTTTAAAGTTACTGGTTTTTCTTATATACTGAATTAATTTTAAGATACACTATTTACTTTGAATATTAGAAATAACATGTTAAATTTGAGTGTGTCAATTTTAATATTGACACAAAAACTTGTGTTAAAAATATTAAATCAAAATTATTAGTTGCCTACATTTAATCTTCTGACTCACTGCAATAGTAATTTCTTGTACAGTTTGCTGATTTACTTCAGTGCTCATAGTTCTAGTAGTTCAAATTTCTTTGCTGTCACTAATAGTTTGTGCTGCATGGCTCTTCTTGCATACCAGCCTTGTTTCTGAGTAAGATGAGGTATTCCTTGAGGAAGGTGCGATCTTCTGCCCATGTGCAAGCATTAGTATATTTTTACTCAAGAGATGCATTTAAGTTAAACTGCATAAAGAGCAGAACAGTTTTTCACCTCTTTGTGCAGTTCCAAGGGCATTTTAATAACACAGTAGTTTCTTTGTGTTGTTTCTTTCCATTTGTTTACTCAGAAGATATGCTAATAAGCAATGAAACTTTGTTTTTCTTATTGTGATGATATGAGAAACTTGGTGATAAAGAAAAAATGTGTTTTATCTCATAATCACAATGTAGCTGATGTGTTAAGATCATCTTCAAGAAATAATGATTAAACATAAATACTTCAAAATATTTTTTCTTTAGGAGGGGAAATTGATTTTCTTTTCTAGAAGAAAGAGATACACAATAGCTTAAATATACTGGTGTGGTTGAACAATCATTAATCATTCAAGGTGTGTTAATTGGTACAAGTGGCTTGCATGTTATATGAATTTCTGAATGTATGCTTTCCTCAGCATAGGACAGAAGATGTCATAGAATATTCTAGCATACTGAATATCAAAAAATCATTCTAAATACATGACAGTTCCTAGGTACTTAAAAAATAAAGACTACAGATATTAGTACACAGCTATTACTAATACAGTTTAAACAATAATCAAAATAAAATATTAATCTGTAAACATTCCAAAAAAGAATGAAAACTCAGTCACTACTTTCTTCTCTTTTCCTCATGAGCCCTGACCTCAGGTTAATACATTCTTGATACAAAAATGAAGTATGAAAAACTGCATTCATTTAAAATATTCTATATATATTAAATAAGTTTAGTTTGAAATAAAATCTAGTTGAGATGGCTTTGGCCATACCAATTGTAATAAAGGAGCTAACTGTTTTCTCTCTCTGATAGATCTTGTTTTGAGGCACTTGATTTCAACCATTGGGTTTTAACCTCGAGGCAGCTTCATGCAGTCTCTGGACTGCATTTTTGGATTATTTTTTTCAACTAGAATCATCTAAGATGAAAGAAAAAGGAGAATAAATTCCAGTGTAATATTAAAGTATGAAGATTGGGTGAAAACTGGACAATGTATTGGCCTTTACTGAGAGTTTTTGTTTTGTTGAACGGAAAAGTAGCTTAAGTTTGAGGGAAGGTTTAGTGAGGAGTCATTGTGGAAACCTGATGAGGAATAGGAGTAGGTGCAACTAGAGCTTGGGGCAAGAAGGTGCAGCTTCAACGGGCTTAAGCTAGAACAGGGAGGGAAGCTTTGAACATTGTCCTCGCAGGAGAAAATCACAGTAATTTGTTCCAGTATGCAAACACATGCTGCCTCTAATAAATGTTGAGGTTTCTGCATTTCACTATTGACTCCTATCAGCAAATGAAGAACACATTGGCAAGGTCTCTTATTTCTCTGAAGTACTTATGCAAGCTGAAGATAAGGAAATACTGCTCCTAACTCTCCTGCTCATTCAAGTGATGTTGGCTACAGAGTTTTCAGCCCTGGTTGTGTCTGTGGGTTGTAATAGATCACTACCTGTTTTAATTCTGTTTAAATTCCCCTTTAAAAAAAAGTAGGGACAGTGGGCAAAAACTTACTGCTGAAGCTGTAGGCCAAGCATTTGAAAGTTGCTAAAAATGAAAGTGCTAGTTGTGTATATGGTCTTCTTTAGTTATAGTGCTTGGACTTCTCTGCTATTTTATGATTTTTATACTCAGGATCCTGTAAGACCCCTATTGGTTCTGTATACACTCTAGGGAATGCTTGATTATAAAGCCATTGACTTGACTTTTACATCAATTGGAAAACATGCAAGAAAAACATAGTGCAGTGGTCAAGCCAGTCAGATGTTTCCCTGGGAATTTACAGTTGCATTCTTGTCTTTGCCAGTGATTTAAGTTTTAAAGAGGAAGGGTTTGTCAGTAGTCATTTGGTTAGGTGCTTGGTTTTGTCTGCTCAATGGCGATACGAGGTCACAGTTGCTGCAGTTGAGATTAGTGAAGACTATGCTTTGAACATGAAGTACTGTGGTTATCTAAATATTCTGAGGAAAAAAGAATCTGTTTTGCATAGTCATGCTGGGTAAGCCGATTTTTTTAAGTACTTTTTAATCTTTATCCAGTATTGGAAACAGGGCATGGAGATTTTCATGATCCTTTATTTTGCATATATGTTGTAAAACTAGTTTAATATCACTAAATACCTGAATGTTCTACAAATGAGATCCATTAAAGAGTGTGTGAGGTATATGGTTCTCTTGTGTATACCCTCAACCAGAGCACTAAAGCAAAATAAAAATTTAAAAAAAAAAAAAAAAAAAAGAATGATTTGCCTGATATGTAATTAAGGAGAAGGGAAAAATGAAGGAATCTCTTTAAGCTGACAGCCCCCAGAGTAACAGATTTTAAAACCTAATGATTTCTATTAAGACATCTCTGTCTTCTATTTATATCAACAGTGAAAACTGTTCCATTTATATGCTGAAGATAAAGTAACAGTTTTCATTTCAGCAAGCCTCTATGGGAGCTCAGTTATACAAGGCTTTCTGTAAATCACATCCTGATTTTACAGAATGGATGGCTTTAATGCACAAAGGATAACGCAGCTTTGAAAGGACTTAAACTATTCTTTTTCAGTATTATAATTTAGTGTTCTAATATGAGACTCTCCAATTTATGCTTATTTGATAATTACCCTAAGACAACTGGTGAAACAATTTGTACTGCAACATAGGCAGCCCTTAAAAGGCCTTGTACACTACATCTAATAAACTTCCAACATTGCTCCTATTTTGTTTCTTCATAACCTTCTAAGTTTTAACTCATATAACTGATTTTTATTAATTTAAAGCATTTCAAAAGGAGACAGTAGGAAATTAGTGTGTTTTTGTTCTTTTCCAAAAGTAATAATCGTTTTATTCTTCAGATGACTGCCTCAAAACAAATAAAACAGATCTGTTTAAGCAGAATAGTATATAAAAGTCTTTATAGCATAAAACTACCAGATTTACAGTAATTAAATAGTGGACATGAGGTTGAGTCAAGTATTAATTCAAACTGAACTAATAAAAAATAATTTTTTTATAAAAAGATTTTGTGATTTATGAGCACAGAGTTGGAAGCCTCAGTTTCTACATTCGGAAGAGAAGAGTAATGACATTAGATAATTATTTTTGTTACATTTCAAACTAAAAGTTTTTTTACTTAGTCCAATAATCTTTTCATATTTTTCTGCTGTGAAAACGCTTATATATTTGTAATCTTATCTCGGCCTTCTAAGAAAAAGACTTTAATTTGGAGTCTTCCTTCACTTTGACCTCAGGGCTAAAGCTCAGATTAAAACCTCAGCTGCTAATCTTATCAAGTAGATTGTTCTTTCTGGAATTTATGCCTGCCTATCTTGTCTGCATCCCAGCAGCTAGCCTTTCTGCCAGGGGCTTAGTGTTTGGTTAGAGGTTTGAATTGGAGGCAATGTGAAAATATGATTTTGCAATAGCAGCAATCCCTCTCATGGTCCTGTGAATACTGCATGCAGCTGTTACCATTATCTTGTTGCATGGCAAACAAGTAGTTGTTTCCATGGACTATCAATCCAACTTTTATCCTAAGTTTTAAATATGCTTTGGAAAGATCTTGAATCCATTTGTGTTGCTGCTTTAAAGCTCACCAGCTACTCTAGCTAACTTAAATATAGATGCTGAGACATCTACTTTATATGAAACAGTTGTTTCCAGATTCCACTGAAGGCTATAGTTAACAATAGTACATTTTTACTATATGTGTGATCTGAGGCTTATATGCAATAGTCATCTCTATGAAAGAGAGGGCATGTGTAGAGGTGCAGACAGCCAAAGCTGGCTCACTTTTCAAAAATCAAATGTAGCCCTTTCAAAGGAATTCTTCTAAGTAACACATTCTAAAATAAATGTGTTCAAGAGAACTGCTGAACTGTTTTCTTAATACTTAAAAGGAACTGTGCATGTGAGGGCTGTGACACTTGGAAAGCAGAAATATTGAAAGCTAAAGTAGATTTCAATAAGGAAACTTCAGGCTTTCTACAATGCTAAGCAACACATTGTCAGAGAACACACCAAGCAAGATGCAGTAAAAGGGCATGAGGATGATGAGCATGCATTTGTTTCTTCTAGAAACTGGGACTGATATTTGGAAAGATTGAGGGACTTTGTTTTTAGTAGTAAATATACTTACATATATTAGTGGATATTCCATAGAATAGATATATTCTAAAAAAACCTTTCTTATATTATTTAAACGAAAGTTCTGGAGCAACAAAAAGTCTTGCTGGGGAAGGTCAGAGCTCCTTAGAATTTCTGAGTTTTGGAGGAGGGCTTGAGGGGAAACACAGGAACATGAGAACGTTTACGGACTTGTATTTTATTTTCCTATAGCTTTTATTTTAAGAGTTTAACGTCTGAAAAGGAATTTTCATTCTCTCCCTCTAAAATCCCTGCAAAGATATGTCTCTTTTCACATCTAGACCTGAAGTACAGCTATTCCAAATTACTAACCGGTTAAAAAGCTTTTCGGATTATGTTATGTCAAGTATGTGTGCTTGCAGAGTAGGGCTCTCAAAGGACTTCTCTCAAGTACAAGCAGTCCCTTGACAGTAGTCACATTGTCATTAGCACCTTTCTTATGGTTTTAAACTCATTTTTAGGATAGTTTGGTGGGCAAAAGCTGGTTAATGTACAGAAGTGATCTTATTGTTTACTGGAAGACAGCTGTCAAGCTGTGGTGTAGCAGTATTATCATTCATAAATGAAACGTAACAGAAGAGTACCCAATGAGGAGAATTCACACAAAATGAAATGTTTTTAAATGTTTCACACCAGGTTTTTGAACTGTTTCATTATTTCCCTCTCCTGCTCAGCTGCACATTTATTTCTTTGTTTGTACTTCAAGTACTTTGAGTGGGAAAATATTTCAGTCAGCTTGGTCATAGGCACACTTTTAT
The DNA here is from genome assembly GCF_987193195.1 of Phasianus colchicus. NCBI lineage: Eukaryota > Metazoa > Chordata > Aves > Galliformes > Phasianidae > Phasianus > Phasianus colchicus. The sequence continues at coordinate 21,941,919 of NC_143438.1, read as the reverse complement.
GGAACATACCTCCATGCTTGGCCATGTGTGTGTTCTTTGCCATTGATGGTGTGTGTCTGTGTGATACATGAAGCTCTGTGCTGCAATAAGGTTGAGGGCAGGGCCCAAGGGGTGGATGCTGTGGCTTTGTGGAAGTGACAGAATGAGGTGTGCATGAAGCCAGTGAATTACCTTGGGGAGAAAATTTCTCTTAGGCCAGAACTGGCAGCTATATGCAGCTCCTTAGATGATGAAGACATGGCTATGTTCCTGCAGTTTTCAGAGGGCATTTGTTACTTTTCTGAACTTAAAGGATTTTTTTATGTTGTAAGAATACTTCCAGGGAAAAAAAAAAATAATGGGACAGTACTTCGCCTTTGCATCTAAACATAGGTAGTCTCATAAAAATATCTAGCTACAAACATGAATTTATTTTATCATGTTGTTTTACAGTGGCTTACTATCAGGTTGAACATTTTATCTGAATGTGAACAGTTGGCATTTTTCATTTCAGAAAACATTGTCTTTTTCTCACCTTCTATATCTCTCAGGCTCCCCATGGGAAAAATGCCAAAGGCTTTGTTTTATTTGCTTAAAGGTTTTTTTCTTTTTTAGTTTGTTTCTCTCATTTTGGAGACAGCTTAATAGTATTCTCACCATGCCTGAATTTGAGCATGTCATTTGTCACATTTGCCTTTATCAAGGCTTTATGTAAGTGTGGAAGCTTATGTATAAATAAGTACTTGTTGATTGAGAGTTGTCTAGGTAGAAATGAAGTTTAAAGTAATTACTCTTAAATGTTCATGGAAGAAGTGCATAAAGGCACCTGGAAAGGCCTTTAGATATTTCTGGAGGAAATTAAATGGAACATCTACTATGTAGAGGTTGAAAAATAATATTTCTTAAAGATGTCAACTGTGGCATAGAAGTAATTTTCATGAGTGAAAACAGTGAATCAAGGAGTTAGTCTGAAAACCAATCAGTATATCACTATAGCTAGGGAACTTAATGTACATTTCATCAGGATGTTGTAGAATTTTTGGATATACTATGATGCAGGTTTTGAGACTCAAAAGGCCAGATTTCATATTTTGTGGACATTTGTGTATTATAGATTACTTGAATACCTCCAAGTAGCAGTTTCTTCTTACATTTTGTAGTGTTTCTCCTCTTCATTTGTATGGATGTGGCTGGATGTGGCTATGGGCAGCCTGGTCTAGTGGGTGGTGACCTTGCCCACAGCAGGGGGTTGAAATTGTATGATCTTTAAGGTTCTTCTCCAACCCAGGCCATTCTATGATTCTATGATTCATTTTAGAATATTTTCTTTGCATTGGAAAACATAAGCTATTCATTCTTGTTTGCTATATTTAGTATTAGTTTGGCATGTCCGCTTTGGCTGAAGAAGCAGGTTTTCTTGTCTGAATTATTTCTGATAAAAGAAATCAGTGCACTTCTGTGTTTCTTCAACAGTTCAGTGAGTGTTCTGCAGTCTTAGATTAAAATTCTCTCTGCATACTGGAGAAATGAATAAAAGTATAAGCAGAGTAGCTGGTGCAAAACCCATCTCCTTTTTAGTGTCTCACTCAACATTAAAGGCGCTTGCAAGGGACATACAACAGGCATTTTAAAAGCTAGTTAAACATGTTTTTCTGGTTGTTTGTTTCAGGCTCAGCACAAAAGCTAACACTTTGAATTTGATCAAAGTCAGAGAAAAAACAAGCACATTAATTTTGCCCACCCTTGCCTGGAGTCATAAGGTCACATCTTTCATTCGCATTCACCAGGTTTCTCAGAGTTAAGGTAGTTACACTGTGCAGGCTCCTCCAGAAGGAATCCCTGGCCATCTTCAGCCATTGTTGAGCAATCTTATTTCCTTCTTAATGTGCAGCCTGACTTCTTACAACTTCCTCAAAGCAGCTTTCTGAATTCAGGCCGGATCACGTATCACAGCCTGATTATCCAGCCACTTATCTGAAGTGCTCTTCTAAATAGTTTCCCAAAGCTGGAGCCTTGGAGAAAAAGGCCCTTAGCTAATATGCAGCATCTCACTTCATGCTATTGTATATTTACCTGTATGTATGGTTTTGCAGTGCCCTAGTTTTTATTTTGTCTGTATAGTCATATTCTCTCAAGATACCATCCTAAAGTTTCTAAGCTGTTGCTCTGGTTAGCAACTGTTCTGTTTTGCAAAAAAAATTGGAATACACTATAGAATAATTTTTTTAATCATTTTCATGGTTCTAAATAAACACATCATTGAATTCAAAGTTGGCATTCAATACATAGCTGAATTTAGCCTACTTAGTTTGAAATAGACAAAATAAAAAAGATTTTAAAGAAATCCACAAGTGAGATTAAGCTTCATGTTGAATTACAGTAAAAATTTGACTATGAGCACAGATATCTCTGAAGAGAAACTAATGAGCATTACATTTCTTAACTATTTTGACAGAATTAGAACAGGTTATTTAAAGTTCTTTACTTTTTTCCTTTTTTCCCATCTCTGTCATTTCTACCCTCTGTATCAAGTGAGGAAGTTCTAAGATACATGGTTGAAAAATGAATAATGAATATTAATTTAGAGTTACTCATCTTGCTTAATATTGCTCTTAAAAGTGAAAAGATTGATAGTGGTTCATTCTGTTTACTAATGTTCCTGAAACTGTGTTCTCTGGAGTGCTGGGTGTCTTATCCCAAATTTCAGCTCCCCATTTTGTGCACTGTATTAGTTTCAGGTTGTGGAGTCTCGTTCTCTGCAGATATTCAAGACCTGCCTGGACACCTACTGGTGCAACCTGATGTAGGGAACTTGCTTTGGCAGGAGGGGTTGGACTCGATGATATCTGTAGGTCCCTTCCAACCCCTATGATTCTGTGATTCTGTGATTCTTGCTAAGTAACAAAAACAGTATTTAAGCACACTAAGTGAAATGCTGATGTTAACACAGCCACTGCTTTTGTCAAGCGTGGTCTGATATTTAAAGCTTGCCTTGGAAAAATATAAGCATTCAAATTTTTACTTTTTTTTCCATAGAAAAGTCAAGTTACTCACTAGACAAGGTCTGGTCTTTGAGAGCAAAAAGAACTAATCTGTATATTCTGAGCTCTTACTTTAGATTTTCCTTAGGTCTGTTTGCAAACAGTAACTATCATTCAGTTGGAACCCTCTGAATCTCATGAAATAGGGCAAGTATTGTACTTTTACAGTTCCATAGAAATTTAAGACTTGGAAAAAATAGAATTTTTCATCCTATCTTTAATATTTGAAGCTGTCCATGTTTCTGTAATAAATTAAAAGAAAAATGATGGAAGTAGGAAATATAAAAAACAGAAGCAATATAGAGTTGGCTTTTTACTGGGATCAGGGTGACTAAGTATTGCTCTGGCTTTACACATAAACTTGCAATGTAGGCATGTGACAGATTTCCTTATCCTAAAATTACACTTACAGAAGCATTATATTTAGAGGTTAAAACCCAGATTAACTAACATTTTTAGATTCCTGATTCCTCTTATTTCTTCCTGCAATTTGTATGTCTACAATACAGGCTGATGTGATCTTACTGGGCCTTTATTGTAAACTACTTAGTGAAGCAGAATAGCTGAAAGCCAAAGTTAATATATGCTGCCTACACAACTTTTGGTTCAGTTCAGAGCTGATTTTCACATTTGGCTAGGTACTAGCAAAGGGAGGCTGCATCTCTGCAGAAGTTGATGTATCCTGTGACAAGCATTTTACAGCCTCTGTGAGGTGGTTCTCAAATTAGTATGTGAACCATTAGCGCAAAAAGGTAACTTCCAAGCAGCTAGTGCATATTTCTTGAGCCATAGAAGCCCTCCTGCATAACGTCTAGCCCTGACAGAGGAGTCACAGCTATTGCTGCTAGTATAGGAATCCTTACCTCTGAGAATGCGGCAGGCAGTCTTCTCAGCACTCATTTTGGGGTGCCTCTATTTTGCAGAGGCACACTGTCTTCATACCCACTGATATTCATTACTGTAACAGATTTAAGGTACTGAAAGAAATTTCTAAGCCTTTATGCTGGTTTAGTTACTAGCGGGGTTCATTTAATTTAAATATTCTGTTTCTCTTTCCCAAAATATCAGAGTATTTCAAGTGTTGCCATGAACTGAATGTGGAGAAAAAATGCATATGCAAGCTGTGTCTGTAAAAAGTTACTGGGAAATAGGATTACAGAAGATGGTGGTGGTGTTGGCTTAGCACACTCCTTAACTTTCTACTGTTAATTTGTGCCCCATTAGTCTGTTGACATAGAACTAACTACCTTTTTTTCAACCTTATATGGAATTGATTCCCATCCTGATGCTGGCTCAACATTTCAGCAGCTATGTGTTTTGCTTCTGTTACACAAATGGGTCACAAACCCCTGAATGCTTCATCTACTCTTACCATCTTTGTATCAGCAGTATCCTAACAAATCTTTGCTCCGTTATTTCCATAAAGGGTCACCTCAAAAGAGGCAGAATAAGGGAAAATCTTCTTTGCATAAAGTGAAGTTGATTCAGATGTTAGTTTTTTATATGTAGAAAAAGCTATATGCATACATTTGGTCTCAGTATGTGCCATAATACCTTACTGTTACTATGGTAACTAGAGAGCAGCTGAGGTTTGTTTTCTCTATATTTAGAAAAAAAAAAAAATCTAATATATCTAAACCAATTTATTCTCAATGCTGCTGAGAATATTTTACCCAGAAAGGAGCTATCAATTATGTAGTAAAAGCCTCTAATTTACCATTCTGAGGTATGTCTTCGTGGGGACAAAAGCAAACCTGCAGACCTGACTGACAACCTGTAGAAGCTGTATAGCCCATGGCTGACAAGATGCATGAATTCAGATGTAGCTCCAGGCTAATTCAGGCTTCTGGATTAGATCCAGCTTGGCAGGTTTGTGCAGGGCACAGGTTAATTATGCTTATTATGGCACCTGTCCATACAAAATGTCTCAGATTTTCAGCTGGACTTCTGAACTGTAAAGTGGTTGGTCCTCTAGATTATCCAGGCTGTGCAGATGACCATCATGCAGCCTTTATTCAGCACTATCGCTGCAGATGCTGCTGCACAACACAGAGAAAGGGTTGCAGGTATGTCAGAAAAACCTCAAAATGGTGAAAAACATGGATGGCAAGATGCCATCAAACAGAAGTTTGATATTTGATTAATCCTAGCTGACCTATAGCTTTGTAGGGCAAGGATGCATGCTAGGCACATTTTACACCACACAGATAAAATGCAAAAATATCTTATTGAGAGTTCTGTTTTTAAGTCATGTAAGATAGTAATCACTTCATGAGAGATTGAAAGGCAGCACCAGTTGAAAAGCCATCCTGTACTCTAGAAATCTGGTTAGTTATTTTTTTCAAAGGTGATGTCATTGAATAGATTTTTAGGGTTTGGTTTGTGTTTTGTGTGTGTGTGTGTGTGTGTATGTGTGTGGGTTTTTTTTTGTTGTTGTTGTTTTGGGTTTTTTTGCATAATTCATAGCTTTCTTTGCTCAATCACAGTATATATTTCACTGATTGTGCAGCATCTGTACGCAAACAGCCAAAATTACATATCTTCTACAAACTGTCTTCAGAAATCTTATCACTGAGTAGTCAAGTCAGGTGCTTAATCAGTGCGTTTGATTAAATATGTAAGTGCACAAATCTCAAGTCATACAAAATCAACCTGCTCCCTAAATTATACTGCAGGTATCCAGCTGAATGCCTGTGCAGCAGATGGCCCAGCTATAGCTGCGTATTGGTACCTGTGTCTCTCCCTAAGGAATTTCTTGGGAAAAAAAATAAAATTATATATTTATATTCTTTAGTTAAAAGTTCTTTAAAGAATTATTTTTATTAATCTCCTCCTACCTCTATAAAAATATCATTGTCTCATCCAAATTTCATTCACTGAACTTTGTGATAAACTTAAAGCGTGTTAATACTGAATCATTATTTTTCTTTTTACATCTTTCCACACATGGTTCAGGTCTGGATAGAAACAAAATTTGACAGAATGGCTGTTTAAATTGTAAATGCAGTTAACACTGAGGACCTTAAGGGTGATCTAATGATCTACAACACAGTTCCAAACTGTCAAACTATCAGTCCACTTTGGCCACTTCCAGTTTTGTGTGCAGTGCTATGTTGAAATACCCAGAACTCATTCACTAAAAGATATGAGTAGTTTCTTCCTACTTTTCATTTCATGCATTCTCTGTTAAAGATAGGAAAATAGAACGAAAGCATGCAGAATGTTTATGAATTTACATGTAAATATAGCACAAAGTTCTCTTGCAAGGTTACTCAATGATGCTATTGATATTTTAACACTTCTTACTTTCAGTAGCTGCAAGACATTTCCTTATATTGGTTCATTATTGAAAGAAACTGAAGGATTTTCCAATATCAGGACATTTTCATTTTGGATCCAGAGCATATACGTCCTCACAATGCCTTCATATTGATTGCTACAGTTTACGTTAATAATCACTCCAGATGATGACAGTGTGTCTGAGGGCTTTTCCCACTTGCAACTTGACTACAGAATACTAATTATGTGAATAATGAGTTCAGAGTAGTTTAGGAGAGTGGTTTTAATTCATCCTTCAAGTCTTGATAATGTTACTGCAGTTAAATCATATAATCAACTTTGATGTTTCAGTTTTCAAATGCTGTTAGTGATGACCACATGATACTAAAATGTTTGTAAATGTAGAAATTTTTAGTTTGAAATAAATGAAATAACATAGATTGGTTTCTAGGAGAAGAGAGGCAATTTCATGCTAATGCATCTTAGTGCAATTTGAAGCTTAAAGATGTCTTTTCTTCAAAATAGTCTTATAATTATCTAGCTACTTAAGTCTGTGATTTTAGCTTAAATAATAAGCCTGAAAAAAAAAAAATCAGTGAAACTTCCTCTTTCAAGTACACATTTTCCTTGATTTATAGTCTCTCTCCATCCAGAGTATTTTCAGAATCTGTGTTCCTCTGCTTTTAATATAGCTGATAATTGAGCAGAGATAATAGGGAATAAGAAATTTTATTTTTGATGAAGGGAATATGACAATTGTTGCTTTATAAGCATCCTGTGAGCATATTAAATATAATTCTATTCCAGCACAGTGTGGATTTTTTTCACCCCTGGAAGGACAGTAGATAAAGAAATGTCAGAAAGGAATTTCTACTTGCTATCTCAACATCTTTGGTCAGCTTGATGTTATTGGTTCCAGCAATGCTAATGTATCAGCTGCTGGCTGCTTCATGAACAAACTTCTAAGTGAAGTGCATGACAATGATTGTGTGATACTAATATTCCCTGGTTTCATTGTACATGCTTACATTCAGTACAAGTTATCAAATACTATGTGCCAATTATAACAACAGGGGGAGGCTAGTATACGTGCTCTTGCAAAAAAATCTGTGCAGTACACTGGTTTCTTACAAAGTCATTGGAACCCACTGTGTGGAGGGAGAAGAAAAATCTTAATTTGTTTCCTACCGAAGCTGACATTTCTTAACTTACTTTCTGTAAGGTGAACTTGAAATCCTATCTTCTGTTTTATGCTTCCTCCAATCTCTCTACTAGTAGCCTCACTCTCACAGTGTTTCCTTGGAAACTAAAAGACTGGTATAGATTCTGTGATTCTAAGGAATAGATTTGGCAAGCCCAGCTGCTTTCCCTCCATAGCTGCTGAACTGCCTTTTCCCACTTGCATTTTTTTAAAATGGAAGCATTTCTCCACCTGCTGGTTCTAAGGAGGATACTGCAACCATCTAAGCAGGGAGCTGCACAATGTGTATTACATAATGGATTACTTGTGTAAGAAAAGCCTGTTTGGGACATGACAACGTTTCCATTCTGACACTTGAAAATGGCTGCATTTTTAGTAAGTAGTTTAGAGTAGAATAGCCTATTTTTAATTCCTGCTGTCTAGGGAATTGGATATATTCCAACAGATCAGATTTCTCTACCTATCACAGTTACAAGTGAGTCAACATTATGAAAGCAGGTTGTGCTGTTGAGTTGCAAGCAAATGATTTAGCACCAATTCCAAGACCTCAGTGGCTCAGTTATCTACCTGTATGAATAATCAATTGTGTAATATCCTACCAACAATATTTCTGCATGTCCTCTGATAGGATCGTAACAAGAGATGCTTTCAGATATGTTCTGAAACTTGCAAAGTATACAGTAGTAGACCACAGATTTATTCTGCTAGTGATTCTAGTAAGCTGCAAGCAGATGAGACCATGAATATGGCTGCTGTGCAGCCTTTTTGTGGTAGCTTTGGGTTGTTTGTTGTTGTTTGTCTGTGGGAGGTGTGTGGGTTTTTTTTTTTACTTTTTTTACTTTGAAGACAAATCTTCTTGGAGCTGGAATATGCATTTACTTTACTTTTTACCCCTTAGCACACAATATTGTATATTGTAGTGTCCTGTTACGAGATTAGTTGCTCCAGGAATAATAATGATGCGTAGAAAAATATAAATAAGTTTCAGGAGAAACTTAGAGGACAGAAGGTCCTCCACATAAGTATGCATGAAACTGATAAAAGCTTGAAATGTTAAGATGAATACCAGTATCCTTTGTCTACAGAGATAAATATTTCATTTTCAAATCTGAATCAAAGAACCATCATGTCTGACAGTAATTGATCCCAGATGATCTTATTAGCAGGACAGCCTGTGGATTTTACTAAGAATGTAGAACTACTTTCTTCAGGAAGTAGGAAAGAAAATAGAAAAAAAGTCTTATTTGTCTTGTCTCTTTTGGGTTTTAAAGTTGTCTGATCTCTTCTTTAATTAGTTTTGGCAAGACTGAGGTCAAAAGAGGTGCAGAGCTAGCTGATACATAAAAAGAAAACATTGGAGGTCAATTAACATCATTAACTTACTATCAAGGTCATCTGAAAAAAAAAAAAAAAAGTGCTGGTTTATTTTGGGGGGGAGGATTTTTGTTTTGCTTAGGAAAAGACCTTCAGGAATCAACTATATGCTCAAGGGTACATATTTTCCTGGATTACAGAAGGCATAGCTTCTTGGAAATCAGCGTGTTTTATAACAAAACACATCATGTATTAGCCTGAAAGATAACTGATAAAAAGTAAAAATGTCTTTCAATGATTTTTTTCCTTAGCTTAGGCTTTCTGTTTTCACTTGTTCACTTAATAGTTGCATATACATATGTCTATATACAGAAGAAATATCCTTTTTCAGGAAATCTGTTATCCCTCTGACATTTTTCTCTGTTTTTGTCTAAGCACAAGCAACCAGTGATCTTAAAGCATTTATTTTTGCCACAGACTTCTTAAGTATGTGTGAAGATACCTGTAAGCCAATTGTCTTGAGATGATGAGAAGATGCATTACTGTCCTCTACCATTACATGTCTGGCTATGGAAGCTAGTGCGAAAACCTTGCTTTTAATGGTTTATGTTAAACAATATTACCCTACACTACACTACTATAGAAAATTGATCTATATGGAGTAAATATTATTTATGTCACCTGGGTAGCTAAAGTAGGTATTAAATTCATTAAGATTTAGTTCTTGATAGAAAGATTTCCAGAAAAATATAGTATCCTTTATCTAGTTCCAGAAGGGACCTTTTGGAATTTAAAATGTAAACTGTAAACTGATACAAGGAAGAAAAAAATAATTAGTCATTTCTAGCCACATAACTGCAGAATTTGATTTACTGTTATTTCAACAAGCACACACCTCATTAACGTGACTTAGAAGATAGAATTAAAACAGTCTGTTTGATATTCTTTAAAACAATAATAAAAAGAATAGTTCTTGAAGTACTGTCATCTGAGATGAAAGCATTAAGCTAAGTAGAATTCACTGGTCATCAGTCAGCTGGAAATTACGTTCCAGAATTGCCTTGTATTCTCCTTAAGAAGGAGCTGAATATCCAGAGAAATACAGCTTGCAATTCAGTAACTTAAGACAGAAGTTCTCAGAGAGTATAAAGCTATTCTAATGACCTAAAATCAGAGCATAATCTGTGTTTTCAGGTGCATTGTGAACATATACTTGACAAAAAGAAAATACTGGCTTTGGCACTTGACTCTTAGTTCAGAAAACTCCAAGCTTCAAAAATATAAACACATACAGAACAATAAAAATTCCTATGTGATTTTGTTATATCCAACTTAAAAAATTTTATGCTGTAAAGAATAGTTAGTTTTTGAAGTTTAGAGTCTGTCCAAACCATAGGCTTTAAAGAATATATACTTTTTTGGGGAAAAGCTGTGATTTAAACTTACACGATGGGGTCAATTCAAGGTAAGACTAGAAAGACAGGACAGCTGAAATGCTGTGGATTTTAGTAGTATAATATTTTTCTGTCCTTAGAAAATAGTTCCATTTTTGTTTATCATGAATAAATTTATTATTTCATCAATAGATTGCAAAAAGACAGTGAAAATTCCATTTTCTTTAACTAGAGCTACAGACAACCTAGCTGTTCTACAACTGGATCAAGAGGTTTAAACCAGATGTTCTCATAAGAAAAGTAGAAAATGTCAATGTCTTTCTCAATATTTGCATAAACTGTTGAGACTATGAGCTTTGAGAATTACGTAAGAGGGCATAGTAACCCATGTAAGTAACTTCTTGAAATGTGTGAATGGAAGACTTTAAACAATGTCTTTTAAAGAAAAGGACATAGAGCTTCTGTTTTATTTAAGAATTGGTGCACTTCTGTCATAGGCAGATAACAGACCAACAATTAAAGACTTAGGTGCTTAGATAAATAACAGTGGTGATGAATACATAGTAATAATAGAAAATGCTGAAGTAAGCAATTCAGGACAAAGAGTTAAAAACAGGATACTTTATCTGAAATAAAACTTAAGAATATGTTTAGTTCAAATGACAAGTCTGAATAATAATTTGATTTGCTTGTTTACCTTGCTGTCAGGGAATTTAAGTGCTAAGACTTTCAGACATGGTTGTGATAGTTCACTCATTAATTTCATGGGAGAGTGACAGAGCTTCTGGCCCATTATTTCTTATGTCCTGGCATTCTTAATAGTTTCACTCAACAGACTGTTGAAATACAGGAAATACTGTATTGGAAGTTTATGCAGTATTCCAACTAGAAAACGTGGGTTCCCATATTTCCAAATATTGATATTTTAAACTGTTGTGCAAACTTTTGAATTAATGCATCCTTTAATAGAAACCTCAATAAAATTAGGTGAAACAGTTAATGCTTCGAATTTTTTTTTTGTTTAAAGATGAAAAGCCTGAAAGCTAACATTCTGACATCCCACTTTTCTTTCATATTTCTTCTTTCATAAACTGTTCTGTCCGTGTCCTGAAGCATGTAGTCTTGAAATGTATACAGGTTAGACTATTAATGTCACTAATATCGAAGTACAAACAGAACAGAATTACCTTCATGATGGTGTATTATGCATATTGTGTATTATGCATATCTTAAACTGTTCAGGTATGTTCAAACTGTGGCCCATCCTGTGGCTGCCCTCTCCCCTGTCCCATCATGGCAGTGGCTCTGCCCCGCTGTGCAGCCTGGCCCAGTCAGGGCACCCCATGCTCAGCAACGACCAAACATTGATGTGCAGTGATTAGCACTATATGAGCAGAAGCTAAGGCACAAGTAGGGCAAAATGCAGGGCTGACTTTTCTTTTCTTTTCTCTTCCACCACACACAATCATTAATATCGAAACCCGTATGTATTACTCATTACATGTGCTTATGCCACTTTTTGAGTAAAACAGTGATTGCCAATACTGATATTTCAAACTATGTAATGGGATCTCAAAAGAAAAAAAGAACCTCAAAAAAGAAAAATCATGGATAAAGGAAGAGTGTTCAATAAAAAATTGACAGATGAGTGCTTTCTTTGTCAAGACAAATAACTTGGCACTGTGCTTAATTTGCAAGGAAATCATGTCAATTTCCAAAGATTACAATCTGAAAAGACATTATATGTAGAAACACACTGCCAAATTTGATGAATATCAAGGAATGCTTTTGAAAGACAAATTAGTGGAACTGAATATGTCTGCCATCTCAACAAAATCTTTTGTAAAAGTTACAGCTCAAATAGACTCTATTATAAAAGTTAGTTAAGCAGTAGCAAATTTGATTGCAAAAAAGTCAAAACTACTTATAGTGAATTTATTAAGCAATTTTTGGAAAGATATAATCTGTCCTGATTTTAAAAAAGCTTTCATACACAGCTTTATGATGATTAGGAGTATGGAGATGATCAGAGAGTCTGGTTTGGAGGGTCTGGTCTGGTGTGGAGGGAGGGCTTGTTTAGATTGACAAATATGAGATGACCTTGGAGCAGCCTACAACTACTTGAAATGGGGCTCACAAAGATGGTGGTGCCAGACAATATAATAAGGGGAAAAAAAAACACATCCCAAAACTCTGATTTGGATCGGCTCAGACTTTAATATGGAAAAAAAGCTTTTCTGATGCTACTGTAGAATTTAAATCTGATTTATTTGTCTCTTTCTAGAAATAGAAGATAATGTTAGTGGGAGAAAAGTTCAGTCTAGTGGATTTCTGTGCTACTGAACTAACAGGGAAACCAAACTTAGCAGGTTTCTAATTCAAAACACTACAACTGTTCATTTTGCTTTAGCTAAATTCCAGTAGAACTATTTGGATATGTTCTTTTTTTTTCTTCTGTAAATGTTTAAATTTCCATCTGTGATATAGACTAATTTGTCCCTCATCTCTTATTGTTTGTCATGGGTTCACATGTGTGTTTCTGATGGTTTACTTCAAGTTATACTTTCTTATGTCAATCTTTTCCTTGCTATGGGGCAAAAAGCACTAAGTTCATGGGAGGGAAAGTGAGGTAATGGTGACATTAATTTCCTAGATTTTCTAGAACTGTTATGTTTTGACTTCCTAAATAATTATGATAATTCAATAGTGAAGGGTCACAGGAGATTCAAAGAAAGATGAGCTATAACCATTTGAATGTGTATTTGATCTTTGCTGCCTGGAGAGGTGGAATGTTCCCATGAAAGAAAATCTTATGTAGGATTTAGACGAGTTATTTTCTGTACTCCTAAACTTCTTTTGCCCATGGGCCAATCATCCTCTTAAAGTCTTAAATTCCCAGGCTACAAATGTGAGACAGAAATGTATGAAAATGAAAGAGGTTATCCAGTTAGTTGACATTCATTGTGATGCAAATAACTAATTCCACTGACTGCCCTGTACATTTCTGTATTAAGCTTTTTTTCCAGTAAGTAACATTTCTTATGCTATGAAAACTTATAATTTTTGGAGTTCCTGCTCTTACATCCAGCTTACAGGCACAAATGTAGAAATTAATTTCTCTTTGCAGTTGAATAATCTTGCTGAATAATCATAACATGGGTGGGGATTGAAATGCAGTCCCAGGAATGGAAATAAGATTTACCAAAGTGAGGCAGAAAAATATGAAAAGGCTGAAAATAATTAAAAAAAAAAAAAATAGCATCACTGTTATACTTCAGAATTTCTCAGTAGTGTCAGATTTGGAAGAAAGTCACTTAGGCTTAACCTGCAGATGAGAATGCAGACAAATCTGATTGCAATAGTATGAGCAGGTACGAATCGCTCATGCCTCCTGGATTAAGTTAAAGCTGACAAGGAAGTCTTACATGATTTAGTAGGTTTATATTACATGTTGAGGGTGTAGGCTGTATTTGTTTGCTTATTGCCCTGGATGGCACCAATGTTGAGAACTGAAAATTTTGGTATCTATTTTATGTTCAAAAATAGAGTTTAAAATTCAGCTACTATGGAAGGCTGGTTTGTTAGAGAAGAAAGAATTAAGAGTTTAATCAATGAAGTGCATTTTCCCAGGGATGCTTCAGAATATCATAAAGTCATAGAATGGTTTGGGTTGGAAGGTACCTTTAAGATCATCTAGTTCCAACCTCCTGCTATAGACAGGGACACCTCCCTCCAGATCAGGTTGCTCAAAGCCCCATCCAGCCTGGTCTTGAATGCTTCCAGGGAGGGGGCATCCACAGCCTGCCTGGGCAACCTGTTCCAGTGTCTCACCACCCTCACAGCAAAGAATTTCTTCCTAATATCTAGTTTAAATCTACCTTCTTCCAATTCAAAGCCATTCCCTCTCATCCTGGCACTATCTGCCCTTAAAAATATCCCTTCCCAGCTTTCCTATAGGCCCCCTTCGGGTACTAGAAAACAACTATAAGTTCTCCCAGAATCTTTTCTTCTCCAGGCTGAAGAGCTCCAACTCTCTGAGCCTGTCCCCACAGTGGAGGTGCTCCAGCCCTCCGATCATCTTAGTGGCCCTTGTCTGGACCTGCTCTAACAGCTGATGCACTTCAGTTCTGGGGCCCCCAGCACAAGGACACAGTACTCCAACTGGAATCTCTTGAGAGCAGTATAGAGAGGCAGAATCACCTCCCTTGATCTGCTCCATGATCTTGCCAAGACCAGAGGTGAGACTGTCCTATAGTTCCTTGGATCTTCATTCTTTTTTGAAGTTGCTGAAGGTGCAGTCTGAAAGCTGATCGGGAGAGCTGCTCCTAATGACTCATGGGATGGGCTTCACATCTGGACACTGGGGCTTTTGGCCTTGCTTGGGATTGTCCTGGGAGAGGCCTGTGCAAAGTACTTAATTCTCATGATTTTATTTCCTATTTAAGAAATAACTTCTGTAAAAGAAATCATTTAATTTCATCATTCGTTTAAAGCTGCTGAACTAACCATTAATAATTTCTTGCAGCATATAAACATGCCAATCTATAAAAGACTACATCGAAGGGAGAATTGTTTAATTTTTTTTCCCAGTAAAAACTAAAATAAACAAAAGGGTCAAATAAGGCAGGAGGGGAAGAAGAAAAGGACAGAATTAAACATTGCTAATGCTAGCATTATGCAATATTGGAAGGACTGAGCTGATGATCAAGAAAAGTTGTGGATCTTTAACTTCATTATTGCTCCTTGACTTCAGATCCTTAAGTTCCTTAATGCTCTGTGTAGGAATTATGTAGTGTTAAACATGTAAATGTCTAACAACATGGTGCTAAGGCTAGAAATTAAAGTTCACAAGATGCAAATTTTTCTTAATTGAATCTGGAAGGTAACCTTGTCCCTTACTGCTCTATTTTTTTTTCTCCATCATGTTTTATCTAGCTCTAATTAGGTTAATAGCTATTTTTCCTGAAGAAGATTTGGAGAGGAGTGTTATAAAACATGGCATTAAAAAAATATTCCAATATTCCAAATTGAGAGTATTAATTATTTAGCCTAAGAGAAAAAAAAAAAAAAAAAAAAAAGACAATGTCAAAATCATGATGTCTTAAATTTGCAGGATCTTTTAAAAGTATTGAGGCATTTTTCTTCTTAATAAAGCAGTTTATAAGTTCTAGTACAAGTTCTAGACTTCTTTAGCTTCATTTTTTGAATGACATTCCCAGCCTGTCCTTCCTAGAGAGCCTGTATCCATCCATTGCAGCTCTGCAGCATGAACTATTTTCCTGTATTTCCCAGAGTGCTGGTAACTCTGAAATTGCATGCAGTCCTCTCAGAAACCTGTTTCTTCCTTATGCTTCATGCATTATTGCACATATACTTCAGAGAGGCTCTCAGCTGTACTGATTTTTCTCAGAAAGGTGTGAAAGCTTTCTGCATAGTGCTGTCCGAGAGGCACTTCTTTATTTATGTGGATGTATCTGAAGTGGTCTTCAGCTCTGTTTTGATGATGGTAAAGTCTGTCTATCTTGTCCACATCATAATGCAGTCTACCACTTCCTCACTTATTTGTGGATAATTGTCTCCTATTCCTAGTATAAAGTTCAACTCACCAGGTTTGCCAGAATATTGAGAAAGGCACTTCAGCCCCACTTCATCAAGTAGATAATGTCTTTTCAAGCTGTCAGCAATCCTCAGAGAGGCGTTCCGTGGTCAAAAAAACTAAGTCTCTATTGCTGAAATCAGCTATGAAAATATCAAGAGGATGCAGCAAGTGTTGGTAGTTGGTAGTTCTTTGCAATGGAGGCAAACAGATATTGTTGGCCTGCAGGATCCATGCATTTCTCCTTACCTCCTCCTTTCAGCAGGTTCAAGGAGAGCACCACCGGGGCTTCTATGCCCAGGGCTGTGTAGTCAGTCTTGTTATGTTCCAGGCTCTCCATGGCACTTGTGAGGTCACGTGCTGGGACAAGAGTAGCAGGAGGTTGTGGTCTGAAGGCTTGGATAAGCCTCAGCAAATTTTCTAGAGAAGATACTGAATCCTCAACAATCTCCAAGCCTCCCTAGACAATGAGAAAAGTTGGCAGATGGGAATCTCTGCTTCAGCAGGGAGTTACCTGCAGGTAACACTGCTCCTTTTAATGCAGCTTCATGGCTCAAGTTTAGTCAGCATGGATGCTTCATTTGACACAGCTCTGAGGCTCTCATTAGCTTTGAAGTCACCAGACCCATTTTGCAGTTGCAGGCCTCAAGGTAGAACAGTGCCAAAAATCTCATGCTTTGAGCATTGGTTGCTGTGGCAATAGGCACCTGAATGAGAATTTATGTCTATAATTTACTTCTTTTATTTCAATTGGATTTGTTCATACCATGCATGCCTAATAACAGTTCTTGGCATTCTGTCATCACTGGACACTTGATGGTAAAAGAATTTGAACTTATGGATTGACAATTCCTTGTGGGTTTACTTGAACATTGAATTCTGGATCACTTGAGTATCTGAATGCTTGGAGAGTTTAAAACAGCAAGTGGGAATCCTTTGTAGTTTAAATAGTATAAAACTTAAGCTTAATCACAAAATTGTTTCCCAGTTATACTGTTATTGGTTACTGAAAGGTGTAATCGATTTTCTGTAAAAGTAAGAAGTCTTAATCTTACAAATGAGATCATCAAGGTGAAAAAACATCTGACAAGGATGAAGTTGAAAGCTACTGAAATTAAACAATATGTGTTTTAGCAGTACTATAAAATCAAGCACTTCGGTCACAGGATGGCAGAATTAAGATCACCTGTGAATGTATAGTACAGTAGTGTTCATTTCCATGACACTTTCTATATGAATGTCTCATTGAAGCAGAAGATAAACTTGTTCTTCTCTGCTATAAAGATTTTGCAGAAATCTTGCTGCTAAAGACAGAAATTATGTACTGAATAGATTTATGAACAGAATTCTATGGTTTTAACCACAGAAGATTCTTGTTTGCTAGATGATCAGAGTCACAGAGTCACAGAATTGCAGGGGTTGGAAAGGACCTGAAGAGATCATTGATTTCAACCCTCCAGCTAACACAGGTTTCCTACACCCAGCTCGCAGAAGTAGGCATCCAGATGGGTCTTTAATATCAGCGTAGAAGGAGAATCCACAACCTCTCTGGGCAGACTGTTCCAGTGCTCCATCACCCTTACCATAAGGAAGTTCTTGTGCATGTTAGTACAGAGCTTCCTTTATTCAAGTTTTAGAGCATTGCTCCTTGTCCTATCACTACACACCACCTGGAAGCACCTGACCTCATTCATTTGCCTCCCAACTCTCATTAGATATTTATAAACATTAATCAGATCCCCCTCAGTTGTCTTTTATTCAGGCTGAATTGATCCAGGTTACTTAGCCTTTCCTCATAAAGGAGTTCAGCAAGGGAGGACTCATGAAGATAACAGACATGCATGAGTGGCTGAAACCAGCCTTGCCAAAGAGCATGAAATACCTGCTGATAGCATTTGTTACAACTTGAACTCTCAATTTCTGTCAGATCTTAAGCTTTCTGCCCTCCTTATTTCTTCACCAGCATTCCATTGCCTTCATCTGGCAAAGACTGATTTCCTCTTAAGTTGATCTTTCCTGACCTTGTATGCAGAAAATCCCGTTCCTGCTTAATTATGTCCTTTTGTTCTTGACAGTCTTTCCCACAGAACTCACCTGTTTCCCACCCTGCCTCTGTTCTTTGCATGCTTCTTTTGTATGCTTACTAAATTTACCTTACCAATTGTTGAGGTCTCTTTTGATTACATTTGGTTAAATTTTATCAGGTTCTCATTCAGTGCAAAATTTCATACATTGTTTACACGTGTCTTTCAGCTTCATCCTTTAATTTCTGTAGAAAAAAAATGTGAGGATATAAGAGGTTTCCAACAAGTCACTGATGTTTTAATATTGCTAAAAGGCAGGAGAAAGAAAAGGCAAAGATAATTCATTTCATTTAGTTTCATTTAATTAATTTCATTAATTTCACTTAATTTCTTCAAAAATAAACTTTCAGAGATGCAAATACAGTAGGAAATGACAGGCAGTATTCCAGTAAACTGAGGTGATATTAAAAAAGGAAAAAAATAACATATTTGTATATTTTCTTCCATACAGTTAATTATGCTGAGGAAAAGTGATGAATATATTAATAGATATTTTGTTTTTCGCACCCTGAGGTGTCCGTCTGAGATTCTAGTTGCACTGTATTGTTAACTTATGTGATCATCTCCAATGAAATGACTGACTTGGTAGATGAGGGGTGATGAGTCTTTCAGCTACCTTTGAAATAGTACTCTAAAATCTGTTGTGGTTGGTTCAGTTGTTGAGCTGATTTTAGTCATTGTAATCACCTTAAGAATTATAACAAGCTTTGGAACATAATTATGCAAAACAATCAAAAGTATCTCACAAATTTTCAAAATTTTCATTTACTTCAGTCTCTTATTATCATAATCAGTAGTATAGTACTATTTGTACTTTAGAGACTGCAAATGGAGCATTTTTATTCTGTATCTATGCTGGTAAATCAAGTAGTGGGCAGGAATGCCTCTGTGCCCTGGCATTCAACCATCTGTATTGCTAACTAGCTAGAACGTATCTTGTATTGCTTTTGGCCTGTTCCAAGCAGCACTCTCTCTGGCTACTTGAGTTCAGTCTATGAATTGAAGTGATCATTTCCAGGAATCGTACCCAACTGGCATGTTTGTACATGATCCTGTTTTGAAGGAAAAGTGCTTAACATTTTGAAGCTGGTTGTTCAGTAATGGCTGGCCTCAGCACTGCAGAATGGCCTCAGGCATAGTGGTTTTACTAACCTAAATACAGTCATAGTGTAACTAATCTTGGTAAAATTACCTTACTATTTGATACACAATCTCATGTTAGTTTCTAAGGAGTATATTATTTTGTAGTATTACTGTTCTGAAATATGAATTGTGTTTAAAATTTCTTCAAACATGAAGGCTGGGTTGTTGTTTCTTTTAAGTCAATAATTAGCAGATACTCTGTGTGTTTCCCATTGGGTCAACAGCACAACTGGAACTGCACAATATCTAAAACTAGCCATTTCCTGGGATGCAGAAAAAGGAGTGATGCTAGCCACTTCTCATTTACAATTTAGATGGACAAAGTCCTAAAGATTAAATTGCATATGATGTATTCAGTGTTTTCATTTTTATTCCACTGGAATTTCTTTGCAGTGAAAATAATTCTTGTGTAGTATCTTATATCCCTGTTAGCTCTCCTGAAAAAATTGCTAAAACAGAAGTCTAAGCCAGTTTAAGGTTTATGGTACTGTGGACACATGCAGTTTCAACAGTGGTATATAAATGCTTTTACTTATGTGTACTCTTAGTAATCATACATGCTGACTGCATATTTTCCACCAGTGTTTTGTTGGCTTGTTTACCATAGCATTTGGTATGTCACCGCACTTGCAAGTTGGCTGCTAATTACCTGAGATAATGGGCAGTCCCAACTGGAGCAATGGTATCCCACACTGAGGATTGCTTTTTCCAGGTAGAGTGCTCCAACTCATGTTGCACTAATTGATAATCGTGAGATCTGATTTTATCATGCTATTGGGAAGACTTTAGGCTTTCATTTTTGGAGCTAAAATGCTGCAGCTTTCTTCAAATGCCGAAGAATCCTCAAAAGTTTTGTGAGCCTGAGTATTTAGGGAGTGACAAAGCCCCTGGGAAAACTTACTTAGAATTCTATTTTCCTTCAAAATTGAGATCAAATTCCTGAGGTCTATTTTCTATTCATGTGTAGTAAATTAATACTACCTGTGGTAATATTTGCAGAGTATAATTTGTATGTAAAACCACAACTCTCTGATCAAGCTAGGCAGATACTTGTACTAAAATAAATGGATTACTTTCTCCACTTTGTTCTCCTTGTTATCAAGATATTTTTATCAGTAGCTCTTTCTATTTCATGGAATGCTGTTTTGATCCACTCCGAATTTGAGCTGTAATAGGGCATCTAATGTTTCACCTCTCTCTTGGAATACCAAAATATGAATTTATCCACTTCTTTATCATGCCACTGAAACATGCAAGTTTCATGAATTGTCATTTTAATCCTACATTTCTTCCATCACTTGAGACAATGGGCCCTACATGCTTCAGTTTGCTGGACTGGAAAATGATTCTTTTTACACAACTAGGATAAGTGTCAACAAAATATATTTTTTACTCAATTATGGTTTTCCACCTGAAGAACTCCTAGGAAAGCTTTTTGGTTTTTTTTTTCAGTATGACCAAAAAGCTGTTTGCTATGCAGCTTGAAAGAACTGAGAAACAGAAGACAAAGTACAAAGAGAGTGGGATTAAGCATTTTCTTACTGTTAAATGTTGTTTGAAATCTAACATTAATTCTAATTATGGAAATTAAGAGGTATGTGCAACTAATTCTGTGAATATGCAGTAGGTACACTATTCTTAAATTGTTCAAAGAAAAACAAAACTTCCATTTGAACTGTTAACTGTGGTGCTTTTTAAATCACGCTGTTTTACCTTTCTTAAATTAGTCATAAGTAACCAGTTCTAAGTTCTTACCTAGATAGGCTTTCCTAGAGGAGACAAACTTATCTAGATGGGTAACTAGAGTTCTCTGTATGAGGAATTGCATCTCCAATTAGTCTTTTAATCAAGTTAGTGCAAATTTCATTTGAGCTGTGATTTTTTTTTTCCTCAAATGCAAAGGTTTGTCTGTTACAATTTAGCTATGCAAAACTATTTCCAAATATCGTAAGATTTGTGAAGTTTTGGGCAATGCTTTAAACTGTTTTTAATCTAACTGCATTGTTTCTGTTCATCTGAAAGCATTGCAAAGCACTGGAGGCTGTTTTTCCATTTGGGTCTTCATCATCTGTGCTGTCATAATGCATACCTGATAAAGACACTGATCTCAGTTCAATTTTGTTTACTTGCAAAGTTGTCTTCAGGAGGCTCAAAAGAGTCTTACTCATTGAGAATATGAGGTGTCAGCAGGAATAGAGAAAGGGACTGGGAAAGAGACTGTTGTCAGTGGCACCCACAACATCTCACTGCAACAAATAGGAATAAACAGATGAAGGCAAATGTGTGGTTTCAAAGCCTAAAAGGGCTAAATAGATTCCACTTGGTCATATAATAAATTATTAATTGATCTATTGATTTTTCCCAGAAAATCAGTATGGGTAGGATAGCTGTTGTTCTGAACATTTCTCCATACCAAAGTATTTTGTATTTTGCTTCAAGTTCTGTAAAATATTTTTCAGTCCCCCCCAAAAAACAAACAAACAAAAAAACCAGTGAGCTGTTTTAATTCTACATTCATGTTTTATCTTCAGCCTGCCTCATAGAATGTTCATTTACTGTGCCTATATAGTGAGGTAGGCCAAAAAACTTGTTTTACAGCTTTACCCACTCTTTATTGCAGACACAAGTCAAGTTGTCCATTCATTTCCTCAGCATTTACAAAATGTGCAGATGCTGTTGTTATGAGCTTTTATTGTGTTCAAGATTCTCTTGTAGAGATCTAAGAATTTGATTTAATTTTCCTCAATTTAGTGCAGCTCACAGTATACACAGCTCAAGAATATGTTGACTCTAGTCTGTTGTGACTCTCAGGATGAACTGCTGTTGTTGCTTCAAAGCTTCTCTATAAAACTGTTGAGGTCTGTACGCAGTGTCAAAAGAAGGAAGTAATACTATAAACAATGAATATTATCAGATCCTTTTGTCAGTTTGGGAAACAAAGAATGTAGCAAGATAAGCGATGCATTGAGCTCTTATAATGAACATGAGAGCCTTAGGCTGGAGGGCATCCTGGAAACTCATCTAATTTATTCTCCAGGCATGGGAAAGGTCAGCTAAGCTCAGGTCACTCCTGTCAATATCTGTAGAAACCATTAGTCTTATTTTTGCAAGTACTGATTTTGGTAATCTCATTTCACATATTTCAGCAAGTCTAAACAATACTAGGTGGAACTCAGATTACTGCTGGAATGATGTTTGAACTTGTCCATTCTGGTCAATACCTCAATGTGGAAATGCTAGGTATTGTGCACACAAGATCGCTTCTGTTTCCTAGCACAGGTAAGTGCTCTGTTCATTTGACTTTTCTGGTATTTGTGTTTTCAAAACATTCCTCCTTTATTCTCTTCTGATTTGATATAGCTAAGAATAATACATGAAAAGCAATACAATAGTAATAGGAAAAAAAAAAAACCCACACATTTAGTTCATTAATGTTTTTTATTTACATTTTTTTAATTTACAGTGAAAAGTAAGTATTGCAGCAATGTTTGTTACATCGGGACATTCATACAGAAATGGTTCTATCTTTCTCATTTTGCCTAAATGTCAGTACTTTGGATAGATAGTGTGGAATGGTCTCTTTTTCCAGTGATAGGATTAAGTCTTCTTTCACTTCCAGTTATTCTTACCTTCACTTTTTTTTGAGCACAACTGATTCTTGCATTTATGTAGGAGTTAAACATATGGTAGAATAATTTTTTTGGAAGAACGTAACTGTTCTGTTTCACATTCAAAGATGTGTATGTAAAGATGACAATTTTCGTCTCTGAATCGACAATAGCATTGCAATTGGAGATTTTTTCTTCTCTACTTTTTATGGACGTATCTAAAGAAGATAAATTAGATATGTTTTTTAAAGACATATTTAAAGTCATTCAGAATCGTAATTTGTTTCCACCATCTCTCTTTGGATGGAAATTTAACTGTCTCTGTTTTTATAAGACAATTAAGAAATTGTAATTATCAGGCTAACCTTAATTAGTGTGTTTTCTAAAAATAAGGATTGTCATGGTTCTCCTTGAAGTTTTCTTAGTTTTCATTCCCTAAAGCAGTAATGCTTGAATATTGCATTTCTGATGTGTCATTTTTGTTGGAAGGAGAGAATAAACAGTTTCCTATAGCTGGAGAAATCCCTTTCTAGCTGATATCTGTGGAAAAAAACAACAATCACTGATTAATGGCATTCCCTAGGCTTAGTTTAGAATGCTTTTCTTTTTTTTTCTGTAACACATCTGATATCATAAAAACATTCTATACATACATATAAATAGGACAGAGACTATATGTTGTGTTTATGGCTCGTGAAGAATTTTCAAGGTTCAAGAGGGTAAAACTATTCTTTACTGCCAGCTTTTACTTGCAGTAATTTTTCAGCCTATTTGGTTCATTTTGAAATAATATAAATATTTCCAAAATAATTTTGAAGCACTTGTGTTTTGAGCAGTATATAAATCTCTGAATTTCAGTTCCCTTAAGAATTCTGAACAAACAAGATTCAAATACTATCAAAGTGTTTGTGTTTGTGGAAAGAAATATACCATCATGGTTCTTCTTGGAGGGGCGTAGGGAAAGGATGAGGGGTGATGAAAAAAAAAGATGCAGCAAGAACATTCCTATTATCAGGAAAGAAAATGTAAATTAGTAACTAAATATTGGAAAAGGTTCAACTTTGAAGCTAAATCTTTATGCATATTTGACCATGATCTGATCATGAAGCTGGATGTACTGAGATCCATAGGTGCTTTCCATGTATTCTATGATTCTGTGATGGAGTTCTTATGTAAGGCATAAGAAGACGACACCTCTGACAAGAACTCATTTTCTGAATCAAAATTTCCATTAGGTGTAAGCCAGAAATGGAGATATTTAAATTATTTTATTATTATTTTAATTATTTTTTAAAACATAGAGAACGCTTAATGTCATGTTTCTTGTTAACAATTTAGAAAAAATATTTGAATAACTACCTAGGTTATTTAACTTCCTCCATCAGCTGGTGCTTCAGAGGATGATGTTTCAAGGCAAGCTCATGAGTGTGTTATGGAAGCTGATGTTAATTTATTCTGAGGAATATATAATATCTGAATTATTATTAATGAATCTCCTCAAGTTGTGTATAGAATTATAAGTGGGAAGGAAATTGAGTATTATTTCACCAACATCTGTACCATTATCTCTTTTTAACACATTGAAATTTACTTGACAGTTGTATGTTGAAAGATTTTGACCTCACACAGCTCCCATTATGCTTTCTTTACTCCTATGAAATTAGTAGATAATCTTTGTATTCAAAGTGAGGCTGAAAATGCTGTAGTACTAAAACATACCCTTGTTTTTTGTGGATAACTTGTCTGCGCACTAAACGCACAAATGCATTGTTGGGAATGATTTTTCACACTATCTTCTATCAGTCTTACAGATCTATAGACTGACTCACGGGCAGCAGGATGCCATTATAGAACCATGACATCTGAAATTATAAGTGCTTAGCAATTTCAGTAGAGTTCTATTATGTCACTATTAATCTGTATAGTATATAGTAAATCCTGCTTTTATTGCGATTGAAGAATCTTTGTTTCCACACACAACTGGGTAAAAATAGGATTTAAAAAAGGAAAAAGCCCTTCCAAGTTCAGCATCTGTGAAGAACAAGATGTCTCCCATCAGGAGGTAGCAATTCAAACTGTAGTACATCAATCCCTTCATCACAGTCTTGGTTCATCTCTAATTGGCAGGCAAATATCATATTGCTGGTGCATAAGGCACTGTCCTACATAAGAGCTATAAATACTTTGCCAGTTTGCTGTGAGGAGACCCACTGAGCACCAAAGAAGCAGCAGGTGACAAACATGGGAGACAAGCAATTCTTTTTATGTCTATAGCGGCCTAATGTTCTTTTAGCCCTAATTATCCATGACTTTTAAGCAGATATTTTACACATATTCTTATAAAGTCATGGACAAACTGTCTCTGATTTAGTTGATATTTTGAACTAAAGCTATAGCATCTCACTGCATCTGTACTGTCTTACCATACTGATGTCAGTGGCTTTATTGTCAATCTTACGTTTCAGCTATTAAACTCCTCTACATCTTACCTAAATAAAGCAGATGCAAATAAAACATCTTTGTATTTCTTGCAAATGTCAGAATAAATGTTTTCTTCAGAAGGTATTGTTTGAACAGCATACATCATCACAGCTGTTCATTAAAGTGCTCGAGTAGTATTCTAATGTAATTATATGGAAGAAAGGTATCTTTAAACATACTATAAAACACAACATTAAATTCCTGGTGTAAAAGTAATTTTAAAGTATGTTTTATTGCTCTAAAGACATTCAGCTCTCAGTTTTTCAGATATACAAGATAAAGAAGGGAAGACAGTGGGGCAGTAAACTGGAGAAAGCAAAAGCATGAATGAAATACAGTGGGTTTGTAGTGGGAAGTAGTGAAATTGAAGATAGAATGAAGAAGCAGTCAAGCTACAGACAACTCAGGTACTGAGAGTTCCATGACATTTTTTAGGGAAGTCAACTGCTATATTTGAGCTTAGTTCTGGCTGTCTGATTCAACAGCTCCTTAGTGAAATTCAGCATGACATTGAGCAGCTCCAGGATGTTTTTGTTGAGCTTTTGCTTTGAGTGCTGGTCTATCAGCTTACCAAACTTAGTGAACTCTTTTTGCATCTTTCTTTGATCTGGTACAAGCAAGCCACAACAGAGAATCATGAGTAAGCAATGAAACTTCTCCCTTAAAAAAAATTTCCCCACTCTCTCAAAGCAACAAACAACAATGGCAGCAACCAAATACCAAACAAACAGAAAAAACAACAAAAAAAAAAACACTGACCAAAATATTACCTGTATTGTTTATATGAAAATGGAAATCATTGGGGTAAATGTTCAGCAAATGCATTTTTATTATATTCAGTACAACTGATCAGAGCCTCTCACATTCCTTTACATGTTCTGAGTAAGAGGGAGAAGTATTCAGATCAGACTCATAGTGTAACACTTCTGTATTACCTGAGTCTACTACACCCATATGTCATCTATTTGAAAATTCCATTGGAGTTATTTCAAGGTACTGTCTGGTGTTTCCCTTTAGATGAAATTCTGCCCTTTATTGCTTTTAAGTTGGTGCAGGCTGAAAAGAAAAAATGGTAGAAAGGGGTTCTAAACAAAAAGAAAGAAGAGAAATTGAACTTATTCAAAGCTAGGTGTTTCAAAAAGTGCTCAGAAAGAAATATCACAAATCTTATTTTGGAAAAATGCCATTGTATTTCAGTATTGCAGAACTTGAAAGAGGTGCACCAATCTACTTAATATTCTCATGGTCCTCACATTTTAAAAAAACAAAGTCTCTTATCTCAGCAATGGTTTAGATGGATATTTTTTTCTCAACTAAATTTAACTGCCAGATAGTACTTCTTTTCATAAGTCCTTATTAGTTTAACTGTTTATAAGAAGTTTAACTGTTGTGAGAGAGAGTATGTTACTTGAGGATTTCAAATGATATTTTAGAGTTATCTTTCATTATCTATAGTGTTATTGACTGATGTTCTGTAAGTATACTTTGAAGGATATTGTGCCAGTATTTTAAAAACAGTGAATAGCAAACAGTGATAAATTAAGCACTGTTATTAAAATCCTTCTGATAAATGTTGTCAATTGCAGCCTACTTCCAAAGGAATGTGCTAGTATAAACCTGACTGTAAATCAAGCGACTGTTTTTTAATAAATGCTTTCTTCTAGGTATTTGTCAAAGAATACATTTTTAGATGAAGAGCAGTGTTGCTTGAATATCACTTAGAAACTGCAGCTATAAGAGAACAAATCCTGGGTGGTAAACTCATACAAAGTTCTTTAAAACTAAAGAATGAGTTTAACCCCCAGCTAGTCATCAGAGTTATCACCAATATACGCCTGAGGGAGAACAATGCTATAAGGGTTTCTAGACAGTTAACCTTAGCTATATGTATTGTATTTTACAATGTAACATAATGTGTTGCTTAACTGATATGATTTCTTCTGATTTAAAAAGGAAAAGTAAAGATTTACTCCCTTAGATTTTGAAAGTGGGATGTAACCTATCCAGAAAAGTCTTTGGAATAAAATCCACAGAGCAATGTTTATCAGCTCTCTGCAATGTGATTAGTTCTGGATTATTTGGCTGGCTAAGACCTGTAAAAACAATCTCTTATATTGAAGTAGAATCATGCAAATGTTCAGAAAACATGAAAATATTAAAAGTTTCAGGACCCCAATCCATTTTGGGAAACGCTATAGATATAACTCAACGGTCTCACAGGGTTGATGCTTGAACATCCCTTGAACTTGTCAAAGAGATAAATAATAATGCAAGCTGTGAAAACATTCAGCAGTAAGAGTAATTAAGAAAGCTATTCAGGAACTTTTACGATTATCCACTAGTAGAGAATTGTGGGTTGTTATTGATATTTTTTTCCACTAGATACATTCTTGTAGTCCTGCTTTACTGTAAATATGTTTAAAATGATTATTTCCAGTTTTATTTTTGATTTGTGAAGATGTGATTGTTCAAGAAGTGTGCTGTATATTACCCAGGTTCCTGCGGTGCATTCACTGGTTATCTCTAGTATCTGAAAGCACACTGAATATGTCTTACTGGTTTCTTAATTATTAGGAAGGTAAAACAGCATCTCCTGGCTGATGGCCTACAAACCAAGTAAAAATATTTAAGTCCAAGAGCATTTTTTATGTCAGCATTGCTCATTTTATTAAATAAAGGGAAAAACAGAATCTGAATAAGGAAATAATGTCAGGAGTTATGCCTGCTTTATGTTATATTACAGAGATGTGCACATAGGTATCCATAAAAGCTAACTGATTTCACATTTCACAACTCACAGGCAAATCTCCAACTGCCTGTTGAACTATGCTACCATGGGGATCTCCATTTGAAAGCTCATGGCACAGTTTTGAAAGACATCCAATATCTTGTTGAGAAAAAATTGCAGAATATTGTGATGTATTCAAAACATCTCAAAGCATTTTGAGATAAGTGTTGGTTAGACAATAATCAGTCAACAGAGAACTGATACCTCCTAATGAGCTGAACCTTAGAATTTGAAGCGGGAGAATCTTGACCCTGAATCAGCTCCTGAATGGTAGCATAATTCCTGTACAAATGACTTAAAGTGGAAGTATTTTAGCCATTGATTTCATTAGCTTTATTGTTTTACTCCACTCTTGCATTTAAACAGCTTTATGGGATGAAGGCTGTGGATATACTTCGGATATACTGTCTTTCTTTGGTGAAATCTACTAATTTGAAATTCCCAGTTTGAAAACCATATTTGCAAAAATGTGACACTGTTAGCTTCAACAGAGTATGAAATGAGTAGGCCCTGAAACTGACTGAGATGATGAGGTTAATAGGAGTATAAATCCAGGTGTGACCATGGCAAGCCTGAAAAATATATTTTTGAGTTTTTCTTTTTCATGCATAGTATTTCTGAATACTCATGTATTACTCCTTGTTGTTAATAAGCATGCTTAGCTTCTGTCTTGTTTCTTATCATAGTATAACAGCTATAATTTACCAGACACTTCCAACTGTATTCCCTGGAGCTGTTACCAAGGAGTATAATACAATGGAACTTCCAAAGTTTTTCAGATTTACCTCTTTCTATCCTACACTGCAGAGCGTGACAACTGCTGAAAGTGAGATGAAACAACGCAGTCAGTTTTCTTTAAAAAAAAAAAAAAAAATCAAAAAAGAAAAAACCCTGATTTTGTTTAGCTGAAGATAGTCAGAGCTTGGCAAACTAAGTGCCTGTATTTAAACTGAAATCCCAGGTTGAAATTTTAACTTTGAGAAGATAGTTTAAATTAGTTTCAAATGCATGGTACAAAACTGGCAAGACATTGTACTTCTAGACTTTTCACAAAAAATGTGATGGAGGGGGAGATCTTTGCATCAGCTGAGGAGGCTGCTGATAAACTCCCCAAGCCTTAAGTAGGAAGTCGAGGTCAGTGCAGAAAGCCAGACAGGGCATCTGGCCAAAAAGCAGGCCCAGGCACCAGTGCAAGGCCAGGTACAGTGCAGCAGCCTCCTGGCTGAGTGCAGAAGGGCTTGAAGTCCTGATGAGGCAGTTGGGAGTTTAGTAGCAGATGGGAGAAATTGGACAGGGTTTGGCTTTGCACTTGTGGATGGAGGCAGCGAAAGAGGTCAGCCAGGTAGCACAGACACAGATGCCTATTTTTTAATGAAGGTATAAACTTCAGATAAAAGGTGGATGTTATGCTCTATGTCATGTGTCATTAATATGAAAACCTTCCCGTTGTTTGACGTACTGAAGTTTTCCACAAATAAACAACATTTATATAGTACTTGGGTTTGTCTTTAGGGTGAGGAAAATTTTTATAGTCAAATTCAGATCACCAGAACTGAAGGAAAAGACAAGTTAAAGTCCAGGCAATGCTTATGTGATGATTTGATACATATAATTATCTAGTGCTAATGTTAGCTTTATGACACGGATACTCCTGGCCTTATTCTACTGCTAAGTGATAGTTTAGTAGTGATCTTTTCTTGTTAAATAATGTACAGTACTTTCTAAGAGGATATGTTACTTAATTTGAGTACTTTCCATTCCATCTCATTGCTTATCAGTATCACCAAACAAAACTGTAACTTGCAACAATGTCCTTTTGAGAACAAAGATTGTTCATGTTCATGTACTTTTCAGGAAATATTAGGATTTAATATCACACCAGAGCCTAATGAATTATTCTTGCAATCTTTCCTAACACCTTGTTTTCCTATGTATAGTTTACAGTCAGCTGGAGGCAAAGGGGCTCATTTTACTAAGGATACATCCTATTTTCTCGAGAAGGATGCATTCTATATAATGATATCTTATTAGGGTATGAAAATGACTATTGTGAATATTGTGAAAAAGTTAAGCCTATGATTTGTAGAACTGTCATAAGAAAGTCACAAAGTCCTGAACAGGCCAAGGTTAAACTTTACTTGAACCAGAAGAAAGACATACACATCCTTTCTTTGTCTGTCTGCCTGTTTTTGTCTCTTTTTTTATTTCTTAGACATTTATATATAAATTACTGTGTGCAATAATACTGCATAGCATTAGTATTAAGTAGCATTATTAACAAATAATCATGGAAAACTTCTGTTAGAAGTTATTTCCCAGGGGAAGGACCTTCTTAAAATCTGGCACATAAAAGCTGTGCTAGAGATAACATAATGCTAAAGGTCATTAATTCCTGCTGGAGGTAATTTTCAGAGGCCAGTGAAAGTAAAGCAGGAATTTTTCTAATATTTCTTTTCCTTGAGCATAGCTGTAGACAGAACCATCTATATTACAGCACAAGGCTCTAAGTTTTAAATAATAAAAATAAAACAGTCCAACATCTGCTATTGGAATTTTCCTTGATGGTAGTTTCTAAGTGTATTGCTACAGGTATTATGCTTGTGTAATACACATAGAACTGTTTGTGCCTAGCTGAGCTCTCAAATACTTCATAAATATTTTACATTGTTGCTAGCTGAGAAGAAAAAGCTGGAACCAACAGCTGGTTGAACATTTTGGAAACTGCAACAGGCAATGTTGCACAAACTTGTTCCATGAGGTGTGGAAAATCAAGAAATACCCAAGCACTTACACAGGCTCAGGGTTTTGAATGAGATAGGCTTGTGGTAGGATACAGCTGTGAGATACATGTCTCATTCTGTTCCTGTAACTCATGTACATGTGGAATCCTTTGAGAATTTCACAGGTAGTGCTCATTTCATGCTATTATGCTGTGCATAATTTAGATTTTTTTTTTTTTTTAACTAGGATAAAAATGAAATACCAAAGGCAGAGTTTTTAATTAAGGTCCTTACAGGAACATTCTGCAGTTTACTAAAGCAATATGTCAGCTGCAAATATAGCAATAAAATAACAATTCATTTATGTACATTTTCATATTAAAAAAAAATACTTCTCTAGCTGGGCCATACTCTTTCAAAGACTTCTTTGCAAAAAAAAAGTTCTCAAAATGAATAGAATACACTCCATGCTTCTTGGATTAAGTCCAGCTCCATATATTTATTCCTTTGCATGTTTGTTTTCAGTTCATATATGTTTATTTCTTAATAGCATCATTTGTTCTCAAGTGTTATAAGCCGTTCCTATTGTTGACAAGACTTTCTTTCTTCATATGTAAATGTGGCAGTAGGAACTATAAACATTAATGCTACTTGACAAAAAGGGGTGGTTATTTTCTGTAAAGAAATTTAAGAAATTTTCATCAGTTGTCCCTTAGTATTTCACAGCAAAAGCATCGTTCTTGTCTTCAGACCACAGAAACATTCTGTGATTTTGCAAATGGATTCCCTTTGCAGGTTGATTTTTTTTTTTTTTTTTTTTTTTTTAAGGAATAACTTATGTTGGCTTCTGTATTTGTGTTGAAATAGTATACCTGAGCAGCTAATTGAGTTGTGTATTTTTATGTATATAATTAAGTTATGTCTGTCTGTGTTCATGGCCTTCTTACTCCCTTTTCAATACAAGAACAAATTCTCAATTGCAAATTGTCACTATCATTAAGTTAACCTTTGTTAAATTCTTGTTGTTAAATAAACTCTTATCTCAAATATAAAACTTTCCTTTAAGAAAGATCTCCACTTACTTTGCAGAAAAGAACTGAGCTGGAGACACAGCATGCACTCTGTGGTTCACATGGATGTATTTTTTGTAACCATTGTGTAGTCAGCCAGTAATTTGCTCAAACCAATGTATTTGGAAAATGGCCATTCTCATGGCCATTGGCACATGAGAAGATTGAGCTAAGAAGCAGTTAAAATGGTGCCTCAGTGCCTTTTTTCAGAAAATCTTGCATTGTTTCCTGAAATTGCTCAGGGCGTACCTGTGTGGGTGCATGAGAATGACCTGGACTGTTGTGCTTGACTTTGGAACTGACTGCAAGGGTCTGCTTTGGGGGCAGCTCTGTCACATTGCTGAGGGGTTTGCCTTGTCTAACAGGGCAATTACAAGGCAACTCTTAGTTTTGTTCTTTTATTTCTTTATTAATATAGTACTAGAGTCAGCTCCAGCTACAAAGAGAGCTCAGATGTCTCTTTAGCTCTCCCACTTAGAACTAATGCAGTCATATTCCTGTATCGTCTGGCATATTTGCAAATTTCTAGACTGCCCTGTCAGATCAAACCTTTATTCAGTCCTGACTAATCATCTGCATAAACTTTTGAAAATACTTACTGTCCTTCTGGTGTAAATAAGCATATGCAATATATATTTCTTCATGCACAGATCATAATTTTTCACTTAGTTTGGCTAAATCATCGTGCCCTCTTTTCTGTCTTTCTATTTACCTCAGAATACATCTTCTTCAGCCTCATCTTGTTCTCTCAAACATGATCATATGGAATTGTTCGGGGTTTTTTTTCTATACTAAATACTGAGTTATATGAGAAGGTTTATGTGAAAGGAATTCTAAAATCTTTACAAAAACAGGAAAAGGAGGGAACAGAAGGATCAGAAAAAGATCATACTACCTAGGAAATACTACCTAGGTAATATGACATTCTTGGGATTAACAGTATTTAGAAAGAAGAGTATTTTGAAACCTTCATTACAAATAAAAGGTAAAATAGGCTGGAATTTTTTCTAGGCCATTAAATTAGCTAAGGTGTTAATAGCCCTCCATGTATAGAAGTACTGTTACTACAGATTTCTGTCAAGAATGGGCATGTGTTGCAGATCATAGACAGTTTCTTTGGAGGTTCTAAACAAGAAATGTTTGTGGGTTTTTTGGATATAAGCTCAAGATAATTCTGTATTAGATTTCAGTCAAGTACTAAGTTGATCATTGATTTAAAGTAAATCTAAACTGCAAAACTAAACTGAAACTTGCTTCATTACACTGAAATACTTAAAATAGAGAATTATTTTTAATATGGAGAATCAAAACACTGGAACAACATTAACTAATAGCAGTGATAGTTTTGGTAATAAGAATGGACAACATACCTATCCAACAGGATTAAGAAGTACAGCTATTAATACTATTGCTGCTGGTTTATAGGAAGAACATAGATAATATTCACAGTTATCATAATTAGTTATTTTTCATTCCAGCTCCATCTCTTTCTGGGAGATAAGTTTTAAAACCTTTCAATTACGGCAAGAAATGTTCAACTCACTAAGTTAAAGAGCTGAGAATTGCAATTCATCTATATTTGAAACAGATCTCAGAATACCTGGAAAATGACCAGAAACTATTGATGTGCTAATACTTAGATTAGTTTTGCTTTTGACAAGTGAGCTAATAAAGCTGGCTTCATTGTCCCTCAGTGCCAAATCTATATAGCTCCTAAATATCTTCATGAACAGTGACTCCACCACCTCCCTAGGCAGCCTGTTCTAGTGCCTGACAATCCCTCACTGTGAAGGAATTTTTTCTAATACCCAATCTGAACCACTGCTGTAACAACTTGAGGCCATTACCTCTTGTCCTATCTCTGTAACCCAGGAGAAGAGGCCAACCCTCACCTCACCACAGCCTCCTTTCAGGCAGCTGTAGAGAGCGATAAGCTCTCCTCTGAGCCTCCTCCAGACTAAACAATCCCAGCTCCCTCAGCCACTCCTCATAAGACTTGTGCTCCAGACCCCTCAGCAGTTTCATAGCCCTTCTCTGGGTGTGTTCCAGGGCCTCAGTGATGTCTTTCTTGCAATAAGGGCCCAATGCTGCACACAACACTTGAAGTGTGGCCTCACCAGAGCTGAGCACAGAGGGATGATCACTTCCTTAGTTCTGCTGGCTGCACTATTTCTGATACAAGCCAGGATGCCATTGGCTTTCCTGGCCACCTGGGCACACTGCTGGCTCATGTTCAGCCAAGCATCAACCAACACCCCCAGATCATTTTCTTTTTGCACAGTAGAGGAAACAGGAAGAGACAAGTCTCTTTAGGCATTCAGTGTACAACTGTAAGTTTATCTGCTATATTTCTTAAGGTTTTTGCTTGTTTGTTTTTCTATATTTTCTCTAAAGGATTTGAATTTGCAGCTCATAACAATCTAGTCTATTCTTTTTAGTTAGGAATGCTTCTGTCCTTGAAGATTGTTTGACCGCTTCCATTTACCTTCCATTTTTGTTCTTACAGATGACACAGACATAATTTCTGTTGTTCTCTGAGTCTTGACACTGCTGATTAAGCTATGACTGTATTAGTGTCCAAGTTGTGGCTATGATTTGTTATGTTTTGTTTTTCTTACTAAAATAAATTTAGTTCTTTTCCCCCACAGAAATCTGAGGGAAAGGTGGGTCTGTCCTTATATCCAAACTTAAGTTACTGACACTCAGTGGGGACTGCTGACAAATGCAATTCTATAAAAACTTACATTTTTTGAGTTATTTT
Source organism: Phasianus colchicus (assembly GCF_987193195.1). Lineage (NCBI taxonomy): Eukaryota > Metazoa > Chordata > Aves > Galliformes > Phasianidae > Phasianus > Phasianus colchicus. The sequence goes on along the minus strand of NC_143438.1, from coordinate 21,907,460 downwards.
TTATCTCATGCTAGTGACTTCCTTCCTGGATTTGGACTTGGAACTCTGACCTATACATATGCTTATTTTTCAACTTGCTGCACTGGGACAAGGGGTAGAATTTGTGATAAAAGCTGAGATTACTTCACCAAGTCTAAGATACACTCAATAACCTGAACTAATATTTCTGAGATTATAAAAATGTTTCTGAAGTGAAATTTTTCATGTGCATTTCCTTTAAGGTCAGCTGCTTGAACAAAATCAAGCACCACCTCAGATATGACACTGTTCAAACCTTCAGGATCTCTTCTTGGGTAGCATTTTGGCACTTAGTTTTTTCCTCAGATGCTTTAAGATTCATTAGTCAGAATACCAATTAGAACTGATATTTCCCAACACAAGAAATAGTAATAGTAATAGAAATTACAATAGTAATTTACAACAAACAAACAATCACCACAAACCTTTGTGCCTGCTTGTCAGTATTAGCAGAAAAACCTATGAACCCCAGCATGAAATTTTTGCTTGAAGCATCTCAAAATCTTCAGGGTTTTTTGTTTGTTTGTTTGTTTTTGTTTGTTTGTTTTCTGTATGCAGTCACATTCAGGGCTTAGAGAAAGAATGGGTTCCTGCCTACCTATAGTGTCTGAAGATACTCGTTAATTTAGCCTGGAGATTCTTGTTTGCTTTCCTCACATTCCTCAAGAAGGGTTATAGAGAGGGCTCACTTGGACTGTTCTCAGAGGTGCACTGTAGAAAGGATGAAAAACATACTCATAAGTTGTAGAAAGTTAAATTCTAAAAGGGTGGAATGAGAAATATATTCAAAATAAGAGGGAATTGCCATCTTTGAAATTATCATCACTGGCAATTTTCAGAACTTGATCAGGCAAATCCTCAGCGATAGGATCTGCCCAGGAAGGTACTTTTGCTTGAAGTCAGAAGTTGGTCTAGATAACTTCTAATGTATGTTTTTCTGTGATTCTTTCTTCTTTGTGAATGCTTATGTCTCAAAGAGCGCTTTTGTAGAAATCCAGACTTGCGCTTAAAAGCTATCTTATTTATTCAGCACCTATGCAAACAGATACTGCCCAAATTTTGAACCACGTAATTAATCTGGAATTTACTATCAAGCTTTCTGGATTCTCTGATAGAATAATAAAATAGATCTAGCAGATATAGAAGATGCCCAAATTCACACTGCTTTTCTGTTTACTCATGTGGACCTACAGCAGTCTTGATTGGATCTGAGATGTAAATAAGAATACTTTTTATCAGTGATCATATAACTTCAGTTATCTCTGGAATCTCATGAAATACATTATTTTTAGGTAGATGTACAGAAGAATGAATTAATCATGCAACACCAGAAATCATACAATGAAAAGAACAGTAGGAATATAAGACAGGGAAAAAAAATGAAAGAAAAAATGAAAGAAAAAGAAAATAGAGAACACCTTCTGAAGCAGCTTATTGCTTTTAAATTCAGGTACTGAGTAAACTCTGTTTAATGTTTGATACTTGGAAATCTAACAGGAGAACATATTAAACTTTCTTAAAATTGTATCCATTAAGGTATTTCTTTTTTCCTATTGCATAATTGACTAGAGCTGTTTGCCTTACTCAAATGCCTGTATGATACAGGATTTAATTTATCAGATACTCTTTTTCTTTCTCTGTTTTGAAGTTTTCTTACAAAGGTTGTTTACTGCAAAGTATTTACATTGTAAATGTAAGTGTTGCTACATACAATCTGACATTTCCCATGCTGAATACAAAAATATAACAGCAGTTACTGTTGCTATTAGTTGAACTACTGAAGCAAAATAAAGAGAAAAGACATAATCATAGCATCAATAGTCACAGATGAGAAGTTTACTTTGAAAAGCAAATTGCTTGCCAGAGAGCAGATACTTTAGCTTCTGTTGTTTGGACCACAGTCAAGGTAAGCAATTTATGTGAGAACTGACCTGTTGTGTATACTCATGCATGCAATTTCATTCTGATGCATAATACTGCTTACGTTCATTGACACTTAAGGAAAATATCTCCACTGTTCTTAGGTTTCTCTCAAATAAATCTAATATGGATGAAACCCTGCAACTGTGTAAAAATATTGAGATAGCTAAATATGGAAAAATCAGAATGGGATGTCTGTCTTTATCTTGTTATCTTATAGGGACTTTGAGTAATCAAATACCACAAATGCACCTGTATAAATGTGATCTTTTTCTTTGTCTCACATATGCTCTTCTGTGTTCTGTGTTATGTTACCTTAAAGAGTCATAGAAGATTTTTAAACATATAATGTTTTTAGTGTTTTAAAGACTGTATTCAAATGCAAAGGAAGCTGCTTTTTGTGCAACAAGTGTAATACTCTGCTTACCCCTGTTCTGCTTGCTTCTGCAATATTACTTCACAAGCTTTCTCTGAATGTCTGTGTGAAGAAGATCTCACGTCTGAAGGACGTGTAAGCTTATAAGCTGTCATTGCATGCACATAGGGTAAGAGTGTCAGCTGAAATCAAACTCTTGACTGAGCTACATATTAAGCAGTCAATCTGCTCTAATTAAAGTTACCAGAGAACAGCCATTGGAATGTAGAATGTTGCGTAACTTTGCTTTCATAAATCCTGGATGAATAGTTTTAGTCTACCAATGTAGCTGGAAACATAAAGTGTAAATGTATATCCTCGCTCTTACAGGCTAATTTAGCTGTTTTCTTCTCACACTGTTTTGAAACAGGCAGAAACCTGTACTTTTTGTAATTTATTAATTACATAAGAGCCTTTTCTGCTTTTTAATATTTGTATTGATTTGTATTTTATTGAGAACTTCTGGGGAAAGATCAGATCCACTTTTCTGTCTGTCAGATACATTAAGGCAGCACTCTGAAAAACCATCCAGCATGGAAAAGAAAACATGTAGCAACAGAACAGGGAAGGGTGGACTAGTCAGGGACAAGAATGTGGCTACTTAAGGAAACAGAGCTGTAGAGAGAGCTTCACATTTTAAATGAATGAGTGACAACAACTACCTTCACTCTTGTATTGAAGAGTCAATACTGAAATGATTGACAATGTGTGTGTGACTGAATTTTAGGATGATTTTTAGATTTTAGTAAAAGGGTATGGAGGCTTAAAAAACTTGTTTTCAAACAGAAGCTTAAAAAGAAAATTACTTTTTCTTTCTCCTCCCCTAAATTATTCTTCTGTAAGTACTAGGTAACTTGACAGGAGAACATGGTTTGAAAAAAATCATTCAACTAAGATAACTGTTAGGTTTGTCTTTAAATTGGAGATAACAGTCTGTAGTCTACACTCTTAAAATTATTTCTTCTTAATGAAGCTGGCCTACAGTTCCTAGCCTGCGTGAGTGGAGGAGAGGGAATAATGCTGTGTAGTCAAATAGGGAAAAAGAACTAGCGGACCATCTGTACCAGATAATACTGGTTTGGAACACTGAACCCCTGATGAAATAGTTTAATACAGCAATACAGTTCATAAATGTTTTATATATTAAAAGCTATTAGTGATCTTCTGATTTCTTGTTCTACTTTAAGGTTAAAAGCACAGGTTAAAATAAAGCTTTTCCTAGAACCTTTTTTATTACTTTCTTATCAGAAATGCATGTAAATATAGTGTGTACAAACTGAATTTCCTTCTAAGGAAACTAAACTTTGAGCTCCTGGTGGGTTTCAAATGCACTTCAAATTGTATGTATGACATAAGTGCCCAAGCCAAAAGCTGATCCTTAAAGCAGCTTTGAACAATTTTGCTTATGTTGCAGCGGAGGAGATTTAAAATCTGATTGAAAGTGAAAATGTTCATATTTCATGTATTTGATATGTTGAAAGTTTAGCACCAAATGCTTTGGTCTAGTAATTAGCTACTGCTGTGCTTGTTTTGCTGCTGTAGACATCTGTGGTATTACTTTCATTAAAGTAATCTCATTTGTTTTTCTGAATTAAAGTATGGTAGGATGATAAGAACTCTACCAAATCACTCTCTTTTTTGCTATTTACAATATTTGGATTGTTACTCTTAGACAGGACACATTAAATCTTGTTTCCCAGGGAAGAAATAAAAATGATTCACCAGTAAAATATTTTTTTGGAAAACTAAACAAAATATATTGGGATTTCCTATGGTTCTATCTGTAGACCTTTATGCCTCTACTTTTTTTTTTTTTTTTTTTTTTTTTTTTTTTTTTTTTTTTATAAGGTATTCTGTAACTACTTGGTTTTGTCTACAGGTCACAAACTATTGATGGCAATATACCTCCAGAAAAGTAGTTAGTAAATTCCTGGTAATTTGCTTATGGAATATCTCATCTGATGACAAACAGATTTTCCTTAGGAAATAAACCTTCAACATTTGTTGTCAAATTTACTCATCTTGCCAAAATTAATCATCTTTGGAAGCATCTCTCCTTATCTGTGCACCTCTCCCTACAGCCCAGCACACCTTCCCTTACAGCTATAGCATTCCTGGGGTCAGAGATGTAGATTGAGGAAGACACTCATCACATGGTACCTAAGCTTTCTCATGAATATAAATCCTTCATTTGAACGTACAGTGGAGAAAATCAGTGATAGAATTGTTTCCTTCCTTTTTTAAAATATGCATTAAGCCAAGTATGTCTAACCTGTGGCCCACAGGCTGCATGTGGTTCTGGACAGCCAGTGATGTGTCCTCACAAGATTGCATTATTATGTACCTTTTGATAATATTCTTCATGAGTTGATTGCACGTAACTTGAGTGTGAACTGCAGAGGAGAGAATGGAACAGTGTGGAGGGGAGGGCACAGTGCAGCGCTAACGCTGCTCTCAAGCCTGCCACACATACTCAGTTGATCTGAAACCTTTGTGTATTGTATGTAACATATACTTGGCAAGTAATTGATGGAATCAAAAGGAAAATTTGTGCCAGAACATGAAGAGGACAAATGGCTCACAGATTTAGTATTGTTGGTTGATTTGATCACTCATTTAAATGAGCTAAGCATGTGCCAAGGGAAAAAATCAACTTATCTGTGCTATGTTTTAATTTTGATAAAGGAATTTGAGAATAGGCTTCAAGGTTCCCATTCCTCTCCCCCCAAAAAAATCATCTTTTTTTTTTGTATAATTCCAACTCCATTTTCAGTCAACATAAACACATTACTTGCAAATTTTCAAATTGAACGTATCAAGTTGCAATCACACATTCATCTGAAAGAAAAATTTGATCGTGTCTCTTTACCTTTTATAAGATCTATTTTACCCGAGAAAAATATCCCTTACTTCATAATCACACCTTATTCATGCCCTCACTTTCTGGCAGCATATGCATTTATGAACAACTATTTTCAGAGATGAAGCACAGGAAGAGTAAAATAGATCAGAAATCTCTGATGTATACTTTGAAAACTCACTAAGAATTTCAACCACTGCATCAAACCAAACATTTATGCATTAGTTTCATTAGTTTTCACAAAAACAAGGCGAAATATCCCAGTAGTTTTATGGTTTGGTTGCTCCATATTTTTAATATTTTAAATAAATAAATAAATAAATAGAAGGGAAGACGTTTTGTTACTTATTCACATAATCTGAATTATATATTTTATATGTGGCACAAGGCAATTCCTCTTCATTCTATGCAGCTCAGGCAATCCAGAAAGTTGGACAGCCATGTTCTAAACCATACATATAGCACAGATGACACACAGTAACTGATTAAAGCCACAGAAATTCTGTTCTAAGATGGTACTGCCTCTGGCTATCCTTCAGCTGCAGCTATCTTTTATGCCTGTATTCCTATCTTGTATTTCAGTTGTTAAATCTGTACTTTTTGCCTGTCACAACTTATTATCTGCTTTTACAGAGAGCTATTTGAGGATAATTTTAGTATAATTCATATCCTTTCGAGCTTCTGCATTACTGATTTTTCTGTTTCTCAGTTCTTTTGTGAAACTCTTTGAACAACACACTCACACATAATTTTTAAGGCAAAGAGCAAAAAGCAGATTTTAACATCAAATGAATCAACAGCAAAAATCAAGAGCAATTTTACTATATTCTCTCTAATGAGGCATTGTGGTAGCTCTGCAGTTGCTACAATCGACTGACAACATTCTGTAGATTGTTTTAGAAATATTCTGTTCTACAACAGTCAAAAATGGAAGAATGCCATGTCAGTTCTCTTTATATGTCTAGAACATATACTTCAAAATCTGATCTTCATTTGGTAAAGTGCCCACCTTTATGCATAGAATCATAGAATCATAGAATCATAGAATGGCTCAGTTTGGAAAAGGTCTTAAAGATAATCAAGTACTAGCACAACCTAACCATACTACACTAACTCTAACAACCCCCCAGTAAATCATGTCCTTGAGCACCACATCCAAGTGGTTTTTAAACACATCCAGGGATGGTGACTCAACCATCTTCCTGGGAAGCTATTCCAGTGCTTAACAACCCTTCTGTAAAGAAGTTTTTCCCTGTATCCAATCTAAACTTACCGTGGCACAACTTAAGGCCATTTCCCCTCATCCTGTCACCAGTGAGAAGAGACCAATCCCACTCGCAATGCAATCACCTTTCAGATATTGGAAGAGAGCAATCAGCCTCCTCTTCCCCAGACTAAAGAGCTGCGGTTCCTTCAATTGCTCCTCGAACCAGATATGTTTGTTACAGAACTGCCAACCCTGCTTGTTTTGCTTCAAATCAAAAGTTTTTCAAAACTACAGCTGACTAGAAAATTTTCGTACTTTATGTCAGCTATCGAAGAAACACTTCCTTTTGGATCTATTTGTTGTGCTAGAGGAGAACCCTGTTCACCAGCAGGAAAGTCTGATTATTGTTGAAGGCTGTAGTACTCTGAAGTGCCCAGCACTTGGTCCCTCTAGGAGAAAGCAATTTGGATCTATCCTATGTCTTTATGCTTTATGTAGGACTAAATGGGTTCAGTCAAGGGCATGAGTAAGTGATCCTTGTCTCTATGTACTGGCCTAAAAATCCATATCCATAGCCATAGCATGAAAAAATAGTCAACTGTAAGAATGGGGACGGTAATGTGACCCTTTCTACTTTAATTCTTGGCTTGTACAATTGCTGAAATAAGCCCATTCAGAGATGAAGCTCACTATAATTCTGGAATTGCTCTTTTCCTCCCAGATATAATGTATCAGCACAGTAAGTCTTGAAAGTTCATGAAACAATCAAGAGGAGGTTTTGATAAATTGACACTGAAAACAAATCTATAGTTATTTCAGAAATCCTGAAATTATTTCATCACACTATCTGGAAGTTTTGTAATAAATAACATTCTTCATTAGACCCAGATTCTCTTGTTTTGATGCCCACAACTTTTATATTTTTTCCTACCACTTTCACACCGCTCTGGAATATCCTCTACCTCCCAAAATAAACCAGAGGCCTGACAATACTTTGAATACTCAGTTTTCCCATGAGCTTAGATGTCATGGTAGTTCACTTGATTTTAGTGTCTTGCTGTTGCGTTTGTGCTGATTTTCTTAATGAGTCTTTTTCTAGGTTCCTTCAGGGAATATAAAAGAAAAAACAATCAAAACGAGAAACTCACAGCAGAATCTGAATAACCTGGAGTTTTTGTCCCCATCAGTTTCTCTATAGGTAGATTAAAAACAAACAGAAAAAAGCCCTAACTTAAGAATAAGATTACAATAGTATTGCATAGGAAAATCTCTAGAGTTAATCTCTGATTTTGTTTTGGGCCATATCTAGAGCGATTACAGAACTTAGATTTCTGGGAAGATAAAGTTATGATCTTTCACAAGTGTTTAAGTAAAAAGAAAGTGCCATGAGTTTCTTGATTATTCAGCTGAATCAAGTTTATAGGTAATTTGGCTAAATGCCTTTACATTTCATGTGTTAAAGAAATAATTATTGCAATCTCCTTACATTCAAATAAGACCCAGGGGTATTTATTACCTCAAAAACATAATATTTTATTTCATTTTTATTATCCTTTTGGAAATAAAATGTTTTATTTTTGCTTATACATTTTAAAGTGGTTTTGCAAGTAATGCTACTTAAATACAGTCAATATTCATTTTTATATCATGTATTAATTAATTGTTGTAAAGGACCAATAAAAAAAAAGATGTTCTGACTTTCTGTGGCAAGATGTTGAAATATTTACTGAAAAAAAAAAAAAAGGAATATTTTAAACAAATAAACTCCTTCCACCAATCCACATACATGATGCTCATGAAAGATATCCTTGAAATAAGTCTTGAACAGTGGGGAATTTTAAGAATTTTAACTATGTCATCTCTCACTGTGACAGAATAGTTAACAACACTCCTAATTTCATAGACAGATGATAGGCCATCACCTAAATCATGTTTGGATTTTTTTTTTCCCAAAAATACTTGAAAATCTTTAAAACTTATAATCTATGTACTCAAAACTTGTAGGTTTGAAGCAAAATCAGGCAATACTCATGATAATGGTGGTTATGAAAAACTGAACACATGAAAAACTTTGACTTACAGGTACAGGAATTGAAAGATGCTGGTTTTGAACAAGGCCATCAATGGCCACTGTAGACAGGAGTTACTGTAGAATGTGGTATAGACAAAACCAATGTACATAATTGTTGCTCAAGACCACAATCCTGTTACAAAACAAGATTTGTCAGGAAAAGCTGTGCACTAATGATTCAGCTGTCTGTAACTCAATGATCTTGGGTACCGAGAATTTCTGGGGAAAAACCCTATTCACTTATTTTGCCTTACGTTTGGCATAACTCATCATTGCAGAGTATTTTACCAGTTTTGGTAAAATATCAAAAAGAAGAAAAGAAAACTTTTCTCGGTGATATTAGTTAGGAATGAACCAAAGGCTAAGAAAACTAGCTCAGCTTTGAAGAACTGGGAGCTACAACCAAAATCCAAATCTCATGGATGTTTTCTTGCTTGGTCTGCCCCTCAAAACACCTTGGACTGCACATCTACCATTGTGATTCTAGCTTAGTACACATAAGTAGGAATTGCTAAACCAAGAGATTGACTTTTAAGTAGTTAATTCGAAGAACATATTTTAAAACCCACCTTTCAATTCATAAAACCAAGTCAGCTGGTGATCAAAGCACGCGAACAAGGAGCTCAGTTTGAACTAACTGTTAAATAAGTTATGAAACAGGAAAACTCACAGCAGATTTCTTTAGTTAATTGCTTGATTGTATCGTGCTTTGTGAACTGTTCCTGAATTCTTAGAACTGCAGATGCTTAGCACATTTTTAGTTCTATGAAAGCCCAAGTAGCTGATTTATATGGATAATCCATCCATTATTTGTCACAAGAAACTCTCAGACTTGCGCCCATAATAAAAATGAATGTCCTTTAAGTAAAGAGCTTTACTCACTAAAGCACAAGTGTTATTTGTAAGCTGCACTGCTTTTTGGAGTTCTTAAAATTACTAATTGCATTAATTAACAATTGCATTTTTTTCATCTCTCTATAAATATATCGTAATTTTGTGATGAAGACTGAGCTGAGATTTAAATCTCCTGTGCTCTAATTTTTATTGTACACGTGAAGCTATTTCAAAGAAATAGGATACAAAAAATCTAGATGTCTTGAAGGAGATAGCCATGCTCCTTATTTAGAAAACCCTCGTCAGCATATTATTTTTAAGGCAAGACTACCACCTTGCGGTCTTTGAGCATAACAACCAGCTGCAGGTACAGATTTGGCAAATAGATACTCACATGAGGAAAAATAACAATCACTTCTACTTTTTAATTGCTAATAGTACCAATCTTTGCGCAAGAAAAGCGCATATATATTTCAATAGAACTTGGCTTTATGTATGGCTGACATAACAGTTACAGAATAATATACGAAAGTGCAATATAAACGGTATGTAGAAGCCAGTGCTGCTGGAGATGCATCCTATTAAGACAGAATCACAAACCCAGAGACTATGCTACAGACCCTCTGTTTGATGTGCATGAGGTAACAGTGTGCTCCTGTTTTCATGCAGCAGTGCATTCTGACACAGATAAGAACCAGGGCAAATACTCAGCTGATTGTCCTCATTGATGCTGAAGTTTGGTATAGAGTTAGCTATGAGTATCAAATGTAGCTGATTTATATTGTTTACAGCTTAACTTTAATTGAAATTCAGTGTACTTAATGTGGTATTGGGACATAGCTTTGATTTAAAGTGGAACTTCTGCCTGTGGTATTTCATCTATACTATGCTGGGGAGACTTGTCATCTTAGTCCAAATGCGGTCAAAATTTAATGTGAATTTATGAAAGCTGGGGAATAGCTGCCTTGGTCATTTGTAGAAAATGCTTAGATTTATGCTTTACAGAACAGCTATAGGAAAGTATTGCTTTGCTACTTAACATTCACTACATTCTTATATGTTTACATTTTATATGGATTATCATGTTATGTCTTGGAAAATTAATATTTGCAGATTTTTATATCTATATATAACTCATTAGAAAGAGATGTAGATAGCTTAGCAACATAGGAATTGCTCTGCTATCAAAGCTCTTAATGATCTCTCAGCAATGTGCATAGAGGACCAATGTCTATTTCTTGCACTGGAGGCACTACCAACACTGCTTCTTCAACAAAGTAGGAGTTATGAATCATCTGCAGAGATCAGGGAACCCATATAAAAACTGTCATGAATGCAATGCTCTTTCAATATATCGATAATATTCTTACATTAGATTCCTCTTTCTTTCCTCAAGGATTAAATCAGACTAGTAGGGTAAGATGGAGATCTATTAAACTGGGATCAAAACAGTTAAATTTGCTTTGAAACTTATGAAACCTTCTATTTACTTTCTCTCCATTCCATCAATCTGGAAATCTAGGAAGGGTTAAAAGGCATCAAGTAAGGCAGTGTTAGTGAAACACTCCTTTTGAAGGAAATTTGAAGCTTTAATTTCCATATTATTTCCTGGTATTAATATTACAGAGAATTCTCTTCCAGCTTTACCGTGATATGAATCTTGCCCTTGTATAAACGGGCAATGGAGAGTAAGAGAGATGGAAAAGAATAAATCTTTAAAGATATTTTACCATTTCTTTTTTTTTTTCTCATACAGATTGTGAAATCTTAGGTAAAAATACCAAGGTACAGTTGTGGTAAATAATTATACAAAAGGGAAAATACATTCAAGTAAAGTTGCTAATATCTTACTACATGTTTATGGCCAGATCTCTTAACTGGGGGAATTTCAGAAAGATCTTATCAACAGACTTCCTCAAAGAGCTTCTGAGATCTATTGCAAGATAGGGAACTATAACATCAAGTTATTCTGATGTAATGGAAAAGATAGATGATTCAAATCTAAAATTAAGATTACATTTAAGATTACATTTGCCTTTCTACAGAAAATATGTACTCTGCCATGGTCTTGGTATTCCTGGTCAGCTAAAATGTGTAGTGAGAATAGCTAATGAGCTATTGAATTGCACAAAATGTTTTGGAAAAAAAAAAAAAAAAATCAGGATAAAATAAATTCCATACTTTAAAAAGGCTTTATTAAAGTTTCATTTATCTGTGTATAGCAGATAGGAGCCAGAAAAATATTAGAACACGAAACAAGTCCTAAAAAAATGAGTTCTTCACTGTAGGAAATTACTAAGTAAAATTTCCACCTGTTCATAAATGACATTCTAAAGTAAAATAAAAAACAATTCATATTCTCAAGCTGCAAAGTAACTACAGAATGAAAGTAGCGTGATTCTTTTCTAAATGTGGTAACAGTCCTACAAGAAATTCGAGTTTCTTAACTTAAGACTTCTGACCTTCAGTAAGTGGAAACTGTTTAGTAGTTGTCATGGAACATACCAAGTAGGAAGGAATCCACAAGGGTCATCAAGTCCATAGTGTTACTTGTCACATAAAATGACTGAAAGACTCAAGGAAGAAATACAGTCTGTCCTTCCTTCTGTATGTAAAGTATTGATCTTTTAAATTGTTGTATATTTGCCAGTTCGAGCATTGTCATTAATTTTTTTTTTCATGTCCACACATACTAAATGTATAGTCATCATTAGATGTAAGAGAATCTTTCTTTCTAAAATGATACCTTGCAGCTATTTCTTGACTCTTTACATTATTACAGCTTGTGCCTCTTGCCTTTCATTATACCATTGTATAGACATGGAAAGCTGCATCCCCTCTTTATAGCCCCTGTGCTTTGTCCACCTGATTGACTCTGGGGTCCTACCTGGGCACTTGCTGTAGCTTGGTAATTCCTTTTGAGTCCAAAAGTGGATCCAGCCCATGTTTGGGGTCTGGCAAGTACTCTGTGTAGTCATTTTCCTTGTAGAGGTTCAGCCAAGTTTCTATCAGACTTTTTAAGTCTGACTCCTATCCTTATCTCACTCATTTGATTCTAAGGATACTTCATGATATTGTCTTAAAAGCCTTAGTAAAATTAAAGACGAATAGATGACTGACTTTCCCCGTATTCCCTGAAGAAATAACTGTTCCCTCAAAGGAAATCCAGTTGGTCAGGTAGGATGGATCCTTGGGATATGGAACCCTGTAGAGTCTTCTTAATGCCTGTTTTTGTCCTTCCTGCATATAAGGAAGACCTGCAAGGTGATTCCTGATCTCTGGACTGTAGTTCAGCTGAAGGGCTGCTAGAACCCTGGCACCTAGCCTTCTTAAAGATGGGTATGAATCTTGTATTTTCTAGTACTCAGGAACCAACCCTCCACTGTCCTTGGCTCTCTCAGAATCTTCAGATTCTTCCCACACATGTTCCTGTGGAGTTGTGGGATACCAGCTGTCATGGAGTTATCTAGATCAATTTCTATTTGGGAGCCATGCTGGTGGTCTAATCTTGTTTTCCCTTCTCAAATGAGAACTGCACATACTGAAACTTGGGATGACTTCCTCTTGTGATTTCAGTATGGAACTAAGAGAAGAGCCTGGCTGTAGAGAATCCTGAAAGGTAGCTGAAGAAAGCAGAATGTGCCCCCTTTTCTTCTCCAGAGTGACTCAAGCCAACTGTGTCAGCCTCTCCTTGTATGTGCTGTGCTCTGTCCTCATGCTTACCTGGGTTTTCTGGGCATTTGCTGTAGCTTGCTAAAGATGTCCTTGTTTTTGTGGTAAGTCCTAATGTGGACCTGGTCCTTCTACTGTGTTCTCACAACAACTGAATAAGTGTAAGAATGACTTCTTCCCCAACCCCACTGGCATGAATGTAGTTAATTTTGAGGATGGGAAGCAGAAAGATGGAATCAGTATGGGGCCTCTTCCTGAGCACGAAGTACCTAGAAAAAGCTGAGCTCAGACTGTAAGGATCTTCCAACAGCAAGTAGAGAATGTGTGTCAAATGTTTTGCTCAAATCTAGATAATGAGCATCTACTACTTTAAATAATTCATTTCATGGTAGAAAGCTGTCAGGTTGGCCAAGGAAGATACCCACTCACAGTTTTTGAACATGGATTTCGCAGTGCAATAGACAAGATTTGTTGTAGATCTAATGCACTCAGTTTAGATTCTCGTAGGAACACATTCCTATTGAGCATTTGATGGGTGTCCTCTTTCTATTGAGCCAAAGAAATGAATGAGAATTTACTGAAATATATTGATTATCAGTTTGCTATGAAATTCTATTTTATCATGCCTGTTTAGGAAAAGAATTGTAATTTTAGTATGGCTGTGTATCTTTTTTGACCACAGATTTTCTTGCTGCTTGGTGCTTGGTATGACTCTTTCAAATGTCCTCTATGGAAAGCATGCTGCATACCTTAAAGTCTCTCTTGTGACTTTAAGAAAGTAATACTTTACTGTGTCCTTCCAGCAAAATAAATAAATAAATAAATAAAATTGAGGCTTCAAAAATGCTTGAAACACAACATAGTGGTAAGCAGTGTGTTTATCAATGTTACTAGAACATCTATGTTAATGAATTGCGTAATTACAATGCTAATGATCATTAATTCTGAAAGGCAAATTATTATTTGAAGGAATGTGTTGTCACATTAAAAATTAGGGAAGCAGAATACTTAGAATTGTTACAAATCTGACTATATATTTTCATAATACAGTTACTCATGTAGATCTGTATTTGAGAAAAAAACATTTTTTTTCCATATGTAAAATATGGTTAGTTATTGGTCTTTTGTTGACTTCATAAAATATTTATAATTTTGAGTTTCATTCTACCTGAAAGATATTCTTGTTTGTCATATGGATGTATTTTGATAGTTTATAATTGAAATATATATATATATATATATATATATATATATATATATATATATATATATTTTTTTTTTTAAATAGGCTGAGCTACACGAAAGGAACAAAAAAAAAAAACCAAAAGTAAAACCAAAAACAAACAAAACAAAAACAGAGAAAAAGGAGAAAAAAAGAAAACACCCTAAAATTATCCACAGAAAAAGAAGAACCAATTTCCTCAACACTTGTATTTCATGCATTCCTGTGTGTTTTCTCTTTATATCTCTTTATCTTTTGAACAATTGCTATTTTTCTCCACTGAAATGTCGAACTACCTCCGTCCCGTATAGTTTTATATTAAATTCAGTAGAACCTTTTTAGCTCAATTTTCTCCACAAAGACATAAGAAATCTCTTGGGTTATCAGATATGCATGGCTCTCTGGGCTTTTCTTAGGGAGATACCATTTAAAAGCATTTAGCTATATAAAGTGGATTTCCACTTCTCTGAAGTACATTTCATTTACCCCAGGGATTTTGTGTCTTGAAGGAATAGTATTGAGAAATACATAAAAAAATATCTTCTTACATCTGTGACAAATGGAGCCTATGAAAAATAAGTTACATATGTTCATCACTCTTTTGGGAGCATAAACCCGAGTGGATTAAAAAAAGTTAGAAAATTCATTTAATTCCTCCAGGTTCCCAAAAGAATATGTGAAAACAAATTGCTGGAAGATGTACATGAAGCTGCATCAGTGGATGTTCAGGCTGGATATGAAAAAAGGCTCTTCACCAGAGGCTGGTGGGCAGCAGGCACTGCCTCAAGTGCTGGAGTTCAAGAAGTGTTAGGACAGTGTTCTCAGACATAAGCTTTGGATTTTGGGTGGTGCTGTATTGAGCCAGAAGTTGGACTCGATGTTACCTGTGGGTCTTTTATAACTCATGACACTCTGTTCTATTCTGTAGCTGTAGAGATCCTTCTTGTCACCCTTCACATTTGTGATCAGATTATTCTCCAGATGGGCTCTGGTTTTCTTAACATGGCATACTCTTGCAGTGTCCTCTTGGACACATGACTCTCCTTCCACATCTTTTTATACCCTGAGCATATATGTGGCAGAGTGAAGAAAGGGAGTTACACTGAAATCTTCTATAGCATTCTGTTTGATGATGAGACTTGCTTAATATCTTGATGTGCATCTTCATCATTGTAATGAGTAGGAATATTACCTTACAGACTTTTTGGGGTGTTTGGTTTTAAATAAGATAATTCTTGTAGCCTACCTCATTTGTGTTAGAACACATATTAGTGACTGAGCTCCATATTTACTCTGAGTGACAGGACACATATGCATTCATTGACAAAGTTGTTTACATGACCCAATGTAGGTATCATACATCATACATTAGCTTTCTCATTTCACCTTCACTCAGACTGGCTTTATCTTTAGCTTGTTTTCAGTAAAAATTAACCTGTCATGTCCAGAAAGTTTGAAATCTTCTTAAACCATCTGTTCTTTCCTGACAAGGATTGTAAGCCTAATGAAAATGTGTTATTTATTGTGCTATTTCCCCTGTTCATGCTCCTATCTTTTCTGCTGCCTTTTAAAGTTCATTCTTCTTTCCCTATTTTCTATTAAAAATCTGTATGCAACAGACATAATTTCTGGTACACACATATAAGAATTTTATTCTAGATATTGCAAGATTAATAAAAATGAAAGCATGAAAAGCTGATAATTTTCCCTACATTTCCTCTAATCACATGCAAAGTATTGCATTGACTGTCACAGCATGGTATTAGCAAGAAAGCCATATCGCTTCAGAATCGTATTTCAAAGTTAGCTGATCTGTAATAAACTTGCATGTTCCAAATTAGCTATCATTTCTTATTGTGTCTAAAGGAATCATGAATCATCTTGCAACCAGCACTTATCTTCTAATGAATGTTCTAATGACATTTCCACCTTTTCTGACTTTCAGCGTGACTCCATTGTGCATGACTAAGTTTTACTATATTAATGAATTCTTTTGGTATTAGAATATCACGTGTTTAGTTCCAGAAATACCATCTGATCAAATAAACGTGGTTTTTTTTGTTTTTTTTTTTCATGGTGCCATTGTCCTTATCAACAGAATGGATTTTTCTTCATATGTGCATTAAAGCTAGTATTAAATGCTTCCCTATTTCAGAAATGACTACTAATTTTTGAATGCTATGTTTAACATTTACTCTTAAGTGTTGAATATATTCCATAAATTTGAACACAGCAATATAATACATTTACAGCAGAAGAGCTTCACTATCTGAATTGTAATTCGTGATCATAGAACCATAGAATCACCAGGTTGGAAAAGACCTCCAAGATCATCCCATCCAACTGTCTCCACCAATAGTTCTCACTAAACCATGTCCCCCAACACAACATCTGAATGTTCCTTGAACACCTCCAGGTTTTGTGACTCCACCACCTCCCTGGGCTGCCCATCCCAGAGCTTGACCACTCTCTTGGAAAACTACTATTTCCTAGTATCTGGCCTTAATCTCCCCTGGCACAACTTGAGGCCATTCCCTCTAGTCCTATCACTAGTTATACAAGAGAAGAGGGTGACCCCCAGCTCACTACAACCTCCCTTTATGTAGTTACAGAGAGCAATGATTCTGCTTATTAGTGTCAAAGCAAGTATTTCAGTCTGCACAACTACTGGCAAAGTGATGGAATTTTATATTTATTGATAACGTACAATTTTGTTGTTTCACAATATATTGTACTGAGTTGTTGTTTTTTCTTTTTTTTATCCCTCCTCAAGCTCTACTTTCTACTAGTTCCTGTGATCCATCATCTAAAAAGATCGATTCATCAGATGACATTTTTCCCCAGATCTGTCTATTTCTCAGCTGCACTCAATTGATGCTCCTTTCCTAGAGCAGAGTTAAGCTTTCCTAAAACTGTTAGGGAAAGGTAGTGGTAGGAAACCACTGACCAGAAGAGCTGAATTGACAGACTGAATTGTTGCTGTTGCTTCCTGGCAAGTGTGTTTTGTGGTAAAATGATTTCCTTTTCTGTATTCTTGCTTAATGCAGTATTTAATCATTAGTTCACTCTTGCTTCCTAGCTAATGAAGGATAAGTGGATGCGACTTTTACTTCCTTTGCCTATTATTCTGAACCGTAGATGGCAGTCTAGGTCCAATTGTAGTGTACTCAGGGGGTGAAGTGGGAAGTAAGCGATCAGGATTCTGTTTATTCTTTCATTTCTTATTTTTTTATACTTTAGCTTGGACATTGGGGAATTACAGTAAAATTCTGGCAGTGAATTACAAATTATGTATCTTGGAAAAGACACCAGGTTTTTGTTATTTAAACTAACCGAATAATTTAAGTTATAGAAACATAGTGCCACTGAATTTTAACATTGCTGCATTTTGGAGGCCTCTAGAAGTCAGATCAGTAGCTCAAAAATGTTTTGCTTTAATCCCTATCAAAACCACTAACCTCAATTATATGGGCATTTAGATGATTGCTTTAAGACAGTTACTGTACAAGACTTCTGAAAGTTGAATGTCATTTACAAAATCAGTTAGCTGAGCAGATTTCAGCCTTTCCATTCATTCAGATTCAGTAATGCTTTATAGGTTACTTTTGAAAATGAGACATCCAAATAAAGTTAGTTAGGTTTGTTAAAACTCAAAATCTTGTTATGGACAAAACTGAATCCGCCTGATATGTGAAGCCAGTAATTTACAATTAGCACGATGAATATATTAACATCCTAAGAAAAATACAACTAGAAGTGATTATTCATCATCTTACAGTAACAGAGCATTGCAGATAGACAAGTCTTGATCCCCGTGTTTTCAGGGCATTTTTCTGGCAATAGTGAAATCAGATTTACTGAACTAAGGAATCATTGAGCCAGTGGGAGACTTTACACTCGGTACCTAATGGCAACATAATTTGGATGGCCCATGGCTGGGCCTGGCCTGGTCCTGACTTCATCCCCAAGGAGATACTTGGTGCCTGGGGCTCAGGCTGCCCCAGTGTTCCTGGGACCTTTCTCCTGGTGGGGCACTGAGAAAAGTGCTGGGACAGGCCCTACCATCCTGGCCCACCCAAGGATAATACATGTTCCCAGACTCAGGGAACATATGGCCCTTGTGGTACCTTAGCAGAAAGCTCAGGAAGGAACTGTGTACACAGGGCTGAGATGAACGAGGGTCCTGGGCCAAAGGCATGGGGAGGGGAATGCTGGGCAGAGCCAGGAGCCTGTCAGAAGGAAGCTGGGTGGACTGTTTTTAAAAGGTGTTGGAAGTTAGGTGTAGCAAATATTGAATTTCCTTCTTCCATGTGTTTAACTGATTTCTCTTAAGTTACTATCAATAAGTTATCAATAAGCTTTCTTTTGTTCTGATTTTCCATAAAGTTTTGTCTACGGAAGAACGATGTCTACTTGTTGAAATCCCTGCTGAAGAGTCACATTTTTACAGGTAAAATATACCCCACCACACTATTAAATTTCTCTTTCCAATACCTGATATTTATTCCTGAAATCTGGCAAAAGGTTCAGATATGCTGTTAAATGAATCTCAAGAGATTTGAGAAAGTAAGAGTTAGGAAGAAGTTTTAAGTTCTTGAAAGGGAAAAGTGAATATGAAGCCTCTCCTTACACTGAACCAAATGAGAACGCTAGCTGGGAAATACTTCAGGCTTTTCAACAAGTAAGGTAATAAAAAGATGCAAAAAGTTGGTGCTATATATATATATATATATGAAATACATATATATATATGATACCATGTACTGCTTCCTTAGATTACTTAATGAAATAAGCCTATTACTGTGCTTACTGGGTAGAAATGAAAGAACTCACTTTTGTTTAAGCTAGTGGATGATTTTTCTAGAGGGAAAATTTGCTTTTGGAAAATTACTTTTGATATGGAGTATTATGTTTGGAAAATGAGTGAAGATACTTTTCTGGTCACATCTCAGTACATTAATGCCTTCAAACTAACATTTATGGAGACTATTTATCTAAAAAGATCTAGATTGATTTACTGTGAAGCAGGTAAAAAAGCAGTTTGACAAAGAATTGCCAGCCTACTGCATTCGGCCAGCCAAATATCCTGAGTACTGCATGTTGAATTCCTCTCTGTATGGAAACTGCTGAATCATGGCCCGAACCTCTGATTGATCACCTGAGGCGAGCAATGAGTCAGCCACGGAGCACAGGTGAAGGCAATTCACCTGTGCTGCTGGAAAGGGTGGAGCCTGGCTCCACCTCTCCTAGACCCATTTAAGAGCTGACTACCAGTGGGGAAGGATCTCTTCTGGAGGTCTGCTCTGCTGGAGTTTTACAAGCAAGCCCAGCATACAGGTAAGTGTCCTATTTTTTCCACTTTTGTGTAACAACTTTGTAGTCAAGCTCTCTGGTATACTATAATATCTGTATATTCATTGATTGTATACTCTCTATATAAAACTTTTGATTTTACCTCTAAACTAAAAGATATGATAATATATTGGAAGTTACAATTTTATTTCTTTAGAACAGGGCACCAGCCCTCTGATCATCTTCGTGGTCTCCACTGGATCTGTTCCAATACATCTGTACTTTTCTCATGAAAGAAGCAGGTGCTTGGCTTAAATGAATCTTACTTTACCCTTAAAGAATCACACTGTATGCTTCCTCTGAGTCTCTTCATTTTTCTGACCTTTGACTGTTGTGCTAAGATGAATCAATACTATGCACAACAATCAACAACTCAGCACAAGACCACAACAAATAACATTAACCAATGACATTGTAGCCATGGTAAAAAGAAAAACTATAGTGATCTAGTTAAGAAGAGATCTTAAGTTCATGTTTAACTTCATGTATATGGTTTGATTGTTCAGGAAGACTTCTACTTGTAAGTAAACATGTAATCAATAAATCTTCCCCACTTCATTTCCAAGCTTTTATTGGAATAATTTACTTTTAATTGCTTTTCAATTTAGCTTTCAGTATATCTCCAGCAGAGACTTTTCCTGGCAGTTCATCAAATCAATCTAATCAGTAAATACTTTAGAAGTAAATTTTTACAATGCTGTACAACCAACAAATCTACAGTTAGCAGAGTGGCTTGGTTAGGATGGTATTTTACAGGTTTATAGTTTGAAAGATTATCGTGGTGGAAAGAGACAATCAAAAATGAAATGCTCACCTATGCCCTAGACAAAGCTCCAAAAAGAGAACGTTCCCCAGTGGCTGTCAGCTCTTAAAGGGGGTCTAGGAGAGGTGCAGCCAAGCTCCACCCCTTCTGGTCACACAGCTGAATGGTCTTCACCTGTGCTCCCAGATCTGACTCAGTCCTTGCTTCAGGTGATCAATTAGTGGTTCACACCATGACTCAACAGTTCCCATACAAATGCTATAGTTTCTTACTGTGTCCAAAGAAACACTGCGTTAATGTGATTCTTTCTGATATTATGCGCCTGCTATTTAATCATTATGGAGACTCTTGAGCTGTTATTACAATGTAAACTGGGGTATCTTTGTGTCATTTTCTTCTGAAGTTATATACAAAGACATTGGGTCTTTCTGAATATAAAGAAATTAGAGTGATATTTAAGTACAGTAACATTCTGGAGACAAAAACATCGTTCTCACGTATAGTATCTGTGACTGTAGGAAGCTTAGTTTTCCTTGAAGATGGTAACAAAACATCTGAAAAAGTTAAATACGGTTGAATTGAAATCAAATGCAAATAGTAATTTATAATCTTAACAATAGAACAGTTGAATATGACAAGTAGCTATTTGAATACAAATATTTATTGCTTCAGGAACTTCCTTAAAATAAGAACTGTTTAGCTTTGTAGGCTAACAAAGATCTTTACTCTTTTTGTGATGTACTCTGTGATCAAATATGGAATTCTGTTGTTGGAGTTTCAATGACAATATATAATGACTGGTGTGGAGGTTTCTGCAGTTCTCTGAATTTATTTGCAAGGTAGTTTTCTCCTGTCAGTATAAATGCTTTTTCCTCAGTGAGAAAAATTCTAATTGAAATAGAAGTCAAAAATTTTCGAAGTACAGAATCTAGCTCTGGTTAGTGCATATTCTTCTTATTTACTGACACCAGGTCAGTGTTTTCCTGTTCCTACAACATGGGGTTTGAATATAAGTGCCTTTATGACAGAATAGTTGTAGAACAGGTAGCAGAATTACAGCCACAGGATCCTCAGGAGTCTTAGGAAATACTCAGATGAATAAGAAGTTACTAATCAGGTTGGTTGTGGGTTTTTTGTTGTTTGTTTTGAAAACTTCATAAAGGAAACTTAGGCTTTTTTATCCTGAAAATAACAGGAAAATTAACTGTTGTTCATAAAAGACTAACTTTTGAAGTAAATAGAATACTAAGGACACAAGAAACCAAAATTGCTTTGCAGGTGAACTGTTGCAGGACTTTTTACTTGGAGTGATGTTTAAGTTACTTAAGCAGTGCTGTGTTGTTTATTTGAAAACAGCTGAAGATTTATTACTGTGGATAAACAAAATGAAGGAGTACCATGCACAAAAGTCAATAATTCAGTAGATACGGTGCCAAGACCACAGCAAGTAGAATTAACCTATGACATTGTAGCCATGATAAAAAAGCTGCAGTGATCAATAGTGAAATTAATCAACTTCAGATAAATGAACAAACAGATTTGCCTGAGCTTTCAGGTCAGAACCCATTCAAAGGATTCCTCATCCAGCTGATGGAAAATAGTGTGTGTGTCCAGTGAAATCCTGGTTGAGAAAATATCTGAATACTCTGTGTGTGTGGGGGAGAGTTCTTCAGCATGGAAGCAAGCACCTCGTATCTAACCTAGTTTTGCTATAAGGAAAGGATTAAGTATAGGGCTTGTGAACAGCTCATTGTCAACACTTAGTTAAGGTCCATGGCTATGGAAACCTCTGCCAGGTTACAAGTAAGAAATATTATATTGCTTGTGCCAGCCACATTCTTTCCTTTTCTCTTTCACATGTTTAGTGCATGGTGTGTATTGGGAAAGTAAGGAGGAGGCACATGACATTTCTTGTAAAATTACATTCACAAGCAAAGACTCTCCGTAGGGGAGAAAAGTTAACCTGAAGAAAAGTTAACCTAACCTGCTGACTTTAAAATGGTTTCTGTAGTATTTGACACTGTAGATTCCTTGCCAGTCTGCTGAAACTATCATGGGTAACAATAATGCACTGTTTAGGAGGCATGTTTCTGATTTTTTTTTTCCTCCTTCTGTAGTGGTAGTGGAACTTGAGAGAATAATGCTGCAAGTGAGTCTGTGGCCTTTTGGGCCTGTATTTATAGTATGAACTGAGTCAAAATTTAAAAGATGCTGTGCAATTAATATTAATGTGTTGTGTGTGCAAACATGACTTTATATTTACTTCATATTAAGGAATAGAAAGGGTTTGTAGTTGTATCCTTATTGTTCTGGGAAAGCCACAGTAAAAAAGTTAAGGCACTCTGTTCTGAAACCAGCAATATTTACAGTGGAGTCATTTTCATATTACTATTTACTCTTCTAGCATTCTTAATCTTTTAAATTGAGTTTCTAACCAATGCTGATGTGTTGGGTGTAGTTACATGAGGCAAGTTTTCAGTAACATGAAAAAAAAAGGAAACCAACAACCCAGAACCTGTCACTGAGAAACAAATTGGTAAGAAAACTGGATTTTTTTTCTCTTATTTCTATGTAAAAGTCTAAAAATTCTGCGGTGGCCTTATCAGATAGACTGACTTGCAGTTGACATCACAGAAAGGAGAATGTGAGCAGGACCAGTATATCCTCTTCCCATGTACTTAGGCTTGGAATTTATGTAATTACTTCTTTGAGAAGAACACATCCTCCTAGCTGATACAGTCTATAATCAATCTTGGATTGTAACAAGGACCAGAAGTAATCATGAAGATATTAATTTCAGTTAATAGGATTATTTTTTAAAATTAAATTTAAGAAAGGCTACACATGGTCATAATAACAATATTTCAGTATGTGTTTGAGAGGGGTTTAGCTTAACTACCAAATTTAACTATCTATATTCTTGATATAGTGAGATAGTTATTGCAAGGCTTATGTGTCTTGTTTTTCTGAATTCATGCTTTGTATAGAACTAGATGTGGTCTATTTCTGGGTAAATGTTTAATTCCTTCTTTAAATAAAAATGTCATTTCCAACAAACTAACTGAAAATTTTCTGTGTAGGTCTTATACTGCTAATCAGTTATTTTCTTACATTGTTTCTAATACATGAAAAAGCTTTTAAGATGTTTTGTATAAGTGTCTTCAGCTTTAGTGCTATCTAATAGTTTTTGGTTTCTGCATTAGAGATATTTGCCTTAGAAGGAAGAATGCCCTTGGCTCAAGTTACTCCACTTTTAGTATTAAGTAAATAGCTGTAGATTTCTGAACATATGTTCGTGTATATGTGTATATATATTTACAGATAAGTAAGAGCATACAGTACTAAAAGCTAGTCTAGATGCAGGGAAACTGACAGAGGAATGCTCTCATCACTTCTATTACCTTGTAAGAAGGGCTGCATCTTAGTAGAGTTCAATGATTTTTTTTTTAATTTGTTTTTCTGCTAATTCATTGCGAATTAAGTATGCTCTTACTCTGAAGAACAACTGGAAAAAGTACATCTTCTTTAGTCTTAATTACGATTCTATCTGATGCACATTGAAGTTCAGCAAGAATTGGCTAGAGTTGAACACTGTTAGCAAAACAAGTAATAATCGGCTTTTCATTTAAAGTTTTCTTTTTTCTTTTTTTAAAACGTATTTCTAGTCAGATCATTCAATCAGGATAAGGTTTCAGCTATCTTGTGGTCAACCACTCCCTGCTACCTTTCTAGCTCCAACAGAAATAGTCTATGTATATGTATGTTCTAATAATTTCATGAGAAAAAGGATTATTCTTCCTTCACAAATAAGTAATAAAAAGAGGTTAATTAGGACAGCATTTCCAGTGAGGCAAGCATTTAATTCCTGGCACAATATTTGTGTACAGCACTGCCAGGAGTAGGGAAGAACTGACATAAGAACACAATGATTGTGCTGTGAGTGATCAAGAATCTGTCTAGTCTAGTAGCATCTCCAGGTGTGCCAAAACTATACCTAGGCAAGAATATAGGAACAAAGTATAAGTATGCATAATATATACCAAAGAATGTATCCTCTATTTTATTAACCCTCTGTGGACAAATCCTTGGAGGAAAATTCAAATTAGTTTTGCAACACTTATAAACTTTTATTGTTTTGTCTCCTGTTAGTGTTTTCCAGATTATCTATCCATCATGAGAAGGAAAAAAAATCTTTTGTTTCTAACCTGCCATCCTCTAGTTTCATCTGACATCTCTTAATTATTGTTTTGGAAGAGACAGTGAAAAACTGATTCTGATTTTTTTTTTTCTTCTGCTCGCTATCCCTTGTGACCTTGTAGGCCTCTTTCATCTCTCTCTTAATCATCTCTTTCCACTCTTCAGCGCACAGAAACCTTTCTAAGTCACTCTTTTCATCCTTACTCTGTGCCTTCTCCAACATTTCTTTGAATCTTTTGAGTCTTTTTTTCAGATAGAGCACACAGAACTGTACACTATATTCACAATGCTACTGAAACACAAATTCATAATGTGGCATCAATCACCTTGTTTCTTGTTTTGTTTTCTCAGTAATTTCTAGTTTTATATTGATTATTTTTGACCACCATTGAATGGTGAACTAACCTTTTTTTAATCTATGACACTTTCAAGATTTCATATAAGCACTAAGTCAGTTGCGAGTCCATCATTTTGCCAGTAAGCTTAGGATTGATTTCCCTTATCCAATGTACACTATTTTACATTTATCTACGATGAGTTTCATCTGCCAGTATTAGAAAGCACTTGTGTAGTTATTCCTTTAGTCCCTCTCTACCTTTGGCAGCTTAGTATCAATAGCAAATCTTATCACCTTATTATTCAGCCCTTTTGAGAATGTTGAAAAACACATGTTCCCTCAGAGATCTCTGTGGGATGATACTGGTAGCCTCCCTGTCTTGAGAAAATAAATCATTTCATCCTGTCATATCTTTCCAATCTTTTGATTAATTATTTATCCACTAAATTATTAATGTACTATGAGATTGCCTAGAGATGTCTTTACTGAAGAAAAGTACTGTGAGCAAGGAAATTTCCACAGTATGTGGAATGGAGGAAGTCATGTTACTATTTTTGACTCAAAGGGGCAAAAAATGTGTTCTCAGATATCTATTGGAGTATGGGGAATAGCTTCCAGTTCAGAGAACAGAAATCTGATTTGACAGTACAATACTCTATTTGGCTGACACACCTATCATGATCCTGTAACCAGTTGCACTACTCCACACTTCCTTAGTTAGTTTTGTGTTCATGTTTAAAACCTTAGCTATACTTTTTCTAGAAGCATCCACTGTATTTAAAGCAAACAAACACAAAAACTGAGGAAGATGTGACTGTTTATAATCCAGAAGAGAATTTTTATCTGACTACAATTCTCATATTTATCCATTAGACTATTTTTCATTGCTTGCTATTCTTTGTACAAGATTTTGTGAATCTTTTTGATTGTGTTCTTCAGTGTTTACACTGTTGGCATACCTACTCAATGAGAACTGTCAGTAGGGAGGAATCTACATTTAGAAAAGTACTCTTAGATGTTTTGCGGGCAGAGAACTTGGATATACTGAAAAAGTGTACTTTTCTTTGCACTGGCTGAAGCAGGGTATTTGATTTTTTTTTTCTTCTAGAGTATAGATAAATGAATGGTGAATCTTAACGAGAAACTAGTAATAAAACTTATTTCACAGGATGTATCTTAATATATCCAGAAGTTAGTTAATTTAAACAGAAGCTGGTTTTAATGCCTTACTATATAAAGAAGAGTCAAGGCATTTTTGTGCAATGGTTTTTTACTTTGGTCATTATTCTTACAAATTTTATGAAAAAATGAGATTTCAGTGTTTGGAATTAAATAGTAAAAAGTATACCATTTAAACTGTACCATTTAAAGATCTCACACTCAGTGACTGGTGTTTTTAGTAGAGTCATTTTTAAGTTTGTAATACATAACTTTATTTTCAAGTTGGTGCCGTTGCCTTTTAAATACCACAAATGTTTATGTGCATTTATTATAGAATTCTCTAATGTTCTTCTCCTTAACTTGAGTTAAAAGTTGAGTGAGGTATGTCCTGCTGTATACGAGTTGTGAAAACACTTTTCTTTTTCTTTTCTGATGTCTTGTAGGATTTGTTTTCTATCTCAGAGATACCATCATTATCTTTGACATCTAGTGAAAGGGCCTTATATTCTCTCAGCATCCATTGCAGGATTCAAAACATGGTTAGATGTGGTTTTCTACTTTATCTAAAAATATCTCTTTAATTTAAAAGCTACAAAGTGCCTTTAAAACATTTGACTTTCTACTTTAGTAAAAACAAAAAGTAAGCAGGTAAAGTTTACAGCTGAACTCAGGTTATACTTAAGGCAGTATTTCTTTTTCTTTGTTAAAAATGGTTTAAAATTGAAATGCTAACATACAGCATTAAGATGATTCCTACAATATGGCTGCTGATAATAGAGTGCAATTGTACGTTTAGGTAGCTGATTATAATGTTGCTTCTATCAATCTGTGCAGAGGACCTATTATACACTACACTTGACAAATGTGACTATATTAGCATGTTTGATGCTGAGAAATAAAACTGTAATAATTAACTTTCCACATGTAAGAATTCTGGTGAGAAAACTCCAAAGAAAAAAGTAAAGCTCCAACTCCCCTAGTTAGTAATCTGGAAACTTTCCACTAGGACTTGCATGTCTTGGTGAAAGAACACATTGGCTCAGTGCTTATTTCTTTTTTCAGAAGAGAGTTGACATTGTAGCATGGCTTTGCACTATGCTTTAATGCATGTCAAATGTATTTCAGCAACCATGTTTGCATTTGTATTTGACATTCAGTGTCAGTTTTTCTTCATAGATAAAGGAAGCACAGTCATCTGTTATGAAGAGAACACAGCAAGTATATGACATCTCTGGAGGAGTATTAAGCCTGAAGTATTTTCAGAATGTTGCTTTGTAATCACAGTGTTCTGTGGATGCCTCTATCAAATGCTTGTGTGTAGTCTTGATTCAGGAAGTTTCAAATTTTGTATTCTATATGTAACTTGAAATCAATTTTCATATGAATGAGTGGGAATATTATTTGGGAAGAATTGAGGAATATAAATATTTGGAATTTAACTTGAGAGGAAACATCTGCAGGATCTATTACTCACTGTACAGAAATGTCATCAGAAATCACTAGATCTTTTCCAAAACCAGTAAGAGCAATATGTTAGTATTTGTGTGTTTTGTAAACAAGTAAACAAACTGAAGTACCCTACTAATTTTTGCAAGAGATATTAAAAATTTGTACTTCTAAGAGTATTGTTTTTTATTAATGGAAAATGTCCTTCTTAATAGAACTTAGTCAATTCAAGCATCACACTTAAGTAACTTGAAAATGAAAAATATTTTATACATGAACTCTGAAAACAAATTCTCACTGATAGTGCTGAATTTTGCACCCTCTACTAAATGCATTAAATGCAGATACTACTATTATCCTGTATAGGATTGTATCTTTGGCTTTAGCAAATATATTAAACTGTTATTTAACCTTGCGGTTACAATTTCTTATTTGTTTTTTAGTATAATGGGGCATGGCAGAGCAAGTCATAGAATTGTGGGATCATAGAATGGCTCAGGCTGGAAAAGACCTTAGAGATTGTCAAGTCCAACCACAACAAAACCATATTACCCTAACAACCCTCTGCTCCCTGAGCACTGCATCCAAATGGATTTCAAACACAGTTAGGGCTGGTGATGCAACCACCTCCCTGAGGAGCCTATTCCAGTGCTTAACAGCCCTTTCTGTAAATAAGTTTTTCTTGAGATCCAGCTAAGAAGCCTGTGTTAGAGGAGCTGCCAAACAACAAAAAAATTATGGTATTTAGTAGATAACTAAAGAAACAAAAAAGAAAAAAAAAACCAAAGCAGAACAACCAATCAAACAAAATGTTGTATATCTAAGGGTATAACATTTAACATTTCTTTTCCATTTAGGAAAGGCTGAATATTTTTAACTAATCCTCAAACACAAGAAAACATATTATCTAATATTAATCTTATCAGTAAAAAATGAGGATGTGTATAGTCAAATGACAAAACATAATTCTGATTCAAAATATGTAAATGTAAAATACTTGTGAAGGTGTCAAGGGATACTTCTTGAGTTATGCTGAGAACTGTTAATAATTTCCAAATACATTGGAAAATGTATTCAACCCATATTGTGTACAAGGTTGCTAAAGTATGCTGATAGCTGCTGTTAAAAAGTTATTCTTCTATGAGTCAACACATGAGAAAAGGAGATCCATTCCTATAGTTTTCTGCAAGATGGAGGTCAAGACAGGTCTATGTGATAATCCATTAAAACTCAACGACATTTCCTAAAGCACACTTAGATCTTCCAGTAAAAATTTAATATAAATGTTCTGTGGTTCAGCTGTACTTGAAAGTGTCACAAATTCTTAATCATTTTTATTATAGAAACACACAAAGACTGTCTGAACATGAAGCCTTCCTGTGCCAGCACGTAGAAAGCAATAGTACTTGCTTCACAGAGTGATATTCTGGAAAATGAAAATAGAAGAAAAATTGATAATTTGTTCCTAGTGACAATGGTGCATTGCTGTTCAGTTTTGGCAAACACAGCTCTTGAATCCCTCATTTTCCAGGCCTTTGCCCTGTCCAAGGCCACATTACGTTGCACAGAAACAATGCAGTATTCCTCATTTGTCCACTACATAAATTTATTTTAATAATTTATGCAATCAAAACTAGTTTTAGCAGTGTCTCTCAATTAATGAGATTTATCAGATCTTCTAGTCAGAATTGCTTGGATTCATAAGTTGTAACAAACAATCAGGTAGAATTTGGCTTCTGATTTTCCCCATGTTTTGCAAGAAGACAAAGTTTAAATTCAGCATTGTAACTTGGAAACAAATAATTTTTAATTTCCTGATGCAAATGGAAAATGGTTCCTATTAACATATATTTAGTTTCACTTGTATACTGTATTTATATCTTGGAGTACATTATTGCATAAAATATGAAAGTGGGAAGACGTTTCTTAGGAGAGAGATGTTTTACTCATGGTGGTTTTATTTCTCTTTTCTTTTTTACGCTGTGCTTGTAAACTGAATTTATCAACTTGCATCAAAATAGGTTGAATTCTCTGATATTTACAGTACCCAAGAAATCCAGCTTCAGCAGTTCAGTCATGAATCTTTCACATTTTGTATAATTTAGTCATCAGTGTCTCCATTTCTTGATTGATTGTCCAGTATTCTGTTATATGTTATATTAGGTTTATAAATGAGATCTTAGATCACTGTGCACAGAGTGTAATATAAGTTCTTCAGTTTTGATTACAGTAGTCAGAAAATGCTACATAAATCATTTCCTCAAACCCTGCAAATCAAATGATATTTTCCCCCTTGAACTGTAAACAAAAATCTATCACCATAAAAAAGTAAATTGTTTTAGTAACATCAGTGTAAACTCAATCACATCTAGTGGCTGTGGACTTCAGACATAGTAACACCAGCTTTTAACTTTAGTAGTTAATAAATAAATACAGAGAATGCCATATTTAAACCTGGTGGAAAATTAGCCTGGGGGGAGTTAAGGAGTGGGGGGAAGAAGAGGAGAGTGTCTGAGATTTAGGACCTTGATTAAAAAAAATTATTTTGGGGATGGAGTAGGGGAAAATTTTGGCTTGGAGAAAGCTTTAGGGAAATATGTCACTGTTTAGTTTAACAGGTTTAAATATTTTGTTTGTTTGTTTCAGTCATTGACTCTGTTATTTCACTGTTAAAAGAAACTAGCAGTTCCACCACCTCAACAACAAGCATTGTCTTTACAGCTCCAAGAGAAATTAATTGTTACCACTGAAACCACGTAATTTTAAAACTGTATTTCTACCCGTATATAATAAGTCTCTGTACAGGTTTGCAGCCTTCCCCTGTGCACCTAAAGGCTTCTTTCAGGTATCGCCTGTATCAAAGACCTTGCTAAAGTCAAAGTAAAGAAAGAGTTGTCACTTCTCTCTACTCGTGCATGTCATCTAATCATGAAAGGGAATCAGACTTGTTAAGCACACTTTACCCTTAGAAATTTCATGTTTAGTATTCCCAATCACCTTGTCCTCCTTGTCTTTGGATATGATTTCCAGGAGAAGTTGATGTATCTCTTTACCTGGAGATTAGGGTCATGCTGACTATCAAATTGATCTATAGGTCCTTCTTCTTGACTCTACTGAAGATAGGTATGTTTGGCTATTCCTAAGGAACCTTCCCCAGTCACTGTGAACTTCTAAGGATAACAGAGCATGACCGGACAGTGGTATCACTGAACACTTGCAACCATCTTGGATACAACCCCATACTCTCATGGGTACGTGCATGGCCAGTTTGCTCAAGAGGTCCCTATTTCTTTATGCTATACTTCCTTATACCAGATTCCACCTCATGGCTCAGAGACCTGGTAGGCTTGAGGACAGCCTTACTAATAAAGAGAGAAAAAAAGAAACTGCCAGGTTCCTTTTCCATTTCTGTGTCATAAGTTTCCCTAGCTATAGAAATATATTTTTCTCTTTGGCTACTAATGTGCAGACAGAGGTCCTTTTTGTCTTCCAATTCCATTGCCAGTTTCAATTACAGCTATACTTTACCTATCCTTTTTCCTTCTCAGCATAATTAGGTGATGTTCCTATATTCTTCTTGATAAAACCTGCTAGTTTAGACATTCTCATAAGAGCTTATTATCACTTCTAAAAAAAAAAAAAAAAAAAAATCATATTTTTTATATTTGTGTTAAAAACTCTTCTGATATAAAATGTTTCAAACTATTGAAATTGTTGGTTTTTAGTTATTGTTGACATAATGAATCGAAACTAAGAATGTGTTGTGTCATCAAAAACTCGAGGCTTTTCATGTAAAATGATAACTGCATTTTCATAATAACAGATGTAAATATAATGCTCGTATGTGTTTCACTTTGTCTCACAGTGAATTCAGTTTTAAGTGGGTTTAAGAAACATATCTTATTCACAGAGTAAATAAGATGAGTAGATGGTATGCAAGTAAGGTTTAGGAAGTGACTATAAATAAATATCAAGTTTATGAATGGAGATTGCGTATTAAGGATACTGGTATAGGGCGTGTTTCAGCAAGTCTTACATTCAGCAGTGATTGCATTCTGGTTTCTGTCAGTGGGCCTGATTCTACATTCATTAGTGGCATTTAATACCCTATTTTGTATGTAGCTTGTTGAGAAATTAAATCTGTGCAATTATTCATTGTGAGTAAGGGTAATGAATTTGAGCCCAGTGAGATTATCTCAAGAGACAACCTGTAATTTGTTGATGCATGGATATATTGATATTGCTTGCTTTCATCCAACTTCATCTCATTTTAACCAAAACGTTTTAAAATAAGCTTTTACATGTCTTACTGCGCTTAATTTGTTTTAAAAAAAAAAAAAAAAAAAAGTCAAAGAATGTTCTCAGCTCTGCTGAAAAAGACCTAGGGGTACTGGTGGACATGAGCCAGCAATGTGCCCTCGCAGCTCACCAACTGTATTCTAAGCTGCATCAAGAGATGTGTGGCCAGCAGATTGAGGGGGGTGACCTGGCCCTCTGCTCTGTGCTGGTGAGGCCTCTCTGAAGTACTGCATCAAGATATGGAGTCCTCAGTACAGGAAAGACATGGGCCTGTTGGAGTGCATCCAGAGAAGGGCCACAAAAATGATCCAAGGGATGGAACACCTCTCCTACAAGGACGGGCTGAGAGAGCTGGGGCTGTTCAGCATGGAGAAGAGAGGGCTGTGAGGTGACCTGATAGCAGCCTTTCAATATCTAAAGCAGAACTACAGGAAAGAAGGGGACAGACTTTTTAGCAGGATCTGGGGTGGTAGAACATGGGGAGATGGCTTCAAGCTCACAGAAGGTAGATTTAGGTTGGATATAAAGAAAAAGTCTTTTTGCAGTGAGAGTGGTGAGGCACTGGAACAAGTTGCCCAGAGATGTGGTTGATGCCACATCCCTGGAGATTTTCAAGGCAAAGCTGGATCAGGTCCTAGGCAACCTGATCTAGCTGTGGTGTCCCTGTTGCAGGAGAGTTGGATAGATGACATTTAAAGGTCCCTTCCAATTCTAAGGATTCCATTATTCTATGATATTATTCTATGTTAAACAGTAGGAATGTCAGAATATGAGGGAGAAAAGATGAAGGAAATCTTTCCCACCAGGTGGTTTATGTCCTTGAGAAGTATTTGTAGCAGAAGTCACAGCTTGGCCACTGCAAATTCATCTACTACTAGGGAGGTAACGAGAATAAGATATAGTGCAAGGTCCTGAGAAAGAAGATCTCTTCACTGGTGACATTGTGGAGACATGTTTCTGCATGGGAGCAATACCAGAAAATATAATTTTGTGCAATGTAATATATTTGCTAAAGTTTCTGTTGATTTCAGATAAAGTATTATTCAAGGACAATGTTCATACCTTTTTTTCACACTTATAATAAATTGAAAAAACACTTCATAGAGGTGCATTATTGCCACTCTCTCTGCAGCATGTACCTAACTGGAGAAAAAATACAGCAGCATTGTGTTCTTAGAGAATACAATACGGCACTTCAAAAAGTACTGTGCTCATTATTGTAAGCAAGCAAAGAGAACACTTTAGTTAAAATGGAAGAAAAACTGCTGCTTTCAGGACTTTGATTTTCTTTCCTGAGCGTGAGATTTCCAGTTACTTAATATATTTCTGTATTTGAGTCAAGGAGTTTAGAATAATGGCATGCATGGTCATTTCATTTGAATTGCTAAATACTTACTGATATCTGTGATGTTTGGAAAGAAGTCTAGTTGGAAATAGATTATGTCACTGTGAGTATAAAATAAAGCAGTTGTGTCACAGGCAAAAGTATATATAAAATTATAAATTGATTACTAGCATATATTACATTCCTGTGAAACTTATGTTCTCATGACAATTTCAGTTGAAAGCAGTGATAAGTACAAGACAATGGCAATAATGTGCAGACAGTTATAGACTATTTCAGAAAAAAGTAGGGCATGGGAAGAAATTTATTCCTTGTTTGGACACAGTTCTCAAATTGAAGTTTTCCCCTTGTGTTATTTTCTTAACAAAAAGAAATAATCGAAATCAAAAAAGAAGTCCAGAATATCACAGAAAATATAATAATGCAAGTAATTTTCCTCTCGTATCCTTCCCTTTTCTGGTGTATGCACAGTTATCTTTACTCCGTCAAACTGGGAAAGGGTATTACTGAATATTTCATTGAATCTAAGTTCGTAACTGTAAATCATACAAAATACCTTTAGTATTTTGACTCTAAGTTCGAAGCATAGCATCAGTTTTAACATAATTGCCTAATTTAAATATGCACATTTTAAAGAATCATGTAAAAATAAGTACATCTTATTCATCTTTTCCTTTTTTTGTTGGGAAAACCAGTATCCTACCTTTCCTATTTTTTGCACTATCATTTTGTTAATTTTTATGGAAAAGACATCTAATTAATTTTTATGTGAAATTTGGGGAAAAAAAAATCCCATGCCAGTGGATTAGTCCATTTTTGATATAGCAACGTCCTCGTCCTTGAAAAAATAAATGGTTGGAATTTTATTTGAAGGTAAAAATCTTATTATTTGAAAGAACTATAGAAGAGCCCTTATTCATTCTCATACTTGCATGTACATATATGTGTGTTTAATAATAGCTAGCTAATAATAGGCTACATGATTTTTTTAACAATGGAGAAATACAGTAATGGTCACTATATGCTGCACTTTGAATTTAGTTTCATAATGATAGATTTCTAGATATAACTTCCTTTCAGATGTTCTAATATTTAAACTGTTAGTCTAATTTCAAGTGTCTAATTGTATTTGGTTAAATGAGTTCCTTAATTATTTTTACACTATCTGTTTCTTTGCTTAACTACTTGAAGCATATGTCACAGAAGAATGAAGTCAGATATTCTGTCTGGAATGACTTTCTTGTTTAATCTGTCACTTTCCCAGTTTCTAGACAGCCCATTTCCATTCATAGAATTACAGACTCCTTAGATTTGGAAAGGACCTTTGAAGGTCATCTAGTCTCACTCCTCTGCAATGAACAGGGACATCTGCAGATAGAACAGCTTGCCCAGGGCCTGATCCAGCTTCACCTGAAAAGCTTTTCTTTCTTCCTGAAAGGTTTTTTCTATTCCATAGATAGTATGTAGTATCAGTTGCAGAATTGCATATTTCTCACTCATTATGAAGCATGTGTTTGTTGCAATGACTTGGCTCATATTATAGAACTCCAAACTGTTTCAGTGCATGCAGGTTTTTCCTAGAAATTGTATTAATGCCAGATTTTTTCTTTGCTCGTCTCTGTGGGAAATTATGAGAACCTCTACGAGGAATGGCCATGAGAGACTTAGCTAACGATACAACTTAAATCTTCCAATGACTCATCAAGCTTTGCAGTTTATAATCTTTATATTTTACATGGTCCCTCACCACATTCTTTTCTCTAAATTGGAAAGGTATGGATTTGAAAGAAGGATGGTTCGATGGATTAAGAACTGGTTGGCTAGTTGTAGCCAAAGGGTTCTATGTCTGGATGAGGGCTGGTTACAGATGATTTCCTCCAATGGTCAATCTTGGGACTGATGCTCTTCAACATCTTTGTCAACGACATAGACAATGGCATCAAGTGCACCCTCAGCAAGTTTGCAGACAACACCGAGCTGAGTGGTGCAGTCGATAACGCTGGAGGGAATGGAAGCCATACAGAGGGACCTGGACAGGCTGGAGAAGTGGGCATATGTGATCCTAATGAGGTTCAATAAGGCAAAGTGAAAGGTGTTGGGCAAAGCCAAGGGCAATCCCAGGTATTTATACAAACTTGGAGAAAAACTCCTTGAGAGCAGCCCTGAGGAGAAGGACTTGGGGGTCCTGGTAGACAAGAAGGTGGACATGAGCCAGCAGTGTGTGCTTGCAGCCCAGAAGGCCAACTGTGTTCTGGGCTGCATTAAAAAAGGGGTGGCCAGCAGGGAGAGGGAGGTGATTGTCCCCCTCTACTCTGCTCTTGTGAGGCCCTATCTGGAGTACTGCATCCAGGCTGGGGGCTCCCAGTACAAGAAAGACACAGAGTTCTTGGAGTGGGTCCAGAGGAGGGCCACAAAGATGATCAGAGGGCTGGAGCACCTTTCCTATGAGAAAAGGTTGAGGGAACTGGGCTTGTTTAGCTTGGAGAAGAAAAGGCTCTGGGGAGACCTTTCAGTACTTGAAGTGAGTGTGTAAACAGGAGGAGGAATGGCTGATAGTGATAGGACAAGGGGGAATGGTTTTGAACTGAGACAGGGAAAGTTTAGGCTAGATATTAAGAGGAAGTTTTTCACACAGAGGGTGGTGACACACTGGAACAGGTTGCCCAAGGAGGTTGTGGATGCCCCACTGGATGTGGTTCCAGGCAGCCTGGTCTGGTGGTTGGCGACCCTGCACATAGCAGGGGGTTGAAACTAGATGGTCACTGTGGTCCTTTTCAACCCTGGCCATTCTATGATTTATATGTTGCTGGGGCAAGTGTTTGGTTATTGTTAGACATTTTTGCCTATAGCAGTCATACCCGCAACATGACAATCTTCAGTGAAAGTATGGGTAAAATCAGAAATCATTTTCTTCTCCATTTTCCATTTCTGTAGATGTTCATAGAACAAATGAGTGGAGGCTCTAATCTCAATTAGACTAATTTTGAGAAACTGGGAGATAAATTAAGGGGATTTTTTTCTTGACAGTACTAAAGTGAGGATCCAATATATATATTTCCAGGGCAAATACTACTGTCTTACTGTTTTTCTTCATCTTTCTATTAATTAAGTGAAAT
Organism: Phasianus colchicus; assembly: GCF_987193195.1. Taxonomy (NCBI): domain Eukaryota; kingdom Metazoa; phylum Chordata; class Aves; order Galliformes; family Phasianidae; genus Phasianus; species Phasianus colchicus. The sequence continues at coordinate 21,871,225 of NC_143438.1, read as the reverse complement.
GTATTTAATACAAAATAATATTTCTTTGGTTCTGAGGAAGCAGGATCGATCTTTTATCAGGAATCATTCTCTGCAGTACTCTTTACAGGAAATCTTATATTCTGTTTCTTCCCTTGAGGGAATATACATCTTATTGTCTACTTTCATTTAAAACACTCCTTTCTATTTGTTTTTCTAGAATTTCATTTTCACAAAGAAGCAGAACTGAATGTAGATTGGTAGAAAGTTAATTTTGGAAGAAATTACGGAATACAGAAATTATACCATATTTCAGTGGGAGTATGCTAAGTAAAAACATTTTAAAAAGAGGGAATCTTCTTAACTTGTTCTAATGATCATATGTAGTTGCCTTACTGACTGTTCTGAAACAATGCATTCCAAAATAATAAAAATAAAAAGATTGTGATGACCCATTGCAGCAAAAATAGAGCTTCAGATGATATTTAGTTTAGTAATATATTGATTTTCACATAAAGGCAAGCATGTTTTTTTTCCAAGAATACTTCATTTGGAAATAAAAAGTTTCTCAACTTTTTGTGATTCTGAAAAGGAAAGAATGCAACCATATATTAAGAAATATGTTTAATGCAGATCATCATTCAGACTTTCCAGAATGCTGGAAGAATTAGTTGTTGCATTCATTTCTGCAAGATATTAATTTCTATCCAAAACTGTAAGAAAAGTAAACCTATGGGCAGCTTTTGGAAACTGATAATGTCACCATTTCATGTTTAAGGAATTTCATGTTTAAGGAGACAGGAAATGAAAATCTGTGGTCGTCACTATTTTGTTCAGTCCATCTCCAAAGCTGGATTGAGCAGTGTCATTGAGATGAGATCTATCTTTCCTTACTGAGCACTGCAGCAAGAAATCCAGCCCAACAGATAGTGTTGCTCCATGTATGCCAATAAACAGAGGAAATGCACGTTGTGACAGTGATCTCAACACATCAGGATGCTTCTGTGTGTTAATGAGTTAGCTTAAACCTAACCACAGCTACACGCATAATGCCCATGTCTGCCTTGCAACACCAATGGGTCAAATATGTTCCAAAAAGTGAAGAACAGCTATTTGATATTGCCCAGGTTTTGTTCACACTTGAAAAGGAATCGTTAGGTAAGATGGCATAATTTATAAACAATTAGATTTCACAGTAATTAAAATATTTTTTTCCCACTTAGTGGGTGCAGAATAGAACATTCATTCAATTAAAGTATGCAGTTTGCATTGCTTTAGTATATTGATTTACACCTTGTACTCAATATATTTAGTTACTGAGCAATACTTGAGATGTGAATAATAGGTTTTCTCTTTACTGCCACTGAAACAAAAAGTAAACAAAAAATTTACAGCAGTCCCATTGCTAGAGGTAGTAAGTACTCCACAACAATCTACCCATTGCATTTAATTGCCCTATCAGCTTTTCAAAATGTCTCTGAGTACATTTATTCAGCATTTGGAAAACCTAAGGTGCACCTCAGCTTCCTCTGTGCTCATTCATTTTCATTTCTTTATTTTATTAACAGATTTCAGAGAAGAGACCATCTGATTTTCTGTGTGGCCCAGTTTTTAGGTAAGGGTTTCTAAAGTAATTTCCAAAGAAAAACATTTTTTGTGCAGTTTTTACATATTTTGTTGTTTACTGCAATTAGATGTACTAGAGCCTAATAATGTCTTAAAACATGAGAAGGGGAAATTTGATGATTTTTCAGGAATTTGCTAGTTTTGCTTGATTGGATCAGTCATTGTCAGACTTCTTATTTCCTAGACTGTATGTTTGTTCAAGTAAGCAAAATATAAATATTACAACTTGATAATTTGCAACACTTCTCACAATTCTGCATACTATGAAATTAATTTATCTGAATCTATTCACATTAACACTTTCAGAAAGAAAAAAAGATACGAACACTTCAAAATCAATTAATTGCAGATTTAAATGAAAACTCAGTTTGCTAGTGGTATTCGCCTAGCATTAAGAATTCATATTATTTTAAAAATGCAACTCTCCAGTTTATTTATTTATTGTAATTTGGCTGTAAAGTCAGTAGAGGATCCATATGAGCAGACTCTACCAAAAACATGTTCTTTCTTTGGTCTGCAGCTTACATGACTGAAAAAAAAAGACTGTGCTCAGATGATCATCTTTGTTTTTAAGCCTGTGCCCCTGTAATAGCCAATGCTTGAAACTGCTAGTGAGTAGATACTTTAAGAGCTGGTGTGCAGCAAGCATTCAATACACATCTGAGTGATGGAAATAAAAACTCATAGTCTATTTCAGTAAGAGATTGGATGACAATCAGAGCAAGTATTACGGGAGGGCAAAGTGTCAGGAAAGCAATCAGCAGATGAGCAGATAAAATGGTGGTGGGGCAGTATCGCATATCAGATGAGGCTGTGAAGTAATGGTCGAGAAAGTCTAGAGAAAGATGGAATGGATATGGACAAGGATTCTGTCTTTGGCTTCCCCAGATGGCTTGCAGTACTTGATATAAAACTGCTGAAGAAAATAACCTGACTGTATTGTAGTAAAAATGACATTTGCCACAGACACAAAAAAAAAAACAACAAAAAACTACAGAACTGAATTGTATTGTATTGCAATACACAGTCACATTTGCTTAAATCATCTTCATTAGATGAACATGACTTCACTTGAACTATTTCTTAGTTGCAAAAATACGTAAAGCACAACATGACACAGAATATTAGTTCAAATGAAGCATCCTACTCAGAAAAAGCAATCTTACAAATTTTAAATGAACTGAAAAAATAATCTCAAATTATCAATTCTAGATCAGGTGTTTTAAAGGAGCCCAAATAATGACTTTTCAAAAACACATAGCCTGTTCTCTTTGAAAAAGTGGAAATAAATAAAATACTTTGATGCTTTCCAAAAGATTTCTTTTTTGCTGACTTCAGCCTGAACTTGTTTATAGTTTTGCTTATCCCAGTGCTCATTTCTTTATATTAACTTGTCAGAGCTACGGATGAATGAAGTCAAACTAAATGAATGTGTGCTTCCAAGCTTTCTTCTGAAAGCAAGTTTGCTTAGACTGACATTATATTCTACTGAAATGTTGTTTTCTTGATAGTTCGCACTCTCACCGGGGGTATGAAATGCCCAAGTTTGAGATCTTGTTCCAGTAAATGTTTCCTGATTGAAGATATCAGCAGGAAAGTTTAATGATAGCCTGCCAGTTAATAGATTTTTCCGGTAGTCAGCACTTTGGCTTCAAATTCTGTCAGGGGAGGGCATTCAGCAGGAGACTTAATACCAGAGCTATGGATCCTACCCAGTACTTATTGAGTGAACAAAAGGAGTTTACCTGAAAATATAGTTCATACCCTCTCATTTTTATTCCAGTGAAATTCATACCCCAAGTCAAATTTTGTTCTAGGAAGGTAAGCCTACAGAATATAACAAAAGAAAGATATATTCAATACACAGCATGTAAAGTAAGATCTACTTGTTTTAAATTTCATATTACATTTTGATATAGTTTGACTTTGATTATCGCATGCTTGGAAGTTCTGCCAGGTAGTTAACAAGTGGTGGTTATGCTTTAATTGTCAGTATTTTATACATTTATTAGAAAAAATGTGAAATTTTCTACTGCTTGTTCTTCAGCTACAACACGACAGGTTTTGGAGTAATGTTTGTAGCTGGAAAGAGTAGAACAGAGAAGAAGCTTCCTCAGGCTTTGCTTGTTGCCTCCGTACTTGGCATGTCTCTTGCAGCCCTTCTTTACAGAGGGGCCCTTGCAGAGGAAGTTGACTAGACTAATTGGAGAAAAAGAAAATACAGTTAAAAAATGAAAAATAATAAAAAGTAGTATTACTACTTATCCACTCTGGATTTTCTTCATAAAAAACAGTTTATAACAGTAATGATTGATTTCACTCTTAATGATGTGCATAATGTTTATTATAAATGCCAGCAAAAACAAATCATTTGGAGGTTATTTGGAAAAAGCATCTTTGATTTTCAGTTTGCAATTGATAAGAGTGCTGCTGATAGACAAGGCAGGATAAAGTTTACTGTAATAAATATACTGAAAATGTATTCACCTTCACCTTTTTTTTTAATAGACTTTAAGGAGTAATCCATCAGATGTAGCTGGAAAGGTATTTTTAATCAGTAAAAATAGTATGGTAACTTCATATCTGTTACTTCCTCCTCATTTTCATGCATTATTTTGTTATAAATGCTTTTCTCAGAACAAAGTTCTTCTGTCGTGCTACAGAGATTAGTTTTAGTTTCTCAGTACAAATCTTCCTGGTCCAACTTAAGACCATGTGCCTCTGTTTTCTATTCAAAACGATCTGCACTGAAATATTTTGTAGTTTTTAATGTTAACTTCCTTTAATAAGTATTCGTTCTCTGACTGTATAATTCAGAACACATTTCTTAATAGGGAAAATGTTTCATATTGCTTATGAACAGATGACACTAGACATTGCTTAGTTTATGCTGTGGTAAGTGCTGTGCTGCTCTTCAGTGAAGATTAATTGAAGCTAAGAGACATTGGTAATATTCATATTCATTAGGAGACAGCGCTGTTGTTCAGCATCAGATATTTATGAATCAAAAAGTTGCTGTGAGAGGTTATGGAGTTTCCCTCCTTGGAGATCTTGAAAAGCCTCCTGGACACGGCCCTGGGAAGCATATTCTGATAGCCCTGCTTGAGCCAAAGTTGGACCAGAGATCCCAACCAGCCTCAAACATTTTGACATTCTGTTAAATGAAACAAAAGGTACTTTGAACAGTCTGTAGACAGGAACGACTTCGTGTTTTCTCTACTTCTCCTGTTTTGAGTTTTCTACTAGAGGCAGCATCTGCAGTTCCCATAATTAGGAGACCTTTTTTTTGTATGTGTAAGACACGTATCCTGGGGGAAAGGGGGGAAAGGATCAAGGATGCTGCTTGATTCCTCACTGAGATAAGTTTGTTACCAGTCTCCAGATCCATTGCTCTTTGCTGTTGCATTTCCTGTGATTGAGAACTGGAGAAGTCTGTTTGGTTCTGGTCCACGTCTCTTTAAGATTCTAGGCCAAGGAAAATGTGTTTTTGAAATAGAAGGACTAAGTATTTATCTTGTGTTGTATATTATGATATATAGTTCTAACTAGCAGATCAACACTGCTTCAACAGGCTGTGTGCGCTTGTATCCTCAGAAGTATGTTCTCAGATTCTTCTGTCTGGGAGACAAATACCTGATATTTGAAACTTCAAATATGTACTATTTGTTTATATCCACAGAAACATTTTAAATAAGATTCTGTCCATTTTTTTTCTGAACTTCACTGTAGAAGTCTGGTGCTTTCAGTGGAAAGTAAATGAGGCTGACAGCTCTTCTAGTGTTCAAGAAAAAAAAAAAGTTCAAGCTGCTCAAGGATTGCAAAAATGCAGATTTATACAAATTGAGTCAATATTATTGAAATCATTCCTGCAAAGCAAGCAGTAATGTCACGATAAACAACAGAATGAATATGAGGGAATGACTATTTTACTGATAGTGAGTCATATCCTTCTTTTTTATCTTTCTGAATGTTAGTGTATATTCTACTAAACATGTGAATTTCGTATATTATTTTAAAACAAAAGCACTTCCAGAAGAGCAAATAAAAAATTAAAGCCAATCTTTGTCAGTTAGATTGAATGGCTTGAAGTATGACACAGATAAATTATTCTGATCAGTAGATGTATAGAAATTGATTTGAAGGGTCCCAGAGTTCCTGGTATGTCATTCTGCCTATCAAGTAGAAAGGAGAGAGCCATATGATATGGATAGAAGCTCAAATAACAAAATTTATAGCTGATTAGACATGAAATATTTTTCGGAGCTTTCACCTTTTGCTGTACAACTATCTGCAGTTATTGCCAGTTTTATTGCCAAATGACTTCTGTTCTATCCTTTGTGGTGCTATGTTCACTCTCAGCAGACCCTACATCTTTCTACTTATCCACATCAAGACTAATCCGCACATATCACTGTTACTACCAAAATGCTGGAGTGTATGACAAGTCTTTCTAATTTAAGGATCAAGGAACTTCTTTCACAAAATTACTGCTTTCCTCAATCTAGTATTTTTCCATGTTTTTGAAAAAAGTAGTTGTCACCCAAAGCTAAAGAAGACACATGGATTCCTTCAGGTTTCCCTGGCCACAGGGCTGTGTAATTAGAAATTCATTCTTACAATTAAGAAAAAAAATAAAAATAACACCCTGAGTAGCTTATTACCTTCAATATCTAAGCAGATCAGGTCTTTACTATTATCATGCAGCACATGTTACAGATATAACCCAGACTCAGAATTTATGTTACAAGATTATGAGCCACTCATTTGGACCATGGGAAAAACTGATGATGGTAAAGGTGTTGCTGAGCACTGGGGATCCTTGGTTTTGTTATCCAGCAGTAGCAGGTCTGATCCAAGTCCCACATGGGTCTTGCTGCTTGTTTTCATAGACACTGTTCCCTAAGCTGCTGTGCTTCTGTGTTCCATAACATCATCACATCCTGGCACCCAAGCACTTTGACTCAGTGAGTGTTCCTACCCCCCTTGGTGACCCAGCACATGGGTATTGATAAAGTTGATATCCTTATCACCCTGTTATCACCCAGGGAAACCCCATACCTTAGCACTAGAGAAGGGGAGAGAGAAAGATGCTGGTAGCACCTTTCACAGTCATTCAATTTAGACTGCTGTGAATAATAGGGTATATTGTCAGAGTATTTTGTTACTTAGAAGCTTTCTCTCTTTTCCTTTTATGGGCTGTTGGCATTTTAGTGATATCAGTATTTAATTATATTCTTCTGCAACATCTGATCACTTTATTCCTACCATTTCTTATATTACATATCCTCTTTTGAATAAACTCTTTTATCATATCATCTTAGTGTCCTGAAGTTTGTTACTCAGCTACTGATCTCATCTTCCATGATGAAGTAACTGTAATCATTTCTCATTGACAGGATCTACTGATGGTTTATATCATAAACTCCTATTAAATATCCAGGTTATTATACGCATTTTGTTGATACAACAATAGTAATGACGCCAAGTTTTGAAGGACTTTGTGCAGTCAACATATGAAAATTCTGTAATTACACTTGACAGTTGATGAGGCATCCTACCTAAACTGATCCAATTATCTACTAAACAATTTTTCCTGAATAAAAAGAACAGCAAGACTTCACTCATTTTCATTAATGAAACGTGTGTGGTAAATGTGGTTTGAAATACCTTCAGATTACCTGGATCTCAATGTGTATATAAACTCAAATGTCCTTCAAACATACTAAATGCTGTCCTTTATCAGATTTCACAATCTGTTTGAAAATGAGGGAAAGTGAGAAAGGGAATTGAAAAGATTCTTGTTCATAATTTAAATATGAGAAAACGTATGTAAAATGATCCCCCAGTTCAGTATCAGTAACAGGATCCATGGCAAATCCAGTACTGGAATCCAGAATTCTAGCTCTCAAGGTTTTAGAGATTACAGAAATATTTCTTATGTAAATTAGCTTGAAGCTCAGATATACCACCTTTATAAACCACATAAAGGTTTAAAAGTGTAAGGAGAGGAGATATGTTTATATCTTCATTAAATTATTAATGCTTAAAGCTGAGGTAGTCAGGAAATCATAAAAAGAAAAGAGTTACCCTGGAAAATCATCTCAGCCACATTAAGCATCCTGCCTCTCTTACTGGTTACGTTAATGGTACATAGTTCAGTGCATTAAGCTTTACATTTAAAAAAACAGCAACAGTACTAGTTTTTTTTATACAGAATGGTCAAAGCAATGGCATAGGAGAAACATGAAATGAGAAAATTTCCTGAGTGCCTCCTGTTTCAATTGTGTAATATAGCAAAGCGTGCCTTGTCCTTTGCAACCCCAATTAAATTCCTCCTTTTCCTCTGCTGGTGAGATGATAAAAGAAATTAAACACAATCTCAGGCTATATCAGTCAGCTTATTTTCCTTGAGATGATGTACTGTGTGTTATGAAAAAAAGATGACACATTTGCATGCTGTAGGTGCTATAAAAGTCACATCTGGAGAACTGATGCCCAGAAGACCACAGCAAACTTCTAAAACAAATTAACCAGAGAGAAAGATCCTTATATGCGATTTCTATGGATAGAATGGACTGTTAGTACATTTCAGCCTCACATTTTGTCTAATCCTATTGCTATCATTAGTTTGACATCTATTGTGTATTTTCACTGCTGATTGAAGTTACATAAGTATAGTTCTATGGTATAATTCAAACTATGTTCACTAGTTAGCCAGCATGCCACTAATACACACTGCAGGAGTCTGTATTTATAACCTCTATAAAAAATAAAGCAGAAATTCAGGCACATGTACTCCTCGAGTTTAAATTAGATACAACAAACAAGTCACATATAATAGAAATATACACAAATACTGAGCATGCTATGCATTCAGTGTCCAAATTTTCAGCATCCCATCGTGTTTCCAGATTTGTATTGAGACTTACTGCTGTACCCATGTTTTCCTTTTATTTTGTATGCCAACCAAAAGACCACATTTGTGTATACGTCCCATGACAAGACAACATTGCAGGAAGGCATGTATATAAAAAGACTGAACTTCTGAACTATGAAAGACAGCTGAAGAAACTGTATATTTAGGATGATTATCTATCTCCATACTCTAGCAAGCAGTGTAACTGACATTCAAGTTCAGTAAAGCAAAAGTTGTAGTTCCCATCACACTGGGCCAAACCCAAAGTAAATTTGTTCTATTTTCTACCAGTAATAAACTTCCCAATGGAAGATATAAGAACCTGGTGGCAACCACAGTGGTTTCTGTAATGGTACAAGTTGAAACAGAATATGTTCTCTTCCAGCTTGTTGTGAATTGATGGTAGTGTGTATACCATTTATACTTAACAGAGAAAGGAAATAAGACTCAGAAAAATTTTACAAAAGCTTTTACATTTCTGGTGAGTCTGGGCCCCACATTGAAAGCCACTTGAGGAATGACAGACGCAGGATAATCTGTCCTACGTTTGCTTTCCTCATTATATTTCACAGTGCTTTTTATAGTATTAAGTTTTTAGATTGAATCTGTGCTCAAGATAGGTTTGCCACCAAAGTACTAACTTAATAGAAGACCAGGGTAGAAGAAAGTCAACCTTTTATATGCCTCACATGCACTTCTTGTTTCCTTTCTTGTACTTCACCCAGCATACCCTGTGCACTCCTGCACTCTTTCCAGATCATGTGCTGCTTCTTCTGCCTGTACCTTACCAGAAGCAATAGAGATGGACTAACTTCTCTCATTTCCTGCCAGTATCATTTCTACACAAACTCTCATGTTCTCTACTGCAGTTCAGTGGTTTGCAAAATGATATTTTAAATCAGGTTATTCTGAAATGGCTTAAATGTTGTACGTGGTTATAGGATAATGGCATTTCTTGAGTACTTGCTGGGCAATGATATTATGGGTTATCCATACCACTTTTTGAGCTATTTGGGAGCATCAAAATATGATGCTTGATTGGAGAAATGTATTTTTTCTCCTTTTCTCCTTGCTAATGATCTTTTGATGCAGAACATATATTTCTAAGGGCTTGTCTAGAATTTTACTTGCTGTGATCCTACTTCTATGATGCAGCGGCATTTCTGTTCAAATAGTGAAGTGCAAAAGCGTAGGATAGCAACTCCGAGGAGTAAAAGAATCATGCTAATAGGTCAAATGAAAGGTCTGTCTAGACCTATAACCTGTCTCAGACCAATAACAGTGAAAAGTAAGATGTTGTAATATTCTGTCCAGCCTCCATATGAAGCATAAGTGCTATCTTGGAGATTTTTGTTCATGTGAAGAAAATCGGCACAATATGTAACTTATTTTTATAAGTTATTATTTTTATAAAGCTTTAAACTGTTTCAAAAAAATTACTTCATAAAGAAATGTGTGAAAAAGTCCTACCATGTATTGAAATCTAAGTTGCTAAAAACTTTTTTTCTGGACATCTCAGGGAATCTTGTTTTGATGGGTTTGTAAGGACATTGCTGAAACACTACGGAATTACTGATTAAATTCTAGATATATTGCCACGTATGATGTTTTATTACTCTAAAATATTAGCATTAATTCCTATCTTATATTTTGGCATAGATTATCTTTTACTTTTTTTTTTTTTTTAAGTGGATTAAGTGGATTTTTTTTCTGCTTATCTGCCACTAATAATATCAAATAAATTTAATCCATCTCTGTTTCAGATATCAGTTTTGTGGCCAGTGATTCACAACTAGTTGTAGTTTTTCCTCTATAATTATATTAAAAAAAGGGGTTGTGACTATAAATGTTCACTAATGCATCAGTACTCTGCATGACTCAAACCTTTGGACACTTTTGGGAAGTAGCTTCTTTCTACTTTACTGCATAAGAAGGAATACTGAAAATTAAGTCCCCTGGATTGCTATCTATAACAGTTTATCCACCATTAATTTTGGTTGTTTACAAGTTATGTAGAATGCTACGTGAAACAGAAGTAAGAATCAGCAGAAATGCTATAGAAGATAAATAATAGCTATTTACTATCCAATCCTGATGTCTACAAATAATGTACTCAGGACTGTGGGAAAAGAGGAAATGCTTTCCTGGACATTTTTTATACCTGTTGTCTAACTGAGAAAATAGATATTTAGTAAGACTTCTATTTGTACATCTTCAATTTGCAAAATGACTGTAGTGTGGAAATGGATATTCTGACTTGTTAAATAGATAGCAATATTTATTTTTCCTATTAAGATTAAACTATTTTTGTTATTGATTTAGTAATGTTAATAAATGAATGGCCTAAGCAGACTAAAAAAAAAGCTCACTGCATTACTAAAATATTTAAATGGTTTGAGAGAAGCTAGTGATAAATATGCAGTTTTGTCTACACTGCAAATAGGAGAACAATTAAATAATTTCCATTCAGTGTCATAAATGTACAGTTCAGGTAGTTAGATATGATGTAACGAAGTGCCAAAGAACATGAAAGGCAAATCAAAGCCATATATTTAAAAATATATAATTTTGCTAGTCCATGGCTTATTTGTTCATGTATTGATTTTGGCATGCATACCTCCAATTCCTGAGAATTCAGAGGAGAAAAACAAAATCACTCTTTCGCCTGACATACTCCTTTTTTTATGCTTATTTCCTTTTCATTCTGTAGACATTGAAAAGATATCCAAGGGTCCTCATGACTGCCTTTTGAATTTGTATTCTTGAAAATATTACCTTTGACTATTGCCAAAAAAGATTTTCTAAAACAAACACGAACCAAAGCAAAGTAAAAAAAAAAAAAAAAAAAAAAAAAAAAGACTTTGGAAGATGTGGCAGGAAAATGTAAATATCAACCTAATGTGTTTTTTTCTGTCATTCTTTGTAGAATCATTCAGGAGTACATGTATCTGTTAATAAAAGCATTGGCTCCACCATAGACTTCAGCTGTGGAAGTCTGCCAACACAGATTTTAGTAAACCATGCCCAAGTAATTGCTTTTACACCAAAATAATATAAAATGTTGATCTGTTTGGGGACTTTTTTTAATTTGTGGAACTCTTCCTTTTTATTCAGATTTTAAGTAATTGGTAAATGTTTATTTCCATACAATTTCTTACACACAACAGTGTGAAAAAAAAGGTATTGCAATACAATTTTTTATGATAGCATTTTTTAAATAACTATGTATGTTACTGACAACTATATTTAATGTCTGCAGTTGTATGAATAAAGCAAAAACATTACCTCAGAAATCACAATCTCAAGTACTCAGAACAAAGATCTCCTATTTCTTTTATTTTGTGAAAATTTTGTACTAGGGCACTTGGATTATCTTGCAAAATTCAGTTAGATCTGAATTAGATCTTAGAGCGAAGATCTCTGAATTAGCACCAGTTTTGGAACAAAGACATAGGTTTTTTTCTAATGCATAGGGCCTTTCCACTGGACTTAGTGCATCAGTATCGGGTTCAAATGATAATGAAGTATTTTTTGTACTTACAGATCCCTCAGTCTACACAAGTATCCCTGATGCTTCACAGTGTTTATACTGACTGATCCTGCAACAACCTTGTTTTGTTGTATTCCAGAGAACATGTGCATGTTATGTCATCTGGATCTGACAGCCCACTTACAGTTACTCAGTTATGCAAACCCAAGATTAAAATAATAAATAATCATGTCCCAAATGTGAGATTATTTTTTTACAGCTTTGTACTGGGAATACGAGTAAAGGAGGAGAAAAATATTAGGCTAACAGAGTAGCACCCAGCTGCAAATGGTTCCCATAATCACATCTGAGGGAGTGGCTCTATTTCTCAGTTAGATGTGAGCTGAGCTATATGTATGTGATCATTTTTCTCTTGTCTCAGTGTTGTCACTGTTAATTTTGCTTCTTGTTTGTGAGAAGGTCTTGATTGTATGATTTATCTTTTGTTCTGGCCTGATCTAATCCAGGTGGCATTCAGGGACATGTGGGGAGAAATGTTTCAATGATTCCAAAATACATTAGTTCTGATTCTGTATATGAAGGGGCAATAATGTGCCAATTTCAGTGGTGTTTTTCTATTGCATTTGATTTACAGATAAACTAAAATATGTTTTGCAAAAAAGCAAAACTCCATGGTTTCTGATAAGCTACACAGGATATCTACTAATTAATCGCACTGAATTCTAAAGCCTGATACATAAAGAAGCAGAGTTTACAGATAAAGGAGCATCAAGGTTGTTGGTTTTGAATTATGGCAAGATGACTTATTTTCATTTCACTACAAGGACTTCACAAGGATGATGCAACTTGCTGCACTTTAATAAAGCTAAAACCCTTCAAATCCAGCTCTTGGTTTGTGTTTGTACCTCCCTGATCTCTTTCTTCTATGATTTCTGATACAGTGGAAGGTTCCTTCCATCTCCTGTTCTGTAGAAGAGTCTGTATTCCATATTCTATAAGGTGCCTTTTACTTCTGAAACTTCAGACTTTCAGGCCGTGTAGATGGAGAAATGTTTAATGGGCAGTCTTCATCTAGGCAGTGTCTTGCATACATTGAAACAAAGTGAAGCAAACAATTGTTTCTGCTTCTTCAAATTTAAGACAAATTTGCAAAAACGTTGAGAGGAATTACACATTTGTATTCTTGGTTTTTTTCTTTCTCAATTTTGTTCTTTTCCGTACATTTTTAATATTAATCAGTGAATCTATGCAGTTTTGTCAGCTGTATAGCCAAGATGTAGCATCGAGTGAAATGTGCACCAAAGATGCAGATCAAAAACAAGTTTGAGAAGGAAAACAATGACATTATAGCAAGCTGAGGACATGCTATGTTGTGTAAAAACATACATTTTGTCCAGGTCAGAGAAGAAAAGAATGGAACAAAGACTAAAAGGATTGCTGGTTTGAATAGTTGATGTTAGTGTGGGGCAATGAGATACTGAGTGTCAAGGGATGGAAAGCAAAAGGTGCAGGAGATAAGAACAAAAGAAAAATGAGTGCATAGTTTCTGCTTAATTGCATTAATTCATCTTTCATGAATGTGGCAAGTACAGTAATGAGTCTATGTTGATTTGAGACTGCATAAGACTTCTCCCTTACTTTCTTCATCATCATGTGCAGACAAATGGAGGTAGATGCTGCAGAGGGGAACAGACTTAAATTCTCTACTTGCTTGTTGTGAGCAGCATACAAAAGGAGGTAAGCAGTGCAGTGAAATTTAAAAGATATAATCTAGATTTAGAACTATCAATTACTTTCTTTCAACTGCATCCCGAGTGACTATGTTACATTTGAAGTTCATCAATCAACTCAGTTCAGGACTTCACTCTAATACGTAGTATCTGCTCTGGGAATTGAAGCTACTACACCCTATATCTGGTTATGCAGTCATCAGTGTGTAAAAGAGAATAATATATTGTATTCCTGTAAAATAAGAAGATCTGTGCCCGCTACAACTTCAAAGCAAATACCACTTTCATAATTTCTAGTCTATACCTTCCTTTTCAGCTCATTGCCATCTAATTGCTCACAGCGTGGTTGGGGAGGAGGAATGAAGTGCACCACTTCGGCATGAATAAATAATGTTGGAAGGTTACTAGCTTTATTGGAACCTGTACACCCACTTTGAGAAATCATCATTGATGCTTAATATAAGCTTGAAAAATGAACATCATTTTGGTGCTGTGGTGCACTGTTCTGTAATTTATGCTCATAAAGAGATCACAGATCTCAACAAATAACAATCTCTTTATGGGCAAGTTCTATAATATATTTTATTTTAACATTGTGGTATGTCTAGTGTCTTCTGGAAGGGAATGAAGAATTGACCACGATTTCTTCTCCCTAAAGATATTCTTCATTTTGAGGTAGGATCATAGAAAAACATAATTATCTTGTTAAAATTCTGTGACAGGAATTAAAAGGCAAATGGTTATCAGAGAATTACAAATCTTCAATTTAATCTATCTGTACGTGACATTTCATAACTGACAGCATAAAGTCTGTGATTTCAAGATAAGAACATAACTAAACTGGTTTTGCCTGTTTTCAAATTGTTTTATTTACATTATTGAATAGTGTTTACATTTTAGACAGCCAATTAGCTTTTTTAAAAAAACATGATCTTAGAAGAAAAAATGGTCTTCTGTGCTTCTCCTGTCTGTAATATTTCATCTGAAACGGCAGTGTAATTTGAAATGTATATTTTTTAATTATAGTTCTTGATCAAAGGATTGTGGAGCTTGCAAAACAGATGAATTCCTAGATTAAACTGTTCTGTCGTTAGCTGATAAAAATGATTTCAAATGTTGCTAATGTAAATTGTTCGTTCAGTTTGAACTGTTAAACAAGATTAGATTAATATTTACATTCACATATGGAAGTAATGAAAACAGTTTTAACATGTCAATTGCTAATAAAGAATTTACAGGAAATACTGAAAATATTCACTGGGGGTTGTTGGAGCTTTATGTGGTTATTAAAAACTATCCCTAGGGAGCAACAGAAAGTCCTTGATTTTCATATCTTAGGACACAGAATCTGGTTGACTTAGGAAATTGATTTGTCATGATAATTTGAACCTCACAAATGCAAAGAATCACAGAATCACCGAATATGCTTGAAGAGATTGAAGGGTTCAACAAGGATCATGTAGAAGCCAACTCCCGTAGAAGCCACACTGAAAATATTTTCCCCCTTAATTCATCTCAATCAGTAGTTCTTTGAAGTTCCAGTTGATGAAACTGAACATGTACAGATTCATGGGGCCTGATGACGTACATCCTAGGGACCTGAAGGAACTGATTGATATAGTCACCAAGCCACAGTCTCCATCATATTCAAAAAGTCATGGCTGTCAGGTGATATTGTCAGTTGGCAAAAGGGAAACATCACTCTTATTTTTAAGAAAAGAAGAAAGGAAGACCAAGGAAATACAGGGTGGCACCCTTTCATGAAAAAGATCCTTCTGGAAGCTATCTTAAGGCACGTGCAAGACAATGATGTGATCCAAGGCAATCAGCACAACTTCAAAGGCACAATCTGTCTTTGAAGACTGGTGGCCTACTATGGAGCGATGTCATCAGTAGACAAAGGAAGAGTGACTGAATCATCAGACATCAAGTCATCTACTCAAACTTCGGCTAGGCTTTTGATGTGGTCCCACATCACATCCTTATCTCTGAATTGGAAAGATGTGGATTTGAAGCATGGACGATTCAGTGGAAAAGGAGTAGGTTGCATGGTCATAGCAGAGGGTTGTGGTAAATGGCTCTATGTCCAGGTGGAGGCTGGTAATGAGTGATGTATGCCAGAGTTCCATCTTGGGACCAGTGCTCTTCAACATCTTTATCAGTGACCTATGATCAAGCATGTCCAATGTGGGCAGAATACCACATGGTACAGCTAGGTAATGTGGTCCCAAGAGATCATAAACCTTTAATATTATTATATGATTTTTAGCAATATTTTTTCACCAGTTGATTGCAAGTAGCTTGATTGCAGACTGAATATGAGACAGTATAACGCTGTGGAGAGGAGGGCACAGGGCAATAATAACCCTGCCTCTTGTGCCCACCACACACAATCAGTTTGAAACCCACATGCATTATATGTTTACTTATCATTTAGTGAGTAAAATGCAGTGATGGGCTGATAATAATCTTCCAGCCTAATTATATATGTGTGTGCCTGTTAAGACATGCAGACGTGTAAGTATTCTAATTCAATTATTAAACTTGAACTTATTATTATTTCCTAGAATAATAACTTAACAGGTTCGTGTGGAAGAAATATCTAGGATACTCATGCAGTGCTGACAGATTTTGGGAAAATTTTTTGAGGAAATTCTTTACTCAGGGGGCAAAGAGGCATTGGCACAGGCTGCACAGAGAAATGGTGGATGTCCCAGCCCTGGAGGTGTTCATGGCCAGGTTGGATGAGCCCTTTATGTAGCAGATAGCAACCTTGCCCACAGCAGGGTGATAAGGTGGGACAGTCATTTTTAAAGTCCCTTGCAACCCAAGCCATTCTGTGATTCTGTGGTTCTATGATTGTTTCAGGATTTAATTCCCTTCACAGTAACTTAGTCTGGAAAATTTACAACAATTAGCAAACACTAGGTTGTCTATGTGATGTTAAATTACATTTATTCAGACACAATTCCAACTGGTGCCAGAGTACATACTTTCTACGGAAAGATGTATGTACTTTGTGCACATATCTTAAAAAAGATTAAATGGGGGAAAAAAAGTAAGATGGCATATATATGTCTGCTGTTGCAGTTTCTCAAGGGAGTATTTTCTTGGTCTGTAGTACTTAATCAATTCAAATAAAGTGATTATAAGCAATAAATTCTTGCAAAAAAAAATTAGCAAGCCTGATTAATACAGAACTGAAACTGTGACATTAATCTCTGCATTGGAGACATTGTTCCTTTAAGCACTTGTTCCAAACTCTTACTATCATCTTGGGGAGAAGGAGCATGTAAAGTTAAATTTTCTAGTCTCTTATTTGTTTCTATATCCTTTTTTAAACAATTTATCTGTAATAAATTCCAGTGGGGCATAAGACAGATATCATTTCATGAGAAAATTCTAACATAAATTTAACACTGATCAAAACTCTAAATCAATATGAGTTTATGATTATGAATGCATTATAAGTTTTCCTACTAATACACATAACTAAACCCTACCTATAATGGCTTACTTATATTATTAGGCAGGAAACAGAATTCCCTGTGAATACTTACACATTTTAATACTTGTTTTTCATGAGCAGTCACAGACAAAATACGTTATTCAGAGAATTAAATTTAAACTTTCAGTAATGAAACAAAGAAAGAATCAGTTTGCTTCAATATCAAATGACTAATAATGTTTTTTTGGTTTTTTTTCTTGAAAGAAATAGATAAATTTTTTTTCAGGAATAAATATATCTGAAGAAATATTCCACTTTCACTTCACACATAATGAAAAGGAAAAATAATTTAGAGTAAATAATTTTTATAATTGAATTGGTGTTGTGAAAGACACTATGCAAGCCTATTTAGTGACAGTAAGATGTCTGAATTTCTTTTAATGTAATATATGCCTACACCTTAACCAGCTTTGAACTTGTGTTTGGGTATATCACAGTTAAATTGAACATATATTTGTGAACCAGGACATATATTGAACATTGAACATATATTTGTGAAACTGTGATCATCTTCTTTCTTCATTTTCAAAGTTTCGTATAACTGCCACTGTCATTTCCATGTAATTTCTTTCCCTTCAAATTTATGCAGGGTTAAGAATCAGTAAGTTAAGGTTAATATCTGTGAATCATCTTATGAACAGTTAATGATTCAAAACTGACATTTTGATCAAAGTCGTCAAAGCAATCCCTGTGAAGTCAAAATCCTGGCTATTTATGAGACTAGAGTGTGACATGATGAGACAGATGCATATTAGATGCATTTCAGGAAAGAGGGTAATCTCTGCTCAGTCCACAATGGCAAATATCAAAGAATATCTGAATAGGCTCTGAGGAAGTATTACTCTTCTATGAGGAATTCATCAACTAAATCCCAGTAAAATTACTGAACAGCTTCCTCAAGATATCTGTCTGTGATGGAAGAAAAATTAGGACAGTGATAAAAAGTGAGAACACAGCTAACAAAGCACTGTCAATACAGTAATATTACAGTAATTTTATTCACAAACATCATGCATAATCAGGCAAAATTAAATATAAGCAATTGAACACATTGCTAGTTATTAAATGGCATGGCAGTTGGTTGCAGCAGAACCTGAAGCATAAGCCTGGTACTGAAAGGAACAGTTTTGGTGTTCTTGCCTTACTCTTATATTGTTCCTGCTTGAATGCGATATTTACCAATTTTCATAAACAACCAAGGTTTCTAAAGCCACTTCAAAGTATACTGACAATTTAATTTGTAATTTCAAGATCTCTGCTTCAGTGGATCTCTTGCATCAATCAGCATTGTAGAAATTATTTAATTTGTAGTTAAATATAAGCACATAACATTTACATAATTAGCATGCATTAAAAGAAAAAATAATGACAGAAATATGATTTTGACAATGATAAGGAATGAAAATATTGTCTTTTGTAAAACAAGTAAAAGAAAGTAAAACACTTACAGGCCTGGATGTGGAATGATTAACTTCTTTACTATTGATGTGATTAATACTTTAACTGAATAAAATTAGATAACATTGTGTTAAGTTATGACCTTGTCTTGTCTTCCAGCAGTTAATGATGTAATGGCAGGTTGGAATGTATACTCTGAATACAAAGAGCTTCATTTGAATTCTGACATTCACTGAAGTCTTCAAATTCACTTTTGATCTGCTAGTATAGGCTTTTATTTTCTATTTTATTTTCTATTAATTTCCACCCCTTTGCTTCATATACACTTCCATGTCAGATACCATTTCCTCAGACTCTTTCAACTCCTTTTTTTCAACTTTTCAACTCTTTGAGAGGGTAGATAATAGCAGGACAAGGGGAAATGATTTTAAGTTGAAGGAGGGAAGATTTAGGCTGGATATCAGGGGGAAGTTCTTTACTATGAGAGTGGTGAGGTGCTGGAACAGGCTGCCCAGAGAGGTTGTGGATTACGCCCCGTCCCTGGAGGTGTTCAAGGCCAGATTGGATGAGGCCCTGGGCAGGCTGGTCCAGATTAAATGCTGAGGTTAGCAGCCCTTCCTGTGGCATGGGGGTCGGAGCTTGATGATCCTTGAGGTCCCTTCCACCCCAAGCCATTTTATGATTCTATGATGTGATTCAGACTGCCTCTGGGCTGCCATCTGTTGCACAGCAACAAAACGTAATGGAATACTGGCCAACATCTGCCTCTGACATTGTGAGCCAACAAAATAAAATAGGAGGCATTACTTTTGCAGGAGCCTTCAGATGTTTGATGAGTAGAAACTTCAGATGCAAGACAATGGATGAAACTGATGTTGCCAGTGTCTCAGTTATCCTAACTGGTAGCTCAGCAACAGTCTATGCAGAATATTAGGGAATTATTTATCTTCAGTTGTCAGAGGTTTATCACACACAGATTGGGATTCAGCTGAAACACGTTCACCTGCTTTAGACACTGCTATTGCAAAAGGCTATGTAGTTCATGTAGGAGCATCCTAGAATTAGACAGTAGCTCTGCCTTTAGTTTCTCTATCCCTGTTCTAAACTGCAGCCCTCTTTTCTTTCTTTCTCATAGTGCCCATAGAGGCCCGTAGAGGCCAGAATATAAGAACAGACTGCCTGAAGGAAATGAATTTTATGATTTCTAACAAGTTAGATATATCAAGAAAGAAATAGTGTTCTTTTAAAAAAATTGTTTTCTATTGTACTGTGTAAGAATGCAGGTATTCTGCAAGCTTTGGCAAAAATAATAGCATTCACTGTGTGCAGCCATGGAAAGTACTGGTCTTTTAAATAATCTTTTAAATTAATCCAGATTCCTTGTTTCATACACTGAGAAAGCAGGCCCAAGGAATCACACTGCTTGTATGGCCAGTGCAAACAGATGACATATTCTGATTCTCTGCTTTACCACCTTAGCCTTACCATCCATCCATTACAGTCTCATACATTCTTATAGCTCATACTCTTCAAAGTAATATTTCCAAAACTTTTATACGAATATCAGTATTTAGATGCATTTCTCTTTTCCTCTCCATTGTTGCTGAAAAGCCATGGCCATTATTAAGAGGACTGCAAACATGATAATTTATGTACTAGAAAAATGTTTAATGATTATTTTACTGAGAATGTATACAATCCTACTTTCATTTGAATTAGAAAAATGTGGTAAACCATAATTTGTTGCTTTTAATAGATTGAAAGCTACAAAACACTTCTGTTAAATGAAAATTTTGATCACAAGATCAAAAAGAACAGTGAACATCCTCAGTCATATGGACCAAATAAGAAATTTCAGGGATATGCTATTTAAATGGAATGATATTAAATAAATACTTACTACAACTCAGACTGGAAAAAAAAAGACAGGACAGTGTTATTTTGTAGATATTTTTAATCTTATACTCTCTGTACTTTTTTTTTTTTTTTTTTTTTTAAAGAGGTCACAAACATTACTTGCAACATTTGAAATTGCTTTATGCCAAAGATATACCTTATATAGTGCTTTGTACTTTTTAGAAAATGCCATATTTTTGAGACTGCCACTCCTCTGACAAATTGATATTGTTTCAGCAGCATGCAAAAGTTACTTATTAGGAGGCATATATTAATACGGACATATATAAGGAAATAAAATCTATTAACCTAGATAGTCAACTAGAAGAAAAAGGATTATAATGCATGAAAATTCTGCATAATATTATGAAATATTCTGAGTAATCAATTATTTTTTCCTCATTGATGTCAGTAGGTTGAAATATGGTTTCTTTCTTTTAAACAAGATAAAGAATAACCCACACTTGGCATTCAGTAATTTACCTACCAACTCTATTAGGCTAGCCTTTTCAGAGGTCAATGGGAACAACCAAACCATTAGTGTTTTCCTGTTAACAAATGTCAATGTCTATTGTATGGCATTCCCCTTAATCTTTAATTAGCAAAAATGGAACCTAGCTCCAACAATTATCGCCACATTAATTTGAATTAATTTCTAAGCTGAAATAGCTGTCTGAAGTCTCATATCAGATTGTATGCTGTAATGGTTATCTGCAGTACATTTTTCTCATGAAGAAGCAGCCAGACAGGCTGACTAAAAATAAAAAAAATAACTAAACTCCCCATAGCTAATTTTTATGTCCCCACAGCATTTTGATTATGAATTGAATATATCGTTCCAATCAGAGCTTCAGTACTTTCTTTCATTTTCAAAATCTGAATTACTTTATCATTCTATAATTAGTAAAAACATTTAAGGAAGATTCAGTAAGTTTAAGAAAATTAAAATAGAGGCAATAGTTACTTTTAGACAGCCAATAGAAGGAGATTAAAGTAAACTTGTATGGCCTTTGAAATTCATGTTTATGTGATTATAAAGCATTTTGTTTAAAGAGTCCTGAGTCAAAATATTCTATAGAAAATCAATGAAGAGCAGTGAAATAATATTGGAAAAGAAATTTGTATTCTCCATAACATTTAAGTGCACTAGAAGAAAGAAAATTCACATGAAATGAGAATGTAGTCATTAGGTAAAGAAGGAATTAAAGTTAAGAAAGGAATAAGACAGAAAGGAAAACATAAAGTGTTATTAATTAACTGAACTGTATTCATGCAGTGGTGAAATAGCTACTTTTTTTGTGTGTGTGATGCTCTATGTGCTAATACTACACAATACAATGGAAGAGCCAGGAGTGCTATGTAATGAGAAAGCCAATATGGAAATGAAAAGTAAGCTAAAATAAGAACTGTGACCAAAGCAGAAGTATTGTTATATATTCATGGCCCAGAGAGAATGATGAGAAAAATTAACATGATTGGATAGTATTGCATGTGACTAAACAGATGTAATAGAAGGAAGATAATTTTAATAACACGGTGTCAGTTTTAGCACTTATTTTAAGAATACAAAGTTCTATTTATATAGTGGTTTAAATCTCATGCAGGTTTCAAAGGTCATGCTAGCATAGCATCAGAAGTCATAATGGGAAAGTGAAGTCACCAAAACCTAGAATTGCATAGGGAAGGAAAAGTAATCATGGAGATTTTTCTTCTTAAAACAAACAAACAATAAATATCAGAAGTCAAGTGATTCGAGAAGAAATCATTAAAAACCTATCACGTAAGAGAAGAAGCAAGGCAGAATAAATATGCAAGGGTGGCTCTAGCATAAAATTAACACTTAACAGAAATGGAAATTGGGAGCAGAATAAAATAGTATTATGAATCATGCTGGACTAATGCCACTTTTCTCCAAGATGAGTAGGTGTTTTTGAAACAAAGAATGACTAACTGAGGATCAGAGTGAAACATATCATTTGATGCTACATTTTGAATAATATATTTAAAAATGAAAATGTGAGTAGTACAAGAATTGCAAAAAAGATAACATGGCACGAAATGAGAGCAATGTATGTTAAAAAAAAAAAAAAAAAAAAAGAAAATGCTTGAAAGAAAAATAGTTATTTGTGGAATCCTTTAGAATTTTATCTTGATGGTGAACTTTAATATTCCTTAATGACTGCAGAGAGTACTTCTAAACCCAGACTTCTTCCATTTCCGATTTTATCACTAAAGATTTACTGTAAAGCAGATTCTGGCTGCTTCTGTTTGCAAAGTTGACTTGTCTTTCCAGCTTCCTACTGCAGTCTTTTCACAAAACATTTGTCTTATGAAAAAAAAAAAAAAAAAAAAAAAAAGTTGTGGTCCATGTAGGTTATTAATACTGTCACATTTATTTCTATGTTTACAAATTAAAAATATGTACCTTCTTTGGTCATATATGAAATCAAATCTGGAAAAACTTTTTCACATTTGAAACATACTGTAGCTCTTAGTAAATTCTGCTGTATTATATATGAATTTACACATCAGAAACTCCTTTACACAGCTTTATTATAGCTTATAAGCTTTACTATAGCTCTCCTGCTATCTTAGACAATGTGCATATACAATAAGTTGAATAACAATCTTCCCTTTATTCATGGCAGAAAATTTCTATAACACAATTCAGAACAGATTCTTTTCCTTCCAAAAACAAGACTTATTTGCTGCCATCACCTTACTTTATGAGACAGAGGAATTGAAGAATTTTGTTTTCTGTAGAAGTTTCTAAGCATATTGTGTTGCTACCATGTCTCCCAGTTGCTTGAGATCTGCCCACATAAGTCATATATCTTCTCCAAACATATCCCAGCTTGGAAAGATGTTCACAAGTTGAGTAACTTAAGAAATTGAGCTCAATGCCATGCTGACAATAACTCATTCCACATTGTGATGTTGGCCCTGCTTGATGCAAGTTTATCCGGTCTTGTTCTTTTAAAATGCCCTTGCTGAGCTGCAGAATTGACTTAAAACCTTTGTGGCAGGCAAGTGCAGTGAGCAAATTAGTAAGTGCCAGCAACACATCTATTTTTCCTCTGTGATTCTTACAACTTTTAAGTGAAGGATTACCTTTGCTTAAATGATGCTTATTCTCAGAACTCAGATGTGCTATATGGATCAAGTTGACAACTTCCTGCAAGTAGTGAGCATTGTTGGCTAAATTGTCTTCCTTCAGCACTTCTGTTCTGCCTGTATATTTCAGGCTTAGCATGCACAAATAGGCTGTTGTCAGG
Source organism: Phasianus colchicus (assembly GCF_987193195.1). NCBI lineage: Eukaryota > Metazoa > Chordata > Aves > Galliformes > Phasianidae > Phasianus > Phasianus colchicus. The sequence goes on along the minus strand of NC_143438.1, from coordinate 21,847,428 downwards.
TCTCTGAAAGTATTTCATTGCTTGACAAACTATTTTTCATCTGTGCTAATGATCTGTGTGCATTTGCACTGATCTCCTGGAAGGAGAAATGTATCATGCCCAGTGAGGAAAAGAGAAATTAGACAAGGAAAGACAGCTGAATACCAGCCAGGTTGCAAATCTCTTTTTTCATTTAACCAGTTAGACTCGCTTTGTCATCAGTGACTTACCCAGGGACTTTTCTGTACTGCAGATGACTGCACTGCCAGTTTTTGTTTTTTTTTTTTTTTTTTTTTTTTTTTTCTCGCATGTAGCTGTCTAATTATGCTCCAGAATCAAACAGTTCAAAATATCTGATTATGCAAACACCTATTTGACTTGATGATGCAGCAAACAGTTGCTGCATCCTGCTTAAATGATTGCATCGTTGTTCCACTAAATCTCCACCTAGAGAACATCTAGACTTGCGTGGGAAGACTGACAGGCAGTGAGATGCAATGGACCTAAATGTTGTCTCGTGAATCCAAAGACAAGCAGAAGCCTGTTGAAACTAGTGCCTGCAGTTAAAACTGCACTTACTAATTACCTAAAAGGAAGCTGGAAAACTAGAACAGTGGAAGTCCCAGAATCTTCTGTTGCATCAGTGTGTATTTCACAGCCACGTGATTGCCAAGTCCTCAGCTGTAAAACCGAAGCATTGTCTCCCTCATTGCTATACTACTTTAGATGATTACAGGTAAAATTGAAAACAGGTAGCAGATTTTAGCAGTTTTAAACTCTCACTTTCTTTATTACACTTTTTGTTGTTGTTGTTATGACCAATCAATCTAGAATCTACTGTAGCAGTTACGGACTCAGATGCGTGACTATCCAAATTGCTCTAACATCCCTTACGTACATTTCCAACTTGTAACTCTTGAAACTTTCCATCCCCCTACACGTCAATAGAACACTTAACAAGTCTCCTTCATTTCTAGGCACTAACTGCCACCGCTAGTGCTCATCCAATCAGAGCCACAATTGCTTCTATTCACGGGCTTCTTCTCCAGTCATGGCCGTCATTATGCGGAGATTACTCGCCCCACTTGACTTCTGGAGACACCTTTTGTTCTCAGTGTCCCCTTCCAACCTGTCAGACTTGTTCTTTAGCCTGTATTTTGATAGTTGTGTTGAACCCCCACACCTCACCAGCCTCTGAAGAAATAATTTCTTCCAAACATCTAAACTTATTCTCCCCGCCTTTAGTTTAAAGCCATTCCAATTTTTCCTGTTGCTGTCAAACTGTGTAAAAAGTCAGTCTTTCTGTTCATAAACACCCTTCAAATACTGGAAGGCCACAGTGATGTCTCCCAGAATTTTCTTGTCTCCCAACTGAACAAGCCCAACTCCCTCAGTCTGCCTTCATAGAAAAGGTGCTCCAGCCCTCTGGTCATCCTAGTGGCCCTCCACTCCAAAAGCTCCACATCTTTCCTGCATTGGGGGCCCCAGGTCTTGATGCAGTACTCCAAATGGGGCCTCACGAGGGCAGAGTAGAGATGAATAATTCCCTCCCTCTCCCTGCTGGCCTTTTGTCTTGATGCAGTGCAGGATACAGTTATTCTGAGTTGCAAGCAGACACTGCAGATTTGTGTACAGCTTTTTGTCCACCAGAATCCACAAGTCCTTCTCCATAGGCCTGCTCTGTGTTATGGAGAACAAAGTAGTAAAACATGCTTTACTTATTTTCTTTTCAGGTCTCCATAGTCTTGTAGTGGAAATGTTAAGTCACGTCCTCACCCGGTGATTGAGCACCTGGTAGGAAGGCAGGGCCAAGCCAGGGGAGCTCAGCTGCATGTAGTGTGTCTGAGTGACTAGAATGGGTAGAGTCAGGATCCACCCCTTCCCAGACCTCATTTAAGGGTTGGCAGTGGAGCTGAGAGTGTCTTATCGAGTGATTGCTGTGTACTTAAGGACCTTATAGATCTTCTGAAGGTAAGTTGCTTCTTTCTTTTAGTTTTGTGCCTACTGCTTCTGTATCTGAGCAGCTCCTTGCTTGCTGTGCCCTGGGAGCTGGCTGTTCTGTTGTCTTATCATGTTCTCCACTGTGTTACGTGGCCTTCAAGCTATGTAGTTCTCTTACAAGCCAAGTTATGTTAAAGGAAATTAAGTAACTTGTCAGATCTAAATGTTTTGTTTAAGCTAGAGCTCATGTTTTTCATGTTTTATATCCTCTGCTGTAGTGTTTATTTCTTTTTCTCCTGAGTCTTCTGCTCTGCTAACTTTTTGAGTAACTATGTCATGGTTATTGGAGTTAAAGGACTGGTGATCACTGTGAGACGTTTGGAGATAAAGACTGATTTATTTCTCTCAGGCATATGTTATTAATTTGCTAATATCTTTTAGCCCAATGCGTTCCATTGAACAGTGGGTAACAGTGCGTAGTCTGAATTCACTGGAAGTTGTTCATGTGCAATGATTATCCATTGATTAATACAACTATTATGACGCATAGCCCAAAGGAATCAGTGAGAAAGTGATCACGTCCAAATGTTTTCGGTAATTAGATACTGATATTATTGATACGTAAATTGTTTATTTACATAAGAAAACATGTACCAATTTTTCCTATGATGGTGAAACAAATAATATTTTATTTATACTACAGTATAAAGTGACCTAAAACATTAGGTCTCTCTGTATTGCCTTGTAAATATTTCAAAACAAAAGAAATATTGTCTTGATACTGTGATTTTTTTTTTTGTTGTATTTTTTCTGCTTTTTAAAAGAAGATAGCAGTTGTGTGAAGTTTTGAAGAATGCTTTTTCCTGTGTTATACCAGTAAGAAGTTAACAACAAACTTGTGCTGTGTGCTGCATATATTTGTAAAGTCCTTGGGTTACAGATATTGTATTATATATCATATTCATGTTTTTCTCTTACAAAATACTGGAGGTGTAAGAAAGAGATGTATTTGCATTATTTCTTCACATAAATTTTCTCTTGTTGTGCGTTTATAATTAATACACAATTTGTGGTGTCTTGACTTTTTCTACAAGAAACTATCACAAAGAGAATACATTCAGGCTGATCTTATTTGTAATTTTTTTCCATATTGGTTTACTAGCATGTTCTGGGGTTTTGAGTAAATCAGTAGAGCAGCAAGTCTACTAAGAGTCTGAATATGTGCTCAGACCACTTCCAACAGACTGCCAGCAATATACTAGCAAGGTATAATACAAACATGAACAGGTTTGCGGAAGTCAAACTCACTGAATCATCTAATTATTGACTGATTACTTTTTTTCCCTTTAGTGTGATGGGTCTTCTTTGTGTTGTCTTTGCCGACTGTGTTTTCCTTGAAGAATGTAACTAGGGATGTGCTGGCAGGTGACTAGTGAAGGCCATTCATTGATCAGGCTTTATTCTTGTGGATCTGAAAATCGCCACTTTAAGGGCTTGAGACTCTTCACTTGTATTGGAAGAGAACACGCACAGACTCTGAATAGACACTGATAGATGGGTCTGAAGCCACAGCATTAGTCTATACAATAAGAAAGAATTAAATCATACTGTCAGTCTAACTGCTGTTAAGTGTTCTTGTATGCCTCATGAGGGAAGAGATCTCTAATGAGTGGCTTGAAGGAGGACACTATGGTAATATTATAAATGCTTTAGAGAAGCTCATGCCAAGCTTTAAAGTCAGTGCAGGAGATGTTTTTTGTGAAGTCTGCCAAATTAACAGATCATGGTATTCTTAATGAATGCAGCTTATTGAATATAGTGTTTTTTCATGTCCACTCCAGTCTGTAGTTAAAGAAACTATGGACTGATAGGGATCCTAATAGCAGATGAGGACTGTGACAGCAGTCTACTTCTAAAGCACCTGAAGTGATCTTGAAATGTATTTGAAATGTTAATTTCTGCTATATTTGCCAATTTCTAACCTAATTTAATTTACTAATTCTAACTTACTGCACGCACTAGTGAGTCAATGCATAATGCAACATTACTGTGCCTAGGCTAGATGAGCAGCTGACTATCAGTACAGTCCTGAGCTCAAAAACTCCTTTTCAGATAGAAGTTAAATCTAAGAAGTATTTCTCATGTTTGCTTGGACATGTTTTTATGCTTGGTTTTAGTCATGGTAGGGGTTGTGTGTATCAACACTGTATATGATCACTTCTTTGCATCCATCTGTTTTCAAGTTTGTTTTCTCACTGCTGTGGAGTCAAGAGCTTTCCTGTATTGCAGAAGCTTTTGAGTGGAACAGCTCTAGCTGAGGTCAGAAATACAACACTTAACTTAATTGTGTATTAGAAATAAATTATCTTGCTTTTGTGATCCCTATGAATTCAATTCCTTATGACGCAGATTCCATATTGGAAAATGCACTTTAGAGTACCTTAAAGGTACACTGACTTCCTTTGCAATTTATTAGCTTGAGAGGTGAGTAAATTATAATTTGCTTTTTAACTGATTACTCCTTTATCCTGAGAGAGAATACATCAGTACCACTTGCTTTTTCTTGATCAGAGCTTTGCTGACAAGAACCTCTACAAAGTTGACTTTGCTGGTTTTTGATTTTGCAATTCTGGCCTTAAGAACTCAATGCCAACTGGACTCAGCTGAGACTTTTACTCCTTTTATAAGAGTTCAGCTGTAGAAATAATAAAAAATGTAAACCTGAGATGACTTCAATTCAGTCCAGCTGCAGTTCTTTAATCTGATTCTTCTAAATAGCTAATAAGAGGCTCGCATTAAGGGCAGAATTAAGAACCACCTGTGCACTAGTGGGTCTGTAGAGAAGGTTCACAGTCAAATTATCTACCTCTCACAGTATTGCTTGTAGCAGTGCCCCTGGCAACAGTTTAGGGCATGCAGATGTGACCTACATGTGAACTGATATAATAGCATGAATTTAACTGGTTTGGAGGTGCTTAAAAATTTATGTGGTCTGTAGCTTTCCCCTCTGCCTTTACCATGATAATATTGTGCAGGCTAAAGCACTTAATACAAGTGCTGTTTTCTTTACACTGGCTGCTGCAAAGGTGTAAGAAATTTGTGAGGAAGTGGTACACAAGATAAATTCAAATTGGCAGCAGAGAGATGGATGTTCTTTTGCACAGTACTTAGGATAGGCTGCACAGTGGAGAGTTTCCCTTATGCTGTTTCTGTCTAGCACTTTAGAGATGCAGTTAATGAAGTCGGATGAACCCCTGTAGTATCAGGTATCTTTAAACACTTCCCCTCCATGATACAGTAAGGAAGTTGAGAAGATTTTAGCTATGTTCATTTCTACTTTCACATCTTGCTTCATCAAAATCTGTTTGGTGACCACTTATTTTTCTATCTTTTACCATAAATGTTGCTGCAAAGACTTATTAAGCAGTAGTACAGTAACTCAGTAGTAGGGTGTTACAAGGTACATAATATGTATTATGTATGTACACTTAAAATTTTGGATTGGGTGGCAAGGTTTTGATGGTGGAGGACTGCAGCAGAGCCCAGCAGTGCCCCTGTCAGACCAGAGCAGCTCCAGCTGCTTCAAAGGAACCTACTGGTTGCCACAGCTGAGCTGTGAGCAACACTGGGTGTGTGCTTCAAGGAGAGCAGATCTAAGAAGGAGAAATCTGCTGGATTATAGCAGCTGGGGGAGAGGAGTGAAAGATGTTCAAGAAACAAGTATGCAGGCACCCAGGTGAGGGCAGGAGAAGCTCCAGGCACAGTGCAGCATCTTCCCTCAGAAAACCCTTGAGTACGTGGAATGGGGAGATATTATGAACTGAGAAAGGATTGCTCCTATTTGCTTATCATAGAAGTGCTATGTATTAAAGTAAAAAAAGAATGGCTTGTTCTTAACATATAGAAGTACTCCCTTCTATCTGCTTAGCATTATTCAGGCAATAAGAACAAAAAAAATGAAGTTTTCCCCTCAGATGGGTGTTCTCAAATATACTTCAAGAGACTAAAGGTTATCCCTATTTTGATGTGATGGTCAGATCAGATTACCTTCAACCTAAACATTCATAATAAATTTCATAGTAGTTTGGATAAAGTGTAGATGTACACGTTGCTAGCTATGGTAATATTAACTTTAATGGTTTGAGTGATGCCACTGTTGAGGCTGGAACAGAAATATGGAGTATTTGGCTACTGTTACAGTTCCTCATAGCACAGCAGGGAAATGATTGGTGTCTGCCTTCCTGCTCTACCCAAGCACAGTCCTGGATTGGGTTGTGCCTGTTAAAGCTGCTTGTGAAGAGTGCAGTCCTCTCCTGTCACTGTTTTCCAAATGTTCATCACTTCACTGGCAGCTGTTCTGTGAGGAAGTCTTAGTGAAATAGGAACAGAAGCAGAAAAATATCAGTGTCCTGTACTGTCTGGTATCTCTTAATAAATCCACAAGAGGAAGAAAGCATGAAACATCTTAAAGTTAAAGGTGTCTATTTTAGATGAACTCTCTTTTTCCTGATAGCTGGTAAAAAGATGATTCTTCTTAGGACAGTCAGCTTAATGAGCAGCTCGGAAAACCATCAATGGCAAAGGGGAAATTCATTTTGCTTGGGTAGGAGTAAAGTGCAGCAGTTCTTTGTGTGTCTAGTTTGTAAAAAAGAGGCAATTACTTTTCCTAAAAATCTAGCTATTACTTCTACAAAGACAGCTTTCCTACCCAAATATAGGGAGGAAAGGATTTTTGATCAAAGTATAATTGTTAATTTGTACAGTATTACTGTGTACACAAAATGTATTTCTTTAGGCATTATTATACATCTCCATTGAGGAATGAGGATGCTGTATTTTCAGTAATATTTATATGCCTTTTTAAAATCTGTGTACTGTTATCCTGCCTGGCTGTCTAGTGTTAAAGTATGTCTAATGAATAACAACAAAAAATAATGCAGTAACATTAAGCTTAAAGATACAGTATAGAACACGATTAATTGGTAAATGTGCACTCTGCTTTCGCATGGAGGGATGGCCTAAGTTTACTTGTTATAGGATTGAATTTGAACTAGTCTAATACCATGGATAGCCCAGAGCTGGACAGGAAAGAGATGAAGATGACTATCTGCCTTCACCTGGTTAAGAGTTTAGTGCACACAGCTGAAAGTGGGAGGCTTTGCTGCTCAAAGGCCAGGAGTAGAATCTCTAGAAAAGAGAGAACACTTGTGGTGGGGGGAGGTGGAATATATGTAAGAACAAGGCATTGTTAGATCGTGTCGGGAAAAGTTCATCCTCCCTGTATGAAGGAGCACAGAGGCATAATACCAGTTGGTGAAACCCCAGTAACATCATCAGATGAGTTCTTATCCTGGCCCTTCTGAGGGCTGTCATCAGTAGGCCCCTAACCACATGATCCAGGGGTCACACAACAGCTCTACAGAGCATCTTTCAGATTGAGATTAGGGAATACAGAGGAATAAAAGCTTGGAATTGTACAGTGTCTTGGGATGTTCAAGCAAGGACCAAAGGCAAAGTAAGGGTCAAGGTTGTTTGGGCAGGAACAAGTGTGTGTGGAGTGGGGAGGGTAGAAACTGAGAGAGGGGAATAAGAGGCCAGTCATGTAAACAAGTATTTGGCAGTATCATCTGGCCATGGCTTGTGCGTGATCAGTACACTCTCTCCTGTCTTACTAAACATTTCTTTCTGCAGTAAAGGTATTCTCTTATCTGAAAGCTTGTGTGTATGTAGGTATATGTACCAACAACAAATAGGATCATATGCCATAGCGGTGCATGAGTTTGGGATACCAGCAACTGGAGAGAGTGGTGTGCGTGTGTCTGTGTGAGTGTGCAATCACTAGCTAAATCTAAGCTGTGCTAGCTGGTGACAAAGGTAGGAGGCAACTATTAGAGAGAGAGACCATAGGTCTGGACCAGATATGGGAGAGACTGGGGCAATCTGAGGCAGCACTGAAGAGAGTGCTACTGCAGTTTAGTATGGTGAAGGCCATAGCTCTAGACTGGATTCATGTGTATGTACAGCAGTCTGTGAGGCAACTAGGATACTGGAGGGGCACGGGTCAGAGACTGAATAGACCTAGCATCAGAGGTGACTTACTGGAAGAGTCCATACTGCATTTGTTTGTGCCAGAACTTCTTACCAGTAGCTGGATTCAGGCTGTAGGCTCAGGGATCTGTATGCCCAGCAGCTCCTGGAAATCAGGAGATCCTAGGTCAGATACTGGATAGACTAGTGACTGGGGGGTTCCATATAGTCTACACAGGTGTTCATGTGTATGTTGTGGTCCCTGTCTGTATTGAAATGTCTGTGTACACATGTATATGGTGCACAGACCTGATGGGACCTGGGAACAGGGAGCTGTGGCAGCCTTGTATTTTTAGCAGCACACATAAGGCACAAAACCTCATCTAGTTTTATCTTCTGGTTGAGTATTGCTGAATAAAAACAATAATTCTTGATGTTGCTTAAAGGTTTAAACTTGATCTGAGAAGAGGTGGTGCTGTAGGGCCGGTGTCCTTTCTGTACTTTTGCTGAGCAAATTAGATGCTTAAATCACTTTGGCTTAGGGGCTGTAGATATTCTTTTTGTGTCATGCTGTAATCAAAGAGACATGCTGTCTTAAAACTTTAGGAGGCTACAGTCCTAATGTTGCCACTAGCTTATCAAAACAGGAGGAAGCTCATACGAAGCATGTCTAGATCGGAACATGCGGCAGATTCTGTACCCACCTCCTCTGACATTCCTACAAAGGCATTTTAATGAACTTTCTTTGTAGAATGCTGGAGGGCAAGCTCTTACTGATACTAAACAGAATATGAATATGGTTGGTAAACCAATAACTTCAGTGAAAAGAGATGTCACTTGGTATAATGGAGTTCTAACCTGTAACTTGGAGGGTACTATTGTGAAGTGTCAAAAATAAAATTAAAAAAAGCCTGGATCTGAAAATAGTAGAACAGTGGGCTTTTATGTGATTACATAACTGGAATCTTTCGGTATTTTCTCATTAGATGTTACTTATTTGTTACTGAAATAAAAAATACCGATAGTAATGCATACCAGTGAATTTCAAATCCCATTAAGTTCATAATGCTACAGGTTATTGCAGTGTTTCACTTCTAGCTTTTAGTCTATCAGGTGAAGCAGATTTCTGCTGCAAACTAATGGCTTATTCAATATTTATTTGTCTAAAAGATCAGTTAGAGTAGCACATCATCTTTGGATTTTTGGATGCAAATTTGCCACATTGGAGTTTCCTGCTTGACTGGTAACACAGATAGTAATCAGAATAGGTGATTAATTCATGTATCATTTATAATTGTCAAATAACTTTGTAAACTGGACAAATCTGAAGCTACCAGTCAAATACAGCACTTATGTGCATCTTCCAGGGTAGCTGTAGAAGTACTCAATTTTCTAATTAACTCTTTATACTTCTGCTTGAATAGTGAAGTAGCTGACCCAAGCCTTTCTTGCAAGAAGCATCATGTGAGGGTTTAGTGAATTATCTGTGTTTGTAGTAATTAATAACACATGACATTTAATTGTTGGTCTTGATGTTTAGAGCTTTCCCTTGTGGTTGAAATTATTGCAATAGGCATTGTGTGGGTGGGGAGTGGGTTGAAGAGATGATACTCTTCAGTGAAACACTTACAGAAGTCTGTTCTACTTGTGTCATTACAATGTAGTGTTATTTAATTTCACTAAATGAAGAAGTGTCAGAAAGGAAGGCCTATGGCTTTATCCTAAAGGTCTAAATAGCTTTCCTTTTCAGTTTTGATTAGTTATGTATGCAACATGTGCAACAGCATGAAAGAAAGTCCCTTCCAAAAATAACCATTTCCTCTGAACTATTGATTCTACAGCGTGACCCCAAGTCTTTACTCTCTGCATTCAAGAGGCTTTACAAAAAGCTTCAGATTATAACATCCTCACAACTCCACATCTTAATCCACCATCATAATATAATCCTTCTTCTGTATTGTTTAGGGTCACATTCAGAATGTGTGGACTGTAGCTCTGAACTTTAGTATAGGAGCATGTGTAAGGCTGTTTCTCTAGAATCAGCGGAAGGACGTGGACACTGAATATTGATCAAGGCAAGAGGTATTTATGCAAGAGATAATGTTAAGTAAAACTAAGAAGATATGAGACATTTATGCATATATGGAGAGACAGGGAGAAAAGTATGTTTTCATTGCTCTTCTTCCTGGAATAAAGTAGTAGGAGCATTGAATTCAGGTAGCAAGTTCAAAACAAGGGAAGAGAGGTGACTTTCTGTGCAACTTTTTATTAAGCCAAATAACTGCCTGACAGCATAGTATCAGCTCTGAAAATCTGAAGTTTAAAAGGAGGTGATTTGTAGAGAAGAAATCCATCAGAAGTCATTCAATACTTAAACTGTTTCTGCTTTCAGAAGTGTTTGGGGATCAAATAGCTGAAAAAATGTATATTAATATACATGTGAATGTGTAGTAATCCTTATACTCTCATAGACTTATGCTTTCAGCCACAGTCCTTACCTGAGCAATTGCTCATGCTTGTATGTTTCTTTGATTTACACGTTTCCACAGCCTTGTTGCCTCATGAGTTATATACTTCGTTAGGATGTCCTCAACTTATTCTCTACTCCTCTTTAAATTCATTTTCTTGAACCTGGATTTACAAGTCTGAACCTCAGAGTTCAGTTCATGGTCATATAAATGACTCATTCTTCACGTTCATACCACTGTATATATCTTTAAATTTCTCATACTCTTCAGAATAAGAATCATGTTTTTTACTTTCAGGACTGAATTGTATTGATGGCTTGAATTTTGGTTACTTAACACTCTTGGTCTTTCTCTTTGGTTTCCATTTAAATATTCTAGCTTATAAAAATCTGATACTGAGCTCAAAGTGCATGGACTGGCATCTTTCTCATATTTCAACTTGCTGCACCTCCTTTCTTTTTCCTTGCAGTTCTACCCACTTTGCTGACAGTTCTTTCAAAAGATTTATTGTCTATTCCATCTCCAAAATCACAGAATATACAGACAAAGAAGACTTCAATGCTCCATGTAGATCTTCTTTCAGTTCCTTCCCTACGTAGCATTCCTTATGGTATATTACAGAGCTCATCATCAAGTAGGATGAGAACTGTGTGTATAAATGCTCCGAATGTTACAAATGCTGAGGACAGTCCTAGCAATCCCATAAGATGAATACAATGGTGATACTTGTTCATCTCAGCTTGGCTGCTGATGGAGTCACTCTTCTCTTTTAAGTGAAGTCTAAGTCTGTAAAAACAAATTACGAAGACTACATCTATCATAAAATGTTATTTGGTGTTTATGAGTTAGCAAGATCTTTTTGCATATAAACAAGCTTTCTAGATTAGAATTGCAAACATCTTATTCTTTGCGAAAGTAGGCTGTAGTCATGCATGGAATTGGAAAAACTCCCATTATTAATGGATAGCATTTAAATAGTTCCTAAAGATCTGTTTAATTTATTAGTTTCTGTACTGCTTTTCTCACTTGCCACACAGTGTTATCTTTTTTGAACAAGACTGATTTTTCTGATTGTATTGGAAAGATCTGAATTTGAAATGAACACACATACTGGAACTAAGCAGGAAAATGTACAGTCTTTCTCTTTTGGGAATACTAGTTGGAGTTCTACATAGTTGCTCCTGACTGCTATTCTTTATTTACTGATATTTCTTCCCAGCTGAGAAAGACAGTTTTTCAAAATGTACTAATGGCATATCATACTGTTTCATGTCATGTGAACTTTTTGTTGCAAGATAATAAAACAAAGAAGGGTATTAGATTGAGAGTAGCCATGTACAATACAATGTCAATGTAAATTCCGAAAACAAATATGAGATTCAGCTGCATTTCCATAGTAAGAAATACTGAACAATATTTTGAAGTGCTGAGCTCTAGTTTGGTTCCTATACTGAGATCAGTTGTGTTAATTTCCAAGTTATTTTTGCTTTCTCATGCATAACTGTGTTCGTTGTTCTTAACACTACCAGTTTCTGTGGTGTATACCATTTGTCTTCTGTGTCTTTTGATCAGCAAGACTAGACTGTTCTCAGATACAGGTTGGCTAATGCTTTGGAGATAATGGTGCATCTTTTTAGGGCCTCTTTTTCCTAATCAGATGTAGGATTCCACTTACCTCAATCCTGCAAAAATCTGGGAGCTACTGCCTCTGCCTTTCATTTATCAAGTGTCATCTGTCTTCTGTTATGTGTTCCTCTATCTGAACAGCTGTGGTTACATAGCTATTCCCCTAGCAGTTTTAGAGATTAACTATGTAATCAAATGTATTTTTGTTCATATTACAGAAAATAGTCCATGTTACTGTGGACTGTTGTAAACCACCTACTTTAAACTCAAGTGCTTTCAATATTTGTCAAATCAAAGTTCACACTGAATTATAGATTCTCCATAATGTAACTTGCATTTTTATGGCACAATTACCTAATTGCAAAGTAAAAAATGCTACACAATCCTCAAAACCAGCAAATTAGACCTCTTTATGAACCTCTTTATGTAGATGGCTGTTCATTATAAGTTATGTGAACCAAAAGATAGAAGTTATCTGAAGTGTAACTTTGTAATAATAGAGAAGTTCTTCTATAGATATCTTGTTTCTCCCTAGAGCAATCTGCTTTAAAAAGAAACACAACAAAGAAGTAAATGTGGTCTAAGAAGACTTCATTTACTACATCATTCAAATGTTGGCTTGAGGGGATTTGGTATGCATAATAAGAAGCCTACCTGGAAAACCTGGGAAGAAAGACACTTTTTTCAAAGTCAATACAAATACTTCCCGGGCAATTAATATGTTTAGAAGCCAAAGACTTCTGGTCAGTTGCACCATACATAAACACATGTGTATGACAATATATATAAAAATGTACATGACAGCGATAGCATAGGGCACCTGAAGTCATGCGTTTTGTGTACTTAAGGTCACAAAACAGACTTTGGTCCTGACAGTCTCCATTCAGCTAATGTTGCAAGGTTTCGGTAGTGGGAGGACTGCAGGACTTACTTTGTGAACTCCAGAAGCTGCCCTGTTTTAGTGAAGAGCCAATTTCAGCCAACTCAAAAAGGGATCTGTTGCTTGCCAAACATATGTGATGTTGCTTACACATCTGTGATAGTATGTTTGAGATAGGAGAAAAATGCTGCATAACAGTAGCTGGGATAGGATAAGAAAATGTGAGATAAATAGTTGTACAGGTGCCAGGGTCTGTGCAGGAGGAGCTCCAGGTGCAGAGCAGAAGTTCCCTGCAGCTCAGGAGAGACACATGGAAGAGCAGGCCATCCCCCAGCAGCCCGTGGGCACTGTGTGGAGCACATCTTCTGAGAAAGGGACTCTATACTATGAACTAATTGCTATGTAGAGGAGCCTGTAGGGCAGTGGTGGATGGTGACTGAAGAAGCAGGGCCTGAGCCTTTGAGAAGCCCTTGTGGAGTCAGTTTAGGAAGGACTGCATCTCATGTTAAGGACCTTATGAGGAGAAGAGATGGAGAGTGGCAAAAGAGGCAAAGATGAAGCATTATAGACTGAGTGCAGTCCCCATTCTTGTTCCACTGGGCCACTTGAGGAGGGGGAGAAGAAAGATGTGGATGGTGGCAAGGTGCTTTTAATTTGCTCTTTGCTTCTTGCAGATCTAGTCTGTTTTCTGGCAATATATTATATCACTTACACTGAGCCTATCTTGCCTGTTCTGGTATCTGTTCAGTGATCACTCTATTTCATCACATGGGCCATTTTTCATCATATTTTTTCCGTATGTCCTTTTGTGGAGGGATGGAGTATGGTATGGTGAGGAAGAGGTATGACCATGCTATCCCCAGCTCTTTTATGGGATTTCTTTCTTTATCACTGAGTGATATTGTGGGGGCAGTTTCAAAACTTACACTTAATGGAGTATAAAACCTCTTAAAATTAGATTTCTATTTCTGCTTGACTATGTTTCATAGTGAAAACAACTGGTGGAAGCACAACTACAATGAAATAGTGTGAACTAATTTGAAGCAGCTGTGCCATTAGATTCGATTTCCTGAAAACCTGAATTTTTCTCTTGCAGTTGATCTATATTTTCCTGTCTGTGACAGAACTTGGCTAATTAGTTTCCTTTTTAAATTTAGTTCTGAAAATCCAAACAATGACAATCTACTAACTCTCAACTCAAAACTGTTTTCACTGCTAGAAACACAAAAACAATATTAGCAAGTATCCTCTATCTCTTTCTTTCTATGGAAATCTAGAATAATAATCAATAGTACTTTGTTCCACATTTTAATGTTGCTCTTTTAGCTATGATTGTTTTGTAAGATGAACTACAAATTAAAACAAGTGCTTCCTGGTTGATTTCTTTGGGTTTTATTTGTATTTTTTAGCCTGTATTTTATGTATTCTTTAACATTATGAAATTAGCTCTTCAATTATGCTCTCATTTGATTTATGGCTAGCGCACTTAGTAGATCAGCAAGTGGATAATTAGACAAATAATGTCTGCATGTACCGTCCTCTTGTACTACTTCTAATTATTGTGGTCATGGTGGCAGCAGGGTATCCTACCAGTTGTGTTGAATGAGTACTCAATCATCTGCTGTGAACTGAAGTTTTTTAGCCATTGGCTTGAAAACTGATGTTTCACTCCATCTGTTGCTTTCTCTTCTACCTGCAGAGATTGGCTTCTGCTAGTCTCCTTGCTTTTACACTTCTGAAATGTTGATGTCTATTTTATGCTTCTGTTACCATTCCCTTTAACTTTCATTTTGTCTTAAACTTTATAAGTACACAGCTATTAAATGTTAATTGTCACCTTTTAATTCTGGCTTGCATGCTCTCACCAGGATCTGCATTGTATCAATTGCTATAAATAAACAAAATATTATATATGTTTGCTGAAAAAAACACTACTGGAAGAAAATGTAGTTCAGAAGAGGAAGGCATAGTGGACTAAGCTTGGCAAACAGCCATGCTCCCAAATTTGGGGGACGAGACAGTCACTTACTCTACCTTTAGCAGGAGATAGTGGAAAAAATAATTGAAGTGAGTACAACAGAACTCATGGGTTGAGATAAAGACAAGGAAGAAACAGTGATCAGATAAACAGCATTGCTTCTTGCTCAAGGAATTTTTGCTGGGATAAGAAGAACAGAGAAATCTCACGTGCATTAGTCTTGGAGTCCGAACTCTTTGAATTTTTCAAGGCCAAATTACTTGAAGTCTAGTGAGAGCTCAAAGTTCTTTTTGAATACAAGGCTTAAACTAGAGCACACACTTCTCTGTAGGGAAACCAAGAAAGAGGTACTCCACCATCTGCTCTCTTTTGAGCCAAAAGTATTACACCTATATGAGGTTTTTACATGTAGTTAAGATTAGAATAACTGAAAAAATACTCTGGAAGGTACCATTTATGAAGATCTCTTAAGTACAAGAAAAGGAAAGTAAAAAAACATTGGAATTTTGTTCGGTATGATGCTGAACTAAACAGCACCTTTTCCATTTCAAAATAGGAAATCTAACACTGAAGGAACAGCTACTTTAATGTGATTTTGTAAGCTTTTCACTCGCTGATGAACTGTGATTAGTTCACAGAAATAAATCAGGTGAAGAACTATCTGAGTAGTATTAAAATTCTTTTTTACTGGGTAGCTAATA
Organism: Phasianus colchicus; assembly: GCF_987193195.1. Classification (NCBI taxonomy): domain Eukaryota; kingdom Metazoa; phylum Chordata; class Aves; order Galliformes; family Phasianidae; genus Phasianus; species Phasianus colchicus. Next base: position 21,831,828 of record NC_143438.1, on the reverse strand, counting down.
AAAATGAATATATCTTGTGAGTACTGTGTTATAGGAAAATAACTCTTCGTACTTCAAAGTGTAATGATGATTAAAAAAAGTTGGAAAGGTATGGAAATAAGAGTCAATGGGGAAGTATGAAAATGACAGAGGTCAAAGACTGGCATAAATTTATTTTAGGAGGAAAAACTTTTCAAAATTAATGAGAAATCTTTCTAGTTAAGTATCAAAGTTATTTGAGGAATGTAGGACCAAAAAGAGGATCTCTTATCTGAAAAAGAACATAAACATACACCTTCCTAAAGAGAAGCTCAAATATCTCTTCAGTGAGAATTTGTCTTTAGGATATGTAAGCACAGAAGAATTTCTTGCTCTTGTTATACTGTAAAAATGATAAGAGGAACAGTGAATAAACTGTAATTAAGGTTCATGTGTCACTTCTGTTTTCAGTGTCCTATTCAATTTGAGTAACCAACTTCCAGACAGAAAAAAAACTTTGTTTATCTTGAGTCTTTAAAATTAATTTGAATTGCATATGTTTTGCTCCAAATCCATTCACCAATGAGTTTTCAGAAAAAATTATCTGACTTCTATCCTTTAAAAATTGTTTTTGCCTTTTTATATGATAATAATTTGAAAAGTGACTTTGCATATTTTATATGAATATCATTTAGTCTTTGCTGAACTCAAAGATATTTGATATATTGCCTTTGAAAACTGGCACTGTATGACAACTATTGCATGAGGATGTGAGTTGTATACGTGGCTGTATTAGTGGCATAAACTGTGGTTATAGATCAGCATAAACTGTGTGTGTGTGTAGCATTAGTAGCAGTTGGGAAATGCTTCCAAATAGAAATTGATTCAGTTCCCAGTTGGTGATAGTACTAGGAGTGCTTCAGATGGAGTGGGAGTTGTTAAAGTTAGTGGATTGTATTTCAGTGATCAGCTTTCAAAGTAGAAGGTTATCCTGCATTGTATAAACATAGATGTTGAGTCAAGTTCTAGGAAGTCTGATAGTACCAATTGTGAGTCAATTTTTCTACTAATGAGCTAAGAGGAGTGAATGAACCTAATTGGATTTCTGAAAGTCTTTTTGTGAGGTCTATTTTTAAAGGTGTTATGGAATAACTTTGCATAAATAAGAATTTAAAGCTGAAGTAGATATACAGGATTTTTTTTTAGGGTGGAAGGAGATTGCCAAGTGGAAGGCATTTGTCTTAGATGACAAATGATAGGCCCTAAGTTGCACCAGGGAGGCTTAGATTAGATAAAAGAAATTCTTAATGAAAGGGTCTGCTTAGGGAAGTAATGGAACTGCCATTAGTCTGGACTTGCAGTGTTAGGTGGATGTTTGGACTTAATCTTAAAGGTCTTTTCCAACCTCAGTGATTGTATGATTGTATCAACAGGAAAATCCTGATATATCTATTCAGACAGTATATGAAAAAGAGGTTAAAAACTCAGTGGCAAAGTTTCTTTTTCCTAAGATACTAGGTTATCTTGCTCTGTGGGGAGGCCAGTATGAAGAACTGAAACCGATATTTGCCCTCGGTGAAGTTATAATGTCTGGTCGATATAGTTGCTTCCTATGGTGGGGTGACTGTATCACTGGAGAAGAGCAACTCATAAACTACCTGGAATTTTTAAGGCTCTTGACATGATCCCATGTGTCACCCTTGTCTCTAAATTGGGGAAAAATAGATTTGATGGGTGGACCATTGAGTAGATAAGGAATTGTCTGTATGTCTGCATCAAGAGTTGTAGTCAACAACAGCTGAATGTCCAGGTGGAGATTAGTGACTGGTAACCCTTTGATGTCTGTATTGTGATCAGTCCTGTTTAATACCTTTATTAATGATATAGACAATTGGATTGAATGTACTCATCAAGTCTGCAGATGACACCAACCTGGGGTGCTTCTGACTTGATAAAAGGAAAGGATGCTATTCAGAGGGACCCAGACAGGGCTTCTTCAGTTTAGAGAAGGCTCCAAGGGACTGTGACATACAGAAATGATCCCAATTGTCCAGAAATTCCTCGTGTGAAAACATCTGGAAGATGGGAAAGTCTCCAAAGACTTGCACTTTTTGTACTCTGTTTTAGGACACTGCCAGTGGCAGGTGAGAGGGCTATATCTATTGGCATTTGGACTCTGCCAATAAAAAAGAGTATTACTTTTCCAGACATGCAGGGAAGAGTCTAAGTACTTAAAATAGAATGAAAGTAATAAGTTTATTCTTCTGAGATTTTGAATTTGGTTTTTGAGACTGAGAAAAGGTGTTTGTTTTTAAAGTTTAGTTTATTTTAAAAAAGCAAATGTTGTCACTGGTCTCAAACATTGATTTAAAATAAAAGTTGTCAGTTTGAGAGACTGCAAAGAAAGAGCATTATAAGAGACAACCTGTGGTGGGATCCATAGAAATAGTTTGCAATTAAACAAAAAGTCATTCTTTTTGTGTTGGATTCATTGACAGTGGAAGCTGTTCTTTGGGGCAATTAGAAACTAAGCTGAAAATAGCTTTTATAACTGATATAAATATGTTGAACCTAGCAGTTACTTCCACGAGGTGTACATTGTTTGTTCACTTGTTACTATAATTAAAAACATTTTGTTGAAAGCCTAAAGTCCTTGTTTGGTTAGCTGCTGTGCAGAAGACTATACAGTTAATACAAGTTTACAATGGATTATTTCTACCACAAGAAGATTTTGTTCTGTCATTTTTTGTATGCGTGTAGAGTGGCTGTTTAACACACAGAATAATTTTAAGGAGTTTGTAAGCCAGCAAATCTGCGTTCCTGTCAGATGTAGATATAATTTCTCATTGATTGTTAATTATGCTTTTCAGAAGTGGGTTGGGAAGTATTCGGTGCATTACTACCCTGAATTAATTCAAAGGTAGCCCACTGCCCTTAAGTTGATTTAATTCCAAGCTGAACATTGGGCTGCTGTCATCATGAAATATTTAATTACAACTATTTTTATTGCTGTGCACTGTAGTGCCCTGATTGCTTCCTCTATAATATATGCTGAGGACATATCACCAAGGAAACAATTTTCACAAGGGGGACAAAAAATTGTATGCAATTTTGTAATTGTTTTTGTGATTGTTCACACAATCAAGTGAATCCAGGCACATAACAAAGACAATGGGGAATCAAAAACACCTGAACAAAAAGGATAACTCAGCACCAAAAAACCTATTGAACTTCTCATTTGCTGCTTGCAGTGTTTGTCACTGTATTTGAGCACTGTGGAAGGTAGTGTTGATGGAGAAAGTGTTCTTGAAAGCTTTTACAGGAAGTTACTTTTATGGAATATAAATGGATGCAGCGGAGTTGCCAAAATAGAAATAACATTCAGTTAAGTTTTATTTCCCATTTTTTATGTAATATGATATATAGTGGATAGAGTTTTCATGCAAACAGAAATTTTGTCGCTCAACTTAGAGAAAGAAGGTAAGGTGGAAGACTTTAACTAGGTAGTTTAGTAACTTACAATTTGTCTAAACTGCCTTTCCCTGGTCAGTGGGAGCAAAAGGCTGGCTTCTCCTCCCTTTTTCTGAAATGTGATTGTTGTTTCACTCGGCACTCTTCAGATATGGGGACATAAATCAGGTAAATCAGACTTTGAGCAAAAAAATAAAATCTTTAAACCATTCTCCGTAATATAAATGGTGGGCTTTTAGATTAAAAATAAACTATACTTTAAATGCATTTACTCAAGAGAAACTAATTATAAGACTATTTTACTATAAGCTTCCTTGTAAGGTGATATTAAGATCAGTCTCCACTGGAAGTAAAATTAACACTTGTAACAAAGCTAGGTTAACACACTTTGAGTAGGTTTGCTTGTATAGAGTTTTATGTTAGATTCTAAAGTGATGTTTTCAAATAATTTCTACCTCCATATGGCTGTTCTATATGATGTCCCTGCAGTGTGATGAACATAGGCGGTAAAAGAAAGTAAAGCAATTTTGACGGTATTCTGCACTTTTCTACTTCTGCCTAATAATAATATGCTGTGTGCATGATGATTTCAGTCCAAGAACTGCTACATAGCATAAGCAAATGCCTGACTCCACTTTTAATGGTCCACCAAATTTCTCAGTCCATCTTCATCTTTCCTTTTCTAGAGTTATTGATGTCTACTTCAAAGTAAGATATTTTCTCTCGTGATAATGGTTTTGTCCCACAGAAAACATACTGTGGTTAGTGATATATTTAGATAAAAAATAAAGAGGAGCTCAAATGAAACAAAATTTAGCAACATAACTAGTTATCTGTTTTTGACTCTTGTTTGATTTTAACTTCTTTTAGCCATTATAGCATTTGTTTCTCACGATTTACACATCTCATTAGAGACAGAATTCCTGTGGGATATAGACAAAAATGTCCAGAACTTCTGATCTTGACATAGGTATCGTTTTCTTAGTCTGTTTAACACTGGGTAATGGAATTAGTAAATGCAGATAACAAGATTTAATCACAAGTAAATCTGCTCAGAAGGACTCCTCCATCCTGATGTCCCATTGTGAATGCTTTGCTTTAACTGAATCTGATTTGTTACTCCATCAAAATCCAGCTATCAAAAATACATCTGTGTCAAGTTTAAGGACTCCATACAACAAACAGATGTAAAGCACAAGATATTAAACAGGTATTTTTATTGTGTATCTATTTTTCTACTTGCATCAGTTCATCAGTTTTGTCTTGGTTGCTTTCTTACTGTGCATCTTATGCCCTTTACCCTCAAAAGCAGGGATGAGAAATGGGACTGTCTCAATCAAATCCATCCCTGGGGGCTTTTGCTGTCAAAACTGCTTAAAAGTGATTGCTATAATGGTGGAGGGAAGGATTAAAGAAGGCAAATTTGTGAAATAGTCTTTCCTATTATTCTCACCACAGGTTGGCACATAGGAACTGACTTTAAAATCCATTTCAGAGAACAGTAAAATTGAAACAGATGTTTTAAAACATACATCCTTTGAAGTACCACATCTTGTGAAAGTAAAATAATTGAAATATGTCATTCTACATCCTTAAAGCGTAGTTTATGCTGAATAAGCTTAGAATATCTTCACATTCTTTTTCATTTACATGAACTGTCTCAGATTTTTTTTCCCTATCCAGTCTCCTATGTATTCTTACTGGCTCTTCTCTTTATCTGTTAACTATGGGGTATTTGTTTTATATGGCAAGATTTTGATAGTAGGAGGGCTGCAGAGGTGTCTCGGTGAGCAGAGCCCAGCAGTGTCCCATGTTAGCCCAGAGCAGCTCCAGCTTCTCCAAAGGGACACACTGCTGCCACAGCTGAGCTGTGAGCAATACTCCTACGGGAAGGTGTAGGAAGCAGTGTCTGAAAGGTGGGACCTGTGAGACAGAGCTGTGCTGGGGCAGTGCTGGGAGGGCTGCAGCCCATGGGAAGCACATGCAGATCAGCTGGGGAAGGGCTGCACTGTAGGAAGGACCCACATCTTGTGGAGTTAAAGCCTTATGGACTGACCACAGCCCCATTCCTTGTTCCCCTGGGCCAAGTGAGTGGAGGAGGTAGAAGAGGGTGGATGGTGGGAAGGTGTTTTTACTTTGCTTTTAGGTTCTCATTGCTCTAGCAACAGGCAGTAAGCTATATGAATCTCCTTATATTGAGTCTATTCAGGTTGTGACAGTAAATAGTGATTGATATCCTGTCCTTATCTCAAGTCACAAGCCCTTATTCATCATGTTTTCTCCCCTTCTTCCTTTGAGGAGGGAGAGTGATAGCAGTTGTGGTGAGTTTAGCTACCCATCAGGGTGAAACCTCCATATATGTAATAGCAGAAATTGAAGAGAATTAATCCTTACATTTCTGCCAATACTATACTCTGTGGACAGAAAACCAACCAGGAAGTTTGGTCATACACTTATCAAAATCAGCAGATGCTCAGGGAAATTACTAAAATACTATGATTTTCATTTGAATGGCTGTTTTTTTCTGAAAGGCACAGAAAATAAGGTGATGAATCTGTTTTAGACAACAGTCCATTTCTTAAGATAGAGTGCCAAAAGTAAGATGTAACACCCATAGGAATTCCTGTTGCCTAGAGAAAGGCACAATCCCATTATTTTCACCTACAGCATACTCAAAGAACACAGCTCTGAGAATCAAACTTTATAAACACAGTCAAAGCAAGAAGATAAAATTGAAGTAAAAATAGTTCTGGCTGTCACTGCTCTGACTAGTGTAGCTCAGTTCATTAACATTACATTTTTCATCTTAATTTTTTTGTCACTGAAGTGCTGAGTTTCTTTTTAATGGGATCAGTAGAAACCCCTTACCCCAGAGTCTTCACCTCTGAGTGAAATTTTTGTATTAGTGTCTTCTTTAAGTATTTAGTAATATGTAACCATTTTAAGATTTTTTTCATGATTGAATCTTGTTCTCATCTTTCTCCCTTTGACAGCACTTAAATAATCATTGTTCAGATTTCATATGATTAATTATATAGCATCCTTGTTGAGAGTGGGTGTTATCCATCCTTCTCCCACATTCAGGTGGAGCTTATCAGATATCAAGGTAGCTGAACAGATAAAATTCAGAATGATATTCAATTATTTTTCTTCTAGGTAGGTATTGCCACTACCTTAAATATGGCTGTGGTAAGTATGTCCACAACACAAACTTTTCAGCATTGGGATCATAAAGGCTTTCTTCTTGCTACAGGGAATAATGGAGATAAAGTAAATCACTTTAAAAGCGATTAAAACAACATGCACTTGGGTATTTCTTTTGGTAGCTCTCAGCACTGTATGTATAATTATGAACCTTGATTACATGAACCTGTTTTTGTTTCCAAGGCAATCTTCTGACTTCTCATATTGAACTCTGCATTGCACATGTTCAGTTTATGAAGCTTACAAGTGAGGTCTTGCAAGGAAATATTCTCTGCCCCTTTCAGTTTTCTGTTCTCACTTATTCCTTTGATCTCTGAGATGCTTTGTCTCTGTTTTTGATGTCACATGAAGGAGGAAGATGAAAGAAATGTCAAAACAAAAGAACAGGAAAATTGAGAAAGCAGTAGAACAGCTGTGACAAGAAAATAATGTGAGCTTTAATCAATTAGCAAGAGATACCAGATTCTGCTACAGATAGAATGATTTAAATGACGAGGGTGTGAATGGCTGGGCATATGGCTAAAAAGAAAGAGTGGTGTATATGTTAGTCACTGCTCTTTATCAGCACCCACAAAGTATCAGAACCTTCACATATCTGATTCATGCAGCCCATGGAACAAAGATTAAGGATAAATTTGAACTGCAGTGTAAAAAGTTTAGGTGAATTTTTTCGCATGTTTATGTATTCCTTGTCTCAACATTAAAACTACTCATATTAGTAAGACGACATATTCAATGGGTGCAGGTGTGTATAGGTTTAGTCGTGATTTAGGGATACTTTAAGATGGCTGATGAGTTGTTTATGTATTTCCATATGACACTATTAATTTCATAGCAGTAAAGCAGAAATAAATGTATTGCGAATGTCCTGTTACTGACATTGTATTCTGGATTGCAGGTATCTTTAATCTGGACTTTGAAAGCTGTGGTTTCAAAAAAAAAAAAAATCAGAAGCTGTTAGGAAAGGGTATAGCAAAACTGCTTCTTTAAGTTTAAATAGGTGATACTAAATATAGTTCCCTTGTGAACTTCAGAATCTCTTTAATGTTTAATTGACATCAGTTAAATACTAAAATGATTTTGTTTTATTTTACACTGCTTTCATTGCAGGAATTTAACCTTTATAAATGCTCCCATTTGAAGAGGAAAAATGGTACATAGGCTATCAAAAGAAATTTTGGAAGTCACAAAAAGACAGTCATCCTGCAACACTGTTTCATAACCCTTAATACTTGCCTGACAGTCAGACCTGGGATTCATAATGGGCTTTTGTTGATAAGACTCTGCTATGCAGAGAAAAGCAAGACATGGGTAATTAAGCAGGTGAGAGAAGCTGCTTTATTCAGTTGTCTGGAGTTTAAAGAAGTGAAATGTGCTGAAAGGAGAAAAACACTTTTTAAATTCTCCTCTCTGAAATAAAAACTAAATAAAGAAGCATATTGTAAACCAAAACACATAAAATATGATTTCAGGTAAAATATGAGACTGTCTTTTTAAGACTGAATGCAGCTCATGAATTTACGTGAAGAAGATTATACTAAATATTTAAGTGTGTGAAAGAATCAGTAATCAAAGTTAATGTTAATTGTAGGCTTTAAAGATGAGAAGAACAAAACACAGATGGTTGTCTTTGGGGGAGGTGATGAAATTCGAAACTGTTGCCTGTGGATAAGCTACAGTCTGCAGATTTGGGATTTTGCTCAAATAATTATCAGTAACTTTACATCAGACAAAATCTTGAAATAAATAGTGCTAGTGCAGTGTAGATCCATTTTTACGTGGACTGGGCCTGCATTCTCAAAACAGGGCAGGTAATTCTTTTGCGAATTCCCTGGATGTGTTTAAAAAACCATTTGGTTGTGGTGCTCAAGGACATGATTTAGCAAAGGTGGTTAGATTTAAGGTAGTATGGTTAGGTTGTGGTTGAACTTGATTATCTTTAAGGTCTTTTCCAACCTGAGCCATTCTATGAAATTCAGAATCAAAATTTCAACATGTGGAGAGTACTGATCAAAAGTTTCTGGTCAAGTTTGGTATTTTGTTTTTGGCTTGTTTTTTTTTTCTATTTTTTTTTTTTTAATATCTAGAAGTATTTTTACCTTAGAGAACCTACTTAATCATTTTCCTTTCTATCCCTTCTGGCTTCCTGCATGTTGTGTGCTCTAAAAAACAGTCTTCCAGTGCACTTACAGCTCAAAACTGTTTCTCTTTGGTGTTACTATTCATTCAACCACGTGGGAAAACAAATGTACAATAGCTGCTTTACCCCAAGCTTTTCAGATGAACAGCACTGAAACTGCTAGAAATTGTACACATCCCCAGATTAATTATATGTGATATTGAACAATTAACAGAAACAAATCATTTGCATTTTAATAACATGGTAACTACCTGGTAAATGAATCCATTAATCTTGATTAGCTGTGTATCAGAGACTGGATTTTATAGCTCACTGAGGTGTGTATGGTTAAAAAAGATTCTTAAGTCATTTGAAATAATTTCATCTATCAAAGGACTACTCTGCCTTGATTAAGATGATGTAAGATACTGATCTATAGTCCCAGTAGGAAAAAAGGTGGTAAATGTAAATAACATAGAAGCTAAGGCACAAAAGAAGTGGCTAAGCCATCAAAACAAAACTGGTACTTTTCATCTGTCTTACGGTATTAAGGTTTTCAAGAATATATACTGTAGATTAAAGATAATAATCAGAGGTGAAGTTGAAAATCTTACTGATATCAGCATTTAATGTAGTTAAAAACAATTACTGAACGAGAAGCTTGTGCTTAGGCAGAAGGTCAGGCTGGTATCAATCACCTATACAGATTAAATCAAAGTTCTACATTTGAACACTATGAAATGAGTTTGAGTGTGAGGTAATATATTTTTTCCCTCAAGCAATGTTGCTGGATTTCCATTCTCTTTTATGAATAGTAGGCACAATTATAAAATGAGAATTTAGTCATTAACTTAATTTTAGCTCAATTCTTAATTGTTGCAGAGAGTAGATGTCGGTACAAACTATAATGCTTTAATCTAGGTGCATTTGTGGTTCTGTGGTGTTTCCATTCAAGCTCTTTGTTCTTTTGTTTCTTCTCAATTCTCAGATATTATAGGGGATTTGGACTGTTTCCAGCACTTGTGCTTTCCTAGGTGTATTTTTGAGATGAGCAACTTTATTCCCTATTTCTTTACTCATACACAAGTGAGAACTGAATCAATAATAAGCATCATCTCCATAGTTTTTCTTCTTGAAAAATTGTCTTTTTTTGCCTGTGATGGTAAATAGTGAGTAGCATCTCTGTCTCTCTTGACCCTGCAAGGTTTTCCACTTCATTTCTCCCCCCCTTTTCTGTTGAGAAAGTTTTTCTGTTGAGAGAGTGCCTGGTCAGGCATCTGGAATCCAGCTGAGGTTAGCCAACCACAAAATCTGTTATCTATTTCACTGGAGGCGTCATGGGACCAATTATTATAGCCTCTAAGTATCCTGAAATGCAATACTTCAGCTCATAGTGCATTAATTTGAGTGATTTTTTTTTTAAGGCTTGAAGGTGTCTTGTTTCTATTTTTTTTGTGTGTGGTTGTGCTGTGCTGCCAGTCATGCATTTGTAAGATCTTCCTGCAGTTTTTCAAACTTAGTTATTGCTTTTAATGCGTTGAATAACTCATCAGCAATATGTTTTCACAAAACTGCAGGGGGTGGAAGGGACCTCAAGAGATTGAATCTGACCCTCTGCTAAAGCAGGTACCATACAGGTATCAGGAGGGTCTTGAATATCTCAAGAGAAGGAGACTCCTCTTTGGCCAGCCTGTTCCAGTGCTCTGTCACCCTTACTGTAAGAAGTTCTGTATATTTGAATGGAACTCCCTATATTCAATTTGTTCAAGCTGCTGCTCCTTGTCCTATTGCTACACACCACCAAGATGGCCTCATTCTTTTGCCTCTCACCTCCCTTTAGGTAGTTATAAATGTTTATCAGATCTCTCCTCAGCCTTCTTTTCCCCAGGCTGAGTAGACCCAAGTTACTCAGTCCTCATGGGAAGATGCTCCAGGCCCTCTGTCATCTGTGTAGCCCTCTGCTGGACTCCTTCCAGGAGATCTGTCTTTCTTGATCTACTATTTACTTCTCTTTCTAGGCCATCAAAAAGCAGTATGATATAGTACAGCAAATGTCACTGGTCACATCTGAAGGAATGTACAGTGCCTGCTTTCCACTGAGAGTACAGACTACTTATTCTCAGTCATTGGTTCCTCTTTTTTTTTTTAACTGATTTTTTTTCTGTTATTCAGGGATTTCTGCTATTTTGCCATGATTGCTTACTGTACATAAGTTATACATTCTCAAGTCTCTTAAATTACTTTAATTTTAATTTAAAAAATGGATCAAATAATGAATTTTAAAACTGAAGTTCAGCTTTATAAGGGTTCTGACACTACCAGTCTGCATATAAAGAATTTGAGGAATACAGTATGTTCTTGCTGATTTTAGCACAGTTGCTTTATCCTTTTCAGAAAAAAGAAAAATAATGAGAAGGGTGATGCTTCATAATTGATGTTTCAATTAGTTTTTTATCATTTGCATCTGGAAGTCATGGCACGTGACCATCATAGTGATGGACATGCAGAACTATATAGCCTGGCCTGAAGGACTGAAGGCAGGAATGAAGTCTAACATTCATTGTAACTTTAAAAATGAAGATAGTGGAAAATGCAGTTTCTCTGAAGTTTTGCAAGTGACTCTCACCCAATCATCATCTTGTCATTCACACTTTCTTATAAAACTTGAGGTATCGTGAAGTCAGGTGATTTAATAGTCTGTCATTTCAGTATTGTTCTTCAGTAGGTAATCATAAATAGTAAAAAGAAAAAGCAAGAAATGAGAGGTGCCATTCCTCTGCTATCAAATTGTAATATGTAATGTTTGTCCATGATACACTTCAAATCCATTATTTTCAGAGGAAAATGTGATTCCTTGCAGCATGAAGTCTTTCATGAAATCTGGAGTGGAAATAAAAATGCTTGCATGCAGCTCATCTCAGTTTTACAGCTTATACACACTGCAGTATTGTGAGGAGTTTTCTGTGGTGGTGTAAAATTAATCTTATTAATTTTATTAGCTGCGTGATGCTCTCCAATGTCTATTCTTACAGAATGTTCCAAAAGTTGTATTGTGTTCATATAATTTCTCATCTGACCTTATACCACCATTAGCAGAAGGTCATCAGGAATGATTCTGGCATTCTCTTCTTAGACCACTGGGATGGTTGCTGTGACAGCTGGACACAGATGCTTGTCTATGCCACTAACCTGTGACTGAATTACCACTAGGTTGTTTTCATTGTTCACTCTTCCTGTTTTGCTTTCTTCCCATTTTGCATCTTTCTCTTACTTCTTTTACAGAGAACTTACATTCTTCATGGTGCTTAGTTTTTTTTCCCATGCTCCTCAGCAGCTTACCAATTTCTCCACCCATCAGTCCTGCATGTTTCCAAAAGCTGAGACACTAAATAATTATGATGAAAGCATGATTTCTAGAAAGGCTACCCTTTCCAAATATAGTTATGGATATTCAAAAAATGTTTCAGCACATATGGTTGTACTGTTAAATATTCCTTTCCTTTCCAAAGCATGTTGTACTTGTAATTGCTTCAAAGGCACTTAAAATTCAAGAAACTAGTGGGATGAGATGGGATTCTGCCTCCCTGCTCTGCATGTAAAGGAACATTCCCTCAATGAAAGACAGTTTAATGCATTATACATAGAAAACATAGCAAAACAGAAATTAGTGCATGCAGTAGGATTACTTGAAAATCAAAGTACCTGAGCATTTTAATGAATGAGATTTTATATAGTTCACACGGATAAGGACCTATGAAGTAGAGCATTTTTTTCACTTGCAATATAGAGGGAATATAGGATGACATATCTGTAACTGTTTTCTTGGTGGGAGGCAGTATGATCTTATGGTGCTGTCAATAATCCTGTGCCTATCCAAGGAATGGGAACTACTTTCTGAAGAGAAAATTTTCATGCTTAACAGTGAAAGGATTTCATTAGTAAAGACTTCTTAAAGGGCATATGATACTTTTGAAGAATTGTTTTTTATGGAAACGTCCGTATTTAATTGTGCTGTAGAGGTAATTGAAAGATTTTTAGCAAGTCAGAAGGACAAAATATATGTCATAAACTATAAAGCTATGATATGAGTTATCTATCAGCCTCTACCATTTTTACATTCAAAGTTAAGTGTAAAAGTATAGAACTGTTTTCTGCAGTTTTTTTGCAGGTCTTTTAATGTCATTTGCCAAAAAGCATGTACCAAAAGGTAAATTCTCAGGAAAAATATGAATGTTTACATCAGCAACAGTCTCAAATTAAAACCAGTTCCAAAACCAGGCACCTTCTGCCTATCAACTGTGAAGTCTCCAAAGCTATAGTAAACTTAGATTTTTCCCTATAGAATTTCTGTAGCTGCAAATAGCATGTGTAGGCTTATGTCTTACCAAATAATATAATGCTGTTTATAAATGTCTTAGAGCCATGTTTATGACATCTTGAAGGCCAGTTCTGCATAATTTTCTATTTAGATTTAATATGCAGAAAGACCTAGGGGTCCTGATAGATGAGAAACTTAACATGAGCCAGCAGTGCGCTCTGGCAGCCCGGAAAGCAAATGGGATCCTGGGCTCCATCAGGAGAGGGGTGGTCAGCAGGGATAGGGAGGTGATTGTCCCTCTCTACTCTGCTCTTGTGAGGCCCCATCTGGAGTACTGTGTTCAGGTGTGGAGCCCTCAGTACAAAAAAGACATGGAGATTTTGGAAAGGGTCCAGAGGAGGGCCACGAAGATGATCAGGGGGCTGGAGCACCTCCCCTATGAGGACAGGCTGAGGGAGTTGGGTTTGTTCAGCCTGGAGAAGAGAAGGTTGCGGGGCGACCTCATTGCAGCCTTTCAATATCTGAAGGGAACTTACTCCCAGGAGGGGAGTAAACTCTTCATAAGGGCTGATAATAGCAGGACACGGGGAAATGGTTTTAAGTTAAAAGAGGGAAGATTTAGGTTGGATGTTAGGGGGAAGTTTTTTACTAGGAGGGTGGTTAGGTCCTGGAACAGGCTGCCCAGGGATGTTGTGGATGCCCTGTCCTTGGAGGTGTTCAAGACCAGGTTGGACGAGGCTCTGGGCAACCTGATCTAGTAAAGGTGTATGTTTGGTGGCCCTGCTAGGCAGGGGGGTTGGAACTACATGATCCTTGAGGTCCCCTCCAACCCAGGTCATTCTGTGATTCTGTGATTCTGTGTAATATTCAGACTTGGCGTAAAATGCCACACTTTTTTTTTTCCAAATATTTTTTTACTTCTGCTCTGAATTTTTAAATTTGGAGACTGTAACATAAGCAATACGGTGAGGTGCATAAAAATAAAGTCATTCCTGAATTTGTTTAGTTGTTTAGCTTTGATTACCAATAAAGGAATGTTTAGGGAATTTACCTCCTTTCAGTAAAGGTATTAGGAAATAGCTGTAGCATGTAACAAAAAGAGGATATAGTTAAAAGGAAAAAAAAATCATTCCCTTTCAGTGTTCATCAACGTGAAGAAGAGATGAATTGCTTTTGTTACAGTAGGTTATATAAAACATATTGAAATAAAGGTTGCTGATTTCTTAAGCGTGCAGCTTTGCTCTACAAAAAATCTTTGAAGCCTAATTTTTCTCAGTTATTTACTTCCACAGTTACTCCTGTATGATGTACTGCTTGACGCAGTTCTGGAAAATTCTTTAGGCAAGTAATCCAAGTGTTGCCTATTAATAAGTGAAAATCAGACTTAACTGAATGGTCAAATAAGAGGACTAAGGGCACATCCATGCACTACACAGTTGTTATCTGTCAGAAGCTGGCCTTACTCTTGGGTAGAGTATTCCTTTGGGAAGGTCTGGGGTTAGAAATACATCCACGTATCTATCTGTTCCACACTAGGCTTACTAGTAGAGAGAAGTCATTAGATTTTGTAACAATTTGATAGTATTGATAAACTGATAAAAAAATATATATATTTACTAGGGGAAAAAAAAAACATTTTTCTATTTTTAACATGTACCCAAAATGATTAAAAACAGTTGTACTGATTTTAAATGCACTTTAAATTTTTTTTTACTTTGGTCAACTAAGGAAAATATCATCTGAAAGGATTTTGCATAATAATACAGCAGTAACTGAAAGAGTATGATTAGAATTCAAGTTCAAATTCATCTATAATACATTTTTATTATACCAGACACTACTGAGATCTACCATAGAATATTTTTTAGAACTTAAGTGCACCTGCTAAATGTTACATCTATTACTAATGTAATTTGAAGCATAACTGATTCCAGCTTGGATGTTTATAATGAGTGTGAAAGTGCTGACATGACTACCTCCATTACCATTACAATTCAGAGTAAGATGGGTGCGACAGCAGTTCACGTATTCCTTATGTTTTTTTCTTATAAAAATCTGACTGTTAGGCTTGATGAAAATAGCTGTATAGCTAATGGCTTGAAACTATTTGTAATCTTCCCATTGTAAGCTACTCACTGATATATTAGAAAATCACTTTTCTTCTCATTGTTGGATGTATATATTGTTCTCCTGGGCTGCTTCTGCTAAATTCATATGACTTTCATTCTCTGTCAAATTGGCTGTGTTGGTGGTTTTTATCTGTTTAGATCTAGGACAAGATTTACTTCAACTACATTTGTTGTTTGTTAACAGACTGGTCAAGATAGAGCATGTGAAAAGAAGGTGACAGTATCTCTGTGCTAGAGGAGCCTCTCTGTTTCTTCTTGAAGAAAAGAGAGACCTGTTTACCAAAGTTCTGGATTCCTTTCACACAAGGCAAATACAGTTATGGCCAGTTTCATCCACACCAGCTGCAGTTGTTATGATTTTAGCCACTTCAGTAACAGCGCTCTCTTTCCCCATTCATCCATTGTGTTTAACTGGATAAACTGCTGTAGCTTACATCACTACTTCGATGTCTATAATGTTAAACTGACTGTGACCAGGATTGTTCTCCACTGTTAATGCCAGCTGGCATTTAATAGCCAGTGTCCATCCTACTAAGCTCTTACCTCTCAAAAAGTCTGTTTGGAATAGTCTTTGGCCTATGGCAACTCTTGGGAAACAACCAGAAATGGTTTGAGAGAGGACTGTCTTCTCTATGCCAAAATCACGTCAGGGACTGCTGCAGTACATTGACTACATGCATGCACACAAAAGGAAAACAACAAAAGAGGAAAACTTCATGGCACTGTTTAATTTAGTGACACAGATGCTCCCAGATAGATCTAATTTTTATGGTACTAAATTTTATCGTCTCTGGATATTAATACCAGATTGGCCATTGCAGCCAAGAGTATGGCTCATTACTCTCCATAAGCAAAGAAATTTCTTAAGAAAACTCACACCAGTCAAGATGCTGAGAGATGGATGCATTGAAAAAGAAATGCTGAATGGAGAAGCAGCTAGTCCTGGGGGAGATGTAATGCTTTTGGTGTCTTTGCCTCATTGCTTCCTCCTAGAGCTAGATATCATGTTTATCTTCTGAATATTACTCTTCCTACTTAAAAACCATGGTAGCAGTAAGACTGAGAAAGAGGATTAAGAGTAGATCAGTCCTATAGCAAGAAATGTGACTTCATGGAGTGCTATCATAAACTAGGAAAAATTAAAACCACATGCCTGCCTTTTAACAAAGCATGGTAGTTGCTGGGATCTAGAGTAGCTAAACACATCAATGTTCTACACCATTCTTGTTCCAGATTTGCAGAATGCAACCCAAGGATTGCCGTGTCAGAGAGGAATTTCTCTTGGCTAAGACGTTCACTTAGAAGAAGAACAGGGTCTTCTGCAGTATTTTATGTTTGTTTACTGCAAATGATATGGGAGCAAGCATTTCAAACTTTGAATGTATGGAAGCAGATCAAAGACTCTTTTTTATTCTTGTTTAAAGTCATTATTTATTATGATTAATAATCCTTTAATCTTACTATCACAATGCATGTATATATGAATGGTGTGCTGTAACTATAGTAATGTTATATTGCTTTCAGATGTTCTGTTGATGAGCGCTTAAATATATTTAGCATAAGATGTAATTATGTTAACTACTGTTAAATTTGTATTGACTCTTCTACTCCAGGAATTTAAAGAGCTATTCTTCTGAGTTTTAATCTCCTTACTCAGGAACAGATCTTCTCTGTGACCTCTTCCATCATAAATGAAATAAATGTATCTGGGACAGTACACTTTGGGTTTGCCTCTCACCTGAGCTGGTCAAAGTTTTCAGGCAATGGAGTAACGTAGAGATACGTGATCTAGCTTGAAGTGAGCTAGGGTAATTCCAGGAAGCATTGGTGCCAGGCTGCCACAAGCAGTCAGTGAACAGTATGCTGGGAGGTGTGTTTTAACAAATATCAAGCAGGTGTGATCTGTGCACAGTGGGACCTTGGGAGCAATAGTGAGCTTACTGTAAACTCAGTCTGTTTCAGTTTCTTGACTTCCTGTGTGAGTGAATCCTATTAAGTTTCTAGCTAAATTTAGGTACAGCTCCTGGTCTGAATAGATTGTCTCAGTCTAAATAGACAAAACTTAAAGGTGCAGCAGCCAGACAAACTGCAAAACATAAAGATTTGCCTTGGCTGTATTTTCAGCTGGATTGCCATGGTTTTATATTTGTTAGGAATATTTTTACTAATCACAGAGAATCCAAAACGTTTTTTAATGTGACTTTCACATTATGTGGGAAATCCTGCTTTTGAGGAACAGTGAAGGTGAGCTACTCTGCAAAGGAAGGTGACACTGGAGTGGAGCAACAAGTCACAAAAAGGAAGCCAGCAGATCAGGGACAGTGATAGTAACTGGAGTCAGTCAAAACCCAAGTGAGCACCCAGCAAGTCTATAGTGATGAGGGAAGACTGAGGTCAAACCAGAAAGCTAAGTCAAAAGGTTGCATGTCTGGATCAGAAAGGTGTAAGATGTTTTCATATGAAAAGGACAAAGAAGTTTGGCAGGAAATAAATCCCCTTGTCGCTCCATCTTATCCTCAGATATCAGAGGGGCTGGTGGCAGCTGAGCTTAGTTTCTGAATGATGCCCAATTCAACACTATCTGGTTGTGTTCAGTATATGAACTGTCACAGTTACAGATGCATAAATAGCACAACTCCCAGTTTGTCTAGTGACATTCAAATGGACACTCATGACCGCTCTTAAGGAATTTGGTTGTGCCCAATATGAGCTGTGACAGCTAGGCTGGTAGTGTAGTTTATTGAAGTTTATTAAAGATTATTAAAATCTATTGGTGATTATAGATTCTTCTGGATTGCTGATGATGAACATACTATCTGAAAAGCATGTGATGTTAACCAGGAACATGAAAAATATGGCCAACTACAATCACATTAAATCAGGGAATAACTGTAAAGATTACTGAGTTTCTTGGAGAAGCACTCAGTATAGCAGAGTGTGAATCTTAGCCAATAGTTGTCTCTTTGTGATGGGAGAGGCTCAGCTTATTGACTGATCCCAGCTTGTCTGCAGTGGTATTCTTCCCCTGTGCAATTCCTTCTTAAGCCATTTTTTATACTGCTTTCTTATTTTGAAGTAGAGTTTGAGTGACTCTAGTTGAACATACCTTTGTTTTGCAGAACTTACTTGAAAATGTGTTTTTGACAGATGGGTGCAAAATGGCTGGCTCAGGAAAACAAGATAGTTGATCAGTCCCAATAGTATCAAGTCCCCATTACTGCAAAATGATCATACAGTTGGGCCACAGGACCTTCACCCTTCTCCATGATCCATGTTTTTTCTTAGAGACAGCATACCAGGCTCCCCTGGTGTTTGCTGACAGCTAAGATTGCAGGTCATATTATTTAGGGAAATATCACAGCAGATTATCCAGTGCATTTCACTCCAGAGGTTTACCTTCTCTCAAGAGGTGGAAATTTCAGTAAATTCCAGTAAATATTCCACAGGCTCCAGATGTGATGGTGATGCAGCTGCAGCCTAGCTCAGCTGAGTGCAGCAACCTCAGTATAGTCAGTGCCCAGCTGAAGGCAGGGAGAACCACTGCTTAGCCTTCTTTCATCTTTTTTTTCCAAAGAACTCTGAAACTGGTCGAGGTTCCTCAAAGAGATCACTCTTATCAGCGAGCTGGTCTTGAAAACAGCCTGTTAAAATTTCAGGAAGAATGCACATTTTATTTTTTATTTTTACCTCCCTGTGAATCTGGCTCATGCTTCCCCAAAGACAGTTGCCATGCTTCTGAATGGTATTATTTAAGTGTAACAGATTATTTTCCATCTTCTGCATGAACAAGTTCATCGGAATAGCCCTCCCTACTGCTAGCTGTGGATCTTTAAGTCCAGTTCAGAAGAAGAACCTCAGTTTAAGTCATGGTCTTTGTATTTTGAAGAGATGTCCAAACTTGCAAACAGGTCTAAATATTTTTACAGTGGAATATGTAAAAGAAACAAGTCCCATTTCTTAATGTTTAGCATTCAGTTGTTCTAGTCATGGGCTTTAAAAGTGTCAGTAAGCTTCATCTGTCTTCAGGTTTATCTGGGTCTTTTTATCTTTTACCTTCTGCAGTTAATTTATGTGTAAATCAAATTTTTGGTTTTGTTATTGACGTTTGATTGTTGAAGTTGTTGAAGGACAGTTTTTAGCTATTATTTTTCTATACTTCCCTTGTTGTTTATAGTTCCAGAGAAAACTACTGATGGTTATGCAAAATTCTCTTACTAAATGACATCAGATTTACTGGAAATACTCATGTGTTTGTATAAAATAACTTTTTGATATGGTGATTTAAAGCTTGTGTGACTGCAAAATAAAGGCTAGATGGATTAAAAATACTAATTTTAATTCTAATTTTGTTTGGAAAAAGTAGAGGTGTTGTGTGGAAATAGATTAGTTCTGATAATGCATTCCTGTAAGATTACTGTAAGAAGTATATGGCATTAATTGCAAGTATATTCTGGAACAGTTTATCTGAATCTCTGTATTTCTATAGACACACGTGTTTAATGAATCATTGCTTTCATGGGATGAATATATACTGACTTTACAGAAACTGTGTGTAGACAAGTACGTTTTGCTAGTAAACATTCTTTTATCAGTACTTGGTTCTGGAGGTTGAGGTGGTCAGGCTTAATAGCTTATTGCTGTGGGAAGATGAAATTGAATTGGATGTTTTTTCCTCATTTTTCCTCATCTACTGTGAGACATCTGTTCTACTTCCTCTGCAGGCTTACTTTGGTTTTATGAGGCCTATCTCCAGTCTATCTTTTTCAGATTTTACTACTTGCACACTTTTTTCTGCTCCTTTTTTCTACAGCTGTACTATAAATTCATTCCTTTGTAGTTTCACATTAATTTCATGCTTAGCTAAGATTTAAAAAAAAATAAGTTTTCCTGCTTGTTGTGTTATTGATAGTATTACAGTGTTAAAACTTCCTCATACTCTGTTAGCATATATTTTTCTGTTGAAAGTTTTTTCCCCATTTGCCTTTCTTTCCTTTTCAACCTTTGTTAGGGATATAAATTAAGCAGTGGTCAACAGGTGAAAATAGAAAAGGCTTAAGAAGCTCAAATCAGACCACAGAATTTCCTGAATAATTAGTTCCTGAAAAATAAGTACTTAATTGGAATACAGCTGTAGTAAAGAAGGCTTTCAATGTTGATTGAAAACTGCTTCTATGGTGTTAAAAATACTTCTATTTTCATATTCTCTGCATAACACAAAACTCATTATGGGAACAAATTTTGTAGTTACTACAAAGAAGCTGTCTAACTTGGGATATCAAAATATATTTTTTCTTTAATATATAATATAAAGCTGTGTCTAAATTTCCATCTACATACATCTGATTTTGAACTGAAAAAAGGATAGGAAGAATTGCTGATGACACTTGTCAGCATGAGAACATGGATGTGGTAATCAAAAAAATGTATGCACACTTGTAAATCCATCATTCTTACTGCTAGAGAAAGTCTAAAAACAATGGAAGTTAAAGCTCTGAAATCTTGTTTTTGAGAAAATGCATTTGCCGAGAAGCAAGGAAGTCATTAGCCTGGATCAGTGAAAGACTTGCAACTTGTCAGTTCAGACATTCCTTCATGAACATACTATGGTAGCATCATGCCCATATGGAAATAAGATAAAATACAAAAGGCTTTTGTAATCAGGATAAGTAGTGAATTTTCAAGAAGGGGATAAGTTTATGAGGATTTTGTATTTCTCTCCAATTATAAAAAAAAATCTTGTATGGCTTTCAGTTGGGTAGCTTATCATGAGTAGTGTATTGTGAACCTTTTTTTTTTTTTTCTGTTAATAATACAGCTGATGTAGTCATAGTCTTAGCTTCATTAAGGTATTGAATACATCAGAACATGTGGGATGGGAGTTCAGCAGAGCATCAAGGCCTTGGTGCCTGTTTCTGATGATGCTTCTATGAGAAAATCTGGATGCATGTCATCCCTTCCTAATCTGTTCTTCTCTCTAATTTGCTCCTGGTAAAAGAAGGAAATCCACATGCACAAACAGTGAAGGCATCAAACTGCTCCAACGTGTGGCAGTTCAGACCCTGAAAAATTTAGGTATGAAATCACAGTCATAACAAGGAAAAGGACAACAGAATGACACTGAACTAGTTCTCCAGTTCAAGAAAGCAATAAGTGTGTATTCAAAAAGGCTTGTGTATTCAAAAACTCATCTGTGTTTGTTCTTCCACTTCATCAGTAATTCTTTCTAACGGATATTAGGCTATCTCACCAACATCAGGAATTCCAGAATATACCAGGCCAAATTACTCTGCAGCTTCCAAATCTCAGTTATCACTTTTTTAACCCCCTAAAATCTAGGGGAAAAAAATAGATTACTATTATATCTGCTGCTACTATTTTTCCTATATTTGATATAACTGGCTATTATTCTTATTAAAGTATGTTTCCCTAGAGACTGTATTTCAGCTGGGGTATGATCAGTGATGAGAAGAGTGTTTTCTAATATACGACATCTGTACTTGCTATATATACGTATGTTACTTTTTTTTTCCAAGATTAGTTGATATTTAGTTGGTGACCTTTTAGAATGCCTGTGTTCTTTCTATTTTTCTCATTCTGGATTTGCAAACTTGACTTTTCTGTTGAAGCATGATATCTTCCAGTTCCATTTGTATTACCTCCACTTTAGACCTTGTTATCCTTACATTGTTTACTCAGTAATGAATATGACTTTTTATAACATTCAGGAAGATGTCTGTCTCATGTTTATGACTTAATACATGAACTAATTATAATTAGGAGACAGCATTCCATTGCAATTCACTTCCCTCAAGAACTATGTTTTTTGCCTCTGTAGTACTTTTAGCATGTGAAGAAAAATCTCATTTTAAAACAAAAAATCAATTCAACTCACTTTTGCATATTGTTCTTTCACTTTCAGGTCATTTTGAATTTTAATAGTCCTTCTGATGCAGTTGCAGTTCTTTAGGGTTTCCACTGCTCGCAATCACAGAACACACAGAATGATTGAATGCCTTATTTCACTGATGCTATGTGGAGAAATAATTCACTTTATCTGGGCTTTATTAACAGAAGCAGAGCTAGTAGATTGGGGGATGTTTTGGTGCCTTTTTTGACACTTGTTAATGTTGGTTCTGGAATACTGTGACTAGTTTCAGAAGAAAAATGTTAATGAATTAAATAAGTTCAGCAAGGGACTTGCAAACTGGAAGGAGGTTAGGGGGGAGAGGAAGGGTTGGAGCATTCAGAAGGGATGAATGGTTCTAGCAACTCCTGCAAGTTCCTCTCCCCACTCCTGCCATGCCAGGTTTTAAAGCAGTGAAGTGGGGAATTGTATTGGCGCATTCTGTGTCACATACTGGACCTCCACTTCTGAGGCCTTGTATCATTCCTAGTTCAAGACTCTATTGTATGTATGCTTGATATTATTCATAGTACATGGGAAAACTATTTAAAAGGACATGAAGTTACTTTTAAACAGGCTTACAGATGTGTCCATTTCATCTCTTATTCCAGTTTCTTACAATATCTTCCATTATGTTCTTTGTTACAGAAGCAAACTACGTCTAACAGAGGACAATGACTGAGAAGTACCTTATGAATCACTCTTTTCAGTGATTAGAACAAACAAAAAAACCAAAACACAAGCAAAAAAAGAATATATAGTCATAAAAGTACCAAAATGAAAAGATTTGGGGAATCATTATGTTCTTGAGTAGGACAAGAACGTACAATTTTAAGTTGTGCCAGGAGAGGTTTAAGTTTGATATTAAGAAAAATTTCTTCTCAGAAAGAGTGGTGAGGCATTGGCATAAGACTGCCTAGGAAGGTGGTGGAGTTGCTTTCTTTGGAGGTGTTGAAGAAATGTGGAGGTCTTGGTACTGAAAGATGTGGCTAGTCATTATGGTGGGGATGGGTTAATAGTTGGATTAGATGATCTTAGTGTTTTTTTTCCTACCTTGATGATTCTATAATAACATGCTCTGACAATGCTGTGGTGTTGAACTAGCTTTATGAGAACTTGAGAACTGGTAATTCCTTTATTGCATTCAAATGTTACTTCAGAAGCAAGTTGAGTTTTCTGCTGTGTTTACTGTCTTCTCGTTAGTGTAGAGAAACCTTTGAAAATAAAGCAAGTCTGAATTCAGAGTTTGTCTTTGCTTTTCTTAGTCTTCTCGTGACTTCTGTATAAAATTTCTTTGTTTTTGCTATTTATTCATTCTTCTAGTTTCTGTGATAGATCAATATAGAAAGAAACCTCTCCTATGAAATCTTTTTGTTTGGACACATCTTGTAAGTTTACTAGAGATGTTTTTGCAGAATGACAGACTTTAATGAGTCATCTCTTATTGAGAGACTGTATAGCTACATGAGCAGGGTTTTGTGCTTGATTTTTAGTAAAACTTAGTTTCTACATTTGTAGAACCATTTAAAGCAATAGAAAGTGTCATTCTTGCTGGTAATCTGTTTATGTTGGACAGGACAAACAGGATTCCATCAGTGTGTGTTTGTATGCGTGTTTTCCACAAACTGATGAGAGTAACAATTTCTAAGATCCTCTTCCTAGAAGAAAAACAGAATTATTCAATTTCTTCAGGTTTACTTGTGGTTTCTCAAAACTCTGCTGATCCTTTCTTGTACTCTTTCTTTTATTTTGTTGTTATTTTTGTAAGACAGCATGAGAGAGAAAATAACTTTGTGGAATTGAACTAGTTCAATGCTTCTCAGTAATGTAGGCAAACTAAGGAGAATTTTTTTTTTTTTTTCCTGCAATGCTAGTTCATACCCAACACAACAGATTCTCTCTAAAGTGCTGAAGGTAACTCTTGTAAGTTGGAGTACTTCTAAGAGGTTATTTTTTAATATTAAAGACAAAATAACACTTAAGATAACTTTTGCTATCTGATGGTAGACTTCTGTCAGAAAGTGTCACTGAATGCCCCACTGACAGGTCTTTTTTATGATGCCAAAATATCTGAACAGCTCACGTTGCTGATAATAGTTAATCCTTCAAAACCCTTGAAATAAATCAGAACTATTATTCTCATTTTACAAGAGTGGTTGTGAGTGACAGAACTATTGGGACTTGCCACCATTTGGATTAACAGGCCATGGATGAGCAGGCAGCTGTAACCCAGTTTTCTAAGAAATACTGGTACTTAACAGAGAAAAAGAACAACAATTCTTTGAACCATGAAAGAATCCTTTGCAATAAGATAGCATGCTACAGTAATTCATCATGTTGGAGCTGTGCTGATGAGCAGTCTTTTACTGATACAGAAGAGTCAGGCTGTTGCACTCATCAGTGTGCTGAACTGCTTGCAGAGGCTCAAAGGTCAGACTGTGATCTTCATTTTCCATTCCTTGTCTGAGCAAGGGTAGAGCTCTGTTTTAAAGGAAAACTCGATTTCTGGAGGAAGTGAACCTTTCAGGCCACTGTCCAAAAGTTCCTTTATCTGAATAAAGAATTACATGGATTCCTGTAAGAATAGTCCCCACAATACTGTTAAAAGGATAATTCAACACAATAGAGGAAATTCATAACAAAAGAAAGCATATAATTTTTTATCTTAGAGAATTTCTGTTTTTCTTAATTGTTACTTTGAAATACTGTTATGCAAAATATTAGTGGAACTTTTCTAATCACATTTGTTTTTTCATGTATTTGTAAAAAAAAAAAAAAAAAAAAAAAAAAAAAAAAAAAAAATTAAAAAAAATCTTCCTGACGTACAAATTCTGTATCATGACAATGCTTTTGTTATATTAGCCCCTTTACCATCACAGTGCAGTCGTTCTTAGTTATTGGTATCTAGTGCAGAATTATAATAAAGGCAGAATTACAATTGTAATTCCTGAAGGCCTATTGCATCTCCTTTCCCACTTTCTCATTGCAAAAATGCTGCTAACTTTAATCTAACTCACAGGCCGTTTTCTAGGTATATGGTCCTAGATTTCCTACGTTTTGACAGTAGAACTATTCATTGCTATACATAATGCTATGGCACATTGCCATCCAACGGTACAACTGGAAAAAATGACTAGTATAGGTATGCACCTGGCTATTGTGAAGGCTTTGTAGTGTTTTTTAGTCCTAATGTATCCCCTCAACCAATTCTTGTGGCATGAAAAAATAGTATTTATTTTGTGACAGTGCCCTTGACCATCCTCCAGTCTGCCCTGAGTGCATGTCTATAGAATGCATTGTGGACCAGTGTAACTGTATCGTTCTCTGGCAATACTGCGTATTAAAATATTTTTTGCAAATTGACTTATTCCACAGTGACTCATTTGTGAACAGATGCTAAGTTACTCATCTGTGGGTTGCATTTTTCCCTGCAGGGTATTTTCTGATGGTTTAGGCATATTTGCCAGGACAATGCCACCTGCTTTTCTTAGTATCAGGAGGGTGCGTGTAGGTACACAGACAGCTTACTCTACTGTCTGCTCCAGGCAGAGTAGTTGTACTATACTATAATACACTATAAATACGCAGTATTTCTTGTGTAAGTTGCCACAGATGATCCAGATAAAGGATCTTGATGTTTAAGAAAGGATTAGTGGAACAAAATGTGAAATATTACACTTAAGAGATATATCTGTGTTTTGCCTTTATCCAGAGATAATAAATAGAAGCAAGTTTTAACTGTTACTACATCACACAGTCAGTGGAAGTAAAGTAGCTGCGCTATAGTAGCAGTTCCCAGTTCATTTATTCTTTTTTCCATAGCAGTAAAAGATGCGGAGGAGGAGGTGGAAGTGGTTTTTTGTTTTGTTTTGAAGAGGGGAGATGAAAAAATAGTTCCTGAAAAACAGTAGGAGTTCCAGTTAAGGATGGTGTGCTAATAGTAAGTGCTAGGCTGGAATGTAAGCATACTTTCATCCGTTAAGGACTTATGTGTGTTCATTTCAATACCAAAGAGTTGCATTTTCCATATTCTTAAAGCAGATGGCTGTAGTGCGCCTTGACTTTGCAGCTTAGCTGCAAATTTTCCATGTTTAATCTTAGTTAGTGGTTTTAGGTTCATTCTGAAACGTTAAAGAAACAAAATTACAAAAGAGGAAACACCAGATAGCTAGGAGTCTATGATTTGATATTTGATATCATTTAATGACTTTAAACAAGAACAAAGCTGGTAGATAGCAGTTACAATAAGATCAATCTTCTGGGTGGTGACAAGGAATAATTATATTATTTGTCCCCTTAAGAAGTATGCACGCAATTGAATCCATTTATTACTTCCACCAATAGGTAGATGTACAGCCACTTCCAGGAAAGCAGAGCTCATCATACACAATAGTTTATTGGGAAGACGAAAACCATTTTCTCCAATTTCCTCCTTCCTTACCTCAGCTTTTATTGCCAAGAATGATGCCATATGGTATGGGACAGCATAGTTTAGGTCATCTGTCCTGGTTCTGTCCCTTCTGAGCTCCTTGTGCATATCAAGCTGCTTACTAGCAATGAGAAGTAGAAAAGTCCTCAGTGCACACAGTGCCTAACACCAACTAAAACATCAGTGTGCTAATGCTATTTTATTAAAAAATACAAAATACAGCTTTATATGAGCATCTTTAAAGAAAATAAACTCTATCCCAGCACAAACTATGGCAACTGGAGAGTGATAGTAGGTAGCAGCAGCTTATTTAGGTAGCTTTTTTGTGGTTTCTACTTAATCTATACTGTAATTCCTATCCCCAAATGTCTTGAGAGTCTCTCTTCTTAACAGACTATACATGCTGTTCTCTATATTGCTTGACTACTCTGTTTTTAATCTTAACTTTGGAGAGAAAGGGAAGTTATTAAAAAAAAAAAAAAGACAAAAGACAAAAGACATCTGTTAATGAATCCATTGTAATGACAAATTCTGTCATGTTAGAGCAAATCTAATCAAAGATTCTTACTCTGCTTCCACTCACATCTCATGTGTGATTTATATACATGGGAAATTCAAAGAAATGTGACTACAGTTGGCTAACTTTAAGTTGTGAAGAATTTATTTCTTTGGAGTGAATGCTGTAATATTATATGTAATATAAAAATATCCTACTTACAATACTATCAGTGGCTCTGTTAAAAGTTGCAGTCTTTACCTAGGAAAAGCACTTTCTCTGAAGATATTTTAAGTCAGGGAGTGGAGGACTATCCAAATGCAAACTGGAATTATCCATCATATTGGGCCCTTGTTATCTTAATAATAAATCAGTATGGTATCAGTAGACCATTCATACAAGCAAGTTCTGTTATCTTGGAAATTTAATGAGGAAAAGGTTTTAAGGAAATCTGTTCCTGAAGCCTTACAAATTTGGAATGGGAAATCTTGAATTTCAGCTATATATTTTTTTAATGCTAATTTAGTTGACGAAAGTTATGATACCAGAGAGATCAAAAGGTCCTTTTTCTCATGTCTTCTCTTACTCATTTATTACTTTATTAACCAGGTTATTTCTCACTACTCTTCCTGTTCAGTTTTTTGTTCACCTGCTTTCCTGGTTCTAAGTCCCCAAGAAGTGCGTGTGCCAGCACTTTTAAAATCAAGATATATAGTTTTTCGTTTACTTTTAAAAAGGAACACAGTGTGTGCCAAAATAATCTCAGACTACCTGCATATTTATGAATTCAAACATCATTCTGCATTTGAAGATAATAACAAATTACGTCGTTAAATATTATCTAATTAGTTGGTTGCTTTTCTGTGGCTAGTTTCTTCCCACACAGCAGACATAAACACCAAATGAGAAGATGAAGGTGTCAGAAGAACTTTTCTTCATGGGAAAACTGGCAACTAAGATCAAACATGATTGAGAAAGCTAGTCAGTATGCCTTATTCTTTTCCACTTAAGTCAGAATTAAAGGCACCAAACAAACATCATATCTTTTGCTGTTGCTTTCAAAAAATATTTTTTTTCTCCTGTGAATTTGATGGTATTGAAAAGTAAAAAAGCAAAGCACAGGAAACAAATGATTTTTTCCCCTTAGCTCTTATTTTTATAATACACCTTTTTTTTTTTTTTTTTTTTTTTTTTTTTTTAAACATGAGTTGTTAAAGAGCTTTAAATAAGGGAAAATCCCTCTGTGGCTACAGAATACTCATCTCTCTGCCAGAGGGAAAAGCAGCACTTCATCAAATACTTTCTCGTGGATTTAGGGCATCTCTCACATTCTCATCTTTCTTCAGCTGCTTGTAAAATGATAGGCCTGTGGATGTGAAGTAGCTGGAGATATTAAGGTTCTAATTGCTTAGAAGCCCCATCACTGTGTTTTTCTGCATTGTTGTGTTGAGGGACATGGTTTATTGAGAACTGTTAGTGATAGGTCAATGGTTGGATTGGATGATCTTGGAGGTATTTTCCAATTTTCCAACCATGGTGATTCTGTGATCATTTGTTTCCCACATTGAGGAAAAATAATTAAACTGGAGACATACAAATGTTCTGTTGATATATTTACATGGTGAATTTAACAAATGTGTTCAGATTTTCTCTGCCACTTCTATCCTGTTTTCAGCTAATGCTTATTAATGTTAGATTTTTAAAATAAAAGTAGAGTGAATATGTTAGGAAAGGAAAATTAAAAAACATGATTGCTATTTATAATTTCATGTTGTTTAAGGATGAACTAATTAGATCTTACAGTGTTTAATCCATCCACAAGCATGAAAACATCCAACTGCTGATTAACTGCATCTCATAAACATTCAGTTGTTGAAGATTTGAGTTAAAATGTCAGGACACAGTAAACATTCGTGAGTTTCCTTTTTTTTAACATTTATACAATCTTTTTACAGGAGCAACCAGAGGCCAGGAAAAAAAATCCCATGCAAAAACACGGTATGAAATATACTTAAAAATCACTTCAATTATTTTCCTACTTATATCCTTGTTATTTGGCATATTGGAAGTCTTCTACCTTTGAAATATCTTCCAGCTGTGTTATTACTGACTGCAGCTACGCTCATGTTTAGATTTTAATGAAGTTTTTGTCTGGCGGTGTTAGCAGGCTCACAGAGGTGTGCGCTCTTTCACTGTAGGATAACATATGAGGTTGCTCAGGTAGGCATCCTCCTTGTGCTGTTGTGGATCTAATCCTTCATGAACATCTCTGGGGTGAGAGAATAGAATTTCTGTTTGCATTCAATTCTTAGACAAGCAGTCTCTATTGTGGAAATGAATTTTAGTGTGTGAAAATGATAATGTCTGCATTTAGTTGAAATGATTGGAAAATCACTGATTAGTGAGCATAAGATACAAAATAAATTTATATAGAGCGAGTCACTTTTTTTTGGTGGTTAGAATTTGTAAATATTTTAATAAAATCTGGTGATAGTGTAAAAAAAAAAAAAAAGAAAGAAAAAAAGAAAAAAAGCAGAAACCATAGCAGTCCATGTCACAATACAAAAGTGTGTGAAAGGTAATGGTTTAAGTTCTGATTCCTTACTTATTTTAAACAATACTTTATTCTACCAGATGACAATTCATACATTTTTCACTTTCCAGTAATATCTTTACAGTCTGATTTGCTTTCAGAGATTAAAAGTTCAGAAAAAAAAAAGCCATTGGAGAGCTAAACTTGGGCTTACACAAATAGTAAATTTAATTGTCTTAGAGTATGCATTTTCTTTGAAGCAGGTATGAACAACTACTGGGAATTGCACTAATTTAAATGTGTGCTTGCTATAAAATCTTCAAGAAAATTGGACATTAGACATGATTAAATTGGTTTGTGGATGAAAAATGTTTAATATCAGAGTGACAATTCAATTGTCTGAAATGCACAGTAATTTCTTTAGACAAAGCTCTAATGTTTCAAATACTTTCTCTGCCATTCATCTATAATTAGTCTTATATGTATTATTAGATTTACTCTAGAAAGGGAATGAATTTACTGTAACACCAAATTGGAAAATGAATATTTAATATCCTTTTGGCTTTCTTATTCCTTTTCATTACAGGAAACACAGAAGTAAAAGGTCTTGAATGACTGTTACTGAAAATCTGGTACCAGGTGTTTCATCATGCTATGATATCACAGCTCCCACTGAATTACAATCATATTTTCATTGTGAATTTGACAACAGTCAAATTTGTCAAGTCAGCAACCTCTGCTCCTAAATAGTGACTTCCTTTATTGAAGAAAAACTGTCTTCATACATTGTTTTTGGCTGATAGAGTTCATTTTCTTTATAGCAGCCTGTATAGTGCTATGCTTTGCATTTGTGTCCAAGCAGTATTGATAGCACACCACTGCTTTAGCTGTCACTGAACAGCACTTGCACAGAATCAAGGACTCTCTTTTTTCCATTCTGCCCCCCAGGCAAGTAGGCGGGGGGTGGGTAAGAGGTTGGGAGGGCACAGATGGGTCAGGTGTCCCAAACTGATGAAGTGGAATGTCATGCCCCTCAACAAACGGGAGAGCAGTTTGCCAGGGCTTTACCTTGCTCAGGGATTTGCTGGGTATCAAATAGCTGGAGATGAATGACTGGCTTTTGAATCACTTCTTTTGCTTTGCTTTATCTTTTTTTTCTCTTTTACCTATTAAGCTGTTTTTATCTCTTTCCACAGATATGTGGTGTTTAGCTACTGAGGTTAACTCAAAACACCCAGTCCAAAAAGAAACATACAAATCACCACTGGGATAGTAGTGTGGGATTCATGGTGAAAGCAGTCTGTTTACAAAATATTGTTATCTTAATGTTCCTGAAGAAAGGCATATCTGTAATCAAGCATACTATCAGAAAATAGTGCAGATGTCAAAATATCTAACATGATATTATAGTATTTTGTAGCGTGCGGTAGGCATAAAGGACACCTCTATATTCAGTCCGAAGTCCAGGGCACAATCTCCACACAGAGCTTTCACATCTGTGCTATATTTTACTGCCTGGTTTCCAAGCAGCCTTTGTAAAGAGGAAAACATATCTGGCTCTTCATAATACTTGCGATCATTGGCAAATAAAGTTTAGCAAGGTCACTTCTGACAGTTATAGTTTACTTAGACAAAATTACAGATTATATTTAGTAATGGGATTGTGCCGAACCAAAATCAAAACCAAAAAGATTTGTGGCAGAAAGGATTTTCAAGTTGGAATCAAGTGTGTGTTATGAATAGAAGTGGGGAAAAAAAGTAGAATCATAGAATCATCAAGGTTGGAAAAGACATCCAAGATCATCCTGTCCAACCGTCCACCTATCATCAATCTTTCCCACGGAACTGTGTCCCTCACTACAACATCTAAATGTTTCTTGAACACCTTCAGGGATGGTGACTCCACCACCTCCCTGGGCAGCCTGTCCCAGCTGAATGATCAGGTGATCATTCTTTTGGAGAAGTTTCCTAACATTCAGCTTGAATCTCCAGTGGTGAAATTTGAGGCCATTTTCTCTGGTCTTTTTGCTAGTTACATGGGAAAAGAGGCTGGTCACACCTTCCCTTCAGGTAGTTACAGAGAGTGATAAGGTGTCCCCGAGCCTTCTCCTGCAGAATAAATAGTCCCAGCTCCCTCAGCAGCTACTCCTAAGACTTGTGCTCCAGACCTCTCACCAGCTTAACTGCCTTTCTCTGAACAGACTCCAGAGCCTCAGTGTCTTTCTTGTAGTAGGGACCCAAAACTGAAAGTCCTCAAAGCGCAGCCTTGCCAGTGCTGAGTGCAGAGGTATGATCACTTCCCTGTTCCTGTTGTCAGCACTATTTCTGATACAAGCCAGGATGTCATTGGCCTTCTTGGCCCCTGGACACACTGCTGGCTCATGTACTGCTGTGCGTCAGCCAATATCCCCAAGTCTTTTTGTGCAGTTTTCCAACCACTCTTCCCCAAGCCTGTAGCGTTGCCTGGGGTTGTTGTGGCCAAAGTTCAGGATCTGGCAGTTGTTCTTGTTGAACTTCATCCTGCTGGCAACAACCCAGCTATTCAGCTTGTCCCAATGCTTCTGTAGTGTTTTCCTACCCCCAGGCAGTAGTCTGTATAAGGGAAAAAATGTGCTTTAACATCTGGTCTCAATACCTGAATCCCATGCAAAATGTTTGATGTAATTCCAGCTCAATCTGTTGATTGTTGTCAAATTGTGAACCATCACTTTAAAACAGTTTATGATGAGGTAGCAGTATTGTTTTCTAAGTAAATGACTGAAATGTCTTAAGTGAATAAATGATGAATAGTGTAAAGCATCTTGACTGAGGTCTGGCTCTTCACTGTATGCTGTCAATGAAATTGAAAGACTGCTTGCTCATCCAAGCTTCTACAAACAGACAATGGGAGTGAATAGGAGTATTTTTAAGAAAATCTTTGTGAGTGTGGGCTTTGTTACATGCAGAAGGTGCAGAGTAGTATAAAATACAGAGGTCAGTCTGAATATAAGCCTCCTATTCATTTCTGTGGAAATTACAACAGATAAAATGAGCACCAATAACACTATGTGACAGAAAAAATTTTCAGGTACAAAACTGTTTTTCAACACAGTCACCACCATCAGCACCTGTTGTGTACAAGGCCCTCCATGCTGTACTCATAAAAATCTGCACCAGCGGAGGTGGCCCATTATCTCACAGCTGCTAGGATGGTGTCATTGCTAGGAAAATGTTGTCCATACAGTCCATCTGTAATGAGCTGAACACATGGAATTCAGAAAGCACCAAATCTAGACTTTAATGTGGATGTGGTAGGCCAGTCCAACCAAGATTAGCAGCGTGCTCCACATTTTTCAGTCTGGTATGGGACCTGGAGTTATTGTGTTGCAAGACAGGGGTTGCTTTCTCTGGCCTGACTCTAAAAATTTGAGCATTCAGCTTAACAAGTAACACGATGTCATAGTGGTCAGAGTTGGTAGTTTGACTGGGTTCCAGGAAATCTATAATGTTCACCCTTTTGCTATCCCAAAAGACAGTGCACATCACTTTAAATACTGAAGGCTGCATCTTGAGCTTTTTCTTTGCTGGGAAATTCACATATCGTCGTTCCATGCACTGACATTTTGACTCTGGCTTGTAGTGGCTATACTGTAATATTATAGTTTGGTATTCAACTTTCAGCATAGCTGCACTTAGTTACTGATAATGATATTTAATAGATGCATGGAAATACTAGCAAGTTACATTCTCTGAAGGATTCTTGTACCTCTTAATCTACTTCTGATTAATATGCAGAAATTGTTCACAGACCAACTACTTTGCATGCAATAGTTTGTTTTTATATATTAGCAAAAATAAGGTTTCCCTTTTGTTGTTCCTTATACAATTTCCTAGTGTCACAGAAATGTGTTGAATCACTGGCAATCCTTTTTAATGTGTCTGAAATACAGAAAAGACTTAATGAATGGGCTAAAAAGCAGTTTGTGTTTTACTAGCCTGCCTGTAATAAAATGTATGCGAAGAATTGAGGATCTCTTCTAGTGAAGTTTTCAAAGTAAAGGTTTCATAGTAAGTAATAAACCTAAAAGTTGCAAAGCTATGCTAGATCTTGCACCTTAGCCATCTTATTTTTGTTGTCTTGGGTATTTTTTCTGTATATTTCAGTGAAGACCTCTGCATTATGAGTAATTTAATATCATTTGTGCTCCTTTAATAGATAATACTACTAGACTAGGTTAGAAATACAATATCTTTGTTCAGCTGTGCCGTTTACCTGCAGGCTGAGCTGGGATATTTTACTTTCTGCTCTCTGTCCCATTTTAGAAAGTAATATTAACATTATTTTCATCATACAGTGTTTTGTCACATCTTTGTTGAAATTGCTCAAACCATATCTACAAATTTACTGGTCTGTAAAAATTAATATAATTTTATTTTGATTAGTACTGTGGGTCTATTTATATATCCTGGAGCAGGACATAAGTTTTATTCATAAAGATATGCAAAATTACAAAGCATTTCAAACCTTTTTTTTTTCTCCCTTTACACCACTAAGTAATTTTAGAACAATTCTATTAACTTCTATTACCTTTCTTAAAAAAAATCAGCACTTAATTTACATACTGATTAAACATCTTCCACGCCTTTCTAAATTATTCTTAATTATAAAGGTTGTTTCCATAGTTACAATTTATATGTTCATTTCATAGTAGATTTATTTCTACTTATTCAGCTCATTCCATTTATCTGCCTTATTTGTTATTTGAACTACACATAAACTTGAAGGCTGTTTATCGCTTACAGCTTTTGGGAAGGAAAAAAATGTATTAAGATAGAGATTAAAAGTGTTTAGTATGCAGCTAGCTCAATTACCAGGGAATATCATTTAGACTTTTCTCTTTAATAGAGATACTGACCTTTGAAGAGAGTCTATAAGAAAATAAACCAAAGAATCAATTAGATTGTCCTAGAATTCAATAAAATACAATAAGCACCATTTAAAATGTGTAATAATTTTTAACTAACAACCATAATTTTTACTAGGTTTGTGAAACATAGATAAGTCATAGAGACATTTAAAACACTTCTAAACAATTGTAATGCTTAAATAAGTCCATTAATATTTTAATTAAAGTTGCAAAATATTGTTCATTTCTCTTTTATTATGCTTATTTCTTCATGGAGGGAAGACTTTGTGATTGTTACTTCGGTCTGTATATCACTCCAGATCCATTTCATGCTTCAGCTGTATAATTAAGTCACTTGCGCTAGACTTCCCTGAAATACTTAACTACACTTACAGGTTTGTTCTGCTTCTTTTTAACAGAAGTGACCTAATAGAATTTTAAAAACCAGAATAAATTCTATGGCGGATGTTCTGCTGCTTGGAATTAAATACACAAATACATATACATTCTACAGCACATTATACATATATTTAATCACATGCTATTGGAAATGCCAGTGGAATTCTTTTCATTAAGTGGTCACCTTCAGAACTAAAATTTAAAATGGAATATTTTCCCTTAAAAACACTATGCACGCACACAAAGAAAACTCCTTTTCAGTGTAAAGGCACTCTTTTTTTCACCTGAACTGAGCGAATGTACAGTCCCGGACAAAAGTTATGTTTGCACTTCACTGTTGTGTTTTTGTTTTTTGTTTGTGTTTTTTTTTGGTCACTTGTTTTTTTCATCTATTGTTAGACTTGTTTTCGTAAGTCTAGTGACACTCCAATACTTCCTCCAGGGCTACTGCTCAGAACATGGTTTTGGGTCAATAAACGTCACTCACAGATGTGATTTTTCTTTGACCCATTGAGAGTGAAGGGACCCAGAGGTGTTGTGCATGTCCCGAGCATCTCACAGGAACCAGTGTAAATCTTGTCACTTTCTTTTCACTTGACAATTCTGTGTCAATGAGGAGCTATCCATCTATATCTGCACTCTAGAAATAAGGGAGATTTCCTTTAGTGTTGTTAGATAATACATTAAAATTCCCGTGTTGTAACCTATGTCCTTTTTAGACAGTGTTTTCATGGTGAAGTGATCACAAACTTAAGCCCCTGAAAACTAGCAACATAAAAGACACAACTGGCAAATTAACAAAACATGAAAACGGACCTCAAAAAAAGAACCTTAGAATAAATAGTGTGGTGAACTTATAAACTGTATATGTCAATTTCTTTAAAGTGTCCTCAAGTATGAGGCCTACTGACACTTAGTAGAAATGACCTGACAGCTCACTTGTGAATAACACATTTATTCTCAGGCTGTGCGTAAAACCTTTACAACTTGCTTCAATCTCATTTTTACTGAGTCACTGCAAAGCAGTTTCAAGGTTATTTATTTTCTGAGTTTGAATACATTAGATTCAGCTTTTGGCAGTTGCTGTTGTTCAGTGATACAATGCTGAGCTAGTCAAGAATGCTATTAAAAAAAACATGCCAAACTTTTAACAGAGCTCGGTCATTGATAAAGTACAGTTACTATCCATCTCTTACTTGACTGAAATGTTCTTTTTGAAAACAATTTTTCACCAGCCGTTACCTTAGTTTGAAAGTGGTATTTTTCTCTCAGTTGGGGCTACTCTTTTATTAATCCATTCCTTAGAAAGCCATGCAGAAATGAATTATATCCTTCAGTATGACTGGAGAGTGGTACTAAGGAAGACTGCAGTTGCACAGCTTAAGGTGTGAATTCTGCACTTTCGTCTTACTGCCCAGCTCCCCACTGAGACTGGGGAGCTCCTGCGTCTTCAAGTTCAGCCTTTAGGGAAGGTGTAGACTGAACTGTGATTACTGAATCAGCTAAACTGTCTTCTCCCAGGGGCCAAATCAAACGTTGACATCGTCAGTTGTATTCAAGCTGGATCTGGAAATAAGATTCTAGATTACTTTTCGTAGCATGAGGCATCTGCCTGAGGTCAAAAGGTTGACACTGCACACTGTTTGTAGACATAAGCTGTTATGCTATTGTCTAAACTGCTTTGGTTTCTAGCATAGTAACAACATTTATCAGTTTCTGCCTTCATTTTGGTCCTTACTCAGGCAGTCATTCTGTGTCACGTTTATGTAATCTTTCCCTTCTTGCAGTTCCTGGATTTTGCTTTAGGATATAATGATGTACAAGCAAACAAAAAAATCAAGATCTCTCTAAAACAATTTCTAGCCTGCAAGGAGTAAAGGGGAAACAATTTCATACAGGGGTGACCAAAAGCAAAGTACAAAAATATTGCATGCATATTTTGCATCACAGCATCTGTGATACTTTGAGAATTTTCTTAAGAGGTTATCTTTGAAGACCTCTGGCTTCTACTCACCATCTCACACATTGTCCTCTGACACTGACTATCCCATTTCTTGACACACTCATCTCAAGTTTCCCAGACTTGTTTCTTATGCATCCAAATTCTGATTGTGGCTGTTTTAATCCTTGTCCTTTGAATCAGATTAACTGCATGTTTGCCACCATATTGTGATTTTGTGGGTTCTTCTGATAAAATGAGAAATTCTTGTTATTATGAAGGTCTTTACATTGCTTGCTTTTCCAATTACAGTTATGATTAGATCATAAGAAGTCCATCTCTTTTTTTCCTGATCTCTGAAAAGGAAAGTAGAGTAGGCTTCTCCAAGGTACAAAATTATCTAGAAATGTCTATGCTGTAGAAAAGACTAACAGAATAGACAACTTCACAGAGTAGATTTTATAGCGGCACTCTAAATTACCTTTCGCTTTCCTTTTCTCTAAGTGTTAATGAAATAGCCTTCTGTTCTCCATGGGTTCATATAAGGGTGAGAGAGATACAGGTAATGGAGTATGCCAGTGGGTCATAAACAATTTATTTTACTTAAATTATGACTGAACATTTGTTCTACTGTGTGGCTATGAGGCTTTTTGATTGACAAAACGCAAGCTATGTGATTCAAGTGTTTTAGGTTCCTTAAATAAAGATGGCATAAGGAAAGACGATACAACAAAAAGAACATCTGTTTTAAATCCTCTGGGACATATCTTAATATCATAAGAGAAAACCAGATGAAATATTCTGTTTTGAAGAGCCATTCCAAGTACAATAATGTATTACATTTTCCTAAAGTTTTTTTCCCCCTTGATGCAGTCAACATTTTGAATGTTTACATTGAATTTATACACTGTGAGCTTTCTCACTTAATCTTTACCACTGTTTTTTTGTAAATATAGAATATCTGTAAATTTTGCTGATATTATAATAAACCTATGCAAGAGACTGTACAAGAACAACAAGAATTGCATTTTCTAAATGTAAATACAGTACATTTTGCTGTATTAAGGATTGCTTAGAAATAAAATTTTTACTAATACTAGTAAAATATACCAGAAAGCCCTCCCAAAGACACCTGATAATGACTTCTTTAGACATGGGGTCATTTACTGTCTTATGCAGTGTATCATTTTTATTTATTGAATTGTAAGAAAACTCAAAACATTTCTGTTGTGAAACGTGAGATCAGTAAATGAACTTCACTACAGGTCTGTGGCAACCAAATAGTCATCTTCTGATGGAACACATAGTCCGTGGTTAAGCAAAAACAATTACTTGATAGCCAGTGAGAAAAAAAGTGTTTTTTGTTCTTAAAATACAAGTAAGAGGTGAAGAGAATCAAAGGTTATTCACTGCTCATTTCAGAGTAGGATTTTATTTCCGTAGTGTGCATTTATTGCTTCAATCCATTTATATAGATAGATAAAGATATATAATTTTACTCTCTTCTGCAGTCAGTTGTTGATTTAATAACAAGCAGAATTAAAATAGATAGTACTTATGAAAATCTTAGCTTCTACATTAATTACAGTCAATGGCAGGTTTTCTAATGCTTTAACCAAGCTTTGGGCCAAGTTTTAATTAGAGATTCATGAAGCTGGATAATCTGTCTTTCAAGAAAGTGCCATCTCCCGTGCCTGAGGTATGCCTTCACATACCTCAGATTTTATTGAGAGATTGTCTTTGAAGACCTCTGGCTTCTTCACCATCTCACACACTGTCTTCTGCCCTCTGCCACTGACTATCCCCTTTCCTGACCCACTTATCTCTAGGTTCCCAGACTTGTTTCTGATACATTCATCTTCTGTTATAGTTCACTAATTGCGGCTCCTTTGATCCTTGTCCATTGAATCAGTTTCCTCTAAAAAATGAGTTATGTTTCAGTCCCCCTCCTGGTTTTTATTTTCAGCTCCAGTGTGGCCCTCAAATGCCACTGCAAAACAAGAATAGTATGCTTGCTTTTCTCCTCTGCCCTGGACTAGGAATGTAGGGGAGTATGTGGTTTGTTCATAGATCGCTTGCTTTCCTCTGACAGCTGCAAAAGAAGAAGCCAAGAGAGAGTTTTCAGTAATTTCTAGTTTCTTTGCTCCACCAAG
Source organism: Phasianus colchicus (assembly GCF_987193195.1). Taxonomy (NCBI): domain Eukaryota; kingdom Metazoa; phylum Chordata; class Aves; order Galliformes; family Phasianidae; genus Phasianus; species Phasianus colchicus. The sequence goes on along the minus strand of NC_143438.1, from coordinate 21,792,890 downwards.
TATTTAGAATTTCAAGTTCAGAGGCTATACAATAGTCCTTATGCCCCAAACCAGACTTTTTCCAACATAATTCATCAGCATTAGAATTCTTTCGGTATTTGGCAAACTTCTCCCTTGTCTCCCCACCATAAACTTGTTCTTGAGAACAAACTTGAATGCTCACAGACTGTTAATGAAGATGAATGCTTCTCCTTTCTTCCCAGATCTAAAAAATTAACTTGGGAAGTATAGACAGAATGACAGGCAAAGTCATTACCAAATGAAAATAAAACTGTTAACTAAAAATGTTAGAAGATACTAAGTTCAGCAAACCAGCAGAGAAATTATTTCTCTGCTACCCTCGGAAACTTATTTAGATACTTTTTCATCCATATAATTGCTGTCTTGCAGCCACATTGTATTATTTACCCTGTTCTTATGACATTTTTTTTTTTCCTGAAGATCAGAAGTGCTTAATTTTTTTGCCTGATTCTGTGATTTCAAATTACATTTGAAAAAAGCAATTCATGTCAACAAGTTGACATATTGCAAAATGCCGTGCTCCTGCCTCTGATCACAATTCTGGTAACGCACTCAACAATCTTACTATGTTATTTGTTAAGGAAAAAAAAAAAGTGTCAGATTGATCCAACTGTCTGTAATCGAAGGTGGAATATTACTTCAAGAGGCTGAAGAATGAATGTGTCCTCAATAAGCTGCAAGTAGCAATTACAAACTTTCTTTTATTTGTTCCAGTAGAATATGGGCTAAAGATCAAAACTGAGACTTGCTCTCAAAGCAACTATCAGTGAAGTTTGCTTCAAGGAAACAAACTTTCTCTCTTATCTGCTTCAGAGTAATGACTGTAGCCTTCATTGCGTTTAACTGCAGGTCTTTCAAATTCAGTTGACAAAACTGACATCAAATTGACAAAGAGAGTACTTTATCTATTTTGAGATGGAAGTAGGGTGGCTTTTTTTCTTGGTCCTATAGGAAAGACATACTTCATGCTAAACAATCTCATAAATTCACTTTACCCCATTCATCTTTTGCTATAATATTTTAAGGGAAGTGACATTTAAGAAGCCATATCTTATCTCCCAGCAAAGATTAATTCATTCAGAATGTATATTGAGCAGTTCATTTATAAAAGGCTGTCAGTGTCACTCAAGAGAGTTAACTATAATCCAGTGAGGCTGTACTCCTTGTATTAACTAGTATATGATGAAGTGTCTCATATTCTTTGCACATTAAGTTTCAGGTATCATTCAACCTGACTGTGCTTTTTCCTAACAGTAAAAAGGATGTGTATAGGCCTTTGCAGTATAGCTTAAAATTTTCTTAGATAATATATGGAAGAAAGAAATGGCTTGATTGAGATTTCAGAAATAATAGATACAAATGAGAAACAACATAGGAAAAGCTGTTTGTAATCTTATTCTGCTATGCAGAATGGAAGTGTGACATTATCTTTACTTGAGCGGCCACTACTGCAGTTTGTGTACTGTTTGGTAATCTCAACCTTAGTAGCTCAAATAATCCGAGATTGTTCTTGAAGTTTTGTCTACACAAGGGTACGTGAGAGTTAAAGTGCAATCTCATCCATATCGTAGTACTTGAACTGAGAACTGCAGACAAAGTATTAGTAAATCTTTCAAATATGGATACTTTTTAACCAGCTCTTGCCTGTTGCATATGCCTTTTAATACATGTTTTGAAATTATTTTAAATTTTACTTCCTTTTGCAGTGGAAAGGGCTATTTTTTATATAACATTATTAAAAATTAAAATCGTTGCTGGAGAAAAATTACTGTTTAAGGTTCTGAGCTCCCCCCTGGCTTCAACTCCTGCCCCACCACAGGCCGTACCTCTGCTCTCCCAGAGATACAAATGCTGCTCACTAACACATACAAACAACAGTTTTTTGGTCTCAGAATAAATGGAACCTAGTTTACCAGCTTAATCAAACTGTTTCAATATTCACCTTCAATCTAGTCATATTAAATGTCAGATTATTGACACTGTCAGTAATAAAATGAAGTACAAAATCCCTGGAAAGTTGCTATCTTTGTTTCAGCCTCTGAATACTGCCAAGAACTCTGGAAACACTCTTGTCAGTGTTAAATCATTTCTGCCCATGTGAACCTGCATTGGTCAAAGAAGTGACAAGGTCCTTTCTGTCACTGATAAATTATCCATGTTGCTTTTGGCTTTGCAGTGTTTGAGATACCTTCCCTGACTTTGAAGAAGCCAGCTCAAGGATAAGAATCACTATAGCTGTGATGCAGACTCTGAGGTTAAATTTCTCAGGATATATTATGCTCCTATAGCCAAGGCTACACTACTTTCAGTATTCAAGCCAGCTGGTTTACTGTAAAGTCTACTGTCTGTGCTGCAATTAAAATTGCCAAGTGAGGTCATTAAGCTATGACAAGCTGATCATTAAGGTAGTAATTTGCATCAAAGACTGATGAATTTTCATGACTTTTTTTGCGTGTTTCTACTTGGAATAATATTTTTTTTCAGCTCCTTGCAGCTGAAAATAATGCCTAAGTTATACGAAATTTTTAATACAAAAAATTATAGCAATCATGTTTTAGACAATTCTAAATATGTAAGTAATGTTACTTGTCAATTACCCTGTTTTTGCAGGTCTACCTAGGGAATTTACAGACATGCATTCAAAGCATGAATATATATGTAGCATTTCACTGAGTGATTTCCATTTCCCATTATTTGACCCCTTTGCTGGAGAAGATTTTCTTTTGAGTAGTCCATATTCATCCTTGATTCTATTTCAAGGAACGTGAAGATTGTTTGTAGATAACTTAGAAAAATAGGATTGGGGTAGACTATTTCAGAGAGACAGGAAAAGAACGTATGTATATCTTATGACACTGACCTTATATTCTGTCTCTTTAGTACATTATTATTAATTATATATATATTTTGTGCAGAAGTGGCTGGACTATTATCTGCGTGGTGTTCGGTGTTTTTGTTATATATATTTGTTTATTTTGTTATTTTTTTCAATTTCTTGAGCATATTTTCTAGTATTGAATTGCTGCTTTTTAATATATTTGTTTCAGAAATATAAACCAGATTGAAAATACTTAATAGATTCTAATTTTATAGCCTTTTCTTGGAAGTTTCCAATGTTTTTTCAGATGTACTTTGGGTCTATTTCATCATATTGTATATGAATTCAGTGTCCTTAAAAGACTTCCATGTTCACAGAGAAATTTCCACGTATCTTGGGTTTGTATTTCTTTGCAGGATACCTTTGCAATATCTGTGTTAGTTATATTACCTTTTTATACTACTCCAAAAGTAATGCTTCCTGTTTTATAATGTGAGAAGGCAGATATTGATAGTATGGCAGTATCCCACCAGTATTCCATCACATTTTGTTGTAATGGCAGCAGAGAAGCGGTTGAACAAAATGGCATCTGATATGAAAGTGCAGATGAAGCAAAGGTGTGGGATTGAATTCCTCTATGTGGGAAAAAATGGCATGGCACCCATTGACATTCATCAATGCTTGCTGAACATTTATGAAGTCCAAACAGTGGATGTGAGCACAGTGAGGTGGTGGTTGATGCATTTTAGCAGTGGCGACAGTGATGTGAAAGACAAGATGTGTTTCAGACGGCCATGCAGATTTTTACAAGCGCAGTATGTTGGCTCCTGCTCATTGCTGGTGAAAATGCATAGCTGAAAGTGTTTTGTAGCTTAGAATTTGCTCTATTGAGTAGTGTTTTTGTTCTCTTTGAATCTGTTGTAGTTTCCATGGAAATAAATAGGAGACATTACTTTCAGAGTGACATACATATATGATGACCTGCTGTCATGCCTGATGTGTATATGATCAGGCTTCTTCCTTTGATGAATGCCAGAGTAACCTTTTGTTGTATTCTTCTGTTGATGTCTGCTGTATCTGGAAAGATTAAGGATTTCTACTTTATATCTTTCTACTATATTTTTTCTACTATATCTTTCTAACATATCTTTCTGCCAGCGTTTCTATTGCTACTGTTTTTCTGTTGTTGCCGCCGATTCCTGATAAAATGTACACAAAAGGAAGGACTGTATTGTTTGTTTTTCCTATATTTCTGGTGTCTCTTTTTCTTGTAGAAGCACATTAATACAACATAGTAAGGTTTGTGAGCTGACAGAAAAGGTGATAAAATTTTTTGATCACTGATATTAGAATGAAGTCTCTTCCCGAAATAAGCTGTTGATTGTTTACTTCTTATTTTATTTTATTATATGACAGTGTTTCTTTCACAGTTCCGTAGAATTATAGTCTGTTTTTTTTGTTTGCTTGTTTTGTTTGTTTGATTTTAAATAAGAGTGAGATCTGTTGACTTTGGATGTCTGTAATAGGTAATTCAGACTAGCAAGAGTGAAGTAACCAGATGTTTGGTGTATTATAAATGGTTCATTGATGTATGTGCCAGTTGCATATTTACAGACAAATATTTTATATTTTGTGGCAAACACATAAAAGAGACTGATTTTCCATAAAAATATTATTTGAAAGCCCCTCTTCAAGATTCACTTAACTTTTGACAAGATTTACATTTAAATATTTGGTAATAATGTTTGGATATAGTTGAGTGAACAATTATATCAATTGCTCCATCTCTGCCCCAGCTCTGTTTTTATAGGCTAAAGAGATCTCTAGAATTTCTGTGTTGGTTGTACAGAATCTCTTCCACATCTTTGGTCATCTTGTTTTTGCTCTTCTCTAACCTCTGTCATAATCTTCTGAAGGTGGATGAGATAACATCAAAATTGCACATGTTTTAATGATGGAAGACATCAAGAACTTAAGAAATTCCATAGTTACATCTAGAGATAGATAGGTTCTATCTCTTAGAGAGTTCTTTCCTAATTATCCTTAAAAGCGGATTAGATATTTGCTATTTTGCTATTTGCTGTTCAATAGCAGTAATCTTAGCACAAATCCACGTGTAGCCTACCTTGAAAACTGACAAATTTGTTTTACATCCTTACTTTTTACCAACTACTTTTCCATGCAAGGTCCTTCTCAAAAATTACTAATCCATGCATGATCCTTTCCTCTTATACTTTAAATACTCTATTTCCTACAGAACTCTTGGTGAAAGCCTTAAAAAAATCCTGTTATTAATCCAGGCTGCTTCAGTTGTAGTGATCGGCATTATTCAAATGCTTGCAAAAATTTTCAGTAAAATCCAACGAATCTGTGGCATGTTATTTTCTTTTAAAACAAAAGCATGTCATTTCTTCCTTGCTATGTCATATTTAGTCACATGTTCAGATTTCTGTACTTTATCTTACTTCCTACTGAGATTGTAGAATGGGAGTGTCAGGCTTACAAATAGCTGGATTCTTCAATCTCTTGCTATTTTGCAGTCTTCTGCTACTAAGGCAGTTTCAGGGAAGAGGTTAGTAGTTTAGCTATTTCATTTTTCAGTTCCCTAGGTGATTACCACCTGGCCTTGGCAGTTTGTTTGTTTCTTTTCTTCTTCTTTTTTTTTTTTTTTGAATCGATTTGTTCCACAACCTCTTGTTCCAACATTTCATATTCTGTTCTGTCCCCTGCACATAAGGAAAAGCACCACTCCAAGCCTCCAAGCTCAACAAGAATGAATACAAAAAACGTACTTTGTTTTTCTGCTAAGCCTACTCCTTTTACACATTATGTTTTATATTAGAGTCATTTAATCTTCCTGTAGATTCTCTAGCATCGCTAGTTTCCTGTGGCAACTAGGAACACATAAGCCTGTCCAGCAGTAGAAGAAACTATTAAAAGTGTCTCACATTTTGTTCTAGGTGTAAGTAAGTACATGCTATGCCTCCAGCAACATGTACCTTTGATCCCTCCACAAGCACACAGTGTCTTTAATGTCTCTATTAACTTAAGGATAAACAGCAAGATGCTATTTAGAGATGGATAGTAAGTTAATTATTTTGTATATCAGAACTCATATGCTGCAAATTTTCTAATTTTGTCAACTAATAGGAAAATATTCTGCATAGAAATAAATCTACTAATTAACTTGTTGAATTTAGTCATCTCTTCAGTTATTTGAAAAGGTGTCTTGCAGGTTGCATAACATCAGATGTCTTTGATGAAGTGAAGTTACTTTCAACCAGACAAACAATCTGTACTTCATTTTTCCTTCTTTTTTTATCAAAATCTGGAAAACTTATCTTGAAATTCTAGGAAAAAGGGAGAAAAATACCGTTAAGAAATAAAGAAAGCTAAAAATGAATTAATGATGGCAAATGTGTAATGCTATACTTGAAAGAGAAAGTAAAAGGAACAGAAAGATGAAATAAAAGCATACAATAAAACTTGTGGAAAGGAATATACTTTTTTCCATTTTTTTAAGATATGAATACTTTTCTATTTTTAAATCAGCTTTAGTCACAGGTGATGCTGTTGTTTTTGTTTATGTATTTTATTTTATTTTTCTCCTCAGCTGAAGTTCACTTAACTGTGTAATTGAGGTGTTAGGTGTGTTTTCTGCCTGTTTACACAAAGCAGTTGCATTAAGACATCTGGATAGCGATGAGTTCAGATGGCATGATAAGAGGTGATTGTTTCTCTTGCGGTCATGCAGTTTTTGTTACAGTTATATAGAAAGACCGCATCTTACAAGGTATGTCCATAATTCATGTTCACCAGAACAAGATCATGATGTCTTCAGTTCTTTATGTTTTAAAACACTTGAACTGTAAAGATGGAGTGTAGACTTGTCTGGGGTTAACCCCAGTAGACAGCAAAGCCCCACATAGCCACTTGCTCAATTCCTATCCCAGTGGGATGGAGGAGGGAGCTGAAAAGGTAAAAGTATAAGAAGAGTGGGCTAAGATAGCTTCCTAGGTATAGCAAAAGCTGTTCACACAAGCAATGTTAAACAAATAAAAGGCATTAACTTACTACTTCCTATTGGGAGGCAGATGTCCAGCCCCTTTCCTGGAAAGTTGGGCTCACTTTGCGCAACAGTTTATTGGAACAACAGAGTAACTTTAAATATCTCAGCTTTTATTTATTAGCATAAGGTCATATTGTATGGAGTATCCCTTTGGTCGGTATGGGTCATCTGTCCTTGCTGTGTCATCTCACAACCTCTTATATACATCCAGCCCACTGACTGAGGGCAGCCTGAGAAGCAGAAAAGACCTTGATTCTACATAAGCACTGCTCACAAGAACTAAATCATTGGTGTGTTATCAACATATTTTTCCTCACATATACATAACATGGAACCACACAAATTACTGTGAAGAAAATTAACTCTATTCCAGCCAAAAGTAGTACAAGGCTATACTTCTGAGAACAAATTCCATTTAGAACTTTAAATTCCATTTAGATTATAAAGTTTCATTTGCTTACTCTCAAAAGTAGAATGTTTTTACCTCAGGGAGTGTCTTTACGTAGCTTTTTGAACTCCTTGATTAGTGAGTAGGTAGATATAATGGTAGGTGTGAAGTGTAGTTTAAAGATTAGTGCGTAGGTGTGAAATAATTTAAAATACGGAATTTTCCGTGCTCTGATATGGAAAACTTTATCATTTTAATCTGTAAACCCTATTTAATGCCGGCATAATATTAATAAACTCCTTGTGGTTATTTTTTATTTTATTTTTTAATAAAGATGAGAAAGTATTAAAGTATTTGGAAGCAAGTTCTAATATTATCCGCATTTTTCTGTTCTCTCCTCTACTAAGACTCCTCTCAGTGGATTTGCCTCTGATTCATGATAGCTATTTTTCTTCATATTTTATATGGCAGATCAGCAACTGGCTGTAGACTTTACAGTGATTTGTGGTCATACAGACTTCACAAAAATGTCATGCTACTAACTTATTTGGTATTAGGTTCTCCTCTACAGCAGTCTTTTCACTTAAGATATGTTAATAAAGTATGCTTATTTCAAATTCAAACACCCTGAGGCCTGTAGTTATAGGTTAATGATAACAGCCATGTTTTTATAATACTGTAAACCTTCTGGATAAATAAAATTTAAAAAAGAAAACAGGATATGAATATAATAAAATGATGATGTACCTGCCTTAAGAAGGATAATATAGCGTTACACTCTGTCACTGATGTGTCACATCTGGTATAGTGAAAATAGATCCTAATTCCTTAGCTTTAATTTCTTTTTTCAGAGCAGTTTCAAACTGCTCAAAGAATTAAAATGATGTAGAGAAATGAAGAGAACAACTGAGAATACCCAAACAGTCAGACTTTAATGACTTTGACATGATATTTTTAGATAACACTTGCCTGTTAATACTCATTTAAAGAGAAAAAAAAAAGCTAATGATTTCAGATATTTGTGTTGAAGGGAATTTTTCTTTCAATTATGATTACACGTTGTGGCCATAATAAATCAATCACCAAGGGATCTTAGATCACTTGCAAAGATAATCTGTTATAAGTTTTAATTTTATTTTATCTTACTTATCTTGTTAAAGTCTATTAATGACAGTAAGCACTTGCACATGAACCTCATTTTATTGTTGAATGAAGATCTTAGCAACATTGTGGTAGCTGTAGAACTGAATCTAGCAATTTTAATCTAAGATAGCAATAAAAGAGTAAAAGCTTTTCAAACTTGTGTCGTATGTACATTTTCCCAGAGCAGACATTCTATGAAGTATTTTTGTATGCAGTCTGACAAAAAACAGCATAGATAGTTGACTTCAAGTAAAATGCATGCATGGAAGGTAGCCATGTCAGTATTATTTTCTGTTTCTCAGTATCCACGTTTTGGCAGGAAGTCTGGGATTTCAAACAATAAAAGAAACATGACCACTCTCAACTACCATTTAGAATCTGCCATCCCTGATATATGCACCAAAGCTTTTCTCAGGACTTTTGTTCATAGTAACCTCTCAGATGTGTGACGTATTAACAGATTAAAGTGTTGAATCTGTGAATAACAGTACTGCAAAGTCACTACCAGTGGTAAGAGTGGACTCTGCAGTGTCATCAGTGTGTGATCCAAACAGCTTGCTGGGGTGTGTGAAGAGGCAATGAAGACAGAGAAAGCTACATAATTTCATAAACTGAAAGTACCACTTTGACAGTATTGTGCTGTGGTCTCCTAATCACAGGAGCAATTAGCAAAAGGTCAAAATCTTGGCAAAGAAAGTGCTTTCAATACAAAGGAGGAACTGGCAGGAATTGAGAATCAATTAATTCAGAAAAACAAATACAAGAGACAGCATAACGTCTCTGCAAAAGAAAGCCTCATGAGAAAGATGTCATGGCCAGGATGACTCCCTATCCTCAGGCAAGGGACCAGGAGCTTATAAAGCAAGAAAGAACAATATTGGTGATCTGACTTTATCTCTCACATAATATATGCTGTAGAATTTTCATATCTTTTTGAAGTGGAAAATAGCCTAGGATTAGTTTAGAAGTCAACAGCAATAGAAAATTTATGACAGCCACTACTAAATTCAAGACAACGTTGGAAGAACATACCTGTTTAAATCTGCCTTCAGTAGTCCTCGATTCATCTGGTAGATTCCACTATTGGGAATGTGCCTACACCAATTTGAGGTAGCTGGCTTGTTTAGCATGAAAAAGAGAAGGCTGCAGGGAGACATCACTGCAGTCTTCAAGTACTTGAGGGGAGCTTATAAGTGGCAAGGAGACTGATTATTTACATAGGCGGATAGTGACAGGAGAAGGGGGAATGGCTTTAAACTAAAAGAGGGGAGACTTAGTTTGGTTGTCTTGGAGGGCACTGAGGTCCTGGCACAGACTGCCCAGAGAAGCTGTGGATTCTCCATCCCTGGAGACTCTCAAGGCTAGGTTGAATGGGTGACAGACCTGTCCACGACATGGGGTTGGAACTAGGTGGTCTTTATGATCCCTTCCAACCTGAGTAGTTCTATGACTATGAATTTGGTTTGCTTCTGCTGGCTCTAAATCTTGCAAGCAGATTTTCTTTAACTTCTTTTCTGTTTGTCCTCAAACTGAAAACTGATAGTTTTGATCAGGAAAAGGACATGTTCCTTATAGTGAATACTGTATATAGTTTACATTTTCATTGATACTATAAGCAAGGCAAGCCGTCTATCAATTAATAATGGAAATAAAGTTTGAATTTCAAATGAAGCATATATGCTCTGCTAATTAAAAGAGTGAATTGCTAACAAACTACTTATGCCATGCATCAGATGGCAGCAGAGGGGATTTTGGCAGAATGGAGTCTGATATGAAAGTATGTCTGAAGTAAAGATGTGTCATGAAATTCCTTCATGGGAAGAAAATGGCACCCAGTGACATTCACTGATGTTTGCTGAAGGTTTATGGAAACCAAAGAGTGGACATGAATACAGTAAGGTGATGGATGGTGCATTTTAGCAATAATGCCATCTTAGTAGCTGTGAAACAGTGTCACCTCCACTGGTGCAGATTCTTATGGGTGCAGCACGTGGGCTTTTATTCATCACTGGTGAAAATGCATGGTTAATGCATAGTTAATGGTGGTGTCTATGTTGAAAAATAGTGTTTTGTAGTTGAGAATTTATTTTATCAAATAGCGTTACTATGCCCTTTGTTGTAGTTTCCATGGGAATAAATAGGAGGCATTACTTTCAGAGCAACCAATATAGATAAATGTTAATATTTGCTCCTGAAGTATGAATCTCATGAAACAGATTCAAAGTGTTAATGAGATATTAATATTTATATTACTACAAATGATATTTAATTATTGACAAAGTATGCTTCAGCAGTTAGAATTGGTAGGGTTTGGGTATTTTTTCACTTTAAAACTGAATTCTGCATCCTTCTAAAGCATCCGCATATTATCACTAGACTATATTAAATTGATTGATTTAGAAATAAGACTGATAAATTATAGAATAAAATGACTTATCCCTTATTTGTTTTGAAATATTTGATTAGCTGTGGAGTGAAAAGAAACAAAAAGCATAGGTATCAGATATTTTTGAGTGAAGATTCTCTTCTAGTCTTTATAAAACTTTTAAACATGCCTCTTTGATCTGATGTAAAATTTAATATCAACATAAAATACCTAAATGTCAAGTCATTTTAACTGAATTTGCATTAGAGTAACCAGGTCCTCTTGGGCAGCCATATTTAATCATCTCCGGGCAAATGGAAGAAATCCATATTTCAGCTGGTTCTGCATAAAAAAAAAAAAAAAAAAATCATGTGAAAATCATAAACCAGTATCTCATCATGGAACAAAATGCACGTTAATGACTGTATCACTTGAAGATTTTTGAGGGAATAACATAGTGTTATGTTTTTAAGTAGGTGGTATATGTTGTAATTGAATATGCATGTGTATGTACATATATATATATACACAGGTACTAGGGATCTAGGAAATACTGTCATGGAAGTGCTTAAAAAATGGGCAAATAAAACCAGGTTCCAAACTTATAGCACTTTACTGGGCTGACATTGATTAAGAGTACACATGAGTAATGATTAGTTATCAACTCAATCGTTAAATTGCATTTGGCCTCTATGGTAGGGTTTTGGCACAAAGGGGGACTGCAGGGTGGTCTGCATGTAGTTTTCATCCTGATGTAGTTTTCCTCACTCAGGAAATAGTTTTGCCTTTACTTTTAATGATTCTGTTAAGAATTTATTATGCAAAGTTATAATGTATTTAGTATGTTTTCAGGTACGATTATCTTGCTGAAAGCTTGCTTGCAGTTCTGAATTTGGAGAATTGGAAATGTCAGACTTTTACAAAGAGGAACTTATGTTAGACAGTCTTTGCTGTCCTCTATGGTTCCTTTCCCTGTGTGGGAAAGGAGTGATGTTTTTGTACTAGTTATCTTTCTAAGTGCATTTCCATGTTTATTTCAGTGTTTTTGCACTGAAATGTGTGAAGTTGGACCATGGAACAAGTGAATGACTTAAATTACCAGATTTATTTACAGCAGTACAGATTTATTCCACAACATGTCATGGCTCCTGGTTTTCTCCGGCCATTATCATTCCTGGTAGAAATGTAAAATTGTATAATAAACAATAGAAACATTGGCAGCATTTGTTTATTTTGTAGGACATGAAAATACGAAGTGTTTTGCTTAGAAAGGATGCGCATGAGACTTGTCTTTAATTCTTACAGAATTATGAATAAGGAGAACCTAGAAATAGAAAATTAAAAGATACCATTAGATTTTAAATTGAGACAACTGTGTTTGAAAGCTCAGAAAGTCTTCCTTTTTAGGAAAACATATAGGAGGTACTGAGCACTGCAGATCTGTTAGCTCCAAATGTAATTCCAGGTAACTTCTTTTTCAAATGTAATTGCATGTTACATTTACTTTGCTTTATGCACTGTCCCAAGGAATAGAGCTAATGTTCTGTGTATTGCAAGATTTTAAATCATGTAAAATTCAGCAACTGAAATTTGTACTGTTTGATCAGATACAGCGCTTGAGTAACGAAAGCATCAGTGTCAAATCAGAAAGGCATCCTGGGATGACAGATATCCACACTGTAGTTGTAATATATATAATACTGTTTCATTGAAAAGCACATCTCTGGTCATAATCTGTTCATAGTGCTTTTTTCCCCTGCAAATAAATGGGGAGAAAAAAAAAAACCAACAAAAAAACAAAACATGAAAAAGTATACACTGTAATTTTTTATAGCTAGTATAACCTGACATAATTTGTATTAAATCTGGTAAGTGATTTTTCAAAAATATTGTATTACATGGAAAAAGTGGTGAGTTTTCTGCAATTTGCTTCATGCCTTTACTGTTTTTTTCTTATTATTTAACTTATTGCTGAAAAATGGCATTAACAAATTGCTTACTTGAATATTTGATACAGTAACCTTATTTCCTGGTTCATATGACTTTTGCTAGTCTAAACATTATAGATTAGTATTTTATTCTTCTGTCGAGCAGCAAACTGTTCAAAGCCCAAATTCATTAGATTTGTTTGCTTGTTGTTTTAAATATTACTAAAAATTATTACTTTTCAATGGATAAATGACATTATCCATTTCTACATGAAATTACTGAGATATATTCCAGTGATTTTTTGTCTGACTCAGCTGAATTAATTGATAAAGTAATGCCTATAAAGTAGAAAGGAAAAAAATAACCCACTAACTAGTTGTTTCTCTTCTTAATGTTTCTCTTCTAAAGCCCCTCTGTAATGCGCTTTTGTTTGTTTATTTGTTTGAAATCTGTTTTATGGTTTCACAACAGCTTCATTATTGTTTATAGCTATATCACCCAAGAGAAATAATAGTGCACTAATTTAGGGTAAATTTGAATCCTTGCTGGTCTTTGTTTCTTTAAAATGGCTGTATCTGGGAGTTGTTCTAGTTGTCTGGCTTGCTGAGAAATCAACATAGCTGGAACTCTACTCAGTATGTTGAATGACTGTCTCATCTGTCTCAGCAAAAACACTGCGATTTAAAGGTGATTCTGTTTGCCTCTGAGTCAGTAACCTGGATTCACAGAGAAGTAATGAGTACTCTTAATGTAGGTTTTTGACTTGAAACATTCAGATATTTTTAGACTTTTTCAAGGAACTTTGTGAGTGAAAGTTGCTTTTTTAAACAATGGCCAAGTGTGTTATTAACTGGAGGATCAGCCGTGCTCCATTGTACACATCTCCAAGGCAAACCACAATGATAGAAAGGTAAGAAAGACATGGAAATTAAGATGCAGATCATTAAAAGCGGTCAATATGCTGGCATATTCTCCCTTCCTAAAAGGGAAGAAAAAGAGGAATTAGCTGGTGATCAAACCATTGTCCTCTCCCTCCCCACTCTTGAGGTTGTTTAAAACAGTGCGGTGGCTATAGCTGAATGCTGTCCATGGGTGAGGCAGATGAAGTGGGAAAAGACTTGTGTCCATAGGAAATCTTGCTACTCTGAGTGACACCATTCATTGTTTCACAGTGCTGCTTCTGTCCAAAACCAGTATCACCAGTACATCTCTCCTCTCATCCTGGGTTGTGTTGTCCTGCTTCTGGTCCAACACCATAATAATTGCCTGAATACTGAGCAAAGTACCTGCTAAATGCATGCAAAGTATTTCTACTTTTACTACAACAATTTAGCAGCTGTTCTGAAACAACAGAAGTTCAGTGGAAAAGTTATCATAAATATTCCATTTTCCACTGCAGGTAAAACCAACAGTAAAGATAAAATATTTATTTAAAACTAGATTAAAATTAGCAGGAAAATTTTACAATTGTTCATAAAAGCATGCTGTATAAGTGCTTTTTAGTGGAAATAATCACTGCTTCTTTTATTTTGTTTTTCTTGAGGATTATCCTTTGTGGCATATTAACATCGCATTTCTTAGTGTGCTTTGGGATATCAAAGAGGCCTCACAAAGCTATTTAGTTTCCTTGTGTGTGTTTGTTCTCTAAGCTTTATGTTTAGAGACTGAAAACCCAGAGAGAAAGTCGAATCTGTTAGAAGGGCAATAGATATAAATTTCACATTGAGATGCTTCTCTTTCCTGAAGATTTCAGTGGAGGTTTTGCATCTGGCCAGAAATGGCTGCTTTGAAATGGCTCCCAACATCATACTCCTATTAATGCTAACTGTTCCGATCTTAATAACTCAATCATTATTGCTTGTGGCCTTTATACCATTTACTGCCTAGCATGACTGATCATAATTCTCTTGACTTTAAAGAACTCCAGGGAATTCTAATGTCTGTGCAGTTTGGAAGGGAACGATGAATCCCTGAAATGAGACTCTGACTCACAATGCATGCTTTTACTTCTTTGTGCAAAAATTGGTTAGATACGCATTTGTATTATGCTTCATGCTTTGGAAACTCATGGGTACCACTATGTCTGTGATTTGCACATCTCTATGTTTGATTCTTTCAAAAAGGCAAAAGGCTCCTGACATCTCAGAAAAGAATATGCCTTTTGCATTTGTTAATTGTAATACCTCTGAAAATACTAACAGGCATGCATCTTATCTTCTACTTAGCAACATGATGTTTTATTCTAATAGTCTCCTGAACAAGCCCAATTAAACTACCATTCAAGTCAGCCTTAATCTTATTTTGATTCAGGCAATGTCTGACAAAAATAGGATTTGTTCCACCTTCCCACATGCAAAGTCTGTTGTTGTACTACCGTCCTCAATATCCTGATTGTATAAAACTGTCATTCTGTCCCTCTGAACAAGGTTTTGAAGTCTCATTTCTGTCAATTTTCACACTTGCTATATTTTTGTTCATCCCACTTCAAATAGTTATTTTGCAAAGCACAGTATCTATGTACGGGTGTCCTGGTAGGGTTACTTTTACAATGTATTGTTCCTGAATTTCAGAATAATTTGCTTTGAGTATAGCAAGGAAAGTTAATGCTTATGAATTTTAGGGGGAAAAAACAAAAACAAACAAACAAAAAAACAAAAACCCCACAACCATATTTCTACAAAGAACACTTTCTCTCCAAGTTTGAATAGTCAAGGAGAAATTCTGAAGGACTACTTTTAGACTTGGCATTGCTTAGCCAATATTGTATTAGGAATCAGAATGTTGGAGGTTTTGTTTATATTGTTTCTTAAACTAAAAATCCAGGCTTTTAGCGGTTTAAAATCAAACGCTAAAGATGAAGAATTAAGTTATGAGTCTGTACATTCTACTGATATTTAAGGATTAGTTGTTTTTAATCACTGCAGAATCAAATTGAGAAGCAAAGCATAGATTACTGAAGAAGTAGTATGAAGCAAAGAAGTTATTTGCTAGTAGCATCACATTTGAAGTGTTTGCTGTGCAAATGTGAAAACAAAATGATCTAGGGTCTGTGGCCCGGCTGCCCTTCTGCTGCAGCTGTTTTTCACAGGTATCAGTTGCAGTGCTTCAGTAAAGAACTGACTTCCTGATCGTTTGCTCCATATGAATTATGAAATTTCACAATGAGTATAATCAGAGATCCCTTGTGGAAAGAATTCAGGTTCAGGGAGTCTGAAGGGTCCATTACAGGGTTTTGCTTTGTTTTTGGTCTTCCTATTTCAAGAATCAATGAGAATCTGATCTCAGTGTAAATTCTAAACAAAGAAAATAGCACTTTCTAGTTTAAACTAAGGTCTGTTTAAAAATTGGGCCTTTTTTCTCATGTACCCATGGATATTATACTACTTTTGAATTCATAATGTCTCTTCTTTCTTTTTTCTTTTTCTGTTCCCCCCCTCCCTCCCATGGATGCCCATTGATGCATGTATGAATGTAACTGGATGAATGAATACAGTTCATTTCACTGGGCTTACAGAAGCTTTAGCATCTTGACTGAAGTGAGGGAGCTCTCAGAATGCTTTTCAGTGGCGAAAAGCTGTGCAGGTGCTCATCTATTAAACAAGAACAAAGGGATTCAAACAAAAACTGGTAATTTAATATTAAACAAAGTAATTCTTACCTGTTGTGATGTGATCAAGATTTATGCAAAACCAGAACATAATGATTTTGCTTCCTGACACATTGGATGGGGTAATGAGTTTGGTGTGTCTTTTGACTGTAGCTGTTTATTAAAGAGTATACTCAGAAATACCAGCATGATGTACAATTTTAGTCAAGAAGTAAAAAAAAAATTACTGCGTTTGAAAAAAATGAGAAAGTGAGAGAAAGAAAAAAATTGACCTGCTTAAAAACTCTTTTTTTTTTCCTATCCATGTTGGGGAAAAAAAAAAGAATGTGAGTCTGTATAAACTCAGATAGCTGAGGTTGTCTAGCTAGCAAGTTCAAGAAATGCAAAGTTTCATTTTGGCAATCTGCTCATGCAAGTCGACATGATATTTAATTACTGCACAGATAAACCATTTTTCATATAAATGAGAAATCCTGTGAGCACAGAAAATCCATTATTTTAATTTACTGTAAGATTAGGGTTCTCACATGAATTCCTTTAATGTATACAGTTTCCATTTTTCAAAAGAATTCGCTAACTTCTGATTCATAGTACAGAATAATAATATTGAATATAGTCTACTGTAAGATTAACCCAGCTTTGTCTTGGCAAAAAGGTTTACTTGTTATAAATGGTCAAAATCTAGTAAACTGTTGTTTTCAGAAAGCCGTCTCGTGTGCTTCTGAACAACTTGCATAGCACTGTAGGCTGTTTAGTGATACTGTCTCCTAATCATTTGCCAGTGGAGGCTTTTGTGCTACTTTACTGTAGATGAAAGCTCAAATAAAAGTAATCCTAAAAGCAGAGTTAGTTCATCTCTTTGGACCAACATGTACTGAACATTTGTAGAAAAGATCCTTCCCAGAGCATTGGTGCATCTGCACCCTCATCCTGGATTGATAGCTATGAGCTCCCACTTCTCACTGTCACACTTTTATGTAAATTTCTGACTTAAGTAAAATCAGATTTTAATTTTTGCTTTTGTTTTTCCTCTTTCCTGTGTTTTCCATTTAATTCTTAAAGTAATTTACAATTTATTATCTGATGATTTTCATCTGGATGGTGGGAAAGCCATGATGTAAAGGTAGAAAGAGCTTAGTTCTGTGAGTGGTATTTGAGATACCCTGAAACAACCAAGACCAAAGGATAAAGTCAGAAAGTCTCATGCATTTTGAACGACACTTCTTTTTTGCTTGAAAAATGTTGAAAACATTTATCTTAAGTTGACTCTGTGCTGCTATACTTTTAATTCATAACTCATGTGCCCAAACTACAGAACCTGGAAATTTTTTAGAGTTGTAATTTCAGCTATCTACTCTTTTCCACAGCGGACTCTTTTATTGATCAGTGCTCAAATGGCAACTTGACACTTGTGTTCCTCCTTTTAAAAATAATGACTGAAGAGGTAGAGGGAAGAAGACAGAAGGAATAGTCAGTGCAGATGTTTTATAACTATGTTGGGGAATAATCCTAAACTAGTGTCTCAGACTCTTAGCAATTCTCATGGGTGCTAAGAGTTGCTCTGACACAGTAAGGGCTGATTATATTTGAAATCCAGTAAAGCTTGATAAGTAGAAGATATTGCACTAATTCAAGTGGAAATTTTTTAGGTTGTAAATTTTGAAATCTTTGATAATAAGTGATTTCCTTGTAGGATTAAATACATTTGCAGTGCTCAGCCTACACTTTTCTGCCTGTGCCAAGAGACTTTTCTGATTTTTCTAAATCTAAAATTGCTTGGAATATCTTAGTAATTTTTCTATAATTATTTAACAAAAGTACTATATTTAATTTAGTCTGCTACCTTTTGATCCCTAGTTTCCCTAGTTTTGCAAGCTGTCTTGCCACTGGACAGTTTTTACAAAGTTCATTGAAATGATGGAAAATTTCCTTTGTCTTCCTTACAATTGTCTTATGCTCGGAACTGTGTTCTGTCTCTTCTGTAGCAACAGGATTTTTTTGCTTTACTGAAAACATGAATAAAAGGCTACAGAGAATAAAAACAAATATGCTGGCAGTGATGTAGAAACCAGAATGCCACATAATAAAGTGAAGCTACCAAAGCCAGTAAAAGTGGGAGAGATGTGTTCTTGCATATTTAACCAGACACAGTGGAACAAGAGAAGGAACAAGAGAAATAAAGTAGCTATTAGACTGCCATGGAAATTGGATAATGATGGCAAAAACTGCAAGAAGGCGTTGACATTTCTGTTAAGCCTAGAGCTAGACCAGTTTTTGATGGCTGCTAAGAGTCGGAGAAATATACAGTTGAAGCTGATGAGAAAGGAGTGTGCTGGAAAAGTTCAAATGCTTCTACATTTGGCACTTTACAATATGGTGTAACAGTAAGAAAAATGTGCTTGTTATGTTGCTGGACCTTTATCTTAGCATCTTCACTTCTTTGGTGACCCAGATGAAGTGTTAACAGAGCATACAGATCAGCTAGTAAATGTGTGAGAACCAACACGGCATCTATCACTGACACTGAGAGAAAGTGCAGGAGCGATCGGGGTTAGGACTTGTTTTGCAGGCTAGCACTGAAGAATGAGTGAGGCAGCCTTTCCTTTTCTTGGCATTTGGGAATATTTTTTTTCTCTGCTTCGGAGAGCTTTCCCAATCAAAGCATGGACACCCAGCTGATTCAGAACACAGACCTTACTGAACTGATACCTGCCTGTTTGCCAAAAGCATTTTGCAAACAGTAGTGACCAGTTATTAAACAAACAAACAAACAAACACACAAAAAAACACAAAAACAAAACTGTGAAGAATTTGCTAGAGGAGAGATTGATCTTTACTCTTGATCAAGAGTCAGAATGGGATAGTTTCAAGGAACCTGTGTGTATCTCAGAACAAAAGTCTCTTTTATGACTGCTGGGAATTAACCTTGAAAGCGTGTTTATATTGTTAGCAATTGCACTTACTTTTACAGTCAACAATGCAAAGACAGGCAATTTGTTCATAACTGGATATTCTTCACTGTTGGAGTATGCTTTTCTATAAACAGTAGAAATTGATATGTTTTTATTTAATCTGTTATAACTTTACCATTAACTGTGAGCAATGCTGTTTCTATTTATTTCATTGTATATGGTATTATTTTACAAAGTGTATTGTTCTATGCTACACAAGCTTATAAAAATATTTTAGCTACTCATCTTTTTAAGATGTGATCATCTTTTATCTTCTTGGTTGTAGTAAAAAAGTCTGGCTATGAAACTATATTATCTAAAAAATATTCCAGCTGAAAGAATGACACACTTGGAAAAAAAACATTCTTAAACTGAGGTTTTTAAATAAATCTCAAGGAATGCTGGCATCATAAGAGACTAGCTGTCAATCTTAAGTTGCTTCTGAAGCTGATGTAAATGTGAGCTTGCTCCTGTACAAAAAGATAATCATTGTTAGTGCAGGATCTTGTCCCACAAGTCTGCTTGACTGTGAAATACATGTGGAAAATTACAAAAGTATAGAAGAGGCTGAATCTGTCTTATTCAAATGGTACTTGAACCAGCTTGCTGTAAGAAGTTGCTCAGAACAGTCCCATGGTTTTGCTCTATATAATTCTACAGGTCTTAGAGGAGTAGCTGAGAGAACTGTGATTGTTGAGTCTGGACAAGAGGAGGCTCAGGGGAAAACATTTTGCCCTCTATAACCACCCAAAGGAAGATTGTGGCAAGGTGGTGTCATGGTTAGGCCTGGTTTCCTTGACAAGAGCGCAAACAGACAAATGGTTCCATGCCCTGGGGACGAGGGGGCAGGGTAAAAGAGAAAGGAAAAAAGCATAGAAATGGGCCTGGATAAGGAAAACAGTGGCAATGAACCAAAGGAAAAAACTCAGTTCTCTAAATAAAGTAGTAGAATGTAAGATAATACAGTATGATTGAAATTGAAGCTAATAAATAAAATGTGAAAGAGTTTCTGAAACTGAACTTCTTACTCTAATGCTATAGGCAAAGTGGCAAGGGAGCAAAAAGAGCAAAATGGCCATTTTGTGACTAGCAGTCCGTTTTATCTTTCCTTCCAAGCCGAAAGTGGAAACAAGCAAACAAAAACCACAAAAAACCCAAATCTTCTGGGAGTTCTTTCTTCTTTTCTGAGGAAACTTCAGCATTAACTCTTTAACTCCTAGTTCACTGCATGATATTGTGATGTGGAATAACAGTGAAAATCCATGAAAATCCAGGTGGGGGTTGGCTTCTTCTCCCATGTGACTAGCGATAGGACCAGAGAGAATGTCCTCAAGTTGTTCCAGGGGAGGTTCAGGCTGCATATTAGGAAAAAGATATTCTCCAGAAGAGTGGATGTGCACTGAAATGGTCTGCTCAGGAAGATGGTTGAGTTACAGTTGCTGGAAGTGTTTAAGAAACGTTTAGAGGTTGTATGGAGGGATATGGTTTAGTGGGGAAATATTGGTGGTAGACTGACAGTTGGACTGGATGATCTTGGAGGTTTTTTCCAACCTTAGTGACTCTGTGATTCTATTGCAATTGACTTCCTGGGAAACCTACAAAATCTATCTGGCTCAGTGAGTGATGAAAATGAGTGATGTGAAATTCATGGTTAAAAAAGAAAACAAAAAAGTGGAAAAGCAGTTAAACCGTGGAAGTCAGCACAATATATCCCTTTATGGAAATTGTAGTAGCAGCCCCACTGTCTTTTTAAGATACCTAAACAATATTATATTATTTCTGTGAATGTTCAGTTTATGAGTGAAAAATGTTAAATAAACATATTCAACTTATTCAACAGATACCTGCAAGTAAAAAATGATAAGGTAACTGAGTTGGTATGTCTAAGTGGTTATTTAAAAATTTGAGTGATATTCATGAATAGTTTCCAAAATACTCCTTCATAACTCCTTGTTTTTCACTCCTGCAATGAATTGATGTTTTAAAACCTCCTTCCTCTAGGTAAAGAATTCTCTTTAAATGTTGCATATATCAAGCAAATTAATGTTACATTAACAGCATATTTTCCTGTAGTAAAGGATTATTAAATTAGTAATGGTGAATTAGCACACATTCCTGCAGGTATCCATTTTATTTAGATGTCAAAAGCTTGTGTTCCAATTTTTCTTGTGTTTTTTGATTGCTTGTCATAGCCAGCTCAGGCAGAGTTATGATATATTTGCACTTGCTCCTAAAATAAATGTTTTCTAATCAGCTGGCAGTAGTGAAGAACCCTCCTGCACTTTTATTGCTTTCATTTCTTCATTGTAGCTAATATTTTCTGTCTTCCCCCTTGCTGAAAAGTGTATTGATCTGACAGTGGCAGTAAAAACAGACATTGGTGTATCAGTGTTGTGAATGTGTATTCTGTCTCTTCAGCTCTGATGTGATGTGTAACATTTTTTCTGCTTTTTAAATTATGTGCCCTTAAAGCAGTCTGGCTAGGAAGGCTGAATTCATTACACCTCAAGGACAGGGTGCACCGAAACAGAGAATGCCATCAACTCACTGCAGTCAGTAGAGAAGGTAGAGGAAATGGAATCAAGACATAATGCTGCCCTGACCCAAATCACAAGCCAAGTACAGCTAAACTAACATTATAATTTGTGCTGGTATAGGTCAACAGAAAATTTACTACCCACCCAGAGGAAAAGTGGATCAGATAGGAAATTTCAGAGGCACAATTCTTCCCTTGCATTACTTTTAGGACAGCATAGGTACAAGCAGACAGTTTACCACAGGTGTGCTGCCATAGCCTTTGACTGATTGTGCTGATAAAAGAAAAAAAAAAATCCACTCCACTTCTGCTTCAGAAATTCATCAAATGAAAATGTAGAGAAATGCTGGTATGTTGTGAGATTTTGTTTTCTTTTGTTTTCTGGCATGAGAAACAGACAAGTCATTGATTTTCTATTAGCAATCCTCATCAATATCTAAAACGTCAGTGTGTCATCATCACTGTTTTCATAACAAATCCAAAAACTTGGCATCATGTGAGCTACTATGAAGAAATTAATTCTATCCCATCCAAACCAGCACGCTCCTTTTTCACTTGGAAGAGGAAATTATTATTAATACACTCTAGGAACCCCTTGGATTGCATATGCTGTGCTGTACCTCCAACAGGTATCAGGATGAAATCCCACCTGAGGACTAGGGCCTGTGAATGTGAGGCTGTTTCTGTTCATCTGTAGGAAACCTCATCTGATTGCTCTGCCTGGCTAGGTGAGCTGTAGCAGACTGTAGTGACTGTAATGTCACTTTACCTGTCATCTCTTTAATCCTAATCCATAAACTTTCATTTTGCTCATTGTCCATCTATAGGCAGAACTCCATGCACATCCTACTTTCTCATAGAGCAGGTAATACCCCTCACCATCTTTTCAATGTGTTCTTCTATAAGAGCCTGTATCCATCCTGTAAACACACCATTTACATAAGCCATCCTGTCGCATATCTGTGATCCCAAAGAGATAGTAACTGTGCACGTACACGTGTCTTATTTTCATCTCACTTACATAATGCAAGTATGCATAAGCATACACTTCAGAGAGGCACCACAATACGTCAGATCTGTAGGAAGGATTTGGAGCATTTTGACCTTGCAGACACTCCATACGTATACATAAGTGCTGGAGGTTACACCCTCAATTTGTTGATTTTGTAGTACCTCCATGTCACAGCACTCTGCTGAGCAAGCAATCTGACTCAATATTAATTGTCTGCTTTACCCTAAATGTCTCTTCATTGTGTTTGTTCTTTTTTTCCAAACAAGCAGATACCAACTGAATGAAAAACTAATGGAAATCAGAAAAAAAAAATGTAACGAAAAATATGGTGTGAAAGTATGTGGTCAATAAGCAGAATAATTTACCTGTCTTGAGAAATTCAGTGTCACCATCTTATAAAGCTCAGACTTCATAGAAAATATTGTGCCTTTGGGGAAATTAACTAGAAGTCTAAAATTCCCAACTTTTCTGTAACTGTTATTTAGGTTTTCTTTTCTCTTGATTGATGTTTTGGTAAAAGTTAATATTATTGAAAGTACACATTATAATATCAAACAGAATGTCCTTAGGCTACTGTTGTTTAGCTTCAAGTTCTGCCATTCCCATGTGCCTATCACAACAGAGAATTCAGCTTTTTCTTTGTTAACTTTAGATTCCTTCATATTTCAGTTTGCATGTGGCAAAGATATTTTTATGCAATAATTGTTGTTATGTTTACAAAGGTGAAACTTTTTCATTCCTAAAGCATGGCAGCTCTACTAAACTACTGATTACAGGGGTAACTTAGAGAAATTTTTGCTAATTTCTACAGAAAAAAATGTGAGAATAACAGAATGTAATCATTTCTTATTTCTGTATTAACTATATGGTCATGTATACTACCTATACACATAATCATATCATACTAACATGCACCTATTATTTGTCTTGCATCTCCTTAGCCTCATTTCATTTGAGAGACATTCCTCATTCTCTTCTAACAATGGAAACCTGTAATCATTTCTGAATCAGGTTAATGTCCTCCCTCCATCTCCATCCTTTTTAAGAGTTCTTATCAATGGGTTAGCCTACTAAATTGCGAACCACCTACATTTTTCTTATTTGTTAAGTTGTATATTTCTGTGCACCAGATGTTTTCAGCACTTGGAATTGTAGTCATGTTCACAAAACAGTTTTGTAGAACAGTATCTATTGGCAAAAATATATTAGTGAATGACTTAGTTTAAATATTAGTTTAGTATCTATTCCTTATGGTGGATTAAATACGGAATAAATGTTGATTGTCATCTTTAGCTAGCTAACAATAAAACATACATATACACAAGCATGCACATGTGTACATTTATTTTGAACCTGCTGGGTGTTTACAAAACTTTCTCATGTTGCAGTCTGAGACATGGCTTATTCTTTTAGAACTATGTACTTGTTATTTAGGTAATTTCAGTATAGTAACAAAATTTTTACTTGATACAGCATGTTTTAAGAACTGAAAATTAGTCACCTTTATAATCAGACTGAAAAATTTCACGTTTTATAAGAAAATCTTTACTCAGAGAAACATGCCAGTCATTCATCACAGGTTTCTCCATTCAATTACAATACTGGTATTATTTAACTTCCAGCTTGGAATAATAGCAATGAGTTAGAGGTTTGTAAGTGTAAGTTGCATAAGTATCTGGGAAAGGGTTGAAAAGAGTTTGTTTCATAGCAGAAAAAAAGTAAAGGTTGAAATGAAAGATTCTAAATAAAAGTGGGGAAAAAAACTACTCTAGAAACGTTTGGAATTATGATCTACAGCAGAGCTTGGTGTTGGAGCTGGTCTGCAACCATAGTTTTGTGAGGTGACATTCCTTTTTTAATGAGGTGTGAATGAAAGCTTATTATGCAAATGAAAAAGTGAATTGTTTTTTAGTTTTTATAAGTGGTTCTTCAGCCCTTTCAAATAGAGATATGGACAGGCTTTTGTGAAAAAACATGAGTGGCATTTAATACGGAGAAGATTTGCATAAGTTTGTACGTGTGTGTGTGTGTGTGTGTGTGTGTATGCACGCATACACGCTGAAATGAGCTGTTGGTGCTGCTAATTATGACCAGAATAACAGCAGGAAAACGAGCAAGTTGCCACCTCATTACTGTTTTTAACTTCTATGTTTTCCTTAGAATTTTCCCATATGAATCATACTTTTACTGGAATGAGTTTGCTAGAAAATATTTTTAATTTCCCAATTAAACAGTGCTGCTGCTACTTAAAAATATGCTGCTGCAATGAATGACTTAATAGCTCAGATTTGCAAGCAGAATAGACACCTAAGTAGATTTGGCTTTGCCCCATTCCTTCAGAATTGTAAACCTGATTTGAATAGCTCAATAATCTATGGGCAAGTTGTTACGTAAGACAACTCTTTGGGAAACTTGCTTATTTATTTACATATTTAAGAAACTGAACAATTATAAGACTGTGTCCCGAGGGCAAGATTTTAACACTTTTGAAAAGGCTGAGTGACATAAATATTGTCTGTGTATGCTGCAATATGAGACACCTTCCTTCTTCCTTTTCTGAGTCCCTAATGTGAGTTTAATAAATTATCTTCTTATTTTTAAGTCCTTCAGTAGTATGGCCACTGATTATGAACCAGAATTTTGCAAGTTTGACAGAGATCCAAACATAATTCTAAAGCAAGGAAAAATGGAGTACGTTTACAAGGTGAAGTACCTTTCATCTGAAGTATATTTATTTAGCTATAATTTAGAATTCAAGATATGTGCTTATTGTTTGTTATTGGTGGCTTTGATTTATTTTTATTTCATTTCTGTTTCTGTTTTTGCACTGTGTTGCAGCTCATTCCAGAACACGTATCTAAGTTTTCCCCTTCCACTTAGTTCCTCTGAGCACTTTTGTCAATATATATGACTATGTATTCAAATGATTCAGATGGATGTACACATATGTTGTTAAATCCACATCCAGGAATGAAATTTACTCAGCTTTAACTGTCTGAAAGAACTGTCTGCGTACTTTAAAAAAGTGAAAAAAGGGAAACCTCTGAGGGAGAAATGGTCCTTCACAGGCATCAGGTTTAACAAGAGCAGGTGTAGAATTTTGCACCTGGGGAAGAATAACTACATGCATCAATACAGGTTAGGGGATGACCTGCTGTAGAGAAGCTCTGCAGAGAAGAACCTGGTGTTCTGGTGGACAACATTTAGAATATTGTGTCCAGTTCTGGATTCCGTTGTTTAAAAAAGATAGAGATCTCCCAGAAGTTCAGCAGAGGGCCACAAAGATGACAAAGGGCCTGAAGCATCTTCCATATGAGGAAAGGCTGAGTGACCTGAGTCTATTCAGCCTGGGGAAAAGAAGACTGAGGGGGATCTGATTAATGTTTATAAATAGTTAAAGGGAGGTGGGAGGCAAATGAATGAGGCCAGGCTCTTTTCAATGGTGCATAATGATAAGACAAGGAACAACTTGAATATAGGAAGTTCCGTACTGACACGCAGAAGAACTTCTTTATGGTAAGGATGTTGGAGTACTGGACAGACTGCTCAGAGAGGTTGTGGAGTTTCCTGTGGAAATATTCGAGACCCATCTGGATGCCTACCTGTGTGACCTATTGTAGGGTACTTGCTTTTGCAGAGGGATTGGACTCCCAACCACTGCAGTTCTGTGATTCTGTGATGATAGGGAGTAAATTGCTCTTTGGAGATAGTAGGATTTTCATTATCCTAATACAAAGGAGGCTAAATAGCTAGTTTACTCTGTTGGCATTTTTAGATGGTCAAAATTAGATTCGGGAATCCTTTACAAAAGAGGGCTTTATAAATTTTGAAAGCATTTAAGTTCCCTACTGTCACTGTCATCAAAAAGATTTTGATGGCAAAATATTTGATATATTTGGCTCTCAGATGATTAGGCCAGACTTGTGCTAAGAGTTTTATGGCTCATGCATGTAAGTTGGAGAACTACCTAATTTTATCTATTTTCAAATTGGGTCTTACAGAGTTAGTATAGTAAGCTATACTGTTGGATGAGAGAGAAAAATGATTCTTATCTACCATCTGTTGTCTGTGTATGATTGCTAATCATTCTACTCTGTCACCTTTTTCAGGCTGAAGAGTATAGCCCTATTGGCCAGTAGTGAGAAAATATTGCATACCTTTGATCCTCCTTATTGCCCTGAACCTCTCCAAACTTCTCCAAGTTCTGTGGCACAATCTTGAAATGGGAGCAAACAGGAAGCAGATGAACCAGGGATATGTTACAGCAGATAATTATATTCTACTTTTTTTTCCTCTGCCTTTTGACCTAATTCTTAGCATGTGACTTTTTCTGATTGATCCTGAACATTAAGTTGACATTAAGTTGTACTTGAAATAAAAAAGCATTTCCCCTTCCTCCCCATTCTTCTTCAACCGCCACCCCTCCACCCCATTCATTTCTTTGCATGTGACTTTTCCTTGGGATTTTATTGTCTAGTCTCTCACCTTGAGTTTTTCACAGTTGGTCTCATCCTTTCTATTGTGAATAAACACATTTTAGCAGAAAACTTTGTCACTCAATTTCTCACTCTGTTTCCCAGGTGTTAAGCAGAAAAAAACTATGTGCAAATTCCCCAGTGATTCTCTTCCACTCCTGAACTTTGCTCCCCTGTCTCCTAATAAATTATTTATCTGTGCAATGACAGCTCTTTTATGTCAGGGATGTTTAGTTCCCTTTAAAACCTTTTGTGAGCAACTTGTGAAGACTTTTTAGAAATCTGTATAACCTTTGTGAAATGGATGATCCTTGTACCTACAGCTGTTGGAGGCTTCAGAAACCTAGTAAATCTGTATGGGTGATTTCCTTTTTCAAAAGTCATGTTGACTCTCCTCCGGTATGGCTGTTTTCATAGCAGCACTTAAAGATGTTGAACCAGACATGGCATGTCGCTCAAGGCCAAATACAGGGTTTCATCTCATCTCTCTAATCTACTATTTTACTAGAATAAGTTTTACTTTTATGTAGAATATGATCTTCTAGCTTTGTCATGATATTGATAGTTCCTTAGTCCTAATTGGTTTGGTAAGTTTTCTTTTTTAATGCAATCTCTTTGACTCCCTCAGTAAGGATGTCTGTCCTTTCCAAGTGAGCAGTTAAGAAGGGCCAGTACCGTGTTTTTCCAATTAAAGCTTAGAATTACATACAGTAACGCGTGGATTCTCAGTTGCTTATGGTAAGTTTGTTTTAAAATGCATCAATCATGTTTAATGTATTACCAATCTTTAGTTAGGCATGTAATGTTAGCCCACTAACAATTAGGTATGTCTTTAAGCAAAGTCTTGATTCAGAGGGCTTCGTAGTTTGAATTTTGGGTGATCCTTTGTGGAACCAGGAGCTGTGCTTGATGATCCTTATGGGTCCCTTCCAACTCGGGATATTCTATGACAAAGAAAGAAAAAAAAAAGTAAAAAAAAAAAAAAAAATTGTGATTATTGATGCATTCCACTTTATTATACAATGATTCATTTGTCACATATACCCCCCAAAAGTGAGAGAGCATTCTGTTTTATTGCTTGACATTTATAATCCTCACCTTCTTTCTTCTCCAGTAGCACACATTAACATGCTAAAATGAAGTCTTGAAACAAAGGCTGTCTGTCCTGCTGAAGCTGTACTACTGAAAAGGTGGTGGACCAAAATAAAATTTATGTCCTAGAGCATCTTTCTCAGCACACTCATGTAGGAAGAGTCCTAGATTCCAGAGCTTGGTTCCGCTACTTGCTTAAATGTATAGCATTTCATCCATTGGCTGATACATCCAGGTTGTGAGCGCACTCCGTGAAGCAAACAAATTTTCCCACTTCCAGCAGAGATGCTGTTGTCAGTGGATTGCAGAGACATGTTCTCCGTCGTTTGTTTCTCTTCTGCTGCTGTGCTTTGAAATGATTTGGGAAGCTCTCCTTATGCATGGTGCAGAAAACAGAGTTGTCTTTATACATAAATTTTGCTTTGAATACATTTTCTAAATAGGACCCTGTGGGGGACTTAGATAAGTGAAGCCTTGCTTTGCACATCTTGTATGGCTTTATTTATGCCTAATATGTTCAGAACAGCCAAAGTAACATGATCTTGAAGATATCCTGTAGTGCAGCTTTAGTTGTTTACGTAATTAATGCAAATAGAGAAAGCAATGACTTTTAAAGCACCCAGCTTGACAGGTGGGGATTCTGTGATTATTTTTTTTCTTTTGGACTTAATAACTACTAGAATTTGTTTCTATTCATCACCAGTTTAATTTAAGCTTAGCTCCAATTTCCTCTTGTACTTTTGGAAACATAATTTTTTTTGTGTGTGTTTCAGTTCCCCATCTGGAAAATGTACTATTGCAGAGATTCTTTGCAGCTCGTTTGTTTATTACCAGAGTGTAATACAAATAATAATTATGCTATTTGTTGTTTTACACAATGTAGCATTTTTTGACACATCAGAATTTTTAATACATTTATTTTCCTGTTTAAAAAGCAAAACATTTAAAATATGCTCTGTTAGTTTGATTATAGAAGGACAAAAATGTTACAATGTCTTTAAGCCTTTGAGTGTGATTTTGAGGTGGACTTTTTCTTTTTTTGCTCCAAGAAATTGTCAGTGGTGCAGACACCAGCTCACCTATTCCTGTCCAATTTCAACCAGCTGTTTCAACCATCTCTCATATTTTCCTGAACAAAGTTTTCAAGTGTTCTTTCTTGATGCATCTATAATTAAAGTCTTTATTCATACAAATATCCTGAATTGTACAATCACAATGTGTTGTTTTTTTTTTCTGTCATATTCATTGTCTTTTGCATGACAGTTTCTGCAGAAGACATTATTTAGAAACTGCTTTTGGATGGTACTGATGTTATTCAAGCATATTTCCCACTGAGTGATCAAACATTACAGATGATGTGAATTCATTTGGTACTCTGCTTTGTGCACAACGTGATACTGCTGAAATATTTTAATTTTTTTTTTCTTGATCACAGCATGAATAGAAAAAATCTGAAAAGACTGAGGCAATGAAATAAAAATGTGTTACAAGTGCAGTACCATACCATCATATGAGATAATGGTAAAAGGTTTGGTAAGATAAGCGGAGGGGCATGAAGAAATATTTTTTATTCTTGGCAAGGACACTGCATTTATTTCAGGAATTTGACTTCAGCCAAATATATCTTTATGATTTTGAAAAGCGTGAGCTACAGCAACATGCAGAATGCAATGCCAGTAATGATAATTAAGGCAGATCTGAATGAGCTGCGCAGTTTGCAAACCCTTTGATCTAGTCGGTGTGCGTATGACTACAGACACAGTGCCACGTGTCTATTACCATTCATATTTGAAATACTCAGACTCATTTTGAATTAGCTGCTATCTCTTTAGCCCCAGAAGCAGGAAGACCAGTATAACACAGCCATCCAGTTTTCTTAATCTGCATACTCACAGAATCACAGAATGGCCAGGGTTGGAAGGGACCTCAAGGATCATGAGTCTCCAACCTCCCCTGCCACATGCTGGGCTAGCAGCCTCCCCATTTAATACTAGACCATGCTGCCCACAGCCCCTTCCAGTTGAACATCTCTAGGGAACAGGCATCCTCTCTGGGCAGCCTGTTCCAGCATCTCACCAGTCTCATAGTAAAGAACCCCCTGATCCTTGCAACTCACAAACCTCTACTGAGGCATGCCCTCACAGTGCTGCTTTTCTTGGTGTCTCCCTGGGCATCATTTCCTCCTTTGTTAGTGCTGGCTACAGCTCTCCTGGCATTTCTCTGCCTTATTACCAGTTGTAGTCAAATCCATTGGGCCTCTCTATCCTCTCAGCTTCCTGCCTCCCTCCTTCCCCCCAGTGATGAACATTGGGGTCACACTCTGCTAACAAGGGAGAAAGAGAAGCAATGAACCCCAGATACTACTTGTGCCAAATGAGGATTCGTTTGCGTTCATGTCTTGTCTTTGGATTGGCTCTGTCCCACATTTAATGGAATTCTCTTCAGTGGTTATTTAAAGTTAGTATTTCTCTTATAACGGCGTTCACATAATGTGACCTAAGGGCAAACTTCCCCTAAATATTTACATAGGCATAGGCATCTAGGTATGTATATTACTGTGCTTTCTAGACTAACTGTAGATGAGAATTTATCTAGTACTTGACTAGATGTGCTGGCAAGTCAAATCCCAGAGTACCTACATTTACACTGTAATTTCAGATGACAGATCATATCAACATCAAGATGGAATAGAATAATTTCTTCTTTTCTAGTATCTTCCAGGATTTCCATAATGAATGATCACCTTTATTCCAAATATTTTTTGAAATGTTCAAAATTAAAGATAGAATTGGTGCATTTCAACATTTGCTAGATAGCATGGTCCTTTTAAAATCTGTGTTTCAGGGATTAAGACATCTTTATTTTCTCATACATCACAGTATTCTAAGTAACTGTGATAAAACGCAGAAGAAATACCTCTCCAAGATTGCAAACATGGACAGTGTCTGACATTTTATTGCTTTTTTTCATGTTAATAAGGCAAAATTCTTATACATAATGAAATTTTCAATCTCATTAATCTCTGATCATACTACCATGAAGAATTCAGAAATAAATAGAGCCCAAGCTAGTGTTATATGGGGTTATGCTTTTAACTTCTGATTTTGTCAAACTGAAAGTAATTATTGGGAACTTTCTAGAATTTGAAAATTTGAGGAGCAATATTAGTTTGTTCTAGGAATGTTTTCATAATAGGTACCAAAAGTCTGCAGTATTAGGCATAAAAATGAATAGGCTGATCAAGCTTAGAAGATAGAAAGCCTGTGTTTTCCTGGATGCAAACATATTATTTTTCGGACATTAATGATAGAAATAAAATGTAGCTTTTCAAGACTGAAATAATTTCCTCTTTTGAGTGCGTTCTCAGTCAGTTGCACTTTGCCAGTATTTTTCATTTTCTGTAAAGATTTTTTTTTGTTTGAAAGGATGACAGAATTAGGAATCAATGCTAATTCCAAACATCTTCATTGTTTTTCAAGTCTGAAAAAGAATCAGAGATGATAACGTTTAAGATGAAGTTATATTAAAGAAAAAAATAAAAAAGGTAACTGACATGTTTACAATCTCTTTGGAATTCAGCATATTGTTTGTAGTGAACTAATCAGATTCACCCGTTTTCTTGCTTTTGTTTTAATATCTAATCTTTCTGAAACATTATAGTGGTGTGACTTCTCTAAAATTTCTGGGACAGCAGAACTTTAAATTCACGCTTCTATAAACATTCTTAAAAATACAGGTGATCTCCCGAAATCTCGTCCGAATTCTCAGTTGAGAAATAGTGCTGACATCCTTGTAATTGTATTTTCCCCACATTATTTAATAGATTTCTCTGCAAAAGCATTGCATCTATGCAGTAGGCCAAAGATTGCTGTGATTACCACAGAGAAAGATTAATGCATTACAGCACAGTGCTGCTCATAATAATCAAGCAAAGTAAGCACTGATACTTTCTAAATTAGCCATTTGTTGTGAAATATTATAGTGAGAAAGACTTGATGAAGACAGTAGATATAATCATATAAGAACTTCTAAGATCCATTGTAAGCTATTTAACTACCTTGTCCTTACAAAGACTTCTATTCTTATCTCTTTTATTATTTCTATTGGAGAAAGTTTCAGACATTTTTATTTTCAGCTTTTTTTTTCTTCTTCTTCTTCTTTTTTTTTTTTTTTAAGGAACTGTTCATGGCAGTTTGAGTAGTTGGTTTTTTTACCCTTTAAATTCTCATTAATTATTTTCAACTTTGATTGTTTTCTTTGTGGGTGAACACATAAAAAGTCTAATAGCTTGGAGTAAGCTTTAAGTGTTCTATTTTTTAAAACTTTTTTTTAGCACAGTTCTGCTTTTCTTTAATCGTATATCAAATCTTACAATAAAAATGCATTATGGGTTACAGTCTAAAACTGCATGCAAAAACAAAACTGTCTTCTTTTGAGCTCCATAGCAAATTCATTGATCAATTATAATGATCCGAAATATATCTTTACATGTATTTTCCTGTAGGCGATTTCACCATACCTTCAAATATTAATGGTCAGTTTGGGAAAAAAAATAAATCTTTTTTAATGGGAAAAAATAAGGTGTACCATAGATATAGCAGGCTTTCTATTATATTATTCCAGTGCAACCGTATCAGTCTCCTTTCTCTCTCATTTTTCTGCAGACATTGGCATTATGTCTGTGGCTGTAGTCTGCCAGTGGCCCTTACTTTGTTCTTATGACTATTCAGTGTAGGAACCTGGGCCCAAATTTGTAATACATATAAGTTAATTTAGCTGCACTGATTTCATTGCCAACAAATGGCATATGGATATTTTCTTCCATCTGTCCATCCATCTGTCCATTTGTTGGTATTCTTCATTTCTTCCTTATTTACATTCTGAATTTATTGGAAAAATTAAGAAGATGCCAGCTGGGAAAAAGAAAAAGGCAAAAAACCCCACAACAAAACAAAACAGAAAATAAAAATTCAGCGCAATAGTAACAGTATTTCTTTCATTACATGATAAACATCTTTGCACATGTTCTAAATAATTCTCAGATAACCTCGTACTTTCTCTGAATAGTCAGAAAACATCTACATATTGAAGTACAGTCTCTCCCCATTGTATTTGAAGCTGGTCTGGATTAATTTTCATTTTACCTGGCCTTGCCTTCAAATTAAACGGAACACCTGAACTTGATTCTTAAGATATTCTCTGGTTTTTTTTTTTTTTTTCCTGCTTAAAATTAGTTCTTTCATTCTTTTTCCAATCTTGAAGCTTTAATGCAGACTTGATTCCTGCTTCCAGTCAATCTTTGAAGAAGCAACATATTCACTTTGGACTCCACTTTTCACATTATATTTTTTCTTCTGTGCTAAAATGAGAAGAATGGAAGGCTGAAAATGGCATGCTGAATGAGCAGATAATAAAAACGACCTCTACTTAAGAAAATAAGGAAATGAGACAGCAATGTATTTTTCCACAAGTTATTTTTGTACAGACTCTAAAAAGAATTGTCAATTTTTGTTTGTCTTGCCAGTTATTTAATAGTATTTCTTTCCTGGATAGTGAAAAATCAGTCTTTATGTTCATTTTCTGTGCATCTGCAACTCTTGATCTGCTTGTTAAATTTCATCCTCTAGCTTAGTTAAAATGATGGAAAAATATCTTCCTCATTTGACTAAAACTGCTCTCTCAGTCTTCACTGTTGTTTTCTTCTGTGTGCCATCTTTGTTTTCTTTGTACCCTTAGAGAGTTCAGTTCATATTTTTAACTGTAAAAGGTTCACAGCAAACTTCTATACGTAATGAGTAATAAAAAATAAAGTCCATGAAATAAAACTACTCGTGGATTAATCTAATGGTTGACAGACATTGTATACCGTTGTTTCGACTTGATTGCTACTGATGTTTAAGTACCTTAAAATTAGCTTCATTATTAATAATTCATAGTAATAAAAGCTATTGCAGACAGCAGTCTGTAGTGCAGCCATTTTTTAAGTTAGTTTGGAGAGACAAGCTAAAACTGAAGATGAGGCCTGAGTTTGATCCACAGATGATATTGTTCAACACACTGAAAATACTCAAGTAATTGAGGATAGAATCACTTCTATAGCACTACGACTTTCTGTAGAGTTCTTTTCATATCCATTCTCAAGGTTCTAAGAAAAAGCTTGTCTAACTGTAGATATTTGAGATGATAGTGAATTATGAATGCACAGTAGCTAAAAAGAATTCAGAAAGTAGTGATGAAAAGAAAGGAAGAGTAAAAATTATCCTGATTCTTTTAAAAAAGTTTTAAACTTCATACAAGAATCACTTTTTGGTTCAGGGTCTTTCTTCTTTAACTCATTAACTTGAGATCAAGTGACCTTTGGAAGGAGTTTTATTAAACCATGGTGTTTATAAGCAAAGAGAATAAAAATACACACTGCAAAACACTTTGTTTTGAGGGAATTGCCTCACCTCTGTAATCTCAGTTTTGAGAACTCCATAATTATCACTAGTGAAAAGCATCAAAAGAAGAATGGTATTTTCTTTTAGAAAGTTCTTCCAAGTATCATAGCTTAAATCATATCATCACAGTGCAGAATCAGTTTTGTCTTCATTGTAGTTTTTGAGATGGAGCATGGAGCATGCATACTTTCTTATTATTCTAATTGTCCTGTGTATCTCTTTTCACATCTAAGTGACAGAGTGACTTTTTTTTGTTTTGTTTTGTTTTTGTAAGGACATTACTGTACATGGCTTTGGTTAGAAAATGAATTTTTCTTTTTTGTGTTGGAGTAAAACAAATTTTAATTTTGGTATTGTAATGCTATAATAGGGTGGAAAGGAACATGATAATAGCCGAGTGGGAAAGTCTTTAGCTATGGCAGATAAGAACATGCTCAAATATAGCAGCTGAAAAAATGAAGGAAAAGAGCTGCTTATATTTAAAAGGCCTCAGAATGCAAGAGATGCTTTCACCTCCATTGCCAACTCTGAAATGGAGTCTGGGAAGAGGTGTATCCTGGTTTCACCCCTTCTGGTCACTCAGGCACACTGCATGGACCTTAGCTCCCCTGTCTTGGCCCTGCCTTCCCAGTGGTTCAGGCCGTGATTTAGCATTTGCACTAAGGTGTAATATCAGATTACTAGAATATTTTAAGTCAAGGGCTATAGTAACAGTGCTAATCTGTAATGCTATGCTAGCCTACGTAGAAATTTATCGGGGAAATGAGAGCTAGTGTTGGTAAACCTGAAGGATGGCGATGGTAAATGAAAAATACAAAAGCAACCCAGCAGTGATTTTACTTACATGTCTGACTTTTCTTTGCTGTAAGAGCTGTTATCGGCAGGAACAACTTTCCAGTAAGAAAAATAGTGCCAAGAAGTCTGGATAGCTTTAAAATTCGAGCTTTAATAGGGGATCAGCAACAGAAAGGAAATTCTTATTAAATCATTCGAACTTAGAAAATGAGAGATACAGCTAAGTTGTTATGTAATCTCAATTTTTTGTCTTACTTTATCTCAGTTCTGTTAATAACGCTGTCCTCAGCGATACTCAAGTGGCATCACTATTACTTTTATATCTGTGATTGGCAGTTCTAACAAAAAGGCTGAGAGATGCATGTGTAATGAGACTGAACTTCTTCCATCTCAGAAGGTAGTCCCCTTCAGGTCAGGACTGAGACACACTGATGTGCTAGTCTAAGGGAGCTTGCAGTATTATTCCTAATATAATATTCATTTCTCTGGATTTATTAGTGCAGGGGTTATTCTCCCAAGCTGTCAATCTGTCAAGTATCATTAGTACTGAAGATCTTCTATTATATATAGGAAAAAAAAGTAGTATATTTTCCTTTAGCTTCTTGATAAAATAAAACCAAGAAAGGTAAATGCTAAGGACAGAAATGTCCTTCCAAAAGGTTCTGCATTTCTATATTTTCCTCCCCATTATGACCTTTTTACACTTTTGAAAGGTAGATGAATTCCATGTTTTAGCTATTAGAGCAGGTGGCAGTTTTGGCACTTAGAAGACTAGATGTCTTTGGAAGGACTTTACAGCTTAATCTTCATATGTGATTCCTGTTAAACTTGATGACAGGATTAAAAATGCAATCTCATCTCTCCATCACTATAACCTTAGCATTTCTATTTGTGATGATTGCAGCTAGCTTTAATATGAGATTATTAAAATCTGGCACAGTTCCTTGCTGCTGTCAGTCCTGTAGAGTGTAGACATGTCCTGGCAGAACTCTTATGAACATAGGTAATTTCTTCTCTTTTAATTACTAGATATCAAGTAGTGTACCAGGATGATCTTAAAGGATTTTTCTGTGTTAGCATCTGGCCAGTCCTGCCCTATCATTCCTATGTTTGCTGCTTTCCAGGTCTTTGGGGTCTCAGCGATGCATAGCGCATTCTCAGTTTACACAGTCATGGAACTTTCTTCAAGAAATTTCTTCAATCTGTTCATTGTACATCTCGTTAAGGGGAATATTTTCACCAAAGTCTTTTGATACGGCAGTTAGGGACATAAACATTTCAGTTCTGGCTTTAAAAATTATGTCTTCAGTTCTTGAAATATCCATAGTAGACAAAATGAGATCAGAGGAAAAAAATCATGTCTCATTTCATAGATTCTCCATATGAATTTTATTGACAAAGAACTATTTGAGAATTGGTGAGAATCCATGTGCTAAAAGCTTAAAAAGTTTGAGGAGTCCTTAGCACTGGCAGCCACAGTTAGAAAAGCAGAAGAAAAATTGTTTCATTGATCTCTGAGGCTTCTAAATGGGTTGAGTGAGGTTGGCCCAGATAATCCTAGCAAACTACTGCTTTCAGTGCTGACAGTAATGCAGGAGGCAGAACGCTTCAGTGGAAGTCAACTTTTCATTAAGAATCAGACCAAATGTTGTCAAGATAAACACCGATAGTTAGAGGTACCTGGTGGCAGCTTACTGGCTTCATCTCTTCTAATGTCCTCTTCCGTCTGTGACCAGAATCTGACCACTTAAACAAGACGAGAGAAATGACTTGTGCAAATCATGTAGCCTGATTTGAATTGCAGGGGAAATATCTCTATTGATGCAAGTATGAAAAGAGGTACCTGGCTAGATCTTTTATCTTAGTTCCTGAAAAATTCTTTATCTTTCCATTACAAATAAATTTTGAAGTCATATTAGAAAGGACGCAGATTAATCTTGTCTGCTATTACTTATTCTGTGTTGCACTCTCATGTTTATTTTTCTTCTGATAAAATTACATGATGTGCAACAGTCTGGTGACAGTGACTAAGGTCATTCAGTGCTAGTATGTACCATACTTACTCATATGTCAGAGTACCTTAATGTGGAAGTAATACTATTCAGATATAAATTGAATTTGCTAAGAAGTATGTTGCACTCACTGTATTTAAACTTCAGCATAAGAGTGAACCATGCTTTGACATAATGAAGTAAATAATCTGTATCAGTTGGATTGCCTCAGGAAGTCTCCCGGGCTCTATGAATACAATTTTCTCATTGTCTGTCTTTTATCATATCATCTTTCTTCCTTTCTTTCCACTTCTCACTTTCCTTTTGTGAACTGTGGGACATGCAGTTAGGAAAATCACTGCCTGTTATCAATGCTAACTGCCGGATGCTTCTTGTTTTCCAGTCTGAGCCCAGTGGGGAGGCACGAAAGTGGAACAGTCTCTTAAGATAGCAGTAGACTCATTGTAGCTTCCCACTGAAAATATTCTTTTTATTATCATATTCATTGAACTGTGCAACTTTTATCTAAACAAGTAAAAGGTTTTACACTCTCATTACTTCTGGTATATGTATAGTATTTATCAATTATGGCTGAGCATTCACTGTCCAGATTGTTTGGGAATTCATTACATCAGAAGTATTTGAAAAGAGACAGTACATTTTGAAGTCTGAAAATCTGGGGCTTCTAATAAGGAAGGAAGGTGTCATATAAGATTTTGATAAACCAAAGGTCAAAAAGTAAAAACAGGATGTAAATCTTGAGTAGATGAATAGATATCTCATTGTCAGCCAACGGCCAGACAAGCTTGCATTTTGTGATATGAGCAACACCTGGATTTCTGGTTTTATTGGTGCCAGTTAAATAAAATATATTATCACCTGAAGAATGGACTAGAGTTGTCTATCACTTCTCAACACAATGAGAAAGTTGAACAGAGGTAAACAAAAAACCAGTCTGAAATCTAAGAATTAAATTTACCTGTGCATCTATGGGTCGTGTTGATAAATAAAAGCTTCCTTTGAACATATGTCTGTTATTTTCCGAAAGAGTGACTCCATAAGGCAGAGGTGGGCAACCTGAAAGAAAAGTATGGGAGATAAAACTAGAGAGTTCCCTCAACTTCTCATTTTCTCCATGCTGGCATTGGCCAGTCAAACCATTCTGTCAGTGCTGATCTTGTAATTCAAATCACATCTCTGCTTTCTTCATGCTTTCAGTTCTCATCTCAATGAATATTATTCTAGCCATCCATGACATTGTTCTTAACCCCACCCTCTCACCCATTATCCTTTTTTTTCCTTACTTCTTGACAAGACATTTAGGTATTTCCATGCTTTCTACTCTTTTCCAGGCTCTCTTCTCACCCACACATCTCTGCTGACATAGAACAAATTAAACTTTATGCTTTTTGAGCCAACATTGAGTCATTATTTGTGCATACTCTATGACATTTTTCCTTTCGTGTCTAGGTTACAGCTCCCCATATGTGACAGGATATGCTCACAGGTTAAAAATTTCATCTACTCTGCTGACAAGCTTTTTGTGCCATAGCTGTCTGTTGCTGTTGAGTCTACAGCTCTGTCTTTTTAGGCCATTACTCTGTTTGATTTCTGTTGCTAAGAAGTGGTTGTAGCAACCAAGCTGTTAAGGTCTGTGTTTTGAAAGAGAATCAGAAATGTTAAAAATCTGCTGCTTAAACCATATTGTGCAATATCATTCGGTCTCCTTATAATAGTGAGGGTTTCAGGATCTGGTCATGACTGTGTGGCCATGAATCTGTCTTGGCATATCTTGTAGCTGAGCTGCATATGCTTGGAAAGCATTCAGCTCCTGCTATGTTTTTGCTCAACATCTGAGCCAGAGGTCTTTCCACAGTTCTTGTTGCCGTTGTTATCATTACTGGTATTAAAACTTGTTGATTTTAATGCCCAGATAATGATTCTTTTTCATGATATTGCTGTTAGATATACACTTTCTGTCATCATGTATTTAATATTTTTTAATCAAAGAGGGACTTCTCTCTCATCTGCTGATTTTGGCATAATTGAGTAGTATATCTGCCTTTGGATGTTTTACTGCAAAAAATGTGACAAGCAATCGAGTATGCCATTTATGAACATTAAATAATTCACTCCTCTGAAATTTTATCTAACACCAGTCATTTTGAAGCCCATTAGAATGGGCTGCATCAATAAATAAATAGCTTGTCAACCGCATTTGCTATTATGCCAAAGTGGAAATGTTGCATTTAAAAGATGTTCAAATAAGTCTGCTTTCTGAATTTAATGCATCAGAAATCTTTATGCTTCTCCATAATCTACTCTGCATTTTAGTTTTGTCAGGTGAAAAACAGGGGACCTTTCTCTCTTCTTTATCACTGTGAACTCTTTCTTAACCAGTAAAATGATTCAGCCTGGTTGGTTTGTTTGTTTGTTTGTTGTTGTTGTTGTTAATATAATCAGTGAAGAAAATTGATTGTATAGTCTCAGGGAATAGGAAAAACTCCCAATTCTGGGAGGTTATCTGGACTACTCCTCCTTCGCCAGCTTAGGTTTACATGAGTTTTCCCTGATGCTTGCTCCAGATATAAGAAAATCAGAGTTTTCAACAAGTCTATCCTCCACTCATAGATATATCTGCATAAACACATTATATGCACCAAAATTTTGGAGATTATAAGAGAGCTATGCAGATTCTGACTGGGAGAACAGACTGAATGCCTGGATACCAAGCATCCAGAGTATTCTCTAGCATGTGTGTGCCCATGGTCAACGTGCTTCTCTGAAAAGGGAACAATAGAGTCAGGAATCCAGGTGTCTTCAATCCACCCATCACACATTTTCTTTCTTCTTTGTCTACTAAGATAATATCAGTTGTAAGAAACCATCAATGACTTGCATGAGATGATACACTTTTTTTTTTCTTCATTAAAATATGATCTTATATCTGGGTTAAGGTAGAGTTTAATCTTACCAAGACGAGAAAAAAATAAAAGAATAAAGGGATAAATACATCACTGCTTTTCCTAAAATAAACATGTATTGTCTAATATTTGGATATCATCATAGGAGAAGAATCTGAAATACATAGTTGTCTATAGAAAAAATATTATCTTCTTGATATTCCTCCCCTGGATTCCTCCAGATCTACGGTATTACTTTGCATGTATTTGCCATAAGAAGATGTACAACACAATGTGAGCAGGAAACTACTGAAAATGCAGATGGAGTTTGTTAGATAAAAGGCAGATATCAGAAGTGAAATTTGGTCAAAATTTCTAACTATTCTACCTTTTCAAAGTGAAATATTATACTGGACCTCATGATGATTAAGTGGCTTCTCTTCTGAGAAAGAGTGGCTGTAAAATATAGCATTCCTTTAAAAGAAGGAATGCTATTCTGGTACCCGCAACACTGAAATTTTTATTACCTGAGAACTGAACTATGTTGAAAATCTTTACTTTCCCAAATGTGCTAGTGGGTTCTCAAAATCTAGTTTTCGATTTCTGTCACGCTGATCCTTTTAGATATTTTTGTAGAAAGCTGACTAACATTTCTACAAGTTTATACCAGTCCCTTCAATGTAAAGTGATACCCTGCACGTTCTGAGCTGTTAAGAACAAGATCGCTTGTCAGAGCTTTTATTAGTCTTTCTCCCTGACAGCACATCTCACTAACAGGCAACCTCCAAAATAATTTTGTGCATGATCTGAGACATGATAAACTCTCTCTCCATGTTATTTCTATTCTCTCTCTCCTAAAAGGAAAGATGATATTAAATCACACAGAAAAATAAAGATGAGCCACACTTTAGGAGTTCTAACACTTAGTGTGTCAAACAGTGCAAGTTTTGTGGTATGAGTAAGTGTGTGACAACAAAGGAAGTTCAGAGCTGTTGTGGTTTAACCTGACAAGTAGCTGAGCACCACACAGTTGTTCACTCATTCCTTTCCTTCCCAGTGGGATGAAGGAGGGAATTGGAAAAAAAACAATGAAGTAGAACTTGAGGTTTGAGATAAAAACTGTTTACCAAGATAGGAAAAAAGGAAGAGAATAAAAGTTATGACTAGATATATTACTAGTTACATACATAACTGTATGTAACTAGTAATACACAAGCAATTACTCACCACTCACCAAACAGTATCTAGCTAACCTCCTAGATATGGAAGAAAAAAAAAAGATGAACTCCTACCCATGGAACTTTTCTTCCACATGATGTCATATGGCATGGAATATCCCTTTGGACAGTTTAAGTCAGCTGTCCTGATTTTGTCCCCTCCTGTCTCCTTGATCCTCTGTTCCTCCCAGCTCCTTGTGCATACCTCCTGCTTTGGAAGAAGTTGAGAAAACCAAAGTGTCCTTGGTTTTGTACTGTGCTGCACGGTAACAACTGGAAACATCAGTGTAATACCAACATTGTTTTTCTCTTAAGACCAAAACATAGCATCATGCCAGACACTTATGAAGAAAAAACTCTATCCCAACTGAAACTAAGACAAAAGCATATGCAAGGGAGAGAAGATTTGTTGATCACTCAGTCAACTTCCATGAGTTTGCTCATGATTTATTTCTGTGGAGCCACTGAACAAGGTCAGAATTCTGGAGAAAAAGACAATTACTCATTTGATGAGGTTATAAAGATTAAGTGTAGAGGGCATTCAAGGTCCTTACTGGAGAAAGTTTAACATACGCTGTCTATCCGTGAGTATGCATTGTAACTTAAGGACCAATCATTTCTGTTGCTGTAGATCAAGTGTTTCTTTACAGATGCTTATTGATTTTCTTCTATAGTGAGGAGAAGGGGTAAGGAAATGGATTTATGGCATGCCTTTCCTTTTTATTAGATAGTGGTAGCATTTCTTTTGTACAGGGTATTTTGAAATTGGACATGCTTTACTCTAATACTGAGGGTCTGCATATAGAGCAGCTTGGTCATGACTGTGATTTCCTTGCTGTGTTGGTAAATACTGTTATACTGACAAGGCAGATACCAATAAATGTTTCTCTGCTAATGTGTTTATATCAACTTTCCCATTAAGATGCATATTCTGCCAATTGGGTTTGGTAGCAGCATTATGGCATCCTGAAAAGACAGCTGGTGATATGAATGGTGCTGCCAAGTGGGTCATTGCTTCTCAATGGGTAAATCTTTCCTTTCTTCTGTAGGTTTAGGTTGTCCAAAATCATAATCCTAATACTTGTGCTATATTTTCATACATACATACAGTTAAAACAGAAGTATGGTAATGGTGAATACAAATTGATAGTCTACTGCAGTAGGCAAACATAAAAAGCCTGAGAAATCATATGCAAAAAAAATGCAGCTTTGTAGAATATGTATCAGTAGGGGCTCTTCATAAAGCCCAATTACAAGAAAACAAATTGTTCTTAACAAGACACTTGGCAAGCATGTATATAGCCATTTGATTTTCTGTATATCTTTAACTGATACAAAGAGTATGTTTTAATTATACTCATTCTTGACCACATTTTCATTTTAGTGTCTGTGTTTCTACTTATCAAACAAAACAATGGATGTTTAATGTACTGTAGTTCTGCTGATGCACCCTTGTAACTCTCTTATATTCCTGCAGTTAAAATTCCATTACCAGTTCTAATGTAATCTAGTAGTTTATAAAAGTGTTCAGTGAACAAAATGTTGCAGTCTATTGTGTTGTCAATTAAAGTAAATAAGACTTCAGTAGAAGATGCAATTTAATTCAGGAGTTACAAGGAAATTATTTCCACCTTTTGTTTTTTCAGTAATTTGTGTAAAAAACAACTATAGAAGTAGAGACCCTCTATTATGTTGTTGCCACAACAGGCTGAGCAGTTTTTATAAGGGTGGAAAACATTTGATGTCTGCTCCTGCTTAAAACTGAGAAGTACGGTGTCTTTTTTCTTCCACCATGAATGCTCAAAGAACAAGCAAGCAGTAGACAGTTACTGACTTTGATCATTGTATCAATAAAGCCCTGTCTGTCTACTGCTTTTCTTCTTGTTTACAACAACAACTTCATGTTTTCCAATACCGTTCTCCATTTATTGCACTCGAATTTCATCTCATATGGAAATCACTATTATAGTGTCTGCATTTCA
Organism: Phasianus colchicus; assembly: GCF_987193195.1. Classification (NCBI taxonomy): domain Eukaryota; kingdom Metazoa; phylum Chordata; class Aves; order Galliformes; family Phasianidae; genus Phasianus; species Phasianus colchicus. The sequence goes on along the minus strand of NC_143438.1, from coordinate 21,749,156 downwards.
GGAAGCCTGCAGTGAAGTACCCTTCTCTTACATCATTTTGTTTTAACAGAACATTGTTTATAAAATATTGTTATTTCTCTGAGCTCCTTATTTAAAAAATAGTCAAAATGCTGGATGAATTTTAAGAAGAGTGTGATGTGTCTTTGGATCAAAGCTAACATAAATACACTGTAGCCCACTGAATTCCCAAGGTCCTATCTGCACGTTTTTCATGCAGTAATTTTCAAGCTAGATGCCTGGTAATTTCATCCTTCCTTTTTTTTTTTTTTCTTTTTTCTTTTTTTCCTTTCCTAATATACTAGTAGTGGTCTTTCTTTGTGATAATAAATTCTAACATTGTTTTAGTCCAGAAATAATATGTTTGATTATATCTCATAAAAATATGTGTTGCATGTGAATAGAAAAATCTGAGCTCTAGTCAGAAGATAACTGGCTGTTCTAAATCAAACAAGGAATCTGTGTATTCTGTTGCTGTACTTTGTCCTGTCTTTTCCTATTCTTCTGCGTTTACTACATTTTCTTCTGTATTGTTACTTCTCATTCACACAGGAAGCAGTACATTGTCTTTTTGTTTGGTGAGTTCCTCTGTCAGCTAGCAGTGTGTTCTAGGCATGTTCACTTTTCATTTTTTCTTCAGTTTTCCATTTCAATGGCTTATATGTATTTCTACTGTATTTCTTCTAATAGTTTTTTATTTCCAAGCCAGTGATCCTCTCAATTTATTCACTATTTTCCTAATGATAGGGAATCTGCCTAGGCTTTGAAATCCTGAGAGTGCAGGGGGTTTTCAAATATGTTCTGTATGTTACAGAGGTGTTTTACTTGGTTCATCCTGCCCACCTTGATTCCAGATGCACTCACATTTCTATTCATGTTCTTCACTCTCTTCCTGAAATGGCTCCCTATAGCCACATAAAAGTTTCAGCTTTATTTGTCCCATGGTAGAATACCTGTCACTTCTCTATAGCTTCATATCGGGTCCCTTTTGCCTGAGATAACAGAACTGCTAACATCTGGTACCTGTGGAAGAAGGTTACTGAATTCATTTGATATCTACCCCATTAGTTGCTAAAGGAGAACTATATATAACTTAGTCTATATTTTTGTTTTGTGGCTGGTTTGTGCATTTTTATTTTTACTTTTTTGGGGGCGAATTTTTTTTCCCCCTATTTTTTTTTTTTTTTTTTTTTTTTGACAGCTTCATTCTTCTATTGGTATTTTCGTTCTTCTTTTGCAGTCCTAGGACCATGCTGACTTCAGTGAGCAAACAATGCTTTAAGGTTTTTGCAGGAGACCTGCTTTGCTCTCTGCTATATTTGGCCATCTGGAACAAGTCAATAAAATTCTCACAGTACCCAGCTAACACTGTCTTTTAAGTTGAATTATTAGAGGCGTAACTGCCAGTGCAGCAGAAAAGAGAGTAAAATGAGGTTAGAGAGGAAGAAAGCCAGAGAAATAGTATATAACTGAATGATAAATAAACAGTACAACAATAACTTTACATAAAATAGCTAAACATTTTACAAATATATAGGAGAAAGGAAAAAAAAAAAAAAAAGACAATGAAATGGGAAGCCAAAAGCTCTTGGCTTTCTTAGTAACACATTTCTGATGCAGTAGATTTCTGTCTATTCTCAATCAATCTGACTGACAGGAAAAGAACTTGAGAACGCTGATACTCCAGGCTCAAACCATGCTGCAAATCAGCTAGCAATAGTCAGAGCAGAGATTTCATATCAATTTCTATCCACTGTGATATGATGAATCATCCCTAGACAATCCTGTTCACCTTCGAAAAATGAGTATATTGAAGTGAAAAGACAAGCAGAAATCTGGTCCTGTCACATTCCTTTATCCAAGACCTTTAATGTATCTATCACTGAAACCATGTAGACTAAATTAAAAATTTAGTACATTTTTTACAATTGACATAGATGTTGCCATGTGAATTAGGCTTTTCATTAATTAATGTCATCCAGATGGGTTCATGGTGAGTAGTCTTAAAATCCCCTCTTCATGGTACATTTTGACTGTATATTCTTTACTATTCCACTGATATATTGTATTGTAATATGACTCATGTTTTATCTTCCTAAAAGCTAGTACCTCATCAACAGCAGTTTTGCACAGGATGATTATAAAATTCTTCTTGCCATCGAATGCACATTTATTGGCATGTTTCCACATAATTTCATGCCATTTTATTCCTTTGCTAACTGTCAATAAGTTTCACTTTCTTCCTGTTTTAAGTAATTTAAAGGACTTTCAGTTTCTAAGTCGTTGGTGTTATAATTCACCTGTATGGAGTGTATCCAGATGAATGAACAGGATTAAGTCACTCATTTCAAAGACTGTAAAATGTGGTAAGGTTTCTGAAATTTTGAATGAATATTACAAATAATTAGTGAAAAGTTCTACCTTATGCATAATTGTACCACTCCTTGTGCGTGCAATAAAAAAAACAAAGCAAACAGGAATTTGAAGCATCTCTCCCAGCATGCACTGAGTCTCAGTCTGTTCTCATTTAAAGCAGCTCAGAAATAAGTCTGGATGTTCATTCTTTAAGTATTTCACAGATATAATGGCTAGAGTTTCCCTGGCACAAAACCCTTGAGCAAGATACGAGATCAGGGAACAGATTAAACGATTGTCTTTGTAATCTGGGAATTTCAGTCACTTTTGCCACCCAGGAGTAACTTTCTGTTTTTGACTCTCAGAGAGATGCCCTTTTTCCTTTTTGCTGTCTATGTAATAAATTAAGATGGGAAGTATTCCTTTGGGAGTAGTAAGGAAATAATGTTTGAGAAGTTAAATATCCAGCAAGTGTGATGAGAATGCTGATGTATGCTATTAGAGAAGGAAACAGTAACTGACGATGTCTCTAGGGGGCACTACAAATGCAGAAAGCAGTCAGGCAAAACTATTGAAAGAAGCGAGGAAAAAATCCTTTTGCTCTTCTCAGGAGGTCCTTACATAGAATAGAAAGAGAGAAGAAAGAGACAAGTCTTTTCAGGTGCCCTCTTTTATTTCCCCTTAGTTGTCTCATTTGAAACTGATGGATCTGTTTCTCTATTCCTTGACCTCAAAACGGAGAAAGGAAACCAAAGTACAACCTGCTCCATGTTGCAAATCTGGGAGGAGCAGGAGGACAAATGCTTAAAGTCACAGGAGTGTAGGCAGAGTTGTCCCTAGGAAAGAGAGGGAATAAAGCAGGTATGATATATGATAGTAAAATTGTCTGGAGTAAAGCAAACAGGCTGCTCTGAAACACTGTGTCCTGATCATGGCACACATAATTTTTTATTTCTTTAAGGACCCCCCTTCCATAGTTACAAAATGTCTCAGAGTGGAGAAGTGAGATTTTGTTCATCAATTTAAGCTTCTACATTCTGTTGTCTTGATTCTAAACAAGTTGTCTCTGGCTCCCTTTGTTTTCGATTGAGAGAAATGGAGCTGTTTCAACTTAGTATAAGAATCTAAGATATAGAAGATGAAATATCTCCTGGAAGTATCTTAGGGAAATCACTGGGATGATCTGACTTAGGCTAACTGTAGTATCTAAGTGTTTAAGTGAGGTGGGCTGCTAGTGACTCCACCTCTTTCCAAATGTCTCAGGTAGATATCAGTTCTTCTGACCAGCTGACCAGTTTGTTCTGTACATTAAACCAGAAGCAAATCTCATTAGCAGTTTAAATAACTGTGGTTGTTTCTGTAAAATCTTAAGAGTCTAAGTGCGTTAAAAGCACTAGATGATTCTTACATTCAACCAAATGCTTGTTAGGCATAGCTAGTGGGTATCAGTATTCCTAATGTTTCTGCTAAGAATAAGCTACAGAATCCTTCCAAAATAAATATCAGCAGGTTTTAGTTCTGTGTGAGAAGAGAATTTAAGAAATCATTATTCTACTTAATGGAATAGAAATACTTCATTTTTAGTTGAATATACTCTAGACTTTTAAAATTTAAAGTGAAATTTTTTTTAAAAGACCTTTTTTCTATAAACAGTGTGCTCATCCATGTTCAGGGAATGGTGTAGATTTTTAAATACATCTTTGATTCTATTTAATTTAGCTTTAAATTTAACAAAAATAATATTTTATAATAATATAGAACTGGAATTTATAATTTTTGCTTTATATTTTGGCACCTTTTATTTTTAATTAGGTGTCCAACTTGCTCTCAAGATCACACGAAAATCTGTATTCCTTATTAGAAGTGATAAAGATGTGTTTAGGTCTGTTCTTTTATATAGGATGCTGTCTTTACACGATAGAAAGAGGATTAGACTTGAATGTTTCTTTTACAAAAACCTTCTTGTACAATAAGAAAATATATAAAGCACTGTTTTTCTTTCTAGGGAAAGGTGAGTTGAGCAACAGTGTTAGCAGGCTGAAATAAATAACTTTCATGCCCTGTAAAACTAAATAGAGGAATAATTCAGATTCCTATCTCTCAAGTCCTATTAAATTGCCTGCAGAAATAATTGTCTCTCTCTGTTCATAGGAATATGGAGCTACTGAACCATCATCTTTCAATAGTCGATAACAAAGTGTTTTAGTTTAGTCCGTATAATGATTCTGCTTGTTGATCTTGACATGGGATACATTTCTGACAAGTGGAAGAAGATAATGAAAAGTTACTCTTTTCCTTTTTCTATTTATTCTTTCATTATTTTATGTTCCCATCATAGTATTACTCCCATTTGACTCTGAATGGCAATGTGAAAATATCATTAGTATGACTGAGTTTTTGATTTGTAGTTCTGTACTGGCTTATTGTAATTTTTCTTTGGTATTGTCATGCAGTTTGGTTGGCCATTGCAAGCACTCCTTTTGTATGAGAAAGACTCAGAGGCATAAAATAGAGAAATCACACGGTAAGACACAGTTGAGATGAGATATAACAGACGTAAAACTCACTTAATACATTTGTTCTCTGCAGCATATTGTCTTTGTATTCCAGTAACTTTTCTTTCTGTTTTATTATTTTCTGCTACTTTACATGGAAGAAAATTAGAAATACAAATCTGCAGAAAACAATTTTGAATTCTCTATCAAAGCAGCAACAGGATAAATTTCATTTCTAATTCTAAACTCCATCTGAAAAAGAAAAGTAAGGCATAGCCTACAGTAGTAACTTTTGTTTTAAGTATAACTAAGAGAAATTTCTTGAATGAAGTGCTGTAGATTAACATTTCCTATTTTCTTGCTAGAGTATTCTCTAGTCTCAAGTCTCTTGCACAGCGAGGCAATAGGTAGAAATTCTCTATTCTGGTTACAGATAAAGGACTGGAAACATGCCGTCTTGCCTTCATTCTTTTTATATATATATATTACTTTTAATTGGTATTCATGTCTCATTTATAATAAATTACCCTCCTTCTGAGTAAAGCTAAAACCTTTTCAATGTCTGAATCCATTGGCTCTGTTGCTGACAAGCTGAGCTTTTTTATTTTTGCAATGCTTTAGTCAACATGGGTGTATATCACAGGAAGTTTAAGAGCTGCTTCCACTGTAATTAATAAAATCAAAGCTTTCTAAAATGTATTATTCCCAATGTAAATTGCCAGATAGCACATGGAGAATAAATGTAATTTACCACACTGCAAACGTTGTCAACTGTGGATGACTAAAGAGTCTGAAAAGCAATTCATTTGCTCATCTATGCTGAGCCCCCCAGTAGCAGTTCTCAACCTCCTTCTGCTAAATGAAGCTGTTGGATCAAACTGTGCAACTCCAGAATTGGTCCAAAAAGCAGTCTGTTCTCACTTCTATTTCTGTGCACATTTGTAGATACTGGATTTGGCATTTGGTGTGATAGACCAGTGGGAATGGATATCTTCCTTTCTGTCGTTGTCACTAAACTTCTGTTAGCTTTTTATTATTTAATACATGCCCTATGTATGCCCTAGTCCTCTTAAATCCATGGCAAATTACTGTTAAGCTCCATGGAATTTTACGTATGTGAAGTATTAGCAGAAAATTGAAATTGCCCAAGGAGGCTGTGGATGCCCCATCACTGGAGGCATTCAAGGCCAGGCTGGATGTGGCTCTGGGCAGCCTGGTCTGGTGATCCTGCACATAGCAGGGAGGTTGGAACTGGTTGATCATTGTGGTCTTTTTCGACCCAGGCCATTCTATGGTTCTAGGATTATCTAATATGATAGGAAAGTGTCAGAAAGAATTCCAGTTAGTAAGGAAGATTTATGAGATTATACTCTACTTCTCAGAAACAGCATATGCCAAAGGTATGGAAGCAAATCAGGATCACATGTACTTTAAGGCCAAAGTAAATACTGCATGTCAAATATGCGCTGTATTTGAATATTTTAAAAAATAGTGATAATTTTTTTCCTTGGAATGCAAGGCTTTGTAAGTCAAAATTTTAACCTGAATAACAGGAACTTATCTGGGAGACTCCTGATTAATGCTGATAACCAGAACAGGATATATATATATATATATATATAGGAGCCAACAAACAACATTCCTTAGTGTGTGTGTGTGTGTGTATACTATACTGTACTGCAGATCAAATCATGTCAGAAGTTTAGCAACTAGAGAATTGGTTCTGGAACAGTGGATATAAGAGACAAGATAAAAACTGATCTCAGATTTGCTTCAAGGCTTGAGATTCAAGGGAAGGTTTCTGTTGACATAAGAAACGAGTTCCTAGCCATTCATATGGTTTATGATGAGCAACAGAATTTTTAAGGCTGACTGATAGCCTAAATGTGAAGCTAGAGGTCTAAATTTAAAATCTGTCAAGGAGAAGGTTAAGGCTTATGCTTTATTAAGAGTGGGAACAGGAGGGTACTGGAAAGTAATATGTGTAAGAATGGTGGGCCTGTGTTTATGTAGTCAAGTGAACTTGGTTTCCTGCACAATTTTTGAAGCAGTCTGACTTCATATATTAGAGTTAAATAAAGCGCAACAACTATTGTTTTCAGTGATAGTCAGAGTGGAATGTTCTTCCTTCCTTCCTCCCTTTCTCCCTCCCTCCTTCCCTTCCTCCCTTCCTCCTTTCCTTCCTCCCTTCCTCCTTTCCTTCCTCCTTTCTTACTCTCTTCCCTTCTTCTTTTCCCTCCTGTTCTTCCCTCCTTCTTTCCTCCCTCCCTCCACTCTGTTTCACCCTTTCTGTTTCATTTAAATAGTAATCTTTGTTGCTAGCAGTTGTGCTGAAAATTAAATTTCATAAGAAAGAAGGACGAGATATCTTGTGTTCTCCTTTCACTCATCTGTGAAAGCTGAAAATCTGGTTGAAGTATTGTATAGCTACTGCATTTTAAATAAGTAAATAAAACAATGATATTTGCATTTTAATCTTTACTAATATCTAGAGAAGCATTCAGTATTTCAACTGTAAAGCCTTTATAATAATAATCACCATTCGTTTTTATTGAATAAAATAAAAAAATTATGATACAACACTGATTTTTGAATAGTAGTATACTCATTCAGGAAGGAATATGTATATGCCAGATACAGAACATAATGGGACTTTTTCTACATGGATTTGGAAAAGTATTTTTTATAAATGTAATGAATGCTTGCATGTGATTCGTCTGCTTGTCTGTGTATGCATAAATACAAAATGTGTATAAAAATAGTCTAAACACATACATATTTATGTATTCTTGCAGTCTGCTCATGTGATTGAAACTATTGTAATAAGAGAGTACTGTGTATATTTAAGGCTTTAAAATTACAGCTTTGGAAGCAGTCACCTGAGCAGGTGGCATAAAAATGGAAAATTGCTATTGTTTTACTTGAACAAGCCAGACGCTTTTCACATGGATACTTCATACTTGGTTAATCACTTGTATTAAGTACTCAGCAAAATCTGCAGCAATTACTACTTTGGTTCTTCTTCTGCCTCCTTGTCAATGGATCAAAACTTCTGGCGGCCTGTAATAAATGGATGATGAGAACAGCAACCATTCAAACAATTTAAGTTCTCATTATCTGTATAGTGGGTAGTCTTCCAGAGCAGTTTTTTGTAAAAGACTTGAGGTTCTGGCTGATGGCTGGAAGAAACGTTACAACAGTGTATGGCTATATTTTCCACCAGTTTCATTCAGAAGAGTGCAAACCTGAATTCCAAACTTCAGAGTAGACTATAGCAAATAATGATTGCTTCTTCTGCTTCTTTCTGATACATTGTTTTCAAGTGTGCCACATAGAGTGCTCAGATTTGATATTTTGGCTGCCCCTTGGCCTGCAAAGTTGATCTACTGAAACATACTCACATGATTAATTACTGAATGAGTTGATAGGCTAATCAATTCTACATTTAAGGTGTGTGTGAATTTGAGGTTGTAACTCCCACTGTCCATTTCTGTTTAGGTATTAGCAAAATATATTTGTATATTCCTTAGCAGTATGACATCTTGTTTTTACAGATAAATCACTCCTCCTTCACAAAAGCCTGCTTTGTAATTATTTTCATTCTTTTCTTTCTGATGGTCCAAGTAATATTACAGATACAAGGAGACAAATATTTCAGTGCTTCAATTCACTGTGAAATGATTAAATGAAATGTGAAATGATCAGTAAGATAATCACATGGGATGTAACAAAACAGCAAAAGCAGAAAAAAAAATAGGGCATGATCTCAAATTGTTTCAAATGTTAAAGCTCGATGTCTCTTTTTGCATAAGAAGCTGATTAAAAACAAACAAACAAACAAACAAAAAAAACAATTGCTTGTGAAAAATACTTGGGTATGAAACATTTCTAGCTTTGGGTAAAGCTGGCCATGGGATAAAACATCAATTCCTATTCTTTCCAGCCATGTTTTTGAGATATCTCTCAAACTGCACTGACTAAGAAAACAAGATATACTGCTGCTCTAGGAAAGCAGTTATGATCATATCATGTAGATGAACTGATGGATATTGAGTAGATGAAGAGGCAGATGGGGAGAGAAGTCTCTTATCTGCCAGGCTGTGGAGTAGCTGTGAGGCATTTCTGATTAATTAAAATACAGCCAATGCTTTCCTGCAAATTTCTTCAGAGTTCCTAAGAAGTAACATCATGCCCCACTGGCACGTCTTCTGCCAATCTGCCTTCAGTAAGTGCAGAAAATATTGTAGCAAGAGCTTACTACTTGCTTGCATTAATGCATTATTATTGGAATTTCTAATTGCTATTCAGCAGATCTTAAATTTTGAGGCACATTAGTATTTGTGAAAGATAGGAGGTATTGCCAAGCACATATTTCCAGGATCAAAGAAGAAAATTCAGGGTTTTTTTTTCTGTCACTGCAAGTATCAGCAGCAATAAAAACTTGATCTGTGGTTGTCTGGGCCTGAATATATAAATACATGCTTTGCTGGCTTACTACATTATCTCCTTCTAGCCACTTGCACTTCTCTGTCCCTGGCAGATGTAGAGTGAAAGGACAAGTGGACTTTTTTAATGTATTTGATTCCACAATGTGGAAATTTACTTTGAATTACCACAAAGAAACTGTTTTCCCCAGTAGAAAAGATTTTAAACTAAACTGGTATTAGATAAAATGGATACTATTTAACTTTAGCTTAAAGCCTAGCAGCTACTATTAGAATCAATAAAATCTATTAGAAACGCTAGATAAATGACTACGAGCATCACCATGAGAAGGGGCAGATTTTCTGAATACACAGGATTACACATTAGTAGACATGGGGATTTTTGAGAAAGCAAGCTGAAGCTACTTGTTTACTGTCTGTAGTGTTCAGGGAATCATTTTTCCATGCTTCATTTACCTTACTCTCCCTTACTCCTCCAAACTCCTGAAAATAAAATTAAAAAAAAATAAAATAAAATAAGAAGTCCAAAAAGATTATAGTCACCTGTATTGTGTTGACCTTGGCTGGCTGCATGTTGCCCAGACCTCTGTCACACCCCTTCCTCATCAGGACAAATTTTGGTGAAAAAATAAGATGAAAAATTTTGTGGATCAGGATAACCACAGAGGGATCACTTACCTGTTACCGTTACAAGCAAAATAGATTAGACTTGGGGAAGATTAGTTTAAATTATTGCCTACTTAAAAAAAAAAAAAAAAAAAAAAAGAAAGAAAGAAAGAAAGGAAAAAAAAAAGTCACATGGGCTTTATTTCATACCAGACCTCTGGTTCCACTGTGGGATCCTCTCACTGCACTGCATTGGATTTCTTGCTCCTGCATTGGATCTCTGCAATCTGCATCCTTCTTCAGGCCTCATCCACTGCCACCCCATGGGCTCCCCCATGGGTGCACGAGGAGATCTGCTCTGAGTGGTGCCCATGGGCTGAGAGGGGACAGCCTGCTCCTCCATGGGCCTCTCCTGGGCTGCAGGGAGCTGCTGCTCTGTGCCTGGAGCTCCTCTGCTCCCCTGTGCTGACCTGGGTGCCTGCACATTTTCCTACTTCTCTGTCTCCTAACTGCCAACAAAACCTTGCCAGGTAACCCAGTACATCACCTTTTAATGTCTTCTTGTTTATCATGTACACTATTGGATATAAGGAAGAAGTCTTTTACAGTGAGGGTGGTGAGGCACTGGAACACATTGCTCGGTGATACAGTTGATGCCCCATCCCTGGAGGCATTCAAGGTGAGGCTGGCTCAGGCCCTGGGCAACCTGATCTAGCTGTGGTGTGTGTATTCATTGCAAGGGAGTTGGATTCAGTGGCCTCCAGAGGTCCCTTTCAACTCTAAGGGTTCCATGATTGCACGATTCTATTCTTGCAGAATGTCTAATAGAAGCTAACTGCCCAGTTCAGAAAAGAACAATAATAAAATCCAGTTGCTTGAAAACAATTACTCAGGCAGTAAAAATCAGGAAATTAGTTTGCAAATTGTGAGAGGTTGTTTGTCTGTTTGTATTAAATACGTAATTGATGTTCCTTTATTTTCTTTCAACCTATGTAATTAACTTCTTTGAGTTTGTGCTTTTAGTGTTTCTGTTTTATCAGTATTTTATCTAACAAAATGTCTTTTACCATTTAAGTTTTTCATTTTTTATTGTATACTAAATGAATTTTTTAATGTAATTATTTAATCTAAGAAATGCTTTTTTAAGAGGGTCACCAAATACCGTTAGAGGCAGTATTGGAATATCCTCACATGCTTCTGATACCATTACGAGAGCAAGTCCACTATATGAGGTTCTGAAGGATGGCTGATGGCCTGCTAGAACAATCTGTGTTTGCATCATGTATGTCATCAAGCACAAAGCCAGAGAAATTCAGGTATATTTTGGGCTGTCCACTGTGTACAGTTTAAATAATTTTTAAAAAGGAACGAAAAAAGAAAAGAAAGAAGAAAAGGAGGAAGAAATGAAAAGGAAGGAAGACAGACATACAGAAAGGGAAGGAAAAGGAAGGAAGGAAAGAAATTATGACTTTTTCAATGGTTTTGAATGGTCTGTTTTAAGAAGTGTGATACTCTGGATCAAACAATTACTAAACACTCTATTGAAAGTAGAGAAAAGAAACATCTCATTGACACTAGAGTTCATTTTTATTGCATTTTTAAACAAATGCAATCACGAACTGCTATCATTCTTGATGAATAAGATGTTTTTTAAACCCCAGTATTGCTAATATAGTGCCACAAATTTAGTTTGTTCTTTGTACTTATTCCACTGACACTGTGTTTGTCATTCTTAAGGTACTCAATTTTTTCTTACTTTATCCTAGCTGTCAGTATAATAATTGTTAATTTCTTCATTTGATTTCCTTAAAAATTTTCTGCTCTACATGCTCTAACATGCAGAGTTTTATTTTCTGTGAACATTTTACGAATTTTGAATCAAATTAACCATATTTTGTAATTAAAAGCAGTAGGAATATTTGTATTTTTCACAGCATTCTTAAGCCCAAAATAATAAAAACTACACTTAAAATGAGTAATATATAACAGAATTTAAATGATACCATTCCTAAATGGATGATAAATTTTTCTTTTTCTAGCATCTGTTTTATTAGTAGATATCTCACTCTTTCCTTTGTAACATTAAAGGGAAAAAATGAAGCAATGGGAGCTTATGGAAATTATGATTTCATTTTGCTTCTTCTTTTGTTAATTAATTATACAATATAGCATTCATGGAACAGAAAACACTTTTTTAAAAATAATTACTCTTGGATCCAAAACATTCTTTAACATTTAATTGTTATTTTTTCTAGATAATTTTCTAGATTTTTTTTTTTTGGAGCGTTGTGAATTAGTCAAGTCAGGTGAGAGAGAGTGAATAAGGTGCAAATAAAGCCATCAAATTTTTGTCTGTATAATTAAAGTACTTTCTGTTTGTCTTGGCTGACCGTTAAGACATTTCCATTTGTCTTGGCTGACCATCATGACCATATACTGACAGAGACATGATGGTGTAAAAACATATAAAATATTATTACTGTATTTGTATGTTGCTAGTTCGGATCACAGTATTATCTTGTGCTCTTAGTAGAAGCGGCTCCAGATTAAGATGCTGTATAATAGTCAAGTTTATTAATGAAGAGAGGAAAAGGTGATGCCATCATGGTCTTTTTACATGCAGAATTTGTGAGACATAGTAACACCTATTCAGGTTCATACCAGCAACCTGAAAATCTGCTGTCTGCAATACAGCAACAATTTTATATTCTAGGATAATATTTATTGATAATATATGAATATTATGAATTATGAATATATATGGAGAGGGAAATGGCAGATAAATTATAGAGTAACCAAATCCAGGTGATCTACAAAGCAGTAATTTAATTATTCACAGGACTAGAAGGCACTGTGCTTTGAGTGAAATGGATCTTCTTTGTGTACTAGCTATAGTAATTCCTCTTATATTGAGATTTAGTGAAAAACTTGAATGTGGAAGGATGGTGTCAGCAAATACGCATTTTTTATGGTCATGTTTAAGTACTACATGGGCAGAGGGACTTCTTTGCTCTTCTTAGCAGAGCTAGTGATTTTTTCCAGACCTTATCCTTGCTCTATAGTATTCACATAATAATAATGAATAAGTTCTTTAATTAAGGTGACCTTCCTTGATACAAAGCCTGTCAGACTTTTGTTTCATGAATAAACAGTGAGTATGCATTAGTATTGAACTTCGGTGTTCTTTGACAACAGGTATTTTAAGACACAAAGCCATTAGAAGGATGTCATTCACACTAAGAATTCAACTGCATCATTTTGCAGATGAGAAGACTGCAGAACCAAATTCATATTCCAAATTCTTGAGTTTTTCTGTGCCCGTCCTTTCTCAGTAAGTTTCCACTCTCTTTTCAAAGAATTAATGCACTGTGCATGATATGAGAGGCACATGTAGAATTTGCTCCTTATTACCTGCTATCACTTAACTCTATTTCATTTCAGCAGAAGAAGTGAGGTGGACTATCATTTTCACATTGGCATCCAAATTAAAAAGTCTTGGTCTCAGTTTCCAGCTTTTTTTGTGTGTGTGTGTGTTTCTTTACCTGCCATTTCCTTTTTGGATTTGTGCTCATGAGTTCCAAGTAGCAAGTAAACATAGCTCAGAATTGGTTTATTAATTAGATTCTGTGGATGGCCCAACATGGACGTCTTGAGGACAGGCATTTCATTTCCACTTACAGATATGATATTCCAGTGTGTTGCAAAGGTCTCACTCTAAGGTAGCTACATCAGCACTAAGGGATGGTTGAGAGCCTGAAGGCTAATGCACAGTGTGAATAGTTTTCTGTTTAGGTTGAAGAAGTGGCCTTGCATGTGATACAGAAAACATTCAGAAATAAACACTGCCTTGAAAAAGTGCCTCTCGCCTGGTAAACTACTTTTTAGAGTCATATTCTTTTGACATTATTTAGTAAGTAGCAGTTTTATTGAACTGTGTTGAATTGCATTTTGACAGGGAATTGAGTACTTTCAAGAATTTGCTTTCCTGCCAGCAAAGTAAAGTAACATTTACTTCCTGCTGCCCTTACTGTTATTTTTTGGATGCTCATGACTGAGCCATAAGCCCAATTTCAACGTTACTTCAAAATGATAGTGCTTTCACTGACATGCACACAACCTCTCAGCTAGCTTGGCTTCTTCCATTTGCCACTTGCTTAGCACATATCTTTTCCAGTTACTTTTGACATTATTTACAGTTTATTCCCTCTAGTGGAGAAATTTCACTCCCAGGAAGAGTTCAGCAGTATATTAAGAAGTTAGGTAATGGTTGTAAATGAGTGCTCCTGCTGTTGACAAAAAAACAGCAAAAACAGAATTCGCCTTATACTGAGATGTGCTTTATCGACCTGTAGCAATGCTAGGAAGTAGGTTAGCAAGAAGTCACATTAATTGAGTTTGGAACATATCAGCAGCCTAAATGCTTTTGACCACAGGAGGAGTAGAGGAAGACAGAGATACCACTGATGACTGCAGTAGGAAGAAATAGATTAAATGAAACGGAGACAAATAATCATACAGGGCAGTACCATCACCATTCTTCAGTGAAAGTGTAAAATCCCTGTTGCTTAGGATGATTAATGTTTAGACCAGAGAAAAATTTTTACCTGACCTCGAAGCTACTGATCAGCTTCACCTTGAGCAGGAAAATGGGAGAGATATTACTGAAAGTCTTACACCTCAGAATTATTTTAGACATCAGGTCAATTGAATGTCCCTTGGTTTAGCTTCATCCAGCTTTGCCAAACATTTGATGCTTCACAAGAAGATACAAATTCCCTTCTTCCCTCCTCTGATCCCCATTTGAGTAAGTCAACTTGACAACTTTAAATGTTGAAGAAAGTTGGCAGGACCTAGCCTAGTCCTAGTAGAAGCAGCTAAATCCTGAGGTTGATATGCAAATACAATATCCTTTCACCTACCGGTAGGTCACTTTTATGTTCCTGGTCTAGAATAGATGTATGAACAATGGAAGTAACAGTTTGGTTTTTTGTTTTTGTTTTTTTTTTTTCATTATTTGCTCCAAATTACATTTACATTTCCTGTAAATGTAATAATAGTACATGAATAGGAATTGGACTTTGTGGTGCTTCACATGCTAATAAGATTAATAACCGTCCTCAGAATTAATGAGTGTCAGACTTAAGTACCTTACTTGTTTTATTGCACAGTGCATTGACAATTAAAAAAACAACAAAAAACAAACAAACAAACAAAAAACTAAAGAACTCTGCACCTTCTGCTCATGTATCAGGGGTGACAAAGGAAATGAAGAATTCTGAGATACGGAATGCTTCTTTTATCTCCTTTTTTACTGAAAAAGTATCCTCTCAGATTTCTGGGCCCTGAACCTAGTGACAGAAGCTGTGGGAATAAAACACACTCACAGGGGAAAACAGAGAATGGGAATACTTAAACAGATGGGGCATACACATATGGCAGCAAATGGGAAGTTGACATTGATCACCAAGATTGACATGAGGTTTCTCTCTTTTAAAATGCTATGGTAATGAGGGGAGGTTTGTGATTGCAGGAAAAAGGCAATCACATTGTCTTCAAAAGAGTCAAAGAGGACGACTGAGGCAGCAAATTCTTACTGGGTTCTTTTCAGTTCACATATTACCTGATGCGAGACTAATGAGTTTCATTCCAGGAAATCCAGTGTTCAGTCTTAAATGAGGAAAACAAGAGATTTTGAAATATGGACTGTGATAGTACTGCTGCTATGTAGGAGGTAGGTATGTATGTATGTGAGAGTTAACATACGTGCATATACACACTTCATTCAAACACAGGCTCAAGCTTTGTGCAGTCTGGTGAGAATACATTTATGCTAAAATAAGTATAGTTTTCTGAGTTGTATTCCTGCAACTCCTTGTGAGAGAGGAAGAGATGTCAGGGTTGTTGCTAAGCAGCAGCTCTCACCACAAAGCTGTAGGTGTAAGGTTTTGGTGGTGGATTAGGTGACATTGCGGTGTATCACTTCTGAAGCCTTTCTTTCTGTTATCTGTTGAAATGATTTATAGCCATCGTATTTGGTCCAATGTGTATATCCATTTTCCTCCTTTTGCCCATACATATTGCCTGTGACATCTGGAAAGTTTAAGCTTGTCTGCATTTCTCATTGTTAGTTTTCTGACCCTAGAGCTAAAATCCTGAGTTTGTGTATGGCTAACTATCTTTCTCCTGACAAATATGATGCCTAGGTTCAATATTACTGGAGGTACTTGTTAAACAAAAGAAATTTGGCTGTATGAATATCTCCTTGAGTCTTCCCTATTTTTTCCTATAGAGAATGTCCTCTTTTTGTCAGAGTTGGTATGGCCAACTCTGATAATACTAGTCACAGAAAATACTTCTGAGGATCCTTGTGAGAAACATCACACATTTTCTACTTATATTTCTGTAGTAGAATTAAAGATGGAAATTACACATATATGCAGAATATTTTAGTATTTGAATTGTTTTTAAAAATGCTATTTCTTGAGAGAAGTCAGGTAAGCAGTTTGCTAATCTGTGTGCTGTTACCTTTCAGTGAGATTGAAGAAACCAGGTTCAGATTAGGGAGGACTTCCATCTGTTCTTTACACTGTCTGGGCAGAGATAATTTAGATCCAAAAGCCTTTTGTTGAAATTGAAACTATGTCTTCCAAAAATAAATAAGCACTCCCTCAGAGAAGGTTTTCTGACTTGGATACAGTGGCTTTGGAATTGCAGTTGGTTTTTGTTAATTTAATCCACAGAAAGAATACTGAAAGAATAGCGTGGGCTCTATTTGCACACATCGATAGATATTTAAATCTCTTTGCTAACTTTAAAGCAGTTTGAAGGCACTTGGAAATAAGTTTATTTGTTTATCCTCAGTAAAAATATAATTCTTCCCCTTTTGCATGTTTGTCCATGTTATTTTTGCATTTGTGTAGCAAGTACTGGTTTTGGTTTCTAGTCTGCTTCTGTTTCCTTTGTTGTTTTGTGCAACTGATGATCAAGTGAGGAAAAAAAACAAACAGATTTGTGACCAGAGGTGAGGAAAGGGAAATAAAATCCAAAAAATGTCTTGTCTCCAACTTCGATGCTACAATGAATACTGCAGTTACTCCAGTCATCTCTTCCACTATAAATATGTGAAATTAGAGTTCAATTTACTTCTGTTCAGTTATCTGTCTTTATAGTGATCACATCCTAAAACAATGGGCATTAAAATCAAAAATTTCCCAGACTGACATGCTTTGGGAAGGGAAAATCACATTGTCTAACTAGGTAAGGTTATGTTGTTTGCTATTCTTCTGAAACCTGCTAGATAGGGGTACAGACATCACTCATGACTATTGCTATGAAAGAAATTGAGTTGACAGAAATTAATGTGAAAGAAAAGTATAAGTGAAGGAAAAAGTGTAGTAAGTAAGGTTGAATTGTTTCATGTACAATCATTAAATAATGATCTATTTGAACTTGGAATTTTACATTTGGTCTTCAGTGTAACATCAAATAAAAACTGATCAGTTGCCATAAATTTCAGAGTGAAGAAAAATACACACAAAAGAGAACTAAAGTTATACTGACATGAGAAAAAAATAATCTGCTGGTAGTAGCTGACAAAAGAATTTATGTTAGTGCAATAAATAAGCTGGATTCCTTTGCAGTCTCTTCCTATTTTATACTGAGTACTTGCTTTCATTTGACTTGGTAAGGAAGGAGGTCAGTCTATAAGTAGCACCCTGTGAAATTAGCAAGAATATACTGGCAGTCAGTGAAAACTGATATAGCACTATTGATGTTAACAGAAATAAATAGTGAAATATTGTGGTGATGACCTATAACCAAAGTGTACTGATTCGAGTTCTATTTCTGTTGGTTTAAAGTTGTTGTTGACAAACTTCTATCTCAGAAATACATTTCTACAAATAAGTACTTTTCCTTTTCATAGCTCCCTAGTATTTGAATGTGATGATGAAAAAAAGATTCATTTTTATTCTTTAACAAAAGGTAGGAAAATAAGTCAGCAAAAATCAGCTTTATGTACTTTTAATATATGTTGAGCCACATTTTGTCACCTTTGACATGTCTGGTGCCCAGCTATCAATGATAAAAAGAACAGGAGATAAAAGAAGGAGGAAAAAATAAAATTATCTTTTGCTAAAACACTGATAAGTGTAGTGTTTGCTTCTCTGTCATCTGAGATTTTTGTTTTGTCTCTCTGGCATTTAGATATGGATATATTCTGCCCTTCTTTCACTGACCAGCATAAGGTTGAGGATTGTGGATGTTGTCATTCTGTCCAGAAAATACCACCAAATTACTGAGAAATTCTGAAAGGCATATTTCAATGAACCTATGTAACTTTCCAAAATCCTGAAATAAGAAACTGAAATGAAGTGTAATTTGTTTGATACTGTTTCTTTTGAAGGAAGATGGACTTACTTTCCAGACCTCCACCCTTCTCCCTCACATTCACTTTTTTTATTGTTTTGGTTGAAAAATAATATGTTTTACATATACTATAATGCTACAGTAGAGTAGTCCAACTTTTTCTCTGTTTTGATCTAACTTCTAATTTTGGTGGTCTAGAAATAAAACTTGCAAGTACAACTCTGTCACCTTAGTTTCTATATAGTTTGAAAAGTAACCCCTGTCATCTCCCCAGGGGTGTTAAACAATAGACGTTTAATTTAGATGCTGTACTAAGGGACATAGTTTAGTGGGGAAATATTGGTGGTAGGTTGGACTAGATGATCTTGGAGGTCATTTACAATGTTGGCAATTCTTTGATTCTGTCATTCTAATACAGTAATGTTAGTACATCCTTCCCCTTTGTCTCACCATTGCAGTGAAACTTCAGAGCCAGGATACAGAATTCAGATCACCACCAAGCTCATGCAAGTGGCAGTAAACATCAATGCCAAACAAGATGTAAATAGAGTTTCCACTGAAGTCATGTATGAAGGTATGTTTGTAACATGGCACATTAAAAATGAATTCATGCAATTCCTATCTGTGTTCATATCAGAAATGTTAAATCATTTGAAGTCTATCATTGTGCATCAGAAGAAAAAACTAATAAGTATGTGACTTCTTGGAATAAAGATATCTGGGTGTGGATAAGATTGAATGACATGTGACTTACTGATTGCAGTACAGTATTTTTTCAGTATACATAAAGTTGGGTAAAAAAACAGATCCTTTTGCTATGAATGGAATAGGAAATCATTGGAAATGTTTCATTTGTGTATTTACATTAGATAATTTTTTATTTGAAATACGTATTTGGGTCTAAAACCAGTTTGAAATTCTAAGTAATTCCAGGTTTTTTTGTTGTGATCATTGAAAGCATCTCTTGAAGATTATCTGAGAGATTTGACAAAAAAAGATATTAATGTTAATGAATTATGTTAAAGTTAGTGGAGCCACCAGCAACAGCAAAATTAAATTTCAGCCATTTAGTGTCATTAGACCTGCTGAACATTGTTCAGATACAGCTCGTTGAGCAGTAATACATGCTATCTGGTTTGTAAGTACACCAGTAATTGGACAAACAGTATTTGGCAGTACTCTAGCATTCCATATTTGTGCTCAGGTGTATTGAGTCTGAGCCAAGACTGCTAGTTGAAAGGCTTAATCTAGTATATAGTTTTTTCAGCAGTTCATAAGATTCTAACATCTCTTTAAGGATGGGTCACAATCACTTTTATTTATACCAAGAGAATGATCTTTTTAAAATAGAAAGTTTTCTGTGACTTGTAAAAAGTAGGTATTCAGTACTTTTGTTTCTTTTTTGTTTTTAAACACAGCAGCAACTGCCAGATGCCAACAACTTATTTACAAGATAATTGAAGGAACTGAAAACATTGGGAAAACATTGGGCAATATATGGGGAATTTATTTCTTAGAAATAAAAGACAGTTGTTCAGTGGAGTAGGACATGAGAGAGGAAGATGGAGAAAGGACTGGACAAAAAGCACCAAGACATGAACAGTTGATTTGTTCGTACTTTCTGATAGATAGCATTATCCTATCCATTTATTTTATGCATAGAAGGATGTTCTCTTTCTACTAATGATATCAATCTTCCCATTTAGTTTAACAAAACTCTGCATCATTCTGTTTTGCATCTTAATATGATGTTAGATCTTCAGATAATGTTCTTTGGAGTGACATTATCTAAACAAGAGGCCACTAATCATTTGAGCAGACATGGGCTAACATTGCCAAAGAGCTGGCATCCTATATTTTCTCATTTTTGAAAAGTCAGACCAGAATTCTTTGAATGTGAAAAAGAATCAAACCTCAATGAAGAGACTGACTGAGACTTTGAGCTGTGTAAATGTTGGCAAACAGCAGACTCAAAATCTTTAGACTGGATCAAGAGAATCCTTGTTTTCAGTAGGGAAATGTGCAAAATCCAGCATCTGGGGCAAAGCTGGTTATTGAAAATAACAAGCTGAATAAGAAACCAACAGAGTTCTTATCATGAATGAAAATGAAATTCATGAAATAAGCTATATGCTGAACAATCTTAGGAGGAGCATGGCTAACAGATTGAAGGAAATTCTTATTCCCATCCATTTGGCTGTTGGGAGGCTGAACTTTAAATACTGAATTCAATTTTTGATACCTCACCTCAGTTTACATCCCAAGTAAGAAAACATGAATGGCTCACAGGGGAACTTCCAAGATTGTCAGCAGACTGGGTTCAGGCATATGTTTGAGTCTTTGTGTCAGCTGAGATGAAATTGGTTTTTTTTTGGAGGGTCCAGTATGATGCTATATTTTGGTTCTAGGAGAAAAACAATGTTGATAACACACCAATGTTTATAGTTGTTCCTAAGCATGTCGTACAGAGCCAAGGCCATTCACAGCAAAGGGCCAAAGGAGCTGAGAAGGAACTGAGTTAGGACAGATAACTTAAACTGGCCAAAGGGATATCCCATACCATATGACATGGAGAGAAAGGAGTTTTGAAGGGGGTGGGAGTTCGTCTAAGCTCTTTTCAGTTGCTTATGGGGCTAGCTGGATATCAGTCGAAGAGTGGTGAACAAATTGTTGTTCATCACTTGTTATATACATTCATATATATATGTAAAACATAACTACTATCCCTTTCTTCTTCTCTTATTAAATAGTATTATATCAATGCATAAGTTATACTTTGTATTTTTTTCAGCTCTCTCCCCTGTCCCAGTGGGAAAGGGGAGAGTCGGTGAATGTCTGTGTGGTACTCAGCCACGCTGTGGGTTAAGACACACCAGTTGTTTGTTTGTTTTTATTAAGGATTTATTCAAGATATTACAGGTGTTATTTGAGATATAACTTTGCATTTTTTGAAGTTTTTTCTTTTCTTCTTTTAGATGAAATCTATGAATAACGCTAATTTTTAAAATACAGTTAAGAAGAGAGTGGATGGTGTCAATTTCCCAAGACTGACTTTCTTGCAGAAAAAAATGATGCTTGTAACAATTTGACTTACTCAGTATGTAATAATGTGCTTTGAAAGGTAATTGAATTAGGCATTTTCATGCATTTGGATAGTTGTGAACGGTAAAAATGTTTGCCCACATAGAAGGGTTTGGTAGTGTTCACAAGGAAAGTATTAACTATGCACCACAGCACAGGAAAAATACTGGAGAAAGATGAAAATTATAAAATATTACATGCACAGAAGCCAGAGTTGCCTAATACTTGCCTGAGTTCTGGCTCCTTGTTGCTGTGGTAGTGATGCTCTCCTCTGACATGTCAAGTTTGTCTTACATGCACTGATAATGGCTGGTCCAGAATGCAGATATGCATCTGTCCTCCAGTTACCCCTATGTTTTATACTTAATTATTCTGAAAATAATGCCTCCTATTTATTTCCATGGAAACTACAGCATATACAAAGAGCACAATAACACTATTTGATAGAGAAAAATCTCAGCTGCAGAACACTTTTTCAACAGAGCTACCACCAGTATCTATGCATTTTTGATGGATGAACAAGATCCCTCCTGCTGCACTCATAAAAATCTGCACCAGCAGGTGTGGTAAATTCAAGGAGCTTCTTATGAAGATTTTACTGAGGACTGCTTTTCTCTGCTTTTTCTATTTCATGCTACTTCTTCATAGAATTTCTAACTTTATCAGATTTACTTTGAAGATGTCTTAAATGACAATAAAAATTATTGCATTCTAATTGGAGTATTGGCCACTTAAGGAACTGAAGATGGATACAAGCAAAACCATCCTCTGAAGTTGAATTTAGTTTCACAGTTTAGCATCCAGCCGATGATAAATAAAACGTCACAGAAAAATTGAAACTAAGTAATTACAGTAATTAGCCTTAACAGTCTGGTCTGCTGGCTGATTTTGCCAGACAGTGGGGTGAATTGTTCCTCAGCATGTGTTTCTGAGGGAAAACAGAAAGCAGATGGTGTATATTCAGTTCCTGAGATGTTGGTACAAAATCTGTAGTATTTCATTCAAGATAATACAAAAAAATGAGTTGCGTGTTAGAGGAAAACACGTAAAATCTTGTTTGTAACCTCCAGTGGATAAACTGCATAGGGCCCAAGATAGATAAAATCTATTTCATTGTGTTTATCATTGTTCTATAACAAGTTACAAATTAATGAACTTAGAAGTCCTGAGACAGTCTTGATCTGACTGAAGCTAATATAGGCTTGAGAAAGGAAGAGAAATCTGATGTGTCTGTGTGGTGCATATTGCAGTGCATAAGGTTATATAGTCCTCTAACTTTTCTTCTTAGTAAAACAGTGCTTATCTGTCAAAGTCCACAGGAACACTATTTGCTGATTATGAGACCTTGCTACGGTCTGTCTGTGCTCACAAGAATCTATCACTTTGTCAGCCTTTAAGTGGATGTTGTGGTAAGGACACTGAATAAATGCAAAGACAACCAGTACCCTCCTCACTGATTACTGCAATGTTCAGGGCAGTACAGGAGTGCACATCAGTAGATCAATGCCACAGGAAATGTGTGCTCCTGTACCTGCCTCCTGTATTAGCTGGAAAACCATTCTGCTTTGGGACAGTGGCTTCCTTAGGATGAGGTATTATGATTGCTTTGTGTAATATTTTCTGTGTTGGTATATCCACATTTTATCAAATTTGGGAAGTTCTGCCTTAGTCCTTCTTAGACCACTGGGACTCATAGGCTATGAAAGCTGATCATTTTTTGTCTAACTGCTCATTGAACAGAACTACTGCAGGTTTCTAGTGTTACATTTTAGGAAGAAAAAAATAGTATAAAATAGCATGAAAAAGACTGTAGGATTAAGATCTAAAAAAATTCATTTCTGTTTGTGTGACTATTATTTACATTTACAACATGCTATGTGTGTATGTAGTACTTTTAGTTCAATACTTAATATTTGGATATTTAATTCAAAAGATATATAATAATAGATAATTTGTTATAGAAAACAAAACATTATTAAGAGGAAAATGATTGTTATTCAGAAATGATGGAAATAGTCCCCACCTTCTCAACCAACTTTTTTCCCTTCACCTGAAGTGCTGTGGCAAATCTGAGCAAATGAAAATTGTGCTGTGCTAAACCTTGACATGAAGGTTGTGATGTCAACATGAAAATTGTGCTTTAGACATTTCTTCGTACCTGAGGGTTGTTTTGTTTGGTTTTGTTGAATAAATGTTGAACTAGTTCAATGTCTTGAAGTTCTGTTGATTTTTTTATTACTGTTTTGAGAGAGAACTTGGCATTAAAAAACCTTGCTGTAATTCTGTTCAAGGAAATCATTTTAGATTGTTGCTAAATCAAACAAAGTTGGAAGTGACACAGTCCCATCAGAAGGATACTGGATTCAAGATTCAGAATCTTGTTACCTGATAACAAATGCTATTAAAAACAGAAAAAGGAAGATAACAATACTAAATTCAATTTAAAAATAATAGCAATACTACTTCAGGCAGTTTTAACTCTATCCTAGATGTCCTTTTAATGTGCTAAGTGCTTGCATGCAGCACCACCACAAGACTAACAAAAGAACAAAGTTTTTGATTGTTTCATTTTAGAACAGTAGTCTAAAAAAAAGGATACATTTCCTATTATTCCTGTAGAAATTAGGTCTTTACTTTCCAAAATCTACTGTTGCTAGTATGCTTCTCTTTCTTCCTAGCTATAAAAACTCTTTCAATATTTCTGGAAGTTTCTGTTCTCTCTGTTTTGGTGCAGAAGGATCTCCGCTCAAACCGTTAGGTTGTTTCTTCTATGAGCAAGCTGTTAAGCAGTAGTACTTCAGACAGAATTACCTTCTGTTCTTCACACAGAGGGTGGTGAAGCACTGGAAAAGGTTGCCCAAGGAGGTTGTGGATGCCCCATCCCTGGAGGCATTCAAGGCCAGGCTGGATGTGGCTCTGGGCAGCCTGGTCTGGTGGTTGGCGACCCTGCACAAAGCAAGGGGGTTGAAACTAGATGATCACTGTGGTCCTTTTCAGCCCAGCCCATTTGATGATTCTATGATTCTACGATTCTTGCTGTTCTCTCTATTACGTTTTTATGGACCAGAATTACCAAGATTTTCATCTCCATTTATTGTTCATGGAAATCTGTAGGAAAATGCTAGCATCTTAATTTGGATGCTTGGTAACCATGCACAAGTTGTGGTAGATTGACAGTGCACAACATAGAAATATATAATTTTGTCAAAACTGCAGTACTTCATCCATTCAAAGATGTCTGGTTTCTTGTTTTTGTTTTTTTTCTTTTTTGTTAATTTTGTTTTGCAAAGATTAAGGAATAGCAAGAACTTGTCTAGGATAAATAAAGGTAATATAGTGTTTATAGACTGGAAGGACAATCAAATGAAACAGCAAAAGCTAGTCCACTTCTTACACAAGAGAGTACTGTTTATGATATTTTCACAGAATAAAATATGATTTTTTAGATCAACTTCAACTAACCATTTTTTTCCAAGTGTGTATGTTTGCTTGTGCTCAGCTAAGATATAATAACTCATTTGCAGTACTCAAGATATATTACACAGTTAAGTTCTTTCTTGCAAATTTGGATAACTAATATAACCTCTGTAATCCATAATTTGAAATTCAACAGGGAAAAATCAGATTATTTCCTCTGCAATTACATTTTTCACAGATAAAACATTACAGATGTCCTGTGGGCTGTGCAGTACTTATTTTGTTATTATCTGGGTACCTGAGGGTGCTGCTGTTTGTAGGGGAAAGCTATTCCATGTGAACTAATTGATGGCTAACTGCTACTGAACTTGTAATTATTAGTAAAAATGAGGAGAAATTGCAGAAAGGGTCCTCCCTCAGAAAAGCAAGACACTGTTAAGTGGGAAGCACTCTTTTGCTCTCCTGCCTGGTACCTCAGATTAGAATGTCCAGTTGGGAAACCCAACACACAGTCCCCAGTAGGTGGAGACAGGGAATCAGGATGATGTTATCTAAGGAGGCTCTCCAAAAATTCAGTAGGAGATTTGTTGATAACCTTTGTTTTGAAGGCTAGTTTAAAAAGGGACCAAGTTACTCTTTTCTTTTTGAGGAAGAACTTCACCCAAATGCCATGAAAGCATACAGAGGTGAACATTAGCCTTCATCATATTTGTTGTTATTCTGTGTTGTGCACTGATTACTGTTTTGCTTTGTATTTGATATTTTTGCTGCTGGCCATCCTATCCCCTACCCCTCCAGGAATTGGATAGGAGAGAGGGGCTAGAACTAATAATTATGAAAACCTTGTGTGTGAATTGATTTGTTAGGGTTTAGAATCGCTCTGACCGAGGAATTTGTATTACCTTGCCACAGTCTGATAGGAAAGGGCTGTTCTGAGTATGAGCAACATCACCTCATTCACATACCTTCATACAAGATGGACTGTTAAGTAATAGTACTAGTCATATGACATGGAAGTGGTTACCTCCCAGCAAAGTGGTTAACAAAATATGGCATCTGCTACTAGCCTCTCCCTCTAACAGCAGCCTAGCCTATCAGTTTTGCATTGTCACTCATCCCTCTTTCAGCCTCAGTGTATGGATAGATGTCACATACCCCTCCTTTCTAGTCACCTCTCGGAACTGGTCTGCAAGCATAGTCAGTGAGCACTGATTTCCCACAGAAAGCTAGGAAAAGGAGGTGTGAATATTACCCTTTTGACCTGACATTTCTTTCCTTGAACAAGCCTGAAAATTGTAAGGCTGATTACCCTTAACCTAACAGTGCCCTGCTGTGTACAGCTTGCTGACGCTATCTCGTAAGGCCATCAGCTGCAACACAGGAGCAGGCTTTCCTCCTGAGACATGGTTTACCCAGTCTTTGTGAACTCTCATCAGAGACTTTTGCATTTGTTGGGGCTACCCCATGAGGGGGTTGCAAAATAGCAGTCGTGGCTGTGACAACGCAACAGTATTATGCATAAACTGAATTTGTTCCACAGCTTAATGCAAAATGTGAATGAGAGGCTGTTAAAGTATTTCTAATTCAAGAACACAGTAAGGCACAATGACCCATGCCGATCTTAGAGAAATAAACAAGTAAAATAAACATTTTTATTTGTAAAGAGAAAGTTTAATTTCTTTGTGAAAGTAAGCTTAAAAATTGCACTAAAAACTTTATTGACAAATAGTTAAGTGATAACAAAACAGAAAATATTTATCTGTTTCCGTAATTTTCTTCAAATTATGTCAAGTTTGTATCCTCCAATGAGGATTCAAAAAACAACAAAACTATTATGAAACTAGAGTATTAACAGCTTTTACCTACTTTACTATATTGGAACTTTTCTTAAACTTAATGCATCCTGTAACATGTTAATTATTACATGAGAAACTCTTGATGTGTTTTCATTTCTAATAGCTTTTTATTTTTAATATAATCAGAGAGGAGAGGGCTACATGAATCCCAAAATGTAAATAAGAAATAACCTAACAAACAAACAAAAACCGGGGAAAAGTTACCTATGCAGTAACGCCATGGTAATGTGGTACACAGTTGGCTGTGAGTTTTGAAAGCATAAAATTGGCAATACTCTGGACAACCTAGATTTACCTGCAGGCATTCTTGCAAAGCAGTAGGCAGTTTTTCAGCCAGAGGGCCTATTTATTGTTCCCTCCATGAAGAGATACACATCAATGGAAATACAGAACATGGCATTTGCAATGTAATTGCAAAGCCTTTTCTTCTGCCCCAGCTCTATCTGCTTTAAGATCATTTGAGTACTGCTCAGTCCCAATAGTCTCCAGGAGCTCCTTTATGACTGGGCTGGCTTTGCTTACCTTTCTTCTGTAACTGATTAGGAAGAAGGCTTTTTTTCTATAAAACTCCAATTCCCTCTTATCTCAGTCAGATTATTTCCTTGAGTGATTTCAAATATTTGTTAGGCAGGACATAGCTTAACTGAAAACTCCCTTTGACACCTGGCTCCTCCAGCACTGTACGCTCCCTCTTTGATCTCATTTTGTCAAGCTGCAATCTGTAGAACCTTTGGGGTCCACATTTTTTCTCTAGCGGATCTCAAAAAGTTTCTATCTCATACAGAGCAGTCTGATATTTTAAAGATTTGCAAGTTGAAAGTAGTTGAAAACTGTGACTCAAATAATGTAGTGATGCTAGTCTCTTGATTATGTTCTCATCTGCCATCTGCTAGCAATGCAGAGAGTTGCTAGTAAAACTTGGAGATGGAAGGAAAAGGGAAATAATGCAATCTATAGTTTTGCCTAGGTTCTTATTAATGCCCTTGGCTATGTTTACAGATCTGAATTGTATTATTTGGTAGAATTAAATTTTGTCATTCTAAAAGTAGACTGATCTTTCCATAAGAAAAGCAAAAGAGTTTTTGTTTCACGTTTTGGTGTAGTGCAGTATCTGCTACATTCCATCTGCACTGGCACCCCCTCAAATTTAAATGCTATCACCTTAAAGGCTGTTACTTTCAGACAAAATCTTAAGTCTCCATTCCAAAATCCACTGCTACAGTTAAAGTCTTTCTGTGGTGTTCTTTCTGGGATTAAATTTAGAAATCTGCTTTTCCACCTACATCTTTAGTTTATTCAGCTTTTACATTTATATATTTTTATTTGATTTATAGAGGTTTTAATATAAATGGTTAATATTGATTTCTTTGGCTCCTACTTGCTTTAAGCAGTATTTTCCCTCTGAAAAAACTTAGTTTCTGTCTCTAGTGGAACTGTATAGAAACTAGCATTAAATTGACTCCACAGTTTTTCATGTTAGTAGCTAACATAAAACAAAAATTAGCCTTGTATTTTCTTCTTTTTGAGTATATCTCCTGAGACCACAACTCAGTACCTTCCCATGACGTGGTTCCGTATTCTCCGTATTCTTTCTTCCATGTAACCTATGGAACAAATGTTTAATGCAGTTGGCATTAATCAGTTAGTAAAAACAGCACTACAAATTAAGTAAATGTGTCATTTAAAATCCTGCCAATTAAGAATCAATTCAGAGATGATCTTGAGTCTCAGCAACACAGAAATTTGGAAAAAAGACCCTCAAGCTCCTCCTGCTGAATCTGTAGTGGGACTCATATGTATACTTTTTACTGGTGTAAAAAACTACTGTGTATGAGGGACTGATTGTTTAGTTCAAGATATAGATGCTCCTGCTGTAAGCCTTGGAGAGTCCTATTATTGCATGGTACCCATGACAGAGGCTGTTAGTTTCTTTAGTTTTGCATGAATTTAATTTTAACTGCATGAAAATAAAATTATTCAAGTACATGAATTAGTTATTTTTGTACATCATATTTCAATAATTGAAGTACAAAAAGCCAAATATTATCTCCATCCTTCCTATGCCTATTTTATAATCTAACATTAGCTATTTTATTAAAAACCATAATAGCGTCAGTACTTAGGTTTGTGAAGGCTGAATGACTGTGTAGAAGAATAACTTCTACAGAAGTTGAACTTCCATCTACACAAAAGCTCTGTCTGAAATGTAAAGGTCCACCTTTGTCACATATAAAACGTATGGTTGTCATCCTGACACTGCAAAAGACAGCTTCTCTTCAGAAGCCTAAAACTGGCCCTAAGAAAACGCAGTTCTCTGACCAAGTACAGTTCACAGGAAAATCATTCAGTTACTGACAACTCTGTTCTCAGAGCCATTATAAAGCTAGCCTGAATCCTTAAGTAGAGAGAATAGACAGCAGTGAGCATATTTATGTGCAAGAAATGAACAGAACCATGTTCTGAAACATAGTGGCAATATTCAACTGAACACTTGTTTGGAAAACATATTCTAAAATTTTAAATGCATTTCATGAAAGCAATTAGCAGGAGAAAAGCTGCAGTAACTAATAGATTAACATTTCACAAATATATATATATATATAAAATCCCCCCCCAGCTGCTCCAAAACTAATGCCTCCTATTTTATAATGTCTACCAACATCATCACAGATGGATGTTAGTGGTATGGCAGTAGAGGTTGAACCTTCCCACTAATATTCCATTGCATGTTGTTGCCATGTTACAGTTGGTAGCAGAGGGGCAGTCTGACAGAATGGCATCTGACACAGAATATCAGATAGATTTGTGTATGAAGCAAAGGAGTGCCAATGAATTGTTCCTTGTGAAGAAAGCAGCACCCATTGGCATTTACTGACCATTGGTAAATGTTTATGGAGACAAAACAGTGGACGTGAGCACAGTGAGGTGGTGGCTGGTATGTTTCAGCAGTGGCAATGGCAGCAGGGGGTCACCTCCACTGAAGCTAATTTTTATGAGCACAGCATGCAGGCCCTTGTTCATATGTAACAGTGGTGACTACGTTGAAAAACAGTGTTTTGTTGCTGAGAATTTGCTCTTTCAAATAATGTTATTCTCTTGTGCCTGATGTAGTTTTCATGGAAATAAATAGGAGGCATTACTTTCGGAGCAACTTATGTATATGCTTTAAGCCTACCCTTAGTGGTGTGTATCTAATATGTTAATTAATAAAGGACAATTAAGAGAGAGATTTCTAAGAGAGAATAGCACAAACCAAACCTCACTCCTGATTGTTTCCTGGGGCTTCCAAAGAGACTACATATACAGCATGCATTGACTGCAGTTTCCTTTTTGTGAAAACTTATGGGGATTACGAAATGGAAGCAAAGCTTTGATACTGTTAAAAAGATATGGGTAAAGGTGCATTTTTAAGTCACTGTGGACGAAGTTAGTACGCATGGCATATGTTCAGAGATCTTAACAGGCAAATTTGTGGTACCTATAGATTCCTGTTATTCCTAGTAAATTTAACAAATATGTGGTTATAATTAGTGTATGAAGATTTGAGTGGATGGATACCTATTTTAGTCTTTGTCCAGAAAGGGGCAAAAATGCTGTTGTCAGAAAAGTTATAAGGCAAGAAAGTAGAAAAAAAATCTGTTGGTTTTCCTTCACAAAATGTTTCTTTTAAGTGGAAAAAGAAGATATCTGACTGAGGGATATTAGAAATACACTCAGGAATCTTAGTAACTGGACTTCAGTTTTAGTGTTACAAATCTACGTTGGTGTATTTTTGTTTGTTTCTTCCTTTGCTTAAGATATGTATTAGTAGATTCATTTCCACCATTTTCTGAATCCACCCTCAAAACTACATATAAAAAAATCAAAAAATCTAAGTTGTCAGTCTTCCCTAATAAGTGGAAACACTTAACAACTATTTTAGATTAAGTATTTCTTGCCTAAAAGAGCACTATAGTAAGGTCAGTTCAGTAGTGCACCAAAAAATGCATTTGTTTTCACCTGGATTCTTGACAAAAATCATTCAGCTCAGTGAAGGGTACAATCAGATGGCACCTCAGCATGTTAAAGTTGGATAAACAGTGTTTGACACATCTCACCAAAAGACAAGAAGATTTTTTAAAATTGAATTTTCTGCAGAGAAAGGATGTGAACACAGGCAGCTGTTATGAAGTAATTCACTGCTGGATTATTTTCCAGTTCATGTCGTTTCAGGTAAAGTTAAACTGCATTAATCTCAATGTAGATACTTTTATTCAAAATTAAAGTGGCTCTAATTTAATTTAACTTAATTCACTTTGAAGGCTGAAGTGGCCTACACTGAACTGAAGTCATTATGAATCTGAATAAAAGGATCAATGCAGAGCTTTAATGCATTTTAATTCATCTACTTTAAAAGTTACTTCTGATTAACTTTCTCAAGGGTTTCTGCGTTGGCATATTTAATAGGCCTTGAGTGTGTAGATGGATACTTACCATTAATTACGAAATGATCATCTCCTTCCTCCACAACCTAAAGGAATACTGTCATAAAATGAAGTTATTCTGAGACCGATACAAACATAAGCACAGAATTTATTAGACTCTAGCACTTCTTTTTCCCTGGAAGCCTTGATCATAATTGAAAAGATAGTAAATTTATTTGACAATTAAAAAGTAATCTATTATTAACTGGAATGATGCAAGCCATCCAAATTGTTTATTCGACAGTCATTCAAACTGGTTCTGTTCTACATGAGCTAAAGGCAATATTTGTAACATCATGACAGTTTTGGTTGTGATTCCTTTTCAGAAGATTAGGTTATTCACAGTCAGGATGTATCATTTTTCAATTAAAGGTATTTCAATATTCAGACTTGGGCAAAAAAAGGTTATTCATTTATTTATTTGTTGGTTTGTTTTCTGGTAGTTAAGGAATTATTCTAACATCACATATTACTTTAAAATGGAATTAAATTTCATCTCTCAAGCTGTATTACACAAGTACCTAAATCATCATATCCATTTTTAGGCTTGATGATCTTGGAGGTGTTTTCCAACCTTGGTGATTCCATGATTCTATATGTATATATAAATATTGCGTATTCCATGTATGATATTGTATCCCTTTTTTTATTGCAGCCCTTTTTTTCTCATTTACACCATCATAAATCTATGATGATTTCTAAGAAGAGCTAACATGATTTCATGTTGAATGGAAATTTAGTAGATTTCTAGGAGAAGGTAATAGGCTTTCTGTTATTGCAAGAGAAATATGAGAATGCATCATTGTGTGAAAATAATAGTATTTATGGCAATATTAACAGACATGGCAACAGAAGAATATTCTGTAACAGAATGAAACCTGATTGTAAGAGAAAATCTGGCTTTAATACAATCTGCATAAGCAGAGGTACAGGATACTGTTAAAGACACATTTCTATATTCCCTATCTTCTGTACTGAAGTTTTATGGAGTGCATGAGTAGGTGGAGATTGTAGATGTGCATGAGGAAAGATCTGTTTGTAGATGTCATGGAAATAAAAAAAAAAAAGGGAAAAGTTGTGTTGTTCAAACAAAATAAACATGGAAACTGTCTTGTTGTTCAGTGGTCAACAAGAGAAGTAGTAGTAATTAGTAGTTGGTAGTAATTTGTTTAAAAGGGCTTTCACTGGTTCCTAGGCTGAAACTTACTGCCAAGTGGAAGGCAGCAAACACTTCCACAAAAGAATGGAACAAATGGAGTAAAAGCGAACAACTAGGGAGCACCTAACACTTGTTTGTGTTTGTTAAGTGTTATGTTGCAACATATCTTCTTTCCATCAGGGATTTCAGCTGTGTTCTGCAGCTAGCATGGGTAATATCAGAAAAAAAGAAAAGGACACTCAGCCTAGTCTAAGAAGAGATACACCTTATAAAACTTCAGAAATATTTAATCAGTCACGTCTTCAGATTGCCTAATAGCTATACGTGTTTTCAGAAACTCAAGGAAATGAAATATTAAAAAATACAAAAGGTGCAAATGCATTGCTTATCTTGAAGAAAAAAAAAGAAAAAAGGAAGAAAATAAGGGGAGACAGAATGGCATAGCAAGGAATTTCAGAGGAGTACTCTTTTACTCCATTATATTTGAATTCTTTGAAATCTCACAGAACAGTGAGACTGTAGGTACCTGGAAATTAAATAAGTGACTGCCAATGTAAACTTGCCAAGGATATCTTACTAACAGTTAAAAAACTATGTGGATGGGAAAAAAAGCAGCAGGTATCATAGATATTGACCTTAAATAGGACTCTTGAATGTGTCTCAGGTGACGTTTTTAGAGACATTTTCTGTTGATTATATGCAACACCTATTGGAAAAAAAAGCATAACAAAACAAAACAGAACCACAAAAAACTACCCAACAATAACAAGGAATAACCCCAATTCCAGTGAGTTAATAGGCTTTGCTATCAAAATAGAAGGCTGTGTCAGATTCACTTTCAAAGAAAACCATCGTTCTGGACATGCACTATTCTTTATTAGTATTAATGGCCTGGGCAAAAAGAAATGAAATGTAAATCATGCCTACTAAATATGGAATTAGAAAAAAAATATATGGAGAAAATGACAAGTATGGGCACAAAAAGATTATAATTCAAAGTTGTCTGGATAATTTGGGGAAATGGTATGGGAAAAAATGCTGAAACAATGAATTTTGAGAGACAATTGCAAAGTATAGGAATAATTAGCTGCATGGCTACTGAACAACAACTCAAGGAACAGATGTTTACAAAAACATTAGGAAGTTAAAATGTCACAGGAGGAGAAAAGCTATTTTGGAAGAGAGAGAAGCACTGTATTAGGATAAAAATAAACAGAAAGATTGAAAGATGTTTGAAACAGTCCTCCTATGAAAACATAGCCATGTGAACAAACTTTCCACAGGCACATTGTCCCTTCAGGCAGGTCTAAAAAGTTTCCCCTTTGCAGTTCTCTCCTCTGTACTTGTGAGCTACACATATTAAAAAGCACAGGCAGGTGACTACTGAGTACACCGTATTTTTGTCTGCTCAGCATTAGTAAGAGTTTAGTTGAACTGCTATGACAAGTTCTGTGTACTGACCTTTGTGAAATACTCAGATATTTGGAGATATTCAAGGTGTATCTGGACACCTACCTGTACAACCTATTGTAAGGTACCTGCTATGGGAGGGGGGTTGCATTCAATGATCTCTTGAGGTCCCTTCCAACCCCTGCAATCCTGTCAGTCACTGTGATTCTGTGAAAGCAGAGATTTGAATTAGTTGGAAAATACTTACTGAGTTCGGGGGCTTAGAGAACATGTTTTAGAGAACATGAGCAAGGATTAAATGTGTTTCAAGAATAAAAAGAGTACAGAAGGGATGCAGTAGTCTGCAAAGTGTGTAAAAGGTTGTTGCAAAACCGAAGGACTCAGTCTGCCCTCTACACATACAGGAGCTAGAACCATTTCACCAAAGTAATGTCAAGTACATTATTAGAAAAAAAGAAATACTAGTGAAACAGTGGAAATGCCTGGGGAAAGCACAGTAGAATCTCCACCATGGGTCATCTTAAAAACAAGTTAGAAGTACTCTCAAATACAGCTGATCTTTCTTTAGGTTGGGAGAAAGGAGTACTTTAGTTCTATAAGTTTTCATGGAGTTCGTTGGAACTTGCTGCTGCTTATTCTGACACATAACCCAAATTTTTGGGTTCTTATTTTTTTAAGAGCAATTTTTCATTTTTTTTTAATCAGGGGAAATTCTCAGAATTTCCTTACATTTGTTTTTTATTCATTGTTTTGACATTTGGGACACATTTTAAACTGTTTTGGTCTTTTTATAGATGAAAAGACTGATATAAAATTAAAAAAAATTTCCTCCAGCAGAACCTTACATGGGAGCCTTCCATAGGTTACCTCTAGGGTCTCTTGAAAGCTATGGAATGAAGGGAATTCAGTGGGGAGAGCCATGACAGTAAATTAAAACATTTAGAAGCAAGAGATCTGTATTTTTCTCACTGAGCTTTCCATTTCCTTTAAAATATTTTAAAGTATATAGTCAGCTTTATTTATGGAATACTACAGTCACTGAAAAAAATTGGCTTTTTTTTTTATGACATTCTTATACTCTCTTTTAAATATGATTTCTCAAATTAAAAAAAAAAAAAAAAAAAGAAAAAAAAAAAACATAAACAAAGCCAACATTTTTATACTGTTGCTTATATTTTTTCATATAAGGCAAAATGTTTATATTCCAAGACCATATGTCATTGATGAATTGACTTTTGTAACAAGCCAGATAAAAGGTGATCTTAAATAACCTCAACCATTTAGAATTATATGTCTTAAATTTAAAGATAATTTACTTTTATTAAGAGTATTATGACATAGTCAATACAAATGTGTTGCAAAGTAACAGATGCAATTATAAGCCACCTGAAATGATGCTTTTTCTCATTAATAATCATACTATTACAAGGTTAACACAGGAAAGTTCAAATAATAACTTACAGCATCTCCTGTCTTGTCTTTCAACTAACATCGAATCATAGCATCATGTAATAGAATCATAGAATGGCATGGGTTGAAAAGGACCACAATGATCATCTAGTTTCAATCTCCATGCTGTGTGCAGGGTCGCCAACCACCAGACCAGTCTGCCCAGAGCCACATCCAGCCTGGCCTTGAGCGCATCCAGGGATGGGAAATCCACAACCCCCTTGGGCAACCATTTCAGATAACCTCTCCATTAGATTAGAAAGACATTGGATTTTCAAAAGCCAGAGACTACAAAAGACATGTGGTGAGATTATATGCATTGTTTTGGGGAGTCCTTTACCAGAAAAAGGAACAAACTCCAAACCTCAGGCCAGTATTTTAATAAATACAGTGTGAGAAAATATATTTTTCAGAGATAACAGAATATTTTCTTGCTCATCCATTCCCAATCTATGAGATTGGGAAATTTCCATCATTTCATTATTTCTACTGCAACAAACCTCCAGAGTTATGTATTTATTGACTAGAAATTTTATACTATTAGTCATTTGTGGAGAAAAATGATGTATGATATTATAAGTTGTATTTTGTGTGCAGTTTCTGTGGAGTCATAGCTGTCATCTTCTAACAGACATTCCTGTGTTTGCTTTATGTCTTCTTTGCTTAGTTATGCTTCCATGTTCTGAACTTTTTTGGTGGCATATGGATGCTGAAAGTCTGGGTAACATTATCACCTTCTCAGATTTCACATCGAAGTTACTATTATGGGCTACAGAATTATAATTTTCATTGTTTGTTTACATCACCTTAGGGGCGTTTTTCATTCTCTTAGATTATACTTCTTGAAAATATTGCCCGCAAAACATTTTTGTTTTAATTATGATTTTTCTATAGCTCTTTATATGTCTTGCACTTGAGTACTCTGTAAGTCCCAGTTTTTCTATTTTTGAATCATGAAGAATATTTGAAATTATTACCAGTGCAGACAGAGAGAAATATCAAAGCAAATCCCTGCATTCTTCCAGTAGCACAAATATACTGGGAAGGTAATTCACTGGCAGTTTCTACCTTTCTACTAATAACCAATATCCAGCCATGGATTTTCAGGATTGTAACCCTTGTTATGTCCTTTAAGGTCATCTATTTCACTGATGATGTTAAAGTGAAAACAAGAAGCCATATGAAACTGATATCAGTAATAGCCAGAGGTCTGTGATATTAAGTGTAAAAAAAGACATATAATCACACACTAATTTCCAGTGAAGGCTTCTGATGAAAAGTTCTGCTCTAGTCTGAGGGATTGACTACAATACTAACGTTGATGCTGTGCTGTGAGAGGAATTCAAACACACATACAAAAAAAAGTGATGTAGCAAATAGGCAAGGACTATGAATAGGTAACCTTCCTGTGCTGTTCATTTTCTTCTTCTATTGGGTAAGATACAAAAAAAGAAATATAATAAAGATCCTTTATTGACTGTAAAACACATACCACATCTTTGGTATGCTACTTCCACAGAACACGATCAGTGATTATTAGGATTTCCGTCTGCCCTCTGTATAATATATCTAAACAACATATATACAAATATATGTACTGTATAATGTATATACATAGAGTGTAAAATCTACATCTTTTTGTGAAATATGTGATGTATATATCTG
Organism: Phasianus colchicus; assembly: GCF_987193195.1. Classification (NCBI taxonomy): domain Eukaryota; kingdom Metazoa; phylum Chordata; class Aves; order Galliformes; family Phasianidae; genus Phasianus; species Phasianus colchicus. Next base: position 21,712,391 of record NC_143438.1, on the reverse strand, counting down.
TATATCACCTTGTATCATTAATTTTCTTTTTCTCTTCATCTGACGTAGCCTCAATATTCTCCACTTTTCTCTGAACTCAGACAGAAAGGTTTTTTGCTGATAATTGAATTAATTTTTTTTATTTATAATTATTGTTACTTATTAAAACATCTGTAGCCTTGTAGCTCAGTATCATTTTGAAACCTAGTAATCCAAAAATAGTAATGTATTTATTGCATCTACATTATATGAATGTACGCTGTTACAAGTTTCATTAAAATAATAGAGAAGAAAAAGTCAAAGACAATTTGATTCACTTAGAAAAGTCACAAAGAACAAATTGTTCCTTCGACATCAGAATTAATGAAGCATGGCTTCCTTCAGATTTCTGTTTTTCCACCCCCTCAACAATCCCCTTCAGTAGTCCTAGCTACCCTACATTTTTTCCAACACTCTATTAACCAAGGGCATCATACACTTTGTGATTAGTCTGGAGCAACTTTCATGTCAGTTGACTTGTATGTTTGTACTGGTGACTGAAAAGACTGTATTCTGAATGAATTAATCTTGTTCTTCGATGGGCATTTTCTTGTCATCTCACCTTCTTACATAAGAAAAGAATATTACTTTTGAGTCTTCTATGTATAGCTTGTTTTCAGTACAATTGCAATTATCAAATAAGTATATTCTAGAATGTTGCTTATTATTAAGTATTTGTTTTAGAGAGACAGTACTTATTTTAGCAAATGTAATTTTGTGATATCTTTAATCTGACCAAAGTGGTAGGTCATAGTATAGGTTTTAAAGTGAGCACTTTCCTTGTACCTGTATAGATTTATTCCTTTGTAAGAAGTACATGTCCCCATTAAACTTTATATTCTCTGATTCAAAGTTAGTTTTCTCTTTTTTTCTCAATATGAAGTGAGGAGAAAAGAATGGTTCTTTTATATACTTTTTGGTTTATTTCTCTCATTCTGTGTCTTGATAAATAACATATGCATATTTTCATCAGCATAACCTCCAGCTGCTTTTGAGACAGGAAATATTAGTTCAAATGAAGTGGTCTAAATGCATGAAGTGAATCAGAATCATAATTCAAAATGGAATACAGTATAGTACATGGTGGAACACGTGCTGCATTGGTGTCGTAGATATGATTGATTTCTTTAAGTCTGCACAAGTCATGTAACTCAGTATATTTTATTTGTGAATAATACAGATCATTCCAGTGGAATAGTAACAGCATATCTGCATTATATATCATTCATTTTGCCTACACAATACATAAAGAGTTATTAATACTTTACAGTCTATTTTTGGAGGAAAAATATTTCTTCTTTCTCTGTTGTTTACCTGCTGTAAATTTCTGTGCAGAAACCACAGGAGTCTTTGAAATAATTAAAATAGCTATTGTTGTACACATGGTACAGTTTGATAAGTAAAACATTTTGAGTTCTGGCAAAACCTATTATGAATAGCTGAAAAGCTGGACTTCCTTCTTTTCACTGTATCAGAACTGTACTACAAAAAGCAAAGAGAGAGCTTACAACTGTTTCAGAACTTGGATGCTTCAGGAACACCTTCTATCCTTTTATTTATTGATTTAAATTCACAAAGGAAGATAATAGATGTCTTTGCTGATTTATTTGCTTTCCACTGAGCTGCTTAAAATCACTTAGGACCTTAGCAAGTCTCCGTTAGATGATGTGTTAGTGCACAAGCAGCACAGAGTATTGAAGTAGCACAGTGTATTTATGCCTATTTTTACCCACGTTGATAATGTGAAGATGTGTTATCCCACAGACATAAACCACCTTAAGAATGTTACATAAATGACTCTCTGGATCATTTTGGAGAAGTTTCTTTGGTTGAATGTACAGGTGGGCAGGTATATCACCCTAAATTAACCAGTCCCAGTTCTGGTCTGGAACTTGTACAAATAAATTGCATTCCTTTTTCACTCAGGTTTTACTTTCCAGCATATGGGGCTTATTAATGTGAGTAGAATCCTGTCATTTCAGGATACAAGAAGTAGGTAGTTACAGGAGTAGAAACTTGCTTTTCAATGAAGAATTATTTTTAAATTTTGCCCAAGGCTCAGCTGTATTTAAGAATATTTATAGTAAGAGAAATCTCATCTGTTATATTTCTTCATTCTCAGCTCATTTTTCTGAATTCCTAAAGATCATCTCTCTGAAATGTTCCATCTAGAAAAAAATGTTTTTAGTATTCAGAGCTCCTGTTTTCCTACTTCTCTCTGGAATTGGCATCTGTCATTTGTTTTATTGTCAGATTTCTATAGTAGATTAGATGATTTTTGTTTATTCAAAATCTAATGAGAAAGCCAATGTCTTTGTGATTTCTGATTGTTTAGCTGGAAAGGGCAAGCATGATTTACATTAATTTTGTCACCTTCATAATTAATTAAAATCCATGCTTTGTGGCTGTGTTTTTAGACATCTTTTCACTTTCATGTGACAGCAAAATACTGCTATATTCTGTCTCAGAATTCTGTCCTATTCTTTTCCTATTTATTGACAGTACAGAGTGACCGAAGAATAATCAACCTTAACTAAAAATTTCATACTCAGTATGGTTCAAGCTTCTTATTCAGTGGCTTCCAGAGAAATACTGTGTGTCAGTGAGACTTTTTTCTCTTCATCCTTCATTGTGATTCTCTGTTAGGCCAGTTATTAATGGTGCTACGGTCAAGGATTTTAAAGATTAAAACCATATTTAATAAAGATAAGAAGAAGATGGCTAAAGAAGTTCTCCTCTGTGAATATAAATGTATGTAGATGATGTATGACAGCTTTACTGGCAATTAACTTTTTGACTATCAAATATTCTCATTTCTCACAATAGAGCTGTGTAGCATAGTAAAATTTAAAATTGCCCCTGATGATCTTCACTTCTGTACACTTAACCTATGGGAACGTGCTAATATTTCTTGTGAACAAAATTAGAAGGGTTTAGAAAAGAACTAAACTCACACTGTATTACAGCAGTAGAGAAGACTTGTGAGTGGAGATAAATGGCGTTGTGTGATAGACAGAGAGAGCAGGGGGGCCACAGTCTTAGCTTGAGATGGGCCAAAATCCAGAGTAACTGAAAGGAAGGTGGAAATAACACTGCACTACATATGAATGACAGCATAGCTGATGGCACAAAGCAGATGAAATAGTGCATCTCCATGCATTCTCCTCTCTTACATGTGTGCCATTGAACCAATTCTCTTGGAGCAGTTTATGCAGGGACTAAGTATAAAATGGTTCTGCCTGACTGGTATTTTTTTACACTAAATTCTGCTTTACCCCTCTCTATCCCAGAGAAGGTGGAAACTAGAGGCCTCTGCTTCTATATATGCAAGCCTTGTTTCCTTCTCTGTGGTGTGGGCTGGGATACTGATAGCTGTGACTCATTCCTCTTCTATCGTCCTATCACCCTTACTGATCAGTTCTCCTGGGGAATACTGAAAGCATGGAGAAAATACCGCACTCCAGAGTGCGTTACAAGTCACTGGGAACTTATGGGTATTGCTGCCACTTGCTAAGCAGCAAATAGTAGCTAGGAATATTTTCTTTCTGTACCTTCTCGGGTAGCTCTACAGAAAACAAAACAAAGCAAAGAAACAAAAAACAGACCCAGAATATCTAAGAAAATATGTATGGTATGAATGAAGATGTAGATTCTATTAAATTAGACATACAAGCAGCAACTGAGGCAAGACGTAGCTGGAAAGAGAAAAAAGGAACTGGGTCTTTCAGCGATCAGAAAACATGGTTGCTGAGGGAGGACTTCCTCCTCGCATTTGACGAGGCTTGTAGGTTTGCAGTTGTGCATGGGTGGAGTTCTCTAGGCTAATAATTTGCTTAATGTTTCTCATGATATCCTAGCAACCAAAGGAATGAACTCTATCCCTAAACTTATGTCATCTTCAGCTCTGGAACATAACCCAGACTACTAAGGAAGATGAAGAGTTCTTGATCCTTAGCTGATCAGCACCAGCAAGGTTTTTTGTTTGTTTTTTTCTTATATTAATGTCAGAACTCCAACCTTTTCTTCAGTATAAACACAGAACTGAAATAGAACATTACTTATTTTGACAGCTGACTTTTATAAATACATGTTCAAATGTTCAATAGCAACAAGGAACACTGCCTCGAGTAAATCCCTGTTAGAGTTGTAGTTTATAGTCTGCATTCATTATCAAGAAAAATGTCAGATATCAGGTGGGAAAAATGAAGTTTAAGGAGCTCTAAGAATATGCTATTTTATTTTCCATTCCTTTTTATTTACCACACGTTTTCTTAATTCACCATTTTGACATATTCTGTCCTCACGCCATTCTCATTTCTAGCCATCTGTACTGTAAAAAGATGGCATTTAACTCTCCCTGCCCTTTCTCAAACTCTTCTCAACACTAATCTATATTTTTTTATTAATTGTTAATATTTTTTGTTTAGACACTCTTCTGACATCATGTCTTAAAATACATGTTCTTACTGATGGCACATTTCTGTGGTATATTTAATCTTTCCTCTGTCTCTGCAGAGTCTAGGTCCTAAGTTCTAGTCTCTATGTTGTTCATGTAATTTCACAGCTTCTTCCAACCTCACGTACTCTCTTGTTAGTTCTCTTCTCAGCCTCTCTTCTTTCATCCTTTCCCCTCCTGTTGCCTTTGTCTTGTGTTTTTGTTTTCCTCTTTTTCTAGGGTATTATCCCCAACTTCAACCATTTCAGTTTTCAGAGCAGTTATGCTTTTATGAATTTACTTTTAAATCTTCAACAGACCAAAGAATGTTTGGAGAATGCTATAAGTTGTTTCTCTCCTTTTGTGCATTGTTTTCTTCAGTTGGTATTTGACACCAATTTTTCTGAGAAGGTATACTCTTGGATAATATATGCCTGTATGTGTATATATTTTGTGTACACATCTTGTTAAATCCACCCCACTGATTTCATAAAATAATAGAATAAATTGGAAGACACCAGAAGAAATCTTTATATAATACTGTCTCAATAGAAATGTTTATGAAAAATCTGAAGAAAATATGATGCAAAAATAAAACAGTTTATGTGATATGTGAATAGATCTCTTAATTTTGTAAAGAATGAGAATAGCTTATGTGCAGAAATGCTGTTAGTGATTGGATCCTCATTTTTGCAAAATTCAAGTAATGCTATTCAATCTAAGCATAATGTGTCTATCTTAAGAACAAAACACAACCTGACAATCATTTAGTATTCTCATTCTCCTCAAAGGAATTGCTGTGCTTGCTGTTGCTAAGCATTATTTGAAGTTAGAGTTCTTGATTAGATGTCTATATATGTCTGGTCATCAATATATATGACTTAGTAGAGGGAATAATTTGGTTTAGCTGTTTCAAGTTGTTCTGATGAATGGCTGATGTCTGGGTAACTTTTATCTGTTCTTAAAGACACTACTTTGATTTATCACTAACTGAAGTGGGCACAAACACACTGGAGAAAACTCATTTATTTCTGACAAGGGCTTGTAGAGCAAATTAAAGGGAAAGAAAAGCATATCTTGGAATACATCTTTAAGTGTTTTTCATGAAATAAAATTTTAATCAAACTTCTGAAAACAAATTATGCAGTTGCATATTGACTACGTAGATTAAAGATCTTTTTCTATATCAATTGATTATGAATTAGACAACAACTACATGGCTTTTCTCTTTTGACTGGTGGAATTATAGCCAGTGTTATAGAAAAGATTTGAACATCAGCAAAAAATACTGTTTTAATGAAATTGTGCCTGTCAAATGGAAGATGCTTCAGCTTCATATTCAGCTACTTTGTTTGGTGATTAAAATCTGTTGCTCTGTCTGGTTGTGCTCCATTAAAATTAGCCCATATTTTCCTCTGATATCCTACATGAATGAAAACTACAAGAGCTGCTGTTTCTTATAATCATGCCCAGAGACTCTAAATTAAAATTAGTCCTATTATTTAATGAGTTCTGCAAAGAAGGCAACAGTCGTCGTCTTCGGAGATCATTACATTTTCCTCATAGCTTTGGATTGTAAAGTGAGGTTAAGATCCCTTCCTTCTCTGCAATTGATAGAGATACAGGTTCACTAGTGTTCACACACATAGGTTCATGGTCATGGATCCCTTGAATACTCACTTCTTTATCTGGCTTAAAATTTGCTAGCAAGTACTCATGCCAGGTTTGGGAGAGATACAGGCACCTGGCACACAGGCTGTGGAGCCTCGTTCCAGCCAGAGGTGCAGAGCCCCACAGTCACCTCACTCATACCAAGTCCCTCTCCCCAGTACACTACTCCTGCCCCTGAGGATGGCAGTAGAAAACCCCACTCATTCCAGCATCTGATGCTATGACCCCACTCACTCCAGCAGTTGGCACCACTGGCCAGGAGAGCCCACACCTCTGTTCTGACTCCAGTAGCTGGCACCCATACTGCCCCCCCAGCAGCTTGTACTCAAGGCACAAAGTCCCCAGCACTCTTCCTGACCACCCCAGCTGCTGATGCTGGGACCAGCACTCATTAAATATAGCTTCACAAATACATCTACATCATCTGTAGTATAGAAAAAATCTCTAGAAACCTTTGGTCTTCAGTACTCCTCAATAAGAAAAAGAAGAAAAAAAAAATAACCCAACAAATTCTGCTGTTTTGCATTAAAAGTTACTGGTGCTAAAGCAAACAATGGAGACATTGAATCAGTGTGTTTAACTGTTCATACCCAGCAGATAAATATAGTGCACCAGGGTGCAAACCTTGAAATATTTTGTATGCAGATAGTGTTTGCACTGAAGTAATGGAAAATATGCACATAGTATTCTTTGTTTAATGTGGTTTATTTATTCATGCAGATTTCTTATTCAGACCATCACGCAGGCAGTTCTTTCTTTCACAGTTGTGTGTCACAGGCCAATGTTGAGTTCATGAGTTCCTGTAGTTAATTAAAATGAGGCTGCTTACAGTAACTGCAAAGTGTGGCTTCAGTTGTTTGTTGCAATGGACTGCACAGTAATCCCAGCAGTGGAAACAAAACAATAAGCCATGGAGTTTTTGTTCAATGCCAAGATTTGGTCACAGATACTAAATATTGCTTCATAACTTGTAGGAGTTTTGTTGTTGAGCAGTCTGTGACCAAACAGCTAACATTAATCATTCATGTGTTGAAGTTCTGATGATGTTTTTGGTACTTCACTTATTTGTACAGAACACTTACACAAGCTTTCCTCTCCCCAGAGTTATGGAGAACATTACTAAAATAAGCAAAGTTGGTAACATAGTTAAGTAGCTAATAATACCACAAGCAGATACAATATTTGCCTTCTGTATTAGGGGTGACTTTTATAATTAAACCTCAAAACAAATAAACAAGATATCAACCAAGAAGTCACTGTTGCAAAGTTGAGAAGATGTTAACTGTAGCTGCGAAGTGTACAGCTGCTTTCGTGTAAGAAGTCACACTTTTCTGTTTTGTATTCTTTGATATAAATATATGAATTATTCAAAGAGGAATCAATGCCTAAATCAGTTGATAAACAATGACTGATTTAAGTCTTGCCTTCAAAATAAAGGGAGTTGAAAAACTTAATCACTACTCAAGGAGCATGTAGTTCTATCCCCAAGGGAAGGGGACTTCAGAAGTAGATTCATTTTCCCTAAATGAAATGTCTACCATCTACATATAGGTGTTAACTTATGCTGTCTTGTAATGGAGAGAAAAAAGTTATCTCTAGAGAGATAACTCATCTTATGATGAGACTTCTATGATAGGCCTTCTGGAGATTTAAATGACATGAAAGAGTCATTTCCCTGAATTGCCTTCCCTGTCCCTGCCATTTGTCTTAGCCATTTTCTTTCTGTGAACCAAATTTATTAGTGCTTCTGTTTGCAAGTAATCCCAGCTTGGTCCTCTTCTTCATCTTCTGTTAGTCTCTGGCAGCTGATTAGACTAGGCTGATGATACTGAAGACTTAGAAACGGTGGTAGTTTGAAATGGTGTAGGAAATCTCAAGAAGCTTGTCTTTGGGCCACATGGTGGGAAAACTAATCTTTCTGTTCAAATAATGCCTCTAAGCTTTTGTTGCAGAGGAAGGCTTGAATTAGAAAAGTGATATGAAACAATCACTGCTTGAAGTGATTAATGTGCAAGTAGCTGGAGACTCAGTGCAGTAGTAAAACACATGCACATTTACTTACAGAGAGAACATCAGTTACCTCTGATGGCTGCGCCTGAAAAATCACCTTGACAAACTTTAGCGGGTCTTCAAGGCAGCCCTGTATATTGAGGTGCAGTGCTAGCAAACTGACACTGTCTGTTAGGGGAATGACACAAACATAAGGCTAAAACAAGGTATATGGTGATTGCTGAATGAAACAGGAGATACAGCACCGACTGTTTTCCTCAGAGCAGGTGTCACCTAGGATAATTTTGTTGCTGTCAAGGAATTGAGGCAGGGTTGTTGAGGATTGCAGTAGAGCAGGGCTGGCCAAGTACACTTCAGTGAACCTCTTCCTAGCATTATATTTCTGTTGTCTGTGTGATGAAGTGCACAAAATAATGCAGCTTGAAACAAACTAATGAGCAGATACACGAACTGAATTGCAAAGCAAATTTCAGGAAATTACTTCTTTCAAACACATGCAGAATTGGGTAATCAGTCACAAATGACAAAGGCAATATTGCTTTTCAGAATATGTACTGCGTTGCAGCACATAATTAACATCTAACATTACAGAGCTCTAGAGGGTATTTTGTTACAGTCAAAGGAAAAAGAAAAGATGGTAATTTCAGATCTGGTTTGTGAATCTGAATTCTGTTAGCATTTCTTGGGCAAAATGAGAGCAAAAAGAGATTCGAGACTTCCTAGTCTCCTTGTGTTAGTCATACCTCTTAATAGTCTAATGTGAAGGCAGGAAGTAGAAATTCCTGCCAGAGGCATTACTGGGGACTTCCACTACATCTTTTGAGATCCAACAAGAAATTGCTATATAAATGGCAATGAAATCTGCCTTTCTTTAGAATTATTCTGGGTTATATAAGCAACAGTCTAAACATGAAAAAAAATTATTTTCTATCATAGAATCATATAACCACAGAGTGGCTTGGCCTGAAAGGGACCCTAAGAATCATTGAGCTCCAGCCCCCTGTGCCACAGGGCGGCAGATCTGTTACTAGACCAGGCTGCCCAGAGCCCTATCCAACTTGGCCTTGAACACCTCCAGGGATGGGGCATCCATAGCCTCTCTGGCAGCCTGTCCCAGCACATCACCACACTCTTGGTATAGAACTTCCCCCTGACATTCTATGTATATGTATTTTGACTTTTGCCCAAGTACTCTCAAGCATGACTGATAGCAGCTCAATAATTAGAAGTCCTCAAGAAGGCTTTTCACTAGAGAAAACATTCTTAAATAAAAGTAATCATATTTAATACATATTTCTAATACCTTCTAATCAGCATATTGCCTGTGGCCATTTGGAGAAACAGACAGTGTAATTCATTTCACGTTTGAATTATATTCCAATTATTAATTAATAATTCCAGCAATCTACCATTGGTAAAAATTGTCCTTGGTAAAATGGTCTTTGGTAAAATTGCATTGCACATGGTATTTTTACTGTTTTTCCTCTGTTGCTTATTTAAAAAATATATATATTAAAAAAAATGTTATTATTGGTAGTTGTACTGGGAAAAAAAATAATGTTTTCTTCTTTATTTATGTCTATATTAACTGCAGGAGGATTGGACTAGATGACCTTTAGAGGTCCCTACTGACTCAAACTATGATTCTATGGTTGCGTTTAAGAGGTATTTTTTCCTCTCTTCACAGTTGCACCAAGGAAAGAGAAAACATTTTATCATTCAGTTTTTACCATTTCCACAGGTTGGATTTTTACATAAGAAAGCTCTAGATTTTTTTTTTATCTATCATAAAAGTAAACCAAGCAGCAAATAATAATTTTAATACCTTAAATTTTCACTGATGACTCCACTTCTGTCTCTGGAGCTGTGTTTTGTGGTTTCACTCCCAGTGAATGAGCAAATTGCTTCTACTTGAGGTATACTCTGGACAGTTCTTGTTCTCATGTATTCATGGGCAACGTAAAAATACTATTTCTTTATAAAATATTGTCAGTCTGTAGTGACAGAATATCATAGAGTCATAGAATGGTTTGGGTTGGAAGGTGCCTTTGAGATCATCTAGTTCCATCCCCTGTGCTATAGGCAGGGACACCTCCCTCTACACCAGGTTGCTCAAAGCCCCATCCAGGCTGGCCTTGAACACCTCCAGGGAGGGGGCATCCACAACCTCACCAGTCAAGTTGTTCCAATGTCTCACCACCCTCACAGTGAAGAATTTCTTCTTGTTATCTAGTCTAAATCTACTTTCTTCCAGTCTAAAGCCATTTCCCCATGTCCCATCGCTACAGTATTCCTATCAATTGTCTTCTGTAATTGAAGTTCTTAATTTTTCAAAATATACTTCAGGTTTACTTTATTAAAACTCCTTTTAACAAAATTGTAACAGAATAGAAACTTATACATAAATTCTTCTTTGCCAGTGTGGCAGTTTCATTTGGGTTGAACTGCTATACAAACACTCTCACTGCCAGTCCTCAAAGGAAGAAGGACAAAATATGATGTAAAAGGGCTCAAGACTTGACAAAAGGACAAGGAGATTGCTCATCAGTTACCATCCTCAGTATAGAAAGAGTAATGAAATTTATTGCCTATTTCTAACAGACTAGAGCTATGAGAAACCTTCATGGGCCTCTCCTGGGCTGGAGGGAGCTGCTGCTCAGTGCCTGGAGCTCCTCCTGTGCTGGCCTGGGTGCCTGTAGGGCTGTTCTCTCACATCTCTCACTTCTCTCTCCCAGTTACTGTTGTTCAGCAGATTTCCCCTCTTAAATCTGCTCTCCCTGAGACACACCCAGTGTGGCTTATGGCTCAGCTGTGGCAGTGGTGGGGTCCCTTTGGATCAGCTGGAGCTGCTCTGGTATGACATGGGGCACTGCTGGGCTCTGCTCACAAAGACCTGCAGCCAAATGAATCCAGTGCTGCCAACCAGGCACTTAGTGACAGATAGTAAGAAATGCACGGCAAATAATGAGATACACAAAGTGTACAGGATACTAACTAAAGTTCTGATTTAGAATTTTTTGATAACTTTTTTTTTTTAATCAGAAATGCTGTCATGCTTATCTGTATTTTGTAGTGTTTGGCAGATGTTGGGAATGTAATCAATTTATCTCAATCTCAGCTTAATGTTTGTAAAATTATGGAGAAGATTGGAAGTAGCTTCAGAGTAGCTGTTTTTTTCTTAGTTGGTAGAAAGTAGTGCTGCAAATGACGTTTTTACATCAACTTCTCTGTTTTAATCTTAAGAAAAAACTTTAAAAATCAAATTCCAGAGTTGATTTATTTAGATTGGTAAACCTTGTACCAGAGGATAGTTATTTTCTATGTGTTAAAAGAAATTGCTGTCTCAAAATCCAAATGTACTCAACTAAAATCTGTAGTTTTTATTTTGTAACATTTTGTCCTTTTGCAATTTCTAATTAATGCTTTTCAGAGAGACCTTAATGGAAATATAAAAATAAAAAAAAGATGTTATTAAGTAAAAAAAATGATTTTCTGAGTCATGGAAGCACGCAGAGTGTATCTCAAATTTGATACATCTTGCATTTCCAAAGGCTCTAAATAAAATTAGTGACTTATTTTAGAAGACATTTGGAACCCTCTTAGATACAGTGTAGTGAATTTTGAATAGTTTTCTCTGTTAAAAATAGTCCTCTGCATTGCATAAATTTTTCATTTTTAAGTATTAACGTTGATCTAAATTAGCTAGTTTCTTCCTAAGTCTTTTTCGAGAGATCTCAAACACTTAAAATTGTTGGTGTTTACATGGGTATCAGGAGCATCTTTAGGACTCGTTCTTGCTTGCATAAATTTAGAGATTCTGTTTTTCAAAGAAAGTAAAAAAGAAAAAGAAACAAATAAACTTTGGTTAGAATAAGGGAGCATAAGGGTTTTTAGATAATCATTCTACCTGGAGTATAGTTAACATCTCTTGAACTGCTCTCTGCCTTTTGTTATCCATGGTTTACTGTGTAATAGCCTACCTCTGAAGTTAAGTGCCCTTTACTACAGAATTGCCTTAAAAGATTTGCATGTTTATACAGATCTATAGGCACGTGTTCAAAAATATATGTCCAAATCTACTTAACCAATGCACAGATAACAGGTGGCATGCTATGTGGGAGTATGATCTCTTCAAAAGTCTTTTCCAATTAATATTAAAGTGTCAATATTGATTGAACCTCATATTTAAGGATCATTTATCAAGTTACTCTTCTGGAAAAGCGTTGTTTTCTCAGTGATGTGTGAATAGTACACAAAGTTGTAAAAATATGAAAGAAAAAGTACAGAAATATATACAAATGTCAATTATTTTATTCTTTGGCTGAAGAACATGATACAAGAATAAGCAGTAAGTGCTTTCGGTTATACAGTCAAGGACATTTTCAATGAAAAAAGACATAATATGTAAAGGTGAAGGTGATAAGAACACACAGAGATATAAACATAAAAAGGATAGCAGACATCATCAAAGACTAAGAGTTTCCAGTGACAACTGGATAGGCTATTAAGAAGCTCAAGACACATTTTTTTAACAAAGCCACGTGGACTTTGTAACTGCTTAGAAGATAAACAAGAGAAATGTGAATCACAGTATCGTAGAATCATAGAACGGTTTGGGTCGGAAGGGACCTTTGAGATCATCTAAGTTCCAACCCCCTGCTGCAGGCAGGGACACCTCCCTCTACACCAGATTGCTCAAAGCCCCATCCAGCCTGGCCTTGAGTGCATCCAGGGAGGGGGCATCCACAACCTCACTGGTCAAGCTGTTCCAGTGTCTCACCACCTCACACTAAAAAATTTCTTCCTTATATATGGTATAAATCTGCCCTCTTCTAGTTTAAAGAGGATGGCCATCTGGGCTGCAAGATGATTTGAGATACTGTGACAATTTGTGAAGATTCAAAGATTTGTGAAGATTTGAGATATTCAGCAGGGACGTGCAAAACTTAGTCAGGAATATTTAATGATGTCAGAGTGGCTGCTTTTGTATACAATGGAGACAATCAGTATGCTTGTCTGATTGAGTCTTGTACCTGAGCAGCCCTTTATAAAAAGTTTACTAGATGCTATTTTAGGAAAAAAAAAAAAAAAAAAAATCAGTCATCAGAAAACACTTTTTTTCATTTATTGCATTCAGTATTGAAAAACAATATAAATATAACTATTTAGTTTCTTGAGGAGAAATAATCACATACGTGGAAAGCAAGTATTTAATTAAATGCTGAAACCTAATAAGAAAGACTTCCTTCCTCCTGTTACTCTATTACTTAAAGACAAATACAAATATTCACTATATGCATTTAAAAAAGTATATATAGGTAGAGAGGAGTATGAAAGGTGGTGGTAGTGTTCCAGTGTTGTATTCTATTGTATTTCCCATATTTCCTAGTGCTGGAGTCAATAAATACTACGGAAGTGTCAGTTTTGATTAAAAATCACAACAACCAACCAACCAAAATCACATCTGTAAAAATATGTTAAAGAATGCTTATGGAAATTGGGACAGTTTCTTAATCAGGAGTGTTATGATGATTTTTTTTTTTTTTTTCCACGCACAAACTAAGATAGAACTATAGAATGGTTTGGGTTGGAAATGGCTTCTGAGATCATCTGGTTCTAATTCTGCTCTGGGCAGGGTTGCTGTCCCTGGTAAGGCTGCCTAGGATCCCATCCAGCCTGGCCTTGAACACCTCCACAGATGAGGCATCTACAGCTTCTCTGGGCAGCCTGTACTAGTTCCTCACCACCCTCTGAATAAAGAATTTCCTCTTAACATCTAATCTGAATCTCCCCTCTTTTATTTAAAGCCATTCCCCTTTGTCCTTTCACTGTCAGACTGTGTAGAAAGTCAGTCTTTGTCCTTTTTATAAGTGTTAAGTACTCCCTTTAAGTACTAGAAGCCTGAAATGAGGTCTCCCCAGGGTTTTCTCCAGGCTGAACAAGCCCAACTCCCTCAACCTCTCTCCATAAGAGAGGTGATCTATCTTCTGATCATCTTCACGACCCTCCTGATGACCCTCCTCTGGACCCATTCCAGTAGCTTTACATTATTCTTGTGCTGGGGTCCCCAGGCCTGAACACAGTGCTTCAGATGGAACCTCACCAGGTCTAAGCATAGAGGGACAATCATTTCCCTTGCTCTGCTGGCTATCCCTCTTTTCATGCTGCCCAGGATACAATTGGCCTTTCAGGGTGCAAGTGCACATTCCTGGCTCGCATCAAGCTTTCATCCACTAAGACCCCAGATCCTTCTTGGCAGGGCTGCCCTTACAGAGTTCTTCTTTTCCCAGTCTGTATACGTATCTGGAATCCTGCACTTGGCCTTGTTGAACCTCATTAAGTTCACATGGGCCCATTTGTCCAGATCCTTTTGGATGGCATCCCTTCTTTCTTTTGATTCAATTGCACTACTCAGCTTAGTGTCATAATGATAGGAGAACTTTTACATTATGATTGCCAAACTTGGAGCAGAACATATTGTTTCTTGCGCACCTGTCACAGTTTGATTTTTAATGTCAAAATCATTAAGTTAATCCAATGGAAATAATTTAATCAACGCATAATTTAGGACATTCAGATCTAGTTTTTGTAGGATTTTTAGATGATACCAGTATACAAGAAAATAAGAGTTCTACAACATTTCAATTTTCAGGAATCTCCTAGAGAAAAAGTGGAATCAACACGTATATCTGAAGTAGAACAATGATTTCAATCATGGAATAATAGAGTTGTTTGGGATGGAAGGTTTCTCAAAGCTCACCCAGTTCTGTCTTCTCTACTGTGGGCAGGACCATCTTCCACTAGGTCAGGTTTCCCACAGCCTCATCTAGCCTGATGTACATTTCAAAGGAAGGGACATCTGCAGCTTCTCTGGCCAATTTGTTTGAGTACCTTCACTCATAATGAAGAACTTCTTCCTCATTTCTAATCTAAACCTACTCATTTTTTTCTTAAAAAAAAAACTGTTACCCCTTGTCCTAACAAAATCAATTTATACATACAGATAAATACATTAAAAATCATTGAGGACATGAACAATATCATGGGAAATTGTATGGAAAAATACATGTGTAATAATACTCAAATTAGAATTTTGCAACAATGGTTTGGATTTCAAAAATTTTCCATTTTTCACTATCTTAAAATTCTGAAATTGCTTGCTCCTTCAAAAAAATTTTCACTATTTTTCTTATCATTCACATAATAGATACTGAAAACCATCTTCATCAGTTTTTTATTTTTTTTTGTTAAGATGTCATTTAACTGAAAACACGTTATGTTTGTGTAGAGTATCCATTTCTTATTTTTTTTCTAGTGGGCAGATTTTTGGTGATGAACTGTATTTCATGTCCTTTGTCTCAGTAGTTCAGTGGAAAATGAAGCATCGATTATGAATGTTCTCTTCCTCCAGCTGAAATTAATTATTTTTCTGAACCTTGTCAAAGTTATGGATGGCTGCATTTCTAAAAATGTTCATATGTTTTACAGAGTGAATTACTGCTTAATTTGCTTCTACTAGTTGTGTAAGTTACTGAAAAAATCATTAATAATCCAGTTTTGTAAAATGGAGCACCTAAGGACATCTGTCTTGAGGTTCCTTCTTTCTGTGCAGTTAATTCTCTTAGTGCAGAAAAATTTGAGTTATGCCTGCAACACTCCAGTTGTGTAATCATGAGTAGAATCTCTTCTGTGAATAAGTAAAAGAAAGTTTGTGAATGTCACAAGCCTTAAAGGTTAAAGTTTCTGTTATTGCCAGTGTTCTGTGCTGATGAGTTGCCTATGCTGTCATGAGAAATATTAAGAAAATTCAAGCAAATGATACAGAAAGGATGTAGAAATGAAAAAAACTTGTTAAGTCATTATGGTGTGGTTTTTGTTTTTAAATATATATGATTCTTATGTTAATTATCAGGTGGAAATTGCTTATCCATATGGTTTTTGGTACTTTTGGAAAATTTCTTAACTGTGGACAAAAATAAATGTCATGAAACATATTTCACCTTTGATTTATGGTCAGTACATCAGTTAAAATTTGTTGATTTCCTTCATTATTTCTGAAGCTACAAATGTATTTTCAGGAACAAAGCAAGTGGTCCCATAGAACAAACTTCCGTGCTTTCTCATGTATGCACTACACCACCCTGAAATCATTTATTTTATATATTGTTTATATATACTGTGTTTATTGTTATACTGGAATGAGGTTCAACACGGCAAAGTGCAAGGTTTTGCACTTGGGCCAGAGGAATCCCAGGCATACATACAGACTGGAAGGAGCAGTCCTTCAGAGCAGCCCTGCAGAGAAGGACATGAGGGTCTTGATAGATGAAAAGCTTAACACGAGCCACCAGTGTGCTCTTGCAGCTTGGAAAGCAAATGGTATCCTGGGCTCCATCAGAAGAGAGGTGGCCAGCAGGGACAGGGAGATGATTACACCCTTCTACTCTGCTCTTGTGAGGTCCCCTCTGGAGTACTGCATCCAGGTCTGGAGACCCCAGTACAAGAAAGACAGGGAGCTGTTGGAGAGGGTCCAGAGGAGGGCCACAAAGATGATCAGGGGACTGGAGCACCTCCCTTACGAAGACAGGCTGAAGGAGCTGGACTTCAGCCTGGAGAAAAGAAGGCTGCAGGGTGACCTCATTGCAGCCTTTCAGTACCTAAAGGGAGCCTATAAACAGGAGGGGAGTCAACTCTTTGAAAGGGTAGATAACTGCAGGACAAGGGGAAATGTTTTTAAGTTGAGGGAGGGAAGATTTAGGTTGGACGTCAGGGGGAAGTTCATTGCAGAGAGAGTGGTGAGGTGCTGGAACAGGCTGCCCAGAGAGGTTGTGGATGTCCCTGGAGGTGTTCAAGGCCAGATTAGATGGGACCCTGGGCAGGCTGGTCCAGTGTTAAATGTGGAGGTTGGTGGCCCTGCATGTGGCAGGGGGGTTGGAGATTCATGATCCTTGAGGTCCCTTTTAACTCAGGCCATTCTATGATTCTGTGAATGAGTTCACTGGTCTGCAGAAGATGGTAAGTTTGCACATGCTTGAAAGACTCTTCAGAGTCTCTCACTCTCCAGAATCCTGACAACTCTAGAAAACTGACAAAATTCACTTGCTTACCTGAAATTTGGTGATGGTGAATCATCACCAGAAATCTGTACTGAACGCCAATGGTTCCATTCTTTAGTTGCTCACATTTTAATGAGGCAACATTTAAGAATTTTCCTGACAAAAAAGCTCTCCAAGTCACTGAATTAATTAGCACAGTACTGTAAGTTAAAATACACACTGTTCAAAAGTTGTTATGTTGAATGTTTTAATTGTCACCACTGTGCTAAGAGGCTGTTGAAAGGGATTAGGTGTGTAAGGGAATTGAGAGGAAACTAATGAAACAGCCGTGAGACTGAAAGAGGAAAAGTTTTATTTATCTTTTATACTCCTTCTCTGTTATGTTGTTGAATTTGAAAATTGACCTAAAAGTAGAATATATTGAGGGATAAAATGCAAGTGTTCAAAGTCATGCCTCTCCTCATTACTTGCAGCTTTCTAAACAGACTCTATGTACTGCCTAAAGGAGATTTCTCTCTGTACAGAAAACATTTGGCATTGCCACCCTTGCGGTCTAACTTCATTTTAGCCCAAACTAATACAGAAAGTCTGTCCTGTGTAAATTATTGCAGACTTTGTAGTATCCTGCATATGCCTGTTGCACTGAAAAATTAAGCTCCCTGTCAGACAAGTTTTGAGAGAAGGTATCCTGTTAAGCTGAACAGTAAACAGAAATCAAATATTTAGAAAGAAGATTACAAAATATTGAGAAATAAAATAAATTTATAAGATTTGCCTGAAAGCTGTACATAGGTGCTGTCACCAAGTGTTGTCTATACTTTTTCTTCTGCTCTGTAAACTGAGATGCATTCAAGCAGGATATCCTCCTTGAAAATTGAATGTTTCATGTTTCAGTTCCTGTTAGCCACATACATGTTTCTGGTTAAAATCTCAGAATGCTACTGCTGAATCAAGCTTTGTCCTTCAGAACTTTGCAGTGGTTGTGAAAGTTTTCAGGTAATGCTACAGAAACCACTTTTAGATTGAGAAAAAATGAATTATTCCTTCAATTCTCACAAGGTAAGAATAAAGCATATTAAGTCCTTATAATTTCAGTTTTACAGTTTGCTTAGAGTATTTAGTTACTGATTTCATTGCTGTCTCTGTTAATTTTGGCAGTGATTATTGTAATTTTTATTTTTAATAAGCTTTGGAAAAAATGAGCCTATAAATCTAAAACACATTTTTATGTGTCTATATTTGTTTCCATTCTTTTATATTGTTGCATGTCCTTTCAAATTGTTGCATGTATTGTCTGGAACTTATCAAATTTTCAAATGAGTCATAATAACTCTTGTTAAAAGATAACTCAAATGAGAAATATGCAAGCTATTTAGAGTTGTGGACTTTGGGATTTTTTTCGTTATTATTATTAACATGTAAATCCTTCACATGGCCAGTATATAATAAAAAACTCTCATTTCTTTTCTTCCAAATGCATGAATTAAAATGATTATTTCTTTAGCATTGCTGTTCTATTCCCATTTTCTCCTGGGAGTGGATTGGGGAATCAACCTTTAGCAACTCATAAGCACATTCATAATTTTAAGCTTATTTTGTGTGAAGTGCCTGCAGCTTGCTTTCCAGTTATTGCAAATAAGTTCTTGTTGCATTACACTTCTAACTGTAGCACTCTCACAAGCGTTAAATTAGTATCATTTCAACACTGTTTATTTACTGTAGTGAAATATGAAATGGCTGATCATTTATATGAATCACAATATGAACCATAAGAACCTACGTTAAGTTGAAATCTAACAGGCAGGCAAATATTTTAGAGAAGCCTATGAGCATGAATATCCTCTAGCATTTGTATTTAT
This sequence comes from Phasianus colchicus, assembly GCF_987193195.1. Taxonomy (NCBI): domain Eukaryota; kingdom Metazoa; phylum Chordata; class Aves; order Galliformes; family Phasianidae; genus Phasianus; species Phasianus colchicus. The sequence continues at coordinate 21,693,342 of NC_143438.1, read as the reverse complement.
TATCACATTCCTTCTGTTCCGTTACTTCTGAGATACAGCCCTGTACATAGCTCCCGTTGTAGAAAACAATTAAAACAGTGCTCATGGAATCCAGCATGAACTGCTTGCATCAGTTATTACTTTTTTTTCAGTATCTTATTCCATGGTTCATAACCTGGTTTATAACCTCAGATTCAGATATTTCAGCTATGTGCTGCAGAGAAAATGGGGTTAGCACTCTGGCTGGAACACTGCTCTGTGTGCATACATATGACTATTCAGCAGCACTCATGCTGCTGTGCTTTCTGTCTGTGCTTAATTGCATGGTCTGACACAGTGTCCAGGCATGATCTGGGGTTAAAGCAGAAGCCAAAAGCTTTTCCTAGATGGCAAAATGAACTAGGTCTTTGGCAGGAGAGAGGGGAGGCTGTACCTGTGTGGACACAGTGTCACTTTTTGACTTTCTATGGGCAGAAAACAGTTGCTGGCCTGTTTTATTTAGCTGTATAATTTTCAGCCTTTTTGGATCAAGTCATGCTGGAACATTCCTTTGAGTACTACCTGGAAAATTAATCTTTTTTGCCCCACCACAGATTTTAATCTCTACTCACTACCACTCCAACTTGTTCATGCTGATTCGGTTAAAAAAAGATATACCATTTAGAGCAGATGATCTCCTTCTACTTCCCAGCTGCTCCCCGAACCCCTAAATATAGGGATAGGTTGATTGAAAAGATAGAAAGGCAGGTTTCTTTTACTGTATTGTAATGTACCACTCAAAGACTGCTGATGAGGATCATCAGCAAAGAAACATGGCATTAAATTATGCAACAGTAATCTCTGCTTGGGATCCTTTTGAATGCATATTCTACTTGGATCCTCACACTTCGGTAAGACCATGAGCTACAGAAACGATGCAATGCTTACTGGCATTGATACTCGAGAAGTCAGTAATTAAGAAGTTAAAACTTATCATTTAAGGTCTAACTTGGACATTTTTTTTTTGGCTGAAGTCAAAGACTAATGCAGACCTGGTATCTCTAGATATCTGATCTAAGTTGTTGAGCTTACCTGCTTTGCATGGGTTACTGACAGTATGAAAGCTCAAGAGAAAAGAAAATGGCAAAAAGCTTGTGTGAAGGGGGGCCTAGAGGAAAAAGCAGAAAAAAAGATATTTATGGGACATCAGCAACAAGGTAAATGAGAAATGTGCATTAACAGATCAGAATATTAGAGATGAGAAAAGTTATTATAGAAAGAGGCAAGTTAGACAAATATGATTAGATACCACCTGCAGAACGTATTGGCTTGAGAGATGTCAGGATAAAACCCAATTTTTAGAAATAAGCAGAACAATGACTGAGCAGTAGAATTGACAGCATATAAAATAAATTTGATCTAGGAAAGTTCTTGAATTAAGTTTGTCCACTACAGCGGACAACGTATATGAAATCTTGAGAGAGAGAAAAAGAAAAGCTGATATAAAATTTGCTATTGAAAGAAACAGAATTCTGGCAACATCTACTAATTAAACATAACCCTTATCATGCCAATGACCTGCTGCATCAGTTGGGAATTTGGTCATCTGCATTTATGAAACAGAGATATTCCACAGTAGCTGAGAAAAGAAAAAGTCAAGCACCGATCCAGATTTATACAGTTACGTACTAGAAAATTAAAGTGTAAGAACTACCAGTTTAAACACAAGCAGATTTTGCTCAGATGTAAAATGTGCTACCTTGCCACTGGAAATTAACCAGTTATTATTCACTGAACTGAAACACTCTTAACATTTTCAATTTTTTGTTTGTTTTTTTTTTTCTATATTGGAAAAGTGAGCAGCTCATGACTTTGTCAAATGTTTCTATTCTGGATAGTGAGCATGAAGAACACTTTTAAGAGTAAGAAATTGTGTGAGTATGGCTGAGAATAGTTGACTGTGGTAAATTAGTTAACTGCACAAACCCCAGACATTGCCCTGGGTATGCACTCTAGATACTAACCTATATCAGGATGGGACCAGAATATGTGTATTCTTTAAGATTTAAAGTGAAAGCCTACTGGGCTAAGATTTCCATGTATGAACAGCATGTTCGATATGAACAGCTTTATTAAATGATTATTTGAGCAAGATATATAGGTTCCATATATGGTCATCTGCTCTGTAAATCTGATAGCAGTAGCATCCAAAATTCTAGTGTTTCAAAGACCAATTTACTGAAAGGACCTGGGAGATCATTTTAATAACCCTTAATTTGTAAATCTCCAAAACTGAGAGAAAAGTACTTAACTGAGAGTGTTGATCAGCAACTGGATCATCTTATTCAGATTACTGTATGCTCTAACAAAAGCTTACGAAGTGTTTCACTGCTGATCTTGTCTGATAAAGAGATTTTTGTTCTAATCTTCAAAACAATAAATACATTTATTATCTTCCCTATCATTGCCACTTTTATTTTGAAGCATCCAAATTTTTCTTCATATTTCACTTGAATATCCCATAACATTTAAAGCTCATGAACTAATGAATTATCAGTAAATGGGCGGAATGACTCTGTGAACTGAGGAAGATTTTTTCTAGTGTTTCATATTCTTTTCTGTACATTTGTTTACATAGCTTACCATGTTGTGCGGTTCACCTATGTGAAGGGCCATATTATTTGCAAGAAAACTTTTTTCTTTCAGTGTAGTGTGATCATTAGGTTTTACCAGTTACTTTCCAGAAGATAATTTTTATTGTTCAGAAAGTTTTTCTGTATTTGTATATAAAAATACAAAATAATTATCTTTTCACACATTCACTGAAACCTGAAGAAAATGTTAAATTGAGAAAATTATTCATTGTGATTTTCTTTTGTTCAGTTCTAATTAATGTGTTTTCTGCTGGTTATTTCTGTTTAATATATTTTAAAGATTGTGAAGAAATGTATTACCAGTTCTTGTTTCATTTGATAAAAGTATTTTGGTTTACCTTCTCTCATATTTTTTCTTCGGTTTTCATAATATAGTGTTTTAATTTAAATCAAGTAAAATGCCAAAAGTTTAGGAAGCTATTTTTCCTTCCTATACTTATATTCAGAATGTAAAGACTACACAGTGTGTTACAGATCTGCTAGCTGTTTCATTTTGTTTTTCATTTAGAGCTACATAGCTGTTTTTATTGAACTGTAGATTGGTCTATATTTTTGATGACAGTTTATCCTTAATACAGCGATATGAAGTTCAAGATTAATTTCTTTGTCCAAAGTCATATCTTTAATGAGAACTAGCATAAACAAAGTGATAGAAAATGAAAAATGCAAAAGTTTGATAATTTATCACTATTATTCTATTTTTCCTTGTAACAGCTATTGGCATTAGGATTTAAATTCACATAGATAACTGACAAGTATGTTCAGAGATCGCTTTGTGGGCTCTAGTTTCTGAGTGAAAAATTTACCAACTTGAAAAGATAGCTAGATAGCTGTGTTTTAATTAATGCATTCTTTAAATGAAGGCAGTTTATCCATGTATCCAGAAGGAGGAAATAAAAAGATGAGAAAAAATTTCTTGAGAATATTTGAGAATATGAGAAAAACCTTGAGAATATTACAAAGAAGGCTGACTTCTGAATGCGTGAAATTCTCTGCTGAATGAGACATACTTGAGATATACTACTCACTTGGGCTTTTTGCGGTTGAGCCAGCTCCAGACACTGAAAGTCATTACTATATCTTAATAATATAATACTACTTAGTTGTTTTTTTTTTTTTTTTTTTTTTTTTTTTTTTTTCAATATACTAGAATAATATTTATATTAGGTTATTGTTTATTAGAAGCATCCTCCAAGATCATCTTGTTCCAGCTTCTGTCATGGACAGGGCTGCCACCCACTGGATCAGGCTGCCAAGGACCCCATCCAGCCTGGCCTTGAGCATTGGTAAAGATGTTGAAGAATGTCAATCTCAGGACTGACCCTTGTGGGGCACCACTTTTGACCATTTTCTACCTGACATAGGACCATTGACCACAACCCTCTGGCTGTGACTGTACAATCAATTATTTGTTCAACAATTAGTCCAGCCTTCAATTCCATATTTCTCCAATTTAGAGATAAAAATGTGGTGCAGGACAGGTCTCTTCTCCTTGGAATAAAACATTTGGCCTAGTTCTGACCTGTTAGTCTGCTCTATGCAATTGTGTCTGGAAAGGCTTCCTGAAATAACCAACACATCTCCAGCCAACAGAGCTGCTGAAGCATTCATCTGCAAATAAGACAGTCAAATGATTTTTGCATTTGCTAAGAAAGTGGAGTTCTGATAATTCCTAGAATTTAATATTCAATTGTTTGTTTTGTGGTAGATTTAGCAATCTGAAATACCTTTTGGTGTGAGGTAAAACAGGGTTTCAAATATAGAAAATTACCCACATTAATATCAGTGGGAGATACATGATGAAGGAGAATTTAGGAAACCGCTTCATTAATTGGCGTACAGAGTTTTATGCTAAGTAGGATTATTATGACGGAAAGATAATAAATGGAAAACGATTACTAACGTTGTAGGCTCACAATACTCTCCACAAGGAGTGATCTCCACGAAGAGATCCTTCCTCACTTGCACCAGCACTTAAATGGAGGGGTGGAGCCTGGCTTCCAGTAGCACAGGTGAATTACCTTCAGACAAATAGATATACAAACACAAGAAAGCAAAGCAGTTCTTCACTCTCTGATCCAGTGATGTCCTGGTGTTAGGTGCTGATCTTCAGTAGTGGTGAGTTGTCCAAGGTTGTGTTGGCCAGTTGCCAACTGAAGACAACTGAACAAACACTTACTTAGACTCCAAAGTGGTCGAGTTTGCTCTTTCGGTTTCGGTGATCTCAGCAGGAACTCCTTTGTTGCCATCTTACAGGCCTTGCTAATTTAAATCAGCAGATAAAAGGAAGCAGGGAAATTTCAGCTTGTATCTTGCCTTCATTGGGCACAGTGGTATAATTACCACTTTCCTGTATCAAGCTGGAATCCTTTGTCACAGTCAAAGTCTTCAGCCAATAAACAGCTCTTCCATTCAAAGGCAAACAACTCCGAAGAAATGCTTTCAAACGTAAAAATGCCCACAAAGTGATGTTGATTGCCGCATGTTGATTTCAGACTTTACTTACCAGTCTCAGACAGGTGTGTCACTGAATTCCTCCATGCAGAAAAAATGGCACCTGTTGGCATTCATTGACTATTGTTGAACATTTATGGAGAACAGTGGATGTAAGCCCAGTGAGGCCACGGCAGAGCATTGGGGTTGAAATGTAGTAGTGACAGTGGATCACCTCCATTGGTGCAGGTTTTTAGGAGTGCGGCATGCAGGCTCTTGTTCACTGATGGCAAAAATGCATAGCTAATGATGGTGACTACCCTGAAAAATAGTATTTTGTAGCTGATACTTTTGCTCTACCAACCACTTTTATTGTTCCCTTTGTTGTAGTTTTCATGGAAATAAATAGGAGGCAGTATTTTCAGATCAACCTAATTACTGTGGTTACAGCTTCAGTTACGCTAAAAGAATAATCTGAAATTGTGTAAGTGAAAAGTTACTTTTTAAGGAAAATCTAAATAAAACCAATTCATTCAGCTACTTAAAGTTAGTTTGAAAGCTAAAAGTTTCAGTTAGAGAAACACGGATTTATCTCTCTTATATACTTTTTTTTTCAGTAAAGCAAGTTGGACATAGTTCCAGCCATAAAAGTTGCAATTTCATTGTTTTAATTTTGTAGTGGTCTACATTTTAAAGTAGGTGAAAATTCAAACTCTCAATGCAATATTCTGTCATAAAGTATTGAGTTCTACTTGTTATGAAGAAAACTGTGATAATCACTGGGAATATATCTTTGTGTTAATACCAAATTTGTACTTAAAATTCTTTTAATACCGACATTATGTGCTCACTTAAATGAGCACATATTTCTATAAATGCTTCAAGTGTTCTACATGAGTTGAATGTCTTCCTACATTTCATTAGTTAAGATTTTTAATAGAACAATGTGCGTCCTGATAGTTTTGGTGACATCCTGGAAATCATTAATATTTTTTGTGTCTTTTGCAGTATTTCCACTGTCTACTTTCTTGATTCCAGAGCTGAACAGCGTTAGACAAGCCAGCAAGAAACTCAATAACCTTTAGCTTTATTTCTAGAATGAGATTTCTCTGTTCAGCTGTAACTGCTGGTCAGCCCTTCTCTGTTCTGCTGAGATCACTTTCTCATCCCCTAGGTTTGATTTTCATTATCTAGAATCTCCATTTCCAAAGTGATAGGAATTTATAGGCACATAACAATGGTCATGATGGAACTTTTATTTTTCGGATGGAATAGACTTAAACAAGAGTCTACATGTAAGGTAACAAGCAGGTTTTCGACTAGCTGTTAATTAAAGATAGTCCCTCATTAAAAAAGTTACCTGAAGTTAATATTGACTTGCTTATAGCACTATTCTGAATCCCAGTGAGTAGGCATTGTAGGCTTTACATTTTTTTGTGGCAGTCCATTGTCACTTCTTGTGATTTTTGTGAATTCTGAAATATTTGTCAGATTTATACATAATTTATTTTGATATAAGCAATATAAGAGAGATGGGGACATCTTGTTTTTAATTCACTTTTTTTTTTTTTTAATTGGAAATGAAAGGAAGGGAGACATTGTTACAGTGGAGGTCTGAATAGATCTTGGTAATGAATGAATCAAACATTATTTTTTTCCTATCACCTTCTAGGAAACTTTTAATAGTTTTCTTAAGACATAATATCTAGTGTGAGATCATTTAAATTTTTTCACAGGCAGTAATTATCTGGAGATTTCATTAATTTTGTACCCTCTTATGTTGTATATTAAAAATAGCTACTGTAAACTGCATTGTTGTACTTCTGTCTGTCTTAGCTTTTCTTTTTCTTTCCTTCTTTTTGATCTTTTTTATTTCTTTGCATTTCATTCCTGAATTTCTTTCACTGCAGCATCTTAGTTCTGTTCATTCTTTCAGCACAATTCTGCATTATTGGAATGTCAGATTTTAAAGTTTTCAATGCGTTTCTGTCCATAAGATGTAATCTGCCACATTAAGCAAAGATCATAGCAGATGGTACTGTGTGATTTTTCTTTTTCTCTTCGTTATCAGCTAGTTTTCGAAATTCTAAGGAATTATGTCAGGTTCTGATGACTCCACTTTAATATTTATTAGGGCCATAAAGGTACAGTGAAGTTCCTGATACATGAGAAGAATTTATTTGGAATTAATTAATGCTTTGATATAAATGCTATGTAGTATTAGTAACCTAATATTTTAGCTTTAATAAATCTAAAATAATTTCTAACACACTCTCCAAACCCCAAATGAGTCAGACTAAATCATTATTTGTCTTGATTGGAGCACTGTGCTTTTGCAGATTTCCTGTTTTCTTCATTGCAGAGAAATGAATGCCATGTCATTATCTAAATTACACTTCAGTATTCAAATTTCAGTGCAAAACCATGTTTGTTCTTACATCAGAGGAAATGCAGTATCTCAGCTATTTAAAAACAATATATAGGCTTTTTTTTTTTCTTCTGGATAAAACAACAACCTACAGAGATAGTGTTGGAGAGCTCTTTTCTGCTTTTTCTTTTTCACCTCCCGTGAAAATGTAGTCTCAGTAGAAGCTATGGGGAATCTAGAGAATTATGACAGAAATCTTCATAAACAGCACCATCTCAATTTCAGTAATCCCTCCACACAGAGCCTCTTTCTTTTCCCTCATGAAGTGTTCCATCTTGGGGTTTATTTTTTGTTTCTTATGCACCTAAAACTTAGTTTTCAGTTAGTGATTTTGGGAAAAAATGGAAGGTTAACAAATACAATGATTATAATAATAGCTGATTTTAAACATTTAGGAAGGTCGTAGTAGTATTAAAGAGAGTTAAGAGGAATGAAGGTGAGAAGTGGGACTGACAGAAAAACTGTTAACACTTTAAAAATTGCTAATAAGTCAGAACTGTAAAAGGTAAAGCCTATGTGAGATAACAGTTACAGAAAATTTGTCTGATATCTATTATAGGGCATTTAAATCAGGGAAGAAATAAAAACTGCCTCTTAAACATTTAGCTGTAAAATGTACAATGAAAAATTACACCATTATAGGGACTTCAGCCCAGGAGACTGTTCCTGGATATCTCAATACATAGTAGAAATAACATTTGCTTTTTTAAAGCAAATATGGATGTGCCATAGTTCTTTAAAGGGAAAGCTGCAAGCTGACAAAAGTCTAGACCATAGGTGTCCAACCTTTTTGCTTTCCTGGGTCATATTTAGTGAATAAGAAATATGTGGGCAGCATATATATATACTATATATATAATATATATATAATGTCTATAAGTAACAAAACAACTTCTTTTTTTTTTTTTTTTTTTTTTTTTAATTTATTAGAACATAAAAAAGGAGGACAACAAACCCATAAAACTAGTGGAATATTTGACCTTGTTTTTTAATGAAATCATACGATCTTTTTATCGTTTTACCTTGAATTGGCTGCCTTACTTCAGAAAAGTAAATGATGTTCTCATAATTAGCATCCATACTTTTAAGGAACTCCTGGAATTGGCCACGATTCAACCCACTGGACATTACAAAACTCACAACTTTGATGAAGATTTGATGACAAGTTTAATAATTAAATAAGAAAATGTACATCTCTGCTTAGTACCAAAATTATGTGTCTTCACATGCCAGCAATTACTGCATTTTAATTGCCAAGAGGCACAACACATGTAGCATGTAATACACTCAGTTTTGAAACACATTGAGTAGTGTGGTGGACGTGACAGGCAGAGCTAGCACTGCGCTGAGTCTTCCCCTCCACAGAATTTCAGTGTCACCTATACAGTCTGCACTTGAGCCGTGTGCAATTGATTCACGAGAAAATATTGCTAAAAATCACATAAAAATGTTAGAAAGTTTACGATCTTGTCGGGTTGCATTACTAGCAGTCCAGGGTCACGTGCAGATTGGATGCACCTGGTCTAGACAAATTGCATTCAGAGACAGCAGAAAGAGGAAGGCATGACCAGTACTACTGAAATGTGCATACTCAAATCCACAAAGGACTTTGGATGAATGCAAGCTATTAGTTTGAGTAGTTTCTCAAAACCACAATGTGACTCTTCATGCATCTAATTTGTGTACGTATTTGAATTTCTGCCTAGTGAATTTCTACCAGTAGAAACAATTCTTTTCCAAGTCTTTCCCAGCTTGATAACACTGAGTACCTTAATGCATTTCTGCTCAGCAGGTAGCCTCTGCATTTCCCACTGGACCAACACAGAAAACAAGCCAGACTGATGGGAGCAAAAGGCACATCTCCATATACTAAGAATGGCAGGTGGTGCTGTTTCCCTCTTATGCAATAGCACAAAGGTGATGATGATTTCAAGTAAGGATAGTGTAGCCTGAAGAAGGGCTTAGTTGTGACAGTGTTATGGTTTGTGTGGTCCTGGAAGGATATGTTGTGCTGTAGCATTTTTTTTTTTCAAAGGAATAGATCAAGATAAATGACATTACTCTGGAAGAAGGGAATTTTCAGGAGAGATCTGAATTAAGGAGAATAATTTATCAGATGAGACCAATGAAAAATAAATTAAACATTGAAGAAGAGGAAACGGATGAAATTAAAGTTTCCCACATCAAATTTGATCATGATATGTACACAAGATACATCTGTCAAAAGAAAAGAAATGGTAATCAAGAAATCACTGTGCTATGGTCTCATATTTGCAACATCTGTGGGGGTTCTTTATTTACATTATACTTCTTTCTTCTGCTGAGTGCTTTGCTACATTGCTTGCAAGTCGTTCTTTAATGATGACTCCTATCCCCAAAGTGTAAAAGGTAAACCTATCAGCTGTACAAAGAGCAGTATTATTGGTTAAGCAACATGACCTCTTTTTATTCATATTTTAGTGTCACTCAGGAAGTTTGAAAGTTGCTGTTCTTTTGAATTAATACTTTTTTATATTTGGAGCTTTCTAGCCACTCTCCTGGGTAATTCTAATTCTACTTAGCATAAAAGAAAGCTGCCACTAATACAAAAGATACAAAAAGACATTTAAAAAGTATAGATTGTTCTTGTTTTGTAGTTGATAATGTTCAGATGTATTTTTGTTTGGTCATTTTATCTGGGGATCTACAGGCTAGTCCTTGGAAAGGTGATGGAACACCTTGTTCTAGATGCCATCTCCAAGCAATTGGAAGAGAAGAAGGTCATCTAAAATAGTCAGCATGGATTCACCAAGGAGTAAGCATGCTTGACCAACCTCATAGCCTCCTATGATGGCATTGCCAGCTGGATAGGTAAGAGGAGAGCAGTGGATGTTGTCTACCTCGACTTCAGCAAGACTTTTGATACCGTCTCCCATGACATTCTGATGCTGAAGCTGGGTAAGTGTGGGATGGATGAGTGGATGATGAGGTGGGTTTAGAACTGGCTGACTGGCTGAGCTCAGAGCGTTGTGATCAGTGGTGCAGAGTCTGTTTGGAGAACTTTGACTAGCGGTGTTTCCCAGGGGTTGGTACTGGGTCCAGTCTTGTTCGGTATCTTCATCAGTGACCTTGATGAGGTGATAGTGTCCACCCTCAGTAAGTATGCCGATGATACAAAGCTGGGAGGAGTGGCTGACGCACCGGAAGGCTGTGCTGCCATTCAGCAAGACCTGAACTGTCTGAAAAACAGGACAGCAGTAAACCAGATGAAGTTTAATAGAAGCAAGCGTAGAGTCTTGCACCTGGGAAGGAATAACTGTATCAGTACAGGTTGGGATATGACCTGTTGGAGAGGAGCTCTGTGGGGAAAGACCTGAGGGTCCTGGTGGATGACAGGTTGCTCATATAGGTACTGAATAGAAAGGCAGTCCAGTCAGAAGGACCAGGTATGATGAGGGAGCATTTTCTATGCTTGTTTTGGGGCCTGCTTTTCCAGGCTTTGGTGCTGGTAGTGGTGGAAATAAGACAGCTATTTTCTTTCTTCTGGAAGTTTAATACCTCAAGGTTACAAGGTCTAGCCGTAGGAATCTCTCCTGATTACTTCTCCACTAATAAGATATGAACTAGTCAGCATAATGAAAGTTGCTTTAGTTATCTGAAATCAATGAAATAATATATCTTTTAAAATAGACTCTCTATCTGAAAAGCCTTCTGGATGCACAAAGGAAACATATTTTTCATTAATTGTAATACTAATGATGAAATAGAGAAAGTATTTACTTCTTTTAATACTGAAATTCTGGAAACACTTTTCAGCTTGAAAATTACTATCTTGAAAGCAAAAATGTAACAGACAGAAGAGGAAAGGGATTCAAAATATCTGTACATCGACAACAAATAGATTTAGAGAGAACTTTCTGAAATCTACCAGATTTTATTTATTTTAAATAATACTTTGAGATTTTCAAACATAAGATAAATTAGGGAATCACAGTTGTCAAGAATCCAAGTGCTGTGCATCATACGTTGGCACACAGTAGGCATTATACGTAGTCACACACATAATCCTTTGTGATTAGACAGGTAATTTTGTAGGCTGAAGGCAGATTTTCTTTGTCAGTGTCCTAAGTAAAATGATTATTTTCAAAATGGGAACATTTTCTTAGATTTTACTTAGCATGACTCCTAAGGAGTCAAGATACAGCGTTAGCTTGCCACATTCACAGGATTTTAGTATGTTTCCTGGTACAAGTGAAATGTAACTTTCTTCTAAGTTGAGAACTTTAACTTTAATTAAGGCAGTAGTAGATCCTCCGTGTTACTCTATATGTACTTTTTAATGTAAATTTGCCCCCACCAAAAAATTGAATGTTGTAACTTTGTATTTCAAAATGCATACTTTTTGTACTGCTGTTCTTTATGTACTTCTTCACTATTTCCTGCTCTTTAAATTCTTGATGTAATCAAATTCATCTTTCTCACATGTACTAACTTTGGAGCAAATATCACAGCTGCTCTGCAGTTCCTGCTTCTCCTCTGTCTTCTTTTCCTTCACTTCCCAGGCAAACTGAGCCTGGATCAGGCCATCAGAATTCATCACAGCAAATGCATGCTCTTACCTATTGAAAATGTAGTTTGTGATGCATTCTATTTCAGATTAAATGAACAGTGCTGTATGGAGGATTTATCACAGCAGCAAGATGGTTGTATTGTGCACCTCTCAGGTTATTTTGAAACAGGTCTTAGGTGTCAATCTACATCACTGAAATAATATGGGAATACAAGACACAGATTTGCATTCATTTTGGAAAGTCAATGTCATTTGTCAATCTGAACAGTGAGTGTGTGGAATCAGGACCAAAGGTTTTCAGCAAGACTCCCTGTTTGACTTCTCCTGATGGTACATGAAATTTTCTATGTGCTTCTTATTTCCCTGGTTCTAAAATAAGTGAAGCGTTATAAATGCATGCAAAAATAAGGGCAAGACAACAATATGTAATGAAATGTTTCCCCAGACGGATAAGAATTTCATGTTAGTCTGAACTTGGGCTCGTTTTGAAGAATGAATGTACAAATATTTACAAAAGAGACTGACTACATTGCCTACTGCAGTAAGGACAGAGAAAGATGCCTCTTGTATTTCCCACTGTAAGATCCTGTGCTCTCAGAAACATGGTTATATCTTCTATACACGTGAATTCTAATAGCATTTGAGAAACACATACAAATAAATTTGAATGTCTGTTTTCTAACATATTAACAAGAAAGATTTATTTAAACACAGGGATTTGGGCAACTCCATGCTTATCTCAGGCCTAATGGAAGATTTTTCATATTACTCTGTTGGTGATCTGACGGCTTTTGTAGTTGGTAGAATCCTCATAAAGGCAATTGTAAGGCAGATGGAAAGGTTTTAACATCCTTCTGACAAATTAACAGCTGACACATCCCTTGATGGTGATGTTTATGACGGATTCACCAAACACTGTCTCATTTACTTGAAAATGTCAGCAGCTGGAACTGGGAACAAGCTGGTGGCTAATAAGTTTGAATTAATTGCAGCCATTAATTTTAATTGGGATTCAAAATGTTCCAATTTGGTGTACATTTAAATTACTAATTAAGTTTCACTCTGTATGTATCTCATATGAAGCAATTACTGATTATTCATCTCTGAGATAAATACTTTGAAAGGAAACAGAAGAAGGCATATGATTTCCATCTTAAATGATATGCATTCAGAGCTGGCCCTGCTTTTATTTTTCAGCTCCTGGTAAGAGCGTGTAAGGGCAGGAATGATTTTTCAATAAAATAATTATTTGTATTAAATCTGCACCTATACTCAAAAAACATAAGTAACCTGGTTTTTGGTAAATTGCTTAACATTGCTTGGTGTTTTGTTTTGCTTTTTTTATTTTTGCTTTTTTTTCTTTCAAAAATTTTCAGAATGTTATCTCCGAATCTATGTAGGTTGCTCCAAAAGTAATGCCTCCTATTTATTTCCAAGGAAAGTAACACAGCTGCATGATGAAATGCTTTAAGGTAAATGAGACCAAAACTGTGGTATAAGTACTAATTAATTAGATCTTCAGAGAGTGACAGTGATGATTGAAAGTGGATTTTTTTCATCATTTTCATTATACAGTTCAATAAATTCTATTTCATTTTTGTTTGAATTGTATACAAAGCAGTTTTCAAGTTGAATGATCTGAATTTTGAGGGTGTGTTGGTGCTGCTTAACTTAGTACTGCAACACCTGAGCAAAGGCTCAACTTTGCTTTCATGCATAGAAACCTAGTATGTCACATCAGATATTTTTACAAACATATATGCAAACTGCCATCAAGAATTATGGTGCTTTAAATCTTAACAATGCTGGATCCAGAACACATGGTTTCATAAATACAGCCATGGAAATGAGAAGAAACTAAGAACATTACATCAGAACTCATCTCATCGTGTGATAGAGGCTATTGAGAGCAGTTATAGTGTGAAGGATCCAGAAAATTCTTGATCCAGCTTTGCTACTGACTGCAGTGATCTTGAAAAATTTACTACATTATTACGCTGCTAACATTGCCTGTTGTACTTCAGAGGGCACTGAGAATTTTCTCAGTTCAGCTGCATCATCTTTGACTGTGTTAAACTAATTGGAAATAAAATTCATTGTATTTTATTTCAACATAAGGATCAGAAGGCTTTCAGAATTTGTATGTAAATACTTTTACTTGCTATGGACACAAACGAAATGTTATCTCCTGCCTAAGGAGTAGTGCTCCTGATGGTGCTTTAAAAATTTATGCAGTTCTTGGGTTGATGCTTTCTTGTATCTTGACAAGATTGTGCCTCCAGCAAGGCAAGAGCATGTCTACTGGTAGAAAAAAAAAGAATGCACACACAAAATAAGGAGTTATTAATTTTTTAATAGTAGGGTCTTGCTGTGGAATTTATATTTACTTTTTTTCAAATATCATAGGAAAGCAAAGGATACAGTGCTTTCATACTCAGATAAATGTTAGATAATTGATTATTAGACAATTACTGTTACTGGTGAAAACAAATCTCCTGTCAGATGCAGACAAACTCAGAGGGGTCCACAGGTCAGCCATAAAACAAAGCATGAATCCCATTGCAAGCAACAGCAACAAACAGTTTCATTGGGCTACAAACCTACACCTCCTTTTTGCTCTGATGCGTAAATCTCTCCTCAGAAATTTTACTTTCAGTTTTATTTTTCCACTCATTCACCATCTGCTGCATTTTGTGTCTTGCCTATCCTTACTTCATTCCTTTCCCTAAATCTCTGTTCCTCCTAGCTCCCAGGTCTGGTATACCTGTGGACGAATCTTCTCTGCCTTTCAAATCTCCTGGTTGGGATGGGGTGCAATGCTGGATGTAGGGACAGTGCTCTTGCTGTTTGCCTCTGCCTGGACTCTGGACAGGATGAGACTTTTCTGCAGTTTCAGCAGTTTTCTAAAGCTCTAGTTAATGAACAGTAAGAGTTGTTGGATAACAGGTTTCATTCATTCTATTAGAATTCATTATTTCTCTTTGCTTAATTTTGAAGGAAATTCACTATGGTGTAAATTGAGAATTAAGTTTACATATAAACTTTTTTTTTTTTTCTTCCCTGGACAGAAATCTTTGACCCTGGTATTACTAATAAAATTTAAAAATATAAATAGTCTATCCAAAATGTGTTTATTTTAGATGTTGGCTCACAGCAGAAACCCTATCTGGTTCTAATCCTCCAGTGAGGAGTATACCTGAAGGTTTGAAAATGTTGCAGACTGTAGAAGTAAATTTGAGGATTTTATATTCTTTAGATCGTTTCTAAGAGAGTCTCATTTTAGTGACTGCCAGAACTTAAAAACTTCAGATCAGATAACGTTCTAATAGTTCAGATACTTTTGTCACACAAAAAATTTGAATCTCCTGAGCCTTCAAAGAGGAAGAAAAAAAGAAAAGAAAAGAAATATTAAGAATATTTTATTTTGTTTTATTTTTGTGGCATGGAACAATTATGCATAGAGCTCGAAGACTAAACTATTCCTAACTCATCTTTTAAGAGACTTCAATGTAGAATGACTTTTAGAATGATGAAGTGATTATCTCTCAGTTCTAATAAATAAATATGGGCATACACATACACAACTTGGAGAAAGAGCAAGGCAACCTACTGAGAGTTTCTCCCTTTTTTTTTCCTGTAATTGAATTTTGGGCAACATAGGAGGTTGTTCTAACTATATCTGAATAGCTCATTCCTGTGTGAATGAACAGCTTTCATTCTCTACTCCCTTAGGGCATTAGGTGATATACATAGGTTTCTCCCAAAGTAATGCCTCCTATTTATTTCCTGGAAATGACAACAGATACAAAGAGCACAATAACGCTATTTGATAGAGCAAATTCTCAGCTGCAAAGTACTATTTTTCAACATAGTTATCCCAATTAGCTCTGCATTTTCACCAGCAATGAGTAAGAGCCTGCATGCTGCACTTGTAAATATCTGCATGGGCACCTGGAACATGGTTTTTCTTTCATGTCTCTGTTGCCACTGCTGAAATGCCTCACCCACTGCCTCACTGTGCTCATATTTGCTGCTTAGTCTCCCTAAACATTCAGCAGTGAATGTCAATGGGTGCTGTTTTTTTCTGCATGGAGGAATTCAGTTCCACACCTTTCCTTAATCTATACTTCTATATCAGACGCCGTTCTGTCAGACTGCACCTCTGCTGCCATCTGTCACACGTCAAAAAACATGTAAGGAGATATTGGTAGGAAGGTCTAACCTCTGCTACCATACCACCACCCCACCATCTGCCTTTGATGGTGTGGACCAACATAATAAAACAGGAGGCATTGATTTAGGATCAGCCCTCATTATATTGAAAGACTTGAAAATTCTGATTCTGATCTTTTTATTTTCATTACTCATGATATGTAGCTCTACTTTTAGTCAAATAATGCTGAATTTGCAATGTTATAATCTATATTTACTTCAGTTCTGTGAATTCTTTGACAGATCTATATGTGTATATATGGGTGTATATATGAGTGTGTGGATTCCACCATGCCTCAATCAAAAAACAGCTTTTCAGTATTCTAGTGGTTCACATTAAGCAGTTATGACCAGTGTCCCTCCTTTGATATGTGCATACATGACAGTTTTCGAGATCTTACCCCTACTTGCCTAGCTTTGACGGGAAACATAAAAATAGGTGAACACCAAGCAGTTGCAGTTAAGAAGTGTATCAAGTAATATAATAATTAAAATCTTACAGTTTTTTAAGATTTATTTTTAAAATTAGGAAGTGAATTCATTCTACTGTGTTGTTTTACTTCTGTAATTATTCAAACTCTTGAATTTGGAATGAGAATAAAATCTTGAAAGTTAATGAAAATATACATGTTAGTGGTGAGTATGCTATGTACACACAAGAACAGTATAATACTAATTATAAGCAGCTATGCAAAAGCCTTCAACGTTATGATTATCTTCCACAGTCTCAACTGGCTTTAAAGCAGGCGGGTTTGATAATAACAGTATCATCTTCTTTGCTGAAATTGTCTATGATTTTTCTATCGGATTAATGCTACATTTATAGCATATCTGATTTATCAATTAGGTTTCAGGCAGCTAATTATGTGGGGGTTTTTTTGTTGGTTTTTTTTTTTTTTTTTTTTTTTTGTGATAGAATGTCACATGCTGTTAGTATACAGAGTGCTTTACAGATCCTATAATGTAAATCATCTATATGTCCTGCTAACATAACTGGCTAACTACCTGAGCCATTCATTCCCATTGTTCTGACAGTGTCCTTGTGTGTCTACATGCTTTCCATCTCTCTGTGGCTTGTTACAGATTATGTATATTAGCCTTCAGAAATTGTAGGACTCCTGTATGCTAACCTGCATTCAAATATGTTGTTGCATATTTGGTGAAAACTCATTTGAAGAGAATTCAGGCTCTCTTGACAACAGAGAGCTCATTTTTCTTTGCTCTCGGGTATATCTACAAGAAGGCACACTTTTTGTACGTAATCTTTTCAGCATATTTGCAGTTTTATTGTACATTCTGCAATAATACTTATGAAAAGAAATGCTCGTGTCCTAACAATCAGAAAATATAAACACAGTAGAAGAAAAAAGATGAAAATATTAAACTGGGCACTTTGTATTCAAACAAATAACTCTCCTAGAGAGGAGTATAACATCTAGAAATTACAGAGTGAATGTGAGTATTGGAGATACTCTACATCTCGTGTAGAGTAGCTCATATTTTACAGGCTTGGAGTTCGGTGTCTTTTTTGGACAGGTTTATCCGTGACCATGTGTGATATTTTTGACTAGTATGTTTGAGCAGATGTGAAAGTCATTCACTTTTTTAGTGACTCAGAATAGAATCAACTCAAAAAAATTTTTAGGGGTGACTGGTAAAACTTCAAAGTATCATATTTTTTCTGATGCACTTGGCTTCCTCTGAAAGGGTAATTTTGTCTTGGCTGATGTGGAGGTTCAGAAGCCCACTCAGGTATGAAATCTTGCAGGTTGAATGCTTCTATAGATTCTACTCTATACAAACTACTTTTTAACACTTGTCCACTTTTCTTATCAATCAAAATTTATGAGCAAAAATAGTCTTTTCATCCTTAAACAATACCATATAGGTTTAAGCTGAGCAAATACTAATATATCAGCAGAAATTGGCTATTTATGAAAGAAAATACTCAATAAATCTATCTTCAGTCTATCTTCTAATGATGGCTGAACTTCTAAATTACATTTAAGTGTTTATGTGTACCCAAAAATGTTTTATATATATATATATATATATTTTTTTTTTTTTCTTTTTTTCTGAGAAGTCTTATGGACATTTTTCAAGAGCTGAACTTTCTGATAACGTCTGTTGTGACTCACCTTTCTGTTGAGTGACCTGTATTTCTTGTTAGTACTTCCAAACTTGAATGTGCTGCAGAAGTAGGCTTTTGATAACAATATCTGAGTTTTAGGTTTATGAAGCAAAAGTTGGTGGAGTTTCACTATGCAGTAAGTAGTCATTTTGAACTTACTGTGGAATTCAGTAGCTGAGAAACCTTGCAAAAACTGCAAAAAAAAAAAAAAAAAAAAAAGGATGAACAAAATTATTCAACATAAATTGTGTTTGCCTGCCTTTGTTGTTATTTAGTATTAAGACACAGCTTCTTTCTCCAGGAAGTCTCTGATCCAGGACCTTTTAGGGGATACATTCATCTTTTAGGGGATACCTGCTTCCTTGTTATTCTCCCCTAGGTCTCAGCCTCAAGTCATTACTGATAAAAGGTTCTTAGTTTCTGTAAACCTTTCCTTGGTCTTGTAAAGCCACTCCGGGATTTATAAGGCATAATTTCTGCATTAAGACATTCTAAAGTAGAGCTACCAGCTGGAAATATTTTTATTCTTTTTGTAACTATTCAGATGTATTATTTCTTTCTCCCTATGGGAAAGCTGAATTAAAATTTCTTATGATAGCAAAAGTTATGACAGTTGTTTTATAGGGTAGGCTGATGGCTGGGGAGGAAATTCTGTCAGTGACTGGGTGACAGATTATCAAGGAATGATTTGGGTTTAGATCTGAAGGCTTATTTTTAAGCACCTCTTTTTTACTTCATTTTTTTATTACAATGAAGAGCCAATCACTTTGTTGTTTTCCTCTTATTGTGTTGTATGCTTTCTCCAATTCTGCTGCATATGAAGCAAGATCTTAAAGGACTATTTGGACAGATGGTGGTATTGACTCTGAGTTGTAATTCATATGCAGGCTCTGTCCAGAACTACATTTGCACCATATGTACTGTCTTATACATTCCCTTTGGAAATGATTTTAAGTGCAGAAGCAAACAAGATCTCAAAAAATGTCATTTTTCTCCCTCTGTGGTTGTACTAAGCGCATCTCTGCAAGGTGTTAATGAATGAGATGTCTCTCAAACTTAATACCACATCTCAGTAAGTGCAAAGCCAGCATTACCTGCTGAAGAAAAGTCTCCTAGGAGAACAAGTTATGCAAAGGATGAAAATTAACTTACTTTAGGAGATGAAATTGAAACAAGATTTCTAAATTTTAGCTGATATTTGGGGCCAGGTACACTTTACATGAGTTGCCTCCAAAAATCTGCTGGTCTCAAAAATATATTTGAAGAAATTTAAGCAGGAATATTTGCTTTTTTTTAACTGGAATGTGATGGTTGTGCTTATGATAATTCAGTGTGTACAAAGATACAACAGACAAATAGACAAGCTGTTCAAATAGTGCACTTATAATGTGTTTAGATTCAAACAGTAGAGCTTCAGGTTAACAGCAATTAATCAGGTAGGTCAAACAAGTTAAATCAAATATTTTGAATTCATGAACATGGTATGGTGTACAAGGTGTTCAGCAACTAATGTAACTGAAAAGAAATTTCCATTGTGGAAATTACACCATATCTGATTTCTGCAGGAGATTGTGTACTTTTAACAAAGCTTAACTTAAACAGCCAAGACCATCAGATAAGACCAGGCCTTAGTCATAGTTTTAATATAGCACCAGATATTTTAGAAGTAAGTTGTCATTTTTTAGATTTCTTACTCTTTATGGATTAAATCCTTCTCTATTGAAAGAGTATTAGGCAATTCATCCCTGACAATTTAGCATTCATTAGAACATTTCCCTGTTAGGAAGTGTCACATGATATAAATGAACTGTAGTGGTATTTCATCTCCTTTTTCACTACCTCTGGTAGTGGAGATATAACTACAACATCTCTGAGATGATTATTTGGAAACATTCTGTGGGAATTATATTGTTACAAAAAAGTTTTTTTTTTTTTTCATTTTATCAGTAAGAAAACAGCAGTGATTAATTTTTCCTGCTAGAAAAGTTGGAATAATGGCCCCGTAGATGTCTCCTGTAGAAATCCTCAGTTTTATTCTCTTCAGAAGCAGATCATACATTGGAGGGCAGGCAAGCTGGTAAAGATCCAGGTTGTTTGACTTTATGCAACCTATTTTCTATGTACAGAGAAGTGTCTTTTCTTTAGACTTCTTCTCATATACCAGAACACCTTGAGCTGCAAAATTTACCGAAGAGGTTTTCCCAGAATGCTGGTATTTCCTTGATAATCTTATTCATTTAACAAGGAAAAGACAATAATAAATGAAACAAGGGAATGTTGAGGAAAAAACAACAAACAACAATCAAAGCTTGATTTTCAGGAAAAAAAAAAAAAGAAAGTTTTAAATTTTATATTGTAACCTGGAATGAAGTGTCCTATTAAGCATTTTAGACAATCAGGTAGAGTTTGTAGAATGATAAATTCCATAAGGATAAGTGAGAGGACAGTAGAGTAACACTTGACATCTTAATAGCATAAAACGCATAGATTCCTATTTTTCCACATGCATTTTCTTTTAGTAGAGGTATTTTACTTGCCTTGCAGAGCAACATAAAGGAAAATATTTATTTCCTTCTTTTTGATATTGTATAGTTTAAAAATAATATTTGCAATGACTTTTATTACATTTTATATCACTGCAAAATATAAAAATTTAATTTTAGTGTGATAAAATAACAGGCCTATAAGGCATCATTGGGGTTTTATATAATAGGACTGGTTTCTGCTTCTCAGATGAAATGTTTCCTTCAGGTCTTGTTGAAGGATTTTTTTTTGTTTTATGCATAGCTAGTAAAATAGAAAATAATATTATTCAATATGTATGTGATAGTAAAAATATTCTGTGATAACTGACAAAAGTAGACTGTGTCATACTTTCTGTTTTTTGAGAATAGTGAGAAAGCTACAATTGCTATGTGCTATATACTCTTTACCAGAGACTTCATTCTGGGGCAGATCAGAATTTCAAGAAAATAACATGCTTCCTCTGAAAAGCACAGCTGGTAGACTTTCATCACATTCTTAATCTAGACTAGAGAGATTTACTGCCTTTCATTAATTAGCAGGATTGTTTTTGCTTTTAATTTATTTGTGGGTTTTGTTTGTTTTGTTTTTAGAGTTCTGTGTGTCTGCGCACTGGATTAGATGATCTCTGGCACAGCTGCCCAGAGAAGCTGTGGTACCCCATCTCTGGAGGTACTCAAGGCCAGGTTGCATGGGGTCCTGGCAGCCTGACCTGGTGAGTGGCAGCCCTGCCCAGTGCAGCAGGGGGTGGAACTAGGCAGTCTTTTAAGGTCCCTTACAACCTAAGCCTGTCTATAATTCTTTGATCTCCACAAAAATCAATAACCCCTGCTACTCCATGATTCTGTAATTGAGTTTTTTTTATTTGTTGGTGGGATTTTTACACCAAACTTGGTGCTGAGGACCCTATTTTACCCTACTACCATTACAGAATCTAGTTTTCTCTGTCACTGAGTTGATAAGCTTGAACTATTGCCATGCTACCTTGATCTTTAATTATTTTGTTAATATGGCTGGCATAACCCTGAATATGTGTCTTGGGAGAAGGAGGGTTAATGTTGTCTTTAAATTGTTAAAATTAACTGAAGAGAAAATATGTTCTTCTTAATCATTTAAACTGCCAAAATTTATATAGAAGACAACAGTAAAAAGATAAAAGAAAAAGACATTATTTTTCACCCAGTCAGACTTTGTTACGCAGTTTATTATAACTATGATGGTTTTTGCTAGCATTTGTCTACATGTATTTTGCCTGCAGATTTTTACAATGCCCTTTTTCCTTACTGAAGAGAAGGAGGAATTTCAGAAACTCTGATCTTTGAAGTGGTAAGGGCTAAAATAAATCACTACTTCGTTCTTTTACATAAGTTAGTTGTATATTTTTGCTAGAACTAATATTGTCTGATTTTATTAATCCAGTTGTAACACTTCAAAATGCTAACAATTTGAAGGATCAAGGAAAATTAAACCTTTTTATTAATGAAAATTTCTCAAGAGATAACTTTTATTCTACTGAATGATAATCACAGCAAAACATGTTCTGCAATTTGAGTTGCTCTTTAATTGTGAATGTAAATTTCCTCATCATGTGTACACTCTTGTAAAAGTGATTACAGAGGTTACAAACCTTTGATATTTGTTTTACACCCCATATTTCAGGAGTTGAGTTTTTTATTTTTTTTCTTTTTTTCTGTAATAAGCATATGAGAACTGGTAGGTCAGGGCCTGAACCAGTGATTGAGTACCTGGTGAAGGGGGTAGCCAGCCCTGGGAGACCAAGTGGAAACAATTCACTTCTACAACCTCCCTAGCCTTGTGTAAGGTCTAACAGCCACGGGGATGCTCTCTACTTGAAGACTACATCTTTTAGAGTGTTTGTTGAGCCCTGATCCTTGGAAAGGATCCCTTCTTTATTACCAGATTGAGGCAGCTTCCTTTCTTGGATTTTAAAGCAACTATATCTGCTGCTTTCTATTCTTACAATAACAGTGTAATTTCATCTTCTGGTCTGCTCTCTCTGAAAATGTCAAACAGGTTTTAGCTGGATGAATTTTTGTCAAAAGAAAATTTGCAGGTAGAAAACCAAGATACGTAATTTGTATTTTTTTGAACAGTGAGTTTCTATATAACATGCATTCTTCTTTCCTATTTTACAGTGAAATCTATCTGGAGTTCCATTAAGAGTATTGCAAGCATATTTCACGTAGTCAGCACTGCTGAGGCGTGTACTATAGTGTCATGCCCAGGTCTGAGCTCCCCAGAGTTGTAGTATATCCAAGAGAGTAGTGTCAAGTCCCAGATAATTAAGAGACTGCAGTACCTCACCTGTGAGGAAATGGCAAGAAATCTTGGACTAGAGAAGAAAAGGTTCAGGGGGATCTTATCAATTATATGCATACCTGCATGTATGATGGTGCAAAGAATGCAGAGCAAGGTGCTTTTCAGTGGTTCTTGGTGATAGGACAAGAGGCAGTGGGCACAAACTGGAATGCAGAAGATGCTATCTTAACATAAGGAAGCGCGTCTAGTGTGAGGATGACTGAACTGTAGTACAGATTACCTGAAGAGGTATAAATGTTTCCTTCCACATAGGCATTCTAAACGAATCTTAACATGGCCTTTGCCAATCTGCTCCAAGTGACTGAGATGCAGGCTTGAAAATGATGACATCCAGAGATTCCTAACAACATCAACTATTTTATGATTTAATGATTTTAATAGCTGAGAAACAGAACATTATAATTTTTCTTTTCAACGGTATCCAGCATTGCAAAAAATAAAAATAAAAATTGTGAAAAAAAAAAAAAACCTCTACCATTATTTGCTTTCCAATTCAATTTTTGAAAACTTGGGAGTGGTAAACTTTTGGGAATTGGAGGGAGGAGAGAAAGATTTTTCTTTGTCTCTTTTTTTTTTTTTTTCTTTAGTTCTTCTTCTACCGTGTGAGAAACTATTAAACTTTTGATCCATAAAGGAGGTGAAATGACCAAGAAAAAATAAAATTGTACTAGAAATTTGAAGGAATCCCTATGCTTCATTTATTGCAATGGCAAAGAACTAAAGAGTGCGGGAACTACAAAGAGACTTTAAATTATGTAGAAATACATCCATGGACAGAGAAGCTCTTTTGTAAGACATTCAATTCTTTCTCACTCTAATTCATCATTTACAATTAATCATTATAATAGTTTTAAATGTTGAAAGCCTTCATATCTTGTAGATGTGTGCTCCATGGTGTGTTCTAAAGATTTTTTTAGCCCCTGGTTTATGTGTTTCCACTTGTTCAACTAGAAGGTAACTATCCAAATCTTGATTTCCATATCCAAGGTCTGAGCATTAGTCCTTTATCTGAACAAATCTGGAGCACTTTAAATGTATATTTGATTTACTCTGCTTTTTTAGGTGTAGTTTTGATGAGGCACAAGATGTAGTTTATATCAGAGAAACTTGGACTGTATCAATAGAAGTAAGTAGGCTTATCTCAGATTTACTATCAAAATAAAGATATTTCAGATAAAAAATAATGTTTAATTTATTAACCTGGAAACCGAGGAAGAATTTGGAATATGTTGTATTTTGGTGAAGTATTTATTTGTTTAAAGCAGTATTTTGTTTTTGTTTTTTTTTTATTGCTACATGATTCTCTTCTAATAGCGAAGTTTCGGTGAAATTTCTGCTGCAGTTGTCTTACTGTGAGACCATTTTTACTGTTTCATCAACTTTGTCTGAATTGTATTGTCATCATTTTTTTTTTATAGGTGGGTGCTTTTCTGAAGAAGCTAAGAAGCAATCTCTAAATTACTGTTGAAAACCCAAGTAAGGATGTATAGGTCAGTCTGCACTCTCAGCTCTTTGTTTCTTCAAGTGTAAAACTATTGGCATCCTTTTTAAAAACCTTTAAAATGCTATGTAATCAAAAGACAGATTTGACCTTCATCTCTGGGTGACACAGTGAATGTGGAGATCGTGTAACTGGAAAGCTAATGAGGAAAGAGATGTCTAGGTAGACTCTCCCTGCAATTTCTGGTATCTCTGGGAACTTTTCATATTCTATGTGAAATGAATTAAGCTTACTCCATTCATACCTGTATATGGTTTTCAAGATCAAATATTAATAATTTAAACCTATCTTTGGTTAACAAAGAAATAAACATATAAAATAAACTTATGCTAGTATTTTTTTAAAAAATCCAAAAGAGAGAAAAGTGTCAAAAGTATCTATAGTACTATAAATTGTTGTCATTATTCCATAGAAAATTCCATAGAAACTAGCTTAGTGACCAGAGATTCACATATATATAGCTGGAAAGTATAGCACTACTCTGGATAATTACAGCATAACAGGAATTCAGGACAGAGTTAGAAAGATAATTCATTGTTGTATTTACAGTGTAGCTCAAAATAATGTTTAATGCTCATTCTACAGAAAAATGCATGCTTTTGAAATACATTTGAAAGATATTGGTCATATTTTTATTGAAAACAGTGGTATTGCAAATCAAAGTATCTTTACCAGTTTATAGAACAATGAACACCAGGTCTGCAGGAGAGTCTTTGTCTGTAAAATCGTTTTATCTGCTGGATAGGTTATCTACATAAAAGAAGACTTATACTAGTATCGCACCTAGAAGTTGGTGCTATCAGGAAGAGCATAGAAATTTTGAAATTGAGACCATTATAGGAGTACTGTATTTCTAACTACTTATCTGTAGTCTGTTGAAGTAAATTAAACACCTTCACTGACAAATGTATGGTATCAGACAGTCTCAGCAAATACAAAGTTGTAATAGCGACACGGGGAATAATTAAGTTGAGAATTATCAAGTACTGTACTGAGTGCTAAACAATGATTAGAAGCTAATGTAGAAAGTAGAGCTTAATATACATTCCTAGCTGTATTGCTATAAACAGCAATGATCTACAGAATTGTACTTTAAATGATGCCCTGAACTGTTTTATAGCATTAGCCAAATTAATTTTAAGTCAGAAACTTTCTAATTTCAAGTTGTATGGGAACCATCCTGAACCAGTGATTGAGCACTTGGTGAAGGGGAGTAGCCAGTCCTGAAAACACAGATGGAAACAATCCACCTGTGTGATTGGAAGGGGTGGACCCTGGATCCACTTCTCCCTAACCTTATTTAGGCGCTGGCAGCCGCAAGGGAAGCATCTCCACTTGAAGATTCTCTTCTTTAGAGTTTTTAGTGAGCTCTGATCCTTGGAATGGAGTGAGCAATTCCTTCTTTATTATTGGATTGTTACTGCTACCTTCCTTGGGTGATCCAAAACTGTTTTAAAGCAGTTATTTTACTGTTGCCTCTCCTTACGCAAGGGAAAGTACATGAATTAGCAGTAGTGATATGAGGGTCTAGTGAAGATAAATTGGATAGTTGGTCAGTATGAACCGGATTAGATTTAAGATTAAGTAGAGCTATAATTGGCTATTGAATGTAACATTAATTCAGATCTTTTTTAATACATAGGAGTTGATAAGAGTATATGGATTTTTAAGAGAATATGGTGAAATGTAGTTCCTTACTGAATGTAATGCTGTTTTTACAGTGCCATTATGTAGGCAATAATGATGAGCCATAAGGCTTCACAGTGCTCTATAAAGTAAACAATATTATCTGCAGTGAAGAGCTTGCTGTTTAGTTTGAAGGTGGGAGAGGAACGTTAGATACATTGTTCTACATGTTTAATGTGTAATTTTTATTATATATCTACATAAAATCACATAGAAATATGTGTTAAGTATAACGTATGACCCGCTTTGAGGGGAAGAAAGTTATATTCTTTTTCTTCCTCTCACTTAGGTTGCATTGTACGAGAGAAAAATAAACATTTTACATGGGTAGATAATGATAGAGGGATTTAGATCAGATGTTGAGGAAATTTTTCACTCAGAGGGTGATGAAGCACTAGAACAGGCTGCCTAGAGAAACTGTGTGTGCCCCATTCCTGGATGGCCAGGTTGGCCAGCCTGACCCAGTGGGTGGCAGCCCTGTCCATGGCACGGGGTTGGGGTTGAGGTAGGCTTTAAGATCCCTTCCAACCCATGCCATTCAGTGAATCTATACGTTGGTTACCAAAGATAGACAGGTACAAAATTCATGCTTCTCCAGCCACTAAATATGTAAGTATACGTAATATACTTGATTATTCTAGAGATCGTTTCTAACTTTAATAATTTTATATTTTTATGATTCTGTTCTACAAATGTACTACAACCACCCACTGTGTAGATGAGTAATATAACCCAAAAGAAAAAAAAAGTCTGTTTTGATTTAGGCTAATCTTCTAAGGGAAAAGTTCAAACTGTTCTTCTTCAAGGCATGATCATTTAGTAATGCTGAACAGGCACTTGGGGAGAGGGAAGACCGATTTTTGGATGTGAGATACTTTTGAAATCCTACCCTTCTGAATGGATATGCAGTTATGAAGCGTAGTCAGCACTTACGAAATTTGTATGTAGATGAGCACGAAAGATTTTTCACCTTTTTCCAGTCTTCTTCCAAGAATTAATGTTTCTTTGTAAGACTACACTTACTGTCAGATTTATAATGGCTTTAAATTGTATTTTTATTTAATTACTGGAGCCATCACATAAACTTGCAAATACATTAAGAGCATTGTGGGAGTTCTAATTAATGTACAAGAGTAACATACATTTTATATTCAGTGTAAATGGCATTGAATTTGTCAGGAGATAAAATGTTAATGCTATTGGCAGCGTACAGTCCGCAAAAGCTTCAGAAAGCCCACACTCTTTGTTATAAGAAGTATTATTTTAAGTTGAAGAAGGAGATGTGAAATATTATTTTTGATGCTCTTGGATAATGATTTCCTTGATTTCCAAGAGATTCTTCTTCCTTTGGCTTTTCACAGGCAAACCATGAAGTATCTTAATGCAAGACTGGATTGAGCCTTTAATGCCACCTGCCAGAGGAGATGGAGAATGATCCAGCTGGAAACCAGTTTGCAGCTTAGTCTGGATAGAGAAGGGAGAAAAAAAAATCAATACAAAATTATCAGACAGCGACTTTCGCCCTGCTGCCAAAACTGTTGAGGCAGAGAACTATACATAAAATTTATACACTGTCTTTTTTTGTGCAGTTGAACAGCACCTACAGAACTGCTTCAGAAGCCACAGCTTAGTGCAGGAACAACAACAGCAAAAAGATTAAAAGTAATTGTATTGCTTCATATTATTCTGCAATAGAATTTAACAAAATAAACCTCAGTTAGGGAGGAAGATTATTGTGCATATTGCATAACAAAATGAAGCTAGAATGCTATTAAGTCTGCAAATAATTTACCTGGAATTTCTGTTCCTTTGCATAGTTATTCTTTTCCTTTTAGAGAAAAAAAAAAAGTATGTGATCCATTACAAGTACAGTAAAGCAAAGATAATTTTTTCTGTACAAGAAGAGATTACCATTTTATACCTGCAAACTTCTACCACTTGTGGAGGCAAGCTGTGAGGAGCCACAGGTCACTTGTGTAATGAAATCTGAGCTCAGCAGGAAGAATATGTCATTCAGAAAAGCAAACTCTTACTTTGTCCTCAAGAATGGTAGGCGCTGTATTACAGCAGCATTTAGAACTGCAAAATTTGGAAGACATTATTTAATTCATTAGGGGCTGTAGGTGGATCAGCAGGACTGCACCACTTGCACGTTTACCAGGTGACTAGAACTTAGAACACATTGGTTGTAATTTGAACAATAAGTTCACTCTCTGATGTGTCCAAAGACTCAGAAACAAGCATTTGCTCAGTTACTGAGAGCACTTCCATTGGTGTTAGGACCGTTGATCATTAGTAGCCTGCATCCTGAATTGTTTCAGCTAATAAGGAACCGCAGGCCTAGATTTTATTTATATTTTTACTTTTTTCATTTATGCATAAAATCTTGCAATAGGTCTTTCTTCTGTTTTTCTAGGCAGTCAGTGAGATCCTACCACTCTGTCCAAGGCCAGGATGTGTCTTTTCACAGTAATATCTCTTCTAAAATGTCCTGTCCCTTTGAAACAAAAGTGTTTGGAACAAAAACTGAAGATAAAGTGGCCAACTTTATGTGAATACATTTGTGAATTTCTACTGCCTAAAAGGATAAAAGAGCAACAAATCAATTAGAGTTTTCTGGCACCATGACACCAAGCTGAGTGATGCAGTTGACTCAGTGGAATGAAAGGATGCCATTTGGAGGGACTCAGCAGACTCAAAAGGTGAGCCTGGGTGAATCTAATGAGGTTCAACACAGCAAAGTATAAGGTTTTGCACTTGGGCCAGAGGAATCCCAAGCATACATGCAGACCGGAAGGAGCAGTCCTTGAGAGTAGCCCTGCAGAGAAGAACTTGGGGGTCTTGACAGAGGAAGAACTTAACATGAGCCAGCAATGTGCTCTTGCAACTGGGAAAGCAAATGGTATCCTGGGATCCATCAGAAGAGGGGTAACCAGCAGGGACAGGGAGGTGATTGCCCCTCTTTATTCTGCCTTTGTGCGGCCTCATCTGGAGCACTGTGTGCAGGTCTGGAGACCCCAATACTGGAGCTGTTGGAGAGGGTCCAGAGGAGGGCCATGAGGATGATCAGAAGGCTGGAGCACCTCCCCTATGAAGACAGGCTGAAGGAGCTGGGCTTGTCCAGCTTGGAGAAAAGAAGGGTGCAAGGTGACCTCATTGCCTTTTAGTACCTGAAGGGAGCCTGCAAACAGGAGGGGAGTCAACTCTTTGAAAGGGTAGATAACTGCAGGACAAGGGGAAATGGTTTTAAGTTGAGGGAGGGAAGATTTAGGTTGGACGTCAGGGGGAAGTTCTTTACAGAGAGAGTGGTGAGGTGCTGGAACAGGCTGCCCAGAGAGGTTGTGGATGTCCCTGGAGGTGTTCAAGGCCAGATTAGATGGGACCCTGGGCAGGCTGGTCCAGTATTAAATGTGGAGGTTGGTGGCCCTGCGTGTGGCAGGGGGGTTGGAAGCTCATGATCCTTGAGGTCCCTTTCAACCCTGGCCATTCTGTGATTCTGCGGAACCATTAAAGTTACCACTTCAGCTGTTGAAATGAAGCAATGTGGAGAACCAAGGTGTTTTATGTGTTGACTTACTTGTTAAATGTAACATTAAGACATTACTGAATGCTCAGAAATAAAACACTTTGTCAAGAAGCTAATGCCATTCCACATTTGTGCAAAATATCACAAAGTTCACAATAGTATTCTAAATTAACCTGTTACCTTCTCCACTTAAAGTGGAGATCAAGTATAGATATGTAAATATGTTAAAATGTTCAGGTTAAGTAAGTACAAGACTTTAAACATTTGGAACTAGGTAATCGTTAGTAAGAGTGAAAGGGAACTTGCTGCCCTAAGAAGGTGAATACTAAATTCAGATCAGGTTGGCTAGGGTTTCATTCAATTGGACGTTGATGATATCTGGTTTCTTTCCTTATTTTTATAAAACTGAAAAGCAATTGGAATTCTGAAGACTTTATCACTTTAAATTGCAGTGTCCTCTGGTGTCATCAAACTTAACTAGCAAACTAAAACTTCGGAACATCACAAATGAAACTGAATGGTCCCTCTGTGAAATGGAGTTTGTTTTCACAGCTGTTTTCTTTTTAGAGCACTTCTAGGGAAAAAAAAATAAAAAAAATTAAAAAAAAAAAAGGAAATGAAAAAAAAAAAAAGGAAATGAAAAAAAAAAGAGAGAAAGGATAGGAAAAAAAAGAGAGAAAAAAACCCTCAAGAAGGCACAGAGAAATTAGGAGTTGCTATATGAAAACTACTTCATAAAAAGACCACCCCAGTTAACCGATATTGTCTGTTTGAAAAACAAAATATAACTATATGCATGCTTAATGTGAGCATAGGTAAAATGAATATACATAGGTAAAATAAATACACTAATTAAGGTGCAAACAGATCTTTTTTCTTTAGCAGTGCTAAATGTGACTAAATGTCTGCTTTGGTTAAGTACATGCAAATATAATATATCAGCTGGCATGTTGAAGTTACCCTGTAGGCTTAACCTCGAATAGCTAACAAGTTCTGCATTAAAAAAAAAAAAAAAAAAAAAAAAAGGGAGATGAATGAATTTAATTGTGACTCAGTCAAAGAACTGATTTGTTCATACAACAAAACTTTTATTTTTTTTTGTCTAAAAGGAAAATAAATACTTCAAAATCTTCTGATTTCTAGTTATTGAAGGCAACTTCATATTACAAATTGATAAGAAGTTCTGTTTTTCAGAGAGGTTAGTGTGGTAGTTATTTAGTTCAGAAGATAAAGAAGTGTTAGCTTATATTTCTGGAGACTGTTGCAGTCTTTCCAGTCTTGTGGACACACTACTAGTTAGAAAGCAAAATGTGGTAACCTTAGTTACAGCAACATAAGAGACATCCTGCACATGGTGAGGCGTTTGAAACTACATATATGATCATTATGGTCCTTTTCAACCCAGTCCATTCTATGATTCTGTATCATTGGTACTGATAGCATTATCTGGAGTTCAGTGATGTATTCATATTTTCTGTTGCTTTATTCTATAATCAGGAAAGGCACATGTATGTCTCACTGAAATAAATGACTGGCATAAGTGATTGCTTACATAGCGAAGGCACAATAATTAGGAAATTAAGCCCTTGCTGCCCTTTCAGCTGAGAAGGAAATGCTGGGTTCAGTTCTCCAGAGAAAGTACCTGGTTCTGGGAGTGTTCTGTTTTTCTTTTAAGTGCATGTGAGAACATCAGCACTAAACAGAAAACTGCCATTCAGTTTGGTGATAGGTCTTTTTAATACTTTATGCTTTATTATGCTTCTGATAGTTTCATTTGTAAGTAAGATTGGATAGTGCACACTTTATATGACTTAGAATTGTACTCGGTGAAGGGGGAAGTCTTGGCATGCAAATAATTTTTAAAGTATTTACTGGATGAAAGAAACAGGGAGATGAATTATAAGTAGAAGCTTGTTCAAAAAGCCTGGTTAGTTTTAGTTTTTGGTTGGAATAACTTAGTTTTGAAACTTGTGCTCAGAAGTCTTACCTGTAGTAATGTAGGATAATTAGAAGTCTTGCAAATTGTTTCTTATTTGCTTATATCAATAGTATTTGAGAAAGGGACTCTGTTTTTCAGAGGTGTCAAATAACATTAAAACTATCTAACAGGTAAAAATAAAGAACTGTGCAAATTGAGAAATGAAACTATTCTGGAGTTTGTGGGAGTTTCTCTTCAGTTTCTGAATGTTTATTAAATCCTTAAATAATTACCAAGATCTCTAAATGCAGGTTTAAATTCTGTATTCAGATATATACATTTGCCATGTAGTTTCAAAGTGATTTCCTTATCTAGAATTTGTTTTAAAACCAAGCCGTGTCATTAATGACTGAAACTATCTGCTGTCTGTGATCAGACGGTAGTGAAAGGACTTGAAAGTATGCATTTCCAGATCCTGCCTCTCACAGGGATTAAGTATAACTAAGCTGGCATGATCACCAGCTCTGTAAAGATGAATTCACTAATACCTCCACTGAATTTGCAAGGCTGAAAATATTGTACCATTCCTTATATCCTTAATCTCTTCTGTGAACACATGTATGACTTCTTGTCTACAAGACAAGACTGCAGTTTCTTTGGTCTACCCAATTTGACTGAATACAGAAGCAAAGCCAATTCAAGCTACATGCAGAAACAAAACAAAACAAAAAACTTCATTCAAACTCTCTTTTGCATGCAGCATGCTTTTATGTCATCTCAGCATCTGTAGCACAACAAGGAAAAATTGGCAGAGTGCATAGGAGTAATTTATAGCAGAAATGCTGACTCATAAGTTTAAGCTAGGTAAGATGTTCTGAAACTCATTTGTAATGATTTGTGAGTTTTTGTGTAAAGCTGGTGTCATTCCAGGTGATACAAATGGAATAATAGCTGTATAATATTATTGATGTAACAACCATTAAAAATGTATTGTATTGCAGTTCACTGTGAAATTGAATACCAACCAGTTAGTCTCAGAATGAATTGGAACTGCATATTCACTAAAATACGCTTTAAATTTATACGTAATTTCTTTTTGAACAGGATGATGGACGTAGCATTTATTTTTAAAACTTGAAAAATATTCATAAAAATTCCATTAAGTTGAATTTCAAAAAGTAGGTGAAATGATGTGGAGCTGAATCAGTAATTGAATATATGAAAGGAACTGTAATGAGCAGATTTAGATTTACAACCGTGAAAAGTTGTGTCTTTACTAAGCAAAGGGTCATTGTCTGTTTTTCTTGCTAACATAACCCATTTTTTGAGTTGAGAAAGTAACTTTACCAATCAATGTGCTGGACTGCTTTTTTGGTGACATCTCCTATGACCATACCAGTAAAGAGCACAGTTTTTTACATGCAGACATTTGTCTGCCAGTGTATACATTCATGTTAACAGTTATCCAAAACATGTGAAAACGTGCAGCAGTCTTGTGCATGTGTGCGCATCCATATACAAAGAACTTGTGGTTTTCAGTAACTAATTTTCAGACCAAAATCAAGTAAGCTATTTCATTTCTAGTATCTTTTTTTTTTTTTTTTAAATCCACTTTACAGGTATATTCTTTTATCATATGCAATCAGTAGGATTTTGATGAAAGATTAAAACAACAGTATTTCAGGAATTTCTTATAAGCAGTGTGTCTATTGCATTTATCTGACTATATATGTATCTATATTTGCCACTTCTGCATGAAACTTTCTGGCTTCTTTATATTAGAAAATCCTATTTCTAATTCATCAATTTCAAAAACATTAGATTTGATCAGTATTTCCTTTTCTTTCATAAGAAGATTATCTGTTTTATAGAGAGGAAAGCAAATAATAACTTGAGTAAAATCCTGTTACTAACAAGTGAAGTTAGTGACAGTTTTAATTGTAATGTTCAGAGCTTGTAGCACAGAACTCCACTTTTACTTGCAAAATCCTTTTATATATAAATATATTTTAAAAAATCACAAATTTGCTTATCTATGATAAAAGTCTAATAACTGACTATCTACAGTAAAAGGCAAGTAACTCAGCATGCCATTGGTATGCACAACAATGAGACAATGAGTTTTACGGTTTCTGTTATTCAGGAGAAATCCCCAAAATGTCTCTCGAATATATGTGGTAAAACGTGCATGTTTATTAAGTAATTAAACAGAAGTTTTGCTCCTTAGCAACTGCCATTTCTTAATTAGTAGATTAATTTAATGCAATTTCTGCTTGTGATGTGTCACTATTTGAAAGAGAAAATATGGAGCTTGTTATCGTAAATTATTTATAGAATGGCTTTTTTATAAATTTATGCTCAATTTTCTAAGTTTTTTTTTTTTTTTGTTGGTTATTTAATTTTTTAAAACTCTATTTACAAAATAGTGATCTTGGTTACTGTTTTTCATAGAATCAGTGTGATGATCAGATTGACAGGCCACTAGATAGTACTTTTTTCTAACTTACAAAATATTCACTTTATTACTGTATGTGTGCACAAAAAGCACTTCTTATTCTCGGTGTCTTTGACATGAGTAGCTGAGGCAGTAGGCAACTGTGCACTCAGCAGGTACAGGTGTTTGTTATTTTAAATGCAGTAAATTATGCAAATTCATAAATATGATAGTAATCCACAAAAGTCATTAACTCAAACTGAGACCTGGCTTATCTCCAGTAATTTGAGTGGAATTAAGCCAGTGCTAAATTTGGTCCATTAACTTCTGTATGGTTTCTGCTGTGTGTAAAGTTGTACATTCTGTATTCAAACATTTTATTACTGTGATTAATGGCCTCTCTCCTGTTGCATTAAGAATCCAATAGCGTGACAAGGAAATGGCTGGCATAATACAAAATGCATGTACTCATTAAAAATAACTGTTTTGACACAGTGGGTTGTTCTACCCAGTGTAGTAGGTCCTGTGTAGTACCACAGTCAAAT
Source organism: Phasianus colchicus (assembly GCF_987193195.1). NCBI lineage: Eukaryota > Metazoa > Chordata > Aves > Galliformes > Phasianidae > Phasianus > Phasianus colchicus. The sequence continues at coordinate 21,658,504 of NC_143438.1, read as the reverse complement.
GCTGATTCAAATCTATTACTTGCTGTACCAAAACATGTCAGAGGCTTCATGGGATCTCAGGCAATCCCTGTCTACTATCTGCACACTGCTAAAATAGTATCCTTCTTCTAAAAGATTACAATTCTCTTTATGATACAGCAATGTGACTGGATGGATCCAAAGATGCTTGAAGGGTTAAGAGACATTCTGGGTGCTACTTGGGTCAAAAGATATAAAAAAAAAAAAAATAATAATCTTCACTGAGTAAGGTAATATTTCAGTTGACTCAAACTTAAGGCTTCCATTTATTATTATAATAGATACTTATTTATACTATTACAGAAGGAGTTATATTTGTCTTGAGACAGAATAAACATCTAGATGGCCCTGCAGGAACATATTGAGTATTTTGCCTGCTGTCATTTCTGAAGGCTGTTGGTTTTCAGTGCTGCTAAGCTCCCCATGCCCTACCTTCAAAAAGTGAATGGCCTTTATTTAGTTTTTGAACTGGCTTATCTGTGTTGATGCAGATCCTGTATTTCTGAGCAGAGCAATGCATACCTGTACAGTTACTAGGGAGAGACGAAACACAAGATGCTGCATAGGGAACAAATTAAAGAGGCTTACTATAATGAGAAACAGAATATGTTCACAGGTTTTTAATTGGTGGCAGAGCAGTGCCATTTCCTTAGAGTAACCCTATTTTTCCACTGCAGCAAAATCCATTCACCATTTGTGTCTCAGTGGTAAAACACTGCTGCTCCTGTTTTATATAATTTTGCTCCTCTGTACATAACTGCAGAGGACCAGAACAAGAATAAATCAGACCTGCTGAGTAATTCCTGCATACACTCACTCTTGTGTGTTGTTTCTTTAGACACACTTTTACTGATAGGTGTTACTTTATTATAAAGTGACCCAACTAGTATTCCCATTTGTGATACTATAACAAAAGATAGCAATATATTGATTCTTTGCCTGTTTCCTGTATCTCAATATGTGAATATCTGTTCAACATAGTAACAAAAGTAATTTAACAATGCAGTTCATCACTGACTTCTACTAAAGTGGTCTGCTTCTTATCATTTGAAAGATGATAGAAGAGTAAGCCCCCAAATGATAAGAAGACTGTTTGTCATAGGTTGTGCAAAGGAGCTGACTCACGCTGAACTTACCTAGTAATTTATCAAAACATTCAAAAAGCCTATGATTTATTTTCCAGTGCCATTGTCTTAGCTACATTGAAACAAAATTCATAAAATGAGGAGATTTGACCTGACAAACTCAGCTATAATATGCTTCTTTTGTACACACTCCTTGTCAATCTTGCCCTTTCTGACTGATAAGTAAAATGTGAAAACACTGAATTTTTTAAGAGAGGAGACTTTTTTTAAGAAAGGAAAAACTGTCACAGAAGGCAAAGAAATAGGACATGGCAGTATAATGTCCATATCTGAAAGAGTTTGACTACTACTTAGCAAACTTTGAGAACATTCACACATCATTCAGCAATTTGTAAAACAAAAACCAATACATAATCCTCTGTAAGATCTAAAGTCTTCATTTTCAACTTACTTTTGTTGAAAGAGATGAATGAAGCATGGCCAGTTTCCGAAGCATTCTAGCTGAATGTGAAATAAAAACTATGTAAAATAAGTATTTAACACATCTGTCAATTTTCTAAATGTTTTTCTTTTTAGCAACCCAACTATAGATGGCATGAAAATCTTAACCTGAATCTTCCTGAATTTGATAGGTGGGTATTTTTATTTTGGATTCATCCTCTCCTTCATCTTTTCTGAAGGCAAAACATGTTCAAATAACCTTTTTTTCTAAAATGTCACCAGATACTGAGATTAGTCTAGCCTCATGTAGCAACTAGGCTCCATCTGTTGAGCATATGATCATCTCCATTAACAGAGTCATTTTGTTATTCTGGATTATGACAGAAATCTTGCTGAAAGTAAGAACATGAGGAATGCAAGCAGTTTATGCACAGGATGGACAGATACTCATATTTATGTCTGTAGATTTGCACATAGGTTCTGTAAAGAAATGCAGTCTGGTTTTGTTATGTTTGGATAACTCTCAAACCAACTGCATCGTTGGGCAATGTGCAGTTTATTCAGGACAATTAATTCTGTGATGTTAATGGAAGTGAAATAGCTGCTCTGCCACAACTGTGATTCTGCTGTGCTGTTTTATATGCTAAACTTGTATAACACCTGTCCTCTCAAACTATGTAAAAATCAGTATTGTTAGTTTTGCTTTTCTAAGGTATATATTTACTGACTGTTTAAATACTGTGTGTATATAATACTCTATTCTCCTTGTTTGGACTAGAAAGGCGGATCATCGCATAAGTTGTTTCCACTGAAAATAAACTGATGCTTTTCCACCAAGACATCTTATCTTGTACAGTGAAGACACATGGAAAAGGTACTGCTTTCCAGTTTACATTGTAATTGCATGTTTTGCTTGATGTCAGTAGCAGATGCATTATTGACAGAGGCTGGTTTTGCTGTAGAGCCATATGATTTCAAGAATTTCAGAGGGCTTCCTCATTCAAATAAGCATAAATATCTATCTACTTGTTTTTCTCTCTCATTTTAAGAGGTTGCATTGTCAGAAGACCTCATCCAAGTTATCTGACATTGGTGAAAATACACCTGTGGGACTAAGCCCTTCAGTTAGAGATTATTTTTCCTACAGATGAATTCCACATAAAAATAAGATAGAATAGATAAATTTTAAAGGCCACTTCAGTTTAGTATATCTCCATGTGTCTGATACTATACAAAAGCAGATTTCCTCTGTGAAATCGGTTTAATTGAGAAGATGGATTACATTGTCCAATGCACAGAAGCCTTAATATCTGCTGAGAGAGTGCAAATGCTTTGCCATCAAGAAATTCTTCTTCTGAAAAATGCAAATTGGCAGATGGAGAACATTCAGAACAGATGGAGATACAGGTATTCCATTCCATTCAAAACAACTTATATACTTCTTTGTAACAATACACCACTCTTGCACACAATATCATCTGTACATTTTCTCTGTGTGTGTTTCTTTTGATTTTTTTTCTAACCTGTAATCTGGTTGTTTCTGAGATTTTAATGAGAAAAAAATGTCAGGATCTCAACATTCTATGAAGTGCTGCAGGTGCCTAAGCTTAGGCTTGCTATTTTTGGATTATGAAATAACACTAGATAAGCAAGGCCTTACACAGGACAGGCAAATATGAGGGAGAATCCGTGGAAGATGCGAACCCTCCAGAAACATCAGCTAGAGCATCAGTTGGGCAAAATACAACGTGTTAAGGTAATTAATTCTGTTTTCAGTGGAAGTGAAAGAAAGAGTTTTACTTGGAAGCATTTGATTTTCAAGCTCAAAGAGGGTAGGTTTAAGTTAGATATAAGAAAAAAATCTTTTACAGTGAGGGTGGTGAGGCACTGGTACAAGTTACCTAGTGTTGTGGTTGATGCCCCATCCCTGGAGGCTTGATAAGGCCATAGTCAACATAATCTAGCTATGGTCTCCCTGTTCATTGCAGGGGAGCTGCACTAGACGGCTTTCCGAGGTCCCTTCAAACTCGAAGAATTCTATGATTCCATTTTCTATTATTTTGTTAGATATCATTTCTGATAAGAAATCCCGGATGCGAACGAGACATACTTTCAGACCTAACTTTACAGTAGCAAACTACATGAGTAATATTGGGCATTGTATGTGACATCAGCTTTACACTAATACAGTTACAAACCATATCACATCATGTTTCTCAGACTGGGTTTGTTTTCCTTTTTTTTTTCTTTTTTTTTCTTTTTTCTCCACCTGCATACTAGTGTTTTAAAACTTTGTAAAAGTTTTAGAATGATTTAGATTAATGAGCATACAAATGTCACCAGTAGTACTATAGCAGTATATGTACTAGTATAATATTAACAGCAAATCATTTTCAGATAGTATCTTCATTTTATCTTTATACAAATCTGTATGCATTTATCTTCACTGTTGTTTTGCTCTCTCTTCAGTGCTCATTTCCAAATTATTCACATGAATAATCATCACCAGCATCCCTTTCAGAGGAATGTGATAGTTTTCCGCAGAAGAAGAAAAAAATAGAGGAAAAAAAGGAAAAAACTAGCAATAGTATAATATGTTAGATGGCATTAGTGAGCATTCTGACAGAAAGTATTGATAGACTGATGCCAATTCTTTGATGCCAGTCCTTTCTCAGATGTGTAGCATTAGTCTTTCAGCATTTGATTAACATTCTTCGACAATTCATATTTCACAGAATCAAAGAATGGAATGGTTTGGGTTGGAAGAGATCTTTAAGATCGTCTAGTTCCAACCCCCAAGATGTAGACAGAGATACGTCCCACTAGACAAGGTTGCTCAAAGCGCCATCCAGCCTGGCCTTGAATGCCTCCAGGGAAGAGACATCCACAGCGTCCCTGGGCAACCTGTTCCAGGGTCTCACTGCTATCACAGCAAAGAATTTCTTCCTAGTATCTATCCTAAATCTACCCTCTTCTAGTTCAAAGCCATTTCCCTTCATCCAGTCCCTACGTGCCCTTCTAAAAAGTCCCTCTCCAGCTTTCCTGTAGTCCCCCTTCAGGTACTGGAAGGCTGCTATAAGTTCTCCTTGGAAGCTTCTCTTCTCCAGGCTGAAGAGCCTAAATTCTCCCAGCCTATCTTCATAGGGGGGGGTGCTCCAGCCCTCTGATAATCTATCTTGGTGGCCCTTTTCTGAACCCACTACGACAGCTGAATATCCTTCTTGCATTGGGGGCCCTAGAACTGGATGCAGTACTCCAGGTGCAGTCTCAAGAGAGCAGAGTAGAGGGGCAGAATCATCTCCCATGACCTGCTGGTCACACTTCTCTTGATGCAGCCCAGGATATGGTTGACCTCTTGGGCTGCATGTGCATAGTGCCGACTCATGTTGAGTCTTTCATCAACTGACACTCTCAAACCCTTCTCCTCCAGGCTGCTCTCAAGCTGTTGTCTGCCCAGCCTGTATTTGTGCCTGGTATTGCCCAAGCCCTGGTGACAAACGACAAATTTCCTTGTCATTTGCTCTAAAACAAAGAAACACAGGAATATGACATTGTCCTTTAAAACACAAATACAGTGTGGTGTCTGAAAGCCCTGAAGTTGCCTTGGGAGAATTACAGTAAAACACTAAGTATTAATGACAGCAGCCCTGAACAGATTCAGACCTTTGTAGAAATTAGATTTCCTCTCATAGAGGGCAGAAGTTCATAAATTCAGGCATCTGCTTGATCATCCTTTTCAGATATGGCAGAATGACTTTTCAGAGAAGCCTTCAGACCCTTAAAAATGAAAGGTATGGCCTCAAGGAGCATGATAAGGACTTAAATGGAATGCATGTGAATACATGAGTCATATCTTGATTTTGTGGCATGACTGTAAGGCTAGCATATTGAACAGACCTGAAGTTCTGCAACTGTTGCCCTGTCCATTGCTCTCTGTGGACATAATCAGTCCACATTAGAGGAAGCTAAAAGCAGAATAGATATAAATTAACTGTCTGGGAGAAAAGTGAATGTTCTCAGGAGCAGGTCACAAATACATTATAGATTGGCAGAAATCATGAACAGTAAGTTTGCTAAAATTTTCAGAAACACTTTTGAACAATGACTACTTTCCTGACTGAAAAAGTACATTAGAGGACAATGAAAACAATGCCTCAGCTTTAAGAAGCATGCATCATTGGTTTGGGTTATTGTGAAGAACAGTGATTTTATTTAAATAACTTGTGTCATAATATTTGGGTGTCAATCAATTTATTTGCTAAACTCAGCCCTGATTTACTGATTTTCAGTACCAAATGTTGTAATGTAATTACAGACACAGCAAAATGACTTTCTTTTTCTCCATTCGTCACATTGCATTACTTTTTATGACAAGCATTTGCATCTAGAATAGATTTCTTCAAGTATAGAAGTTATTCTGCATTCAGGGTTCAAGCAGAATATGTGATCCATGCTGCAACTGCTATTCTATATTTTGATGAGATTTTTAACAGCAAGCAGCAAAGCTGCACTTAGAAACATGATTATTACTAATAAAAAGTCTCGAAGAGATGAAGAACAGATTTAATAATCCATATCTGGTCATTCTTACAGGGGTGTGAAGAAGCATGCAAAACGTAATGAAATTAAAGGTGGGCAAAAATTAAATATGTGAGAGAAAATCAAATAAATAGAATTAACTTTACATAACTGAAGAAGTTAGTCATTGAACGTTATCAGTAGCAAAATAATTAATTTTTTGTTTGTTTTCTAAATTATCATCCTCATTTGATGTCCAAAACCACATTTCATTAATGATAACAAAAGAAAGAGATTTAAGATTGATTACGGGTGAATTATGATCAGATAAGATTTTCATTCAAGCCTGCTGATGGGGGTTTTGAAACAATTAGTAGATGTATTGTTCGTAAAAAAAAATATGGTTTTGCTTGAAAATAGATGGAGCAATTTAACGGGTTGTTCCTTTTTTTTATTATTATTATTTTTTTTTTTTTACTTTTTTTTGGTTCAGTGCTAACTATTAAGTACTATAAAACAGAGACTTGCTGTCTTTGGGCATAAAATGAAATTAATGCATTATGTTCTACAGGTAGAGGAATAAAGAATAATTGGAAGTTGTTAAAAAGAAACTATTTCAGCTGGTCATAATTAGCAGTTTATAACATCTATTCTAGTAACAATTGAAGAAGTTACTAAGCAGAAGAAAAATTGAATTTGTGACTACAATAGATAGAAAAGGTAGAAGAATAATGATCCCCTTAAATTCACTTTGATATCATTATTGTTGCAAATTAAGATTGAATTCACTCTTGCTGGCACACTACTTAAGCTCTACTGTGTATGTAGCTCGCTTACTGAGAGAACCTTTTTTTATAGTTTTAAGAACTTCATTCATTCTCATAAGAGAATGTAACAGTATAGTCTAGGAAAGCTTAACCTTAAATGTCTTCTTCAGTATGTGGGAAAAAAGGACAGTATTTGGCCCTAATTAAATACATGAAAAGAATATGTTTATGTCTTGAGTTGTAAAAAACAAACAAAAAAAAAAAAAACCAACCCCAGAATGGTAAAATTTCATAGTCTGATGTCATGGCCTAATGAGCACTGTTTGTTACTTATCAGGCTCTGTCTTAGAGTAAGTTGATAATAAGTTTTCTGTTAATAGAAAATTTACCATTTTCCATTTTCTCTTCAGGTAAAAAACAGAAACACAAAAATGTATCTCATCAGATGCCTTTGTGTATCATAATCTTGCTGTATGCCCATTTCTTTCTTTAAGTATTAGAGACATTTAGTTGTGTTTTTAGAGTACTTTTGGTCAGTGCTTATGCCAAATACTGAAACTTGAGTACAGGTTTATGTTTATGCATATATACCAGATCGGTAAATTTTTAAAAACATGACTTCCCTATACAAACATGATTTCCCAGACACATATGGTATTATTTTATTTTCCTTTATTTTGGAAAATAACTAATTATAAACCAAGGATCTGGGAATTTAAATTTTGGCAGGAATTTGAATATTGACTATGATTTTTTTTTTTCATGTACTACCACATATACGTCCTACAAATGTATTTCCTGAATCATATATAAAAATTGTAAGTGCTTACCACTGTCTCACTTATTTCTTGTCCCAGAACTATGTGATACCTAAGTGAAAATGAAGACAGTATTTGGAAGAAGTAATCTTAGAGACAGATTCCACCTCCTGATGTATTGATACGATTACCCGCTGTTATGTGAGTCATCCATTTGCCTCTGAAGGGATTTTGCTTCTACCAAACAATTTCATCTAGCGTTATGAGGGTGGAGCATTTCTAATATTTCAGGCTCTGCCTGCAAAACTCTAATTGAACTCGTAAGAAAAGGACTTGGAAAGAGGAACAGAGATGAACACAAAGCTGCTAGACGGAGCTAGGATTAATGAATGAGTTAGAAGTAAAACTGATAGATAAAGGGGTGCATGAACTTTTGTGAGGAAAGTTCCAAAACTGTGAACGAGTGGTTGACAGTGCAACAGTGACAAATGGGAAAAGAAGAAATATGAGAACATAAATAAATAAATAAATTTTAATGAACTGACTGCCTGATACATATTCGCTGCACCAGTAGGATGAAAATCTCATTTGCAGAAAGTCTGGAATAAAGAGTAATCGAATGTGATGAATTCATGAAAATTGATTGGCTTGACTGAATGGAGATCTGAAAACTGTACTATTTTAGAGGAATTATCTACAAGGAACATTTTAGACAATGACTTTCTGATGGATTTCCCACCAGGTTTTTCAGGGCCTCCCATACAAATCAGTAATCAACAGACAAAAGTGTTTCACAAGTTTTGATCAACCAAATGTGTGTCTTTTTGCTATATGTAGCTATACTGTATATGTATTAAGTATATATTTTTGTACATATAATTAATGTAAAATTTAATGTTAGCATCTGGGATACTAATACTTGGTGAATTTTCACAAAATTTAAAGATTCTCTTCACAAGTTTCTGTTTTTTTCTTTTTTCTTTTCCACAATTCAAGCATAGGTTGTGTTCATATTGGTAGAAGTTTAAGGACTCGATATAGCACACACATACGTTATATTCTTTCTATCCTTATCATCTGCACTGTACCCTCCCCTTGTCCTGGCTTCAGCTTAGACAGTATTAATATCACATCAAAGTTTTGGTTGTTGAGAGATGTGTGTGTGTGAGGCTGGGTTGGGCTGGGCCACTCAGCAGGGAAGAGCCACAGCCATGGTGGTGCAGAAACAGGGGACCTTGTGCATGGGTTGGACATGGCCTGGCATTTGGCATCATGCTCAGCAATACTGAACAGAATTGTCTGGGGGACTGCCATTGTTTAAGGACTATGTGGGCATCAGTCAGCTTGTGGTGACTAATTGCATTTTGCATTGATTATATTTTTTTAACGTTGTGGTTTGTTTTTGTCTGTTTGTTCTTATGTTCATAAATCACTGAATCATCAGGGTTGGAAAAGATTACTACGATATCTTGTTTTGTTTGAACTGTCTTTATCTTATCCTTGGAATTTTCTTATGTTGCCCTTCCAGTTGTTTTCTCCACAACCAACTGGCAGGGGCAGTGAGCAAGTGACTGTGATGCTTCACTCCTTACATGGGTTAAACTACAGTAAAATCTTTTGTGCCAGGTTTAGGGAGCTCCATAAATATCTTAAAAGTTAATAAAGAAAAGGGAATAAGCTTTAGCTTTGTCTTTGCTTCTAAACAGAAAATGTGATATTAAATGATATTACAGCTCTTGTTTTACTTAATAGACTCTTGCTTCTGTCCATGAAACTATATACCCTGGGAAAACAATTAGGAAAGAATTTTGATTCACCCAAAAGAAGTGTAAATGTGCCACATTGTAAGCCTAATGGAGTTCAGTGTCTTTTCTGCTGCTTACTCTACTTTACCTGATTGATGGTCAACTTTGACACAGGGTTTTGGCTGGGATTCTGTTTCAGATACAGTCCCGTATGTTTAGATATACAATTGCAGAAAACTGTGCTTAAGCTCTCACTGTAGTCCACTAACAATAGATAGTCAATACAGTCAGTAAAGTAAGGTGAACTATTCAAATGTAGCCATCTAATTTAGAGTGAGATTAAGAGTAGTCGGCAATCTCCTGCTGACTAGTTCTCTATTCATTTTAACCAGATCTTAGAAATCCAGACAGTCAAAATATGTACAGTAAGTACCTAAACTTGGATATTTAGATATAAAGCTGAATTCTGTTCAAGAAACTATTCCTGTGATTGCATGGGTGCATATTCTTATAGTGGGACACTTTTCAGTTTGTTGTACATTAATAATGATCTTAACCCTTCTGGTTGTTTCAGGCTGATGGGCAGCTGAGCTCCACCATACCACTCTCTCCTACTCTTCAGAGGAAGAGGGGAAGAAAATTTGATCAAAAAAGGCTCAAGGCATTCACCAGTTACTGTCTTCTTCAGATTCAGCCTCTGTCCCTGCTCAGGCATGAGGCTCCTCCTACGGAATGTTGTCCATGCAAAACAGATCCTGCATGTGCTTGCTGTAGGCTGCAGTTCTCCCCAGTGTCGCTCAACACAGCTGAGGAATTCTACCACTGTGGAAATCATGAAAGGCAAGAGGCAGAACAAGTAGTACTGAAACTCTATAACTGTCATTTAATGATTTAAGTGGTGGTGAAAGCAGAGAGACTTTGAAATAGTCAAAATAATACAAAAAATTAGAAAAGAGAGGAAACATGAATAAAGAATTTCCTAACTGTTCAAAATAAGAAATGATCTGTCTTGTGGGAGAAATTTTAATAATCTAAAAGCTATCATAGTGGGCTGAGGAGAAAATTCATGAATATTTTTCTGAAATAAATGATTAGGAGGTATAGAGAATTTATAAAAGGTGGATCATTCCATTTACAACAGTTCCAGAGCAGATGAAGCATTAAACTTTTGTTAAACTTTTCATAAAAATCTTGAGGAAAACAGGTAAATGAAGTAATTAGAAAATACATATATATATATATATAAAATCTGCAGGAAGTTTTATTGATTTCATTTTTTCTTGTCTTTATGATTTTATTGTCATTAAGATGAACGTTTTTCAGTTTTACCATTTTTATTTTATCTTTACAATACCAGTAAGTAGGTTTCATGTAAGTCTTACTAAAAAGCATGCATGCAGAATAATTTGTTAATCTTTTTCTACTAGTGTCATATTTAGATGCATCCTGCCTTCCAGGCACACAAATACTGAATATATTCTGATTTTTAACGATCATGAGAAAGTCAGAATCCACTGATTATAGTTGAGTTGCAATTCAAGAATGATTGGTTACAGAGAAAACTTTGAGAAAACTCAATAACTTTTTAACAGTAAGCCCAAGAATGCAGTCATCATAACTAGTTTTCAAAGGTATAGAAATGACTGGTTTTAGCTTTAATGTCTTTTTATAAAAATATCTTGTTAATTGACCCAATAATCACAAAACCTTGTCTGTGTCTTTCTGGAGGCCTAAACTCTTGATTTTCCCTAGATAAAATATTCTTCTGTAATTTCTATAATACAACATATGGTTTTATTATACATATGTGTAATTATATAACCAGTAATGGGCATTGAGCATAGTAAAATGAATTGAAACAAGTCCAGGAGTTTTGATCGTGCTTTTATATAAGAATGTGGGATCTCATTTTAGTTCACTTTCCACTTCTTTGAAGTAAACTAGAAAAAAAGCCCAACATGCCAATCAGTATGTACATAGAATTTATTTCAGACAGATAAGAATGTTTTATTTGTTTCTTGGTCATTGTTTTTCCTCATAAATTACTGAAAGTATAGAAATTGTACTGAGGTCCGCATTTCTCCATTGGCAGCTTAGAAGTTAATCCAGAGTCATGTCATTGTAATTTAGAGCAAAAAATGCTTCACTCTGCTCTCATAGATATTTTAAAAGGTCATAGTTATCCATTCACGTGTAAGAAATGTGGTCATTCAGATTTATGCCCATAAAGGCCTTTTTATTTCCATGTTCCCAGACCTGTCCAATACAGTAAAACACTCATAAATGTGAATTTATTAAGTAATAATTAATGTCTATATACTGTCATAGCTGTTGACCTTCAGTCTTACACTTAACATATTAAATGTGAATTGCTGTACAGTACGTTGAGCTTTATAGTGGTTCATTCCTTAGCTACAGCCATATAGGTGAGGAGGGGACCTTGATAATATCATCATAATAAATAGATTATTTGCAGATAAAGTAATTGCATCCTTACAGTGAATTCTTACTATTTCCGTATAAAATTTTATGCATATAGAAAATATAATGCAAGGCTTGTCCTAGTGGTGGATAAAAATGGCAAATAAAAATAAAATGTTTTTTTATTTAAAGTTCTTCCTGTTTAGGTCCCATTTGGGAACTGAATGCTTGCCATTACTGATCCAAACAGTAAATGTCTCCCATTTTTATTACTTTATATGCACTAACAACAAAGCCATCTCTTTTTCTTTAAAAAACTACATTTTTTAGCTAGCAATTTCATTTGAGATGCAGCTTCTTTCTCACAAAGTATTAGCATTTTCACAGGGGCTACAAACATTCATGTAATATTTCTGGACTTGGAGTGTGGTGGGATGATGCCCTGCTTTAGAGGAGAGGGCAGTACAGAGCAGGGCATGCTGACCTGGGGGCATTGCATGGCATGAATTTCACCTAAATTAGCTGTAATGTTGGCATAAAACTGAGTTTTTACCAACTTCTTAATTCAAGTAGATAATATGTGACCGGCATATTATCTCAAACACCAGAATGAACCTTAAATATTTTGTATGTGTTCTAACAAACAGAAAACCAAATGGTGCAAACACTGATCCTCAAGTGCAGTCATACACGGAAGTGTCTTAAACACTCTCACTGTGGTACTAGGAATGGCAACAGCAAATGAGAAAGTGATTGCAGAAGACAAATAGACTGATCATGAGGAAATATTCTCTAATCAGCTTGGGAAACTAACAAAATTTAAGGGAGACTCCAGGGAGAGAGAGTGTGGAAGAAGCCTAGAAAAAAGTAGAACCTGAGAAAATTTGGGGGAACCATGATAACTCCATTACCTGCCTGGGATTTGGGGCCATCTCTGCAAAGCTTATTGAGATCCAGGACACCAGAAAGACTAAAGGAACCCTAACTACACAAATCACTGTAGAGAGACTCACTGTAGAGTCTCACATCTGAGATGAGACCTTATAGACCAGCAATGAAAGGCTGAAAAGTGCTGTGTCAAACCACCCAACTTTCATTCTGGATCACAGCATCTCTGCTGCATAAGAGAAAAATCATTTAAGTCATAAAACTGTACGTATACCTTTGATTTAAATGTGTCGGTGTTCAAATCCATTCAATCTCCACAGTCTCATTTGGTCTTAAATTGCAACTCTTGGCTCCTAATTCCTCTCCCCTCATGAAGAACCCTCTCTGACAGCTCGTCTGTTTGAATTCAGTGGCAATGTTACTCTTTCTGACAGAAGTTTCAATTATACTGAACAAAGGAAGTTTCTGACATATATGGTGACTTTCTTTGATATTGTAGGTCGATTATTCCATCATACTAACCATTTACTGTATTTCTGTCTATGTCTCCTATTTGTGTGATCCTTTGTTTTACCCTTCACATTTTTAAGACTTTTTGTCTAAGTCTTGTACAGTTGCCATAATGCATGAATAATCTTCCCTTTTTTGCTATCCAGATGTTAATGTAATTACATAAGAGGACTTGCTGCTATAAATCTGTTTCATTTATAGTTTTATTATGTGTTTAGGTTTTGTTGAGAATTTTATAGAAGTGTATTCTACATGATTATGATAGTGGAGCTGAAATTTAATTCTCTATAATTATAATGATTGACATGTTATTATGCTAGTTTTACAGTGCAACCCATGATAGATCTATGGAAGAAGTATTGCCATATCTCCCACATCCATGTTAATAAGTATTCACCTTCCTGCTCACTTCAAGAGAGACAGTTAAATGAACATCATCTGATTCCTGTATTCACTTGGTTCTGTTGGAGCTGTTACTTTTTATGGAATTTTCAAAGTCTGTTATGGTAGAGGTCAACTTGAAGCCACAGTTGCAGATACCTTGGTGAGCATCTTATTACAAATGCTGACAAGATTATATTGGTCTGTATTTTGTTATCGTCCTTCACGCAAATAGACTATGTGTAAAATTTAGGTTTTCATATACAAGGTCTCCATCTCTTACCTATGGAAAGAGAAGAGGATTGAAAGTATTAAAGAACTTGCAAAATTTCCCTGTAAGGGTTTGAAGGTCCCAGGAATGGATCATCTTTTTGATTTTTTCTTTTATGGAGAAAAGGGAAAATAAATATTTTAAATAGTAACATAGGTTTATAGATCGGAAGATTCAGCTTCAGTCAGAAATATCAGTTAGGGAAGGAGTCACAGAATCATGGATACTTAATCCAAGCATTCTTTATAGCTGAAAAGTCAATTTTCAATGAACTTTGGCCACAGTTCTTTAATAGAAGAGTTTTTTCAGCTATTTAGAGGCAAACGTTTCAGTCACATTGTTAACACAAGAATTGTTTCAATTTTGCTCAAAGATCTCAAAGAAAATTCTCTTTTTTCTGAAACCAAGCACAGGAAAATACTAGCTCCCTACCCAAATTACCCCAAATCCTCAACAACATCAAATAAATAAAGGAATTGGAGAGAGAACTGGAAGTAGGAAGTCAGGGTTAGTAATCTTACTTATTATAATCAGAATTTCATTTGTTACCCACCAAAATACTTACTTATATTTCATATGATTTCTAGATTGCTAGTTTGAAACAAGTGAGAAAAACCTATGTTGTGGAATAGAGAGAAATATTTTATCGCACCTTGTTTTCTAGATTTTTTTTCCTTATGTTATTTTTGGAAGACAGTTCTGCAATGTGTTTAGAGATTAATGGCAGCTAATCATAAAACAAATATAAAAAATTGTAGGGTGGTTTTACCTCAGCATTCTTTTTTTCTTTTTTGTGCTGACATCCTTTGGAAACGTGCTGCTTAATTGGTATTGCAATTAATGTTTTTAGTAAAGTCATTTTTTACATCTCATGGATCTGACACTTGAACTAATAATGAGTGTTGCGTTGTGACTCTTTTTGAAATAAATGAAATGAAAGTGCATTTCTTCAAGGAAAGTGTACTCTGGGCTCTGAAATAGCTATGCTTCAAGGTCTATGAGTGCTTATTTAAATTCATTGTAAAACTTACTTTTCATAGCAAAGGGTTTTGAATTAGGCTGTTCTTAAAGTAAAAATAGACGTACATGTTTTAAAGAAAACATAACATGCTAGTATTAAAAAACAACAACTCAACTCCAGGTATGTGTTTTAAAATTTCTGAGTTGAACCACATGTACATTTGAGGTCCCATTTTGCAAGTCTTGTAAATACTTTATTTTTTGTGAATGGCAGAAATTTCCCTCCAAGGTCATTATATCTACATTTAAAAATTCTTCAAGTATTGTTGCGTCTTTAACATAACTGGTGGTATCTTACAGGAATTTCAGAAATCTTAAAATATGCTTAGAATTTTTCGTTATTTAGCTGAGAGGGTGCACAGACACTACTAACAGGTAGACGGTGAATACCATTGTGATAGTACCAGTTTGTATTAGTGATATATCATTTATTTTCAGGTTGCTTCGGTCTAGCTGCAATGCTTTTCTTAGAAGTGTCAGTCCTACTGACAGAAGTGGTTGTAAGATCTTTAACTAAGCAATATTTTTTCTATTAGAGAGTCACTGCACTTCTCTTTAGCCACTTTAGTAATATATGGACAATGTCTTCATTTTCTGTGAACTGAGGTACAGTTTTCATAGTGCAGATCATTCTTGCAATTTATCTTAAATTCTTGAGTTTTACATAATTTCTGTAAAAGTAAGGATATTCCAAATATGGGTATTATTTTACCCATTTTTCTTCTGCTTGTGACAAGAATAACTAATAGCATTGTCAAGCAAATTTCATCAAGTTTATGAAGTCTTCAAAAGTGCTGTGCTCCAGGTCCCCACAGCCCTGCCCTACCTCACCGTGGCCTACATCCATTTGGGTCTGTGCTCAGGACCACAGCCTGGTTACACCTCAATCTGGCAACAGGGAAGTCCCTCAGGCTGGGGCTGCCCTGCTCCTGGTGAGATGCTGGAGTGGGTCCTGACTGGCCAGTCCTGCCTGGTCCACCAAGTGGCAGCCCATGCTCCTTGCCCAAGGAATTCACTGGTCCCCACAGTGCCGCTAGTTTCACTCTGGAAATTCAAAGGTGTCCTTGGATACATAATCAAAGCTAGAAAAATTAGGATGAAAAAACTGGTGATGAAAAATTTACCTACTGTAATTCCTGTCACTGATTCTCAAACATAGAAGGGATCAGCTAAATTTCTGTATGTAATCTGTATTACTTGTATGGAAGTTTGCTTTTTCTGTAACATTATTTGAGTTATGGGTTAAATGTTCACCTGTCTTTTTGAACACTGTGAGTTTAAATCCAAGCATTCAACCAGTGTCATTGCATTCTCTCTTTGAGAAGCAGATATAACTATAATCTTTAATCTTCTTTATCATCTAACACCAGCCTGTGTCTGACACATTTCTGCAATTTTTTTCCCTGCAGGAAGTAGTGAGCTATTCAGCAAAATTTCTTGCTTTCTCAGCAAGGCACCACAGTCTCAGTAGACTTTCTTTTTCTTTTTCTTTTTCTTTTTTTTCCCCTTTTCTCTCATTTATTTATTTATTTACTTTCACTCAGGAAAAACTCTTTTAGTACTCTCTGTGGTTTCTTTTACAACAGAGATGCATCTACAGCTTTGTGCAGTTTTGTGACTGTCAGTATTTATATAATCGTGAGAACTACTAGCATTCCATGGGGTATCTAATTTCTGGCTTCTTTGGCTTGCTTTGCTAGAGCACTTCAGCCTACTATTGAACAAGCTGATATGAATGGCTCCACTGGAAGATTTTTACATGAATCAAAGCTGATATCAAAATGCAGTGTGACGTGAACAATTTCTGCTTTTATTTCTTCTTTGTTAGAAAAGGAGTAAAAAACAGAAGTGCTTTTAGTATGGTCATCTTCTTTCTCAACTGGTTCTCTGGTCAATACCACCTCATGAAGAGAGAAGGGATTTTTTTCACTTCAGATATCATTCCGAGTTTGAATTCTGGATATAATTGAGGTAACTAACTCTGAAAATCATCCATTTTCTATAAATTTCTTTTACAAATGATAAGGAATCTGCACTCACTGAAATAAAAATGAAATTAAGTCTTTGATTTAAAAAGAAAAGAGAATATTTTTACCCCTTTCTTATTATAGCATTATAAAAAATATTTCTAAGGCTTTTTAGAAATTAGATTAATTCTTATCACTTATTTGGCAGTACCTCCTAAGAATTAGTGCCACAAGAATTCAATGAATAGAGACTTAATTAATAGTTTATAAAAAGTAAGAAGATTGCTAAAACTGTAACAGCCCTTCATCAACAATGCTAGCAATAATCTTCAAGAAAATTATCTTTACTTGAAGTATCTAAATAAATGGTTTGTGACAGAAGCAAACTATTAAAATGTTGAAAAAAGTAGATTGAGAAATTGTGCATGTGCATATTGTGAATTGATTGATCTGTAATGCAATATGAAAGCAAAATTTTAATTTTTAAACTGAAAGACTTGTGATTATAAATCAACACATGGAGCGGGATGTCCATTGGTGTTATACAACAAAGTCTATTCAGCTAATCAAATTATCATGAAATACATCAGCTGGTTATATCAGCAGCATAACCATAAATGCATTTTTTATGGCAAATATAAAGATAGCTCATTAGGAAGAAAAAAATCTGGAACTCAAAGCGGTTGTATGCACACAAATGGTCTCTTCAGATAATTAATTGGCCTAAAAATTAGTATGAAAACCACCAGATTTTATTTGCCAGTATACATGTTAACACATTTTAAAAATTTTAGAGTACTAGCCAAATAGCTACAGAGCTTTCCCACAGAAATTCACAATTTATACTGAATGCCAACTTATAATCACACTTCATTACAGCCAGGAATTGAAACATGGTAGAGGAATGAGCTGAGACTTTAGTCTGTTCTCATTGGTGACATGAAATTTTGCTTGACAGCTGTATTTTATATTCTGTTGTACTCTTGTAAACTACATTTGCAAAGAAGGTTGGAAGGGAAAGGTTTTTAGAAGATAGACTGATGAAATTAGATGATCAGAGGAGGCCTCTGGCATGCTAGCATTATTTATAATAGCTGCTGTGTTTTCCTTCAAGTCTGAAATCGTGCTTGAGATATTCTCATTTTTATTGTTTTCCAAGCTTTATTAACTATTACATTTCTTGAAGTGCATACTTCATTTTTCTAGTATGCACATGTGAAACCTGCAAATTCTCTTTTCCTCTTTCTCGGTCTTATCCAGTGTCTTCTCACACAGTTGATTTGAGCTTCTTTGAAATTTAGGAACAAAAGGCCATTATGGATTAAAGTAGATTTTTCCTAATATGACTGATTATATCTGTACTACAAAAGGATTTGAGACTGCATTATAGCAGGTGTAAGTAATCTCACTTCAATTTACTTAGTATCAATGAAAGTCTATTAATACTTAATAAAATGTGGCTAAAATCCAACAGAGACACAACATTTATTTGATCAATAACTGATTGTTTAATTTCAACTCACAATGATGACCTGAAGCTATAGTGTATACGTACTGCTTCATTGCTCTAAATCCTCTTAGCAGGCTTTTACATCTATAAAAATGAGATCGCTGTGAATTATTTTGAAGCATATACACAAAAAGCAAAGATGTGGGGGCAAGTAATCTTTCAATTTTACTGCCTTATATTATGCATCAAGATATAGAAATAAAATATTTGGATAAATACATTGGGGCTGCTCCAAAAGTAATGTTTCCTATTTTCTTATATTGGGTCATAGTGTAGAGCCTGATGTTGGTGGCATAGCAGTCAAGTTTGAATCTTCCCAACAGTATTCCATTCAATGCTATTATTATTATTATTATTATTATTATTATTATTATTATTATTATTATTATTATTTTATTTTAAGGGGTGTTCTTGTAGGTTTTTTTTTGTTTCAGTTTGTATCGTAAACATCAATCAGCCCCTAGCTGAATAGTGGTTCCCCTTTTATTTACCAAAATCTGTGTAGTTAGAGTATTTGGGGGATATGAAAACAAATATTAATTTTCATTTATGTAGGCACCCCACATCACATCAACTCAAGAATCATGATTTATTCTCCTGAGTTTGAGTTATTAGAAAAACACAGAAACATAAATTCCCTACCTAGTCAATGAAGAAAGATGAAAAGCATGATTTTTTTTTTTTTTTTTTTTTTTTTTTTCATCAATCACCCTCAGGAAGTGCTTTGCTATTGAGTAACTTATTAGGATTTCAAGCCTGAGTATGTTGCTTATTTAAGAATTTAAGATTTTCAACAAATATTTGATTAAAAAGCCGTTGCACTGTTTATAATATATGAATGCCTGTTCCCCCTTGCATATAAACTATACATTGTTAGTAAAAATCTTTATCTGTAGGAATGATGATCCTTAGATATCAGCTCATATATTTATTATACATAAAATATATTCTTTTTAAATAACACAATTGCTCATCTCATGCCAAGTGATGCCCAGCCAGTCACCCATTGGCTGTTCCCCCAGCCAACTTCCTACAGCTTTACAGTTTTTTTTCGTATGATGTCATATGGTATGAAATAACTGTGGCCAGTTTAGGTCAAATATACTGGTTCTGTTCCCTTCCAGCAAATTGTGACCCTCCAGCCCATCTCATTTTCAGGACAGCATGAGAAGCTGAAAAGTCCTTGACTTTGTATGGCAGTGCTCAGCAACAACTAAAACATTGGTGTGTTATCATCATTGTTGTTCTCTAAAAGTAGAAATATAGCATTATACTAGACACTATGAAATTAAATCAACTCTATTCCAGCTGAAACCAGAGCAAGGAATATCTCTGAACTTTATCAGATCTACTCCAGTACAGATAAATGCCTTATCAACATATTTTGTCGTGAATTTCTACTTTAAAGTATTTTCATTTTTGCATATGCTTTTATTGGATTTTGAATTAATCTTGATTTTTCTTGACTTTTCATGTAAAAAGTTATTGTTGTACCCAATAAGGTAATTCTCTTTCTTTGTTTAATTGGTGGCTGCTGATAAAATAATAGATCAGCAGCAGCAGGAGATTGTTACAGATTCCTTCAGTAGTACAGCATATGAAATAAGTCAGTTGAAAACTTGAAAGGCCGCAGTGTAATCATGAAATGTCAGGAAAGGTCTGTGATCTTCCAAAGTGGCAGGAAAAAGAAAAAAGGAAGGAAGGGAGGGAGGGAGGGAGGGAGAGGGGAAATTAGAGATTGTTCTGTTTAGACTGTTCAGAAGACTTAAATTTATTAATTAATGGTACTTAATGAATATTTAGTTCTCAGTAAGTAATATAATACATAGTGTGTACGTTACTTTGTAAAGAATTGTCTTTAACATTTGCATTTAAAATTAGTTTTGAGTAGTGTGGATCATGCTGAGATCCTGAATTATACTTTTTCACAGCAGTCCTATCCTGTAAAAGTAAAGCAAATAAGTTAAAATCTTATATAACAGAGTAACAATGTCACCTCCTGCCTAGGAGGAATCAGTTATTTGAGAAAATTTGTTTAAAAGCACTATAAAAAAGAACATTACTCAGAGTAATGGGTATTTAATTTTATAAAATATTATTTTGTCTCAGTTCTTTCTTAAATTAGGTTTCCTGACAGATTGTGAGAATTCATGTAAGTGGATAACAAGGTATGTATGTTTTCTATGGCAAGAGAAATACTAACAACAATTTGATTCTTTCAGTAACACATAAATTGAAAATAATTCCTTTGGGATATGTAGTTATATTCCTTTAAAACTATACTAATATCAAAATCATGCAATTTTATTTAGTTATTTTTTAAATTTATTTTATTTATTTACTATATACTTCATACTTTCTACTTGCCATGTCTGGTTTTATATCATCAGAAAAGCAAAGAAAAGATCAGTGAGAGATACAGTGATAGACACGAGAATGGTAGAAGAGTAGAAGATAGATGTAGGAATGACAAAAAGCAAGCTTTTTTTTTTTTCTTTTTTTTTCTTTTTTTGTGAAAAGAGGCAGAGTAGGTGATGCAGACAATTAAAGAACTGTATTTAGTCTTTCTAGGTAAGTGAGTGTAAGCACAAACTGGTGTGTTTGCATAACAATGAAAGAGGTGTGTGTAAAAGAAGAGCAGAACAAGCTACTGATTTGACATGTGAAACTGTTGCAGGGATACAGAAGAAGCAAATTCCTCTGTATGGTGGAAATCCATTAGAGAATTTAGACTACCTTAACAAATTTGTACCCTTAAAGTGTATGCCTTTTGAGTCTGGTCGTATCCATGATGTGCATGGAGAGTCATTCATTTCCTTCCTTTCTACTGGAGTCATTTACATGTACAAATTTTCATTGTATATCCCTTCATATATGTTTATTGCTAGACTAAGCAGATTCCAGTTTCGATTTTCACCTCCAGCATGTAGTTTCTCAGACTCAGTCAACTTCCTACATTTTTACGGAAGTGTGGAAGTCTGTGTTGACTCATGTTAGCAACATTTCTAAAAGCAAAAGTCTTATCAGTATTAGAAACATTCTTTCATATGTTTTGGATAGCAATTTACATGTTAATTCCTCTCAATATAAGCTTTATTTTTCTCTTCTGGATAATATGCTATCTTGTGTTCAATTTATGAAACACTTTATGCTTCACATCCTTTTTGATGGAACTGCTGTCTGACCTGAGCCATTTCTCACCTTGTTCCTGACGTGTTATTTCTTCATAAATATGATACTTTTGTCCTTGAACTTGCTGAATCACAATCTGGAATCTTTCTCCAATTTTAATCTTATCCTTCAAAGTTCTTTAAATTCATTCCCACCTGGCATCCTCGCTAGGCATAAGTATCCTGTTCATAGCACGTCCAAGTCAGTAATGTGTGCATGGAATAATAGAAGAACAATGAAAAAGAGCTACAGAACATCTTCAGAATTCAGTAAATAAATGAAGAATAATTCAACACAAATAAGAAGTAGAACAGAACATATTTTTCTTTCAGAAACTGTTACAATTGGCAAATTTATTAGTCCTACTCTACTTAAATCCAAATAAGTTTCAAAAATATTTTAAAGAGAATTTGAAGATTCACTTGCATCCAAGTGTGGAGCCCCCAGTAGAAAAAAAGACAGGGAGCTGTTGGAGAGGGTCCAGAGGAGGGCCACGAAGATGATCAGGGGACTGGAGCACCTCCCCTACGAAGACAGGCTGCATGGGCTTGTTTCAGCCTGGAGAAAAGAAGGGTGCAGGGTGACCTCATCGCAGCCTTTCAGTACCTAACGGGAGCCTACAAACAGGAGGGGAGTCAACTCTTTGAAAGGGTAGATAACTGCAGGACAAGGGGAAATGGTTTTAAATTGAGGGAGGGGAGATTTAGGTTGGATGTTGGGGAAATTCTTTACAGAGAGAGTGGAGAGGTACTGGAACAGGCTGCCCAGAGAGGTTGTGGATTCCCCATCCCTGGAAGTGTTCAAGGCCAGATTGGATGGGGCCCTGGGCAGCCTGGTCTAGCATTAAATGAGGAGGTTGGTGGCCCTGCCTGTGGCAGGGGGTTTGGAGATTCATGATCCTTGAGGTCCCTTCCAACCCTGGCCATTCTGTGATTCTGTGATTATGTGAAGATGGGAGCCTTTGTATGAATAGAGGATTAGTACTAGATGAACTTCTGTCTTTGAGCAAAACACTTTTTTTTACTTGTCATTAATACAGAAATGTAATATACTGGAATCTATTTAGAGTTACTGGTGTAAGTGGACTATGTCTCTATTGCTAATAGATGTTTCTTTTACATATTAAATGTATAACTAACTTGTTTGGGAATCTTTGAGTCATTTCAGTAATTTTACTTTCTACTGTCATAATTAAAGTTGAATGCTTTTGTTGCATAGTTTTCTAAATTACTGTCATACATCTTATTCTCTGTCTTAAAATTGTTTTATATATATATGTCTGTATATATATATCTACAATGTTATGTAATACAATGAGAGTTAGTAGAAAAGTTTAAAGCATTGCTTCACACCTTTACTGGTATATCCTTCCTTTTAGCCAGTAAACCACCTGTGATCTTTCTTTGTAACATCAAGTCACTTTGTTTGAATCTACTAATCCAGCTATTGTTCAGAGAAGTAAATCACTATTTTCAGATGTTGCTTTCTGGTTTATGATTAAATCAAGGACAGGTACAGCTTTGATAGTGCCTTAGCAAAAACTCTGTGAGCTCAAATCAGGCACATGAAACAACAATCTCAGGACATCAAGGACCTTATATATCCATACACTTGTACTGGCAGCATATGTCCTCACCACAAGCATCTACACTGGCTAAATTGTATACCACAGAGAGGTGCAACAGTTTTTATGAGGAGCACAGTCAGAGCTCCAGGAATCTGACAAGCTGCTGCTGATGTACTAAGGTCATCTCAAGATTGATGTCGTCTTTGTTGTCAATCTTTCTCCAGCACTGCTATTCTTCTCTTTCTCTTGTTTTCACTGCCAGGTTTCAAGTGCCTGCCTCTTCTCACATTTTCTGTGACACCCCGCTGAGTTTTTGAAATACTTGACTTGTAAATTATTCCTTCTCATTAGAAGCTGTTCCTACCACCAACCTGCGAAACAGAGATACCAGAAGGCTGCAAATGAATAGAGATGTGCCAAAAAGCATGAATATCTGCTCCAGCAAATGGATACTTGGTACCATGGTAGGCATCACACGCTGAGAAAGGTGTCCACAGATCCTCTTAATATCATTTCTGGACTTCAGTTGTTTTAGATGTCTTTGATACACGACAGCAACCGTGTAACTTTTGAATATAGTAAGATTTCCTGTGAGCTTGACTTTCTGTTTCAGCACACAAACACATTGGTGAGATCACTTCTCATGCTTGGAGATAGGTCAAAACTGCTTGTGTGGACTGACACTACACTGATTCAAATTAGAAAAAAATTCATACATTGTGTCTCATTGTATACAAAGCAAAGGCAATGAAAGATGATATTTAAAAGCTGGAGACTAACCAAATAGCAAAGTCATATATCTTCTCTTGAAGCTAACCTCAACAAACAGTGTTTTTAATTATTTAGGCAAAATCTAGACCAGAAGCATAAGAAGGTCACATGGTAGTTTATTTTCTGTCCACACGGCTGTCTTTTGTAAGTTGATTTTTTTCTTTGTACAGAAGAATCTCTAAAGGAATAACCTCTCCTCTCCAAACTGCAGACTATTGCATGTATAATAATGTTAACTAGTTTTTCCTCTTCACTGATACTTTTCTTAAAAAAAAAAAAAAAAAAAAAAAAGGTAATCAATTCCACCTAAAATTAAAATTGGGAATAATTATCATAATAATAATCATAATAATCATTTAGTAAGTAATAACTATATATTATAAGACATGGATTTACAGTAAGTGAGTAACTTTATACCTTGAATCACAGAATTGTTTGAGTTGGAAAAGATCCTTATAGGCCATGTAGTCCAACTCCCCTGTAATGAACAGGGACACCTACAGATAGATCAGGTTGCTCAGAGCCTGGTCCAGTCTGGCCTTGAATATCTCCAGGGGCAGGGCTTTCATTACCTCTCCGGGCAGCGTGTTCCAATGCCTCACCATTCTTTCAGACTTAGATTGTTAGACTCTGCTGGGTCTCATGTCATAAAGACTCTAAAAATAAATATTTCAGATAATGTAGTATTTGATTACAGTTGTGCTTTATTTCCCCCTTCCTTTTCACAGAGTGTAAAGCCAGGGCAGAAGTAGTGTTGTTGACCTAAATTCTCTGCCTTATGGCAGAGAAATACTGCTGCATAAATCTGTTACTTTTTTTGTGTCTTTTGTGACCTTAAAGTTGTCCCATTCATGTCTACATCTGTCTGAAAGCTGTTTAAGGACATCGACAAGAAAGGTGCACAGCAACTAAGAACAAGGGATAAAAATAGAGATCAGCATTTTCTAATGAAACACCATAAAATCTACCTAGGATGTGTTTGTGCCAGTCTATTTTCTTAACTATGTATTTGTCAGTACAGAGCAGAATGTTCTTTCTTAATCCATGAAGTCTTTGTATGTGAAAAATAAATATTTTGTATACAGACATTAACAAATTTCACCTTGCCACAAGGAATATCATAGTTAAACATAAAACACTGCTGACTCACTTTTGGGGGTTTTATTAAAGCAGCTGGAAACTGTAGACAGATTGCAAAGCCACTGTGTAAACACAGGGTCCCAAAGCACATCATCTTTGCCTAGTGTCAATGACATCCAAGTGCAATTTGATGGTGGCTGGTCAAATTTCTGTTCTACTTAGATGACTGTTTGTTCCAGATCTCTCACTATATAGAGAGAGAGGATGCAAGCCAGTAAATTTTATTTGGCCTGAGGTCTAGGGCCTTGCTCTATGGCAAGGTAACAAGTGCAGTTTCATCATAACTTAGGAACATGTAAATAACTTCCAGACAGATGGATACTTAGTTATATGTTATCTCTAAAATACGTTCCATTAACTTTGAGAATATAGGAATATAACTCAAATGCTATAAAGTCAGAGTAGAAAAAAAAAAAAACAAAAACAAACAAACAAACAAACAAAAAAAACCATGAAAAGTAAAATAATAATATTTTTTTAAAACTTTGCCTTATAATCCTTAAGAAATGATTTCAAAGTATTTAGCAGAATATGAAAAATTTGGGCTATAACTTTATTTGGGGATAACAAGGAATTTAAGTAAGAATACAATGTATATCTTATCAATATACAAATACTTCACTGTTTCAGTACTAGATACAAATTCAGCTATTTTTATCTATGATGATGATAAATTTATACCAAAAAAACACATATTTTTTCTATTCATTCTCTTCCTAAAAGAGCCTTTGAAGAAATCTGTGTGTGAAAGATGCAAAAATGATGTCTATTCCTTTCCCAGAAAAATTTCTGTAGCCTTATGGAGAAGAAAAAATGCTTGGTGTTACCTCACTACTTCAGAGTCCGTGGTGCATTTTTGCTGTGTTACCGGCTTCCTGTATAATTTTGAATGTATCATATAATGCTGAGTCAAAAAACCTTTTAGCAACATCCTGTTTGGTAGAACAGGACTGACTCCTCATTCAATAAAAATAAGAACTGCAAAAGCCATTTAAATGTATCATTATGTAATGCTGTTCATCCCTTAAGCTGCAGCATACAGCTTAACAAGATCAACAGTTATGTTACAAGACTGTAAGTTTCAGCATAATGCTGTTATGAGTCTCTAGGCCTTAGTGTCACAAAAGCTGTCATGAAACTTTTAGGACCCAAATTCTAGATCTCTTACAGAGGTCTCAGTGACCAAATACCTGTGACCTGTGAAGAGATTATCAGTGGCACTCAGATTAAACACTAAAAGAGATTCTCATAGGCTGTGGTTTCTCCCACTGCTTCAACAAATATATGCATGCACAGCCCTGGCCAGTATGAAAAAAAAAAAAAAAAACTGATTTTATTTTAAGAGGCTCAAGAGCCTGCCAAGTTCTGATACAAAGACTGTGTATCAGAATCCCGGAAGTCTCCTACTGTAGCTTCCCAGTAACCATATAGCAAGCAATTTTGACTTGTCTTATTTAATAATATCTGACTTCATTAAGTACTTTTTTTTCTTCATCTTTTCTATGTGAGAAAACATAGTTGAATAACTATGTGAAATAACTAAGTGAAATTGAAATGTTGAAAAATGTGTTTACAATGCTGCAGAACAACTTTCTGACCTCAAAATCATTAATTTATCAGTACTTTAAATCAAAAACATCTCAGTATTTTTTCTTACCATCTTTTCTTAACAAGTCTTATCATTTATTTGTTGTTGTTAGATCAGAAATGATCTCTTACTGTTTCTTTGGTTTATTACAGTGGAATTTTTGTTGCAGGGAATAGTACTACATCATTTGCTTCAAAGCAAATTTTTTTTCTTAGTTACACAAAAATATTATTCCCAAACAAAACTTCAACTCCATAATAACTTTATTTATGCATAAAATATGCAAGCAGTAATATTTGTTCATGAGAAGTAATCACCAATGGTTGATTACACAGCAAATAAAAATTTAGCATTTTCAATAACCTGAAGTTGTTTATTATGAATACACATTATATTTAATCTGTATGACTGTTATTTCAGATATGTAAATAGGGAAGATTAATTTTACTGGGTAGAACAAAAAAGTAACAGTTTGTTCTTTCCTTGCTTTGAAACAAAGTGTTCTGAGCTTCTCCTGTTTGCTCTGACTTTTCCTAGTAATGTTCTTTGCTGCAGGGTTTTAGGTGGGTAGTTGAAGGACAGACTTAAAAGGTTGGAATAATGATTACTTCTGGAGGGTTTGAGAAAATACTCAACTTTCTGAAATGATTGAAGTTATTCTTCTGTGTCACATTCGAAGTAATTTTACAGGGCCAGTTTTGGAGTAGCCAACTGCAACTAAGCTTGTCCTGTGGCATATATAAAACCTTAGTTTTTGATTCATATATCCTGGTTTGCTAAGCTTGTATTTCGCTCTGGTGTGTATTTAGGTGAAGATGCAAACATAGAACCCCATTGCTCTACTATCAAAATTGGAGGAGATGGTGCATTCTGTAAAATTAGCAGGAATAAAGTGTAACTGAATTGTGAATATGCACTTTTGATATTCTCCTGATTGAAGCTGTAACGGTGGAGTTAATTAAAATTGTAAGCTGCAGGTACTCAGTGCCTCAACTAGCAGATAAAAATGCGATTAGCATCACATAAAGGCAAATTGGATTAATTCCTCTTGGGGTATGACATACCCAGCAGACACACGACATTCCTGAGTTTAGCACACTGATTGTTGCACTGTATGAGACATCCCTGCAATGAGGAAAGTTTTGACAAAGGACAACAAAGCCACAGGGAACGTCCTTCTAGATTTGACACTCAGAAAATGCTCATGGTGAGTAATTGTTTACAAATTCTTTTATGCCTTTGACAAAAAGGGTGATATTTTCCTCTGAATATAGAACTGTTACAGAAAAAAAAGAAAAAAAAAATGATGAGGAAAAGTGGACAGGGTATTACATTTTTTTGTAGAAGCTCTGTTTAACCCAGCATTGAAAAGAAATTTCAACAAGGTAGACACTGAGAGCAAATATCTAGTCTTATCAACTGATTACATTTTGATTTCTGTGGTGTTGGAAACATAGCTAACATAATTCAGGCTTCATCAGCACAGAATCTACTGGATGAATCCTTGCCTGTGGAAAGAAATGCACCAACTTGGATTGATAAGATATCTATCCCGCTATGATGTAGTGACCTAGTTAAGTGTATATCTGAACCTTTGTAGGGCCTCCAGTATTTCCAGTCTGTGGACTGCCTTATATCATCATAATCTTTCCGATTTCTAGGGCTTGAGATATCTGTCTTCTGCCTCTTAGCCGCACAAGATTTTGAGCTGGAAAAGCTG
Organism: Phasianus colchicus; assembly: GCF_987193195.1. NCBI lineage: Eukaryota > Metazoa > Chordata > Aves > Galliformes > Phasianidae > Phasianus > Phasianus colchicus. The sequence continues at coordinate 21,630,247 of NC_143438.1, read as the reverse complement.
GCCTCTCACCTGGCCAGTGAGGGTGGTTGACACATCAGTCTAACTAGGTGTGGATCAATAGCAAATATCTGAAGCCAAATTCAAAATTGACTTAGTGTAACTCTATTGTAACTTAGCTAAAGTCCCAAGGTACTGTATTCAGACAGTAGTAGGACAGGATGAACATCTTTGCATTAGAGCTAGTAGAAAGACAAAATGAAAGAAAATAATAAGAAAGTGAAAGGAACATCTGAACATCTCTGTCTCACACATTGGAAGTATTTGGACATGCTATGCATCACTACCAGTCCTATTTAGGAACATGTACATTTCAAACACGTAGGATTTCTGTACCCATGGCTGATATAATTTGATAACATACAAGTGACTGAAGGAAAGTTTTATTTTTAGTTTAATATTTTTCTGCCTCTGACAAAGTGTTCTGAAATCGGATGTCAGCAAATGTCAAATATACTGACTTGCCTGATTTGTTATCATAAAAGCATTGTAACTCATACTGCCATCATTTTCCCACTGAGCATTTTTTTTTCTGGGATTCTTCTAGAAAATGTGAAAATTAATCAGTTGTATGACAGGTTAGTCTAATGGGTTTGATAGTATAGTCCTGTGTAGTATTATTGCTCTGTTGCTTTTCTGTCTGATGCTCAGTTTCTGTTTTATTTCTAGAATACGCTCAATTTCCACAGATAATTCCTGGTGGGTGAAACTCCCAGGAAATACGGTTAGTGTGCTAGCAAGGCTACTCTGTATCACCTTCGAGAGTTTGTGGAGATGAGGGGAGTCCCAAAGCATGAAGAAAGGCAAAACTGCACCCAACTTCCAAAAAAAAAAAAAAAAAAAAGGATCGTCTAGGGATCTGTAGGTCAGTCAACTCCTCTTCAGCTCTCTTCAGCTCTTAGGAAAATCACAGAGTAAAATCTACCTGGGGCTCACTTCTGGTACATGCAGATGAAGGAATTGACTGAGAAGAGTCAGAATGGAATTACTGAGGGTAAATCATGCATGATCTTGACTTTAAGCTATTAAGCTGTTATTATTATAGCTGTTAAGCTATGGCATCAGACTAATCACTGGGAGGAGACCTTCATTGGAAACATGTGAATGATCTGTGACATTTAAATTGGAAGTTTTGTTTATACTTTCTTTAGCCTAGTATCTTTGTATCTTTTTGAAGTTTAGCAGTCACATTCATGTGCTGTGATTTAGTGGGTATCAGTTAAGTTAGTGCTGCCATGTAAGATTTTCTAAAGAATGTAGGTGGGGTTGTATGCAGTTATATTTGTTGACTAAAAATTGAATTACAAAGCTTTCAGCAAGATGAAGTGTCTGAGACGTCCAACTTTGCAATATGTTCAGGCCTCCACTCTGCAGAAATTTTAAATGTAAATAAACTGCTTTGTAGGTACAGTGTGACATCACAGTGTGGTAAAAATGAAGCTTATGCAGCCAGCTCCATATATTATTGTAATAAAAAAGATAAGTTAACAAATACAACATTTTTTTTTTTTCATGATTTTTTTGTGATAGAAGAGAGTTATAATACGATAGTGTAAATGTAAGAAAATCAGCACTCCCTGACACCAAGACATTGCTGGATCAAGGAGTGGAGAACTACTTTGCTTTGCTGTGGTTGTGTATCTGTCTATCTGTCTGTCTTTCTTTTCCTGTTTTTATCTTTTCGATTTTTCTTCTATTCTTTCATTCTTTGTAGTAGCCATTGCCTAACATTGTCTTAGAACTTTTAGCATAGAAATGAAGCCTACCGTAAAGTACTCTTACCTATAGTACTTATAAATCTTTATTAGTAAAATTAGCCAATTTTACCAAGTAAAGTATTAACTGCTGTTAGAAAGTTCTCAATAAAATAATTTGTATTATTATTCTGAGTCTTGGATGGCACACTTTTATTTGCCCAGGAAAATTCCACCTCCTTCAAGAAAAATTCTATGTCTCAGAATAAAAAGGTTGGAGCACTATGATTGCTATCTCCTGCCAATGACATGAATCTCTTGAAAATCACTTTCCCAACAGCTGTGAAACCTTGAACCATTTTACCCAATTGTGATTAGTAGTTTGTGAGCAGAAGTGTTTGAACATGTCCTAACAGAACCACTTTTTGGTTTGGAACTGCTTCAAGGGAAAAGAGAAATTATACTGATACCATTAGAAAAGAAAAGGTCAGATATAACAATTTCATCATTTTGGAAGTTTTAGCAGCATTTTATCAGCATTTTATCAGCATTTTATCAATTTTTGCTTTTTTTTTTTTTTTCCTTTTGCATATTTTTTCCTGTCACTGTAATTTTAATGATTGAATCATTTAAAATGGTATCACATAATTGAAGATATATGTGAGGAAAAACTTTTATGCTTGGAAGAATTCCACTGCTTTCAACTGATAAAGGAATATTGATGAAGTTACACTGACAGTATTTATTGAATTTATGAGATTTCTTGTTTTGTTTTTACAAGTAATGTTAAAATTCACTCCAAAAACTGAAAATAGAAGTTTTTATTTCTGAGAGTAGCATCCCTCACTACCTAAAGAGTTTATTTTGAAGAACACATGAAAAGCTATTACAAAACAAACAGACAAATAAAAAAAACTTTCTAGAAGTATAGTTACTTAATTTTGAGATAGTAATGTTGGAATAAAATCAGCTACTATACAAATGATAGTAACAGAACTTCTATATTTTTCTGTAATATAAAGTTTACAATTCTCTAAGTTTTTATTTTAGTTTTCTCCAAGTGCCTTAGAAAGTTACTTATATATCAGTATAGAGAAGATACTCTGACAGTAGGATGGAATGGTGTGCCCTAATATTGCATATCAAAGAATTGAGAATTAGAACAATACTTACACCTGTAAAAACAAAAATAAATATGGTAAACCTTCAAAATTAAAATAATTTTAATAATAAAGTACAATTAAAGAAAAAGAACAATAATATAATTGAACAATAATATAATTGAAAACCTTGAAAAAGATTTTTTTCATGACAGTTATAGTCAAAGCAGAAATGTTATAAGGATGCAGCTTAAAAAAAATAAATTGTAGACACTTGGAATGGTGTAAAAATAGTTTAATGGTTCATGTAAATCACTGAAAAAAAACCAGCAGCACATACTTTAAATATTTCAGAATGAGTACTACCTGATCCATTTGTTGAACATTGGCTAACCTAGTGAGGTATAAGGTAAGCTTTATACTAAAGGATTTTCTGGGCAGGTCCAGAATGGCAGTGCTCACACCATTGCAACTGACTGAAGAATGAGCCAGGCCAAACAGCAGTCACAGTTGTTCCTTAGCTGCATAATTACAGAGAAACCTACATCCACTGTCCGAAGGACCTTTATATCAAGGCACACAGCATGCAAAATAAACAGGAGGAATTAGAGATCTGCGTGAGATTGCAGGGCTATAATCTCATAGAGACCACGGAGACATGGTGGGACAGTTCAGTAACTGGAATGCTGTCTTGGACAGCTATGTCCTTTTTAGAAAAGGCAGGCCAACAAAATAGGGTGGTAGAGTTGATCTTTATATGAGAGAGCCACTGGTGTATATGTAGGTGAACTTCATCTAGGGATGAATAATGAAATAGAGGAGAGATTGTGGGTGTGAATTAAGGGCAAGTTAACATGCATAACACCATTGTGGGTGTTTACTACAGGCCACTTGATCAGGAGGAGGAAGTTAATGAGACTTTCTACACACAAGTGACAGTTTACAATCCCAGGCACTGGTTCTTGTGGACGGACTTCTACCATAGCATCAGGTAACTTTCTGATGCAGGTGGTGGTGGAGCTAGTGAGAAGTGGTGTGCTGCTAGACCTTGTTCTTACAAATAAGGAAGGGCTGACTGGGGAAAAGAAGGCTGGGGGCACTGTGGGATGCAGTGACCATGAGACAGTGGAGTCCAGGATCTTATGTGGAAGAAACAAGTTGATAGTAGGATTGCAGTCCTGAACATCGGGAGAACCGACTTTGACCTCTTCAAGGACATTCTTGAAGGTATCCCATGGATAAGAGGTCCCAAGAGAGGTGGTCAACACTTAAACATCACTTCTTCTGAGCTAAAGATTGGTAGATCCCCATCAGTAAGAAATCACGGAAAGTAGGCAGGAGACTTGCACAGATGAGCAAGGAGCTCATGAAAAGCTCATAGGGAAGATCTATGGAATGTGAAAAGAGCCTGACCCCTGTAGAGGAATATAGGAACAACATTAGGGTACACAGGGATATGATGAGGAGGACCAAGGCCTACTTGAAATTAATTCTGACTAGAGAATTGAAAGACAAGGAAGACTTTTTAATGTATGCCAATAGCAAAAGGAATACTAAGAAAAATGTGGGCCAGCTGCTGAGTGAGGTGATAACAAGGGATGCTGAGAAGTCTGCTTTGCTTCAGTCTTTACTGCTAAAGCTGCTTGTCAGAAATTCCAGACCTTGGAGTTAGGAAAGAGAGTCTGGAGAAAGGAATATCTGGTCAGAGGTCATGTAGGTAAAATCAACACACACAAATTCATAGGCCCTGATAGGATGCACTCAGAAGTGCTGAGCGAGTTGTCAGGAGTGACTGCCAAGCCACTTTCTGTCATCTTTGGAAGGTCATGGAAAACATGAGTGGAGGTTCTACAAGGGCAAGTGCAGAGTCCTGCATGTGGGGAGGAATAACCATGTACTGTGAGGGTAACAGAGAACTGGAAGGAAAAGGCTGCCCAGGGGGGTTATGGAGTCTTCCTCTCTGGAGATATTCATGACTCACCTGGAATCTTTCCCGTAGATATACTATAGAGAACTTGCTTTAGCTGGGAGTTTGGAGTAGATGATCCCCAGAGATCTCTTCCAACCCTTATGATTCTGAGCAACACTCAGATATCCCACAGTATTAGCTTTACTGTTCTCCCCTGACGTGTTATTTTTTTTACAGTGGTATTCTGTGTCAGCTTCAATAGATTTATTCTGGTTTAATGGCTTGATAAATTGAAATCTGTCTCATTGTACTTTTTTATTGCAAATAAAGTTATTAAAGAAGCAGTGCCTCTTTACAAGTTACTCTAAGTGCTTATCTACTGTTTATTGCATACACCACTAACTGCTTAGCAATTTAAGTCTGAAATATGATGTTTACCTGAAAAAATACAGTAGGTATTTTGTGTACATAAGTTATTTTCTCATACAGTTATTGAACTGCTTACATAAGATCAATTTTGGCATCCGTACCATCTTTCAGCTTATACTTAACTAAACATCTCTTCTTCATATTGCTCTGAAGGATCTTCCTGTAATAGGAAAAAAAAGTATTTGTTATTAAGCATTTGTTATGTAGATGCAAAAAGACTGTTTTCAACTAGCCATGAATATGTTACTTTATAGTTCATAAACATTTCTCCAATGATATTTTGTAAATATTCTGATGAATGTCATTTTCTGTACTTTTATGGATCATGGTACATAATTGCTCATTGAAAACAGAGAGTATTTGTAGAGAATATATTGGAAATAAAGCAAGACTACTGACATATGCCAAAGGCAGTAATCTTTCTCAAATAATAACATTTTATTCTTTTACTTTTCTTTATTGGTTATAGTTGTTAAATGCTGTAGATGGACAGAGAAAATCCTGGGGGTAGCATTTTGTTTAATACTCAGGGGAATGAATACAAAGTGCCAAAGCTGGATTTGAAAATTGATGGGGATAAAAGCAGTAGTAGTAGTAGCTTCTTGTGTAGTAGCTTCTTGTGTTTTATGCATTGTAGTTGGAGGGGTATTGCTTTTGGTGGTTTCTTTTTTTTTATTCACTGATAGGAAGTGCACATAGGTAATTTGTCACTGTTATGTTCACATATTTGATCTAATAAATACTCTACTCATGGGAGACTTCGGATTGTGTAGACATTCATCTCAGTGTCTTCATTTTCTGTTCTTGGCATCATTGCATCAGTCAGATTCACAAACCAAAGGATCAGAAAGAACATCTGGAGGCCAACAAGATCATCCTGTGCCCTGAACAAGGATCACAGATACCTGAGTTATTTCTGTAAGGTGTCTATCCAATCTCTTTTTAAACTTACTCTAGCTGAAGACTCCACATTTTAGCAATCAGTATATTCGATCTGTTATACTAGTGGAAATGTCCTAATGGTATTACCTTCATTGAAATAAGCCATTACAACTCCTTCATTACATGTGCATTAAAAAATACTCTTCAGTCTCTGCAGCAGTCAGTTACACACTTAGAAACTGCTAAGTTTTTAAATATATCCATACCATTTTGCTTCTGATTTCTCCTCTTTAGGCAGAACAGGCATTTCCAAGTGTTTCCTATTGTAGAGGCCTGTGTAACAATGATATGCAGAGAGAATAACAACACAGGAAACAACAGCAGTGCAGTCCTGCTAGAAGAAATTATAGCACAGAAAGAAGTACTTCTAAGATGTAAGCATTGGATAAGTATAGTGCTGGAAAGAGGATTACCTAAAAGAGAAAATATGGCTTCACTCTAAAAGTTACACACAGCTTTAAGTCCTCTATGAAAAGAACACCATTGTTTAAGAATATCTTCTGAGAAGAGATCTCTATGCAGTACTGTTATGTAAGTTGCTAAGGCTGTTTTCCTCCAAGCTTTTATTTCATAGAGTATTGCTGGAACAGCATTCTTTTTAAAGAAAGTATGGTAAGTGATCTTGAACTCTTCATATTTTATCTACTTCAGGTTATCTAGAAAATACAGTAAAGCATAAGGAGCTCATTGTGATGAAAATGATTTGATGCCTCAATGCATAATTTGTCCACTTAGTTTAATGTTAGTCCACATTCTAAAAATGACATACTTAGAGTAAATTCCTGAAGCTAAAATGATTCTCAAAGGGTTGGCTTAGTCACTGACACTCCTGAAAGATTCTGTGAGAGAGAATTAACTATCATGCCAGAGGACTGAGGGTAAAATAAATTACACTATGATTACATACATTCATACACATAAACACATAGGAACACATACACAGATTCTTCTCATGCTTTCTAAGCCTGTTTTAAAGGGAAGCAGACACCTTAATATGCTATTTTTCAAAAGAGTAGAAATAGGAACTTTCCAGAAGAAGAAATGCTATAATTGACGTTGTCTTTCAGTGGGAATATTTTTATCAGAACTATCACAAAATGTATCTACTTCATCAACGTTGATCCCTAAATGTTCTATGGGAACATATGGGAACAACTGACCCAAAAAATTGAGAGTCATATTACTTAGTGATGTGCAACTATGGTGGAAGCAAATCCCTAGCTGAAGGAGACCACCACCTAGTTTTCCTGAGTGCTCTTTTACATAAGAGGGAATCTCTTGTCAGTAAGTCTAGCTACTTATAGATAATGCATTGAATTTAACAACTTAGAGAAATACAATGCTACTTTTTTTTGTTTGTTTGTTTGTTTGTTTTGTTTGTTTGTTTAAACATGCCATCAATGACATAGCACAGAGAAACAATTCCAGAGGTTATATTGACTATGTTAGCTTTTGTTGCCTTTTCCTGATAATCTTGATTTTACCTCCTTAACAAATTTCATAAATTTACAGAGATATTTGTATTCTGGCAAAGTAATAAAGAAAAAATATGGATGTCTGAAATTCCATAAAAAAGATTAATCTATGGCCACTATAATTTTATTCTCCCAGGTCCAATTATATGTAGCTACCTGTCTTATGAAAAAGTATTTTCTTTTTTTCAAGTGCCATTACTTCTAGAAATAATGTGGTAGGGAAGATGAATGGAATTTCTACATTTCCCATATGCTTTACATGCATAATGTTATAATTAGAAAGAATCTTTTAGAGAATTATTATTGTTTTGCCCTGTAGATCTCTAACTAAAATTTTTCTCATATGTCTGGTTTCTCTCTCTTCTATATTCTTTACTAAATTTAGCTCCCAGTGAAAAAAAAATAGTGATTAATAGATTAATAGTAACATGAATAAACCTCTAGATTATTTAAATGTAGAATGACCAATCAGAAAAAAATTTCCCCATAGGCTTCTAAAGAGTGAAAAAACTTCTTTTTTTTTTTTTTTTGCTAGTGATTTCATTTTTGATCCTATTCTCAAAAGTAGATCTATTTACCCACAGAATTTTTAAGAAGCACTATTCCAAGAATTACTCATTACTCTTCCTCACCAGTTATCCAGCTGTCACTTACCAGAAGGAAGCATCGTTAGAAGTTCTAGAGATACCAAGATGAATAAAAAGCAAGTCTCCAACATATGAAAAACACAACATCAAAAATAAATCAGTATGTAACACAGCCTTACAGACTAATGGAGAAATGCAAGGAGTAAAATATGTGCAAATGTGCAGAAATTACTACATGTATCCTTACATATGAAGGAAGAAAACATAAATCTCAACTTCCTATCTACTTGGTAAAGGACTCAGGATACCAACAACTGGTCATAAACGCTAATCTGACAGATTGCCTGAAGTTTAAGTGGATAAGCTTAACACCAGAAAAAAGTTAGTTACTAAAAAGTTTGTGTGTATTTCATTTTAACTGTATGTAAGGAAAAGTGCTAGTGTAGCTCCCACTGAGATGACAGTCATTCTTTGATAGGATGGTTAAATCTTTATATGGCATATTCCTCTTGCCAATAAATTTTTAAGTATAACAAATTGGTAGAAATTCAAGCAACCTTTTCTAGAACTTTGGATGCAACAGTGAAAATTACTGTTTTATACATTACATTTAAGTGTGCATTTACCAGTTCATGAAATTTCTTGGACAGTTGAATTCACTGATATTTAGTTTATGGTGTCATAACTTCTTTGTGGATACATGATCAAGCACATAAGTTGTCTGCACAGGTTGTGGAATTCCTGTCTTTTGCAATATTTAAAATATGACTGATTTCAGCCTTGAGAAACCTCATTTAGGCAACCCTGCTCTAAGTAGGTGCATGGACTAGATGATGTAATAGATGAAGTTACAGACTTCATCTGGTGGATAAAGTGCCTGACAAATTTGGTGACCTTCTACAATTAGAGCATTTTTGGATAAGGGAAAAGCAACTGGCGCTATCTACCTGGACTTGTGCAAAGTATTTGACATAGTTCCACACGATATCCTTGACTCCAAGGAGACGAGAATATGGGGTTCTGGGGTCAGTACTGGGTCTGGTCTTTTTCAGTATCTTCACTGACATCCTTGATGAGGGGATCCTCTCCACCCTCAGTAAGTATGCTGATGATACAAAGCTGGGAGGAATGGCTGACACACTAGAAGGCTGTGCTACCATTCAGCAAGACCTGGACAGACTGAGGAACCGGGCAGCAATAAACCAAATGAGGTTTAACAAGAGCAAGTGCAGAGTCTTACACCTGGGAAGGAATAACCACAAGTATCAGTACAGGCTGGGGCATGACCTGTTGGAGAGGAGCTCTGCGGAGAAGGACTTGAGGATCCTGGTGGGTGACAGGTTGATGATGAGCCATCAGTGTGCCTTTGTGGCCAATAAGGGATCCTGGGGTGCATTAAAAGGTCATGGGAGGTGATCTTCCCTCTCTACTCCGCCCTGGTCAGGCCTCACCTAGAGTACTGCATCCAGTTCTGGGCTCCCTGGTACAAGAAGGATAGTGATCTTCTGGGTACTGTCCAGTGGAGGGCCACAAAGATGTTAAAGGCCTGGAGCGTTTCACCTGTAAGGAAAGGCTAAGTGACCTAAGTCTGTTCAGCCTTGAGGAAAAAAAAGACACAGAAGTGATCTTATTAATGGTTATAAATATCTTAAGTGTGGGAGTCAAGGAGACATGGTCAACCTCTTTTCAGTGGTCTTTGGGCACAGGACAAGGGTACCAATATACAAAGGAACTTCTTCACAGTAAGAGTGGCGGAGCACTGGAACAGGCTGCCCAGGGAGATAGTGAATTCTCCTTCTCTGGAGATATTCAAGACCTGCTTGAATGCCTACCTATGCAGCCTGCTGCAGGGGGACAGCAAACAACACACAGTTCAACAATGAAATCCCAAACATAAATACAGGTTAGGTGACAAGAGGATAGAGAGCAGCTCTGCAGAAAAGGGCTTGGGAGTACTGGTATGGATATGGTGTGTATGAAAATAGTCCAGATGTCCTTAGAGATGTGCAGATGTGGGGCTGAAAAATGTGAGAAGTAAGAAAGATTTGAGAAAGAGTATTTCATTCTGTGCTTAAAAGACTATAATCCCCAAATTTAGAAACAAGGTAAATTGGATAATAAACAACAGTCTAGGTTTGCAGAAAAAAAATGAGAATACCTATTTCAGCTTCAGTGAAGTTGATATGTGATAAAAGAGAGGAAAGTCAACAAAAATGAATACATACCAGAGCTAGAAATTGTTGATGATTCACAAGTCAAGCAGAGGCACAACAAGAAAATGCTATAATTACAAAGCTAAGGACAAGAAAACATTTTCAATTAAATTATGAGGGAAACCTTAGCTTTTGTATTGTTTTCCAGAACCTTTGTACTACTATTGTTTTACTAAGAAAACTGTTAAAATGTAATGAAATCTGGAATACCAGCAGTGATATAGAGCTTATATCTAAATGGTAACTGCAATGAGTTTTACAGGTGGCTCTGAAGCAACATTAACTCTTAATATACCATTGAACATTTAGACATGCAGAAGAATACTGAGAGATTTCCATAAGTGGTGTTAAAAATGTAAAAGATGACACAGGTAGTAACCAGTCACTTTTCAATCTTAAAACGTAGACTTTAACACTACCAGTTTGTATTTCTTGATATGGGATGCCATGCAGAGAGGCCCTGATAGACTCGAGCAGTTGGCCTAAGTGAACCTCATGAAGTTCAACAAAGCCAAGTGCAAGGTCTTTCACCTGGATTGTGTCAACCCCCACTATCAATACAAACCAGGGGATGGAAGGCTTGAGCACAGCCCTACTGAAAAGGATTAGGGGAAACTGGGGGATAGCAAGCTGGACATGAGCCAGCAATGTGCCCTTCCAGTCCAGAAAGCCAACTGTATCCTGGGCTGCAACAAAAGAAGTGGTCAGCAGATTGAGGGGGGTGGCCCTGCCCCTCCACTCTGCACTGGAGAGACCTCTCCCCCAGAGTACTGCATTCAGATGTGGAGTCTTCAATACAAGAGAGACATAGACCTGTTGGAGTGTGTCCAGAGAAGGACATGGAATGGAACAGGCTGTGAGAGCTGGGGCTGTTCAACCTGGAGAAGAGAAGTCTGTGAGGAGCCCAGATAGTGGCCATTCAATATCTAAAGGGGAGCTACAGAAATGAAGGAGACAGACTCTTGAGCACAGTCTGTTGTGATAGCATAAGGGGATATGGTTTAAAACTAAAATAGGGGAGATTAGATTGGACATAAGAAAAAAATATATATGATAAGGGTAGAAAAGCACATGAACAGATTGCCCAAAGAGGTGATGGCTGCACCATTGTTGTGATTTAACTTGACAGGTATCTCAGCACCACTTAACTGTTCCCTTCCAGTGAGATGAGGGAGAGAATATAATAAAAACAAAACAAAACAAAACAAAACAAAACAAAGTAGAACTTAAGAGTTGAGATTAAAACTATTTTCTAAGACAGAAAAGGGAAAGGAAAATAATCATGACTATATATATATATGTATGTATATTACAAGTAGTGCAAAGGAATTTCTCACTATTCCCTGACTGATGCCCAGTTAGCCCTCCAAGCAGTGGAAGAGAGCAAGAACTCCCAGTCCCTTCAAAACTCCACTTACATGGTGTTACATGGTATATAATATCTCCCTTGCCAGTTTAAGTCAGCTGTCCTGCTCTCTCACAGCTCTTTGGTCCTTTGCTGTGAATGGCCTTGGCTTTGTACAACACTGCTTAGCAGTCACTATAAATAATGGTGTGTTACCATCATTGTTTTTCTTTTAGAAACAAAACATAGCATTGTATCATACACTCTGAAAAAGCAGTTCCATCACAGCTAAGAATAAGACATCCATCCCTGTAGACATTCAAGGCCAGATTGGACCAGGCTCTGAGCAACCTGGTCTAGCTGTAGGTATTCATGTTCACTGCAGGGAAGTTGGACTAGATGACCTTTAATCCCTTCCAACTTAAAGTATTCTGTGATTCTGATTCTATATCACAAATGAGATAGATTAGCAGGGAAATTTTGAAAGCTAAGATGGAAAGCATTCCTTTAGCAGCTTAGATACTTAATCGTTGTTGTGATATACCTGACAACAAAGGTAAAGTAACTTGAAATATGATATTTTCTAAATTGTCAGATGTTATTTTTGAAAGAACTAATTCAAATTCTTCAAGTTATCCCTCTACCAATTTCCCCCATCAATCTAAACTTTGAAAAACTTATTTCCAGTTCCATGTGCAATTTAATACTGATTCTGAACAATTCTAATTCATTATTGTACCTTGACAAATAATAATGTTGAAACATTTTTTTAGAAACTACTCTTTTCTCATAATGGTTTTATTAAAAAAAAAAAAAAAAGATACAGGAAGTCACTGCTGCGAAAAGCAACAGTGCAAAATTTTAAATCCAATTATTATGTGTAATTTGTAAACTTAACATTATTTTCATTTCACTGCTGGATTATATTGCACTGTATGTCATCAGTAAGTACTACAGGAAGAGTTCATCAAGAATCTGTTGTGTCTGGACATGAGATCATCAAATAATAATAAAATCCTTTAATTTTCAGTAACAGTATTGAGTCATTCCTTAGCCAAGGTAATTTTAATAGTTATGATAAAAGTACAGAAGGAATAATAAAACAAAATATACATTGCATACATTATATTGTAGAGCACAAAGAACTATAAGCTTATACAAATTCAGATTTAGAAGATTGGATAGATGATGTGCTCATGTACAGGGAGCAATATATATATATATAAACAATACATATATAATATATAATATTAATATATGTATTATATACATACATATATATAAAATATATATCATATATATAATATATAAAAAGACATAAACAGAGAACAAATAGATAGTGATAGACAAACATATCATACTCTCCTATAAGAATGTCTATAGTTTTGCTGTTAGCTTTCTGAGAACCCACCAAGAGATGAAGAGCAGAAACAGACCTGCTTGTTCGGATCACCTCTTCTTCTTTTAGAATGTCAGTGATTGTAAAGGGTGTGTTGGGAAGTTGTCCTCACTATCATTCTGCAGGAATCTTTACTTGTGTACTGGTTTGGTCAGATACAGTTAATTTCAGTCATCATAACACGTATGTTGCTGTTTTGGATTTGTGATGCAAACAGTGTTGAAAACACAGGAATGCTTCAGTTGTTGCAGAAGAGTACTTAAACAGAAACAAGGTCATCTCTGTTTCTCATGCTTGCCCAGTAACTGAGAGTACTCAGCCAAAACAGCTGATTGCAACTGACCAAAAGGATATCTCATATCATATAACATTGTATTTAGCAATATGTGAGAAAGATGCAGGAGGGAGGGGAGACACTTTAGAGTTATGGTGTCTGCCTTCTCATGTAAGTATTACGAAGCCCTGGTATCCTGGAAGTGGCTGAATATCTGCTTGCTTATGGAAAATAGTGAATGATTTCCTTACTTTTCTTTGCTTGTGAATGTAACTTTTTATTCACTGATTAAATTGTCTTTATCTCAACCCATGAGTTTTCTCATTTTTCCTTTGTTATTCTCTCCCCTATTCCACTGTGGTGATCATCTTATTGAATTTCTGTTAAAAGATTAAGTCTCTAAAAGCTTTTTCCAGGATTTTGTGTCTACTATAAGTACTTTTATTTCACTTCAGTTAATATAAGAAATTTGACTTTATACATTATATGACAAACAAACGTAGGGTTTTTTTTTTTTTTTTTTTTTTTTTAACTTTGCTTTTTCCACAGCAAATACAATGACAGATAGTATTGATAGATGGTTGGGACTAAGCGTATTCACAACTCTGCAGCAGATTGTCATTTTACTTAAAATGATATACATCTGCATTTATTTAACTTTCTCATTAAGATAAAAGTACACTGAATGGTCTTAGAGAGATATTAAGTAACTACTCAATTAAACTCAAATAATCTAGATCATTATAGATGACTATAAACATGTATTCCAACAATTTTTGAATGCTTTCTTCTGCAAGCACAATTTACTAAACTTCTCATGGGAATGCTTTCTTAACTGCCTTCTTAACAGCTGGCTTTGTTAAGTCCATGTCCTTCCTTGTCCTCTTCTCTTAGTATCTTTCTTTGTTTTATGTTCACAATATAACCGTACATAATGACATTAACCTTGCCTCTCAGTTCTTAATATTTTTGACAATGAACTACATACCAGGCCATCTTGCATCATTAACCACTTTCTATTTGTTCTGTGGTTGATCTCAGCCTTTACCATCCTCTCTCTAATCTGTCTTTCCCAAAACTTTTATTTCTTTTCTACAAGGAGCATCTGCAGTACTTTTTTTCTTTTTTTCTTTTTTCTTTTTTTTAAGCCAAGTGCCAGACTCTGAAAGGAAAACTAAAATAATGTAATGTAATGTGACATGTAGATTCTGATTTTATATAATTTAGAAGAAAAAGTCACAAACTCGAACTGATAAGATTTCATGTTTCTCAATGAAGAAGAAGCGATAGTGGAATGGAATCACTATGCACACTATGAAACTAGATTTGCAGAGACATGCGATCTCATATATTCAAATGTTTAAGGAGAGTTGTCCATTTCTTTAAGAAGGAGTACTAGAAGTACAAACAAGTATTCCCTTGCAGAAAGATAATGCACATAATAAAATATCAAGATTAACCTACAATATTCCATTGATAATAAAGACGTAAAAGAAGCATATAGCAAGTGAAATATATATCAGATGACTAAGAGTAAACAGAAAAATCCACCAGTAGCATTTAGAAACAAACTAAAAAAGACCAAAACACATTGAAATGCAGCTAATTAATATGTAGAATATTGACAAGAAAATTATAAAATATAATCACACAAGGAGTAGCAGGAAGTAAAAAGAAAAAAGGTGATCTGCTCTTCAGTAGAAAGGGAAGTCTACATCAAGAAGGGTAAACTAATTATTGCTGTTTTTGCATAGATTGCTGGTATACTTAATATTTGTATCATATATATCACATCTCACAATACGTTAGAAACATCATGTGTGCAGAAATAATCCACTGCAAAAAGGTACAGAATGGAAAGCAGCATGGGGAAGTGGTGGTTCCACAGAACAGGAAATAAGAGCTTTAAGCTCACAAGACAGATAGGCAAGGAAGCATTTAGATATATAAAAGATAGCTACAGTAAAGAAAGGTAAGATTAAAAATTAAAAAGAAAAAATAATTTAAAAAAAGTTAAACCATTAAGAAAAACTGTTATCAAGTAAGAATGAATGATTGGAAGATGTATTTTAAGAGATCTGTTGATTCACCAGTAATGATGCCAGAAGGCTTTAAGAACAAGCTAGATATCCCTTTGCAATTAATGACATAAATAAATATGCTGGATGCTAACCCAGGATGAACTACTGCAGGCCTGTAATTCTTTATCTTTAAATTATTGTGGTACTAAATATATGAGGAATTTTTCATTAATGTTCACTAACTACTTGAGATGTTATGGGCAGACTATATAATTAATCTTTCCTCTGACCTTGAATTCATGCATGGTTGACTATATATAGTATATATTAATATAGTATAGTATATGTTAGACTATACATAAATATATATTAATAGCTCAGATATGATGAAATTGGACCATTTTCCCTAACACTTTTATTTCTAGAGTTACCTAGTTTACACATAGTAACAAAATTGAAGTGGTAGGTATTTCCTCATTGCTACATCCACTTTTTCCAGAAAATAGTTTGCATACTGAATGTAACACCTTCAGTTTCTTGTTCCAACATGAATCATGGGAATGAAAGAAAAAGCATTTGTGTGTTTCTAAAGGAAAAAAAGAAAAAAGAAAAAAGAAAAAAAAAAAAAAAACAAAAAAACTATTTAGCTACAGCTAGTGACAAACATTCCTGAACAATGAAAAGTGTGAAGATCTCTTACTGCAGAAAGGTTTTCAGAAATTGCACGAGATTTTGGTTTTATCTTGTGTGTGGAGAAGAATAAAATAGCAATGTGTCATGGTCCTTTTTAACACACAGGCATTTAAGATTCTTGATCTTAATATAAAGATATGTTTTCTTTCCTAATAGTTTACAGAGTGGATGTCTCAAGAGCAAAGCTTTTCTTTCCTCATGTCTCTTTTAAAACAATAAAACTTGATTCATGTTATTTTCAAATGCGGAACTGAATTGCACAACATAAGCAGAATTCTTTTAGAAAAGATTCTATCATTTGGATCAACTTCAAGTTCGCTTTTCTATTAGTAATTCATACATTTTACTACAAGCAATTGTTTGTGGATTCTATCTGCATACAAGAAAGACAAATTTTCCTTAAAGCTATTCCATTTCTCATTTTGCATTTCATTTTTATATTGTCACTACTGCACCTTATATGCAACTGTTTTTTCTTGTGATTGTTCTCACTATGTAAAATTTGACTATAGCAAGTATTTTTGATGAGCTCAAGGAGGAAGAAAGAATGAAGATTTGTATCTAAGGGAATGTGAAATAATATTTTTATATCAACCAAATTTGAAAGTTTGTTTTTTACTGTTTGAAAAGAGTAAGCCCAAGGCACACATTTTTTATTTATAAAATTTATTTTGTAGGGACACATTCAGCATGATTTTTCTTCTGTCACCAAGTCTCCTGGTGTTCAACTCCCTTCAAACTATAAGGTTGCCTGTGCATGTTGTATTCTCTAGACTTGGAAATATCAGAGTACATTTGGTATCCAATAGGAGTAAGCTAGAACATCAACTGTTTCATTATTTAATTGTACCTTACTTGTCTTTGCTCAATTACTTCTCATTTCTACAACCTTCTCTTCACATCTCTAAAGCTGACAGATATTAATCTATGGCTTTTTAAAATCTGTATTTTAAATGGGGGGAAAAAATGTAGCTATCAATTCCTGCTTTCTAAATCTCTTAAAATGCAAGAGTGGAAACTGCTACAGAGATAATATAGCATTTTGTCTGGCTACAGACAAGGAATATGTCTAGAAGATCTTCTGCCCATCATGCTGAGGTATCCATGACGCAATTAGGTTACAGTGATGTAAAACAAAGAGTTCTTCTGTTGTGCTTTTTCAGTGGATGCAGATATGGGGAGGACTTCTGTAGAACTTCACAGAAGGTTTGTTGGTTCTGTGCTTTAGGTATCAAATAAAGATTATCTTGTCTGGACCCCACAGAAATACAGATTCAAAATTAAACTTAAAAAGTGCTAAATTACATTAAAAACATTATAAATGCAGAATGACTATCATTTGACAGGTTAGTATTAGGCACAACTGTCAACCATTGACTTGAACCTGTGTCTAATTGAAACTAACCTGGAGACTTGCACCATGCTGCAACCATAGACTCAACTAAAGTGGGCTACAGTAGATCTTTGGTTGAGGCTCCAGCAGTATGATGACATCAGCTCTTGAGGGTTAAAATTACTCTAATACTTATACTTAACAAATTTACTAATCAAATGTACTATAAGTATTAAGGCCTAGTATCAGTTGCATTTCAGCTTCAGTCAGGGAACTAAATTGAAGTTGAAAATATGGAATCTAACATACAGGTATTTCATAAGTCGCAATTTCTTTTCTCTCCCTTCTTTTATCTCTTTCTCCACCCTGTAGAAGATGGCCCTATTTTATCTCTTGCTTCTTCTTCACTCCCTTATACTCATTTCTATTCTGACTTATTATGTCACATCACAAACACCCATGGGAAAGAGGTAGAGAAGAAAAAGAATAGGAAAAGACTGCATAGGTATTACCACTTTCTGTTCTACATCTTAGAAGATGGTCTTAAAATGCAGTTTTATGATATGAACTGGTGGTTCATATCATTTAATTCACTTTGTAACTAGTAGGAATTGGAATGCTTGTTCTCTTCAAATAGATACTTTATTGGAGTCCCTCATATATAATTACTTGATTAACAAGTGTCCATCTCTTTTGTTTTGTAGGAACAATTTCAAATCATTTTATCTAATTCAATTTCACCCCACCTTTTTTTTTTCCCCTTCCCCCCCCCCCCCCCCCCCGTTTCATCAGTTCTGCCATTTCTGATTTCTTTTATATGGTTAGGAATTTTTCAATTTCACATCTGTGCTATGTTTAATAATGTCTCTAATTTAATAAAACTCACTCTCCCTTGAGCTGTTAGCTGTCCAGTTCTAGTATGAATAGAAAATGTGACTTTTCTAGAAGGTCTTACTAAAGAAATACCAATGACACATTAGCAAAAACTGTTATATAATTTCATATAATGACCTTAGCTATGGTCCAGCAGTAGCCTGTGCTTGTCACCTTCCGTCCTGTGATAATCGCACATTCCTGTAGCACTGATGATCTTTTTTGACATTGACATTGAATAATCTGTGTATCTTTCTAATGAAATAATTTCTTGACACAGGAATTAAGTGTATATTTCTGAAGTAATAGGATATTCATGTCATCTTTCCTAGCCATGAAATTCCACTGTTACTGCTGCTAGAAAAGAAGAGCAATGAACACCCGTATATCTGGAAACTTAACATATATGCTTTTATTTCCACAACAGGGAATCTGGCAGTTGATCATGCTCGATGTGCTCGATTCATCTTGAGTAGTATCCAGAGGCTCTGCAGTAGTTTAAACTCTCCAGCTACATTTCCTGTTTCTTCACACTGCCATGACCAATTCAAACTGAGCAGTGAAGATTTCAAAGGACAGAGAAGTATCGAGTACAAACTCACTTCTAGAAAGTTTTCTCCTCAGTGATGCACATAACTGGGAGTAGGGAAATGGGACTCCAAAATGGTTGCCTTTGGCAAAGGATACAAGATGTAGCGGAGTTAGAAAAGCAGGGAAATATCTAGTTTTGGAGTTCTTTAGGGTGAATTTGTGAATACAAAATTGTTGGAATAAATAAGCTTTTTATACAGCCATTATTAATTCCTGTCCTGTAATTAGTTACGTCTGAAGTAGAATATTTTAATTAAAATATATTAGTTCCTGGCCCTCTCTGACCCTTAAAGATGCTGAGTTCTGGAGAGAATTTTGTGAAAGTACCTTTCCTTTTACAATTTCCTAAATTTATGCTGGTAGGGAGGAAATATGTAGTGGCAATTTTATGAAAACAATATTAATTTTGCATTATAACAGCTAAGTATGCATTTGTTTTTCTAGCAATTCTGGAATTGGTTAAAGGAAATAAAGCCTTGATGTGTGCAATATTTTTTTTCCAGGAAAAACATGTATAAAAGTAAAAAAGCAAAAAGTGATATGTGTATCACCTGTTAGTTTAAAAAATAAAATCATTATTGACTATAATTGCATTTCCTCCTCTATTCACACTTTGGTTTTAACCCTCAGCTTTTTTTTTAAGTAGGTGTATGTAGGAACAAAATAAGGCTGTACTTAATTCTATATGCCTACCAGCAGCAGGAAATATTTTGTTTAACAGACCTGCTAATTATCTGCAAAAATTTAGTTAATGCACTTGAAATACAAATTCCCTGAAGTGACCTGCTGTGGTTTAAACCAGTTATAAGCTCATTAGCATTTGTCCTTACTCTCATAAACTGAAGGCAATAGGTAAGGAGAAGAAAAAAATAAGAGAAAAAAAAAAAAAAAAACCAGTAAAAATAGACGTGTTTCAGCCATGTGTTGGACTGTCTCTGTCAAACTGTTAAAAATTCTGTGTCTTCTCCCCCCTTCCTTCCTGCCTGCCTCTTCAGTAAATATGGTAACTGACGATTATTTCTGTGGGAAGTCTAGTGATGGCAGAAATTAGTTACAAAATCACCTAGGCCTCACGCACTAACAGGAAAATGAATAGTATCCAATTATCATTATTTCCAAAAGAATAGCTGAAAAAAAAGAAATTCTGTCAAAAATGTGCTAGTTTTTCACTGCATATACACCTGCGCTTTTAATAGATATCTTCAAATTTTGTGCCTTTAGTGAGTAAGAAATAATGAAGATATTGGCTTTTACATCTTTGGATATAACAGAGACAAAAAAGAAGCCCAAATATAGAATAATAGTGTTAAGTGTCAGTAATAGTTCACAATGATGAAGGACATTGAAATTGTCTTTTAGGTAAGCAACATATGGATACTCTTTGATCTGTTTTTCATGTGCCTACAATGAATATTTTTAATGTGATGCAATGCACATCACATGCATTGTATACAACAGATTTGTAGTAAGCATCATATAATTAATATGATTCAAATATCATAGAACATCCAGCAAAATAGTGGAAAATAATTTTAAGAGAGCGACAGAGAAAAAAAGGAAACAATGATCTTCTCTTCCTATTCTCAGACAAACAGCAGATCTCCAAAAGGACATTAAATTCTGTATGCACCAGAATAAGTCTAAATCTTATTTGCTAGCCTACACAACATACTTCTCAGGGGGAAAAAAAGAAAAAAGAAAAAAAAGAAAAAAAAGTTTTTTACTTTCAGTTTAAAGAAAAAGAGAATGTGGAGGAGAAGGAAAAGTGGAGAAAAAGGAGAATTAGAAAGAGGAGGTGGTAAAGGATGCAGAGGATGCAGTTTTGCTAGTCAAAGTATAAACTGTAAAGAAAGCTGCAGGAATCTATTTTCCTATAAGGATAAAACCTGTGGACTAGTGCTGGTCAGTGAATGGAGTGGTAAAGAGTAGATCAAATTACATATTTTAAAATAATGTCAATTTGAAATATATTGGTAGAAATGGTGGTTGCATTTCATGAACATTAGAAAGAGCTAAATCAATGTCAAAATTTTTATCACAATAATATTTATTTTAGCTTAATAGTCTTACTTCAGATCAATTTTTATTTTATTTCAATTTCATATATTTGCAGCAATTACATGTCTGCTCAGACCTGTCTTATTTGCTTGAGCCAAAAAGATGTCAATAGACAACATTTGACAGAAACGATTTCAGTACTTATAGCACTTAGCCAAAGAGCTTACTGACCCAATCTAAATAACAGTTGTTCACTTTTTGTTTTCAAAATTCAATTTTTTGTAGTTGATACTTCACAAAAATATAAATTTGAGTTTCTTGTAAACCTGCAGTCTTCTGCACCAGCTTCAGCATTTTCTAACTAAAAATACTGCACAGCATACTACATGAAGAGATAGTTTGTCAAGTGGTATGATACCTAGAAATATATAGAAATGAAGATAAAATTCCATATAACTTATTTCTTAAATTTACTTGATCTATCTAGCAAATTTTAAAATGTTTTTGTTAGATCGTTTGTGTTTTAAATCCCTTCCCTTCCCCTCTTCACAAACATACACAGGCTTTATTAATGAATAAAAAAATATAGTTTTTTAAAGCTAGAAAATAGAGAAAAAAATTCACATCTGTCACAGAAGACTTCAGGTGACATCTCATAATTGAAAACAGAGTGGCTACTTTTACAAAAGTCTGCAAATAAAGGTCCAGCTCCACTGAGTTTTGGCAGCTATCTCAATTTTTATCTTCAAAACCACAATAAGGTTCATATTTTGTTTATATTTGGAAAACAAATACAATTAAAAACACCATTTTATGCACTTTTCCATTTGAAATCAAAAATAGAAGACTTTGTTGCACAATCATTTCTGTAAGCCTTGAAAAGAAGCAAAAATTGGATGTCACTAGGTTTCCAGATGCAATGACTTTAACACATCCTGAGTCACAATCTCTCTATTTTCAATTGTATTTTCTTAGATATTGTTTTGAGTGAGAATGATTCTGCTTTTGTTGGTTTCTTTAAGTCCACTGAATTCAAATCACACACGTCTGACAGAGGTCAAAGGGATGGGCATAAAACTTCTCTAAATAGACAAAAATAAAATAACATGTGGACAAATACTGTGCATCTCCCCTAATCTGAGATCATTTCTGAAATGAAATCAAATCCAGTCATTTAAAGGAGATAATTGTTCACATCTTGTGCTTTCCAAACTCAGAAGAATGGAAATATTGTAAAAGAACAGCTCTTGCTAGTAGAGTTTCTGTAAGCAAGTACTTAACTTTCCTGAACCTTCAGGAAAATTAATTAGAGTGACAAATTTGCTTAGTTTAATCTCGTTACCTTCTTACTTGGAAAATTCAGCAGGTTAATAAAGATAAATTAAGTAAAAAAAAAAAAAAAAAAGCTTAAATCACTGTCCACACAAGGATTTAGCACAGTTAACATATCAGTCTTAAATTCACACCTCAACTTCGTTTGTATTGATTTTTTGTATATCTATCTACTTTGTAGGGGTAAATCTACTTTGGGGGGCAATACTGACTACATAATATTGAATTTGTTCTATGTGCTTTAATTGTTATATCACATCTCATCTAATCTATGACTAGATGACTAGATTTGATTTTATTTTAAGGGAATAAAATACTGAACATCATAGGTAATACTGAAAGAGACGTGGGTCAGCAAGAAGATGAAAACAGAGTAAGTAAGCTATTCTTTCAGAAGGTAGTTATACATCAGCTCAAAATTATGGGATATAAACTTACTAATAATGCCTCATTACTACAACCTTGAAACATAAGGGTATAAATGAGCATAAATATCCACTGAATTTGAGAAATTTCTGGAATGTGTCAGAGTTAGAAAGGCAAAAGAGAAAAGAGAAATAATACTTATCAAGTGTAGCCTTTCATACTTTAGATATCAACACTTGTATCAGATAAAAAAAGAAAATGTAAAGAAAGCTATTTCATATTTTTAGCTAAAATTGATACATTTGGTCACTTCATATTTAGTTTAAAAAAAAAAAAGAAAGAAAATAAAGCAA
Organism: Phasianus colchicus; assembly: GCF_987193195.1. NCBI lineage: Eukaryota > Metazoa > Chordata > Aves > Galliformes > Phasianidae > Phasianus > Phasianus colchicus. The sequence goes on along the minus strand of NC_143438.1, from coordinate 21,607,323 downwards.
AGACAACACAATTCACATACAGTTTTCTTAAGATAAAGAATAAGTAACTGAAAGGAAAGTAGTTTCTCTTAAGGAATATATTTTCATTTTAATACTGCTTTGAAGCCACAGGGGAAAAAAAATAGTGAAATGATTCGTGAAAACAGGAATTCTTCACCGAAATCTGAGATGCATTTGAGTCATCATTGTTCCAACAGTAGGAAGATGTAAGAAAACAGAAATTATTAAGGCTTGAATAAATGTTGTTTGCAAATGGTGATCTTTTCCAGTTATGAACATTTCAGCAGAAAAGAGTTTAAATACAAGGATTTATATTAGTTTAGTTTTAGTTTACTAGAATAATGAAGGTCTGTGAGCATTAAAGCAGTAGATAATAAAAAGAGTGCTTTCTGCAGCCACAGTAATGTTCAGAAGTAGTAGCAGTCATTAAGGTTTCAGCTGCTGTGTTCCAAATGTATGAAATATGAATTTTATGTAGCAGAACAGTATTAATCTGAATGGTATATAATCAGCTTTACTATCTACCATAAACTTTGTATGAAATCACAACACTTTTTAAACAAAGTAGGAGCGTATAAGCAGTCTGTAACTTTTCCAAAACCTCTGAGAAAAGCAACTTGTGCACAAAGGTCAGAAAGCTTAGAGGACTCTCCCACACTTGGCAGAGAAAGTGCATCAGCACCTGAGGGCACATCAGCACTTACTTGAATGCTTGAAGTTGTTAATGAGCATCTCACATAGCAAGGAGTTGGTCAGTCTACGAAAAACTACCCCAAAATGCAGCTGCTTGAATTCCCAAAATTACTACTGCATCAAGAATATTGTTTTGTTACAATTATCAGGTCTGGCCTCTACTATCTTCAGATGTGTCTAAAAATGTCTTGTTCCCTGCCTATGGTCTGATAATCCTTCCTGTTTTGATAGTGTAAGCAAAGATGCCTTGGCTACCTCCTATCTACTACTGGGGCCTCTACCATCAAGTTACAATTCCCCATCCTTCCGGAAACATTAACAAAAGAATATTTTTTTTCACACACACGAAAAAAAATAATAAAAAAAAGGAAACATGCAATGTGTGTGCTAGATGTTCATGAAACATGTAGGCAAAACTGTTCTAAGAGGAACTATTTACAAAGTGCTACAACTTCTCTACCACGTCTCTCATTATCCCACTGAAGTTGAGGGAAGATGTCTTTGTCAGCAGAAGAAAACACCACGTGTCATAGGCCTCCCCATCCCATTTCCTGTGAAAACTGTAATTTCAAATCCCTTACCAAAATGTGTACAAATTTCTTCTCCACAACAGTCCATGTTTTCTAAGATTGGTATGGTGGATTGTAAATATCTCAATGACACTGAAAAACATGAACAAGTTGCAAGAATGGACGTGACAGAGTACATTATGTGAAATAACAATAAATGAGGTTAGGATTATTATAAAAAGTATAGAACTTGTCAGTTATCCATTTTGCCTTTTTTTGTTGATTATTTGTTTTAGGTTTTCCTTTGTTTTTCCAGTAATATCAGAATGGTAGAGAATCTGAGCACAAGTCTGCTTATCAAAGACATCCAGGGACCTGAGATTTGGAGCATTAAAGATTAAAATAACAAAACAGGGGAAAAAGACCTGGAAGCTTAGTTTATGGAGGGATTATGGAGGGATTACTCACAGTAGCTGCCAAAAAAACAACAATCTAAAATGTAACTAAGCCATTCTAGATCAAACCTAACTGTGCAGTTATTCACAAATAAACCTCATCTGGAAAAGATATTTTAAGCAGCCTTTTGCACAGAGATTCGCAAAATATTCAGCTAGTCTTAACTGCAAATTTCTATTTTAAAATATCTCTAATTACTAATCTTCTAGAGGATTTTGGGGCACATCAGGTTTTCAGGTTTAGGTGATACATTAGCCTTTGTGTTTCAACACCACCTTCATGATCTATCATGTATGTTTTGGCCTATCAAAGCTATACTGATCTTTTTCCTAATTTTCTTAAACACAATTCCACTTGTCTGTAATAGTGCGACATAGCTGCAATGCTAGAAAAGGACTAACAAAATCATTATCCTGAATAATTATTAGATATTGTTATATATTATATATATTAGTTATTAATAAATTAGTTATTGTTATAATGTATTCCATATATTATATTATAACTATACTATTATTATTTATATATATATATATAAATAATTATACTGAGCTCAATTGGATCACATGAAAAAGAGCAAGGGAAAGGTTTTTCCACTTCCTTCTAATTCTTGTTGTAATTGAAATGAAACTTCTCTCCTTTAAAAATTAACATATTATATAGAGTCTAAACTGGGCCCCACTTCTGTAGATCATACCCGTTGCCTAAATGAAATGTTGTGAATCTCTTCTTTACAATGTTTATTTCTTTGAAAATAAAAGAGAATACAAACTTCTAAGTTCCACTCTTAGAAATGGTGGAAATCATAGAATCATAAAGTCATAAAATAATAGAATCATAGAATTGCTTGGGTTATAAAAGACCTTAAAGATCATATAGTTTGAACTGCAAACAGGGAAGCAATAAATGAGTTTGGTGTGAATGATCTTGCAGTCAAAACTTCTGCAGACAACAGGGGAGGTATGCGCAGAGCAAGGCCATACTATCTCCATGGGGCTCCAGCTCTCACCTCCAGATCACTTCCCCAGCCTTCAATCTGATATCATATCATGGTGAGGGTCTCATCTTGAAGTTTCAGACAGTTCCAGTACACCACAGACAAAGAGGTTTTCTTTGATCTGCTACACTCACTTCTCTCGGAGTAAAGAATTTCTACTTAACATCTAATCTAAATCTCTCCTCTTTCCAAAAAGCAAAATTCTTGAGCTGGATTCATGATTATTCAGTTCTAAAACTGGCTGAGAGACTGAAAGCTATGCAGAGAAAGAGAATCCCTGAAAAATCCCTAAAAAATAATAGTAAAATCAGCCACTATGGGACTCACAATGGAAATCTGTATGATTGGATATTAGATATTAGAAAAAAAAAATGATAAGAAACAAACGTAGGATTTTCTTGCAATTTCAGTTGAAAACTGAATAGAATACAGTAGCGGATATTTATGATAATAAGACTTTCCAAAAGCAATAATTAAAAAGCTTTTCTAAGGAGTGTTGGAGATGAGCGTAATTTAAAATCTCAGAAAGGTCTGTGTACATCAAAGGAGATATATTGCCAAAAAGTGATCTTTAAAATCTGAATTTTCACTTTATCAAATCAGGCAGTCAAGTCCTTTAATAAATATAAAAAGAACTACCTAACATTTAACACAAATGTAAAAATGTGTCGCTATTCAGACATTTATCTATTACTTGACACAGTTCACGTAAAATAACAAGGCTAACATGAAAGAAAGGTCCTGAATTCTGCACAATTGCAAACTGAATTATGATGCTGTTTTAACAGCTAGGCAGCAGCATGAAATGCCCTTGAAGTCATAAATTATCCTTTAGACTACATAAGCTGCTCTGAAATTAATGCAAAAATGAAAATATAGAAGCCTTTTATTAGTATAGCCACTGAGTTCTATTCCAGTGATGGGACTTAGGCTCATACTACAATGTCCTTGAAAAACAAACTTGGATATAAGTTATGAGAATAGTGGAAGTTTCTGAATACTCTATGTGGATAGCAGGGAAGTTTGCTGTTAATACAGATCAAAGCCCCATTTTTACTTTGAATCTCCATCTCTTGATTGTTTGTTTATTTGTTTATTTTTCCATTTGTTTGATTGAGTGTTCTATTTGAGGGCTTTTTGCCATTACTTGGCTCCAGAATCATACCAAATTCCTATCCAACAGATGAGCTAGATTTCTGAGAGAGTGCTCATTCAAATATGTCTTGCAGTTGCTTCAAATATTGTTTTGGTTCTTTTGGGTTGATGTCATTTATATATTCTATGGCATTACACACGAAGATGGAACATTTCAATGTTTGTCACATTAGTTTGGGATATAGGGAATAAACATTTGGTTTTGTCCTTCATCTTGTTAACATCTGAATCAAAACAGCTATTCTTCCAGTGATTTAGGAGACTAAAGTTATAAACTGGGGACCACATTCTTCTACTACTTTATCTAAGGTTGGAAGCCTCAGAGAATGACATTATTATATTGTGAAGATATTTTAGCATCATATATTTTAAAAGAAACTGCTGATGGCAAAATTTTTTTCTTCCATAAGAGTCAATGCAGTATTTCCTTATAATCATTGCCTCCACTGCTCTTTCCTGGATAATTAAGGGAGAAGACTGAAAGAATTCAATGTGAGAAGGGAAGACAGAATAGGGGGTAGAAAAGTTAATATAGGAGAGCAACAAGTTTTTTACTACTTAATGCAAAAGATAATATAGAAAGATGGTTAAGATGTGCTTGTATACTTATATATATTTTGGAGAAAGCTAATGATTCAAACATATATAAATTTTACATTTTCATATTTTCTTTATTCAAATTTTCTAAAATAATGGCTTTTGATTAGAAGATATCCACACAAATTTGCAGATACAAGAAAGCAAGCTTTCCTGAGAGAGCAAGGCAGAAATAATCACCCAGGCTGACTTTGCAAATGAATTTATGTATATGCTTCGTCTTTGATAGATGAGAATAAGACAGAAAATGTCACTTGTTTCTCTGTTTTGCTGAATCACTCCAATTTATTACAGAGTAACTTCATAACTTATCATTAATTTATAATACTTTTGTATGTTTCAGATACTACTCAGGTAGTGCTACTTCATTCTTGTTACTTAAAGTTATTAATAGAATTTATGGCAGATTAGATCCTAGTCAAACAAACTAAAAAAACAAACAAGCAAACAAATAAATAAATAAATCTGGGCACCATCAAAAATCAGAACTCTGCATTATTCTTATTGTCAGATGAAAATTTTCAAAATTCGAATAAAACTGAAAGGAAAGAAAAGGGACCTGACAAACTATCGGAACTTTGCAATATAGTTGCACATTTTCTATTGCTAAAAGCCATTGGTCTCTACCAGCAGTCTAGCAGCCTGTTAACTGTCATCACTTCTTGTGTAAGTTTTTTGTTTGTTTGTTTGTTTGATTGATTGATTGATTACACCTAATTCTACTGACTGAAAATGAATTCCATAAAGCAGTATTTCCTGTTTTCTTTCCCTATGATAGTTCAGCACTTGTATGATGGAGATTTTCCGTACAGCAAGCTGAGCAATGGCACGAAGTAGTGTGTGAAATGAAGCATCCCCTGGGATTACACATAGCTGTGTTATTGCCAAGAAAGTACTTTTGTGCCTCATATTGATATTACAGATTTTGCATATGCCTTTCTCAAGTACTCAATTCATATATTAAATATCTTCATATCTTTTCTATGTTTCCAGAAAAGTCTGAATGTTGGAAAAAAAACCAAACCCCTACATCCTACATACATTTTTAAAAGCTCTGAATAAAGTACAGTATTGAAATGATATTATCCCAGCAAATTTTCTCACTGGGAAAGACAGTTGGAGTTTCAGATCTCTTTTCTCTGAATGTAGATGATGTATTTGAATCGTTATAGAATTATCCCAGCAAGTGATCATTAGAACCAATTTAAACTTGCTGATCTTTTCTGCTCACTTAAGACCACTCTCAATGATCATTACTCAAACTATGTGCTTCTGCTACAAGCAGTTGAAAATCCAAGCATGCCACTTTGTGAATTGATTCACTCCTGTAGTGATAGCACATTAGTTTAGGAAAGTGCCACATATAAACATTTCCAGACGTCATAAAACTCCAATGATTCTTTGGAAAGCAGGTGGGCCGTTTTGATATCTTATGCTTTTTATATTAAAAAACAACAACACAAAGAAACATTGGTGTTTAAGTAGCCATGTTTTTTGAACAAAGTGAAGTTACTAATCTTCATTGATTCATTTGGGTTATGGAAGCTTTGAAAAGTTAAAGGTGGTTGAAAGTGCTTAGCAGATTGCAATGTGTTCAAAGTATGCTAATTTATTCCATTATTATGGTCAGCCAAGGCATAGACTAAATATGCGTTCAGCTTTGGCGAAGAACATAGTGATGCTGTGATATATATGAATGTATTGCCCAAATTGCCATCAGAATTTGTGCTTCAATCTCTGCCCTCTTACAGTCATTTTACTATGGGTCTGTAGCATAACCAAACTGCAGAAGTTCTCCTCCAGTCTGTTCATTTACACAGAATGTATAGATTACAGATCCTATAAAAGTAGTGTTGACTTTGTTCCACATCTCTGTCCTCTTAACACCAACAAATAACTAACAGTGCTGATGAGTAAAAATAGCTATCAATATAACCTCTCTGTTGCACGTATGAACAAAGTTTTTAGATTCCTGTCTCCTCAGCCTACTAAAGTACAAAAATAGTGACTGATATGACAAAATATCCATCATATGGTTATAAAATCGAGAATAAAAAAAATTTTACTGCTGTAAGTTTCATGAATTTTCTTTTAAAACGTTTCAGAGTATCTCACTTCCAAATAACCAGAATCTACCTTCTATATGCAGAGAGAGATCAGAAGGCCAAATGAAAATAAAATGTAAGTGATCATCTATTATTTTCTTCATGCTATTTTCCATCTATTTGTTAACTCTCAAATATTTCTTAAATAGGCCACCTAATTACAACAAATCCACAGAAAGAAAAGTGGCTGGAATGCATTAATTTTGCATTCACATTTTTTTCTGTGAACAGATAAGGGAAAAGCAAAACACCAGAATAAGGAGAAGTCTGCTTTGGGGACTTAGCCTCGCTTATATCTCAAGCAATCCACTTAGAGTTCATCTTTGAAACACAAACCCAGAGGAAAAAAAATGTTCCCATTGGCACAACTGCTCACTTAACCATTTGTCTAAATGTTTGCTTTTGAGTTTTCTGTAAAGGGAAGAAATTTGCTGCGGTACATGTAATCCCTTAGAATTGTATCCTTTTAAAAGATTCCTCTTTTGAATAGCATGACTCTGATTTAACTTTCAGCTCCCTGTAGCATTTCATGTGTTTCATTTTTCTTTTTTTTTTTTTTTTAATAACACCTTGTTTGCAATGTGTACACTGTATAGCCAGTTACTGATTAGCTCACAGTTGGAAGTTTTTATTAACACCTGCTCATTTCTTAATAGTGTTATGTTTTAATTTGAAGAATAAATAAACTGTGTGTTCTCGACCTAATTATTTGCTTTATTACCAAATAGTTTATTTGATTTAGAAAGATTAATGCATTGGTTAATTTAAGTATTATTGCATATTAATAATTCCATAAAATCACTAAGAAGTCATTACTTTTACAGAAAAAAAAAAAAAAAATACAAGAAATTGATGTGGTCTGTATTTTAAATCCTAAAGGAGCTTTACTGCTGTTCCTAGTGTAACTGAAAATTATAAACACCACAATGCGAAGTAATGCAGCCCATGGGATCTCGTTCATATTTGGAGTAAGAAACCATAGAATGATTACATTCCTAGGATTTCACAGGTCTGCCATTAATCACTATTAGCTGATATAGAAACTTTTCTTGTTACTGTATTTTAGAGGAAAAGAGCTATGAAGTCAAAATTCCAAGGTATGAAGATGCAGTATAATCAGACATTTGAACAAAATTTTGAAGCAAGCCCAATCATAATTTTAGAAAATCACTGTAGATTTCTTTTTATTATGTATTTGCTTAAGTATTATTCTGCAGGCAGAATAGTTTCCCAGTCACTCTGCAAAAGAGACACAAATATTAATGTAACATGTATTGCAGTCTCTTATCAGCTATTGCAACCTAATTTTTAACCACATACAGGTTAGGTGAATTCTAAAGAAGCCCTATATGTTAGAGAAAGTGATAAAGCCTCAAATAATATTCAATATATTCTTTAGAAAGAAAACAAAATGTACTGCTTGTGATGAGAATTGATTATGTCTTCCATTCACAGACTGTATAGTGTAGGAAATAAAACCAAGGGCCAACTTTGAATTCAGCAGCTGTAGAATATATTAGCTGAAGAATTATACATTACAGGAAGCAACAGAGAGGGGAGAGAAAAGATAAAGAACTATTCTGCGGGTAGAGTTTCTCATCTCTGGTCTTCTTCTAACCACAGACCAATGAAAGAACATCTGTGCAACTACTGTGCTATTTCTATACAATATCTAAGACTTCCTACTAGTCCCATGGCACTGCCCTGCTTGCTGTAGTAGGAAGTTATACTGTACAACTGACAATTCATTTTATCTTTATGATATCTGGGCCCCTGCCCCAGAAACCCCCCCCCTTGGGCCCATAGCCTCAGCCCATTCCTGACCTCAGGGAAGTGTCCCAGTGCCCCCCAGTGTCCTGTTCCTGGTGGGACACTGGGATGGGTCCTACCAGCCAGGCCCTGCCAGCTGTTAGTCCCTGCAGTGCCATCCTGTCACTATTGTTTTTCTCCACAGAGTTCTGTGGGTCCAGTATCAGCTCAGTTTTATCCAACAATATGAATATACAAACAAAAACTAATTAAAAATATGGATTCCAAGAGATTTGTAAACAAAAAGAAGTTAAAATTAGATACTTTTCATAATTTTTAATTATTGTACTTTACATGTTGACAAGATGTTTTCTCTCTCTCTTTCTTTTTAAAAAAGCATTTAGCCATGAAGAAGTTCAGCAGCTGGACTACATACTCTTTGAAGATCCCTTCCAACTAAGCGATCTTATTCTACTCTACTCTATTCCAGTCCTATACACATGGAGTTACAGGATATTGTGTCTCCCTTTCACCCTAATGCTTAGGAGTTAGCTTATCGCAAAGGAAATCTGAGTTCAAATCACAAAGACATCTTATGTCTACAGAATTAGAAACTTTAGGCCTTTCACAGAGAGAAGATACCTTTAACAGTTCACTGAAATCAACTTCAAGAGTCTTTACACAGGTGAAAAACACCACTGTCCTGCATCACAAAGGACTGAACCACTTAAGAAGCACTCCAACACTTCATGTGAAAAGGTCATCTTTATGCTGGTGTGGTAGGTTGACCCTGATGGGCAGTAGTCCCCAGGGCTTCCTCGCTCCTTTCCTTTTCTCAGGATAGAATTGGAAGGTCAAAAACAAGGAAAAAAAAAAATAACAACAGCCAAACAACAAAAAAACAAGAACAGAAAACAAGGAAGAAACATAGTAGCTTATGAGTAGGGATAAAGACATTTTAATAAATGAAGAAATAAAGAAAAAGTCAACAAAATTCGAGATGCAAAGACAGTCATTTACTTCCATACAACTTCTGAGCAACAGATACTTTGGAAAAACAGTCCCTCTGCTGAACACGACCTTATATGGCCTGTTGTAGTCAGCTGCCCTAACTGTGTCCCTTCCCAGACTGCTGCCTACTGCTGTCTTTCTGGGGAACAGTGTGAGAAGCAGAGAAGATCCTGATGTTGTGCCAGCACCTTCCATCCATAACCAAAAGACTTGTGTGTTATCAACATTGTTTTGTACACTAATATAAAACACAGCACAATATAGGATGCCATGAAGAAAAGAACTCCTTCTCAGCCAGACCTAGTAGTGTTGGCAGAGTTCATGCCAGTAAACACCATTCTACAAACCTTTTTATCAGGCATACTTGATTTTCCTTCTCAGTCTGCAGAAGCAGAAATACAGTTAATAATGGTATTTGTTAAAGCAAACAATATAAAAATGAGAGAAACTACTATTTGTAATATGTATATGCAGAGTATTTATGACAAGGTTAAAAATTAATAAATATCTGATAATACATAACATCATCCTCTGAGGAGAACATATGGAAGAAACAATAGGAAGTCAGAGCTGGATAAAATAGAAAGAAGAGACTGAGAAACAGAAGCAGATGAAAGCATTTAATCAATTGCCAAATGATGAGCTCAGTTTACAGATTAATTTGCAAATATTGGCTTATATGACTGCTGGATGTCTGTAATTATTTAAATTATGGAAGTCAAATGAGAAGGAATCAGGAACCAATTAGTAAAAGCAAAGCAATATAAATTATACATATCAGACAATTATGCATCATTTCAATTATCATAAGAAAAGAAATCTTATGAACTGACAAGCATAAGAAAACATCAAAATATCTCACATTGTCTTCCACGTTTAATTTTATGAAGAAGATAAAGCACACAGCTTATTTCTTATTCATCTAAAACTGCATAGTCACTAATTCAGCTATACATATATATATATTTAAAATGTTCAATTGATGAGATCTGTCTTTCTCTCCTTTTGTCAGTATATATACATACATGTATATATATTTGTATTATATACATAAATAAAAAATAATATTAAAAATGATTTAAAACTCCAGAATAACTATATATATTTTTTGTCCATGATTCTATTAACGAACAGCTCAGCTTTTCTCTGTAACACTTACAATAACATCACAGTGAGGTGTAGAGACACTTAGACCAGAATGTCAAAATTACTTAGTTTTCTACACCAGAATTAAATGTGTCCTTAGTTGGATACAGATTTTTCAGTGAGAAGTTTTCTATCTAAACTAATCTTAGTGGTCTTTTCCTTAATGATTCTATGATTCTATAATTCTAATTATCCGTTCCAGATTTTGTTATTTTCCAGAAATAAAAAAAAAAAAAAAAATTGGAGGAAAAACTTATTTACAGTTAATGGAGATCTGCAATTACCGAAATGGAAAGAAAACACAACTAACTGAACTCCAGCTCAGCTGACTATACCAAATTTCTAGAAGAAATATTGCACAGAATAATTTTTTTTTTTTTTTTTTTTTTTTTTAAAGTCCTCAATACTCTTATCATGGTTGTAGTACAGCTGTCACCACTATACATTTGTGATTTTATTTTGGAATGCCATTTTTTTTATTTTTATATAATCACGATAGCATGAATTTTCTTATTAAATCCTAAAAACTTTTATAAACGCTATTACTTGGTGTTGGATAGATTTCTTGACATTTAAAATAAAAATTAAATATAAATAATGCATGTCTGTGTATGTGTGCAAAACTAAAACTGAAACATCATGAAATTTTCAATGATTTTCATGCTATGCAATAAGCTCTGCTTAAAAAGAGATAAGGGGGGAGAGGTGGAGAATTATTTTAGAATTCAGAATATATCTGTAGTCTGCACAGGGACAGGTATAAACTTGCCTCTTCTGTGCTCCAGATATTTTTAAAAACTTTCTCAGGTGACTACGTTCAATAGACAGCACAGATACACACTATTGATAGCTTTCAAACTGCTATTCATGGTCGAAAAAATAATGTGGAAAAGATTGTACTCATTGGCATTCATTGACATTTGCTGAACATTTATGGGGACCAAACAGTGAATGTGAGTTCAGGGAGCTGGTGGTGGTGGTGTGTTTCAGCAATGGTAACAGTAACAGTGGATCATCTCCACTGGTGTCATGCAGGCATTTGTTCATCACTGGTGAAAATGCATAACTAATGGTTGTGACTGTGTTGAAAAATAATGTTTTGTAGCTGAGAATTTGCTCTCTATAAAAGTAATATTGTTGTGTTTTTGTATGTATTGTAGTTTCCACAAAAAAAATAGGAGGCATTACTTTTGGAGACACTTATGAACATCTGTCAATAGCAATGCTTTTAGTCGTGACAGCATATGTTTACTGTCACCAGTGTCAATATGAATGCTCTGTGATTTGATTGTGTTACTGTAAACAAATCTAAAGGATTAGAAGTGGATCTTATTGTTATTTTAGAGAAGATCCCAGTTATGAATTAATTATAGGTGCTTTGCCATCTGAACTCCATAAGGCATAATTCTTCTGAGACTCCTTTCAGCATTGGTATTCAGTCCACAGTCAAAAGTGTAGTGGTTACAAAAGTGTAGATTCTAACACTCATAGTACACAAACAGAAACCTCCATCTGTACTTCTTCCTTTCTAGAGTACATGTTTTTTTTCTATAGAGGCAGTGGTTCTGAAATGAGTCTGGTATGAGTCAAGCTGAAATGTGAATGCAGAGAGGTAAAACTGGAAGGTGGGAAGAAATATATATTTTGAGGATGTATGCAATTTGACATTTAATAAAGTTTTATCTTGCTTAGTTGCTCTGAATTCCTACCTGGGACCATATGCTACCTTGGTGAAATGTAGAGATTATTGTCTTCAAGCACCAAATAATGTTAGTTAAAGAAAATAATAATTTTATCCTATTCTTTCAGAAATGTTTTGATTAAAATGCCCAATATATGTATTTTTAGTCAGTAAAATACTTGCTGTTATTTTAATCTACAGAAGTCAATTATCACGAATGGTGTAATTAACATGTTGGACCAGTATATCAGATCAGTAAGAAAAGAATGTTGGATATTAATCAGATTATACCATTAAGCTGCAACATGAAGATTGAGGTAGAAAGACCTCTTTTGTCGTAGTAAAAACAGTCACTGGACTGAAAAATAAATACTTTATATAATGTAAATATACTTTTCTCTGTTTTTAATGAGTAATACACAGATTACACTTATTTTATTGTAAAAATATATGTAGGAGTAGACTACAGTTGCAGGCCAGTCTGATACTAAAGCTCTGTGATTAGAAATGAAAGAAGTGTGTGCAATGTTTTTACTGAAGTTAACAATACATGAATTCAGTTCCATGTTTCATCATTTTTTTTTCTGATGAAACCCAGCAAGACATAATACAGAAGAAATAGGGAACTTTCTCAACAATTTAGTGGGAAACACTATCATCTGAAGTTTTTTTGTTTGCTTGCTTTTAAATTTTAAAAGATAATTGAGAAAATGGGCAGACTTTTCTATCGTTTTTCTATTGTGGTTTTTTTTTTTTTTTTTTCCACATCCGTAAGTTTGAAAACAGAAAGAATCAGCAGGTCATTAAAGTATAACATGAAATTGTATTGATATCTTTTTCTTTCCTTCTCACAGATTTTTAGAGACAGAAAGGCCTTTTCCAAAATATTTAGAGGTTTTTAGGCTGTTTAAAGATTGCTTTTTTTTTTTCTACAGTGGGAAAATAAGGTGAAATAGTATGAGGAAATAAATTCAAGTCATCCATATTCACTTCTGCTCTTGCATCTTTGACAAGAGTATTCATTTCCACTAATATTCATAGAATAATAGAGCCATAGAATATTCCATGTTGGAAGAGACCCATAAGATTCATCAACTCCAACTCTTGTCTCCACATAGGACCACCTAAAATTCAAGTCATGTTTTTGAGAGAATGATCCAAACACTTCTTGAACTCTGGCAGCCTGGGGCCATGACTAATGCCCCGGGGAGCCTGTTCCATTGCTCTCCTGATGCATATTTGTAAACATTGTTAAGATCCCCTTCCAGTGTTCTCCTTTCTAGGCCAATTCATGTTTTAAATAACGTGATATACATATAAATGTTTCACAATATTAGGACTTATTTTTGCAGTTTACACAACCTGGGAAATGGCATTTATTAAGCTCATTATACTTCTATTGTCATTCAGAATATGTTTCTTTATGTTAACACCATGAAGGATTTCCAGATTCTCAGTGGACTTTCAGTCCAGATTACAAAAACTTCAGTCGACATCTGTCCAATTAGATAACTGTTTCAAAATTTAATTACAGTCAGTGGAGAACCAGATAGACAATAGTTACATTACCTTTGGTTCTGCAGAATAACAGAATAAAAAGAATTGTTTTATTATATGCAAACTGAAAATTTACTATATATATATATATTTATGATTTAGGGTTTTTTTTTTGTTTGGTTGGTTGGTTTTGTTTTTTTTTGCTTTATCATTCAGCATAGCAACATGAACATTTGATGTCTTCAGTGGTGTCTTCACTTCCAGAACGTTACAATGTGCTAAGCAAGTCATGAAGAAAAACTTCTTAGTCCTTTTCAGTGTCAATTTGTTCCTCCTTCATCTATGCAACTTGCTTTTATTAGTATTATCTGACTAATAAAAAAAGCTGTTTAAATCATTATTTATTTATTTTTATCTACTGCCAGCAGATAAATGAAAAATTCCTAAAGATACCTAGGGGCATTTTTTTTCCTCTTAAGTTTATTTTAGGAATAATTAAAATTTTAGGTCAAACAACTTAAAGTATTTTGATGACTATTTAGAAAATATATATCTTACAATATGTTTGTAGTTTTTCCAAGTACATTGCATTTTTCTCTCAAGACTAAATTATATATTTTGTAGTGTTGCTACAAGTACTTTGTTTGCATACTGCAATCAGCACAGAATGAATAGGGAAAAAAATAGGTTTCTTGTAGTAGAACCATTCTATATCTGCATATTCCAATAGGCATATCATGTGTAGACTATGAAATCTAATCCTATTATTCAAAACAACAAATTTAAAAACTGAGATGTTAACTCAGTAAGAGATTTGATATATTCTGGGGACAGGGATGGGGAGGAAGGAGAAAGGAGAGAGGAAAAAAAAGAAAAGCGCAACATAAGAAAATGCTGTAGGAGAGATAGATAATTTCAGTGTGCAGATAGCGGGGTAATATCTTAAGACATACTATCAGCCCAAGATACAAACAGTAGTTTTCCAAAACCAGAAACAACCATCTCTTTTCCCCCTTGTCTTATGACTGTGGAGTATAATAAGTACTGATTATGTTCCTAATCTGGAAAGAAACTACCAAAGATTAAATCAGATTTTTATTTTAATTTAGAAAAAAAAAAAAAGAAAACTATTTATAAAGACACACTGTTCTTCTGAAAGTCAAGATAGGCAACGTAAAGCAGAAATAGAGCAGTCATGTTTGTACAGGAGATACAAGCTTACTCTGTACAAAAGTTAACTTGCATCACTTGGGATTAACATAGAAGCATTATTTTAAATGGGTTTTAGTGAATACTTCTTTGTTAAGATCCATACACTGACATAGCTCTTAAGTTTAACTGTGGGTGTTATATTACAAAACCAGTAAAATCTAATGTTTTGTATTACAATGGAAGGTTCAATCAGCCTTGAAAGAAAAACTATATAATATATTAAACAAAAATAGATGTCTGACTCAATAAAATGTATTTCTGAAGCTGATAATCTGCACATTGATTATGGACACTGGTAGTATTTTATGCTCCAAATATACATGAAAGATAGCATATGAGCAGTGTCAGCTTATGAAAGTAATTCATTCATGGATAACATTTTCTTCCTTGAGTAGACGCAAGAAACTCGGAGAGTCTCTAAAGAGCTTTAAATTATTAACTAAAAAGAAGAAAATAATAGAAGACTAGTATCAGAGCATTCAATAATTACTCATTTTCTTTTTCAGGTGGCAATTTAGTAAGACCTGTCTCCTCTTTAGTCACGCTGAGCTGTTTTGAGTTCTACTGACTGGCTACACTTCATATTTCATCCACATTTTCAATGAGAAAAATGTCTTAGTACAAACTGGAGATCCACTCCTTAAGTGCATTTCTGAGTATTTTGAAACCCTGCTGCCATACTTTAGCATAATTTCCATCAAACATGGTTTCATTCTACTTCAGTTGGTTAAAAAATATATATCCTCACTTTCAGAATTCATTTTCCTTTAGTTGTGTTTGACTGTATAAAATTTTGGAGCATTTCACCATATAAAATATAGTCTATATATACGTAAGCAATTCATTCTACAAATGTGAGGATATGAATTCTCAGCATCTTGCATTAACTGAACAAACATATTCAAGCAGCTCAGTGCTTCTTAAGGAAGATGCAAAGTTTATCTTGTAGAGATGATCACATGCTTCTGGAAAACAAAACCAAAACAACAACAACAACAAAAACAGAAACAAACAACAAACTTGTTCTTCCTGAGCTGTCTTTCTCTCCACAAACTGACGCAGGTACAATAAACTCAGTGTCTCTGAGTCACCAAAACTACAGTATTTACCAGGAGATGTGATTTTGTTCAGTGTAGTAAGCCTGCTTAACTTCAGTGAAGTGTCTCAACACCTGTTTTACTAACAGGACCAACTGCAACAGCAGGGTGGGATGAGTTTCAGTTTTGGACTCCTTGCTCCCTAGTGAGAGAAGTGGCAGCATTTGACTCCATGCTGGGCTGTGCAGACAGAAGAGGAGGTGTGTCATCAGAGCTGTGCCCTCCTCTCCTATGACACCTGCAACTCCCAACTCATTGCCAAGACAAGAGATTTGGCTTTTAGGGTAACATCTGCCTTCCAAACACCTGTTCCAATTTCATCCAGAAAAATCAACAGCCAGATGGCTTGCTATATTTTATGGAAGGACATTGAGCTATCTACTGGGTCTCACTGGAAAAAAAACAGCCATCATTCATTCTCTCTGGTGCTCAGTAAAATAGTCAGGATTTTTCAGACATTAAGTATCAGTGACATTCTCCCCCTGTCCAGTCCTGTGTTGCTGTGGGATGAGTTCCAGGGTAAAAGTATAGCATACAGATTTATGGGGACAAAGGAGGAAAACTCCTACTGGTATTAGAAGAACTTCTGAATCCAGCCTATGAGTACTGCAATCAGATGGACAATATGGGAAGGGAGAAGGAAGAAGGGAAGGAAGAAGGGAAGGAATGAGAACTGAAAAGTAAAATAAAAATTAAAATATCTTGCAGCATTTGTGATCTCTGTTTATTACAAGCAGTTGCTCATGAGCTGTCCTGCATGCAGAGTCGATGACAGAAACGAGAGAAAAAAAAAAAATAGTTTATGAAAGAAAAAAATCAACACATTTGAATCAGATATAAGTTTGCTTATAATTATTTTGAAACCCATTGAATTCTTTAATGGGTCAGCTTCTATAAAAAACTACTCTGTGTGTGTATACAGGATTTATTTCACACCAAATATTATTTTAAAAGCTATGTTGCAATGCTGGAATCACAGCTTGATTACAAGTATTCTTGCCTTAGCTGATCTCACAGGCACTTCATCAACTCTTGTGTTGTTCTTCACATCATTATCAAGGCAGTGAAAATCACAACCGCACAAATGCTTGGCAGAGGTGTACCTGGTGGCGCACCAATGGGTTGCTTCAGTTGGAGCAATTGAGTAATAGGAGCAACTCCCAGCATGACTGCAATGAAGTGATCTGATACTACTTTCATTTCCCCATTTGAGTTATACCAAGCCTAATTTTCTCCTGCTTTGTGTTTGCATTTTGTATGCATTCTCTCTGGGAAGGTGGCATATGCATATAAAGCAGAAAGCAAGTACAATGGCTCTTCTATATTGGCACAAGCAGCTCTTTCTATTTACACGATAGTAAGTAGTCAAAAGTGCTAACTGATCCAATACTAGGTAGTCTTTCTATTCATTGCTTATCCTCTATTAGACGTTTGAAGACACAGTCATCATTTACAGATGTAATCAGAATTCACACGCACCCTTTAACAGCATAAGTGCAGATTGAGTTCCTTAATTAAAATGTATTCTTTCCATATTAGTTGCATTTTTGCAGGCTTAGTATTCCTGGAAGTATTTCAAGGGGTCCTTTTCTTGTTCTTTCTCTGTAATTCTTTAACCTGATTTTGTTCCTGGCTCTATCTGGAACAGAGTTGCATTCAGAAATTCCTCAGGAGACTTTGTTGCAGTAGTTTTTTGTGCTCATACAGATTGGTTGCAGATGCCTGTGCATTCATTTCAGTCACTGACATGCCAGCAGACACTTCAAGCCTTTTGCTGATATATCTTTGACAGACACAAGTAAAATCCTACCAATAAATGTAGGTTTTTTTCCTGTTTGCAGCAAATGTATCAACGCTTTAAAAAATAGTGTATTTTTTCTTTTTTATAAGTGCATTAACAGTAGTACCATCAAAATAGAAAGTAGAGAAAGTTAACAAGTAATACTGAGTTTACAAGTCTGAATTTTCAAATTATTTTATCATCTTTTTCCTTGGTAAATATATTTGCAGAACATACAAGATATGATAGTTTCAGCTTGATGGTAACAGTCCATGCTTTGCTTAGCTGAAGCAACCTATTTCTGTCCTCAAATGCTCTCAGTATTCATTCCATTGAAGTTCTATACATAAAATAATTGTTCTTCATGACATTGTGAGCACATCTGTCTCCAGAGCTCCCACTTCAGCCGATGGTGGAGCTAGATGTTAAAAAAATAGAAAAGCAAGCTTTGAATACATCCTCAAAAATTTCCTTTTACCCCATTTACCTTCTCTTGCAGCTTCTAGATTTTGAGTTGCTCTGTCCAGTATTCTGCAATTACACATAATGTCTTTGGATGCATTTGAGAAATGATTATTTTTCTTTGTTTCTTCAGAAGATCCTAAAGGACTTGAATGTACATTCAACTTGTATTTAGAGGAAGTGATAAGTATAGTTTGAGTTAGATTTCTCTGAATTCCCAAGCCTATATAATTGTTTAAAAATAGAACATTAAAGACAACCCAGAAACAGTCACATATATGTGAAAATGTGATTGCATATATTCTAATAAAAATAATATTTCATTTGATACTTTCAAAATAGCATTACGTGAAATCTATGCATTTCATTTTGTATTACTGGAAAGAAAATGGGGAATGGAAAAGGTAAGGTCATTCTTGGTGAAAAAGTATTTCTAATTTAAGGGAACTGGAATCAAGAATGCTAATAAAAAATAAAGCAGCTCTATGTTTTGACTAGAGATTGATCATATTCTTGCTGTGTTGTGGTAGTACCCAGAGGAAGTATAATACTTCAATACAGGTTGAAAATCTTTGTGCATGCCTGGTTGCAGATGATCTGCTGTGTCCTAGATAGATGCTGCACAGAATCACACTATGAAATCTAAGTACTTGTACAGAATCTGGTGTAATTATGTGGAATCAGATCAAACACAATTAGAAAAGCAACTTGAACTTGAGCAGTCATTTAATTATCTACTCCCACAGCCCATTGTGATATTTTCACAATGCCATTAGGTCCTGAAAATACAGCAGTGCTTTTAAGTGTGTGTTTATGACCATTTCAATTAAAAAAAAAAAAAAAAAAAGTGTGGGAGGCAATGTTTGTAACAAGCAAGCTTTCTTTATCTAAAAAGCAGCCTCAATCAGCCAAAAGGATACATGCACTAAAATTGCAGAGGGTTCATAAGGTGACTCAAACAAAAAACAAGCAAAGCAAACCCAAATCCGAACCAAATTGAACTCAACTAAGCCAAACAAACAAAAAAATGAGAAAGAACCAAGATGCCATATAGGATTCAGACATTCTCAGTCACAAACCACTGTGGACCAGCAAAGCACACTAAGGAAATATGATTGGATGTTTGCCCCATTTCTCTTACCATTATTTTTGAAAAGTGTCATGAACAAAGTAGGGAAGATGGACTTCTCCAACTAATTAAATTGATAATTAAGGAAAGATAGGTATATGTCACAAATGACACTCTGGATGGCAAATATTGTTTAACGGATGAAATCAGAAATGAGTTCAGAAGTCGAATTAGGGATGTGGAGTCATACTTTCTCTGATCTACTGCAGGTCTCAGCCTTGTCTAATTCATGTTCATTCCTGATTTCCAGGAGAAGCTTCGGCGTAAGTGCTGCCATTTAGCTTTGAAGCCACAATCCATGCTATAGATTTCCCCCCCACCCCTTATTTTTTGTTTCCTCTTGGCTTACCTCTTCAGAGAAGAGAAAGGAAGTGACTGTTGTACACTGCTTTAAGGTATCTTACATTCCATAATGCAGGAAAATTAGAACAGCTGTATTTTGATGGCAAGTATATTTGGCACTATCAGGTGATTTTTAAACAGAAGCCATCATGTTTCATAATTTTATTTAATTTTCAGAACTTAAGTTTCCCAACATTTATGCCTCTGATATCTGTAAAATTTCTGTTTGCCTTAAATATAATACCATAAGATATGTAGAGACCACCCGGTGCATAGTATTTTCCCCAGATAGTTTTACATCCACTCAGAGACATTGCTTAGAAGTTTAGACACATTTTTCTCTTTGAAATACTCTTTTTCAAACTGCAGCAATTTACTACAAAAGAAAATGTGGATTTAGCACTTCAGAAAACCTTAACTATTATCCCCGCAGTAATGCTCCCAAGAATAAAGCTGATGTTATTCCTATCAGATGTGATTTTCCCATTCAAGTTGCCCTCTGCATATTCTATTCATATAGTGCTGTAGCAATCATACAGTTTCCCCAGCCACAGGACAATATGGGGAATTTGCAATGCAGACAGTGCTAGTGATTTGACGCAACTGCTAATTGTGCACATAGCTGTTGCATGGAGACGATCTTAAGCACAATCTTAAAACAATTTCAAGAATATGTTATTACAACAGCTTTGAAAATCTTCAAACCTCAATAGCTGCGAAGCTAGTTGAACATTCATCCAAAAGGTTTGAAATGAGAAGGGCAGATCCAATTCCCTTAACAATCTCACTTTTGAGTATGGGGCAAAAATCCAACAATGAGCCCTTAATTCACCCTTGATCTGAGAAACTTACTGCAGCACCTTGTAGGACCAGAACCTTCTAGTTTAGGAAGGATGTATATATAGAAAAGAACTGTTTTAAAAAGGTTGTATTTTCAAAAGGAGAGTTGAGTATGCTTACCAGATATTGAGTAGCTTTCGTCTGCCTACTTTTGCACCTCTCTGCCTTCTGTTTATCACATTTCTCAGATGGTAAAGTCACATAAAAATAATACAAAAGGAAAGCTCTATCATAAGCTGATGCAGTTTTTTTCAGATTTTCCTCATAAACAGACTTGCCTCTTTCATAATCTTGTCAGCAGTTTTTAGACCAGAAAAGCTAGTTCCAGCATAGAAGGGTTAGTGTGTGGAAAGTTAGCTGCAGAGAAATGAAGGAGAGATGCAGAGACTGAATTGCAGGGATGCAATGAAAAAAGAATACTATGAAAAGATCTAGCAAGAATGTGACACCCTGAAGTAAAAATATTCTTTTTTATCAAATGGGAAAAAAATGAAAGTAGGCTTATGAAGAACCCCTCCTTAAATATTACTTTTTGTAATGAAAACTTTAGTAATGTGCCTACTTACTTACATAGACTTCACAATAAATTTGGGAGTGGCTTATTTCACTGGCCAGTCATCAAAGTATGTAAGATAATTTTCCCTTTCCATAAAAATCAAAATTGACAAAAGTACCTTTCAGATAACCAAATAATTGGTGTAAAACTTCATAGGTTTTTAGCAAATCAGGCTCATTGCAAACTCCATCACATTAATTTTACTTATTCCTCCATTAATAAAAGAAAAAAATACAGAACAAGAGAATAATCTCTACTCTTTTTGTTCTGTCTTTCTGGTTATAGTTTAACATTTGATGGTAGAGCTGCCCAGATCTAGTGAGGAACCCCTAACCATCTCTGCTTATTTATTTTCTTTTGTATTGCATTTCTCTAAAAAGTCTTTTGTAGTAACATTTTTTTGCGCAGTTATACGAGTGATACTGGAGAAACAGTAACTAGACTAGTTGAGAAATATTTTCTTCTGTTTGCACTAACATCTTTCAACTCTATGAATTCCCTGTAATGTTCCATCATATTCATAGTTGTGCTGACACAGGAAAGGAGTTACACGAGCAGTATAGAAGTGTGCCTGGAATGACAATTTTCTTCGTGTTTATAGCTCTAGTATGTAATTTTATGCAGTTAAAACACTAACTCCTGTGCAGTCAGTAACAGAGTCACCGCATACGACTTACAGTGAAGCTGCCTGCTTTTGTTAGGTCTTGTTGGGTTATTTCTTTCTTTTTACATCATATTTTATTTCTCATATGCTTATTCCTGTCACATTTCATTGCACTACAGTTTAAGAAGTTCATTTTTCGTTGCAATTTTTTTTTTTTCTATTTATTATTGAGAATACTGTACGATAAAAAATACATATTTCTATCACAGTTTTACAAAGAAATGAATAGATATAGATATGCATATTTATAAAGAATTAATGAATATAGCAGAAAAATCCCTTTGAAATCAAAACTGCACAGAAAGCACGGATTCAAAACTGAGCAACACACATATTTGGAATAAAATTTATTATAAGAAGCAAAGAACTAGATGGATGAAAATTGCAATAAAAGAAAAATTAATTACAATTTATTCTCAGTGTTTACAGCATACTCTTCACAACTGTGTGAACAATAGTCAAGGATCATTAGGAAGCACTTTCAGTATCCCAGTTACCTGAAGAACGTAATGCCAATGAAGATAGTAATGTCTATTGTCTGGCCTCCAATACCTTGTGATCTACAAAATCTGGTTTTCTCTCTGCTCAGTCTGGCCCCATTGAGATATCTCACATAACCCAGAGCACCAAAAAATGGCACTAGATGTCAGTGTTTGGGCAAGAGTATTGCTACTCTTGTTTTCATGAATTATGTCACAGATGTGCTTTTCCAGCAGATTATAGCATCTAATCACATTGGCCAGGTTTTCATTCTTCAGGAGCAGCAATGTACATGGCAGCTGTGTTTACAGCAAATAAAGCCCTCATCACATCTGCCTTAAATGTGCTATACATGCTCAGAAACTTCCCATGCTTCAATCCAGTGGCTATTTTCCAAAGCCTGACAAAGGTCTCCTTAGGAAGCTCTACAGCCCCAGCTGCAGAAGAAATGAGTACTACCAGGTGGCTGATCCTTTTCTGTCCCTGTCCTTCCTTCCTGCCCTCACAGAAGTCAGCTGATTTAGGGGAATTTAATGAGTTGGAGCAAGAACTAGTAATGGGAGGGAAAGCAGCAAGTATGGGAAAAGTAAGGGAAAGCAGGCAAAATGACAGAAGGTACCTGGAAAGGACAGACTTAATGGAGTTAGGAGTGCTAAGGTGTAAAGGAAAGAGTAAGGGAAAATCTGAGACAAATAAGGGAAAACAAGGAGCAGGATCTATAGAATTACATGTACTAGCAATCTGGGAGAAGTGGAATAGCTTAAGAGAATCCTGTCAGAAGAGCTGAGTGTAAGACATAGTTGGAAGATATTCAGAGCAACTATAGTAATACCTAGCATAGTAACGTGGTCCTCCTACATACATACTGTGTATGCTAGTGAATAAGTAATTACTCTATGCTTTAAATTGTTGTACACAGTGCTGACTGAACCTCTTTCATACTATAAAGACATCTGAACAGAAGTGACACAGTGAAAGAGGTGTACTCTCCCTCAGTATTTCTGTCAAAAATCTGACTTTATTCCTGGTTCCCATGAAGGCCAGCAGCCTTTTGGAGACTTTCTGATTTACAGTGGACATTGCACAGATACTTCTGGGTTTCCTCAGTCTTTTTCACTGTGTTAGCACTGACGCCTTGTTCCAATGCCTTCTGCTTCTGGACATTTTTCTGTTCTCTACTGTGCCGTTAAGCCTGCATTTGTCATACACTTGATCTCCTCTTTTCATGGCTGTCCTACCTTTATGCTCTGATAGCTTATCTACACAAATATTTGAGAGTTCTTTTCAGAAGCAAGTTCTTCTTTCTCTATATAGTTCTACCTGACTTCCTGTGAAGCTACCAAGACAAAAAAATAAGAAGCAATCGTTTTAACAGAAAGAAAAAAGAAATAGTATACACCATAAAGTACTAAGAAAGAAAGCAAATATGTTCTGCTGCATTTGTTAAGGACCTGGTGAATTTTTAGGTTTCTGTTATGGCAAATCTAACCTAAAGTGATTTCTTTCCACACCTGTATATTTGCTTCTACATGTCCCTGTTTATGTTATTGATCCAATAGAGTCTATTGCAAACGGTTTGTGTAAATTTCTATGCACCATTAAGCTTTTTATATCAAGGGAAGGCTAATGGCTAATGGCATCAAGAATGGATATTTGCCTCTATAAAGAACTGCTGGTACCTTATTAAATTTTTTCTTTTAGAGACCATCATATTTGGAAACAGCTGTTCATTCAGTATGATGTTTTCTGTATGTTTCATTTTTTCTGTTCATTACAAAGTATATGCGTATAAAAAGAGTTTATTTTTCTTGTGTTCATTTGCTTCTACAGTCTCATAATCATAACAGATCATAATTGTGACAGAGGAAATACAATGTATAAGCAACGTAGTTTGTAGGTAAAATATATTTTAAAATCTCCCCTATGGTTTCTGTTGTTTCTTATTGTAAACAGTGAATTTGGGAGATGAAATAAAGATTCTTGTTTTGGCTGCACAATAGGTATGGGAATGCTCACATTCACTTTGGTGTTCAGTCTCTGGTATTCTACTTTTTGAATTTTAGTCTCACACCACAGGACCCAATTCACCTAGAGGATTAATTTCCTCTGTCTGTGGCAGACAAAGAAGTGGTATGAGAGAGACCCCTCTTTAGCATCAATGACAACTGCATTTTCCTTGTTTTATTTTCTTCCACCCATTTCATAACAATCTCCATGGCCTAGGAAGCTTTTCAAAAATAAATTGAGTGGCATAGAATCAGGTCAGCGTATGAGATGTTTGTTTGTAGGTGTTTGGTGACTCACTGCTGTTGGATTTGATATTTGATTCAAGTATGGCTAACCATTACTTCATGTGAACAGATGAGCTACAAAATGTCTAGGGCTGCTCGTCAAATATTTTTACAATTTACAGATGTGGACCAAGACTTTCCACAAAGAAAGCCATGGTATTATTGGCAGTCTGTGACCAGAGCTAGCTTGTAAGAGATCATCAAAGGATGGATCTTTGAAAGCCAAAACTGGGATCCGGGTTGGTTTTGTTGTTCAGACTTGAGAAAAATTGGATGAAGAGGTCCTCCTGCAAGATTGCTACTTTGCAACTGAAATATTTTCCAAAGCCAACATCCCTTCTTAATACTAAGCAAATTATGGCTACCAGACAGAAGCCAGCTCTGTGAATGGCTAGTGGCAATTACAGTTTTCCAAGTTTAGAAGCTGGAGTAAAAAATAAGGGTGGAGACCCATTTATCAGATTCTATTCCAACTTAAGACAAGCATCACAAGTAATTATAAAACATTTCACCTTTTACTAAGTATGGTAAGGTTTCCCCCCAGTTTTAATTTTATTCTAGCACTGAAGTGGTATAAATGAGGTGCCTGGTGTTTAATATGTTCCTGTTTTCAATCCTCACAAAGGCAATATGTCTCTGACATTAATTCATCATTATAAAATAGGACTGGAGATTTATGTTGTACCATGATTATATATAAGAAGTTCAGAGAGCTGTGCAGTTCTGTATCTGCCTACTTCTGCAACACAGGTTGGAAAAATCAACCACTCAATCTGCAACTGCCCATATAAATTAGCACAAACACATAGTCTGTTCTTGGGAGTCCAGAAACTATTCAAGCTTAGAGGTCTTATTAAAGTGAAGGAAGAGTTCAATTCCCCTTTCTGGTTAGCTCATTACTCCAAACTTTCCATTAAAATATGCCAGCAGCTACACATGTAGTCCAACCTTCTTCTAAAAATTTAGGACTTCTAAGGGAGTCTGCTTAAAGTATTTACTGCTTATCATCCATGATGCTTTTTGCAGTAAAGCCATCATTAGCATTGGTTATAGACTCAGTAGTTATATAGATACAACAGTTTAAAGTGAGAAGTTCACAGTAATTTCCTCTTATGTGATTTATGCTTGTTGATTATTTCAATTTGCAGAGGCTGTTCATCTTGAAAGTGATAAGAAAATGCCAGTCTTTTTAATCAAGCAACTGCCAAAAAGAGAAAAGAAAATTAACCTGTTTTTCTTGCCTGATCACATGTGATAAGCACAGACCATCACATTTCAAGTTATCCTATCACATTTTTATCATCTTCTTGCATCAGATTGTTTTGGAACTCTTCTGAGTAACAGACGTAAGTGTTGGCACTATAATTTAACATGTTTTTCATTCATGGAGTAGTTCATGCTAGACTTGATTAAACAGTATTGCCTATTGTTTTTTTTCAGTCTATATAAAATCCAATGAACCCTATGACACCTGTGGGGAAAAAAAAAAAAAAAACGATTTTCTACTTGATTTTCTACTAGACAGATCATCAGTAAAGATTATCATTGCCAATTGGACTGCGTCAAAAATTTATTTGTATATGATTTTCATATTTGAAGTTGGGAATCTATATATAAAGAGGAAGGAGGACTTTCTGTGTGTTGTTTTTTAGTTTTGAAGCTTAAAAATCATCATATGATTATAAACTTAAGAAATTTTAGTGCACCTAATTTTTTCTGTACAACTTGAGATTTGCTAGTAAGCATGCATTCACAGACCACTCACACATAATTTGAGCAAGACACAGATGCTTACTCTCCCTAGCAGCCAGCACTAAGCACATAGATCACGACTCGGGGCACCACTCCAGCTTTCAGTTTAGTGCCCCTCACTTACTTCACTCACACTGGTTCCACTCTCAGCAGCACCCCTAGTCTGACTGTAGTAGCTGGCACCATCTCAACCTTCCTGGAAGTTTCTGTAGTATCTTAGGTTACATCAAGAGAGGCATGACCAAGTAAGGTCGAGGGAGGTAATTCTGCCCTCTACTCTTGTGAGACCACAGCTGAAGTACTGCACTCAGTTTTGGAGCCCTCAACACAAGAAGGACATTGAGATGTTGGAGCAGGTTCAGAGGAGGGTCACAGAGATGAACAGGGCTGGAGCACCTCCCCTACATGGATAGGCTGAGAGTTTAGGCTCTTCAGCCTGGAGAAGAAAAGACTCAGGGGCATCTCGTAGCAGACCTCCAGTACCTGAAGGGGGTATACAGAAAAGTTGGGGAAGGCTTTCTTATAAGGGCAGGTAGGGACAGAATGAGACAGAATGGTTTTAAACTGGAAGAAGATTTAGACTAGATATCAGGAAGAAATTCTTTACCATAAGGGTGGTTAGACACTGGAACCCCAGAGAAGTTGTGGATGCTGTCTCCCTGGAAGCATTCAAGGCCAGACTGGATGGGGCTTTGAGAATGTAGTCTAGAGGGAGGTGATCTTAAATATCCCTTAGATCATCCTTAGATGATCTTAAATATCCCTTCCAACCCAAACCATTCTATGATTCTATGATTAGTGAGACAGCTGAGGTTTGTTTTATCAGGTCTGTGTCTCTGTATGGCTTTTTTTCTGTGTTTCTTTTTTTTACCCTTTTCCCTTACTTTTTCAGTCAATAAAATCCTCCATCAGACAATCTCATATGCTCTCATCTATGAGAGTAACTGACCAGGTTTGGTTTCCATTGCTGCATTCCTTATCATTTGTAGATGAGATTTATCACCCTGTCTGTTCTTATCCATGGTTTCTTCCTTTCCTTATCATCCCTCAGCCCAATGAAAAAGGTCCCTGGCAATAAGCACTCAAAGGAGCAATACACAAGGTATGTAGAATATACAAGGTATGTATGCAATATAAAAGGTATGTAGAAGGAGACTTCTACATACCTTACAGAAATAAGAGCATAGATTATCTCATTTGTATTCACAAGATATATCCCTCTCGCTATCATCCTGAGCCTAGAAACTAGGGTTAGAAATCTCCCAAATAACAGAATTCTCTTCAGATAGGGAGAAGGGAAGAGTGGGAGATAGGGAGGAGTTAAAGGTATCTCTTCTTGGCAGATCAAGAAGAGCTGGAAATTTTTTTCACATTTTAGTGATTCTACTCATGGTCATAGCCACAAAAGAAGGTTCAGGGTAAGAGAACAAGTACCAGCTGAGTTCCTGGGTTGAGTTGTACATGTGTATACACACATATTTACAGTGAAAAAATATCTGTTGCAGAAGATCTTGTAATACGTGACTTCTAATATCAAAATACTGACAAATAACAAATTTTGGGAATGTGGGATTACACGACTGTGGGGCTGTACCCCAGATGCTGGTAGTGGTGGGTACTGCGGGGGCTGCTCCATGCCAGACACACAGACAGTTCCATCCATCTCCAGTGACCCCATCACAGATGAGCACCTCTGGGAGAGCCTGGGGAAGGAAGGGATGAATAATAAAAAAATTAAAATAACTAGGCAAGTGTTTAAAACCTCTCCTGAAGGTTAAGACAGGAAGGTAAGATGTTCATTCAGTGCTGCCCAAAATGCAGGTGGTCAGCCATAGGATGAATCAGAAGCTCTTCATGCAAAACCCTAACATTTATGTTGCGCGCACAGTTTTCCTGGGCTTCCTTCTCATAGATGACTGTGGGGCTTGAGTGAGATCACTGGCCTTCACTTCTGTCCTTGGAAGAGACACAGGGAGTACTCTTCCTGGGCAATTTAGAACACTAAAAGAAATTCCTGTGCATGTATTTGTTATTTCTCCCATTTAATATGCAGCGATAGTAGAGTGGTTGGGAATTTCTTTATACTGCCCTCATTAAAGCAAACTGCTTGTACTGTTGTTCAGGTACACAGCTGATTGCTGCAACTTTTATACTTTTTTCAAGTGCTTTCTTTGTAACTGTAAGTTCTTTTGATGCTCTGTCATTTTTTTAAGAAAATTCACAACAAAAATTGCAAAGTACTTGCAAAGCACAAGCTGGTACACAATAACCAGATGTTTCTGAACCCTGCTTCTGCTTCAAAGTGTTTCTTCTTTACTTACTTACTTTATAAGCTGTATACTTATTTTAGTACTTCAATGAATTCTGTGTATTCCTAAGAATTAACTTGATTTATATCCTGCCTACTAGAAAAAGGGAATTCTCAAAGAAGAAAGGCAAAGCATAAAGCAAGACCAATATTCATTCAATTTCTGTCTGTCAGTGTAACTTTTGCTATGATTTAAAAATTAAATTTTATGGTTGTATTAAAAATTTTTTACACATAAGCTACAGTCAAATGTATTCTAACCTATCCTTGTCTGTGTTCCAGAACATCTAAGCATTTGCTATTTTACTTTGCAGTAACCTGAATATATCTGTTAACAGAACATTTATTTCCAACCCACCCTGAATTATCAGTAAATATCAATAAATTAAATATCAATAAATTAAAAAATGAAAAAAAAAGGAAGATTTGCTTGTTTGCTTGTTTATGGTGTTTTTTTGTTTTGTTTTGTTTTTTGTTTTTTTGTGGGTTTTTTTTTTTTTTTTTTTCTGTATCCATCTTGTTTGCAATTGTGTGCCTTCTAGACGTTTATTCTCAGAACTATTCTGCAGGAGATAAATTTCAAAAGGTGAATTTCTAAATAAAGGATGTATATACATATTTCAGTAAATAAAATCCCATATAAGTAGTCAATTTTAAATTTAACATGTCTAATTTACCTGAGCAAGTACAAAAAGGTATTCTGTCAACTCCTTCATTAATTAGAAAAGCATATTCCCCACTGAAATTTAACTGAAAATAAGCTTACATTGTCATTTCTCTTTTTATTTTTTTGCAAATACTTGAGCATTAAATTGCATACAAATAGTTATTTTTATCTTTTTGAGGATTAATTTAGCATGTAAACAGTTTGTCGAGAAATGCTTTTAGAGCTGTAAAAAATGCATCAGTTTGCTACAAATTTTTCTCTGGAATGTGCTATTTTCATGTATGTAAAAGCCTTTTTGGTTGTAATACAAAGTGCAGAGCTTGAACACGTTTAACTTGACAGACCTGCTTTGGCATTTGACAAATTCCAAAACTTAATTTCAGCAGTTTTAGGTGCCTAACTAACTT
This sequence comes from Phasianus colchicus, assembly GCF_987193195.1. Classification (NCBI taxonomy): domain Eukaryota; kingdom Metazoa; phylum Chordata; class Aves; order Galliformes; family Phasianidae; genus Phasianus; species Phasianus colchicus. The sequence continues at coordinate 21,577,740 of NC_143438.1, read as the reverse complement.
CAAAGGCTCTGGTTTTGGCAGCATATCTTACTTTACACTGAAAAATCGCAGGCTTAGCATAAAGTTTTGTGTACATATGTAAAAATCCCTTTTCATCAGTGAAAAATGCAAGTACTATTACAAAAATGCTAACCAAACAGAAACCATATCAATTAAAATTAAAAAAAAAAAAAATACTTGAGCATTAAAAAAAAAAAAAAAAAAAAAAAAAGAAGAAGAAAGAAAATGTACAAAATGCACATTCCATGTCTTTAGATGGGAAAAAATAAATGGAAGCTAAAGAATAAAAGGCAATATGCATGTGTCACTTATGTCTTCCAGACATCTTTTGCGAAGTCGGTTTCAGTGAAGCATTTTCATTAGTCAGAAAAAAATTCCTCTTAATTTTTTTAGTACATCTCCTTTACTTTGATAACAGTTTCTCTTTGTAAAGTAACAGTTAAAAATAATTGTAGCAGAAATGAAGTTTGGTTTATTTGACCTGTTGGGAATTTAATGACAATCCTTATAACGGTCTGTGGTAATATTCATTAGTTGTAATATACAGTTTATTATTCACATAAACTCTCTGTGTCATTGCAAATAGCATCTTCTACCCATAGTGAAACAGACTTGACTGCATGGAAAAAAGTATCTTGACAATGTTTCCCTTGGAAAAAAAAAAAACAAAAACAGGTTAACTATTTGTCAACAAACAAACAAACAAACAAACAAACAAACAAACCCACAGAAATATATTACTTTAAGTGGTAAAATAAATATGCCAGTTAAAAATTAAAACCATAAACTTCTACTCATACAATTCAAAATGTTGAGAAGCTAAGATCTAAGTCAATAAAACTTTCTAAAGCTTCCAGGATTCTTGAAATTATTTAACAATATGGAACTGTATCTGAAGATGTTTAGTAAAATAATAATGATTATCATAAGAAAAAGTAATCATAGTGCATATTTAATCAGAGGTTTTTCTACTGTCTATTAAAAAAAGAAGGCAGAATTCTGTACACAGAGTTGTATTTCTTATGAAGTAGAATAAAGCTGGTTTTTGTGTGTGTTTGTAGTTGCAAACAAGAAATCCTCTAGAGAAAATGCATTTTATGAGCCTATAAATAATTAGAAAGAAAAACCAATAACATCTTAGTCACAGCCTCACAGCCTCACAGCCAGTATAAACCATTCTTCCAAAAATTGAATTCGCATGTGTCAGGTTGCAACCAAATTGCATTTCAACACCTGAGATAGAAAATCTTAAAGCAAGGATTTATTATGGAGGTACCAGACAGAACTCTACTCAGTGCTGCATTCACATGATCAATGTTTAAGGCTATAATTACCTTGAAAACTAAATGAAAAAGATATCCTACTTGTATATGTGACAAAACTTAAGTCCATGCTTCCTCATTTAAAGAGCAGTATTCTTCCAAGGCTGATGAACAGGAGAGACTGAGAGAATAAGCTTGTGGCTTTTGGTCTACTTGCATTTCATGAGATTTGACTGATTACTTTACCAAAGTTATAGCATATACAGCAATCTGAGGCTGTACTGTGTTGAGAATATTTTGTTTTTCTAGTCTTCAGAAAGGAAAAAAAAAAAAAAAGTTATAAGGAAGTCTTGAAATCAGGCTACTGCATTAAGTACTGTTGCCTTTGGGTATCTTTCTCTTGCCTGTAAACTCCTCCCAGAGTTTTATTTTCCTGGATTTTTCTCCAGTATATAGATTATGTTCTTCTTCAAACAGTTGTTCTGTTTTGCTTGTAGCAAATGGCTGAGTAATGCTTTACTATATGATCTGAAAGCTGTTAGAATCAAGAATGAATAAAGACAAAGAATGGACATTATAGGAAGGCAAATCTCCCATGTGGGATTTAGAACAAAGTAAAATAAATAAATAAATAAATCTACAAACAGAAAAAAAGAGTGCTTGACTTTAACTCAATCTAAAAGCAGTCTTGTCTTTATAGATACCAATTCAGACTCCACTGAATTTCTAATGAAACAGCACAGTGTAGGAGGGGGCTGTTATCAGGGATGGGATACAGTTCCCCAGTTTTCAGAATTGATATTGTGCTTCCTGAACCTTGGCAAAAATTAGGGCCAGTGAAGGTGAATTATGCCATTTTATTTTTGAATCAGTATGATCAACGATTTTAATATAACAATAATAACCAAGACAACAGCAGATTGCTTTTAAATTCCTACCATGTTAATACAGCATTACAAAATCAAGTCTTGTATGAAATTTGGTAGTTAAAACATTTCAACTCCCATATTGCATGTACTCAGCTAAATAGCTAGTTACACTGCTAAAATTAAAAAATAAGAACATTTTTTACTATTATATTGATATACTATTACAATATATATTATCTAAATTATACGGAAAAAAAAAAAAAAAGATACATGGTACCTCATAAAGTTCTGAGAAGTAGAATGGAATTCACCTGTCAAAACAGGGTTTTTTCTTAAATGAAAAGGTTCTTGAGCTACCTCTTGTTTTGGCTTAACATCTTCCTGTGTAGAAACTGAAGAGTAAATGTTGATTAAAGGTGACAGAGATTTTTCACTTCATTGTTTCCTCAGCAAGAAGTTATCTGAGCTAACAGGTTCAGTCCCATGCTGACTGTCATGCCCAAGATGAAACAGATGATCATTTCTAAAAATCAATAGAAGTAGAAATGTGGGTATTGACTAGACTAATACTGCAGACTTAACTTGCAGTTCCTTTGGTGATTCCAGTCGATTTATTATCAGGTAATTACACAGTATTCTCTGCAGTTCTCCAGAGCAATATGGCCAAATCTCATCAATCAAACTGTCAGTGCATTTTTTGAAAGTCTAGATATTATTCATATGTTTGTCCTTCATAGTATAGTAACTATAACATTCACTGTATTCAATTTAAGGACTGTCATTAGGATGACTTCTTTCAAGATATTTGCATTATGCCAGCAGTTATTCAAAACATAATAACAATTTTGAACTGTGGAAAGAACATAGATACAACAATGCATTTTAAGGAATGATTCCTTTGAGCATCATCTATTTTGTTAGCTTTTAATGAAAGAACACCAAGATAGATGGAACTGTTTTGTGTGGACTTACATAGTTTGATTAAAGTAATATTTTAAAATATATTAACTATGATTGAATCAACTATGATGAGCACTTCTCATTGAAACAATCACAGTAGGAACTTTTATATTTCATTTCTTTTTCTGAATGAGTATGTATAATTAAAGTTGGAGCCAACTTTTGATTGCATACTCTAGTTGTTTATGTCTTTTTTGAGAAAATGGATCTGCTAGTTTAAGCAAAATACCAAAAAAAAGTAAATGGCTTCCTGGTTGCAATTAAGTCACTTTCCAAAAACAGAAGACTCATACCAACACTTTACCAGTCTGCATAGCAGAGTCAGTACTTCTCTTTATCTAAGCTCTATGCAAGGCATCCTTTCCAAAAAAGTCCTGCCTGCAGGCTTGATGGATGTTGTCACAGTGGAGTAACATCTACTTCCATTACTTCTGAAACAAGTGTGGAAACCATGAAACAGAAACAGGATTGTAGCAATGCTGAAAAGCACACCAAAAACTACTGTTTTATTCATAAACACATATTTCAGCTGAAAAAAAAAAAAAAAAAAAAAAAAAGAATTTTCTATCCTACAATTGATCTCATGTTAATTTATGACCTGTTTCCACCAGAATTCCTCCTATTTAACTTCTACTCAGTGTTCCTCTTCTGATTCCTTTAGTAAAATACTTGACAGTAAGGAAATACTGCTTTTAGCTCTTAATTCTATCTTATGGAAAATGAGTATGTTTCTAAATCAGCTGTTAAAGAAAACCTTAGTGGAAGGCCAAGAACAGTCAGTCTGCCCAGAAGAACGATATATGATATATTTCTCAAAGTAAAAAGCAACCCCATTTTTGTGTTTTGTGAATCCCCAATCTATTCTTTTGAATATGTTGCATTGGTCCATAGGTCAATTAATAAATGTAAAATTTAATACCCTATAATAAAAATATAATATAAAGTTTAGAACAACCTGCTTAAAAGAATTAAAGAGCTATAAAGCTATAGTGTTCACAACAAAAGCCATGTTGGTTACGCGCCTTGTCCTGTGTCAACATTTTTGAAATTTGGCAAAATATATAGGCTCCCAATCTGTGTTTCAAAGACCATTGTAATTATTAGCTTGTAAAATATTCTGTCTTTCACTAAATTTTTAAGGCAAATGATTATTCAGGTACTTGTAGACTCACAGGACAATTGAAGATACAAAAAACAGGTATCTGCATCTGCAACCAGACAGCCACTCATAATAAAACCTGAGTAATGAGTATCTGTGTCTGTGGGAATCAGCATACTGGTAAGTATTGAAAACATTGGTAGTGACAGTCATCATAAATCAGGAAATTAAATAGCTCATTAGAGTTGTGCAGTAGAATGACATTAGTAAAGGATGACGTGAGAGGATTCCCATGCTACAAAAAGTGCCAGATAAAATGCAACATGATCCAGTCATAGAAATGAGATCAGCTATTTTAAAGCAAGTAAAGGAGAAGTCATCAGCATCTGCCAAGTTTGGGAGTGATTATTGACAGGGGCAGGGAAAAATGGGATGGCAAAGAGTCACTGATGAGTGTATGAGCATATACCTGCCAAGAGTTGGGAAACTGACATGTCATTTAAAGAAACGGGAGAAAAGATGTCAGGACTGAAAGCTGTCAGCACTCAAGGAAGCATTTGAAAAGCTATTCATTCCTGTCTTTCTAAAGATAATCTAATTGCACAAAAAAACTGTGAAAGGCTTTTCTTTCCAAAGAACTTTTGTCAGTTGTAACACAGTGAACCTACATGTGAATTATTCACCATATTTGTTTAAGTCATTATTATGTTTGATTTCAGGATCACAGTCAATTCAGAGCTGTCTCTTTTTAATCACTCTCTAGTTCATTTTGTGCTTAGCCGTAAGAAAGCAAAAAAAAAAAAGAAAAAGAAAAAGAAAAAAAAAAAAAACACTAAACCTTGCAGAATTTCCAAGATAAGGTATTTTTAAAAATTACAGATTTGTGAAAGTAATAAAAAAACAAATAACATGAGTAACTGTCATTAACATTCAGATATTTAGATGAAAAAGAACTATATTTCACAGACTTGTGAAAAATGTATAGATGACTTTCAGAAATTAATTTAAGGCTTATGACTTGCAAAAGCTGGATTTGGAATCGGTTCTTAAGGTAGTACAAGACTTAATAATGCTTGATAACCTTCAATGATCATTCCATGAAATGTCACTTATGAACATTTAAACCTCTATTTTGTGTTCAGTATAGGATTTCTAGCTTTCAGTTCCATGTTGATCTATGGTATGCAAAAAGAGGCAATTGTGGCTATTTCTTGAAGAGGTGTGGATTAGTATTTCCAAATTAAGTAACTTCAAATTTCTTTCAGATGAGAAAATAATGCAGTTTTCTCAGAACAATAAGGAACTGAACAGCTGGCACTGATTAAATGTAAAACCTGAGGTATATTTTTATTCTTGAGTTTTAGATTTTGGAGCAAAATAAACACTTTAAAGGACTGGACATCAACAACTTGTACAATAAAATATGAAATGCTTCAAAAATATACTTATGAATCACTGAAAGTCTTGGAAATTGATTCAATATAGGGCACTCAATTAAATTTCTTTCAAGGGAAACAGAGCTCTTTTCACTATTGTTCTGAAAATACAGGATATTATTATTCAAAAATTGGCTGTCACAATAAATCCTTGTATAGTTTTTCAATCTTGAGTTTAATTATGTTCCTCAGTTAATAATGAAATTTCACAAGTTATACTGTGATATTCATCCAATATCATTTATGAAAAATATTGTGCAAAATGATACTTTCAGTTTATTTTTATATGCTTAGATTTCTGTAATAGATTAAAAATGTTAATATGCTTATACTCATATGTCATATCTTTCATATCTTGATCATACTCATATATACTCATATGTCAGATCTTGATAATACTCCTGACTACTGTTGGCATTATATATGACAGTGATCATAGAATCATAGAATGTCCTGTTTTGAAAAGGACCACAACGAGCACCTAGTTTCAACCCCCCCTGCTAGGTGCAGGGTCGCCAACCACCAAACCAGGCTGCCCAGAGCCACATCCAGCCTGGCCTTGAATGCCTCCAGGAATGGGGCATCCTTGTTCCAGTGCATCACCACCCTCTGTGTGAAAAACCTCATCCTCATATCTAACCTAAATCTCCCCTGTCTCAGTTTAAAACCCCCTTGTCCTATCACTATCCACCTCATGAACAGCCATTCCCTCTCCTGTTTATATGCTCCTTTCAAGTACTGGAAGGCCACAGTGAGGTGTCCCCAGAGCCTTCTCTAATCCAAGCTAAACATGCCCAATTTCCTTAACCTTTCCTCATAGGAGAGGTGCTCCAGCCCTTTGATCATCTTAGTGGCCCTCTTCTGGATCCACTCCAACAGCTCCATATCTTTCTTGTACTGGGAACCCTAGGCCTGGATGGAGTAATCCAGATGGAACCTCACAAGAGATCATATTTGTTTAACTGGACTACCCATGGAGCAATGTTCATCATGTGTCAGATATCATTTTCTGAATTCAGTGCAATGAAACATGCATGCATGACTGTAAAGCAGTATATAAATTTATCCTGAATTTGGGAGATTCTGCTCACTTTCATAATTACTAACAAAAGATTTTTTCTCCATTATTTGCCATGATTTCAGTGTGAGTGACTTTATTTACGGTAAAAATCGGAAGACATACCTCAGCAACTATTGTAGATTCTCTATTAGCTGTAAGATAAGATGATGTTCTAGGCAATCTGACATCAGTACTGAGAAAAGTTTTTAGAGTTCACATGTACGTTGCCTCAAAATTACAGTCAATGCAGTATTTTTGCTGACTGAACTTCTATTTGTCCGTTTTTAGAATTTTCCGAAATGGCTATTCTTGGTAGGCATGTGGTGTTCCTTTCCAAATGGCAGGTGGTATTCTTGTTGAAACGCTGAAAATACTATTTGGCTTATCATTGCAAATTAAAAGTTAAAAAATCTGGAAACAGGAGCTGTGGGGAAGGATTCCAATGTGAAGAGTTTAAGGATATTTTATGTGGTTTCATGCAACACTATGCATGACATTAAGCTTAAGCTTGAAATATCTGAGCATTACCAACAACACTGTAAATTGATGCAAATTGTAAGCCATCTGAGAAGAACAGTAAAGTTCCAAACATTAGGTCTTTTATGGCCTTTTTTTTAGTACTTGTTTTATTATTCATAGGCACCACTGTAAAACAAATTAAATTTAAAAAGACAAAGCAATAAGCATGACTTTTAACCAACTGAGACATTGCAGAAGGTATCATTTCACCATTTATCTAGCTCTGCATGCTTGGTCACTAAAAAGAAGTTTCCCAGAAGTATTACCTTCTTCATTTGGCTGGCTAGCTAGCAGATTTTATAACATCTTCATTATTCAGCTGCAATATTTGTCCATAATTATACACTAGGAGTATTTAACAATTGACATGCATTTCTGTCTGATGTTTTTTTATGAGGTTTGGTTGTTTCTATGTAGTGTTTTACTGAATTTGTGAGTGAAAGAAAAACATCAGAGTTCTGCATGTTTGTGAAAACAAACAGCAGCAATAACACCTGCTTTTTCTACAGCTTTCACAGTTATATATTTGAATGTCAAATAATTATTTTATCTCCTCAATCAGTAAACCAGCAGCAATAAGTTATTTATGTAGTCCGCACCATGTCTTGTATTGGTGAGTGGTTTTTAACCTTTTAAACTAAGAGATATTGGTCTGTTATACCTGATGAATCTTAATTTAGTTGGTATCCTTGAGAAGAAACTTGACTTTCAAGTGGACAGAGTGAATAGTTCTGGGAAGAGTTAAATGAATTTTGCTTTGCTTTAATTTTGCATTACAAACCTTGAATAAGGTAAGGTTCTCCACTCGTGGAGGATGACGTAAGCAAGGAAACCTTGCAATGTTCTGAAGGCATTCTTTAGTGAAAAAAAAAAAAAAAAAAAAAAAAAAAAGTCACAGCTATGCAAGCTATTTTAGAAAGTTCAAACTATTTTTAGAAAGGCAAAGAGAAAAAAAGTAGGAAGCAGTTGTGGATGTCAGAATTCAAAAAGACATTTTCTTGACTATTTTGTTCCTGCTGTCGTTGCAATTGCAGAATGCTAATTTATACTTTGGAAAAAGGAATTTTTTTTTTTTCAATTATTTGGAGAGCTTGTTGAGCTTCTTTAATGATTGAAGCCTGTAATTTTAGGACAGAGGTTGAAATAAAAAATGAGCTCAATGAACTGTTTCAAAAAATGTGAACTAATATGAAGTAGCCACAATTAATTCAGCTGAACCAACCAAAGTATCATGAATTTAAGTGTTCTGGTTTATAGCCCTGCATAATTTATACCAGTTACTAGCAAATTCCAGTTCTCAACTACATGACTGCATTACAGGCTGCTGAATGGGTGGAATGCCTATCCCTCACCTGCCATAGTTCAGCATATTAACATAGCATAAAAAATTGAGCTCCATCTAACATTCTAGGAGGTGATTTGCAGCTTCTCAATGTGGATGTTTTGCCTCTTCCACTAACATGGATAGCAGTGCACTGCAGAGGGTGGGCAGGTGGGGATATTTTGCTTAGAGAACACTCAAAAGGATTGCCTGAGCTTGGTATTGAAAGCCCTTAGAGCAGGACTGTGTTGACATTTGCATTATCACATCATTAGGACATGTAAGAAAACTATTGTCCTAACAAGCAGCCTACTCATTTAGAGCAGAAAACAGCCAAGGAAATGGTCAAGAACAATGTTGGTGCCTTTGCTGAGCAAGCAGCAAGTTTTCTCTGTACGTAGATCAGTCTTCATGTTTAATGATGCATAAAATGTAGTAGTCCCTCTGAATTGAAATAGAAGTGATCAACAAATATTTAAATATACTGGAATTACTAGCTACATTTAAAGTAAGATAAGTGTCAAGAATTAAAGATATTATGTATATGAGCACCACTTTCTTGTTCCTCTTCTTGCATAGCTCATATGGTGTAATAAAAAAATTAAAAAAATAAGAAACAAAAAGCCTACTTAACTTTCCACTAGTGATTTAAAATGTATTCTTTTACTTAGGAAAAAGTTTCCATTTTAATCTGTGCTTTTTTTATTTATTTATTTTTTTTATTTTTTTTATTTTTCAATTCCAATCTGACATTTTAAAGAGTTTAATGGGAAAAATGCTTGCAGTCTGATAGCATCTAACACTGAAGATGTCCATAATGTCTGTAGTGTAATACAGTTAAAATTAGGTTTCTTGGAGATTTCATAGTAAAACACATTGACTTAAAATTCGATTTTAAATTTACATTTTAAATATGCTCATATTCTCCTGCAAAAAAAAGTATTCAGCCTTGAAAATTCATTAGCACAATTATTAACCAATAAATAAGTGAGCCACAGACAATAGTCCAACCTTGCTTGATAAACATGCTAAATCACAGAATAATAGAATGATTTGGGTTGGAAGAGACCATAAAGACCATCCAGTTCCAAATCCCTGCTGTGGACAGGGACACTTTTCCCTAGACTGGGCTGCTCAGAGCCCCATTCAACTGATCCCATGCTTCTGGTAACATGTTTACTGAGATGAATTCACGTATCTCATGATTTGATTCTCATCGATTTAGTTATAGATTGAACTAAAAACAATGCATTTAAATGTGTATTTTTTTTAAAGTAAACATTCATGTAAATTAATATTCTCATTGGATGCAGCTTCATAAAGCATGCATACATAAATACTGAGAGATGTTTATATTGAAAAGATAGTTGGCCTCTTGACAGACTGTAAGTACAGATTTAATGTTATGGCATTCTTAGTATAATTTCTCATTCCAAACTATGTCATCGTAGCCTCTAAATGAAGAATAAGCTTTGGCCTTTGCAAAAGGTTTTTCTGAGTTTGTTTAAGACATGCAGTTCATCAGCAGCTGCTGGGAAAAATGTTGTTAGTTTTGATCATACTTTTTTTGCTTGAGGAGTACAGAGGCCTCCCAGACTCCTACCCGCAGAAAGGTTTTCAAGTTAATTGAAAAGTATAGTCAAAATGTTTGGAATTTTGAACACTCAGAGTGAAGGGAAGAACTGTCTTTAACAAAGACTTTGCAGTGTTTATGCATGGCGTGTTCTAAGTGCCATCTCAGACACCAGATGAAAAGTAATCAGATAAATTAAAGGAATTCCTTAGGAGAACTGCCATTGTTACAAGAAGCATTACCTGCCATACTTTGGCAGTGCACCTCTGGAATAATGCCTTTTGGGGTTTCAGTTCAGGAAATTGACAAGTAGTTAAGTGACCTTGATGACATTATTTTCTCCAAGTATGTCCGTAGGTTGCTAGTGAAGTTACTCATGAGGTTCAAAAACATAAGCTTTCTAGGGAGCATAGGGTCTGCTGCCATATGATTTCTGAGTTCTATTTTTTATGTGTGATGAATGACAATGAGCAAATCACCTAATTTGTGAACTGTGGATGTACAGCATACCTATGTCTAAAGTGCTTTTGTAAAATTGACCTAGAATGTGAGACCAGTGAGAATTCTTAATCACTTTTTTCTCTCTTACTTATGAAATGCAAGCATGATATAGAATATTGTATTTAAAAATACATATTTTTTTTAAAAAATACATATTCCAATTTTAGGGCTTCCCTTTCTGTTCTCCAACCTCATTAATATGTGCAAAAATTAGCTTTACTAAATCATAATTTTCTCAACTGTGATCAAAACAACTTTTATATGTATAGGTATATTTAATTCATGTGTGATTTTTCTATAAATATAAATTTGTCTTTTTTAAACTTCCTTGAGCTTTTTATGGGTATGCAGAGCTCAGTAATGTTCCAGCTGTGTGATTATAGCTCACTAAATGAAATTCCATAAAAAGGCAACCTGAACAGTCTACATGACAACAAACAATGTAGCTACTGTTTTACATTTTGTTTTGTTTTGATTTGTGAGGCATATATGAATATTGTTTTTATTTTTCCTTTATTTTCATCAACAAAAGTATTTATTTATCACATGAAATTTTAAATGCCTACTGTACAGTTAACTTTCCTCATTCTTCCCATCCTGGTGCAGTGAATGCACTGAAACCTAGGTGAAAAATAATATTAGTTTAAGTAGTCCTATTAGAGAGCTTGCTATCTTTTAGGTCTATTTAAACAACTAGTAATACTGATGTGCAATTCTGGAGGCATTGTAGGACTGTCCAAAAAAAAAAAAAAAAAAAGTGTTTAAATGTATCTAAACTACAAACATAACTACAATGATTGCAGATGTGAATACATTATCACAAGTAAAAGAATATGTGTGGATTATGTACATGATTACAGAAATATCCATACACTATTTAGCCTTGAGAAGACAAGACTGAGAGGAGACCTGATTCAGGTCTATAAATATCTAAGGTGTGAGGGGCAGAGTGGTGAGGCCGGACTGTTTTCAGTGGTATGTGGAGACAGGACAAAGGGAAACAGCCAAAAACTGGAGCATAGGAAGTTCCGCACCAATGTGCGCAAGAACTTCTTTACGGTGAGGGTGACGGAGCACTGGAACAGGCTGCCCAGGGAGGTTATGGAGTCTCCTTCTCTGGAGATATTCAAGACCCGCCTGGACGCCTATCTGTGTGACCTGGTGTAGGGAGCCTGCTTTGGCAGGGGGGTTGGACTCAATGATCTCTGGAGGTCCCTTCCAACACCTACAGTTCTGTGATTCTGTGTGGAGAATGAAATATTTACACGCATATGTGTTCCTGAGTAGTTCTAAAATCTTGCGAATTGGCATGGAAAGCAGAGATGGTTAAAAGGCTTTGCAGTCTCCTCCCAAAACATGGTAGGTGTCATCCAGTATCCACATTTTATTTGAATTTCTGACAGTTGCAATACAGAGTCTAGATCACAGCTGTTATGTTTCTACAGGAAAAAAGATTGCCTTCTGGCTGGCTTATACACTATACTGAAGGCAACAAACAATGTGCTGTGACACAGATTGATAGAGAACATTTTATTGCACTCACCAATGATCCTACAGTGCAGAAAGCTTTGTGCAGCACAGAAGGATTTATGTAACAGTGGGCTTTGACATATTGCGTTGTGTATTTGTAGTTGCTCTTATTTATAATAAAACTATTATTTTTTAAAAAAAGAACTTTCAAATAGAGGTGATATTTCTTATTTTGTGTGGTTATTCACAGCACCTAAGGCAATTAAAGATGCACTTTCTTGTTTTTATTAAATTAAATTGAAAAGAAGTGTTGTCAAGCAAAAATAAGTATCGTCCCCTTACCATCACTTTTACAGATGCCTTGTTAACAAGTAGCGTTTACAGATTTTGCCAGCAATGTAGTCTCCATAGAATGCTTTTCAGAGTCCACAAGGAAGAAATGTAGAAAAACAAAGCCTTACAGACTCCTTCTATAAGGATTCTTCCATGTGCGCAAAAAAACCTAAAGAAAATGAGGGAAGATAACCTGAGATGTAAGTTTAGATCTATTTGATCATAAGCTCATAAAATGGAAACAAGCATACATCCTGTTTTGAGCTAAATGTTAAACAGAGTTAATGTCATTAAGACTACATAATTAATATGATGCATGTAATTCAAATGAATTTTACTGTATCTGCAAATTGCAATTCATGATATTTATTTTCAGAATATTTATAAGGTCTAAACAAAGGGTACTTGAACCAGGCAGACAATGATTATATGTATGGGTATGTAATTGAGTATATGTGATACATGATACATTGCAGTCAGTCCTTATGTAGTTGTCTAAAGTCTGTAACGTCACTCTTTAACCAACAAGGCTTAAGTAATTTCAGTTCCTGAATAAATGAAGCCTAAGTGCCATTGTAATGTTGAGCTTATTAAAAAAGGTTATATGATCATCACAGTCCTTTACACTTTTTGGAAACTCAAGTTGCTGAACAGGATTGATTGCCTGTTGCCAGAGGAAAATGACAAGCAAGGCCAATTTCAAACCATTTAAAAAACTGTCACAATCAAAGAAAGGAGATGCTTACGCAACATTTACAGACATGAAACAGTGGATGTAAACACAGTGAGGTGGCAGGTGGTGCATTTCTGAAGCAGAGGCAGTGATGGAAGGTCTGCTCCACCAGTGTAGATTTTTATGAGGGTACCATGCAGGCTTTTTTTAAACACTGTGAAAATAAATAGCTAATGGTAGTGACTAAATTGAAAATTAGGGTTTTGTAGCTGAGAATTCTCTCTATCAAATAATGTCATTGTGCTCTTTGTGTCTGTCATAGTTTCCATAGAAATAGGAAGCATTTCTTTTGGAGTGACCTACGTACATCTGTAATGAAATCTTGGAATACAATTCAGTCTTCATCAGTGTATTGTCTCTTTTCTATAACGTTCAGAATAAAAGTTGCTGTATACAGAGAAGGAAATCCTTCATCTGAAAGAAGCATTTAAACAATCCTTTGGCTATGCTTGAAAGGACACTTAAAAAGGATGTCTTATTTTTCAAATACCACTTGTGAATTTTAAAGCTCATTTTATAATGCCAGAAAAGCAAAACAGAATGAAAACAAAACAAAACAAACAAACAAAAAAACAATACTTTTAGGAGTGCTTTAAAATTTCTCTAGCAATTCAATGCTACAACAAATTTAGAGTCTAGAGAATATGATCTCTCTCCAGAAGAATGGTACCAACTCAAGATAGCTTCAGTAAATTGACTTTGAATCACAGATATCAGTATTTGGCTCTAGGACAGCAGCTGAGACACTGATGGAGAAAAGTTCCACATGTTTTTCTACATTTAGAAATCACAACTTCGTGAAATTAGATCAATCACTTATAGAAACAGTAGTCTCAGTTTCATAAAATGTACTAATACGTTGCAAGATCTACTACTACATATGTATGTACGTATGTATACATGTGTACAGTATTCTCTTCTGCCTTACAGTTTATCCAGAGAAGATACGGAGTTACATTTGTGAGAGGAGAACTACTAAAGAAGAAATTATTATCTTTGAGTCAGAATCCATCTCCAAGAACCTGCTTTGGCTGCTCTCATATTACGCGCCTCAATCACTCAATTACCTTTAGCTGAATCTATTGGCAGTTTTTGTGTGAGCTTCTTTTGTTCTTGTTCTGTAGTTCTGATCTGAGTCAAATATTCACGATCAGCTTTTATTGTGGTAGAGAAATGCATAAACAGAAGATCTATACAAGACTTATCTATCTGTGGTTCCTTAAAAAACGACCTTGTTCATCAACTGATTCCAGAGATATGCCTGTAACTTTTTTTCTATTGTGCTATACTGTAGAAAATGCTGACATTATAACTCAGTCTCTTAAAAGCTTTTGATTTCTTTTTTGTTTTCTTGTATATTTTATTTAGCTTTACTCAGCTTTACTTTTATTTATTTTGCTTTACTCAGCCTGCTTTGTACTTCATTTCATTTATTTGCTTTAGCTTTGGTGTTGTTTTCTTGCTGTTTTCTTTTGTTGATGAGAAAACAAAGCTGATTTTTTATTCTCCCAAATTCTCATGCTGTGTTGTTTGTGCTGCCACTGAGTTAGAACTTGAAGGAGAACATAAACAGATATCACTGATGAGATCATTCTTTTGCACCATTGTCTCAAAGCTTGCTGAGGACACAGATGGACAAGAACAGGCAAGTCCTGGTCAAAGAACATCTTTTGTCTGCCTGGTCAAAGAACATCTTTTGTCTGAAGATATATCAAAGAACCTCCTCTTCCTCCAATAAATTGGAGCGAGACACTACCTTAAATACAAAGCATAGTACAAACGCAAGTTGATAGAGAAAAATATACCTCGCCTGCAGGAGACTGTTGTTACTATCGCTGAATGTAATGACAGCTGACTTGTACAGATGCAGAGGAATGGAAACTGCTGCCTTTTATTGTTGCTGTTCCTCCTAAATGTTGAGAACATCATAACCTACATCATCTGCTGAATGATATTTCCCTTGTCAGATGAATTCTGTCTTGCTGCCTAAGTTACTACACATAGTCTTCAGGGAACACTCACAACTAGCAAAGGACAATAATTTTATATTTGGAAGAAGCAGAACTACCTTGAAGAGAATTGTAAAATGAATGATGTAGAAGGAAGAATTCTTTTTGGTTTATAGGTCAAATGAATGAATGAATGAAAATGAACGATGAAGAAGTAGAAAATATACCCTGAGTAGACATTAGCTAGTTGTATTTTTAATAGATAAATTTTGTCATTGATTAGAATTGTCTGCCCTTGTTAAGCCATCATGGTCATTGTTTCCATTGAAGAATAAGATGGAATTAGTGATGTTTTTAAAAACCCATAAAATTTTGTTATCCTCACCAAGACTTTATCTAATTAGGAATCTAAACTTCTCATGTTTTTTTAAAGTGTCCTATAAATAATAATTGTCACTACTAATTATTACTCCTAATCTTTCTATAATTCTAATTTTATATCAGTGTTTGATATCTGAAAAATGATACTTCATTTAAGTCCATTAGGAAATCTCCAATTATTAGCATAAATCAAGTGAAGGAATACAGATTTTTAATTTCCTTTATGCACATTAGTTCTTTATAATATATATATACATCTCTCACATATTCGTATTCTATTACTTGATCAGTAGTTCATGTAAGAATCATGATGAAATCATGTTTCTCAAAAAGTTTAGCTCTAATTTTTCATTATTCCTATATAACTTATACTTCATTTGAAGAGTAAAAAAATAAAAAATAAAATAAAATAAAAAAGTGAGTGATGACAGGGGCAGATTTGGGGAAGAAATGGAGACTGTAAGTAATACGTTTATACTTTTTGCTAAAGTAAAATAATTTGAAATTTTGAAAAGTTGGTCTCAACCTCTTCCTCTCTCACAAGGTTTTTACATACTTTTATCTAATTCAAGGAAGCAAGAATTTGTTTTTTGTATGTTCTCCTTTAGACTGTATTCAATTGAGAGAAGAATTGATTTTAACGCAAATCCTTCCAAGCTAAAAATGTATGAAATATAACTATTTCATAGTTCTCTATTAAGAGCAGGTTAGCTCTTTGTAATTTTATCCTATGCTGCTTTATTAGACAGGTAAGAAAATTTGTTTTGTTTTTAGATATGATATGAAGGACTTACTCAGTTGGTGTTTACAGAATCTAAACCTTCCTGTAGTTCTTTTATTTGGAACGATCTTCCCTTGTCATGGAGATACAATTTCTTTTCTTCACTACAATTATAATTTATTTATTTTCTTTCTCATAAAAGTGCTTATGATGTTGTATATTAAGTAGGTTTTTACTACATTTTGTGAAGAAGAGCAGTGTCATTCTTAAATGCTGGTTTCCACACAAATAACTATATGTTGAGAAACTTCTTGTAGCAAAAAACCTACGATGTATGGCCAACAGAAAATGACAGATTCGTGTCACAACATTTAATCATAATGCAAGGAAAAGGAAAAGTATACGGTCAATAGATTTACATTTGAAGAAAAGATTTACATACCACATAACATTTCAGTAGAGCAAAATATCTGTATTGAATTTTCAGGCAGCCAAAGGTTGAAGTAATTGAAGTACATTTATTGATGCACATGCAAACAATTAACCTGAGTTCCATGCCAAAAGAGTAATTCCCATCATAAATTCTCAGACTGTATTTTCTTTTCAAGACTTAAAAACAGTGAAACAATTGAAAGTTCATATGAGATGAAGAATGACTCCTGCTTTCATTCTGTACTAAAAGCTGTAACTTTGTAGAAACTCCAAAGTTACTTTAAAACAATAAGGATTCAGACCAATATCCTGAAGCTCTCTGAAAATTGAGACCTTCATTTTTCATTGCACCAGATTTTATTGCAGTATTGCCTTGAAGGAAAAAGTGTTATTTGCTTGCAGATTCATGAAGAAGTCAAAATATTAAGTGTCAAATCCTCTGTCTCCAGTAAGATGTGTGATTATTGGTAACAAAGTCAGAGGCATCATTAACTCCAGCTATACACAAGGGTGCCACCGATATTCCTCTGAAATGCTTTCCATTTAACTAATCCATTAACTTTGTCTGAAATCAATTGACATTAAGATATCTTTGTTTGCTCATGAACATGTTAATATGTATGTATTCCATTATATACTTGAAATACTGCTTTGAAGATCAAAATTACTAATCCCCAAGAATATAATTAAGTTCTGTTTGAAAATATAATGCCCTTTCATTGACACATACACACACAAAAAACCCACATAATTCATTTAGATCTGAAAAGTGTTAACTGGGGAAAAAGATGCCTTAGATCCTGCAGGATCAAGTCATGATCCTGCAAACTCTTTCAGAAATAGGGTGTCATAATTGGAGTACATGGCAGAACCTTTTTTATTTTATTTTTATTTTTTTTCTAATTTAAATGGAACAGAAATTCTTCAACAATGTATATTTTAATGTTCATATTCGGAAACATTCTATTTACAAAACTCTACATTGTAAATGTTATAATTAAGGAATGAATAAATAAATACCAAGAGCAAGATGCCTACATAGCAAACGACTGTCACTATATCCATCATATAAATTGTAGAAACCTAATGCAAATTTTGTTAGACTACGTACTCAAAATGACTACAGAATATCTAACACATTTCTCCAATGTAGAGAGGATATCTGCAATGCAGATCAGAGGAAGGAAATTCTGTCTCTATTTATTGCATATATGCTGATTCATATTTATATATTACTTACGTGACTATTTGCACAGGGAGATTCTGCCATATAAATAATATATTTTATTTTATATACACTTATAAAATAAATAAAAATTGTTATAGATTTTACATATGCAAGCCAATATAAAATCTCTTCTAATAATTTATACTCTTGGACATTAAGGAAAGGGGAACAGAAACAAGCACCTTTACACAAAGCCAGTATTTTGAGGGCAGACATAATCTTTCACAGCTTTCTCTGTCTACCTTTTATTTTGATCATAGTTAATTCTACCTGTCTGTCCAATTATCCATCTGTCTGTTCATGCTAGCTCTCATATATGCAGTGGAAGCATATTCAAAATTGCTATTCGCTTTCTTTCCAGAAAGATTTGAAGCAAATGTGCTAGTGAGTCATTTAAGTTCTTTGAATACAGCTATGTAAAATGAATGGCACCAAATAGGAGATTAGGTTTTGGCTTTGAGGTGAATCAAGTTCTAATTTTGGTTTGGATTCAATTCCAATAGCTGTCACTAAAACAGGGGTCTGGAAGAAAATGCACATTTCATATGCTTATTTTTTTCCTCCAAATTTTTTGTTCTCTTGCAGCAAATTAAGAAAGGAATAGAAAGGAATAGTTCTTCATTAAAGATTAGAACCACTAAAAAAAAAAGTTTTAATTTGGATTTCATCCAAAGTAAATCTTGCAACACAAGATCAGAAATCTTTCACAATTTCTATTTCAGGTGGTGTTTCTTCATTCTCAGATTGAAGATAAAAGGCAACAGCAACCTTGAAAATGATGCCTCTCAGAACAAAAGGAGTCCAAATATCTTAATTGCTGCACTTTGACCCTGCATGAGTTAGCAATTCCCTTTTTTTTTGATCAGTGGATACCAGGAAATGATGCCTCTCTCAAGATACTATGCTTCACTGATAAATCTGCTGCCATTTGTCATTTAATAATCTGATTCAGCGAAATCCCCCTATGATGTCTTTGACATCCACACTACCTGCCAGGAACATCTGATATATCAGTTTCTTACATCCTTACATTTAAAGGCACTTAAGCTGTGAAAATTGTATTAGCTTAGCTCTTTGATCTTTGTTACTTTCTCATTTGTTGATGGTATTTTTACAGTATGGCTACTGAAGGGAATCATAGAATCACAGGATCATAGAATCATAGAACGACTTGGGTTGTAAGGGACTTCAGGAATCATCAAGTTTTAATCTCCTTCCACTGGCAAAGTTGCCAGCCACTAGATCAAGTACTAAATCAGATTGCCCATGGCCCTTTCCAACCTGGCCTTAAACACCTCCAGAAGTGGGGCATCTATAAGTGTTTCAGCACTTCATCACTCTCTCAGTAAAAACTTCCCCTGACGTCCAATGTAAATCTCCCTTCCTTTATTTTAAAATCATCCCCCATTGTCCTATCACTATCTAACCATGTTTATAAACTTCCTTTAAACACTGGAAAGCTACCCACAGGTCTCCTCATAGCCTTCTCTTTTCCAGCCTGAACAAGTCCAGTTCCTTCAACCTATCTTCATAGGTGAGGTGCTCCAGTCCTTAGATCATCTTTGGTGCCCTCCTCTCCAAAACTCTACATCCTTCCCATGTTGGGGGCCTCAGATTTGAATGCAGTACTCCCTTTGGGGCCTTATGAGAGCAGGATAGAGGATGACAATCACCTCCTGTTGGTCCTGTTGGTCACCCCTCCTCTGATGGAACCCAGGATGCCATTGGCCTTCTGGGCTGGTAGCACACACTTCTGGCTCATCTTCAGTTTTTTATCAGCTAAAACCACAAAGTGCTTCTCTGCAGGGCTACTCTCATGGAGTTCTTCTCTCAGTTTGTATACATAACTGGGATTACCTTGACTCAAGTTCACTTTGTTTTATTGAATCTCATTATGTTCACAAGGGCCCTTTTGAGTTAATCAGGGTCCTTCTGCATGGCATCCCTTCTGCCCTATCAACCTCACTTTTCACCTTGGCATCATCAACGACCTTGCAGATGGTGCTCTCAATCCCCTTATCTATGTAATTGGTAAAGATGTTAAAGAGCACTGGACCCAAGATGAACCCCTGGGGAACACTGCACATTGCCAGCCTCCAGCTCAACATAGAGCCATTGACCACAATCCTCAGGCTGCAACCTTCTAGACAATTCCTTCCAAGAGAAGTCATTGCCCAAAAAGCAGAGATCATGAAATTGATTTTTTTTATGAAGTGTTATACTTTCCCTAATCATTCATCTCACTAGTGTCTTTAGTACCTGTTGATGTCCTTAAAACCCTCTCTTTTCTCCCTTGCACAAGGTTCCCTCTCATCTCTCATTATGGTCAATAGAAAACAAACAAACAAACAAAATCTAGGGTTTACTTGAGAGTAGATTTCAGAGTTGTAGCAAAACTCTCCATGAAGGAATAAAAGGATCAAAATATTTTCTTTATGTTTTTTGAAAAAGCTTTTCTTACTTTTCTCGTTTGGTTCATTTATACTGTGTGCTTTAATGTTTCTCCCTTTGGGGAAAAGTCATCTCACATGAAAAAAAAATGAAGCATTTACAAGAGTTATGGAGAAATGAGAAAGCTCAAAAGAGTTTCAACATTAGGGAATAACTGAAGAATGAAAGATCAAGAAGTTAAACTCTGAAGTTCTGTACCAGAAGTGGCAGTACTGTATACCATGCTTAGGTTTCAGAGACAAGAAATTAGTAAAGCAATATAGTAATTCAGAAGTAATATTCCTCTGTGAAAAAAAAAAAAAAAAAAGAGTTTTGTTGTAAACTGATGAAACACTCAAGCTGACAGACTGACTAATTCATCTGGGTTTTTCCCCTGTGGGGAATATCCCTATGGTTTGTTTGTTTAAACAGTAGAGATTTTACTTGGTGTGCTGTGTTCAGTAAAGATTCCTTGTAACTTGCAACTCTTCAAAGGATCAGGAGTACTATTAAACATGTTTACAAGTGGGATGCCAAATATATTTTAATGCATTTCTTATTCACAAGATGTAGTATTCAGTATTCACTGCTTATTTTGTACTTGACTCAAACCTGAATAAATAAATAAATAAATAAATAAAATTGTAACTGGTATACTACATGCAGATTCTTAAAGAAATAGAGGAAACTTCCAGCTTCATAGTGAGGTGTTTTGCTAAAAATATTAAGAAGAACATGTCAACGTTTTACGGGCTGGTTCGGCCCGGTTCCATGACCAGCGGGGCGGAGGGATCTGCAGATCTGCACCTCCAGAAAAGGGAAACAGGGGACCCAAAATAATTGAAAACAGCGGCAATGATCTGAGGTGAAACAAACTAATTTACTAAATATAGTATCAGCAAAATATAATGAGAGAGAGGGAGTGTGTGCAAAAGGTGGATAGGTCTCACCACAACACTGAGGTGAGAAGTGCAGTCCAGTTGAGCCGATGAAGAAAAGCAGACGGAGAAGAGCAGATGGAGAAGCGCAGGCGAAGAAGAGCAGGCGAAGAAGAGAACATCAAGTGACCTTGCCGGGAGTTACATCTCCTTGCTGACCACAAAGCCCCCTGGGGAATGTAGTTGTTCTTCTCCTCCAGACAGGCACCTGGAACTTGAGCATCCACAGTCAAACCCTCAGTGCATTACATGATGTTATGATGTGGAATACTGATAACCAAAAATCATAAAACCATAACAGAAGTATCACTATTATCACTATTGCAAGACAACAGCTAGATTGGGACCATGGGAAAGGGAAGAATGAGATGTGAACTGTTGTATAACAGGGAATTAGTTCCAAAGGTCTGTTTCATCTAACCCAGTCAAAGCTGCCAGACTCTACTGTGTGACTGTGACTGGAATGCTGCATAAAAGCTAGCTAGCTATAGCTGTCTTCAGATAAAAAAAATTATGAAGTCAAACAGCTGCATGAGTCACAGTAGAGGACACGGTGTGACATCCATTCTTTCTGTAGTTATGTACAATTGTTTGATGCAGTCTGAAATGATTGGACCTTGGTATATGCTATGTAGGTTGCTCCGAATGCCATACCTTCTATTTATTTCCCTGGAAAGTGCAACAGATGCAAAGAGCACAGAAACACTATTTGACAAATATTTCTCAACTACAAAGCACTTCTTTCCCAACAGTTGCCACTGTTAGCTATGCATTTTCACCTGTGATGAAAAATTTTGCATGCTGTGCTTGCAAAAATCTGCACCAGGTGACACACTTTCATGGCAAGATGGCATCATTACTAGGAGAATGTTGCACATGCAGTCCATCTTTCATCAGCCTGAACATATGGAAGTTAGAAGGTACCAAATCCAGATGATATAGGGGACATGGTAAGACATTCCAGCCAAGTCTGATAATATGCCTCACAGTCTTCAAACTGATATGCATCCTGGTGCTATTCGTATAAAGAGAAAGATTGTTGTCTGATGTGAATCTAGAAGTTTGAGTTTTCAGCTTAGTCAGTGTTGTGATGTAGCAGAATAGGAGTACCTAGGCGACTGGAACATATTTGCTAGGCTAGGCACTTAATGCCAAGGACTGACATTTGCTGGTCTGTAGTAGGCGTAGCGAGGACACGGTGTGTGACGGGGTCAGGTTCCCTATGCTCAGGGCTTGCCAGGTGCTGTCCCACGATAGGACAGCGTGAATGCAAGGGGTGTAGACAAAGCAGGGACGAGAATATTTAAGTGCCTGCTACATTTTAATAAACGCCATTTTGCTTCACCTATACTTGGGGTCTGTGTGAGCATTTGGCCCCGACCTGGTATGGGGTCGGTTTCGCTGGCAAAGCAGCACCTTATGGGGTGGAAAACGAGTGTTGCAGAGAGAACGGCAACAAATGGTGACCCCGACGTGATTCACCCTGTGAGTAGTAGCTGCCCGGCGTGCCCGTAAGGCGGTGGAACCTGTGAGGTGGCGGCAGGTCGCCTGCGGAAGACACACTGCGGTGGAACCTGTGAGGTGGCGGCAGGTCGCGTGTGTAACTATGGATCAAGTAATTAAGGTATTTTTACATTTTTGTAAAACTTATTGCGGTAAGACCGTTCCTTCTAAGAAGGAGATCGCGGCCGTGTTATCGCGGCTAGAAAAGGAGGGTGAGCTGGACTCCCCTCAACAGGTGCTCGATTCAAACAAGTGGGACTCACTTACTTCGGCGCTGTGCCAGCGCGCCATGTCCGACCAAAAAGCCTCAGAGCTTAAAACGTGGGGCTTGATACTTGAGGCTCTTAAAGCGGCAAAGGCAGAAGGAGGGTTCGGGGTGGACCGGAGCGCGACGGGGGCTGCCGGGAGCGGGTCTTTGCTTTCTCATAGATCCAGCGAGGCAAAGATGGCGCCGACGGCGGAGAGCAGAGGCGGAGAGACGGAGAAGAAGGAGTCGCCGAGTCAGTCATGTGAGCCGACAGCCCCGCCCTTGCCTTACCCTGCTCCGTCTTTATGCCCTTCTTTGGAGAAAACGTCACAGCCAGAACCGCCCCTTGAAGAACGCGATAGGGCGGTAGGCGGAGCGCGCCGGTGTGGGAGCCCGCACCCGGGAGGGAGCCCGCGCCGGTGGGGGGGCCCGGTTACTGACTGGGCTAAAGTTAAAGAGGCAGCAGAAGAAAAGGGCTTAGCGAATCCAGCTGCGTTTCCGGTTGTAGCCTCAGAAAACGGCCCAATTTGGGTTCCTCTAGACCCGAAAGGGATCACAAGGGTGCTTGAGGCAGTTGAGAAAAAGGGTTTGAAATCCCCCTTGACGATGAATGCCCTCGAGAACCTTACCGCACAGGGGCCTCTCCTACCCTATGATATAGAGAATTTGATGCGTATGGTTTTGAAGCCGGTGCAGTATACATTGTGGAAGGAGGAGTGGCAGGCCCGGCTCAGACAATTATTGGTTACAGCGCAAAACGATCCAGCTAACGTATTACACAACTCCGACCTTCAGAGATTGATGGGTAGCGCACCAGGTCTGTTAACTGCCCAAGCACAAGTTACCAACCTGAGACCTGGGGAATTAATTGCTACATCTGACGCCGCTTTAGAGGCGTTTAGAAGGCTCGCAAGGAATGCAGAGCCCTCTACTCCGTGGACAGAAATTACACAGGGCCCCACGGAGTCATTCCAGGATTTTGCAAATAGGCTGATAAAAGCCGTAGAAGGGTCAGACCTTCCTAGGGCGGTCCATAACCCTGTTATTCTGGACTGCCTTTATCAAAAGTCGAACGGGGACGTACGTGCTTTGCTAAGAGCGGCACCGGAAAAGTTTCACACCCCCGGTGAGGCCATCAAGTATATCGTAGAGAAGCAAAAGTCAAATCCGTCTGTGGCAGGCGAGGTTGCTGCCGCAGTGACTGGAGTGATGATGGCGCACGGGGGCTTTGGTTATCATCACCCCGGCTATCCGGCAGTGGATCAAGAGGCTCAAGGCCCATGTTTTAGGTGCGGCCAGTGGGGCCATATCAGGGCCCAGTGTAGGGCCAGAATAGAGGGTATGCTGCTGTAAAACATGTCAGTACGGGAAGTGTCATGTGGATCCCGGCGAGAAAGGTCAAACCAGATCTGATGAAAGAGAACAGTAACGGGGGACTCTGAGTTTTGCAGGTATGGCTCCTGTTAACACCGAAGAAGAAGGAGACAGCCCAGGAACCCCGAAAGAAGGCCGGGAGAAGCATGGAGGAAACTCAACTGTTGCTGCCAACGAGAAAACGCGTTTCTAACAGGGGCATGAATGTGAAGACCTAGAAGGAATGTGTTGCTTCAATCTTAGCGACCACAGCGTATCCATCCATAAAGCGCTGAAAGCCCTGCGAGACCATACGGAGAGGATCCAGGTGGACGACGACCCCATCGGAGACGGGTTCAAGAAGACGTTTGGCAACTTCGGGAGTTGGATTGTGAAGATCGTTAAGGACATAGTATTAGCACTCTTAGTAATTGTGTGTATTGCCACTATTCTGCCGTGTGTGATTATGTGCTTTCAGAATTGCTTGCTAAGGATTATGTAGTAGCTTAGGGACCAATGCATAGAGTATAGAGTATCACGGGTATCGGGAACAATTGTAGCGTTTGCGTTCGCGCTGTTACGGGATATTACTGAGCATAGGGAGGGGGAGATGTAGTAGGCGTAGCGAGGACACGGTGTGTGACGGGGTCAGGTTCCCTATGCTCAGGGCTTGCCAGGTGCTGTCCCACGATAGGACAGCGTGAATGCAAGGGGTGTAGACAAAGCAGGGACGAGAATATTTAAGTGCCTGCTACATTTTAATAAACGCCATTTTGCTTCACCTATACTTGGGGTCTGTGTGAGCATTTGGCCCCGACCTGGTATGGGGTCGGTTTCGCTGGCAAAGCAGCACCTTATGGGGTGGAAAACGAGTGTTGCAGAGAGAACGGCAACACTGGTCTAGTAGTGCAAATCATAGAGTCATAGAATCACAAGGTTGGAAAGGACCTACAAGATCAACTGTCCTCCCATTACTGTTGCTACCACAAGTTACTTAACCATATCCTGTAACACCTCATCCAAATGCCAGGGACGGTAACTCCACCACCTCCTTGGGAAGGCTACTCTAGTGCCTGACCACTATCTGAGAGAAAAAGTTTTTCCTTATGTCTAATCTAAATCTCCTCTGGCCATTTCCTCAGGTCCTGTTTGTTGCATGGGAGAAGAGGCCAAACCTCTCTGCGTCACAATCTCCCTTCAAGAAGTTGTAGAGCGCAATGAAGTTTCCCCTGAGCCTCCTCTTTTCCAAACTAAACAATCCCAGCTCCCTCAGCTGCTCATCATGAGACTTGTGCTCCAGACCCCTGAACAGTTACCCTTCTCTGGACATCCAGGTTCTCAATGTCTTTTTTGTAGTGAGGGGCTCAAAACTGAACTCCATACTCAATATATTCACTCAAATGGTGAATGCTCAAGCTGTGGCCTCACCAGAGCTGAGTACAGGGGGATGATTAACTTCCTGCTCCTGCTGGCCACACTATTTCTAATGCAGGCCAGGAAGGCATGGGCCCTCTTGGCCACCTGGGCACACTGTCGGGTCATGTTCAGCCAAGCATCAACCAACACCTGCAGGTCCCTTTCCTCTTCACAGTCATCCAGCCACTCATCCCCAAGCCTGTAGCATTGCATGGGGTTATTGTGGCCAAAGTGCAAGATCCGGCACTTGGCCTTGTTGAATCTCATCCCATTCACCTCAGACCAGAAATCCAGCTTTATCTAGATCCCACTGAAGGGCTTCCCTACCCTCAGGCAGATCAACACTACCTCCCAACGTGGTGTCATCCGCAAGCTTATTCAAGGTACACTCAGTGCCCTGATCTAGGTCATCAATAAAGATATTAAATAAGATGGGCCCCAGTACTGACCCCTGGGGGACACCACTTGTAACGGGTCACCAGCTGGACTTAACTCCATTAATCACTACCTGCTGGGCACGGCCCTCTAGCCAGTTTCTTACCCAAAGAAGGGTATACCTGCCCAGGCCACGGGCAGCCAGTTTCCCAAGGAGAATACTGTAAAAGACCATGTCAAAGGCTTTGCTGAAGTCTAGGTAGAATACATCAGCAGCCTTTCCCTCATCTATCAGTCTGGTCACCCAGTTCTAGAAGGAGATGAGGTTGGTCATGACCTGCCTTTCATGAATCCTTCGCTGGGCCTGATCCCCTGAATGCCATGCACATGCTGTGTGATCTCACTCAAGATGATTTGCTCCATTACTTTCCCTTACTAAGGTCAGGTTGACAGGCCTGTAGTTCCCCAGTTCCTCCTTACAGCCCTTCTTGTAGATGGGAGTCACATCAGCAAACTTCCTGTCTTCTGGGACCTCTCCAGATAACCAAGAGCTCTGGTAGATGGTAGAAAGAGGGTTGGCACCTGAGGGTGGAGCTCATCCAGTCCCATGGACTTGTGACAATCCAGATGGAGAAGGAGCTCTCTAAGTGTCTCCATCTGAATCACTGGGGATGTATTCTGCATACCATCCCAGACTTCTAGATCAGGGCATAAAGTGCCCTGAGGATAATTGATCTGCCTATTAAAGACAGATGTAAAGAAGGCATTGAGGACCTCAGCCTTCTCCTTATCCTCAGTGGTCACACTCCCTGCTGCATCAAGTAAAGGATGGAAATTCTCTTTGGTTCTTCTCTTATCATTGATAGATTTGTAGAAGGATTTTTTATTCTCTTCTACTGCAGTGATCAATCTGAGTTCAAGTTGGGCTTTTACCTTGCTAACTTCCTGCCTGCATACATTAGCAAGTTCCTTGCAATCTCCCTAAGTAGCCTTGGGGAGGATATAGAGTCTATTTCTTCTGGAGTCTCAGCAATAGTTCTCAGTTCATCCACACCCACCTTCTTCCCCTACAGCTTGCCTTACAGCATACAAAAGCAGCCTGTTCTTGTGCCTTAAAGATTTCCATCTTGAGGAGCATCCAGGCTTCCTGGACCCATTTACCCTTAAGGAGCGACTCCCAAGGGACCCTAGCAAGAAGCGTCCTGAGCAGGTCAAAGTCCACCTTCTGGAAGTTCAAGATAGCCATTTTGATAGTCACCCTTCTGACATCTCCAAGAATAGAGAATTCTACAATTTCATGGTCGCTGTGCCCAAACATGGTCTGCTCAGTCCCCAACCTTCACATCTCCCATCAGTCCTTCTCTGTTAGTGAAGAACAGGTCCAGCAGGGCACCACCCCAGTAGGCTCTCATACCCACTGTGTAAGAAAGCTATCTTCCACACACTCTAGAAACCTCTTGGACTGCATCCTCTGCGCTGTATTATATTTCCAACATATATCAGGGAAATTGAAGTCTCCCATGAGAATGAGTGCTGGCAATTGCGCAACTTCCACAAGCTGCTCACTGAATGCCTCATCCTTCTCTTCATCCTGATCTATCATCCTGATCCTGGTCTATAACAGACCCCCACCACGATGTCACCCCTACAGGCCTTCCCCCTGATCCTTATCCATAGACACTCAACTATATAATTCCCAACCTCAAGCTCTTCAACATCAAAACACTATTTAATATAAAGAGCCACACCACCACCCTTCTTTCCTTATCTATCCCTTCTGAAGAGCTTGTAGCCATCCATCACAGCACTCTGGTCATGGGATTGGTCCCACCATGAAAAGAAGGATGAAGAGTGGAGAAACAGCTGCAATATGACTGTGAAATTGCTGATCATGCGGCAAGGACAAGTGTACATTATGGTCTGTTTAGGGGCCACAAGAAAATACACTTAGCACAGAGAGTGGAGAGTAAAGTGCAGTATAGTAACAATGACATGTTGCAGTGAGAATACCTGTGATTCCATCTGTAGGTAAGAAAGTTTCATTAGAATTGCTATCTGGGAAGCAGTTTGTGTTTGATTCTATCTTGAATAGGGCTCTGTTATAAACTTAAGGTACAGCTATGAAAAATTAGTTATCAATCCTCGTAATAGTCATTTGGACACGGAAATACAGACTGAGTGCACTATCCTCCCTTCTCAAGGATTTGTGCAAGTCACTATTGCCATTATGCTGAGTGTTTGTAAGGAAGTGGCAAACACTGGGAGAAGTAGTGCATTGTAATTGCTTTACCTGGTATAGGAAGGAAAAATGTACATAAACGTAAAAAATAAAAATAAAATGCAAAGGTTAGATTAATATTGTCACAAGAAACAATTAAAACTCCTCTTTTATACCTTACATGGAGAGTACATGTAAAAATTAAAAATAGTGCCTTTGTGTTTTCTTGTAAAACATAAATTTTTAATTTAAATATAACACATCCATGCCATATAAGATTCTAAATTACTTCTTAAATACTTCTGTCTGTATCACAACATTTGAATGTGAAATTTTAGCTGAATGATTTTGATTGTATTAGCCAGATGCTTCCACATTTTCTTAATCGTCTTGCTAAAGTCATGGAGACTCTCTATATGGTCTTTTTATAAACAACATCTGTCTCTAGGAAAAAAAAAAAATGTTAGTAATGATTACTCTTAGCTCTCACTTGATCAGAGGATTCTCTCTAAGTGTCAGGAATCTATGCCATGTAAGTCTTTTCAGGATCAGAGCCCAATATATTTGTTGATGTTATATACTATTACTGTTATGATTAATAATATAAGTATGAAATAATGATGAGCATAAATGAGAGATTTCCCATTGAACTACTGGCTCAGCATTATATCTCATGATCCTGCCTAGATTCTTCACTTAATGAAATCCTAAAATTAAATTGAAATCTTAAAATTAAATTTAATCCTAAAGCTAAATTGAAATCCTGGAAACAGATTCATTATGCTCCAGCTGCATATTAAAAAGTTGTTACAGGTGGCTTAAATCAGCTAAATAATGTTGCATAAACTTAGTTTATACGTGGTATCCCAAGATTTTGATTAATCTTTCATTTTGAGGGATCTGATGATTATACAATGTAAAAATCTTAATTTTTTATTTTTTAGAGAGAGAGCTTTTGTTCTTAAAGGCAATCCTGTGAAATTTAAACTCTGAAAGTTTTTAATGATTGTAGTTTTTAGATGCTTTTAGCAAACATACCAAGATGGAAAATGAATCAGTGTAGAACAGAAGTAAATACTGAATGATTAATCTAATTTTTCCTCCAGAATTATGTCATCCTCACAACAGTCACTGTGAGGCATTTCTTTAGCTTTTAGTTGAAATGAAACATAATTTTATGTGTATTAAATATTGATGCATGCCACTTCTTTGTATTTGTTAATTTAATGACTTTATAAAGGCATCTATTAGTGTACATCTATTAGTGTGGCATACAGGAGACTTATATTCAATTTGAAAACCCATCTTGCTGCTGAGGATAGATCTTGTGCATTGGGAAATTTCTTAACTAGGGCAATAAGAGTCAGCTTAATCTTCCGCTTCAAGGCAGAGTTGAGTAGCAAGAAAGAGAAAAAAAGGAAGGGAAGGGAAAAATAATATAGTTTGTCTTAAATCCATTTACAATAGATCAGGTGACTGGGAACAACAATACCCTACAGCAGGAAAATAATTTTCTGTCTTGTTTCCTGATCTTGTGTTCCAGTACCAGAAAGAGTGTGCTACAATTTGAGTCCTACTTTTTTTTTTTTCACCAAAAAGTAATTATTTTTACAATGCCCTCCCAAGTGTATCATTGCAGCTTACTAGCCAATAAGGCTTAAGTGCTTAACATCTTCCATAGAAAAGATGTTTTTCCAGGTGAATGTCAGATGAATGTTGTCAGTATTTTGCCACTTCTAGGAATTCAGCTCTCAATTAATGCAGTTAATTTCTAGACAATTTGTTTCATGAGCAGTCTGATCTTAGAAGAAACTCAGTTAGAGCTTACCCTTTTTCCAGCTATCCTCTTGAAAAATTAATCTGAACCAGATGAAATCTAGTGGGTCTTACATTAAATTGCCAAGAATTTTCTATAACATTTTCCCGGAAGATCTGTTGCCCACTGAAAAGATAGAAAATAGCTATAATCCAGTTTGGTAGTTTTTCAGTGGTCAAAATAATTATAATTCTACATAGCAAAATAAAGTGTTGTTCAGCATTTCTAGAAAAGTCATTTCCAGAATTTGGCAGCAGAAATGCCATCTGCCTGTAAAACACAGGCTATTACAGAGTTTACAAAAGAATATGGAAACTTAGTTAATCGATTTCATTAAAACTATTGGGAGTCAAACTGTTATGTACAACCCACCAGGTAAACAGCCACAGCACTGCAAGGAATTTTGAATCACTAGGGCTATAATCAGTCTTGCAATAATACAAAATTGCCAGCAGCAAAATCAAGAAATACTAGCATGCAGACCAGTGGTTCAGGAATCCTAAAGAAGAATAAGAAAATAAATATATATATATATATATATATATAATTTTAAGAGAGAAGCCAGAATGGTAGCTTAACATTGAAATTTCTGACCTCAAAAAGCAGATAATATTTATTATTTATTTCTTATATTTAATATTTATTTATTATTTATTTTATATAATATGCTTACTGGCTGAGGATTATTTCACTTTTAATTAACATAAGTGAGTTATTTTTACACTTATTCCCTAAACTCTCCTTTAGAGTTCAATTCCATTTTATGTCACCA
Organism: Phasianus colchicus; assembly: GCF_987193195.1. Lineage (NCBI taxonomy): Eukaryota > Metazoa > Chordata > Aves > Galliformes > Phasianidae > Phasianus > Phasianus colchicus. The sequence goes on along the minus strand of NC_143438.1, from coordinate 21,546,825 downwards.
TTCATTAATAACATTGAAAGAGTAAGGGAGAAAATGAAATTATCCTCTTTAGCTGTCATTTCTCGGTAATATTGAAAACTTTGGGGTAGCTGTATTTTCAAACTTCTTTTATACAAAGCAAGGAAAATTATGCAGAGATTTCAACATCTATTTCAACTGCATATGTAAATACCTTTCCATGACTATTGTTAGCTTTGTTAGCTACAGACATCCAAGGGTTCTGGTTTTGTAAGAGTTTTGGTCTAACACTCATTCTCAATGTCACTGTAAGAAAATTGAGAAAGAACATTTTAATTTTTATTAAATATGCAAACAGAAAAACTAATTGTTAATACCATATTGAGATGTTCCTTTAGTGAGCACTCATAAAAAAAACTATATATGACAGTAACTGTAAACAGCAATTAATACGCAGAGTGTTGCTCCACATTTTCCAAAGCTTCACACTTTCTCTATGATTTTCACTGGCAATTAACAGCAAGAAATGATTCATCAGAAAGTGTCAAGGAAGAAATAGACACTATGATGAAGCATAAATTGTTTCTAAAGAAGTTTGACACTATTCAAAAAAGTCTTCCACGCTTTCTGTCCTTTCCCCTCTTTTCAATGCCATTATATTTTAACACCATTCTGAAGTGCAACTGTGTTCTGTCACCTTCAAAGAGCTCAGTAAATCTATCATATGTTGTGTATCACGATTCAAAGCTAAAAAATATTTTCATCAGAATAGTATAGTTCCATTATATATATAGTTCCAGAATAGAATAGTTCCATTCCCAAACACTAGAAGATTGAAAGGGAAACTTTACTCTTTCCTAAATGACACTTAGAGCTATAGAAATCTTAGCTCTTTTCCCAATATTTCAGAAACAAGGCATCTAAAAGACAACAATATTTCAAAGTCATATTTTAGTCCACAGAAGTTTACTCTCTGTAACCATTCAACACAAATATCTTCCAGTCTCTAATACGTCCATCCTGGGCTTATTTCTTCAATTCTTTCCCCCCAGAACAGCATTATCATACACGTAAGAACTGGAATTATAAATAAGCTCCATTTTCTACTTAATTCTTGTGCTACCATAACCACTACTTACTCCAAGAGAAAGCCAAAGCAAGAATCTTCAATGAAATACATAGTCCCACCATTCAGTAGTAGGCAGCAGAACTCACTCATATGATAGGAATATTTCCTTTTACATGCTGGGTGGAAATCACAAGATTTCAAGAAGAAAGGATTGTGGTCTACCAGAATAGTCTGTCCATCTCGCAATCTCATCTGGAGGATTGTGAAACAAGAAACATCAGTGGTAACCACTTAGTCAAATTCTTTTACAATAAAGTATCCTCTCTTCAGGCCACACGTAGGGTGTCCTATCATATAAAATAATAAATATATATATATAAGAATGCATGTTTAAAAGGAAAGTTTTAACTATCATGACCCACTAGTTCCAACCCTCATATGCAGTGGACAGTTGCCAACCACTGAATCAAGATTAGATCAAGTTGCCCAAGGCCCCATCCAACCTGGCCTTGATCACTTCCAGGTATGGGCATCCACAGTTTCTCTACGCAGCCTGTGCCTGTCTGTCATCACTCTCTCAGTGAAAAACTTCATCTGGACATCTAATCTAAACCTATCCTCCTTTAATTTAAAACCATTTTCCCTTGTCTTATCATAATCTACCAGGCTATGTGTTCACTGGCAAAATAACTTACTGTAAAGTGTGAGCATAGTGAAAATACCTGATTTTTATATTGACTTGTCAGTGAAGCAGTCAGCAACAAAGGAAAATCAAAGCACAATAGCCAAAGAATAAATCTATTTGAATTTTGATTGCTCAAGGCTGACTAAGCATTCAGTCTCAGTGCCAAAATATGGAATTTGTTGCCTATTAGGATCTGCAAATGTATTCCTGTATATATAGTATCTACAGGGACAATTGTGCACCATATGTGGAGTTTTGTTTTGAATTATTTAATAGTTTTCCGTCCAGGACTAACTTATATTCCAGCAAAGTTTTATACAGAGAGAAAATCAAAAGCCAAGAAGGGATTATGATTCCCATGCTAAGTTACAAGTGAATATGGGGAGGTAGCATCTGTTCCACTTTATCTGACCACCCAATACTGCATAAAACTGAAACTGGATGAAAAGGCAAGTGTAGAAATTATTTCCCAGTCTGTACATTGACAGTGGTTGAGAGTGCATGTCAAGACTGCTTCTAACGTCAGAAGGGTTAACAAGTTGTGTAGTCCAGAAAAAAATACTGTTAAAATTTTCATTATCTTCATCTTAATCTCTATATTTCTCCTTTTCCCTCTTCAACTGTATAAGAAGCTAAATCATAGTAATCCTATAAAAATCATAAATGATTAGGCTAAGAAAACATTTTCCGATTTTACAGCTAGTGTTTTCTGGTTTTTAATTATTGGATAAATCTGTCTTACACATAAACCCTGATGTGTTTTGGATGACAATTTTCCTACATGCATGAAGTGAGGGTATCCTGTATTTCAATTGTACTTCATGGGGAGCACAGTTAACAAGTGTTTCTCCCATGATGAATATCCCTATGCCCAGGAGTTTTAGCAACCATTTGTTTCTTTGGTTAATGCCTCCCACACTATTTTCTCCCATAAGCTTCTGGGAATGCCCTCTGTAACAACTCTTTAGCACCTTCTGGAACTTGTTTTCTCCTTCCACTGATCATCAAGGAGTCACAGAGAAATGGGGTGTACACATGACTCAGGAAATAAACTCACATTATTCTGCATCTCCACTTCGCTTGTGTACTCTTTTGCCTCACAGAAGTCCAACCCAAAAGTAGAAGATATATCTTTGACTCTTCTCATATTTTCTTTCCTCCTGTCTGCAACTCTGGAGCATGTTAATCAAAGAGCTTCTCTGTCCTATCAATCCACTACAAAATTGTCAGCGTCTCCTTCCCAGAACACTTTTGAATGCCACCCATACCTTTCAAAGTACCTATCAAAGAAGGAAGATGCTGTGATTCTTCTCTCTATATTTTTTTGTATATAACTATTGTCTTTCAAGAAGTACAGACACCAACACACCAAGAGGTCGTCGTAATTTGTATCTTATAAGTAATCACATTTTAAAGTCTGTAGCCTTGTGATGTCAGTGCAAGAAATAGCTAGAAAACCTGATAAGAGTGCATTTGTTTTGCAGTGAACAAGTCTAAGCTACAGTAGTTTTTAAATAGCTTTGTATATTAATATCCAGGAATGCACCTGCAGTGTTGTCAATTATAATGATTTTATATTACATGTCTAATGAGTCTTAGTTGCCTGCTACATGGAAACATGATTAAAGGCTAAGTCTATGAATTTTTCCTTTTTCAATATGATTTTCATACTCCATTAATATTGATAGGATCATTGCTAACTGGATAACTGCCTTTTCAAATATCTTGTGGAAGTGCAGTTGCTAATAACAAAAGAGCCATGACTTCCTGGGTGTTTTAATGAGACCATCACCATGCCTCCAGGCAAAACAATTGTCAATTTGCAGTGCAAGGAGATGGATAGAAAATAACCTCTGAAAGGAGCATAAGAGCCATATGGCAGACTGAGGAGATGCAGGAAAACAGGCAGGAAGGACTGTGGAGTATATAATGAATTATATATCTGGTGGTGTCAGATGGAGAGGTAGTATATAAGAGCTATCTTCTCTTCAAGCAGCCTGGTAAATAATTTTTTCTTTTTTTTTTTTTTTCAGACCTCTGTTTGGTCTTCTCTGCCCATTTTTGGGTGAATACATTGAGCTTCAGAAATCCTGAATTAAAAACAAGATTTTACACAAGATTTGCTTTGATTTCAAAAGAATTTAGAGAAATTCTTGGAATTTTTGGATAGTTTGAGACTATAGAATGTATTGTGTTCAGGATCTCCTGCTGGCAGAATATAAGAAAATGTCAAAAATAATATAAAAACAGTTTTACTATTAATCTTAATGAAGGACTAAAAATCTCTTCCCAGACTTTTTTTTTTTTTTTTCCCAGGGTATTTTTTGGTTTGTTTGCAAAGCAATTTTCACCTTCTCTAGCAAAAATAGGTATTCTGTTTTTTTTTTCCACTGAGTTCTTTTAACACAAAAAGAATAAAAAACAACCAAAAAATGTGCCTCTTCTGATAAGCCAAAGTGTATTTGGGCTAATTATTATCTGAAAGAGATAGAAGCTTTGTGGTAGATTGAATTGTGTCAGCATTAATATTAATTAAACTGACAATTTCTAGAAACAAAAGTTATTTGTAATGCATAACCTGTGTGATATAAAATTCTTCCTCATTCCCCTTTAACCTTATGTTTAGATACCTTAATAGCAACCAAATAGTTATTTAATCAAATTTTAAGTATTTCAGCTTGATATGAAAAGTATGAAAAAGTTCTTTCCAGGGGTTAATGGTCTGGAAAGTTATAAGCATCAAAAATGAAGCCCTTAAAATGGAAATAACATCCTAACCATGACTATTAAACTTGTACCTGTGTCACCTCAAGCTGTGAGTTCAGATCTCAAAAGATACTTAGCATCAGGCTGACTCAGTGCTCAGATGAAATCCCTCTAGAGAACACTCAAGTAGAAATTCAGCAGATAGCAGCCTTCCCACTGAGCTGCTAATGAAGTGGTATTCATGCCAGGTGTTTAAGTCTATTGAGGATGAGACAGTATTATTGTCTTATCTAAAGAGTGGCATTGTTACTCTGACAATATAGAAGTTAGCATCTTGGCTGAAGGCTAATTTACATAGTTTCTTTCTGTCTTCCTTCAACATCATTTGGTATGAAAATCTCTACTGCTTGCTCCAAAAGTGTCCCAGTTTATCAACAGTAATTTTGTGTCATTAGGAGGAAAGCATTCAGCAGTCTTCACCATCATTTGGTGAATCTGCACTGGGAGATTACTAATCACAGCTGCACTACTCAGAGTTTTTCCATGTCCCTGGGCAGGATGCATCAAGTATAGCTTTTGGCCTAGTTGAATCTACACTTCTAAACAAGGTTCTTTGTCTGAGAATCATACAATCATTAATGTTGGAAGAGACCACCAAGATCATTTAGTCAGTCATCAGCTCATCACCATGTGATCCATATCCCTCATTGTGTTAACTGTCCAATCTTTCTGAACAAAAGGGCAGCTCTCTCTTCTTTTGCTACTCATTTGTTCATTAAGTTAAACTTAAGTACTAACAAATAAATGGCCATGCTGAAGTTAAGTCTATCTGTCTAAGAATTTCATCCTCTTAATAGTATGATAAAACAAGACATGACATCATTTTCAGATGAAAGCTGTGATTTTATATTTGCATGCAACTTGGAAAGTATCAGGTACGTACGTTAGATATGCAACGTATTTCAAAAATTTGGAAAAGATCTCAGGATCCATTTGCATGGAGTTTCTTTTTGTTGTTCTAACTGATAAATAGAACAAAACATATATTTACACGGATTTCAATTTGTCTCAGATGCAGTTTCATCTGAAGTTAGCAGGAGCTGCCAGTGATTTCTCCCTCTGAAACTTTAAGCTTTAGTCCTTTGAGTCCCTTGTTGTTAGTAAACCCCCTGGCATTAGTACATTCAGTGAAAATTCTGACAGGAGCCCTCTTGCACAAACTTTGTGCTCTTCTCATACATCTTTCGTTCCAGAACTGGACTTTTTCTCATTTTTCCCTACCTGTTTCTTTTTTGTGTCCCCTGGGTGGCAATAGTTCAAAATAACATCTCATAAAAAGAAATTTAATGGTCTCTATCATGTGATTTGTTCTGCATCTGCTCTCTTAATGTGAACTAGTGCTGGTTCTGAAACTACTGGTAAGTACACCCTCAAACAAGTACATGCAGACATTCTTTTACTCTATTTTTCTGAGGAAATGAAGCTTATGCATTTGCATGTTCTATCCATTCATCTTATCTGTCAGCCCCCTCCCTGCTTCCTACTCTTTGTTTAATTTATATGCCAGATTCAAGTAAATTTGGCAGCAGGAGAAATTCAAAATACAAATAGAATTCTGAAAATACAAATGTTAGTCACTGAGTAGAGCTGCAGAATCATTTTCCTCTTCTGCTAGTGAGAGCAATGAATGCAATTCACACACAGGTGGGAATGTCCATACTGCACCTTCATCTTCCATGGGTCCATCAGCTGGAATGAGAATGGGTTCATCAGGTCAATAGCAATATATTTTTGATGGAAAGCCACATGCACTTAGTTTGAACATATCCTTCCTCCAGCATTTTCAGTTTTATTCCAAGTTCAGTTCTAGGTCATCAGGCTAATCAAAAGCTTTTTTGCCATTTAGAATTCAGGAAAGTATTTTTTTTCCTATATCATATGTTAGTGAAATTCTGTGGAATGAAGATTTAATATTTTACATCTTTATTAGTATCTCAGATCACATCTACATGGTAAATAAAAAATAGATGTAAACAGACACGTCACAGGTGTGAGCAGCATGTTCCCAAAGGAAAACTGTAAGTGCAATTACCCTATGTAAAAAAAGAATATTCATCATAGAACACTCCTTGTCATCTTATCTTTATAATCCAAGAAATAGCCTTATGAATTTGAAGATATTTGCTATAAGATTAATTTATAATTAAAAGTACATTGAGACATCTTTTTAAAGAAAAGCATTCCCCAGTTTCTGTATGCAGTGAACAAGGCAGATGAGTAGGAATACTGTATATACTTACTAACAGGAAATATGCCTGTTGATTTAATATATTCTTATACAATAGAAATGATGCAGTCGTTGGACAATAATGTAATGAATTATCTTACAACTTACTATCTTATACTGAAAAATCTCTTGTTATTTTGCATGGCATAAGAAGTTAATCTCATATCATACAGTAAACACAAAAAATAACAGACCTAAGTATTTAGATTACTTTAGCTCTAGATTATCTTGATTTAAAAGCAGAATTACTATATTATCATGATCTTAGCAATACTATTTGCTGTAAACAATGTAATTGTATTATAATTGAGAATGTATTCATTTAATGTGTATACAATTAATCTCATTTTCCACCATGCTAAATACATAAAAAAATAAAATATAATTCCAGAACAGAATTTTGTTAGTACAAAGCATATGGATGCAAAGTTGTTTTTTTTTTTTCCAACAGTGTTAGAGAAACACATTATTAATTGAATAAAAGGAGAAATACTACTATGCAATAACTTTCAGCAAAATCTTTGCTCACCAGCTTCCTGTTTCGTAGTTTTGAAATATTTATACATACAGGGACCACATAATCAGAGACGCAATTCAATGTAGTTTTATTGAAAATAAATATGTATTATCTCTAAGGTTAAGCAAAATTATGCACCTGCACAAGAAAAGTATTCAAGTTGCACTGAAAAGCCCCCATTCTGCACTGCACACAAAACTACCCTTCCATATGGAAACAGAAGTGGAGGAGAATATTTCTCTAGGGATTATATAATGATCCACTGAAATTCTCCCATGGTTCCCATTTAAGGTATAGCTCTACAGGACAAAAAGCATGGAATAAAAGCTTCTAAGTAAGAGGATGGTGTAGCAAATAAAAAACACTTCATCTGTGTTGCATCCCAAATTTTCTCACACTTAAAAGATGAGATCAGTGCTATGACAGCAGGTTAAAGGCTGAAGACCTGGTCAGAGGAGGGAGCACTGTGTAGGCAGGATGGCCTTGCTCTGTCCTCAAATCTCTTGTTTACTGCAAAGTTTTGACTGCAAACTTTTTTATGGCCAACTTGGTGACGATTAACCCTGTAAGTCTAGGTGGCATAAAAGGATGCCCAAGAGAAGTATGGGGAGGTTTTGAGACTTTGGAAATTCTGGATGAGAAATCTCACAGACTGAGGACCTCACTCAGGCACACTGGCTCATTCAGTGCTGGAACCCAGATTGGTGATCTCTTTCTCCCCCACAGCTCCATTTCTCTTTTATTTCTCTTTCACAAAGTTGGTAGGTAAAGCACGTCTTGTTTCAATTTCTTATAAAGTCACATAGTTTTGCCACCCAGCTTAGACAGTTATAATTGTGAGAATGCCAATATTTTATTAGATAATTCTAGTATGGAGATGTTCATTAAAACTGTTGGTTATGTTTGAACCTAGAATGTTACTTTCACTTCAATCTAACGAGGTGGGGAAGGATGTGCAAATCTGGTCACACTTCCCCCCTTTCATGTGTGGGATGTAACAGCTGGATCTGAACCGGTATCCTAGATTCAAAGCATAAGATTTTGGAAGGACTCTGAACTCCACAAAATAGGGACACTAAACTGCTGGGTGGTGATTCTTAAGAGCCCTGCCTCCAGATGGAAAGAAGTACTGTTGTGCACTCTTCTGACTCTGTATTTCTCTCATTGTTCTTACTATGTTTTTCCTCCTGAAGAGAGCCTCAGCCCTCCCTCACAGTTATGCAGATTGGGTCCAAGGAGGCTTTTACCCTGTGTATACAGAAACTGCAAAAGGAAACAAAGTTCAGGCATGACCAACTCAGGGCCTGTGGGCCACACGTGGCACAGCACAGCTCACAGAGCTGCCTGCCCCACTCCTCACTCCATAAAGCCAGCAGCTGTTCCCCCCAGAGTGGCTCCTGGCACACATCCATCACTCAGCAACAGCCAAACTATCAGTGTGCTATTAATACTGTGTCAACTAAAAGCAGGGCATGGGTAGAGCAGAGCTATACAGCAGTGACTCAAGTGATGGCAAATAGTCGCATGCATTTTTGATACACTGGCTAAACACAGGGTCTGAACAACAAAGACTACATGGCTATGCTTTCTGTTTTGATGAAGGAATTTGAGAATAGGTTTCAAGATTACTGAAAAAATCAATTTATGCTTGTGACACAACTTTCTAGAGATACAAATACATTACCTTCAAATTTTCAAATTAAATGTATACAGATGCAACCAAATATTCAACTCATAACACTGCTCACATCTCTTCACGAAACTTTTACAATTCCTATCTTAGCAGAGAAAAGTATCCTTCCCTTCACAATCACTTTATTTGTGGCATCACTTTTTGGCAGTACACACATAACTGAATAACTGTTTTTAAGGATAAAGCACAGAAAGAATAAAATTTCATCAAAAATAGAAGAGCACTTTGAGAATTCACTGAGAATTGCAATTACTGATATCAGACCAGCCTGAGGAATTTGTTTCATAAAAACAGGGTCAAATATCCCACTAGTTTTATGTTTTTGTTCTTCTCTTTTTTAAAAAACATTTTAAGGAAAATGTTAAAACATGTTTTGTTACTTATATGTTAACAATACTGTATATTTTACAAAGGCTGCTCTGAAAGTCATGCCTCCTCTTTCATTATTTTGGCCCACAGTGTCTGAGGCAGATGGTGGTGTGGCAGCAGAGGATGAACTTTCCCACCAATATTCCCCTGCATGTTGTTGCCTTGTGACAAGTGGCAGCAGAGGGGCAGTCTGACAGCATGATGTCTAATGTGGAGGTGCATATGATGCAAAGGTGTGGAAGTGAATACCTCCACGTGGAAGAAATGACATCTGTTGACATTCATCAACACTTGAACATTTATGAAGACGTATGTGAACACAGTGAAATGGTGGGTGGTGAGTTTCAGCAGTGGCTCTTTTTAATTGCTGGCAAAGATGCATAACTAATGGTAGTGACAGTGCTGAAAAATATTGTTTTGTAGCTAAGATTTTTTTTCTATCCATTAGTGTTATTGTGCTCTTCGTATCTGTGGTAATTTCCATGGAAATAAATAGGAAGCATGACTTTTGGAGCAAGTACACAGCCCAAGACAATTCCTCTTTACTCAGTGCAGACTAGGAAAGCCAAAATGACATACATCCATCATGCAGTTTAATGGAGTAGAAATTAGAAGCAAATGGCAGCACCTCCTCTTATAGAACTTGCAGGGAATTCAGGGAAGGAGTTTTTATATATCTCAGTAGATACACCACTGAAGCAAGGATAGAATGTGGGAAGTCTGAAACTGTCAAAAAACCAAACAGCACTCACAACTGTGGTTTAAAGTCATGCTTTTTTTTTTTTCCTAGGGAAGCTGCTATGGCAATATATGTATTTGTCCATTTTCATGACAAGTTGTGCACCCACATTTTAACAACTGAAACCATGATCAATCATCTCAGATAAAAGTACCCAAAAAAATCCCTTCAGAGAAGTTCAGAAAGGCAATCATCACAAATGATTTGACAAAGTGCTGTGGTCAGAGTATTTCAGAACCATCCTGAACATACAATAGCAATACTATAGGATTCAAGCTGCAGAATAGTTGTTAGTAGGATTTTAACTTACCAAGTGGACTCAGATTCTATCTTCCAAAGCCTGGAGTGCAATTTGATCAAATGACAAATTGATTTTAAAATTGTTTTTATAACTTATGAAAGCATTGCTCAATTTGGGATCTTCTGCTTGTATTTATCTTCAGTTCCATCTGTGCACTCAAATTCTACACTGCTGTTTGAGAGTAGTTGGCTGTTCTAAATTAAAGGAGCACAAGCTCATCTTTGCCGTGTATAACGACAAGAACAGCAATTTCTGACTGTAGGCTGAAAACCTTGCTCAAGCATATCAGAAATCTAAACCTATATTACCCTTTGATATTAGCTATTTTCTAACTGTAACAGGATCTTCTGGTTTTTTTGTTTCATTTTGTTTAACTGCTCTGATGTTGCTAGATGGCAGATGCTGAGGAACAATATTTTACTACAAAAGTGAAAAAATACAATGATAAGAAGAAAAAGAGAGGAAAGAGGGAAAGAAAGAAGGAATGGAAAATATGCTCCCTGGCTTATTTGTAACCCAGTCTGCTGCCAGTGATGTCAGCAGAACTGTCATAGTACAGGGAAAATTATGACAAGATGGAGTCCTTTCAAAAATCCCACCCACAAGTAGTCCCAGCACTCTCCTAACTAATACTAGCACACACTGACACAGAGACATCCCTAGTCATCCACAAACAGGAAATTCCATTCACACCAGACTCCTATGGAGTATGGAGCATATGGAGTTTTTTCGTACTGCCAGAGGATTTTATGACAATTAGAATTTTCTCTTGAAATCTCAGCATTCTCTGAACACCATCCTGACAGCAGCCATGCAAGACCAAGAAAGGAAAGCCACCTATACACATCATGATCTAAGTTTGTAAAGGGTATCCTATACATTAAAAAAAATAATTTAGCAGTGCTGTTCCATAAAGATTAAACAAAAGCCTTAATCTATATCCCAAATTATTTTTTGTTCACTGTTATTTGAGTCAACTAAATGAAATTCAGTGTATAATTTGGAGAATCGATAAGGTAAATATAAAGATTTTGGAAATAGCTACACTGGTGCCAAAAGACGAAACAACCACTATCATTGAAATTTGATTTATAGAATGCCAAAAACTTAACAAAAAGTTATCAAAAATATATTGTCTTAGGTGAACAAAATACATAGGGATTTGCACACATTCTGGAGCAAGAGTGAAAAGATCTCACAACATAAAAACTGACAAATTCACACAATAACTCTTGACAATTGCAGTGCTGGTAAGGATTCAGACATGAAATATAACATGAATTAATATTGTAGTAGTTTTGCCCCACATGAAAACTAAAAATTATGTACTGCTGAGGAAGTGTGCAATGTGAGCGATTTTGCAAGAACAAAACAGAACAAGCAGTTTTGAGATTGTTCTAATGTAGATATTGGATTGTTAATTAAACTAAAGCATGAGGGCTAGCCATTTCCAAAAGTAATTGTGGGGATGTCCAAGTCAGACATATTTCCTCTAATTATTCAGATATACACAGATTGTAGAAACATCAGTGGACCTTGAAAGAAAATATGTTACTGCATTGCAGTCCTATTTTACCATGGAATTTATATATCTCAATATATGCATTCTTAATATATATAAATTATTAAATAAGCACATGTATGTGTAACACTAATGTTAATGTGCTGCTGAAATTAATTCTAGATCTAGTCTTGAAAGAGGAATTACCTTCTAATTTAATGCATAATAATTCCATAGAAGTCAGTGCCAAAAGAAATTTTAAAAATCATAGTCTTAGTATAAATTAATAAGAATTAGAAACCTATGGAAAATACTGATAGAGCCACAAGAAATTAAGAAAACTAAGGAATGTGAGTGTTTTTATTTCAAATCAACTTGCAGTGTGAATCCCAAAGAAATGGGATTTAATAGAAATTTCCTCATGTCAGAATATTCAGTAATTGTCAGGATATGAAAATGACACCAGATAATTCAGTACTATCTATGTCAAAATAAGCTGTTAGAAAGATGAGCAGATTAGATGATTGAAACATTGTGACTAACTTTTAAGAGGAGAAAGGTGTCCCAGATGTAATACTCAAAGACAGTTTCACAAGGTCACTCAGTACTGAAGTGCAAAAAAGTGTATTTGAAATTAGAACAGTAAAAAACATTTTTCTGAAAAATGAAGCCAAAATTTTGAAGTTGACCACCTAAATTACACAATACTTGTAGAGGTTGGTATCCTTGTGCCGCCTCACTACCTACACTGCAGAACAGGGAAAATTTTTACTACCCATTCTGCTAAGGTAATCACCAATTTTGTTTGTAGTTCACTCTACGATTTGAGTTAGAGTATATTAAAATTGCTAAGGAAGAGACTAATAAAGCTACATTTTTACAATGTCCAACACTTAGGACTGCATGGTGAATAAGAATAAAGAAATACTGATTTCATTAATCAAATGAGGCAGTGAGGTATAATCATATTCATGAATTGAGCATGAATAAGAATTTCACAGGCATTCTCCATCATATCTTAAACTGGGCCTCCTAGGAGATTATGGGGTATCCTTGACCAATATTTTCTATGAACATTTAATGATGACCAACTCTACTCCATCATCCTTAATCATGATACAGACAGATAGTAAATAGTGATATTATTTTGTCTGCTCAGATCCTTAACAATGTTCTATCTAAATAAAGGAAATATTTCACATATGATTTCTAGAAACAGAAGCATAATCTTTTTTTCCTCATGAGCAATATACATAGAGTAGGAGGAGAGACATTCGTTGCATTGCATCTGCAATGTCCCTCAAGACTGAGCAAACATTGTAGAAAAGCACTCAAAAGTAGTATTTATTCAGCTTGGTGGATCTGCTTTCCGGTCTTCTTGGAGACCGAGGTGTCTAAACACTGTTCACTGCACATGGTTCTACCAAGTCTCATGTTCTGGAGAAGTCTAAAAGTTTCACCAAAACATTTTTTTTTTTTTAAAGTTATTTACTGTTTCAAAATTAAGGGTTTGTACACATCAGTTCTTGATCCTGAGGCTTACTACTTACTGCTGAAATTATACTGACTGGAAGATGACAGCCTGTATCAAAAGGGGCTACAGTTTTCTGTTTATTAAAATTATTGGCCATATAATACAGTGTGAACTCTTATAGCCGAATTCTTATACTGGAATAAATTTCCTTAATCCTCCTCAATTAAAATACAGGAACTTTCATTCTAACATATCTCTTGTTGTGACAGCAACCCCCTCAAAAACATCATATATGTATCTTTATAAAGTACTTTGTAGGAGGACTATGAAAAATAAGTTGGAAATAGAAACAATGTGTGATCATGTGGAGTGTTAAAGCAACAGGGGGTTATTACTGAATTGGTTTACTTCCAGCAACAATACGAACTTGCAATTTACTCTTAACAATATATGATGTTGTTTAGTGCATTTAAATGGGGATGTACATTATATTCAATATTAAGAAAGTAAAACAGATTAAGATAATGACAAATGTAGTATACTAAAGCAACTGTTTAGTGTATTACATCATTTATAAGCCCATGTGATTCTCAGGCTTTTTCTAGCACCTGAGGAGCAGAGAATCAGGGCATATGTTATACATCCTCCAAGTAAATGAAAAAAAAAAAAAACAGCTACCAACTTGGAAAGTATTTGCATGAGGGCTTCAAAATTCACATTCCAGGAGTTAGACTCTTTTCAATTGCACCAAGATTACTGTTAATAAATTTCTCAGACAAAAAGAATATTCAATAAGCTTTAAAGAACAGTATGTTTTTTGATCTCTCACAGCTAAGCATACATCAGTGTTGTTAATTACACTCCAAATTAATATTTCCAATTTTCAGATTCCATTTTACTATTTTGATATAAGTTTGATGATTGATAGTGGGTGGCTTAAGCAGATTTTTATACTGCTCATCTACATTTCCTCAGCTAAGCATCATTTCCTAAACATGTGTTTCTACTCTTCCATGAAAGTATCTGGAGCAGAGAAGAGAGTCTTACTTACAAAAACCATTGAGGATTCAATGAGTCTACTGCATTTTTTTTTTTTAAATGTGGGATATGACATTTCATATATCAGTGTAGTCCTAGTGGCAAAAATAAGAATAATCATAGAGTCATAGAATGACCTGGGTTGAAAGGGACCACAATATCATCTAGTTTCAACTCCCCTGTTATGTGCAGGGTCACCAGCCACCAGACCAGGCTGCCCAGAGCCACATCCAGCCTGGCCTTGAATGTCTCCAGGGCTGGAACATCCATAACCTCCGTGGGCAACCTGTTCCAGTGTGTCACCACCCTCTGCGTGAAAAACTTCTTCACAATATGTAACCTAAATCTCCCATCTCAGTTTAAAACCAATCCTCCTTGTCCTATCACTATCCACCCTCATGAATAGCCACTTCATTTTCTGTTTATATGCTCCCTTCAAGTACTGGAAGGCCACAGTGAAGTGTTCCCAGATCCTCCTCCAAGCAACCTCTGTGGGACACTGCTTGTGACCAGCCTCCACCCTGACACAGAACCATTAATCACAACCCTTTGGCTGTGTCCAGCCAACAAATTCCTAATCCATCAAACAGTCCATCCTTCAAATCCATGCCTCTCCACTTTTGAGAGAAGGATGTGGTGAGGGACCAAGTCAAAGGCTTTGCAAAAGTCCAGGTAGATGACATCCATCGCCCTTCATCAGCTGTCACTCCATCATAGAAGGCCACCAGATTGGTCAGGCAAGATCTGCCCTTGGTGAAGCCATGCTGACTGTCTCAAACCATCTCTTTGTCTTGTATGAGCCCTAACATAGCTTCTAGGAGGATTTGCTTCATGATCTTCCCAAGCACAGAGGTGAGGCTAATAAAAATTAACAACATTTTTTGAAATCCATCTCCATTTTTAGTGGGTGCTGAAAGGGGAGGGGAAGGGGGGGTGCAGGAGCTGTGTAAGTGTAACATTTTACTTTTGCCATCTGTGTAGTAACAGTGGGGAAAAGAAGACTGCCATTACAAACTTAAAGTTCACACAATCTTTCACTTTTACTTCCAGTGTATCAAACTTACTAAGTTACATAAATAGTAAGTGCCAGGCTTTTTTTTTTTTTTTAAACGCAAGTGGAACAGACAGTGATTGTCTCAGAGAATTTGCTTCCCACTGTGCTTATTTCCAGTGAAGTTAAAACAGAATTGATGCCAAAATAAAAGCTAGGATAATAGAAGAAAGGAAGTGAAACGAGAATATCAAGCAGAACGTATTTGAAAAGCCTGGAATCCATATAAGGAGAGAAAGACGTGCAAAAGACCAAAATAATCAATATTAAAGTATCATTATGGTACTCTCCTTTATGAAACAAATCTACTTGGATCTTGTTATTTGTTCTAAGGAGAGAGAGCAAGCTGGAAAACTTCTGGGGAGATGAAGCAGCATCTCTCTACTGTAATCTTTGCTCTTTGTGTTACTGTAAAACTTCCCCTGGTTGGTATTATTTTTTCAACATCACTTGGACAATATTCTGTTTCCATAATAACTGCATGGTTTACAGCTTCATATGTATCCATCTACACAAGGCTATCTCACTGTCTTGCAGGTAAGACATTGCAACAGATGTACTGATCATAGCATCAAAATATTGGAGAAACTATACCTTTGAGAGTGGCTGCCCTCATAATAAATCTCAAGAGAACTCCCAGTCATTTGCCCAAGTACCATTTACATAGAGTGGAGAGAATGTGGTGGGAGTGAAACAGAAGGAACTGACCTTGAAGAGAGATGCTGGCAACAAGGCGTATAGTTAAGCTGAACATTTTCTATTAGTTATACACCTAATGTGAGGTATATTTCACTCAATTTCTATGATTTAACCTAGAAAATATAAATAAATGTATAGAAATCATAATGCCCAGGAAAGCCAGGAGAAGAATCCCTCTAAAAATTCTCCTCCTTTTTCTTTATGAATGGTTAATGTGTTAGGAACAGATACCATATAGCAAGCCACAAAGCAATAACATTTTCAGTTCCCTCTTCCAAACTCTTTGTTCTTTGGCAACAGAAATTATTTCTGAACAAAAAATCCACTCTAATCATTATAACATATGTTTCTACGCCAGCATGATATTATGAAAATGACTTACAGTTTCTGTAGGAGATAGAAGCATGCAGCACCTCTGAAAATCCATCTGTTTTTGAACCTTGAAAAGATGAAACAAGTTGTTCACTGCTGAGCTATTGCAAATCAAATATATACCAGCTGATTAATTTGGAATCTATCCTCTTTAAAATACAATAGTGATTCTTCTTGGTATAAAAATGCAATCAATTTCACTTAATTTCCACTATGCAAAGCCAGTATCATGGGTTAAAACTTTCATGGATGGAGTTTGCTTTCAGAATGGAACACTCTTCTTTTTCCATGTACTTATCACAGAGAGGAACAAGAGAGGAAGAAAATGATGAACGCAGTTTTTAGAGGAAAGACAGAGGCTAAGGTGATCTATTTGGTTGGAAAGGAGGCATTGACTATGCAGTCACCTTCAGAATTTAACTCAAATATGAATGTCATGACCAGACTTTTTTTTTTTTTTAAGTGTTGAGAAAGACACTCCTGGAGGAGAGTCAGATAACCCATGCTAGAATTTAGGAATTAGTCCAATTAATATTTGTTTTCTTCCCCCCCTCCCCCTTCAAAATAATCCAGCCTCCAATGGGGAAATAAAAGCTAAAATAACTACCTATGATGAGATTTCAGTCATTCTTGCTTAATGCTGCATAATTCAAATTATCCATAAAAAAAATGTTCTGCAGTACCTTCTTCATTTCTGGGAACTGTGACAATAAAGGCTGTGGTACTGTCATGCACTGCAAGAACTGCTATGCTATGCAGTGTCAGTCATGTTGCAATCCTTTGTCAGTTTTAACAGCATCTTATTGTATAGCTAGTTCTAGTAATTCAAGTATGATTAGTATGAGAACATTTAAAAATAGTTCATTGAGCTACTGAGAAAATTTTAGTCTAGGTTCTGTTAGCCTAGTCACACAGAAGGATTTCAGTATTAGTTACTCTTAGATTTATATATGTGCTATACTGCCCTAACAGGGACACTCAGCAGAGAAGTGCTCCAGCCAATCACACACATGGTCAGTACATTGTCAAATACCCAGGACTCAGAAATCAAGAAATGGTTCAGTCTCTTCAAACCACCTAAAATGCAACATCTCCCAGTTCAGTCTCTTCAAACCTCCCAAATTGCAACAGCTCATATTGTGTTTCTGTTTAAAATAGCATTGATTTTACTTCCAGAGGAAAAAAAAAAAATGGATGTGTGGAAAAAGTAATCTCACACTCCTTGGGAGAAGATTTGCTCCAGTCCCCGATTCTGATTCTCATTTTCATCACTCTGGTACAAAAACTACAATGTTTCCCTTGAATATGTTTTTCATAATCTTTTGCAAAAAAAAAAAAAAAAAAAAAGCCAGGGCTACTTCTGATAAACAAACCAGGAAGTTACACTAGTTTAGTGTTTCAACTGATACAATATATCTCTATGTTTTAAATACTGAACTGCTGATACACACACTATATATGCATATGTGAACTGCCAATAATGAAGGCATTTTTAATATGACATCAACATCTCAGACCAAGTCCTATGTGTATTGTAGTCAGAATTCAGCAGTAAAAGCATCGTCATTCATCTTGTAATTTTTTCATGTCTTACAATTTTATTGTTTTGACTGGTGTTACAGAAAAGTTCAATAGCTGATGACCTGGGCACAGATTTTATTATCACTACTTCTAACTATGTTCAATAAGAACATTCACAAAGCGCATAGTTCTGGAGAATTCTTCTGAAATCCTGCATTTCAGAAGTCCATAATTGATACTGGAAAAGTGATAGATTTTTACTAAGTGTAGACTCAATGTTGATGCTAGGATACATTTTTCTTTTGCATTTGTCAATATTAATTTTCACATTTTCATTATTTTGCTGGGAATGAAAATAATTTCCTTAGGTAATTTCCTCTGTAATACTAGGTAACTTTACAACAGAAAAGCTATATGCCATGTAAAAACTGTCACTTTTACCTCAGGGAAATAAAAAGTCATAATCCAGCCGCTGAGAACTGACAATTCTAGAATTTTGAGGGCTTAGAGGTCACTTAGACAACTTTACAGTCTTTCACACTTTTCAGTCATACTTAAGTTGGTAGAGACATAATTCCAGCAGTGCAGAAAACATAGCTTCAGCTACAAACAGTTATAAATAGTCATTCTGAGGGCTGATAGCCTTACTACTGAATAGGGTACAATGCTATTCACAACATAAAGAGGGTAGAAATACAATAAGCTATGCTTCTCTTCAAAAAGGGTTGATTTTGGTCAAATTCTTTACTGTGAACCAGCAAGTGCTTAAGCACATCTCTCTAGCATTGCATATCTGTAAAACTGAGAAGATGGCACATCAAAACTACAGTTTTTAGAATATTGTTTATCTTTAAGGGGACTATCTGATTGCTACTGGGAGATGAAAGGAACAAGTAATCAAAAAAGAAATAAAAAAACACCTATTGATGTTTTAAATTAACTGGCACATGCTGTGTATGCATTTCTATGGGCTTAAGTGTTCTTATTGTAATTGATTCTGCAGTAGGAAATGTTATACAGAGAACACTGCAAGGGTGTTCACAAACTCCCTAAAGCAAGACTGATGTGGATACCTTAGTGACAGTTTTAAACATAAGTATTCTAAAAATCTTAAATTTATAAAATAATTAGGTCTTGTAGGGTTTAGGAATAGGGAGTTTTCAGTATCTAGGAAATGTCTGAGAGGGAATAGAGGGAATGATGGTAACTGGTAAGTTAATGTATTTATCTGGATTCACAATCTTTTTTTGTCTTATTTTTTTATTTTTGTCCTGTTGAAGAGTAGATGTGTAAGAATGCTTGGGTAGGCATTCAAAAGTCAGCCAGTGTCTACCTGTTACGCTGCCAAATTCAGAAATCCATGTGTCTCAATGTTACTATACTTTCATAGAGAAAATAATCTCTTCAAAACAGTAGGTTATCTGTTTCTATATAATCAATTAATATTAATGTTATAATTATGAAATAAACCAGATAGTTTGGCTAACCAGGCTATAATAACAAAAAGAGAATAGACAGAATGCTTACCTGTATCCTGGGCTTACTACAAAACTCCAGAAAAGAGATCTCCAGAAGAAATCCTTTGCCACTGGTTGTCAGCTCTTAAATGGGTCTAGGAGAGGTGGAGCCAGGCTCCACTCCTTCCGGCAGTACAGGTGAATTGTCTTCACCTGTGTTCCCATGGCTGACTCATTGCTCGCCTCAGGTGATCAATCAGAGGTTCAGGCTGTGATTCAGCAGTTCCCATACAGTTTCTAATATCATAAAATCATAGAATTGTTTGAGTTGGAAGAGATCCTTAAAGATCATCTAGTCCAGCTACTTTGCAGTGTACAGAGACATCTACAGCTAGATTAGATTACTCAGAGCTTGGTCTGGACTGAATATGTTCTTTTCCTCACTTATTTATTTCCTTGTAATATTATTTATTGCATCTTGTTTTTTTGAACTTTTCACACAAACAGTCATTGAGGTTGAAGCTGATCTGACACTGTGTAGACACTGCTCAATAACAGCTGAAGCACTGTTGTGTTACTATCACGGTTTTCCTTGCAAATCCAAAATATACCAGAAAATATAGAAGAAAAAAACTCTATCCCATCCCAAATCAGTACATAAACGTAGACCAATAAAACGTTGTTAGGCAGCAGGACATGCATGTGCAGCATGCATTTTATTCTTCATACACAACATTTTTAATTGTGCAACTTAGCACCTACAAGAGAGAAAGAGAAAGGAGGAAAGGAGCCAGGGTATGGGAAGAGATGCTAGGGTTTTTAGACAACATGAGAAAATGTATGAGACTTTCCAGCAAACAGGCAGGCAATTTTCCACTGGATTTTTTTCTTGTCTGTTGTCTCAGGGAACCCTCATAAAGAAGTAGCACTGTTGTTGGTCTGCTAAGACATCACGAATTAGAGGTAATAAAAAATGCAACTTGTCTGCTCAGTTATTAAAATTAATATTTAAATTTATTGCAATGATTAAGTGATAACGGATTTAAAAAAAAAAAAACATATTTCAGTAGAAGACTGAACTTGCTAAACTGAATCAACAGTAAAGCCAACTTAGTGCACCAGTTGGTATAAATAAAGTGTTATGTTTTTTTGTCTGCAGAACACTAAAGTTAGTTGGTAGAAATATTTATGTTTTCAACACATTTGTAAATACAGAAAATTGTAATCAGTAATGCTAACACTAATCTTGAGCACTGTAATGGTGTGCCATAAAATGTTGTTCATGCAGGGAGTTATTTGAAAAACTAATAACAAAAGGTAGAGATTTTCCATTTCAGCAATATGTTTTCTCTGGCATTTTATATACAAATTTTGAAAAGTTGCATGCTGTCTATCACAAGATATATGAAACTAAATTTTCATCAGCTCTCACAGTTCCTTTACCTGTTTTCTAATTCAGAACAAACCTTTACAATGTCTTCAGCAGGTCAACAGCTGTCCTCAGCACCATACCTTGACAATTATCAGCTCTGAGTTATTGTGAATCTGGAGGGAAGTATTCCCAGGCGTTCATGCAGAAATCATCATTCTGCATGTTTGCCTCTAAATCAGAGAATCATGTATCTGCTGTATGCCATGTACTATGCCAGTGACATCATGATGCCAGGTTTCCACTGATTTGGAAAAGCAACATGAAGCATGTTAATTACAATCATTCTAGTAGACTGAATGTGATACACTGAAAAAGTAACTTATGCCATAGAAGTTGAATGTCAGATAAGCAACCATTGTCTCCTTTATCCATTGGCCCTCCTTTTTTTGGTTTCATAGCAAAAAGAAGTGAGAGGAAAGGGTAAGGAACCATAAATCCAACTCATGATATTACCTCCCTTGCATATCCACTACTTTACTTTCAAGGAGAGTGGACAAGACACGATTGCAGGGAAACCAAGTGTAGTTCATACAGACTGAAAGTGTTGTTATTCCCTGGAAATACTGCATTTGGTCACAGGAACATCAAAATGGCTATATATACTATAGACTATTACATAGTTTCAATGAGTAAAAGATGTCAATTGTTTTTATAATCCTGGTTTTAAAAGGCTATCTTTTACATGGAAAAAAATAAGGCTCTAGTCTCTAGTTTGCATATGGACACAGA
Organism: Phasianus colchicus; assembly: GCF_987193195.1. Lineage (NCBI taxonomy): Eukaryota > Metazoa > Chordata > Aves > Galliformes > Phasianidae > Phasianus > Phasianus colchicus. The sequence continues at coordinate 21,525,227 of NC_143438.1, read as the reverse complement.
AATACAGACTATGTTGATTATTCACTTTATAATTTACTCAGATTAAATAATTCCTGACCTTGCATGACATTTAATTTGATTAGCACTATATATTTAAAAGCATAAAATTCATGATAAAGAAAAAATATTCTTTTTGAATATCACAATGAAAACTAATTCTGTTCTGAGCATGACTTTTGACTCAAAATGACATTTCAGTAATGTCATGTCATCTATATTATTCTGCTCCCTGTTTTTTCATTTTTCATTTATTCAGACTCTATCCAGGATCTGAATAATTGCATATTTCACTGTAGGCAAGGTAATGACATTGTGCATTACTGTTAGTCTTTGACCAAACTGAAGAAAATGTGGTATGAAAATTTGTTTTTAAAAGAAAAAGGAGGAAAAACTTTCCCCTATTGTTAACTAATAGTCATTAAGCTAAAATTTTTTAGGAAAAAGAAAGAAGTTGTTGTCATTTAGAGATAATGTAGGAAAAAAAAATTGAATGAAACAACAGAAAAATATCTTTGTCAATACCAGCATTAGAAAAGAAAGAAAAAGGTGATTTACCTCAGATAAATTTAACATAACAATCTTGGGTCCTGTTAATAATTCAGTCAAGTAAGTAGTAGAGTACAGCATAGCTTTCTGAGGGTTTATCCAGGACAGTGGACAGAATTTACATTTTAAGTTGATCCCCTGGTGCCATAAATTACTTTTATAATTCCTTGATGCAGTTAATGTTAAATCAGACATATCCATATGAACTTCAGTTATACTTTTAGATTTAACTGTATTCCCATCTAAAGCCTAATTATTTCAGACATTTCTAATCTTTCCCAAAAGACCTTTTATAGCTCTATAAATGTCTGCTTCCAAGTATGTATGGTTTCACTACACGTCTGTTCTTATCCTGAAACTTTACCTTGGCTAATAAGCATGAGAGCTGTTGTAGATCTGCAAAAGTAAGTTCAAAGTCAAACATGTTCTTTCCTTGCTATTGATGTATACTTGGTTTAACTGTAAGACAGTGATTCTTGGTACCACCTTTCAGTTGAAAACAGAAAAAGCTCTTATCCATCATGTTGACCTGGTGAAGAGCCCTCAAGTTGTTGAAGCTAGTGTGTTCAACTAAGCTCTGAAACACAAGTATTTATACGATCAATTCTAGTCCACTCAGAACCAGTAGCAGCATGCACCTCTTTCATCTTCCAAGTCTGACTGTTGTCTTAGATCCCATCCTACAAGAGGTTTAGGCTGAGGTGCTATAGCAAGTGCTAGAACAGAGGCAGAGCTTAATTTGTATATACTTTACAAATCTGGCCTCAAATCCTGGTTCACACAAGAGGTGGTCTCTCAATAAAAGCACACCAACAATGTAATTCATATTACAATTATATGTCAGATATCTAAGTGTTTATTTATGATACAATTAGACTAAAGAGAACTCTGTATTGCAAAATAAAGACAGACAACATGTTTGTCTTCTGTCATTTAATGATACTGCTTTTATACACACTTACCTTTAACTCCTAAGGATTAAAAGCAGCTCACTCAGTCATAAGAGACTTCTTTTCCACGTTTATTCCTCTTTTACAGTGATACATTAAACATATCACAGTTTCCAACCTAGTGTCATTATTGAGGGTAGCAGTACCATCAGCTTCAGGATCTTATTTTATCTTATTTATTCAGGATCTTATTATCGAAACAGAGACACGTAAGATGCCTTAAGAGGATTCACAATACCTTCTCTGACTCAAGAAACAACACTTTCAATATTTCTGTTAAAAGCAATAAAAATAAAGTGATCTTTTTTCTTATCCTCAAACAAAATTCTAACAAAACTTCAGTACAAAACCTAAGTCCCATTCATGAGGGCTCAAATGTGTTGACAGTCTCAATTATGTCTCCAGTTCACTGAATAATTTTTCATGACTCACTGACCTTTTCAAATAACTCAGAATCAAATGTGATCCTCTTTATACGTTAACATCAAAAACATTCACAATTCAGAGCTTTGCATGGCTTACACATGAAACAAAAGGAATGCTGCTGTGTAGTGGTTTGTTTTGCCTGTAAGCATATGATTGCATTCCAGATTCAGAGCAGGGCTCTCAGTTTGCAAGTTCATGTATATCAAAATTGACACAGGATTTGCGTGGACTCTTAGGATATAGGACTACAGAATTTTGCATATCAAGTTCACAGGGTGTCACAGTGTGACTCATCAGGATTATGCAAAGACAACAGTCTTCCTCATCCACTGCAGCAGCTCTTTAGAAGTGATTGAATGATTGAGTAGTGAGAGCTGCTGAAGCCATCTCCTACTTGAACTGAAAGATCTAATATTTGGCAGGGTGAGTTGATTCGTTATATATTTGTGGAGAGCATTGTCTCCTCACATAAGCCAAAGACACTCCACTGTTTTCTTGTCTTCAGGGCTTTTGACAGGAAAGCTCCTATGTTGAACCAGGAAGTCAGAAGGAGCTCAAACAAAAATTCACTTAGTATTTTTCTTCCTGGACTGACAGCTGAACCTAAAAAAAAACATTCTGAACTTTACCTAATCATGAAGCACTTTCTGCAACACAGATCCATTATCTGAAGTTGAAAATAGCTTGCTTTAACCAAAGACAGTTTTCTTTTGTATTGCAGAGCTGACTAAGTTGGATAAGATACACTTGTACTGCAAAAATTAGACAGATTACTTGAACTACATCTGACCTGAGAAATGGTTTTAGAAGGAGCTTTTTTCGAAGAAAAAAGAAAAAAAAAAAAAAAAAAAAGAAAAAAAAAGAAAGAGAGAAGAATCTCAGCTATTATTTTCAGGCATTGCTTAATCTAAACAAAATATGAGTAAAAAAAGAATTAATTGTTGCTAATAAATAATAACCATTTAACTGGCAACTTCTTTCCCCCATTGCTGAGGGCTTATCAGGGGACACATACTCCATCTATATTATCAAGCAACACAGAACAATAAACATATCTCTGTGACCTGATCAAATGGCATTAAGGATTTGACACTGACGCTGTGCATGCTTAAAATGGTGAAAACTTACTCCATACCAGTCTATACTTGTGGACTGTATGCCCCATAGCAATGGGAGCGCATTAGGCAATTACCTGGAACTCACCTGCCTCTTCATTTTCAGTTCAAGAGAACTGAGGCCATGTTCTTCAAATGATTTAACACAAAGTATAATTCATAGGGGTAACTGGGATATTTACTTCTTCAAATCCTAACTGTAGTGCTACTATAGGTACACTCACTACGGGCTAAGAAATATTGATCCAGTGTCTCAGCTGTTTTTCCTGCTCTCCCTTGGTTCATGGTCACAGTGTAAGGCTCAGGAGTGGTGATTTAATTTGAGATGAAATTATCCAAAAAGCTAAGGCTTGCATCTTTGTGAAAAGAAGATGTTCAAATGCACAATGTGCATGTCAGATAAGTAGATATGCATGTGAATTATTTCTTGAACGTGCTGGTATATTCTTGATATGGTACTAACAGTAAAAATTTGTTACATGTTGTAGATGGAACATCATTATATACTTTATATTCAGTGATGTGCTTATTAAAGTTCACAAATACTTCACTAAAAAAACATAGTAAACATAACCATTTCTTGTTATTATTCAAATTAATCAGAAAATTCTGCCCAGTAGTCCTACTAGTCTTTTTTCAATTACACATCTTCCTACCTGAAATTTCTTCTTTCTGCTCTCCCTTAGGGAAGTGGAAAGATTGCAATCCATTTTAGAAGATGGGCTGATAATAAACACCCTCTGAAAACACTCAAACTAGTTCCCTTCCTCAGTCATATAACCTCTATTAAAAGTTACTAACCAAATGATTGATTGGCCATATTCTATACAATTGACACAAATGAAGACAGCACAACACTTTGCCTTCCTGTGAGTAAATAATACACAGAAAGCCTTCAGAAGAGAAGATGCCCAATAAAATGATCTCATGTTATTAAAATAATCATTCTCACATAAATCTCATTTTTGGCATCAACAACACGGAAAAAATTTTAACAGGAAAAATCCAGGAAAAGAAATGTGGAAAATTAATTCACCATTCAAACATTGTTTCATATCTGTGTTTTTAAATCATTATTTTAAGGTGCTTGTGTTATAAATATTACCTTTCATTTTCATAATTCAGTTTTTAGTCATGTTAATAAAACCATGTAATTCTGTTACTCTTTTCCCTTTGCCCAGAGCAATTACTTATGTTGACACAAATAGGAAAATAATTCACCAGTAAGCTTAATTTAAATAAATAAATAAATAAACAAACAAACAAAAAACCCAACCCACAAACAAACAAGATGGATTAATTTCTTGTTTAGACATAGTGTAACATATTGGATATGTAAATAGAAGATAGTTGTTTTCACGCTTTAAGGAATATGAAAAATGTCAGCATGAAAAGTAATCTCCACTGTTAGTATAAATATTTATCTTCAATGGCAGGCTTGTTGTGCATTTATTTGCTTGCTAATTTTGTCTGCTGGAATAACTGCTAGAAAATTAGACGTAAGACTATACAGTACGTAAAATCTTTAAGAATTCTGTATGCTTTGCTGGTGAAGTTGACAAGCAATTGTAATGGCTTATACCACACTCCTCAAATTAAAAAAATAAAAAATAAAAATAAAAAAAAAAATTGAACTACAGCTCCATTTTCTATAACTAAACATCAATTTTCAAGTCTCTTGTTTTTCTTAGGTCCAGTTACCATAAGGGTATGAAACATGAAAAATAACTTTTCCTTCACTTTTCTTCTTTTCTCAGGAGAGAAGAAAAATAAACAGTTGAATCACAGAATCTCATCAATATTTTCAATAAATAGATAAAAGAGATGAAACAAATCCATGTTTTCACTGTACATAAAGCCTTTGTGGTGAGTTATTAAATTCTCTTTACATGTCTACTGCTGCAAAGCTGCAAGCATCTCTTCACTGGGAATGATATTTAAGCTTCTACAAGATTTGAAGTTTTATTGCTCATATCTCCAGCAGGTTTTGTTAACATGAAAAAATAATCACAAGCACTTCAGTAAGTGACAAAAGGATTATTTTGTTTATTCCAATCATCACTCTCAAATGACAATATCTTCCTTTAGTTTTAAATATGAACTCACTTCCAACATGAATAATGTAATTTAGATGTAGGTCAAAGAGTAAAGAAATACGAAGTTTTCATGTGGCAAATGCAAGAAGAAAAGTATTAAGTAGGTGATTGAAAGTGAAATAAAAGTAGATATGAAGAAGGTCTTGACTTAGTTCATCATATTTTTCTACTAAACATACAAGTAGGTATCTCAAATAATCTCTTATCAATAAGAACTAGAAAGATCAGTAAACAGATCTGGATGGACTAGATCATCTTAGAGGTCATTTCTAGCCTTAATGATTCTGTGGCTCTACCTATGTTGATAAGTGGAAACTACTGACAAACAAATATAATTAAATATGTATTATATATATAAAATTAAATATATAGTCTGTAGAGAAAGGCCTGGGTGTCCTGATGGACATGAGCCATGAGCCATCAGTGTGTCCTTGTGACCACGATGGCCAATGGTATCCTAGGGTGCATTAGAAAGAGTGTGGCCAGCAGATCAAAGTGATCCTCCCCCTTAACTCTGCATTGGTGAGGCCACATCTGGATTACTGCATCCAATTCTAGGCTCCTCAGCTCAGGAAAGACAGGGAACTTCTACAGAAGGTCTGGTGGAGGGTGACAAAGATGATGAGGGACCTGGAGCATCTCCCTTATGAAGAAACACTGAGAGAGCTGGGGCTGTTCAACCTGGAGAAGACTGAGAGGGGATCTTATCAGTGTGGGTGAAAGTCAAGTGTAATGGAACCAGGCTCTTTTCAACAGTGCCTAGTGACAGAAAAAAAGGGCAATGGCACAAGCTGGAGCACAAGAAGTTGCATCTGAAAATGAAGAAGTTCTTTATTGTGAAGGTGTCAGAGCTCTGGAACAGGCTGCTCAGAGTGGCTGTGGAGTCTTCTCTGGAGATATTCAAAACTTGTAATTTTGTTTGAGTCGTAAGAAACAGTTTTACAGTTAGCATAAATGTAAAACTCAGTGGTATGCTAACAATTCTATTCATTTCATAAAATGAAAGTGGGATTTGCTGTAGAATATATTCCAAATAAAATGCTTTAGCCAAGTTTTATTATTTTGTATTTGCATTTTATCTTTTAGATTGATTGATTATGTGCCCACAAAAAGCAGAACTCTTCTTTACAGCATCAGCAGTCGTAACAATACTTTGCGAAACAACTGCATTCTAAAACAGAAGATATTTGACTCTGTCTTCCATACATACAGGATACAGGATCATAGAAGTCTGATGATCACGCTGATAGATTTTTACCATATGGTAAAACAGAAACTGGGTTTGTAGATCCATTTTCAAGAAGACTGAAACGCAAGTTAATAGGAATATAACCGTGCGTCTATTGATTACCCTCAGGGAAGCCAAGGGTAAGTGCCAGGACTTTGCATGTAGGCAACAAGGGATTACCAGGGATAGCAGAACATCTGTCCATTGTTGAAGATGGCTTTTTCTGAGTTTGGCTGTGCTGATTTAAAAACATTTATCTAGGACACTTGAAAGGTAAGCTGCACATGCAAGCTGTGAGCAGTAACACATGATGTATCTGTGTGCCTTTCTACAGTTAATGAGATAAATATTCACTTGGTGAATGTTCTGGCCTGATAATCAGGAGCTTGCTACATGTCAGGTTGTGGTACAAGAACCTGAGAAATCTTGTTTTGAGTAAGTTCTAAAAGTCGGTGCAAGCTCAGTAGTTGCTATGCAGCAGGGTGAATTGGTCAATACACTCTTACCTTCTCTCCAATCCTCTGAAATCACCCCATTACACTCATCAAAGTAAAGCAAAAAAAAAAAAACATCTACATAAGGTGCTTGTTGTTTGATATATGACAACACAGTTTGTTGAAAAGAATAATTTTTAAGACAGAGTATGTTAGGCATGAAATGCAACTCTTTAAAGAAAGCAAAACAAAACAACAACAACAAAAATGAATTTCCTATATTATTTAAACAAACAACCTGGAACACAGGAAGTTTCATCTGAACTTATTTACAGTGAAGGTGACAGAACACAGGAACAGGCTGCTCAAAAATGTTGTGGAGTATTCTCTGAAGATTTCAAAGACCAGCCTAGATGTCTGTGTGACCTGCTGTAGGGAACTTTTTTGAGCAGGGGAATTGGACTCAATGATGTCTAGAGGTCCCTTCCAGCCCCTGCAATTCTGTGTTTCAGCTATTCTGTGTATCCAGGTCTCTGTCTCTGTGCTAATCATGATACAATCCTGTAAAATCTTCTGATTCAAATAGAAAAAAAAAAAAAAAAAAAAAAAAAAAAAAATCAGCAACAACAAAAAACATAGGTCAAAACAGATACTGAAATTGAAGTCTGCCACAAATGTGCTTTAGAAGTAAATTGGAAATGGACTGGAATTTTTGTGACCTACATCTCCATGCTCTTCTCTTTATTAGACCACAGGATTGAGACTAAATATCTAACATCAAGAAATAGATGGTTCATTGCAGTGGCTTTATTAAAAAATAAAAAATAAAAAATGTTTTTGTGCTGCTTTGATTTTTTTTCCCTTGTTCTGTAAACAAATAAAATAAAAACACTTCAGGACAATGCTCAGCTAAAATGATGTCTTTCTCTGCTTCTCTTTGTTGCCATGGAAATGCTATCAAATGTTCTCTCTTTAATAAACTTTTGAAAGTAGAGTTTTCTTGCTTGACCTTAAAGACAGGCACATGTGAAAAAAGTCATTGAAGCTGCTTTTACTATATTATCTGTGATAAATAACCTCTGTATTTCACAACAGTAATGACAGTACATTAAAATACTAACACTACAGTCTTCTGCACGTTCTGTATGCACGATAACACATGTACCCAAATGACCAGGTTCACCAAGATATCACCTCAGTTATTTTTTATTCACATTAATGATAAAAATTAACTGTAATTTGTGTTATTTATTTGTTTGTTTGTTTGTTTAGGAGCAAGAAAGGAACAATTAGCGTGGGACAGGTCTCGATCTGTCTCCTTGCAGGGATACAAATGGAGAAAGAAACACTGTCTCATTAATTTGCAAGACATGTTATTTATGAACATTTTACTGATTTATGATGTTTGGAAGAAAGCAGACTGGAGAAAGCATCCTGCAGGTTTCTTGTTCTCTTGGGGGAAATTGAGAAAATATACTAATTGCTACTTGTTATGTGAAAGAGCAGAGAAAGGAAGAAGTGTTACATGTATTCTGCCTGTGGTTGATGAAAGCAATTTTCTAGAGGTCTCTCAGAGCCTCTGTAGAAGTTTGACTGTCTGCCAACATTGCAACAATGTTATATCATCAGATACACAATCTAGATATTCAAACAATTACAGTGGCAATATCAAATTAATTTGATATGAAAAAAAAAAAAGGAGTAAGATTTTCTAAGACTTCTCCTCCATTCTCCTTCCTTCCATATTCTTCCCTTTAAACAAAATTTTGAAGAGCAAATTGAAAAAAAAGTCAGCAAAGAAAGCACATGCAAACAATCACAAATGAAGTGGAAAGGAAGATGAAGACAGGGCACTGTCCTCAAATGCTGGATCTTAATAAGAAGGAATATGTTTTAGAAGAAAATGATAACATGAAAAGTAATGAAGAATAAAACAAACAATAAAGCAAACAAATTCAACTTTTAGTGGAAACTTGAGTTTTGAACTAAAAAGATTTTTGTATTTTTTGTTGGAAGTTCAGCTATCATGGCCATTCATAAGGCAGAATGGCTCACAAAGCACAAACTGAAACATCTCAGTTTTCTAGTACATTATGACACTCAAACAAGGATCTGTTGGTGTTACAGTGCCAAGCTAAAACTGTCCACTCAGAAACTATTGCAAAGTTTTCTGTGTTCAGTGAAACAAAGTAGGATATTGACCATCAGTGAATGGTAACTGTTTCAATACACTGATTTTTATTCCTCACTGCATCTGTAGCACAGCTTTCAAACACCTACGTCAATTTATTATTATCTCAGCCTATTTACCCATCTGTAAACTGGCTGTTAATTTTGGTAGCACTTTTAATATGATTTTCTGACTTCAATCATTTAGAATATTTTCAGAAGTTAGTGTTTTTTCTACTGTGTATTTCTGGGGTTGTTATGAACATTAAAAATCTTGCTCTTTTTCCTGTTCAACAGTAGTGCATTTGGTTCCACGTGGAACAAAGGTATTAAATATGAGAATATATAAAGATGAGGATGAATTAGGGACATCACAACAAGATTTTGCTAGCTGCCTTGAATAAATGGTTTTTAAAGTGATCGTCTTGCTAATGGCTTCAGGACAATATTCTATTTTCATATTTTATGTTGCTGAACTTTATTATCACAGGCTGACCAGAGAGATTGTGGAGTCTCCTTCTCTGGAGATATTGAAAACCTGCTTGGAAGCTTTCCTGTGCAACGTATTGTAGACAGCCTGGTTTAGCATAGGGTTGGATTCTATGACCGCCAGAGGTCTCTTCCAACCCCTACAATTCTGTGATCTATGATTTCTCAAGTGCTTACAAGTTTAATGTCATATTGCCTTGTTTTTTGTTTTTTTTTTTGTTGTTGTTTGTTTGTTTTTGTTTTTGTAACCACTCACTCTATAAAAATTAAGGCTTCCCTGATATTTAGGTGTGGAAAGATACTGCCAAACTCTTCTACATATCAATTCCAGCATAACTGACCATTTAACTGTCATTACTGTTTCACTGGATCAAGCACACAGACTTCAGAAAAAAATAAGATTGTAGTTTAACTGCAAATACATATCACCTGATGACTAGTGTCTTTCCGGAAAGGAGAAAAAATAGTACAGGTTTCCATGGTTTTAACTGCTTTTCCTCTTCTGCCAATCCCCTATGTATGAGTGGCTGTTCAATTCTAGATAATGGCCTAGTGTTACTTTGGATGTGATCAGTTTCCGACTTACTGTTATATAGTCCTAAAAATGCAAAAAGAACAAATTTACAATTATATTTTCAGCTACAGTACCTATTCTGTTCACATAATTTTTTTTTTATTTTATTTCATGGTACTGTTAGAGGGAACAAGATTAGCTGAGCCTCTGTGATACAACAGTTCAGCCCAATGAAATAGCACTGGCTTCACACAATTTTGAGCATGCTGTTTCGGCTGATTAGAGGCAATAACAATAGCACAGTTGACCTTCTGGTATTATGCTGGAAAAAAATGGAAAAGGCACTGAGTCGTCTTTCTTGCAATTTACATTTTCAGTGACTTTCAAACTACACATACAACCAAAATTTTGTTTTCTCTTTTCTTTTCCTCTCCAGATTTACCAGTGCACTCATCCACATTCCAGAGAGCCTGAAAGACAGTTTATTCTAGAAACTTACTTTCTATTGGTACAGATAGGATTAGTTGCTTGTGCTTCCAGTCGTAATCATCAGTGCTCCTGAAAACCTACGTTTATCAAGAGGAATTATTTTATTATTTTCCTAGAAGTATATAAGGGAAGAAAAGTTTTTTGTTTTGTTTTGTTTTGTTTTGTTTTGTTTTACCAGTGATGAGCATATATTGATTCTAAAATTTCGGCACTACCATATAGATCCCAAAGAGTACCACTGTTTCCCCATCTAGAAAATCCTCCTCAGATTACACAGATCCAGATTTTAACTATAATAAAGTCAATCTGCTAAAAGATTTACTATCAGTTTCAATTTCTGTCACAGAAATATCTCAAAATTACTGGCATTCAAACTTAGCAGTTTGAAACCATCAGTGCTCTAGTAAAATATATGACCTCATTGTCGGTTAAGGGACAGGCTTTAGTTGGCAAGGCCAGCTCTCTGCCAGCCTCAAGATCCTTTATGCTTTCCGGCTCACAGCTTGAAGGGAACAGCCAACACTTGCAGCACCTTGACAAGAAATTAAAGAACTGCTGTGCCACAGAATAATTTTGAGTTCCAAGGGACCCACGAGGATCACTGAGTCCAACTCCAGGCTCCACAAAGGACCATGTAAATATCAAACCATATTTTTGAGAGCATTATCCAAATTCTAATTGAACTCTGCCACCTTGGGGCTGTGACTACTGCCCTGGGGAGCCTGCTACAGTGCCCAATTACCCTCTGGTGAAGAATCTTTTCCTAACATTTGATCTGAACTTTGTACGATGCAGCTTCATGCTGCTCCCTCAAGTCCCTCAGGTTCCATTTCTATTGATTTCCAGTTGTTCATTTCTTTCATTCTTAATATTATGACATTTAGCATTATTTTTCAGTACAACTTAGAAGTAGTCCAACCTAATCTGCTTGCTCTCTTCAAAGAAACATAAGAGTAATAAAAGAAACACAGCACTCAGTGCTTTGAATCTTTTGGAACATTCTAACAGTTAAAAGATAATATGTTATAGATGTTTAAGAGGATTTAACTTAGCAGCTACTACAGCTGTATCTTCAATATGCATGCCTTAACACCTGTTCCGCATTCTAAACATTTGTTCTTATTAATATTTAGGTTATGTTTTATGCTAAGAGTTCCCAGGGTAAATGTCCATATGAAATTTCTGTCAGAAGGATATATTCCATTCATTTGATCAGCAGTAAATGGGTATGCAGTAAGCATACTTGGCAACTAGATATGCTTTGTATATTTGCAGCAGAACTATTAAAATGTTATCCATGCTATCACAACTGATGTTGACTTATCTATTGTATTTCCATAAAGAAGAGAATCTTCATATTTCTAATATTGTTACTTTATTTTTGAAAAGCTCAAGTCAACATGATTTTGGTTCTCCCACAGAAACATATCTGCGCTCTGGAGAAGCTGATTATGTGCCAACAAAGCACTTAGCATTTTGCTGGCTAAGAAAAATTAATATAACACTAATTGTTCCTCTCAATACTTTTTGTATAGGAATTATGTGGTTAATAACTAATTCTATTTTTTTTTTTTTTCTGAAAACCCTTCTGAAGCTCAGGTATCACAGTGTCCAGGTTTAGAAGAGTATTTCTAATCCTACAGACCTCACTGTATTACAGTGTTGAGTTACCAAAGAAAAGAAAGTATGTGGATATTATTCTGTTCTATGAGTTAAAAATTGAATTATTTAAAATTTTATTTAAAGCTATTAATTCCATGTTGATGGCTCAAAAAAACAGCATGATATAATTGTAAGTAAATTTTTGAAATTAATGTTTGTAAAATAAATCAGTGAGTTTCAAAAATGTCTATGACCATTCACTCAGACAAGCAGTTACCTAAAATTTAGGGCCCCACGTGTTGTTCTGTTGCAGGGAATGAAGAAAATTGACATCTTTGATAATTTGCTGTTTTTAAAAAAGTATATCCTAAACCCTATTTTCTTGAACAGATCAGGAACCTAACAAGAGAAAATGTTATCTTTGTTAATAGCTTCAACGTGTGCTCGGCAGTTATTGAATGTCCTGTTGTTTTTTTTCTTAGTCATGCTACTGACAATTAGACCTCTCCTTGATACTCTTCAACAAGATACTTCTTTTCATTTCATGGAGTGATTACATAAATATTGGCTAATTTTTTTTTTTTTTTTTCCTTTTGATTCATTTTTAGAAGATGACCTTCACTTACGTTTAAAACAGGGTAATCAGAGTTATTAGCTTCTTACAGCTATTATAAATGAAGAACACTTATCCCTCTCAATATACAGACTCGTTAAATCAAGAACATCTCTCCATGTCTCTAAGAAAAAAAAAAAAATGCAATAAGGAAAAGAAAATTCTATTGGCCCCACTGTTTTATCACCCCAAACATATGCAAAATATTATCCCAAAAGTTGTAATAAATAAACACTGAGTTTCAAGATCTTCTGCTCAAAATTCACTCATTAAAGCAGTTTTCTCTTCTTAACACCATTTGTAATCATTTGACAGGATGAAGAGCCCGACATATTGCATATGCCAGCATTTACGTGAAATATTCAATAAAAATAAAGACAAGAATATTTTAGCTGACTTTCTAGTGTTATAGGGTCCTAAAATAAGGTTGTGCGGAGGAAGACAAAAGCCATAGATCAATGTACAAAAGATAATACTGATTAAGACCATACTAATTCAGGAGGAAACAAAGGCAGGCTCTGTGTACAAGAAAAGAAGGAAGAGCATCTTCAGTCTCCCTTCATAGTTAAATTGTGTCTTGCCATCAGAGCATCCTGTCAGCTCAAACACTTCTGCATTTATCCTCTGAAAACCCTAGAAGAAGCAGACAATATTTTGGAAGCCACACTTCAAATATGTATAAATATAATATGGAAAGTCTGTGGTAAATGTAGAACTGAATTGTGAATCTCAAGTCGGTATCTTAACATATCCTTCACATAAAAATAATAAGAGTATCATTTGTATAATAATTAATTTGCTTAAACCACGATCTATCTTGACACATATTGTTTAAACGCTAGGTAGAAACTTCCATTTTATTTTCTTAACATATCCTTCACATAAAAATAGCAAGAAATTACCATTTGTATAATGATTAATTTGCTTAAACCAGTCTATCTCAACATCAATATTATATAAGTAGAAACTTCCCTTTTATTTCTAAATTTTTAATTCCCACAAAAAGTAATTTTAAAAAGTCAAAATCTTTTCAGTTCTCAGTTAAATGGACTCTCATCAGCCTTATCTATTTTTACAAACACACTAGAAATCACTGAACTAATTATTTGCATCATAATTGAAGGACAAATCACTAGTCCCACCTATTGTTTCCCTTGTGCAAGTACATAAGTAACAACATAAGCAAATGGAACAGTTTGGAATTCTGGAAAATTCTGGTGTTTTCCCATCTGATTTAAACAGAGAACAATGACAGTTATTACATAAAATATTCTGTTCTAGAATTTTTTTCAAAATAAGTATTTTAAGCTCAAATCTGAAATGCTGTTCTAGTCTTGAGGAACTAAGGAACTGTGAATCTTCAGAGGTATCAGTTTCACAGTCAGTGTCATTATTGGAAAAATTAGCATTTGAATACCCTTGCAATGTGGAATAATTTGTTTCTTCCTTGTGAAATTGTTCAGCATTGACAGACTTATCACAGTTCCTTCTTCACAGCTGCTGGAGACGGATCAGTTAATCAATAGTGTCCAAATTGTAAATGTTCTCATTCTTCTGCTAGTTGACAAGTTCAATGTATTCTTATAGCTGTAGAGCTAAATACTAAGAAAACAAAATGCATCTGCTGTTTCCAACTGAGGCTGACTTTACAGGACTGATATATACTTTACAGAAACTGATATATAGATGACTACCAGAAAAACAAGTGAAAGTTTTTCTGAATCTACATAATAATCACTTGATTTCTCAACTATTCAAAAAAAAAAAAAAAAAAAAAAAAATTAGTGTGTGTGAACATTACTGTTTATATAAACAGCTCTATAAAGAGTGTAATAATGAGCCAGCTGGTGTGAAGCATAATTATACAGCATTTGTATACTAAAAAATAATAACAGTGGAAAAGAAAGAAGAAAGGCAATAGAGAAATCTGAAATGCTTCTTGTTAACTTAAACTTTTTAAAATAAAATATTATTCAATAAAAAGAAGGTAGTGTTATAGCCTATTCCTTCACAGCATTCTTCCCTCTTAAACAGTTTAAAATAGCGTTGCTTTCTTGTTTCATGAAAAAAGAAAAGCAAAACAAATTCAATTTTTTTTTCATATTCTCTTCCTAAAATAAACCAGCAAAGCAAAACGTGAGCAGTGTAGCAGGGTCTTATATTCAGAACTCCTTTGGCTTGGTATGAACATGAAGCAAGAGATATCAATCCCAAATTCAGAAAAAAAAAAAAAAAAAAAAAAAGGAATAAAAATTGAAAACTGCTCTGAACTCTGATTTATGTTATCATTTGTGGTCACATTTATATCTAGTAGACTCCTGACACCTTATTGAGATATTAAATCATTATATTCACATCTTTTTCACATTAGCAGTAAAACTTTTGCCACTTGACTGGAATACTTGCCTCACAAATATCTCAGAGCACTTGGTTTGTACTAATTCTGTTTCCAAATGAGATTAGGATCCCATTTAGCAAGACCTCTCAATAAACTGTGTCCCATCAGAAACAGGGCACCAGGGTCACTAGGACAGCCCCAGCCCCTGGCACCTGGCATCTCTCTGGGGCTAGGGCTGGTCTGTGGGTCTGCAAGTGATCCCAAATGAGCAGGAACCATGTCTATGCAGGGCTCTGGGGAGATACAGCCAGGCCCTGTTTTGACTTCATTGGGTCATGGGCTGAAAGCTTGGGTCTGGTGTGGGGTCCTGGGAATGGGCAGGAGCAGCTGGGTCTGGCAAGGCCAATGTTGCTCTCAGGACAATGAATCTCCAGCTCCTGCTGAAATCTACTGTACTGCATTTGTCCTACTCTGAAGAGAAAGTCTCTGCAGATTGAAGTTAAGGGAATAAAATTGTATGGCAAATCAGTGATATCTATTGAATTTCCAAGTCTGGGAGGAAATCCTGATTAAAAAAAAAAAAATACACCAAGATGAATAAATATGGCATCAACCCCATGTTTCACCAAAAATTATTAACTGTCTCAAGAAAAATTACAGAGATCTTTCTTCATAGGAAGACAGCTGTCTGAATTTCCTATATCTCTTTTGAAATATAGGAAATGCAGAACATTCGGTACCAACCAGAAGCAGAAAGTGGGAAATTATAGCCACTACAGTTAGAACTAAGTCATGGAGCCAAACCATGATGATTTTTTTCTACAGACAAAGCCCTATATCAGGTGCTGAGGATAAACCTTAAACAGGACTTACTGGAGACCCAGATGGCAAATTTCAATGTACAGGAAAAGGATAAATTAATTTTAGGGCTGGATGAGTCAAAAGTAGCTCCAGGGCAATCATCAGATCAACATCCTTGAAGCCACTGACATTACGTATAGCTGTGTCTTCCAACTCAGCTACTGTTTTCACAAAGGGTCTTTGCAACTGTCACTTATAACACCACTCTCAACAGCAAGGTTAACACTCAGGCCTCCTTAGCTGTAGAAGGAAAAGCCTTTTTAAGTAAATTTCTTGAAATAATATGACAACCTTCCTTTCTTCAATATACCCACTATGAACTACATTTCTGTTCAATCTCCAATTTAAAACACTAATGCATATGAGAAGATCTTTCTGATGCCTTTCAGATCTATGATTCTCTGCACTTTTACTTAGTTAGAAAGGAAATGCAGTTTTGCTGAAATTCTGATATATCACTGAGGTGTGCATACAAAAATAGATGTCACTGCAAGATTAACAAGAGGATTATAATTAATTTCTAATTTCAAATAGAAATAGCTGCAATAAAAGTTACATCTCTTTATTTCAAATACAACCAGAATTGTGACCATCTGCTGCAATTCTTTTTCAGCAATATTAAATAAATAAATACAAGAAAGCAAACTTCAACTCTATGAGAGCTAAAACCAGGTAAATTACAAAGGCTGTTATCAAATCAAAATTATAGATGTGTCATTTTTCTTAGCTTTTCATTTCAAAGTGACTGAAATGTGATAGCACCTGCTTATCAGCTCAAATTTTGTCTGACACAATAGTTATTGAAGTATTATATAATTCAGAGCCCCAAAAAACTCACAGATTTAGAACATTACAATGAAATACTCAAAAATTTAGCTGGAGATTGAATTAAAATTTCTCAATAAAAATCACTTTTGTGCTTTCATTTAAAGATCAAAGATAAAATCGAAAGACTAAACATACAAACCTAAATGTCAATGCTCTCATTCGTATCTGCTTAGAACAGAACAGATTCATTTCGTATGAAAATACATTAAATATATTAAATTTCATATTTCACATCAATATGCAATCCTCACCTTCAATCCAAAATGTACTTTTCACTCTTGCCTTTGAGTCAGTGGAAATGTAGAAAATTCACATAACAGAAATGAAAAACACAACAACAAAAACACACAAAACCAATGAAAACAGCCCTTTAGAGACTATAGAAAGCATTGGGGATCAAGTGAGGATTTTCTCATCAATTTTGACATCCCATCAAAATAATTTGATCATGACTCCGGAACATTTTCAAAAAGTTATCTCTCCTTAGAAAGAAAATGTAGGGGATCATAAAACAAAATGATTTACTAGTCCTTACTGCTAACACAAAGCCCAGTGTTTAGTTAAGTTTTAATTTTATGAAGAAAGCTAGACAGAAAGTTTTGATTTCTGCACACCTCCTGTTAGGCAGCTATATTTGCGAACATCTTTTAAATTATGAATCCTTAAAAATCAAGTGATCATTATCTTTTATCTGCTAAAATAGAAGTGATATTATGATTTTGGACTCGTGGACATTCCATTGGCTGGAAAGTTGCCTAACAGAAAAGGATCTCAGATGCTAGTCAACAGGTGATGAAGATGGACAACAGCACCTTGGACTTTCTATCAGAAATAGTGTTGCCAGAGAACTGAAGAAGTGATTGTTCCTCATTACTGTCCCTCAAATGTGTTTTGCTCCCATCACCATAAGGAGGACATTTTCTTGCTCAGATTTGTGCAGAAAAGAGCAACGAGGATGTTGATGGGACCAGAAAATATGACTTATGTGGAGTGACTGAGGGAATTGGAGTTGTTTAGTCTGTTGAAAAGAAGGCTGAGGGAAGACCTTATTGATTTCTAAAACTACTTGAAAGGAGGTGACAACAAGGAGGATGTCTGTCTCTTTTCTCAGGTGACAAGCGATAGGACATAAAAAGCATTCTCAAGTTGCCAAACTGAAAAATTATGAAATGAATTTCTTCTTTTTTTTCCCCAATTCTCCTGGCAGGTCCATTTTTCACCCTTCACACTTAAGCCTTCAGTACTTCTGGTGTAAATATTAATGGAAAGGGCTGAGATAACTGTAGCCACAGGATTAAACATCTCTTACTGTGTTTAGTCTTGATTAGTACTTCCTAATAAATATTTTCTTCTCCCTATTGACATCATAAGCATCTTCCTAAACAACTCTTACCTAAATGTCTTCTGACTACCCTACTTCAAGAAACAAGTCAGCAAAATTAAATATTAAATTAGGTAGTTGTATTTCAGGTAAGAGAAATCTGATGGATGGAGCAAGTGACTCATTGAGAGTCCTTGCCCTAGTTTTCTCAGGAACTCTTCAGGGTTTCTCAGTGAATTTCTCAACATCATTTTTGTCCCAAACTCAACTTTTCTTTCTGATTTCTTCCAAGTAACACTCAAAATCTGCTTCAGTCTGCCCAGTAGATCAGTACATGCTCATTGTACATAATATTGTAGTCCATTAAGGCATGGAATTTTTTTCTGTTTATAAGTAGCTGAGACAGATTTCTGAGCAACTCTGGTCATGTCCCATATCAATGTAGAAAAGGACATATAGCCACAGTAGGTGTTAGATTACTATCTTTTTTGAGAATCCTGATCTGTATGCAGACTTTCCTGGACTTCTATAGTAGGATGCAGTGCTGCAATAAATGGAAAGTATTTTCTGTTTGTATAGTCATTAACTGGTAGAAGTTTTACTCTTTCCTCATCATTTCCTTGCTTCATCTAGATGATCTTATTTTTCAAATGGAAAATCAGAAATATGAAACTGTATTGATCGTTCTTATTTCAGAAGTGATGCTAAAATAGCATTTAAAAACCAATCCTCCCACATTTTCCAAACTCAAACAACTCTGCCAGAATCTGTGTAGAAAAGAGTTTAATCAAAGGCTACTTTCTAACACTGCAAAACAAGTTTGCTTGATTCAGTTTTCACTTTATTTATTTGATACAAAAGAGAATAAATCTTTTAAAATACTGAGTTTGTTGTTGTCAGGAACAAATCTTTTGAATTACAATTCCCTAATGACCTTTTAAGTAAAGCAATAGAATCTTAAATACAGTGCTCTACATCTGCTTTTAAGTCTGAATAACTTTTATATAGAACTTATGAACATAAAAGCTGAATATGGAAAGCATTATATAAGAAGATAAGCAAAATAATTTTTAGTATTTCATGTATAATTATCAGTAATTCAGTAATTAAAATAATTAAAACCTTTTTAACAGATGTAGTAGTCTAATTCTATCTCATTGTCCTTTAAGTTAGCAGGAATGGAATGAATCAGATAGAGAAGCAGACTATTATAAAAAAAATGGTAGTGTTTGCTATTTGGGTTCACTTGTCTGGAAAGATAGTACTTAATACATGTGTTAACTGGGGATCAAAATCAAATGAAACACCATAGAAAATGAAAAACCTATTAAAAATGTCGGAGAGTGATTGAGGTGTTCAAGTAGTGTCTTACTAGTTACCTCCTTTTTCAGAAAAGAGTTATAGCAATGAGCATTTGAAACATGAGTCAAAACACGGTCAAACCAAGTGCTAAGTATGAAAAGAGTGCTTAAGACACTTACATTCTACTCTATGAAAAAAAAATCTACATTGATATTCCCCAGATCATTTACCCCAAACTGGCTGCAACTATCTGATAATGTTACTTATATATATATATAAAGGAAACAAAGAATGTGGTTAAGAAAATGGGGCTCTAAAGCTCTTAATCATTTTGTGGCAAAAAGAATAGAATTCCTCTATAATTATCTCAGGATTTTCATCTAAGTGAGCGCCAAGAAGAAGAGATAGAGGTACATAAAATATGCCATATACTTTTTACTACTATGATCATAAATGTTCCAAGCATAAAGCATGCTTTATTACCTAGAAATTATATCATTTGCATTTTAACAGGCTTTTATTTGAGTTTACCCTCTCCTTTTTTTTTTCTATGAATTCATGCAACAGCTAGAGAAAGTGTAAATGAGAATTATAGAAATAAAATATGTTCATTTGAAGAATTTAAATTTGTTACTTCCTACTATATAAAACATACCAAGATCATCAGATGATTATACTGATACAGATAATTGTGGTGTTATTTTTACGAGTTTACAGGAGATGTTCTTCATTTATAGTACTGATTTAAAATTTCATCTCGTGAGAGTACCCTTGTACACTAACAAACATCTCCTTGTCATTTATACAGTCGCTGCAAAGAGTATGCAGTAATCATGTTTTCTTAAGTAGTTTGCAATTTTTCTAGTAGAGCTCAAATACACCATCCACCACATTCATTAATATTTGCTTTGTAAAACTGGGATATATAGAGCAACCTAGGGTTTCTTTAGTGTCAGCATTCACATTTCTGCTGATATGAAAATTATTTGAAGGAAATTAATGTTTTTACTAGAACTTTAATCTTCTGTACTTTGACCCATTGCAAGGTCTTTTCTGTAACTCTTGAATTAAATTAGTATCTACTCTTCTGTAACTTCTTAATCTACAACAGCCACTTGCAATAATATCATTAATCTGAGATGCAAAAGAAATCCCACATCTGCACTTTATACCTCTGGGCATCAAATTATATAATTATAAGAGATATCTTTTCCTGTATTTGATTATTTTTATATTCAAAGAATCTGAAGGGAATGAACAGTTCTATATCAAAAATAGGTTTCATTAATAAAAGAGAGATCTAATCTTAAAGCTATCACCTTCACTTTAATATAGTATCTTCTCAAATATTATACAGTAGTGCTCCTTAAAGATACAACTATGCAACAACACTGAGGGTGAATTTTAATAAGACCAGTATGATCATCTTAACTGTAAAAAATTAATATTCTTTATTATCTAGCCTTGGCCTTTCATGATAAAGAGGTAGCAGAGATTACATATTAGTGGAGTTATTGTACTGTTTTAAAAGTTACATTGATTCAGCAATGTGCTATGTATAATCAGTCAACACTAGTTATTACCACCATGAGCTAGTCAGACACATTTTTAATTAATTAAATATATATTACGAAAATTAATCACACTCAACATTCAAAATGACAACATATGCAAAAGGCACTATCTTGTTTTTTTTTTTGCTTTAACGCACACAGACTAAATGTCAAAAGTATTTTCTATATACATTTCACATAAACAATGTTTTGATCACTCATTTCACACATTTCCTGATTGATTTTGCAACATCTTTCCACTTCCTTACGCAGTACATAAGTTTGGAAGACTTGCAGTGCAAGTGTGCATTTGGATTAATAATTTGAAAGACAAAGATACAGGAGAATCTCCTTTCTCCAAGAAACAATAGTTTCCCACAGTGCATCAAAATATTGCCTACTTTGGAAAATAAATCTGTTTTTTTTTTAATTAATTAAAATGTTATATAAAGATAACATCTTTGCCATCCTGTAATACTGGTGATGATCTTAAATATATTGTTAATATATTTATAATTTTGGAAAAAATAAAACAACTTAATTGATGAAGAAATAAAAAAGGAGGAAAATAATACTTTTCTGATGGTAATTCTTTTACATTTCACAACACTCTCCTAGAGAAGCTGGCAGCTCATGTCTTAAGCAGATGTACTCTTCACTGGGTAAAGAACTGACTGGATGACCAGGCCCAGAGAGTGATGGTGAATGGAGTTAAATCCAACTGGCAACTGGTCTTGAGTAGTGTTTCTCAGGGGTCAGTATTAAGGTTGATCCTGTGTCATATTAATATGTATTGACAATCTGGACAAGGGGATTGAATGTACCATCAATAAGTTTGCCAGTGACACCATGTTAGGAGGAAGTGCTGATCTGCTTTAGAGTAGGAAGGCTTTACAGAGGGATTTGGATCTGCTGGCTTGATGGGCTGAGACCAATCATATGAGCTTTAACAAGACAAACTGACTGTCTTACACTTCAAAAATGGCCTTTATAGTAAAATATAATCTGAAAATATTTTTCCCCCTGAATGGAGAAGGGAAATATTAAAAAGGTATGAAGGACATTGGAGATTTTGGTTTCTGTTGCTGTTGTCAAATATTACACTCCTTATAAGTTCTGGTTATACTTCATGCTAAATTTTAATAGACTAGAATTCAATACAATCAATATTGTATCAATTTTAAAGTGAGCTTTGAACTTCATTCACTGGTTCTAGTCTGTTTTGAATGGCAGAATTCCTTGCAGGAGAAATTCAAAAATAAGAATGAAGAAAATTATGCAGGAAGCAAGGCACAGTTGGGTTAGATCATGGGGGTTTTTGGCAGCTAGTTCTAATTGAAATGCTAAGTTTGGAATTATATTTCTTTACTTTTGACAGCAATGAGCATCATTAGAACAATCCACAACATTCAACCTGCTAGTTTCAGAAAATCATTTCTCAAAAAGCTGTTTGACAATATAGGTCGCATGGTGTTTTATGTCAAAAGCTATTGTATGCTTGTTCATCATGGAACTTGAAACTGAAGAATATTGCCAGATAACTCAAAACGGCTTTCTGAAACTCTCAGATAAAGGGATTAAAACATATTTCTTGATATGTATATTTAATAAGAAATGAGCAGCACAACGGTTCTGAGGAATGTTCTATTTCTGCAATAAATGTTCTTGTTAAGAGGTATACTTCATTTCTTTTTCAAGATACAACATGAAACTTGCCCATGTTTACATAAGTTTAAGCCTTAACTTTAAACATGTGTTTTGTATTTTATGCCATTCTTTTCTCTTTAATTTATGATACACAGACTCCTGTATGTACACGCTTCTGTTTAATAATGATTTTGATCTCAACCGCTTATCACCAAAGAAAAAGGAGTTAAAAAGAAGTTGACCATGCTCCTATGACTGAATTTAGAAATGTATCTCTTTTATTTATATATCCATTCATTAAATTTCCTTTTAAAATAATAAGCTTACTTATTAAGCTGTTATAAGCTTAAAATTATAAGGAATACAGAGTACAGGAAAAATCACCTATAAAGTTTCACATGTGAAAGGTTTCCAGAAATTTAGATGGAGATGTGTCACATTAGCAGAAAGCATTGTAGGCAGCCACAGTAAATTACTTCCAAGTTCATAATGGATGATGGTCAATTTAACACAATGGTCTGTGATAGCAATTGTCCTGTTTGCAGAGTTGCAAAGTCTGATTTCATGAAATCGGTTAAGAAAAATATAAGACCCCTTCCAGACTGATAGAACAGTTGAAAATTATGACTGTGGTTCACTTGAGTTTCCAAGAGTTCCTTTCAAATTTTATGGTTTCCTTGCTCTCTTATTTGCTTTCTTTTCCTGTTGACTGCAGCTGTACTCAGTGTATTAAAGGAGCAATTCACACATGTGAGCTTGTGTTGTGTGAACAAACCAGACCTGCGTAGGGTCACTCACATCAGTCCCAGCTGGCCTGAGAGGGCACGTGGGCCTGTGCAGTCAGCTGCAAGCCCACATGGCATTCACTGTGGCTAGAGGACAGCTGCTGAGTTAGTTTTGAGACAACACCAAGCCTCAGCAAGATCACCAGCCTGCAGAGCACATAAGAGCCCTCTCCAAGATGGCATATGGATTTTCAGCAAGGCTGACTGCATGCTCAATCTCTCTCAGCAAGGCTTACTGCATGCCCAATCTCACTCTACAATCCCCACAGCAGCCCAGCCTGTCTCTTTAAATGCAATTTTCAATGCCCAAGACTTCTTTCTGTCCTCTGGGGTTGCTTCTTGTCACTCTTTCTACTGTTTAACAAACACAGCTTTTTTTCAATACTTATATGTGCTTCCCTCTCCTCTCTGTGCTACAAAAGCAATATTCTGTATTATCTCTGTCAGGCAGCTACAGGATTGAGGGGAGACTAGGTCTTTAACCATGAGCACTTGCTTACAATTCATAACCCACATGGATTGTCCTGGCTTTGATTGGGACAGAGCTGAATTTCTTCTTAGTGCCTGGTATGGTGCTATGTTTTGGCTTTAGGAGGAAAACAATGCTGATAACATTTCAATGTTTTAGTTGTTGCTGAGCAGTGCTGTATAAATATAACGTGTTATCCTCATAAAGAAAATGAGTTTTTTATCGATTTGCCTAACAGTGGGGAAGAAGTCAAACAACTAGTACAGAGTGCTAATGGTACAGAACAATAGTAATAAAGTATCTCCCTTGCTCAGGCAATAAGAAGTCTAGGGATTTGATTTTTCTTCTATTCTTTATGCTGCCTTTTCATGTGTAGTATCTTTATGCTGAATCATAACTTTGAAAAACTTCTATTAATAGATTCTTCTTTTTTTAAACTCTTGATCAATACCAAACAATCCCTGTACATCCCAGATATGCATTAACAATAATTATTTCCTTTAGAAATCATTTATAAATGCATAATTGAAACTCTTTCTTCCAGCGATAATACAAAGATTGCCTTCCAGTAATATCACTGATATTAAGTGTATAAAAATTCTGTAAAAATAAGAAGGCAAGTTATACCAATCATTAACTAATAAAGAACACTCCCCTTACCCACCTTAGATGTACATGTATATGCATGTATATGCACGTGTAAAAATAAATAAAACAAATCAATAATACAACTTATACAGAAATTAGATGAAGTAAAATAAATACCATTCACTTTTTTCTTTTTTTTTTTTTCCAAAAAAGCAGTGACATTTTTGAACATTAGTATGTCTGATTGAATTACTCAGCTTTACTGAAAATGATGATACCACCATTATCATACGAAGGTATTGGCACACCTTCTTTGTTCTTCTCTGCTATTATTACTTCTTCAGAACAGAATGTATTTTGTAAGATAAATGTAATATATGTCAATTAGACAGAAGTGAAATATTCTAAAATCTTACTAATAATTTGGTCAAGGAAGGAGAGGAGGAAGAAAGGAAATAATAGTGCTACAGGTATATGCTATAAATTGCAGCACAATATCAATGATTCCATAAACGATTGTCTGCATCCAGATAATATAGATGGAATAAACTGAAACATATCTGTGTTTCCCTGAGTTGAATTTGAACTGTTTTGAGTAATGTATGAGCATACTCAAAAGAATTCTAAACATGGTTAAATACTATGAGTCAGAAAGATATAGTAGATCACTGGGGAGAGGCAAAGACATTGTTTTTCCTGTGTCTTTGCAGTAGTTGGATATTTTTCAAGTTACATACTCAGAAGTTTCAAAGCCTTATTACTTCAAGTCCACATTGTGGAGGTTTTTCTGTTATTTGTTTGTTTGTTTGTTTGCTTGTATGTATGTATGTTTGTTGCTGTTGCTGTTGCTGTTGCTGTTAACCATCTTTCATTACGAAGAAATCATGACATATTTGTGTCCTTTACCTCTTACCAGAAAAATACGGATGCTAATTCTGGTGAAAAAATAAGCAGAAGATTCTTTACTAGAAGACAAAACACCCAAATCAAGATCTATACCTAAAAATTGAGCCTTTTTAATTTTTTTATTTTATTTTTTTTTTTTAGGTAAGTAATAGAATTCTCCTAGTCTTATTTTTTTTTTCTTCAATTTTCTTATATAATTTTCACAGTATGATTTTAAAGTTTAATACACCCAAGATCAAGAAGGCTTATAATGAACCCGTCAAAAGGATTGCTTGTAATTTACTTGTAAAGATATTATTTCCTGAGATTGTGGTTCTTTCTTCAGGTAGTTCTTCCTGAGATGCTACAGAACCCTGAAAATGAATGTTAACAGTTTTGAATAACACCCAGTGGTAGCTGCTATCCTCAAATGCTGGATGAAATGTCTGAGTAAAATTAGGTCTAAACCAACTTCATCTTGCAAAGAAAGAGATATTTTTTTCTGATTTAATTCTTTTCTTCTAATATAACTGAGCCTTGTGGTGTATAAATGCATCTTTCTATTTGATAATATGCTTTTATTAAGTTTAACAGCTACTATTTCGAAGGCTATTAGCTTTTAACTGGTTTTGTTGGGAACTCATTAAAATGGTAGTTTTAAAGGGTTGAGCTAACAACCTCTGTATTTCACAATGAATTTTACATAGGTAGACATTCAGCCAGTGTGTGAATAAGGAATTATTTCTCACTGTCTCCTTCAGCACAGCAATTCGGACAGCAGGTTGTCCAGAAGGTTTCCTGCAGTGTGCTAATGGCCTCTTTAGGGAGAAAGATAATGGGGAGATGATCTGATTTAGTGCCACTGTCCCTAACGTTTGTAAATCCTGGGTTATACTCAGCAGGTGACAGAACATGGCCCTCTGTCCTTGATAGCTAGCAGAAAAGATCCCTCTGTCTTTCTTGTCTCAAAATGAGGAGGAAAAAAAAAAAAAACCTACATTTTTCTGTGGTACTTTCTTCTACTGAACACACTGCATGCCAAGCCAGATTCTTTCTGCTGGTTCCTGCTTTTTTCTGTAAATAACGGGACTGCACCTATTCTCTCTTATTCTGTAAGAGTTTCTGCAGTATGACCACAGCTGCATTCAGTACTAGATCTAAACAGCTTTCGTCTCAGGGAGAGTCAAATTAGACCCATATAACACAGGCTAGTATAACCAGAAGGGAAGACTTATCTTCATGCAATTAACTTGTTTCCATATTTAAACTATATAACTACTATTATTAATGTAAGCCTTAAAAACTAATTTTTGAAAGTCATAATACATGCTACTTTGTGAATTTAGATATTAATTATTCAGGTATTTTTATATTCTGTCATGTAATTCCTTATATAAACTTATTTTACCCCTTACAAGCTTGGTGTGCAGTGTTTATGCAATCAGATGTTGAGAAATATAGAAGATATCTCTTCATAGAATGGATTGGAATTTTATTTTATATTTCTTCCACAAGTAAAAATCATCAGATTTCGTCCAGCTTTAACTGATCACAGCGTAGCTCCAAATGCATTGTAAGCATTATATTTCTTCATGCAATATGTTTCCCCTGTTACATTTTTTTGTTATATGAAAACTGTTTTTACCATTTTTTTTCTTTTTTGAAAATCAGTACTACTGAAAATAAATGACTGTCTTGTAATCCGTCCTCTATATAACAAACAAATCAAAGCAATTCAATGACTACATGACTGCACTGTAACTCCACAATGTAACTATCTCTGACTAATCCTAGTGTGACTCTGGCATAATATCTAGTTCACAGTGAAAGTAATGCCTTCTACTTATTTCCATAGAAACTACAACAGATACAAAGATCACAATAAGACTATTTGACAGGGCAAAGTCTCAGCTACAAAACATCATTAACACAGTCATCACCACCAGCTATGCATTTTTGCCAATGACAAACAAAGCCTGTGTGCTGTGTTTAAAAAACCTACATGGCTCTGTGGTGTGTGGTTTGTCTTTCCCATTAGTGTTGCCACTGCTGAAATGCACCCTTCTCTGCCTCACTATCCTAGTCTGGCCGAAACTCAGAACTACGTGTGGTAGCAGTGTTTTCAGATGATGTCATATATACCACATTCTGTGTTAAAAATCATTATGTATTGATTCTGCAGTGAAAATTACTCTGGTAGTCATGTATATATTAGCTTTCCATGTTGCTTGCCTAGCTCCAGGAAAGCCACAACATTAATTATAATGCATCAATCCTAGCTGAGTGAAATATTTCTAAAGGATGTGCTCTTTGCTTACTTTTTTTCTAAGAAACAACAAAGGTTTGTCAAGCACTGACATAAAACATACAAATCTATCTGGACATTAATGTTTAAGCTTCTGGCAAGGTTATGTTCTTTCTTTACAGGGGCTTTAACAGATCCTTCAGTTCACACAAAATATCAAACACTCTTCCTAAACACTGAACCAACTCTGCAGAGGTCAGAACATGCCTGAGACTGTTTGGAAAATGCTTTAGAGTTTCTAGTACAGTCAGGAGGAAAATCGTTGTGCAGAACCTAATAGTTCTTCTCAAAAAATAGTTTTGTAGGGTTTTTTTTTTTTTTTTTTTAACAAATATAAAGGTAATAATGAAATTTTGTTTCTCAGAAACATTTGTGCAAAATCAAATCACATGACTAAAACTGTAACTCTAAAGGACATTATCAAAATATGCCATGATGCTATAATTTTTCAGCTGGGGTTTTTTGTAATTTGGATGCAACATTTAAAAATTGCAGCAAAACAGTAGAAAAAAAGTAGTCTTCTTAAAATATTTTATGAATATATCTTCTTTTATGGGAAACGTAATCTCAAGAAACTGCACCATTCATTCTCTTTTAGACTTTTCTATTTTTTTAAATGCCGAATCATTATCTATGATGTCAATGTTATAAGTCAGTACTAAGAAAATATTTGATTTCTTTGTTTTCTGTAAGAATGGAAATGCATTTATTCTATAGTAGCACTGGATTAAAACAGTACAAATAATAGAAACAATTTACTGGTTTTGCCAAATTTGGACACTTTTAAAGTGTGAAAATCCAAAAGGAAAATTCTACACCCTACTTCTTTGCAGCTGTGAACAGAGAAGAAAGCCTTCCTTATTCATTGGCTCCAACTGACAGAATGCCAGCCTTAAACTTAGTGCTCATTTTCATATCCTACCCTGCTTTTTGGTCTGGCTTGTGTGTTAAGTTTTAAGTGAGTCATATATATGTAAAAGTAATATCTAAGGTTGAAAAACATTCCATAGTTATGATTGTTATGTGGCTGTAAATGGGGCTGTACCTGCATGTACACACAATGTCTTCAAGACTTTGCTTTCCTGAGTGGTCCAGAAGGAGATCAAGCAGTCACTCCATAGATGAATTGAAACAATAGGCTGACATGAGACTATGTGATTGCTCACATGCCCTCATAAATATTTGGTTAATTGGTGCATGGTCTCTCCAGGTCCAGAAATTTGGAAAGTTCTAAAGGTTTCTCCAGGCAACTTGTCCTGTATCTAGACAAATTCCTGTGCTTCTTGGCTGAAATTTGGCCATTCCAATGACTTTCTCTGAAATTTCTACTGTAGAACTGGCCAAACTGTACACGGCATAAATAATCAAAGAAAGATGAAAAAGAATAGTTACAAGGGGCAATCTTCTGTTCATAGTTAAGGTATTTAGGAAGTATTCTATAAATAATTTAGGATAATCAGAAGCAGTGAATCATGCATATGCTGCACTGGTCATGTAGGACCACAAACCAATAGGGTATTCATCAAAAATCAGCTCAGAATAGCTCACTGGCTCAGGATGACAGCACTGTTGCACAGAGAACACTTGTAACAGAGACTTCCATCATTACCTAGATAGAAATCAACCCTTCCCTTTGAGAGAACTAATTCCTTGTGTATTACCTTATGCACAGATACTACTACATTGCAGAGGCATTAGAAAATAATAGCAATCATCAAAAATCTGCCTGTGTGTCTCCTAGATTCCACCTTTTTTGTTTAGTTTATTTGGGGATTTCTTCAGACTTTTATTTAGGCAATTGAAATAAGACTTTCTTCGTTGGGGTAAACTTGTTTCCTCTTTCCCTTTCCCAGATGAAGATAGTTGACAAGTCTGTCTCACTTATAATATCATCTTAAGTAAGAAAAAAGCATTTATTGATTCACATGGACTGGCCTGTCTGCTTCCATCCAGCTGCCCATCCAAAATTTAATATCAATTTCCACATCGTGATGGAACTGTAGTTACCTACTTTCTTCTTTTTCTCGAGTGGGAACATTTGCCATTAAAGAGCTGCGGTCAGCTTTTCTTTAATACTTCACAAAGGTAAATAGGTTCTGAAAAATCTTATTATAGGTAATTGGAATAGTAACAGAAAGAAACTTTTTTTTTCCCCTGACAATTATTTCCAGAATACCAGGTCATGTTTTCTGAAATTACTGCTTACCACTGAAAATAACAAAATACATTGTCTACAACATTCAGCTTCTTAAGTTATCAAAGACAAATGGAATTTCTTAGGCACCGACGACTATATTTAATTTCAGAGACCAGTGAACTGTCTGGTAACCTATCCATCAGGAAAGACAATAGTTCTTATAGGTCATTCAGAATAAACGTAAAAATTTTTGGTGATTCTATGATTCTAAGATTCTATGATACTATGGTCTTGTGGAAGTTGTACAAAGTAAAGTGATTAATTATAGCAGAGATTTGGAAGTCTTTACTCTTCAAAGTGTAATCTGCATCTTTCCACTGAAAAGCTAGGAGAAATTCCAGTATTTTATTATTTCCAATCAGGATTTTTTCAAGTTGTGGAAGAGCAGATTAGCAATCTTCTGTCAAAATTAAAGATGGTCACCACTGTTCCTGTGAAGAACAGTGCAGCAGAATGAGAGTGACAATTTTATTTGAGGCAAAGAACTTACTGTACCTTTGGCATATGGGATAGTGGAAGGTCTCATCAGTTTAACCCTGGAAAAAAACCCTGATGCACAAGTGTGCGGCAACAGAGATAATCATTTGTCTTATCAGATTCATACCATACCAAATAATGCAACTCAAACTTTAAACCATAAATTCTTCTCCAAGTCAGTAATACCTTAATTTAGTCATTCCTGCTCCCTATCACCCTAGATTATTTAAGCTATTAAATTACTACAGAAATCTCAAGAGAAGACATTATGCAGGTTGTAGCTTTTCCTTTCGCCTTTGTATGCTGGTCTTTCTCTGAACATTCCCACCTGTTAACTGGGGCATTCCTAAGAGGCAAAAGAATGGCATCTAATTTATGCCAGATTTTCTGCAGCAGAAGAGAAGTAAATCTTGCAGGATCATTGCCTTAATCTCATTACTTTCTTAGATATTCATGAGCCTTCTGTAAATGAATATGCATTCACTATAATAAGTCCTCATCATTTTATTGTTATTAATTAAAGGTTTATTTTCCTTAATGAAGCTTGAGTTTTACATATATATTTTTCAAGTTTCAAGTTTTGCTGAACACCTCAGAGCAATCTTTTACATTTGTTTTATCCTGTTCCTGTGAACCTAAATAAGAGAAGAATGTCATGCATTGGACACACACTCTGAACCAAGTAAGGGAGGTCTTATTACACGGAAGACAAGCATGTGCAAAGAGACAATGACATTAAGAGGTCCCAGGCGTGCTAGAACATTCAGAATAGACTTCTTGTAACAACTATCCTTCCTCAGGGTGAATATTTCAACTGAATCTAAGTTGCTCCTAGCTACCATATGTCAGAAGGACTGAAAAATCAGGATGTAAATACTCTGGTAAATTTTAGGATACACATAACTGAGGTTGACTTTTTTCCAAAATGTTAGTCAAAAATCTAGAACAATTTCAGAGAATCATACTTAGAGAATTTACAACAAATGACACTGCTTTACCCAGGCTGCTGACTTTTAGAAAACTTTTTTGGAAAAGTCATATCTCTTCAAGTTAAAAATCAAAGCCTTAGTAAACAGAAGAGCTTCTGAAGACAGAAGTGTAAATTTTCTTCTCAGCTTTGGCCTACTCCAACTCAGAGCATAGAATTTTATCTTGTTTTGTTTTATTTTATTTTAATTATTTTATTATTATTATTATTATTATTATTATTATTATTATTATTTTATTTTATTTTATTTTATTATTGAAAGCTGATTCTGTAGTTCACAGTTTCCAGGATGCTGATCTGAGAGTTGACGTGCATCTTTCCAGTACTGCTAATAACAACTCTGGGGATTCAAGTTGAATAAATACAGTATTAAAGAGGAAAAAAAAATGCAAAGAAATAAAAAGTAAGTGTTGATGTGAATATGGATTTCAAACACAAGTAAGGCTGGGAGTTTCACTGGGACTTTACATGGCACTATCTGTAAAACATGCTTTCTCTAGCTCAGGAAATCCATGAAAAGCTGAGTGCCAAATGTACAAAAAATAAGAAGGGTCATTTTAATAATCCCTTTTGTTGTGCCTTTTCTAAAGTCCTTTGGCTTTGGCCCTTGCTCCAGCTCTGCTTGGCTCATTGCAGTGTGGCGGTGAAGGGAAGGAATATTCCCACTACTTGTGTCCAGCCATCTGCTCACACTGCACAGCCCTCAGGACAAAATGGGATTGTAATTTAAGAGATGTTGGAGAAGGACCTGTGTACAGAAGAGCGTATTTCTGGTCACAGAATGTCCTACAGAATACTGCTTTTCTGATTCAATTCTGTGAACCTGCATATCATTGCTTTTGATCCTGTTCTTGTCCCGATCTCCATAAAAGCTAACTTTTTACTTCTGCTGTCAGGTATTTCAGCAGGACAAGCAGCAGCACTCTGCATGGAACAAAAGGTTTATCACTGCTAATAACCTGTCAAGTGTCAATTTAATATTACAAAATGATATTTATTCTCTCAGTATATGTTTTTTAGGAAAAGGCCAGGATATTGCACAAAAATTGTTAATATCATAACATTAAGCACTCGGAAGTTAAATGTAAGATTTTGTATATAATCTTAATTCAGATGCTTACTGCATATTCATCTTGAGTCTGTCTTAGCTGTAAGATAGCAGTATGCTATTCTCCCATGTATAATTCAGCACACTGGCGGGATGGCATTTAGTTAGCAAACAGCTGTTCAGTTTTTTTGTTTCAGCCTTTTGCAGTGTGCAGTTCCATGCTTTATTTACTGCACACTCTTCAATCCGTCTGTGAACTCAGAATTATTCACTCACTTCTGGGATTTTGAGTAACACTCATCATTACATAGTATTTAAGTGCTTCACATTTATTAAGAGTTTTCACAACATTCCTATGAGGTTAAGGGATAGTATTCATTGTCACATTGGTACAGATAGGGACAGATAATTTAAAATAAAAACATAGACTTGTCCCTGAGGCACTTCGCATATGATTTCTCAAAATACTCTTGTTTTTTATAGCATTTTACACTATCAGAGCAAACTGCCACTCTCCTCAGTAGGGAATTCTAAGCATTTTTATGAAATTTGTGATAGATATTAAAAACAAGGACCTTTTTTCTGTCCATCTGTGGTAAATAAATATTTAAAATATATTGCTCAGCACTGCAAAGGAACTTTTGACAGTGTTAGGAAAATATTCTGGTTTGCCAGTTCAAGATATCTTAGTAAATTTTCCTTTTAAAAAGCTGCTTCTCCATTATTACACAAGCTTATTTTTAAAAATATCCTTTCCTTAAACAGATACATATTTGTCTCCAAACACTTTCTCTCAAGTTCTCACAAAAAAGGAGGCAATTATTTATTTATCTATTTATTCATTTGTTTGTTTATTTACAGATAGATAAACACAAGGATAACATTAAATTGTATCTGTAGGGGAATCTTAATTCCTTAATTTCAGGATTTCAGTGTCAATTCAGGTGCTTAAAGTGTTAATTTAGGATTATTTTGTACATGTGATATTTATTCATATTTTATATGTCTATATATAGAGAAATTTGCAATTATTTTACCTAGAAACAAAGGAGACCAGATTTAAGATGGAGAAGCTCACTTGTATTATGGATGAGTTTGTGCTATTTAATCTATGAAAGATTTCAAGGTTAAAAGGCAAATTCAACTTCTTAAAAGTCAGTCACAGGGGATATTGCTGCATGAATTCACTCCATGAATTTCAACATACAGGTTTTTTTCCAGTGAACACACCTGACTGCATAGAGAAAGAAGACAGTGTTGCAGTAATCTGTGGAAGAATAAGGGGCCATCCCAGCTTCTGAATTACAGAATCATAGAATCATATGTGCTGAAAGGGACCTCAGCTGATCACTTAGTTCAAGCCCCCACTAAAGCAGGTTCCCTAGGATTGCTTACACAGGAAAGTGTCCAGGCGGATTATTTCCAGAAAAGGATACTCCACAACCTCTTTGGGCAGCGTGTTCCAGTTCTCCGCCATTCTCAAAAGTAAAGAAGCAAAGGCACAGTAATTCTCAGTTGATAAGAAGAAGACTTGTAGAGGTGTTCTGGCACTCTTGCATTTAGAATAGATTTCTCAGATCTGTTTACTTGTTCAACAGCCTGCTGACCTGTTCAGTAGATTAACTCCAACAGGACCTATCCACCCCAGTTTCTTGCCACCCCTACCTCTCAAGTAAAAAAAGTATCCTTGTTTTAAGCTTAGCTTGGCATGCGTTGCTTTATTGTCTACTGTTGTTAAATATATAGCTGCAGCACTAAGCTGGTAGACACTCTACCAGCTGGCCAACCATGGTAATATGAATAATTGTGTATTAGACAGATATTAATATCTGAAATTAATATTGATTTGCCTTAATATATTTTCTTTGGGATTAGTAAACGATACACAGAAATGCTTATAACACCAAGCTGAATGGTGGAGTTGACACAATAGAAGAAAGGGATGTCATCCAGAGGGATCTTGATATGCTTGAAAAGTGGACACATGGCAACTTAATGAGGTTCAACAAGACCAAGTGTAGGATGCTGCACTTGGGTCAGACCAATCTCAAATATGTGTACAGACTGGTAAAAGAACTCACCAAAAGCAGCCATGAGAGAAGAACTTGGGGTCCGTCCAACAGTATCCTGGGCTGCACCAAGAGAGGTGGCCAAAACAGAGAGGGAGGGGATTGTTCCCCTACACTCCACTCTCATTAGGTCCCATCTGAAGTACTGCATCCAGGACTGGGGCTCCTAGTAAAAGAAAGTTGTAGAACTGTTAGAACAGATCTGAGGGAGGGCCATGAAGATAATCAGAGAATTGGGCACTTCTTATATGAAGAAAGGTTGAGGGAGTCGGTCTTGTTTAGCTTGGAGAAGATAAGGGTTCGGGAAGAATGTATTGCAGCCTTCTAGTATTTAAAGGGAGATTAGAAAAAGGATGCGAACTGTATTTTTAGTGGATAGATATAAGACAAGAGGGAATGGTTTCAAACAAAGAGAAGATTTAGATTAGATATTAGGAGGAAATTTCTCAGAGTGTGATGAGGCGCTGGCATATGTTGCCTTGAGATGTGTGATATATGGATGCTCCATTGCTGAAGATATTGAAGGCCAAGTCGGATGGGGCCCTGGGCAGCCTGATCTAGCAATCAGCAACTCTTCACATAGTAAGGGTTTGGAACTGGATGTTCTTTAAGGTGTCTTCTAACCAAACTCTTCTTATGATTTTATGATTAATACTGTATGTGAACTTACTAGAAGATTAAACAAGATGTTTCTTTTTTTCTTCACTGATGATTATTAAAACCTTTAAAATTATATTATTTGCTGTGTGATCCAATGGCTGATTGAAGAACTATTTATATTAGCAGTCTACGTAGTATGCAAGGTTTCAGTTCCCCATGCCTAAACAAAATAGGCCAAGCAGAATCTAAAAGTGTTTGAATTCTGTTCTTTTCCCTCATTCTATTATTCAAGACAGAGAGCACTGTGTTTGCAAACTTTTCAAAAATTGCTGGTTATAGAATTGTAGAATATAAAACATAACATAACTTCAGTCCCTAGATGGTTTAGGCTTTGTTTTCATCTGTAAACTTACTGGTCTGAACTAGCACCTAGGCATTAATTTGCTTAGAATACAATGAGACATTCTCTCTGTAGGGTTATGAGCACAGGAAAATCAACCATAGACATGATAATATAAAATATATGAGAGGTAGAATGAAAAGTCACAAGAGGAGAATCCAGCACTGCAGGAAGCAAGCTACTTCCCTCACAAAAAAAACTTTAATTAATTAATTTCCAGAATAAAATACAGGAAGCTTGTGTAAGAGGAAGATGTTGGTCTTTAAATTCATTTCATTTTAAATAATCATATTTTATGGGAAAGGGTTTGAATCAGAATTTTTCATGACCAGAAATTGGGGTGGAAATATAGTCCACTTTCTAGAGTTTTAATATCCTTGTTGGTGTCTCAGACCTTTTTGATTCTTTCACTTGTATCTTCCTGTGTCTTGCTCCAATTTATAGGAGGGAGATGAGGTTCTTTTAATATCCGTGTACCCAGCATGAGATTAAGAAACAACGGTTCAAATGTTGGTCCAACCACATTATTATAAATCCTAATCAGGGAGACAGGGAAGGAAAGGAGGGCGATAGAAAAAGATAGGAAAGAAGCAGGAATCGTGTAAAGCGGGGATAGTCACCACCAGGATCCAGCAGTGGTCCTGTTGCACAACGTTTCGAAGGTCCAAGGCAGAAGCAGCAGGGGAGGAGAGCAGCAGCTTGGCCGGCCTTGGGCAGCAAGCAGGTAGCAGGAAGAAGTCTCAGAGCCAATCCGGGGGGAAGCAGCAGGACTCAGGTAGCAGGCCCAGGAGAGTCTGTCAGCAAGCAGGAATTCCATAGTGAGGAATCTGATGGCAGACACCTTTGTTCTTCTTCAGCATCGTGGTAGAGTGCAGAGCTGGTCCAGGAGGGAGAGAGGCAGATCGTGAGGCTTCTCATGGCAGAAACCTCTTCTTCTTCATGAGGAATCTGTTGCCAGAAAACCTAAACCTCATGATTGTAGGTCTTTCCCCTGAGTTTCATCCTGTTGAGAAATGAAAGCAGCTAACCAAACAAAAGACATTTCAGGAATATCACATAACAAGTAATTTAAAGAATTTATTTTGAGAAATTGGAATACATGCTTACATTTGGAAAAAGAGAAGAAACTGATAATAAACAGTCCAAAAAGAAAAAGAGTGGACAGAAAATAACTTCCCAAAAAGATAAATGGAATTATCCAGTAGAAAAACATGTTTACTAGTGTTACCAGAAGTTAATTGTAGCAGAGATTAAATGAGGGCATGCTGAAATGTAAGAAAAACTCAATACTGTGTTTTATCCTTTCTCAGACTAATACACATAGGAGGCAGTTGCCACATATGTGTTGCAGCAAGTGACTATATCATTGTACTTAAATATCAGAATCACTCCATTAAGGGTTCATATTGCATGTCTCTATATAGGTATTGTTATGGATAATGACTAACCTCAATTATAATCTCAGTTAGAGTAGTGTTGCTTTGCAGATTATGCGGTCTATTTCAAGGTAAAATAAAGTGAACATAGATCTACTCTGTGAATACAAGAAAAACTGTTCAGAGCAGAAGCTGTGGAGCAGGATAAACAGCATGAGAACCAAGGATACCTCTAGAAGAAGAGAGAATGTCTCATGGTTCTGATTGGATAAGCACCTGTGTGAACGGTTGAAGAGTGTTTTGTAGAATGCTCTGTTGATATGTA
This sequence comes from Phasianus colchicus, assembly GCF_987193195.1. Classification (NCBI taxonomy): domain Eukaryota; kingdom Metazoa; phylum Chordata; class Aves; order Galliformes; family Phasianidae; genus Phasianus; species Phasianus colchicus. Next base: position 21,488,194 of record NC_143438.1, on the reverse strand, counting down.
AAGGTGGATGGGAAAGTTGTAGGGGTGGATGGGAAAGCTAGAAAAAGAAAACTTGTGAAGGTGTATAAGTGATGTGAGAACTTGTAATAAACGATTTGGATCATTCACATCTGAGTCTGTGCATCAGACGCTGCAATCTACTTCTGCAGTTACAGCAACCAGAAAACTAACATGTTCAGTGGAAGAATGGTGAGAGAATAAGTTGGTCCATCAGCCTTGTTCCTACTGAAGCCCTTCTGTTTCCCAGCAAATCTGGTGCCATCAACTATTCTACAGCAATTTCATTTCATGCATTCAAATCTTTCTTCAGGTCTACAGCAGTGAGTAGACAGTTTTGTTTCTCTCAAGAAGGTATAATCTAAGTAAATGTATATTTAGCATGTTATTTTTTTTTTTCCTCAATTTTCTTCTGATACTTTCTAGATCACTGCTTATCCAATTAATATTTATTTATATTTCTATCTGTGCCAAATTACACTTTAAATTAAATGGTGTCTATTTTATTGTATTGTATACTCATATTGTCTCTGAAAATAAGGAAATATTTAAATGAATCAATGTAGCCACCCTTAAAAAGGAGCACAAATTTAGATACATATTTGTCATTTTCACTATAGAAAACTGCAACAACAGCAGTTTTGAGTATATATAAACTATTTAAAATGGTATACTTTGTTTTGCTTGCAAAACATCACCAAACTTCAGGCAGATAAACTTTCATAGTTATTTACTCTTGCTAAATGCTGACGTTATGCCCAGCACTTGAATTTGACTATTAAAGGGACAAATTGTTAGATTAACAATTTAATTGCATTAGTAAAGTTGCAGGATATTGCTGGTAGTTCAAGTTTATAATGTAATTAAGTGTGTTTAAATCTAGCTAATAAATTTCCTGAAAAATCAGACCATAAATAACCATTGTGTCTAAAGACAAAATCCCCAGATATGTTGCTATCATACACACCGTGCAATTTAGAGGAAAAGAAATTGTTCTAGACAGATGAAAGATAAGACGGCAGCACATTCAGAAATGGTATAGTGATGTTTGCTGGTTTTATGGAATATGTGAAACATGAAGTAGTTTTCTTCCGGTACTTCTTCAAAGACTTGAAGAAATTCTCTCTAGTTTACCTTTGCATGAGCCATGGAGAAATGATGAGTTGCCTTTTCTGTCCAGTATCTATACCCCAACCTTCAAGTACGTATCTGTGAGATAAATTGTTCATGATAATTTTAAAAAATATTCAGTATGCAAATTATCACAAAAGTCACAGATATCTTTTTCTAATGCAGTTTTTCATAAGAGCATTTATATTAATGGCAGCATCAGATCACTATAGTGAATCCAGAAGACAAATATATACTTCTAACCTCTTAAGAGTACATCAAATTCTGCCTCAACCAAACTATAACTGTCATGTTAATTACCTAGCTGTATGAAAACTGGGTTATCTTTCAGCCTCTGGCATTTTTTAAGTTCATTCATTTTCTTATTTGTCTTTCTCTTATGTCTTCTTTTTATTGAGAAACTCTAAATATAGCAGGGTCATAAAAACTCAGCCCAACAATGAAGTGAATAAGGAGGAACATTTTCTGAAATGGGATTGAGTACTTTAAATTCCATATATATATTCACTATTTAGTAATTTCATTCTTTTCTTTTTTGCAGCTACATATAGCTACTACAAGAAATGACAGACCCTATTGAGACTTGATACTTCTGAACTGATAAAAGGCAGGGTTTATAATAATAAATTATTAAATACATGTTTCACATTCATTATTAAAAAAATTATTCTTTGAAATATGGCTGCATCAGATTTAAATAATCAAAAACCAAAGATTCAGTCTGCCAGTAGAACTATATATAAAAAAATCTTATTCACCACCACTTTGCCCCTTTTTAATAGCCTATGCAACTATCCAAGTTGAGAGTGAATAAGAATTAACAATAAGAATTAAGAATTTTAATGAGCACCTTTAAGCCATTTCACATTCATGTCAGTTACTGCATTAAAACATCGCAGAAAAGAGCATCCCACAGAATTAAATGTTTTTATTCTTTGGGATTTTCCCAATAAAAAGGATTTTAAACTCCTTCCTTCATTCTTCAACTCAATTTTCCTGCAACCAGTAGTGAGAAATGTAGGGATTAGATGACTTGCTGATAAGCTTGTGGAGAATATGTCAAGCTTCAACACTGAAGACTTCGTATGCTGATAAAATAGCACCTAAGGTTTCCTACTTGGTAACTATGATCCATATGCTGAGATGCATATGTACTGTATGTGTACTTCTGGTCAGAATATTGGAGGTCATTTTTAGAATAAACAAACCTGATGGACATGCTTCTGCATCCAGAGTAGCGCATGACCTGGAAGGCACATAAAAGTTGTACCTGCGAGTGCACTCATCTTAACGCTTGGATAGCTCCAAGTGTGATATTCTGGGCAGCCTCAGGACATAAGCATGCTAGCAGAGGGAAAGAGGGTATGCATTTGCATAGCGGCAGAGCTTGCTTTTTGCCCCTTGACAGTAAGACAGGCAGCTGTGAGATGAAACTGCAATGAAACATTTTCAGCATCTTCCATGAAACCAACATCCAAATTATGCCAAAATCATTTCTGTAATTAATAATTCATGTCACCAATTTGTGCAATTACCAGTACCCTGGCAAATTCTACTACCTGTGTTGACAAATGGAAAATGTACTTATCACTTTTAGAAATAATATTCAGAATTATTTTTAAGATTTGCATATGAATAAGTTGTAGAAAATGGTAAGGATGTATTGCTTTAACAGATGGTTTTGTTCACTTCTTTTAACACTTTGATTATACGTAGTTTAGATCTGGCCATGCATAGTAATAACAGCTGGTTTCTCAGCTGCAGACTTAGCCATTGGAACACAGCATATGTGTTCAAGGGAAGGTTTCAGAGTTAATAAATTAATAAGCAGGTGAGAACAAACACCAGATACACAAAAGACATAAACTTCAGTATTATGCCCTTAGACAATCTACAAAGCAATAACATGTCCTCTATTAAGCTGCCATTATTGATTTTCAGTATTATAAGGTTAAATCTGTTCTCTGAAAGATCTCTCAATTAAATGACTTTCAAAGAGATGTGCATCCTGATTGAGATGTATTTGAATTTCTTTTTCCCATCACTGTAACAGCTTAGATGCAGCTCAGGATTGAGATCGATTCACACACACTTAATTCTCTCTGTTGATGACAGAACCGACTGCTTTCACTCTGTGAATTAATTATTTCTTTATACTTTTTTTGTGCTTCACAAGCACCTTGGTATATAAAGCAATAACAGATCACGAGAAACACTGTTCAATTCATGCTATATTTGATATTGCTTTAAGCACTGGCAAAAAGTAACTAATTTTACAGTGAAAGTATGGAGAATAAAAGAATGAGCTTCAGTATTCCATGTCTTTTGTAGGTACTATAAAACCTAAAGCATATGAGGTACAATACTAATTACAACTGAGATGAGGACTCCATACACTAAGCATGATATTTTAGTCCCACAGTAATTAAAAGGGCTATTCATTGCTTAGGTTTCACAAGGGCTAGAAAGCTTGGGAACCCCAGAAGAGACATGGGATTTTACTAATCCCTTTCCACACTCAAGACAAAATTGTGTACTGGCTCCAGTGCCACAGGTTGCAAAACTTAACTGCATGTCTCCCCAATTACATGAGGAGCATGTAATTTATCCAAGCTTAAAAAGGAAATGATTGTAAGTTATGGATATGGTACCTCCAGAAGTAAAGCTGTTTAGTAGCAGGAATTCCCACTGGTGAATCAAGGAAATTTAGTCCAAAAAGACATTTCTTCTCAATCTGTTGGTTTAACAAACGTGTAAATTTAAGAAAGTTAATAATTCTAAATTTGTTACTAGACATAAAATTATAGTTCTGTTTATTTTCTTGTTTTCTATTGAGATCATGGCGTTATTGGTGAAGAGGCTAAGTGTGCATTTAGTTCAAATGGATTTGCAATAAGTAATTCTTGAGTAAGTATGTTTGGTTTTTACTTATTCATTTACTTAACTATTTCAGATCTAAGTAATGAAAAAAAAAAAAACTGAACAATTTAATAGTTATAATTTACATAAAGGATTATTCAATTTTTATGTCAGTTGAATTTAAAATGAAAAATGAATTTAATTTATGAGAGAACCCAAAATAGTTGTTACTATTTCCCTATTTTTAATATTTAATGGAAAATAATTTGTTGATATTTCCAAAGGCATGTGGCATAGTTGTAACAGTACTGATGATGTTTCCAGTGTGTTGATGGTCCATTGATGGTTATGTAAAAAAACCTGCATGATATTTGTTTGATTGTATAAGACAAAATGACCTCTCTTAAGCCTCTTCTTTTGTTAATATCACTGGAATGTATCCAGTATAACTGAAATAATACAAACATGGACTACTGTTTCATGCATTCCCCAAACCAGTGAGAATTTGCTGACAAAGTAAAACTGGCATTCACTGAGTTAGGCAATTCAGTACATTGTTCTCAGGGAGTAAGTAGTATTGATTCAATTGATTCAAGCATAGGCAAGTGGATTGTGGATGAAATTAATTATAGGAGTAGGCAGACTTCCTGAGGTCTCAAGACTGACTCAAAGTTTTTGCAATAATGTTTGCCTGCAATAAACACCTTCATACAAGAACAGTACAACTATATGGAGGGAACCTAGGCATGATTTCAATAGGAGTACAGTCTATATAGAGACAATTCCTCAGAGGATGACCTGCAGCTGAATGGTGGTTCCATCACACACTGATCTATTTTATTCCAACCAGTAGAACACATGGAGAGAGGAAAAAAGCAGCCAGAAGAATCTAAATAAGTGTTTGTAGTGAGGTACAATACAGACTTAATCACTGAAATCCAAGCGTATATATATTTGTGTATGTGGGTATATATTATGCATAAGAAAGAGATAATTTGGGACAGACGTAAACTTCACCTTATTCACCATCTATATCCTAAATCACTTTTTTCTTAAGATAAGAATAAATTAATGAGAGGTCCTCTGGTTCTTTTTCTGCTATTTTTATTTATTTAGTTGATTGTTGTTTGTTTCTTTGTTTTTAAGTGAGTATGACAATGTATCAGTAATTGTTTCACAGGAACCAATTGATGAAGAAGATTTATTTTTAACTCCTGCTTCTGTTCCAATGAAGGAATGGCAGACTGCTCATTAAGGTGAAAAGAACCAGCTGAGCTTTGAAACAAGGCTGTTAATGCAGAGTGGTAGTAGCCAGGTTTATCCAAGAGTCCACAACCACCAGATACGTCCATTGCAATGAGACAGCTCAAAAGTCAAGGCTGAAAGCTTAGTCAGTATGTTAGGATCAAGATGTGCATACCTAGAAGGGTGACAATCAGAACAGTGCTGTGCTACTAACACTGTTTTGGTTGAAATCAGGACACATGCTCCCTGCTTCCATGCCATAAATGAAAGCACAGCTGCAAACTTTTTGCTGTTTACAGGAGTGTGTCTAGTCAGTATATCAAAATGCATAAAATTCCTTTCCATAGCATAGTTGGTCATAACTTAATTGCCATTTTGAATACTATTACTGTTAAAAACATAGCACATAGTTCAGTTAATTTTCATCTCAAAGATGCATGTTTAATTCATGAGTGGTCAAATCCAGAAAAAAATGCTAAACCTCTGAGACATTTTTCATCTTAAAAAAAATGTGGCACAAGTTTTCCTTTTGATTCCATAAATTACTTGATTTAATTTTGCAAATCAAAATCTTTTCAGCTTTTCGTCTCCACATAGCCATGTTCCTTCAGAAAAGTAAATGCTGTCCCCACGATCAATATCCACACTTTTAAGGAACTTCTGGAATTGGCCATGATTCTGTTTTATGGACTTTATGAAATTCACAGATTTGATGACAATTTGCACAGCACAGAATCATGGAATTCTGAATGTTGAGAGGGACCTCTAAAGGTCATCTAGTCCAACTTCCCTGCAATGAACAGGGACAGCCACAGCTCAATCAGGTGCCCAGAGCATGGTCCAGCCTTGCCTTGAATGTTCCAGGGACAGGGCATCCATCACTTTTCTGGACAACCTGTTCCAGTGCTTCACCATCCTCAGTGTAAGACTTTTTTCTTATACCCAACCGAAATCTATCCTCTATAAATTTGAAACCATTTGCTCTTCTCCAGTAACCACCCTACTAAAGAGTCTGTCTCCTTCTTTATCCATTTTTAAAGCTATCACACAGATTTTCTTGATAGACAGTGCAGTGCTCCTTCATCAAATGTGAATTGCTGGCAGCAATTACATCTTTTTCTATTAAATTTATAAGACCCTTGTTTTTGCCAAACATCACCAGGGCACCACAGATATGCATACCTGTAGATAGACTGAAATATTATTTTCAACAATTACTATGTGTTACTCATCAAATAGCAAGAGCTCATGTGACACATGTAATACAGATTTCAATTTGACTGAGTACATGTGGTGGGCACAACAGCAGAGTTATTACTGCATGCATCCTCCACTCCAAAGCATTCCACTGTCTCTTACACAGTCTGTGCTTGAGCTATACAAAGTCAACTCACAGAAAATGTTGCTAAACTAGTGGTCTTGTGGGGTCATATTACTAGCTGTCCAGTGCCACCTATGGTCTGCAGACCATGGATTGGACATGCCTGCTCTCTTGCAAAGAGGTCTCATAGCTGACTATTGAAAGCTTTCATGGATTTCCATCTTGGTAAAACTGCCTCCTCCTTTTTCCTGCCTTTCATTGTATCAAACATTCTTCAGTGTAAATCACTGTAAATCACATAGCGGCCTATATATCGCATGAAGTGTGACAGCTACAAGGTTGGGCTGAGTGGCAGCCAGGCTTTGTTGGAAAATGGAAAATATAGTGAAGGTGTATGGTGTTAAAATCTGAAAGACTCTAGAGAATGCTGGAGATTCAAAAACATTCAGTGGGAAGAAGTTCAAATTCAGTCTTTGAAATTTTCCCCTCAGTCCAGGGCCACTGTAGTAAAGCCATTTTCTGCTCCCAGATACACAGATTTACATTCAGAATCCAGTTTATTCTAAATATGTGGAAAATCTAGATGAAACATGCACTGCTCTTGGATGTCCCATCTAGAACAAAGAACCCATTGTGACCTGACGAACCTAGTTTGGCAGACCTTTGTGACTGAGATAATTGAACAGTACACTAGCTACTTAACTGTTGATCTCTGAATGCTTAGAAGTTCACCAAGATCCGATTTACAATTTAATCCTTGATAACAGATATGCTCTTGTAAACCATGGAATATTCTAGTTCAAAGACTTAGAACTCAGCACTTTACAGTCTGTGAAAATTTCAGTACTACCAATGAGAGGGAAAACCATGATTTAAAACTACAAAAAAAACACAGAAAATAAAAATATCATTTATTCCCCAAAGTTTTGAGATTACTGGTTAAGTGTATCTCCGGACTGAAATCATACAGTTTTCTAAAATGTAATGATGTGAAAGTCCAAGCAGTAGAAGAAATCCTGAGTAAGTAAATGATCATTATTTTACATTCTGCAGGAGTAACCTATAGTGCCTTAAACATTAGCATTCTGTGTTGGTTTGTGTGCTAAAGAGGTGAAAATGGAGACAAACTTCAACAAATTTGCGTTCACTTGTGCTAGTTAACTATATAAAACTTCCATAAAATCAGCTGATTATTTTGTGCAAGCTGTACTTTTCTGCCATGATTTATTTTCTTAATAAAACATAGCCACTATTCTATATTCTCTGTGTGATTTAAATAACATGAACTGCACAAAAGGGATGGAGAAAAATATATTAAAATGATGCAAAAAAGCCTTTTCCTTTAGGTTACAGGGGTTCGTAGGATATGAATTTCAACCTCTAATAGGGAGAACTGACATCCTATCTCTAGGGGAAAAAAAGAAAGTACACTATTATCTTTTCTAGAAAATAGGAATTGTTATATATATATATATATATATATATATATAGGCATTTTAGCCAAGTAAATCATTCTGATTTCTAAGCAGAACATTTTACAGCCTATTGTTTTCTCTTGAAATTTTCAATCAAGTGTCCAGTTTTGATATTTTGTACTGTCAGTTGTGTGATAGTGACAGAGCATACATTTTCTCATTTTCATCTCAAAATGTGCAAATATTAGATAACATGATAGTAGCCACGGTTCAGATGGTATGTCTGTCTGATTGGTTGGCTTAGGCACAGTTTATTTTAAATTTTTGTATCTATTTAGTCATTTCCATGCAGAATGTGACTGTTTCTTTCTTCAGTTTTTCACTCTCCATCTCCTTCCCATTTGTTTAAAACCAGCTACAGGATTCTCATGTGCTGTTATTATATATGGTGATATCATCCATTTTTCAAAGCATCTTAAAAATATAAAGGCACTGTATATGTAATTCCTTTTGTACAATTAATGACGTTGAACAAGTAACTCGAAGGTCTGGTAACTTGAAGAATAGATTACTTCCATCTGTCTTTCGGCTACAGAAAGGTAGCAAGCCAAGACATTATTTTCCTCATCTTAAAATAGTTACTGTGTAAATCAACCCAGTGTTAGGACTATTGACAGAGTAGCCTCTAATGTCTGGTGTATACAAATGTATACAGACAATATGAATAAACATGAGGAAATGTAGCCAAATGTTTCATTTAAGAGAAGTTGTGAGAAGGAAATGAACCATAGGACTACGATGTGTAAAAAAGTGTACAAAAAGTGTAAAATCAGTAAGTGTAATATTACAAAAAGTGTAATATCATCCTTTGACTTTCTTATTTTTAACACTGTAATATTATTAAGTATAGAAGCTGTGTCTAGGAGGAGGCTATAGCCTAAGATGTCTTTTTTTTTTTTTTTCATATACGTACACAGTATCCATTCAGAAAAGAAATAATAAAATCAGTCATCTATCCATTCTGATAGCTTCTAAGTGAAAGAAATTAACTTAAAGTACTCTCAGTAAAAGCAGGTCAGCAACAACAGTACAGGAAGAACAGTGGCAGTAAAAGGCACTATTCTATGTATGTGGCTCCAAAAGTAATGCCTCCTACTTATTTCCATGGAAAATATCACAGATACAAAGTACAGAATAACATTATTTGATAGAGTAAATTCTCAGCTACAAAACATGATTTTTCAATATAGGTACCATCAGTAGCTACTCATTTTCATTAGAAATGATCAAGAATCTGCATGCCATACTCACAAAATTCTGCACCATCATAAATTTGGAGTAATGCTAAAAGCAAGCTTTTTGTTGCACTTGTTGTTGTTCTTCTACAATCTTACTTTAGATAATTATCTTACACTGATGTTGGAAGGGAAAATTACCCTGTGTCTCTGGTGTGCCTCGTGTGGGAACAGAAGCATATATCATGCTTCTACTTTTCTTATTTGCAGTACTTTTCTTGTTGCAATGGAAACATCATGGTGTCTACATTTATGAGAAATTGGGGAAGAACACATATTTACTAACAGGCGGATGAAATAAACACTTGCTTTAGAACGCACAGAAAACACGTTCTTCTAAATTCTTCATTTTCGTTCCTCAAAAGTTAGTAATAATAATAATTTTTTTTTAAATCCTGCTGATCAGTGGCTTTATTTCTTAACAAATGTCGCCTTTTTTAAAAAAAAAAAATCATTTTTATTTTCTTCTTTGTCTTTTTGTTTTCTGCTTTGTACCTATCATATAATGCTGACCTTCATTTAAAACCTGCACTGTGTTAACAAAGTCTTTCCCTCTCAGACAGCTGAAATGTGGATTTTAGCAAACTAAAGGATTCCCTTTGCAGCAATCCATTAACTTTTTACAAAGGACATGAAAGCTGCATACACTAATGAATGTCACTGAAGAGATAAAAAGGAAAATATCTTTTTTCTTCTGATTCAGAACATATGTGTAACTTTGTCATCTCAAGGCCAGTAATCTAATTCCTGTCAGATATTAAAAAAAGGTAATTGTTCAAAAATGAAAATTGACAGGAAAAGCAGACATTATCTTTTAAAAAGTTGGTATTGGGATATCTGTATGACAACAACTATACAGATGAGATGGTACCATTAAATGTCCTTAAGGTTTCAATCTTCCACGTATGGAAAAAAAAAAAAACAAACCACCAAACACATGAGGTTGTGTTCTTTTCTCTGCCTGACTTGACCTGAGGAAATCATTAGCAGGTACACCTTTCAAATACAATCAATTCCAGTTTAGATATTCACTTTGTAGAATCTCACTACATGTAATAAATAACTGTCAATGCAAACAAATTCTTTCCTCTCTCCAAGTTTATAAATGCTACTAGAAAATTAAATAAATTAATTCTTAACTTCAAGAAGGTCGGTATACTGGCTGAGGTAAAACTTGGAAACCTGTAAAAGTGGATGAAAGTGGAGTATTAAACTACAGAACCATATTAACCGGCTGAAAAACAGTAACTGAGTTCCTGCCTTTCAAGTCTTGCTAATACGCCTTAATTCTTTTTCTGTTTCTCTTGGCCTTCATTTGTTTCTTTGTTTCTTTGTTCTTGTGGCAGGATAAAAGTGACAGTAAGTACTGCATTTAGTTTTGTTTAGTCTAGAAATCTTATTCTGATTAGACAACCACTGTACCTATCTTGAAAAAGCAGTTGACTGAAAAAACTGAATAGGCAACCATTTAAACCTTAAATTGTATTTTTCCTTTATACCAAACTCTTCTTTTTCAAAAAAAAAAAAAAAAAAAAAAGTACTGGAACTTCAGATCTTTACAATATCTAGCCATCTGTCAAATCTGCATTCTAGTGGTGAGTGGCTCATAAATACTGAGAAATAGATAAGAAACACTAGAGGATAAATGGTGAAAATCACATCCAAGTTAGCTACTTCCTGTTGGGAAATTAGACTAAGAGAACTTGTAATAATTTAGAAACTTTTCTAATGAAAAAAAGAAAAGAAAAAGAAAAAAAAAAAAGGAAGAGTGAGATCCCTCCCCTCCCTGACCATGCACACACACACAGACGCACCCAAACAAAAATTACAAGATTTCTTCACCTTCTGTAGTTGTTGTTTTGGTGCTCAATTGACTTATACATCATGCATTGGTAAATGCAGAGTGGACTATGCTGGAAATGTACCATTACAGTGATGCAGTATATAGTAAAAATCCATTACTAAATATTTCTGATAATTTCTGGCAGGTGCACAGAAAAGATCCAGTAATAAGAATGTCAGTATCTTTTATTGAGTATAAAGGCACAACTGCACAGTACAGTGCAGTTTAAAGCTTTGGCAGTGGAAGCATAGGACAGGTTGTCTAATTGGTACTCAGCTCTAAAAAACCACACAAAGAAACAACAAAACTAATTCCACTGTTGAGGAGAGGAGAGGAGAGGAGAGGAGAGGAGAGGAGAGGAGAGGAGAGGAGAGGAGAGGAGAGGAGAGGAGAGGAGAGGAGAGGAGAGGAGAGGAGAGGAGAGGAGAGGAGAGGAGAGGAGAGGAGGGGAGGGGAGAGGGAGAGGGAGAGGGAGAGGGAGAGGGAGAGGGAGAGGGAGAGGGAGAGGGAGAGGGAGAGGGAGAGGGAGAGGGAGAGGGAGAGGGAGAGGGAGAGGGAGAGGGAGAGGGAGAGGGAGAGGGAGAGGGAGAGGGAGAGGGAGAGGGAGAGGGAGAGGGAGAGGGAGAGGGAGAGGGAGAGGGAGAGGGAGAGGGAGAGGGAGAGGGAGAGGGAGAGGGAGAGGGAGAGGGAGAGGGAGAGGGAGAGGGAGAGGGAGAGGGAGAGGGAGAGGGAGAGGGAGAGGGAGAGGGAGAGGAAAAGGCCTTAGATCTTTCTTTTTGAATAAAGAACCAGACAGTAGAAGATTATTTGATTCTCTCAGAGGAGCATCAAGGTGTAAAATAAAAACAATGATTTTAGATACAGCATCTTACTACCTAAAGGAGCTGTTCAAAAACTGGGTTGAAAAAGCAACATGATCCTTACTGAGATGAGGTCTTCATGTTTGCAGGAAATGAGTCAAGGACTCAGTTACTGAGACTGATGGTTTAGTTGTATTGCAGTCCCAGTGCTAATCATCTCTCCTCCCTTCTGTCAGGATATGTCCCAGCTTTTCTTTGTCCATCTGTCAGAAGCAACAGCAGATGTTCTAGCATCTCTGTCAGCTACACAGTTAGCCTCTTTGACTATCAGTGCTGGATGAATACTGAAAGTGTTGGAACTTGCTGTGTATCTCATTCCTACTATAACAGTTCCTAAATTTGATATCTAGCTATCTGTCATATGTTCAAAGAACTATGGAAAAAAGAATATCAAAGACTTCAGATGCAACATCTATGTTCTGAGACATCATCAGAAACAATTGAAAGTTTTATGGAGACTAACTGACCTGTCCTGACCAATCTCCAAAGAAAGTTTCCATCAAAATTTTAGTGATCAAACATGCTGTAATCAAGGTTGTGAGAAACAATTTTATCAGCAGACGCTTCATAGAATCACAGAATAACTTGTGTTGGAAGGAACCCTAAATATCATACAGCTCCAATCACCCGTCTTGGGCAGAGTTGCCACCTAAGAGATAAGGCTGTCCAGGAACCATCTAACCTGAAGGCATCCATAGCTTCTCTAGGCAACATATGTCAGTGCCTCACCACTTTCTAAGTGAAAAATTTCTCCCTTAACATCTAATCTAAATCTCCTCTCTTCTAGTTTAAAATTGTTGCTTCTTAAGTTCTTTCAAATCTCCAAATTTCTCAACTAATTCCAAGGAATTTAAATAAATTATTTCCCTCATTCAAGGCATCTTAGGCAAAATAACGAATATGCAGTAGCATCAGTCTTCATACACACTACTTGCATACACAGCTCTTACATTGTTAAGCTTTCTTTATTCCAAAATCCTACACAGACCTCTCCAAATTGTTTTTTTCTCATATTTTTTCTTCCTTCTGGAGAAGCAAATTTCCCAAGGTTAAAAAAAAAAGAAGAAAAAAAAATTATTCATATAGATTACTTACTTCCATTGAGAAATAGAGAGAATATTAATGGTTTTCATTTCACTGGAAATGTTTTTTGTTTATTTGGTTTTATTTGTTGTCTGTTTATACTTTTCTTGCTAATATAACAAAACTTTAAGAATCATTCTAATCCTGTAAACTTTTTTATTTATCCTTAGTATGAATCATTTTCTTATTTCCTTTCTAACATAGTTCCTCTTTCTTTATCAATCTTTTTTTTTTTTTTATCTTTTTTTTTTTTCCTAAGACAAAACTTCATTGTTTTGTCTTTGTCTCCCTCATAATACCATAGAGCTAATTAGCTTATTTTTTAAGAAGAGTCCAAACTACCCATACCCGCACAGAAAACTGATTTTCCTGTGCTCTTACAGAAATATTCTGGCATTTATCAAAGGTCTAGGGGGAGCTTTCCTTGGTGATCATCCACCTGTCTCACATATTTCCTTCATCTTTTTTTTCTTTCCCCCCCCCCATAAATTGTTACATAGTAACTCAACTAAGAATACCAGGAGAATGTAGCAATTAGCCTATTTTCATCAAGTGACAGATGTTTCAAATACTCAGTCACCTCCTACAAGGTTTGAGTCAGGAAAAATGCACCTGTTGAATGCAACTGCAGTTAAGCAGCAAAGATGTGTTATAACTTTGGTAAGACGCACAAAAAAACCTTGCTTCAACTTTCGAAGTTTCATTTTAATATAACTTTTCCATGCAAGATTTTTGTCATCAGGAACAGACTTTTAAGCTGGAGTTGTAAGACCTCACTTATATTTATTTGCTCATGAAACCACGTACTTAAAAAAAAAAAAAAAAAAAAAAAAAGAGTATCCAACTTTCCAGGAAAATCTTTTGCCAGTTTTCAAGATAAACAACAATAATTCCTATAATTCCTGGTTTTGATTGTCTTGATAGTAATAGAAAATGTATTATTATCTTCTGAATTTTTATTTGTGGCTCCACATTGGTGGAGTTGTGTCAATGAAGTTCCGATCAAACAGGTGGTTGTGCAGCCTGCCACCTTTATTACATAGAAATATGTCTACCATTTTATCCTGGCAAAGTGGGGCAGGTTCCTGTACAGATCTGATAACAGATGACCATGGGCTCTCAATATGGGATAAAACCATTCATTTATGGTAACTGCTTGCTATTTTTGCAGTGGTTACACAAGTTAATTGCTGTAGATTCATAGTTCTTCAGCAATTTCTAAGTATGAATTTTTGTTTAACCAAAAGTACACTATAAAGAAAAACTATGAAAACTTGATACCCTAAGAATCACACCTGGCTTGCAAAATCTGTATGTATCTTTTAAATGGCAAAATAATGACTTACATAGGCAGCCAATGAGTTGTCATTGGCTCATGTTCATGAATATGAGAGAATTATTTTGTTTCACCCTACTACTGTATCAAACAATTGTGATGCAAACACTCCTTCTTACCCTTTATTTTTACTGTATGATTGACGGACTGCACTGTACGAAAATAAATTACAATCAGTTACACCATCTTTTAAGGTAAATATTACATACCTACCCATATATGTCGATGATTGGAGTGATTTTGATTTAATGTACTTAGTTTGCTGTTGCATATTTTTAAAATGAAATAGTTCCTCAAGGGAAAAGATGAGTGTTGGAATTCAGTAAAAATATTTACATACCTAATCATTCTACACAATTAATCTTACTTCTGTATTTACTGGAAAAACAATCCAGGTAATTTCTGGAGACTGTCAAAGGCAACTGATGGTGATTAATGAACTGATGATTCCTAGGTCAACTGGGAAAAGTACCTTGTTGGACTGGCTGCTAATAAATGAAAAAGAATGGATAGATATTGCAGAAGTCAATGGCAGTCTTTAAAGCAGTAATTGTGCAGTAACAGAGTTTAAGATCTGACAAATTGAGATAGACAATTAGAAAAGTCACAGTCTGGGACTTTGGAAGACCAGATTTGGGCTTGTTCTGAGATCTGCCTATGGAGACCTAATGAAAGAGGACACAAAGAACAAAAATGTCCAAGAGAGGTGACATTCCCAGAGTACAGGAACAGACCATACTGATACATGAAAAAGGCAAAGGTCCTCAGTGACTTTTCTTCATCTTACTTTTATTTACTAGTCGGGCTTGTCCTTAGTCTTTCATAAGATTTTACTCACAATGATGTTTTTAGGTTATATAGTTACCAATTTATTTTTCTTCAGCACTGGAACAAAACAAAATTCTATTGTTATTTTTCATAGTGACCTCATGTTCATTCTGTGAGAAAAAGATTATGCAGTTTGCTAATGCTTTCCCAGTTCACTTTGAAGAAAATGTCTAATTTCTACCACAATTAACAATGCAAGTAGAGCTTCTAAAGCTATTAAGTTCCAGTAAGTTTCATGAAAATTTTCATAAGAGTAGTGAGGTGATAAACACGACTGTGAAAAAAGTTGTTTCATCTCAGCAGTGTTGCCAAGGACAGGACATGAAAGATAAAAGCTTACTTAGGGGAAAAAAAAAAAAAAAAAAAAAAAGAAAGAAAAAAGAAAGAAAAAAGAAAAGGAAAGGAAAGGAAAGGAAAGGAAAGGAAAGGAAAGGAAAGGAAAGGAAAGGAAAGGAAAGGAAAGGAAAGGAAAGGAAAGGAAAGGAAAGGAAAGGAAAGGAAAGGAAAGGAAAGGAAAGGAAAGGAAAGGAAAGGAAAGGAAAGGAAAGGAAAGGAAAGGAAAGGAAAGGAAAGGAAAGGAAAGGAAAGGAAAGGAAAGGAAAGGAAAGGAAAGGAAAGGAAAGGAAAGGAAAGAGTTAAATTTTATAGGAGAAAAACTGAAGTGCTAGCAGGCAAGTTTGGAGATGAAGTAATAATGTTTTAGGAGATGTCTAGCACATGGATTTATAATAAATCCACTTAGTACTGGTTTTAACTAATTCTGCTCCACGTACTCCTTGAAGTCTGAAATTTGAAAATCTTGAGCACAAAGTGAAAATAAAAGCCAATAAAGTTGAAGCTTATAGTCAAGTTATGTAATGAAACAGAAAAAAAAAAAATAGTTGTATCCTGTCCATAAAGAAATCATGCAAGTATCTTTTCATAGACCTGGGTATGTACCCCCACTCGTGGCCAGTGGAAATCAAATGGAATAGTCATGGGTTATGTGATGTCTCAAGGATTCCAACACTGAAAAAACTCACTGAAAAAAAAAAAAAATTATTGAAAAAACTATGGCGTATGAGAATATAATGTAAAACAAAGGTGGAAACGGTTATGAATGAAAATATCTTTGAGAAATTATTACTGACCTTCAGATGAGCTGAAATCACCTCTATCAATCTCTTTTAAGGAGAAAAAAAGATTTGGGGTTTAATCATACTATTTATTCCCTTAAATGAAGATTTATGAAAGAAACGGTGGAACAATGTAAAGTGAATGGCATGATTACACCTTTTAAGAGTCAGAATTCTAGAGCTGCTTATCATTTTTCCGGAACACATAGGCATAGTTATTTTCATCTTTGAATATGTAAAGCAAAATGATGTATGTTAATTTCTTTGCTCTGAAGAGAGCATATTTGACAGGTAATGGTCTACTAGATGATCTAACAGCTGTGAAATATAATCATAAATACCAGACATGGTTTCTGATGAAATAAAACCAGTGGTTGATTCAAGAAAACCACAGAAATCTTTCAGTTCTGACAGGTCCAGTATCCTTAGTCCCTCTGAATTTAATTGTTCATGAGAAGATTCATCCACAGCTTTTCACTGTCACTCTTGGTTTGTTGGGAAACTGTAGGGTTAAAGCTGCATCTGCAGCTTATTACTGGCAAATGCTTACCCTTACTATGTACTCATAATGAAGCATACTTATTATTCCAGATTAGAATCACTGCAGATATCAAGAAGGGAGTAACAGATGTTTTCACAGGGCCTGGGGACCAGTAAAATGAACAAGATGGAATTAGGGATTTTGAAGAAAGAAAGCAGAATAGAGATCTTTTTTCTTTACATTTTGTTTCCAAATAAATGCCAAGGCCACTTCTTAATTAAATACTCCAGGGCCTGCCCTCCTACTCCTGTCCCAAGATATTGAATAGAATCCTAGCTGATTAGGAAATCGCTTCTTGCAGTTACATCATACTTGCAATGAGAAAATTGATAAGAATACATTCTGAAACAACAGAACACTTGATTTTATTTCTCTATCAAAGCTTAACTTGGACTAGTTCTCACTTGACCTCATGGCAGCCTTTCAGTACCTAAAGAGAGCCTACAAACAGGAGGGGAATCAACTCTTTGAAAAAGTTGATAAGTGCAGGACGAGGGAAAATGGTTTTAAGTTGAGGGAAGGAAGATTTAGGTTGGACATCAGGGGGAAATTCTTTACAGAGAGAGTGGTGAGGTACTGGAACAGGCTGCCCAGAGAGATTGTGGATGCCCCGTCCCTGGAGGTTTTCAAGGCCAGATTGGATGGGGCCCTGGGCAGCCTGGTCTAGTATTAAATGGGAAGGTTGGTGGCCCTGCATGTGGCATGGGGGTTGGAGATTCATGATCCCTGAGGTCCCTTCCAACCCTGGCAATTCTGTGAAATTCTGTGAAATTCTGTAATGATGTTTGAAGCAGCCTGTATGAAAGGGCAGATGATGCATTCAGATGATACAGTGGACTACAGGATTTCATTTAACGCTCCCCTTCACTGTTGCAGCATTATCAGTATGTAAATCATTATGGGAAAATTCCTTTTATGAAGCAACTTCAGAAACAAACTTCTCCTATTCTCAAATACTCTTTAATGAACACATTAATAATATTTCTTTTTTTTTTTTTTTCCAAAATCAAGTTTTGTATCCATTAGCAAATCCACATCAGTGTAGTTTACTTAGTTTGATACCCAGTGAACCTACACTGACACAATTTATGTATATCTACCTAAAACTTTCAGTTTCGTTTAACTGCCTCAAAACAGTATCAGAGCAGATTTCATTAAAAATATTGACAATAAAGGTCAATTGGGGCAGAATAAACTAATAACCAGGGAAAAAAAAACAAAACAACAAACCAACAACAAAAAACAAAACCCAGCAGCAAACGTTTACTGAATGAGATATTAATACATTCTCACAGTTCTTCCCCCTTTTTTTTTTCCCTGCACTGATCCATTGGGAGTGGGCCATGGCAATCCTATTATCCTGTAGAGGGATATGCCACCACTCAATAATGCCCTAATTTTAAATGTCAAGAATATTCTCTTAGCAGAGTACATGCAGTCAAGTGCCAGAGAAGACTGAAGAACCAATGTGAACATCCCACAGCATCATCCCAAGACATTCACATGGGACAGGTGTTATGAACGCAAACATTTGCAATGGAAGAGAACAAAATCTAACTTGTATGGACATAAGTTGTTCATTTCTTTGGCCGGTGGGCAAGGGAGATACTTAGGTATCTTTTTCAAAACAGGCATAACTTATGTTTTTGCTGCCTATGTAGATGTCTTCCTTGACTTGGACAGCTAATTCAATATCACTGATTGAGTACTCAGAACACTAAAAAAAACTGTGACAAAATAAAACAATCAAAAAATAGAACAATTCTTAACACAAGCATTTGAAGACATTGTAAAAGATAGAGAAATGCGAGAAATTAAAACAGTGAAAGTATCTTCCTATTATCACAGATATCATGAGGGTCCAGTTTATCCCCAGCAGCTGTAAATATTTGCAATTATCTACTAATTTTAATTAAATGGGTACATTGAAGCAAGTGCAAGTAGGATTTTATGTGTCTAATACAGGCTGGTTTAGCAATAGGAATCAACGCATTATTAGTTTAAGGACCAATATATTGGTACAGCAAAATGAATTAATGCATCCTCATTCAGTAAAATCTTCCAGTTTAACTTTCCTTGGTTGTCTGATACGTGAAGGCCTAGCAGTCTTGCCTTGTGAGAATAAATCCTTGCTCCATTCACTTTGCAACAGACCACTTCTACTTTATATAGTGTGTACTGGGAGCTTTGTATCCATCAGGTGTACCAAGGACTCTTCTTGTGTTTCATATAAATTGTTCTGTGTTATAGTGTGCCAAGATAAAAATTTGCTCAGTATGGAATAGAAAGCAATGGAAATTTGCCAGATCGAGGGCTGAAACAGCTGAAAGTTGGACAAGACTCACTGTGAAGAAACTGAAGATTGTATAAAGGGAATGAAGTAGGTGGTTGTATAATCACCCGAGGGCCACACCATGAATGATCAGAGGACATTAGCATATATAAATAAGTCCTTGGAAAGAAAATGAACATGAATGTAATTTTCAGGAAATGTATTGCATATACATGCATTAGTTATACATATATAGAACCCAAACTCTGAGGGTGCATGTTTGATTTGTCAACTCACCCAGTTTGTATCATGAATTAAAAAGTGCTGGTTTCTAACACCACATTGGAGTCAGAGTTTTCTTCACAGACTTTCAGATAACATATCTATTGTTATAATCACTTTTTAATGAAATTATATGCAGAAGATATCATGCAATATATTCTGTAATATATAGTTTTTCTTCTGCTTCTAAGAAATTATATATATCCACCTAGAAAGTACTCTTTGAGTATTCTTTTTCTTCCTGGCACTTGATGTACCCTTAGAATAAGAGCTTCCTAATTTCAAATCTCAAACTGTATGTTCCAGTTGTTCCAATTTCACCTAACCCTGCTTTGAAATTTAACCCAATATTTATATATTTATCTATTAAATCAATATTTATATCCACATACTTTTGGATATTTTTGTTTGTTTGTTTTTTGTGGGAAAAAAATGAGGCAGGCTTATTCAGCAATATAAAAATGTAAAAAAAACCTATATAATCCAATGTATTAAATCATATACAAAAAAAAGCAAATCCACCTGTAGTTCCAATGAATTATAGACATTTTAAAGTAGGTATTCTTACAAATAAATTGTGTATGTTTGTACTGTATTTCATACATATTTAGCATATTTTATTTTTTATATATTTCTCATACAGTTTCATGATACATAATTATGTATTCCAAAGCATGCGAGTTAAAAGAAGTAGTCAGAGCTCTTTTCTTTAATGCCTGTTATTATGAACATAGAATTTGTCTTTGTTCTGCTCACAGCATTCTGAAAATCCCTGAAAGACTGTCTTATAAGCACTGATTTCATTATTTGCATATAGATACTTCCTTCTAGATATCATCATACCTAGAAATGCTTCTGCATACCAGGAGAGTTCTTTCTAAAGAAGCCAATATATGTTGTCCTTCTGTCATCACAGACACACAAACACTGCTCAGGAGGATGAAGGTCTAGAATGCAATACACAGAAAACCTGGCACTGATAATTTTTGCACATATCTCTGCAAAGCGCTATATATTTGCAGTTATAAAATCTGTAGCACAGAACAATATTTTGTCCAGTCTAGCTGGAAATAGTTATAAGTGGAATTAATAAACCAAAATGAAAGGAACAATAGGATATTTGGAAAAGAGAATCTTGGTGCTTGACCTCAAGTACCAGAATTGCTATTGCTTCCAGCCGGCTCCCATTTTTTATCACAAAATGTGCTGCAAGAAAAATCCCACAGTGTATAAAACCAGTGTTAAGGCAAAGAGAAAAAAATCCATGAAGCTGATCAAGAGAAAATCTTGCTGTGATCTTGAGAGTGGTATAAGCTGACTGTCAAGTGGGCACAGTTATGACTCATTTAGCAAGTAATGAACCATCACTTGACGTGATGGAACTCCTCCTTCCCATCAACTCTGTGAGAAGTGGCGAAGTCTTATAAAATATTTTATTTCATGTTTCTTTTCTTTTTTTTTTTTTTTTTTTACTTGGAAACATAGTCTACTTAAGCAACACAAGCATCTCTCATGTTCAACATGATTTTACTGTTAGTATATTAAATGTTCCACATGCTGCTGCCATGTATTTAAATTCTGAATGACTGCAGTCAAATAGTAGTATGGCTTTAAATCAGATGGAAGAAAATGCATTTTCCTCCTACTCCTCAAAAATTTGATTCACTTAAAAAGCAAAAACCAAGCCAAAATAAAACAAAATCCCTTTTGGTCAATCACCACGATCACTACAATAATACAGGCACAGGACAAGTAGAATTTTGTAAATAACACAATTTCCCTTCAAAATCCAGTCGCAGGTGTTTCTTTCTGTAATGGATGGTATCTCTTTTGCTCACAGTTAACCTTTTCTGTTAAAAAAGTGTGGCTGGCTATAGGAGCACTCCTCTGTTCCTTTTCTGCCTGCTAACCTTTGCAGCTGGTGGGAAGTCTCTAGAGAGCAGAAGGGGAAAACATCCCAGCAGAGCACACCTGGGTCTGCTGGGGTGGGTGACCCTCCTAATGTACAGGGGAACCAGCTGTGACAGAGCAGGCACAACAAAGAGTAAGGGCATAAGAAAGGCTCCTAAGAATGAGTGAACAAACAAATACCAAATATCAGAGTGATAGAATGAAGTAGTTATTGGAGATGCAGAAAAAGTGTTTGGCACTTGCTGAAAGAAAGATAATAGAAATAGCTGAACTGAGGTTAATACTAGTAAAAATTGCCTTCCCATAAAGAAGGAAGTGATTAGACCATGTTTTTATTATCAATTAATTCTGTAGATGATCTTCCAACCAATTGATCTAAGTCTCCCTGTTTAGAAAAGTAAATTCTGATTTGTTTTAACAAGCCATTGGCTCCAGAGATGCAAAGCCTTTGTGAAGTATTCAATTTCTGGAAATGTGAATGAACATTACCTTCAAAATTCTGGTACATTTTTACAGCCAAAACCTTCAATAGAGACCTATCCCTGGCATGTTTTAAAGATCAAGTTATAAGATTACCAAAATTGTTTCTTCCTCAAAGAAGGATGAGGATATAAATGCTAGTCTTGTTGTCATCACCAGTACACCAGGAATAATTAGTTTTATGTTGGAAAATTCTCCTTGCCAGCTAGAGAAGGCAAATATTAATTTCATTACTTACAACTCGTTATCAAAACGAGTAAGGCCTCTGACAGCAATTTGTAGCAGTTAACTTCAACACTTGGCTTTTCATTCATCTCAAGTGTAGATTCTAGGTAGCACACTTAAAAACTAAGGAAACAGTGTTTTATATAGATTCCTGGTGAACTTTTGTACAGTTGCTGCATGGGGAATTTCCTGCAAAGTAAAAGGTCACCACTGCAGCTCTCCAATTCGAACTCAGGAACATCAATGGTAGAAATCTTGTTCATTATGCTATTTGCCAGCCTAGCAAGAGCAGCAAATTCAGATAGGAAACAATATTTAGGAAGGCATTCTGTTTAATGCCTTCAAGATCATTTATCTTTTAATATTTGAAGCTATATTTCAGTTTGTGGAGTGAATGAGAGCAAACGCAAGCTGGCAAAGTGACTTGAAAACACAGAACCAGCTCCTTGTGTTCCAGGTTTTTTTTACTACTCTCTCTCCAGTGTTTAGCATCATTCTTGAATAACTGACATGTTAATTTGCATGTTACTAAACATATTTTAATGAAAACATAATTTGGTACATGAAGAAACACACACATAAGGAATCTCATGAATGACATTTGAATATTAAGATTTTGGTATTTCAATTGCTATTTTTGTTTTTAGTATCTAGAGGTTCCATCCTTTGTCTGTATTGTTACATATGCTCCTCACTCTTTGATCTGCAGGACTATAATTCAGATAAAGTCCTAAAATAAATTTTATTTCATACTGCTTCAGCTCATGATTTGAGCTGTGGATGTCTGTATTTCCATCCCATGTACCTCAGCTAGGATAATGGCTGTGGGATCAGCTTTTTATAAACACAAATAAAGAAAGCACTTGATGGAGGCAGGTAGAAGGTGACTGGCAGATGTCAGAGATGAAATTGACAGTAAAATTGGCCATGAAACTCTAATCTGTATTTTTCATTTCCAATCCTCATTTGGTAGCCCAGAATTCTAACTCCTCTAAGCTTTAACAGAGTGTAGCCAAGAATAATTACTTGTTCCTGAGATGAAAATACATGTATTCTCATCTATTTTGACTTTGCAAGGAATTAGCTACTTCTAGCTGTCTTCAGTTACAGAAAAAAGGAAAGAAATGCCCCCCTCAAAAAACACAAAAACAGCTAAAGATCATATGTGTGATTCATAGTCTGTGAATCTTGAATTTCAGATGCTATTTCTGTATGCACCAGTCAAAACTCAGAGCAAAAACATTTGAAAATTAAATATCAACTATGCCTTTTTAAAAATAAACAGTGAGGAGTATGTTAAAACATGAAGAGAATTCATGTCTGAAGAGCTAAATAAAAGCTTTTCTAATACTTAACAATTTTTTGCAGCAGTGACTAACAGTCAGATGATGCCAATGGATAGTTAAATAGAGATTACTTTCAGTTGAATGACATTACAAGATGTCTTATGTATTGATTGTTAAGGACCAAAGATCTTCCCAGTTATTGGTCATCATGATGATACATTTTGATGATATCCAATCAACTGTTTGAAGGGATCATCTGCAATCCAGACACTGAATAGATCTTGGTTAGAAAACGAGTCCTGAAGAATAAAAGGTCAAGGATATTTGACCTTAATGTCATACACTTGCTGTAATTGTAGTGTTACCTAGGTATCTCTTTGGCTTCTGCCAAGCAAGAGGACTAAGAGAATGGAGAGAAGGGACAGGAGTGAGAAGCAGCAATAATATTCAGCGCTACTGCAAAGGCCCATGTCCCATTGAATTGCGTCTAGAGTCAAGAGCCCTGGGATTCTTGTGCTGCACTTCATGAAGACTTTGACCATGTCAGCACTGCTGAAAATCAGTACAGTTCTCAGTATACTTATATAAAACTGTTTAACCTGTGCTTCAGTAACTGATGGCACAACACAGAGAGAATGGGAGACTGTATTTCAAAACAGTCAGACTGATTTGAGGTTAGTGGGTAAAGAAAATTCTTAACTCAGTCTTAAACAACCTTCAGCTAAATAACTTTATAGTTGAAGAACAGCTATTTCAGTCTAATCCATGATTTCTTTTCATGCAAATAGCTGCACTAATGAAAAACTTATGCGTATGGTGATGTTGTCTAACAAAGATGGACAAAACTGCTTCCAACAATTTTGTATAGAATAAATTGTTGATACAAAGCTTTTCTTTATCTCTGTATTCATGCATATGATAGGAAGGCTGTACCACTTACCTGTGGGTCAACTTTCTGACAAGCCCAAAGTCCTTTAGGATCCCACAGCATCCTGCTACACTAGTGAAATTCTTTTATCTTCCTCTAAACTTCTTCCCTCTTGGATGGCAAACATCTACTTCAAATGGCTTTGTTTGCCCTTCTATTTACAATTTCAAGCAAGTTTTGGAACCACTGCTCTTGCTCACTTGCCTTTGATACTTTCTGCTTCTGTAACCAAACAAGGCTCCAGGCAAACACTGCCAGCTGTTCTACATGGGAAGGTGAAAAATTTGGCATTTTATCTGCATTGGAAGAGGTCATGACAGTTAATCGTTCAAGATCCTATGCATGAAAGGCACTGTACATGTGTAAATTATTAGTCTAATTGTAGCAACAGAATGGAAAATGGCAATCAGCAATGAGGAAACTGCTGCATAGATGCTTAATTACTTGTATGCAACAGCTGTTGTAATTGAAATTGTGACAAGACCCTGGTATTAATGTAATGATTCTAATAACCACAAGCAAAAATGAAGCAAATGAATAGTTGCCTTTGGAAGGACTAAATATAACAAAAACTGAAATTAAATAACACACTAAGCAAAAAAAGAAAAAAAAAAAGAAAAAAAAAAAAGAAAAAAAAAGAAAAAAAAGCATCACACAGGGCACCACAAAAAGGCTGAGAGACCTGGGACTGTTCAGCCTGAAGAAGAGAAGACTGAAGGGGGATCATGTCAATGCTTATAAATATATGAAGGATGCGAGTAAAGTGGATGGGGTCAGACTCTTTTCAATGGTGACCAGCAAGGGACAGTGGGCACAAACTGGAACATAGAAAGTTCTACCTGAACATGAGGAAAAGCTTCTTTACTTTGAGGACTGCAGAGCACTGGAACAGGCTGCCCAGAGAGGTTGTGGAGTATCCTTCTCTGGAGACATTCAAGACTTATCTGAGTGCCTACCTGTGTAACTGACTCCAGGGAACCTGCTATAGCAGGTGGTTGGATTCTATGACCTCTTGAGGTCCTTTCCAACTACTATAATTCTGAAATTCTGTGAAGTGTGTGTTATCAGCATCCTAACAGATTAGAATTTTCTTGCAACCCATCTTCTAAAATGGCTCCTTGCCATCCTATTGAATAAGAAGATACATTTCTAAGTGTTACATTTCTAGCAGAAACTGAAGATTATAAGCAGAAGCCTTGTTTCTGCAACTATTCTCAGAAGAGACTGAGCTAAGCATTAGTTACTTGGTCTCACCTCGCTACATGGGGAGGCAATAAATAAAACTGTATTACAAAATAAACACTGTAGCTAACATTTAGAACACAGTTATTATCATTATTTACTTCCTGAATGGCATTGCTGTAATAACAATTAAACTTATTCTGAATGAAAATTCAGAAAGAGGTCATTGAAATTAACTGCACATGGTTAATAAATATATATTAAATGATTTTCAGCTAGTCTTTCTAAATGAATAAACTCCCACCATTTTATCAGAGATGAGACTTTGTTTTTAACAGGAAAGACAATTTCAATGAGATGCAGATACTGTGCTAGCGTAAGAGAATGAGTTGAGCTTCATTCTACATATAATGTCTTATTTGCAGTTCATTCATAAAAGCATTATGCATTATTTGTCATGGATTTCTTAAAAAAAAAAATGTTTTCAGTGCTCAGCTACAATTTTACTTCAGTGGTATTGATTTGCTTCATTGTAAAATTTTTCTTTGTTTTCAAACAGTAGCATCAGTGCTACAAACAATAACGCTAGTCATATGCTCACAGCAAGCAGCAGAATCCCAAAAGAGCAAATTCTACTAATATTAGTTCAACAATAACTTCAGCGTAATATTCCTAATTGTCTGGGAATTCATCTCAATTATTTCTGTGCAAATGTTTTGTTAATGCATGTAATAATGCTAACTTTGACTTTCCTCTGGTAGGAGGGTATGCAGACTTTACATTGATGTAAGCTTGGTGTTCTATAATGATATGGTAATGAAATCTACCATCTAGAAGTATTTCTTAGATAGATAGAAGTCCCATTTTAGCCAGATTCCCTCTTCAAAGTGTTTTGTCTGCCATCTATTTTCTCATGACAGTACAAATGTCACTGAACAAACACATTTTTGATTACCTAGTCTGTTTGACATTCAGTGAGTAATTAATACTGTTATCACCTAATCAAGTGTTGCTTAAATGCAGAATGTAAACTATGTCCTTGGCTTTGTTCTTTTCACCCTGTACACTGGCCAAAAAATAGGCTCTTGAATAAGCTCTCCCATAGCTCACGCTCTTGAAATTAAAAAGAAGTTATATTATAATAATGTAGATCTTTTCGTAAGTAGAGAGTTGAAGAATTTATTAATCTATCTTAGAACACATCAAACTTGTTCTTTAAGACACACATGAGAATATCTTTGTTTTCATAACTATTTTAATTCATGTTCAAGACTCCATGTAAGAGCAAATTATTTTAGTAGACAAGTCAGGGACCATACCTTTAAATTTACCCTCACAGCTACATTCTAGTTTATACCACAGTCACCGGGGTCTTCTCATTAATTTCACAGGATTTCAGTGAGGTCCTAACTGACAGGCAAACCATTCCTGCATGTTTCCTACATGGGTGGGGAGGCGAGGGGAGGGGTTGGGAAGGGGAAGGGGGGTGGGAAGGGGAGAGGCAAAGGGGGGCGAGGGGAGGGAAAGGAGGGAAGGGGAGGGGAAGGGAGGAAGGACAAAGTTTCAGTATTTATTTTTTCAGAGGGAAAAGATAATATTCCTTTGACAAAGACTCCTAGGCAGAATGTAGAAGACCCTGAGGGAAGTTTGTATCCTGAAATTCTCCCACATTTCAGGTGATTCTATTATCCACTAGTATTTCAGAAGTAGGTCATTCTCAATCTCTTCTGCTATATAAAAAAACATAATAAAAGTAATCTGTCATCTGGGACATTCTACAGCAGAATTTAGGTCTTCAGCATCTGTATTGAATAGCATAACTTCATGCTAACATATATTTCATGTGTCTTCTGATCTTCATCAATTTCATTTTGAACCTGATATGCTTTCCTAACAAAAAAGTTTCATTGAACAGATCTATTTTTTATACAGATTTTGTGTTCATTTTGTTATTGATGTTGTTTTGCAACAAAAATAAACTATTTCCGACAAAGACTTCTTCAAAGGGTTACGAACCAAGTGTCATTTAATCATGGAGTGCCGAGTATGCTTCTACTGGGATGCTTGGATATCTGTATGGATTATGGTTCTACAAAATGTAGTGAAGAACACTATTTCACAACTATCACCTTTCACTGATGTAGGAAATCAATATTTAAAGGGGGTAGAAAAAAAGATTAGGCATTCAACAGACATGATGCAATCCAGTAATCTTGAAAATATGGCCATTATTTTAAAGAACGGAAGAATTTTTTTCATTGTAAATTCTTGATGTTTTGTCAAATATGTGAGGAAAATGGAAAATACAGTAGATATTAATGGCTTTATTATTCAGCAGTCACGCTAGAACTCAAGCTATAGACTTTCTCAGTTTCCTCTGTCTTGCATCAGCAGAATCCAAAGTAACAACACTAAAATCCTTGAACTCAAGAAAGTGTATGTGCAATCTTACAAGGATTCTTTACCTTTTTGACTCCTTGGCAAAAAAAGTGATGCTTGAAATGCTGGACATTTAATGGAATTGCACAAAATACTATCAAGATTTTAAGCATCTTTAATCATTACTAATGGTAGATACTACTTTTTTTTTTTTTTTTTTTTTTTAATATCTGCCCAACTTAACAGGAAAAAGCATTGCTAGTTTTTTAATTCTTGAAGATTTGAAGTTTGGGACAACTAAAACAAGGTTTGAAGAACAAAAATATATTTTCAGATGGAGCTGAGTGATTCTGAGAACTATAACTGCAAGTAGGAGATAGTCAAACCACAACACCACCACAACACTTGGACTACCAATAAACTTCATAGCCTGATCAGTCCTTGGTCATGTCATTTCAGAACTGAGTTTCCTGTATACATATTTGTCTATCTCTCTTTAGGATTTTCAGATTTTAAGGCTTTTGCATTTTTACACTCATGTTGTTTTTTGATGTGGTATTTTTTACCAGGTGAAGGTAAGAAATGAACAAACAAACAAACAAAAAACAGAAAAAACACAAAACCAGCAAAAGCCAAAGGAGAGACTGTTTCTGAGCAATGGAAGGTCTGCTTCCAGGTCATTACTGGGTTATCACTAACTCTGAGGGTTTAGCTCTCATGAGCTTCTCTCTGTGCAAATAAAGCGCAGCTAAACAACTGAACTATCTGGAGTTCTTATCTTTTATGGCTATTATTACTCTCAGTTTAAGGGGTAAGTCTTATCAGTCCAAAAATTTAGAAGACTTCTTGATATCCACTTACTCGTAGGCAGGATCTCTAAATTTATATTGCCTTAATACTACTGTGAGCCATTTTGATAAAAGTTAAGTGGTTCTGTGCAAGTTTGCACATATACACTCATGGGGTCATCTGCCATTTGGGCAGTTTCCAGATGAAGCTGGAGGTGCATTGCCATTTCAGAGTTCTTGACTTCAAATTCTTTGAAGAAATGAAAGAATAAATATAGGAGTAAAAAGCAGGACTTTCTTTGTCTAGAGCTACAAGATGAAATGTAAAAAAGCCTGTCAAGATAAGGGTTTCCTTTCAAATCCTCAGAAACTTCCAGCAGTGCTATGGAGAACAAGCACTTCATTTTTGTTTCTGCAAAATAAAGCAACTCACTCTTTCTTTCTTTTTTTTTTTTTTTTTATTCCCCCCCCCCAGTAAAAAGCGGGGAAAAAAAAACCAACAAAACAGATTAGAGGTAATAAATTGTAATAATTTATTTTGCAAATGACAGATCATCCTAACTTGGAGACCTAACTCCAAATTATTTTTTATTTTTTTTAACTGTGTACTCCCTTTATAAATCAATGATTCTGCTTTTAGAAACTTCTCTCATTAGAAACGACAATAAAATATGAGGAAGAAATCCATTTAGCATGCATCATTGAAAGTTTATCTTGCTTAATGGGCTTCGGATTCAGTCCTGCAAACATACATAAGTGTTTTTTTCTGGTGATAGTATTTGGCCAAATTGCTCTAAAGCAGGTTTTGATGTAATAATACCAATGCTAAGAATAACTGAGAAAGGGTTAATAGTCCTTGTAAGCCACAAATGCAGGGAAAAGGAAATAATTCCTTACTCTGCTCCCCTAATTTTAAATTAGACATTGCTCTTTAATAAAGGGGATGCTATTAGCAGCTTCCTCATCATAAATCTTTGCTTCAGACAGAGTTTCAAAGCTATGGTAAGTTTTAAGAAACTGGCATATCAGAGTTCAATATTTTGGCTGTCTCCTTTTGCTTCAGGGTTGAAGCAATGTGTACTATGCGTACTAGACCACCATCAGGGCTGGCTGTTTTTGCTGGTGTGTTCATCAACAGATACAGAAACCAAAAGCCCTACACACTGCAGTACTAATGAAGCATGACTTCATTTATATGCACAGTTGAAAGGGTTCTCTTGCAGTGAGAGTATCTCTCCTCTATAAGGTTCCTGACATCTAGCATAACACAATCTTATCCTGCAATTTTGTCAGGGGCATGGATTATTTTCAGAGTGGGAAGACCTTAGCTCTGTTAGACTCTCCTCTTGTAACCAGGCATCTTTTGCACAAACATATTTCTAACTTTGTTCTTTTGTCTAATTTAGGTAAGAATTCATCATCGCAATTCTCTGATCATTGTCATGAAAGTCACTGTGAGGGAGGGAAAGATGCACAAACGCATATCACAGACAAGTTTTATGTTCTCATTAGTCTTGCTTCCATCCAGTGTAAGAAATCTTTGAGTACTTGTTGTGCCATCTTTTGGTACAGAAGTTATTAAACATCTGAAGCTCTAACTTGCTCCATGCTGTTCTGTGCCCAGCAACACAGGCGGTTTTTGTAGGGATTAACAAATAGACCAGGCAGGCCACAGCTTTGTCTGAAACTAATGAAACCATCTCTGTGACTTGCAAGCTGGTTGCCACAGAGTATCATGTACACATGACTTTGAGCAAACATATAATGATAAATTACTTTCTCGATGGAGAATATATCATCTTGGTTCTGAAGAATCTTCTGACATGCTTTAGTTTTGTAGTTGATCTTTATCAGTGCAACTTCTCAGTCTAACGTAATGTTTCAGTGTAAAACCATTTAACCTATAGTAATAACTGTCAAAATAACAAAGAGATAGAAGAATCCTTCTCCACTGGATTAACATTCATTATCTTGCTGTTTAATAAAACATTTCATTTTTTCTCTTCTTTTTTTTTTTTTTTCTTTTTCCCCAAATCTTTTTTTATACTTTTTCAGCCTAAAGCTTTGAGAGTTATTCATTCTGCTTGAATTGGATGAGGCTGAATTTCACCATCTAGCAATGACAAAGCACCTAACTCTATGCACAAATATTACCTTTCTGGAATAATCTTCAGAGATTCTCCATACAAGCAAATTCAATTTTTAAGAATATACACTGCTTCATCTTGCATATGTTATTTTGAGGTCTTATCCAAAGCTTTTCTGAAGCTGGATAAAGGAATAAAGAATCTTCTAAAACTCCGACTCAAAGATTTTGCACTGTTAAAATGATTTAGTAATACTTCTGTAACTCATTAAGCCAAATTAATGCGAAGCATCAGATGTAACTAATATCTAACTTCTTTATTGCAGTGCAGGGGAAGTTATATTGTATTGATTCTCCTGGACTTCATCTAGCTGTTTTCAGTTGAAATAAAATAGATCACACAGGCAATTTTTGAGTCTCTCCAACTTAATTACAAATTTAACTATAATTTTTGCAATGTATATACGCTTAATAGCATTTCATCTTGAAAACAATCATAAAGACAGAAAAAAAAAATCCAGGTATCAGTTGGGACAGGGTTGATTTTTCTTTCATAGTGTCTGGTATGATGCTATGTTTTGGCTTGAGGTGAAAAGCAGTGTTGATAACACACCAATATTTCAGCTGTTGCTGAGCAGTGCTGTGCAGAGCCAAGGACATCTTGCTTTTTTTTTTCAGTTTCTCCTCCTGTCCTGCCAGTGGAGGGGCTGGGGAGGTACAAGGAGTTGTGAGGGTACAGAACCAGAACAGCTAACCTAAACTGGCCAAAGGGATATTCCATACCTTACAACATTATGTTAAAACAAAACAAAACAAAAGTTGAAAAACAGTGGGGAGCTGACCAAGGGGCAGGTGCTGTTCAGGGACTGATTGGACATCAGTTTGTAAGTGGAGAGCAATTATTTGTGCATCACTTGTTTTGTGTGTGTATATATACATGTATATAATGATTATCATTAATATTATCTTTTGTTCTGCTTCCTTTTCTGTCTTAGTATATAGTTTTTATCTCAGCCTATGAGTACTACTTTTTTTTTTTTTTTTTCCCCAATTCTCTCCCTTATCTCACTGGGGCAAGTGTGAGTGAATGATTAGTGCTGAGCTACCTGCTGGGTTAAACCACAACAAAAATACGTAAGGAAACACACATCCATTTTTCACACAAGTGTTCAGAGCTAGCTATTTAAACTGTTTCTCGTGGTTAATATGCCAGGCTTCAGAATTTTTTGTCTGAAGTATGCAATAATATCACTATGTAAAATGCAGACTTTGATACCCACTTGTAGAGCACTGGCTTACACTCTAAGTCCTGTTCATTTCACCAGAATAATTTATAAGTGAAGTCTTATTTGATATAAATTAAATCCTGTATGCCTACCTTCTTGTTTTCAAAAAAGAATACTGCAATCACCTAGGTTGTATCAACCATTCTTTGAAAAAAAATGTCAGACTAGGCAACATGAATTGTTCTGACAACTTCTGGTCCAAAATAATAATAAATAAATAAATAGATAGATAGATAGATAGATAAAAAGAAGTTCTAATTTTAAACTGGAAATTCCAGTTCTCCTGTGATTGTAGAGGAGCATAATTTAAATACTAAATTAGTGAATAAGGAAAGCCCACTGCTGTCTCTTGTAGAGAAAGAATTTTTTTTTTTTTTCTTAAAACACTAATCTCTTTGATCAGTGAATATTTTGGCAATGATTTCCTGCATATATGTGAAAGCTATTTCCCATTTCATCCAAGTAGACAACAGCAAGGATATGTAGCACATTTTCCTTTAAAATGCAGGTAGCATTTATCAATTTCTCTCAATTATTTCTGTCTAATAATAAAAGATAGCGTGAAGTTCAGGAATATAAATAGTTACTAAAATGAACTAGCTACACTCCTGAG
Organism: Phasianus colchicus; assembly: GCF_987193195.1. Lineage (NCBI taxonomy): Eukaryota > Metazoa > Chordata > Aves > Galliformes > Phasianidae > Phasianus > Phasianus colchicus. Next base: position 21,455,607 of record NC_143438.1, on the reverse strand, counting down.
GAAAAAAAAAAAAAAGAAAATGTTTTTTTAGTTTTTTTGGTGAGAGGGTGCACCTGAGGGAGAGCATATGGGAGTGGTATTGTTCATACCATATCTTCAGTTAAACTAAAAACTGCCTAATTTCTTTGGGAAATACTGGCAAATATTCTGGTAAATGTAGATTTTGCAGAGATTATGCCTTCTCCTTTAGGCTCAGAAAACAACTTGGTTTGGAAGTTACACCTCCAAAGGTGGGTAAGCTTTAAAGCTTAGCAACTATTTAAAAATTGCTTAACGGATTCCTAGAAATCAAAGCTATGTCTCAGGAGTTGCCTTAAACTGCATATAAAATACATGCTATAGTTCATTTATATAAGCAAAAAAATTATTATTAATAAAATAATAATAATAATAAATATATATATTAAAATACTTTAAAAAAAGAGAATAAGAAAAAAAAGAGAGTACCCAGTTCCTGCAGCAGCACACATGCACCTGGTTTCTGGCAGTACTGTGTCCAGGTAAGAGCCCTCCTCCCACACTGCTGAGGGATTCCCCTCTATCAGTAGCTGATAGAAGCAGCTGGTCCAGGCAGTGAGGGTGGTCCCAGACACAAAACTGCTCCCATGTGAGACTGTGAGAGACTGTGGGGCTGCAGAGTCCATGAGCCAGCCCCAAAGACACCATGGGAGCCTGTCCAGGAGGAAAGGGCCAACCCAGGTGCAAAGCTGCTCCTCTCAGCCAGCCCTGGAGATGCCATGTGCCCTTCTCCGCCTTTCCCAAAATAGGCAGCATTAGGAAATGGAAGCATGGGGTTATCAGTCCTTCCCATGGCTCAGTCTAGGCAGAACTGGTTTCCAGCTTCAACTCCAGTGGTATGTAAAGCCTCCAATCCCCACAGGCCAAATCTGCATCAGCAGGGGCAGCCCATTTCTGTGAGTATTTCTGGCTTTGGGGATGTTGCTGTGTTTGAGGCACATGGACAGGCCCATAGTTGTTGCCAGCTACAGTTGTGGCCTAGGAGTGAGCTTTCCTCCTGCATTTGGGGAGTGCCAGCAGGTCTGAGGGGCAGTTCTGCTTTCAGGATCTGCCAGAGTGGGAGTGCCACAGCACATCAAGCATCTGAACCACTAATTTCTGTCCCAAAGTCAATTTTTGTGCCTTCTGTATGAACAATAGCCTTCTTTTATAGAAAAATGACATAGCAAATGATTTTCTCATTCTATACATTTTCTTGAAATTAGGATACAGAATCTCTGTACATTTGTACTAGGAAGCATCTACACAAATTAACTAAATTCTTCTTCTCAAAGAAGATCTTTGAGTTTTGATTTTGGTATGAGAAGATAAAAAGGTTTTTAATTTTTTTTTTTTAATAATATAATTTATTTCAGTTTACAACTATGTTTCAGGATTACAACTTTTATATCCAGCTGTCCAAAAAACGTCTATAATCTCAGACACCCTTGAAGCTATTCAGCACATTTTGCTGCTGCAACCTGTGACAACACCAACCTTTAAGGGACACACAGGATATCAGCAGGTTAATATTATGTGTAAAAACCCACAAGCTGTAAAATACTGTATGCAGAGAGATAGTATGGCATGGTGAGAAATAGCAACTACCACAAAGGACAAAAGTTGCTAGAGGCTTCTTCATGTTAGACAAAAAAAAATCTAGAGAAACTGCCAATGAAGATTGGAAATCAAAGTGTTGATATACATAATGTCATCAACAAAGAATATATCTTTCATGGTGCTTCAGTAAATATATCAGCATAGAATACTGCAGGCAACTTGAACTCTTTCTGCTTCTTCAAAATGATGAGACTCATGCTACCACACCTTTTCTGTTAGAAAGATTGCTTCAGATTTAGTACGATTCCTTTTGAAATTCACATGGTTTGTTCAGACATTTCTGTAATATAGCATTTGAACATAAACTTAATATGCTTATCCTGAGCAAGTTGCAAAGCGAAAAGAAGAGTGACACAACTGAATAGGTACAATTGAATTGTTAGGAAGCGGAGGACTCTGGTAAGCAATGAAATAGGCAAGAAAAAAAACTAAGAAATTACTGAAAATTGACAAAGAAATACCAAACATTTGCACACAGAAATATCTCCAATGGGGATGCACCAGGATTCTTCCTCTAGTGAGAACAGCAGATGTTGCAGAAGAAAGGACAGTTGGACTCTAAGTGTAGCCAGCTAACTTGTCTATAGAGAGAGCTCCTGAAACTGTTGATGGTAAAGTCTCAGCTTATAAGGCGTGCATGTTTCTTTCTGTTAGAATTTGGAAATTTACTAAAAATGTTATTATAAGTATTGAAGGCACACATCCCAAGAAGTGATTCCTGTCATACATTCAGGCAAGGAGAATCAGAGATAATCCACTTCTGGAAGATACAGCCTTGCTCCCACCCCTGGGTCCTAGCACAGCTCTGTGTCAAGAGGGATGCAGTGTGCATCTCCTCCGTGTATCTGCTCCTGATGAAACCTTTCCCCCTTTCCCTCACTATGCCATTTGTGCAGTGTCTCTGTTGTAACCATTTCTGATCTCTGAACCAATTTCATTAACTGGAGCCATATAAAATGGCTAAAATATTTTTATTTGTAAGATCTTTTCTTATTTTATTGCAAGGAAGAGTCACTATGTTTCCATAAGAAACATGGCAGTAACTTGTTTTGAATGAAGTACCTACAGTTCTGATTTTATAAGAGATAATCATGGCTTATACAAATGGAAATAAGATAATCCTCTAGCATCCATTACAGTCATCAACATGTCATTTTAAAACCCTTGAAAAAGAGTTTTAATTTTATTTCAGGTTTCAGTTTTGCTTTTGAAAATCTGTCAAAGGTTTGGCTGCATCCCACCTGTCAAAGTTGAAGAAACAAAAAACTTTTAAAGATTTCAGGTGGAAGTGTTCAACTAATCTTTTAAGATGCAATGTGACAAGTAAAAATGAATCTGCTCTTCAGAATTGGAATGTATACTTTGTACTTAGCCTAAAACACAGGAGGTAATTCAAAATTGTGCACTGAGATTGGCACTTTTCTTAGCAACAAAGACCCTAACTTTCTTTTATGTTGTAATAGAAGATTCTTTTAATAGCATTTTTAGTTTTAAAATGTGTAAATTTAGAAATGAAAACAGTAGAGAAGGGGCCTAACTACATCTTAATTCTCTCTACAGAATGACAAACATCTTCACTACACCACCAAGAAGAAAGTATCAAGTAGTTGGAAGCTGCTCTGTGACAAGCTTTAGAAAGATAATGAGCAAAACTATTGACAAAGAATAAAGGCAGAGAACAACAGGATCATTACGAACATCTCTGAACTCCTGGTTCCTTAGCTGGAGTAAAGAAGCACTGCTTAGCCTAAGATTCCAGCTTACAAGGGAGCACAGAGACAATTGGAATAAATTACCTTCAGACTAAAGAATCAAGAACTTGTGACAAAAGAATAGGTAGGCTTATGTTTGTATTCCAGTACTGTTGTTCTATTTACTCTAAGAGTTGCCTTTCCATGTGTTAAATTAAGAACAGAGAGAGAAGAGAGGAGAAACGAGAGAAGAGAGGAGAAAGAAGAGAGAGGAGAGAGATTAGAAGCTGTAGAGCTGGGCTAAGGCCCAGTTCTACCCATTCTAGGGCTGAAGCTCAACAAGACCAAGTGCTGGGTCCCAGGCAATGCTTGAGGCAGAGTGGCTGGAAGAGAAACAGACCTGGGGGTGCTGGTCAGTGCTTGGCTGAACATCAGCCAGCAACATACCAAAGTGGCCAAGAAGTCCAGTGGCATCCTGGCATGTGTCAGAAACAGGGCTGCCAGCAGGAGCAGGGAAGCGATCATTCCTCTGTACTCAGATTTGGTGAGGATGCACCTCGAATACTGTGTTCAGTTTTGGGTTCCTCTACAAAAAAAACATTGAGGCCCTAGAGAGTGTGAGGGGTCACAAGTCTTCTGAGGAAATTGTTGAAGGAACTGGGATTATACAGTATAGAGAAGAGGAGGCTCAGGGGAGACCTCATCCCTCTTCACAACTACCTTCGACCTATGCCGAAGTGGGTGTTAGCCTCTTCTGCCATTAACTAGAACTAGAGAGTATGGCCTCAGTTGCACCAGGAGAGATTCAGGCTGGTCATTAGGAAAATCTTCTACAAGAGAGTGGTTAGGCTCTGGAACGGGCTACCTAGGTAGGTGGTGGAGTCACCATCCCTGGAAGTGTTCAAGGAATGTTTAGATGTTGTACTGAGGGACACAGTTTAGTGGGAAAAATTGGTGATAGGTAGATAGTTGGACTGGGTGATCACTGAGGTCTTTTCCATTCTTTGTGTTTCTGTGATTCTACAATTGTATGAGAGAGAGGTTTGAGAGTAGAAAGAAAATAAATGAGAGAGAGAAGTGAAAGGACTGAGAAGAAAAAGTTGAAAGAAGTGAGAAGAGACAGTGTGGAGAGAGATGAAAAAGGACAGAAAAGAAAGGAGAGAGGAGGTCGAAGAAAGGAGAAAGAGGAGATATAGTAGACGAATCAGACAAATACAGATGACTAGTACAGCCATAGTTAATCTGTACTTACTGAATATTTTGAGCAAAATTAGGGATTTCAATGAAACTCCTCCTTTTGTTTGATTTACATCATAAGAAAGACCCTTTAGGATCTCATAGAATCACAGAATTACAGAATTATAACGGTTGGAAGGGACCACTGCAGGTCATCTAGTCCATTCCCCTAAAGCAAATTCCTTACAGTAGGCTGCACAGGAAAGCATCTATGCATATGTTGAATATCTCCAGAGAAGAAGACATTACAACATCTCCAGTCAGCTTACTTGTGTTCTGCAACCCTCAAAGGAAATACGTTTCTCCTCATATTCATATGGAACTTTGAATGTTTCAGGGCACAGTATTGACTCATCTCTTCTGGGACAGGTACCCAGAACTGGAGCATTAACTCTTTAATTCCCAGTGCACTACATGATTGTGTGATGTGGAATACTGATAACAAAAATCATTAAACCATGACGTTGTTATTTATGTTTTATTTTTTAATCCGTTTTACCATTGGCATATCTATCTCAAATTCAAGAGAATAATGCTGACGTAAAACAGAGGCACAAAAACCAAAATACAGACTAGTTCTTGTCAGAATTATTTGTGGCAAAAGAGTCAGTCTTGATCATATAGTTGCATTTTAAAAGACGAATTATTTACATTTCTTTTAGTGGCTTTTTTTTTTTATTAAGTGTTTTAAAAACAAGATTGCATAGCAAAACTAAGTTATAACAGGAATTACAGATATGCTTCTGTGATTTGTCAGATAAAGTCATGATCCTAGGAAGTTAATTGAAATCTTCATAAATAACAATCAAAGATCTAGAATGAGAAAGGATGAGAATAAACTTCTAATCAAGCATTCTTTGCTATCATTACTATAATTACTATTATTTTCAATAATTCCCTGGCTTATACACTTATTGTCTGATACATCTAGTGAGAGGCAACATCACAATCTCACAGCTACTTTTTACAGCAGAGACACTGCAAAGAGTTTATTAGTGATTTCAGTAAGTGTAAAATAATAACCTATCTGTTCAGGACACATTTGGAAACTAAGATTTAGACTTATCAAAGAAATTGGAATGAATGGATGGTCTATAAGCTCATCTACTGTATAAAGGATTCTGTTTTTCCTCTGTGGAAGACCATTGCTTGAGATGACAAAATAAGATGCAGCAACCCAAGAAAAGAGTGGATATTTTAACATCAATTTAAAAAATAAAAATAAACCATATTGTTTAGAAATTGTTATTGTACATCATGATATAAAATAAACATGTTTGTGCTTAAATATTTTGAATGTAATTTACAATGCATTACCCACTGGAGAGAGTCCTACTTGTGTAAGCAGTTCTACAAGGAGTCTGCAAAGATACATCATCATCCAGTACCTTATATACACTTGTGAGTGGGAGCCTGGGCACCTTAATCTGGCCTTGAGTTCATGTTGCAACACCAGCCCTGCTGCCCAGAGGTAGCACTTTTATGTGCTTCCATTCTGTCACTGCTACAAGACAATGCTCTGGCTGTTTCTTATCTCAGCAAAGGGAACTTCATGCCTTTACAGTAAGACCTTCTGGCTCTGGTTTTCCTGATTCCAGCCAGTTTCACTCACTCTGCAATGAGACTTTATTGTCCTCCATGCTAGATTGTTCCTTGGTCACAAGTTATCACTGCTCAACAGTTACAATTTGAATTTCCTTTTTAATATCCTCTTAGTACTTTCACTTCCCATGATTTTCATTCTACCATATTAAAGAGCTATCAGAGGCTAAATCAAATAAAAGACTTCAACCAGAAGACTTTTCCAGCTGCAGGACGTAACAGAAAGTCTCTACAACACATCTGCCAGTGGGCTACCTGTATTCCTTACAGACTGAAAAATAGTGTTTGACAGTACTGTTTGGAAAGATCAATAACTGAAAACCCAGAAGAGTGAGGAGCCACATTCACACTGAACTGAAGATTTTTCTTTTTAGTCTGAACTTATGCTATTTTAGAATATCTTCTAAATATGTAATAATTCACCTTTCTTGGAGAAAGAAAGCACATTTTTTAACAGAACGACATGACATTTTTTGAGCAAATAAAGCAATCTGCTGCATGAAGACCAGAATTCTAAGATGCAGAGGCTGGATAACAGAATGTAACCTAATGAAAAAAGTTATGAAGAATAATATTTGGGGAAAAAAAAAATAGAGTATAACAAATTTTTTTTTTAAGGTTGTTTACTTAGAAGATAAGTGATTCCTCTCCTGTGCCCTTGCCTTTTCTTTCAGCTGTATAGGTCAGCCTAGAAAATGCTAGGGGGAAAAAAGAAGAAATGTGAATTCATATTGCAGAAAAAGGTTAATGGTGACAATAAGATTGTTTAAATAAATATTACTTGCTTTAACCTATCTTTCAGATCAGAGTGATCTCACTTTTCCAAATGGCACGTAAAACCCTTGAATTTCTTCTTTGTCCACTTTCGGTAACAAATTAAGACTATGTGAAATATGGTTTCGGTGGTTGTGTTGTTTGTTGTTGTTGTTGTTGTTGTTGTTTTCTGTTTCCTTATTACTCAAAACAGTCTTCCAAGAAGTTCTGTAAATCTAGAGACTGACATTTTACTTGTTATTTGCAGGCTTATCTTGCTCTTTTTTTTTTGCCTGGCCATGGTCCCTGCACTTTAACCAAATGCACTTTAACAGGTTTCTGTGAGGTCTTCACTCAACCTATCCTATAGATATTTAACCTATCCTTACTGGAGATACTTCTAATTCTCTATATGCCTGATGAGTTTCAGGCCACGGCTATGCTATTATTGAAGAACTGTCTTGAGAAGTGACAGAGAAATGCCACCTTCTTTATTGACGTACTACAGTCTTACTGTGGCCTCATACAAAAAACAAACAAACAAACAAAAAAAAAACAAAAACAAAAACAAGGAAGTAGGTAAAAGTATTGACATAAGACAGCAAAGTCATTATTCAGGCATAGTGCTGATCTATTCTTTTGACATATTTCCTTTTCTTGTTCTGGCTGTAGTAGTTTTCTACCTACTTTCTTGTAGCCTGAAATTCTGATCCTACTGAAGAATTGTGTGATATCATTCCAAGCACATCCTCACTTCCCTCTTCTCTGTTAACATAAATTCTTATTTTTGTTTTCTTTCTGAAGTGCTAAGTTTCTTTTACTTGCTTGTTTTTCCTAATGTCTTTAATACTAACCAAAGAGAATTGTGTGAATTGCTCAAAAATGCTGGGAATTTGAGGAAGAGAAAAAGAAAGCTGGAGAGGAAAAGGAGAAAATGAATTTTAATTCTCTCACATTTCATACAAGTGATTGTTGAGCAGGCCAAGAGAGATAATTCTGCCCTTTTACTCTTCTATTGTGAGGCCCCCACCTGGAGTACTGGGTCCAGTTCTAGGCTCCCATCACAAGAAAGACATGGAGTTTTTGGAGCAGATCCAGAGGAGGACCATCAAGACGATCAGAGGGCTGGAGCACCACACCTGTGAGGACAGGCTGAGAGAGCTGGGGCTCTTCAACCTAGGGAAGAGAAAGCTCCAAGGAGATCTTATAGTAATTTTCCAGTACCTGAAGGGAGCCTACAGAAAAGCTGGGGAGGCACTTTTTATAAGGGCAGATAGTGACAAGATGAAAGAAAATGTTTTTGAACTGGAAAAAAGTAGTTTAAGATTAGATATCAGGGAGAAATTCTTTACTGCTAGACTGGTGAGACACTGGAACAGATTGCCCAGAGAGGATGTGAATGCTCCCCACACCCCCCTCATCCCCCAGGCATTCAAGACTAGGCTGGATGGGACTTTGAGCAACCTGGTCTAGAGGGAGGTGTTCCTGCCTATAGCAGGGGGATTGGAACTAGGTAATCATAAAGGACCTTTCCAACCCAAATCATTCTATGAATGTGCTTCATTCCCAGGAGCTTTATATGTCTCTCCACACTCTCTGACGTTTCGGGCAATCACTCTCCAGAGAACTAAATTTATCAATTAACAATCTGTTCAACCTAATTGCTTCTTGAACATTATCTGGGGACAGAATAGAAGAAAGTGTTATCCTATCTCTGCCCACATATTACAGACTTGTTTGATTTTAAATGCAAGTATTTACTGTTATCAACAAGAGGTGAAGAAAACTGCGTAATTGTGGATGAAGACAATTACTTCCAAGTGTAGCCTTATCATGGGGAAGTCGCTCCAGTACCTGAATGCAACATAAGAGATCTGTCAGGTTTGCCCTTCCAGCTTCAGAAGGCTGTTAAATGAAATGCAGCATAATGAGGGAAAGCATGGCTTTGACTGCTGTATAGGAAGGATATTTGAGTTACTTTGTGTGAATGTATTTAAGACAAATAAAACTATCCTAAAAATTGAGTTTTACAATTTTCTGGAAAATCCTGCTGGGTCAGTCAGCCTGAATTTCATTTACCGCATGCTGTCTTTAACCTTGCAGAATTCCATTATATCAATCAAGTACTATTATTGGGAATAGTTTTCATTTAGTTTTTTTTCTAGATAACATGAGGTTGAGCTAAAAAGAACTTGGACAAAGGTTGTGTATAGAGGTAATAATTCAAGCAAAGTTCGTTCAGAAAATGTTCAGTGTTCATATTTGAGGAAGGAAATGAGACTTTTCGTGGTGAGCTTCACTTTTTGAACACATCTTCACACACACATCTTTGTTACACATTTGCCAGGAAAAGTTCAGAACACAGCTAACAACACACTAAATTAGAAGGTTCATAGAAATGTTATTACGTATTACTTACTTTTCCTGTCTATAAAGGAAGTGGAAATACTTTTTGAGGAATGTGTCACGCTGCTCAAGTGACTCAACTAATGGAGAATAGTTAAAGTGATGGATTGCATGTCACAGGATGGTATTTGCAGTTTCAGATAGACCCCATCTACACATTTAGGTCTCTAAATACACTTTGCCTCAAATATTTAGGCACTTGAAAATGAGTCTTGGACTTCTATGTTAGTTGCATGGTTTTGTGTAAATTACCTTAAAATTCCTGTGCTGTTAACAGTTGTGGAAGTGCAGAGCTTCTATACAATATACATTATTTTACTTTGCACCGTTATATTTTAGCATAGTTATAGAGACATACTAAAGGAATACAAATTTATTTAAAATTTAACTAGTTGATAAGAATTATATGTATTCATTACTTCACCCAGAAATAATGTGTAGATTCACTGGTAATTTCACTTTCCATAATTTGTATCTGGCACTGTAATAAAATAGGTTTTATATCATCACTTTTTGTCATGTCTGCTAATTAGGATAAGCATGAATGCCATTCAGTCATTAAAATTAAGAAAAATACTATAATCATCAGTTTATCCCTGACCATTTTGTAGCTGTAATTGTGTCATAAAATGAACACTTTTCTTGTACAACAGATCAGATTTTCCTGCTTTGAACAAAGTTATTAGATGCAGAGTTATGACACAGGTAGGCTTTTCTATTACTAATTGCCAGATCCCAGAATGCTGCCCAAAACCTGTAGGTGCAAATTACATGAACTTATACAAGTGGAGAAGTAGCACCCACAAACTATCAAAAAAGTTAATATGAGATACTTTACAGCTCATTTTGAAAGTGAAACACACATACAGACTGAAAGACCTATTTGGGTCTATCACTAATGGTTGTGATCAAGCACAAATGTACAGAAAACATCACCACCGCTTGCTAGAACAACAATTTTCTTCAGAGCTCATCCTATTGTATGAGGAAACGGTAAAAGCTGGAACATTCAACCAAAATATTGCTGTAAGTGACACAATAATTTTCATGGTTTAAATTCAGATGGCTGAATTTCCTTCCTGTAAGTAGATCTCAGAACTTTCCAGTCTGATAAAGCCATGGCAACCAGGTGAGGCCTAAATCCCAATCTGCACAAGTGCTCACCATTAGCAAATTCGCCCATTACTTTTGTTCATTATGGACCTTGGGTTATGAGTCAGTATATTTTATCATGTCCTTTATCTAGAAGTATATTTTATATTTTATTATTTACATCCAGGATTAAATATCACTGAGCAGTTAAAATTAACAAAGATATCTAAACAGATTCCTGAATAATAGACAAGGATCCTCCAATATTATATGTGTATTTAATGTGCATTTTTTCTGTAGATAAGATTACTTACTCCTCCTGTGGTAAAGATCTATGTATTTTGTACTTTCATAACATAACTTATCCATTCTATCTGCAAATGTGCCATGCAGTTATATCTGAAACACTTCTAGAAAGTTTTAACTTGATGTATAGAGAGACCACCGGGTTATTCCAGCTTAGAAAAAGGAATTTACAAAAAAAAAAAAAAAAGAGGGACATAGTCTTGACCTTAGTCAAGGCTCCAGATGTTAATATTCTTAATAGCTGACATACAACTGTAACATACGAAGGACATGGGTATACTATATTCTGTATGTATGTGTGCATGTATGTATATATGTAAACACATGCATGCAGTGAAACAACCAGCAAAAATTAAGACTTTAAACACAACGTCTGATGCAAAAGATGGAACTCTAATTATTAAACTAGAGAAAGCATGGGAGATGAGCTTTATCAGTTCAGTGGTGCCCTAATTATATATAGAATAGGCTTTTTTTAAAGCAAAGAAATACAGTAAGAGAAGAAAAATAAATTAGACAAGAAGAATCAAAGTCAGTGAACAAACATCCTCCTATTTAGATGCACTTAGAATCAGTGCAAAAATCTCAGAAGAGATTGCCCTGAAGACAAAATCTGAACAGAAATGAGAAACACTTCCTGAAGTACATTATAGCCCACCTTAGAAAGTTTGAGGAGAATAATCCCAGATACTGTATGTTTCTTTATATGGAAAACATCATTCTTGTAAATACCTTGTGTGGAACACCAAACTTTGGGTCAGAAACTCGGCAAAACAGGAGCAGAAAACACCAGAATGAGGTTGCTGCATATTTGTAGGAAGATTAAAAAAAAATTCAAGGATCTTCATTGCTGGCTTTCTGAAATTCTAGAAATTTAAGGGAACTAATGTCCATTTTTCAGAGCAATTGAAGGAAGCATCTCACCCATTCCTCACCCTAGTCTTTTGAGTCTTTTAGGATCTTTTTATGTTGATGTTTGTCGATATGCATATTTTGTTTGTACATTCCATACTTCAAAAATGGATTTCTTATTAGGGCGAGTTGCCCTCCATATTAAGAAAAGGATAGACTGTGAAGAGCTGCCTCTGAGAAACAGCCATGATCAGATTGAGATCTTGTGGATGGAAACCAGAGACCAGATCAATAAAGGACATTTGGTTATATAGGCAACCTTATCAGAACCTGCTGATGAGGCCCTTCTTGCTTCAGCTAGAAGAAGCATCTCACTCTCAAGCACACCCAGATGTCTGCCGAGAAAGCAATACTGTGGACTACAATCAGTCCAGGAGACTCCTGGAGCTCACTGAGGATAAATTCCTAGTCTAGGTGTTATATAAATCAACCAGAGGAGAAGCATTTTTGGTCCTGATACTCACCAGTGCAGACGAGATCTTTGAAGTAGTGGATTTAAGACTATGTAGGTTGTATGACAGTGCTCTAGTTGACTTTGTGATCTCAAGGGATATGGGTTGAGTGAAATGCAAAGCCAAGACCCTGAGTTTCAGGAGAGCAAACTTTGGATGTTTAAGGAGCTACTGAATGGCATTCCCTGGAAAACTCTCCTTAGGAACAAAGGTGAGAGCTAAGCAGACAATTCTTTAAGGCTGCCTTTCAGAACGTACCTCTCCTATGAAGAAAGGTTGAGGGACCTGGACTTGTTCAGACTGGAGAAGGGAAGACTTTGGGAATCGTTATTGTGACCTTGCAGTACTTGAGGGAACTTTACAAACAGGGAAGAGATTGAGTTTTATATGGTCTCATAACATCAGGACAAGGAAGAATGGTTTAAAACTAAGAAAAGGGTGTACAGTGGGAAGACTAGCGTGATTAGGATGGTATTTCACATGTGTTATAGTTGGAAAGACTTTCATAGTGAAAAAGAAATGAAGGAAGAAATGCTTACCCATATCCAAGGATCTAGGCTCTCAGTGGAAAACTCCAATGAGAGTTATCTCCAGGAAGAGATCCTTCCACCATGGTAATCAGCCCTTAAATGGGGGTCTGGGAGAAGTGGAGCCAGATTCCACCCCTTCCGGTCACATAGATGAATTGCCTTCACCTGTGCTCCCAGGGCTGACTAGTCCTTGCCTCAGGTGATCATTCAGTGGTTCAGGCCATGACTCAACAGTTCCCATATAAGGGGAGATTTAGATTAGTTGTTCTGAGGAATTTTTTTTACTCAGAGGTTGGTGAAGCACTGAAATCTCTGGCTGCCCAGAAAAATTGTGGATGCCCTATGCCTGCAGGTGTTCAAAGCCAGACTGGACAGCCTGATCTAGTAGATCTACCCTCTCAATGACAGAGAGTTAAATGTAGATAATCTTTAATATCCCCTCCAACCCACATCATTCTGCATTTCCGTGGCCATTGTTGGCTGGACCTGTCATACGTGACACAGTGAAGTACTACTGTATATGTCACTGGTGAGCATCAGACCAAACATTAAACATTTAAATGATTTAGTAAAACAAGTTCAACTAAGTTCAAAGAGTCCAAAGATAAGTAGCAGTGAACAAGGCCTGTAGTCAGAAATAACCTTCATTTGGTTTGACTGTAGTCATATGGCTGCTTCATAACCAGTACAACAAACAATTTAAGACAAATTGAGACAAGACTTTGAACTACACTGAGACCCTTCCAGAGCTACAACAGAACGGAGGAATCCAAAGCATAATGGCTGCAGTCATCTTTCCATATCAGTGCTGCCATAAATTAAAAGCGTGGAGTAACTTTAGTAACTTAAACCAACTTAAAATACTCAATTTTACTTGAATACATTTGGCTCTCTCTCATGAGTGCAGCATTTCACTGTCTGTTTACTGCTCCATTAGTAATATTTGACATGCTGTCCCAAAAATCAAAAATGATTCATGGAAAATGTGCAACAAAACTGAGATTTACCCATTGTCTTTTGTGGAAATTAGCCTTACAGAGGAACCATCAGTTTTCTGAAAGTTTCTGCAAGTATACTCTTGGGCGTGATGCACTCTATCCTGATTTGGAATATGGTAACAAAACCATCTAATGAAAAATTTTTTGAAAAGGCCACCACCATCTGATTAATATCAGTTAACAACACTCTGATTTTTCTTTTCAAGTGAGCTTTTCCTAAATCAATACAACCTTAGATGTCCCATCTGTTATAAGAGACAACCTCTTATTAATTCAGTGTTAAAATCAGCTTGAGTTTGTTGCAACTCTACTTACTGTTTCAGCAAACCTGGTCTGACTTTCATAACATCCTAGATAGTGCATGCATAATTAACAGAAAGCTAGTAGTCTCAGGAACATTAATAGTGACAATCATAGCAATAAGACAGATTTCTCATCTCTTTTGCCCATATGTATCCAGTAATCTTTTTTATATCCTAACACAGACATAGTATAGTACTTGAGAATATCATAAAATGAGATGTGTTTTCAGGACAGTTCTGAAGAAACATAAGGGAAAATTTGCCTATGTCTTGGGTCTACATATACAATAGGTGGAGATGTATATAATATTTATGCTGCAGCTGTGGAATAATTTATAATTGAGATTTTAAAAATGTGTTTTTTCTGTCTTTACGACTCTGAGATAGAAAGCAGCCACTGTGAAGATACAGTTTTAACTTATGAATCTGAAAATTTACGGCATGTCAACATGATATATTGTTAATGTAAAAATATATATGGCAGTATTTTTAACTTAAAAGTTTAGAAAACAGAATGAGGAAAACATACCAATTCAAAAATCTTAAGCTTCAGTCTAACTTCTCTGAGCTTTGATGCTGAGTTTATAACCCTAACAAGGTTGGTAACAACAGTTCGTGTGACACAACATATCTGGGTTTTGGAGAAAAGTTTTGTGAAATAAAAGATGACAGACTGCTGATGAGCTGGGAAGCAAGAACCAGACATTCAGGGCAGATCCATGAGCAAGTAGACTGGAAGCAGAATTTAAAAAGGGATGAGCTCACTTGGCCCTTCAGGGGTCAGAGGCTGGAGTCAGCCATACATCACACAGGGGGAAAAAAAAAAAAAAAAAAAGAGTGAGAAGTATAAAAAGGTTAAAAAAAAACGTTTGTATTGAGCAGCTACCACCTGAGGTTGGATGGTCACCAGCTTATTTTTCCCTTATTTTTTACATCACAATGATCTCTTAAGGATGGAACTGGGTTCCTAAGCTGCAGACAAAGTAGTATCTCCATTACTCTTGCCCACAGGCACACAGTTCAGTTAACAATGCTAATATGGGCATGGTCTCATAGATTAAAACACAGATTTCTTAAGTATATATTCATAAATTATAGAATGTCTTGGGTTGGAAGGGATCTCAAAGATCATAAAGTCCAAATTCCCTCCACAGGTAGGATCTGCTAGATTAAGATTCAGATCAGATTGCCCAGGGGCCCACCCAACCTGGCCTTAAGCATCTCAAGGGATAGGGCATCCACAAACCCTCTGGGCAATCTGTTCCACATTCCCTCAGTAAAAAAGTTCCCCCCAACATCTAATCTAAATCACACTTTCCTTAGTTTAAAACCATTCCCCCTTGTCTTATTACTATCTACCTGTGTAAGAAGTTGATTTCCCTCATTTTTTTTTAAATTCCCTTTAAATATTGAAAGGCCACAACAAGGTCCCCTCACAGCCTTCTCTTTTCCAGGTTTTTCGCACCAGTTACTATATATGTATATATAGTTATTACTATATATGTATATATATACACCCAGAGCAAGATTAAGGCAGTAAATGAAGACAAGATATTGCCAATCGATTTATTACAAATTCTAAGCAGTTAAGGTATGCGGGTAACGTTGGGAAGTTAGCAATAGCAAAGAGAGGAATACTAGTGAGCAAATCATAAAGCAGGGATAGTCACCACCATATATCCAGTGAAGTCTCATTGACCTGCAAGTTGCTGCAGGTTTTCAGCAATGTCTCACTGACCTGTACAACTGCAGTTCAGCGGAGCTCTCCGTAGGATGCAGTACTCTAGCTGGGGCCTCATGAGCAGAGTAGAGAGGGATGATCACCTCCTGCACTCTGCTGGCTACCCCTCTTCTTACGGAACCCAAGATGCCATTGACCTTCCAAGCTGCAAGCACACACTGCTGGCTCATGTTTAGTTTTCCATCAACCAGGACCCCTAAGCCCTTCTCAGCAGGGTTACTCACAACACGCTCTCCTAGCTTATATACATATCTGGGATTACCTTGACCAATGTGCAAAGCCTTGCACTTTGCTTTATTGAACCTCATTAGGTTCACAAGGTCTAATCATTCCATGGAAGCCATGTTTTGTTTTACCTTCACAAAGATGTTACCAGTCTTTTATAAACTCATGAAGATATTAAGTAAGAGAGTCTGTGTTCATAAGCTAGGAAGATTTCAGAACACAAAAGAATGTGTTAAAGCCATCATCTTTCTGAGAGCAGCTATACATACAATGGGCAATGTCTGGAATAGATAGGAGTATCTCTGCACTTACTAGCTGCAACTTTCTTCAGTGCTCCATAAACATTCCTCCTAAGCTTTTAATGAATTTTTACAGAGGTGTTTATATTACTAAACAGCCAAGCTGTATACCAGAAGTTTTATAACTAAGAACTGCCCTTCTAACCACTTACACTATGTTTTCCACTAAGTTCTTAAAAATTAAGTGCCTTTAAGGTCAGGTTTACTTTCAGTCCTGGAAATTTCTCTGGATGTATGTTATCTATATGTAGCAACAGGACAGCTCAATACAAAGGAAAAGGAATTACAACAAAGGTGCCATGACAAGAGAACAAGCACAGTAAAGTGATGGTATAAATGAATGGAAAAAGACTCACCCATATCAGATTTTAGGTTCGTAAGGGAAAGCTTCACCAAGGAGAGACCTCCAGGAAGAGATCTTCCTCTAGTACCAGTCAGCCCTTAAATGGGGTCTAGGAGAGGTGCAGCCAGGTTCCATCCCTTCCGGTCACACAGCTGATTTGCCTTCACCTGTGTTCCCAGAGCTGACCTGGTCCTTTCCCCAGGTGCTCAATCAGTTGTTCAGGCCCTGACTCAACAGTTACCATACACCTTCAGTTCCTTAGCAAGCTGATTCCCAAATGTGATATTCTTAAAGCCATAGGGGAGCACAGTTCAACACAACTGTGTTTTCATTACAGCTTTGGGGTTTTCACACTCCAGTGCAAACAAAGTCTGGCTTGCAGTGTCCAATGGGATGCAAAAGAAAACATCCTTCCAATTTAAAACTGTACAGTGTTTATCCTTCTCTTTAATAGTTGTCAGGAGGATATGTGGGTTTTCCATAATGGGACATATTTCCATCACAATTTGACCTATACCCCTTCAATCCTGAAAAAACTAATAATCTCTGGAGTGAGGCTTTCTGACTGGCAGAAGTGCAGTACTGCATCGTGAACAGCAATCTTGTAATAGCCCTTTAGTCACAAACTTAACAATCAGTGGCTGAGTTCCTCTCCTATCTTCCATTCTTATGAGGTACTGCGTTTGACTTGCAGGCTTAGCTTCTGTCTTTAGAGGTATTCAAACCATTTCAGCTGCTTTGGATCATTCTGGAATTTCAGTAGACAACCCCAGAAGATTTACAGCAGACAGTACTTCATAGGGGTCCACTATTATTTTATCAGCAGATATTTGAGCAACACAAGAGGTTTAATTGTACCTCTCATAGTACCCAAAGAAGCCATTTCTTCCGTGACATTACATTCTTTATCTACACCTCTAAAGCAAATGGTAAGTTGAGCACTATCTGTAGCATCAGCAGTCCCATCTAACACCACGGCATAATACTAGAAATTAGAGTCCACAGGAGTCAGTATTGAGGGTAGCCCTGTTTGATATCTTTATTGATGATCTGGATGAGGGGATTGAGAGCACACTCAGTAAGTCTGTGGGTGACACCAAGTTGGGAGGAGGCGTTGATCAGCTTGAGGGCAAGAAGGCCCTACAGAGGGATCTGGATAGGCTGGATCACTGGACTGAGGCCAATTGGAAGATGTCCAACAAGACCAAGTGCCGGGTCCTGTACATCAGTCACAACACCCCTATGCAGCACCACAGGCCTGGGGCAAGCTGAGTGCAGGAAAACGATCTGGTGGTGGAAGTTGACAGCCAGCTGAACGTGAGGCAGCCAGGTGGCCAAGAGGGCAAATGGCATCCTGACTTGCAGCCAGCAGGAGCACGGAGGTGATCATCCCCCTGTAGCCAGCTCCGGTGAGGCCGTGCCTCAAATACTATCTCGACCTCGAGGCCCTGGAATGTGCCTGTGGAAGGGCAGCGGAACTGGTGGTGGGCCTGGAGCACAGTCGTGAGGAGAGGCAAGTGGGACTGTTCAGTCCGGAGGAGGCTCGGGGGAGCCCTCCTCATTCCCTATAACTCGCTGAAAGAAGGTTGTAGTGAGGTGGGGGTTGGCCTCTTCTCTCAGGTAACAGCAATGGGATGAGAGGGAACGGACTCAAGTTATGCCAGGGGAGGTCCCCATTGGATACTGGGAAGAACATCTTTGCACAAAGAGCGGTCGGGCACTGGCACAGGCTGCCTGTGGAGCTGGGGGAGTCACTGTCCCTGGAGGTGTTCAAGAACCATGGGGATGTTGCACTGAGGGGCTGCGGGCAGTGGGCAGCTGGTGGGGGGGGTGGACGATGGGACTTGGTGGTCTTAGGGGTCTTTGCCCACCATAATGGTTCTGGGATTCTATGAATCGAGCCATTAATTGTAACGAGAGGTAATCAGCAGCAAACAACCAAAAAGTCAAGTCTCGAGAACATGATGGAAACACGTAAACGCTTGATTGGGATACTGATGGAGCCACAGGCCTGGTAGCATTCAGGTGGTGACAGGAGGGTGGTTGTGACGCCCAGTGCCTTCAGCAGCGCCAGCACGTTGGGTTACAGCAGGGCTGCATCTGGCAACAAACTTTTCACTCTGTGCTGGCTGCAAGAGCTGCCGCTCTCCTGCTTGGGTGCCCCGGGCCACACCCTCACCCCCTGTGAGGCTTGATGATGTCACAGAGGGTGGCACGGAACGGCCATTTTGACCCACAGGGTGTGGAGCAGAGCTAAGGCTGAGGGGCTCGGGCCGAACTCAGTCTGACCTGGTGAGGTGAGCAGGGAGGAAGGGGCTACCTGAGGCTGCCGAGGGAGGAGGAGGGGGCCCCAGCACCTGGGGGCCTGAGCTGCGAACTTACCCTCATCCCGCTTCTCCCATAGGTTGGCACAGGAGCGTGTGGAGGAGAAAGCCCAGTGCTACTGGGACAGAGACTCTGCGAGTGCTCACCGTCGACGTGCACCACGTCCATGGGGACAAAGAAGCCTGCTGGCTCATGGGAGCCGGGTGAAAGTAAATTATCCCTGCGCGCAGCTCCTCGTCACCAGGCAGAGGAGTTCTGGGGGTCTGCCTGCAGTGGAGAGGGGAGGCGAGGGCATGCAGGGGCACCCCAGCTGCCATGGGCAGGGCCCCTCTGCTCCTTAGCCAGGGCGGCCGCTGTTGAGCTGTGGCTGCCTGCTGGCACCGCTGGGCCTGCAGTGCTCCTTCCCCTCCAGGCCTCTGGCCCCCCTCAGCTGGCACTGCCGGCACAGAGTAGGCCCCTGGGACAGCCCTCGAGGGCACCTGGCTCTACAAGGCACTCACTGCTATTACTCTCTCCTCTCTAGAATGCGTGCTGTGCGCCCAGGGAGAGGTTGACCCATGCATCTATGGGCGCAAATGGATCATCAAGGGGGTCTATTTCCATGAGTTTTGTGTGGTGAGTTCCCTCACGGCTCCTTCAACCATCCTCCAAGGAATGGATCCCTCCTTTCTGCCCTAACAAGATCCCACTCTTCTCCCACAAAGGTATTTTCTGGCGGCCTTCTTCAACAGGCAAGAACACAGGAGGGAAAAGAAAATTTAAGCCTCCCTGACATTATACTTGCAATCAAGCAGGCTGAGCAGACGGTGAGGACTTGACCCGAACAGGGAGCTTTGTGCCAGGAGAGGCTCAGTGAGCTTAGCCTGGTCCAAAGAAAGCAATCCCAGCCCTTCCAACCAGTTCCAGGAGGAGCTTGCAGACGAGCCCTGTTCACCAGGCAGCTCCGCAGGGTACCACCCAGCCCTGCCCGCATCCTGTGCCCTGCCCAGTGGTGCGCGGCCTGCTGCATAGGCCCTGAGTCTGCCACTGATGGGGGCTGCTCTGCTCTTTCCAGCACTGCTTCGTCTGTGACAAGAGGGGAGCCTTCATCACCTGCGCAGAGACAGGCTGTGATCGCAGCTTCCATCTCCCCTGTGCTTCAGAGGGTGAATGTGTCACCCAGTACTTTGAAGAGTTCAGGTAAGGACTGCCAGCCCTTGCCTGTGGGCTTCTAACCCCTGCTGTCAGCACCGGCCAAAGAAGTGAGGAATATGCTGTGACACCACCCAGCAGCCGGACAGAGCCAGAGCCAAGGCCTGGGGCTCCTTCCTGTTCCTCTGCTCTCCTCACAGTGCTTGTCACCTTGCCCCTCTCTCCCATCTTCCCCCAGGTGCTTCTGCTGGGAGCACCGCCAGCAGCAGGCAGTGGGGGCAGTGCCAGCGCAGGACACGCCCTGCATCATCTGCATGGACTCTGTGGGGGACAGCACTTCATACAGCACCATGGTGTGCCCATCCTGCCAATGCGCCTGGTTCCACCGGACCTGCATCCAGGTAGAAGTCCTCCCCTTGCCCAGTGGGCACAGCAGGCGCTCAGCAGCATCAGGCCCCGCTCACATTCACACTGCTTGTGTTTCTGCTGCAGAGACTGGCCCTGTATGCAGGCATTATTTTGCACTGTCCCCACTGCAAAGATGAAGATGAATTTTTTGATGACATGGCCGCCATGGGGATCCATATCCCACACAGGTTGGTATCCCACTCCTGGTTCTCCAGGTGTGAGGGCACAAGAGCTGTGCCTGCCCAGGGACTGCCTGGGCAGGCCTGGCTCTTTGCTGCCTCTGGTGAGCGCTGGCCTCAGCTTCACACAGAAGACAGAAATGGGCTTGGGCTGGAAGAGTAGGGATGGCCTGGGTCCATCTTACCACAGAGGAAGTGGGTGCTCATCAGATTCCTTCCATTCTCTGGCAGAGGACCAATGTGGGACAGCAACTTATATGCACAGAAGGGAGACAAGAGCAAGTGCTGCAGTGCCAGTGAGTGCCGTTACCCACACGGCAGGGAGCAGGCAGGAGAGGGGTGAGTTACCTCAGAAGCCCTCTGGGGCTCTGTGTCGGATTGCAGCGTCACTGCAGGCTGGGGGAGGGCACAGACTGAGCACCAGAGCTGTGCCAGGCACTCCCTGGCTCAGGTCACATAGCCATCACAGACACAACTCGTTTGTTTCCCTAGGCCCTGGGAACTGCTCCTCTGCAGCTCCTGCGCTGTGCAAGGCACCCATCGACGCTGTTCCAATTTGAGACAGACCACAACCACGTGGGAGTGCAACACCTGTGCTGGAGAGGGCACCTGTAAGAATCAAACAGCCATGTGCCGCTGGGCTGAGGCCTGGTGAGGCCTTGCTGAAGTCTCTTTGGCCCTGGAGGGATGGGAATCTCTCCCACCCCAGGGCTGGAGTTCCATTTCCATCCTGCTCACCTTCCTGCCTCCCCTCACAGCCTCCAGCTGCAATGTGGACAGTGCTGGCCCCAGCACCACCATCCAGCTGGGACTGGGGTCTTTCCAAAGCCCCACAGCGTCGGAGAGAAGAAGTAGCTGCAGTCTCACCAGCCAGGCATCATCAAGGCCATCTCAAAGTTCCAAGGTGTCTGAGAGCAGCGTCCTGCCCAGCCAGCGCAGGACAGAATGGAGGAGAATCTGCTTGCGTTTACATCGCAATGACGACGTGAGCGATGAGCCCCAGGGATGCTGCGGGAGTGTTGAGAGCAGTGCCTCGAACTCTGCCAGCCAGGGGACATCACAGTCTTCAAGGCACTCCCCAGCAGTCGGTTACAGCCATGGGAGCCGGCCTGGGCAGCGAGGACCAGCCCAGGAGCGAAGCCTCTCCCGGGTACCGCGTCGGGCCCGGAATACCAACCACCAGCCCCACTGATGCCACAGGAGCAGCCACGTGCAAGCTCCTGCCTGTTTCCACCGGGCCTGCATCCAGGTAGGAGCCCTCCCCTTACCCACTGGGGTTGGCAGGCGCTCATCAGCACCAGATCCTGCTCACGCTGCTTGTATTTCTGCTGCAGGACCAGGTCATGTGCACAGGGATTTATTGCTCCCAGTGCCCTCACTGCAGAGACAGAGACTGGTTCATTCCAGACATGCTCACTACGGGAATCCAAATTCACATTCAGGTTGGTGTCTTTCAGCCAGCTCTTGATATGTGAGGGCACAGGAGCTGTGCCTGCCCAGCGACTGCCCCAGCAAGCCTGGCCCTTTGCAGCCACTGACATGGACCTCAGCATCATTGGGAAGCAGGAACTGGGGATAAGGTGGAGGGAGAGGGATACCATGGATTAGTTTTAGTCCTGGGGCAGAGAGTGCTCATCACATTACCTCCCTTCTTTGGCAGAAGACCAACATGGGAGTACAAGAATGCCTGTGCATCCCTGGGAGTTAGGTACAGGAGCTGCGATGCCAGTGATTGCCGTTACCCACATGGCAGTGAGAAGGAACAAGGAGAGGGGTGAGTTACCTCAGCAGTCCTCTGGGACTTTGCGTGGGATCACAGCCTAGCCACAGGCTGGAGGAACAGGGACTGAGCCCCAGAGCTGTGCCAGGCACTCCCTGGCTCATGTCACCTTTGTCATCATGGCCACAACCCGCTGGTTTCCCCAGGCCCGGGGAACTGCTCCTCTGCAGCTCCTGTGCTGGGCTGGGGTCAGTTGAGTCCTGGCAGCGGGTGCTCAGGGTGGCCTTGCTCAAGTCCCTTTGGTCCAGGAGGGATGGAGCCTGTCCCACCCCAGGGCTGGATTTCTGTCCTGTTCACCTTCCTGCCTCCCCTTATAGCCTCCAGCACCAATATGGACAACACTGGCCGCAGCACTACCATCCAGCACGGACTGGAGCCATCCCAAGGCCCTGCAGGACTGGAGAACAGCAGCTCCAGCACCACCAGCCAGGCACCATCGGGGCCAGATCACAGTTCCAGGGTGCCTGATAGCAGGTTCAGGCTACCAGGGTGGGCCCAGACTCGAAGCCGCTCTCCTCTCAAACATCAGGCTGCAGAGTCCCAGAGCCAGCCCCAAAGACACCGTGGGTACCACGTCAGGCCCAGAATACAAACCACTGGCCTCACTGATGCTATAGCAGTGGCCGTGTGCAACCCCACGTGTTGGCTACAGTCATCATGTCACCACAATAAATCTGAGAGTTCCTTCATGCCACTGTCATAGCTTTTTGTTCTTCTTTGCCTTTCCCGAGGTGGGCAACTTTAGGGGCTGGAACCACGGGGATCCCTTCCCCCCAGCA
Organism: Phasianus colchicus; assembly: GCF_987193195.1. Lineage (NCBI taxonomy): Eukaryota > Metazoa > Chordata > Aves > Galliformes > Phasianidae > Phasianus > Phasianus colchicus. The sequence goes on along the minus strand of NC_143438.1, from coordinate 21,432,500 downwards.
CCCACCCCATTCCTTCCTCCCTGTGGCACGGTTCAGGCTGAGATGGGTTCTGGCCCCAACTCCAGCAGGGTGCAACGTTTCCAACGTGCAACATAGTGGAGGCTGGACTGGCAGCTGCAGCCCTGTTCTGGGGGTGTATCTGACATCTTGGGGATGTTGCTGTGTTTGGTCACACAGGCAGCTCCGGAGCTGCTGCTGGCTGTGGGTTGGCCTGGACTTTGGCTTTCCTCCTGCATTTGGGCAGTGCCACAGATCTGTTTCCATTGCTTGTAAGCATGATGCCCACCCTAAATTTACTTGGTCCAATTGTCTAGGATAATATCCTGTTGGTCTGTTCCTGGATCCAATGTGTTCTATTAACTCTCCCAGTGCAGTGTGACATCTTTCATGCACATAGAACTCAAAAGACTTTTCCAAACTGGGCAGCTCTAGAGCAGGAGTAGAGATCAGACCTGCTCTTAGTTGAATAAACCCTGTTTGGCATTCTGGTTTCCAGTTTGAAATTTCTCCTTCTCCTTTCACAACTTCAATATTCCATGATCCTCGATCAGTCCACAGTTTGGTATCCATAATCTACAGCATCCTGCCATACCTAACGAAACTTGCATTTCCTGTTTTGACTTTGGCTTTGGTATTTGACGTACGGACTCCTTGCACTCACCCCCAGGCTTCAGTATCTCCAAGGGATGGTAAAACCAACATAAGTCACAGACTGACAAGCTATTGGTGCTTTCTTCTTGGAAAATTCGTGAGACTTGTTGTCAGTTGTGTTAATTCCTCCCTTGTATCAGCACCATAAGTAATTCATTCACACGCTGACACAATGTAGCTTCCGGCTGTTTGTGCTGCCATCCCACCTGTAGCAATTGGACAGATCAATACAACAGGAAAGGCATTACAACAAAGATGTGATGACAAAAGGCCTGGCACAATAGAGAAGTGCTATAAAGGAAGGGAAGAAAATGGCTCATCTGTATCAGGTTACAGGTTTGCAGGAGAAAGCTTCACCAAGGAAGGACTTCCACTGGGGATCCTTCCCAGTGGCTGTCAGCCCTTAAATGAAGTCTAAGAGAGGCACAGCCAGGCTCTACGCCTTCCAGTCACACAGTTGAATTGCCTTCACCTGTGTTCCCAGGGCTGACCTGGTCCTTTCTCCGGGTGCTCAACCAGTGGTTCAGGCTGTGACTTAACAGTTACCATACACCACTGAAGCAAATCTCATAGACTACTGTACTTCAGTATTGTTCCTAAATTATTCTACAGGGAGGGATTTTCATCACAATGGAGCCAGCTGCTCTCCTGTGAGATGCAGCTTTGGTTTCTGATCACAAATCTCAGTAGTCACAGAATCACAGAATCCCAGAATCACAGAATGGCAAGGGTTGGAAGTGGACCTCGAGGATCATGAATCTCCAACCCCCCTGCTACATGCAGGGCCACCAACCTCCTCATCTAATACTAGACCAGGCTGCCCAAGGCCCCATCCAACCTGGCCTTGAACACCTTCAGAGACGGGGCATCCACAAGCTCTCTGAGCAGCCTGTTCCAGCACCTCACCACTCTCATAGTAAAAAACTTCCCCCTGACATACAACCTAAATCTTCCCTTCCTCAACTTAAAACCATTTTCCCTTGTCCTGCTGTTATCTACCCTTGCAAAGAGTTGATTCCCTCCTATTTACAGGCTCCCTTTAGGTACTGAAAGGCTGCAATGAGGTCACCCCGCAGCCGCCTTTTCTCCAGGCTGAACAAGCCCAGCTCCCTCAGCCTGTCTTCGTAGGGGAGGTGCTCCAGTCCCCTGATGATCTCTGTGGCTCTCCTCTGGACCCTCTCCAGCAGCTTTCTGTCTTTTTTGTACTGGCGGCTCCAGACCTGGACACAGTACTCCAGATGGGGTCTCACAAGAGCAGAGTAGAGGGGGAGTCAAGATTTTAAAGTATAGAAATCACAAGTTTTTAATGGATGTAGAGAATTAGATATATATTGATTAGTTTCAAAGTGCATAGCAATAGTTATGCAATGAACCCTTCAAGATTAGTCACTCAGGAGAAAGTAACTAATTGTCCAACTGTGGGGGAAGTGAAAGCAAGCGACCTGTACCTGTTCCTACTCTTCTTTCCCTCTGCACTCAAGTGTCAACCTTAAGGAAAGTCTGCAAGATTTTTATTTGGACTTTGCTCTCCTGCTGGGGTTTTTATTTTATTTATTTTATTATCTGCTAAGTGTCTTAAGCTTACCTTGTAAAACACACCTTTCAGTTTTAATAAATTTTTAAGATTGAAGAAGCTTTTATAATTTATTTTGGAATTAGCCATGACTAACATTTTCAGTAATATTTGCCTAAATATTGCTTTCCATATTCAGTTTCTGAGGAAGCGTTGGCTGTGGAGTTCAGTAACTCTGAACATCCTTTCCATTATTATAAAAGGAGATGGTACTGCAGATACAAAGTTGTCTTTTTTGGATATTTAGATTTTTGAAAATATACTGTAAAAAAACCAACCGATTGCAGACTCATCATTGAAATTATACAATCAGAGTAGGTGGTGTTGATGCATGCGTCATCCTCTTTTGATCACATTCCTTCCAAGACTCCTTAAATTTCAGTCCTCTTACTAAAATTCAGGGATGAATCCCTGTTCTACTAAGTCAACAGCAAAAAACAAACAAACAAAAAAACTACTCAGATGTTTTCATGTTAAAATCAGAGGTGTTCTCCTGTGAGTGTGCTCAAAATGTAGTGTAATTTAATATTGTAAACTCAACATTGACATAAATGCTATAAGCCTACCTATTCATTTAACAGCTGATGTCAACATCACAGCATATGAAATTTAGGGAAATATATAGAGATATTTAAATGCCTTTCATTGCAGTAATTGTACCAAAAAGAACAAATTGAAGCTGCACATTCTGATATCCGGCCATGTTCATGACACTGGCATATGAATGACATAACGTAAGATGACATATCATAGGTTATTACTGGTTTACTGACTCAGACAAATAGAGAGGATAATAATTACAAAAAATGATGACTCAGAGAGAAGAGAGGAACAATAAACCTAAACAGATAGATAAATGTTTTTTTTTCTTAAGAGACATTATCATGGTTTAGCTCATACGTGTCCAACATTTTGGCTTGCCTGGATGGCACTGAGTGAAGAATTGCCTTGGACTGCATATGAAATACATAATAAAGTTCATTTATATAAGCAAAAAAATCTTTTTTTTAATAATTTTTATTAAAAAATATATGTTAATCAAGTACCAAAAAAGTTCCTGGCGCAGCACATATGCATCTGGTTCTCATGGGACTGAGTTCAGGTAGGAGCCCTCCTCTCATCCTGCGGCATGGCAGCACACAGAAGCACCATGCACTGCTTACATTCTCTCTGTGTGTTTCTGCTGCAGGGATGCCCCTGAACAGTGGCATCTCTGCTTCCAGTGCCTCCTCTGCAGAAACAAGGAGTGATTTTTTTTCAGAAATGTTCACCATGGGGATGCAAATCCCACTCAGGTTGGTGTCCATCTGTCAGCTCTGGAGATTTGAGGCCACAAGAGCTGTGTCTGCCCAGGGACTGCTCCGACAGGCCTAGCCCTATGGTGTCTTTGCGAGTTGGCCTCATCTTTATGGAGAAGCTGGAAACAGGATCTGGGTGGAAGGGCACGGATGCCTTGGATTGGCCTTAGTCCAGGAAGTGTGTCTTTCTGACCTTCCTGCCACCAATACATGCTCCAGAGCCAACTCATATCTCATTGACCCCAGCACTGCCAGCAGGGAATAGGGCCATCCCATGGTCCTTTGGCAACAGAGAGTAGCAGCTCCAGCTGCCAGCTGGGCAGCACTGGGGCCAGCTCACAGTTCTGGGGTGCCTGAGGGCAGCCTGGTACCTGGCCAGTCCAGCCAGACTGAGACAGACCAGAGAACAATCCACTCTCATTTACATTGGGATGAAGATATCTATAACCAGCTCTGAGGATGTCATGGGAACAGCTGTGTTGCAGTCCTATGGGGTGCTGCTGAGAGATTCTACTTTGAGGATGCTGCCAGCCTGGGAATGCCTCAGATCATCAAGCACATGAACCACTAATTTCTGACCCGAAATCAGTTTTTATGCCTCCTGTATGAGCAACACCATTACAGCCACTGCTCGTAAACATGATGGCCACCCTCAGTCCAATTTTCTAGAGAAATGTCCCATTTGTCTCTTCCATGATCTGATGTGTTGTTCAAAATGACAACTTTTATGAATGTATCATTCAAAAGTCTTTTCCAGATTAGGAAGTCCAGGAGCAGACATCAGAGCAGCTTTCAGTTGAATGAAGACAGTGCAGTATTTTGGGTTCCATTCCAAAATATCTCCTTCTCCTTTAACAGCTTCATATAGTGGTTTCATGGTCAGTCCATCATTTGGTATCCATAATCTACACCATAATCTACATCCATACCTGAAAAATCTCATAGTTCCTGTTCCAGCTTCAGCACTTGTATTTGATATATCATCTCTTTTTGCTCGACCTGCAGGCTGAGAATGATGGTAAAGCCCAGGTAAATCACAGCCCAACAAGCTACGTGTGCCTTCTTCTTGATTGCAGTGTATTCAACAGAGTTAAAAAATGTAGATTTATTGTCAATTATATTATTTCCTTCTGTGTCAGAGCAACTATAAGATCATCTACATATTGCAGCTTCCAGGTGTTCCTGCTGCCATCCTTCCAGTTCCTTAGAAAGCTGATTCCCAAATATAGTCAGGCTATTTTTAAAGCTCTGAGGGAGCATAATCCAACATAACTCTATTTTCCTTTCAATTTTGGAGTTTTCCCATGCAAATGCAAAGTCTGGCTTGCAGTGTTCCATGGGATGCTAAAGAAGGCATCCTACGTGTGGGCTGACGGTTGGAAGTGCTTGGAATAGCTTCACTGAAATCCAGACTCATTAAACATCTATTTTTGCTTGTATTTTTATATACAAAAAATATACATAATATACTAGCACATAACAAGTATATACAAGTAGTATTTATAAATGACTATTGAGAGGAAAATGAAACACTGAAATCTTTTAAAAGAGATCAGCATTAATTCTGATTTATTTATTTATTTATTTATTTATTTATTTATTGTATTCAGTTGGGTAATTGCAAACATAACAGAAAAAAAAAACAACAAACAAAGCACAAACACAACAAAACAACAAAAAACAACCTGGTGATCTGTTAATGAACTCTGAATCCTGAAACCAATGCCAAGCAAAGGGCCACTGTCTAATCAACCCAGCTAAAGGACTTGGAGCTTTCAGCTACTTTCAAAGGCAGAAGAGGTCAGCAAGTGCACAGAAACATGCAGCTTCAACTCTATTGGCATAATGAGCTAAAACACTGCTTCTGTCTTTAGTAAATAAACACATTAGTGCGAAAGTAAGTAAATTAAGTGCAATTTCAGCACAGAAGCATGATTGAAGCAGTTACAAGTTTTCATAAATATTCTGTGTCTCGCTTATAAGAAACAACTCATAATACCAAAGATGTATATAGCAGAACAGCTAATATTTTAAAAAACTGAGTTGTGAAAATCTGGATATTTAATTATTTTTTCAGCAGAATTTGATTTATCTTTGGAAGTTAACCAGTAGACTTATAAAAAATGCTATGTTTTCCAGAATCTCATCTATTACTTTTGTTAGAAAAATTGTCTAAGGAATTAAGCAACTTTTGGGCTTCTGAAGTAGATTGATTCTTTTTTTAAAAAAGAAAGAAAGAAAGAAAGAAAGAAAAACTAACTAATTAACTAAAGCAGGACAAGATGTGTAATAAAGGCAACATTTTCTAATTTATTTTGTATTTAAGCCCATTTCATTTATAGCAGTGTTTTGAACAGAGAAAGATGAAGTAGCAAAAAGAGCAAATAAATTCACACAAAACTGATGACAATCTCGAAGAACCAGTTTAAAATAAACTCACTGCCATTCAAAAATTAGGTGTACCCTCAATGCAATGAAATTATGAACATTATACAGGTATAATAGATGAATACATAAGAAGTAAATAATTTTAGTTTTCCCAGTATGTACTCTTAGGTGTTCTAAAGTCCTGCTATGAACTGAGTTAGGAACCTGTTTTGCACAGAGGCTATTCATACACAGGGAATGAGAAAGAACAGAGTACGATCACCTTCCTAAAATGCTAAATTGATGCGAAATGAATGTGCACAGTTGTCAGTGTCTTTTCATGGAAGTTAACTGAACCAGCTTGGAGAGACTATCCATAACCTCAATTGTTTCATTTGAGGGAAAGCTTCAAGAACAGACATGATCTGATGGTATTCAACAGCTCACTGCACTGACATGTCAATCATCTTTACTACTGACTATAAGCGAAGTGAACAAGGATGAAATAGGATAAGATTCTGCAGAATTTAGAGTTAGGGACAGGAAAAGTGCTTGCATGAGAAATTAATACATCCACATGATGGTACACTGCTGTGTCTCTCAGATATGATGTTCTGAAATTGGTCTCCTCTTATGGGATGACTTGGTGAGTGATGATCTTAGGTACAGAAAAATATTTATTTTCACAGTTTTCCACACATTTGCATGCTAAAATTGAACAGATCCTGACTAGAGTCCTTACCAAACTAAGTATGCTGGTACATCTTTAAAATCTAAGTCAGAGAATGTATTTGAAATCTGAATTTCATTACTTGTTGGAGCCATTTTACTATGCATCTTTTATTCTTGACAGTATGAACACATAAAGCCTTTTCCCTTCAGTGCAGTACCAGAATTTTATTCAAAGATGATATTTTTTATTTATTACTCTTGTTCAGAGGGAAAAAAATAAACTTTTAATTCAAGCTTCTAAAGTGCTGCATGACTACTTAGCTAACACCACACAAGGGAATAGTAATCTCCATCGAGCGAAGCAAAAATGACTGAGACTATCTAAAAAGTGTTACAAGAGATTTAAATAAAAAATAAAAGTACACTGTTTTCTGGCAGATATCATTGTGCATGGTGGTGACATCCAGTACTGACTTAAGAAGTAGATCAAGTACTTTGTGTTGACTACATATTATGCAGTATTCAGCATTTTGTTCCCTATAGACGCTTTTTCCTCCTTTGCTGTCAATATTTTGTTTTGTATGGTGTTTTCTATGAAATTTTGACAGAAACTATTTGCCAGAATTTCATTTTGCTCTTTTCTCTCACTGTTTTACAACCAAACCATGTGACATGGACATGCTAAGGAAGATTGCACTCTGGGTGTTTGTTCAGTACTGACTGCAGGCTATGCGGCAAGCTGTACTACTGGCCAAAATGTAGGCTGCATTTTTTCACTACTTTTCCACTACAGAGATATTGGTTTTTGGTATGTATAGTATTTTTTTCTCATTTTTGTACATGTAGTATCTCTTATCACATTAAGTTTGTTTTTTAGAGGATCTGCTATTGTCATTCACACAAAAAAAAATCAATTGCATTTTTGGTTGTGCTTCTTCAGATTAAGTTTATAGGAGCAGCAAAATCTAGCAGCATGGAAGGAATGCAAAGCATTTTCAACTCTGCAGCCCTAGGTTTTGTTACAAGGCAGAAAAACAATAAATATATTCTCTGAGCAAGATGTTCAATAACCACTTCAGGCGCCCTCAAGCTCTATCCAAAGCAGAAAAATACGAATAAGTAGGTGAATACTGCATCATCAGAGAGAGCATAAACCACTATGTATGACATGATGTCTATGTGTTTATTTGTGGGTTGCTCCGAAAGTAATGCATTCTATTTATTTCCATGGAAACAACAATGATGATAGAGAAAATTCTCAGCTACAAAATGCTCTTTAACAGTCACAGTCATTAGCTATATGTTTTTGCTAGCAATGAAAACAAACCTGCATGTTGTGCTTGTAAAAATCTGCACCAGTGGAGGCAATCTGCTTGCACAAGAATATATGTAGTAAAAATCATTATATAGGTATGTGTCCAAACTTCATTTCAGAAATTAATCATGAGATTTTTGAAAATATTTGAGTTGTTAATGATTTCTTTCCCTCTATCTGAAGAACATAAGACAAAAGTTGTTCAAGAGTATCTTTTCCGTTCAATTGTGTCTGTGCTATGCCTGAGAGTTAGCTCAACAGAAAATAGAATAAGTTTAGAATAAATGTACTTAACAAATAAATTTAAATAAAAAAAATAGGCAGTGGAAATGCAAGGGGAAGGCTGGATTTTGTCCTCTCAGTTTTTAGGTCAACAGATAAAATCAGTTCTACTAGACAGAGGTCTAAATGCCAGACGACTTGAACAAATGCTCTCGTTCTCTGGAGTAATGATATTCTGACAGCAAAGCTCCCAATTCCTTTAGGCCCATGTTGCATGCAGGGAACATGATAAGCAGTTAACAGCCATGACTCCAATACACTGCAGTGAAGAATTTTGTTGTATGCTCTGCATGAAAGAAACATTTCTTATTATTGCTTGTCTGGCAACACTGTGAACACACTGCAGTCGGAAGTGGTGTATAAAAATATTCATTTAGAAAGCTTTACTGGGAAGTCTATCCAGCAATATACAAAAGCTAGCTCATCATACCTTTACGAAAAATGTGGGCTTCAGGGACAGCAATATCTTGACACAGGTCAGCCTGGCACTATGTTTCTGCAGGGGGATAAAATTCATCACTATTTCTTCTAATAACACAATCTTGATTTATAGGCCATTACCTGCATTTTGTTTTACGTGGGGTGGTTAGAATAGGAATTTTTTGGATGAACGATGTTTGAAACTCATGTATCAGTCATTTGTTTTGCTGTATGTAATATTCCACAATGCTCTGTAAGGCTCTCAGGTAGAATTATCAGTCATAGCTAAAATATAGATCAGAACTACTCCTGCCCCAGGCTTTTTGAAACAGAAAAATAAATGCCTCTAGCACAGACCATCCACTGTCATTTCACTCCCAATATACCCCCAGATTCTTGGAAAGCAAAGCAATTTTCTCCCAGGAGAACCATCGGGGTAGCATCTTTGAACTGAGACAAACTGAGACTGTTTCAAATGGAAGCAGCAGGGCAGGCAAGCCAACCCCAAAATAACCGGTCCCTTCAATCATGAGGTTCGTGCAACAATGGTGAAAAGCAAACACAGACATATAAATGTAAATACACCATACAGAAATAATCTATCTTCAATGCCACCCTAACTGGCTGCAGATGAATATTCCCATCAGTACACCTAGATTCTGGATGCCTCATTTCATTATTCTCAACTTCAACAGTTTTCCCATCTTAATAAGTTCTCTGTTCCAGACTATATATCTTCAAGCAGAAATCTTTTTTTTTTCCTTTTTTTTTTTTTTTTTTTTTTTCGTGTAATGGAACAAAACACTTAGATCTATCAAACAAACACTATAGTAAAGATGATGTATTGAAGCATTTCAGTACAAGGATAAAAGCAATCAAGTTTTGACACAAGTGTACAGAATTTGTTGCTCTGCTGTGACTTTTGCTTTCTCTAAAATCTTGTCAGTGGTTTAACCTCTTTATTCAAACCAAGTTTTTAATTTTACCTTATGATGTTTAATATAAAACGGTATCAATAGAGGTTCTGTAAGAAGGTGTGGATCTGAATAAAGTTGTGTTTATAAGCATACCTTCTAACATAAGGATTTTATTTTTATGGTATTCCTAGAATATTCTAAATAAAACAAATGGAGTTATTTGTGTCTATGAACAAGATTTTCTCTACCTCTTAAAGGTACTTAAAGAAGTACTTTAATGTGCCCATACTTAGCTGGATTATATGACTATTGCGGTAAGTATGTTGGTGTGAATTCAGCATAAGTAAATAAAAGTTGTTAACTCAGTTTTTGTCATGTTTGCACATCACATGGACAGAACTAATAAAATGCTCTAAGTTAGATATAAACTTCTATTACCTGATAAATTTTAAGTACAGGAAGAAAACATTTCATTGACCAACAAATACACAGCTCACTGCAACCATCAGTCCTCCACAAAATCTTACTGCATTATCAGTGAACTCATATTAAATATAAGTAGAATACAACCTTTGTTCTACAAAAGAACAATAAGAATTGCAAACATACATGTAATTGCACATATATACAGATGCAAAGAACTTAATTAAGCCAATTATATTTCAAATTGCCTATTTATTTTATAGTAATCTATATGATTGCACCATATTCTGTTAAATTACACATATGGCATTTTTTCTCAGCAGACAGCATTTAGAGTTTCTGTATTAAAATCATTCCATTTTTACATAGACTTTATAAAAAATTATCAGGTAATATACTTAACAGCAGTTCCTTTACAAGTTTAGGTACTAGAACCAGGAACAGCAACTCTAATAAATCTACTCACTAATTTATTGGTAAGAGGTAAATGTCATTTGGTTACAGATGACATTTCTGAAGAACATGAATAATTTATTTGCTTATTACATGGGTAGTGGAGAATTGTGTTTCGTACGCTTAAGGTATTAATTTCCTTTCTTTCAAGTTGTCACACGTGTGACAGAAGATATGATAGTTCAATGCATTCTTCTCTATTATCACTTCCAACAGTAAGTGGATTTAAACAGTTGGTTGGATTTGCTTTGGATTTTTCAAGTTTTAACATAAATAGTTGTAATCTTTAATGTCAAAGTTTTCTTTGAGCTATCCTGACAATGAATAAAGAACATAGCTAACTTAGTTTCTTAAAAGGTATTTAGTCTGCTACAATCTTGAGCATAATATGAAAGAATCTTTTGAATATCAGAACTGATGTGTTTAATAATAGTGAAATAGAATGGTTCACATTTTTATTTTGTTAAAACTGAATCTTTCATGTGGTTGCTCTGTAATTTTCAGCTCTCAGTAATTTAGTTACATAATGATTCACTTCAGAGCAATTTGAATGGGATAATATATGCTTGAGGACAGTATAGGATGAGTCAAGGTCAGCAATTCTTTGACTTCAGTTTCATAATTCAATTGTACTTTAAATTGAGTTGTGGGTTAATTTTCCTGACTGGCATTACCTACACAACTAACAAGTTAGCTGAAGAAAGTTCATGAACTATACCTGTAACTGGGTAATGGGTGAATTTCAAAGACAAAGGAGGAAATGGAGGTAAGTATTACTGGGCTGGAAATTACTTGACAGTTTCTTCATATTCCAAATTGTCAGGCATAACATTGGACCAGATTTTTTACAAATAACCATTTTATCTCATTTTTAATCTCTCTTCTCTTTGATAGAAGCCATTTCTTTTTTTCCATTTCTACTTAGCAATATTTTCCATTGTCACTTAGCAAAATTTCTTTGAGTTGAAGCAGTTTTCAAAAACAATCCCTGAAGGATTTTTGTAGACCAGTCACACTGATGTCTGTGCCCGTTAACAAGTTGCATTTCTGTGATTTACCAAAGCCTCATCTGGCATGTAAATGCAAGCATCCACAACCTCTCTGGGCAACATGTTTCAATGTCTGACTACCCATACAATAAATAATTTCTTCCTGATATCTAGTCTAAATCTACCCTCTTCCCATTTAAAGCCATTTTCCTTCATCCTGTTGCCCTTATAAAAAGTCCCTCCCGGGCTTCCCTGTATGCTCCATTCAGGTACTGGAAGGCTGCTATAAGGTCTCTTAAGAGCCTTCTCTTTTCTAGCGAGTGCTGCACCACTCATCTTGGTGTCATTGCAAACTTGCTGAGAGTGTACTCAATCCCCCTGTCCATCTCACCTACAAAGATGTTAAATAATGCTGGTCCCAGCACTGATCCCTGAAGAATGACACTCTTCACCAGTCTCTACTTTGACACTGAACCACAGACTGTAGTTCTCTGAGTGTGACCACCCAGCCTATTTCTTATCCAGCAAATGGTCCATCCATCACATCCATTTTTTTCCAATTTGGTGACCGGGATGTCATGCAGGACAGTTGTCAACCACTTTGCACAACTACATGTAGATGGTATCAGTTGCTCTTCCTTTATCCACTGACGTTGTAACTCCATCATAAAAGGACACCATGTTTGTCAGGAATGACTTACCTTTGGTGAAACCATGTTGGCTACCACCAATCACCTCACCTTTATATTCCAATCACCTCACCTTTATATTCCATGTGCCTTAGTAGGGCCTTCAGGATGATCTGCTCCATGATCTTACCAGGCACAGAGATGAAACTGACTGGCCTATAGTTCCCCAGATCTTCTTTTCTTCCCTTCTTGAAAACGGAGGCTATGTTTCCCCTTTCCCAGTGTCCTGAGACAGGTACTTTTACCTATCTTTGAACATTTTTCTTGGCTTCTGTGTGCTTTCTCTAGTTTTTCAATGGAAACAGATTGTTTTGCTGAGTAGTTGAAATGGGATGTAAGGAGAGAACTGATTTTAGGCAAAATATTTGAACATTTTGGACCAATTGGTTACACAGTGGAAGAAATAAAAGTAAGTTTCTTGCTAAAAAGCAGATATTAGGGGTTTTACTAAAGGACAGAGGAGGGATCAGTGGCAGAGATGGGAAAAGATGATGCATTCTATGGATGTATCAACATTTTTCTTTCACAACACATTTTCACTTTTATTGGACTAAGCTCTTTTTTTATTTTTTTTCCACTACTGTTAATTTTCCTCTAGTAAAATATTCAGCTACCATATACATCACTATATATGTATTTCCTACTACTAAGTGAACTATGGTATCAAGTCCATTATTACAGTTATTCCTTTACTGTGTGTATTGTGTTACACATTATCATGTTTCAAAAAATGTTTTGCTCACCTGAATATTTTCTATTTTTATTGTATAGGAAGATTTAATCACCCTGAAACAGTAAGTTACTTAATCTCTTTCTTTCAGAAGTAATTAAACCTTATCTTCCCCTTAGTTAGGCTGTTTATAGGATTTCGGTTTAAAAAAAAAAATGTCCTCAGTTTACTCATGTTTTTCTTCACATGGCTTCTATCACATCAACAAGATGACAGCTTCCTGAAGTGTCTTTGAAGTGTTAAGCTTTCCATGGTAGAAAATTTCAGCTGCTTTTTATTCAGAACAAAGAAACTCAGATTCTGGTCATCCAGAGATTCAGTATTTTCCTTCAACAGATTTATAAGCATTCCGTATTTTCAGGCCACTGAATGGTCCTTTGCTTAAAAAAGCAGAGGAATTTACTAGTGGAATTTCTACTGTTTGTTCCTTATCCCCTACGTGATTGATATAGTTGTCACCATGAAGTTATATTACTTGGTCTTTTCCTTTGATTTTTAATTGTGAAATATTTTGGATCAGGTTCCACTTCAGAAAAGTGAAAGCTGCATTTAAAGCTAACCTTTACTTTCAGAACGAGAGGAAGTGAGAATTCTAGTTCTATTTTACATAAAGCAAATCAGACAAAAATAGAGTTACATTCTATATCCAGGCAGAACACGTTTACTTCAATGAATTCTGTAGAAATAGTTGTTTAGATTGTGTCAGCTATAAGGGCATGATGATGACCTACTTCAATCTAAAAACACCAACAGTAATGTAGTAAGGATTCAAGCTGGAGAAAGAACGCAATGCTGAATACAGCCACAGTGCTATTTAAAAATTGAATTGTTTGCATTTCTAATTTCCATTTCAAATATGAACTAGTGACCTTGTATTGAAAGGCCTGATATTTCATACTGCTCTTTTTACCCAGAGAAATTTACCACTATGCCTTTATTTAAAAGTCTGTCAAGAATGGGATGCTCTTCAGCAACACAAAGGACCATACAGAGTAGTCTGCACCATCCACAGCTAACAGCACAAGATGCAAAGAGACAGACTGACCATAGCTGCCTCTCACATTCAGCATGAAGTCTTTCAAGTTGTGATAAAGTCTGACATAAAACACCTTGCACACAAGGAAAAGCTTTTCACTTTCAGAGGGCAAAAGTTTTCTTTCCCACAGAAGTAAATCACAGCAGCATCTTCTTGGCTGTCAGAATAACATAGAAGTTCACAAGACAACAAGTATCTCTTCCACACATTTAAACTGAGATATTTCTATCTGATCTTTTTTCTTACAAGGTGTTCTTTCTTTCTAAAAAATATCTTGGTAAGAGGCAGCAGTCTGAATTCAAGTCTAAAATGCTGTCCAAAGTCACGTACTTCCCATCTGATGAACTGCATCTTTGTATATACCACTTTAAAATCATGTCATTGACAAGGAAGTTGAGAAATGCAGTGTAGAAGATGAAGGCTCCTACTAGCCAAAGCATTTTTCCTTCTTCACTTTTGACTTGTGATAAATCTCAGATTGCTTAGCTGAATGTGGAATAAAACAAACAAATTGTTCATCTATGTTTTGTGTTTTACATGTAGTCTATTTTCTTTTGACTTCTTAGAGACAAGATAAACTAAGTCTGAGCAATTAAATCATATCAAATTCACCTATTCTCAAATTTAGTTAAAGTGAAAGAGTTGGAGAAGCATTAGCATATGTTCTGGTATATGTCCCACATTGCAGAAGTTTTCTCCAATGTCTTTTGAATTCTCTGAGTATTTAGTGTTGATACAAATAACAAAAAGAGTTCTGGATTCCTGTAAGTAGACACATGACCATTTTCACCTGTGGCTTTCTGTATAGTTGTTGTCCTCATTCTTGCAATCTTCACCAGAGGAATTAAAATTCTGCTACACAAGTGAGAAAATTGGAGCAACTTTTCACTAGGAAAATACAACCCAAAACTTAGTGTGGAACAAACTAAATATTATAAAAAATTCACATGTATAATCAGCAAGCCCAAAACTTAAATATACCATTGGTAGTCTGCATATTGCATCAGTGACCAGGCAGTGTAGGAGGTATCTATAATATCATCAGATGAAATTAACATTAATTGAATTAGAAACACAAATAAATAATTAGAACACTTAAAACACTTAAATAACTACTTGTAAGTATGTTCTTTTTCACTGTGTTGTTTTCTGAGTTTCATATTCTGTCCCAGTTGTATAGTACACATCACTTCTGTTTTTATTACATATAATTAAAATGGTCATAAAATAGTTCAGGTTGAAATCATAAAACTTTACAATTATAATCATAATATATTATTGAAAAATCTGTCCTGCATCACTATTTATTTTGTGGAATGTGTGGTTTATCTCTAACTGTTTTAACAATAATTGCATCTGTCTTGGATTTTTGCTTTCTATCTACTCTACTACCTTTCCATTTCTCTTTATACTTCCTATAACAAGTATTCATTTTGTAATATTGGATTCAGAAATCTTGTGCTATAAGCCAGAATTTCTCTAGCCAAATTATGTAATTTTCTATGTGATTCTACAGCACCTATGACAATGCTTAACAAGACCAAGATTATTAAAGTTACCATAGAAGCTGATTAGAATTTCATATTATTATGCATGGGCAAAATGTAAAGAATTCAGCTGTGATTAAGTCCCATTAAAATGTTTGCCCCAGAGTAAAAAGTGAAAATTGGTACATTTAGCAGCAGCTACCAATGACAAGTGTTTCCGTTTTTAAGAGAGGTGAGGTATTATTCTTAGATTCCCCTGGTATTTTTAAGATAAATTATAGTACTACAGTGCTTCGAGCATGTAGGACAAATGGGATCTAGTCCAGGTAGAAAAGAAATGAAATATGAAACAAAGGAAGTGGAATATAAAGTGAACAATACATAAATTTTAGAATCACCCAGCCCTGCAGAGCTTGGCAGACAATAGTAATTCTCTTTTATGGAAAATATTTATTAAGCAGTCCGCAAAAAAAATTGTTGCAGATTGTAACATACATGGGATTATAAAAGGAAGCTGGGAGATACCCATTTAACCTCTCACTCCAAAGTCAGTCTCCCACATCTGTGATAAAGTGCTTTGACCAGTGAGTTATTGGTTAGTCCTTGTAGAGTTTGATTTATGATTCTATCTTGGACTTGTTTTGAAAAAGTCCTTGTAATAGACTTTTCATCAAATTCAACAGAAGTGACTTCTCAATGTTCTGATGAAATTAGGAGGAGAAAATTTGTCAGGCTTTATATCCTGTGTTACTGAAATAGTAAAATATTATTAAAAGAGGGGAAAATGCATTAAATGCTCATTTGGAAAATAAGTACATGACTTGAAGTGAGTTCTAGAGGGACGTTTGTTGTTGTTTCTATTTTTAATAACACTATACAGGACATGGGAACATGGGGAAGCAGTTTTCAGATATGGTTAGAGTCTGAACTTACAGAATAATAGAATCATAGAATGGGTTGGGTTGGAAGGAACCTTTGAGACCATCTAGTTCCAACCCCCTGCTATAAGCAGGGACACCTCCCTCTACATCAGGTTGCTCAAAGCCCCATCCAGCCTGGTTTTGAATGCTTCCAGTGAGGGGGCATCCACAGCCTCTCTGGGCAACCTGCCAGTGTCTGACTACCCATACAATAAATAATTTCTTCCTGATATCTAGTCTAAAGCTACCCTCTACCCATTTAAAGCCATTTTCCCTCATCCTGTTGCCCTTATAAAAAGTCCCTCCCCAGCGTCCCTGTATGCTCCCTTCAGGTACTGGAAGGCTGCTATAAGGTTTCCTAGGAGCCTTCTCTTTTCTAGGTTAAAGAGCCCCAGCTCACTTCATCTACAAGATTTGAGAGATTTATATCCCCTTTGTGCTTACTTTGCCTTGTTTACTTCATTGACTGAGTGTTGTAGTTAAAGAATGCATTTAGTTAATACTTAAAGAATGTTTTGGTGTTACACCTTAAAAAAGCTCTCTGTCTAAAAACTGTTTTAGTAAAATCATCCATATTGGGACAGGCAAACCAGAAATAATGGATTTCTTATTAAAGGAGAAGCTCTTTTCACATATTCAACTATGAAACAATATTGAATTGTACAGCAGTAGAAATGGCATCATTGTTTCTGATTTGATACTTCATGATTAAAAAAAGTCAGAAAGAGGAAGAACATTATTTTTATTATTATCATACCATGTGTAACTGACTTACTTCTTAGAGCCAATAATCCAAATAGATCTTTTCAGAATAACTAGGGTAACTAGAGTTTAAAAACATGACCTCAGAATAATTTTCCTCCATTGTTACCATTTTCATGTTACCATCGAAAAATTATCTAGCAGAAACGTAAATGGAAAACACAAGTTTGTTCAAAAAGTGTAAATTCAAGGAAGCTGCAAATAGTAAAAAACTTGAGCTGTTTAGGAGAGCTCCAAATATGGTCTTTATGAAAGAGTCAGGATACTTCAAGCATAGCGTTATATTAGCAGGCCTACACAAGCAAATAAATAATTTGCTTAGTAAGAGGGAATTTTATTTTTGGTACACAGCTAGTATTTGACTTATGCCCCCTGAAGTCCTACTGTGAAAATTGGTTGTTACACATGTTGTACTTGAGACTTCCAAACAGGGGTTCGTTCTCAAACCAGTTCCAAAAGATGCAAATAATTACTTTTTTTGCATGGAATGTGGATATTAATTCAGTTAAGTAAAAAATGTACAACTTTTAAAATAAAGTCAAGAGCCATCTAGTTTGTTTCAAAATCATTACTGTGGAAGGTACATGTGTTTGAAGAACTGTACCATGCTTGAGAAGTACCTAGAAAAGCCTAGCAAATGCATATGACAAATCTGTTCCTATCCGGGACTTGGGGAAATAAGATGGCAATTGGTAGTTCAAATATTTGAGTACTTCACTTACTTACAGGCACCTTCTTTTTTGGCTTCCCATTAGGCTATTTAGACTCTACCACTGATTACCTATGAAGAGAAGCTGCACTACCAATGTTCTGTGAACCATTTTTTCATTTTTTTTTAATTCTTTTTTTTTTTTTTTTTTTTTTTTTAAGGTTTTGCTAGTATGTAACATCTCTCAGGCTCTGAGTGCCCCATGAGCTCTAGGAGTCCTAATACCAATGTTCTTTTTTCTCTGAGGATAGGGATGATTCAGCTGATACCCATTACCCACCAGCTATATTGCTTTATTGTATGTACTTCCAGAACAAAAAAATCAAATTTAGAAGCACCTGAAGTACAACAGCTGCTCTGAAGTAACATCTCCTTTTTTATTATGTTGGTACACTATTTCAGAAATGGATGCTTATGGTATGGCAGCATAGGCCAAACATTCCGACCAATAATCTGTTACATTTTGTTGCCATGTGACAGAGGGCAGCAGAGGGGCAGTCTGACAAAATGGCACCTGACATGGAAGTGCACATAAAGCAAAGGCAGCACTGAATTCCTCCATACAGAAAAAATGGCTCCCATTGACATTCACTGACATTTGTTGGACAATGAGAGTGGATCACCTCCACTGGTGCAGATTTTTACAAGTGCAGTATTCAGGCTTATTCATCACTCATGAAAATGCATAACTAATGGTTGTGACTCTTGAAAAAAAGTGTTTTGTATCTGAGAATTAGCTCAAGTGGTGTGATGGTGCTCTTTGTGTCTACTGTATTTTCAATGTAAATAAATAGGAGGCATTACTTTCAGAATGACCAATGTAGGAAGAGTGTATTGGATCTCCAGGACTTTCCTGTTAATTAAAGATTGTAGATAGCCTTTAGAGGAGTCACTTAGCACTAAAGTGCCGCAGGGTGACATGATGCTCACAGAAACATTCTGTTAAAATCACACAAAAAACTTCATGGCCTAAGAAGATTCTGTGTACCTATACATTAATACATTTTGCCAAGAATTGAAATTAAACAATAAGAGGATAATGAGCTCTGCTGAGAGAGACCCAATGAGCCTTAGATACAAAGATGATCTAAACTCTTATAAATATTCTTCAGAATATGTAAACTCAAATGAGGACCTGAATAAAATAAAGTAGTTTCTCCCCTGGACTTGCATTTGCAGTCAGGCTAGTAGTCACCTTGCAATTGAACGATCTCTCACCATGCTGAGATTCTCCAGGACTATGCCAAGGCACATGTGAGAATTGCATAAACCGGTGCTAGACAGTATGAACTGGCCTATGGGTAGTAACATATAATAAGTAGCCACATTTCAATTTCCTGTCAGACTTTGCTTTATTCTCAAATTCTGTCTGGGAAAGATGATTTACATTCAACAAGTAACGTGTCAGCCACTACGTCTCTGTTCTCTAGGATGTAATTTGTAAAGCCTGTTAATTCACTTGAGAAAGAATGAGTGATTCCCATACACAGCTATTTCATTTGACTGATCATTGGGATTACCCTTGCCTGTTTTTTTCTCTTCTAGTCTGTGTCAACTTAGGACATTAACTCTGGCTGTTATCACCAATCTGGTTTCCTAGATGCGCAATTCCCTAACTCACTCAAGTGGATAATTTATTCCTCCCATAATGCTGTATTTCAGTTTCAGGACAGTGATGGTTGGAGTGTAATAGTTGCCACAAGTAAAAGTAATGAACCATTTAGCAGTTACACTGGAGTCTGTTGCAGAGTATCTCATGGTGACTGTCTCTCCCTACTCATCTGTAGCAATAATCATGTAAGACAGTCTTTGAATTAGTGACACAAGTGAGTGACTTTACCAGGCATTAAAATCTATTTAAGTTACCATACAGTTTCTGGCCCTGACCTCATTAATACTGCTCATTCTTATAGACAGAGTGCCTTTAGGTAGTTCTAATTCTTTGGTGAGTATAAGATACAGGAGTGAAGAGAAAATAACTCATTTTAGTTGTGATGTGGAATACAATAACCCATCACCATAGCAAAGAGCATATTTTATTTGAAAAATACGAATAAAAGGTTTTGTCCCTTTTGTTTATTAAAGGAAAAATGTAACAATTTCTATCAGTAACACTTGCATAAGGAGGTATACTTTACATTAATCTTTTGTTAAAAAAAATATATATTTTGGAGACTTTGGAAAAATAAGGATGGCCCAATACTTGCAACACGCTCCTAATGTTCCTTAGAATGCACTGTGCCATTTATATGTACTGCAAGTACAAGGTCTTAGCACTTTATAATCCACAAAGTTACCTTAGGCAGCATAATTTCATATTCTCCTCCATGTATAGAACATTTCCTTTGTGTGAGTCTATGAGTTTGGTTAACTCCAGATCTGTCCAAGATTTTTTTTTTTTTTTTTTTCCCCTAAAGGATAATTTTACAAAGGCTTAGAGCACAGAAATTTTGCAATTCCTTTTAAATACCAGTGAGAATATTCACGTAGACATTTTCTCACATTATTCGCAATTGAAACAATAGCATCAATTAGAGCTTGAAAACAAGATGTTTACAAATAGTTTGATTTTCCACAAAGAAATGCAAAAAATAAAGTGCATAACAGTGAAATTACTTTAGACTTTTACAGTTTTCTATGTTTATGCAATAAATGGCAACACTGATAAACAAGTTATCTTCAGTGTCGGATTCTTAATCTGAAGCCAGCTGAATTACACTTCCTTTTCTTTAAAATGCATTAAATCATTTTTTACTCTTTTTGGGTTTACAATATATTTTTACATTTCCTACTTACAGAGACCATTTTCTCAGATAACATATGCTGTAAAGGATACTATCCACCCCCACCATTACAAGAAAGAGAATTTGAGGTAATGTGACAAATTAATTGTAAGTGCATGATTATTTCAATAGCTGTCACAGAATTAAAATTCTACATCTCTTAAGCATCCTTCTCTATGTGCCATTTAATGTTACTATCTATCTTCCAGCTTAAATAAAACTGGCAGTTATCAGCATTTAGTTGTTCACTGACAACAGGATTACTATTTAGGGTAATGGGAACATATCTGAGAACATGAGTATACTACAGGTCTATGAAAGCTTTAAGCAAAATCCATACAGTCAGACTTAAACATAATCCTGGTAAGATTTTCCCACAACACTGTCACTGAATTTACACTGAATTTAAATCAGCAACACTACAAAATGACTGTACCTTCCATCAAACACAGTATTAGTTTTCTTTCAGTTTAATCAGTGTGAACATAGAAACTCTCAAATATATTTTAAGTTTGTTTATAGGACATGAAAGATCAAAGGAAAATTCTGTGGGATAAAGGAAATAAATCTGAAAGTGTTCTTTTTGCATCATGAGGCCTGCTTCCGTGGCCCTGAAGATTTAGTATTCTGCTATTTTTTTTCTCATGCAAACAACACAGCACAGCAATGTGCATTTGAGTAAAAAACATTAAGCATAGCAAGCATGCAGACGCATCATGACATAAAAGCGCATTTGACGATCATTGTGGATAGGACAAACCAAACAGAACACACTGCAGCATTGCTGAAGTACAGTCTCAATAACCCTGCAGAATTTTAAGTGATTCAGAATCCCCGGGGCTTTGGGTAAAATGCTGTATAGCAGCAAGAGAGCACCAGGAATAGTGAAAAGGAGGATTCTTGATTCTGTGAGATATGACCTCCTCTTTTCATTAACTTCATCAGAACATGAGCATAAAGAGTGATTGTTTGTGTTGCCGCTGTTAACTTCTGTTGGCTTTAAGCCTGAATGTTCTATAAAGCAAATAAAAATAAAAAAATGACTGAGGTACTACTTAAAGCACAATACACATTTGATCTTCCCTGCTTTGGTGTAGAACAAGTAGGAACAGACATAAAGATAACTAACATTAGTTCTCAAAACTACTGTATAACAATGAATGCTGCTCTCTCATGTATATGCAGTACAAACTATTATGACTCATGATACTACCAGTGTTCTAAGATTTTCTTCTTAGCACTCTACTCATACTGTATAAAAACTGAGAAGTCAGAAAAAGCAAATGTAATCTAAATCAAAAGAAAATTTATCCTGATAGAAAACTTGCACTTCTAGTTGTTTTATTTGGGATGAAATCAAAACACACCCTAACTCTACCCTCAGAAAAGATACATAAACCATTCTCAGGGTAAGAACAAAGGTCACTGCTTTAAAGCAGCTGTTAAACTGTACTCTACAATGAGGATGGCCTCAGTAAATGTATTGCTAGAAGATTCTGTATTTGGCAAAAATTAAATAAAGTCTGAATATAGATTACAAAACTACTCTCAAATCATCAGTAGAACTTGTTAGGCGTTGGGTGTTTTCCCCTCTAAATTGGTTTCTGAATTTGGTTGTTGATTGAAACAGATTGAAATGAAAACAGTATGTTTAAAAATCAACTCTGGAAGTAACTGCAATTTTTTTTTTTTTTTTTAAGTGTTTGAGAAGTTTCTTTCAAAGCTACTTATTTCTCCAGAAGGCTGTGTAAACCAAAAGCAATCAGTAAGGAGTTTATTGAAAAAGAGTAAAAATTCTCAAAGTAGGACTGATCAAAAATCGGATAGAACTTACCTACTTAAACTGTAAAGAACCAAACAGACCACTTGTGTGGCTCATAGTAGGTCAGTATAAATACAGACTCAGCTTGGATGAACAAGAATTGGAATGCATTCAGAAAAGAGCAATGAAGACAGTGAAGAGCATAGAAAACAGAATTTTGAAGAGTGGCTGAAGGGAAACGGGGTTGCTTAGCCTGGAGGAGACCTCATTGCTCTCCACAACTACCTAACAGGAAGTTGTAGTGAGGAAGGTGTTGGTCTTTTTTCTCAGGTGAAAAGGGAAAGGACATGAGTTGACAGTCCCAAGTTGCATCAGAGGAGGTTTAGATTGGATGCTAGGAAGAATTTATTCACAGAAAGTATAGCTAGGCATTGCTAGGTGCTGCCCAAGGAGGTGGTAGAGTCACCATTCCCAGAGGTATTTCTGAGACATGCGGGTGTGATACTTAAGGATAGGGTTTAGTGGTGGACTTGCTTTGGTGACAACACTTAACCCGCTGATCTTGTAGGTTTTTTTCAAGTTAAATGATTCTATGGTTGTAGATAATTCTTTCCCTACCAGTCTGAATCTCTCCATACCAGTCCAAAGTAGACAAATAATACAGAGCTTCTGCCCTGAACAGCTTCTCTATGAAATGCATACCATAAAAGCCCACATCTCTAAGTATCCAATCATTTTAAAAGCAGTAGACTTTAGTAAATAGTAAACCTATTCAGTCATAATCCTTCATGGGCGTTCAAGTTGATGTTACAGCTGGAAGGATTATCGTGGTGAAAATGGGAAAAGAAACAAACAGGGAAGGAATGCTCACTTGTATCCAAAGATCTAGGTTCACAGGAAAGAATCCACAAAGGAAGAATCTCTTTCTAGAGATCCCTTCCTAGGTGGCAGTCAGCCCTTAAATGGCTGTGTGACTTCCGGTCACACAGCTGAATTGCCTTCACCTGTGCTCCCATGGCTGACTCAGCCCTTTCCTCAGGAAAAGTTCAGGCTGTGACTCAACAGTTCCCAAACAGTGGGATACTGTGTTCTCCTTGTCCTCTCATAGTATTTCATAGTATTATCAGAAGACAGAGAAACAAAAGGTTAAACTTTCAAACAAACCAAGAGGAAACATAAATCTTATAGATAATAAGCAGCCTAAAGAGCAAGTTCTGCAGTGAAAAAAAAAAAAAAAAAAAAAAAAGAAAGTACTAACACGAGATTGATTTATTTCATCCATAAGAAATCCAAAATGACACATTTTATTTCTTTCACTCTCCACTGGCTTAAGATGTTTATCTTCCCATGATGTTTGAAATAGGGAGAAAAAGTTTGTTCTGCTTAGATAGAAATTACTCTAAGACAAATTAAATATCTATATATTGAACTAAAAAGAAAGCAAGCATCATCATTTTGATCACCTTGTTTAAATCTTCTCTATTCCAGTCTTACCAACAGCAATATTTTGCTTCTAGACACACACAAAAATTGACACATTATGATTAAGAACACTGTCATAAAGTGACTGATGTAGCTCTTGGATTAAGACCAGCAAAAGACTTCAAAAGCTCAGTCTATTGCCATAAGTGAAGCACAGTGAACCGAACAACTGCATACTTTAATTGTGCTGCCATTCTTGTTTTTACTGAAAGAACCTACGCTTCATCTGCTTTGCTGCATAAAGAGTACTTCAGATTCATTTACATGAATGATGTTCCCATGAAAAGACAAAAAGCAAACACATCGAAAACAATGCTTCTTCCAGAGTGGGTCTGGGGTTATGGTCTAGCTCTGTGTTTGCACTGACAGCTAATGATGCTTTCCCTCTGATAGCTGGTTAGGGATAAAAAGATTATGAGGGACATAATGAAATGATATTTTCACATTGCAACCTGCTAATTCAAACAGATTAAACCATCAAAGGACCATTCATTTTAGAGGATAGGTGTGGATTATCCCTGCTGTTAAAGGAAAATGACTCCTAGAACTTCTCACACTGATAGTAAACCCCATTAGCTACCTTACATTGGGATCACAAGGCCTAGAGCACAGCTAGCAAGGCAACCTCAAAACCATCTGCAAATGACTTGCTCTTCCATTAGTTATCTTCCTAAACAGGCATGATCAGAAACATACTGTAGCTCAGAGATATTAAGCATATTGCAATAAAAGTGTCATTGCCCAGCTTTACTTTAGGTACTGTTACGGATACAGTACCACAGACTTTATTGAGCAATTAAAAATATACACAAGGGACAATTGCTTCTTTTCTCTGTATTTTTCAAAATTTTACTTTCTTCCAATTGGAGAACCCAGTTTCAAATACGAAAAGGGCACTTGTTCTACAGTAACTGTGTACAACTTGCTCAGTTCCAAGTACTGTATTCATATGCTGTTATCACTGTCGTCATTCTATCTCCAGCTGTTTAGGAATTTCTCTGTTCTGGGAATTACAGCTAAGTTGTTCTTTCTGATTCTATTTCCCCATAGAGTTCAGCTAGCTTCTTGAACTCAGGCCCCCAGTCTCCAAGGTAATTATAATCCTGGTCAGATTGTGTCGTGACTGAATCCAGAGAGCTGATAGATCCAGCTTCCGATCTATGACCTTCATAGGCATATGTCTGTAAGGAGTCATATGGGGGCACGCTGGGGTCCAGATCAGCCTCTGCAAGTCTTTGTTTAATGAACTCCTGAACATTTATACTGTCAAGGCTTGAAGAAGGATGAGGCCTGGGTGCAGGCTTAACTTCAGGGCGGACATCCCTCCGATACTTTAGCTCTTCTGCAGCTGATGGATTACGTAGTGCTGTGATATCAAATGCTTCTGTGTCTTCTTCTCCACCGCCCTCATCGTCATATGTCACAACATTTTCTCGGACATCTTCCTCTGAAATGATCAAAGGCTCCTTCTTGCTACGTCTTAGGGTGATGAAAAGGACCACAATTGCTAAAGAGAAAACTGCAGATTTTAGATTAGGTTTAAAGTTTACAGTTGAAGTAAGTAGATATATGCTACAGAAACAGCAGCTACTAAGTCATGAATTGAAATACTTGCAGGCTAATACTTGTATTCTGATGTTATTAAGCTGGCCTTGAACTGGAGTATCATAACATCAGGCACATACCCAATTTGGAAAACAGCCTACTTAGAGTGAGCAGTACCTTTGTTGTGTAATGTTATATGAAATTACATGAAGATAGATTACTGTATGCCCAGAAAGCATTCATGAATTCTACACAGTTGAGTTTTGACATAGCAACATGCCAAAAAGCAACAAGTAGAGATCACACAATTAAGGAGAAAGTTAATAATCTTATTGTAAAAGTACAAACTTCCAATACAGCCTGGTCTTCTAAACGGCCAGTAAAGAACACATTCCTATTTACTTTGCAGAAATTTCTACGGTTTCTTAAGCCAATAATTAAATCCAGTTATTAAGATTATTAGGAATCTCATATAGGACACAAAAATGGATAATATACTAGCAGTTAGATGAGAGAGAAATAACTAAGGCTGCATTTTTCAGATGCATTGTTAAAGGCTTTCTGAGCTTCATTAGGACTAATATTCAGCATATACATATAATTAAAATGTACAAGCTTTATTTTTTCTCTTATGAATGTTCAATCTTGTATAATAAAATACTAGATTAAAAACCAAATGTATTACTATACATTTTAAATCTTTTTTTTTTTTTTCAAAAGGAATTTCTGAAGTAAGATGTGAGAGGTGCACTTTTAGAAAATGTAGAACCTTCAGAAAAAAAATCCTCAAAATATCCTATGTGAGTCACAATGCAATTCCTACTATTTCTTTTTCCAGCTCTATTAGAATGCAGAGAGACACCTGAATAGATGAATATTACAGAGATACGTATCCAGCAAGTTTTGCCTCTGCCAAAAAAAATATTAACTAACGTGTAACATTCAAATTGGCCTGGGTTAAAAAAAAAAAAAAAAAAAAAAAAAGTGGAAAGAAAATGCACTTGCAAGGACATTTATCTAATGGAGCCATCATATTATCTCATGTATCCCTTGCCCCCCCCTTGTCCCCGAGGAGTATGTTGTGCATTGCTATCAGCTTATCTCACAAAGGTAATTAATGGCTTTTGTATAGTGCTAATGGTGCTTCTCACAGTGTAATGCATTTCAAAAAGCTTTCCTCATCATCTATCATTTTTTGCACTGTTCTAGGCATGGAATTAGCCAGTGGTTTTTTGAAATCTTTTCAAATTATAGAAAAATGATCTGCAGTGCTAATTACTTGATAACCCCTGAAAAATTATTTCTAGTGGATTCCAGATATTCATGCATGTGCTTTAAAGGCTTTTTCCCCTATTAATTTTAGCCAAACCTTTCCCCTCTAATCACAGCTATGTGTTTCTAATTACCTCCTACTACTAGGCAGCTTCTGGTTCAAAAACATATCATATATAAAAATTTCTGCCCTGTCACATTCATAGAGCCAGCAGAAGATGGCAGTACTTAATATTGAAAATGACTTACCAAGAAGAATGACAACACAGAGCAGGATTGCGATTAAAGCTCCTGTGCTCAAGCCAGCTGAGGAGAGGAAAGCTTCAGCATGGCAAGTTCTCACACGTCCATCTCTCTCACATGCACAAACTCTAACAGTGAGAGTACTGCTGCTGCTGAGAGGGGGCACTCCACCATCAGAAATCAAAATTGGGAGGTAATAGATATCTTGAGTGGTTCGACTGTATCTCCTTCGTCTTGTCAGGATACTGGCTGTGTTATCTACAATATCATAAAAAAGAACAGAATCAGAAGCAAAATGAAAAATATGATTGACCGTTTGTTTCCCATCCAGCAGAAGGACCAGACATTTTAATATTCCACAATACTAATCTGCGAAAATGCACAATCTAGATTAAAATCAAGTGAGTACCATTTGTGGTCAAAGAAGGAAAAAGAGGAGGCAGGAAAAAGTAACTAGAACTAAATAAATAAGCCTTATTTAAGCTTGTGTCTTAAAGTCAAAGTGGATTTCGACGAACATTTTGAACCCAGGTTGCAAGTGTTTTAATCCGATGATACACTGTTGGTACTATAATAGACACTTGTAAATGTGAATATCTGGAATTCTACAAATCTCTGTTGTGGAATTTTTCCACAATTTTTTGATTCTCAAAATAATGCTTAAATGTCTCTACTAAAAGTTAAAATTAAATTTTCATGCGTTAAGGTTTGTGACAGATTTTATAGATGAATTGAGCTTTCAGAAAATATCTGAAAGGACTCCTGCAGTAGGGAGATCAGGAAGAAGAGAGAGGTGGAAGGGAAGGGAGAGTAGAGTGGCAGAGAGTGCAGATACTAGATGTTTTAAACTGATGAAAATGTAAGGTAAATAAGGATGGTAAAGAGAAAGCGATGCAAAATTCTGTCACTGTTATGTTCATCTGGCATGTATTACAGCTAGTGAGAATGCTAAAGCTTACTACATGCGCATTGCAAGAGCATTTATGAGCACTAATTAGGATGGTAAACTGCCACCCATGTTTCTTCAAGTCTAAAAAATGTAAGGAGCATAAAGGGAATGCAGAGGAAGAAATGCTATGATAATATAGAGTTATATCTTAATTTCAAATGTAGTATTTCATTTTGGTTAGTTGCCCCAACTTTAAAAGACAAGAGTCTGCAAATAAAGCAAACAAAACTACAGACTGAGATATTGAAAGTGAGAGGTGATCCAGAGAGAAACCAAGAAGCAGGGAGAAAGGTTGGAAGAAAAGTGCTCTCCTCTTGTGCCACTTGCGCATGATGTGGATTCCCAAGAGCAGGTTTGTGGTTTTAAAGATTTAAAAAAAATAACCAAGAGGTGATAAGTGCAAAAAAAAAAATGTCTTCTGGATTTTTCTTCCTGTTACAAAAACAAAAACGAGCACAGAAAACTTATTTTTGCTTACCACTGTAGATACAGCACTAAATGTGTTTCTCATAAATTATGAAAAAATGCACCCTGTGCCACTTTGTGAAAATTAAGCAGGGCAACACATCTAGTGTGGCATATTCCAGTCCATGGGATTGCTTATTTTCTGCACAGGTATTTGAACAGAGGAATTAGTTTCCATCTACATTGGGTGCGAACTACATACCAGGTGATTACGTTTCATGCCATATCACCTGTCCAGCTCTGTACCAAACTTTAAAGCATTAATTTTAGGTCACCTCTCTACATTTTATCTTGGTGTATCACCAAGTAATAGTACTGATAATATCTGTTAGTGTAGCCTGCAGGCATAATATCATAGTATATTTGGTAACAGCTTTCACATGAGAAATATGTATGAAGTAGGAATTACCCACGGTCACAAAGGAACCAGGCTGTTGACCTCAAAACTGCACAATGTCAGATTCTCCTGCATTGAACCTGATAACCTTCTCCATCTTCCCTAATTCTTGCAAATCTTCAGTATGGTTCTTTTGCTACAAACTCATTCAGTTTTGTTCTCATTTGCAATGGGTACCAAATATGATTTCTATTTGTTTATCTGTTTTCAGTAGGCCTTAAGGTCCTCTTCAACTTTGTCATGCCACAGAGCACTTTTGAGGACTGAAACTTGAGATTCATGCCAATTTGTTCCTTAGAGGCATGACACCAGCCACATACAATGTCATTCACATTCATTCAATTTACAAAACCCTATTTATGCCAAGATGGTATGAACAGATAATTCTGTCACCTGAAACAATCTTATACAGAGCAAGATCACAACATTATGGGAATAAATAATATTTGCAAGAGTTTATTAAATATCTTTGATATATTCACATGCCATAATAAAAATACTTCCAATAGTGAGCAGACTTCCAACAGACAGTTGATGGGAAAAAAAGGTAAATCACTTTTAACACAGGGTGATGAAAGGGATTCCTGTATAACTGAAAACTTACGAAATGCAGAAAGATGTCTCTTATAAACATTCTGATAAACTTTAACACTACTCCTGGGCCTATGAAACCCTATTCAAAATGCTCTGATGTTCTTAGTAATGTTGAAATTTTTAATTATCATGTTGTTTAGAAATAAATGATTTCCAAATTATTCTGCACCTAGACTAGGGAGTGAATAGTTCTGTTTTATAAATGAAGGAAGAAATCAAACTTGATAAGACCAAGACTCAGACTGCATTTATTTTATAAATAGAATTCTTCCCTAAAGCAGAGTGAGCAGTGGTCTTTGGTCCATAATTACAGTCTGTGCCCACCTGGAGAGGTCTTACTTGGCTTTTCTGATCTAATTTTAAAATATGAGGAAAAATCTAATTTAAGAAAATTGAACTAACTTGTTCTTTGATAAAAGTGTGGTCTATTTTTTGATGAAATGCAGTACCTGAACAATCAAAGCGATATATTTTAAAATGCTCCTGAAAAAAATACTTAATGTCATGGAGCACAGATTGCAGGTAGATCACCTACATGGCTTTTAAATTAAAAAGTGGGGAGTAAAGTAAGCAGCAGTTTCAACTTTCTGCTACCTAATGTTGCAAAACAAAACAAAACAAAACAAAAAAAACAAAAGAAAACAGTTTTTTTTTTTTTTTAATAATATTTTACCCATTTGCCACTTCTCCATTTTTTTTTTTTTTAATAATATTTTACCCATTTGCCACTTCTCCATTTTTTTTTTTTTAATGCCTAGACTGTCAGTCCCTGCTTCCCTAATAGTGCTGGAGGTGTGGATAAAAGTCGTCCATGGTTCAAACAGAATACAAAATGACCTTCAGTTGGTTGGTCTGCCAGCTGCCAAAGCAGTGGCAGATTAGGGTATGGACACAACACAAAAGCAAAAAAAAAAAAAAACAAAAAAAAAACAAACCACGTAAATTTGTGATTACTAAGGAATTTCAAATGAATGCATATTTTGCATGAAAATAAAGTAACGTACTCTTTATACACACAATGCAACGATTGCTGCTTCTGCCTTTCTGTACTCAGGAAGAAAGTCTTCATCATCATCTTCCTCATAGGGATGATAGACTTTACAAACTTTCTGATTCTTCAGTATCCAATTTATAATTGCTTCCTTCTTTGAAATGCACCTTGTTACAACTTACTAGCAGAGCTCCTCTCTAACAATTCCCTTTTTTTATCTCTGTCATGGTTTCATGGTTTTTCATCAGTATTCCACATCATGAAATCATGCAGTGCATGGGGAGTTAGAGTTAATGCTGCGGTTCCGTGGATTGTCAATATACTTCATGAGTTCTGGTCTCCTGGTCTCAGAAGAGAAGAATGAACTACAACTCCCAGAAGACTTCATTTTACAGTTTCCGTTTTCCATTTGGAGGGAAAGATAAAAAAGACTGGAAGTCACAAGACTTCTCCTCTTTGCTCCCTGGCTGTTTTCACCCATGGCTTTAAAGTAATGACTTTGGTTTTGGAAACTCTATCTTTCTCATTTTATTTGGTTTCTTAGATTCAAATCCAATCACTGTATTCCAATATTTATTATACCGTGTTATCTCACATTCTGCTACTGTATTTAGTAACTATTTTTTTTTTTTTCTTAGCTCATTGCCTGTTATTGTTTGTCCAGGCCCCTTTCCCTACCTTTTCCCTTTTCCTCTCTCTCCCCCTCCCTTTCCCTGGGCATGGGTCCATGGGTCCCTTTGCCCCCTCATCACAGAACCTAGGCTGAACTAGGCTGAACCATGACAATCTTCTGTGCTTTGCAGACTGTTAAACAAAACAAGGCTGGGGAGCGAGTGAGATCTCAGAAGAATGATCACTCACATTACTGAATTTTAGCACTTACCCTGGGATGCTGTTGTTTGGGCCAGCTAAGAGTCTGTCACATAAAACCCAGCCTGAGGCAATCGCACACACCAGGGATCTTCCCAGCAGGCATTGTGGACATGAGTGCACCAGTTTGCCTCGTGGTGAAAAAGGAAAAGGTGAAGAACCATTTCCTAACACCCAGCTGCCCCTCCCTTGACACAGCTCCATGCCGCTCCCTCAGGCTCTGCTGTTGTCACAGAGAGCAGAGCTCAGCGCTGCTCCGAGCTACAGCTGCCATGAGGCCTCCCCTCAGCTCCTCTGCTCTGCACTGAGCAAACCCAGGGACTACAATCACTCCTTGTATGTCTTGCCCACCAGATATATCACTATCTCTGTTGTTTTCTTTTGGACACATTAATTATTCCAACAGCCTGTGGGTCCTCAAGCATCCTCAACAGCTCTGTGCTACACTCCGCAGCACGTAGCTTCTTTTCATGCTATGGTAATACTGCTCTGTTGGGCTGCAATACAGCTTTCATATTATTTCATATAATGTCATAAAAAACAAAACAACAACAACAAAAACATAATGATGAAATCTAAGCACCTCTGGGTCCAGATGAGGTACAAGGACAACTGCTATGCAATGTTTGCAGTCAGCCTGTGTTATTATGCTTCATTGCATCACAGTTCTAGTTTTTATTTTAAGTTACACTTTTCAATTTTTTTCCTCCTCAGCATCAATACTGCTACAATAAACTATTATCTACTGGTCACCTAGAATTTCCCGTGAAGTCATTAGAGAGGCACAGCACTCCCATGTGCACATTTTAGGACATACACTTAACAACAGGAAGAGAAAGCAATTTCAGAAAAGTGGCATTTCTAAGGAGAATTCTATTTCAAGTTGCAACAAATAAGGAAATGACAATCATACAACAAAGTTATCCAGAACTAATACCTTAAAAACCTAAGGATGCGTTCCAGGACTTAGCTTTAAACTTAATCCCCTAATTCCATATCCATAAACTAAGCATTAATATTAACATCTGTCATGTCTCACATTCTAGAAGAAAAAATTCTCAGATCTTATTCTGCTAACTTCAGTAGGTGACAGCAAGTGTTTTTAGCAAGAATAACAACATTTCGTCTCTGATTAAAACTTTACATTATTTTTCTTACTCTGTTTACAAACCCTGAAGACTTTAGTTCAGCTACCTTGTCCACATATGCAAGAAAATTCTACCAAATTTGCAGAAGTGAATCTTCCTGAGCCTGTACCCAAAGAAGGCCCAATATTTAAATTTGAACAGGAAAGCAAAAACTTCTCCTTACTTTCCCTGGCACAAATCTGAAAAGGAGTGAGCAAGTCAATATTACCTTATAGCTACAGAAGCAATCATAAAAATACAAGCTGAAAAAAAAAATAAGCAGCACTAACCTAATATAAAAAAGAAAAATTGAGAATTCCTGAGCAGGAAAGGTTTCTGATAACTAAAAAAAACCCAAAGTTTACCCAAAGTGCACTACCAACTGCATCCTGACAGCTAGTCTGATGTTCTAAGCATTCATCTTTTATTAAATTGTTTACATTCTGTATCAAAAACGATGGGAGGACCCATTGAGAGGGCAAGTAGAAGAACAGCTTTTACGAGAAGGGTCTTGACATCACATGAAAAATCCCACAAACTATGAAAGTTAAAGGTAGTCCAGTATGAAGATAGATGTCAAGAGCTTACTGAGAAAATTAAAAAACAAACAAACAAAAACAACTGTTATATCAACAGAACTAGTTTGAAAGATAAGAGAGAGGGAATTATGAATTGAGAAATTCTTTTGATATCTGAAAACAGGTATACCAACCATACATGGAACACAAGTATAGGATAGTAGCAATAGTACTAAGATGCTGGGAACTACAAATCTGATGATTCTTCTAGGCCTGGAAAGAAAATTATTTTTCTTTACAGATTTAAACTGTGAACTTTGCTCCTGAAAGCAGGAAAAGAACCAGGACTTGCTGAAGATGAAAGGGCTGGCTGCTAAGGGAAAATTAACAGCAACATAGAGAAAGAATGACTCATCTGCTTCCCTGTGGTGTACACTGCCCCAGTGCATGACCACTAAGCCTTCTCACATTTGAGCTGTTACTTTGCAAACACAGCAAGTTAGATTCCTCTTCAGTGGATCTGAGGTTACAGATGGGAAATTCTGCATGGCTGTAAAACAGCAGCTCTTCACACTCTGAAGATGTGGCAGTTTGTTAAGCCACACTGCACACTGCAGGCAAGGCTGTTATCACATTCCTCTTTCCATTATCTCTGTCTTTTCATGTTGAGCTTCTGAACAAAGAAAAGGCAGAAAGGCATAGGGAAATCAAAGAAGCTGAAATACAATGATAACACCAAGGAAGGTGACTACTGGAGCACTTTGGAGAATACAAATTTATCTATTATTCACAATTTGAGAATTCCTTTGACACATTTTACATTGCAGGCAGGCACCAGAGAAATGGAAATCAAAAAACAGAGTAAAGCCTTGTTAATAGATTAAGACATGTTTTAATTTTCAGTTATACATGTTCTAAGTTGTAATTAATTAAAACCAAACAAAATACATTGGAATGAGAGGCATTTCCAAAGTGAGAACATGTAATTTGTTTATATGGGATTATACTGATAGACATTTATTTTTCATTTCTTTACTGATAACTCCTGAAAGTACCTTCTTGTTTTTCATTGGTTTCAAAGATGCAAAACATCAGCACTGAAGTAGAAGGCATGAAAAACCTGTACACTATAAACTACCTTACCTATCAGGTCTGTCTTGGAACCAATTTGTTTTAATCAAAGAAAGATTGAAGATGCTTACAGACCTGAGGAAAAATTCCCTTTTTAACTTGTATGTTAATTGTTTGATAACAGCTCGCTAGGGTAGCATTCAACCTGTTTATATTGACAGATGTTCTATGGATTGTGCTTGCAGTTACTACATATAATGCTAATTTGAACTTTCTCAGATATGACTTGTCTTTTCCACATAATTCTCCTACAGATACAGCTTCTCTTCATTACAGGATGGTATTTCATTGAAGAGCAGTAAGAATATACATTACTGTGGAACCTGAGAGAGCACGCCACATCTTTGATATAAACAAGGAGAGAATTTCATAAATGTTTCCCATTTATGTTGGGTAGCAAAGAATAGGGTTTAACTTGACCTTCAGTGCCACTTCAAATGCTCTGAAGTGGTATGGTGTGAAGAGCTTCCTAAATAACAGCCATGCAAGGTAAAACTGATTCTTTTTTTACTAAGTTTTGATCATTAAAATGGGAAAAACACTCATTTGCATCACAGACATGGTGGATGAATGCATTACAAATTCCATCTTATACAGACACTGTAGAACTCAGTATGCTCTAGATCTTTCACAAAAGCATTTTACTTCTGTGGATATTAAAATAATTTGTGATCACAACATTATAAAACACTAACAAAAAGGAATTTGCAAAGAGTCAGAATTAAAAATCAGTGCACCTTTGTTTCAGTTCCAGAACATTCCCCATGATTGCGGAATTTTCAGAAAGCCAAATCTTTGAGAAAAGTGGGCAGATGGGAAAAATAAAATTGCAATTTATTTATTTGTTTGTTTGTTTGTTTGTTTGTTTATTCATTTTTGTGAAATGTAACCTATGTCCTGAAGAAATAAAAGGAAAGCAGAAAAAATCCTATGTATTCTGAGTTGCTCTTCTTGAAAGTAAGGTAAACTTTGTCTAGCTTCAGAAGATTGCAGTTAAAACTTCCAAAGGCAAGATAATGTACAAATCTTTTTGGCAGTGTTGGGTGAATTTGTACAGTCTGCACAAACCCTTACTGCCTAGGAAATTTACAGGACTCATTGGAGCAGCCATTATAGACTGTATATCTTGTGAAAAAAAAAAAAAATACCACCAGCAAAACATTGCTTTACAGTGCGTAAAATTCATAAATGCTCTCTCACACCAAAGTGACCTGTCCTCTGGGGATTCAACCTTTTGCTAAGTCCCTTAAAAGTGTGGCATAACTTCTGCTAGAGGTCTCTAGTGGGTAACAAAATAGGCAAGGAGAGAAAATATATATATATATTTTAAAATTCAGGCAGTGAGAGAGACTGTGTACATCCATGTATTAATAGATAGGGGTATCATAACAGTAAAATATTCTTACATGCATTTTCCATCAAACTAATGAATTCTGACAAATATATTAACCATACTTTGATGATCTGGAAAAATACTATGATTATTTCAGGATTAAAAAAAAAAAAAAGTGTAATTATTAAATTCAGTGGGTTGAAAGATGCCACTCAGAGGGACTTTGGCAAACTTGAGATGTGGATCCTTGTGAATCTCATGAAGTCGGACAGACAAGGCCAAGTGCAATGTCCTGCACCTGATCTGAGGTGGTCCCAAGCAGAAGCACAAACCGGGGAGAGAATGGATTGAGAGCATCCCTGAGGAGAAGGATTTGGGGGTGTTCATAATGAAAAACCTATATGAGCCAACAGTGTGTGCCTGCAGCCCAGATGGCCAACTAGAACCTTATCATCAAAAGAAGAATGACCACCATCATTGAGGGAAATGATTCTCCCCCTCTACTCTGCTCTTGTGAGACCCCACCTGGAGTACTGCATTCAGATCTGGGGTCCCAACTTAAGGACACGGACCTATTGGAGTGAGTCCAGAGGAGGAACATGCAGATGATCAGAGGGCTGGAGCACATCTCCTATGAAGGGAGGCTGAGAAAGTTGGGGTTGTTCAGCCTGTAGAAGAGAACTTTCTGGGGAAACCTTATAGTAGCTTTCCAGTACCTAAAGGGGGAAAGGTGATCTACAGGAAAGATGACAAGAGATTCCACCAGGGAGGGAGTGTAGTGTTAGGACAAGAGGTAACAGCTTAAGACTAAAAGAGGGTAGATTTATATTGGAAATAATTAAGAAATTCTTTACTCAGGGGGTGGTGAGGCCCTGAAACAGGTTGACCGGAGAAGTTATAGATATTCCATCCCTGGAAGTATTCAAGACCAGGTTGGTTGGGGATTTGGACAATTTGATATAGTGGAAGGTTTACCTGCCCATGGCAGAGGAGATAGGTCCCTTACAACCCAAATGATTGCAGTTCCATAATTCTATGAAACAGCTCTGTTCTGAAGAGGCTCTTCCATCATAATGCCCAGGCAAATTTTAAATTGGACTTGCAGTAGCTGGTATGATGAGGCAAAAACTCAAGGCATTACACAAAAGTGATCTGGATTTCAAAATTATCTATTGCAATATAGTAAAAAAACAATGTCAGAAGAACATGTACAACAAATAACTCAGATATATAGCATCCAAATAGCAAGAAAAAAGCACTTCCAAATTAAATAACAATTTGGCCGTTCAGGTTTTAGTAGAAATTGCAACACTTCCCTGGACCGAATAAATTGTAAACAGCCCTGTTTTCATTAAAAAGCCATCATAAGTACAATTCTCAAACAAAGAGGTATGTTTCCTGGGTTTGCTTTCTAAAATTGCAGACTTCAGGGAATGATTAAACCTAATGCATTTTCTTTGTATAGCAAAGAAATTTTATAGCCCTCCTTGCTTACATGGATATGGATACTGCATCATTTTGCTGGCTGTCCTCTTGCTCACACTCTTAATTTTTTTTCTCTCTCTGAACTGTCAAAACAAAAAACTTCAGCCATCATCAAAGAATGTACTGTAGCACAAGGTAGTCAGCAGGGAAAAAAATATCCTATTCTGTCTTCTCTATATCTTTTCTCTAAAATGAAAATCATCAACACCATCAGAATCCAGAAGGTGATCCAACCAATTCTTAGGTTCAGATAGACTACATGCTTGATATAGTCCAATATTCTCCTCTAAGGGTTTTAATTTCTGTATTTTGAGGGTATGTACTCAAGGGCTGGAGCTTTAAAACCATGGATTGTTAATGAGCAAAGGCTCAAGCTCAGACTCAAGGGAGATAAACTTTCCTGGTCACACAATCAATTGTATGGACTGACAACTTAATATCTATTTCCTATTTTGAAGCAATGGGTTACTACTAATCTGAATCATACATATGTTGAGATTATGCAGGTATGTAGGGATAAATTAGGAAATGTTATGCTTCTAGATTTCAATGAAAGTGCATGGATGTGTTAAAATGTAAGGATCTAATTTAGTACTGTAGAGTCTTTTGATCTTGTAGCTGTACTGATAATGGAGTAGAATGGAACATTTATGCAATAATGCAGCTCAAAATCAGAGCAGTATCATGTTATTTAGGGTTGTGAAAACAAGGGAAGAAATGGTCTCCTGAGATTTTTGTGAAATTAATCCTTTGTCCTGAAAAATAAAAAGAGAGGATGACCTGATTCAAAAAAATCTGCAAGAGAAATATAGCTGTGCATTCACAGATAAATCTATCACTGACCACCACATTCAATGTGATGTTGAGCTTTTGTTTTTCAGCATTTTGCAAAACATTGAAAACTATCTTAAGGCAATTGTTGGCAAAGTTCTACAGAAACAAAACAAAACAAAAAAATCCTAGAATTCCAACCATTATTGGATTATAAAATCCAGAAATAAAATAGCAAATTTAACAAACATAAGAAATATTTCTGCCCACCATTTCCTGGAAGACAAAATAACAGAAATTCAAATTCTGAGTAGAAAGAGAGACAAGTGTGGATGGAAAATAACTGGCTATTGTGAATGTCATTAATCAATTTAACTTGTACATATACAGTATTTTATCACAGAGAAAAGACTGCCCAAAATGGCAGTTTTTAAACAGAATCAAAAGGTAATACGTTGAGTAAAATTGTAAAAATACTTTAGTTGTAATGTTTTCTGGTTGTTTACCAAGTTGAATTTCTTGTTATGATTTAAGCTAAAATATCTTTGTATATGCAAATTAGAAACTGTATTATTGGAGTTTCTGTACAGAAAATGCATACTTACTCTTTATCTTCTTAGGTTAAACAAAAACAATTTTAATACTTTTCTAATATTGACAGATGAATTTATTTTTTCTGTGCTAAGAACAGTTAAACACTGGAAGAGATTCCTAAGGAAGATTATGCAGTCTCTCTTCCTTCAAATATCTTTGAAGAATAGTTTCATTTGTACAATGATGAATTTAACACTTCTCAGTCATTACAGATGTGCAGTGATTTATAAGATCTCAGGGAGTATCCCATCGTATTATTGCAAAAATACAACTACAATAAAGCCAATTATCACCTATTTCCACACAGATATGAACAAAAGCACACAATACACCCTTAGATCAAAAAGTCCCTGAAGAAAGCAACAGACAGGCATTTTAAGTATACTTTCATTTTCAACATAGCAAAATGGAAACAATTACATAAATGGTATGGTTGATTCTTCTTGGGTTATTTTATTTTATTTTTTGAAATAGATGGTTCTTTGATGCAAGAAATGTTCAGAAAAACTCAGCCAGGTGACTCTAAAGGCAACTATTATGTGCAACCCAAGTACTTTTTTGACACGCCTATTAGGAAGAATATGAAGAGGTAGACTACCCCTCAAGAAGCACTGAAAGACCTATTCTTGGTATTGTATCCATAAATGCAAGCACAAATTCAACTTTTTATTCACCTTAAATTCTTAGCTCCTCCTCTAAGGCAGGCAATAACCTTGAAAGAACTCACTCAATCTATCTACCTAGAAATAGATGAAAATGTCAACACTTATTAATTAATCCACTTTCTGGAAACATTTGTGAATATTTGAACTACAAATGCTAAAATGTATAAAGAAAATAGAATATCTGATTATTCATGGTTTGCAGTACATTGTATACACTATGCCCTTCATATTAACCAGTTTGATGATGACATACTAATTTTCCCCTTCTATAAGAAATGCATGCAAATTACATTCCAGACAAAACAGAGATTAATTTTGTACAGAACTGTGTGTTTGATTTACCTTCATTATCCCTTAGAGTAAAGTTGGGATTCAAAGAAAGCCCTTCATCAAGAGAAAAATGGAATCTGGCCCCATTTGCAGAGTTATCTTTGTCAGTTGCAGTGATGGTCTGAATTACCTGAAATAAAAATTAACAATGAATGTGCTGAAATTTGAACCTGACCCCAATATTACCTGACCTTAGTAGAATGTTCAAATTTTGCTTATTTTAATTTTCTACTTGACTGCTGCTAAATTCAACAGATTATATGACTGGGTCATTAGCTTGATTCTTCTAGCATGAAATGTTTTAGGAGCTAGATAAATGCATCTAAAACATCTATACTTTCCAACATTCGGATATGGTACAGACAAAAATCCTGGTATGGAGATTTTCATCATCTGCATTACCTCCTACTGACCTTCAGAACTGCACTTTTGCCTAGGCTTTAATTTCTATAGAACCTAAATTCAGGCTGAACCAGAATGGTCTGTCCAGTGCACCATCTTCCTTGACATCCTAACAATGAGATGTACTTCAGTATTGGTTAGGAAAAAGAATTTTTTTAAGGAAAATGGCAAGCTCTGTTTAAAATTTTGGATAAGAATCAGTTTTAAAACTGTCAGAAAATAGAAAATAAAAAACAGCTGCCACTCCTGGGTATACTTTGATTTGCCCCAAAGGAACAGAATTAGATGTAGCAACTATGTACAGGAGAGGTATTTTTGAAAGGTAAGACGTCTACCTTCAAAATTTTTAAAATTTACTTTCAACTAAAACTGAGCTAAGCTTTTGGAATCTGTGACCAAGCAATATTTCTAACTCTACTTTCATTTTCATGCTGGGCCTGGAAGCTCAAGTGATAAAGTAGAATTTAATAAAAGTTGTTCTTGTGATATATCCAGTGAAGCCCACATACAGTGCTGCACGGAACTGATAGATATCCTGAGGGAAATGTAAAAGGGGGAGGGAGAAGGGCTCTTTTCATGAGAATTTTTCTGTTCAGTGTTCAGCTGCAGTCTGCCTGGATTGAACCTGAAGCATAAACAGTGTGGGCTCCAGAGGGTTGATCTATTTTGAAATGAAAAGGCAGCACACAGTTCTCTACCTCCATTCATGTATGAGAAGCAAAACAAATACATTTTAAAGCCAATAGACTACAATGATTATTCTGCTAAACATATATAAGATAGTATATTCTATAGACTATGCTAGTTTTAAACTAACAATACTGCTGATAACTATAGAGAATATTTTCTCATGGTATTTTTTTACTGACCTGTAGAAGAACAAGGTCAAATTGTCCTATGTCTATAAATGAAGAAATGTCTATAATCATGAAGTTTTCCAAAGACATGACAATACAGGTGAAAATGTT
Source organism: Phasianus colchicus (assembly GCF_987193195.1). Classification (NCBI taxonomy): domain Eukaryota; kingdom Metazoa; phylum Chordata; class Aves; order Galliformes; family Phasianidae; genus Phasianus; species Phasianus colchicus. The sequence continues at coordinate 21,392,130 of NC_143438.1, read as the reverse complement.
CAGTAAAAGTAAGTTGTTCTCTACCGAACTTTGAAAAAATGCATAGGAAATTGAAATAATTACCATGTAAAAACAGACATTTATTTATCCTAGATAGATATTTTAAGTTAATAATGTTCAAGAGCTATGAGCAAAGCAAGACAAAAACAGGAGTTAATGTAAGTATATTTTCAAGAAAATCAGTTTCCATTATTATTCAAATACCAAAAATACAGTCAAATGCAATTCACAGCTGCAATAAATACAGGCCATGCTCTTTCAGAATAAGACCTTGTTTTCCAAGGAAAAGGTTTTGAAGACAGTCTTTTAGAGGCGAAGAACAAAAACGTGCATCTATCTGACATCCAAATGTACTCCTAGCCCTTTTCTAATTAATAGGCCAACTAATTATTAGTCTACTAACAGATGTTAACATGCACCTCACCAGAGTTGCTGATTAAAATAAAAATGTAGACAGAGAAACTCAACTTTTGTAATCCTCACTGACAGCATTGAACTGAAAGGTTATGCTATTTTTTTTTTAAAGGAAGAGTTGTCCAGAAGAAAAAGAATTTCAGTAATGAAGGAGAAGTAATTGAAAAGCATATAGAGCAGGAATTCAGTCCAGCTCAGATGCTTTTCAGAACTGAGTCAATAAACAAGTAAATATATATACGGCCAATTTACAGCAGAGGTGTCCCTTGCCAGCTATGATTCACTTCCTTTGACTATTAGAAATAACAGTGTCCAGGATAAGGTAGCTCTTCATGGCAGCACAATGTTTATAAACCCTGATTCTGAAAAACTGTTGTATATGTGTGCACGTATGCATGTGTGTTATTTACAGTAATACATAGTGTCAGGGAAATGACATTTCATTACAACCATAATTTTTTCTATTATTCTTCTGAAAAACACCCAGAAATAATGTTTTTTTTTGTCATCAATATGACTAGTAGACCTAGTGAGACATTTTAACAACCTCATATTCTGTCAGGACAAGCAGTGAACTTGGAAACATTTAGAAAATTGTCAGCATTTCACTCCTGCAATTTCCATAACAAAGCACTTGAACTTTTTTTTAAACCACTATTTGCTCTCATTTTCTTAAAATTAGTAAAATGAGTCCTGTTTTAAACAAAAGAAAATTTCTTTTGTAATGGTAGTTCATTGAAGATTCTGAAATGTCATTCTCCTCCACTGGCTATATTTCACAACCATACAGAAAACAAATGTATTTCTAGAACTCAGCATTCATAGAATCATAGAATCATAGAATCATAGAATCATAGAACCACAAGGTTGGAAACGACCTATAAGATCATCTAGTCCAACCGTCTTCACATTACCACTGCTACCACAAGCTACTAAACCATGTCTCGCAGCTCCTCATCCAGACGCCTCTTGAACACTGCCAGGGATGGCGACTCCACCACCTCCCTGGGTAGCCATTCCACTCTCTGAGAGAAGTTTTTCCTCATGTCTAACCTAAACCTCCTCTGGTACAACTTGTGGCCATTTCCCCAGGTCCTGTTTGTTGCCTGGGAGAAGAGGCCAAACCCCTCTTCACCACAGCCTCCCTTCAGGAAGTTGTAGAGTGCAATGAGGTCTCTCCTGAACCTCCTTTTCTCCAGACTAAACAATCCCAGCTCCCTCAGCTGCTCCTCATGAGACTTGTGCTCCAGACACCTCACCAGTTTCGCTGCCCTCCTCTGGACATGCTCCAACGCCTCAATGTCTTTCCTGTAGTGAGGGGCCCAAAAATGAACACACTACTCGAGGTGCGGCCTCACCAGAGCTGAGTACAGAGGGATGATCACCTCCCTGCTCCTGCTGGCCACACTATTTCTAATGCAGGCCAGGATGCCGTTGGCCCTCTTGGCCACCTGGGCACACTGTCGGCTCATGTTCAGGTTCTCCAACTCTGTATATTATCTATGATCAAATCACAACTGCTTCATTTACATTAATATGTATTATCTATTAGGCTTCATCTGAAAGCTGTTGAAGATAGAGAATTTACTTTCCCAGTGACTACTAATACAGAAAAACTATCACTTCACTGTGGGAATTATCATCTTCTCAAAAACATTTTTGAGATGCTTAAGGGGGTTCACTGAAGTACATTTTCTTATGTTTTATTATTACTATTTTGGAAAGTAAATAAATTGAGCCACAGAGAGAAAAAGAATCAGGAGACCGATTCTGTCTCTGATTTCTCTCTGTAGATGCCTCTCTTGAAAATAAATAGGCAAACACAAAAAGTCTGTCAATGACAAACAATCAGTTTATTTTGTATATAATAAATTCAAAATAGATGTGCTAGGACAAATGCCCTCAAAGGCTATGCAGCTTATCTTAGATTTCCTGAAGAAAAAAACAAGAACTCATACAGGACAGGGAAGAGCTGCAGCCCAACCTCAAGCGTTAGTCAAGTAGCTGTGCCTGGCAGTGTCTGACAGAATTTATTCTTTAGTGATATTTTGTACTACTCATTCTTACCAGATGATGGATAATTCAGAATAAATGCTGTCTTTGTAGTGATTCAAAACTATTCAGCTTGACATGTTTTCTAGCACATGTAAAGTTGTCTTATTCTATAATCTTTGCTTATTTGTTCTTCTTTAATACTTGTCGTTCATCGACCTTTTTTTTATTCTTAAAATAGTAGTCTTCTGAGCAAGAGCCAGGTGCTTTTGTATCTTTTTGGTGTTGTTTTCATGTGTTTTGTTGTTGTTGTTTTTAATAGCCCAAGGACATCACAATCTCTTCTGAAGCCTAGCTGTATACTGAATAAGAAGTCAGAGCATGTCTCATACAGGCATGATGCAAGCTCATAATTCCAACCTACAACCTGTGTAATAAAGCATAACTGCCATGAAGATCTGTGTAACGACTCAGTCTATGCAAAGAAGGTACTTCTGGTAAAACAAAACAAAATAACTTGGTAAAGTTCTCAAACCATGGACCACAGTGAAATGCATCAACCATGGGGTGGTAGCTGGAAAATAATTGTATTTCAGTCTGAATTGCAACCTTCCCTCTGCTCATAGTTTTGGAAGAGCTGTTCAGAATGTTTTCCTTGAAGACACTTCACAGACAGGTTCACCCTCATTTCACCTTCTGTCTGAACACTTCTGAGCAATCAAACATGCAAAAAGTGAGGATAGCAGTCATGTTAATCAGTCATTCTACTGAGTTATATTTGAAACCTTTCTCCCACATGGCTCTTAGTGAGAGCTGTTAAATGTGCTTTATCCATTTGTTACAGTATAGTGACTTTTCAAATTCCATCTGGCAAAATTAAGGTTTTTGTATTGTATTTTCTTGAAATAACAAGAAAATACCTTGAATAAATTCCCAATCTTCTCCCTTTAGTCTAATACAGTTAAAATACAGAATATGTTTAAAAAGTTGGGTCAAATGTGAAATATGAAATCAGAAAGATCACATGGCGTGTGATCAAAATAAAGTTTTAACACATGCAACGTTAACAGATGAAACAATTCTTCTTTCCCACTGAGAAAAAGATAACTGTGAGAGTTACCTGACCAGGCTTTGCATTCTCACAGACCACTATGTCATACTCTCTGGCGAGCTCTGGAGGGTTGTCATTGACATCCAGGATTCTAATGCCAACTGGAACATGGCTCACTAGCCCAGGATTATCTGAAAAATATACAGAGGATATTTATATATATTCAATATTCATATAATTAATTACATAATATATATATAATTTTCAATATTATGCGGCAATATATTCAATATTATGCAATATTGAACATTACATAGGTATTATTTTACAAAAACAATTCTAATTATGTTATATATGTAATATTCAGTATATTGTGACATCCTCAATATACAGGGACATCTTCAATTAAAACATGATTTCTCAACACAGCAACTGGGTGAGAACTAGATACAGTTGCAAAACTTTAAGTAGTAAGATCATGAAGGATGACATTTGCTGAACTTCACTGTTTTGAAAAAAAATAGAGTAGAAAGCATAGTTAGTTATGTCATAGCAATAAAAATACAAGATACTCTGAGAATGAAGTAGGAGAAGGCTGTTGGTGCTATTACATGCTGTCAAACTCTATGCAAGAAACGACTGATTATTTTTCAATTAACATTAAAGTGTCATCACATTAAGACCTTTTATATTTTTCTCGGTCCCTCAATGAGTTTAGGAACTAGGAAGGCAGCTCCAAAAGTACTGCCTATTTTATGATGTTGGTCCATGACATCAGAGGCAGATGTTGGTGGTATGGCAGCAGAGGCAGAACCTTCCTACCAATATTCCATTACATTTTGTTGCCACGTGACGGACAGTACCAGAAGGGCAATCTGACAAAATAGCATCAGGCATGAAAGTACGCATGAAGCAAAAATGTATCACTGAATTCCTCCATGCAGAAATAAATGTGTCCATTGATATTCATTGTTACTTGCTGAATGCTTCTGTAGACCAAACAGTGCATGTGAGTAGAGTGAGGCAGTGGTTTTCAGCAATGTGAAAGAGAAGACACATTCCAGATGGCCATGCACAGCTGTCACACCATGAAATGAACAGTGTTCCCATCAGCTCATCCAAGCAAATCAGTGGATTATGATCATGTAATTGTGTGTGGAGCTGAACATTGCTTTCAATGTATTGGAAATGATGGTGATAACTTTAGAATACTGCAATGTTTGTGTCAAGTGGGTGCCATGAATGCTCACACAGGAACAAAAACACCATGTGCAAGTTTGTCAGGATCTACTGAACCAATACAAAACAAAAGGTGATAGTCTACTGTGTAACATCATTACCAGTCATGAGACATGACATCACCACTACAAGCCAGAGCCAAAATGGCAGTGCATGGAGTGGTGACGTGAATTCCTCATCAAAGAAATTAACCTGAAGGCTTGAAATTCCAGAGTCAGGACAAGAGAAAAACAACTTTTCTCTTGCAACATAATAACATCAGATCCCATAACAGTTTGAAGACCATGGAAGGCATTGCCAATCTTGGCTGGACTATCCTACCGCAACGTGATCACAGAAGCTGTGAAACAGTGGGTCACCCCTGCTACTGTAGATTTTTATGAATGTGGCATGCAGGCTCTCATTCATCGCTGGTGAAAATGCACAGCTAATGGTGTTGAAAAATAGTGGTTTGTAGTTGAGAATTTGCTCTATCAAATAGTGTTATTGTGCTCTTTGCAGCAGTTGTAGTCTCCGTGAAAATAAATAGAAACCATTATTTTCAGAGTAATGAATGCAAAGTTCAGAAATAATATGGAAATAGAAGCACACAGGTATACATAAACCATTCCCAAAGCTGATTTAAACCTTCTCACAAGTTATCGTGTTGTTACACAAAGCAATCAATGATACTTGCATTTTCTGTGAAAATTTAGCATCAGTGACACATCAGTTAGAAAATGTTTAAATAATGGTGTCTAAGTATATGATCTATGGTTGTTTGAGAGCTCACCTTCAAAAAGAGATCACTTGCAAAAAGCACAATGAATAATTTTTTTTTTTTTCAGTTGAAATAAACTTTCTGTGTTAAGATGGGGAAAAAAATACAAGTCTTAATGCATCATTCTTTTGTTCTTACTATTATGTACCAAGACACTTATATTTGATTAGAAGAATTATATATTGAGGCCATTTTAAAATTAGGGGCAATATATCTTCCAAAGTCTGTGCAAGTATCCATCTTGTAGATAACAAACTTCATTTTGTTTTTTACCAATTAAATTAAACTATCAGTAGAAAAAAAAAAGACCATCATTCACGCACAAGGTAGAAGAATGGGTTTTACAAGTTTATTTTTTTAATGTGCGTGTTTTATTTTTAATTGTGCTTGTTCATGTGAAGGAAAAAGAAGAAGAAATATTAAGGATGTAAAGTTCACCTGTCCTGGTTATTTCTATTTGTATTTAGCCACGTTATGTTTTCATCAAATAAAGAGTCATTCGTAAAATGCCTCAGATTTTTCATGCCTTTGAGGGCATTTGCTCAGAATACTAAAAATCATTCATTAGTCTAGACATTTAGAATCAAAACCACCAGTAATGTAGTCTCCTACTGAAAGAATATTTGAGAGCACTGGAGTTTATTTTGACAACGTGTGAGATATATCCTTCTATGTTTTCATCTGGGATATTAGTCAAAGAGCCTGGGGTTTGAAAGTTTTTTTCAGATTTTTCATATTCTCTTTTTGATTAATATGACTGTTTGCATGATGATTTTCATTCACTTTTGGAAATTAGTCATCCATTCCAATGAAAAGGGAATAGGAGGGAAATCAAAATGATAAACAGAAAAGGAAGACTTAATTTAGATAAGATAGGAACCTCACTGTCATTTCCAATTAACATTAGTATTAAAAGTTACAAGAATACATTCAGAAGAGCTATAGACTCGCAAATTCCATTTTCTTACTGTGAATGTTCAGTTGCAAAATTAGGAATATGTTTAATATATAGTACTTAAGTAGACTATTTTAGTAGTCTAGAGAAGTGTTTAAATGCTGTGAATATATAAAGGGGAAGTGAAGAACAGCTGGCTGTTTGCTATGCAGTTGGATGAAAGAAACCATCCATCTCAAATTATGAAAGAAAAAAAAGCAGCCTTCTCTCCAGAACTCCTTTTGAACTTTGAGAATTAACTGAAAAGATGTTTGGCCCTTCCTTGGTGGTAGACTCTAAGATTGTGCAGAACAGCACAGTACAAAGCAATAAAGATTAATGCTCACTAACGTATTGTATGAAATATTTTAGGTAGATTGTTCTGTCAGTGCTAACAGACAAACAAATTACAAAAATCCTATAGTCACAATTACAGGATATGAGATTGAATAATAGATGATCTAATCTGTAGATTATGAAAATATCTATGTTCTTGAGCCTGGAATACTCTAACTCACGTTCTGTGAGGTACAAAATCATAGAATCAAAGAATCATTAAGTTTGGAAAAAAACTCTAGAATCATGTAGTGTGACTGTCAATCCATTACCATCACTCTCAGTAAGCCAAATGCCACATCTTCTCTCTTCTTGAAAACCTCCAGGGATGGTGACTTCATCACCTCCCTGAGCTGTCTTTTTCAATGTATTACCACTTTCCGAGAACAAATTTTTCCTAATACACAATCTGAATCTCCCTTGGTGAAACTTAATGTCATTCCCTCTTATCCTGTCACTGGTAACTGATAAGAGGCTGATCTCCACCTTGCTACAACAGACTTTCAGGTAGTTGTGGAGTGCTATAACGTCATCCCTGTGCCTCCTCTTCTCCACAATAATTTCAGGCATACGAACTAGAAAGAGTTATAAATTACAGGAAAGATACAAAGTAGACAAAGGAAGAGCACACAAAAGAATAGTATATAGATCAAAGGCAGATATTATAATAAAGGGTTAAGGAAGAATCCATCTGGGAGTGGCTTCAAAAGATACAGGAAAGCGATGAAGATTTTAATATTAGAAAAAGCCTGAAGATTTTGTCAGAAGGCAGAAGTATTTGTGACAACTAGATAATAATAGAATCTTAGCTGAAAGGGACCTCTGTAGGTCACTGGTCTAGTCATCAGTTCAAAGCATGTTCAAAGCAGTTCAAAGCCATCTTCAAAGCTAGAAGAGGACATAATACATCTAAGAGGAAGGGAGAAAAAAATCAGGAAAAGCTCAGGACAGAAGGTAACAGAGACAGAGAACTGTTCTGTTGATCTGGCATGTTTGGAATATTTACTGAGGAAAGAAAGTCAGATGTTTTAATCAAGCGTGTGCCTGTCTGGCAACAGACAGGTAAATTCTTTTGTTCCAGTACAGTATATCAGAACCCCTTCCCAATCCTGAACAGTGTTCTCCTGTGTAACTGTCACTACTTTCCAATGCATCTTACCCCAGTCTGTTGAACTTGCATTACTTTCACTGAGATTGCACAATTTTGCTTTTTTTTTTTTTTTTTTTTTGGTTGCGTTTTACCTATGTATCTATGTATCTACGTATCTATCTATCTATCTATCTACCTATCCACCTACCTACCTACCTACCTACCTTCCTATTTATTTATTTTTGGCAGCTATTTTGCAGCACAAGGGATTACTATTTATCCTACCAGTTCAAAAGATTACAAGGAATTGTTGGTATCTTTCTGGAAGCAGTTACCTTATAGGATCTTTGACCTTTGCAGGCGAATTTCCATACTGACAGCCTACTTATTACAAAATGCTAATACAGAAAGTATTAACATCACTTTCCAAAGTGGTCTTGAAGTTTGTCAGATTGTGTATACTACATCAATAAGTATGCAAGATGATAACACAGATTATAAGGGAGGGAGGGAATAAGAACAAATTAACAAGAACCTTATAAGCAGGTTGTATTTTGGTTTGTATTATTACAAATTATTTATTTTATTACAAAATAAATATAAACTACAGTCTTTTGCAGGTGTGCAGCTCACCTGCAATCCCCCAAACACTCTGGTAACTGATCCCTTTTATATTAATTAGACAAATGCACTGCAGTAGTTTGGCAGATTTCCAGTTTTGAGATAATCAGTGCTGACGCATATTTCAGTCCTGTGCATTATAAAACAACCAGATACATTCTGTATCCTATTAGCATTATGCCTCAAGAGAAGATTTTTCAACGTGAATGCTCACTGTTTTAAGGGATAACTGAAGCAGAAATATTGTTTTGATTCACCTACATTAGGGGCTTGCTTTCTTATGCTTGAGATTTTTCCTGGAATAAATGGTTCTTCTACCAGAATACTAAAAATTGGTAATGCAATCGGTTTCATTGAGTATCAGTGCTGCAGCCAGGCAGGCCTCGCTGAAGTTGTAGAATTCCTTTTCAATACCCAATCTGGAAGCCTAAATCTTCTCCCAATTAACTTGTTTGGGGAAACTTTAAAAACCCCGGTTCAAGAAGAAAGCTTATTTTTAAGATAGCTTCTGTTGTCTCAGACTTCTTTTTCACATTAACAAAATTCTCATGAGCTTTATGAAGATAAATTCAATTCGAGTGACACTAACAGTTCTGATGTCAATAATCTTGTATTTTTAGTGTGTGTGTGTAATGTTACAATGGTATAGTTGAAGACTTATGAAAGTTAAGTAGATAATGTAATACAGAATAAACCTGAACTATTTTAATAGAGTGAAGAACTTTGGGGAAAAAAAGAAAAAAGAAAAAAGAAAAAAGAAAAAAAAAAGATTTTCCACCTTTTCATGATGTAGCACAAAGATTTTCACCTAATTTAGGTTTATAATGAATGTCTATGCTTTTTCATGATTAGTATTAAATATCACTCTTAATCACAGCAAAAATATTTTCTTTTCATTTTGACAGATTTTCAAGACCATACGATGCAAACCAATATTTGGGAAGTTCAACCAGCTATTTTTTGTGGGACTTTGCAAAGAAAAGTAGAAGGCAGATCTCACCTACCAATGCTGAATAGTTTTGACAGAATATAGATCTAGAATGAATGAAATATATCACAGAAGCAGAAGTAAAATAATAAAAGAATGCTTTATATATAAGTGAGAGGAATATTTAAAAAAATATGGGTTTAATTCAGGGTGTTGGCAGTAATAGAAGTAGTAAAAGAAGCAATATCAGTAATAATAGCACTGCAGCAGATTAAACATTCAGTACTTTGAATCTGGCTACTCCCCCTGCCTTATGCAAGCAAAATTCTGCAGCTCATTGACAATGCTAGTGCTTACCTCCTGAGTAGATCAGGGCACCACAAACTGCACTGGTTCTGTGGCCAGTAGTGGGTCCATTTCGGGATTCTGGTACTGCTTTGCAAAGCCCTGAAGGGGAAAATGTCACATGATCCCAAAGACTGTCTCTTCTTCAGAGACCCCCTTGGCAGCTACCATCACCAGGAACACTGCATTTATCATAGCCCAGAGAAGCAGGTAAATGAACTGTTAAATGCAAACCCAAGTGGAACAATAAGGGAGGTTAGGAAGAGCCATACCCTATACCATTTTCAGACGATATTATATGAATATTGTAGTTATGCCTTTCCTCAAAGAAACAGAAGAATAAAATTCATCTTGCCTAGGATGCAATGACTGAACTGAGATAAACAGGGAAATAAGCATTGGACTTGTCATTAGAGGAATCACTTCTTGAGCAGGATGGAGAACTAGCTGCCTCAAGACAATTGTTTTTATAAAGAATTTTGTGTCAGCTCTACTTATTGCATAAGAATGCAATGGCAGATTCTGCTACAGATAAGATTATTATAATTTCATGGTCCATTGGTAGGCAGCTTATCAAGACTGGAAATAAACTGTGTCACTGGAGAGTGTGGACAGAGTGCTAGTATTGTGTCTAGATCTTGCCATTAAAAAAATGATAGATATTCAGTTTGTCACTACTCCATCAGTAAAATAGTCTTATAACACAGACCTTGTATTTTTAAAAATCTGCTTTAATCTGGTTTTCATTTAGGGAAAAAGTAGGAAATATTTTGTGGCAGATTCTGTTTCTTGAAAAAAAAAAAAAAGTCATTGTTTTCAGTACCAAAACTCTTTCTGTAACTGAACTAGCTGGCAGAATGTAAGTTAAGTAAAAATGAAGAATGAGTGTGATTTTTTTTTCTTTCGTCATTGGGAATTTGTGGGAGGTACTGGCCTTAAGGTAGCACTGTAGGATCTGGCTCTGTAACATATCTACAATCACAAATGCAGCGAAACAATATATAAGGAAAATTTCCCTTTACTGATGACAAACTAAACATGTTCTTTTCATTATTTATGCTTTTTATTATTTATACTTATTATTAATACTTAGGCACACTTCACTTTGTCAAAGAAAAGAAAAGAAAAGAAAAGAAAAGAAAAGAAAAGAAAAGAAAAGAAAAGAAAAGAAAAGAAAAGAAAAGAAAAGAAAAGAAAAGAAAAGAAAAGAAAAGAAAAGAAAAAAGGTTGTCAAGAAAAAAGTATGGAACAAAATTCACTCTAAAAATTCTATATTCATTTTAAGGAAAAATTCATTTTGAGGAAACCCAAGGACACAGAGCCAGCAACAAACTCACTGGTATTAAAAAGAATCATCCTACTGTCCACCAGAGATAAAAGGTTAGGAGATTACAGCACTGTGACAGCACTTCGCTCTGATTTATATTACTTTCTGTTAGACCTTGAAAAGGATTCAATTTATTTATTTATTTATTTATTTATTTAGGACGCAAAGTATTAAAACTATTCTTGGTTATTGGAAAATGGTAAAGTGAGAAAATAAAATGTCATCAATTCTTGCTCTTTTCTAATTCTTCCAGTGCTATGTGCCAGGAATATAATACTCTATGGACTTATTTCCTCCAGGCAACACATATGTTGTTTTCATGTGTTTCAAAACACAAAGAAAAAAAAATATATATTTTTTTGTCTTTTGGTTTTACTTCTTGTAATATAAATCAGTGCACCTTTAAATAGCATTAACAGATCTATTCTGTTTTACACCTTCTCTCCATCTTCCATTCTCATTCTCGATATGACTGTTAATATCACATGAATGCAAGATCTAGAAGCTGTTTTTCTCTTTGTCAATTAAGAAGATATTGGACACATTTAGCTTAGCTGTTAGAATTAACAGCTAAAAGGAGCTTCTTGATGTAATCTATCTTGTATTATTTGCAAGTAGAAATTTCTATTGAAAGATATTCTTGATGTCTTTCTCAAATCAAGCCATTTTATGATTTATGCCAGTTTTTGTTCCATAGCTATCAGTTATTCTTCTTGGACGTTAAGGCTTCAAGAATATTACTATTTGTTCTGTTTGCATCGTTGCTTTGAAAACTTTGAAGTACATGTTTATTTTGCCTTGGAAGTGGCTGTGATTTGGGACTTTGCTGTTGCTTTTAATGTCAGCACTACTATATGCTAAAGAACAACATTAACTGAATTGCTCACAACTATTTTTACAACCATTTTCTTTTGGAATTCTTCAGTATTTTGAAGTCAGAGAATCACATAACCATAGTCTGGCTTAATGATCCAGTTCTAGTCGCTTTGCCATAGGCAGGGAAACTTTCCACTAGATCACACTGCTAAAGCCCCATCCAGCTTCAAATGACTCTAGGGATGGGACATCCACAACTTCTCTGAGCAACTTGATCGAGTGGCTTATCACCTTCTGAGTAAAGAATTTCTTTACAATATCTAACCTAAATCTCCCTTCCTTTAATTCAAAGCCATTCCCCTTGTCCTATCACTATCAGACCATGTAAAAAGTTGCTCTCCTTCCTGTTTATAAACTCTGCTTAGGTATTGGAAGGCCTTCTCTTCTCCAGTCTGAACAAGTTCAGCTCCCTCAACCTTTGTTCATAGGAGAGATGCTCCAGCTCAACACTCCATGTCCTCGTGTTGAGGACCCCAGGCCTGGATGCAATACGCCACATGGGATCTCATGAGGGCAGAGTAGAGGGGAACAATCACCTCCCTCTCTCTGCTGGTGACATCTCTTTTGACGCAGACGAAGATACAATTGGCTGTCCAGGTTACAAGTGCACACACTACTGGCTCATGTCAAGTTTTTAGTTCACCAGAACCTCTAAGTCCTTCTCTCCAGGGCTGCTCTTAATGAGTCTCCTCTCATGTCTTGGATTGCCCCGACTCAAGTGCAATACCTTGAATTTGGACTTGCTGAGTCACATTCAGCTTACAGGGATCCATTTCTCAAACTTACCTAGATGCCTTTTGATGACATCCCTTCCTTCTATTATATCAACTGCACTACTTGGCTTAGTGTCATCTGCAGACTTGCTGAGTGGTTGTTCTTTTTCTTCTACTCATTCTATATACAGTTCTCAGAGAATCAAAGAATGACTGGTGTTGGAAGGTGCCTCTGGAGATCAGTTCATCCCTGCTCAAAGCAGAGTCAACCAATGTGCATTGCTAATGTCCATATCCAGTTGGTTTTTGAGTATCTCCAACCACAACCACACAGAATCCACAATCTCACTTGGCAACTTGTTCACTTGTTTGATGTATCTCACAGTAAATTTTATTATTAATATTATTAAGTGGAATTTTCTTTATTTCCTGTCCTTTGCCTCTTGTCATTTCACTTGGTACATCAGAGATGAGTTTTTACTCATCTTCTTTAATTTTCCCATCAGGTACTTAAACATACTGGCAAGAACATCCTGAACATTCTCTTCTCCAGGCCAAAAAAACCTGCAATTCTTTCAGCCTTTTGTTGTATGATTGGTGCACCAGTTCCTTAATAATGTCATGCTCCTTCACTAGACTTGTTCAATTTGCTCCACGTCTCTTTTGTCCAGGTGGGCCCAGACCTGAATCCAGCACTCCAGAAGTAGTCTTAACAGACTGAGCAGAGCAGAAGGATTACCTCCCTTGACCTGCTGGCAACACTCTTCCACATGCAGAACATGATGTTTTTGGTTGCCTTTGCCTCAAGAGAGCACTGCTGAATCATGTTCAACTTGTTGTCCACCAGGATACTCAGCCAGGTATTTTTCTGAAATTCTACTCTCCAGAGAGATGACCCTCCATATGCACTGGTGCATAGGGTTACTCTACTTGAAATGCTGGATTCTACATCATAAATTCATAAAGTTCCTGTTCATTCATTTCTCCAGACTGTTGAGATCCTTCTGGATTCCAACCCTCCAACATATCAGCCATTACTCCAGCTTTGTGTCATTTACACACCTGCTGAGTGCACTATGTCTCATAAACCAGGTCATCAGTGAAAAGATTAAACAGTACTGAATCCATTTTTGGCCCCTGTGGTACTCGACTAATGACTAGCCTCTGGCTGCACTTCAGGCTGCTCATCATAACCCTTTCAGCTCTCCATTTCAGACAGTTTTCAGTACAACTCACTGCTCGTTTATCTATGACATGCTTCCACGTCTTGTTCTTGTGTGAATTTATCTCAGTCTTCCTTAATTATTAGTAAGAGTGTTACTTGGTAATCTCATTTAATCACCTGTTGCCCATTTTATGTGTGCTATCATTACAATGACTTTTAGTTGACATAACACAAACGACTCCTTAAAATAGCTTAGCCTTACCTTCTTCCGCTGTCAACAACCATTCATTAAGATGATATTTCTTTCCTCTGAATTAGTCTTTCATCAGTTATAAAACTATGTGCTCTTACTCTGTATTTTCATATTTCTATTACTCTTGTCAAAGACTTGATCAAATCCTTTAATAGAGCCAAGTAAATTGTATCCCCTCTGTCTTTTGCACTCTATTTTAAAAACCTTTTCAAAGAATTCTAACAAGCTAATGAAACATGTCTAGTTATAAGTGAAACCATATTTTTAAATCTATTGCCAACAACTTTTAGTTCTTTCCCTTACTCCAAACACAGTTAGTAGACACTTCAGCGTAAAATACAATATTGTTTTACCATCTTCTCCCTTAATGCCACAAGGAGACTTCAGGAAGTATTTTTACTGAAACAATCAAAGAAATGACATCTTTGGCGTGCTCTGGACACCAAAATCCCAGTTTTCATTCACCACATGCTGCTGTGGAAGAATAATGCAGATCAAAGAAAATAAAGGATTGTCCCATTCTTCTAGTAGTGAACTCTGCTATGCATTAGGCAGAATCAATACAAACACAAAAATCACTGTTCATTACACCAACATTACTTCCACATAGGAAAGTGGTAGAAGTGACACCAATTTTACAGAAGACATTTGAGCAATGTAGAGTACACTTGACTCAGTAAGTCCTACAAAGAAAGCAAAATTCTTAGGGAGAGTTCAGAAACAATGTAAGAAACATAAGATATCATAAATTTGAGGCTAGAAATTTAGTGTTGATTTAAAATTTCCTTCACATAAAATAAGCACAGCTACCAGTAGGTTATTCAAAAGGTTTCTGTCACTGAAGTTAACTGGGGTTAACAAGAAAACACTTCAAGAAACTAACAGTAACATTGTTTCAGCAGAGCACCTCTTATTTTTGAGGCAGAACAATCTTTCTGGGCTTTCCAGATTCTGCAATGTTCTTGGTTAGGGAAATTGTTTCAGAAAGCTAGAAATGACTCCAGTACATCAGACAAACTTAAAGATTGCCCTTCTGATAGCCAAAGCACATTTTGGTCATAGTGCTCTGTTTTTCAACCCTAGATCTTATTTACGCCATGCCTTGTGGATGGAACTGAAAATGAAGTCATAAAAGGATGTAGATATGTAATAGGTAGTGCTTGCAAGTTCGGGCCTTCATGCTGTATGCACAAAATATGTTCCTTCATCAATCATATATCTAATTACCGCTTTTATAATGGATTTGGAAGACTATGTCATTGTTATAATTTTCAAATTACTTAAGAAAATGGCAAAGAAGTAGGTATAAAGAAAGTTTATCTGCCATTTAGGCTGCCTTCCAGTCTGTCTGCCATCCATTTCCTCCTCTATGTTCCTTTTTATATTTTTCACTACTGAATTGTTATCCAAGCTGACAATACAGATCTACTTATCTTCCTTATCCCCAATTGGATAGCAAGAAAGGCAATGCAAAGGAAAGAACAAAACTTATGTTTTCCCCTAGTAAGTAGCACCTTGAATGGAGAATTCTAAGCAGGATTTCTTAGAAGAAAAAAAAAAAAAAGTTATTTCATCCTCATTATCAATTCAGTTATGTTTTAGTTATAATCATCCTAAGCATAGTAAGTGCAATGCCACTCACTAGACTATGTGAAATAAGTAGTGCAGAAAGCTACGTCTCAGTTTAATGCTATTGAGATTTATTTCTGCAAACAGTAATATTTGGATTCTTTCCCCAAAAGACGAGTGACTGCTCCTTTTTGTATGTTGCAATGTGGCTTTTAAATCTTATTTAAAACTAACACTTATTATTCTCCTTCTTATCATAAGGCCCAAACTATATTTAATTTCACGCTGCAGTGAAATAACAAATATATTGTTAAGCACAGAGAGGTGCAGTGGTTACCATTTGTGAAGAGTTAATCATAAAATTCTAGATTTTATTGTTTAATACAGAAATTCATTTACTTGAAAGTGTCAACTTAGTTGAAACAGCAATAATAAACAAAAACAATTTGTTGTCCTTATAAAATCTGTAGGTGGTATTAATTCTGTAACATATGCTAGCAGTACAGTGGCAGAACAGATTTCATTTAAACCAGATTTCATTTTAAATGAAAGAGATGAAAGCACAGGGGACTCACTTATGTTAGTGGCACACGTTAGAGGTAACAAAAATGCAGACTGTCATGTGGCAATGATGGCATACACCAAAGAAGAAGAAAAAAAAGGAAAAAAAAAAATAAACAGAAGTTCATAGTTTGGATCAAAATCACTTTCCACATGGGATTTTTTTTTATTTGTTTGGCTGAGTTTTTTGTTTTTTTTTTTCCTACAACTTTGTCAAAGTAAGGACCCTGTAATGTAAAAGTTAATCTTTATTTCTTTAAACTGTCCCTGCCTCATGTAAAAATATTTAGCTGGGACATTTATTCAGACATTTCTGACAATTTCAATAATTTTTTCAGGTGGTGGAAATCCATCATGCTTTGAGGCCTTTTGAATGCTGTGGGAAGCATTTTTTGTCTCTGCCTGTTAAAGGCTAGAAAAGCACATCGACAATCAGCAACTACTAGATACCTGTTGGAAATAAATTAATATTGGCATATTTGACAGCATAAACAGTAGTTACAAGAAGAAAGGATTAATTTCTCAGACTGTACTATACAATGTTGTCTTCTAAGATACATAAAAGTAAGATACACAAATAGGACAAGCTATTCATTTTAGGCCTTTCAATGTCTGCACTATTCCTTGGTAAAAAAAAGTCCTATCACATACAGAAAAACATGGGAAGCTTTCATAGGTGGACTTGCACAGGCTTGTGGGGTTTTGTTTGGTTGTTCTGTGGAATTAAGGAAGTTACAGACACAGAAATTTCTCCTTTACTGTTGTTAGTTAAAAAAAAAAAAAAAAGCTTTGTTTAAAAAGAACCTAACACTTTGAGACAATGTTCTTTGAAAACCAAATATTATATTTTCTTTTCAATTTTTTTAATAGTATGTGTCACATATATCATTTACCTATCTCTGACGCAGCCACTGTGATGTTGTACCAAGGTGTTTCCTCTCTGTCAAAGATCTTGGCAGTTTTAATGGTTCCAGTATTAGCATCAATGGTGAAATATCTATCTTCTTCTGTGTTATAATCAATGAAATATCTAAGGAGAAATAAAATAGTAAATACATACTCATTGTAAAAAGTATGATCCAAGGTAACAGAAAGCTACATAAGAATATTACTTTCAGTCTTTCAGAGATTGTGGAGATTTTAGAAAACATCCTAAGAAAAATTCTGTATTATGGGGATGCCTGAAGTACCATTGTCTTTCACTTCTTTCATAATATTATTTGATCTTTTGATATATAATAAGATTTCCACTATGAGTCACAAATACATAGATCGCTAACAGGTGATATTTTAGACAGCAGTGCTCATTTCTGTCAAAAGACACTGAGCATATTTACTTTGATTATAACATACAACGGAAAGGCAGAAAAGAAAACAGAAAAATATTCTTCTGCTTAAACACCCTGTTCAGTCCCGGTACCTGTTTTGAAGCATGTCTTTTTGACATGAAGTTGATGACATGGCAACATAAGCCATTTTAAACATGTATATTACAAAGACTAGAAGCAGAAACAGCTGATTCCCAGAGATGCTGTTGACATTAGCCTAGAAGCCTAGCAGCATCCCTCCTTAACTCCCTTGGCTTCTGGGCACTTTGCCTAGCAGAGAATGTAAAAACCTTTAAGTGGGTAATGGAATCAGATGGGAACACAAAAGACAAGATTGACAAGACATTTTTTTTTTTTTTTCACAAAGCCTGAATCGCTTACAGTAGCTTTTAACAAATGAACCAATTACACACCCCTATTAAACCTTCTCTTTTAGACCTGATGAGGAAACAAGGAACAAGACAGAGCCTTTTATGTACCATGATTGTTTTCCTTGATAATTTGCCAGCCTTGCTTTCATTCTGGGATATTTTTAATATATGGAAACTACATATAGATTGAAATGATTTATTTGTCCCATCCAACTGCTCTTATTTCTACATTACCAAAGGTTTAATTGCCAACTAATAAAAAGTGGTGCACATGAAGGCTGCAAAGCTCAAAAAATTAAAAATAACTTCAGTTTTATTACTCTAATAATGTACTTATTTAGACCATTTACAGAAATGGAAAACAAACAAGAAACATTTGGATGAATGATAGAAAAAAATAAGATATGCTTTGTGAAAAAGCAAAGGAAATAAAGGACTAGAGGAGGAGGTAGCAATTTGAATAAATCACCTTAACTGTTCAAAGGACATGAGAGAAGGTAAAAGCCAGCTAGGATGTGATGATTTTTCCTATTAGAGAGAAACTGAACTCATCTCTTCCAGCAGTAAGAAATATTTTACATATGGGTAATTTGGGTTGTGGCATTTAAGATTTGTCTTTTCACGTTTCCTGTATTTTAAAGAGTTAAAAATATGTTCCAGGCACTGGAAATCTGAGCGGACCAAAGCAGGCTAGAAAATCTTTCCTTTTTGATTCTTTGCATCCTTTCTCTCACCATCCCAAAGAGTGAAACAGCCCCCATATGACTGTGGGGGTGGTTTGAGCAACAGCAAACCTTTATGCTTCTCTGGAATAAAAATTTAACTTACCTTCTCCTATCCAAACTAAGTCAGAACCCATGTGACCCACCAATTACCAACACTTGGGAACATCTCATTATAAAATACTTCAAAAGTGCTCAGTGATGAGACTTAAGATGTGGAAGATGGCAGTGGAAGTTGCTTCAAGCAGAAAAAAAAGACTTAAAAGGTCTCCATATTAGAAGTAAGCTGGAAAGATCTTGAATATTTAGGAGACGGGAGAATCACTCTTAAAGAATTCAAGTCAGGGAGTATTCTTCCAGAAAACATTATTTAATCATTGTATCTTCAGTTGGATCAAAAAAAAAAAAGCAAAAAACCAAACCAAACCAAAACAAAAAAAAACCAACAACAATAAAGCAAGCAACATAGATAGAAAAGAGTAATAACAATAATAATAAATTATGAATTACTAATTTCTGAACCATAGAGCTTGTTGCAGACACACTTTAGGAAGTTGATATGCTTAGTAAACTCAATACATAAATTGAGAATAAATTATTGACACTGATCATGACAAAATAAATGTTACAGATATCCAAGCAAATCTGTATTGCTTTCAAGAAATACTGGAATCTGCTGTGGACACACTGCAAAGCAAGAAAAAGACCTCCACAGTTATTCTCTTGGTATCTTATCTAGCAATATTGGTCCAAGCTACCCACACACTGGGAATCAGAATTCACTTTTGAGTTTCAGAACAATTGATTTTACCAGTGTTTCTGCTGGTCTTAGTCTACTAAAAAGAAAGCTGTGCAGAGCTAATCAACTGTGAGCTGGATTTGCAGGTTCTCCAAACAGTTACTTGTAACGGAAATGTTTTGAAAGATTGATCCAATATCAGTGGAAAAGTTTTACTTCCTATGCAGGCAGATAGTCCTACCTTTTCCTAACTACAAAGGAACTTTGTAGCCAGAGTGGAATCAAATTCAGAAAGTACATACAGCTGCCCTGCTTGGCACAGAGCTGTGTTAAGATTTGAAGTCTATCCAGAAGATGCATGCTTCAATTGGATCAGTGCCTCCAGGCCTTATATTTCATACTTGGCAATGCAGGCAACCTGACAAATTTTTGGACCATGTTAGCTGTGCTATTGTTAAGGGAGAAATAATGAAGTCTAGTTGTGTTGGACAAGATGGACAGCACATGCATACACAGACCTCATCTGCAAGAAGAAGTGGAATAGTGACAGAGGAAAGATGGAAAGAATAACTTTTCACCAAATAATTCTCCTGGAGACCTTAGCAAGACCCTTTACTGTCACAATTCTCTGTCAGGCATGTGATGACAAAATGTAATTCCTTCTCCCTGACTACAGCCTTGTTTGTGGCTCTAGAGGTCTCCTGAAAATTACATGAATTATTTACCGAAAAACAAATCAAATCAAAACAAAACAAAATCTTCACTGAGCTATTCTTATGGAATATGTATTCTTAATTAAAAATATATATATATATATATTATACGTGAATCTTGTCTGCAAACATTTACTACTGATGGCAGTGTTTACTTATTACCAACATCAGACAGTGACTACTCTGAGAGTCAATATTGTGCTAATAACCATAAAAAGTAGGACTATTTGCAGACATAAACTTAAAAATAGACATAGTTTCAAATTGGGGTTAAAAAAAAAAGCTATAGCAATACACTGCTGCTTTTTTGCATGTCTAATTCATAATTATAACAAATTATTACTTTTCCCTCTATGAGGAAGCAAGAGAACCAAAAAGAACAAGTATCTCTACCAAATATGAAGCTTATGTAGAAAAACTGAAGCTTAATCCTGCTGTGAATTGTGACACCCTAACACATCATTTTCATAGACATATAACAAAACATTGCCTTAGACTTTGAAATATGAACAGTTTTTTTTCTAAGTCACTTACTTAAATGTATTCTATATAAGCTGAAAGCTCAGTATTGGATGAATAATTTAAATTGCACTTTCTATGTCACTCATAGAAATAAAACAATCCTGAGGTGATTCATTCAGTACCACTTTCATTTCCAGTGACAACAGCAAAATAAGGAATTATAATAATTTATCCACAGCAGCACTTTCTCTCTACATCCTAACTTTTTCATATAGTTACAGCATATTAAAACATCTAGAGCTCAACAGAATTTTTCTTGATCATGTATGAATAAAACAGTGGCCCTGTCTAAGGCTTTCTTATTATGAAGTTTATTTCTTTCCCATTGATCCATATTCTTCCTAAATATTGCAAAAATATTCCTAAATAAAGCAGCCATTTGCACTACTGGGTCTCCCATCCTTCATGAATGTCTGCGTGAAACAAGCTACAAATGACATTCTCAAAGAGCAAAGGAACTATGAATATTAATATAAAGCTCTACACTCAGATATCCTGAAAATATTTTGTAGGATAGAGCCACTCATTCTTGTCACATGTAAGAGGACATATAGAACAAGTTTCATTGTATTTATAAAGCACTTAACATTTTAAGGCTTTATAAAATATGAGCCACAAAGTTCTCTATATGCTGATTTTGGCTGGGACAGAGTTAATTTCCTTGCTAGAAGCTGGGATGTTGATTATGGGTTTTTCTAGGTTGCAAAGAGCTATAGTGCAAGTTTAGAATTTCAAAGTTATGTCAAAAGTAAATTTTCACCATGACTATGCATGATGCAGATCAGCAACAGAATACACTCTTACACTAAATTACATTTAGAAGGATTATGAACACAGAAAACCTATTAGTCACAGTTCCCAAAGAGTGTTTGAAGAAAATAAGTATCAAAACTATAGGCACTGAGAAATTCAACATGTATCATCTTTTTTTTTCACAAAGAGTCACAGAATGGAATGGCATTACCAGCCTTCTTATTCCTACTTCTGACCAAACCCCCAGCTTCTGTGACTTCACATCTTGTTTCCAGGATTTTAGTGAAGCAGCGGTTCAGTGAAGACAGATATTCCCACTTTTTTTTTTTTCATTTTTCTTTTAACTTTTTTTTTTTAAACCAAAAGTGCTTGCATGAATTAGGAAATAAAGAGAAAAAAAACTACATGCAAGATGGGCCCTAGGCGCTCTTGACATATAAAGCAGTTTGCATTTTAAAGTAGTTGGGTTTTAATAGCACAGAGAATGCCTGAGCATGAAGAAGGTTCTAAAAGATGCCAAAGGAGTTTAATAACAATCACTGAATCTTTTAGAAGGGTTTCTGAAGATAAAACTCATAATTATTTTCATAATCTAAATGATTTTGCTTTGAAATAACATTAAAATCAGTTTGGTAATTGACAAATAAGTGGTATAGTCTGTTAAGATCCCAGCATCCACATCCAGTTTTTATGTTTCATAGTTAAGCCTTGAATTTGAGATTTTAAATAGTATTTTGAACTTTTGACTTGTCTTTTTTTGTTGTTGCTTTTTGTAATTAAGCAAGTCTTTAAGACATTCCTTCATTATGCTATTATTATTTATTACTAAATTTAATACAAGCAAACAAGAACTCTTTCAAAAATTACTACCTTGTCTACGAAGCTCTTAGTTCTAAACTTCTAAAATCACATTTCAGGCAGGTTCAGATTTGTAATTCATAACATCTCTTCAAGCTTGTATATAGAGATATATCTAATAGTCAGCTCTCAAATAACAACAGAAACTGGTTACAAAGAACCACTAACAAAAGTTATGGGAATAGTGGCCAAACTGATCAGTCATGCCATCTAAATGCTATTAGAAATCAAATACTATTAAAAGGAAGTCTGTTGGGTTGGTTAAATACGTTAGTGAATAATCTCTTAGAAGAAAGATAGCCAGATTCAAAGGACAGAGAATTGAAAAACAAAACAAACAAACAAACAACAACAACAAAAAACTAGAAAATAGATGTGTGAGGAACAACTATACAGTGCATGGGAGGTATATGAGGAAGAAAAACAAGGAAATTGATTGCCTGCAGCTCCCTGTGTTTGGCCAGCTGGAGAGCTGTAGGAAGTGTGCCATGGTGGGCCTTAACTCTGGTGCATGCCCTTCATCTTCCATCTCCCTCCTGGCAGCAGCACTGCCAGTGAGCCTTGAAGACAAACGTGGTGGGAAGGCAGCCTGTTGCCACACTTGTCTTGTACCACACTGCCTCCCTTCCAGGGGCAGTCTTTTTCCCCATAGATCAAACAAACTTCTCCAGGAGAGAAAAGCAATTGGGAAGCGTGACACGGTGGTCATCTGCCAAAACAGCAGGTAACCAATTTTCTCCCTGCAGCATGTCTGGTAAAGGAGACATTAAATGTTCCAGAGTTCTGCAGCACCTTAGGCTGTGCTCTCCAGTTGCGAAAATGAAATACATTTGAAGAGAGCTTGGAGAAGATGATCTCTCTGTTTACCATTTCTTCACTTCTTTCAGACAGGAATAGCATTACTTTGAAGAGAATACTGCTCCTCTTGGAGTGCTTGCAGTTCCTACTAAGTTAGCTCTGGTGCTGGCTGCCAGCTGATCAGCAGTACCTTGACATCTCCTGCCCAACACTCCCAGCTCACCTCTTGTATCAAAATCTGTGCTTGGCAGATGTGACAGAGCCTTACTTCTCCTCATCCCAGGAAGGTGAGGTAGCAGGTCCCAGGAGGTGCGGAGGAGCTGCAAATTGCTGCCTCCCTCCCAGCCAAGCCTTTGAGTGGCAGCTGCTGCTGGTTTGCATTTCATGCAGAAGTTGGCTCCCTGCTGCTGCTCCTGTTCCCACTGCCTGAGCACTGCTGGCACACTGCTCACCTTGGACACTGGAAACTAGGAATGCTGTTCACTTGAAGGAAATGAGACATTTCTGTACTCCCATCTTTTCTAGCTGACAATTTCTGTCTACATGTGCTAAAACCACTGATCATCTTTCCTAGCTAATTCTGCCAGTAAATGTAGGCTAAGATTATCCCACACTCTCAGAGGCATAATTCAGAAGTCAAATCAAGATAAAAGTTTTTCTTCTTTTCCTGACTTCATGAATTTCTTCAGAGGATTTCAACTGTCCAACTGCATTTTTAATAGACGCGTTGATGGTAGAGCTGTTACATCACAGTTTATTTTTATTCAGAGACATTAACATTTAGAATCCAATGTTGCCAAAAAATAAAGTGCAGTCAGTGTTATACGACAATCACTTTTTGTTCCCAAAGGTTTACCAGCTAAATAATGGAATTCTACTTACATATTTTTTTCTGAGTCATGCTAAAGAGCAAACCAAATAAAAGCAACATCAATAGATTTATACATATTTATGGAAGTGAGCAGCCCTACCAAAAGACTTCGTTACAGAGATTATTCAGATATAAATGCCAATTCCTAAAACCATAAAAGAATTTTAAATATTGTAGGCACTCTGAAGCCAGAGGAAATTACACTTGAAGAAAGAAACAAAAAAAAAATATGATATACTGGAATGAAAAATCAGGCTCTCACAGCCACAATACTAGGATGTTCTGTCAGTATTTCTATCAAAGATTTAAGTAAGGGATGGAGGTGGCTCTGGTTGCTGTGAGATGTTGACCACCATCCTGAACTGGATGCTTCCCAGAGAGAACAGCTGTCAGAACAGCTTACCAGCTCCTGAACAGAGAGGTGGATGTTTTTGTTAGGCAGATTTGTTTTGGGGATGGCAGCAGCGCCATTTCATGGGAAAGTGGGAGGCCTGGGACGTGCAGCTTGACAAGAATAAAAAATAAATTGAGGCTTCAGGGAAAAAGTCAGCAACAGATCTCCAACCTCAGCACAGTAAAGAAAGGTTTTAAAATGGTTGCTACCTGTGAAGACAGGTAGAGCATCAGAGAAGAAACTGGAGAAAAAAATCCACTCTGGCTTTCGCTGTTCCAAAAAGGATGTTCTTTTTCTATTCTGCTTTAGAGATGCTCTTGAGGAAGAATAATACTGAAGGAATGCAGAAAGCAAATGAATGAAGAAGAAGGTGAGATGGAGGAGGTCACAGATCCTCTCTGCTAGCTGTGAGACATTCACGTACTCTGGAAAGATACTTTACTGTCTCTGTAGGAGTTGGTCACAGGGTCACAGGACAGTGTCATGCTTTGAGGGCTTGAGCAAAGAGGTGCCTCACTCCACAAGCTCAGGGATGGCAAGATCTGGGGAGATGCTTCCCCTTGGGGCATGCGAGGGAGGGATGGTCACTGTACACAATGACACTGATCACAGTAAGCTGCCTTAAGTACAGCTAACAAAGTGTCCTATGCACAGGATATAAAACAGCAAACTGACCTTATTCAACTTATAGGACGTCAAACAACAACTAAGACGCATGTGTACAAAAAGATGAAGAGTATTCTTACATTTTCCAGCAGGAATAGCATAGAAACTGACACTAATCTCATAAGACAGGAAGAAAATAAATTGAAAAATGTAATTTTCATTTGCAATGTCCCCAGTCCCATCACAGGGCTGAGAGATCATCTCCCTCCACTGAACAGTCTGACATTCACAAAAATAAAAAGGCCTTTTCTGACTTTGTGTGGGTAATTTTTGTTTAATACTTTGTTTTTATTTGTTTCATTATCAGTTGGCTAGTTCTGCATTTCCTGGAATTGAAGGAATGGTTTTCAGCAAAAGGAAAACCATGTGTAACTTTATGTTTCCTTTTTTTTTTTTTTTTTTTTAATTTTCTTTTTCTGCCTATTGCTTTTAAGCAATAGTGACAAGAGAACAGAGTAGAAAGTTATTTTAGAGTGACATTAGGAAGTCAGTAAGATCACTCCAATTTCCTATAGCTAATCAATTTCAGTCCCAGCTAATAAAATTCATTATAACAAGGTAAGATTACAGAGTGGCCAGGGTCCAACATGAAAATGATTTGAATTTCAATGTATTAATATAACAAGACTTAATATGGTGCTTCTGTAATAGTGCAACTTTTTTTCACACATACTACACTTACTAGGATGCAATCAATATTAAAGAAGACACTCAGCTCCTTTTAAGATAGTATCAGCCTGGGATAGAGTTAATATGAAAGAATTTGCCCATGTCATACAATTATTTTCACTGTTCTATCAGAGTTCAATAAAGTTTTGTGGTCCTGAAACCATGCCTTTGCTCTTTCTTGACCCATTAACTCAGAAGGGGCTTGGGGAATGGTAGCAGTGTTATCTTTCTGAAAAGCATTCCACTGAAAATAGAGCAGATGCAATCAGAAAGCTCCAAGGAATGTTGTGAGCATGCACTGTGGCTAGACACACTCACTATCTAAATATCACCTATAGGAAGATGGCAGGGTTTCAACAGGCACAACTCCACCCCTGAGGCAGTATTAGCAGCCTAGGGCTGCTCCCATTGCACATATGCATCCTGCCAGTTAAAAACTTTTTTACCTCTCATCTGCTGTGTATGGGTTCAGGAAGAAAAAAAGATGATATCTAAGTAAGTGCAGAGAGATTTAAAATGAATGATTTATTAAAATAAAATGACAGTAAGTGAATTCAATCTTTATCTATTCTTTCATGTTGTATTGGCAATTTTCAAGATTTGCTTGCACATCAGATATTTTATAAGACATAACCCTGATTTTTAAAAGCAATAAAATATTTTGGTATGGAAGTAGACTACCTGACACAAATGTAATGAGCCTGTAATCTCTTTGAATAAATTACAATTTGGGATATTTTCTCTTCATTTAGAAGATAAATTTTTTAGCACATGGTTATTTTCCAAACCACTCACAAATAGTTAAAATTAATATATGATGAAGTTTATTTATCTGTCTTTCTTGTGTTGTCTGTGGCTATGTTTATTTTTGCTATTTCAGTAGAATTATAATTTTCAAAATACAGGACTTCAAAAAATTTCATTGAAAATGCATTTCTATTTATGCAAAAAATACATAGTCACTTAAAAAGAAAAATCCTTTAAAACTGTCAAACTGCCAATCAAATAATGTCTGAATAAAATAAACCAATAATAGCTACAGTTGTTATTAAAGGTTCTTTTGCTAGGATTGAAAAAGTTAAACAATGTTACAGGGATTGGCAGAAAGTCAGAGCCCTCTGAGATGACTTGGTTCAGAAGCAAGCTGAAATTACTGGGATGAAATTGTAGTGAGAAAATGAGAAAAAAAGTATTCTGACTCTTCACCACTGATAACAACAGCTTTTTCTTTTTTTTTTTTTTTTTAGCTTCAATAATTAAATTTTATAAGGATTTCCCCTCAGCATTGTTAATTCTTGTAACTACTCCTCTCACCATTATTCTAGTTATAAGAATCATTCCAGCCACCAAAATAAAGTGATAGCTAATTGGGGAGTGAATAGATCACAGCACCCTATCTCCTCTAGCAGATTGACAATAGAGAAATGATATGGTTGCATCTGTGTGTGTATTAATTTATTAGACTCACACATAGCAATGAGCACCCTTACACAGTAGAAAGGAAGCAGAAGTGGATAAGGAAAAACTGTGAAGGAAATTGCTGCTCCATAGCTGTCCTGTAGACTTACAGCATTGGGAAATGCATCCAATTCTCTTGGCTGAGGAAACATTATTCCATGCAGATCAGCTGTTCAGCTCTTAGTCTGTAGCTATCTGCTGTGGAGACTATGTGATATGTGCTTTCTCATATTGAAACTTTCTGTCTTTTATTTCTATAATGACTTTTTTTTTTTTTTTTTTTTTTTTTTAATAAACTTGGAACTGTTCATGTATGAGGGAAAATCACTGTCTTTCAGAATCACTGGGACACTACGCACACACTTCTGAGAAAAACCACCTCCTAAGGGCCCTCCTTCAGTATCTGCCTCTGTCAAAGCACAAGTTCAGCCAAGCCACTCTGCCTGGCCCAGGGCTGGTGACGTGTCACATTACACGTTATGAACACTTGATTTGCTAAGGACTGGCAGAACCCCTCTAACATGTAACTGAGGGCTGAATCCTTTCAGAAGCAAAAATTCAGTACATTCTGGCAGCATTTTATATAATTTCCTAATTCAACAGAAAGAAATGGAAGAAAAGACATAAAAATGGGCAGAAAACAGGAAAAAAAGTCAACTAATTTATTTGAATAATATGGATATTTAATATTCTGACCTCAATCATTGGTTACAAATTCTTGTTTGGGAAAATAAAAGGCCAACACCAAAAGTAAAATATTTGGAAATTCCAGTTGCTCTTCCTACAAATTACTTCCTGTTTCACCAAAAAAAATCAGTTTCCCAGACATTATGCAAACTGCTGTAGCTTTTCTGACACCGTTACTGTCTTATAGTTCTCTATACAACCATTTCAATGGCCACAGATGGCTGAAATATGGTAGAACTAGTCAAATCTACACTTGTCCTTTCTACTTCCAATCTACTACAGCTTCTAGTCTGGCAGTGCTAGCTGCTGTTTCAGAATTATACTATTAAAAACTACAGGCACTTAGAAGTTGTTTTTAGTGGTATTTTCTAATTTGTGTTATGTGTTGGACATAAATAATAGAGTGCTGATTTTTCAAAGGCAATAACTTGCTACTAAGAAATTGTATATATTGATTTTCTGACACTAAACATTTTGAATCTTCAAACAATTCACACAAGAGAACCATAAAAAACTGATTATTTCATTGTTCTGCAAAAACTGTTTTCATCCTACCCAAAACTATCACACACATCCAGCAAACTTCAGCTCAGTCAGGAGCCCAATTAGCTTCTGAAATACTGTTCTCCAAGTAAATTCTCATATAATTTCCACAAAATCTATACCATTCTGTCATAAAAAGAAGTAACCCCAAATATATATTCATGAATATTTTTTTCCTGAAACATTTTAAGTCCAGTACCACTTTCAAGACAAATACTTCTGTGTTGTTCCACAAAATTCACACATTGTATGTTAGTTTAGAAAGTAACATATCCAGCAGATAAAGTGAGTAAAATACATTATCAGATCCTACTCCAGGTGAAAACATGTGACTAAAATCTTCTTCTAAACCAGTAATGAATTCAAGACTTAGTTCCAGGGCAGTCAAGGTTAAATCCAGATGCTTTTAAATTTAGAAGAAGCCAGATTATCATCCATATGCATATTTTTGGCATCAACGCTTTTTCAAGCTTGCTGTGGGTATATTTCCAGTTTGATTTCAGTTCCTTAGTTCAGATCATGACTTATTTCCAACCCAGTTCTGTTGCTATATGAACTATTTCAATTAGGGCAACAACACAGAATTCTCCCTTTTTTTTCTTTCTCCTTGATAAGATTATTTTCTTTAAGAATAAATTCCATTATAAGGCTATCAAAATCTTGCCTTCCTAATATGTAATGTTTGTTTAGTTTTCAAATAATACATCTGATATTATAAGCATTTGCTTCTCATCACTTTTACTTGCACCAGACCTTGCAATAGCCTGACACACAATTAGTAATGTCAGTGGGCTGCACTATTAATTTTTTTTCATTATTCTACTAAAACTGTAGTATATATAAGAAAATAATGTCTTCTTCTAGAAATACAATTTCGCAGCAATTACACTGCATGACTGTCAGGAAAAGAGCACCTAATATAGCTCCTGTCTTGCACAAGCACCTGGCACAGCAAGTGTGGGAGGAGTGCAGACGACCATCTCAATATCTGCATATATCCGAATAATACCTGAATAACAGGAAAATCAGCATTATGATCATGAATTGATTTATAACCAGTGGTACAAGACTCACTGGCAGAAGGACAGTGAAGTGCATAATTTTACATGATGTGTTAACATGCACTGGTCTTGTGTAGTGGTTTGCTTGGAAAAGTGCTGTTGATGTATGAATAATGTACATATAATGTACGTTATTGCTCAGACTGATGGCTAAATAATGATTTTATGTAATGCAACAAAAGGTTGAGTTTACATTATTAAATCAAATCCACGTAGCAGACTGTAACACTGTGATTCCAACGTACTTTTTCCTTGTGTGTACTAAAATAAAATAAACTGTTTCATATATCATAAATCTCATTAAACATTTAGCAGGTGGAATTCAACCCAATATAACTTGAACTTACTATACCTCACTAAACTGTTGGCAGTGTCAGGATCTTGTGCTGTTACAGTGCCAACAGCTGTCCCGATCTTTGCATTTTCATAAACTTCCATGAGATAAGAAGGCATAGTGAAGAGAGGAGGTTCATCCACATCGCCAACTATGATCTTCAGCATTGTTACATCCTTGAATGGTCCCAAGTGTGAAAAGCGGAAGTCAAGATGAGTATTTGCTCCTTCTATATTAAGTGTATAGGATTTCTTTTTTTCATAGTTGAGTGGCTGTTGGCAGAAAAAAAAAAGTATTTCTCATTACCATTCTGTGCTTCAGTTTAGCCTGGTAGCTAACTATTTTCAGTTTAGTTTGGTAGCAGGTTACTGTGAAGGGACAACTTTCTGTGATATTCTGACAGTCATTCACATACATTATAACTAGAAGGTTATACATGGAGTAGGATGACTCAAGTTTTCTCTCCAACAATTCTCCAGAATTTTGTTCTGGGAGAACTCAGGGTTGTGACTGAGTGTCAAATTCTTCTTCTGTGACGATGTAGTCTCTGGATTTTATCACTCTTCAAATTTAGTGGTCATTGTTAGATTCTTAAAAGGTATTCCAAATTAAATTAATTTCATACCTTTAATTAACAAGTTTAATAGACAGTGATGGGGATTTAGAAATATTTTGGGCACCTCTTCTCTTAAACCTCCATCTGAAAAGCAACTCCTTGCATGAAAACACTCTGCTGCAATATAACACAGAAATTTAAATATGTAAGGATGGTCTAAACATATGCATGCATGCTTTCCTAAAGAGAGGCAAATGCATGGTGTATACCTATAGTCTAGACCATTTTATTTTAAATTCTTTACCAGCAGCAACCTGAGAGACAACTTCTCAGCCTGTCTTACTATGTACTGCTTCACTGCACATGGATTAAACAGCCATAAGCGGAAAGAAAGTCTGCAGCTGTAGATGTGCCTTCTACAAGGCCTAATGTTCAAATAAAACCTAACAGAAAGCAAATCCCTGTCTGTACCATCCACAAGAAGTGCTACTGCCACTTTAGTATTACCTTTATTATTAAAATCATTAATTAATTTTATTAATTAAAATTATCTATTAAGGTATTAAAATCAATAGGTTCCCACTAGGAATTCCACATCTCTACTAGGAAGAAGTTGGTTTGACTCATGTATCACATAGCACTTTCTTTCTTAGGAGTAGTATTTCTAGTTAGCTATTTACATGTCAACATTTTATCTGTTTCCCTTCTTTTATATCTCTCTTAATCCTCTGAAATGTTTTAGGCTTACTAAGAAAAAAATGATGGCCTTGTAGATCATGAAAATGAAATTCATGTATGCAGATTCAGTTGCATGCTGTTAAATGATAAGCTTTACGGACAATATTTTGTTACAAAGACAATGAAATTAATATTAAAATCAGGAGCATGAACTGGCTAATAGTCTTCAATTTTTGTGCAAAACAGTAAGTTATGCAACCTTTTACTGCAGTTAGAACCAGTCTGAGCTCACAGGACAGGCCATGACACACCCAACTCCCAACTCTTCCAGTGTTAGATGGTTATGCAGTGGGGGTGACTGAGAGGACCACAGCTATGGGCTGTTTTCTTTTGCATCGCTAAAATAATTTACTACTTTTCATGGACAGTAAATCACAACCTTACTGTGAGAAGTTACCTTTTCCATATATTGTTTGCTGGTGTTTATTGCTGAAATGTCTATAAAAATACATTTTCCATTTACATGCATTAAACATCTTAAGATACTGATCTGAAAACCAGTAATAAATAGCAAAAACTGCATTGCATGATGTGTTGCACAAACACTACATACAATACTTTATAACCTGAGAGGTCAACTATTTTTTTTGGTTTTGCAGAGAAAGATAAATGTGTAAATGAAGAACTTGTACTATAATGACCATAGGGACTAAATACAATGATGAGGACAAGGCCAACAGGAGAAGAGCCTGAGAAAGCAGTCATAAAACAAGGCACTTTGGGCCAAAGCTATTTAAATGTACAAGCATCAAGAACAATCCCTGTTGTAATTTTTTGAACTTTTATCAGTATCTGTCTGCAATTACATGAAGTTCAGCAAGTTTCCAGGAATCAGTTAGACTCATGAGGCTATAAAGAATGCCAAGTGGTCATTCATCAGTCTCAAGAAAATATGTCATTTCAGGCAATCACTGAATAGACTGCTAAGCTTCACAGGGTTACATTTTAAATGCACTCCTCTGAGTGTATTTAAATGTTGAGAAAAAGCGCCCATATGTGATAATAAATACATCAAGACTTTACTGGGTTACAACTTTCAGCCTTCAGCTGATTTATACAGAAGGAAAGGTAGTTAATATATATTGCCATGCTGACCAAAGCAGATAGTTTGTACAGATACGTACTACTGGTAAATTTCAAACAGTCTCAGAACACAGCATAACAGTAATTTGCATATTCATGTAATACTATTTTATGACAGAAATTTAGAACTCAGCAGAAAAATAGATCTCAAAATATTATACAAAGTAAATGTATATTCTTCTCTTTCATCTCCTGTGCCATGCTTTAGCCCACGTCCCACAAGGTCAATGATCTAACTGGAATCCCCACAGGTAGAAATTTTGGTGTGACAGAATGTCATGAAAATCAATATTGTTTTGTGTGGACCTACAGCCTGACTGAACATAAATCAATGGAAGTGTTCAAACCTTCGATCAATGATAAATTCTTATTTCCTATCACACTAGAGAGTTGAAAAGTAATACTTAAGCCAAGAATTACGAGGAACTCAATGTGTGATTTATCAATGTCTGTATATTTCGTAGATAAAATCTAAAGTAAATTTGAGTGTTGATGTATAAGAAATATAGCTGGTCAGGATTTATATATATTTCTTTGAGCTAAAATAGGTCAATTCGTACAGAAATAAATCTAGTAAATACAATTTCATATAATCTATATGATTTCATACTCTAAAATTTTCTAACTTTGATTTAGATGACATTCATTTATGTATACTATATTACTGCTATGAACAGATCAAATATTAAATCATTATTTGCACTGCTTTGTAGCATATATACTCTAAGATTAAACAAATTCAACATAGGATGGCAAATTTTAAATAGGAGATTGGGGAAAATAAAATGTATACTGATAATATTTGGATTAAGTTATACAAGAATGTTAATTTTTCTCAAAAAACATGAGGCATAATATGGATCCTAAAGTCTTGTTTTCTCTTACGTAGTTATTCAATTGGACATTATTACTGGTTTTTATTGAGAAGTACACAAGTATTCCAGATAATCAGAAAAAGCTGATGTTTCAATGAGCCTAAGTTTTTAAAACTATAGCCAAAGCAGTTTTTTCTCTTACTTTTCTTTAGTCTTCTTTCCACAACTTCTCCAAAATAAAAATCATATACTTGGACACAGAAGAAAAAAAAAAAAAGAAAAAAGAAAAAGCCTACACTCCTGCACAGTGATACACAGAGGTAAAGAAAAAAAAAAACAACAAAACAAAGAACAACAACATTACTTTCAACATTTTGAGATATCTTGGAGAAAAGATACATATTGCACTACAGAAAACTATTACCAAGGGTCCCAATTAGTACTAATTTTTTAGTTTTGCTTGTTCTCTCCTGAGAAGTAAGGAACTTTTCAATCAAAGGAAGCCAGATTCTACATATTTGAATCACTCACAAGTATTTTTCATTGTATACTTGATAAAATATTCAATAACTGAAATCTGTTTGCAATTTGAATGCATAGAATTTTATTTTGTTGGAATACTGCTTAAAATACTGTATTAAAATTGACATTTATTTTACATTTACAGCTTGTACAATGCTGTGCTAAGAAATATGCTCATCTACTGTCTCAAGTAATCTGTGCTGTTTAGCAGTAGAAGGAGAGAATGGAAGTATTCCACACTGGCTTAAGATTTGTTAAATCTAACATTTCTCAGTTGAAATAAAATATTGACCAAATAAAGTGTATCCTTCCTTGTCTTAATAGGAAAGGGACTCAAGTTACTGTCATATGTATGTAAAAGAACAAGAAACGTATGCTTTTGTCATATTCTAAAACACAGAGAAATGTCTGCCAACAACAATAAGAAATGGAATTTTACATATTCGATGTAAGAACTACTTTGTTTTGTTGCAGACTCTTCCTTTGTTCTTCATGTTCTTAATATGCATCTCTGTTGTACTTAATGAATAATAGCCATGGTGAACTTTTAAACAGAATAATATTCATTTTGAGGAAACAATAACAGATTATAGCATCACCTCCATCTAGGCTACCATGAGCTTCACTGGTATAGAAAAGTCAAGAGTTTATTTTTATGGCTGAAAGGCTAAAATGAATTAAAGTTTTTTATGACTCTGAGAAAGATAGGAACCATTTTTAAATCATTATAAATGATGAAAATAACATTTCCTTCAGTTACAAATACATGCATAAATATCTATCCAGATGCAAAAGAACAACATTTATTACAGTGTTGTTATTTGTTTAGATTCCTTTTTCTCACAATTTCTCTTTCAGAGGTTCTGGTTTTCATCCTTCCTAGTTTCAGTCAAGCACAGAAAACACATGAGCTAAACATGAATGTAAATTCACTACCATTTTTTAGGGCACATGGGTATAATTGATGCCTCAAAACAGTAACAACAAAGCCATGTGAGAATTGCTAATTGAAATCTGTTAGCCCAAATGAAAAAATATATATATATATCAAAAAATGATTTCCCTTGTTGGAAACATTAAAAAAAAAATCATTTTAAAATATAATAACTCAACTTTCTGTACTACTATTAAAGTAAAGTCAAGTTTATCCATAGGATTACTATTAACATAAATAGGCAAGTATTTCAGGAAAGATTTGCTGTGAACTCATTTCAGAGGGTTTAATACACAGATGAAATTATCTGTGGAATTATATTTTTGTACGGAACTTAGTAAGAGTGAACTTAAATGGCAAGAACACTTTATGATTAATAGTCTAAATAGACAGGGACAAATGCAGGAAATGCATATAACAGAATCATAGAATCATAGAATGGCCTGGGTCGAAGAGGACCACAACAATCAACTAGTTTCAAACCCTATGCCCTGGACAGGGTTGCCAAACACTAGACCAGGCTGCCCAGAGCCACATCCATGCACATTGAATGCCTCCAGGGATGGAGCATCCACAACCTCCTTGAGTAATCTGAGACCAGTGCATCATCACCCTCTGTGTGAAGAAATTCCTCCGAATATCTAACCAAAATCTCCCATCTTAGTTTAAAACCATTCCCCCTTGTACTATCAATATCCATCCATGTAAACAGTTGTTCCCCCTCCAGTATATGCTCCCTTCAAGTATTAGAAAGCCACAATGAGGTCTCCCTGAAGCATTCTCTTCTCCAAGCTAAACAAGCTCAGCTCAATCTTCCTTCACAGGAGAGGTGCTCCAGGCCTCTGATCATCTTAGTGGCCCTCTTCTGGACCTATTCCAAGAGCCCTGCTGGGAGCCTGGACACAGTATCCCAGATGGGGCCTCACAAGAGCTGAGTAGAACTGGGACAATCACCTCCCTCTCCCTGCTGGCCACCCCTTTCTTAAGGCAGCCCAGAATACAATTGGCCTTCCAGCCTGCAAGCCCACACTGCTGGCTTATGTCCAGCTTCTCATCCACCAGGACCCCCAAGCCCTTCTCTGCAGGGCTGATCTCAGGTTGTTCTTCCCCTAGTATATATAAATACCTGGGATTGCCCTGACCCAAGTGCAATACCTTGCACTTGGTCTTGTTGAACCTCATTAGGTTCTCATGGGCCCACTTCTCCAGCCTGTCCAGGTTTCCCTTCCCTCCAATGTATCAGCTACACCACTCAGATATATATGATAACTGTGTGATGGTTAGGCCAGTTAAGTTTTGAGTCTTTTTGAGTTAGTGTCTGTATTACACAATGCAAAATACTTGGCACAGTAGATAGCCATCTAGGAAGAAATTCAAGTAACAAAGGTATATGAAAACTTAAGTATACATTCATTTCCATAGATAAGCTTTCCACAGAAAATTTCATGCATTTCTGTACAACTCAAAGCCAAATTTCTTTTTTTTTTTTTTTTTTAATATTTCATTCATTCATTTTGATGAGTAAAACATCAGCAAAGTAAAATTATTTTAATAAACAACTCACAAATATTAGTTCTGACCACCCAAAACAAACAAACAAACAAACAAACCAAAAAAAACCCACAAAAGATATAAATGTTTCTCTTTGAATTTTTTTTTCTCCCCGCTTTCTCTGAAAAGGCTTAAGATGTTCTAGAGAGCAGCATGGATAAACTTACACTGCTGAAGTTAATAGGGTGACACAGAAAAAAAAAAAAAAAAAAAAAAAATTACAGCACCTGCTTATTTGACATTCAACATAACATTTTTAATGACATACACTAGGAACTTTCAATGCCTGCTGCTTACCTTCTTCAGGGAAAGAATTCCTTCCCGTGTTTCTTTGTCAGTGGATATGGAAAACACCCCAGCACCATCACCATTTATAATTGTGTACTTCATGTCAGCATTTGAGCCAGTGTCTGCATCATTTGCCTTGATTTTGCCAACTGCTGATCCAACCTGAGCTGATTCAGGAACATAGAGCTGATAATGTTCTGAGGGGAAAAAAAAAAAATAAACAAAAAACAGCTCGGACATTTTTTAGCCAAGTAAATTAAAGAACCATTATGTGTGTAATGCATGTCTATGAAAATGGGATAATACTTCATAGAGAAAGCTGACAAATAAACCTATGAACATACTTAGGTCCCCTAAAGATTCCAAATGGAAACTGTATCTTCCATAGGATAACTCAGCTCAAAATCCAAATGACTTAAAGCAGGATTTGTTTTTCTTTACAGCTCTTTTTGCTGCTTATCACATATCACAGAAATTAACTCTGAAGTTTACTTATAGAATTTTTACAGTATTTTTAAAAGTTTACCTTCTTTATAGTCAAAATATATACATCTTCAGCAATTTACCACACCATTATTGCCATAATTTACACACCATAATTTACCTTACCATTATTGCTTACCAGTATTGTCCCTTTGCATGCATTTTTCCCTTGGTATCCAAAGTAAAGGAAAATGAACATAATGGATACATAAATGAACTAGAGAATAGTGACTATAAAAGGCACCCATAATAACTTTCATTGTTTTTATGTTAGGTTAATCAATGGAAAATAAATTTTTTTGGATGATAATTTTCTTAACTGCCAGTATCATTTCGGCTTAAATTTTATGACAGGTACAAAGTTCCTATTGGGACACAAAGGTTCTACAAGGAGAAGGAAGTCATAAACAGGCACGATGCAATTATGTAAAACTCAATTTCCATCTGAAACTGGGCCAGTGAGATGGTTTAAAGACATTTTCTCCAATAATGTTAGTGATGTAACACAGCAGGGATGTTGAAACCATAGACTTTCAATAGAAGTTATGAACATACAAAAATCCCCTCCAAAGATGTCTCATTTATGACCCTATCAAGCATCTGCAGAGTTTATATCACATGTCAACCTCCAACACAGAAAAAAAATGGCAAAAAGTCAACTTTATTTACTATATATCTCCTGGAAACTCTAGAAATTCTTCTAACTTCTTAAAGCATTCTGCAATAGCAAATGCAATAGTGAAATGCTGAGGTGCAAGAGAGTGGATAAGAATATTCTAAATAATAAAGCTAACACACTGTTACAATTTGCTGGGTATAAACCAGCTAATATGACTGCAAATGTACCTCAGTAAGCATACAGAAATAGAAAGGCAAGTTTTAAAATGAATTCAGAGTTTCTATGATTCTATGACTATATGTGCATTATGGCAGAAAAACACTGACCAGTGAATTGAAGAAACTACAAATCTACAGAAGTTTCAACTGCAAAGGGAATGCATGTTATTGCTAAAATAACTTAAGGCACTGGTTAGAAAATAGGAGATTTTATTAAGAATTTCTCTAATTCGTTGCTCAATGGTTCTTAAACCTTATGATAGCCAACTGTTTTTGCAATACTGCTCTATAAGAATTAGTAATTAATGCTAATACACATAAAAAGTGGGAGAAAGATAGATGACTGCACAAAATGTTAGTCCAAAGAGAAAGAGAGGTTTACTCGGAAAATAAAGAGCACGTTAAACAAACAAACAAACAAAATCAAGTAATTCTCAAGGAAACAAGAAATGCCCAGCAAAATGAGTGAAAAAGTAAAACCTATCATGCCAATTAGAAAATGGCAACTCTGATGCAATGAAAAAAATTCTGCTCAATCATTGATTCAATTAAAATGCACAGCAGATTCTTTGACATGCCATTCTCTACTAATTTTGATATAAATGCACTGCATTAAATTCTACTGCAATGTTTCATACATATAGATGATATCAAGTGACATTTTCACATTGCTAGTTGCTTTATTTTGTACATAAAATAATAGTGATGAGATTCATTTTGGAATTTATTTATTGTTAAAAAAAAAAAAAAAGAGAAAACAAGAAATGCTGTCTTTTGACACTTTATCTCTGACTAATGCATGCCAAAAAAAAGAAGAGTGAGGCCATAAAGAATATATTACATAATCAAGACACTTCATCAAATGAAAGTGTTATGTCCCATATGATAGGGTGAACTAATTAGAGACTTCCAAATAGTTAAGTTAGTTCAAACATATCCACACGACACTACACTTTGCTTTATAATCACACCCCAAGTGTTAGCCATCTGTTTCAGAAAATCATGTTACTGATATCAAATTCAAACATTCTGAAATTCTAAGCCCTCAACGAGAATAAGTATCTGGAATCACTCACTCATTAGTTACCTGTCAGTATTTGTAGAATTGAAATGTTTTGGAAAAAAAAGATAACTAAAACAATTGCAAATTAAAACTGCTGCATTAAGAGGTCAGAAATGAGAATTTAACCATTGCCTCACATAGAGATCTTGAAAGTATGTAACACTGAAGTGAGCCATTCGATAATTACAAGCAATATTATCCAAAAATGACGCAGAAGAGGTTAGGATTTGGCAACATGAAGGTTAGATAAATAAATAAATAAATTTACACCAGAGGTGGAAATCAGAAATGTTCTTTCTAATCACTAAGTAATTGTAAACTTTATTATTGGAGAGTACGCGAATGAATCAGGCATAACAGAACATTTCCTTGGGCATGAACTCCATTCTGATAGGGCATTCAACACAAAAGGTTTGTGGAATGAGTATGATATGAATTCATGATTTGGTACCACAAACTATGAGTTTTTGTCATTTCCTAACATCTGACTGGGCACTAAAAGTTTTGATACTGTTCTGTATCAAAACTGTTTCATAAAACCTGCCTGTGTTGAACAGATTGTTCCCACAGTCCCAGCATCAGAGGCTTCCAGCGGCTTCTATAAGGAAGAAATTTCAAAGTCTTCAGGATGTTCTATGTTGCTTTAAGTGGTGGCTTGGCAGCTTATAGATCGTGATTCTGAAAAGGCTGATTTGGTTCTTAATTTTAATGTTAGCGCTCACTCAGATGCATTCACATGGCTCGTGAAATTAATGCTATTCTCCTTTTAATGTATTGTAAAGAATAGTAATATGAGAACATAAAGCTTTATGCTAATTGAAACACTGTTCAAACACACATAAGAGATCTTATTTCTTTCAATAAACTATATGGGTTATCTGTCATTATAGTACAGAAACAACTTAAAAATTTGTATAATGATTTACTTCCCATTTCAGTTATCCTACAGGCAACCTATAATGCTGTGTTTTACTCCCAGAAAAACAATTTCTTTGTCTGAATCTCTTCAAAAAAGAAATATGACAGTATATACAGCAACTCAACAAGCAGATCATACACTGCATTTATTAATCTATTTTTCTTGATAAATTTGAATTACTTTTCTACCTTGTAACATTCTCTGGAACAGTAAGAATTACTTTCCTTAGTAAAGGAAGGGAGAGCAGATGCAATACTGGGCTGACAGAAAAATAAGTAAATATTTGACCTGATGCTATTTGTTTATCCAAGAGTACAGTTTGAATAAGGTTTATTGTTTGTTGGTAGTAGAGGCTCTTTTTTTTTTATTCCTGGTACTAGCACAGCCTGGATTGTACTCTCATTTGGGCTTAGACTCATGAAGAGCATGAAAATTAAGGTAGTTCTGAAGAGCATCCCTTAAAATTGTGCAGTCCTATTTCTATTTCTCTGCTCAGTAAACAAACGAGAACTCACTTAACTCTCCAAGCCATTACTGCCTCAAACATCAGAAGCCATATGGGATGAAAATGATTTCAGAGTACTTAATGGTTTTGTTTGATTTTGATATGTATGAGATATGCATTGAATAATCTATCTTGTACATAGAAATCCTCGTATATGATACCTAAGAAGCGAAATAAAAAGCATTACTAGATTCCATATACTACTGTTAGAAGTAAAGTTGTGGCATGTAGTTGACATTAAAGCTCACTATATTGAACATATATTGTCCATGAATATTTAACCAGGTTTAATGTAAACATACTTCTACCCCTTCTAGATTCCTTTTATATTTGAGGTCTATAGAAATGTGTTATTAAGTTTCACAAATTCTTGTTAAAGGAGAATTTTATAAAAACATTTAACTGAAATAGTTCTCTAGCTTTAAGAATATGGAAGAAGCAAAATATTTGTTAGCACCAGAACTATGACATGTGACTATAATGCAAATATGAACGATATCCAATTTTAACAGTTAATCTTAATTTTTAATAGCAAATCTTAAGATGTACATTCCCCATGAACCGTGTTGCCAGAATTTTACAGTAACCTGAAACACAGTCCTAACAGCATTCTTATCAAAAGAAAATCTTGCTACCTTTCTTTCATTCCGCAATTAACTAAAAATCTAATTTATGTAGATACCATTATGCTTTCAAAAATCCTTACTGAATTACCGTTTACCTCTTATCAGCACTAAAAGCTACAACCATTTTTTTGCAGAAAAATTACGATATTAACTATATGTCTAAATATTAACATAGCAAAAAAAGAGCTTAGATTTTCTCATGAGTCTACCAGTTAAATCTCTTTATGATGACTTAAATTACAAAACAGAATGAAAAAAAAAAAAGAAGCTACATTTGATTTCAAGCTGTTTCAAGCATAAAATAAAGCAATATAGGCAGCTGTATTTCTCTATCACCTACAAATACATGCTTTCCTCTATGAGGTGTGTAGAAACTACTTAATCTTTCAGTGAGAGATTAATAACGGTCTTCTAAAAGACTGTCATGCACACCAGGCTCAAACTACTTCAGTATACTACTTATACAAAGTGCTGTTTCTGAACCTGATTTTGCTTCACTTCTAGGAAAGAAGAATGTTCTTCTCTAAATATTAGAGCTGCAAATAAATAAATAAATAAATAAATAATCAAATAAAATGATTATCATTTAAATTTCTTTAATCAATGGGGCATGTTGGTAAAAATGTTGGTAATGTCAAGACTTGAAACTTTCTTGCCATGAAGATGATCCAAGGACTGGAGCACCTTTCCAGGAAGATAGGCTGAAGGAATAGGGCTTGTTCAGCCTGGAAAAGAAAGGGTTGTGGGGAGACCACACTGCAGCCTTCCAATATTTAAAGGGAGTTTATAAACATGAGAGAAATCAACTTTTTACACAGGTTGATAGTGACAGGACAAGGAAGAATGGTTTTAAACTAAGACCGGGGAGATTTATACTAGATGTCAGGGGGAAGTTTTTAACTGAGAGAGTGGTGAAGTGCTGGAACAGGTTGCCCTGAGAGGTACTGGGTGCCCTGTCCCTGGAGGTGTTTAAGGCCAGGTTGGATGGGACTTTGAGCAATCTAATCTAGTATTTGATCTAGTGGCTGGCAACCCTGCCTGTGGCAGAGGGGTTAGAACTTGATGATCCTTAAGGTCCCTTCCAGCCCAAGCCATTCTATGAATCTATGTGATAAAATGACATTTAAAAAAAAAGTGAGGTAAAACAAATTTTGCTTATACATATTTTCAGACTATTTTATACACTGCTATAAAACAACAAAGCTTCAACAATCAAGCTTTATAAAAACTCTTTTGTGAATTATATTTAAATTCTGCCTTATTCTAAAGAACAGAGTTAGATGTATGAAAGAAGAAAATCTTCAAATGGGGAATCAGGAAGTCATTTCCTTGTAAAATTGGACTCAAGACATAATGCTACAGATTTACTACACACTATCTGAACTGCAGTCATTAGCATTTGATGTACAAAACATGTCAGTGGAAGCATCTGCCAAGTGTGATGATCTCGATGCAATCAAAATGTATTCATCCTAAACAAAGCAAAACATGTCTAATCTACTCATCCTAAGCAAAACCAGAGAGAATTAACAAAAGTATACAGAAAATTCTTATGTAAATCAAGCTTGATACAACTGTGTCATCAGCAGACGAACATTTATTAACAGATTACTGAAGTATATTTATGACTATGAAATTCGTGCCTTGAACTATCAGCCAAATAGATCCATCAAAGCTAAAACTGACAAGAACTGAGTGATGCTGATTACTGACAAGACCTTCCCATGCAGAGCACTGTCTGCCAGCTTCCATTATATAGCTAGTTCATGTATAACTAGACTCCCTAAAAAAAAGAAACATGTGGTGATAAAGGAAAATAAATAAGAATTGTACAAGATGCAATAAGTAGATGAAAAGCAACAGGCATTAAAGATTCAGTTCATGATTCTGATGAATTTACAATTCCTTGCCTACTTCCAACACATAGCACTGTGTTTTGCAAACAGAATTTTTCAGCTATGCATCTTA
The DNA here is from genome assembly GCF_987193195.1 of Phasianus colchicus. NCBI lineage: Eukaryota > Metazoa > Chordata > Aves > Galliformes > Phasianidae > Phasianus > Phasianus colchicus. Next base: position 21,349,581 of record NC_143438.1, on the reverse strand, counting down.
TTTCAGAGATTATTATTACCATGTATTCACTTCTATTTCAGAACTGCAATCACACTGATCCATTTAAACAGAAAAGTTTCATAATCTTCTTCATAGTCTTTTTGGTACTTTGGAACACTGTAGCTTTCTCTTAGTAATTTCTTTGAAAGAAAATCAGCTATATTTTGAGTGAGTACAGAAAAAATACAGTAAATTCATATAAACAGATAGATCTATAATTTCTTTTTCAGGTTTCAATTAGTTTTTTTGAATAATTTATTTACAAAGGACGAATCTAGCTTATCCTATTCCATATGCATGAACTCCATCTACAGGGCCAGAAAGACAGACCTTTTAAATACATACAGTAAAGTGTGTTTCTAGATAAAACAAATAATAGAAGCACCAATCAGACATGCTTCCTAGCTTGTACTGATACACAGTACTCATACAGTTACAGTCAGATTCACAACTCACATGTATGGCAATGGAGAAAAAGAAAGCTAACCAAAAGAGAATCTGGTTTAGCTTAGTCTCAGCCTGTCCCAAGATATATATACTTGATATATGTAGTTTTCGTTAGTACTTCCCTTGAATTCAGTTCTGAATGTGACAAACCTTAGTAAGAATCATTTAGCATTCCATCTAATAAGGAAATTGAAGAGAAATTTAGCTGAAAAGCATGGCATACAAATAGAGGAGAAGAAAAATAAACAGTGAAGTTGTTTTTATTATGTAATATTCATGTATTACTGCAATATTTCATGACAGTAAGATGGGCTGAGTTTAGATCATTTGCTTTGATTCATTATTACTAACATACAGCTACCATTCTTTTGCAATGGCTTTCAATTACACTTGTTCAAAAGAAGTGAAAAAGCAATGTTACTGTCAAAGTTGTGGTATACTAATTCTGTGCAAGGAAAGATAAATGCTGTAACCAATAATACTTGTTCCAGGATTAATATTTTCTGGTAAAAATGGTACATGTTAAAACACAGGGCTTTTACCATGCTTTACTAAACAATGATTTTCCATTAGAAATCAAATGATGCTTTGTATTTTTTGAAAATATTTTATGCAATTATTAGAGTCCCTTAAACTGCGTAGAATATAATATGAAGATTTTACATTTCCTCAATTTTCTAAAATACTAATACAAATTAAGAATTATACGTGCTGATGTACACTTTTGTGTCAGTCAGTCAGCTTGCTAAAAACTTCCACTCAAAATAAAAGGGACCAAACATAGGGATCCATTTCTTCCTGAATCTGCAGAAAAATTAAGACATTTTCTGTAGTTTAACTGCTTTACTGTATTTGATCAAAGATATGACTTTCCCTTTGTTTTTTCAAAAGTTTGGAATTATTAAATAGAGCACAGAGTGTATTGACAATTTTGTGAAACCTAAAACCAAACATACTTTATTAAAGGTTGTTTTTAAAACGCTTGTGTATCTGCATTTGTGAGGCACTAAAAAAACACTCTTTTCTACAATACTTTTAATGAGCCTTCTTATTGCTTGACCAGATTTTACATAATGTGTACTGCCAGGGAGCTTTGTTTTTCCCTGGAGCATTGTGATCTCTACTATTGTTTATAAATCTCCTCATTCAAATAGCTTATGTATTTCCCAGTGAATGTACCTATAGCTACTAGTCCATTATGTTCTACAAGGGCTCATGCAACGTCTGAGTCCAGATTACAAGATTCTTACTGGCCTTGAGCCAATCGGCAAAGGGAGTAGGTTTTGCTATGCAATTTCATTCCAGAAGAGTTTCAAATAAATTGTCAACTGAATTCTGAGTACTTACAGGGCTCCAGCTGTTGTGTCAGATCACTATACATAAAATGAGTTGGATAAAAGTGAGCTTCCTATTAGTGGTGTCATAGCTGGCAGTTGCTGAACGAGACTGTCTCTTTTTCTTCTGGTCATCTTGGCAGTGCATCCCCTAGCCATTTCGCCTTCAGTTCCCAGGACTTGGATCTGTGGTCCCCTGCCCCATTCACAGCATCAGGTTGAACCAGCCCATAAACCATCAACCCCCCCCTCTTTTTTTTGGGCCTGTGGGCCGGCTGTTCCCCTGTCACGAACACAGATAGATATAGAGATAACTCAGTGACAAGTGGTCACACAAAGATTTTCTAACAAAAGTACTCTGGCTAACACTTTTAAATACATAAATGTGAGTACATTCAGTTTGACACCAACACTGACAAATCATTTAACTAGGAGAAAGGCACACATCACTGCAGTTCAACAACTGTGAACAGCTTAGGTTCTGATTATAGTGCAAAAAGTGATCTTAGAAGTTTGCAAGAGTTTAGAGAAAGAAATAGAAGAAGAAAACTGATACATATGTATGGAAGCAGCCAAATGCAGATTTGAACTTTGAATGTGTTACTTTTTGTTGTTTTGAACAATGGAACAATATAATTCACCTGTGGGATCAAAATTATGTAGTTACTGCATTATGCACATTCTAAAAGGTGTGGAGAACAACCCACATGTGACATGAGTATTTACTTATCACCCATCTCTCTCTTACTCTGTTTAACTGAAATAAATCTTCATTGGTTTCAGTATTTCAGTTGTTTCATACCTGTGCTCCATATGAAAACATGAGAAAATTGAAAAAATATTAGAGAAACAATATTGGTGAAATCATACAATTCCTTAGTAGCTTTCTCCCCTTGAATTTGAATATTAATTGATTTCACTAACAGCTTCCTACTTCATTGACAATCAACACAATTTTCAAAACGAAATATATATTGAAATATACGTACTCTGAGGAAACCTGGGTGGATTGTCGTTGACATCAGTGAGTGTGATATTTACTGTTGTTGAGCCTGACAGCCCTCCAACCTGCCCAGCCATATCTTTGGCTTGAATGACAACGGAATAATGCTCTCTGGCTTCCCTGTCCATGTTATGCAAGGCAGTCCTGATGACTCCTGTGGTGGAAAGAAAACAAACAAAAGAAAGAAAAATGAGGATTAGCTTGTTCTAGCAAAGGGAAATGCTAAGCACAACTTTTCTTTTCAGGAAAGGTGGAAGAATAGAAGGTTTTTCTGGAAAGACAAAGCTTTTCTATAATCCAAATAAGCTGGGTTTAGACAATATTCATGGTTAAAAGCCAATTAGTTGCCTCCTGTGTATAAACAAATAATAAATAATGGATTATATACGGAGATGTTTGAGAGTGCTTCACTATTTCTTTTTAGAGCAAAAATGCCAGATGCTAGCCAGTCGACTTGCTTGAGACTACAAAACAAAACAAAACAAAACAAAACAACCCACAAAACCTACATAGGTTGCTCTGAAAGTAATGCCTCCTATTTATTTACATGGAAACAACAACAAAGAGCACAGTCACTCCATCTGACAGAGCAAATGCACAGCTATAAAACACTGTTTTCAAAGACAGTTATCACTAGCAATGCATTTTTGCCAGCAATGAACAAGAGCCTGGATGATGCACTGATAAAAGTCTGCTTGAGCAGAGGTGACCTACTGTTGTCACTGCTGAAATGCACCAACTTGTGCCATGGTGTCAACATAATAAAACAGCAGTCATTACAGAGCCACAGAATGGCCAGGGTTGGAAGGGACCTCAAGGATCACGAATCTCCAACCCCTCTGACACATGCAGGGCCATTACTTTCAGAGCAGACCTCAACAACTATATTAGTAAATTAATAAATAATGAATCCAGCATTGCTAAAATGCACTATCTCAGTTACTGTTTAAATATCTACTTAACAGAACTATTAATGAAAATTCATACCTAAGTGGAGAAGACATAGATTACCTTTTTTTTTTAATAAAAGTTGATTTCAGAATAAGGCTGCTTATCTTTTAAAACTACCCCAAATATGTACTTCCTTATTTACACTTATAAATCATGCACGCTTTTCTTCATAAGTGTATGAGAAGTGAAGGATGAGCTTTTACTATTTCCACTACTCTACAGAGCAGAGAGAAAACTAAAACCTAGTAAGACGAACATTCTATTTATCTTTATGCATCACAACCAGGAATTTATCTTAACATTTAGTCAATCATACACGCAGAAGGAAAGATTACTATAAAGGAATAACAGTCAACTGTGTGAGTTCAGTTCCAGTGTTGGCATATCTTTCATTCATGAGGATGTCTGTAAATGGTAATTTATTTGATCACAGGCTGACAGAAAGTTCATGGAGTTCTGTAAATGGAAATGTCAAGTGCTGCAATAGAGAAGAAATAAGACCAGGCACAACCAGTCCATGCTATGGACAGATGAGATGGAAAGATAATTCCATTGGTGAAAATGCAATTGAAGAAAGAAAAGACAGTTGTAAGAAACTTCAGGTTCTGAAGTACACAGTAGCGGCTGATTACTTAAAATTTCCCAAAGGTATCAGTATCAGGAAGTGCTATGGTTTAACCTGGCAGCAGCTCAGCACCAGTTTTTGCTCCCTCCTCCCTGCTAGAGGAATAGGGGAAGAGAAATGGAAAATAAAAATAAAGTATAACTAATGGGTTGAGATAAAAAAAAAAACTATTTACTAAGACAGAAAAGGAAGAGAAAAGGTAAAAAAAAAATACTAATGATAATAGTGTATATATATATATTAAAAAAAAAAAAAAAAAAAAAAAGCACAATGCAACTGCTCACTATCTGCCTAATAATGCCCAGCCTGTCCCCAAACAGAAGCTGCTCCCCTGGCCAACTCCCCTCATGTTACAGTTTTCTCACTTCCACAGGCCTTCTAAATTCAAATACAGCCTGAATCTTTGTCTCATATTTGTTAGGCACTACTGCTACCTTGTTAGCTGGCTACTTCTCAGATGTATTTCCAATATTTATTCATCTTTATTAAAAAAGGAAAGCAAGAATAAAAAAGTAAGATGTATAAATCGTTACAAAAACTCTGCCATACTGTTTTGGATATTAAGGAAGAGTTATATTAAGGAAGAGACAGTTAGGTAAAAACTGTATACATCATGTGGAAGTTCAGACCTTGGAGCAGAGTTGCAGATGCAGCTCTGGATCACTGGACTGCTAAGTCTAGTCATACCAATTTCCATCTTAAATTATGTGAGATCTGTTTTCCCACACGGAAGGCTACTCCTGAACACACTTTTTCTTCAAACTTGTCTGAATTTATGCACCTCTAAATCATAGTCATTTTTGTTGTTTTATTTTTTCCCCTGATAATTTATAGTCTTGAACTGTACAATTTGAGTTTATTTTTCTTGATCATTAATGACCAGATACTTGCTTGTATTTCAGTTCAGACTTCATAACCACAATTATCAATTACAGCTTAAATTTTCATTTTATTTTCCAGATTAGACACATGGGTGGTTTACCTAAGACAGAGTTGCTCAGGACTTTCTCCTCCAATGATATTTCTAAATTAATGAGACTGGAGTTACTGTGCTCTTATAATCAGCTCTGCTACAAGGTGTTCCATTATGTTCTTCTTGCTCTTCACCTCTGAGACATAAACTTCTTCCTCTTTACTCACAATTCCTCACAGCTATATTCTTTATTATTTAACTGTACTCTTAACTGACAATGTGATGCGCTTGAAGTAACTTAACTTATTGCTTATATGTAAGAACTCACTTTAGATTCAGTAACCAACGTACAATTTTAGTCAGCTTTCTCTTACAGCCTATTCCTGGAAGGTGTGTGAATGGAACCTTCCCAGAATAAATGATGGTTCATTTTAACATTCTTAGCTCAGAGGTTTTCAACCTAGTGGAAAACAAAACAAAACAAAACAAAAACCCACTTTTGCTTTAGTGACAATCTAATTTGTTATGGGCTAGTTAGTTTTTTGTATGGAAATTATCCATCCTGCTGTTGTATCCTGCTAATCAGTAGAGATTTTCTGAATGGCCAGTAGGTTTTACCAGATCTCTCATACTCTAGTTTCTTATTTGTGTGCCTTGTCATAAACACAACCACTAAACTGATTTTGTAACTTTTAGTAATTGCTGAGGAAAGAGAACTGCTATAGATGGCAATTTCATTAGTATTACTTTTATATTTTGAACAAAAATACCTATTTTTATACCTGTGTTGCTTTAGGATGCGTAGTTAACTTTTTTATTTTAACTTAATGTTCTGAATATATTATATATACTAACATACATTTCAGAATCTAGTACTATTCTACCTTGAAAGAACTTGACATATCCCTTTTGTGAGAATGAAGGAGGACTTTTATGGCTTTTGACTTTCAATTTATTATTAGTGGTTGAAACCTCTTAATTAGTAACAGCCTGAATTTAGAAAATAAAAGAAACTTCCGCCAAAGCCTCCCAAATTAAGGGACTGGAAGAGAACTTCACTGACTGAGCAGAAAACATACCAATTTATGTGGCAATTGCAAGGATGCCAAATGAAATCATAGCATCTTCCACTGTTTTCATAATGAAAAACATAATCAAATGAATTAAATTAAGAATATTGCTGCCTGCCAACAAGCAGAGAAGCAACACAGATCTGCCACATAAAATTGCTGCAAATCAAAGGAATATATATTACAGAAATACCATGGCAACTGGACACCCTATTTGAGCAGGAAGCTGTCATTCTTTCTCTTGTCAATAGTTAAAGCATATTATATAGCTTACAAATTTGTCAATTCTGTTCAATTAAAATTGTTCATACTTTCTGAAAAAAGTAAATTTTTTTCTCAGCATCTTGTAATCTGGTTGAATTAGGACACTACCACTAGGGATGTCTCTCCACTGAAATGATGTACATGTTCTATTGACTTCGGAGCATAGATAGTTCCAAATTACTGCCCTTTGGAAAGGTATCTATTGGATTTAGCAGTACTGGATTGCTGGTTTATTCCACTCTGACTGTAGTTATTCCTGTAAACATTAACTCTTCCCTTTGGCTCAAAAACCTGCATTAAAATTATCAGCTAATACAGCATTGAAATAAAACCAATATTCTGGTGCAAATCTTAGTATCTAATAACATGAAAGATCAACCTGCTGCACTGACATTTCTATTCTGCTTTCATACTCAAATTCTTTCATCAAATCTAAGCCTGGTGTGACTCTACATGGCTATAAAGATTAGGGTGTCCTTTATTTTTTTTTTGTTGAATAGCTAAAACACAGGTCTCTATGTCTGAGGACCTCTACACAGTAAAACTTGAGTTTTTAGCACAACTCCAATGGTAGCTGGTAGGTTGTCTGGCAGTAACTTGAACTATGGTGTATAATTTTTTTTTCTGTGTTTCTGTTTCTAACAGAGTTAATCATGATGAGTAAAATGGGTCTATATTGTAGATCAGTGAAGCTAGAAATGATTTTAATACAAAAATGAAGATGGAACAGAATAAGATGCTTCTACCATAATAATGAAACAGTAAAATATCGAGTCATTAGATTTAGTTGGGCACAATATGACATGCAGCATCAATTCTGTAAATATTTCCCAGTTAAAAGGAACATCTTACAACCATCTACACACACACACACACACACACACAAAACAAACAAACAAACAAACAAAAAAAAAAACATGAGCTGAACTATAAGAGTGCAGATGACCTTGATTTTCCAAAAATATTTTCAGATTCTCTAAGACAAAACAAATCAGTAGTGGGGAAGTCATGCAGTCACCACCTGGCAGTCCATAGGATGGGCTGCAAAGTCACTGGATGCCACAAAATTGTCCAAAGTTCCTAATATCTAGTTTAAATTGACCCTCTGCCCATTTAGAGCCATTTCCTTCATTCTATCACTACATGCCCTAATAAAAAGTCCCTCCTCAGCCTTCCTGTAGGCCCCTTCAGGTACTGGAAGGCCATTTAAAGTCTCCTCAGAGCCTTCTCTTCTCCAGACTGAAGAGCCCCATCTCTATCAGCCTGTCCCCATAGAGGAGGTGCTCCAGCCCTCTGATCATCTTCATGGCCCTCCTCTGGACCTGCTCCAACAACTCCATGTCCTTCTTGTGTTGGGGGCTCCAGAACTGGATGTAGCACTGCAGGTGGTGTCTCTTTAGATTACCATCAACTCATTGCACCAAAGTAGATATAAATTTTGTAATTAGCCAAAACTTTGCAATTCAGATGCTTCTTAAGCAATATTTCTGGGAAAGTAATCTAAGCATACCTTATGTTTTAATATAATTTATACAACTTGCTACATTCACTGTCAAAATATATTCCTCCAAATAACTGATACTCAAATATAATGGTAAATTATTTATCTAATAGATTCCCTATGTTAAAAGGCATATGGTACCACAAGATCTCCCATAGAACTCAGACCATTAACAGAACTAGCACTGTACTGAAAACTAGCAGCTAAAGCACATCCTACTAAAAGCATGTAATTTTAAACTGAAGTGATCAAGAAGTACAAGATATTACCTATTTTCTCAACTGAATATTCCGATTCTTAATCATGAAGTCAAAAGTCTACCCTTTATTTATTTATTTATTAATTTAGGTTAATAGTGTAATGATAATTCATTTTGAATTGCTTTATTCTTATTTTATGATGTAGTTCTCCTGGATATATTTCTACTTTCCTCACTTCTACTATAAATCCCACATCCCTAATTGTAGGACTTTGCATTTATTGAATTGAGTAGCACAGTCTATCAAGTAATCAGGTTATTCCACCAGGATGTGCTGTTTTCATCTGTGTTCAATATTCTGTCCATTTTCTATCACCCAAAACTTTTATCAGTAAAACTTTCATACTTACTTCTAAACCATAAAGAAGTTGAATAGATTTGTTCTTACACCAATCCTTTAAACCTCTTTCTTTCTAGATGATCCAGCCTTGATGACAACTTTTTGCCACCTCCCAGGCACAGCTCAAATCCAGTTAATGTGTGCTTTGTTGCTACTACTCATTGCTATGTATTTTATTAGAATGCCGTGTCACTCATCATTTCATGAAACAGTGTAATTGGGTTTAACTTGGTCTTTTTAGAGAAAGCATACTGAAAGGCATTACTGCAATTTTTAACAAGCTAAATACTTTCTCAACTATTTCATTTTAATTTATTTTGCATAAATTTTCCAGCCTAGTGTTACAGATTTTCTTTAGCTGGTCCTTTCAGAAAATTTGTACATATTTACATTCTGAAAATGTTCTGGTATTTCTCTAGTAATACAGTAGTTAAAGTGAGGATTGTCATGATCAAAACTGCATTAGCAAGGTATTCAAGTAGTTAAGAATTTGTCTGAGACTGTTTCTTAGGAAATACTTTTCCCCAAGCAGATGTGACACAGCATTCTTCATACCTACTATTAAGACTATATGGTGTGATAAGCAAATAATTGCTTCTTTCCAATACTGCATAGATCTAATTCCTGTAGCATTCTTACAATTTTCTACATCTTCATCCATTTTTGTTCATGTTCTTATGTTCCATTTTTTCTCCTCCCTTCTTTCTTGAAAAATTCTACTAAACCTATTTAAACTGTCATCTTGTCTTTCATGGATTTTTAGTTTCCAATGTCTTTAGCTTTCTTTATGTTATCTACTTGGTAATGTATAATTGCCACATAGATGTTCTGAAAATAATGCCTCCTATTTATTTCCATGGAAACTAAAATGAAGAGCCCAATAACTCCATCTGACAGAGCAAATTCTCAGCTACAAAACTCTGTTTTCCAACACAGTCATCACCACTAGCTATGCATGTTTACCAACAATGAACAATAAAATAGAAGGCATCAGTTCTGGAGCAGCTGTCTTATATGAGGATAAATCAGTGATTTTGCACTGACGAATATCTTTTCCTTGGGACTGAATTCTTTCATTGCTCTGAAGAAATATACGGTTAGAAGCAAACAGGTCTCAATGATTATTTCTCCAGCCTCAATAATATAGCAATCAAATTTTGATGTGTTCCTGTTAAAGTACTATGGTCATGCCTTACGTAAAGCACCCCAAAGCAAGGCTAATGTTCCTGCTTCTGAAAATGAAGTTTTGGATTTTTGGATTTTTTGACAATTCAGTTAAAAATGTATTAAAAACCAAAGATGAAACAGTACTCTACAGGGGAAAAAAAAAAAAAAAAAAAAAAGATAAAAAAAAGTAAAAAACAAAAAGTTAAAAAAAAAGTTAAAAAAAAAAATAAATAAGGAGATGTTTGCTGAAAGCCCTTAACTAGTGAATACTGACTGTGTAATGGAATACTTACATTATTATGCTCAAGATAACTATGTATCTATACAAATATATCTAGATACAGATATACAAAACTAACAGATTAATGTTGTTTACTTATTGAAACTTTCTCCATTACAGATTACTTGTCACGTAGACAAATATAAGGATCAAGCAAATGATGTGCACATGAACATAGGAAAGAGGCAAAAAACACCGGGAAGAGGGAAATTATTCATTAAGGGTGATTTCTTCACAATGTGAACTTGGGGTTGCATTTAATCCTTAAACGACATTATGACACTTGAGAAGAACAAAACAATTAAGTAGAAAGGGGATGCTTCAGTAACCCCTGAACGCAGCAGATGGGAATTAAGTACCAGAATCCTCTGAAAGAAAATCCCATTTGACAAGAAAGAGCTTAGAACTATTTGAAGACTGGTTGCTTATATTCACCAGCTTTGAAATATCCTTCTCTTAAAACAGAAATAGTGTTTACTACTAGTATCAAACACTGCTTCTTGTAATGTCATATGCCTACATATCCATCTACATGAAAATCTTTTTAATTTGTAGTTTGAATGAAATGACAAAATAACAGAGAGCTCAAGGTTAAAGTCACTAACATTTCACTCATAATCCACAGCTCCTCCATAATAGAAAGGAAAATTGATGGAATCACAGACATTACTTTGCATTTCTCATCTATTATTATTATTAAATTAGACTTTTATGCAAATTTAACTTTTTGTCCTTAATAAGCACATGAAAACGTATCTAAATAATTTGAGATAATTAATATAGTTGCCCATGATGTTGAATAACATTGTGTTTTCTTTTCAAGCAAGTCACCTTGATAAAGAGAGACAAGAAGACAGTGATTATTAGCCTGACAAAAAAGCCTTCAAATAAGGTCAAAATAGTGTCCAGCTAATTAAAACCTGAATGCAGCCACACAATCGTGGAAAGATTCCACATTTGAACAAATTTCATATGCTGACCAGTTTAATTATAATTGACAGACAGTGTCTAGACTTATAATTCAACTCATCTTCTAGTAAGAAAGTTTGCTTAGCCAATAGACCAAACTTTTACATGGTTGTGCTTTTTTCTACCCATGACAACATACCCATGAATGTGCCACTTAACCTCAGTGCATCACTGACCTGTATGTAACACGTTAAGACCTCATAGCAATATAGCTGAATTTATATGTAATTGGCATAAGGTACTTAGATTTCAACCTTAGTCATCATTTAAGTATGCTTATTTATAAATTTCAAGGCAAATAAAATACAGTGAGACTGATGTCAATATGGAAATGCAAAATGTTTTTCATGTATAACCTAGGTACTTGAATAACAATGAAACTAATACTACAATGTGTTGTGATTGTGGCCATGCAAGCTAATGACTACTCAAAGTAAAACCATCAAATTTAACCATCATTAAAATACAATCAGCAAAAATTCTTTAGAAATGGTTTAGTAGCAAATTTAGTACAACTGAATGTAACTATCTATACATTTATAAGTACGTATGTATGTATAGGTGAAAATTATTACATATAAGATTAATAGATTTGCTTGAAGAAAAAATCTTAGAAACAAAATTTTATTGTTCTATTTTCTAGAAAAAAAAAAAAACTTTCAACTGAAACTATATATTTCATATATACATATATATATATATTAATGTTTCATATATATATGTATGTATATATAAGTTCAGTGAAAGCTTAGTTCTTATAACAAAATTTCAATCTAGTGAAAAAAACAGTTTAAACTCCACATAGAAGAAGAGACGTTTAAGAAATTTAATCTGCGTAAACAGAATGCTGACTTAAGAACAACAGTTGTTCAAAATAGATATTTTTGAATGCTGAAAATGTGTAAACACAGCACATTTTTCACAACTTTCTTTTGCACATGGAAAATATAATGATTCTATATGTAGAAAATTTAAAGTTATTCTATATTAAAACTTCTGATATATGTTCCCATAAATGTTTCCTGTCTTAGACCTAACACACACAAAACCTTTGTCTATTAGGTGACACAAAAGGTAGTTATTTACTTCTGCTGAGATTCAGCTGGGATGCATTGATCTGAGAGTTAGATATTGATTTGGTCAGAGTAAAGATAAATCTCTACCTAGAGGCACAATAAATCAAATAGTTGGCTGAGAACAGAAGTTTGTGTTGTTCCATTGCTATGGGTGCACTGCTATCAAAAAAATAACTACTGAATTAGAGAAGTATTATAGTACATTGAAAAGAAACACCCTTACACTAAAGTAAACTGAAAAAGCATCAAAATAGTCACACAAAACATAAAATATGATTGCTCCATGACAACACACAGTTTTAAAAAGTTGTTTCACTTTTTGATTGGTCTGAACACATTATTCTGCAAGGTGAAGGCCCTCTGCCTGAATATTAGTATGGAAAACACTTTTATGTTGAAACTGAAGCTTGATTGCATTTGAAATGATTCTGCATTCAGATAAAGCACAAATATGAAAATACAAAAGCCTTCCCTTAAAAATTCTTACTGAATACTAATACTTCTGGGAATAACTCCATATGTATTTAGTTTTCAGCCCTGGGAAAGCCAGGACCCCATTTACAATGAAGAAAGCAACTTTATTAACAAAGTCACAAGCACCACAATTTTATGCAGACTTCTACGAGGACTGCTAGAAAATAAATAAATACAAATTAAAAAAAGAATAATAATAATTGAAAGATCATCTTTCGTTTCCTCTTCCTACCTGCCATTTTCATCTACAGTCACTGAAAATTGTAATAGCCTTCACATTATACCTCCAAGTTTCCATTATTTCTTTGATAAGACAATAAAACCTTAAAAATTAATTTACTTGATCAATCAGCAAACAGTTACATAAACTGCACTGATCTACACAACCTCTTCAGATGAACACAATATATATATGGTTGCATAACAAATGCATAAACATGTCTTTTAAAGCTCAGTGTAGATAAATTAAAATGCACAAATTCAATTAAAGATTAAGTAAGCCTGAGTAATTGGTATGTCTCTTTTAAGTGTTTCATATTTTTGTACAGTTTGATTGTTCTTTGCAGCTTAACACATTACAATGTTTCAAACATGCACTGAATCAACATTAGCTGTCTAAATATTTGACAAAATGTAATCTTGACCAAAGATGAAGGTGTGACATTCAAATTTTTTAGAGACAGAAATATTTGGGAAGATGTGAAAAAAATGACATAACAACTGGTGCAAATTTCCACTGACCTTCTGAAAATAAAATTTTCCTAGGATTGATACCTTGAATGAGTTTATTTGTCTCCATAATTTATTTGTGGTCTATACAGGGAAGAAAACAGATCAGTGTTACAATTAGAGCTTTTTTCCTTCTCTAGAATTACATGCTGTGCAAATGTTTACCTCATGCAAGCCCGGAATGAACAAAAAGGGGGATGTTAATACTATCTAACTGTCCCTTTCACAAGAAATGATTTCCTAAAATTTTATCTGTTTTCTCTATTTCTTGTTAAAGAATCCACTGTACAGTAATATAGAGAAAAGATAATAGGATTAAATTGATTGACCATTTGGTATGAAGTCAATGATTGCTTACTAATGTGTGTTCTAAGTAGTGATGGGAATTAATATGACATAATAAAATGGAGATTCAGAGAAGAATTTCAGTTTTCACTCCATATTTTATTTACTATATTATTTTAATTAAAAGAAACTTAGAAATGTATTATTTTCCTGGTGTTCTCTTTGTGTATGCTTCAGAGGAAGACTTCCTCTAAACTTCACCTACAATAGTAAGCACTGCTCCTTATATGTTATATAGAATATAACCCGAGACAATATAAAACAGCATGTCTAAAGCAATTTAAATGTACCTACAAATATGATAACTGGTATGTAAATAGATGTTTTTAAAAAAGCATTTCAGCTCATGTACCAAGTTAGAACCTATAAAAATCAATGGGATCAGGTCAGCCATAGTAAATCCTAATTCAACTAGACAGGAGCTTTCCTTGTGCAGAAAATGCAGCAATTATGGTTTGCCATGTTTGGAACAGTAAAGTGTTTTTCTTGTCCACTCTTCTTAAGATCTTAAAGTACATATATATAATGAAGATGAGCAGGAGCTCACATTGTTGATCTCAATCTGGTGTAAATCCAGGCACTTCAAATAAAGATAATGAAGCTGCAACGATTTACATCAATAAATAATCTTAGCTTTTATTTTTAGTTGAAAAAGCTTCTTATCATTAGGGCTAAGTTGTCAATACAGTACTCTAGATGATGAATTCTCACTCTTCAGCTATTAATAGCAAGAGGAGCTCATGTTAGCGAAGGCTGCCTTTATGAGAAAGCTCCTGAAAATATGGCAAAAAATGGCAATTTTTCTTATACCGTTATGTTCATACCATTATGTTTTCTGCATGCCTATTTGGGCCATTATTTTCCTCTTAGGCAATCCAATTAATTTCTCTATCCTTCTACTCACAATCATATATTTTCTTTCATGTTTATGTTTTAGGCTGTACTGAATTTTTTGTGTTATCAGAGAGAAAACAGTTCATCTGTGAGACGTGATATCTGCTACAGACACAAAGTGGTTCCTGAATACACAATGTGCAATAACTATCAAAACATATTTATAAAAACAATGTATTTCTGTTGATGAAGTGCATCTTTTGAGAAAAGCTGTAAGTAAACCAACACTGGGAATGTAACTAGAAGAAAGCTCAAGTGCTATAAATTATCCTGAACACAGGAAATTAAAAAGGTTTATTAAGTGGGGAAACATCTATGAAGTAGAATTTATTTCCTGGATGTAGTATATTTATTTGCAGCAAAGTTAGTCACTGTAACATTGAGGAAAGTGAAAATTCAAATGGGCCATATGTATTTTAAGTATGTTAGATTTAAATACATGACATCTATAGATTGCTGCATCAGAAGAGTTCTGCTGGCTGTGTTAGAAAATGTAACTTCCAACATATAATAGTCCAGAAAACGGCAATGGTGCATAGTAGCTGCTTCAGAACTAGTAGAGGTTGATAATTTAGGTCCACAATATCTCTTAGTTTTGATCAAGACTAATAGTACACTTGTAAAAACCACTTTTACCGAGGAAGATTTCCCTATACGTAGGACAATTGTCAGCTTGACCTCAGAGAACACAGTATCCTAATAAATCCTTTTTAATACTTTTGAAACTTAGTAAGAAGTAATATTCTGAATGTTAAAGTCTGAACAATAAAACTTGAAACATATTTTGACATGCATAAAACTTTTGCACTGTGATCCATTACCGTTATACAATATCACTTAGATTGTTTATGAACTGTGTTGCAAAAACCATTTATAAAAAGATTGGAGAACAGACTTTTATAACCCTTTCTAGAAGATATCATTTATCAAATGGAAAATGGCACACAAATCCTCAGAATCTTAAGAAAATTTAATGGGATACACATATATAGTTTGCAAAGGACACAGCTATATCACTCTGCTTTGAATGAATTAATATATTTTTCAAGAACAATTTTCTAAAAGCTGTCTGCAAGCATTAGATCTTTTATTTTTGGTCTCCCACTCTGAACAAAAAAGCAAATCCTAGCAAAATAGTTTTCCTTACACAATAGCAAGACAATGTAGATGAAACCAGTAATTTTCAACCATAAATGTCTGAAAACAGTCATTTAAAAACATGGCCTCAAAATAAGTGTGCCCACTTATATCTGAGAAACTATACCTAACACTAGGCAATGATATTTCAAAATATTGATTTCACCATTAGTTCCCTGTATCTAAAAGATCGACTTTCAACAGAATACAAGGCACAGGTTTAAAGGTACCGTTTTACTGCATAAGGTAGGGAAAATTATTATCTTTGATAAACATTACTTTAGAAAATGGAATAACTGGAAATTCCATCATTTATTATGCCATAGCTTGGATGATGCTAACAATTAGTACCATCTGAACCTCTTATCAACTATATTTACAGTGTGTGATGGCATGATTAATATTACATAAATAGTTAGAATATACTTACTACCATAGTCCAAGCAGTCCAATGGTGGCCATCTTCTCACTTAATATCATGTGAAAATCATTAACTGGGACTATTCCAATCCTGGGAACTGACAGTGTGCCCACAACACACAGTCCTGTGCAGAGCACTAGATAAACAGACTACAGTCCACCCAGTTCCACAAAATTGTCCCTGGAAACTTTTTTAAGAACTATTTCAAGCAAAGAATAGAAGAGTTTTTAGCTGTCCACACAGTCCCACACAAATACTACAACATTGTGAATTCTCCTGCAAATATGAAATTTTCACTTTCTATTGTAAGGCTCCCGTTATTATAATGGCATATAAAAAGAGTGACTTGACAAATCTGGGCATTTCTCATTAAATCCATATTCAGAAATGGTACAAAGAGCATCTTAATAATTAGAGATCTGTTTACTTTGTGTAATATTTAAAGGGACACAAGTAGAAAACAGTGAGACAATACATGGAGAACTGAAATTCATCTCAAACTTCAAAGAGTTTAGATTTTTCTCTATTTGCATGCCATATTCCAGACCTTTATTTTATTCCTTTCACATACAGTGATCAACAAATTAGAGCCCTGGGTCTCCACACTGTAATATAGAGGACTTAAATATGAAGTAGAAGAACATTCCCTAATTATCCCATGGAAACATGGACGTCAGTTTCCCTCAAAAAAGTCAAGTCATTCTATTTGCAAAAACTTTCAGTTTTGCTTTCAGAAATGTTTCAGAGTCCTACTGAATCATGACATATTTTGCAGCTTTTCTTCTCCTGCCAGCTGTTCTGACTATCTAGCTATTTCTCTGTGTAGAACACAATTATGTGAAGATTCTCTGCCTCTAAAGACTGCACACCAGGATCCCTGTGGTCTCTGACATTAAATACAAATTCCTTATGCAAAAGCCTGCCAATCCTGCAATTTATCAGAGTGTGTCCACTTAGAGGACAAACATGATTCCCAATAGGCGAACGCTGGAAGAAACCCCCCAAAAATGAAATACAACAAATAATTTAGATCACTTAACAAGAGCCTTTACCTGCATTTTGTGTTTTATTATTTTAATATCTTCATCACTAATTGCTTTAAAAAAATGGCTAGAAAAACATCAGTGATTGTGGTAGTGATGTTGTTTGACAGGGCTTGGTATAGCAATGCATGTGTTAAATAGTATAGAACCAGTATAAAACAGTATAGAATAAAAATAAAATAGTATAGAACGCAAACACTGCACATTTGAAAACAGGAGGCAAGCTGAACTCTGCTTGGCAAGTCCTCCATTGTGTATTTACTGCATGTCAGTGACTTTCATTTTATTTTATCAGTTTGTTTTTATTTTTTAGCTACCAGCCCTTCTTTTTTATTTAGCACTGTGCCAGCTTTAACTATATTTCATGCTTTTCTCAGTGGTGGTAACTGACAAGAGTTAACTGTGTCACATACTACATTCTAACATAAAGCTTTTGAGCAACACTGAAATCATTTTCCAGGCCATTAGGTGCATTCCCCAACTAAAAGACTGATATGTTGATAATAGAATAGAGATAATTCAAACAAGTACATGCAGGTGCAAACCTGTAAAATGACAGAACACTGCAAGGATAATGGATTTTCAGCCACCACTTATAATCCTCTCCTTGAATGCAATGTTTGTGTTTGGTAAATTTCTCCTGTGCAGCTGGCATATTATTGCCTCACAGTAACAGCATTTGGAAAAACAAAAGAATGAAACCAAATTCTGAGTGAACAAACTGAATTTCACAAAGAATTCTGGAGGGAATGGAGGAGGAGTCACAACATCTTTCAGAGCCAAATGGTACAGTTTCTCTGGTATAAACAATACGACTGTGTTTACATGAATAAGGAACTTTCAACTAGAAATTACAATCATTTGTTTTTTGAGCCTTGTGCCATTTTATCTATTTAACTATGCAGTGATTCAAAACACAAAGGAAATAAAATGTCTTGATGCATACTTACAAAAAAGGAAGCAATAGAGCTCACCTATGGTTATGTACAAAATGAATAGCAAGAAATTCCCAAATCCTTAATTCTTTTGATACATTTTCAATGAGAACTGACTATTGAACTCTCTAAAATCTATGATTTTCCCAAATTACTCAACACATTCACAATTCCTATGCAAAAAACTATAATGGCTATTTTGCAATAGATACTACAGCAATTGAAATGGCAGTGCTATGCAGAAACCTTACATTCAAACATCCAAAACAACGCCTCCAATGTGTAGATGTTAAAGTTTTGAATTACTGTAACCAGAATATGCTTGTTTGATAGTACATGTTTTTCTATTGTGTTAAGCAACGTTTTTTACAAGAAGCACAGCTAAACAATTATATAAAAGAACAAGGTAGGTGCCAGTTGACTGCTGAAATTCCTAAACTAACCTCATACCCATCACACCATTTTTACTATTCTTCCTGAGCCTCACATTTAAATCACAGATAATCCTGAACCACAGCAGAATCTGGTTACAATTTCTGAGTCTTCCGTACTCAGAAGTTCTGTCCTAAGTGCAGGTATTCCACACTTACCAAAGGAAAGATAATCTAGTTGCAGTAGAAGAGATTAAAAACAAACAAATAAAGAAACAAACCAAACCAAAATAAAAAAAACCTACTGTTTGTTTCAGCATACAGAACAAAATGCCATCTAATTCACAGTTTATGCTGTGAACTGGAAATCAGACACTGCCTGTCTTAAAACTGAAGGCATTTCAATTGCAAATATTTATTATGTAGGTTGCTCTAAAAGTAGTACCTCCTATTTATTTCCATGGAAACTACAACTGCTACAAAGAGCACAATAACACTATTTTATAGAGCAAATTCTCAGCTTCAAAACACTGTTTTTCAGCATAATCACTACTATTAGCTATGCATTTTCACTAGCGATAAATAAGAGCCTGTGTGCCATACTCATAGAAGTCTGCACCAGTGATGGTGAACCACTGTTTCATAAATGCTATGATGGCATTCTTGCCAGGAAAATGTTGCCCACACAGTCCACATTTCATCAATTCAAATGGATGTCAGAAGGCACTAAATCCACATGATACAGTGGGTATAGTAGGACAGTCCAGCCAAGACTGGCAATATGCTTTATGATCTTCAAATAGGTATAGGGCTTGGCATTATCTTGTTGCACGAGAAAGACTGTCTCCTTCTCTGGCATGACTCTGGAAGTTTGAGCCGTTAGCTTAGCCAGCATCATGACACCAAGCTGAGTGTTACCCAGAGAGGTTGTGGATGCCCCTTCCCTGGAAGCATTCAAGATGGGACTTTGAGCAACCTGGTCCAGTGGGACGCGTCCCTGCCTATAGCAGAGTATTGGAACAGGACACTCTTCCACAGACTGCTGTTTTTACTCCAGCTCATAGCAATGACACACCTCATCACTGGTAATGATGTGATCCAGGAAACTTCAACTCTGTATTGGTTCAATAGATCCTGACAAATTTGCGTATACTGTTCTTTCTGGTCCCTTGAGCATTCAAGGGACTCACCTGGCACAAACTTTGCAAAATTCCATTCCAACATTGCCACCATTGTTTCCAGTGCATCAAACCCAGTATTCAGCTCCATACACAGGTGCCTGGTTGTCGTTCACCAATTTGTGCAGAGTTGCTGATTGAGACATTTTTGTGGTGTGACAGCTATGTGTGGCCATCTGGAACGTGGCTTGTCTTCCACATCACTGTCGCCACTGTTGAAACACATCATCCATCTCTTCACTGTGCTCACAATCGCTGTTTGGCCTGCATGGAGGAATTCAGTTCCATGCTTTTGCTTTACATGCACTTCCACATCAGATGCCATTTTGTCAGACTGCCCCTCTGCTGCCATCTGTCACATGGCAACAACATGGAATGTAATAGGATGTTGGTGAGATGATTCACCCTCTACTGTCATACCACCAGCATCTGCCACTGACACTGTGTGCCCACATAATAAAATAGCAACTCTTTATTTTGACCAGGTAAAAAGCATGTAAAACACTGCACAAATATTCAGAAACTAAAATAAGCAGTGAGTACACTTATTTTGATCAGAAAACATAGGCTTCTACTATGCAGTTTTGAATTTGAGTGCTCACGTATCATTCACCGGGCATTTATTCTTTCTGAAATTCAGGAAATCAGGAAACAGTGAAAGACTGATGAATAAATTTGAAGAAATGTATTTAAAATCTCTACATGAGTCAAGTAGAAAAGAAGTGGGAAGCAAAGATAGACAGGTAGGGGACACTGCACATTGAATTGGCATTATACATGTCAAGGGTTTCTCTGTCTCAAATAACTCATCCACAAAATGTCTCAAAATATTGACCGAGGGAATGGTGTAAAACTCAATGGAAACAAACAACTAAACAAACATCCCAGCAATGAAATGAAATTCTGCAGTCCTATGCTTTATATAGAATGTACTGCCATATGAGGTCTGGTAAGAAATTAAAGGGAAAGGATAGCCTTAACTTGGTTTTCCTTTACATTTCCCATTGAAGTTTTATGTTATCTTTATATAAATGTTTAGGAACTGTGACACACATAATTATAATTTTGTTACAATCTGATGGTAAAAAGAACACACAGGATACGTTACTTAAATATATGCTTTTTAAGTCATAGGTCTATGTTGGTAACAGTCCACTACAAATCTCACCTTTTTGGCTAACATATGTCATTCTTCAGCATCATATAATTTTAGTTGTACGAGAAGCTCTTGTTAGTTTCATATATGACCTCCTAATTATTTTGAATTCAAGCAGCTGTCCATGTTATAATTCTCAGTGGCTTTTCACAACTATGACCATAGTTCTCCTTTAAGAATCATGAAATTAAGTCCTGTTCCTGAAACTGTAATTGAAAAACTGTCATTTGTTCTGTCTGGTTCAGAAAAATAAAACCACAGTTTTTTTCCCAGACATAGTGGAGATTCCATCTCCTTTCTTCTGCAAACCTTCAAATTTATTCTCAACTATAAAATACATTGCCATGATGTTATTAGCTAGACAGTTGTGAAAACGGATGTATAGATAAAACATAACATTATTTACATTATTACATTGTTTACATTCTAACATTATTACATAACAATTATTTTATCGTAATATTATTTCACGCATGCTGAAGGGACATGGTAAAACAAGACCCTGACTATGACTCTTGACATCATCTCTAGTACATCTCAAGTATGTTTTGGAATTGCTTTTCTCTGTTTGCAAAAACTTGAACTAGCGAAATATTTCCCCATCCGAAGTTACAGTGAAAGCAAAACAACCTCAAGAATATTTATGAAAAAATATTCTAGAAATGAGTAATGTTGAAGAAGTTTGTTATACCAAAGCTAAGTCCTTTTAATTTGAGGTGAATTCTCACTTATAAATACAACAAAAAAGCTTTTCAAAAACTTTTTTTTATCTGTTTAATATAACTGACTAATCTGCATGTATTGTTTTAATAGCAGTCACCTAGGCTTTTCTAGCAATAATTTATTTTCTAACAGAATCATGTTTGGCAGTCATTGAAAACTGTACATATTCAAAAGCATGAAGAGGAATTATTTTTAGCCAGAGAATTCTTATTTTTATATCTTGGTATTTCTGTATCTTGACTTCATGAGAAAAATATGCATGTGTGTAACTAAAATGCTTGAGTATTGAAATTTCCTGCCGGAAGTGAATGTTGGCAGCTTTACAGTTTTTACTACTGTTCAGTCATTGTGTCTGTCTTTCAGGATGGCAGCCTAAAAGTTGGCAGATTAAATTATATTGTTTAAATTATTTTTTGTTAAAAGCTTCAAATAGCATAGCCCTTAGATATCTGTCAAACTTCCTTCCTGAGTTTTGTCCTGATGTTATGCTTATATAAAATTACACTTTACAGATCATAGCTAAATCTACTTTAAAGCAAGTAATTTTATCTATACTGTGCATTAGCACAGATCAATGAAATTCACACTTCTATGGTTTCCATTTCTCCTTCCCTTTCTCCATCTTACAGTTCTAACCATTTTCCTTATGTTCTGCAAGTAATTTACTTCTTAAACTTTCCCTGACAGTGGAAATGTCCTGTTTGCCAGTTTTGCTTAGCTTTTAAGCATTTTGGTGAAGCAGTACTAATGAGTTGCTAAGAAGTATTATTGTTCCTACAGATGTGATAAAAGAGAATTTGCATTGGAACACACAATGTTGGAGAAATATCAATATATGTAACTAGATTTTAGTTCTGCAGCTATATATTATAATTGTCTCTCATAACAAATACACTTTATAATCAGTCGTCCAAGAAAACACTGAATCAGTTAAAAGAAAAGCTTGTGCAATAACCTTCTCAGTGATTCTATAGAGAAAAAAAAAAAACAGTTAAAGTGCATAGATCTACACATATATAAACACAGAATGAATGAAACAAAATAAAAATTCAAGGATTGCATGAATTCACTGCAGAGCTGCTCAAGAAGTATATTACAAATACAGAACAAGTCTTCCCTGATCAACATAACTCCTGCCTGTGGAAATCAACCCACGTCCACATTTGAAGCAGGAAGTAAGAGACTTGAAAAGCCATCAGATTGTGTTGATTATTCCATCATGCAACAGTAACTTTCAGCAACATCTGGCTTTATTTTTACTTTCCTTGCTAACATATATGTAGCTGCTAAAACTATCAGAATATTTTTAAATAGTAATTACCTCATGTTAATTACTGGAATCTGAAGGAAGACTAACAGAAATCAACATTTTCCCCATCTCTCATGAGAATCAATGTCTACAGAACACACTCTTTTTTCTTTCAATATAGGGGACAGCGACGAATGGACTGTATGTGCTGGCTAAAGGTCAGAATATACAGCAAGAAAAAATGTCCTTTCAAACCAGCTGGAAGTCAGCAACTGCTGCTTCTTCAAGGACCAGGTCATAGAAATGTCCTTGGTACAGTGTAGCTCAAACTACCCTATGCAAGTTTGTGAGAGAAAAGAACAGAGGGAATAAGGACTCAGTACAGGAAGCCTGTTTATTTCTCACTACAAGTTTATGGGATTGAATTTCTGACCAAGAAAAACCCAATATTTGTTTCCATAATATATTACATCCTAAATGGATATTGCATCTTCTGTGAGTTATTACATGCATTATCTGCAAAAAAATATTTAATAGGCACTACATGCTAATAACTGATAAACAATGGTTACACTAATGCTACACAGAAAGCAAACTATTTTTAATTTGATAATACCTAGTTTCCTAATATCCTTTAACATTGAAGAACATTTAAAAAAACATATATTTCCCTCATCTACAGTCTGCTTTTCCTCCATGGGCACTAATGCACTTAATCTAAAATCAAGTAAGCTAAACAAAGGCAGACACTGGCTAATACATTCATCATACTAATTATGTGTTGCATGGTATGTTTCTTCCATCAAGTGCCTCCTACGTATTTGATATAAACCTTTCAAATCAAAAAGAAGAAAAATGAAAACAAGTTTCTAAGCCAAGCTACATGATTGAGAGCATCACTTATCCTAGTGTCACTGAACTACAAAATCAATTAATGTCTTTTATCATCTTCAGAAAGTGCTATCTAACAGTCAGCCTGCAACAAATTACACTAGATATTCCAGAAAGCAATTTCTTCTTCCATTTAGGATTAGGATGTAAGTAAATTGACCCTTTCTCTGTATGCTCACAGTGTAAGGAAACAGATCACTTTTCTTATGCAAACCTTTCAAAAAGGTTCTGAATGACTTGATAAGATGAACCATGGTGTAATTTAAATTCTGGCTCAGAACTTATGAAGGAATATTTAACTGAGGTGTAATTTCTATGTAAAGTAACTTTCTGTAGATGCATTAGTACGTCATATAATTTAAACAGTGGAATTGACCTTGCTCCTAAATGGATTTAAAAAAAAAATAAAAATCAACCTAGACAGTGTTTTCTTGAGTTAACAAATCTGCACTGATATTTCATTACCATATTCAGTATCTCTGTTTTCTCTGTTTCAATTTCCCAAATGTGAGTAATCATCTCAGTGTCAAGAAGATGTCTGATTCCTTTTTCACAGCATTTTCCCAAAATTCATCTGACAGCGTATCCAAGTTTCACAGTACCGACCACATTCTAACAATAAATCCTTCCCCCTTTCCACTGCCAGTTTGGTAATAAAATGTATTTCTCAAAGTAAGTGAAAAAGGATTAGTATTACTGCTGGAAAAAAAACAAAACAAAACAAAACAAAACAAAACAAAAAAACCAAAACAAACAAACAAACAAACAAACAAAAAACTGCCTAGAAGACAAGAGAGCTCTTTTCCTCCTGCGTTATTGCTCTCACTGTAGCCTGAGACACAACTTTGTTCTGAACATGAGGGTACCTCTATTTACTTTCCAATTTTGTCGTTTCTTATCTGTTTCTGAATGGAAGTCAAGCAGTTCATTTTTAGCTGCAACACTTCATAATGTAGGTACTGACATTCTGAAAGAATTCATTGCTTTCATTCACCATTTCAGATAGCTGAATTATCTAAGATAGCATTCACTAGCTTGAACTAGTATTTGGAGTTTAAATCTGGCAACTTTCAGTAGGAGACCTTTGTCTGAAAGTTCCACAAAGCACATGCAGTTTTGCTGATGCACATAAACTGGTGCAAAGCCTCTTTACCTAAACTTTCCTTCTGTGAAAACAGATCTATGACAACAATCTGCTATTTACATGACACAGACCAGTATTATGTTGTGAGGAAGGAGAAATAAGAAATCTACGCAGTTTTCTTTGCCTTTCTTTCCTCCTAACAAGGCCTCTGAATTTTCTTTCTGTCACAAACCATTGTCCTGAAGGTCAGCCTATGTCATTACACTTCTGAGACTGTCAGTAACATATTTCATGGCTGATGTTCAAATTTAACCTATCTTAAATAAAAAGAATGAAAAACCTCTGCTTGACTTCCTATTTTGGTAATCAGGACAAAGTATAGCGGCCCTCCTGGGCTGCTAAGTACTCCACTGGGGATTGGCTTTAACTTATGATTCACTCATTTTTCCATGTTTAAATACAAAGCATAATATGATGTAATTTTTGCATAAGGAAATATACCAGTCCACTTTTAGCTGGCTATTTTTTAAAGGACATTACCTAGGCAATGCAACCGAGGCATTTAATGCTTAAATATCCTGACATTGCTCAAAAATACACAGTACCCAAATAGTCATACACATGTACAAATTTAGCAGATAGAAAAACACAGAGAGAACAGTGAATTTTACAGTCCTTTACATAATGCTTGTTTTGAATGTGTCACTTGTGTATTCAGTGTAGTTTCCCCTTGTGTAGATGGTACATTATTAACCCAGTAATTGAATGTTTTTAAAGCCAAACAAAAATTAAAAATTTTGGCAATATTAGACAGTCTTTAAAAAGTCTGAGGGGAAAAAGGTACAGTATCCAAAGGAATTGTAAATGTTCCAATTTTCCTCACTTCAAAATAAGCAATAGCTTATAAGAGTCTTTCATTCCTCCTTCATTCTCCTTCCTTTTGTCTCAGGAGCCACATAAAACTGTGACCATCCTGCTAGCTAAAAGAGCTTGGGTACAACTTCAGGTGTCTGCCAGAAAAGGATGCTTCTGAATGACATAAAGTATTCCCAAGCTTCAAGGGTACATTTGGTTTCTCTGCAGTAGTGAATATTTATACAAAGGGTTTTGCTGCAGTGGAACAGGGAGGGAACTACTGCTATGATTTTTTTGCTGAATTTTTATATTCTGCCAAAAATGATATTTATTATTCTGAAAGAAACAGTAAAAGAAATAATGCACCTGGATTTATATACAAGATCTTTACACAAGACTCACTTTAGTACCAACCATTCTTGCATGCAAATCATCTATATTCCATTTAAAGCTACTATATCTATTCTTTATGTACATACATGTACACAAGCTGCAACATACTTATTTTTCCTCTGATGCTTTTAAGAAGTACTTCCCGTAAATCTTCACCTAAGCATGAAAATGTGAAATGGCAAGTTTGAATTTCAAGCAAAAATTACAGTAAGATTAAAATTCTTAATTCTTTTGTGCATTTTGTGAATACCTGCAGGTATGCAGAAGAAAGGGGTGTGAAAAGTCTATGTGATTGACTGCCTAACTATGACGTGGATGTCACCCACATCAACAGTTGCCAGTAACTCTATTCTTAGTACAAATACCATGCAAGTCACATTTATGTCAAGATTTTTCTTGGGGAGACAAGTGCAGAACTGCACTGGTTTTCTTGTTTTCAGAGAAACAATGCCCCTCAGTATTTGTTGTCTTTTAATTTTCTAATCTAGGAGGAGATGCAAACTGATACAACATTAAATTTTAAGAAAATACTCTCTAATATAGTAGAGAGACTCATTCTTTTAAAGAATGCATGACCAGGAATGAATTCTTCAGATACAAAGATGTCCACATGAAAAACCAGGCTACATGTCTGAGCCTACATGATTTCCTTCAATGTAAAGGAACAAGAAAACCCTGCTTTCCTTTGGTTTGGAAACACAAACAGAAAAGGAAATTACAGTTTACTGGTTCTACTCCTTTTGCTAATGAAGGTCTAATGGATACTCAGAAAATGGAAAATCTCGTGGTGAAAGAATACTTGATGCATCTTTCATTTTTCTGCCATGCAGATGGCTGAAAATTATTTTATTACAGTGAACATAGATTTATTACAGCAAACACACAGAAAATATTACAAGGTGAATGGAAAAAAAACAGAGATTTATAAAATATTTTTTAAATGTCTATTAATAGAATAATCTGATTTTTCTAAGAAGCCATCTGATCAAATATTTATGTAGCCATACCATATAACTGAAATAAAGATGCAGAATCTGGAGACACAAATAATCTTAAATTTCCCCTTGTTTCTGTCTTATTTATCAGCACAAAAAGATGAGGAACAGAATAGGCTGATGGCTTGAGTCTATGCAGTAACAAACTTGGGTATTTGCAAATGTTTTTTAAAAAAAACTGCACAGTGACATCACTCATACAGTGATTGGCTCAAATATTCTCAGTATATACTCAGCATATATTCAGTATACATTCTAGCCATTTCCCAGTGCAAATTAGCCTGGAGAAGCTATGGTATAGCATGTGTCATTACACTTATGAGTAGCCCATTTCTCATTTCTCCTGTTGCTATTTCCTGTGGTTAAGAAAAGTACATTTAGCAATGAGGCTTAAGCAGATAACATACAACAAAAAATGTACTTGGAAAATTTAATCCACTAATGTATATATTACTATACTCTCAGTTCTTTCCTTTTAGAAGAAGATTGCTCTAGAAGAAGTAGATTCTTAGATTCTTCTAGAAGAATAGAAGAAATAATTTTAAAATGTTATCCTGTAATTTGTTCATGAACTTTCCTCTTAATCTTGTTTTCCTATTCATGCTGCTATTACTGTCATATTAGGAGATAAATTTAAATTTCAACTGTCAGTGGAAAATATTGCTGTAAAGAGCATGCCCCCTTTCAGCACAAGACATACATACATTCTCCAAATTTTTCCCATTGTGGCTCTTGTCTTTCACACATTTGGAGTGCAATTATCTCCTATCGACTCAATTACTCTCCAGGCACTGGTTGGCTTGCACTCCAGTTCCCTACCGGTACCACTTTGAGACTGAACTAATAGAGCATGGAAAGTTTGCTTTCCATGCTGAAAGCAGCTCTATGGAGCTTGGACTTCCCAGTTTTGGATTTACAGCCCAGTCAGCATCAAACCATACCACACAATACTATTTTACCTGCAGTCTTATGGGATCCTATGCTCCCAGGTGCAAACTCACAAACTCAGGGATGTTATGTCAAGCATTCTTAGCAGGTATTATTTAAATTGGTATTATAACCTTCAATTGTAAGTGTTTTCAAACCACAATGGGTAAGCTGTTCCCCTAAGTAGCTGTTTGGCTGTTACAAATGTGTTTTTTTAGTATCTTTTTTTTTTTTTTTTTTTCCCCAGATTTTTTTGATAGGTTTAAAGTTATTTACTTATGTATTTAAAGGAATGCTTTACATGAAATCTGTCAATGCAAATTAATTATCTATCTGCAGCAAATACGTAAGATGAATCTTTTTCAGTTCTTTTTTACATTTTGACAGGCTGCAGTCTTTTCTGGATTTTTAAGAACTCTTATCACTTGTTTCCTCAGTCACTTTTTTCCTTCTGACTATCAAGGACAGTTGTTTTAATATTTATTTGCCTATCACTTTTTCCACAAATTTCTTACCATTCACATTATTTTTTTCTGGATCCAAATTGTCTCTCTAGTAGCAGTTGAGATGAAGTAGTAGAGATACAGAGGGTCTATTTAAACAAATCCACATATATAACAAAATTTCAGAAAACAAAAGCTTTTTTGACTAGTAGAGGAAAAAAAAAAAAAAAAGTAATCAGAGCAAAACTGTAAGCTGTGCTAAAAGACTTATGAATTGAAGGAGTTGGAAGTTCCACTGACGAATTCATCTGGGCGTGAAAGAGAGTAGATTTTAAGCTTTTAAACCTTTTTCCCTTGGCATTGCTAGTGGGCATTTCCTAAAGCCTTTCCAAAGATGACACTCTTCTAAGTAAAACAAGCAAATGTTGAAGAAGGAAGAAACTTAGATGGCTAAATTATAAATTAGATCATTCAGTTTGATTATCATCTAGGTCATGTAAAAATTCATAACACTGAGGAAAGTTGAGCTCTTCAACTTCTAGAAAAGTCACAGAAAAAAAAGAAACTCTGAACTTCGTTTGCTGAAATAGTGTATTAACAATGGCAGGCTGAAGATCAATGTTATTTATTGAAGAAGAATTCTTTCAATGCTATTCAATGAAAAATAATTAATTTTTAATTGTAGAGAAGCATTAAAAAAAAATAAGGATTGAGGCTTATGAGTTATCCCCACCATGAAAATGAAAACGATTTTCTTTAGAAACAGGGTTTATATTTCCTCAAGAAATTCTGAAGGGATAAATATTATTCATCTGTTATTCAAGTAGAAATATATCTGGTACTCAAGCACAGCAAGGACCAGGGCATGTCAAAGCCAAACAAAATTCTCCTTTCCATATTAACAGGGCATTTTTTGAGTTCATCTGATTTAACTTTAAATATCTGTGATTGTTTAGTTTGATCTGCTCATCTAGATTTTTTTTTTCCCAACCAATAAAGAGAACTAGATACTTCCAGGATGCTTTAGACCTTTCAGTGAGATTAGAGATCAGAAAGAACAAAAGTAGAATAAACTGCTTGATAAAACCTCCTCTAGTACTGAAGCAGCAGCATGTGATTTATCTTTCTTTTATCACACAGAATGCACTATTTTCAATTACTTATCCAGGAGATGGGTTCTGTACAGGTATATGTGTGACAGGGAGATTCTAGTTGCCTCCAACATCTAAGAAAATCTGAAAGTTTGAAAGCAGAAGCTTACAGGAATACTGCAAAACAATTTATCCTCCATAGCTGTAGCAGACAGGCATTTCTGCCACAAAGGATTATAGTAGTCTCCACAATGGAAGACATCTACCTGAGAAAAAGAGATCTAAACTACTGGTTCGAGCTGCACTGCAGATGAAGTTGAATTATACTTTTGCAGGATGATCTAAGAATACTCCTGCAGCTGAGGGAAATGTCAAAGATAAAAAAGAAATGGTAATGGCAGGTGATGGCAGTTGATGGCAGTTGAAAGATTATTTGTCACACAGATAATTAAGTTTTTGATATTTGAAAAGAAACAGACGTTTCTTGAAAAGAAACAGATTGTTTACTAGATGTAAAGGTATTAGGTCTTCTGAGATGTCCAGAGAAACTGGGAGATGCGGGGGACAGGTCAGTTATAGTAATTAATGTCATTATCAATGAAAAGTGCAGAAGTAATATTCTGGGAGTTGTCTTCAGGAGTAGGGGACTGGGATCCATGATCACCGTTGAAAACGACCAGATTCATATGTAATACCTGAGAGTCAGGCAGAGATTTCCAGCTTCAATAGGTGCATGAGAATTTGGCAGAACAGGAATTGGAGGAGCTGAACAATATGTTCAGGCTACACTTCAATCATGATGGAGACATGCTGTTGGCACTAAAAAGGTTACTGAAAAGCATTTAAGCTAGGAGAAAAGTTAACAGTCAGAGAAGTGCCCTGTTGAGCCTGTTGCAAGTCACAGGGGAGAAGCAGCTATTATTTATTGTAACCCTGAAAAGGCAAAGGGGGAAACAGATAGCATAGTAACATTAAATATCAGAAAGGCACCTCGAACAACCAACATCACTATCTCTAGCAGCATGGAACACTAAAGGAAGCTCACAAAACTAGCCAGAAATATATACTGGCCATTGAGGTGCTAGAGCAGACCCAAAGAAGGGCAACAAGACTTGTGAAGGGCTTGGAGAACATGCCCTGTGAGGAGCAACTGAAGGAACTGGTGCTGTGTAGTCTGGGGAAAAGGAGACTAAAGGGAGACCTTATTGATCTCTTCAAATACCTAAAAGGTGCTTACAGCGAGAGTGGGGTTGGTCCCTTCTCACTGGTGACAGGATGAGGGGAAATGGCCTCAAGATGCACCAGAGTAAGTTTAGGTTGGATATCAGGAAACACTTTATTACTGAAAGGTTGTTAATCACTGGAATAGGCTCCCCAGGAAGGTGGTTGTGTCACCATCCCTGGATGTGTTTAAAAACTGTTTGGATGTGGTGCTCAGGGACATGATTTAGCAGAGGGCTTTTAGAGTTAGGGTAGTATGGTTAGGTTGCGGTTGGACTTGATGATCTTGAAGGTCTTTTCCAAACTGAGCAATTCTATGATTCTACCCTATGATTGTATAGAAATGTAAAGTAATGAATTCAGGGAAAATTACTTAAGACATCCATCCATACTGGCAGTTTCAACTAACAAAAACAGAGTTTATAGTCATTGTCAAGACTTCCAGATCACTGGCATAATGACAACTGGAAAAGTTATTAGGAACAAAATGGAGGATATTTTGCCACTCTTTAAAACTTGAATACTGAGAGATATTCTGGTCTTAGAACTTGCCTTAGAAGACTCTGAGCTACAGAGGACAAGTAAAGTTAGGTTTGGTGAGGTTCTCTTATGAGGGTCTAGAAAGGTGGACAGTCTTGGGTCTTCTCATAGGTTTATTTACACAACTATTCAGTATTTCTTTCTCAGATAAAGAAGCATGAAGTGAAATCTCACAGTCAGTATGTGACAGGAACATCTTCTGGGTTAATAAAATGTAAGACAATTTAAATGTAGAGCTTTCATTCACCAAATCCAACAATTATAAAATTGAAATCAGCTGATAAAACTTGCCAGACAGGCTTGTTTAAACTAGAAAGTACTTCTTTAAAAATGCAGGTTCTTACTATAGGATAGCATCAGCAGGATCAGAAAAGTATTAGATAAACTCATGATCGACAGATTAATAAATTGATAGTGTTGAAATTAGGGAAGGTGCCATCTCCCTATATCCCTAATAAAACAGCTGTAGATACAAGTATTAGGGGAGCAATGTGTGGAAAGTGTCCTGACAAATGTCCTCTCCTTAAACACCATTTCCCCACTATTGTTGTCAAAGGCAGAATACCAGCCTAGATAGACCACTACTGTGACACAGCAGGCTTTTGCTATATCCTGATTTCCGAAGATCTTTTGTATGATAGCATTTATTGAAAGTCATGAGGATTTTGTATTTTCCACCCTCTCAATCATCATGAAATATATTAAACAAGTCAGAAATCAAATTTTAGACTGGGTTCCTCTAAAAAACACCAACATTACTATAACTTAAGGGTAATCTTATCAAAGGTATATTATATTGATTTATGATGATGTATTTGTCCATGGATCTATGTCAACTTTTTATAAATATATTGTTCTGATTCTTAATAGTAGCTCTATTGTTTTGAACAATGAACTCAGTTTTCCCTGTATTCCTTTGCTTGCCATACTGTTTTTCTACCATTTGCAAATATGAGTCTATTTATGTGAATCTCCCTTTTTTTTTTTTCTGGAAATATTTTTTCAATTATAAATATTTAATGAGCAGTTCCATGTCTTACTTCTTTGATCATGCATTATGAATAGCTAGTAATATTTCTTAGTCTACTACTTCTCATTTAAAGATGCAATCTCCTACCAAGTTTTAAAGTGTGCTTGTTCTTACTGTATAGGTTACTACATTGACTTGTTTTCTGAATGCACTTTACATAAAATGTTTGAAAAGTTTAATAAAATGTTAAAGAATTATCTTAATAATTTTACCATGATAGTCAGAATCTATTTAAGACTGTATTATTCATGTCTTCATTCAAATAAAATCAGATGGAATATATCTAATGAAATATAGGATTAGGTCTTCAAGGAAAGTTCAGTTCTAAGAAAAGATGTCAGCTGAAGGCAAGAGTGGCATTGATTTTGAGTTGCATTCACTTAGGAATCCAAAATACTTTGATGTTTTACACTACTGTAAATAGTAGTAACAGCTTACAGAGAAACACACATACACACACAAAAAGACAAGAACTGAAGATGTTTATGTCACACATGGGGAAAGAAAGAGCAGAATTCTGGAAACAGAGAACAGTATCTGTAGAATCGATTTGATCTAACAATTTCCCTTGGGCAGCTACTACTGGTGAAATGATATGCCAGCAAAATTGCTTTCCAGAAGCAGCAGCAGCTGGTGCAGGAGTAGATGAGAATAAAAGCAGAGCACAAAATTACAATAAATACAGCAGGGAGATTACACAGGGTTTAAACAGAAAGAAATATGGATTCTTTTAAACGGATTAGCTTAATTTGTATACTTGTATTTAAGTCGTTACTTTGTCAATAATTAACTCAAAAGACAGCAACCAGCTTAGTCAGAAATAAATGAATCTGGCTAGAGGTGAAAGTGAGGGTGTAAAAGGATATCAAATTGGAGAAAAAATATATACACTGTATTCTCTCTCTCTCTCTTTTTTTTCTTGTTAATACTAATTAGTGCATTAAAATCATATTTTTAAGGGCATTTAAGTCATTTTTGATACCTAGATAAACTACAAGCATAACCTAAAGCAGCACTTCTTTTGCAGGAAAATCTTGCAGGATTCTGCAGTTCAGAAAATGGTCTAATGACAAAAGTTAAGAAACACTGAAAACTGAATCAGTCAATGTATGACTGTATTACAGTGAATAAAAATGGTTTATGATGATTTCAAGTACCATATTCTTCATCAGGGTAGAACAAAGAAGCCTTTATTATGCTTTTAAAATATTGTCAATACATCTTAAACATGTTTCAGAATGTCTCTTTTTTTCCTGAACTGCAGATCTCCTCTCTTTCATTCATCTCAATAGTTCTCACAGCGAGCCTTCCTGGGATCCAGAGACTGGGAGCCAGTTGATTATTCAAACATCAGTACAACTACACTGAGCATTCAGGCACTGCTGTCATCAAGAATTGCCACAGGGAAAACATTCAACCTATTCACTCTGGATATATGTACATTGGTTGTTTTTATTTTTGTTTTGTTTCTCTCCTTTCTCCTCTCCCTTTTCTATTATGTTTTGGTAATATGAGTTGCCTTATAGCACAGCCTCAACAGACAATTACACAATATTTGAATATATGAGGAACAAGTTGTTGCAATCACCAATAAAGCTGTCAAAAACTATACTACAGCTATGAAATCATTGTAAATGCATAATTCCACATTTATTAAACAACACACTCATCTAAACAAGCTAATTTAATCTTTTCACAAACTCAGAAGAACTTGATTTCACAAATCTGCACATGAATTACCGTATTCTTGTATCTTGCACTTCTCTATTTACACTGTGAGAAATTAAACAGAATTCTGTGATAGTATGAGATAAAAGCATTATGAAGGTAATGTGAAAGGAAATAGCCTCCAAGAAGCCTCTCTTCTGTAGTATTCTTTTTTTTATAGTTTCTTCTCCTGACTCTTTCCATTAACTATCACAATTTACTTTTTCCTCCAGTAGATTTCATGTCTCAACTTCCCCAAACATGTTTTTGTTTTGCATGGCCTACTTGATTAGGGTAGTTTGTCAGAAGAAGTGTTTTATCTGAGAACATATGTTCAAGAAACAGTACTGTGAGAAGCAATGTGTATTATCCATTGGAAAAGAGTACTTCCATTAGGATATATGGCAAACATAGTCGCAAAATAATTTAATAAATCTTTCAAGATTGAAGGCTTAAAAAACAAGAAAATTTGCAGTTCCATGTCATGATATATGTATATACACATATATTATGTAAAGCTTATATATTATGTAAAGCTTATATATACAAGCTTTACATTTTTCTCTGTCTTGGTAGTAAATGTCAAATAGATTAATAACATTTGCATTTTTTCAGTACTTTAATTTATTTCCACCAAATTGACTATTTAAAATTCCATTAATTTAATTTACATTAGATGACTGGACGCTCCTTTTGAATATAAAACAATATGTTGCACACTCACTGTAGAAACAACAAAAAGTTCCATACTGTGGACAGGGTTCTGGCTGAACTGTTTTATGTCTCATCTTTCTTTCTTCACACGTACCATTCCATGATGCCGTGCCATGACACTGGTACAACCTCAGAGATGAGTAATGTATAGTAATATTAAAGCAAGTATTATATGTAGCAGTAAAAAAAAAAAGGGATCTTGAAAAAATGGTAATGTGGAACCTAATCACTTAAAATGGCCACATGAATTGAAAACATGGTTAATTGTAATTCTGCAATAAATACTATCCTAAAATAGGATTAATAGAAATTCACTTACATATACATTCCATATATTTGCATGCACATCGTAAGAAAACACAAATCCTAAGAGACTTTTAAATATTCTCTCTGGTCACAGCAATCCTCACATTGGTACGCTGTAAGATAGATAATATTGTATGAAACATTTAATAACTCAGATGACTATATTTTCATTTCAAATAAGCTGTCAGAAAAAGGCAGAAGACTAGTATAACAGCATATGTTCTCGGTGGTACAGTATCAGTGCAACAAATCTCCTTTTCAAAGAACAGCTTATTCACAGGGGGGGTGAACCAAAGACCTATTTCTTCATTATTTAAGGATTTGTTAAATAAAGTGATTAGCGGTAGGATGGGAGCAGATGATGAATCAGAGGGAGATCCACTGTAATGCCCAATGAAGATGGTTACCCAGTAAGTAGAGAGCACACGCTAAAAACAATGCTTTTTGAACCTTTCCATCATGGCTACCTCCTTGTCACTGATTACAGCATTTTCTTCCCTGTTAAAACTCTTTTTTGCTCTGTGTGAGCCACTCCATGAGTCAGCGTGGGACTGAGATAAAACTCTAATGCATAAAGCCAAAACACGAAGAAAAAAAGTAGGCTACATTTAATCCTCGCTACTTTAGGCCTCTCTGGGCTTCACTGAGTGAGGAAGAACTGTGTTGAGCCACATATATTACATATACTGGTAGTAGTAATATATTAGTATATTATACTTAATATATATAATATAGTTAATGAATATAAGTAACAAAACTTTCTTTAATTTTTAATGTTTTTTTTTTTTTAATTAAAACAAAAAAAGAAAGCAACAAAAACATAAAGCTAGTGGGCTGGACACATATGCAGATGAAAACAGTGTCAAAAGGAAAGACTGAGACATGGGTAGACAAAGATTTTCTCAGTTCAGACAATACTGCTACAAAAGAAAAATGCACAGTTTAAACATAAATTTAAAAATACTTATCAACTCAGAAGCATCAAAATAATGTCATGCCTCTTCATTCATCCTTGTCAATTTTTTAAACAAGAAATAAACTTCAGCAACCAAACTGTTATGATCAATTATCAAAATAAAGATAGTAAAATATTTTAACAATGTCTATACCAAATATCTACATTGCAGAAAATTTTCTTTCACTTATAGCAGAAACAATCATTTGCTCCTGCTTACTCAAATCCAATTTTATAAATAAAAGTTCAGTTAAACAATAATAACCCAGAGACATCTATGGTATTCTTCAAAGAATCACAGAATTGCTCAGTTTAGAAAAGACCTTCAAGATCATCAAGTCCAACTGCAACCTAACCATACTACCCTAACTCTAAAAGCCCTCTGCTAAATTATGTCCCTGAGCACCACATCCAAACAGTTTTTAAACACATCCAGGGATGGCGACTCAATCACTTCCGTGGGGAGCCTATTCCAGTGCTTAACCAACCTTTCAGTAAAGAAATTTCTCCAGACATCCAACCTAAACTTACCCTGTTGCAACCAGTCAGAATGTCTTGCCATTTCCTCTTGTCCTGTCACCTGTCACCAGTGAGAAGAGACCAACCCCGCTCTTACTGTAAGCACCTTTCAGGTATTTGAAGAGAGCAATAAGGTCTCCCTTTAGTCTCCTTTTCCCCAGACTACACAGCCCCAGTTCCTTCAATCGCTCCTCGTAGGGCATGTTCTCCAAGCCCTTCACAAGTCTTGTTGCTTTTCTTTGGACCTGCTAATATAGCAAGTATAAGATTAAACATCCCAACCAATTGAGTAGAACAAACTCCAATTCCTACCAGAAATAAATGATGAAACCTGCATCTTTCCATTGGCAGTTCTGTAAAACTAGAATCCAATTTCTCTACTTCTTTATCATGAATGCACCAAAACAACATATTATGTTTTCATTGGCGCTAAAGAAATGATTGAATAAAAATATTTTTTTTTTCAGTTTTGTCTTCATTGGAAGATGTTAAAAAAAATTTAAAAACACAAACATCAGTTTGATATAATTTTTTTCCACTCTTCTCCCATCTAACCTGTCAAACAAGATAAACAAGTTTTCTCAGAACTTTAGATCATCAACACTAAAAGGAATAATAGTTTTTCATACCAGTCACAATGTCTTGTCGTTTCAATGACTGCACTCTTGTCTGATATAATTTTGAGGAGCTAAATGAAGCCATATAAACTATTAAAGTGAAAAAAAAGTTCAACGTTCTTCTTTTATAATTGTAAGTAATATGTTTCAACATAAAGAAAAAAATGTAACTAAATCAAGCAAAGAACAAGTAATATTTAAATTGTTACTGAGAACATAGGCTGATAACTATAACAGCAGACAAATATTGTCAGCTTCATTTCTACATTATTTTCTGCATCACTTAATGCTTAAACTACAAAAATTCAATTTTAAATTATTTAAGATAAATAAACCTAGTTCAACAAAATGAGACTTCAAACTGTGTACCACAACAATACTTGTTTTCCTTTATGATATTTATTTTCACAATAGCGAGACTGGGACCCAAAACTGGCCTTGAAAGAATAGAAAATACAAATATTCTATGTCACGGAATCACAGAATGGCCAGGGTTGGAAGGGACCTCAAGGATCATGAATCTCCAAACCCCCTGCCACATGCAGGGCCACCAACCTCCCCATTTAATGCTAGACCAGGCTGCCCAGGGCCCCGGCCTTGAACACTTCCAGGGACGGGGCATCCACAACCTCTCTGGGCAGCCTGTTCCATCACCTCACCACTCTCTCTGTAAAGAATTTCCTCCTGACGTCCAGCCTAAATCTCCCCCCAACTTAAAACCATTTCCCCTTGTCCTGCAGTTATCAACCCTTTCAAAAAGTTGATTCCCCTCCTGTTTGTAGGCTCCCTTTAGGTATTGAAATGCTGTAGCCTTCTTTTCTCCAGGCTGAACAAGCCCAGCTCCCTCAGCCTGTCCTCATAGGGGAGGTGCTCCAGTCCCCTGATCATCTTTGTGGCCCTCCTCTGGACCCTCTCCAACAGCTCCCTGTCTTTTTCGTACTGGGGGCTCCATACTTGGACGCAGTATTCCAGATGGGGCCTTTTCTGATGTCAAAAGAAAACCCGCAAATATTATTTCTTAAAACAAATCTTTCCAGCATAGTTTTATTTCCTATCTCTATGTGTATATATTGTTTATATTGCAGAATGTATGTTGGAATATACATTATCCATTTAACCATAAAGTGTTAACTTCATTTGGTGCCGCATGTTTCCTTTCCTACCTACACAATAAGAAAAAATGTGGATATACATTAGTTAAAAAAAGAATAATTTAACCCATGCATGTACTCATTCATCTAATCACTGGGAAGGCAACAGAGCATCCTAAAACATCTACAGGAACTTGAACTGTTATTCTGAACCATTACAGTCTGGTGGCCAGATGGCATCCATAAAAAGATATAGGACAATAGTGCTTTAAATGTAAGTCATTTTGCTTCCATATTATTAACTTTTTTTTTTTTTTGGTGAAAAAAAGAAGGAAAAAAACCTCATGAAAGCAAAACCAAAAGTCTCTTCCTAAATATAATCACATTTTATACTCAATTCTAGTATTTCCCTTCAACTGGCAATTCCAAATGAATTCTTAAGTATTAAACTTCAGCAGTATCTCCATATGTAATGCTTTTAAACATTTTATTTTCTTTTGTGCATTTCCACCGAATTCCTGAAGATAACTTTATTTTTAAAAATACAAATGCCATATATTAGGTAAGCAAATGAAACTCTGCCTCAGAACAGTTTACAGACTATGATAATGAAAGGGTCCCACAGGAGAGCAATCACAGAAGATCTGTAGGTTTCCCAAGCTGTAATACTGCAGTAATATCATCCAGAATAGCAGAGTGAAAAAAAAAAAAAGTTATAAAAGGGAAAAAAAAAAAAAAAAAGGAAAGAGGAAGGGGAAGGGATAAAAAGCTATGTGCTATTCTGCTAATCCCTTTGTCAAAGGTATGAGAAAGCAGTTCTGGGGAACAAAGTTGGTTTGGTATTTTTGGAGCCAGTAAATTTTGTACGTGGTACTTTCATAGGATTTTACATGAGACATAAGCGCATGTCTGAAAGAAGTTCTGATTCTACTCTGATTTCTACTAGCACAATACTTAGAGTCTGTCAGTATGGCTCCCTCTGAATGCACACACCAAAACAAAGAGGTTTCTTCATGAATGCGAGCAGTTAAAATCACCGAGGATCTTCTGTTCCACAGCAGAAGGGAAGATTCTCATCACAATACCAGATATCAATATCAAGCATGTTCTATACTATGTGAAAACAGTTTGGAAAAAGTTCAAACACAAAACTGGCATCTTTGCATTGGTGAGATAAGACTAATTAAGCAGCAAACTAAAGGCACTACTAAAGGTATTTCCATATTAAACTATGAAAAAAAAAACACCCTTAAAAGGTATATTAATTGTTTTTCATTGGTATTATTAGATTTGTAAGAATCCCAGATACCTGCTGATGTCAAAAAGTCAGAGTCTCAAGTTCAAATGACCTTCTATTAATGTAAAAAAATGTATGATAAAGATGGTAGCTAATACAAATATTTATTGAAACACATGTATCGTGAATAATTAACAGCAAATCAGCAACCATTGTTGTTGGGTCTTTTTTT
Organism: Phasianus colchicus; assembly: GCF_987193195.1. Lineage (NCBI taxonomy): Eukaryota > Metazoa > Chordata > Aves > Galliformes > Phasianidae > Phasianus > Phasianus colchicus. The sequence goes on along the minus strand of NC_143438.1, from coordinate 21,309,879 downwards.
GCAAAAAATAACATTTTTCACTTGTTGCAAAAACAAAACAAGAAATCACTAGCAAGTGAGAATGATGATGTGCAAATACATTTTCCAAGAAATCAATGAACAGCATCTTTTTAAAATGTCAGATGAAATCTCAACCTGGTTAAGATGTCACTTATGCAATCTACTATACCTTCCTATCACACCAAAACATTTTATGAACTTTTGAGATGAAAAATTACGTAAGCCATTATCAACAAAGAGAACTAGAAAAATGAATGTTATGTCTGACTAAAATTCTGTATTAAGTATGGAATGTATTAAGTTTTATTAATATGGATTATTAATAGCAGAAGAGGGAAATATTTAACTTATTCAAAAGAAATGTATCAGAATTGTCCACAGCAATGCCTATGGTAAGCGACTACATTAAAATAACAGGTAATAAATAACAAACTGCTCAAAGTCAAACTGGAAGTTCCAACCCATGTTATAAAGTCAACATAAGTTTCAGATATGAACATAAAATGTCTGGATTTTGACTATATATCAAATGTACTTTCAGTCACCAGACAATAATAGTATGCTAGAAAAAAGCTACCAGAGCATTTGATATTTGATTTTACCCACAGCCCATCTTATGCTCCTATGTGAGGAAACACAGAAACAGGAACAATAGTTCTGGGTACAGTGACCTTTTTCTTCTGTAACAGATTTGACAGGCAAGATTTTTGTAAAGATGCATTGTAAAAAATGAAAAGAAAAAGAAAAAAGAAATGAAAAAGAATATACATTTCAAAGAAACATATTGCTTACATAAATAGAGCCCTAAGGGAATGCATCTCCAGACAAATTATAGCTAGTATAATGAAATAATTCAATTCCACCTCAGCACAGATCTTCATTCACGATATCATTTCATCTTGCCTAGGCTAATGCAGTAATTTATTTCATGGCTTCTAAAATCCCATTTTTTGGAGCAGGCAGCTGAAATACAGACAGCTCATATCCATCCCCTAGATAATTCCCATTCTTCTTCAAGATTACATTCAAAATAGTTTTTGTTCTTGCAATCCTGAAAATAATAGCTTTCCAACTTTCCCAAAAAGTACAATATCTGTTTCTTACTCCTTCTCATTTGCTGAAATCCCTTTTTAGTCTTTAACATTACATACAATGTCACGTTCCATTCCACTGAAATAACTTTTACTTGCTTCTGCACCTCACAACACCTTAGTATATAAACAAATGCACAGTACTGAAAAGATGTGACATGGTGTCCTTGGAGCCTTCTGTTCTCCAGGCTAAACAAGACCAGTTCCCTCAACCTTTCTTCACAGGAGGTGTACTCTAGCTCTCTTATCATGCACTCCTCTGGACTCTCTTCAAAAGATCCACACCTTTCTTGTGCTGGGGGCCCTACATTGAGACACAGTTCTCCAAGTGGGGCCTGAGCAGATGGCAGAGGAGAGGGGCTCAATCACTTCCACTGTCCTGCTAGTCATCCCTCTTTTGATGCAGTCTAGGACACAGCTGACAAACTGCTGGCTGGCTCCTGTCCAGTTTTTTTTTTTTTTTCATCCACCAGGACCCCCAAGTTCTTCTCTACAGTGCTGCTTTCAGTGAAGTCTTCTCCCAGTCTATACACATATCTGGGATTGCTGTGACACAGATGCAGCACACTTTGCACTAGGTCTTGCTGAAACTCATTCAGTTCTTGTTGGTCCACTTCTTAAGACTGCCCATGTCCCTTCCTCCTGTCATATCAACCGCACCACTCAGCTTAGTGTCACTGACAAACTTGCCAAGGGTGTGCTCAATCCTACTATCAAAGTAATTGATAAAGATGTTAAAGAGCACCAGTCCCAAGATGATGCCCTGGGGGACATCACTCATCACTGGCCTCTTCCCAGACACAGAGCTTCCAGATGGATTTGTTCCACAATCTTTCCAACCTCACTGGTCTGTAGTTCCCAAGGTCTTCCTTTCCACACCACTTAAAAATGGGTGTGATGCTTTCCTTTTTCCAAGCAGAAAATGATTATATAATGAAGAACAGTTTTAAACTAAAAGATGGGAGATTTAGATTAGATATTAGAAGGAAATTCTTTATTCAGGTGGTGAGTAAAAAGCATGGTGAGGCACTGGCACAGGCTGCCCAGAGAAGCTGAAGATGCCCCATTCTTGGATGCATTCAAGGTCAGGGTGGTGCTAGGTGGCAGCCCTGGTTATGACATGGGGCTGGAACTAGATGACAATTAATAATTCCAAACCAAGCCATTTTTTGATGTTCTGTGAAAATGTTCCATCTCTTATTTCTAAAGGAGAAAGAAAATTTTAATTCTAATGCAAAGCATAAAAACAATTTTCTCCTTTGCCTGGAAAGGCATGAAGGCTAGGTAATATGTATGGAATGAATGAATTCACATGTTTGTCTCCTGATTGCAAGTGTTATAATTCTTACATTGAGTACTTGGCACTATACACACATTTCAAAAAGACTGTTACATACTACTTCAAAAACTGTTCACAAGTCTTGGAACATAAACTGTAAGTATATCTGGAAATTGATTGTCTAAATTGACAAGTGATAAACAAAAAAGTATTCAGATGACAAAATGCAAGTTTGCTTAAAAATTTCCAGTAGAAGTTGTTTTTCAAAGACAAATGCAGTTTCTTTAAATTGTTCGTTTGTTTGGGGGAGCAGGCTGTTGGTCAGGGAAAATTCTTCTTCCTCCTCACTTTATCGCTATGTAGAAATCTTTAACTAACAATAATCTAATGAAAAACAGCCCACAACATTGTGGCTATTAATCTGAACAGTGATTTTCACAAATTAGAGGCTTGACGTTCAATCAGAGGTGCATTATTTCATAATTGACACTTTAAAACTACCAAACACATTAATGACAATTTCATTCCGATTCAGAACAAACTAAAAAGGTAATTATTCAATGTTTTTTGTAAGACAGCTATTCAAAGCACTAATTAGTTATTTTAGTTAAAACTAGAACGACAATAAAAATCAACTCCATAAAAACCCCCTAAATAGGACATGATGCGATATTTTGAAAGAGATGGAAAAATGCAGATTTTTTTCAAATTCCTTTGCACTTCAAATGGACTCTGTTGTTCTTTCTATTGGGAAAGAATGAAAAACCTTCAATTTAGCCACATAAAGATAATAAAAATACACTCCTATGCTGTTGCCTTAATTTAAAATTTAGTACTGAAATGTTAGATTTCAGAAGCTTAATGGAATGTTCACTGAATACTAAGTGAAACATTTCAAATCGGCAGATTTCAAGCAAGTTTTATAAAACTGACCTGCATTATCTCTAAGTCACAGACGTAGTCCATCACTGGCCAGTGAATGAGTAGTAATGCCATTCTATTACATTTGGCACTAAACTATGATCCTCTTGGAACAGTAACACAGTTATATAGATACATACATTGCTGTGCATGTAAAACTAAATCTAAACAAACCTAATCTGGAGTGGAATGTCAGAAGTGCTTCCCATGAAACCAAATGGCACCAAAACATTACTGAGGCACTGCAATGATTACTGTCAGACAGGAGACCCTCCCTCTGCCATGAGGAGAAAGACTGAAGATCCTCAGACTCTCCTTCTGTATGACATACAGATTTTTCAGTGTCCATGTTGCAAGAAACTGGCTAGCACCAGGATATGCTAACATGCATGAACAAAGACAAATTTTTCTATTCTGTTCTTTACATACCAGGCAGAAGTTAAAAGCTGTAGAGAATCCCATTTAAAGGCTGTTATCTGCTTCCTTCACAAATCTCAGCCATGCCTGAGGTGGCCCTGCTGCCCTCAGCCCCTGCTTACTCAGGAGGATGGGAAGCACATATGTGGGCAGGGAACAACATCATTAGAAAATACTGGAGTGTTCTTCCTTAGTAATAAATCATACAAGTTCTGCAGTGGGTCCCAGGAGTGGAATGAGTTAGCTAAGGCACCATAGAGGCAGATGCTCCTGAGCCATGGACAGCACACACTTCAGAAGTACTGCAAATGCTGTAAAGACCAAAAAAGCCACCTTCCTGGATATTATTCCAAGCTCTAAATTCTGAAATGTATTTTTTTTCTCTTTACATAGGGCAATATGTGCTGCAATTCATACAGTGTATACAGAGAAGCTGTCATATATGAAATAGATTCTTATCTATAGAAATTAATAATAATGCAGTAAAAAGTTAAGGTGGACTTAAAAATGCTAGCATTCAATGTGAGTTCACAAACATTGTTCCTTGTTTACCTATAACCTCACATGCTCTCAAACACTGGCACATCAATAATAAAAATGAAATTTTCACTAAGTTCTTTTAAGAAAAATGTGTGACCTGAGAGAAAATGTAAAAGACATTTGTTTTTTGTTTGTTATTCTGCTTCTGCCTAGGAATGTGTGTCAGCAGCTACATGAAACATTTTTAATTTCAAGGCCTTGAAATTCACCCTGAGGACTTCCGACAAAAAGAAAGGATCTTCAGAGTGAAAAGAAGAAAGTAATAAAAACACAGTAACATTGTAGCTGTCATCTGGAAACATATTAGTTGCATCTTAATCCAAAATGAGTAAAAAACCCACAGCGAATGCCTACAGAGGTTAAAACACTTCTAAACTCTTGCCAATGTTACTGTTAAAAGGAGGACAAAACTCCTGCTAAGTGGGAAACTGAAAGGAATCACATCCAAAAGAAAAATACCTGTGACTTCTTCACCTCTCATATGATTCATTTATCTAGACAAACACAGCCAGTGCTCCATTCCACTTTCTTATTTTGTATTTCAACAGAAGATAAGTGATAATGGATATCTGACATACAGGCCAATGAAAATTACTGTCCCTGGACGTCACTCCTATGAGAAACAAGAAATTAATTGTTCCTCATACCTCCAGAAACTTCTTAAACTATCAGATATTGGCTTTTTGTGCAATCATTTTTTGCCAGCAGCCCAGTTAAAAAAAAAAAAAATTACTTAGAAGTGTTTTATAACAGAAATACTTCTTTATGTATACACATACACGTGATAAGTAGTGGATATACAGAATTTTACATGAATATTGAATATTGACCAAATATATCATAAAATAGTATGTTTAAAATAATGTCAAATTCAACTGTATTACTCAGATAATATTACATTGTATTTACTGCTGTTTTTTGACTTATTACTGTCAGTTAGACATGGAGATGGTGCATCAAAATAAATGTGTATACATGCTAAGAAATTAATGTTTTATATAATCTAAAGTATAATTTTGTTAAATCAAATTATTAATAAGTAAAACTTTGTAGAATACCAGTTTTTAGTTGTTTAGAAAAAGTGCATTTTCTCGATTTTTGTAACCTTATTTCATCTTATCTGATAATTTATGTGATATTTTATATTATAAATATATATAATAATTCACTATGGCATTGATTATGTAAATAATTTGCTGATACATCTTAATGCACAATATTATTTTTATTACTTCATTATACCTTGCAACTGTTGCTTTACCAGAGCACTATGAAATCCTTGCAGAACGTGCAGAAATTTGAGATTATGAGCCAAATTTTCTGAGTCATTTCCAGTAAGATGATATTGCCATTCATGGAAACTGTTTCAGAATCAGAAAATGCAACTGTTGACATATACTGTCTATAAAACTGAGAAGCCCTTGGAGATGATATCACATCTGAACTAAGCGTAATGCCTCAGACAGAATATGCGGAATAGCCACTATGAGTACGAAATTCTGTAAAAAAAGCAACAACAAAACAGCAGGCTCCCCCCTGCGAGGTATAAAACAAGTTAGATATTTAGCATAAAGACCATCCATTTGGAAAACAAAGGCCTCCTCAGTACAGCAAAGAATACTGTATTGAAGCTTAAATGCCAATGATTAACAAAGTAAACATACTGGCATGCACTTTCAGTCACCCAGATACTTTCACAGAATGTTATGGATGAGGTGAAGAAACCACTTCACTGTGATGTTAACTTTTTTGAAGACTGATTACAAATAGATTAAAGCTAAGACTTGAGAAACACATTTAAGAGAAAGGACCTGCATTATGTTACCAGTTCTTGCCATTGCACATCATAGGCAAGTATACGAAGAAAATCTCATCATAAAGAGATATCCTTCAAGAGAAAATAACTCATAAGTAACTCATAAGTCCCTCATTTTATTTTCGTCTTTCACTCAAGTGTAGTCTAACTTGCATCATGGTTAGATATATATGGAATTGCAGCATTTTCTGCCTGAGCACTTTTAGATGCAATCTATTGATCTAAAATGTATTTCTTGAAAGAACAGTTTGAGAGAGAGCAAAACCTCATTTAATCTATACTTTTCCCTAAGGACTGCTCCTGATGGATATCTGCTTCTGGGAGTGCAAGAGCTTTGCTAAATTCCAGGAAGGCTTCAACTCCTACAGCTTCCCTAATGTTACAAATGCAATTGAATTTATCCTTACAAATACAGTAAGCTTCACCTCACGATACTACACAACTGAAATACTGGTTGTTTCACAGACCAGCTAAGGAAAAAGGAAGAGCAACAGCATATTTTAATACTGTAATCATAACCACAGATATTATTCAAAATATTCAGAGCCTATTCACAATCTTAAGCTTACTGTGCTGTTTCTGTTAATGCTTATGGTGAACAACCCTTCAGGCACCACAGTATCACAAAGCCATTCATTCCAGTGGGAGAGGGGAGAGAACTGGAAAAAAGGTAAAACTTCTTGGCTGAAATAAAGTGATGCACAGTGTAATTGCTCACCACTGACAACTGATGCCCAACCAGTCCCTGAGCAAGCAACTGCACCCCCAGCCAACTCCCCCAGTTTCATTACTGGGCATGACAATCCCTTTGGGCAGTCAGGGTCATCTTTTCTGGTGCTGTCCCTTCACAGATCTTTGTGCACTGCCAGCCTCCTCACTGGCAGTTCAGTGTGAGAATCTGAAGTCATTAACACTGTGTAAGCACTGCTCAGCAATAACTACAACCCTGGTATGTAAGCTACATTGTTGTTTGTTTTTTTTTTTTTCCCTATATCCAAAATATGGCATTATACCAGCCACCATGAAGACAATTATCTCAGCTGAAACCAGAAAGCTTGGTAAAGATAGGAAGGGATGGAGTACTGCAGGGGTTGGAAATGCACTGTGAAGCAAACCCAGAAAACAGGGGCCCAACAGAAGGGAAACCAGGCAATCCTACTGTCAGGTTTTATGTCCCCCCTTCAAACAGGCACTGACCTTGTGAATGATACTAAGCAGAATATTGAGAGGAGGATAAGTGCTGACATACAGCTGATAAAGGTCAAATTTCCCAGACAGATCACAGTTCTGCTGATGCTTTATGAAAGTGGTTTCTCATACTCTTCCTTTCAGATAAGAATTGAATTACAGAGGTCCTCCAGATGTCATCTTTGTTATCATATTTTAAAAATGTGGTAGAATTAGTTCATAGATACCTTGTGATTTTTGGCCAATTGATACAGAGCTTGTGTTAATTCACTTTTCTTATCAAGTATCTCAACTGCTGGAAAATATTTCTTGAAAATTGTCTTAATATATAATATTTGGAAAAGCATTGCTTCCACACCAGATTTGATTTTCTGTATAGATTACTGCAAGATATTATCAGTTACTTTTATCAAATGGTAACTGAAAATGTTTGCCTTGTTCTAAAGCACATTTATTCATCTAACATAGATTATACATAAATTATATTTTGAGAGTCCAGGATTTGTGTGCATCATAAAAATCAGTGTTTATATGCAACTACTGAAGGAAAAAGTATTTTCAATCAATTATGTATGTATGCCTAACTTCTTTTTCACAAGTCTGCCAGCCCTGCCTATTCCTTGCCTCCAGTCCAGAAATAGATAATTTCTCAGAACAAGAAAGGCAAAAATGTCAATTTACTCAAACTAACTACTGAAGCAATAGCATTAACACAATTTGTTTGTTTAAAAAAAAAATCTCATAGATTAGACACATGAAGTTCATTCATTGAATAAATACATAACTACATTTCCAATTGCAGGCATCTTACTATTACCAAACCAGCAGGTCTTGGAAAAGTACCTTAGCATTGTGGCTCACTCTCATTTTTATTGCCACTCAACAACTGAAACTATCATCCTTAATAATACCAATACCGACAACAACTAGTGAAAAGGAAAACTGAACTGAAAAACAGTGCATGGATCATGAAGCAGAGTTGTGTATTAATAAGGGAACTCAAATGTTTTTTGCTAAAACTTCATTTCACTTCTCAAGCCAAAAAAATAAGGCAACAGACTCAACAGCCTAATAACTCTTTTCTCTAGAAAGAGAGATAGAACAAGGACTCTACTGTCAAGAAAAATTACACCTATTAGAACAATTAAAGCAATAAAGTCACTGCTTAGTTCCATAGTATTACAGATTGATCTATAATCTACTGCTAGCAAGTGGACCAGTCCTTGAGTAAAGTCTTTAAACACAGAGTGTAGTGCATTAATCTTCTGAGTCAGTGTCCTGGCAATCATCCCAGCTGAGCTAAAAATTACAGTAACGTATATATAGTTTTAGGGTGAAATCTCACTCATTCCTACTCCTTCAAGTTAAACACAGTCTATCACATGTGCAATTTCCACATGTTGTTTTGATAGAATATTAGCTTTCCTTATTTAAAAACAGAGAAGTAGTTGTTCATATCTGTTGTGAAAAGTTAGAAGATGCAAAGAGAAATACCTGTTCATGGTGTTCATCATCTTCTAGCAAAAAAGACATTTTACAGATAATTACAAAAGAACTCTTTACTCATACCAATATCATTACCTTTTGTAATAGATATAGTGTAGTATTTTAGACCTTCAGAAAAAAAAGCCAGCATGCTATTATCCTCAATACATTTGAAAACACATGAATATCTAGAAGAATAGAAAAGCAATCTTAAGAAACACAAACCTTGGGGAACTTTATACAATGGCCCATAGAAGATAAAAGCACAACCTGGCAATGGTGAGCAGATAATTTTTACAATTATGAAAAAGACTGTAAAAGGATAAGGCAACAGACTCCAAGACTATGCAATCCTGTATGTGCCTCACCACTTCTGCAGTGACTCTAAACAAACATTGTTCTGCTCCTGGCAGCAAAGGAAACTGGGTATTAATGGGTGCATTAGGAGTCTGTGGTGTTAAGGGAACTTCATGAAGTACTCCTTCAGAGCAGAAGCACTTGGATTATGTAGGACACTTATAGAGCCCCATAAGGCCATTAAAATGATACTGGAGGATCTCAGCATGGAAGGAGGAGATGGATTAAACACAGAACTCTCCAACTTCAGTATATCTACAATATACCAAACCTGCATATCCGTAGGGGATTGTTAATCCTAATAAACTTACTTATTTTAAACAAATGTCACCAAGTCAGATATTTCAACTAAAAAAAGTAAGAATTTCTTATGCCAGAAATAGATATGCTTATTAAAGTAAACTGCACAATTTGAATTCTGAAATGATTTTATTACCTAATATGGCTATTCTACTAAGCCATATATGGAGCACTCTTCCTTCTTGCACTGGAAAGTTTACATAATTCTTTTAGTTTAAGATATCTTTAAGAGAAGAAATGAGATAGATATTTAGCCATTAGATCTTTAATTGTTACCTCAGATTAAAAGAACTTAATTTTAATTTTAACATATTTCTCCAATGAGCTATGTTGTGTTGTATGCACTCATACATCAATATTAAAGCTGTAAATAACTTTATAGGCTATCAACATTTTTTTTATTGTTTCCCCAAAAGAATGTGTGTACACTCGCATACTTAAAATTAATCAGTACACATCATAAGGTCACAAAATATGCCAGTCCCACATCAATTTTATCATGAAATTTTAGAACAGATAACAATATTTAATTTGAGGACAAAGATCTAGAACTTTGCAGTTTGCTCATTTGGTGCCCATGAGACACACCTTTACATTTGGAGGCATCTATCCGCCCATTAACTATCTTTATTGTCTGTATTTTGCTTAAGAACCAAATTAGAGAATTAGTGAATAGGTCATTTCTTATAGGCATGCTAGAAGCCATTATCTGTATTATTGTGAAGAGTGAAAAGCTGAAGGAGACTCTTCTCACAATTATTAAGACTGTACTAATTTGGAGTGTCATTCTTTCAAAAATAGGCATACATATTTATTTACTATTAAGTATCTTCAAGTTAAAAACAGAAACTTAAATTAATGATTAAGAACTTCATAATACTACTGCTAAAACAACAGATCATTATAAACACAAATGAATACAAATACTTTTTTCACAGTTGTTCAGTTCGAGAGTACGTTTTCTCCTCCGATCACATTTCAATTCAAAACTGCAATGAACAGTTTTTAACACTTATTTCATCATAGATACAAGAACCACTGAGAGAACAAATGCCCCACCAAAGGTATTCACTCTTTATTTTCTGCTCTGAGATACTGATGCAGTGTGTCAGGCAAGAGCAGTGTTTAGATAGGAGCTTACTATATAAGTAGAGCTGCACTACGAATTTCTCTTTCATTCCTGAAGTATCTGGCAATTGAAAGCAGGCTGCTACAGGTGCTGGAAAATGCACAGTCTAATTTGAGATTTCCAGGGTAAAAAAGAAGGGCTTATGGGCTAGGGCTCCCAGTCAAATGTTAACGGCTGCTGTTTGATGAGCTGCACTTGACATGAACAATGAACAAGGAAGGACAGATCCTGTGAGTTAATGGATCAAAAGACCTTATTGTTTGAGAAAGATGAGGTATGTTCGGAACTCAGATTCCCAGAAGAAGTTTTCTTGCATATTTGGGCATTTCAAAAGATTTTCAGGGTTCTGTAGAGTGGCAGAAGAATAGTTCAGGGAAGAGTACTATATTAAATATAAAAAGTATATTAATAATTATTTTTTAATCCCATCGCTGATAACTAAGGGTTTTTTTTTTTGTTTGTTTTAGTGAAATTAATGGTAGCATAAACAAAAAGTGACTTATGTTCTCTGGGATCCCTTGAATATTTTGATTTTTAAAAAGTCATATGCCCCCCTATATATATGTAATCTTCACAAAAACAGTTAAGATCTAGACCTTCACTTCTCTTTCATCAGCTTTATTAACATGTACTTATTTATAAAAATGCAGCAGAATATTTTGCAGGAATTGAAAAGGAAAGTAAATGGAAACCATAGGCTATCCCAGATAATTACTAATTACATAGCTAATTACTAAACATATTTAATAAACTCAAACAAAACATCACCTAGAAAATCATTCAAATTCAAAGCATTTTTCAAATCTTTAAGTTTCTTGTTATGCATAGATGGTAGTTCTGACATTCACGGTTGTAACTGTATAGCTATAATAAGTTTCTATCAGTAGAAATTCACAATTATTCCTGTCCAGAGAGGAGGGTGAAACAAACAAAACAAACAGATTCCCCATGTAAACATTCTAATAGAATAAGGAATCAAAAAAATTTTCATATTCTGTACACATTAAAAACAATTTAAGCTCATAGATGTTATTAAGATCTTCCTCAAAGCCTAAGGCTTTCAGAATGAAAACATACTTCCATCTGCTTTCTTTATAACAGAAACAAATAGCGACATAACAATATTATTTTCCTTTATGATACAGATCTGGTATTGAGAACACCCATTATGATTCTTCATTGAATAAATAACAGCTCCAGATTATCTGTTTCACACCATTGTCAAAAGAAAAAATATAGGGCACTGACTCGGAGTAACAAAAGAGAAGTAAAAATGTAGGCCAGAGTTGTATATCTAAGTAAAAGAAGGGCAGAGAAAGCTTCAGTATTGTACCACTGATTTGCTATATGTACTCCAGAATGCTTTTATCTGTGTCAGCTCATAGTCTGCAGACTAAAGTGTGCACTAGCAGGCATTTCTGGAACACGGTACGAACAGCATTGCATCAAGTTCACCCCCAAGCACTTTATACAATCCTTCAGTGCTACCCCTGTCAGGCCTTGCACTCTTAGGTCTTTCTAAAATGAGTTCAGCAATTTATAGAATAAGTTATGTCAAGAGACATCTTGGAGTCATCTAGTCCAGCCTCCTACTCAAAGGAAGTGTAATCAAAAGCCATCTTAGGTGCTACAGATAAATTTCTCTTGTACTGAAGAAAGTGCGTGCCTCCAAAGTCCATGGAGACTAACATACATAAGACATCTAAATGTAAAAAAAAGTTACAATAGAAACAATTTCTACTACACTTTCTTCACTTCAGCACAATTGTCTTCCATACATTAAATGTATGGATAATGATAGATAAGTAGAAAGGATTTCATTCTTTGATAAGGAAAAAACAGTTTAAAAGTTCAGATGCAAAAAGACCTCTCACATTTAACTTCTTTAATATTAAGGACTATAAATATATTCTAAAGAAACTGCCATCATATTTATAAAGAAAATGGTCTTCAGATAATCTAAATATATTAACCTGCAGCTCCAAAGGAGATTTCTTCTAGTGATGCACAGTGTAAGCATAAATAATTTTGCTTGTTTTACTTCTTGAATCAGAGAATACAATTTCAGTGCAATGACAAAACAGTAGTTTTATAAATACAAAAATGATATTAATTTATAATGGGATACGTACTGAGGCACATAATAATCCTCCTAAGCCAATCCTTCAGGCAAAACAAAGCATTTAAAATCATAATATATTCAGCACACTTGAGTCAATTCCTAAACAGAGGCTTGAAGAAATGTAAAAGTGCTATTCCACTTTTGCTGATTGGCTCATATCATGGCATAATGCAGAATTAATTCGGTACCCAGTTGTCTCATTTTTAGTACTCAGTGAAACATAGCAACTCTAAAATTTCAGTGTTAAAGCCAAAAGTAGGATATAACAGGAACTAAAGAAAAAAATTCCCACCCAGCTACAGATTTTTACACAGGATTCTATCTACCAAACTTTATTTGCAACATATTAACCAAATCACATTGATAAATGTGTAAAACACTCACCTGTTTTAGGGTCAACAGAGAAATATGGCTGTCCCTGAAGAATACTATACACTACTCTGGCGCTGTTTCCATACGTAGGGTCATCTGCATCTGTTGCTGTCACCTGTAGAACAGATGTACCTGTGTATATAGGAAAATAGAAGTTAGTTGATAATGCATGTAATTTTATGGCAAATAGGAAACATTTATAGGTACATTTCTAAAACGCCTGCATTTCTCATATTCTCAAACTGAGAGATCATTGGCACTGCCTCTGTATTGTTATTAGCAGTATTATTAGAATTAGCATTAGTACACAGGTTGCACTGAAAGTAATGCCTCCTATTTATTTCCATGGAAACTACAACAGATACAAAGAACACAATAACACTACTTGACAAAGCAAATTATCAGCTACAAAATACTATTTTTCAACACCATCACCCCTTCTAGCTATGCATTTTAGCCAGTGATAAACAAGAGCCTGCATGCCACACTCGTAAAAATCTGCACCAGAGATGACTCAGTATCACTTTTGCCACTGCTGAAACCCATTACATGCCACCTCACTATGCTGCCATCCACTACTTGGTCACCATAAACTTTCAGCAATTTTTTGATGAATGTCAGTAGAGGCAATTTTTTTCTGCATGGAGAAATTCAATTCCACACCTTTGCTTTGTACACATTTCCATGTCAGACACCATCTTGTCAGGATAACATAAAATATGAAGCATTACTTTTGGAGCAGTCCTCAGTATTTTATATACATAAATATTATATAAATATATATATTATATAAAAAATATATGGGAGCTGGTTTAACCTAGTAACTGGAGTGCTCACCCAGTGTCAGTCTCACGTACTGAAGGATGCAGGTTTGAGCTCTGGCTATGTTCAGGGTGGTAAGGCACTGGAACAGATTGCCCAGATGCACTGTGGATACCTCATCCCTGGAGATGCTCAAGGCCAGGTTGTATAGGGTCCTGGGTCCCTCAGATTGATCTAGCACCTGACCTAGTGGTTGGCAACTCTGCCCATGGTAGGGGTGTATAATCAGATGTTCTTTTTAAGGTCCCTTCCAACCCAAGCCATTCTATGATTCTGTGATTCATTCCATGATGATGATGATTGCAGTGTATTTTTATACTCACTTGAAAAAAAAAAATCTCATTCTCTCTATATGTATAAAAGTAACTTAACACATATAGAAACATACATAACTTCGCAGCATATGCATTCGTGCTTGTTCACACATACAGATCCTAAATCTGAATATTACTCAAGAGTTATGAAAACTCATATTCACAAACTTCAGGATTATCATCGTTTGAGGTACAAATTACTGCTGAAACACATATTTAAAATTATTTTCATAAATGGCCCCAAATCAATAAAAGACACCAAAGGATTAAAAAAAAATAAATCAAGCTATCAGAAGGTATCAAAGATCTGTGAATCAAATAATTACATAAGAGCTGATGTAATTCCATTGATGAATACAATACTAAAATAATAGATAAGGAGTTTAAAAACAAAACATTTGTATGCAGCTAAGACATACCACTAGAAAAAACGATGCGTTAGCAATTGTGATTAAATTAAGATAATGTAGCAGATGTAATGAAGATAAGTGATTTTAAATGTACTGTATTTTTCAAGATATTTAATGATGAATCTGTTTTTCTACCTTTGCCCAGCACTTCACATAAAAAAAAAAAAAAACAGTAAAAGAAAAGAACCTTGGTTAATGTCTTCTTCCCATAGGCATACTCTTCTATAGACACAGCTTCCAGACTCTTTTGGTTCAGTATTAAAATAGAGGAAAAAAATAGAGGAAACATTTATTAAAATAAAGGAGAGCACAGGCTGCTCTTCCATAATTCTGAAAATGGCTTCCCAGCTAAATTAGCCATGAGGGATCACTTGCACTTTGGGGTGTTCAATTTCACACTTCAGTTCTGAAGAGAAAGATGCTTTTGACTCGAATCCCTTGATCTCCCTCATTGTACTTCAATTTGCCTCATGGAAGAGTTTCAGAGCATGCCAATTAGATTCCTTCCGATTAAACTAAACCAGAAGAAGTGCAGTAGCAGCATGGCTGATTTACCCTGACTTCAGAGAGGTATTTGGTCTCAAAAACCAGACCAGAGCTAATCTGAAAGGTTTCCCAAGAACATATGGTAGGAACATGGAATCCAAGTTACACAGTTTCAACTATCCAACTTTGTAGATCAATTTCCAATGCACAAAACTATTTGTTAATGTAATGTAAAATAATTTTTTATGTTAATACTCAGTGTACATTGGGAACAGAAATACTTAAAATCATTGGTTCTCACTTAGAGTAATGGATTCAAATCTTTACAGATACATTCTTACTGCTGTTTCAAAAAGTATTCTTTCATTCTAATATACTAATTTGGACACAAAGACTCTTCTTGTGTCCCTTCTACAACTTTAGTAAAAGGTACAGCAAATGTGTTTTCATACTTAAATACAGTGCCTTGTGGTCTCTGATACGGCCCAAATGCATAGTCTCACAGCTGTATATATTCACACATACATATTCATAGATAAAAGGATACCTTGATGAATTTGAAAACTGGAAAATTGTAATAAAATCAAGCTAGTAAGCTATTTATAGTTATTCAGGTGTTAATGGTAAAATTAACTAAATCACTGAGAAAATTAAATACGAAGTTAGCGTAATTTTCTTAGAATATTCTAGGAATCTATTCAGCCATATTGTTATCTCATTTTAGCATAAGAAATATTTTAGCAAACAACAGCAGGTCACCTGAAATGCAGAAAATGAGGGTTCACTCCCTTCACTACAGCTCATCTAAACACTATGAGGATATACAACAGCTCATCAGTTGTATTTACTGGTGAAGATTAATCCATAATTCATTTATTGTTTACAGCCCTATTTATGGCTTTATCATTTTAAATTGAAATTTTACTTGTGGAATTTTTAAACATTACCAAGTTACTGAGACACACTGATTTCATTCTTTTCAACTGCATACAACAAAAGAAATCTATCCAATTGGTAGCCACCTACCACGCTTCGTTACCAGAGCAGTGGGCAGCTTTTATACCTTTTTATATAGAGATTTTCCTGCTTTTAGAAACAACAGTTTCTGCAGCTGCCTACTCTTCTTACAAGTTGTCTTTTTTTTGCTCTTTTTCATAGAACTCTTGAAATTCAAGGTAGGCTTTGGAATGGATGAACCTAGCTATTTCAGATAACAAAAATACATGAAATAGATTTAACATTTAATGGTACTATCATTCCTCACATAACTTCTTCTCCACTTCTCTTATTTAAAAAAACAGGGGATCAAATCCGAGTGCTTGTGTTGCTAGTTGGTGGTACAAAGAAAGAGGGCTAAAGAAAGGAGATATTTCACACGAGCAGCTGGCAGGTCATTCTAGCATGAATGGAATGCTATTATGCTGTAAATTCCAGTTAAGTAATTTTCTAATACATATGTATCTCTCTCTTAGCAAACACCAGATAATAGCAATTTCGGACTGAATAGTGGTAAAGTGTTCTCTTTACATCTGAGAGAACACTTAGAATCACAGGTTTTAACTTAGCACCACCACCCCAACTCTCAAGCACTCTTTTAGTGCAAAGTAGCCCATCAGGTGCTAACCTTTTCGCTGTACTAGGCAAGCGTTCCATTGTATTAAGCAAGTATGCTCAGTATCTTACAGGATATGCCTATAATCGGCCTCTTGCCTAACTCCTTTATTTGTCGAGCACAGAGGAAACTGCTTGGAAACCTGTAGGTTAGAATGCCTCGCAGGAAAAAAATAGCTTAAAAGCGTTTATTTTCCTTTAGTTTACTCCTTCAAAGTTAGCATTACTCAGCTCATTAAAGTGACAAATCATGATCTTAAATGTATTTGTACCATTCAGATACAGCATCAGTTTTTGTTGCTGAGCTGTATGTAGCAACTAGGTGTAGTGAACAATTTAGATGGAAAAGAATACAGTACAACTGAGATGCCATTTTTAATGTTAAACATTCTGAATAAAATAATGTAATACAAAGAATAAGCATCTAATTTCCCTAGAGACTTCAGAATAGATACGAACATTGGACCCAGAGGCATGCCTTCCATACTTTCTTCACTAACGTACTGTGAAAGTGCCTGTCAAGGAAAACTCAAAAATTCTGCCACGAAAGCATTCTGACACTCCACTTAGGCAATAAAAAGACTTCTTTTCCCCAAAGTAGCAGCTCTGCTTATTCAGAATACAACTACCATTCCACATGATTTCCCCCTACAGTTTAGAGATTACATATTGGGAATTCCATTTTCTTAGCTAATGTTTTATGCTGTAAAATACATCTGCATGCTCTGAGCACCACTCTGGTAACTCTGCCTTTTTTCCTGTTATCAAAAATAACAATCATTCTATTTGGGAAATCAAATTGTAGTTTTGTATTGAAATATTTTGTTTATTTTTGTTAATATTTTTACAATAAAAATGTTTAAATATCAAGGAAAAGCTGAAAGGAATACTTCAACCTGTCTCTCTGAAGACAAATTTTTAATGTTTAATGAAGTAGTTCAATAAAACATGTCTGTTGAGAATGCAAATCTGTATGCATGAGTTCCCATAGTTTGCTGTACTGTTGAAAACTCAAATGGATCAATATTGGGAAAAAGTCAAAGCGAAAATAAGGTGAAGTTTAATGAACACAGGGATTTCCTGCCTAACTAAACTAATTCCTAAGTAAGTATTAAATCAGAAACAAGCCAACACATGTTTTAGTTTCACTCTACATAGAAAAATGATTTCACCAGAAAATTAATTCTTGGAATCCAGTGACTACAGCATTGATCCAAGATCATACTGTGAAAAACTCCCCATATTTTTGAGTCAGCTATCTTTATTAGAAGACAAAAATCAAACCCACAAAAAGATAAACATTTCTTATGCAAATCATGTTTATGAACATGCGAACAATGCCTTTCAAATTATCTGGAATTATGACTGTCTCACAATAACCTGGGAAGAAGTACAGAACTGCCCAGTGTGTCTATTAATTGCCTAAGTAGGATGTATTGGGAATACTCTTATGCAAGAACTCAACACTAGAAAAGTTAATACGCAATACTGCATTATTTTGAAGCCATATATAGAAATGAGAAGATACGGAAGGCTTTTACTGACTGGAAATAGAATTATTTCCTTTTACATTTAGATAATCAGCACTCTCATAAATTGTTAAACAGTGTGCAGTTGTAGCTCTCATGGTAGAAGTCATTTCAGACAGAAACATTGGCTCTTCAACCAACCTTTAGAAAAGAGGTTCAGTGAAGTCAAGGAATAGGTGAGTTGGTTTTTTTTCCAGCTCTTTCAGTACAAGAGATAAAACAAACATGTTCATTCTCTGCAACTGTGAATACTGTGATCTAATATTTGGCAAATAGTTCAACAAAACTTCACTGTACTCTCTTGACAGTGACTTAAAAATGAAAAGCCTTAAAGGTTCTACACTTACTTTCTTGATCTGCTTTTAATAAAAGAGAAAGTTACAGCATGTAGGGAAAAATATCAGCTAACTTCTTGAAGACAGGCAGGAACCTGCTGCAGAAACTAAGCAGCATAGCAAAGATGAAAAATATCATCCATCACTTTGCATGAATATTGTAAAGAGTTTTCAGTTTTACCATCTCTGTAACAAGTCCGAGTAAATAAAAACAGAAGGACTAACAATTCCTAGGAATTCATATAATAACAAGATCTTAAGTCACATGTAGAATCCACAGCTAAATGTTAAAACTCAAGCTAATTATAGACCAAATGAAAGTGGCATAAGGATGAATCTATTATTTGACAGAAAGAATATATATCTTATGGAAGCCCTAATAGAATTATTGTTCCAGAGACTGCAAGCAAAAACTTGTTTACAATATGCAATAAACACAAAAATTCAGTAAATGGAAAAGAATGATAAAAAATAGAAAATATAATCCATACTTACAGCAGACTGCCTGTATGAAAGGGTAGGAAAACTCTACTTTATTCATACCACAGGAAAGTTCTGTGGAACAGGTTGCTGATCTCAGGTACAAGCAGTAAAGTATTTTATTTTTAAAACATAACATTAATGCTCTATCTTCAAAACTTCCTTGTTTATCATAAGCCACTCTGACTTATAATCCAGAATGTCATTATAGGCTAATTAAAATTGCTCTCTGGAAAATCTGTACTGTAATACTTAGTCATAATTTTGTACTCATCTGAATCTAACATCTATATACTAGTGATATATTTTTGAGATAACAAAAATACATATAGAAAATAATATTGGCTGCTCTTGACTTGGAGGATATCATTGACTTACTTTCCCTTCTGTCCTCCCATCCAGTAAATAACAGTCTTCCACAAACAAGGAAGAAAATATTCAATTAATTTCAATTGTCTTCTTTAAAGACAAAGGAAACTTGAGGAAAGAGAAGACAGAAAGGAAACTCACTGTTCAAAGAGGAAAATTCATAAAAGGGAAGTTAAAAGCCAATACAGGAATAATAATGAAAGAAGAAAAGAGAAGGAAATAAAAGGAGACCAAAGAAAGCTGTTTCTCCTTTTATACATTCTTGTTGTAAGGACTGCAGGAAGAAAAGGCTCAGAATTATCCATGGCTGAGAACAGACATTTGAAATAGCATACAGTGTGGGAGGACTTGGGAAGAGGACTGGAAAAGGATAAAAATGCTACAAGAAACTATGCAGAATGAAATGTCAGATTAAGACAATTATCATGCAGAGACGTATGTGTTTTTCAGAACATCATACAGAGAGGACATTTTAAGAAGAAAAATCAAGGAATTATTCCCACATTTTAGGAAGTAGAAGTGACAGAAAGAACAAAGAGGCAGTAATGAAAGCAAGAAGAAAGTGAGAGGGGAAATTTTTATATACTTTTGATACATGATATTTGGTGAGCTTCGAAGTCCATTTAATATAATCTGATTTTGCATGAAAGTTAGAGTACAGTAGATAGTGTTCTCTTCTATCCAAAATTAACTTCACTCAGGTCAACAAAGACTGATTTCTAAACCAGTATATTCTGTCTCTGAACTGTTACAGAAGTGAACTCAATGACTCAAATAATATTTAATACATTTTGGTCTCTCCAGAATTGGATTACTAGATTACTACACTTTTGCAAATGAATCAAATGCCACAGTTCATTTGTATACGCAAGAAAAGAAATGTAGATGTGGAATATACTATTTCACTTATCTGTAATGTAGGTCAGAATTTTGACCCATTTAATCTCTCCATATATTTGTTCACACACTGCAAAATTGGTCTCCTTACATATACAGATTAAAACTCCCTCATTACATAGTAAGATATATCTGAACTCAGCACAATAACATCATGGGGTACCAGAGAATATGAATTAAATGCAGATATCTTGTTTAAAATTATTTTCACTTACACACACTTGGAAAGTTCCACAAGGTACTCTCCTATCCAAAATAACATCAACAAGACAAAGCATCTGACTTTCAAGTCTGAAACAAACTTTTTTTGTTATTTTCTGGCTATTCATATGAACCATCATCAACATTCAAAGTGATCAAATGGTTGCAAAGCATTAAGATTCAGTGACAACAACAACGTTTGTATATAGTGATGAATATTGTTGTAAGAGTTGAGCAATTGTATGTATTTTTCCCTTTGGACTTTACAATTGTACTCTACAGAAGTTTAAAAGCTATCATCTGCTTATCTGACAAACAGCAAGCAGAGAAGAGCATAAAAGTTAGACATCTGACACATCTTGGACTCTAAACTAGCTTCTTAGATGGAGTGCATAGGTATTTTACTGGGCAGGGTAAAAGTACATTTTCATGAAATAACGATCTGTACTGTCCACTCATTAATAAATAAAGTAGACTTAGATAGGTTGAATGTCATGACCATTCTTTAGAAGTACTTATCACAAGAGCTGTATTTGCCTGTCAACCCTGAACTAATTATGTATATTTGATATTGAGATCCTACAGTTATAAATTAATTTCAACAACAGATAAGCTATAAAGAAAACTGATTGTATAATAAGGCATGTTAAAGAATAAGAATATCTGAACTACATTTCTAACACACACAAAAAACAATTATCAACACTTAAGTGTATTTCATTTCATGTTATAAAAATTAAAAAAGGTAAACAAAGATAAGAGAGAATGGTCTAAAATAATATAGTGAACTACTGTTCCTTCAAATTTGTTTAATTCAGTGGATTGCACATATTGCTTTTGTAAACATAAAGGAATGAAATAAACAGTGTAGCTGAATAAGGATATACAAATATATCTTGTTTCTAGAATGCAAACTGCAGCTTGCCTAGAAGCGCAATGGAACATGCATCACAAACCAGACAAGAATAAGGGTGACTCTCCTTTACAGTCAGCATGTATGTGCACTGTTTTCTCAGAACAAAAATCATTAGTAATGTACAAGATTTGGTGTCTTCTCAACTGTAATATTTTTCACATACAGCCAATGATACAATACAGAGTCATAACATCGTCAAACAGCACGTGGCTTTTTTTCCTTTGTTAAAAAAACTGCTGAATAGAGTAACTTGTTTTCCTTACCCATTTCAGACATCTCTGGCACAGTAACAATGTATGGTCCATCTGTAAATTTTGGTGCATTGTCATTGATATCCTGTACTTTGATGATAAACTCAGATTCAGGCTCAAGTGGCTTGTTTGTCCTTCTATCAATAGCTTGGGCATGAAGCACATAATGCGTCTTCTGTTCTCGATCGAGGCTTTTGGTTGAATGGATGTCTCCTGTTGTGTCATCAATAATAAATATAGTTCCCGCTCCTTCTCCAGTAAGAATGTATTTGACTGATCCATCACCTTTGTCGGAATTAGAGTGCAGCTGTAGAATATATACACATAAAATCACATAAAATGACTATTAAATTTCATGAAAGGTTATTGCACAAGAGATATAAAAATTATACTACTACTGTTAACATCGTTTTGCCTAGTTTTTAACCCACTCAACTCTTGCTATAATTCCTCATGCACTATTACTGACAAGACAATCATTTCACTCAGGGTCACTTCCAAGTCAGTACAGTTCTTTTGTTTGTTTGAGATTCCTAAGGTCCTATGTTCATTCTAGAAAAGTTCCCTGAATCAGTAACATTCTAGTAAATGAGATAATTTCTATTTTATTTTGGTTTGGTTTTAAACCTTTTAAGCAGCTACCTTGAAGCACTCATTTCCAGAAAAACAGCCTCAAGCGCTAAGTCTGAAGCAGTCATGCTAAGGATTAAGTATGCTCCAATGACTATAACTCAGTCCAATCACCTACACTATCTCCTATGGCCAAAGGACAGCATCACTTTCTACTGTGTCATGTATCAGAAACAGGTGCCTGTCCAGGATTTCTCTACCCCTCCACGAAGTGTAACCGTTTCTTCTCCTTTCTGCCTCATTTGCATGCATTTGAACTATGTACAATGAAATAATGAACTTTGACTGATAATTCTGCCATTTGCATTGTTCCTAGTGCATGTTCTGCGCTACAAAATATATGTAAAGTACAATACACCACTCTTTGAGTAGAACAAAGCTTAAAATTTATCAAAAAATCCTGGAAAAGTCACTAAGCACCTTGGTACATTAACAGATAATAAAAAACAGTCATCCATCCAACTCTGTTCTTCTAACTTGACTCTAATGAATTGTCTATTTAGATACAAAATCAATGTGTTCTCTAGGAGGGAAGAAATGATTTTTTGCTATGCTAGGAGTCTTTGCACTTTGTTTGTTTTTGTTTTTAATTCAAAACTGTTTTGAGGACAAAATGTATTTATTGAGATAAATTAAAAAAATGAGAAAAAAGAGTAATGCTGAAATGATCAGTCTCAGCTACTGTGCAGATATACAGAGCTGTTAAAACAGAAGGGGAACTTTCTGATTTTAAGTACCTGTTCTTATTCTTATAAGATAGTCCTTACTGTCTCCCAGTATCTGCAAAGTGGTATTACTAACTTTCTAAGCAAAGTCTGAGTCAAGCACAAACAGAATGCCAATTACTATTAACAATTATTGTTGCACAAAGTGTTAATTTCCAGATTCCTTTTTGTAAAGGAACAGTTCATAAACTATGAATAGAGAAAAAGCAAAGCTTCTGGAGGTTCAAACAATTCATAAAATACAGAGATACTGCCATTTTCTCACTTCTTTCTTGTTTTTTGTTTTTGTTTTTTTTTTTTTTTTTTGGGCAGGTCTTTTCTTGAATTTAAAATGAACAAACTTGCAATTTGTAAAAGGAATAAGCATATGAGACTTGATGACACTTCCCATCTTGTCTGTATTAAAACTACAGAATTAGGGTGACAAATTTTATATCTTGTTCTCTAAGAGGCTGGGCAGGCTGAAGCTAAAGGAAACATCTAGTTAAGTAAGAAAAATCAGTAGATATAAATTCTAGCCTATCTTCAGTCAATTAACCTTATTTTCATCAAAGCCACAAGAGGACCCAATCGAATAACCAAAACAAACCAGTGTCACAACTGTGGACCTGTTTTATTTCAGGAAGAAAAAAGAGAGAGAGGAAAAGTCTTTATACTTAGCTTTGCATTTAAAGGACAGCAGGACAGTTTTACACCTTTCTTTTTGAGTAGTGATAGACAAAACTCCAGTTACATCCCTTATCATCTTCAGAGTACTACTGCATTCTGTGTATATTGAATAATGCACTCAAATTTCTAGCAATTCAAACTTTATAAAAAAACAAAATAGTCTCTGAAGAGATTTATTAAAGCCAACAATAGAAAGTACCTTAGCATCCAAATTCTGGTTCATTGTTA
This sequence comes from Phasianus colchicus, assembly GCF_987193195.1. NCBI lineage: Eukaryota > Metazoa > Chordata > Aves > Galliformes > Phasianidae > Phasianus > Phasianus colchicus. Next base: position 21,285,989 of record NC_143438.1, on the reverse strand, counting down.
TTCTATTTTTTTTCTGATAATCAGAATATTATTTCCCTTGTAGCAGGCTCCTTTTTGTTAAAAAGTATTCTTAAGTACTCATATTAGAAAAAGTTAACATTCGCCTTAAAAGGCCACCTAATAAATAAAAATAAGTAAATAGCATTACTTTTGGAGCACTGTATGGTTTGAAAGACTGCATTTCTACAGTTATGTCTTTCGTGATTTATAGAAGACAACAAGGGAGCAAAATCCTAGTTGGATGTCTGTGGACTCCATTTATTTGCGACTGCTGTCACGTTAGTTTGACAGGTGGAAGCCACAAAGCAACACAGACTCGGTGTAACTTGGTCTGCTCATCAGTTCAGATGTTACTTGTGTAACCTTAGAGAAGATATCTTACTTCAGACTCCTAGAAAGCATGTGACCGTTTTGTTTCCATGAGACACTACCATGCCTGTCAACGGTTACTAGAGAAGCACATACACACTAGAGAATGAGACACTAACGCACTTCAGTAATGAAGATAAATAGCTCACATAAACAGAAGATACAGGAGTGTTTTTCCCCTTCCCTACCACTGTAACACAATAGAAAGTATAGCAATAATAACTTAGAAACAAACTCCTAGGTTACAGAAAATGAGGAAAGACTCAAATACAGCAGCCATGGGTGCAGAAATGACAAAAAGAAGATGCTTACCCCCAGAATGCCTCTGATACACAAAGATCTCCAGCAGGAGTCTCTTACCTCCACTGCCAACCCTTAAATGAGGTCTGGGAAGGGGTGGATCCCACCTCCACCCATTCCAGTCACTCAGGCACACTCCATGCAGCTGAGCTCCCCTGGGTTAGCCCTGCCTTCACACCAGGTGCTCAATCACTGGGTCAGGCCATGACAGCACTTCTGCTACACCCAGTCAGAACTAGGAAGCTGGAACATTGCAGGAGTCTCTTAAGTTAAGAAGAAATACAAACATATCTCAAACGGAAACATGATTACTCAAAATGTTGAGAGAAGTAATGAACATCATTGAAAAGAAACACAAGAGTGATACGTCAAGCAATTACAATACAGCTCTACGATATTATTTACTGACATTCGATTCCAATTTTTAAACTGCTGCTGAAAGCAGGTTTGGTTTTATTTCCCTTTCTGAAGTAGCTTCAACTTGCTTCCTAAAGCATTCTCACCTTAAATCTGTTCTACTGTGATCTTACAGATCAGCAGTTAATCAGTAGAGACTAACACATCTTGGACTCACCATGAGACGCAGCTGTCCCTGTTCAAGCCCCAGTTAGGCTGCAGCGGGCCTGGAATCCATTGTGCCACAGCCCTGCCCTATCTGTCCATGGTCCCCACCCAGCCAGTCTCATCGCAAAACCACTCGGCCCAGCCTTGGCCTCTCCCTGTGCCCAGGAAGGTTTTTGGTCCCTGGGACTGGGGTTATCCAAGTACTCTGGAGCATGCCTGGCCCACTCGGGGATACCCTACATTTTGGCCCCTGCGTGTTGTCTCGTTATGCTGCCCTGACAGCACCACCTCCAATCCACCAACATCCAGTCTGTGTCCAGAACTTCTTGTGAAACGCAGTTTCTGTTCTAAGCGATGTAGTGGCTTCTGGAAATGTTACTTATCCATTGCTTATTATGGTATATTCCTAATGAGAATATATACATTAAATATTCTGAATCTGCCCACAACCAGAAGACGACAGAAGGTATTTATTTTTCATCCCCTTTTTGGGTCTTATTCCCATCTTTACTTTTCTAAATTAAAGAAACTGAAAATACTAGCTGAAGAGCATATCTGGAATGTCACCTTTATCAACTTAGTGAGCTCCACTTCTTGACATATTTAATAACAAGTTGGCTTCAGGATGATTTATGATGGTTCCTCAATCTTTAACTAGCCTGTATCAGCAGTGTGTGACTGATTTAGCAGAGCAGCAAGCAAGGTGTCCTTGTTTTCTTAAGACTTAAACATTTCTCTTCCATAGGTCTAATTCAATATCTTCTTTTCCATTAGTATTTCTTCACAAATTGCAGAAAGATAACATTTTCCAAAAGCATCACTTGAAGAGATATAACAAACTTTTAAGTTAATCAGTCTCTTTATATTTTTATATTCACTTTAATACTACAAATCGTTAAATAGATATAATTTGCTGTATAAGCATATTGGCAGCTTTAAAATCAAGACACTGTAGGCTTGCTGCCCTGTTAATACAATATTACCACTGCAATTAATTGCTACATTGCAGACTCAAATGTTCAGGTGCCTATGGCTTAACTAAAGGCCTGCTCACCACCCTTAATCTTCATACATTTTCTTTATCTAATTCTTACTGACAATATACTTTAAGAAGTTTGCCTTTAAGTATTTTTCAAAAGTCAATTAAATGACTATAATTAAGCAGAAACAAGTGGACAGTATAGAAGTGGAGATCAATAGGAAAGAAGCACACAGATGAGAACGATAAAAATATACCCAAACCAATCCAAAAAGTAGGAAAACAATACCCTACTTCTGGTGGGATGTGGTATGCTAGCAACTCCCACCCATTATTGTGCTCCCCTGTGCTTGCATGAGGAAGACAAGTCGCAATTAGAAACCAGGCATGATAAGAAGAATGAAGAAGAAATCTGACTAAGAGTCTGTTTATTAGTGATTTAACTGTATGACTGCTTTCTCCCTTTTGCTTTAATTGAATCATTCTGATTCTTAGTGTGTTGTGTGGGTGGGATTTTAGGTGGACCAGTAATGAATTTTGCAATATTTTAACTAGACTACCAATAAACCTTGGACCCGAATATAAGATGCATGCTGTTCTGTTGAAAATGAAGTATTATGAAGAGATTCCCAAAAGCATGCTAAATTGAAATCTGAAGCTGAGATGAAAATCAAGAACTGTTGCACTAATCTAATGGAATTAAACAGGGTAGAAATGGCTATCCATACAATACATATAGATTATTTTGAAGTGACTACATATATTAACTTAAAACTTACTGTTGACAAATAATAAACAACAAGAATAATATGTACATAATTTCAAAATCAAAACTTGAGTTCTGGTAATTACACTGACTGGTTACATGGTGCCTTATCTAGAAGACATTGACTTACTTTGCGAGAGATTCACAGACTTTTGCAGAGAGGAATGCAATGATGAAACTTACGAAGGCTAAATTTAATTTTATACACCAGAGGAGAATATGCTCTATTGATTACAGATTCCTCATCTTCCTCTCTCAGCCAATCCTCCTTCACCTAGGCACAAACTCTTTCTAAGCCTAGCAGACTCTCTCTTCACGTTGCATGTAACCCAATCTCTATCCCTCTGCCAAACTCACTTAAACTCTTACTCTAACAGTCTGTTTTTAAGCTTTCTATCTACACAGTTCTGGATTTCTGTACAATGATCTATAATTTTCCTATGCTCTTATTCACTATCTAAATGAGAAGCTGGATATGAGCCAGCAGTGTTCACTTGCTGCCTGGAAGACCAACTATGTTCTGGGCTGCATTAAAAGAGGAGTGGCCAGCAGGGAGAGGAAGGTGATTCTACCACTCTATTCAGCTCTTGTGAGGCCCCATCTGGATTACTGCATCCAGGCCTGTGGCCCCCAGTTCAAGAAAGATGTGGAACTCGTGGAGTGGCTCCAGAGGAGCACCTCTCCTATGAGGAAAGGTTGAGGGAACTGAGCTTGTTTAGCTTGCAGAAGAGAAGGCTCTGGGGAGACCTCATTGTGGCCTGCCAGTACTTGAAGGGAGCATACAAACAGAAGGGAGAATGACTGTTTACAAGGGTGGATAGTGATAGGAAAAAGGGGAATGGTTTTAAACTAAGACAGGGGAGATTTAGGTTAAACATTGGTTGGAAGTTTTTCACACAGAGGGTGGTGAAGCACTGGAACAAGTTGCCCAAGGAGGTTGTGCATGCCCCATCCTTAAAGACATTCAAAGCCAGGCTGGATGTGGCTCTGGGCAGCCTGGTCTAGTTGTTGGCGACCCTGCACATAGCAAGGAGGTTGAAACTCGATGATCATTATGGTTCTTTTCAACCCAAGGCATTCTATGATTCTATTCTATTATTATCTTTTATTTCATGCCTCCTAGTGCTTCTCCTAGTGCTTTTCTATGATTTTATATCTGGTCCTTGGTTTCCTTTACCACTATCTAAACTTTTGCATTTTTAATTTTGCATTTCTTTGTTCAAATAGACTGTAATTCTCCACCCTGGGTTACCTCTGTTTGTAGAAAGAGATTCTGCAAGGTTAGCATATACAACTTAACAGTTGTTATTTGGTGGCTAACATCTAAAAGATACGTAGGATTTAATAAACTACTAGACTAGGTATTGGCACACTCCAGCCCTGAAAAAAAAAAAACAACACAAAGCATCAAGCATCATTCAGAATGAGAAGAATCAACTTTCACTACTCTTTACAATCTTTATCACACCTCCCATTTATTTTCCCTCCCTAATGTTTCTTGATTCCCACCCTAATGTTTTTTTGTTTTTTTGTTTGTTTGTTTGTTTGTTTTGTTTTTACAACCCCTATTTTCTTCTCAGATCATTGAACTACTAGCAATCCCTGGCTCAATAACCCTACTGCTACAGTTTTGCCTTCTTTAACTTGTGTAGTTCTGCAGTCTTCCTCACAATCCTTCACAACTTGCTGATTTCTTCAACAGTACAAGGTTACAAAGCTGGGCCATATCACTGCTTGGCTGGGATTACAAATAACTGAATCCGTGGAGGATGTAGGAAGATGATAAGCCCCGTTCCTTTTCCTCAAATCACCAGTTCTCTCTTTTGCAACAGGATTCAATCACAGTTTCTTTCCCTTGCCTGTCTCTCATGAGTTTTACTTTGAATCAGGAAATTCCTTCAACTTAATATCCTGACTACACTCATTCTTCACTTCTCCAAATTACTGAACAATTTTAACTGAAAATAAGAGAAAAAAAATAGACCTTCTCCCTAATAATTCCTCACATCTCAAACAGCTTTATAAAAGTAGGGGGAAAAAAAGTAAAATAATATGAAAAGGGACAGCTATAATGGCAGCTCATACTACCTTATGTTAAGAAAAGCAGTGTTGAAGAAATCCCCTACCATTCTAAGTATTTACTGCTTCAGTTTACTGGGAAGCAAAGACTTAAAAAGATACGATGGACATCGAAATACCTGCACGTATGCAGTGAAGGAAGATGAGTTCAGCTAACTGAAAATAGCTTAGAGCTGAAGTTATTATTTTGAATTAAAAACAAAACAACAACAACAACAAACCAGATGATGAATTTAGCTATTCTGTAACATTTCACATAAGTAAAAAAATATTGGTTTTATTTCCACAAGAATAATATGAATATTTATTATGATTTTTATTATTTTTTAATAATTTTTTGTTTTCTATTTTGTGAGCAGCAGATTCTTCCAAGAAGAGCAGGAAAACTCCCCATTCTCAAGTCTCTTGTCATTGCCAATCAGTTTAACTGAATGCTAAGAGGGCTCCAGCACAATACTACCAGGGAAACCTACCAGTGCTTGTCCTACCCAGAGGAATAACAAAATTATGCACAAATAACATGAGCTGCGAACTTCTAACAAGGGACAGGAGAATACGCACACACACACAAAACCTGTTACTTTACTTTTGTTATGCAACACTAATTAATAATATAAAAATGCAGAGATGTATAAAGAATTGATGGTATAATACTAAAAATACTTAATACAAACTATTTTAATCTTGTAGCATGAAGAACCATCAGGTTAACTTTCTTTGATGTTTATGTAGACACAACATGTAATTTAAAACAAATGATACAATAACATATCGGTAGTAAAATATGCATACAAAATTATTCTGATTGGTGCATGCTGCAAAACAAGAGTCTAGCCGATACTACTGAAATTTTCATTAAGCCGCTGCAGTAAAGGCATCCTCAGATTTGCCACAGACTTACTTCCTTTGGTCTGAGCTATAAGATATGTTTTAATGAAATATACTGCTCTGGGCAATGTCACACCTTTTGATGGAATTCTCAGGGGGAATCATTAGCCCTGGAGATAACTGTATAATCCATACCAGTGTCCACGAATTGAGAAGAAGCTATTCCACACCCTTGCGAAACAGAGGAAGAAATGAATACTGAACTGCAATTGCCTCCATCTGCTGAATAGGCTTTCTGACATAGAAAAAAAAAAAACATTGCTATCATCCAGAAAAAACATAATGAAAACAAGATTAACTTCACAGTACGACAGTACAGCACACAAACATCTGTTCTGCAAGTTCTGAAGTCTTGCTTCTACTTTTTTGGGAGTAGTTATGGGGTGAGTAATGGTGAAATATACAGGTATATAAGCAAACATCTGAAATAACAGCAGGTGTACTAAAGCTGACACAAGTGGTCAATATTAGCTTCTATTTTCTCTCTGTACCAAAGAACAACTGTAGTGAATGACAAGAAAAATAGAAAATAGAAAATAGAATCTTCAAACAACACAACACGTATTTATGTATAAAACTGTTACATTTTCAAAGAACACTATGCATTTTAGGAAAAATAGAATCTGAAATTACACTTGTATAAGAAAAATAATTCACCTCTGCTAGTCTTCACATGAACTCTCTCCACAGCAGTATTTCAGACTTTTATTTCAGACATCCTTTATTTGGATTAATAATACGATGGGCATAGAAATAATTATTTGTCCAATAAAACAGAACTGTGTTATGTATTGTATTACATATTTATTTTATAGGTTTTAAAGAGCTAGACAGACATCCTTTTTGCAGAACATGATAACCAAACACTGGCAAAAAGCATTTTATAATTGTGAACATGCTTGTTTGCAGGTCCCAGGGCTAAATGACTGCAGCGTGTTGAACAGCTTCTCTAAAACACACCTTGTTGTTGGTCTTTTTGTTTGGGTCTTATTTGAAAATAAAACCACCATTATTTTTAAACAGATATTAAAACATGACTTTTCATTCCCCAGTTCCGCTCTATAGCCAGAATAATTATTTCAGATTGGAGACACACTGCATTTAACCTATAGAACACTCAACAACAGCATTCAGGCACAATGGCACTAGGTATGACTGTAAAATAAGTGGCTGTCCCTCTCATAGCATTTTGCCCTTCTTTCCTACTAAGCAATAGCCTCTTGTAGAGCTTTTAATTTTCAGATCTCATTGAAATGCAAGTATGATCATCCGTGTTTCACAGATGAGTAAACTGAGGTATATTTAAACTACCATATTTACCCAGAAATAAACACATATCAGATACAAAAAGCCACAAACAAACTCCCATTTATGCAGTTGTGATATATTGGCAATACTGAACACTACAATTCTCAGAGAAAGCAAAAGGGATGAATTCATAAAGCTATAGAAATATTCCTCGAGGACTACAGAATTTCAGAACAGTTAGAAACTTTCCCATGCCATCAAGAAAGCATCATCTATAGAAAAGCCCACTAAATGCCAAGAGATAAAAATTAGACTTCAAATGAATACTTCATTGTGACATTCAGTCTAGTAATTCTCAAAATCTAGGGCGGATTTCTTCTGTTTTTTGGTAGCCAAAAGTCTGGCTTCAATGAATATGAACAAGTAGTTAATGTCTGTGTCAATGATATATTACTTCACAACATTCTGTTCTGCAATGCATGTTTTTTTTTGTTACTTCTGACATCACATGCCACAAAGGAGCATAGGAAACTTATGCACTCTAGACAAATACATAAAATTGCCCTGATCTTCCAGTTTTGAATACGTCCTCATCCACTGTTACCAAAACTCAAGCATCACATTTTACCACAATGAATAATTCTGGTAACAACTTAGATTGCTTAATCCATGTAGGAGGACATACATTTAACTAGAGTTGAACTCAAAGGCCTTAATGATACACTGACACTAAAAGAAGCCCTGGCCATATGACATCACTACTGAGGGAAGAATTTTGTTTCAGTATGTGTTGTTCCTAAAATCCAACGAGAGGTATGACGCCAACAGAAAGCATTTCAAAAACTCTTGCCTCTCCGACATATGGGTAGAAGTACACATAAAAAATGCTTTTGTTCTGTGCTTCTTTGCACAGAAAACAACTGATTTTCTTTACAACATGGAAGCACTGCTATGTTTGTAAGTGCCTTATTGTTCAGCTACACACTCACAGATGCGAACAGCTACGACCTCAACAGTACAAAAAGTAGTTTTAGAATGAGTGATGATATCATAAATATCGTTACCTGGAGAAGTAAAGCCACTGTCATACAATAAATAGTTTGCTTAAGATAGTGAAAAAGTCAAGGTTAGAAAAAAAGTTAAGTACGTATATTCTTTGAAAACACCACAAGATGATAGAGTTTGGAATTTCAACAAAGCAATGAAAAACTATTTTTTTACTGAAAAAATGTAGAACGTTTGAAATAATTATGGAGTAAATATGCAGTTCCTGATTTCACATACTGTTTCTGTAGTCTTTCTACATACTCTTGACCCTCATTTCTGGTGCTTTCCCCATCAAGCTACTCTGATTGCTGTACATTTATTTTCTTTATATGCACAAAGAGAGAATCAAACTCTGCTTTTCCATTCCATCTGCAGTATGGAGGGAAAAAAAGGGAACACACCTACTGCAAAAATGTCTTCCAAAAGACAATATATATATATCCTCAGTGAACAGGAATGCCAAGCTGTGGATTATTTCAGACTTCCAAAAAACAAAGAGCTGTTACATCCGCAAAACTCTTATTAATTAATTCTATATTAGGTGATATCTTCCTCTGTATAATTTCTTCTGATATTAATTGGGAGGGATGAAAATAGTTCACTGGAGCTGAAAGCTGTAACAGTACTAAAACTCTTATGGAGAGTATGATTAATTTGCTTGCTTGGTTGTTTGTCTGACAGTGCTTCTGCAAATAAAGTTCACTCACTGAATGATCTTTAAACAGCATATTCTATTCTGAGCTGTAGGAAAAATAACTGCAGTGCATCTACGTGATATTCTAAATCACTTGTTACTCTTTTGCTCTTCCAAAATAATATTGTGAAGATAGAAATAAACGTGTGATTTTCTGATGTAGTATTTGTCAGCTGTGTAAACTCAGCTAGAGAAAATTTTAAGTTAGCCACTCAATTACTTACTCAATTACAGAGTTTGATTAGAGAAAAAACATTACGTGGGAAAGTTCAAGGAGAGATAATTAATTTACCAGCTTCCTTTTATCCTGTACTTCCAAATATCTTTCACACATTTTTGGTTTTGAAGTCTTTGAAGCTAATTTGCTGAGAAATTGGTAAGACTGAGGAAAGAAAACAGTTCAGCTACTGTCCAATGGCTCTTATTTCAGGTGAAAAAAAGTTAATTCATTCTCAAGAAATGGAAAAGAACGCACTACCACATACTGTCAAGAAATGCAAAGATCACTGTTTCAAAAGGAATTCATTCATATTTTTGTGAGCTACTTACAAATTAATGCTAAAGCATTTTTCTAGGTAAAAGAAGTGCATGTATTTTTAATTGTTTAGTCATTTTATTTGCTATACATTGCTATATTTGTTATACAATTTTTAAATATTGAAATGTAGTATGACAATACAATCAGAATATTGATGATCTGGAGTACTAACTCACTGCCTCTGCAGTATTTAACACTTTAAGGAATGTTTTGGTTCTGAGTCCAGAATGCCGTTTGTCTCTTTAGTGGCTTGTATTCTTACTGTGTGGAATTCAGATTTGTAAGAAACAAACTTGCTTATTTACAGAGTTTCCATCACATGTTTCACAAGTGACAGCTTTTTCTTTACATCTCCTGTAAAAGAGAATACATTTGTTTTCCTTTCACACCTTCTTTTTTCCTGTCATTTTCCCTTTCCCTGCATCATCGTACTCTTGCTTTTCACTGGAGGCAAAAAGCACCACACGACATATGAAAAGAGCCCTGTACCATCATGACAAGGACATGTTTCCGCAGGTTTCTTTAAAAGGTCACTATCACCACAACATCTGTTGATAATACAGAATACCAAGTACACTGCTTTTGACACCTCTGTTGGATAACTCAGAGGAGTACCAGTATTCACAACACCCATTTAACACTAGCCCTCTCCACAGATGAAAGTCATGTAATGAATGCAACAAAAGCGACAAACTAATCATACTTTTACAGTGGTGACTATGCTTTTACAAGTACAAATAAAAAACAGAGAATATAACAATTCCAGTGAATAGGAATATAAAGACATGCTTTCCATGGAAGTGTGGAAAATGCCTTCTGCACCTCAAACTGATGTTAATTGGGCAGTTTCAAGAACCTTATTTGCATATGTCCTTGCTTCATAAAATCGTTACCAAGGAGAAGTTTCTGAGCTAAAGTTTTTTAAGCAGGTAATTAAGCATTTTAATAAGGTAACACCTACCACCAAACACAGTTCTTTCTCAAAGAGGTAATGTGCTAATGTTTCCATGTTCTTCCTAGAGTCATCATGACCTCTATCTTTCTATAAACATCTGTACTTGTCACTATTGCAAAATTTTCATGTGGTATCATGGAATAAAACCCATATTATTTAGACTTGGTTCAGGACAACTCCTGGACTATTAAGACACACGTTCTGAAAATTGTTACAAGCCTATTTGATATCACAATTTATGACTGACTTGTGTTTTGGCTTAACAGCATTTGTATAGAGGTATTGTGAAACCTGTAATTGTTGGTAGTTTTTACACCTTACAATGTTATTATGAGTCCCACACGCTATCTTTTCAGTACAGTGTAGAGCATTTTCCTCCTTTCATGGTCAGTGATTCTCATTTTGAATGACAATGATATTTAATGAGAAAAAGAAATGATGCTCAACTTCTGCAACTACAACCAGAAAGACAAAGCTTTCTACTTTCCTAGAAAATCATATATATATATACAGAGAGAGATTTTAAATATTCTTAATTGTTCCTGTGTTCTTGTCTTATATTGTTCTTGGGTTGAATCCATTAAATGTCTGTTTCTAAAATCAGCTGTAGTCTTATCTGTGTACATTGGGACATATAAGAAGAATCTACAAACATGAATCAGGTATTCATACATGATGTAAAATATATATGCCCAACATATTGTCATGGTTTTATGATTTTTTGTTATCGGTATTCTACATCATAACATCATGTAGAGTTAAAGAGTTAATGCTCCACTTCTGTGGATTGTCCATATTTCCAGGTACCTGGTCCTCAGAAAATAAGAACTACATATCCCAGAAGACTTTCACTGTTCCGTTTCCATTTTCTGTTTAAAGGGAAAGAGAAAACCGTTTGCAAGTCATGAGACAGTCTCCTTCTTCTACTGCTTGTCTCTGCTGTGTGTGCTCCCTAGCCATCTAGCCTTCAGCATTAGTGTAAGGCCCACCATTTTGGATGCTCTCTCTCTCTTTGATAGCCTCAGTTGCAATTATATTGTATTATATAGTGTTAACATGTATTCTGATATAATATTCAGTAAATTAGTTTTCTCCCTTAGCTCAATGCTGCTGTTTTGTTTTTAGGCCCATCTCCCTACCCTTTCCCCTTTCCCCCTCTCCCCGGGCATGGATCCATGGGTCCCCCCACTCCATTAGTCAGAGAACCAGGCCAAAAATGGCCCATAAACCATTGGCAAATATTATGAGAAATATTTTTTTTATATATAAAAACTCCCTTCTGTGTTCAAAAACATGGAAGGTGTGCTGAAGAACTGTAGCTTCAGATATATGAATTTTTAAAAATTAAATAAAAACTTATCCTCTAAGTTCTACAAATATATGTTCCTTAGTATCCAGTGTAAAGTCACACATACTTGATATTCAAACTTCTTTCATTTGTCTGCAGGACAGATGTATCTAATGTAAATTATATTGAACTTAGCATTAAAAAAGTGAGTTCAGAAATAATTTCCACAATTGCACTTTAATTACTTTTAACGGCAAGTATTTCAACAAATCATATCAGAATCTAATTGATTTACTAAAACAAACAGTATTATATTCTGCACATTACATCTGAGAGGAAAATTATGTTTATCATGATGCACTGTCCTATCCATGATATCTAACTCCTAATTAAGAAACATTAGGGTTTACTTTCTTTACATGTAAGGGATTGCAGACTTGCTGCTCCATTCATCGCTATCACTGAATTGTTAAAATCTGACCTTTCTCCAGCACCAGTTTTCCAAGTACACGAAATGCCACAAACAGACTATTCAACCTTTGAGGCAGTATCTTTCTCTCCTTGGTGTCTGCTATGTCTATGCTGACATATCAATACAGATGCCATTTATCATGAACATTTCAGTGATTTTTCTTCTCAGACATTCTCTGACACATTCTCCCCTCTCAAAAAATGCTCAGGCAGAATAGCATTACCATCTCCAGTGATTCTGACTACCAAGAAACTGGTTGGGTACAAGTAATGTTTTAAAACAGTATGTGTAAAATGATAGGAAAATTAATATAAAAGTTAATTTCAGAACATAATTAGAATTTCAGCATGTAAAATAAATTATTGCTAGCAGTAAAGGGAGGTGCCAAAACAGAGTATCTACACTCTCTTTTTGATACACAGTTATTTCATTAACACATAATAGAGCTCAGTTTAACTTACACTAGGAAGATGTTTCTGGAAGATTAAAAACATTAATTAATTTTCAGGAAAAAAAAAAAAATATATATATATATAGCTTGGTACTTCAAACACCTCCTGAGTATAAGCTTTTACTCAGTCATCCTAAAGTAAGTAAATGTTACTTGCACTGCTAAAACCATATTTATCCTACATAAGGAGTAATCTAGTGGGTTGCTATTGTCCACTAGTACAGTATAGCCCTAACATCAATTAACAATAAGAAAGCAGACTGCTCATTAGTCAGCATGAAAGCAAATTTCATTTTTGTTAGAGTTGAACAATTTTTTTTCTCACAATGGATTGTTTTTAACATTATCCCATTAGCTGGAATTATCTTCCTTCTAATCTTAACAATTTTGTATCTTCACAACTAACAAAAGCCAAGAAAAATGCTGGAAATGTAAATTTCACATTCTCTAATGGAGTGCTCAATAAAATTCTCAATAAAATTCTGCCCCCATCCTCCTTTCATTTAACATTAAAAAAAAAAAAAAAAAAAAAAAAAAAACACGTTTGATTAGGCACAAATATAGACTGTATAGAATTTCATTTGTAAGCATGAGAAGCAAACTGACAGAATAAGTATTCAACATCACAACAGAAACTGGAGAAATGAGGGAAGCTAAATAAGATTGTCTCAAAGCTGCTTCTCAGTAAATGTCAGCGAAACACATTCAACCTGTCATTGGAAAGGTATGTCTAGGAGTCGAATTAACTTCAAAGAAAAAAAACAATACTTAAAATCAGGCACTGATCTATTACATTCCGATAATAGTAGCATTCAAAGAGCTTTATTTCATTTTAAAGTGACTTTTTATCTGGCTTATGACTACTCCAAAAAGCAGCCAAATTAAATTTTTTGCAGATGTTTTGTACCATTTTTTTTTTTGTGCAAAATTAGCTTCAAAACTAAGTGTTCTACTGAGTTCTAATTTTATATCTGTTTTTTCCTTGAAATGGATTAAATTAGAAATGGGAAATGAAGTTGTGCATTTTAAATGTATTTATTTCTATCATTTTAAAAATAAATAAGAATACATATTTTTTTGTTTGTTTTTTAAATCATACTAACTTCTTACCCTTACAAGAATCCTGTTGTCAGTCTGAATCCCACAAATCCTTAAGTTCCGTATGACAGAGAAGTACTTATTTCTCTGAATTGGTTTCAGGATCATTATCATTTTAATTGACAATTATTTTCTTTTAAATTATGAAATGCAGAATATAATACTAGTGGACTTAGGATCGGACCACTAACCCTCATAGATAAAATTAGGGAAAGAATGATTGTTTTAGTAACAAATACTGATTTTAATGATGCTTGTTTTGATTTATAATACCTACAATGAATAATTTATACATAACGAATGACAATACGTAACTACTAGATAGCACCATAAAGGTAGAAAATTGATATTTCAGAAGATTTCAGATTTTCAGGATAGTAGGGCAAAGGAAAAAGGGGGAGGGGGGGGGGGAGGGGAAAGGGGAGGAGGTGAGGACATGGAGTTGGAATAATCTCCTATATCTGCTATTAGATGACCTGGAAAAGAGCATAAAGTTCTTATGTGATAGCTTTATTGCTTCAGAAATACTTGGCATTTCTGGGAACCACTCATACTGACATGGGTGTACAACACCTTGCCATGTCATAACAGCCCTACTCAGAAACTTCTGTAGCCATCTAGGTAGAGATATTACAAAAGGAGAGTTACTCTTTCTTCAGACCAAGGACTAAATTCACACTGAAAGGAAAAGGAACAAAAGGAGAAAATGTGTCCTATTTCAAGGATGAAGGTCTGTCGAGCACAGGGGTGATAATCACTCTGCTGTCAGCAACACCTGCAAACATTATGTAGATGAAATACCACTTAGGCACTAAGTTAATTCACACTGAGTCATGAAGGGAAGGATAAGGTGATTCTCAAAACATTAGAACTCTCAAAACTGTTGCCCTACCAGTTGCTTGTTCAGGTCCAGTGCCCTGTCAGTCAAGCTGAGCTCTGAGCTGCAGTGTCTGCAGGTGCAGAAGATCAAATGGAGTAGTTTTCTGATGTGAAGAGCTCTGAGAATTTTCACAGTGGAATAACTTGCCCCCCACCAAGAAACAGTAGGTTTGTTATATTAACTCCAAGGAGACAACAATCCCACTCTGTAGCTCAGTATATCACACCATTATCTAAGCAACCTTTCCCAATCAAGTACTTTAGAATATTCATATATATGTTTCAGATACTGCCATCTTGCCTCTTTCTTTTGTTCTTCCTTCCTTCATCCTGGACTCTCTTATACAACCTAGCCTGCAAGAACCATCTGTCTCTATGCTCCACAGACAAGACTGCTCCTTAAAGTCCATCTCCAACTGCATTCACATTGAATGCGCTGATATACTATGATTCCAAGGACACATGAAAATGTAAACTTCAGGCTGTAGTGTTCTAAAGTTTTGCAGAATGAAGTAGAGAATTTTGGGAGCATGCCTGGATGAAGAAATGTGCAATGAATGGAAAATTATAGAAAGGGATATGGCAAATAAAATGTATGTTTGTGTATATAGCACACATGCTATCTCAATTAAGTTAAGAAGTACTGCTTAGATGTAAAAATGTTTTAGAAAATTAAACTTCAATTTTACCTTTAATTTTGAATGGAGAATTATGGTAATTTTCACAATTCTACATATTTTTCTAATACAAAGAAGAAAGTTTCTGTCAGTCAGCTTAAAGCACAAGATATGGCTGTGATAAATTTGCAGAAAGACATTAAGGACACTCAGCATATGAATTCATATGATACTTTTTTTCCTTCTTGGAAGAGGTGCTTTCAGTATCATTCAGAAAATTAGTGTTTGATGATAATTCTTGCTTGTGAAGTTCTCAAAATGCTCAATGTGAAGCCTTGCGAAAGTAGAATTCAATTTATAATAAAAATCCAGAAAACAGTTTCACAGCCCAAAGTACACTGTGATTAGCACAGCTAGTTGCAGGCTAATAGTGTGCCTTATGGTACTAATGTTATGAACTTGTGTTACAGTAATAATGTTATGAGTTTACCTCTGTCCATGTATTTTACTGTTTACATTGCACAAACACCTCATGCTATGCTTTGTGAGTTTAATATTTTTTCTTCTAATTTAAAATAATTATTTTTCAAGTTTCATTCAGTCTTAAAAGATGTTCTTGGAGAAAATGAAAGCCTGTGCAACAGAAACAGAACATTACCTAACAATAAAACAGTATATTTACTTACAACAAATACAGATGTTCCATACCCACATTTAACTAGCAGCAAGCATGCCTTATGTGTATGAATTCATCCAAAGAAACATTTTGAGCAAATTTTCAATTTCAGTTCAATTCAGTAACCAACAGAAGAGTTTTGACAAAGTAGTCTGGTCACAAAGGTGTTCTTGCCACTACTCCATTCAACTGCCTCTAGTAATAATAATTACGCTAATTTTTTTTTTAAATATTATCCGACTGTTTAACAGCCAGAAATGGGAAAGTTCACCTTTTGCACTGTTAAAAATTCAACTTTTTATTGTAATAATCTCTAAAACTTACAGTTTATAAATCCTACACAGCACTATCCTTCTCTTATCCAACCTAAAGTGCTCCCTTCACTCGTTCACTTTTATAGACAATAAAAAAATTATTCTCCACTTCATGGTTGAGGAAATTATTATTATTTTCAAAGCTATGCTTCTCTACCTACTGCAAAAGAGGAAGAAAGGTGATATAAAACCTGAGCTGATGAGGTAACTGGACCTGATTTTTGAAGGAAGTGAAGGAATGCTATAGCTGTGTTGTCACACCCAAAATTACTACCCGCATACTAACCAAGATTGCATTTTTCTTCCTAAAACTTTAAGAAGACAGGTCACTCTCTGCATGAGCTGTATGGACTGTACTGCACCAGCACTCTCAGAACATTTCATATACACTTAATAACTGTGTACTCAATCACTCTGGCTGGCTGAATATCTTTAGCTAATTAGTTCTGAATACGACTTCAGTTTGTTTCATGATTATTTTAGTTATTTCCCTCCAACATTCCCTCCATGTGCATGTTACTTCAAGATTTAATACAAAAGTAACTCTGACATGTGGACAAGCGCTTTGACAAAAAAAAAAAAAAAAAGAAAGGAAAAAAAAATCAGAGAGGGAAAGAAACTGAATGAATGAGATGATGCAAAAGAATACAGATTAAATGAGACAGAACAGATAAAAATCTGTCAGGAAGGTTTTAGTCATAACTGTTGCCACCATGGGCTACAGGTGGATGGAATGGATGATCTCTTGAGGTTTCTTCCTGACCTATGAAACTGTGGCCTTTTAAAAAACCATTTTAGCTACTTCATGTATAAATCATCTTCTCCTAATCTGTGATCTTGCTTTGATTAAAGATAGGTAAACTAGTTCATTTCCATGAATAAATCAAACTTTAACATTCAAGGTAAGCATTTGTAAAGGGCTGGGAAAAGGTTTCATTTTTATTCAGGGAATTATTATTCCATTACATGCCAGCAACATTTATTTTATCTTATGGGCATGTGTTGACTGCTGAAATGCTATCACAACACATTTTCCTTGATCAAAACAAAATCCACAAAAAACAAACAAAAAAGAACCCACCAAAAAAAAAACAAAAAAACAAAAAAAAACAAAATAACAAGCATCTTGTAAGAGGCTGTAAGAAGGCTGTTCTTGCTCAAATTTCTTAGTAGACATAAGGTTTTACAAACAAGCAGATTTATTCGTTTTCTTACATTTCTTAAAATAGATATTTATATTTATCTTCTCACTAGAATAGGCTTACATACAAAAATAATGCAATCATATCAGTAATTCTTTCTTAGTTGTCAGAGCTTTTATCATGTGTTAATTATTCTTCTGTCTGAATAATATATAAACAGGCCAATATTATGTTTTATTCTGCACAAATTTGATGTACTACACAAGTTTATTAAAATAATTTCTTCACATTTAGAAACATGAGGGGATTTATTGGAGTTCTATAAATGGAGGAATGCTGAAAGAAAAGAACGTGTTTTGAACTTACAAGGGTGCATACACACTCGTTATATATTCCCTCTTATCTGTGGTCCATTATTCAAACAAAGTGGTGAGACCTCAAATACATGGAGATCCTCATTTGTAAAGGAGTTCTATCTTTCCTCACTTTGCCATCCTTTTATACTCTTCATGTTTCCAGCTCTGGCTGCCAATCTCATCAAGTTTTCTTATTCATACTCTCACCTTTTCCTTTTTCCACATTTTCCCTGTCTTTAACTCACCACTCCTCCAGTCATGTCCCTTCTTGCTGTCCTGAGTCATGAGTGACTGGATCAGTACTGGAGCAGGCAAGAAAATCACTACTGTCAGAGCACACCTGCAGTGCACCCTGCACACCTGCACTGCCCTCCTCTGTTTTACAGCTTGGCTCTGGATGCTGTCTCTCTCCACCATCCACCCTGCCTTCAAAATACAATCCAGTGCTTCAATGAAGAGTCCAACCCTCCTTTTTACATGGAAAAAAAAAAAAACAAACTGATAGTTTAACTTATTTTAGCTTGGTAAGTATTTGTGAAATCAAAATGAACAAACAAAAAACAGCTGTAAGGGAGCAGCTCAAATATAAAAATATCAACTCAAAGAGTAAAGTATGTCTATAGAAGATATTCAGATCCAATGCAAAAAACCTGTAAAAATATTCTTGACATCTTTGAACAAATGGAAAAATAAAGTGGAAATGTGAAATATACAATATTACTGGTCAGTATCATAGTACTGGTCTGCTTGCTATTTACTTCTAATTTCTCAAACAGGAAAATAAATGCTATTCTTTTATGAACATTTTATTTAACAAACATATAGTTAAATTTTCAGTTGAACTGGGAATCATTTCTTCTCCCTCATCAGCAGGTTTATACATATGCAGAAACAGATGTCTTTGGCACTCAGTTTCCGTCTTGTCAGTAAAATAAATTTACTATCATAGGCCTTCAAACAAAACACTCACTGCTCAACTAACCAGTGTACATCATGGTTAATTAATTAATCAATTAATTATTCAATCTGTTTCTCTTGTACATCTCACACACAGGAATAATCGAGACACAGTCACACAGTTTCTCAATCAAACTCTGGAGAAGAACTGTCCCTTTACACAATGTCCAAGCAGATAGATGATTCAGATTCTTTTACACATTATTTTATCCAGGCCCTGCCACCTCCACATAACAAAAACTTTTCAAAGGCCAACTGCAAATGTAGCATCTGCTTGTTAGCAGGATGTTAACAAGCATTAATGTAATGCCTAGAGGCCTTTCTGAAGGAAGAGGGTCTGCAAAACTCCCTGAAAGTACATACATTGATTTTGATGAATCCAAAGCTTTTGTTTCATTTCATTTTTCAAAGCTGCATCTAATAATTCATATTCACAACTGTTTTGCTTTAACTCGAAAAGCAACAAGCAAAGTTACCTACATACCTAGATACAGTAATTGCACAGGAATTGTAAAAAGTGTTCTGCATTCTGATATGAATCATCCATTTTAGGATTATGGCAAGCATTTTATTTAGCTTCATAATTTAGACATGTCTCATATAACTCATGTAAAAGCCCCAAAATTATCTATATACCCCAAAATATCTACATGTTGCAAGAAGGATAGAACTGAAAAGATGACCCAAATCAGCTTTCAACAAATAATGAAATATCCTTAATTGTAACCAAACAAGTTCACTGTAACAACTGTACTCTGGTTCCTGTGTACAGACACCAACTGAACAGCAGACACTTGGGTAAGTTCTTCTAATATTTGCACTTTCTGCTCCACACATGATATTTTTCCAATGCCTACCAGAAGAGAAAGCACGTTCCTCATATGTCATCACATAACCATACACCTTATTAGACAAGGCTGATTCATGATTTCTCCTCTGGAAAAACTTCACAGACAAAACTTATAACCAGGTTCTGTTAGAAACTCTTCAGAAGGTGCATCAAACAAACAACTAAGACACAGATCTCAAGATACAAGTATGTTGTAAAAAACTCTCCTTGATTCTCTACGGATGAAGATGGATCTCTAAATACAATTCAGAGAATAAATCCAGTGTTTCACATCCTACATTAGCTGAGAAGCCAGTCTGTGAAATTTAGATTATCTCCATGTTAGCATGGTTTGCTGGAGTTACGCAGAAACTCAGTGTAAACACACAAAACTCATAAATATGTTAATACGCTACTAGATATTATTAATTACCATATGAGATGCTATTCTTACTGTTTAGTAGGCTGCAGACCTTCAACTCTTCCATCTTTCTGTTCTGCTGAAGCAAGACAGCAGAGATGCATATTGCTCTCTGTGCAATACCTAAACATAGAAGAAGACAAGGAGATGGGAGGAACAGAGTCCTCTCTTACACAGCCCAACTACTTGTTAATTATGGGCTTCAGTGGAGTGATGAACATTTCAGAGTGCAACAGAATTGTAGACACAACACAACGACACAAGTAAGACTAAAAGTAACACATGCAATAATGAATTTCTGGAAAATAGGGACTGCAATCTTACAGTGAAATTTTAACTAGCGAAGGGAATTCAGACGAGTAATAAAGACTGAGGAGAAAATATTTCTGCAGAATCTCAACACGCTTGAAGAACAGTTTGTCTCCACTTCTTTAATGGCACTATTGATAGGGGAAGAATGTAGGTGTTGGAAAACACAGTAACCACTGGCTGGAAACAACCAGGCAGGAGGGAATAACATGGGGAAGAAAGAGCATATTAAATGAGAGCTCAAGGTAAAAGAGAATGGCTGACAAACCGGAGCACTGCTGCTCTCCCTTCTATAAACTGATGCAGTGGAAAGATTTCATTTCCTGCATTTACTTGGTTTTCCAAGTTACACAATGCAGATCATTTTTCTTGGGTAAAAAGTACCATCAATTGAAAAAGACTTCAGCTTAACAAACCATTATTGCACCTACAGATGTACTCAGGGCATTACAGTGATGAAAATAGTTACTGAATAGCAGTGAGTTTCAAATTTTCTATTAAAAAAAAGAGAGAGAGAGAAAGAACATTGATTTGCAACAGTTCTAGCAATTTTGAAGAAACCTTCATTTACAAAATTGTTGACTGTGGTAGACAGAGAACTTACACATTCTCCCCGGTGTACCTGTGAGTCTTGACGCTCTTATATCACCTTCCCACCTAGGGATTTTTTCATTATTGTTTGCTACAAAAGGCTGACAGAGCAAAACATTGTTCTCCTCCTGTCCTGGTTTCAGCTGTAACAGAGTTGTTATTTTCTTCATAGTGTCTGGTATGACGCTATGTTTTGGCTTCAGTAGGAAAACAATGTTGATAACACACCAATGTTTCAGTTGATTCTGAGCAGTGCTGTACAGTGCTAAGGACAGTTCAGCTTCTCCTACTGTCATGCCAGTGGGGGCTAAGACGCACAAGAATCTGAAAGGGGATAAAACCAGGACAGCTGACTCAAACTGGCCAAAGGGATATTCCATACCATATGACATCATGTGAAAAACTATAATAGTGAGGAGTGCTGAGCAGGGTTAGGGGGGCAGCTGCTGCTCAGGGACTGGCTGTGCTTTGGGCAGAGGGCGGTGAGCAATTGTGTGTCAATTGTTTTGTAAATAGATATATGTATGTATATATATTTATAATTATCCTCACTATTATTTCTCTTTTCCTTTTCTGTCTTAGTAAATAGATTTTATTTCAACTTACAAGTTCTATGCTTTTTTCCCCATTCTCTTCCCCATTCCAGTGGGAGGGTGGAGCGAGTGAATGGATGTGCTGCCTGTCAGGTTAAACCACAATGCTCCCTTACAAAATAAAATAGAAAATAAATAAATACTAATATGTAGTCTGGAGCACTTCTGAGACATCTAGAAGAATGTCTGTTTACTGTGTCAGTATGTGCCTTGTGAACTACTTAATTTCTCCTGAAATAGCAATGTCAAAAATAAATATTAGCATTAATACTGCTGTACGAAGTCGTGGATCCCACTTTCTTGGACAATATAAACAGTACATACTAATAGATTTCTTCTACTCTATATCAAAATAGTCCAAATGAAAAAGTAGTCATAGAGAAGTTACTGTGTATTACCACCAATACTGTATAATGCTACTTCTTATTTCTCTTCTTGAAAGAACCAGGAACATTACTCTAACCCTCTGATTTGCAAACACGTATATCTCTATGTGCTGCCTAGTCCAGTGATTTGCATCTTTCTGCTACTATGAACTACTGTAGTTAGTACTGGCATCTTTGGTGAAGACAAAGAAGTGGCTATACTTTGAGGAACACCGAATGCTCTAATAAAAAACGTTGCTCTCTGCAGTGGAGAAATTGATACATAATAGATGATTGAGTATAGTTCAAGGTGAAAGTTTAACAGCTAGTTTGTACGAAAGTGGCCACAAATGAAAACAGGTAGAGAATTTTCACCTCTAACAATTTATTTTTTCCCTTATGTATGCTGGAAGTAGAGAGTTCCGGGTCTCTGCTTTGGGTTTCCTACACAGAGCCTCATCAATGGGATCTGATTTTCAAGAAGTATTAAATATGTACCATCTTTAGTCAGAACTAAAAAGGAACAAATAATATCAATGAAAAAAAAAAAATACCACCAATATTTGGAGCTGCTGACTATCCATTAGTCACTTGCAAGACACACACGCGCACGCACACGCACAAATAACCTTTTTTCTTTTTTTTTTCATTTTTTTTACAGAAAACATAGTTAATTATAGAAACAATACTGTAATGAATGTTTGCCTTTTTGCTTGGAAAGAAACATGCCCCATTGATTTCAGACAATACAGAGAAATGTTGAAACTACTTCCACATTAACTTAAGGAGAGGACTTGCCATGCTATTACAGACTTATAGAGGAATAGTTACCTAAGAAGGAAGGATGGACTGGGAATGCCGAATTCATCAGTAACAGCCTCTGACACGACCAAACATGGAGCAATATTTAATATAAGAATAAATGCTTCTGATGGTCAATATTTATTTTATCCAAATTTCAACTGCCTACGTTATGCAGCTCTTATTTCTTAAGTGAATGGATTTTCTATCAAACTGTGGCTTGCTCAACATCTTAGTGTGTTTTTTTATCTGCTGAATTACCTCAATTCATTATTAAGAGACTAATTAGGAGTATTAGTACAATTTCACAGAGAACTGCGTTATTTTCCATAGTCTGTTTCTGTTTTGGTTTTATTTCTATTGTGGATGGATGACTTCTACTGCTTTTAAGAAGGAAGCGAAATATAGTGAAATTCATTCCTGATTCACACATTCCTCACACTACTCATGACTGCCTGTCCACTACCAAGCTCACTTTTTTTCATCTCTTTTCAGTCAGAAGAGCTCTCCTACACTCAGATGTTCCCTGTACAACTTCCAAGAAAGTAAAAGAGTCTCTTCCTATGAAAAATCCTCTATTCAATACAAACAGAAAGAACAGCTGCAAATAATCCTAGAATATGGATTAAATTGTTCCTCATGCAGAAACTCATGTTCTATTTTTTTGATCAATCTTGCAGCACATCTTTTTTTGTTGTTGTTGTAAAACTGAGGAAAAGGAGAAGAAAATGAGAAGTGTTCTTTGTGTTTGAGGTGCAGGTATGTTCTGGATTGAAACAGTAAACATGTTTGGTCCTGTTATTTTTTCTTTTCTAATAACTCCTAATATTCAGATTGCTCATTGGATTGTTCCTAAGCACAGAGCTGATGGAAGTTTTTCAAGGAACTAACTGTGAGGTCATATTAGAAGCAACTGACAACTCAGTTAAAACAGTTGCAGCTCATGTCTTATATATATTTTATTGTATTGAATTTCACTCAGTCTAGGAAAACTCTTTTTTGCTGCAATTCTCTATGGCTAGTGTTTCCAATTTTCTCAGTGGATTTTATAATTAATGCAAATTTTCACATGACTGATCACTGTTTTACCTTAATATATACTTTTAATATTAAATGGCATTGGTTTTCCCCACATACAAGTTTTATATTACTATTAATAATACTGAGATCACTGCACCTTTCGTTACTTGGATATCTACATATCAAGATAGTTCTAGATGAGAATTTATGTACTAGAGTTACTGCTTTCAGCACTTTTTCTTGGATCACTGCATCAAGTACATGTGATAATTACTGTTCACCTGCTGATTTGCTCCACAGCCTTTTGCACTGATACCTCAGTTTGATACTCTACCCTTAATGCATTCTGTATCAAATGACTGTGCTGTGTTTCCTAAGCTTTCCAGCAGTAATTTTTTAAATCTCTTTTTCACCTTTCTTTGTTCTCTTTACACCTTTTATAATCATCTTTTGGCAGAACAATATCTGACAATGTTCCTCATCCTGACATTTCCAAAGAAGGATGTTTTTTTGTTTGTTTGTTTGTTTGTTTTTTAATTGCAAGCACTTCCAAAAATCTCTTCAATGTGTGTTTATGTGATTTACAATAAATCTAAAATATTTTTTACCTTCTTCTATTTCTCTCATTTGGTAACAACCACAATTTAATTCTGCTTTCCCTCCTCCCATTCCAACTTCTTTACTTCTTTTGCATTATTCTGGCAGAACATGTGCATTTGTTTTAAGCATTACTTAAGATCAAGTCCAGCTTTGTGGAGATTTCATGACTAGCTTGCTTATTAAACAGTCATTTCTTATGGCTAAACATTGTGTAGACTGTGGCTGTATCTCAATGTAGTTGAGCATAATCTTAATATCACTTCATCACTTTCTTTCCATACAAAGGTGTTTGTGATCTTTTCATTGTTATTTAAAACAACAACCATACAAGTTGCAGCTAATAAGCTTCTGCTAAGAACTACTTAAATGAAAGTTAATTGCTTGTCAAGAACTAAAGTTAATCCTGAAAAGCAAAGGAAAAAGAAAAAATATATATATATATTTTATGTCTACAGACTGGCAGTTTCCAGTATAATTATAAAATTGCTTGTGTATTTTAGAAAATAAATGTTTACAGAGGTGATTGATTTGGAAATTGATGAGTGTGATTTAAGTTTCACAGACTACGTTCTATGATGAGTTTCAAAAGGACAAGAGGGAAGTTTAAACCTTACAAGGCCCAGTGGGCAAGGGTGGGCGCTTCGGGAGAGCCTGGTGATGGGAGGGCGCAATGCTCCCTCTCCCCCAGCAGCTGCAACAGGGGGAGAAATAGCCAGGCCTGCACCCGGGGGAGAGGTGGAGGAGGGACTACAAGTGCAACCAGCACAGAGATGAGTGATAGCGACAGGACTAGAAGTAATAGCCTCAAATTGTGCCAAGGGAGGTTCAAGTTGGATATTAGGAAAAATTTCTTAACAGAAAGAGTGGTGATGGATTGGAACAGGCTGTCCATGGAGGTGGTGGTGTCACCATCCATGGAGGTGTTCAAGAAATGTGTAGGTGTGGTACTAGGGGACGTGATTTAGTGGACTTGGTAGAGATGGACTGATGGTTGGATGAGATCTTAGTGGACTTTTCCAACTCTGATTATTCTGTGATTCTATTCTATGATTTTATGATGCTCTGGCAGTGCAGGGCAGGAGGCCATGCTGGAGTGGGGCTTCCTCTCAGCCGCTGGGAAGGCTCAGCTGAAGCAGGGCATGGTGTGAGGAGGGGGAAGGTAGCAGAAAGGGGCTGTCAAGCACTGAAACCCATTCCTCAGTCCTGTACTGCTCAGGGTTGGGAGGTGAAGGGGTCAACAATGCAGGGGTGAGGCTGGGCCCAGGAAGATGTGTGGGAGGTATTTTAATATTTTTCTCTTACATAACCTGTTTTGTAATAGATTGATGAGGATGCATTATCCTTAAGATGCATTGCAAGGTGAAATTCCATTTAAAACAACACAGTGCAAATCCTCGCTCAGTTATCTTCCATGAACAGGAAGGAACCTGTTCATGAGACAAGTTGTCTTTATTCCAGTAAAGCTACATAAAAAGGTCACAACTTGGTAAGTTTTGTAAATGTAATTATTACAGCAAGGTAAAGTAGTACTAAGCCAAGCTTCCAAAAATCTGCATGGCAGTCATGAGTTTGGGTGATCAGTAAATAACTTCTGAGTTCCACACCAAAATACATTTCTCTAAAGAAATATGAACTGTTTTAGAAGTAGTGTTTCAGCAGTCAAGCATGTGTGTGTGTGCATCAGACCAGATATGTTTGAGCGAATACATGGCTGTTTGTTCCACTGGTGCCTGTGGTTTTGGAGCACTGGGTGTTGTCAACCAGATAAAACAGACAAGGAACTGTGATTACTCATAAAAAACATGAAAAGAAAAAAAAGAAAAAAAAAAAAAGGAAAAAAAAAGGCTAACAGAGAAATCTATTATAATCTAACCTCATTGTAAGCAGTTGAAGCAAGGGAAACTCAGCATGTTACTAAACATGGAAAATCTGTAAAGGAGGCCAAACTAGCAGGGAAAGCTTTCACTTAAATTCACCGCTGACCACACTACGTATGCTTAAGATTTTGCATACTCACAGTACTTTCTGCCTTGAGACTTTCTTCATTTATTTTTTATTACAAAGTTTTATTACAAATTACAAGTACTAGATAGTTTACATAGTATACAGTGCAAATTAATCTAAATATTGCATTGAAGCACAATTTTAAGCATCTGTCTAGTGTTCACTTCAGATACAAATTCAGTCACTTCATCTTCTAACTCCAAGGAATTCATCTTCCTTCGACTGCACATAATATTACTACATTTTAGTAGCAAATTTTAAAGCAAAAAAAGGTTTGTCAAAATCCTCTCTGTATAGCAACTGCTATGGACTAATTCCTTTATAAAGTGAAATTAATCTCGTACTATTCCCAACCTAAATTCTTTGATTTTTTTTACTTGTACAAAGTGTGTGTGCCACAATATTGAGGTTATCTAGACTGTAGATATTTCCTAATTTTATAACACTTCAAGTATCTAGTTTGAAGAAATTCTATAGCAATCTCTAGAACTGCTTGAAATGTTAGAGAATGTCAATAAAGTAATTAGCATTATTGAGGCTTTGTATCAAGAATCAAGAATCAAGTTTTATTGGAGATGTTGATTTTTCATGTCTACATAAAACTCCAATCTTTAAGATTCTCTTCATTCTCATCTTGATCCTTTCCAGTGATTTATTTAGCAGAAAAGTGTAGATATTTAAAATATAATCATCATATTCCTCATCACCACTATCTAGGTGATTTTGATTTTGCCAGTATATTACTTTGTTTATTTTATCCACTGGCCTGTTAGAAAAAAAATATATGTTTATTACATAAAAATGTATTGTGCAGTTAATCAACAGAATTACCTAGTAATATGTAAAGAAGCATCCAACCTAAAACAACAAACAACCTCAGTAATGTACAATTCTGCCCAAATTTTATAGACAATATATTAAAATGACTGAAGAGTCTAAATAGCTCAAGCAGGAATAAGGCTAGTTTACCTTGCTAAATCTGCTGCTAAGTTTTCTAATTAATTTATCCAAGAAAACATAACTACCCACCTACTTTCAACTCACAATTTAAATATTTTAAACCATCCAAGAAAAAAGAATAAATATTGGACATTTTGATTATTGAAACATCTCAAAATTTTTCACCACTAATTTCATATCCTACTCCACTCTGGCACTCTGCTGTTTTACTCTCCAATTTAGGCAGATTCTAAATGCATTTACCCCTATATACAGGGATGAGAACCCTGTAATATTCTTGTACTTGAGGGAGAGTTGTCCTACCACAGAACACTTGCGGTGATTTTCTGAATTTGGAAAATTGGAAAGGAATTTTCACATTTCCTTTCCAAAAAAATACTCTTATCAAGAAAACAAAAAATTAATGATGAAGGATAAGATCTCAGATGACTTACTTGGGAATAATGTGAATGCTAATTGATTTAGAACTTTCAGAGGGCAATTAATGTCACACATGGACAGAGCTAACTACAATTCCATTTTCGGAGTGAATTGCTCATCTAAAATCTTCAATTGATATAGCATTGTTTCTATCTACAGTCCAAAAATGTAGTCCTATTGAAGTGATGGTTGAAAATTCAGTAGAAGTTTGGAAAAAAATCTATATATACAGAAAAAAAAAGCTAAGAGAAATATTTTATACTGAATTAATTTGTATTAAGAACATATATGTCTAAGGCTGCAGCAATGGTCTGTAATGGTCACTGGTCTGTAATGAAAAATGGTTTGTGTCTACATATCCAATAACTTTAACTACCTGTTTTAGGCAAACAGAAATGGAGAAGTAAAGAAAGCAAACAGAACTCCTCATTAAAAAAAAAAAAAAAAAAAAAAGAATATAGGGTGTCATAATCTAAACAGTGGTCCAGGAGGTAATATTCTTTATATACACTGGTATGTGTGGAATTAGTTACAACTAGTCAAATCCTGACATTACAAGACATTTTTAGTTTCCATGTAAAGCATTCTTTATCTTGGGAAGAATTCAGTCTTGTACAAAGTATTTATTCTTCTTGAGTGCGTCTATTTAAAAGAGAAACAGCAGTTCAATCTAAAACATGATGGTTTCATCACTACAGTAGTTCAGTGTATAGAATGTTTCAAAATCTCAGCTGCTGGTGTGAACATATGAGTGTGTGAAACTCGCAAAATGGTAAAGTAGAAAAAAAGTAAAGAAGAAAAAGCAGTGGTCACATTGTGTACAGACTTTTTGAGACCATAAAGAGTCTCAAAGAATATTAGATCACCTCAACAAAGTTACTCTGAACCATTAATTGAGGCAAACATCTCCACACAGTGCACTGATGTTCCACAAGACTGACAAACTGTATAAAGCTTCCTCACAAAACGAGCATTATTTTGACATATTAGATCCTGTGTTGCTGTTTTGACATAAAGGACGAAGTTTCTTCCTGGTGCCATTCCACATCAACTTAAATGAAGTTAAACCAGGTAAATACTATATCCCATTTCTTTGGTCTGAGAGTGAACTTCAGTGTGTTTATGCTTTTTTGTTTGTTTGGTCTGTCAAGTCAAAATCCCTTGTCAGTTGGTATATAGCCATTTTCTGTCTCAGGATTGCAATGCAAGAACTCACTAGGAGAAAGTCGGATTGATCAGGCTGATGAAAGCACTTACTTCTTTTGATTTTTCCCTAAATAACTAAATAAATTATTGAAAATAATAAATAAAAACTAAATGTCCACAGCATTCTATGACTGGTAGAACTTGAATAAAGGCCCTTATCCTCTCAAAAACAAAATATTTGGTGAATAAAGAATAAAGACAGTGTTACTATCAGCATGGATGCAACACAGGAGACTGTCTATCATCAGAAATCAAGAAAAAGCAAGTGCACTTGTGTATTTTTAGTATGAAAAGATTTGGGGTGGCAAGTCCTTAGCCAGCTTTTTGTAAAAATAAGCAGAAAATGAGGCAGCTGATATCATGTAGG
Organism: Phasianus colchicus; assembly: GCF_987193195.1. Lineage (NCBI taxonomy): Eukaryota > Metazoa > Chordata > Aves > Galliformes > Phasianidae > Phasianus > Phasianus colchicus. The sequence goes on along the minus strand of NC_143438.1, from coordinate 21,256,826 downwards.
ATATATAATGTCACATATTATTAACTTCAGGTTATATAATAGCTGTACAATGGAGAGGGGCCACTTCCTCAGTTTCTTGGTAAACCTGCCCCTTGAGCAACAGTAGGAGATAGAGACAGAGACAGAAAAAAAGAAAGACACTGCCCTGTCTGACCAGTGTCAGCTTCCCATCAACTTAAATAGCATTGAATCAAGATGTTATTTATCAATATTCATGGTGACATTAATGAGGACCTGAGTATGCAGGGAGCAGAAAGCAATAAACATGGTTACAAAGTCCACTAAAACCAGGAGACACACACAGGAGAGAAACTGTAAAAGGGGTATGTGTGTGATACAAAGTAAAAAAGGATCTATTAAAGTACATAGCTCTACTTATCCAGTACCAACATCTATAATCTCAGTCTCACAGATTCCTCTGGAGAGGTCCTCCAGAAGAGGCTGGAGACATCTCTCAGCCTTAAAATGAATTAAAATAGTTAAAATGTTTCCTTAAATATTAACTCTATTGATTCAATCTTGATCTTCCTTACTTCAAAGAATCTCTAGAAGAATTAAAAAGAAGCACAAAGAAAAATCTTTTTCATGCCAAACACATTATATTTGTAATTTAAAAGCTTGCTGAGCCTTAACTCCATTCCTTTTCATTATGCTTTCTTTTCTACTTAAGTAAATTCGAATGTAAAATTTTAAAGAAGCAAAGTCCATAAAAGAACAGAAAAATGTTCATTTGCACATTTATGTTTTCATTGCTACCATGCTTTTACTAGACAAAGGAAAATTATTTTGCCTAAATTTGTAAAAGGAGCAACTTAAATGGTAGAAAATTGGATGCACATTGTTCTGGATGCTGTTTATGCCCCTCATACTCATTTTACAAAGGGATGACAATGGTTAGCAAACTATGTGCAAAATCTTTAGACTACAGCATTTAAACTTACCTTTTATTTTCTCTAAAGTAAAATAAAACCACTTTTTAAATTAGACTAAATTTTGGAACTGTTCGCTAGTTTTTAAAATGATGAAACATCTCATATTCTTTATTTTACTTAAACCTCTGCCATTGAATGAAGCCTTTTTAATTGTAAAACTCAGCTTTTGTTTCTTCCTTAGCATTTATTCTGAAGGATAGATTTTTCCCTTCCTGTCATTAAATCTGAGATGTGAAATTGTCTTGATATGATCAGAGAAGACTAGATTCACTTTCCTGTACTAGAGCTAATTTCTTGCAATGACACATCTTCATTTCAACTTGAAAAGGAATTCTGAATGACAAGTTTGTTATGCAGTATTTCTGTTTTCAAGACTAAAATAACAAATTGATAGATAGATAATAGACTAATAGTTACATTTTCCTCTTCTCTTTCCTGTATTCACACTCATTTCCATCTGTTCCATACTTCCTTACACAGCCCATCAAAACAAAATATTTTTGTATCACAGGTAAAAGAACTGAATAAACTAAGAATCACTCTCTCTATTCCCCAAATTCGGGAAGAAGAGTTGTTAAAAAGCTATGCACAGTTGAATACCTGAAAAGCCATCCCTGCCCTGCAGGGTATATTTGAAGTGGATTTAGAGGTATATATTTAGTATTTCAAAGATCCAAAAGGTCTACAGAGAAATCAAGTGTCAGTCTTATTCATTACATTCGTGTGCTATTCCCTCTAATAGCATGAATCACTCAGATTCTAACCAACATCGATCTCCTCTTTTACACTACACATTTATTTCTCTCCTAAAGTCAAAAAACACAGTGAATGTGTAGTTATGACCTGCTTCCAGTGTAACTTTTAAGTAATATCACAAGGACTAGACAGCTACTCTGGAGACAATGACATTCAAAATGAAAAAGAATGTTAAAGACTGAAAGATATACTCTCTTCTTCTTTTCTCTCCTAAAATCTTCTGCTCTCCAATTCCTGACATATGAATTATTAAACATGGAAACATGGAAGAAATGCCAACGAAATGCAACTTGGAGGAGAAATGTTAGTCTGCAGCATTACATCACAAGTTATTCTAAGTTTCCTCGGGAGGTCTTCATTCCCCTGAATGGGGATGGTACCTGACCACCCATCAGCTCACAGTGCTCTTCCTAGTCCCTTTTTCAGTACTCACAGTCATGTTTTAATTAGCATAGTTTTCATCTGGGAATGCAAAGTCTCACATTTTCTCTTGTAGCTGGAAGCTCAGTTCTGTGGATTCAACTGCTTGGGACAAAGGCATTTGTTCCTGCTTAATGGAATTTCTTCATTGCACACATGCACATACACACAGAGATAAGCAGTCTGTCTGAATACCGTTAGACATTGATCTTGGGTAGTTTTCAAGAAAGACTCCCCAAATAATTCATGACTGTAGAAAAAAAGTCACTGTGGTTTTAACTTCTTTACAGATATCTTTTAAAATACTAAACTGCTTTTGGAATTGTTTTTCAGGGGAAGCAAGCTATGAAACACTGAAAACTGATCCCAAATAAAACAACAGAGAACCTGCTCAAAAATGCCAGTACCATGGAAAATATTTAAAATCTACAAAAGGTTTGTTTCTTATTTCTATCACAACCTAATTTTTCCAAGATCTGTGTTTTGCCATGTTCCTTGTTCCTATAAAAGTCTCATAATCATTATTAATACACATTAATTTTATACACATTTCTAGTCTCCAAACTATATTTTCTTACAGAAAAGAAGTCATGATTGAGAAATGGAGATACGTTTGATATTAAAATATAAAGATGACTTGTTGCCCTAACTTTTGGTGTATAACAGATGATAGCAGTAAAATAATCCATAGTCTTGACAGTCATTTCTTGATAAGAATGAGAAACCTTATTATATTCATTGCAGGCCTATCCTATTCTTGTCCTCAGTATGCATTTCCATGACAATGACTGTAATCATTATAACAGCATTGTACATAATGACTCTGCTTTCTGTGATGATGCTTCCAAATTGAGTGTGAAAAATGTGAAAGGACAGATATCAAATGGCAAAACACTCACCAATGAAGCAGAGTAGTCTACAAAATTAATAATTGACAGAATTGATAGGGTGCTGCCACAGAATGGAAGACTGGAATTAAAGGGCAACACTCACATTGCCCTCTTTCATAATCTGAGGGGTTTTTAAAGAAAATCTCTTATTCAATTAGTCAGGTCAAATGAGGCCTTGTGAGGTATGTATAATTAAATGTAACATCAACTAAACATCTATTTTTCAAAATGAAAAGCAACTGATGCACAATGATTACTACTCAAACTTCATCACTAACATAACATCAGTCTCACCTAGTTATTTATTTTTTTCCAAACTAAAAGTAGATGAAATAATGTGACTGATATTTGCAGTAACTCAGATCATCAGAACCATCACAACTTTATTTACCAAATATAGAGTATAGACCTTCTAACTCCCACAAAGCTTCTGCAAAAATGAGTTTATAAATGTTGTGATGTACTCAGTGTAGAAGATGATGTACATCATAGGGAATTCTTACAGGAAAAGGAAGAAAAATATTGGTAAGTAAAGAGGAAGAAATGACTTCAGACAAGGAATGTGGTTCTGACCACAAAGGATTAAACACAATCCTATTCATTGATCTTTTTAAATGTAGCATTAATATAGAGGTCAGAGGATGAAAGAATATTTCCAACATTATCATAGCAACATAAAATTGAAAGGGATCATCCTATAGGTCACCAAATCTGGTGTCTACTCTTTCATGCAATCATGTTTGAGAATGCTATCATAAAGACAAGCACGCTTTACTTTGAAATCCTTTCAGATCCTGTCCACTCTTCCTATTAACAGCCTCTTTGAAAATCTCACTTACTTTCTTATTTCCATCTTAAATTAACTCATTGTGAACTGAACCTAACTTTTTTCAGAAACAAGCTGAATCAACTTAAACAGGTCTCTTTCCCCTGTGGTTTCCTCTGAAGTGTATTTACAAAATATTCTCTGTTATTATTTTTGATGGCAATTATCCAAACATGTTTTACCTTCCATCACCCACTTCCAACCATAATGTTGGATTTTCTGCATGTATCTTCACAGGTAAATTCTTTTCTTTTCTTTTCTTTTCTTTTTTTTTTTTTTAACAAAATTAAAGACAGTAGTAAACATGTTAGCATTATTTTGTACAGCAACTTTAATACTACCTTGTCTCTGTTTTCACTACCCCAGCTTTTGCAGCTTCAAATCATATCTACCTTATTTAATGTATAACAGTAGAATCTATAACTGATCTGATAACCAGATTTTTCTCTTTCTCTGTCCCTTACACTTGATGAATCAACAGTGTACAACTGTTGAAATTCACAATCTTGTTCTACATGAGCATTATTATACTGTGGTCTTGATGTTTACCCTGTATTTCGATGTACCAACATTCTTCATGCCATCTGGCTCTATCCAGATAATCTTTAGATTCTCCTGCATAGCCCCACATTGGCAACACGTTTATGGAATACTTCTTCCGTTCCAAACTCATACATGAAAATGTTAATCAGACTAACGTGGCCTCTGGAGAAATATTCCCTCATCAGCTCACCTACCTCATAAACTTTTAATTCAATGTAACAAAGTATTTCCATTTAAAAATGTCATTCTCCAGTCTACATTTCCTGCACAAATCCTAAAGATTTCCAGTATGCCAAGTACTTGGCATTTTACTAACGCTGGTCTAACAAAATAGGGTATTTTTCTGATTTTTTGTGTTGACAGTATCTTATATGCAAATGCTCCAGTTGCTATTTTGAGTTGAGATGATACTGTTCAAATTTGAAAGCCCTGGCTACCAGACATCTGTGATTTCAGGAGCTACTGGTTTCCTTGGATATTTTGCATATTCTAAAATATAATTCTAAAGATTTTCATCTTCAGGGCAAAATGAAGGCAAAACGAAATACTTCATTTCTCATGCTTTATTCTCATTAACCATCTTTCTTTACTGCTCATATTTAACATATTTCTCCAATTTCATTACGGAAATAAAGATTCTTCTAGGTTACATAATAAGAAATTCTATCATTATGCTGACAGTATTCACGGGGAGAAAACTCCATCTGTCATGTGTCTTGCAATAAAGCTATACAGAATGATTTCTGTGCTTGTTTTTTTTTTAATGTAAATTTAAAACAGGAATTATACAGACAATATTACGCATAATAAACTAGAATTCTGTTGCATAGCTTACAACTGCATCAGCATGAACCTTATGCCTGAAACTCACCATGTAAATAAAAACATATATATAGGGCCTGTTGTTCCTGCAGACTTCTTATGTGTTATAACAAGTAACATACCACCTGCATCTCATTATAAGAATGCCACAGAGAGATCTCCCCTTTGAAGGAGTCCTTTTCCATCTACCCCTACATATTTGAATTAATATGTTCTTGAATCTAGACTGTATTTATTATATTCCCTGAAGTAGAACTGAACCTTATTTTTAAATAGTCCAGAAAAGGATTTAGCACTGACATATTTAAATATTATTCACTTAGGGGTCTACAAAATTTGATGCAAGCCATATTCACTGCATGTACAGCTGAGCTCAGAAGAAATACTCTAACTTCATCGTATTTGCTTTTACTGATATTTCTGCTTATAATAAACAAAGAAAGCATACTTAGGGAACTGGTGAGCTCACTGTGCTTGTATATAACAACCCGAGAGGCACCCACAATTAAAATGAAGTGACATCTAAGGAGATACCTGGTTTTTCTCCATCAGTGCCACGTTTCAGGAGACGGAAAAATAAAAACAAAAGATAATGACCTTACCTTTCCTACATACTGAGGATCTGGTCCCATGTGTTCTTCTAAAACAAAGAACTGATTCCACACCCATCCACGCTTGGGACGATGATGTACTTCTGTTTCACCTTCTACATGCCTGGTTTGATTTCTAGTCACCTTGATGGAGCCATGATGAGCAGCTCCATAACACCTCTGCACAAAACAGAGACAAACTAGGACTGGGCAGATACAAGATGTACTTGTAATTTTCATTGTAGGATAGGGTTCCTGTTCAAGGTTTTCTTTCTCTTGTCTTTTTCAGCTGTAATCCTTTAAAAAGTTCTCGAGATGGAAGGTGAAGCCTGGTTCAGAAATACAGTCCAAAAAGGGTTTTTCTGCTTGTTCATGGTTTAGCTGCCCATTGGGGGAAGCTCAAACTATATTTACATTATGAAAAGCTGACTGGAAAAATTGATATTTCTTCTGAGGTCTTCACCATTGAGCTCCACAGACGACCATTTTCTATCTAATAGGGAAAGAAAAGAAAGCCACTTACTCATCACTAAAACCAGTAATTTTCAGCTTTTTGACCTTAGATTACACTCACAGCTTTATTAACCAGTCTCTCAAAGACTCTCATTGTAGTCTTACAGTCTACAGTCATTCAGTCCTTTCTGTAAAAGTGCTTTCTGATTGTTTTTATTAAAATATCTTAAGAATTAGCATGTTTGCTATGAAGAACATATACTTCATTAAAAATTCGATGACCGGGACAAGTTAAATTGGTGATTACCTGCAGATGAATCACTGATCTGGTCTGGCAGTTAAATAAAATCACTTCTACAGTGTCATTAGACAGATAAGGAATGACAATTCATTTCAGATAAGTTCTCGATCTTCCATACACTGCACAGAGATCCAACACTGTGAAAAATGCCATAGCTACCATGGCTTTCAAGGGAAAGTCTCCAAAATGGGCTTTGAGGTTTCTGAATGAGTATTAGAGCGTACTGAAAGAGACTTTCACTCAAAATGTCCATTTTTTCTCATTGTCCTTTACTTAAATTCTAACCAATACCATACTGGCATTTCATAAAATTAGACAGTATTGATAGAAAATTCAGATATTGCTGTTTAAATGTTTATTTTTATAGAAGGACCTAAGTTCCCAGTGACAAGATTTTCTCTGCTTCAAAAGAAAAATATGATCTTTTTGTACACAATAGTAAAATATGAAAATGTACACAGAAGATGATGTTGTATATAAAGCAAAATACCTAGGAAAAAATAAAATGTTTTCACCTCAGAGGAATAATTACTCTGAGCAAACAGTTTGATCCCTTATCTGAATATATCAAGAATCAATCAAGTTAGGAGACTCCCCCCCAAAAAAAATTAGAACTGCTTTGGCTTTGTTTAGGTATCACGAAGTCATTAAAATTTCTGTAACTTGTCAACAGAAAGAAACAGGTTTGGTTTTTTTTTTCCCCATAATAATGGAAGAGGACTTCAAGACTTTGCTGTGCATTAGAAATACCCATTAGTGACATATTTTCTATTGTAATTACTCATTTTATTACAAAGGGTTATGCTGAAGTAAGGGAAGACCACTAGTTGCCTGTGTCTGGGGAGGAGTTAAAAAAAAGAAACTCAGTACAGTATTTTCTACTGGCGAAAGAAATTTTTAGCGTTCAGTTTTACCCTTCTTTCCATTTCTATATCAGTGCAATCACCCCATCAACCCCTAGAAAGACCAAGTCGCTGATCTCTCAAAAGCCTTGCATCTCATTTCAGAACAGTTTTCATACATCAATAATGTACTGTTACCTTCTTTACATAGAAATGTGACTTAATCGGAATTTTTCACAGCTATATGTTGTATGAAGTCATACAGAGAACAAATCCAGAGATTCCAAGTCACATTTGTTTCTAATTGTAAGTTCCTCCTTGATTTCCTCACCTTTCTACATTTTTTTCTTATTCGTGCTAGAAATCAGTTTTGCCTTGAGGAATGAAGTTTCCTCCTAAAGAGTCCTATATTTGCAGATGAGCTACTTAAATAAATACTTAAGTCATTGTTATATTTCAGGTGTACATTAAATTAAATGGCACCTTACAAAACAGTAAGGCTGCTATTTTATTTATTCAAGTACTATTATTCTTCCTTTTGTTTCCATCTTGGGAAATGCCTGGGAGCCGTTTATAAGACCATCACCAGTGCATAATAATGCAAAAAATTGTATATAAGGTGCATTGAGATTTCTTAAATGGCATATTTAAAATGTATTTAAAAACATTACTACTAAACTTTCCTTCATAAAAACTGTGAATATGATACTAGTGGAAAACTCATACTCTCTAAAAGAATAAATATATATGAGTGCAGAATATAGCAATAAATCAAGATTTACTATACAGATCTTTGTTTCTCACTCCTCTCAGAAGTCATCCACAGAGTAAATTCAAAAACACCAAGATGGATCATTTAAACTGTTATTTACACAATTAAAACAAATAACAATAATTTTTAAAAGTGACAAAATTCAAAGGGCTTCTTCATCTCTTAAATGTCTGCTCTGCCTAGGTGAAACGGTAAGCAGAAGAAAATGAATTAATTGAATTTTCTTTGTTTCAAAAACACTATGTTATTTAATTCCATTCTGAGATTATTAGTTAAAAAACACACCAATTTTTTTTATTATTATTCTCATATCTTTTAAAATTAAACAGAGAGAGAGAGAGAGAGAGAGAGAGAGAGAGAGAGAGAGAGAGAGAGGATGACAATGGAGTCTGTTTCCTGTTATAAACAGGAACTCGGGCTTCAAGAGTTACTGAATTGTATTTTAAGCCTGGAGAATCATTTCCACATAAGAAGTTTGACAATTAAAGAAAGAAGGATATGTAGTGAAGATTCTTTGAAGTGTTTTGGCTCTTGTAAACTTATATTAAAACCAAAGCCTAATTAATGCTCAATATAAAGCTATTCTGAGTTACTCAGCATCCCTCTATTAAAGGTCTACTAGAAACATTCATTTAAAAACAAATAAACAAAACAAAGCCATGAAGACAGCAAAGCTAGTCTACAGGGGGGCAAGTACAGATGGGAAGATCTGAAAGGGATAACAAGGAGATAGGAAATTTACAATAGCTCACATTTTGTATAAGGACTGATCTTTCTGAAATGCCTTCATTTGCTTCCTTACACTCTCATACTGAGAATCTGACTGCTCAGGGCTCGTCTGTAGCTTCAGATTAAGTGTCCTGCTTTATGGATTTTTTTTATAATGATGCATGCAGCTGCAAAGCAGTATTCTGTTATTGCTGTCTCCTGGGAGCCCCTGATGAAAATGAGTTGTGTACCTCAAGAGACTGTCAGAACGAGTTAAAATTAAAATAAATAATTAAATAAGATGAGGTGGGAGAGTCCCACCAGCACTGCTGAATATCATTACGGGAGAGTAGTTACTGCTTAGCATGGCAGCAAGCCTCAGTAATGAACTCCCAGGAAACCAGTAAAAGCGCAGTGATACAAAATGTGTATGCACCATGAGGAGATGCATCCTTAATAGTGGAGACTTGTCCTGAATCTCAGTGTTTCCTACCTCTCATAATCAAATTGATCATATATCTGTATTCATCTGAATGATTCATTTTTGTAAATGCACATGCAGTGCAGCTCCACATTATTTATTTATTTATTTATTTATTTTACATCCCTCAGGAACCCTTTTCAGTCCCACTGTGATGCAGTTACAATTAGTTATGGTACTTGTAATTAACTGCATTTCCCATTTACTTTCTGAACTCCCCCTCTGCATTCTGCCCTATAGGCTTCTTCCCTGCCAGAACAAATTCTGACATTATCAAAATCTTACCAACTTTAATAACATTATTTGAATATAAACTATCAGGCAGGAAAATAATCTTTTTCTTTTTGCATTTCCTCTGCTTAGTCTATTGCCTGTGTAACATCCTTCACCACTACAGAAATAATTTTATATTGATCTGGAGATCAAAGACAGAAAAGTGAGCTAGCATTGAAATGAAAAGTTTGTTACTATTTTATCTTTCTGAAGAAGAGTTTCACAGATTGTCAAAAGCATATATACAGCACTCCAGTGGACATCTGACAACTAGCAGGGAAAAAAAAAATTGTAGTTAGATGAAGGGAAATGGTTCATCAAACTTATCTATAGTTGATCTCTGCTCTCTTTCCCCAGGCTGTGGCAGAGATGAGCTATTGGACTTTGCATTAGAAGAAGAAGAACAAAGTTCTCAGCCAATATGATACAGGCAACGTACAACCATCTATTGAGCAATGCATTCTGTACTACTGACAGAGACAGCATCCAAATTGTTTCGGAGAGAATTTTAAAGCTGTACTGCATATTGTTATCTTGCTCCTTCATTGCATTTATGTTGTAGGTATGTGAATCAACGTTAAAATAAATAAAGCTCATCTCTTTAAGCCAATCACCCCCACTCACGGGTGAACAGTGTCCAAGGTGTGATTTTTTGTACCTCTTTCACACTTTCACACAGTCCTTTGGTAAAGACCATTTATCCTAATCAAAGAAACAAACAAACAAAAAAAAAAACTCTGTTAAGCTAGAACTGACTTTATTTCACTTAACAAATTATTTTACATAAACCAGAAATATTTTTCTTTCTTTTAAGGAAATAGAAAATCAGTTGTGGAGTTGAAGGTGTGGAAAAATGTGAGGAAAAAAAAGGATAAAAGAAAGACAGCAAATTAGATATTATAAAAAGATAAGTTATAGAAAAATTTAGAATAAGATAAAACAAGCACATTGAAAAATTCACTGAAGAAATAAAACAAGATAAAGAAGAAAACTGGAAATTTAAACAGGAAAAACTGCAGCTGTCAAAACTGCTTCATGAAGCTATCAGAGACAATTTTTTTTTCTAAGATTTACAAGTGTGTGTGAAGAAGCCACAAGCAGTACAATTCCTGTGGAGTATAAGAAAACCAGTTTACATAGTTCAACAGGAATAAAAGTAAGGAAATAATTAACTGAAAACAAAAATCATGAAAAGAAATTCCACACAAAATATGGGAATCTGTGATCCAGCATGCTGAGATTTCCAAGAGAAGTGCAAATGTAGCATTTAATCCCCTTTTTACCTCCTATACCAGAGACGCTTTTTCTTTTGGGGCATTCTAAAACAAAATATAACAACACTCCAGACAAATCCTTCCATTTAGACAGGAAGTTGTTCTTCTGGAAAGTAAATTATTATTCCACATAACAAAAAAGCTAATTTGACAGATACTGGTTGCAATGTATCTCAATGCTGTAATTAGACATCCAAAATTAGACACTGCCCAAGAATTAATAAATTACTCTCCCAAATTGATTTTTTAAAGTTAACAATAGATGCATTTAGTTTCAGAGCAAGCATTAATCTTTTAAAAAATTCATCAGATTATCTCAGATAGAAAAATGTAGTGATATTTCAGTAACACACTGACTGACAGATACATGTCAAACAATTCCTACTTAGGAGATTCCTTTCTCCCAGTTGCTTCAGGCCTTCGTAGAAACAATGTCAGAAGCCTCAGTGAAATCTTCAGTCTTTAGAAGATACTTTTTTCCTAAGTGCTCACAATCCAGACTATTTTCTAAATCTACAAATGAATATATTTATTTCTCTAGTTCTTCCTTAATTCAAGGCAGAGATTATTCTCAAATATCCATTTTACCTATATCATTAGGAATACTGCTACTTTTTTATTAATTGAAATGCCCTATTTTACTAACTGAAAATTTTCCACGCTTTAAATGCACTATTAATGCCCTGTAAAAATCACAAAAAAATAAAGCTCAGATATCCCCTTGGGTTTAATTTGTGAAATATGATCTTAGAATTGAAATAATTTGGAGTTCCAAGGTTTAATTAAACGATGCTTATGTTTTCATTCTTATTTCCATTGTAGGTCTTATTTTAGACAATTAATACCTAAAAGCTCAGCACAAATTTATTTCTAGCGCAATAGTTCGTTCTAATCTTTTCCTTTGTAAATATATTGCAGCATACTAAGCATACCTTGAGACTGAAAAGGAAAAAAATACAGCTCAGAGAAAACTTTTCATCCAGCATTAACACACTGACATTCCTAGTTTTCTGGTAAATTACTGACTGTTTTGTGAAGAACGAATAAAGAAATATAAAACCTCCATTTAAAATTCTGGCTACAGCCCTAACAATTAGCCAGCACTGACTTAACTTGTGTTTTGGAGAATACTCTATCTACATTTTTCCTTGACTTTCATTACCATTATTAAAGTAGTTTGCAGTCCACATTCCCTGTTAGCCAAACAGGCCTTAATAAAATTACCTCACTGGTTAGAACAGGTGGCATCGTTTAAACTAGCCAGGTCATAAAACAGAACCAACCAACCAACCGAGTTCTGTGTCCATCCAGCCTTTGCATTTTGACTCTGCCAATATAAGTTTTTTGTGTTTTTTTGTTTGTTTTTGTTTTGTTTTTTAACATATAAACCATCTATGCTTCTTAACAAAACCGACAACAATGCAGAAAATCCATTGAAATTAGCATGTAATTCAAGTTATATTATTACAACAGGAATTTTAAAAGTGCACCTAAATGATACTCTGGTTAGATGATAAACAAGATAAGCTATGGCCTCAACTCTGCCATTAACAGTGAACAGCTCAGTAAGCAGTAGGTATAGAGATTATTTAAAATTCATTCATTCCAAAAATATGTTGAAAGTGGTTAGCAAAAGATATTTTATATGAATGGGTATAAGAAGGCATTAAACACTACGAATCAATTAATTTGTTACCCTGCTAGTAAGTGCATTTTATGAAAGAGTGTAAATGGTCAGAGAAACACATCACCTTTTTTGAACAAAGGAAGACTTGCAAAGTTTGCAAACAGAATAGGAGCAGTACTTAATAATACTTAATATGTACACATAGGCAATTAATACCTATGTTGGTTAGTGGAAATAAAACATTAAAACATGATTAAAGGATTCAAAGCCTGTCCTCAGACGGCAATACAAAACTTTTTTTATGTAAAACAAGCAAACACATAGCAACTTCAGGGTAACAACAGTGCTCTGCCACAATGAACAACTGTAAAAATTTTGTTTCTAACTATACAATGCTACCACAATGCTACCGGCAGAACCACAACACAGTAGCAACACAATTACTCACATAAAACCCAGCCACTGTTTCTATAGCTGTAATTGCATACACAGTGCTACTAGCCTTTTCATGCTGTGAAAGGAACAACTGTGAAACAGAGAAAGATGAATCACAAATCTGACTCACACCTTTCTCTTTGTCTCAATCGGAGACCAATCCACCTACAATTATATCTACTGTTCCTGTATGTAGCCAGGGACAATAAAGATATGCAAGACAGCACAAAGATGCTTTTATACTCCCAAAGCAGCAGAGCCTTTTCTTATGTTTTGTTTCCCTTCCCAAGAAACTTGCTAGCAGAATAAAAATTTCAGTGATTTCTTGAGTCATTTCTCTCATTTATAAAGGTCAGGTCACTCAGTCAGGGACAAAAGCAAACATATGAGACTCCGATGACCAATAATTTAGTTTAAATAGGAAGAACTTGCAACATTTTATTTCTGTATAACCCACAGGTACTGCTTATTCTAAGAAATTATTTCTCAAAGATGAATAGTGAGAGCTCCTTTGGAAGTATGATAACATTTCAAATGACTGGTAAAACAAAAGGAAAAGGAAGGGAAGTCCAGTGTAGACATTAGAAAGAATTAAAGACATTTAGCTTCCATACTTTGCTACTAGTTCAGCACTGTGTGCTCAAAACTCTTAAAGTCATGTAAATTATTAGTTTTGTTATCAAAATTATGGAATATAATGTACACAATGCACATACATTTCTTAGAAGAATTATAAATATGTCACTGTTTTCACAAACCTGGAACTCAAAGTTTCAGAGAAAAATATTAAGTGACCTACCCTTACAAACAAATCTTACTCTTTATGCTTGAAAATTGAAAATATTTTTTTTCTACTATGCCAAGAGGGTGATTGTTCTGTAAGAATCACACCAAAAATTTTTCAAAATCTATTTCATCACAGAAAATAAATAAAATACATTTTTACTGGCTGATTTTTCTTTTCCTTATGAATCAAAATATAAATTTTCACCACTGTTTCTGAAATAATCAACTTTTTTAGGAACTTAACAACACAGGAAGAAAAAACAGAACTTTTTTTTTTTAATCATTTTTAACATTATTTGTCAGTGTCCATCACAGTTATAACCAAAGTAGCCCATTTTTCTTATGCTAGATTCAAACAAGAAAACTTTGATTCTTACTACATTAATATATTTTGGGGTTCTAGATGTTATGGGAGCAAAAGCCTGCAGTAAGAATAAAAAGAAACTATGACAACTACATTAAATTATAGCTACATACAAAAAGAAGAATTTACGTGTGACTGATGAAATATTTCAGAATGCCTTGTTAATTTGTACAGTAAGCAAGGTTTTTGTGAAATCAGCAAGCAGCACCCAAGTTTTGGCAGATAGCAGCATCTGTTTGGGTCAGTTACTGTCAAATTAATACAAAAACACTAAGATCATCTTTCTTACTTATTGCAAAGAAGAAGCAGTAACATGAATTCTATTTCAGGCTTGAATTTTTGAGTGCCACGTGAAATTAGAGCAAATTGTTACTGACTTCAATGAATGTACCATAAAGTTTTTATCTACTGATTTGAGAATACCCTGACGCCGCATGTATAATCATACAAAACTGAAGTCAAGAAGAATTTTGGGCATCACCCGGTCCAACCTGCTGCACAAAGTAGGGTCAGCTTCTAGATTGGACACAACTGTATAGCGTAGCTGTAGGTAAGCCTGAGGGAAAGGAATATGTGTTGGCCTGGGGTTAAGCTAGCTGAACAAGAGGTCAAAAGCCACTAAGTATAACAAAACTTGCTGGACACAAAAGATTATAACAATATAAGAAGTTACAGAGAAGGAGTAGCTGGATGTCACAGAGACTTGAAAAGCAGCTGAACTTCACAGACAGTGAAGAAGAATACAGGACCCCTATAGAGAGTAAAATATTGCAGAGTCCACAGTGTCTAGGCAACCATCTCAGTACTGCTTTATAGAGTTGAGACTACGAAGGGAACACTATCAGACATACTGAATCTGGATGCAATCCAAAAACAAAACAACAACAACAAATATATAAGTCACGCATAAAGAAAAAATGAAATAAAATCTTTCACAGAAGTAAAACATTGAGTGATAGGAGGTTGGAGAAAAGTGCTGTGGAAAGGGATCTGAGAGTTCTGGTAGACAGCAAGCTGAATTTGAGGCAACAGTGTGCCCTGGCAGCTCAAAGGGCCAATCGTACCCTGGGGTGCAACAGAACCATCACTGCCAGCCAGGAAGGAGAAAAATTGTTCCACTCTGCTCTGTGCAGCCTCAGCTTCAGCACTGTGGGCAGTTTGGGTGCCACGATATAAGAAAGACATAAAACTATGAGAGAGTGTCCAAAGAAAAGCTACAAAGATTGGGAATAGGAGGTTGGTGGCCCTGCCTAGGGCAGGGGGGTTGGAACTTCATGATCCTTGAAGTCCCTTCCAACCCAAACCTTTCTATGACTCTATGACTCCTTGAGTGAGGAGCGGCTGAAGTCCCTGGGTTTGCTCAACCCAGAGCAGAGATGTTGAAGGGAGGCCTCATGGTGGCTGCAGCTCCTCACAGGGAGTGGAGGGCAGCACTGAGCTCTGGGCCCAAGGAAACAGCATGGAGCTGCTTTAAGGGAAAATCAGGTTGGGAATTAGGAAAAGGTTCTTCACTGAGAGGGTGGTTAGGCACCCGAAAATGCTCTTCGGTGCACCAAGCTTGTCAGAGTTGAAGAAGCGTTTGGACAACATTCTTAGATATATGATTTCAATTTTGGGTGGTCCTGTGCCAAGAATCACAGAACCAAAGAAGTTGGAATGGACCTCTGAAGATCATAAAATCCAACCCCAGCTGATGTAGTAGGTTGTACTATAAAGTGTTCAGGCAGGTGTTGAATAATTCCAGAGAAGGAGACACCACAGCCTCTCTGGGTAGCTTGTTCCAGTGCTTAGCCACATCTCCAAGCAGATACACTCCAGTTACTCTCTTGCATAAGCAACTCCACTGTCACATCTAGTTGGTCGGCCTTTCCTAAAAAGTACATAGCGATCCATGACAGCATTCCAGTCATTTGAGCTGTCCCACAATGTGACCACAGTGAAATCATGGCCTTACAATTGACGCAGATCTCTAGTTCTTCCTGTTTACTTTCCATGCTGTATGCATTGGTATACAGGCACATCAGATGAAAAAGGAGAAAAGGATGCAGGTTTCCCAACAAGGATGCTAGAGGATCCCCCTATAGCTATACAAACCCTTGAGGTGGCTGGCCTTCTGGCTTGCCATAGGAGGCAGCTATGGAACATTTGTCAGTGTCCTGGTTGGCCTGGTTTATTCACCAGTCATTTGCAATCTTATGAGCATTTCCAATTTGGACCCAACCACTCAAGTCCTTCAGTTTAAAGTCCACATCACTAGGTTAGCTAGTCTGCTGCCAGAGGTCTTTCTGTCTCTTCTGGATGGGTGGATCCCATCCCTCTCTAACAGGTTATAATCTTCATAGAACATTCCATTGTCAAGAAAACCAAAACCCACATGTGAGCACCTGCCACGTAACTACAAGTTGATATGCATTACACATTATTTCTGGCTTCTCCCCTTTTCTCCAGCAGGCAAAACTAATAAAAACTACTAATAAAAGATAATTCAGGCACCATTTTTTTTTTCCCACTTGTACTCCCAAGGTTTTATAGTCTTCTTTGGTTCTGTCCATGTTCTGACTTCCAGTGTCATTCATGTAGGAGTTGGACTCAGTGATCCTTGTGAGTCCCTTGCAATTCAAAATATTTTACAATTCTGTAATCACTGATTCTATTCAACTCTGTAATTAGGGAATAATTTTAAAAGAAATAGTGAATAACAGTTATTGGCAGATTTCTCTTGTGTTGATAATGATAATAAATCACAAGTAAAGAGAAGAAAAGCTAAGGAGATATGCATGTATGTAATGAGGTAATGGCCTCAGCTTGTGCCAAAGAAAGTTCAGGTTGGATACCACTCTGAAAGAGTAGCAATGCAATGGAACAGGCTGCCCACAACAGTGATAGAGTTTCTGGAGGTATTCAAGAAAAGGGTAGCTGTGGCACTGAGGGACAAGGTTGAGTAGACATGGTTGACGGTTGGACAAGATGTTCTTAGAAGTCTTTTCCAATCTTAATAATTCTATCATTCTATGCCAAGTCTAAATTTGTATTTATAAACATGCCTTCTTGACATCACACTTCTGATATTTCTTTAAGTCACTGACTTTCCCCATAACATTATTTCTGCCAACCATACTATAATCACTGTCAACCCCACAACATTGCTGCTATTATGTTGATTTCTTCCCATCTCACTGAAAACATTTTGTGTTTATATGGTAAAACTAGATCCTTCTCTGGCTGTACCAATCCTTTCATTATTCTTAGCTTTCTCTATTCTCTTGAACTGTACATAATGTGCATTTCTTTTATTGTTATTATTATCTTCTTATCTTCTTTTCTCACTTTTCCAGCTCAGCTACTATTAAATCATCACAGTTCTCAAATTATCGTTTCTGTCATTAAATGTGTTCAGTTCCATTTTAGAGTGCTTTATTCATAAATACTGAATTCCTCAATGGGTATGTCACATTTTTCTCATACATATCTATAGTAAAATACATTATCTCTTAAATGCAAGCAGTATAACTCCTCAGCAACTCATTCTGCAAAGTATTCAAAAGTCAGAACGGATATACAAAACAATCACATCAATTACAAAAGCAGCTTTTCCCAGATGGATGAATGAAAGGGATACAGATAAAAATGTTTGTGAGTACATATATAGGAAAAGTCTGCCTAAAGGTAACAACTACAGAAAGAAAAAAAAAAAAAAAAAGAAGAAGAAAATTACTATAGTTTGGTATTGGAAATTTCTATGTATAATCACTGTTGAAAATACAGAAATATCATTGTTAACTACTTTGGTTATCTTGGCAAGAAAAGTTTCTAGTAATTAGAAAATACGCTTCTTCCAGAAGGCTGCTTCGATGGATGAGTAAATGTAAATCTTCATGCCAGATTTTAAATATTCTTATACCTTGAAAGAAATCAGAACTACATTTATGGCAATAAGTAATTTTATTGCCACTTTGTAACAGAAATGAACTCAAGCATTAAACATTTACTAGAAGTTTTTACTCTATGGCCAAGGTTGAATAGCAGAATGGATTTTTGCTGACTATCTTATTTTTGAAGACATTTCTTACGTTGGAGGATTTCCCAAGCCCAGATAATTAGTTTTCCTACATGTGGCATTGACAAGAAAATCCAGTCATTTGTACTTTAAAAGATACAACTTCTGCATGGTAGCGTAGTCAATATAACATAGTCATGTCAGACATGGAAAATTTCCAGAATATTCAAAGAAAACATTTTCTTAAGTTTTCTAACTTGCTTCATTGCAAAGTCAGAGAGAAGTGATGTACTAAATTCAGGTGAAAACCAAACTGGAAAAGATCTCAGAATTACTTTTTAAAAATCTTACAGAAATGTCTGAAGTGTTCTACATAATTTAACCAAAATTCATTATTTTTTCAGATCTGAAATTAATCTTTTATAAAACAGACAATTTTCATGTACTAGTTTGTAATATTCTTCAAATCTCTAAATGTGTTAAATTCACTAGTTCCACTAAATTGCTATAGACTTAGTACATACAACTTCACTATATTCTTATGAAAATTTTAGCTTCCATTCTTGTCCAATTACTTTCCAGGAACAAATAAGAATGGAGATGAATTGAAATTGAATGTCAAAGCCATAACACCAGCAAATCCTCAGGAACAGAAGGGGGATGTGAAATAAGGTTAATCAGTAGGATCACATCTTAAGTTCTGATTGTGCAAACAAAAAAAGACCTACTTAACTTTAAACCTATTAATGAAAAGCTCATTGAAGTTAATGGGATTGTTTGCTTAAGACTAAGCTTAAAACATAACTTTTTAAAGATCAGGTCACAGGCATTTTAATGGGGAACATGAAAGATGAGCTACTGTGAACAAATAACATCAAATATTAAAAGGTACCAGGTAAATTTAAGAATGTAGCATTCACTTTTAAAATGTTTTTCTTCCATTACCATATGAATAATAACCTAAAAATAAATGAAACATTGAAAGATCATTTTCATATTATTTATAAATAAGAGTCATGGAGTTTGATACTAGGTTTTCTAATGAGGGTTCAAAGTCTTCAAGAAATCACTCACAGTATGCTTAAAAATTTAAAACAAAGTAAAGTTTTATATTGAATTCTTTGCATCCAGTGGACAACTCAAACTGTAATTTACATGCTCTCTGGAGCTCTGCTTTGTTTCTGTAAGTGAGCTGGATGAGAGTTTAGCACAATCCTCCGATTTAATAATCATCCAGCATCATTAAGAGAGCACCACAGTCAGCTGAACATCCAGAAAAGCTACTCTCTCACTTTGAGAAGGAATGTATTTAATAGAAAATATCAGTTTCTGGGAAAAATCTTATATCTCAGTCTCATTCTGAGCCTTAAATGACATTGCTTAAAACAACACTGTTTCCACAGTACTCAAACACAGTATTCAAATAAGGTGAAAAGTGGCAGACTGAGGTCCCTACATGCAACACGCGAAGTATCTGAGAAGGGTGGTGAACAAGTTTTAATATTTAATTATTAATATAGTTTAATAAACTATATCCTACTTATGAAAATACTCATTCAACATAGTTAGTAAAGAGAACATAATTTAATGAGGAATACAACAATGAAAACATAAATTTACAAGAGTATCAGCTCCAAAGATGTATAATGAGACCTGGAATATTTACTATGAAAACAGTCAAGAGAAACAAAAAAATCAACATTTTTTTAGTAACATTATCACTAATCAGCCAATCAAAGTGATATTCAAGCTCTTTACAGGCTGTTTTGTAGTCATTTGCATTTCAGTGCTCTGTTTCCTCACTGCTTACCTATCCGTTACTTTTTAAAAAAGTCACTAAGAGGAATACTTACACTTCTACATATTCTAGCATGGATCTATAATTACTAGAAAAAGTTTGCACTGTAGGCAATACGACTAAAAAACCCTCATCATCAACTCTTGAGAATTCAAACTGCACAGATATCAAACAAACCACCACAAACTTCGGGACAAAAGAGCAGTATCAAAAAATAAATATATAATAGTGATTAGAGAAGCTTAAAAACTTAATGAAAGTTCACGATCATGAACTGCTGTAGATGTAATAGTTTCAGGGCAACTTCAGGTCCATGCAGAAAACAGTGCAATAGCCTGAAGTAACTAATCAAATATGAGACAAAACACAGAGGCTTGATATAAGCATCTTTAACACACAAGAAAATGGCTAATGGAATGGGCTGCTCACTGTCAAAGTGGAAGGAAAAAGCTGCTTTTTTTTTTCTTGCTTCATAAACATCATCATGCATTTCTAATGTAACAGTTTCACAATTTTCAGCCATAAAAATTAGTACTATATTCCCGGGACTATACATTTCTTGAGATTAATCAGACTCTGTAAAGGACGCATATGTCAGATTTAAGCAGCATTAACTAATATTAAGCTCTCATGCCTCCCCTTTGCATGAAAGTGAAGGGTTCTTATGTGATTATTGTATTAACAGAGATTTCTTATGCATTAAAAGGTAAACAGACTCCTAAAAAGATACTTATACATATAACAAGTATTCAGTAAAGAATGTCACATTCAGTGCTTAATCCAATGTTAATGACAATGAATAGTAAGATTCTGTAAGAAAATAATAGTTCTAAATCAACCCTGATGACTGAACAGATTAATTTTATGAGATCTGCTCCAAAGGCAATGCTTCCTGTTTTATTATGTTTGCCTGTGACATCAGAGGTGGATATTGGTGGTATGGCATCAGAGGCTGAACCTCTGAACAGAATGATGTCTGACTTGTGTATGAAGGAAAGGTGTATAACTGAATGCCTTCATGTGGAAAAAATTGCCCTCACTGACATTCATTTATACTTGCTGAATGCATATGGAGATCAAAGAGTGGATGTAAGCACAGTGAAGGGTGGGTAGCATGTTTCAGAACTGATGGCAGCAACAGTGGATCACCTCTGTTAGTGCAGATTTTTATGACTGTAACGTATAGGCTCTTGTTCATTGCTGGTGAATATGCATACCTAGTGGCAGTGATTGTTTTGAAAAATAGTGTATTAGAGCTGAGAATTAGCTCTATCAGATAATGCTTCTGTGTTTTTTTTATCTATCGTAGTTTCCATGGAAATAAATAAGAGGCATTACTTTCAGAGCAACCTATGTATTTCACAGTGTTTTACTTAAGAGAGCAAAAACTGACAATCATCCGTTCTACTTTTCCTAAAAGTCTAATATCTTTTTTTTCTTTCTACAGAGCCTACTATAAGACACAGTTTAGAAAATTTTAAGTTTTATATTATGAATTTATACTGTAAGCATTACATTAACCTTTGTAACAATTTACCTAAAACTTTCTACATCCTTTTATGAATACAGATATTCTTTTGCACATTTAATTAAATCAATGGAGATGAAATAATAAAAAGGAGTTCAGTATCAGATTACATTTTAAACATTACTCTTGGATTCCATTTGGGAAAAGGATTTAAATGAGATTTATTCATCAATCTGCAGTGTTAGCTTCTGCATATGTTTTCACAAGTTAATTGTGTTTGTTAGTACAAAATCCAGGCTTTCACTTATTAAAATATGTCTCATTTGGTTATTTTGAGGTCTAACATTCAAAATCCAAATTTCTATTTACTGTCAAAACTTACAAGAAATGGTTGAACTGAATAATAAAAAAGAAAAGAGGAGAAAAAAAGTGAATAGGAACTCAAGATGTTAATCAGTTATCTGCTGCCTGGGTGTTTACATTTGCATGAGTTCTTCTGTCTGTAAATGCAGAATACGTTTAAGAGCAGTTACTTAGTACTTGTGAACAGCAGCTCTTGAGCTCTAACAGCAAAGCAGTCAGCTTGGACTGCATAAAATACTCAGGAAACAGGAAATGGATATCCATACAGTGCTCAGAACAACACACTGCAGCAATGCAAATAAGCTCATTTTATCAAAACTTGTTTGAATGTATCTGCACTATACCTAAGATGTTGCCAGTCAGTGACATCTGCCTATGTCAAAAAGGTCAAGAACATATGAATGCATTATCGCATGACAGAGTTCAACCTGTTTATTTCAGCATGTATTTAAACAAATGCCTGAGAAATCTGGCCTACCACAAGAATACAAGAGTTTTAATGCATGAATGAGGGCATTTGTTACATAAACATCCTTTTAAAATTTCTCCGTTGTTAAAGGATAGATATATACAGTACATACTATAATATGAACTGAATGTACATGTGGGTAGTAAATCACTCGAATATGCTATCCAAAGCAGAAATTCATTCACTTTAGCTATTCAATGAAAATAGATGCAAAGTACTGATCCATCTCAACAATATTAGATCTGTCACATTTTCTAGACATGCTTTTTTACAGCATATATTCTATTTGGTTTTCACGTGCCTTTTAGCTTTTTGTCATATGTGAGAGAGAACTAATCCAATTCTGTCAATTCATAACTTTTGCCAAAGGGATATTATAGAGCTAAACAAAAAATCTTGTAGGTTTATTATTGTTATTATTTTCAACCTTTATCCTTCACTATTTTTATTTATGTGGGCTGAAATTAATTTTTAATGCACTTTCACCAAGGGGAGAGAATATGGGACCCCAGAGGAGCTGACTACATATGCTAGTGTTAAGATAGAGCTCATCGATCCTTTGGTATGCACCAAAATAAATGATAGAAAGCAAACATTTTATGAGGCAGTTGTAACTCCATTTCTACATGCAAATAGAAAATCCAGTGTATCAAAAATGTTCATGCCAAAATAATACCAACCAGAAACTACACAGAATAACAACAGTTCTTAAATAAGCAGAGTGACAGTTACGTAGTAGTGGTCAAGAGCCAATATACTCCCACTCTGCACATACATACATACAGACCATCATAACAAAGCATTTATCTTTCCTCATATTTTTTTTCCACTGATTTAACACTATCAGAAATCATAAACCTTCTCATCGACACTGTCCTAAACAGTCAATGTCAAAGTAATCTTGCTTTACCCCTGACACAAGCACATTCAAATGTGTTCTTTTTCTGTTCTGAAAAAAAAGATTCTTTCTGAAAATAGAGGAAAAAACATAGAATCATAGAATCACAAGGTTGGAAATGACCCATAGGATCATCTAGTGCAATCATCTTCTCATTACCACTGCTACCACAAGCACTAAACCATATCTCGCAGCTCCTCATCCAGACGCCTCTTGAACACTGCCAGGGACAGTGACTCCACCACCTCCCTGAGCAGCCATTCCAGTGCCTGACCACTCTCTGAGAGAAAAAGTTTTTCCTCACGTCTAACCTAAACCTCCTCTGGTACAATTCTACATTCTAGAGACCAGCAACATGGGGATTCTTTTCTATCTCTTCTCTTAAAATCTTTAATAATGGAATGGTTAGTGTCAAATGCGTAGAAAAATCATTAGGAAGCTAGCCTAGGCAGGACAAGGCAGGATTTGTACTGCTAAACTAAGATCAGTATCTCTGCTTCTAAGAATAAGGTAATTAATAATCTTAATCCAAAAATTTAGTTGGAGCATTTAGAAGTCACATATCCCTTGCAATTCTTTCCAATATTTTATTGAAAGCTTTGTTTTTACTTGTATCATTCTTACATTTCAATGACTACTGTCTACTGAACAAACCTTGGCAGTGGTTTTTAAAACTTTAGTGTAATTATATCCATAGGGCATTTTGTTTTCAGGTAACTTCTCAAGCAGTTACCTGCTACAGGAGACAGCCTATATTATTACAGTTATTCATAAAATATGTAATATTTATTCCAAAAATCTAATCATCCATTATCAATATACAACCCATGTAATTTGTGTGATGTGTCAATTCCCTCACTTCCTCTGTTCCTTCCTTGTTTTCTATCAAGGCAATATTAATTATTCAGCAGTTCACATTTGCTTCCACCCAAAGCCCAGTGAGATGGCAGGCAGGAGGTGTACAGTCCCTCAGAGAAAGAGGTACTGATTCTAAGCTGAACAGATGGAGGAAGGTTGTGGGTAAGCAAGAAAGATTATTTCCTCCAACATAGCTCCAGCGGCTATTAAAATATGCAGTCCACTTCCTCTGGCTTTCTAATTCTCTGTCATCTCACTTCAATCTAGCCCACTTAGTGGACAATAAACCCTTCAGCTTTTTGGCTGGGTTAGTTCTTCTCTGGTTATTGTGCTGAGTTGTTTCCCCAAGGGTATGAATAAGTATCAGACTTGGTACCTCAAAGGAAAGAGGAAAACAGCTGGGAGGCGTTCATCTGGCAGCAATGAGTAGCAGATTAGTTTGCCCCCTTCTAATCCGCATCCTGGTTACATCCTCACAAAAAAAAACACTCCACACTCCTTCTAGCTACTCCAATAAAAGGCAACATTGTTCCTTTGCTTTCTAAGCCTGTTGTTTATCCCAGAGTCAGGGACATCCTCGTGCATTCTCCTTCTCTGCACACACATACAAACAAATGGCATTACAACATATAAAGGCAATGTCCGTAATTCCTAAGCTACTATATCTCCAACAACCTATCATTGTGACCTTCTGTCTCAGATGCTTTCATACTTTCAATTCTAAGAAAAAGCGTAAATTCAGTTTTTAAACTAATTTGCTGAAGTAGCAACCATTTTAGAAGTACAGTATTCTTAGTGCAGAATTTAAAGATTTTTTAATGTGACTGTTCTCTAGCAACAGCTTTTGTGCTTAATACAAATGCAAATATGTCTAAACATTTATGAGTTCAAGCTTCACACCTATTTATGTTTTACTTTAATTTCTCACATCATGTTACCAGGTCTAACCAGTAAGATTCATTAATATACAGCACTTTCTTTTGCAGATATTTTCTCTTGGGAAGAAACAGAAAGCAGTTAACACCTGTACTATGAAAAATCTGACATGATGCAAAAACACTTAAATTAACAGAGAAGCACACTGCAAATAAAGCTGACAGTCATTTACAGTACAAAACAGAGTGACATTTTTAGTAGCAGGAAAGTGTAGATGACAGGCAAATCTTTATTCAATTATTTCCTAGTTTCCAAGGGCAGAATTGTATGTGCACATTCAAACTGCTTCCTCTAATTTTAGACACTTTCTATAATGAATATTTAAAACTACTTAGTATCTAAATCAATTTAACAGAATGCCACTTGACTTACTTCTTACTTTCAGCTTTCAATAATTTACTCTGTATACTTCAATGTTGCTTACAATCCGATTCCTAAATACAATCAAACAGGTCTGCTTGCCTTTTTAAAATGTGTTTCAGTTTCAAAATAGCTAGACTTACATGTGTGCAAGATGCAGAGAAAGAAATGACAGCATCATATTTATATTCTTCTTAGTATTATAAAAGTTTCATACCAATCCATCCGCGTATCCTACTTACTTCTGCAGCTAAAATAGCAGGTAAAACAGGCACTTACTGTTCAGTGGTTACAGGACACTTCTGCACTCCTTTTCCAAGCAACTTGCCAAATCAAACCTACTGCCTCTTTAGCTGCAAGCAAACAAAAAAAGAGTCAGATTTCAAGGAACTGAGGGAGAGGACATTTTACTAAAAAATGTCTTCCAGATGAAGTAAAAAGCATGTGATATTAACCCTTAAACCTTTTCATCATAAAAGCTATTAATAATCTATGAGCATGAAATCCATTCACTAGTATACAGTTAAAATCTTTAGCAAGAAAAAAAAAAAAAAAAAAACAACAGAAGCAGTCAGATAATAAACAAATGCAAAAAAAAAAAAAAAAAAAAAAATCCATTGCTTCTGCACCAAGCTCAATTTTCTAGCCTTTTACCACAGCCTGAACCATGAATATTTCAATAGTGAATTAAATTCTTCTCATTGCTTTTCCATTGGTCCACTGCATTCAAGGATTGGGCAGGGTTTGTGCCTACCCCCATGTTAGTATCGCATACTTTTTTTGTTTGTTTGTTCATTTAAAAGTACGATTATGTTGCCTCATGATTATGAAATTATATTTCTTTGAACAAGCTTTTTATTTATCTTAAAGCTGGAAATTTCCATTAGTGAAAATGCTATTGAAAAAAAGGCAGTTGTATGAAATTTTCACTTTCTGAACTACACAACAGTTACTGCACTATTTATCATTTCCTAAAGGTATCAGTATCAGCAAGCATTAGGGTTTAACCCCAGCAGGAAGCTCAGCACCACAGTCATTTGCTGACTCCACCCTCCTAGTGAGACTGAGGAGACAATCTGAAAAAAACGCCAACAAAGTAGAACTTACGTGTTTAGATAAGAACTATTTACAAAGAAAAGAAAGAGAAAAGAAAAATAATAATAGTAGTGATAATAATCTACTATAAATAGGTTGCTCCAAAAGTAATGCCTCCTTATTTATTTCCATGGGAACTATAGCCGATACAAAAAGTAAATTAATGCTATTTTGTAGAAAAAATTCTCAGCTACAAAACAGTTGTTTTTCAACACAGTGACCACCATTAGGCCACTCTTTCAAAAATCTGCACCAGCAAAGATGACTCACAGCTTCATCGATGTTAAGACAGCACTGTTGCTACAAAAATTCTGCCCATACAGTCTGTCATACATTGGCCCAAAGAGGTGGAAGTCAGAAGGCATCAAATCTGGACTATACAATGTAGGTGGTAGGACAGTCCAGCCAAAGTTGGCAATGTGTTCCATGTTCTTCAAACTTGTACGGGGCCTGGTGTTATCTTGTTGCAGGAGAAAGCTTGTCTTCTTCTCTGGTATGACTCTGGAAATTTAGCTTTCAGATTAGTTAGCATCTCAAAGTAGTGATCAGAATTGGTAGTTTGTCTGCATTCCAGGAAATTCAGAAGAATCACCTGTTTTCTATCACAAAACACTGTGCAGATCACTTTACCCAATAAAGACTACATCTTGAACTTCTTTTTCAATGTGGAATTCACATGATGCCACTCCATGGACTGCAGTTTTTACTCTGGCATGTAGTGGGGATACCATATCACCAGTAATTATGGAATTCTGGAAACTGTCATCTTTAGCCTTGTATTGGTTCAATAGGTTCAGACAAACTTGCTCATCGTGTTCTTTCTCTTCCTGAGTCAGCAGTTTGGGGATCCACCTGATGCAAACTTTGCAATACTCCAACACTGTAACCATTGTTTCCAATGCACCTAAGTCGATATTCAGCTCCCTGATCACGATCAACCACTATGTGTGGATGAGCAGACCAAGAAGTTCTTCATTTCATGGTGCAATCGCTGTACATGCCCATCCAGATTGTGGCTTGCCTTTCACATCGTTGTCTCCACTGCTGAAACATGCTACCTACTTCACTGTTCTCACATTCACTCTTCAATCTCCATAAACATTCAGCAAGTATCAGTGAATGTCAGTGGCGGCAATTTTTTCCACATGAAAGCATCCAGAGATATACCTTTCCTTCATACACATTTCCAAGTCTGACATCATTCTATCAGACTGCCCCTCTGCTGCCATCTGTCACAGGGTAACAAAATGTAATGGAATGTTGGTGGGAAAGTTCAGCCTCTGCTGCCATTCCACAATAAGTGTTGCTTAAATATGATGTGTGTCCTTTACAGAATCTGCTCAGTCTCAAGAATTGTGTAATTCAAGGAAAACTACTATTCATATTTAGAAATTATAAAAATATTACATTAGAAATGCATGATGATATTGAGGAAGTAAAGAAAAAAAACATACAGTTTTAATCTGTGACTTTGACAGAGAGTTCCCAGAAACATTCCAAGAGACATTACTTTCAGAGTAGCCCTCTTATATTTACAGAACAAATGTGCAATTGCTTGTGCATCATCACACCCCAACTGATATTCAGTCAGTCCTTCTACATTCCTCCCTTTGGCCAGGTTAGGTCAAATATTCTTATTCTGCCCCCTCCCAGCTCCTTGTGGTCCCTTAACCTCTCACCAGCAGAACAGTGTGAAGACGTGAAAAACTGAAATGTCTTTGGCTCTGTATAGCACTGCTCAGCAACAGCTAACACATTGGTGTGTTATCAACATCATTTTTCTCCTAAACCCAAAACATACCATCATACCAAACACTATGAATAAAAAGAAAAAAAAAAAAAAAAGAAGAAGAAATCAACTCTATGCCAGCTAAAACCAGGACATTATGCAATGCAACACATACCAGCCGTTTGGTAGAGTTATTAATAATTGCTGTTCTACCACAGATCAAATGTGCTGGAACTATTTCTATAACAGTAGCATAAAGAAGCATCTGCAATTTACAGCAAGCCTCACTTACAAGACACTAGATAGCATCTTAGAAAATTAAATTTTAAACAGTCATTTCAGACCTAGCGTATGTTAGAGAAGTCACTGCATTAAAGTCAGTTTTTTTTTTTTTTCATGAAGTATGCAAATCTCATCATGACTACAAAGTGAAATATGAACAGTCTGCTTTCTGAAAGAGGTCTATGTTATTCTCAGACTTCTCATCAGCATCAGGACCAGTAACCAGTATGTATGCTTTTAGATGACCACCACTAGCTCCTACATTCCTGTCTGTCCAAAGAAGTAGGTGGTGATGGGAGTACAAGAAGTCTCCCTGCTGTCCTCTGCATGCCCACTCTTACACATTGCTAGGAGACAGCCCCAGCACTGCACAAGTGAAAATGCATTAAAAATGCTATTTTAAAAAGAAATGTTCTCTGAATGAAAATGGACATTACTACTGTCTTCTCAGTTGAAAAAATGAGACATGTCAAGCATCAGGGATAAAACCTGCTTGAAAGCATGGATTAGGCAAAACAAGGTCTGAGCTACATCTGCCCACTCTAATTCTCAGTAGAGAAGTGCAGATGAACCTCTGCCAACTTCTATGTCCCTGCAACACCATCAGGGCAGAAGACCAGCAGTGACAGCAAGCTGCCTAACAGCTGTGCACTGGCTTAAGATATGGGGAAGGCAGAAGCAACTAGCCCCAGGTGAGGGTCAAAGGCCCCTGCCTCAGTTATCCAGATGCCTGCTGCCTTCTATATTCCAAAGAATGCTGTGCATTGTATGCATTACAAGGGCCTGAAATAATGGTTTCTAAAAATCTTTAAACTACTCTGCTCTTGCTTCGGTAGTTCAGTACAATGTATGAAAAGTGACTTTTGAAAATCTATTTATTAACAAGTGATTTAGCACTGGAAAGAAGTCTTTAAAAAGAGAAAAAAAAAAAAAAGTGTTAATGTTCTTGTACTGTAGCGAAGTAAAACACAACAGTTACTGGAACTACACTCATTTAAATCAAGTGCAGAACTCTTCTGCTACTCAGAGTGACAGCACTAGACATGAGAGCGTATTTGTTTATGAATATAAGGGTAGTTCCTGCGGGTTTTCAAGGCCGAAGTCTGGGATTTACCTGATGAAAATATGCTCCACAACTTCTAACATCAAATGTAGTAAAGTTACTTATTATACTAACCCAATAGTATATATTAATACTATAATAGTGTAGCACTAATAACATTACTTACTGCACCCAGTTCTCAAGCTTGCCTTCCTCATCCTACTTCTTTTCTACATACTCTAAGAGTATTGATATTATTATAATTAAAAGTCTTCATTTCAACTACAGATATGACTGAGCTTTACCAACTGCTTTTTTTCTCATCCAGAAACAAAATGATCATTAAGTGATTTCAGAAATCAATTGCTTTACTTCAAATCATTAATTTATAGTATCCCTTAGAAACTTCTGAATGCTCTACATTCCTACAGATATCCTCTGTCCTGCTACAGTTTTTGGATAATCTTTAATGAATATTATGCTATCAACTAACCATCTGCTTTCTGTTGCTATTAATATTTTTACAATTGTTCAGTATAAAATTACAGTATAGAATTACACATCCAATTACACAACACATAATAATCATTTCTGGTAACAGAATGACCCTAGGTGATCCTCCAGAAACCTGAAACATTTAAAAAATGTGGGCATAGTTAAAAAAAAAAAAAAAAAAAGTAAAAAAGTACACTTTGATTAACAGAAATACTTTCTGTACTTGCTAAGGAAAGGCTACTTATATCAGGCCTGACAGTGACTGATAAGAGGGAACCTTTAGGAAACAAATTTGGGGAATCAAATTAAAGTGCTGAAAATGCCGGTTCTAAAATGGTTATTTAAAATATGTTTAGTCACACTTGTCATTGCATAGCATTTATTATTACCAGGATGGAACAAACACTGTTATTCATTTAATACTTGCTATTAAAACAAAATGAAATATAATGTACATCATCTGACCAAATATCAGAGAAGAGTGTGGACTCAAAGCCTTTACTTGAGCTGCTGTGGTGCCATCCCTTATGTGTCTCCAATAATTGCAGCAGGCTTACAGCAGGAACAGCCCAAAGCTTTGCGGACAGTGCAGAACACATGGAGCTAATCTCTGTAAACTGCAACACATTTCTGATCTGAGCAAGCCGTTAACTCATACTCCTACTGTGTCAACAGAAAAGCTTATGGCAGATTAAGGAAAGCAGTAAAGTTCAGCACTGTCTTCTATGTCAAGCAAGTACAATATAAAAACAGCATTTTAAAATAATAAGAGAGATATTATCAATTATGCATAAAGTAAGCAATATGTTTTTTTGTTTTTTTTTTCTTTTCCTTTTCACTAATTCTTTCCTGAGACGCAGCAGCATAAGATCATTAAGATCATTTGCCATGATCAAAGTGCAAGGATGGAAGCTTTCAGGTCTCTGTTAGGTGCATGCATTCCCCAGCGTGCTGTTCTTTCTATACATAGCTGAAATCCAACTGAGCAAATAGATGGTATGTGCAAGAGCAGAAAGAAATCAGGCTTTTAGTGCTGCAGCTTTTCCCCATACTGGCTGGGGAGAAAGAATATCTAACATAGAAAAAAATATTTTATCTATATATATATACACACACAGATATATATATGTATATGTGTGTATATATATATATAAAGCATTTCAGATAATTTACTTACTAAGAATGTGTGTAACAGCTTTAAAAAAAAAAACAAAAAAAAACACAGCACTAATGTGTGTATAGATGTAATCAACATTTGCTAAATACTTATGCCATAATATATAATCTGTAAAGTTCAAGAAGTACGGAAAATAAATTAACTGATAAGCCACTTAACTCTCTTTTCAGCAGTGTTTACTCAGCATGAAAACAAAATTAGCTTAATAATGGGACCAAGCTCCAGCTTGACATAACTATTCCTATACAGTAAAAGCAGCAGATCCAGGGAAAGTACCCTGTAACCTGTTTGCATCCCACATCAAAATCAGAAAACCTGAAATTCTCTGGGACTTGGGCATTTCCTGTTACGACACAGAAGGAAGGTATACTGTGCCAAGCGACCTGGACAAGCTTAGGAAGTTAAGCCATGTAAATCTAATGAGGTTCAACAAGACGAAGTGCAAGGTGCTGCGCTTGGGTGTTGGCATTCTCAATACGAGAACAGAGTGGGAGAACTCATTGCGAACAGCCCTGCGGAAAAGGACTTGGGGGATCCTGGTGGACGAAAAGCTGGACATGAGCCAGCAATGTGCTCTTGCAATCAGAAGGTCAACAGTATCCTGGGCTGCATCAAAAGGGGTGGCCAGCAGGGAGAGGGAGGTGATTGTCCTCTTCTGCCATCATGAGGCTTCAGCTGGAGTACTGCACCCAGGTCTGGAGCTTCCAGCACAAGAAAGACATGGAGCTATGGGAGCAGATCTAGAGAAGGGCCACAGAGATGATCAGAGGGCTGAAGCACCTCTCTCACAAAGACAGGCTGAAGGAGCTGGGTTTGTTCAGCCTGGAGAAGAGAAGACTCTGGGGAGATCTCATTGTGGCTTTCCATTACTTAAAGGAAGCTTATAAACAGGAGAGAGAATGACTTTTTGCATAGAATCACAGAATGGTTTAGGTTGGAAGGGACCTTAAATATCACCCATCCCAACCCCCTACTGTGGGCAGGACTGCCACCAACTGGATCAGGCTGCCCAAGGCCCCATCCAACCTGGCCTTTAATGTCTTCAGGGATGGGGCATCCATAGCTTCTCTGTGCAGCCTGTGCCAGTGCATCACTATCCTCAGCAAAGAATTTTTTCAGAACATCTAAACTAAATCTCCCCTCTTTTAGTTAAAACCATTCCCCCTTGTCTTATCACCATCAGACCATGTAAAAAGTCTGTCTCCCTCCTGCTTGAAAGGCCCTTAAAAGTACTGAAAGACATCAATGAGATCTCCCCTGAGTCTTCTCAAAGTTAAACAAGCCAAACTCTCTGTCTGTCTTTGCAAGAGAGGTACTTCAGCCCTCTCTTCATGGCCCTTCTCCAGACCCGCTCCAACAGCTCTGCATTCTTCCTGTGCAGACGTACTCTGCTTGTGATAGGGCAAGAAGGAATGATTTTAAACTAGAAGAGACAAGATTTAGATTAGACGTTAAGGTCCTGTGTAAAATCTTCATCAACGACCTGGATGATAGCAGAATATGCATTCTAGGATGGAAAAGCATGGCCAGCACATTACAGGAGGCAACATTTCTCCTCTACACAGCTCTGGTGAGATTCATCCAGAGTGTTCTGTCCACTTCTGAGCCACCTAGCACAAGAGAGACCTAGACATACTGCAGCAAGTCCAGTGAGCTCTGCTCACTGCTAGTGAGGGCAACCAACTCTGTTAGCCTGTCCCATGTACAGTCTGCTGCTTTCTTGCTTAAACTGAAAGACGGGCAGATGATCTTTTTTTCCTGCTGTTTTTTGGGTTTCTGTCATATCTTCAAAGTTTTGAAGTGACTAGAACTTTGTGGCAATTAATGCTAATACATAAAATGATTTGTATAACCTTAAGAACCACCTTAGGTTTATCCTTCAAGAACCAGAACCAGTGCTCATGATGATCAGTGCTTTAGTAGAGACTAAACTTATGCATGCTCTCAGTACAAAAATCATAAACTAAAAATGCAGTCTACCTCCATAGGAAAAAGAACCAAAAACCTCTACTCAACTGAATGGCTTCCTCAAAATACAAACATCAAAGTGTCAAGAAAATCTTGCACCAACAAAGGAATGGGTTTAGAGATTTGAGACTTAAAAGTACAATTAGTAATCCAACCAAAATCTTTCAATCTGTGTAAATTCTTCCGAATCCCAACATTATGCAGTACACATGCTAGTAATTTTTTAAATAGACAATATATATCATGAACATTTACTGCTGCTTCCTGCATGTACCCGTCTATCTTCGTGTTATGTTTAAGTACAAAAAATACATAAATAAGTGACCTCAATCTGCTGTATGTCTGATTTCAATGTAGTACTTTATCACTCAGTGATTCTACAGACTTCCTTGTCTCAGACACAATTTTAAAGTGCATGCAGCTACAGAATGTGTACAACAAAAGTAACAAAAGTCATCCTACAACAAAATGTGAAATGCCACCAAGATCACTTGCTAACTTCACTGTGAAAAGCTTTTGATCAAGTGTAAATGAATGTTTGAGGCAGAAAGAGTAAAGTCAGACTGCCATCTTGACAGCATGGACATTACGCCAGTGTGATGAGGAAGAAACAAATATGTGATGCAAGGTTTGTACAGCAACATTAACTACAATTGTTTTTATTTAATCTATGTAAATTATAAATGTTTTTAGATGTGTGATCTACTTTCAGTGCTATAGAGAAATGCCAGTACTTGACTTTTATCTTAAGGTTTTTTTTTCAGTTAAGTTTAACTAACAGCCACTGGATAATTAAGTATTTGTTACCTAAGTTTGTCTAAATTCTATAAACAGGACCTTGGAGAAGACTAACAAAAGCCCTTCTGCCACCCCTCATTCAGCCTGTCTGAGGCTGCAGTTGATATTACAGGGCTAATGGAGGCAGCAGTATCTTCTGATGATTGCTGGTGATCTTAAGAGATCTCTGGAAGACAGAAAGGTCTTGAGGTACACACTTAATCCCCTAGTGCTATAGGAGTATAGCTCTGTTTGCCTACTTAGTATTGAGGTGTGATGTTTGGACGATTTATAGTACATGAATGTATGAAAAAATACAACTTCACACTACCAGGACAAAACACAACCTACTTTTCATGGGTTTACTAGTGTATGTGATTCAAGGATACTTGCTGGTCCCTCTTAGGGTATAAAAATACTTTAAGAACTCTAACATGCTTCTGTAGGTGTTATTCAGTGTACTTGCACAGCAAGATTTGCTATCACCAAATCCATAGAGTAAGCACAACATCTCATACAACTTTCATAAATCTTTGAAGTTTGGTTTCCCACATATGCAAATATTTTGTTTGGTTCCAAGCACATCTAATTTGAAAATTCAAAGCAAAAACACTTGAAACAGAACATGTAAACTTACTTCAGTGTTGTACAGAGATAAATGAACCATGTGACATCATAAAATGATCTCAACAGACAGATTTATGACTCTAGGCTATCTAACCTGCCCTGTTTTTGCAAGAGAGGGGTAAAATTGCCTATAGTATTAAAACTCTTAAAAATATGTATACTTTCCTGAAATATCATTGCTTGTAATAAATAATGTAAGGCATTGGTAATTCTACGATTTTGCCTTGCCTATAAGCTTCTGTGATTTTTCTGATGCTAGTTTCTATCGTTATTCTTTCCAAACAAAATTAATTTATTCCTATATATCATTTGAGGAAAAAAAAACAAGTATTTGAGATTATTAAGTAGATCTAAACATTTTCCCTCCTATATTCCTTACACAGCATCTTTTATCAGTTATTTTAAAACACTGCTGAAAGAAAAGAGAATCAACATGTCAGCAACACTTCTTTAGGATACTAAAAAGATCTACTCCCAACAGTGTTATGAACATATTGTGCTTTCAGATACTGCTTTGAACAAGCAATCACATTGCATACGTCACAGAGAAATGATAGCTGAAACACACACCATCCCAAAACATTTCCCTTTCTCCAAAGTCACTTCAGTGGATTAGTTCTGATAAGGGGATGTCTACGGGAAATATATACAGTGGCAATCCTTTCCATTCTCCTTTTTCCATTCAGATTCTCAGATGTATATGGTATCTGAATACGCCCAAAAAAACAGATCTATAAGCAAAATGACAGCCTAGCAATCACGTAAGGATATGAGGGACCCACATATACATGTAAGATTACAGGCTGAACTTGCCATTGTTTTTCTGACTGGTGCTTTAAGAAAACAGCCACAATTGAAGAGTAATGAACATCATGCAAAGGCGTGGTAAGGAGAGGAAAAAAAAAAGTATCTCTAAAAGTTTCTGAAAATCCAATGAAAGCAGTTTTTAAAAAGAGAGAACAGAGATAAGAATGCATTACAAAGCTACAACAAAAAGCTTTTAATGCTGGAGATACAAGAACACTATTTTGTTCATACATGAAGCTTCCTTCAAAACGTCATCAAACATCTGTCAAATACTGGGTATTTTTTTTTTTGTTTGTTTTGTTTTTCTTTTTTAAATCATTTCCCAACTGGAAAACAGGTTGAGAACAATGTTTTATTTTAGTAAGTCTTGAGTAATGAGAGAAAACATGTTAGAAGAAATATATTCTATGGCCTTCTAAATGTGAACACAAAGTCCAGTGGGGATGTGTTTTTTCCTTTGGAGTAACAGAATATGACATTATATTAACTCCTAAAAAAATTTGTTTTCCAGATTTTGTTTTCGTCTGTATAAATAATGATCATCAATACAGTGATCAGTCTAATTTTTGTTCCTTTTCTATGGTCTTAGAAAGGTCAATAACAAAGAAGACAATGAAGAAACCAATTTTCTTTGATGACAGTAAGGACATTTTACTAGAGAAACCTAATCCTCTAGAGCATAGTTTGCCAAGACTTAATTTATTTCAGATTGTAACTTCTAGAGTCTGTATGTTGATAATTAAATTTCTGATTTGGCTTTCAGGTGCTGTACACAATGCAGTTTCCAATGAAATATCAAGACCCACTCCAAAAATGCATATTGAGACATAAACATTGCTGCCTTCTCTTAACATAACTTTGCTGTCAGTACAAACTATAAAATCTTTTTATTTCTTCTTTATTTTTTTCCCCTCCTATCATTTTAAGTAGCATCTGGAAAGGGAAGAATAAGGTCAATAAATAAAAACATTGGTCAAGATTAGAGATAGTATCCTTGCATTTGGAAAATATCTATTGCCTTCTTTCCTTGGAAATAGGCATTTGTGGTTTTTTGTTCTTCATTCATAACCGCCCTTGCCTACCTCAAAGATATGGTATTCATACAATATTGATATGAAATAGGTACAATCTATATAACAAATAGGCAAAATATTACCAGTAGAATAGCTAAAGTATGCTTATAGTTGCTCTTTTCCAACACTAATAATCCAAGGAGACATCTACAAACAACTTGCAAATACAAAAACAAACAAACAAATGTACTGAATAAAGAATTCATAAGATAACTCATTTAAATGGCAAGAGAGATTTCACTAAGCTGGATAAGGTTGTTGGCTTTTTTTTTTTTTTTTTTGCTTTGCTTTTTTTTTTTTTAAAAAAAAAAAAAACCTTTTTAACCTTAATTTCTACTTTCCTTAAAACAAGATCAGCTTTACTTCACAGAAATAAAAAAAAAAAAGTGAGAAAAAATTATTAATAGACATAGTCAAAGCAGTAATGCACTAATATGCATCTGAAAAAAAAATTCTATAGGAAAATTTTGATCTGATATGTAAAAATGAAATATCCCTTTTGTCTATGTAGAGGGACAAAATCTTTTTTAAAAAAGGACTATCTGTAGTTTCTAAAGAACTGCTTTGTATTAATGTACAGATTGTACACCAAAAACCTCAAAATCCTCACATTTAAATTTCATATACAAACTTTGTAATGCACAAAGAAACGGCTATTCATATCAATTCAGGCTTGAAAAATTAGGAGAAAAGCTCTGAAGTAATTTAAGGCTGTTAACAAATATTACTTTGTCACTGAATAGCATTTCATGAGCTAAAGCTAAACATGCTTGGCTGCTATAAAAGACCTCAGGAGCTACTGAGGAGACGGATTGGAAAAAATATTTTCAAAAAGTAAAAAACAATAATTTTCCCAATGCAAATGTTATAATGGTTAGGACAGAGGTCCTAATGTACATTATTAAGAAAAAAAAAACAATTCAGAAATAATGTCAAATCTTCATAGTACTTGCTCATGGTAATTTCATTTATATTATGCAGCAATTAACAATTAGTTTGCTGATTTGTAAGTATTAGTTCAGAGCCTTTAAATTCTATGAATAGTTTACTCCCAAGCCTGAGCAAAATGAGAAACACAAAGCTTGATCCAGCATCTCTTGTGGTGCATGAGTCTTTTCTTAAAGATCACTAAAAATCATCATACATTCTTATGTAAAGTCTAAGGGTAAATCTTCATAGGTCAATGGAATAAACCAACTTTAATCTATATTTCCCATGTGGGGCAAACTCTGAACGTATTCATCACTTGCGCTGGCAACATAATTCTCTCTGATCCAGAAAAACCTTTCCATTCCTCAGATTACATCCATGTCAGAACCAGCTGAACCCACCTCTCAGTGTAACTCAAAGATAACTATCCTAAATTTATATAGCAGAATTTTTGCATCTGTCACTAAAATTGCTCAGCAAAAGAACTTCATATTGCTTTTTGCAAAAGTCTGAGAGGTTCACACAGAATGTAACAGACTTAGCATGATAAGAAAATCACCTGCCAAGCTTAAATCTTCCCATCAACAAACTCTGTAGATGATTACTGCAAAGTAGCTGAGTCAATAAATCACTTTTCATATTTGTGAAATAACTACTTTATAGGAAGTTATTAAAGGATTCCCAGGTACACCAGCCCTGGCCGCCATGCCTGGAGGTCAATCAATTATACAAATGCAAACTCTATATTGCAGAATACTAAAGAACAAGAAGGTAAAGAATAATTATTACTTGCTGCTTAATGTTGGTCTTTTAATATGCATATTTATAAGACTATGTCTTATCTATGTTTAAACTATATCTACCCCACAGAGAGAATATTCTAAGAATTTCCTTCACTCATACTGCAACTAAGTTTCATGGGCTTCAAAGTATTTATTTCCTCTCCAACATGCCATTATTTTCATGTGAAGCAAAGCATACCCTGTCAAGTGAACATGCAAAATATGTAATTTTAGGCTCTTTTATAAAGAAACTTGTGAATAGGCCATCTTCCCAACTGATTTCCAACAAACAGCTAATGGGAAGTAAAATTATAGCTATAGTCTGATCCTGTCTTACAGCAAAGCCTTACAATGAAACTCACAGAAGGGTCACCTCCTTCGGTCCATCTCTAAGTAGAAAGCAACAACACACATCTATCAGCATATCTCTGACTACAATTTTGACAGTTTCAATAGTAAAGCCCCGTAAGGTTTATCAGGATGCTGTTGATATTGCAGTTAACAATGTATAAAAATTTATGCCTCCATCACTTTAGTATGAAGAATTATCAGTGAAGTTCTATTAATAGATATAAATACTTACTTCTCTTAGTTGGCACACATATAGCTTATACACCTTCACTGACATAATGTAAGTATACGTCTTTGTTCATGTACTCCAGGTACATTAGAAGAATATACATTCAATTTGCATAAAGGCATGAACGGCTGGAGACAAGGTACAGTATAATTGCTGCAGTTAAAAAGATATTTGTATAAATGTTACAGAAAGCTGTTGGCTCTTCATAGTCATATAAACCTTTAGTTTGTGTTTGCTATATCATTGGATCTCAGAATTCCTGGCAAATGAACAGCATCAGAATATTTTGTCCAGATGAGAGCACATCTCTCAGCTCAATGGATTTAAAGCATATAAAAAAAAATAAACAAACCAAAAACCTCTAAAAACCAAATCAGTCTTAATTACCACTGGGACTTTATT
The DNA here is from genome assembly GCF_987193195.1 of Phasianus colchicus. Taxonomy (NCBI): domain Eukaryota; kingdom Metazoa; phylum Chordata; class Aves; order Galliformes; family Phasianidae; genus Phasianus; species Phasianus colchicus. The sequence continues at coordinate 21,217,818 of NC_143438.1, read as the reverse complement.
TATTTATATCCTTAGATACTCATAAATTCTGACTAGGAGTAGAATATGCCTACTGTTACAAATATTAATGACTACGAATGCTTACCGCAGGCTTACTTTGAGGTTAATCAAGGTTATGGTTTTTTGTTTTATTTTATGTGGTTGTTTTTTGTTTTGTTTTGTTTTGTTTTGTTTTGAAGTATTATATTTAAATGACAAAGCAATATTAAGGATCTGACTCTGCTTCCAAAAAGGCAAGAATTCTTTTAATGAAAATACAGAACATGGTTTCGACTGAACAATGCTTTTATATAACAAAAATATTTCTCATACAAAAAGCTTTTAGCAATTACTTTCCTTTAACAAGTGTGTATAACAAAAAAGAAACAAAATAAAGAAACAAAAAAAAAAAACACAAGAAATATCCACTAACATAGCACTGTGAGGTTGGTCCTGCTTCCATTTATTTTAAGACTTCATAAATAATGAAGAAATCTCTCTCTTTCCTTTTTTTTTTTTTTTTTTTTTCCCTCAATGGCATTCAAGCTCAGGAGCTCCTAACAAGAGTTTTCCTGTATGCTTTTCCTCATTTTTGCTAGAAGCACACCAATAATGCTGCATTTCTGAGTTTCTATTTAGTTTCTCAGAAATACAACAAAAGCTACATGTTCAAGAAATAAAGGAGACATTAAGTTTAAAATACTTACAAATATTCTGAATATTTATTTTGTACTCATGTCACTTTTGAGCTCTGCTCAAATCAGGAATCAGTAAGATAAAGTGACTTGTCCAGACAAATTTACCTTTAAGGGTGAAGATTACAACCACTCTGGGTAATCTCATCCAATATGTGATTGCTATCATAAGATTTTTTATTTTTTATTTTACCAAAGTTTCTCACATTCCAGCTTGTGCCCATTGTATTTTGCTTTACTGCCATGCACACTGAGAAGAATCCAGTTCCATCTACTCTATACTCTCCCATTAAGCAGCTGAAGACAGCAGCAAGATCTCCACATCGTCTTATATTCTTAGGGATAAAAGGTACTTCAAACATCATCTCAACAGCTTGTCCTTGAATTGCTTCACTACATCAATGTATTTTCTGTCACAGGGTGCTCAAACTGGACACAGTACTTCACATGCAGTCTTAAAAGTTCTTAGTAGAAAGGAAAAACTGCTCCCCTCAACCTACCAACTACTTTCTCACTCATGCAAAGCAGAATACAGTTGGCTTTCTTTGCATAACTTTCTTTAGTAGGACTCCCATGACCTTTTCTACAAAGACACTGCCTGACCTGCTGGCACCAAGCCTGTACTGCTGCATGGTACATTATTCCACCCCAGATGCCAAGACATAACGTTTCCCTTTGCTGAGCTTCTGTCAGCTTATTTTCCCTGTCTGTAAATGTTCTGCAATCTTCATGAGAGTGCAGTCCACTTAATTTTCTAGGTCATTATTACAGACATTAGAACAGCACATACTCTAGCTGCAGTTCTTGAGGGATACCAATATTCACTGGCCCCAGCTGGACTTCTTACCACTGATAGGACGAGGGGAAAAAGCCAGGGTAAGTTTAGGAACTTCTTTACAGAAAGGTTTGTTAAGCACTGGAATACGCTCCCCAGGGAAGTGGTTGAGTCACCATCCCTGAACGTGTTTAAAAACCTTTTGGATGTAGTACTCAGGGATATGATTTAGCAGAGGGTTGTTAGAGTTAGGGTAGTTTCGTTAGGTTGTGGTTGGAGTTGGACTTGATGAACTTTAAGGTCTTTTCCAACCTGAGCAATTCTATGATTCTATGATCACAACTATAGGATCCTTGTGGTTCAGTCAACCTTTGCAGCTTCTATCGCACAAATTTGGCTATAAGAATCACAGAATCACCAACATTGGAAAAGACCTCCAAGATCATCCAGTCCAATTGTCCACCTATCACCAATATCTCTCACTAAACCATGCCCCTTAGTACAACATCTAAATGTTTCTTAAACACCTCCATGGACTGTGACTCTATCACCTCCCCCTCAGCAGCCTGTTCCAGTGCCTGATCACTCTTCAGAAGAAGATTTTTTTCCTAACATCCCAACTGAATCTCCCCAGCACAACTTGAGACCATTCTCTCCAGTCCTATCACTAGTTACATGGGAGAAGAGGCCAACCACCACCTCACCACAACCTCCCTTCAGGGATCTGTAGAGAGCGATAAGGTCTCCCCTGAGCCTCCTCTTCTCCAGATTACATATTCCCAGCTCCTTAAGCCAGTCCTCACAAGACTTGTGCTCTAGACTCCTCATCAGCTTTCTTGCCCTTTTCTGAACATGCTTCAGGGCCTCAATGTCTTTCTTGTAGTGAAGGATCCAAACCTGCACACAGTGCTTAAGTCTCACCAGTGCTTAATACAGAGGGATGATCATTTCCTTAGTCTTGCTGGCTGAATACAAGCCAGAACACCATTGGCCTTCTTGGCCACTTGGGGATGCTGCTGGCTCATGTTCAGCCGAGTGTCGACCAAAACCCCCAGGTCCGTTTCCTCTACACAGTCTTCTAGCCACCCTGTTCCAAGTCTGTAGCATTGCCTGGTGTTGTTGTACCCATAGTGCAAGACTCCGCACTTCGTCTTGTTGAACTTCATCCCTTTGGCCTCAGCCCAGCTATCCAGATCCCTCCTACCTGCAGGCAGATCAGCACTTCCTGCCAACTTGGCATCATGTGCAAACTTACTGAGAGTGCGCTCAATTCTCTCATAAAGATACTGAACAGGACAGGTCCCAGTAACAAGCCCTGGGGAACACCACTTGTAACTGGTTTCCAACTGGATTTAACCCCATTCACCACCACATAGTAATAATAATACAGGGAGAAGTGTTGGAAGTCCTTCTAAAATCAAGTTAAACAACTTCCATTCCCATTCATCATCCTTCAGGAAAGACACTTAGGATGGTCAGTCATGGTTTGCCCTTATTAAATCAATGCTGATTGCACATATTCACTGTCTTTTCCTTAATGTCCTTAGAAATGGCTTCTAAAAGGATTTGCTCAGTAGCTTGCTAAAAAACTTTCTGAGGTTGACCAGCCCCAAGTTATCTGGATCCTTCTTGAAGACAGCTTTGGTTTTTGCCTTTCTCCACTCATCAAATGTTTTCCCTGATCACCACAACCTTTCAAAGATGAGAGCAGCCTCACAGGGACATTGGGCAACCTTCTCAGCCCCCTCAGATACAGCCTATTTGGTCCCATGGTATGTTTAATTGAACTACCTAGTTCTGTCTATGCCTATAGAGAGTAATACCTGACACTCAGCTTCTGCTGGCAGGTTCACCAACCTAGAAAGTCTATAAACCTGGGTAATACCTCTGTAGGATGCATCCAGGAACCCCATCTCATCTTCCACATACTGTGTTTTCTGATTTTACTAATGCTCAGTCAAGAGCCTCTTATTCATCTGTGCTGGTATTCCACCATAAATGTGTAACTTTCTGCACACCAGTATGACCCACTGTAACTCTAATTACATTGTCCTTTTAGGTCAGAGACTCCAGATCCTTTAGTCCTCCATTGCAGATCCCTACAGGATTCAGCCTAGAAGATTCTGAAACAAGACAAAATTTGTTGCCCTGAAACCCAGGTTTGTAATTTGATTTGCCTTACTCATTTTTTCTTTCAGAATTTTAAACTCCACAGTCACTACAATTAAATCTGCTGCTGACTTTCCACATCTGCAGCCAGTTCTTCCATTTCTGTGAATATCAGGTCTGCAGAGCATCTGTCCTTATTGGTTTAATAATCATCTGTGTCAAGAAGTTGTCTTCAATACATGACAGGAATCTCTTGTTTCGTTTGCTCTTTGACATGTCACTCTGCGCTTTCTGTAGATAACAAGGGTTGTTTTAATCACCTACGTCATAAGAATTCCTGAAGTTGTTCATCTACTTCTTCTGTTTGGTCATGTTATTTGAAGCAGATATCTAATGCTGCGTTACTCACGTTGGCCCGCCTCTTGAGTCTTGCAGTTCTTGAACGGCTCACCCCCTGCACCAATGCAAAGCTCTGTGTGTATGAGACACTTCTTTGTGCAAAAATTGTATGGTCACTTTTAAACGCTTCTGTCACCATAAAATGGCACAGCGATCATCTTTCTGAAAATAAATACTTATATACTAGGGAACTTGCCTGCACCTTAAGGACTACTGTAGCTTCCAGTGAATTTTGTAATTAAAGTTAATGATTTTAATCCTGCAACTCTGAGGGAACAATAACTTCAGTTTTAAGGTTTATTTTCCAAGTCCTTTAACATCCATAGATAATATGTAATTGTAAGATGTATATAGTTTTCTTTTGTCTTTCAATGGACCAAAAAACCCAGTCCTTTACAGCATTTTCAACATAGGAGCCAGCTAATGTTTTATTATTAAGAGTTGCATACATTTCTCATATTTATGTTTCCTCCCAGGTATAAGTAAAAGAGAAGTTTCATATGACTCATTTCATCTAAACTGATTTAATAAATCATACCAGGCACATCATTCATCTGAATCAATTGGTCATTTAAAATCTGTTACTGCACTTCGTGTTCATTTATTCACTTGCTATCCTTGAGCAGCATGTTGATGGTCTGCTTCAGGAATTTAAAAAAAAAAAATTGCTTTTTAAGAAAGTAGTTTCTACTACTTATATACAATTAGGAATATGGCTTTGGATTACTACATAGCAAAGAAAGAAATAATAAACAATAACACATAGACTACTGTATAATTATATTGTCTCACACTTCATGTCTATATGTGTATTCTACTGTGAGAAGTGTATACAGAACAATACTTTTTATTCAATTTTATTTCATTTTACACATCAATATTGCTGATGCATTTGATCACAGAAATATGACTTATCAAGAATAAATTCTGTTTTGGTATTTCAAATTTAAGTAATTCTTATGGAAGCTTAATACTGATAGCCCTTAGCACTAAACTACCAGAGGTCAATTTGAAAGGAAAAAAATTTTTTTTAATATAATGAATGTTGACTTCTTATAATTTGCTTCTGAGCCCAGAGGGTACAGTGAGATAGTATTTTCAATCTTTCATACATGCCAATGGAAGCAGAATCCAGCTGATTTTCTTTTTAAATTAAAGCTGGAATTCTTAAATAAATTGCTTGGTCCAGAAATTGCAGCTTAAGAGAGCCCACAAAAAAGAAAAAAGAAAAAAAAAAAAGGCATTGATGGAATGCTGTCCTCGTGGTTTCAGGAGCAGCTAACTAGACTACAGGCCAAACAATTCTTCCAAAAACAGTATTTTAAAATAATCATGAGAGATAATCATTAACAGTATGGGACAAGACTGTCAAAGAGAAAATAAGCTTATATGAAGTATATAAACACGCTGCTCCTTTTTCTTCTTGCAATTGCTCTATACTTAATTTGCTGCTAATTATTTGTACAGTATGGAATATCTCATGCCTATATTTGTTATTTGTTTATATTCAGTCTGTATTGTGGATCTGCATTTTACTGCTGTACAGACTATGGATCTTTGGACTGGACTTTAAGACAGGAGCAAGGATAGTGAACATGGCCATAGTTTTAACAGTGCACAAAACACACAATTATAACAGGCAAGTCTACTCTGAATTCCAAAAACGTATCAGGTGAACTATACAGAGATCCTCTCAGGGAATCTTTAATACTGTCAAGGGTACACTAACTTAGTGAGAAAGACAAAGATCACAGCTGAGGTAGGTGCGCTGATTCAGGAGAAAGCATGAGCTGGGGAGAGAAGGGTCCTTGCAAGTTAACTCCAATAAAAATAGCACCATAGCCAAGACTAAAAGTAAATTGGCTTTGCATGCTCATCAGTGGCATTTTTTTTTTTTTTTTAATGAAACTTGTTAAAAGATAGCCACAACCAAAAAATGTCATTATGTTAAGTGAGATCACAGATTATTCTGCTCACTTACAATGAACATAACTTGTATGACTTACTTACGTGGTAGAAAGCAACATGCAACAATTAACTCACAGTAAGATAAAAAGTGATCTCGTGCACATTTCTTGATAAAATTGTTCTTTTTTTTTTTTTTTTAAATACAGCTTCTCAGTCACCAGGTTATTATGCACTTCTTTGCATATTTTTATGTGGTTTATTTTATTTGGGGCACCTACCTATATGTATACATGATAGCTACCCGATACATTAATTTTCATCTGTTTTCAATTTTAGATTATATTCTTATTCCTGAACACAGTATGCATTTCTACACCTTAAAATACTGTCTTCAGTGGTTACCTACTTCCTCCATGCAGACAGAACTAGACACTATGTCTAGGCTGGACTGCTCAGTTGCAGGGTAAGAAGTCCTGTTAGATTTTATAGTGAAGTTACGTTACAAATACATTTTTTCCAGTTATGACAAATCGTAAAGTGGTTTAGTTGGGACTGCAGCAGTGCATTTGATCTGCAGCACCTGACATTTAACTTAGCAGACACCCTGCTGTGGTTTTCACACTGCAAGACACTGGACAGTGAAGGTTCCTCCTTGCTGCTGCCAGAGTTTGGGACTTAAAATCAGGTTCCAGAATCAGAAGCAGTTCCCTTCATTGGGATCCAGTTTACGCCACTACAAACCTGTCCTGCATTATTCATTTTGGGAATCTGAACGAGCAACATAAAACCTTAAGCAATTTAATCAGTGACCCTTCCAATCAGGGCACGCTAGCCCTAAGTACATGCAGTGTGGGGTAACACGTGGGATCTGTTTTATGTTAGTATAAATCAAAGTCAAACACAGAAGATCTTCCTTATCCTCAGGCCATTTGAACAAATCTTTCATGTGTGAAATGTAAATGAAGTAAACAAATTCAAGCAGAGGATCTGTCAGTCTCTGACACTACCCTTACTACAAAAGGATTGGTATTAACCACGTCCTGAAAGAACGTCTCTGATGACTCCATGCTGGATGTTTCTTGTTTGCTTGCTTGCTTCTTTAAAAACCTCATCAGAAATAAAATAAGCTAATGACAGAAGAAACAGATTTCTCTTTACTAATATTTTGGCTTTCACTGTATACAAATGCACATAATAATAATTGTATACCATCACTTAAACAGTAGCATGGGAAAAAGGAAAAAGATAATAAATAAGGGTTTGACTATGAGACTCAGGCTATTACAAAATATCAGTAACATTCTTCAAGCCTCAATATCATAATTATTTCCACAAGGTCTTAGATACAAGTGAGGAACTGCAAACTCTGAACAATCAAATAAATCAAAATGGAATAGGTATGGTTCCTGTGATGGCCCTGCCAAAAAGAGACAAGCATCTCTTTACTGAAGGGGAAGAGCAGTAACAAGGATGCCAAGGTAACAGCTGGGGTTTTGATGACTGCAATACCAAGAAGAAAAAATGTCTTTTGTGGAAAATTACTCTTAAGGTTATGTGTATGCTTAAGCAATATGACTGGTTTGATTTAGGAATCATCCTTTTCTCTCTCTCTCTCTCTCACTAAATACATACACGTAGTTTTCAGACCATATGTATGTACAATACACTCAAGATGTTACGATGAGTATTTTTAATAAGAGTACAAATAAAAAGAAAAAATTGAATGAGAATTTTACAAGTTGGTGGGGAAAAAAAAAAAACCACAACAGGAGTATGCCACTGCAATCAGTTTTTGTGAATGACTTCAACATAACATTAGGCTTATATTCCTACAAGGTTTTTTTATTCACTTGTTTTTCTTCCTCTCAATTTCTAAATAAATAGCTCCCAGCTTTTTAAAAACTGAAGCAGAAAACATACATGAAAGTGACATATATAACTCAGTTCATCAACTCTTTGATTCCTCAAAGAAACAGGACAGATTTAAGAAAGACTCAGGTGTACTGCCACAGAAAAAATTCTTCTGGAAAACCAAGAAAACACACTGCAACAGCAGATTGCCATGGAAGCCCCACACATTCCTTGGTTATCATGGTGAACACTTCTGAGCTTCAGCAGAGGCAAAATCCCTATATTCACTGCCATCAGCCAAGGAGTCTGAGTCCTAAAACTGCTTTACCACAGTGACTGACGTAGAAAAACGAAAAAGTTCAATCAAGCTAACTCTAATGAACTCAGAGCACTTGTATGAAAATGAACCGACAGAATTTCAGCTCTCAGTTGAAGATGACATTTGGATTCAACTGTCTTGCTATCTGCAAATTTCAGTCTGTAATTCATTACCTGAATGGAGAGCAATGTAATCTACATGCACGTCTTTAATAAAAATGTTTGCACATATACATACATAAAGAATAATTTTGGGGAAGTTCCTATTACTCTACACCATCTTTTTTTCTCAATCTTTCTTATCTGTCCTGCAATATTTCTTATTCAATTTTAATAATAAAGTCTTAGAAGATCCTGAAAAGAAGCCCAAAGCAGCTCCACTGTTTCAACTAAGAAATAGAGAACATGCATAACTAACAACATAATGAAGTTTTTCAATATTTTTTAACCACCTCTTCTGAATTTTGTGAGCTTTACATTGATATTTTGTAGTTATTAAGCATTTATTTGGAATCATATAATCATTAAAAGTCTTTTCTTTTAAATAAACCATATTAAATAAATATGGTGGCACTAATCATTAAGTAAAATTTGCCCCACTTTATAATTCAGGATGTTGAGGAGAAACAGCTCAAGTAACCATAAAGAATCATTGCCAAAATTCATGGGCAGGGTCCAATGCATTTTGCCAAGGCTATAAGTAATTCCCACCATCTTCCAAGTTATTCCCAGGCCACAAAACTGTTCTTGTTTCCTACTCATATAAACACTGGTATAACTACATACGTTGTTACAACTCAATCATATTAGAATGTTTTTGTCACAGAATGTCTAAATTAAATAAAACTTGCCTTTAACTATACTTGTATCTGAAAAACAAATGTGTTACTACTTTAAAATTGCTTCAAGGTATCTGAAAATGCATTGAATTAGTTTTATTCTAAAAAAATGAAATATGAAAAAATGGTTTCAATTGTTTATATCTATATTTTCTAGAAATACTCGCTTTGTTCAAAACTAATCTTTTCCCAAGTTTTGGCCACTGCAAGCTACAAAAAAAGAAAATTATATAAAATACAATAATGAACTTGAAAATTGAAAAGATATCATAAGAAGTAAAAGCCAGTAGTATCAAATAACAATAAACAAATTTCTCTTATTCTGGGAAGGCTCCTCACCTGCAGGTCTTAGAATACCTACTAATATCTTTGTAACGAATTTATTAGCAGGTTTATACTTACTCATTAATGCATGACAAGTCATATTATTTTTCAAAATACATATTCACAAAGATGTGAATAAAGGCAATTTAATGATACAAGGTATTATAGTATAAATAATGCAAATAAAAATAAATAACATTAAGAGTAATTAATGCAAAGTAAAACTCACTAATAAAAGACAGAAAAATAGATGTAATTTGCCTAATTATGTATGCATGTGAGGCAAACACTATACTGACATATATAAAGTCAGAGAGATTACGATCAAACATTTTTAAAACCAATCTGCAATATTAAATCACAAGATGTAACATTTAGAATGCTATAAATCATTTTACTGTTAAGAGATAAAATTGGCTGTGAAGATCTGATGCATCTGTAGTTTTAAGGCAGATAATCAGAAAACACTGCTGTTTCAATGTGTGACTAATATTAACACTAAGCAGCTCCACTATACCTTGGGATTTTCATGGTAATTGGAGCACCCCACCAGAACCCACTGCTCAGTGCTCCAAAATGAATGGCTGAACTGGATAAATGCCAGGAGCTTAAGGTATCTGTTTTCAATCTTCGTAATTAGTGACAAGGCATGAATTGAATACTTAAATGAATGAAAACATTCCTAGACTGAATCTTAGTATGCAAAAACCATCCTACTGAATTATCTTCTTGGCTGGCATTGTGAAATGTGTGATCTGGCGAGAGGTATAGATCCAGCTCAGCCTAACTGAATGCATTAACTCCTGTAATGTTATAGGAATGGAATTATAATATTTTATGATGGCTCTGAAGATAAAGTGTCTTAGCTATTTTATGAACAGGATACAGAAAGGAACAAACCATTTGTTCGAGGTACTCAGTAGTGGAAAAACTTTTCTCAGAATAGAATAGATTTTACAGAACAATCCATTGAGTAGGCAGATTAATTTTACAACTTTTATATACTTCATATTTTCTGAAATAAAATTTACATATGGCACTGCATTCTTTTTTCCCACTCCATTTTGATCTGAAAAAAAAACAACACATCCTGTGCAACATGGTTCAATAATTAAATCAGCAACAGATGAAAATGCATTGCACCATGAAGAGTTCACTCGCAGTACTAAATGGATACCCTAAATTTTGTTTAACCTTGAGAACAGATGCAAAGCTAGTTGTTGGCATAATTACGCCCAAATAAAAACACAAATCAAACAGATCGAAACAAAGCCCTTCAGGATTTCTAGGGGACTAAATTTGCTAAAGTCTGTGGACAAGTAGTCCTGATAAAAGCCTGAGAGAATGCTGGTTAAAGGTGTTAGCTAAAAGCTATCCTTTTATGTTTATGGGTTGAGTTACTTCAAAAAAATCCATATAAAAAAAAACAAAAAAAAACCACCACCTTCCAAGATCTGTTCTCTACTTCCAAGCTCCCACTGTCAGTTTGAGACACATCCTGCAGATTCTCCTTTTGCCTTGGTGTTAATCTGGCTCAATTACCTTCCAGAATGCCAGTAAATGGGTGATAGGTCTTCTCAAAATTTGCTGAAAATGTTACTGAGGCAGAGTATCTGACAAATCTACAGTACTAAAAGCAACTCTAACACTCCATATATTTCATTTCCCTTGTTTTGTGACATTTGGTACCATGTTCGGTACCATGTAAACCATAGACTATGCCATAAACTTTCACTTTTGTCATCTTTTCTTGCACATTAAGAATCAAGAAACGTAATTCCTATTCAAGCCAGAATTATTTTCTCTATCTATAATGCTAATTTTGTTACAAGAAGTGTTTGGGAAACAAAATATCTATTTCTGAAAGCAAAAAAAACATATGTATTTTATACTTTCATACTGTTTGTGAAGAGGTGTTCGCATGTAGTAGCTGGAATGCCAAGATTTCACTCACTTTTTTTTTTTTTTTTTAACTGAAAGTAATGAATTTGACTTTCCTCTCAAATTAAACCTCTTAGGTTGCAACTGCCTATCTTGAAGATGACATACTGCCATCAAACATTTGTTTTTTACTGGTTGCCATGGAAATGAAGTGGAAAGTTCATTCTATAGCCCCTTCCGCTTGTTGCCTTTGTTCTATTTTAATAGGAAAATTGGTTATCACAAGCATTTTGTGAGCTATTATTCTTTCAGATGGTCATAGAAAAGCTCTATCAGTTACTTGCTATTTCCCTATTTCATTATGTCTCATCTACTTACCTTGGACAATACAGATGTTATACCCAGGACTATTCTTAAATGTCTTTGTCAGAATTCTGATTCTTTTCATGTCCCAGATATAAAAATTAAACCAGACTAATAATCACACACACCCTCACATTGTGTTCTCCTGCTAACTCAGAACTTTCTATATATTCCTTTCTTCTTACCCATTTAAATTTCTAAACAGATCTCGCTACTCTGCCTTTAACATACTATGCAACACAGCATTCATTTCTGACTTCCTGTAAAGTAACCAACAACTACTAGTGTCAACCTGGGGAAGTACACCCATGGATTCCTCTTATAATGGCAAGGAGAGAAAACAGTTTTATAATGCTTTCAGAACTACAGAGAGAAAAGAAAAACAGGCTAATAATTGCATAATTGCCTTTGTTTTCTGAAGAACAAGGGGTATTCCTGAAAGGGCTATGATGGTAATGATGGTTACGGACACACAAATGATTTCATGAACTGGGAAAGAACTCGATCAAAATTCCTTTCCTTTAACATCCGTCAGTTTACTGAAAACTTGCAGGATGTGCAAGACATTAGTCAAAATAACAGAAGGTAAAACTTCTGGAAGCATTAAGTTCAACACTAAGCTCAGAAAAATATTTCACAAACAGCTTCCAAAGAAAGAATATATTGACTAATGAGAGCTGAATATCACTTTGAAGTACTGGGAAATGGCACACACACACACAAAAACCCTTCAGCATCAAGAAGGAGGCATCAAAACAACAAGACAGCAAACCTACAATGTAATTTAGAGAAATTTATGATCTTCTGAGTCACAGAATATGGAGAATATGGAGAATGAAAGTATGGCTAGTATATTTATATCCAAATTATTTTCAAATGCCTTAAATCCATATGTCAAACACAACAGCAGAGTAATAATATAGCATTTAGGATCACATTTCTCTCTGGGGCACAATTCTAGTCCTGCAGAGAAACCTGAGGGAGACCTGACCTGCAGAGGTATAGTGTAATCCTTCAGTTGTGCTTCAAGCTGGGATTTGGACAAACTCTCTGGTTGAGAAAAGACTATCATTCCTACACAGGACAATTAGAGTGTCCGTCCCTGCAATTTTGCTGCTTCTTTAGGAGCAGATGTGTAAGACAAGTGAATTAATTTGGCTAGATTTCTATTCCCTTCAAATGCAGACTAAATTTTTTTGCAGTTATTCACGTGATCTCCATTTTTGCAACATCAAAGTACCTTTTAAATCAGAAAACTGAATGCAAAATTCATAGAACCTCAACTTGAGCATCTGCCCCTTCAGCAAGCAGGCTAAAAACAATACAGAGCATGCAACTGCATGGTTCCTTCTCTGCTTGCTCTATCTGCAAGTCAGCGCACAGAGAGCAGAAGAGAAAATAGACCAAATTATTATCTGAGCTGGAATAAATTACTTGCTCCATATAGCAAAAGAAGAGCAGGTGTTCTTTTTGGAGCAGAGCAGCATGCTCTGGTGTGAGCTTAATAAGTTAAGCGGACTCTACTGAGACAGACTGAAGATTTCAGTGGCAGTGCATCTACTACCAAGAACCCTATTTATCTTAAATTCCTCAAGTACTTGTATCATATTTGTCAAGGCTATTTAATTTAAATCAACTCTTCAGGAACCAGAACCACAAGCAGCAAAAATCTATAACTACATGAGCAGCAGCAGAGTTACACGGCTACCAGCTTAGAATGTGTAAATCAAAATCATAATAAAAGGCTTAAAAATGTATTTGATCATACCACTGTTGCTACTCCTTTAGCAAGAAGGAAGATGTGGAGCAATACAGAGATTCATTGAACAAATAGACTCATGGAAAACCATATCACTACAGTAAACTTGATAGAAAATGAATAAATTCTGCCAAACTGTTTCTGCAGAAAACTCATGATTCCCTATATAGCAGATCTCAGCTGCAGAGGTTACTACACCTTGCACAATGCAGTAAGCTCTTAATGCATAATGAGTAGCCCTAACAGCAGGCAACTGTAAAAAGTTATAAATGAAAGTATTTTTATTATTTAATCATTTGTTTCAGAAAAGATGAATATTTTCACTGTTTATAGTCTGACAAGACACTCAGTTGGCACAATTTTGATCGTATTTTTCATTGATCTATCATTTTCCAATGTACTTTTAAAAACCTTGTGAATAAATACGTACCCGTCCTCACATATACACAAATGTTATTTTACTGCGTTGAACATTTATGCAGTCATTCCAGATTCTGCTATTGAAGACTCAAATGAACATGCGAGTAACCCCTTACTGCTTATATATATAGATATAAATACTGCTTATCCCAGAAAATAGTGGGGCTCACTTTGATGACCCTATTCATACCACTGAAACTTCAAACAGAACTTTCACGGACAGATTTAATATGCTTATTACATGGATTTTAAATAGCATTTTTTTCTCTGTGAGTTTCAAAGGGGAAAAAAAAAAAACAGATCTATTTTTTTCCATGATAATCTAAACTAAAATAATGTCTGGACTACAATTATATATTCATCCAAAATAAGGAAGAAAATTATTCTAGCTCCTACACTAGGGATACCGGTTACATCCTCATCTTAAGAGATGAAATTCAATTTTCACTGTAAACAAATGTAGTTATGAAACAACCAGTACCATATCAAAGCTTTTAACTGCTTTTAATTTTTGCTTGTTTATTTTGGACTTTTAAAGATCACTTCATAAACATGTTGTGGCAAATGTTTTCCTATTTCTACTTTTAGAGGAGTGAAAAGGTTTCAAGTGCTATCATCAATCCTTCTGTCTTACAGTATCTGATATAGTTGCAAGCAGTAAACATACTGTGAATAATATGAACTTAACAGTTTTAAGTGGTCCCTGGTGACAATGTTAAATTTGATGATAAATTTTCATTGAAGTATACAACAATAGTCTAGCACCTTCTAACTATGCATCACTTCCTCACGAGCAGACAAGAGAGCTTTTGAGGGATGTCTTACCAAAGAGCTCAACTCACAGTTGTTTCAGTGGGGATAAGAAATGGAATTAATAGTTACACTGGGTGTAGTGCCGAGTGTGGATGTTTTCGGTGCTGTTTAAATATGACAGCGATGAAAGAGTAAACAGAAAAACATACTATATTGCATTTTATACAGAAATTTTATATTAGATGATGTACTCTTGTGAAATTTTAAGACCTGATCAACATATACAACATCTGTGACAAACATCAGTGCACTGAAGGCACTATAAAATATTCTTGGTGCTACCATATGTTCTCAGTGCTCCTCGAGTCACAAAAAGTTATCAGAGATCAAAAAAGACAAGTCAGTATGATAGTCAGCTGATACCTCTGTTCTACCTGTCCAAACAGTCAGGGATAAGACACGGTGAATTAAGAAATGAAACTAATGATTTCCTAAGTAAATATAATGGCTCTAAAAACTTACACTTCCTTTTCTAAAATGCATCACACAGTTGACAAACACTTGTGCTTGCAAGATCCTAGTTGTGTTTTCTCTTTTTTCTCCCAAATACATTTTTTACTAAATGCTTTTGAAAAGACTATCGCTTCTTGAGTAGGAAGCAAGATATTTTCATGCAGCATTAACATGCCATTACAAAGAAATACACAACTCCTTTCACGTTTCATAAATAGAGGCTTTTTCTTAACAAATACAGAACATATTTAGCTATCTCTAAAATTTCATCTAAAGAGATTATTAACTCATAATTATTCTTTAAATGACAGCAAATAACATTTCCAAAGCATAGGCTGAAAAAAAGTTTTAACCTTTAATACACTTGAAAATAATGTTATAATCCAGAAATGAAAATAAAGTTTGGAATTTTTACTTTATTTAGGTACTCAGTTTTAGAGAATGTACAGAAGACAACAGGCCAAATTAAATCCCCCATAGTATATTTATTTTTCTCAATGTTTGCTCAGGATAGGTCTACCTACTTATAATGTAGTAATTTTTTTTCATCAGACTTCTGATAACAAAGTATTTCAGCATCAAGCTGCATAATTTGATGCCATTTTGAGCATCAAGAAACACTGTAATACTCAAATACATACAAGCAATGCATTTAGCACAGCGCCTGCAAATAAACTTATTGGTTTATATTAATAGCACTCAAGAAGGAAGGAAGAAAAAAATCAGTTAACCAGCTAACCAAAGTATAGGAATCAATACTGTTACAGTTCCTTGATAAAATACACAATACATAATCCCTTTATTCATTTGCAGCTTTACATTGATGACACAGAACGGATGATCCATCAAAGATGCTTTTTATGCATTTGGCTGTAGAAGTAATATTTTTATTTAGATTACTTGAATAACCAAGGTGAATACTTTTAGCTACAATGGATCATCCAACAATAGCTATTGAAAAAATACTACCAAAACCTAGAATGCTTTACTAGATGATTTATAGGGCCACGGAACTAAGCTTTTTATTTATTTATTTATTTTAAACCAACACACAGATCAGGTATACAAAAAATTTCTGCTTTTTTTTTTTTTTGTAAGATTTCTATTGATACTGACAAGGTATCATTTTGCAAAGCAAAAGTCGAAGGTACCCTACCAACAAACTCCCAAAACATATAAGTAAAATACAGAGTAACAAGGACATATTTTATTCAAAGTTTCAGATCCCTTAATATCACAGAGCACTTACAACTAAAGTAGTAATTGTTGTTAAGTACAATGAAATCCAAGATGGAAAATTTTTACGTACTTGAACACAGAATATACATTCTCTCTTTCTTCCTTACACTGAGTAGTGGCTTATTCAAAGTAAGTACATCAGAATCACCACCAACTAGCTATTCACTGAAAAGCTTAAATTTTCAGTACAAGATTAACAAATAATCATGAAGTTTACATTTAACAAACTTTAAATTCAGTCACTAGTGAGGAGGACAGAAAGAAAACAGCCTTAATGTTGGGTATGTTGTATAAATGAAATGGCGTAGCATGAGAAGTGGAAGGTTTGTTTTTTTTTAAACAATTGCTAAAATGATCCTGGACATTAAATACTATTTTCAAAAGAAAATCAGCAAGAGTTCAATTACGTGACATTACTGTACCAGATCACTGAAAAAGTTCATCTATGTTATGCCAGCAAACCCTTGCAAGTCATGGCAATGGTCAACAGGCTAGAGGCTAAAGGAGCCCTGTGGAGACAGAACAGCCCTGCTCTGTCCTAAACTCTCCTCTTTGCTACGGTAGTTTTGACTACACACTTGCTTATAGTGAACATGTTGACAATGAACTTCACAAATCTAGCGGATATAAAAGGATGCTTGGTGAGACTTTGAGACTGTGACACTTTGGAACTTTTGGACAAGAACTCTCACAGACCAACGACCACCCCACTTGGCAGATCAACATCAGAAACCAGACTGGCGACTTTCTCCCTCCTCCCCATTTCTCTCTTCTCTCTCTTCCAGATAAAGTTGTTAAGTAAAGTAAGGCTTATTTTGATTTCTTATGAAGTTGCATCATTTAGCTGCACAACTTAGTTATAACCATAAGAGTTCCAAACTTGTAAGTTAAATGTAGTACAGAGATTCTCCTTAAAACTGATGATTCTGCTTGGACCCTGAGGATCAACTTCACCTTAATTTAATCCAGAAGATTTGCAAGTCTGGTCACCACCCCCACCCTTCACAGGCAAGACATAACAATTATGCTTTGAAAACTTCAAGTTTTTTTAAGTCTCATATTCCTATATAAACTCATAATATTGCATTACTGTAACAATCAGAAAGACCAACACAATGGAATGGCATTACAGGAGATGTAATGACAAAGGAACTACAGTTAGGTGTTATAAAGAAAAAGGGAGAGTGCTGAAGATCTAGGCTCACAGAGAAAACTCCACAAGGAAGGGATTTCCAACCAGAGATCTTTCCACAGTGCCAGTCAGCCCTTAAATGGGGTCTAGGAGAGGCACAGCCAGGCTCCACCCCTTCTGGTCACACAGCTGAATTGCCTTCACCTGTGCTCCCATGGCTGACTCAGTGCTTGCCTCAGGTGATCAATCAGTGGTTCAGGCCATGACTCAACAGTTCCCATACACATTGCAAAAATTTTGCAAATATTTATTCACTGAAAGAATCCAGAGAATATATGTCCTATAAAGGACAAAATTCCAGTTCTTTAAGTTGGAGTTTCTTCAATTTTCAGCAATATCTGCATTCAGATAATAACAAGTATATAAATCCAATTCTTGTAAATACACACATAGAAATTCTATTGTGCTAGTTTATTTCTCATCCGACATCCAGACTGAGTTTGTTGTCAGAGCTTGATTCTTGGATCTTTACTTGCTAGCCTGTTTGTGAATTGCACTTTCCTAGCACGCATAATCCTCTACTTTCTACTTAAACACAATCTGTCACTCTCATGTTGAACAAACTAATAACAGCAAGCTACCTTTACGTTTTGGGTCACTTATGTTTGGACTTCAGTAAGAGTCTATGAGACAAAGACTTTCACTAATGCATTCTGGTAATAGCTGTGTGTAATGCATGCTATCAGTCACTTGACTATGTAAAGATGATATATTTGCAGATAACTGTACTAACAACAGCTGCAGAAGCATCAACTTTTGTTTGTATTTAAGAATAAAATAATTTAAAATTGTCTAAGTAATTAATCCCAAAAGAATGTGCTATAAATAATGGGTTGACAGTAAACCGGCATTCTGTATCATGAAAATAATGGTCTCTAGACATTATTTTCTATAAGCTCCTAATATCCTTATTTTAACTGTCCATAAATTGTCATCCTTCTGACAGGTTCTTCCTCCTACATCTACATTCCCAACTATCACTCTCTTCACCTGTATTCAAAGATTAAAGCAATTCTACTCTCATTAAATGCTGAGATTTTTTCTGCAGTTGTAGAATATATTCTTACTGTGTTCTCATACAGAAAGGTTCTACACATAGATAATTATCACATTTCTCACATGTATGCACAGTGTAACAAAACAACAAAATAATCATAAAAATCCTCCAGAAGTTTCAATAAAAATTGGAAAATCAGAACAAAACAAAACCTGTTTTGAGATTTGCTAATGATTTAGAGGTAGCTTCATTACTTTGGTGATGCATACTGGCACAGCACTGAATAGTCCAGAAATGAGTCAGAAAATAGCTTCCCTGCACAAAACTTTCCACTGGAATGTTTGCAAAAACTGAATTATTATCTAGCATGCAAGATTTTAACTATTCATGTATTTACAATAAAAGCAACAAAAGTGCATCCATTAAAAGTTCTTTAAACTATAAGCCATTTTAATTTTGAAGTCTCCCTAGTATTACTTTTGACACAATCAGCACCTTATTTCCTAACAGCCCTAAAAAGAAATGCACATCATAACAGTATAAGCTCAGAAATACACAATTTCATCATATAAACAAAATCAAAATAACCCAAAGTACTTTCCTGACTGTGGGATAGTTAGTAGAAGGTGTTATCACACAGCAGTCTTTCCTTTAGAAACAGAACTTATTTTTGTAAAATATATAGAAAACTTTGTATCTTTGAGACTTCTAACCATCTGTGGAAGTTGGCAAGAGATGGCCAACGGTTAAAAAACTTGTTAGTTGTGGAGGAGAGCAGGATAACACATACACATGCATACACAGACAGTATGTATTATTAGACTGAGTTCCTTTACTTCACATTCTGAAACAGTGTACTAATGTCAGAGATATTTAAATAGACATCCCAGATTGCCTTTACAGTGTCTAAAGTTTTCAATGCATCTGATCAGAATGAAATCCAGAATATTTTATACATTATGTGTGACTGCTAAACACGAAACTAAACTTTAGAATATTAAATAATTAAAGACATGACAAGACATGACATTAAAGATATGACAAAGGTATTCTGCTAGTTGCAATCTTAAAGGAAGCATGTGCCTATGGCATTCGTTTTTCTATTTTGGAACTTGCATTTTCAAACATGCACACAGACTTCTGAAGCAATACATAAAATCAGTTAGTCCTCTGAATTTCCTCCATGTAGAATACTCCAATTTTTTTTTTTTTTATCTGCTCATTCCAAATATCAATCTGTCCAAATTCAACCCGAAGATGAGTTGACTCTTTCAGAAATGAGATTGAGAATGGTTAGTACCAAAAACAGTTTGTTACCTTTCCAGTAAAAGATCTGATCATGACCTTTATTATGCACAAACTGCTTCTAATTAACAACATTTTGAACTGGGACTTCTACAAAATATATACGCAAGTCTTTGCCAAGAAAAAAGTTCCACTGGTAGAAGAAATTCTGTCTGAAATTTTATTTCAGATACTGCAAAAGAGTTGAACAACTGGTATCATCTACATTGCTTTGTTCGTTAGCCAGCATACACCATTAAATTTTATACAGCCGTGTCAATGAAAAGTACACTCCACTTCAAGGTACAATTATCCACTCGATGTTAAAAGTTTCTCCATTCCAGACAACTTGATCAAGAAATGTTGTCTCCTTTCTTGGTATGGGAATCACACAGAATATTAATATTAATATATACAGGACAAATTCTATTGTTCTGTAACTGCCAGGACAAATGTAAGGTCACGGTGTAAAGGGATTAACATTTATTTTTTTGCAACAATGAAATAGAATACATACACGTGGCATGTTATTATTGACAACATCATTTTTATATTCAGAGAGCAAACAATTAGAATGGGATTATTTAAAAGTTGTGAAGGACTTCAGGATTTTAAGGACATATTCCCCATAATTTGAATGTGTATAATTATGAGCAGTATAGCAACTTGTTATTACCAGACTACTCAGTTTAGGTATGTTGTCAGGAGTACTAGGTTTAATTAGTATTTGGAAGGATATTAAATCTTTCCTTTTCAGATGTCAATTCAATCATAATTTCTACCTGCTTTCAGTGAGGTATTGCTTTCTGGAATAGACTCTGTACACAGATATATCTAAAAAGCTTGTAGAAATAGCAACTAATGCAGAGTTCACTTAATAAACACTAAATCATTTCAATGTTACTCTTCCATTTTCTGCCCCTGAAAACCTATGTAATTTGAAGACCTCATTTGCCAGAGAGACTTTTTGCATATTTTTCATACAATTGTATTTGTCATGATCACAAACTTTCCAGATGAAAAAAGTCATCTGTGAGAGAAATAACATGACATTTCATGTGAAAAATCTTCTGAAAATCACTTTCTTCCCAAGCATAACAGACTGAGAGAATGGAGAAAAGCACCTTTGAAAAAGTGAAAATTGTTTTCATTAAGATGTACTTTTGTATCTACTCCCCAGCAGTGGCTCTGTACTATACAATAATGCATATCTTTCAAAACAGACATGGTATTTTTTTCATAATTCACTCGCCTTTCAGGACAGACCTGAGTCTGTCCCTCAACTGTTACTCAGAGGCAACAAAATAAGGAAACATTTTGCGTTAACTATAAGACAAACAATTAAATCTGCGCCATCACTTCAGCCAGTTCTGAGTACTACAAAGACCTGCAATCATCCGTCTGAATTTAACATCTTTCATAAAGGACACTTTTTTCATGCTTCCAGACCTCATTAGATGTTCAAAAGAAAGCTGATTTATGTCTCTTCCTTTCTTTTCACTTACAATTTCCCTCACCTCTACTCTTTCTCTTCGATTGAGTGGCATTACACTCAACCTCCATCTTAATACCTGTCTGAAGCCAACATCTGTTACCCAGTTGCTGAATTTCCAAATAAATCTCTCTCAACTTTCTCTCACGCCATTTACAATCTCTCCATAAACATTACTACTTTCCAGTATAAATCTCTCCTTTATTTCCATGCTAAAAATGTAATGCTTAAGTATTGCACTGACAAACATGTTTTATTTTTTGTTACTCATGATTCTGTCAATGATATTTGCTGTACACAGTAACCATCCTGTTGATTTGGTCTGACTTATAAATTTTATTTCAAACCCAAGAGAATTAGAATTTTGACTTTGTTGAGACTGTGTGCTAAAAATACTGACAATAATATCAAAATAAAATGAAAGCATCCAAAATATCTTTTTTTTTTTTTTAATATTGTTTTTTAATTTCATTGGAAAAGAGAAGCTAATGAAGGTGTCAGTATAACACATAGAAATGATATTATCAAAAAATCACTTGTAAGGTTTCCCCTAGTTCATTTTACGAAGTTGTAGGTTTTGAAAGATCTTACTAGCAGTACCATGGCTGCTTATGAATAGTAACACCGTCAGCCATTTTAATACTAAGGCTGTGAGATCAAATTACTATAAACTTACTAGCAATTTGGAACGAATCCACCATGAACCGCGTTTCACAACTTTATAAAAGAAATCCTGTGGAGAAGAACCTGGGGCTCCTGGTGGATGACAGGCTGGCCATAAGCAGCAGTGTGCCCTGATGGACAAGAAGGCCAATGGGATCCTGGGGTCCATTAAAATGAGAGTGGCAAGCAGGTCAAGGGAGGAACCTCAGCACTGTTGAGGCCACCTGTTCAGGGAGCTGGATTTAGTTTTGGGCTCTCCAGAACAGGTGTGCTAGGGAGATATTAGAGAGAATCCAAAAAAAGGCCACAAATATATTAAAGGGAAAGAACTATCTATAATATAAACAGAAGATGAAACAGCATGGAGATGAGAAAGCTCAGGGAAGGGGGATCTTAATAACGTGTATAAAAACCTCAAGAGAGGGAATAAAAAAGAACCAGGCTCTTCTGACTAATGCTCAATGACAGAACAAAAGGCAATAGGCACAAAACGAAATATGGGAAATCCCAAATGAACACATGAAAAAAACTTCTTGATTGTGAGGGTGGAACAGAATTTCCAGTGAAGTTGCACAGGTTCCACCTGTGAATTTATGCCAAACCCCTGGCAGTGGGCATCATTAAGTGATCTGCAGAGGTCCCACCAGCCCAAACCACTCAAATTCTATTTTTTTTTTTTATTTCTAGGCAGCCACACATACAACAACACACAAATAATTAAACTAAAAAGTAAATTAGGCAATAATGAGCTATAACACAAAGCAATTCCAACAAAGACTTCTTTTTAATTCTATCAATGCTGTGGCCAGACTCATGCATTATCCTAACCATGGCATGTAGGTGGTAATATCATAACTGAATATATAAAAGATAACAATGGCCATGAAGCAGAGGGTGAAAAAGATGTTCATTTCTTATGGGTAATAATGAGTAATAATGAGCCAGTGTTTAGAAATACATGGTAGAGAAAAGGAGAAAAACAAACTTTCTTTAGTCTTATTAAAATCAAGAAGAGATTTCTTAGTTTTGTTGGCATGTCAGAAGTATTTCAAGTTTCATAGATAACATTTTAGAAGTGCACATCTGCACAATACATAACTGCATGACAGATAAAGAAAACACAAGCAACAGCTCCTCATAGTTAGCTCTAAGTAATTAATTAGTTCATGCCTTTAATATAATTAGCCTCTTACACATTATGGAGCAGTTGTATTGAGACTGATGAATACTACCCCAGCCTAAAAGAAAGAGAATAATCACTCTGATCAGCTTCACTCTTCAGAAGAGAAACATTGATAAGGAAAAGTAGAACCTATTGCATCAAGGAACCCATAAATTGTTAGAGTCTGACTTAAAATTCTCCCTGTAGGTTCTACCAGCTCCTACATTTCAAATTCACACTTGCAGCTGTTCTCCTGTCTCTCTAGAAGACTTAGATTTCATTTTTATCATGTGAATGTAAAATCTGATTTACAGCTTGGGCAGCAAGGGTAAGTAATATAACAAAGGAACACACTATGTCAAATGGAGTGGGCGAGCAGTGAAGATGATCAGAATTGTGGCTGGATATGTCTGAGATTTTTTCTGGCTTGACAAACATTCTATTTAACATAAGTATTGTCTATAAATCAGCAATTCCACAGATGAAATTCTATGCAGTTATTGACATAATTTAACACTACCTCTTATTACTGTACCAAGCAAAAACAGCCAAGAGGTTCAGAAGTTGATTTAAGATTCAATGCAAATTTTACGCTGTTAAGCTGCATAAATCAACACACCCCAGACTTTTCTGATCATGGACATACTCATTTTCAATTACAGTTTTACTAGTCAGAAGGGACAAGAAAATTCCACACCATTTCCATGACTAACTCTTTCAAGCATGTGAATCTATAATAAAAGCTTTATGTTGTAACAGTTTTATTATAAAGTCACTTCAAAGCTGACCAGTTTCTTCTCTCGGGGAAAAGAAATTCATCAAGTAAAGCAGACAACTTGCTCAGGTTACTGCTTATAGGCATACTTGCCCAAGTGGACACTTGCTAAGTTATCGCAGTAGGGAAAGTTCAGCATTTATTTTCTGTTCTTAAATGTATACAGAAACACTGCAACTCAGACACCATATTGTGGGAAGAACAGATAAAGGATAACATGTAATGTCAACACTTTTCCATATGGTATTTGCCAGAAAAAAACTTTATATATACGGAAAATATACACAGACTAGACTGTTCTTCGTCACTGGCAATCAACAGGCTGAAAAAAGCTACATGCTTTACAGGTCTTTCATTGTAATTATTGGAAGACCTTGCTAACAATATATAAGATAATAAGGCAATAAGGCGAATAAAAACCATATCATAGAAAGAAAAAAAAAAATTAAGGCATACCAAAAATGAGTTTCAGATACCAAAATGTGTAAATAAACATGCAATTGTTAACTGAGATGAGTGTTTCATATATTACTATCTTTTTGTATAGGTTAGCTTCAAAGCACAAAATTCAAAACTTACTTTGAACTTCAGAAGATACTTTTTTAATATCAGACGAAGTAATGTAAAAACACCTAGCAATTCAAGTATACATGAAATATAAAACCAGAAATATATTATTTGCAATGTTTCAAACACACAAACAAATGATCACACTTTTGAGAAAGTGTCAACCATGATTCCAGTATGTGTTATAATTTACCTAACAAACACCAACAAACGAGATCATTAAAAGGCAACAAACCAAATTTACATGGATATCCTTTCCAAATCTCAACTGGTAAATTATCTCATGATATAAAATGCTTCTCACTCTTCAGAAATGAGGGCAAGGTGCAACGTGAAACATGTTTTTGTAACTGTACAGTATGAACTAGACAGTTGAAATCCATAAAAACTCTTATTTATGACTTACATTTAAGCAGAGAGTTAGAAAACATCATGAACTACAGCCATTCACAGAGTAAATATCAAACTTCTGAACAACTTCATTACGTAAATGAAGTCTGCTTTTCTTTCCATATCAAGGTTAATTTATCTGACAGAATAAAATCCATACAATGAACAAAGAGTGCAAAAGATCACAAAAGTGTTGGCATGTGTTACTGAATCGCATCACAGCAGTGTGAAACCAACAGCTGAGAGTGCTGAGCTGGGTGCCTGCTGCCTATCACTCAGAGTCATTGGAAATACTTATCAGCTTTTCCCTTTAGCTTTGTATCCATCAGGTGTGTTTTTCTTTTCATAAAATTAAAATAACCAATGGGAATGTCCACAGCCAACATCACTCACAAGTAAACCTTATTAAAATGCAAGCTAAGGTCATTCAATGGAATAGTTAAATGTCTAGAAAATAGAAGCACAATCAAGTAAGAATCTGTCTACAGAGGACAGCTTCATTATGGAAGTTAATATTTAATACATAAGCAATAGATATATTTGATCAAAAATTATTTTAATAATTTTCTGTAAAAAACAGCTCTAACACTGAAATGTCATCTTCCATTTATATCAATTAGTTACAAAAATATGACTTTATGAGAACTCCCCAAAATTAGCTTTAATGACATCAGAAAGCAACCCAGCATTTATGCCATAGTCTTTGAATACGCTCTATCCCCAGAGATGCTCACGACCAGGGTGGATGAGGCACTAGGAAGCCTCATCTAGCTGGTGACTGGGCAGTAAAAACTGGGGGTGAGGATGCTGGAACAGCATGGTCTTTAATGTATCTTCCAACTCAAGCCATTCTATGATTCCATGATTCCAAGCAAAACAATAGCTTTTGTAAAAAAATATATCATTAGTATACGGGTTCTAGATTTAATTTTTCTTTCCTATACAAAGGTGAATAAAGTGATACACTTTCTATATACTTCAGTTCAAATGTTAACCACTTGAAGCAATTGAAATAGGCAACACTTCAGAACACCAGCGGGCCAGTAGAAGAAAGTCAAGAGATTTCATGCTTGTATCAGAAAATAGTTTTTTAGAACGCCAGTCTTGCAAACCAGAAGCAACACATAATTAACCACTGAAAATACCTGTTGATTTAACAGTATATTGTAATGAATATTTTTCTCCTCAATTTGAATAAGTAACTATGAAATAGAAATACATCTCTGACTGGAAAAATCAACATGTTGAATTCTCCAATGTTATACAAAGTTTCTTATTTACAAATAGCTAACTCATTCAGAATGGAAATGACCTTTATTTAATTCCTTAATGAGAACTTTCATAAATCTTGAGGTCAGTATTGGGTGCTAATTACTTGAAAATACAGCTTCAAGACCTTTGACATAATAATCACACAGCTGGGCCAAATCTCCCAGTTTCAAATTCTCTCTATTAATTTTATCACCATGCACTGGTCTTCAGCTAACCACCATAACAAAGAACGAGACTTACAGTTGGAAAATTATCCTTGTAATAATTAAACATGTAACAGAACTTACCACGAATATAAAAAATGAATTTCATTCATTTTTTTCTGAAACCACCTAGAGGTCATTGTTTTTTCCTTTTTTTTCTCTTTATTTTCTTTATTTTCTTTTCTGTTAAAGTTTTTATTTTAACACATGCATGTCATAGAGTTTATCAGGAAATAAGTCACATAATAAGCTTTTCTCTGTAAAAGATTTGCATAGCATAACCTAAGATCTACTCTAAAATTCTAACATGATATTAGGCTGTGATGCCAAAGGTTTATTCCTTACAAGATGAGTTATTTTTTCAGTTATAATTCAACAATACAAAACAGAGCCAGATGGAAACTGTAGCCAGTTCCTGAGCTAATTACTGAGCTTCATTTGCTACAGAAAGAATTCTATGCCTGTATAAGATTGTTTCTTTGCCATAGAGTGAACACTAAGAACAGTTTTCTTTATTTGATTAGTTACTGTTACAGATACAGTACAATACGATTAACAGCATAATTAGTAATTTTTTTCTTCTCTTTTCTTTCTTTTTTTTTTTTTTTTTTAATTGTTGCTCTTCACCCAGTATCATAGTTCAGGAATGTGGGGAATTTGAATTTTCTGCAGTGCTAGATTTGAGAAATAATTGTTTTTTTCTTTAAAATATCCTGCATCAAAATACACTGCACACAAACTAATACTTGTTCAAGTGCTGGCAGAATGAGTTACATTGCTCATAGCCCTCGCTAACCAAACAGTGACATCTGAGAAATTTGGTATTTGTTTAAGTACCGGAAGCTTCTAGATAAATGTAAAAAGCTAAACCTAACTCTCAGTTTCAAATATTCAGGCACACTACTGGGTGTTTTGCCACATACCTTTGCATCCTTTGCATCAATGGAAAGCATGTTTTTTCCTCTGCTAATATATTTGTATACAAGCTCTGAAACCAATGCGCATGAAGTTTTTTACCTTTGAAAATCCTATAAAATGCTGGAAATCCCTAATTGTGTTCACATGCAATTGCTCTGAGCCCAAACCAAGTCAACTCTCACTACATCATTTTTCTCTTTTTTAATGTTGCTGCTGTTTATACTGTTTTAATTCAAGAAAAACCCAAAGCTCTCTCACACACAAAAAGACAGTTATCTTAAAAGAGATTTTACAAAATGCCCTTGTAAATGTAAAAATTGTTTACTCTCTCTAAAACAAGGCTGAATCTGAACTACAACCATCTGACTTGTTACAGGCTCTTGCTATAAGCTAGGTTGAACTCCTTAGAGAACACCCTGTCATGGTGGAGCATAGCTAGTTCCCACAGCCAAACTGGAGTTAAACTCAGCACACCTAATTTATTTCATACATGAACTCTTGAAAATAGTTGTTAACCTATCCAGAAGACATTTTTGTTATCTTGACAATTTTCACTCTTTGGCTTTACATTAAGCATTGCTTCCCCTCTCTGGATGTTGTTTTGTCAGACAAGACTAGCCTACAATAGCAATCAGTCACCTCAGGACTCAGGATAACAGAAAAGTAAAAAAAAAAAACACAAAAAAAAAAGTCTTCTAAAGATATAATGACAAAAAGATGTCCCTGAAAAATAATCACAGATTTTCACATTATATTTTTCATGAGTTTTAGTTGCTAAATCACGTGCAGCCTAAAACTCATCCATCTGAGAAGAAAACATTACCTACCACTCTGTGTGACTTTTATCTTTATCATGCTTTGTGGATACTTTTATAGATTTAACAACTGAACCTTCCCGTTTCATGTCAAATATGTTGCACACATTCTAAGGAAAGAAGCAAACAGCATTGAGTCTTACTCAATTTTCTCTTTTCTCTTTCAGCCTTTGCCACCTACTCAGCAGCAGGCTACCTGATTCTGATTCTCTACACATTTACTCAGCATTACCAACCTGGCTGTCCCACCACTGGAATGCAATCAGTCACAGCATAGTAAGTTAAATACCTGTGAAAGCACAGATCAGCACACAGATCATAGCCCCTTTGATATTACCAGTAGGGCTCTGACACTAGCTCAGCATGCTCAGTGGCCACTTTCAGATTTTCTTTATAAAAATTACCCTGTTAGGAAGGTTCATGTGACGTATATTAAACTTTCTATTATTAAAGTGACTGCAAATTATTTATAATGTGAAAAGCTGCAAACTAAGTATAAACAAGCAGTGCTGTAGTTAACTAAGGTAGTTAAGTTGCAGAAATGGTCTGCTCCAGTAAAGTAGTCTCCTACAGTTTTATGAGTTCCAACCAATTTCCAGTATTCATTGAAAAAAATTAATGAAAGTAGAACACTCACTAAAAACAGTTCAGTATGTAGGCCATAACCCCATTTTTTCCTTACATAACTAGACTGTACATTGAGCTATAAACCCACATTTATTTCTCCAGCTCCATTAGAACATAGAATCATAGAATCAAAGAATCATAGAATGGCCTGGGTTGAAAAGGACCACAATGATCATCTGGTTTCAACCCCCTGCTATGTGCAGGGTCGCCAACCACCAGACCAGGCTGCCCAGAGCCACATCCAGCCTGGTCTTGAATGCCTCCAGGGATGGGGCATGCACAACCTCCTTGGGCAACCTGTTCCAGTGTGTCACCACCCTCTAAGTGGAAAACTTCCTCCTAATATCTAACCTAAATCTCCTCTGTCTTAATTTAATACCATTCCCCCTTGTCCTATCATCATCAACCCATGTAAACAGTCGTCCCCTTTCCTGTTTATACACTCCCTTCAAGCACTGGCAGGCCACAATGAGGTCTCCCCAGAGCCGTCTCTTCAAGCTAAACAAGCCCAGTTCCCTCAACCTTTCCTCATAGGAAAGGTGCTCCAGCCCTCTGATCATCTTTGTGGCCCTCCTCCGGACCCACTCCAAGAACTCTGTGTCTTTCTTGTACTGGGAGCCCCCAGCCTGGATGCAGTACTCCAAAGGGGGCCCCACAAGAGCTGAGTAGAAAGGGACAATCACCTCCCTCTCTCCCTGCTGGCCACCCCTTTTTTAATGTAGCCATGATATAGTTGGCTTTTTGGGCTGCAAGCACACACTGATGGCTCATGTCCAGCTTCTAATCCACCAAGATGAGACATACAGAGGAACTATATGTAAGAACTCATACCTCTCCATGTAACTCTAGCAAATCATTAGACAAATGAAATATTTGTAAATATGTAAATAAAGTGAGCTGTTATTAAAAATTAAATTTAAAAAAATAATAATCTAGTGAGTGCAGTGCGAGTGATTTTTTACTTGTTTCTTTTTCTAGGTGTTTACCACGAAGTCTTTATATGAACACAGATAATGCCACAGCTACAAGCAAACATACATCCAACTATATTTACACTCATAACTTCCTAAATTTGCATTTCAGAAAAGCATCCTGTATTGCCTGCCCAACAGTATTGGAAAAAATCAAGATCAATTTCTCAAAACTTCCAGTGTAGCTCTTGGCTAAAAGAAAACAAACAAAAAAATACGAAAAAAAAACAAATAAGATACAATGATTAGATACAATGGACACTCAACAGCTGTACCACCTGCAGGCCTAATCATGACTTTTGACAGTAACAACACAGGTCTACAGGTACTCAGAAATATTTGCAAAAATCTGGAATAAAAAAACTGCCAACAGAGAGATTACTGCTCATGTTCACAACTTAATTCTGAGTCACACTACATGCAATAGTTTTGACTTGACTAATGCTGCATCAGGCATTAATCAGCAAAATTTCTGGCTCATTATCTTCAGAGTTAATTTTAGTGAGTCCTGCTTAATGAGCAGCATTCGTTCCCCTATTTCTTAAGTTAAAATTAGGTGTTTAAAATAAAAACTAATTTCACACAGAGGCGTTACTGCCCACTTGCTCACAGGATAAAAATATATTGTTACAAGTAAGAAAACTAGCATTTGGGAACAAATACAGCATGAAAAGATGAGAAAGTGAAGGTCTAGAAAAAAATATATATATCATCAAATCAGTGGCATATCTTGCTAGTTTTCCACCCACCTTTTCACACCTCTAGAACTACACAGTTGTTACCAGATATCTTTCTGGCTCACAGAGAGCCAAGCGAAGAAGTTACCATCCACGACCTGCCCCAGTTGCACACTAACATCATCTTTATACTGCTGTCTCCTCAGATCATTAAAAACATACACAGCCATTCCTGGCACCAGCTAAAATGTCTAGAGTTAGACTAAATCTTGCTTTTAAATGTGGGTTATTTGACAGAGAAGTTAAGGAGAGGCTACAGGTGCAATTCTACAGCCAGACAGGAGAACACAGGAACTTTTTGCAGGATGTGGTAAAAAAGCAGCTGAGGTAGGCTTGGAGCTGTAAGCTTTTCACCAGTCTCAGCTGTCATCCAGACAGCATTTCAGACCACATGATGAGAGAAATGAGATACAATACCACAAACACAGCAATTGTTATTGGAGATTGGCTGTAGCCTATAGCTATGTCTTATGGAACTAAAAAAGTAACAAAACTCCCTCATTTTCTAAGATATCTTACATTTATGGAATATCCAATACATGAAAAATACTAGACCTGAAGAATTCTCACAGGCCAGGTGGGGACATTTAATGAAACTATATCCTTATAGAATAGGACGTATTCCAGGAGAGGCCAGATTCATACAGGAAAGCAGCTGATATGATGCTCTCACGGAGCTCAGTGGCATTTAAAGTTTGCTATGCAAGCCAGAAAAGGTACTGTGATTACAGTCCCTTAATGAGACAGTTCAGACAACTTTACCTTGGAGCTGTCCAAGGTCCTTTTCTTGGCCATCTTATAGCTCCAGAGCCTCTTAGCTGGACACACACAAAACCTACCCTTAAGAGTTCATTTGTTTCCAAGTCTCAGACTCATAGAGGTGAAAATTAGGTTGTGGCTTAGCCCATTTGGATGCGAACCTAACCAAGACTGATCAATAAATTCAAGTAAATGTCTCCTTCTACACAACAAGTAAAGACCGCTCTGTTGCAATGACTAAGGAAACATTGAATTCAACTTGTTTCTTTGACTCCAGACCAGAGCTCTAGACATCAGGCTTTCTCTCTCCTCTCTGCTTACTTCAAAAATAAATAAATAAATAAATAAATAAATAAATAAAATTTCTCTGCTCATTTCACAATGGCTGCAAATGAGAAACAGGATCTTACAGAGATGTCATGGGAAGTAATTGTTTAATTTAGCTGCTTTTCAATAACTGTATTAGAAGGTGTGTGCAGGCCTCGTTCTCTATGGATCATAAATTTCAGAAGAGAATATCAAAGGCATTTGAAAACATCACCACATTGCTAACTCTGCATCTTTAACCTCTCAAATTATAAAAAAGACAAGTAGTCACTAATAAACACCAGAGATATGCTACCTTTTCTTTTTCCACTATCAGCAATTAGTAATAAATTCAAGTAGATGACACACTGGTTTAATGGAAAAAAAAGAAAAAATAGGAGTAAAGTACTTACTTCCATAATTTCTGTCTGGACAGAACACCCTCTAATCTGATTTATATTCCAGAAGGAAAATAGAAGAAAAATGTAAAATACTCTCTTTCTCATACAAAAAAAAAAAAAAAAAAAAAAGAGTTTGCAAAGGGGTAGGGAAGAAAAACATGGGTTAGACAATACTATAGCAACAGCAGAAATGATACAGTATTTTTGTTGCTTCTAAGGAAAAAAAAAATATACTATTTTGAAGCACCTGGCCAGAACTGGCAGTTGAACTCTATTACTCTGTCAGGTGCCATCTGATAAATTCTATACTGTATGAGAGAAGATAAATACAGTAGCTCATGCAAAACATAAAAGAAAGTAATCTCACCAAGCAGACAAACAAATACATGGTATTATCCTTCCTGGAAAGGATTACAAGTAATGAAAACGATGGTATCTCAGTTAATGTAATGTCCGCATTGTTTTTGATGCCCATCTACTGGAGACCTGTTTTTTCCACACTTCTTAGCAAGTGCTTTGGGGAGATAAATAATAAGGTTGCTTGAGATTTCTACCAGGGTTGAACAGTGCGCAACACATATGCTACACACATAGCATTTACTTCAGATTATCAAATGCAGTTGCATCACGTATTGGGAAAACACAAAATCCCCAGAAGTGAAACAGCAGACTCAGTCCTTCAGGGTAGCTGTTGCTTCCTTTTGCTTAATGCCAGTTAGGCCCCAGCTCACTGAAAAAAATTACTACTATTTGTATTTGCTGCTAGGCCATGTTATAAATCAACATTCTCAATCATTCTGGGATGCAGAATGACTTCTTTCAAAATTCAGAGAAAGAAGAAGGTCCTAAAAATCTCTTCTACTAATTAAAAGGCTAATCTTATAATTAAGGTATTTTTGTTTGTTTGTTTTTTAAGCACATAAAGCTTTTTCTCATCATTACTTTCTAGAACATTCTGTTTAGTTCATCTGAATAATTTCACTGCCTGGGGCTTTTCTTCAGACACTGCTCCACAGCAGAACAGGTCTTTCTGGTAAACAGACTCCATCTTCTGTATCTTACCCTAAGATGCCATAAATGTTCTGTTTTACCCTCACAGGTTCTTCTTCTTTAGTTTCAGGGATTTCAGATGCTGCAAATCAATTGTGTTTCTGCCATGAGGACGAGCAAGCACTACTTGCCCTTCCTCTGGCTCAAGTTCTTGAATTTTTCTGTTCAATAATGCTCTCATCTCTCCACAAAAACTCTTAGCTCTCCATGAAAATACATATTTCTGGGAGAAGACAGCTTGACCTCATAATCAGTGCAAAAGAAAACATACCCTCAAAGAGAAAGGCATTTGACCTTTAGGAACTTCAGGAAGGAAATTTTAACCATTTATCTTCCTTGTGATAGCAGTAAAGGAGGCCTGCCTAGGATTCACTTACATTTAGGGAACACATTAACATCCAAGGCGACAAGTAACAAGCAGAACCCACATTATATTGTCACACTGGGTATTTTTTTGTTTTGTCATATGACAAAAAATTGAAATGCATAAAACTATTTTGATTATTTTGCCCACTTCATTGTTCAAATTTCTCATATATTTATAAATATTGTTCTTTTACTATTTTCATTCATGACACATTATTTCAGAATAAAATCAGTCTTTTCATTTTTTTTAATACAAACAGAACATCATTTTGTTATGTACTGTCCCTTATACTGAAATTTTCCTCTGAAAATGGCTACACATTGAAGGAATAGCCTTCACATAAGCAAAATAAATTTAAAAATTATTTTTTTTTAATTTTTACTTAGATGTAATGTTTTCCTACGTCAAGACTGTTAAAGCACACTGCTAAAGATTTAGACTTAGATTTCAAATATGTGAAATCACTACACAACTCCACAGAACTCAGCAGGTTATTTTAGAAAACAGCAAATGAAAAAGTAAACAATAACCAAAAGTAAGACTCCTGAACAGAATATAAAGGTAAAATTTAGGTTGAAAGGGACTTTGTGACCTCCCTCTTGTTTCAAGAGACTGCAAAGTAGGCACGGAAGCCTAGGACTGCCTGCCTCCAGGCTATAGTGTTGACCTGGGTCATGCCAAACCAGGTGCAGAAC
The DNA here is from genome assembly GCF_987193195.1 of Phasianus colchicus. Classification (NCBI taxonomy): domain Eukaryota; kingdom Metazoa; phylum Chordata; class Aves; order Galliformes; family Phasianidae; genus Phasianus; species Phasianus colchicus. Next base: position 21,184,050 of record NC_143438.1, on the reverse strand, counting down.
TTTGAGCTGCATGTGAGAGTACTACTCAAAAGGAGTTTGAAGACAAACAATCCTATTCTAAGGAATTTATATCTTAAATACCTTATAACAGATGAGAAGTAGATGAGACAGGATGAAAAGCAACTTAAGAACAGCATTCTGAGGGAGCACAAAGACAAAAGCAAATTTGAGAATTCAGGCTTAAGGTGTCGCAGAGATAACAGAGATGCTAATCCAGGAATGGGTGATAGAGATAAATAAACCAAGAACATTTGAGAGCTACCTGGACATAAGGCATAAGAATATGAGAAAGATTGAAAGCAAAATAAAATTATGTACAACCTTAGGCATATAGTTCATCTCTTGATTCAAGTACTTTTTTTTTTTTATTTTTTCCATTTCTGAGATTTCAATTAGGCCACATCAAAGATACTACAAGACACACAAAAAGTCTTCAAAAGGAAAAGTAGTATTGCAGCCTGTCAGAGCTACCTGACAAGGGAAAGTTCAATAATCCTTTACTGCACTTGAGCAATGAGAAGAGAAAAATATAAGCTTAGAATATAAGTAATGTATAGATATAGGTATGTGCCTGAAAGGAAATCTCAAATTCATCATGCTAGGCTTTCAAAGACAAACTTTAAACAAAATGGAGGGAGCTGAAAATACCTATTCATTCTGCTTGTGAGAAAAACGAATCTCTCATGCCTTCAGGCAGTAGAGAGTTATGTGGTCTTTTGAACAGAGAAAGTGCAAACTGTAGAGGATCAGAATGAATAAATGTTAAGATGCCAGTCTGACAGGGCTTTGGGGAATCTACTCAATAACAATATTTTTTAGATGTATCACATAGGAATGGTGTATTTGTTATAGTTATTTACACCTCACAAAGTAAGCCAATAAAAAAGAAAGGACGTGTTTATGCATGAAAGAGCAAAGATGGAACAAAAAGACATATCTACATGAGAACACATAAAAGGTGTACCAGTCACTTCTAGGTAATCTGAAAAAGAGCAAACAAACAAACCAAAAATACTTGGAAACTTTTAACTGGACCAGACTGTAAAAAAAGATTAATGTTGTCCACTTAGCATCTTTCAAGCACTGAAAGATTAGCCTGATTAGTAGGGCTCTTTCTCTCAATTTACAGAAAGACTTGAAATGCAAGATTCATTGAGTCCTTATTGCAAGAAGCCGCCTCTTTATCATGAAAAGGCAGAGGCAAGTAATCTAGTGGAGGAAGTTTCCTACTGTTATGGCTGTAGCAATTAGGACAAGGGTAGCATCCAATATCTGAAAATGAGATTTAAACATCTGAAGAAAACTTCATCAGGAATCCGTGGTGTTCAGTCTGCTACAAAGATCCCTGATTATTGGAGTAGGATAATGGAGTAGTTGTGGAGAAGCCACAGAAAAGGTCAGTATGATGAGGAAGTTAATAACAAATCTCATCTCCACTGCAAAAATTCTTCCTGTTCTACTGGCAGGAGTTCCAGTAAAAAAAAATAAAAAAAAAAAAAAGAGAGAGACTTTTGGCCTAGACAGAGTACACCTTAGGGTTGAGATTCACCTTTATATGCAAATATATATTGCCTTGACGAGCCAAAAATTAGCATATGATAGCTATAATCTCCAGGATCTAATGTATTACTCATAGCATTCTAAAATGATTTATAAATACTGATTATTAGGTCTAAGCTTGTAATCTTCAAGAGTAAGATACCCATTGCATAAGCAGCTTGCAATATATAAAATAAAGCTGCTTATAGTATATGCTTATTGAAAGAACTTGAACGAAAGGCCAACAAAACCACATATCCTCTAAGATCAAATTAAGTTCCACACCTTTTTAACTCAAACCCAGAGAAAGAAAGAAATCAACTTCATAATGTGACAAACTGTATAATTAACTATACATTCTTAGAAAAAGAAAAAAGATAAGGAGGCATCAAGTAGCTGACTCTAATTGACACCCTTACTGCAATAACCTGCAATAATACTTCAAGAACAGGAAAAAGAACAGGTTTAACCATGTTCTTCTTTTCTTGTATCATATCAAAAAAAAAAAAAAAAAGACTTCAATCTCTTCCTCAAATGACACTTTCACTACTTTATTGAATTCTTTATTTCATATCTTTTATCCTTTCCTTTCTGCTTTTTTTAATCAATTTCTAAAATTACTCAGCAAAATTGCACGTCAACTATACAGAACTTCCTTTCATTGCATGAGATATATGGGAGACAGGGACTTAAAAGGCCAATCAGTACAGAGAGTTCATACGCTAAGTTTTCCTGCAGACAAAATATGTTCAGCAGAATTGGGTTTAAAACTAGATGATCACTGTGGTCCTTTTTAACCCAGGTCATTCTATGATTCATTGACTTATAGCAAGGATGGGGCAAAACTGCATTCAAACTATGCATTTAAAATATGTTTCTTCAACTGCTCAAAGCCCATCCTTGTTCCAAATATAATGTTCTCCAATGCATGATATATTAAGGGCTTCATCAAAATGGAGCAAAAAAGTTGGACTTTTAATGTACCTACAACTAAAACAGAAACAGAAGTAAAAAATGTAGAATGGGCAGTATTTAATACACAAACATGAGGAAATATAAAAACATGGACAAAACATGAGGGAATATAAAAACACGGAGGACTGGAAGTCAAAACCTCCACAAGACCAATGATTGCTCCATCACAGGCAGCAGTGAAGGACAAGGCTCCCCCACTTGAATGATAACTGCTGGGCATGCAGGGTTTCAACAGGAATCTATATCTCAGCAAGCACTGTAATGTTCTAGCTAAGAGGTGAGACTTATTAGTCAATAAATAACTGATGAGTATACATGAATACAGTAAAATCCTGTTTCCAAGTCCCTGGGGATGGTAATAGATGTTCAAATAGAAGTGACACAACAGAGGAAGGGTTACAGAAAGTAAAAATACGGCTTGATTAACTATCTATCAGTTTAAGTTTGCTGATACTGAAGTTTTTAAATTAAGAAAGTGAAAGTGGCCTTCAGGTTTCATAAAGGATAAACAACTTTGCAACAGAGGAAAATCAGTTTTAATATTTTAAGTTTGAATGTTGATAAAACATTAGCTGCTTGTGTAGCAGCATAAGGAGATGATAGAAAAAAATAAAATGTTTACCTTTAGGGCTAATGCTTTATGTGGACATTTCAGGAATGTCATTATCAAAAGCTTTGGTGGCACAACAAGATCACCAGCAATCAACAAAGATTCACTATACAGGCTGAAAGGCTTAAGACAGCATCTACAAACCAGTTTGTAGATTTAGTTTCTAGTTCTTCTTTTCTTCAAAACACTGATGCCACAGTGTCAAGGATGCTCACCAGACAAAAGCCAATTCTGTTTAAGACATTCCTAGATATTTATTAACATTTTCCAAAAGACATAAATCTGAATCTTCAAGTTTCAAATTTGGAGGGAGTCGCATATCAAATCACATTAATTTGTGAGCTTTCATTTTAATGAACAAAATAAAGTCATGAACAAAACATTTGCAAGCTTTACTTTAATACAGGAGTCTGTTGATAAAGCTACTTTTCTTTCACATGGTCTGAAATGCAAATACGCAGCATGACAAACACCTAAGTTTTTGGGCTTTTAGAAAGCTAGAAAAAATAATATCCTATTTCTAAAAGCAAAATTAAAGCTATGCGTTGCAAGTACGTATATGCACACAAGTCACATGCTGCATAACTCACCCATTAAAACAAGCCACATGCACAGAGATGATCTTCAGTTTTGTTCTGCAGGGTAGTCACAACACATTAAAATATCATAAGCTCCAAAATGAATAGAGCAAGTGCTCTTTAGAAAGTAATGAGCACTAATTATCACACAATGGTTGTGTGGAGTAAACTCATTGCATTTCAAGAACATGACTCCTTTTTTGTTTCTCAGTGCAGAGCCAGGAAACAGGCAGACATCTTCATGTGCCATAATATATCCAAACAAACAGTACTGTAATGTGGTAATGCAAACCAGACTGACTTAACACAGTGGGCATTAACAGCTTGGTGAAATCAGTTCTTGCTCAACTTCATATAGTCTGAAACCGGCTCAAGCTTATTAGTCTTCAAGTCGCAATGCAGGGCTTACAAAGACAAAGCTTTTCCTGATGGAATTGCTTGAGAGATATTTACAAACCTGCTGAAATGGTTTCTAGGAAGCTTCCTTTCAAAGGCATGTAAAAAGAAACATGCCTACGGTCATCTTTTCCATTCATTTGCCACAGACAAAGAAAAACTGTCTACATAAAGGGCCTTGTCTATCCTTCCACATATCCAGCCTGTTGCTTGCATGCATTAGACATGAAATATGCCAAATGTTTATATAAAATGACATCTGGCAGTGATGGGAACTGTTGAATCACAGCCTGAACCTCTGATTGACCACCTGAAGCAAGCAATGAGTCAGCCACGGGAGGACAGGTGAAGGAACCTGTGGCTTCACCTCCTCCAGATCCCATTTAAGTGCTGACTGCCACTGAGGAAGGATCTCTCCCTCGATATCACTCCCTGTGGAGAATATTGTGAGTCTACAACATTGGTAAGCATTTTCCATTTATTATCCTCCTGTTGCAATCATCTTATTTTGCCTAACTTTCCTGGATATTTCTTAATTATAATATCTGTATATTCATTGATTATACAGGCAGAAAATTAACCCAGAAAGAAATATATATACAAAAAAAAATAAAAAAAAAAAATGTGTTGGATGAGTCATCTTAAATTCTCCACAATGCTACCTAAGTTGTCTAGGTCCTGCTTCTCCTACAAAACACATACAGCTACAGCCACCTAGTTAAGAGGCCAAGAGGTCTCCTATGCTATGTTTTCTACCTCCAGCATAAAACGTGATTGGTATTAGTGTGTTGCTGTCATTCTGGCTGGACTTGAGGAACACAAAGGTCTCCTTCAGTCCTATACCCAACAGCAGGATCACCAAGAACATTCCTGTCCTAGCAGCAAGCCAAGATGTGGCTGCCAGCCACAGGACCCGCTCCCCACACACAAAATGCATAGCCTCTTCCCATGCCAATGGCCTGCTCAGCCAACACTGGGGCAGAGGCTGCCATTTAGCTCTATGAGGAGAGGCTGAGGGAGCAGGGGCTGTTTAGTCTGGGGAAAAGGCAGCTGAGGGAGACCTTATTACTCTCCCAGTACCTAAAAGGTGCGTACAGTGAGAGCGGGGTAGGTCTCTTCTCACTAGTGACAGGTGACAAGGGGAAATGGCCTCAAGTTGCGCCAAGGTAAGTTTAGGTTGGACGTTAGGAAACACTTCTTTACAGAAAGGGTGCTTAAACATTGGAATAGGCTCCCCAGGGAGGTGGTTGAGTCGCCGTCCCTGGATGTGTTTAAGAGCAGTTTGGATGTGGTGCTCCGAGATACGATTTAGCAGAGGGTTGTTAGAGTTAGGGTACTATGGTTAGGCTGCGGTTGGACTTGATGATCCTTAAGGTCCCTTCCAACCTGAGTAATTCTACGATTCTATGATTGCTGAAGGCCAACTCATCTGCAGAGAGATGGGGAGGACAGGGCCTGCCTCCTGTGCCTTGCAGCAGCCCTGGGCAGCCCACAAACCTCACACATACCATACCTAGCTTGAGAATATTCTGAGCAGCAAATAAATCCAGCTTGTGTAGGAAACACCGCACCTAGTATGAGTCAGTTGTACCGTGAACACTTTATGGACTTTATCTATCAGTGAGAGAAACTCAACCAGCTAGAAATGTTGAACATCACTTGAAAACATGTATTTGCTTACAGATTGCCTTACCGCTTCCCATAATCATTTAGAAGGGTTTCTAATGAGAAGCTCCACTGCATTTCAAAATGAAACAAATGAGTATAAAAACAAACCCTTCACTTCTTTAGCAGTTTTCTCAAAGCAGTCTAAGGTGCTTCACAATTTAAAACAGAAAAAAAAAAAACACAACAACCAGACCAAAAAAAAAAAAAATCCCAAAGAAAAAGAATAAAACAACTAATGGCAAAGCAAAAGCCACACTGCAAAATGAAGTGATTATATTATACTTTCTGCTATGCAAATACAAATATATTTAAGATCTCTCTAGACTGAATAGGCAAGATAGTAACTCTAAGCTCAAATTCCCTAATACAAATGCAAGAAATCATGCTGTAATGAATGGCAAATATATAATAAATATTCTCCATCAGCAAAGCGTGTAGAAATTGCATATAATAAACAATGTTTAGAATTTTTTTTACGACTCCAAAAGAAGGCTTATTATTTATTAGAAAGAACAAAATATAAAATGTAAAAGAAATTGTGATTGAGGACTGTAATCCAGATGTAAATTAGTTTCCTTTTTATTTTTAAATATTGGCAGTTCCCATAGGCAGTTAATAGCTGCCATGCTACGATGCTGTTCATATGCCCTAGTTTTATTTCAACTCTCCTGAAAGCCAACATTTTACACTTGGAAGAGTCAGCAGTTCCCTGGTACTAATACTATATATCAGCATTAAAAATACCTTCTTACAGCCAAATGAAATCTTTCTCACTACTGAAAAAACTAAAGGAGCTACTTCCCTTTTAGATGAGACTTTTTCCTTCAAATATATGCAATAACATGCATATGCGCTCCAACACCCTCAGAATTCATAGCCATGATTTTTCTGTTCTGTCACCATTACTAAACTATTGAAATTGCTGTTAATTGCAGAAGGGCTCTCTACTTAAAGGAGCACTTACACTTTACCAATAGTATATGATTTACTGGGGAAGGGTCTCTACGTTAATAATAATTAAAAAAAAAAAAAGATTAGCATTTTCTTCTATCAGTTTGACTATGACTAACAGCACAACATGACAGAGAGTTTGAAACCAAATCCTACCAGATAACCACTATCCCAAATTCCATATGTTACCCTAAGCCTTGTTTTAACAACTACCCTAGAAAATATACTTGCAAAGAAAGGAAAGAACAAAAAGATTTTCATTCATAGCTTTCCCACTATTTGAAATGTGAATTAAACAGAATTCAAATCCAAATGTAAAACTAACTCTTGTGTAACAATATATTAGTCATTAGATTAAGTGATCTAATCATAGAATATTATTCAAAATAAATCATTTAATATAATTATGGAAATGCACATTTACATCTGTGAAAATAAACAGATGGGTCAAAGAATAGCTCATTGTAGATAATTTGATCAGGAACTTTAATATACTTTTAAACAGTGCCAAGCTGGTTTTCATTCTTCTGTATCCTCTCAAAGGTGGGGTGTTTGTGTATCTGTACATGAATCCATAAATGTGGCTGTAAGATCTCAATAATTATTAATTATGAGATAATACAGTGCATTGTACACTGTGGAATACCAAGAAAGGTAGCCAAGAAAACAGGAAATTGTTTCCCACAGGAATGCAGCAAGAGGAGAAGACATGATGGGCAGGCAGTATTTATACCCCCTACACCTAGATATGAACTTTGGTTCGAGCTACTTGTTATCACCAACAGGGAGAGCAGGCTTCACTACACAAGCTCAAACACCCAAGCAAAAGACCCCATCACAACCCATGCAGAACCTGAAGCCTATTTGCAATGTCAGGTCCCCTCCACTCTGTGAAGGAAGAGCTGGATGAGGATGTAGCAGACATGTTCTACCTCTGGCAAGCTTCTTGAGGAGCAATAGGCCCTGCCATTGGCTTCCCATTGCTACATTGACACAACATGACCTATCAGGTTTAGAAACTACTCTAAAGGTTCAATCTCATAGACACGCTTGGATAAACTTGCTGTATATGACAGACTGTGTCCATTTTCATGTGTCTCAAACAACAATCCATTTTGTATCGCAAACTGCACAGCATCAGTTCTCAAATAAAGCTAGCTAACAAGTCCCTATTACTTAAACTACCATCATAAAAGAATAAAACGATACCTTCTCTTGATTCTTACTGCTTTAATTATCTCACAAGCCTACCAGCACTAAACCAACCAAAGTGGGTTTTAAAAATGAAGCTATCTCAACACAAAACAAAAAATCTCACCAACCTCTACAGTCCCAAGGTAGAAATGCAACCAGAACCTGAGCTGGTTTGGGTACATTTAATACAACACTGCATAAACATCCTTTAAAAGTTGTCCATGTAAGCACTAATTAAATTGTACCGAAACTTAGACAAAGTGGAGTCAGGATGGGAAATATATCTGTGAGCTAAATATATGCCACCTTGCAAGAACATCTGTTTAAAAGAAGCAAGCAGCTTAGAAAAGAATGGGGAGTCAAGTATCAGGCTTTTAATTAAAAAACAGAAACAAAAAAAGACAAAAAACCAAACCAAAACAAAAAACCTCAGGAAGCTCTTAAATATATTTTCAGCATACAAGAACTGCAGATGTGCAAACATCACCAAATTGTTTATCCCTTAAACATAGCACCCAAAAAAAAAAAAAAAATAGCAATAATGATACACTGCTCAAAGCATCTTAACATCAGCAGTTTGTCTCTGATTTTGGAGGAAAAATAATACTTATTCTGTCAGCCATCCTTCTCCCTTAAGGGAGACATGCTTTTTTGGCTCCCACTTGAGGAGCTTCTTAAAAATTCTACACCAATTCCTGAATTGAACTTCTAGATTCCATGTAACTTCTTTTGCTGAAAATGGAAAACAAAACTGTGTTTATAATGAAAACTGACTTAAAGAGCAGTGAACACACTAACACTGCAGCATTGGATCTGCAATGTTCCTTTGAAACAATACTGCACAGTGTTTGTTATGTAGTTATCATGTCAGCGTTCGTTTTACACATTACTGAGTGTTTCAGGGATTTGTCTAAGATTGCCTATCAGGTAAGTCATGATACTAAAGCAGCACATCCTTATCCACTGGACTATACTCTCTTTAAACTAGAACACTGCTGACCAAGGAAAAGGCTTTGTATTTGTTCTAAGATTACAATAGTAGTGAGACTTATGTGCTGGATTACATAAATCTTTATAGGCAATTTTGAGTTTTCCACATTATTTATGCTTATGACCTTCGCGTATATACCTCCTTCTTCCGGAAGATGAACAGAATCTCCTCTATGAATAGAATCTATTTACATTGATTTCCTTCCCCCCCCCCTCCCCCCCACTCTGTGTTTCCTCCCTTTTTGTCATATCAGCTGCCACCTTTATTTTACATTGCCTACAAGCAAGCTGAGCCACAATGGGTCATGATGGCCAATTTAGCTCAGGCCTGCATTTCAGGCAGATCTTCCAGAGCTAACTAGCTGTTATCTGTCTGAGGAGGAGCTCATGTTCATCTGCATGGAAAAGATGACTCACTGGTATTTAGCTGGTTTGATTCAATCTGATAGCATTGATAATTTGCAGCACTACTTGCCGTAACAGAACTGTAGTTCTTAACTGGAACAGGAGCTTCCAGACACGGCACAGAATCTTTCATACCCTTCAAATTGCATTTATCAGATTGAGATCTCAGCTGAAGTCTTCCACACAATCAACTAACAACTCACATTTCAAAGGTGTTTATTTCTAGATGTTGGCAAATTCTAAGTCCTTATCAAAAACAGTAAATAAAGTAAAGCAGAGTTAAGAGACAAAATGATTGTCTTTAAATGATTTTGTGATTACATTCAGACTTTCATAGACTTTTCTGAAGGGTATCATGTAAATGTTACACATCGTGGGGAAGACAGTATAGTGCAAGAACAGCTGTATTTCTGGCATGCACACACACACACTCATGCATCTTGAATGTTGAAGACACTTCTCCCAAGTTGTTTTATAACACTACTTGTGTTCACCAGAACTAGTTCCTAAGCACTAGCACAGCATGTACAAAGGCAATGAGTTAGAGTCTCTGCATTGCAGGGCAAAAACACTATACAACAATATTTTAGGAAGCAAAGAATTAAACTGCCTTGGGAATTAAACTGGCTAAAGTATAAAAACTTCTGCTGGTGTTTTATCTTACTAGCAGGGTCAGCACTCTGATCCTGGTGAAGCTTTATGGGATTCTTAGTACAGACAAGTGGACAGAATTTAATTTTGAACCTCATCTGGAAATGGTTCAGTCAGCAACACAGTGCCCCCTAAGCCATGCTTATATACTGGGTCTACTTCTGTTTAAAGGAAGGGGTGCTGTCTGAGACACTGTCTTTTCTAGAGGGAGCAACAGAAGAGTGGGTTAGAGCTTTGTTTGTTTTTGCTTTTTCCTGCTTGTTTCTATTTCAAGTAGAGATGAAATAAAATTCTCCATTGGATTCCTTAGGTAGGATTACTAGTAATTTTAACTAGATACAGAAGAAAAGCATTGCACTACTTCCATAGGTCCACATCTAAGAGAGCCACACCTTACTTTGCATTAGCTAGCTATAATGTACCATGTCTTCTTTAGAAAAGTCTGAAATGAAATATGCTGTGAAAGGCAGGGGACTAGTTAGGGAAGCCTTAGGTTTATTTCCATAAATCAGATTCCTTACCTGTAAAGCTGAGCAAAACACCAAACATATGCTAAACTTCCAATTAATATTTCCCCTGAAGGTAAACATTTACTATTACTGAGGAGGAGCACAACTATTGCAGAAGGAAGGCTTTAGTGTTTTCACACAACTGTATATGATTGACTGCAGCAAAGGAGTAAAGCTCTGGAAACACAGGAGCTATGGTCAGTGTCTTGGAATGAAAAATAAAAGCTGATTTTATCATCCATGCTAACTTGATGTCATAATTTTACTTGTGTTCTCCATCATATGTCTTTTGGTCGTGAAAAACTAATGGGGTATCGATGCTCATAAAATTGGATTTCTCCCAAGCCCTGATTTGAATGATGAACTACATTAAAACATAAGAAATGCTCACAGTACTTTACAACGACCAGCTCAGACAAATACATGCAGAGGTATACATTTGCCACATCTCATTGGCTTCTGTACCCTCTCCACTCTGTATCTGGTTACTCGTGTACACAAAACAGACTCTCACACACACACGCGCACACACACACACAGATGTACAGGACTACTTTGGCTTCAAAATGCATGCATATGGAAGGCACACTGAGCTTGTAGAAAGCTCCTGGCTTGCAGAAACACTCAGTTCCAGACCACTGGCAGTGCAATTGGGGAAAACGTTGTGTGAACAAAAGGTACACGGTGGTTTCTGTTCACTAATAAGGATACCATGGGGGTGGACTGGGAGGAGATGAAGAGGAGATTTATTTCTGGCTGTGCATTATTTACAGTGCCCTTTACACAAAGTAAAGTTGGGTCACTGCTTAAGCTTTAACAAACAGCTCGAGGTACACCTGCAAGAAGACTTTCCTGCTGCAATTTCAGCCCTCAGTTTTCACACAATATTACAGATATAAGGAGGAAAAAAAAAGAAAAAAAAAGAAAAAAAAAAAAAAAGACCAGGAATTGCTATTCATATATCAAGTTCTTCACGTACAGTCTCACATGGCATGCTTTCTGAGCAGCACGGCACACAGATGTGAGTTGAGCTAAAGATCTGCCCGCGATCACCATGCAATCCCATCTGCACGTCACCCCTGAAGTTAAACGGCAGAACGGCAGGTACTACGGACACACACACACACACACACAGCACGGCTGCCTCTCTCTACCTGTATTTCGCCAGGTCCCCTTCCAGCCGTCTCGGAGAAACGCGATTCTAACACGCCACAGGGGTAAAGCGTACGTACCGGCGGTAACTTCAAGACAGACACACCGCAGGCTGCCGCGCAGCCCGCCGCCTCCGCACCCCACGCTCTTTCAGCCCTCCCCGCCGCGGTGCGTTGCCCACCGCAGGCCCCCCGCCCCCAGGATGCGCGGGGACTTCCGCGGCGCACGCCGCCCTCGGGGAGCGCCCGGCCCCGGCTGCGCGGCCCCGGAGCCGCCGCTCGGCAGCGCGGGGCCCGGCTCGTCGGTGCGCCGCCTCCCTCGCTCCCTCCCGCCCCGCTCCGCCGTCCCTGCCCGCCGCACGTACCGGTAAGAGGAGCGCAGCGCCGCGCGGCTTCGCCCGGCATCAGCGCGGCTGCCCGGAGCGAAGCGCCCTTCGTGCTGGAGCGCCGAGCCCACGCAGGGCGGGGAGGGCCGGGCCGGCAGATGGGGCGGGAGTGCACGGAGGGAGCGCGCGGCTCGGCCCCGGCGTGGCAATAAATCCTCGTATTTCTGTGCAAAGTCGTCACAGGCTGCTAAACATTAGGCTGCCGCCTCGTCCGTCAGCGAGCCACATGGCCTCGCTGGCAGCGGGACTCAGGGGGAAGGGATGTCCTCTAACTCTCTCCCCAGCCTTGCTGGAGCACGGAGGTTCCCTCTCATCCCCCTCCAGGTCTGCCCCACGCGTGTCGGGATTCCCTGCCCTTCAGCACTCACATCGCTGCGCTATATGCTGGAAGACAATTCGTATCCTTTTGGGCTGGGCTGGACCAGGGCAGGCTGTCTTGAAGCAAAAGTAGTCCAAAATCTAGCGCTCGTGTAACAGCTTTACTCCAAACCTACCTTATTTGGAATTAAGATTAATAGCATTCTCCTGATTGAGGTTTTCAGTCATGGAGTAAACACGTGTCCGACCCTGCTTATCCAACCTGCTAAGGCAGTGCATTAAAAATGTAATTAACATGTAAGAGAGAGCCCTGGCACGTTCCCCCCTGGCAGAGTGGAGCCCTGCTTCCAGCCAGCAGGACGAGCGCTCTGGGCGTTCTCAGCTGCCACAGCCCTGGCAGAGAGAAAGGTCACCGGAATCGGCTGGGGAAAGGAGCATCCCGAGTGCAAAGGGGCAGCACCCAACGTTGTGAATGGTCGAGACAGGAGAAGAAGGGCTGAAGAGAGCAATTCTAACATGTTAAACAATTGAAACAGAAACCATTACACCTGATCAGATGAAAAGCGTAAGACTGTACACTGATTGCTTAAATCAAAGATGGGATAAAATCCAGTGCTGGATTTCGGGAACTTTTCAAACAAAAGCACGCTTAGCTGCTAAGCACTATATACAGTAAACATAATTTTGCAAGCAGGGCTGGGACTGAATGCAAGAGGTGGACAGGTGTTTGAATGGGGAGAGGTAAGCCCCAAGAAGGAGCAAAAAATAAATTGCTTCCATTTGCTATTTATACATCCTCTGGCTTGCAACTGCAGCATGTATGAATCAATGCTTTAATACACAGACTTCAGAATGTTCTCTCTCATGTCACTTCTTCCTGATTTTGCATAGCTCCCAGCTCAGATCTCGTGATCTGGAGGATGTGTTGCTGTCATCCAGATGCTCTTCTGTGTTACCTCACCATGAGGGAAGCAACTTCCACATCCCTTTGCCAGGGAAGTGGTTAGATTAGTAACACTGGAGGAAAAGGGCAAGAAAAATGACAACCCTGCAAAAGTCCATACAATTCAATCTGAATTCACACCAAGGAACCTTCCAAAAATGCCCTCCTCACTGCCTCAAGTGAGAGAGGGAAAGCTGGAACCTTTCATCCTACCGGCCATTTGGTGAAACGTTGCTGACATGGAACAACCCAGGGTGAGGGATAAAAACAAAGCATTTTGTTTTAGGTCATTTTCAGCAATTATCAGCAAATAAGACAGAAATATGAATATGCACCAGATATTGAGAGCATAACTCACAAGTCATTTGTTTCTGCAGTAAGCAGTATGACAAGCAGAGGGAAGTCTTGATGCTCCAGAATATCACTTCAAAGGTAGAATCTATGCAGTTCTTTGTTCTTGTGTATGTGTACATATATGTACAATAAATGTATATGTGCACATCCGTATCTAGATATTTCAAAGATTTCTCATAGGGAGGAGCAAAGAACATCAGCATAAAGAGATTATGAGCAGTACTGAAGGATAATTTGATACAAAATGGCCAGATATATTCTTAACAGCTTAAAATTTCTGTGCCATTTCAAGGAAGCAGCTGACACTGAAAAAAAATTATCCTTAGTGAACTCTGACACTTCTAAGCCAATATTTTAAGACTAAATACAAAGGTTTTGTGTTCTTGATGTTAGACCACTTATTTTATTGGTACAAGTGTTAAAAGAATCTACATTTGTCATGGGAAAAGTGCTTCGTGAACTACAAAATGAAATTAATGTCTGGAGCTGCAGCAGTAATGCTGAAAAAATTCCAGGGAAATTTAGGTGTAATGCATGGAGTCAGTATTGACATAGGTTCACCTAAGGAGTCAGTGGACTCACGATTTCAGCTGTATAGCAAAACAGAAACTTTGTAGACTGCATTCAGGAAGTTTGTTCCCCAGAACTGAGAGCTTGTAGCAGTAGTTACAGAGGTGGGTAGGTGGGAGGAAAGCAGGTACTTTCATATCTTCAAGTATGTGGATTTTTACATGTTTTGGAGCAATAAAAAAATCTAGATGACCTAGTTCTGAAGTAGAACATATAGCTCTACCATGAACTAACAAGTTTCTACAGATTTAAAATGAAAAAAAGTTCAGCTTTTGCTGCTGTTTAAATTATCTTTGTTAGATAAGAAGCTCCAGTTAATCATTTATAGGATATGCCTGCAAAACCAATCTCTCTTTGTTGGTGGCTTAATATGCTAAACAAGTATTGATCATCTTGCAGGTAACTGCTAGAAAGTGATAATTCAGCTAACATTCAACCAGTTATAAAAAGACTTAGTGGTTCATTAATAAATCAGGTAATGAAAAAATCCTGGTCATGTATAGATTACAAATTTCCTGTACATTAAGAATTTCCTAGGTACATTAAGAATGTTCAGATCATATTGTAATGACGTTACTGACTTCAGCCCAACTCTTTCTCTTAGGCACGTGTACTCTAATAGCTGCAGTCAAGAAAAATTAGCACAGCTGCTGCCAAGAACCTCCCTTCACACACTCAGAACAGTTATACCAGTAGTTCTCATGTTCTTGTTCTAAGGCATCAGGAATACCCCTGCTATACCCACCTCCAACGAAAACTTTCCAGTCCTACAAAAGCAGTTACATACTTCTTGCCTTTATCCTACAATGAAAGGGCTAAAAAAATATTCTCCCAGTGCGTACCATCAACTTTATGATGCATGCAAAGGAATAGCACCACCCCTGAAAACAAATATCAGTTAACACTGGCTATGTAATTGCTTGTTGTTTTTTTCTTTTTGATTAAATTACATCATTGTTTTTGTTCTCAGCTGCAGCATGTAAGAATCAGTCACAGTAAAATGTCTGAAAACAGTGACACTCCCTCACATTGCTATTTCTTTTCCTATTTAATAAACACTTCTTATTCAAACAGAGCTACTAATAGATATTCTTA
The DNA here is from genome assembly GCF_987193195.1 of Phasianus colchicus. Taxonomy (NCBI): domain Eukaryota; kingdom Metazoa; phylum Chordata; class Aves; order Galliformes; family Phasianidae; genus Phasianus; species Phasianus colchicus. The sequence goes on along the minus strand of NC_143438.1, from coordinate 21,168,767 downwards.
CAAGTACCACTGCATGAAGAGAGAAATTTTCTTAAGTTTCTATGTGCTTTACTATGATAGGTCTCTAGAAACGATAGTCTAAAATTATCTCAATGACTGAAATTAACAATAAGTTCTAAAGAGCACAAAAGGAAAAGTTGCCAAGGAAGATATATAAATTAATGTATATCTTTGATATGCATCACAATCTAACAATAACTGACTCACCATATCACAGCTATTTCTATGTAAAAGAGGACCTAAGAGTAATAAAACAAAAATATTACAAATAAAACTAAATTTGAAATCAAATACATCACAGAATATTGTTGCTTTTCTATCTTTGCATTTCTTAACAAAAATCATGTCTAAATTGATCACAGCAGTCAACATTTTCATTTTTATCCAAACATCATTTTCTGATATAAAATGATGGGACAGAAATTTTTAACTTTGATGAGTGGGTGAACGCAAACCTGAGCCATCTTTATGTTCTGCAAAAGTCTCAGATCGTGTCTGCTGTATATTATGATTTAATTTTTTAATCTGGTAATGTGTACAAATGTTCAGAGGGAATAGGGCTAAAACAATTCCATTTGTCCATGGTCTCTGAATATTCTTTAAGCCATATATTTCCTTTGAAATGACTGATTAGGAAAACTAAATTTTTTAATGCAGGTTAGCAAATGCTAAACAATACTAATCACAGAGGGAATGGCAATGCTGCTGATACTGCCTTGGCTCCTTTAACACTAAGCATCACTGGAGTATTTTCTAATAAAACAACAACAGCTGTTACTAGATATATGATGCCAGTAACAGTTGCCAGTCACAGAAAACTTACAATAATACAGTCATTTGCCTTTAGTATTGCATGAACTGACAGGTAAAACATACTGGCAGAACTTGAAGGAAACAACATAATACCTGGCATTTTGCTACCTGTTACCATAAAATTCCGAGCTAATCAGTCCCTCTCCAAATGCAGAAAAGCGCAGATGGTACATAAAGGGCATCAGAAACAGTGCAGTGATTCAGCCCCAAGTCTCAGCCTCATAACACCATGGGAAGTAGAAAGACCCAGCCAAAGACATTGAAATGATTGACTCAGACATCAGTAGACCTTTCTGCCTATCATGTGGAATTTCACATTAGTGTACATACAATGGACACCATTCAACCATCAAACTTGCTTAATTGGGATATTTCCCAGGAAACCAGCACAACCAACATAACTCTGTAACAGTGTGTACAGCAATGTCCACTGTAAAATGGGATGCTCCCTGACAACTATATTTCTGTAAATTGAAACCTGCTAAGAAAACCACTCTTAAGTCTTTTGAAACTAGTAAAGGCAAAAATAATCATTTTTCATTCACAGACCAATATTAAGTCCTCACAGATTTCGGTTCTTTCTGGATTGTTGCAAATGGCAACTTAGATACCTTATTTTTTATGTAATATATGAGCAGATTACAGGCATGTCTAATTTCAAATTATGAATCTTATATTTGGTTAAATTTGGTGGCTTTTACAACCATCGTTCCCAGCTATAACAGATTTTTAAGAAAATTTTACTCAAAAGTAGGGAAATACTTATAGGCAAAATCTTCTGGGACAGTCTGAAGACAGATTTTCTTAAAAATTATTTCTGGGACTCACTATGTACTACTTGTCTTTACTGAGATAAAGACATTTCTTCTCTTAGACTCCACATTCAGTAGGCTCAGAGCAGATAAAAAGGAGAATTCTAAAATCAGAACTTTAAAACTGAGAATTCTAAAATGTTACAATTTGATGGTGAGATTACTACTAAAGTGAGAACATCCTTTTCATTGAAACCATAATGCTGAAAACCCTGGAGCTGAGTAAAGGAAAAAGTGGATAATTTTCTTTTATGTAGAAGATTCTATAGGATGCTGCAGTCCTCACTTTATTTATTTTTACTTCTTATAAACATTAAAATGCAGTCTGATTTTCTTTTGCTCAATATACCAATGCTTCTTATCTACAGGATCATCAACTCCAAAATTTAAAACACCATTCACAGAATCACTGAGATCAGAAAGAACCTTTCGAGATCATTTAGTCCAAGAACCACTGCTCACAGCTGTGTCCAGCCCAACTCTGAATGTCACCAAGGAAGGAGACTCCAAAACCTTGCTGACTAACCTGCTCCAGTATTTGAGTACCCTCATGCTGATAGAGTTTTTACATATGTTTAAACACAACAGTTCTGCTTACTGCTTCATGCCTTGTCTGTGTACACGTTTTCCACTCTCCGTCAGGTATTCATACATACTGGCAAAACTCCCCAAGAATCTTTGGTTCTCCAGGCCAATCGATACCATATCTGTCATCTCTCTGCTTTACCTGATATGATGTATGCTCTCATCCCCATATCTCCTTGATGGCCCTTCAGTAGACCCGCTCCAATGTGATCATGACTCACGCGATTGGGGAACTCAGAACTGGACTCATCACTCCAAAAGAATTTCACCAGGACTGAAGCAATGGACGACCTCCCTTGACCTACTGATGTTGCTCTTTCCAAACGAATTTAGGGTGCTCTTGGCCTTCTTTGCTAGGAGACAAATGTGCACTGCATCTGTAGTAATTTTACTTTGTGATTATATTGCACTGTACTATAGGACCAGAGCTGGATTTTGAAAATCACTGAGCTCTTACGCAGAGATCTTCATTGCCAAATCATCACAGCTTTTGGGACAACTGTATTTAGTACAGGGTTGTAGAGTCAATTAGTATCTAATCCCAGTGCTTCCATTAACTAGATTAACCTAGTTTCTGATTATAGCAGGAAAAAGAATAAATCCAAGCAGACTTTTGACAGAGAAAGAAACTGAGAGGAAGAAAAACAAAGACAAACTTCTTGGATGCTTCCAGCGTCTATAAGCTGAGATTGACAGACTTTTCATTTAGAAGTGTCTAATGACAGAACAAAACTGAAGCATATTCTTCAGAGTTAGTCTTACAGCACTGTAGCTGATGAGGAATCCCCGCTGCAAAGATCTACTGAGCAGGCACAGCACACTCAAACATACTTCTTGGTCTGAGATTCCAGACCTGCTGCTAGTATGTTCCTCTCTCTTATGTGCTGTTATCAAATGGAAAATTATGAGATTTTCCTGAGGATTTTGACACTGCCGTGGAGATACCACTGATCCATGATATCACTGAAGTAGAAGCTCCTCTGCCTTATATTCCTCTAGCCAGACAATGAGACAGTTGAAGTAATGTTCAAGAAACAATGTTCAAGAAACAGACTGATTATTATTCTCCATGTTTTACTTGAAGAAGCACTCCAGTTCTACCAGCCAACAACATGCTCTGTTTTAGGGAATGTCACTGACTGTCATTTATTTAGGTCAAAACAAACAAACAAAAATATAAACTCCAAAACCCTCCTAGAATGCTTCTCAGGATGTGCTCTTCTTGTCCCATTTATACTACAATTAGTTAGAATTGATAAAAATGAAAAATTTCAGTGTGTTTTGTTCTGTAGGCCAAATAAGCAACGAGAAATAACCTCATGCTAAATGGTGGCAAACAATGAAGCAGACACATATGTTTGCTTTTTTCCCCAAGCATAAACAGAACATAGAATTTCTCTGACTAATAAATGTACTTTCATTTTAATTAAAACAGAACATTTAGTTAGATTTCCTCTGAGCTGTCAAAGAATTAAATAGATAAATGGCTAGCAGGGGAAAAAATGACAACATTTTCTTTAGTGCCCCAATTGTAAACATAATCGATTGCTACCCATCTGTTCACAAAAGGTGTCTTTTGGAAAGTCACATCATACAAAGCCTTATTTCCTATAAAAAGCCTTACTAAAGTACTTTGCTTTTGATCTTGTAACTTCCAAAATGAAAGAATCTTTTTACAAAGTGGAAACTGACAGTTCTTTTTCTACGTATCTTTATATAACTGTCGTTATTGGTTTACTCTTCCAATTCTTCCTACTATTAAATCACAACTACTGAAGAATGGCTCCCTATCACAATGCCAAGTACACAGATTCTAATCAAGAGTGAAACTATTATGTAGAAATCACAGAATGGCTTGAGTTGGAAGGGACCCCTAAAGATCACCTAATTTCAACCCCCCAACCTTAATCTGGGTCATCTTTCACTACTAGAACAGCCCAGTCCAACCTGTCTTTTATGCCTCCTTCCAGTGATGTAACATTCACAACTTCTCTCCCAGCACCTCACCACTCTCATTTAAAAAAAAAAAAAAAAGTCATCTTTACATTCAATTCAGTGTCATGTACAAGAAAAGGGAAAAGACCACTCCTTTTCTGTGGTATTCAGCCTAACTACCAAAGTTTGATCAATGCATAGTGTCCAGGAAAATAATAGGGTTTTTTTCTTTTTTGATAGTTTATTCACCTCTATACTTAGAAATATTAATTTACTGATGATATGTCCTCTCTTTAACTCTCATTCTTTCAGACTTAGGGATATGTAGTTAAACTGGAGAAATACAAAATAAGTCAGGTTGCATCCAGCAGTATGAGTAAGATGAATGCCATCACTGTTCTCTACTATCTTCCAATCTCTTCATCTTCCCAGAAAAGTAAGAAGAAAGAGCTACAACTGGTCAGTCTTGTCACAAAATCCCTTCCAAGTTTGTAGAGCAAATCCTCGTAGAAATAATTTCCAAGCTCTTGGAAAAAAATAAATAAAAGAGCTGTCTAGCAAGTATAGATTTACCAAGGATAAATCCTGCCTGTCCAGTTTGTCTTCTATGGTGGAATGTAGACAAACATAGCAATGCTTACTACTTTCCTTGAATTTATTAAGGTCTTCAGCCCAGCCTTCCACAGTACCCTTATAGCCAAACTATGTAGTGTTGGACCCAATAGGCCACAAGGTAGTAGAAGTCCAACTGAAGCATAAATCTGTTTCCAGGAATGTGTTTGTCAAGAGTTGATACCATTTCAGATACTTATTGTCTTCATCAGTAATATGAATAGTGAATCAAAATGCAAGCTGACAGATGACATCAGATTGGAGGGAGTGGTTAACGCTGGGGAGGGATGGGGTGGCATTCAGAGAAGTGAGCTAAGAAATGGCCATAGAGATGATCTGGGTGCTGAAGGATGTGATGTGCATAAAGCAGCTGTGGAAGCTGTGTCTGTTTGCATGGAGAAGAGAGAGAAGTTGTAGCACAGAGCTTGTGGAGGAAGCAGCAGAGCCAAGCTCTCATGCAAGATGCACACAACAATATGCCAGGGGACAATGTGCACAAGTGGCAATAGTGCAAAATTCTTGCTGGATACAAGGAGGTAGTTTTCCACAGTGAAGAAGGCTAAGCACTGGGACAGGCTGCTCAGAGAGGTACTGTAGAATTCTGAAGAGCCTTGAGGAGAGCTTTCAATCTAAATCTTTCTTTGAATCTTTGAAACCAAGCTATATTGACAAATATAAAAATACATTTCCAGATATGCAAATGCAGTACATCTGAACTCAAGGGAGCTGCATAAGGAACCAGTTTCATACTTATTTTCTCATGAGAAAGTCTGCTCTCAATTGGATCCATTGAAGAAAATAAAGTCAAGTTTTCAGTTTTATAGGAAAAAATGTATTTATTAATAAAATGCATGTTAATAAAAGGGACAGACATAGCTATATGTATGCAGAGGACAGACCTATTTGAAAAGTAGTATTTTTACTATATTATTTCTGTGTGTCTGAAAAAAAAATGTGATGTATACACAAACATTTAAAATGTTAAAGTTGATCTGTAAAGAAATTTTTAAATAGAAATATCTGCAGCATTTTTTTTTTTCAAAGCTAGAATCTTATTATTTCCTTCCAGTCCTTAATAGTGGAAGGCTACAGATTAATGATCCTTTTTTTTTTTTCCCCTTCCAAATGCTTCAATAATAGTAGTAGTTCATAGCTGCAAATGAAAACTCAGCATACAGCATGCATATATTTATGCAACTAATATTACATTGCTTGAAGATGATTGTTGCAGACGGTTTTATGTTCAGATGGGTCAAGTTAATACTAGTTACTATTATTTTCATCTAACATCCATCTGATTTTGACCTTACTTGCATGTTACATTGTACCACATCTGAAAATATTTGCTGCACTGGCAGTGGAAACAGTACATCATCGTGACTCAAATAAATAAGAAAAAAATTGAACTCCAGCATTGTCCTGTTTTGTGTCAATGTAAAATCAGTTTTAATAAACAGATATTAATTCCAACACAGATATTAAATGTGGAGGGTTATTTCCATGGCCATGACCCAAGTCCAAGTCCTTTAATATGTCTTTAATAATGCATTATCTAATTTCGTGGCTCATACTTTTGCTTTTTTTTTTTTTTTTTAAAACCGATCCTACCAATTTTAAAAGATTCCTAAGTATCACCACAGTTGAAAGATAACCCACTTGTCAACTAATAGTTATTAACATGCTGCTGTTAGTTTTACAAAAATGCAAGTCCAAGGAGCTTATTACAGAACGTGCACTTAGAAACAGGGCAGAACACAAACATCTCTGTTTGGAAACAGCAAAAAGGTTCTCTAAGATCCTCACTCTACTGGGAAAAAGGAGAAGGATCCAGAGGCAGAATGCTCAAGTGGCTGGAGATGCCAGCTGGAGATGCCAGCTGTAGAACTCAGCAGCACAGTGGCAGCAGGCAGTCAGGAACCAAACTGCCAGAACTGCATGTATCAGACTGAGGCTAGGGTGGATTCATACAAGCTAAAGGTGCTGGAAGACAGCTGTTTTCAGTTGTGAACAGGCATGCATACTTGTTTTCTCTTGTTATTTCCTAGCCAAACCTCTGCCTCCTGTAGGTAAGTTTGGCTGAGATTCATCTGTTAATATGTTAAAAAAAAAAAAAAAAAGTGAAGAAACCCTTGCTGGGTCCAGTCAAGGCAATGCATCATTATTCGTGCTTAAACATGCTTAAAAGTTGTTTGTTGACTTGTAAGGTGCACAAAATCTGCTAATGCCAGGGAAATACCAGTAGGTATCCTGCAGTTGTGACAATGATTAAATTTATAGATTGAAATGTCATGGATTTATCTCAGAGCTTCCACCAATTTTTGTTGCGCCTAAGTGACATCTAATGTGGCTCTTAATTAAACTCAAGATCTCTTTTGGAAGTAATATTTTTTCACCTTAAGATCAAAAAATGCCTTTGTAACACAATGTAGGTTTCAATATATTTTAAGTGCTAGTCTGTCTTTTCAACCAGAACATTTTCTATTAAGAGCATCATGTTGAACTAATATTTTGAGTGAGAGGCTCTAGAGACAGCATGATTAAAATGCTCTTAATTGACAGTGTTTGAAAGAATAAAAACATACGGGAATGATTACAGAGATTACACTCACATCTTGCCTGATAAATTGGATATAACTGCCAATGGAGAAATTAAGAAATAAAATGTTTAGTCAGTGTCAAAGTCATCATTTTCAAAATCTAAGTTTCATCCTGCTTCATAACTGACAGCTGAAGTATGCAGGAACTTAAAAACACTCTTTCTTTCTTATGGAAACAATCTGCAGATAAACTCTCTAAAATACATTTATTTCTTTCCTGTGATTAAGAAGGCAAAACAAATCGCAAAAATAGAGTTGCTATTTCTATAAGTGGAGTACGTAGCTATGATTTTTATCAGTCTTAAATTTCACATTTTGTTTTGTCAATAGAACCAATTTCTTGACATTCCACAGATTTCAGTGTTATCATGCAGCAGAGGAGAGGTATATACATTCACAAGGGTGGCACTTCATGCAGTTTTAACTTTTGTCATTACTAAAATAGGTTGGAAAATTCAGTTGGCAAGGACCTTCAAAGATAATCTAGTCCAACTGCCCAACCTTTAAGGCTAACCAAAAAGAACATTATGGAGGGTATTGTCCTCTCGAGCACTGACAGGGGTGGGGCATCAACCATCTCTCCAGGAAGCTTGTTCCAGTGTTTGATCACCCCTAAAATAGAGACTTTTTCTAATATCCAGCCTGAGCCTCCTCTGATGTGGCTTTGTGCTATTCCTTCACATTCTGCCATTGCTGAGCAGGAGCAGACAGACCCTGGCACCTCCCTCTGCTTCCCCTCTGCAGTGAGCAACAAAAGCTCTCACTCTCAGGCTCCTCTTCTCCAAACCAGGTTAATACCAAACTAGGCCCTAGATTCCACAAAGATCCTTGTGTAGAATCTAATTAAAGTGATCGTATTCCGTGATTGCAGTGGACAAAATTGGATCTCTGTGTGTTTTCAGGATCTTTAAATTGCCATTGCTGACTTCCTTGCATTGTTCATTTTAGGATATTTGTATAGTTTAGATTGTACTAATGTTATCATATTCTTCAACCACCAGAAACACGTCACTATTTGTCAATTAATTAAAACACTATATTCATACTTAAGAGAAATGATCTGTGACAGAAATAATAGTTTTTGTTCACATACATCTATTTCCAATAGTCTTAAGACAATAATTAGTACTGTGTATAGCAGCAATATGAAAAATCATTTAGCAGTAAACACTGGAGTACACTAATTTTTGTTAAATATTTAACAAACTCAAGATCAGGTCCCATAGCATATTCTCAGAGGAGCTCCACAGCATGTTCAACCCTCCATTAACTTCACTGGGGTTCAAGTAAGATCACCAAGAGTTCACTAACTCTTCACTTCACAACTAAGATTTAAGTCACTTGCTTTGAATTATGTCAACGTGATTAATTAGACAAGGAACTCATTAGTAGGACCTTCATAAAACACAGATAAATGGAATGAGACTTGGGAATTAAATTCTGCTACTGTTAACAAATTTTACTATTGTTTCCTCATATTTACATTACAATTGATGGCTATCTAGCAGTTGGATCACTAAGAAAGGTGACAAGTCAGTTTGCTGGTATATTACAAAAAGATATAACAATACTGATTGCATAATCAATGAATATAAAGATGTTATAATTATGAAATAAATCAGAGAGCTTGGCTAATCAGGTTATAATAACAAAAAGAGAACAGATAGAATGCTTACCCACATCCCGGGCTCACTGCAAAACTCCGGAAGAAGAGATCCTTCCCTACTGGTAGTCAGCTCTTAAGTTGGTCTAGGAGAGGTGGAGCCAGGCTCCACCCATTCTGGCAGCACAGGTGAATTGCCTTCACCTGTGCTCCTGTCGCTGACTCATTGTTCGCCTCAGGTGGTCAATCAGAGGTTCAGGCTGTGATTCAGCAGTCATAAGTATATGTATGTATATATAAATAAAGACACATTCTTCATTTCCTTCATTAACTGATAGCTGTTTACTCCTAGAACATGTAGAACTCTGCAATACTTTTCACATACATAAATACACCTTCATAGCATGAATATTTCACATCCAGATCATATGCAGAATGTATCAGTGTATTTAGATATTTTCACACAAGAGTTTCACTGAAAGAATTCAAGGTAATATCTTCACCTCCTCTGTAAAAGGATCTTATGCTGTATGTTTTGATGTGTTTTATTTATTTATTTTATTATCTTTTATTATTATTTTTATCTGTAAAATATAAGCTCAAGCTGCTGGTTTGAATTTCTTGCTACCTTTTCTGTTTTTCTTTCATATAACCACAGAAAATATTTCTAGATTCCTCCCTCTGCAATTTCCATGTCTTTCAAGTACCTCGTGCTGTGAGATTGTCCATAATAAAAAGGTTCCTGTTGGGGAAATCACAGAAGTAGCAAATCTCTCCATCTCTCAGGATTGGCTACTTTTTCTTATTCCTGTTTCATTCCTAGACTTGAAACAGAGATCCTGTGATATATTGGTATTTTATTCCCTTGAAAAATTATCTCATTCAATTCCCTAGACTTTTTAAATAATGGCTTCTTTTTGACAAAAAGAATGAAACATTATTTTCAAGTGTTTTTGTCTTCCACTAGCTCTTGCAGCGTAGTGGAATACACCATATGCCCTTACCATTACAATTTCATCTATATCTTTTGGGTCTTATGATTTTAACAGGTTAGTTAGTTTCCGAGTTTTCAGGAATTATTTTTATTCATACTATTCCCTCCTTGTCTGTTTTCGATGTAATTTAAACACAATACTTTTTTTTTTTTTTTTGTATTTTTATTTTTTATTCTTTCCTTTGTTCCATTTTTTTTCCCTTTGTTCTCAGTATAGAAAATTGCAAATTTCCAGGTATATACTGGTTTTTGGATGTGGCCATTTCTTTTCTATTGACATTTGCTCTCATATTTGTAAATTCATATAGTAATCCTTACATTTTTTTTTAATTATTTTTTTTTGTTGTTGTTGTACTGCTGATACATTTTTTCAACCTATTTTTTCTGTCTATGACTGCTGCAACATTATCTTATTCCTTGGAGATCAAGAAAAGACCTCTTTGTGCTAAGGAAGCTGTCTCTGAATAAAATTCTTATTTTGAATTTCATACTTACGCTCTTCCTTTTCAAAGGAATGGGTAGATTAAAATGTTTAAAGAAAAGGATTCTGTCTCTTTTCCCTCTCTGTAATTTGTTCTTCAAACAATTATTGCTGAGTACCAAAACACTTTAGAAACGCCTCTGCTGAAAGGGGGAAAACTGTGACTGACAACTTTGTTTCTCAAATACAGTGTTCCTCTCTACTGCCAGAGCAGAGAACATTTTCTGTGTTCTTTACAGAGCTTTCTTGAGAATTGATAGGAGACCATAAAGCACACTACTACTTTCATTACATAGCACTTCAAATGCAAGATGTATTTCTTCAGCTACATCTTCTTGAACGTAAACATAAACCTTAATTTACTTGTGCATTTCAACCCAAAGTACTACATCATACACATGCTTCCAAGATAATGAACGAGAAAACAGCATGGAAAACTGCTGTCCCTGACATAAGTGCAAGCTAATGCAAACGTAACTGTTTGTGAAATTGGTTTAGGACTACTGGTCTCTGGAAAATGTTCCCACAATTTTCCTATTGGAAAGGCACAGAAAAATTGCAGTGAACATCAAATAAACTGTTTTAAGGGAAATAACTGCCTCATGAATCAGGCATTATACATACTTAATTTAAAGGGAAGTAAGAAAATTTCTTTAGGATGACCTAAGGAGATATAAATGGAACAGTAAGCCACATACTGAACATTCTCAAAGAAACGGAAAAGCCAACAACCTACCAAACCAGCAGTAACTCAGTATAACATGGAGATCCCAGCCTCATCTAACATTATTTTACTGTTTTCATTGCAGCTGACCACTCAGCCTTGGATAAAGGATAAAAAGTTTACCATGGAACAAAACAATCCAATTTAAATGTATCAACTGAGAAGCGTGATCTCTGCCATTGGGGGATTATCCTGGTCTTCGAAAGACATGCAAAAGCAGGTGTTTTGAGGTACTTATTATCCCTTCTCTTCTAAGTATAAACTTAGCTCATTGTTTGAAATAAATGGGGTTTAAGTATTTCTTTAAATTCTTTGCTTAAAGAGCAAATCTACCAGAAATTTCTTTGGCAAAATAAATCTTCACTAACTACCTACACTTAATAGAAGGTAGATGAAACAATGCTACAGTAATCAATTAGTAGTAATTTTAAGTAGATCCTCTTTCCCATGCTACCAAATGACTGTAGCCCAAAGTTACTTTGATCTACAGCATTATGTCTGTTTGTCACAAAAATCACTCACTTTCATCCCTCCTGATGTTCTATTTATGAACTTCAATAATACGAATTTGACACTAAATATTGTCATCTTCCAGGACAGTTTCATGTTGTGGTATGCTTCTGTTTCCTTCTTTGAAATTTGTCTTTCCTCTTTCCTAAATATGCGGCAAAAATTGCAGCAGATACCCCATTTGCTACTGGTAAAAGCTACCACTACCGGATGCTCCCTAATTCTCACATTTTCACAGAATTTTCATATCACTACTACTATTCAGTTTCTACTTTCTGCCTTCATTTCTAGCACAGTTCATCCATAATTTCTTCCTTAACATGCCACTGCCGTCTCTCTTCATTGCACATAATGTGAAAACCTGAAATTTAATCAAGATTAGTGTACCAGTTTCCATACATCAAGTGAAATGCCAATATAGAAGTTATTTTGCAGTAGGCATCTGTCAACATTTTTTGCATGCACTATTAATTAGTACAATATTTACTGCACCAGGGCAAGCAGGGCACAGACAAGTAAAGCAGCACATAGTTACAATGGTCAAGATGCTTAAAGCTCAAGTAAGTGAAAAAGTGTAAGCTTGAACCTGATGGTTAGAGATAAAATCTCAATTATAAGCTCATTCTCCATATTCTTTCCTCTCCCTTCTGACCTATACTAAGAAACTTGAGAGCTACAGATGCTCTGACAAACAGCTGCAGTTTTGTTTCAATGTGGCTATTTCCCAACCACTCTTCTCAGGGCCACTGACTCCTGCTTAATTAGCTGCCATTGAAGTTGTCAGTTCCTTTTCACTCTTTGTATGTAATCCAAATTGGGGAAATGTGATCATTTTCATAGTTCCCGAATGCAATTTTATTACTTTTAAGTATTTTGAATACAGTTCTATGAATACTACATTTTGTCAGAAGTATAAAAATATATATATTGTTATACAATATACTTGCAAAACAGACATACAATGTATACATATGCATACCAACAACAAACCTAATTGACACACAGAAGGCTAATAAGGGGATACTTATTCACAAAACCTCAAAAAGCAAGCATCCCTTCTCATCCAGCTCTTGAATAAAATCCTCCCATGGTCTAAATTTCACATATCTGATAGGAAACCTGAAATACAGCATTGTTGGTTTGTTTTTCTTTGTGTGTGTGTGTGTGTGTGTGTGGTGTTGTTTTTTTTTTTTTTTTTTTAAAGTACTCTGTCTTCTAACAGATTGTTGGAATATTTTAACAAGCAAAAAGCCCTTCCAGTACAGAAAGCAAAGAAAGCAAAAAGAACACTGATTTTTTGGCACTAGGGAAGTGAACTATATTTCACTGACGTTGTAATGACTACAGATGGTGTACCACACACTTAAGCTAGTAAATAGAAAAGCACAACAGAAAACATCAAACAAGGAGTGACAAGTGCAAAGAGACAATAAAATGCACACCAAACTTTATACTCTGAATATGTTATGGCTACCCTTTATAATTGCAGTACCACAAGCCAACAGGACCCAACAGATCACCTAATCTGACCTGGTGCAAATGACAGTGAATTCAGGATGGAGCAGGAATATGAGCTCTTGTGCAGCAGAGCAGAGCCAGGGACAACTCTGGGCCCTACCATGAGCTCAAGGAGTTCACGGTGGAGGCAGTGGATTAGATATGCTTGGGTGACCTATGAGGGCAATCCATATTCTGAGCTGAAGGAGAACACAGCTACTTATCATTCCCTCAAGGCTCCTTACACAAGATGGGATGAAATAAAATTATATTCGCTTTCCAGCCGTAAATCTGCTTATTAGTGTCATCCTGGCTTTGTGAGAAAGATACATCGGTCAGATAGGTAAACAAGATTTTCCATACTGCTTCAGAATACTGGACCAACACTACACCATGTCCCATATTCAGACCTAGATAAATCACAAAAAAGCTTGTATTCATGCTCAGAGAACTATGTTTTTCAGTGGTTGTGCTTAGGAACTTAGTCCTCCCTGAGTCCAGAAAAAAAATGGTTAAAGCCCTGGAACCTAGGAGTGCAAGGATAGATCTCTTATATAATGAAAAGACTGAAAGCATTATGATGAGCACGTGGAGGCTGAGTAGAATGATCCTATTTACCTCTGAGCTTTTGAAGAATAATTAGAGTAACTCAGATGTTAACAAGTTCTAAGGCTAGAAGGATAAACAGTACGACCCAACCAAACCATTTCTACCAACCAGAAAAGCCTCACCATAAAAACAAACAAACAAACAAAAAAAAACCCACTCACAACAACAAAAACAAAAACTCACTTTATCTTTCTGTAAAAAGGTACTGATACGCTTTCTTTTTCCTTAGCTTATTAATTAAGCTATATTAATTTTCCTTATAGCCAGAATGTTAGTAAAATTGTGATTTTTGTTAAAATTTTCAAAGTATATTGTTACACTTCTAACATCAGGACTCCAAAAAACAAAAAATCAGCTATGTTGTCTAAGGCTGAAATAAACTGAACTCTTCAGCTCTCATTACTGAAGACTTATTTTTCTCATCTTGGATAATTCTTTTGCCACCTTCTCAATAGTACTGAGTAACTCTCCTCATATCTTCATAGCAACAAAAGCAATCTGAGCTATATACAGTATTCTACCAGTGGCCTTTCAGTGTATACAGAAACAGAACATCAGTTCCCTTTTCTTCTCTATGGCCCCTCTCCTACTCAGTCAAGGTCCAATTCTGATTTTCATTTTTACATAATAGGGTAGTGAAAATTTCCTGTAAAGATCATTTTCTGTGAAGATTCATTAGCACTTTCCTGACAGAGTATTTTAAGAAAAACGCTCTGCCATCATAAAAGAGCTTTATCTTGCAGTATTAAAATTATTTCTGTTGAATTACTATAATTTCATTAGAAGATACAAGATCTTTCTACAAGTAGTGTCTATCCTTCCTCATAATTTGTTACATTAACAATATACATTTCACTTGCATATTGTCCTAGGTTATTTTTGAGCTTCAAACTACCAACATGAGATTATGTACAAACCTAAATGATTCAGATATTTAACAAAAATGATTTTTCCTTATGTAGATTTCATGGTCTGAATTCACCTCTTTGAGGAAGTTTTTAATATTTCAGTTTTGAATCTGCATAGTATATGCAAGTAACTATATAAAATAAGATAACTTGAATATACATGTTGCTGGTAGAAAAAATAATGTAGACCATTATGACTATACAATATCAACCCACACACATTATGAGATCAGATGTTCCGCATAAGTATAGACTTCAGACTACAAATCCTAAAGCTTTATTTCCTTTTACATTCTAAATCTTTTGTGCTCAAGTATTGAGCTTTATTTAAAACAGAGTTTATTTAACAACAGAGGCTGAAAAACATTCTGAACATTTCCAAAGGACAGAACCACAGAATCACAGGCCCTAGTTGGAAGGGACCTCAAGGATCAGGAAGCTCCAACCCCCCTGCCACAGGCAGGGCCACCAACCTCCACATTTAATACTAGACAGGTTGCCTAGGGCCACATCCAACCTGGCATTGAACACCTCCAGGGATGGGGCATCCACAACCTCTCTGGCAGCCTGTTCCAGCACCTCACCACTCTCATAGTAAAGAACTTCCCCCTGACATCCAACATAAATCTTCCCTCCCTTAATTTAAAACCATTTCCCCTTGTCCTGCCATTACCTAACCTTTCAAAGAGTCACTTCAGAATTAAAAAAATAAAATGATTAAGTTGTTAAGACAAGTAACAGTCTTGACAGTGTTGCACTTCCTGGTTTAAAAGATATGGCTGTTCCCACTTTTTTTCAAATCTGCCAAAGAGAATTACACTGTAAAAGATGAGGGTCCAAATATGATAATACCACACATCTTGCAGTTTTGTTTTTAAAACAAGTGGGCCTCTGTCCTATCCCAGTTGTGAATCTGTACCAGCTTGATTCCTAACAATATTATTCATTCTCTTCCTCTACCGAATTCCTGTACACTCTTCCTTCTGATACCTTGAAAATGTAGGAAGTGGATGAGGAAAAAGTACAATGTGTTATCTCTTGGTAAAAATTCTATCTACTACGACAGCAGTAAACACACAATAGTTTAGGAAAAGACTGAGTGTGTCATTTTCAATTACAGTACTCAGAACACAATCTAAATCAATTCTATGTCAAAATATAGATAAACAATTCATTTTTTTTATCAGTTTGCTACTAACATGCCAAAACAAGAGTTTCATTTGAGAAAGATTCTGATAGCATGTTACAATTGTTATACAATTTACCAATTTTCTTTTATGAGGCAAGATTCTTCTGATTTCTAACAGCTCATCAGATAATCCCTTAGAAACAACTGAAAGCAAAGTGTAGCTAAAGTAAATATTAATTTAGAATTAAATCAAATGGAACAATGACCGTCACTTATGTATTCATTTCGTTAAAAACCTATGTATTATCTAATGGTCATACTACTTAATACTACATAAAAGACAGAAACTGCAAAATCTGCTTATGTTGTAGGTAAACATTGTACGGGTGGAGACATAAAAACAAAAACAAACAAACAAACAAACAAACAAAACAACAAAAGGCGATGAAAGTGCTGAAGCTCATCTAAGCAGCAGTAGTTCGAAATCAGAGAAAACAATAAAGCTTATAACCCCAATTATCCAGAAGTCTAAAGGGACACAAGAAAACTTGAGATAATTGGAAAAGCCAGCTGGCAGGCTTCTAAGTCCCTTGATCCTAATCACAGAGTTCACACTTACTAACAGCCTCTCCTACTCCCAGGGTTCCAAAGCTCAGTGAATGGAGTTGCACTCAGCTCAAGAGTGCATGCCTCACAGTGAGGATCAAATTCAGACATTAAGGCTTGAGCGCAAAAACACCTCTATGCTGATGTCTGTGTAGTCTAAACTTACATTCTGGAGTAAACCATAAAGAACAGTTCTACTTCCTACAGCTTCATAAAAATTAGTGGTTAGGAATTTGACAAGGTCAGCAAATGAGAGAGTTTGGGTAAGAGAGAAGCTGACAAAGAATTACAGCTGGAATTGTAGCATCATATTTAAGTCAGTATTATTTTTGACACAAAGATTAATTGAAGATTGCTCTCCTAGACTCCATGGCTAAAACTGATTAACTACAATTAAATATTTACAAAAATATATTGGTTTTCAGAGCCCACTGATATTGAACACATATTTATAAGATCCCTATGGTCTCATTATTACAGTCTCCATGTACCAGCATTTGAACAATGCTCTTCCAACCCGGGAAGCTTTGCTTATTTGGTTTTGTACTTAAGGAACAAGGTAGAGGAACACAGAAAGGTGAAGCAAGTACGTAGAAGTCCAAAAGAAAACACAAAGAAATCCATTCTGTACATCCCTCATAAAGCTTACTAGCTGTTCATGACCTATTTTTAACAAAACATGTTCAGAATCTCCAAAGACAGACAGATAAGTCCACTTAGCAGTAAGCTGTAAACAGCTACAGAAAAGCTGGCTTAGGCAAAAACTAATTAGCAAATAAATACTTCTGTTTAAAATACAACCAAACCCAAGTATTACCTTTCTGCTACATTGGGTAAATGGCCACTGTTCTTCCAAAATATGTACAAGGGCTGCCCAAAAAGTGATGTCTCCTATTTTATTGTGTTGGCCTTTGATGTCAGAGTGGGTGCTGGTGGTATGGCAGTAGAGGTTGAACCTTTCTGCCAATATTCTATTTTGTTGCCACGTGATGGATGGCAACAGAGGCACAGTCTGACACAATGGCTTCTGATATAGAGTGCATAGGAAGCAAAGGTGTGGAATTGAAATCTTCCATGCAGAAAAAAATGGCATCCTTTGACATTCATCAACACTAGCTGAATGTTTACGGCAATCAAATAGTGTGTGTGAGCACAGTGAGGCGGTAGGTGGTAGCAGTGGCATTAGCGGGTCACCTCCGTTGGTGCAGATTTTAAGAGAGCATCATGCAGGCTCTTGCTCATGACAGTTGAAAATTCATAGCTAATGTCAGTGACTCTTGATAAATAGCATTTTGTAGCTGAAAATTTGCTCTATCAAATAGTGTTATTGTGCTCTTTGTATCTGCTGTAGTTTCCATGGAATTAGGAAGCATTACTTTTGGAGCAACCTATGTATAATAAGATTTCACTGAACTCTGTGTTTCAGAGTTGTTGGGCCCTGCTCACTGGAATTCTGCAAGCAAATGCTTTTTACCTTTTGGAGGAAAGCTAGGGCTTTAGTGTTCCTCAGGTATTATCCTAAATCAATTTAATGTTAAGCTTCTCATACTCTGACTGATAAATTTTGATTTTTAGCTGAGGAAAAAAACAGAATCAAATATTAAACATGATCAATAACCTTGCAGGTTATTTCATGTTACTAAATTAGAAAAGGTTTTTAATCCATATGAATTTATTGTACAAAAATACGTGAATATCTATTGACTTTGCTACATGCGCACTCAGTAAACGAAATATCAGTGCACACTGTTCTATGCCACTCAGTTACTCTGTAAACTGTTGAACAGAAAGTTCTCCTCTTCACACAAAGGTGTAAGCCATACACTTTTATAGAGTTATGGTGAGAAGATATGTTGAATATAGCACTTGAGACTGAGGATTTAGAAGAGGCTGCAGAACGGTATTGGGAATTAATGGGCTGATAACATTCAGCTCACAAGCTGTAGATATATTCTTATATCTCCTCCCCAGACTGTCTTGTCCAGTACACCTCCGTGCAAAATCTTAAACTTGAGGAAATGAAAAATCAAGCTATTTTACCTGAATTTGCTCCCCAAGACTCTTGAGATCAACACCAGAAAATTTCCACATCAGTTCCCAAAATTGTAACAGATGTAAGCAAGTTTATGACATACAATTCAAAACTCTGCTTCCCTTCCCACAATTTCTTTCTCAAAACTACTGAAAACCAGACTGGATAATGTAATTTTGGAAGGCGCTCAAAGGAATTATAAAATTTTCTAAGTGTCTGAGTCAGAAGCAACACAAGAAAGTGGATGGAATACTGGACTATATCAGTATGAAGTATAATTTAAAAGAATGGACACTTAGCTTTTATTTTCCTAGCCTGAAGTGGTTAGGAGTGTTTCTTTTGGTGCATTTTCTGTGAGGCTCATTCTCAGTTCACTGAGGCACAAAAGCATTGAAAAATACCACTGTTAGAAGGTAAGTACCGGGGAGTAAGAACAGCAGGTGAAAACCACGTTGCCTCTGCTTGCACAGAAACTTCTTCATTGATGTGACCCTGTTTCTGACATCTTTGGGGATGGCTAAAACTTACCTATGCTAAATACTGCAGAAGAGTACTTCAGTTTTTTTTAAATGTGAACATCAAATACATTTTAAGATGCAAATTTTCTGAATCAAACTAGAAGCAACAGTCTTTTTCTTACCGCATGACCAGGTCACTGTCAATGTTAAGTGAATTAAATACATAATTTATTGAATTGTCTCTCTGAGGACTGCAATCTATCTGATCAGGTTCAGTATGCCATCACTATTTTGAAGAGATTACAGACATTTTTTTTCTTTCTTTCCTCCTCCTATTCAACATCATTCACAGGATCATTTTTATAGCCATCATTCACCTGCACTTTATATGGGAAACTGAAGAGCTTTTTATTCCCAGGATGAAAAATCCTGATTTCAGGATTTCTACCCTATAAGAAAGAATTGTCCAAACACTTAGTGGGCACCTTGTATTGACTGTGTTGTTGAGAAGTGGCTATTTGCTGAAGATTAAGGTTCAGACTTCATTTCTAGTTTTTATTCCAGCCAATTCTTGGAAGCAAATGATAGTCCTTACTCTGAAAGCTAGATCCAATAGGACAACTCTTGCAAGCAATAGATTTTGCACTAAAGCCTACTGATGCTGACAGTAGTAACATTCAGATAAATATAAAGACAACGCAATGTAATGAGTTACAAATTGTCTTGATGTGAACAGCTCTTACAGGACTCTCTCTGCTGAACCAAAACATTTATTATTGGCTTTTACTTCTCAGAGATTACTCTGGTCTTGCTGCCAAGCGTGAAGACCTTTGCTGATGCCCAAGTGAAAGCATGCTGGGGTAGGCAGCTGGCAAGAGGAAAAGAAGGAAGAGAAATACACTGATTCAGTGCACTACCTTGGCTCCCTTTGGCTTTTCTTTGCCAAATTCCCAGTTTTTCTACTTGTTGCCTTTTATCTCTTTTCTTTTTGAAAACAAAAAGACAAGTTTGCATCACTGATCTGTTTTCTAAAGTCTCTAAGAAGGAAATAGTTTTGACATTTAATACAGATGGTGAAAACAGGCACATGGTTTGAATGTAACTCTTTAGTTTCTTGGTACAAGCTCAAGCTTAAAAGCATGTACATAAATCCATATGCCATTTCTTCTGAAGTACAGAATCCATTTATGTTTCCAGATAAAACTACATATCTGAGAGGAAAGATCTGTAAAGAGGAAGCTCAAATACAAACTTAATATTGTGTGTAAAACTAACTGCTTACAGATTTTGAACATTTTGTCAGAATTTTTTTCAATAATAGGTACAAACCCAGGGCAGAGGAAGGGGGACCAAGGAAGCTGCCTTCAGACTCTGTTTTTCTTCTTTGGGCTTCCATATGGTCTTCTTCCATGACTTTGGAAAAGTAGTAACTCTACTTGAATGGGACAGAGCCAACCCTGAAGATTCAGTCTCAGGCCAATCCCCAACCTCCTTAGGTCAAAAAGTAAAGTTTAGGTGTGAACAGGTCTTAGGACTAAGGCTATGTAAAATGTCTTTGCCATTTAGAAAACCACATATTCTGCTTCCCTCACAGGCAGCCTACCTTTGTTGTTTTGCTCTTCCTAATATGATGAGAGCAAAATTTGAATTTTCTTACTACATTGTTTTCATATTCAAACAGATTTTAAAAAAACTAACGACTAAGAGGAGGTGAAATAATCTCCTTCATGTTTTTTTCTTCCCTGAAGAGATGCAAAGACAGTGAAATTAACACTTGATTTGACAGTGTATTTTAAGGTCAAAAAGAATAAAGAAAAGTTCATATCTACCCATTGACTGCCTAAGGCGACATTAAAAATCAAGCCAGTCAAGCAGAATAATGACAATGTTCTTATTATGTCCCAAATAAGACAAAACCGTCTTCTGTAATCACTACACATATTGCTTCTCCACTCCTTAACCCTCATAAATATCATGGCGTTATCTGGTATTTTGCTGGGAAGGAGATTTTTTTTCTTATGAGAGTGATAGGAAAGTAGAGTGTGGGTTTTCCTTCTTTCTTTTTTTTTTTTTTTTAATTAAGAAGTGAAATAAACCAATCTTTAAAAGGGCATTCTGACAGAAAAGAAAAAAAAAAAAGAAAAAAATCTTCAAATCTCTAGTTTGTCAATTACACGGGGATTGTAAAACAGTATCCTTATGTTCTGTTCAGTAGACTAGCATGTAACTGAATGTTGTGTACATTTGTGTACATCTCTGTCTTTACATAACATTAAATGATTAGTGTCACAAAATGGTTTTTCATTTAGGCAAGTTGTAACTTTCTATTTCTTTTTCAATTCTTTTGAAGAGAAATATCCTCTAAGTCCTGCAGATCAAAACCAAGCTACTTCTTTTTCCTCCACTCCAAAAAGTACCAAGTATTCCGATCCGATCTCGACAAGAGCCAATAACAAGCTTCCCTGTTTGTTTTTTGTTTGTCCTCTTGTTGTTTTTCTGATAAGCCTTTTTAAGTTGCTAAGCATACAACTCTTTTCAACCACAACCACTATTTTCACATCCATGCTCTAGATGTGTGCAAATACTGTCATTGTGTTTAATTAGAACCCTGGTGTAAAAGGGATCAGGTATTCCAAAATACTATTACTTATAGATCTGGGAGCTACTAATCTTCATAGAATTTGCATAGAGATGGTGTAGCTTTTAATTTAAGATCCTGATTCCCCTTAATATTCTTTGTGAGAAGCTGACTGGCAGGAGTCTTGGCCTTACATCTCTCTCCTGTACATTTCATGCTACTCCACTGCTCCTTTCTGCCCCCTCCACCCTGTAAGTGCAATCTCTGCTTCTAAAATACTAAGACTGGCCTGTCTTGTTTCAGTTAAATGTAACAGTCTTTCGGCACTTAGTGTAACTTTTAAAATATCAGTACTATGAAATTTAAAATGGTATTATTCATCACTACTAAGAGCTTCTTCCTGAAACAGAAAACTTTACAGACATTTCCAAGTCTGAAAAAGGAATGTTGATTAGCAAAAGGTTTTAGATATTAATGGTCTAATTCCAGAATGAATGAGAATACCAACTGAATGCGAACACTGCCTAACAGTTTAATTCAACCAATCTCAATTGCTAACTTTTCTTTCCATTCTAGCTCTCTGTTTTTTTGCTTCATTATGCTACTAGCAGCTATCCTTACATAGCTTGAATATTACTTCTTCAGCAATAGTCCCCAGTGCAGTGCCCTGTGCTCTGACATCAGCTCCACCCAATAGCTCCATGTGGCAAAACCAAATTCAACTACATTTATTCATTCTGTGGTAATTCCAGACGTGGGTGGTATGGACAATATTAGTCCATCTTTTACCAAATGTGAACATGCCTGCCCTTTATATGTACAGCCCTGTGTTGCCAATTTATAAAAGCCGTACTTTAGAGATGTTTTCAATGACTTGTTAAGTGATTATCTAGTGCAGTACTGATGAAAATGAGAAAAAGCAAACATGACTGCAGTTTAAGATCTCTTGAATTTTTAAAATATTTGGGGCCATTCCTTAAAAGAAAGATTTTGTTACTGCTAGAAACCTGTTCAAGTACAAGACTGCTTTCACTGTTCACTTACATAACATTGATGTGGCAACTCTAATTCTTTACCCAGAAAAGCTAACCAAATTTAGTTTCTCTTAATGCAAATAAGCAGCTGGAAACTAGAATCCATCCCACCTTAACCCTATGCAGGACACGTGCTTCTGTGAGCTTGAGAGAATGCCTAAAGTGAGATTTTTTTTTTGCCAGAAGGAACATTATTGTAGGTAGGATGAATTAATTATGTTGTGTACTATGCAGACTGCCTGATTCTTCTTAACATCTTTCTACTTATTTATGATATCAACTAACAAGAGTCTTCTAGTGGATATTTTCCAGGCCAAAGACACTGATTAAAAATAGAGAAAAAGATTAAAGAGCATATGCTCCAGGCTGGGCAGAAAAAAAAAAAAAAGAAAAACGTCATTGCAGGTGCCAACCTTGATTCTGAAAGTTTTGAGATTTTCACAGATCTTTTTATCAATCATGATCTTTAAAAACAGTCTACTGGTTTATTTTCTCAGATATATCTTAAGTCAATGTTGCTGTTTCATGAATACACTGTAAAGCTCTGCATCATTAACCATTTCTATATATAGAACAAAATTTAGTATTGATCATGGCAAACATTTGTAGGAAATGAAATTTTAAATCCCAAGTATTAACCTAAAAAATCTACCCAAGAGGGTATTCTCTGCCTTTAAAGATGACAGGAGTTGAACATAATAACTGAAAGCCAAGGATGTAACACAAGCCTGTGCTACAGAATTTGCACCTAAATTAATTAATTAATTAATTAATTATTATTATTATTATTATTATTATAAAATAATATAAATATATAAAATAATATAAAAATAAAAATATTAATATAATAATAATAATAATAATGTTCTATTCTGACATAAAGGACAATGAAGGATGAAAGAGCTACTACCCATTTATTATTTTTTTTTACAAGACCTAATGACCAAAACATCTAACACACAAGAACATGCCTAAATTATTTTTCTTAATGGGTATCACTTATATATTGAAAACATAGACAATAATATAATACAAAAGTAAAAATTTCTAAAGCCTGATTTAGTATGCTACTGTAGCATATTAAATTCTGTATTCCTAGCTATAAGTGAGTCCTTCGGCAAAAATGATATCTTTAAAGGAATTTCACAACTATTTGGAGCACTTAGTCAAATTTAGCCTTGACAGACTATTCTACAGGTTATAAGAGCAGAAATTTTAACAATGTAGTTTCTTTGCTTTCTTGAGCCTCTGGATTATGAATATTCCCACTGAAAGTTGCATTTTCATCATCCTCTTTTCCCAGTGATTTTTGAGACTATATCCAAATCTGTACACCTCAAGTACTCTGCTACAGGTTAAGAATTATTTCTGTGGCTAACCCTTAGCACCATTTTATAGAGTACACCTCTTGCATGAATAGCAACGTGTAAATTTCTATGAAATCACAGAAATTGTAACAATCAACCTGTCATAAATAGTGCTTATGAGATGGATGTTATCACCACAAAAAATGTTGACTTGCTGAACCTTCTTTCTAAACATTTTTTCTTCTAATCTATTCTTGTGCTGCGGAGAATTGTGCTCAGGAATATACGTTGGAAAACCATGAAGCCTAAAGATAAAGCCCAGAAAATACAACTGAAACAGGCAATATTCTTCTAAATAATAAGGTGAATCCACAAAGAAATATCTGCCTCCCTTAGTTTGTCTCCCAAGAAAAAATTAACATCAATAACTGCGTAGTTATTGGTTGAATGGAAACATTCGTATCTATATTACACCTCCATTAGTTTACTGGGCCAATACAGGAAAAAGCAATGAAAAAAAAAATTCAAATTCAGACGCGTGATTTCCTATGCAGCCTACCTGCTGAATCAGTTGCTGTTTAAAAAAAAAAAAAAAAAAAAAAAAAAGAATGACAAAAATATTATAAATTATAATTCACACAGTCAAAGAAATTGCATAAATTTGACACTCATTTTCACCACTCTCTCTGTGCTTAATAATTATGCTCAAAAATGTTTGAAAAGATTCAAGATCAATCACTGAAATACAGAAGGGCTTTTAATTTAAAAAGTATCCATTATTTTACCTCAGTATCATTATATTACTTCAGATTTTTTGTTTCTTTTAAATAATTAACAAATTGCACATAAGCAAACTGACACACTAAACTCATATAAAACCAAACATTCTTAAATGTTTAAAAACACTTTGCAGAATTTTTCAATTAAATCAAGAACATTGACTTCTGATGCACTGGCCAAAATCTGTTCTTACCGAGCTCTAAAAGCAAGTTATTCAATTTCCCTCACTGTTGTATTTCTATCAAATAAATTTATCAGAATGTAACAGGAATTAGAAAAAAAAAAAAAGTCAAAGTGTTGTCTTTAAATCTGTATTGGGGTAACAGAATTAGAATGTGATCCCAGCAGATTATGATCACCCCAGCCATCTTTGACAAAATAAAATAAAATAAAACCCTACACAATGCGATAAACGTGAATCTAATACCATCTGAAAGGAGTGTAGTGTACTTCACCATCCGTTTTCTTCCATCTCTCCTGTACACACACAAATCTCATTTTTAAAAGACGGCTGGTTGTAAATCTCTGTTTCAATAGGAGCTCCTGTCACAGTAACCTTTCTCCCAGGAGATTGTATGAATAATGCCGGAAAGTAATATTTTGCATGCTTGAACATAAAACAGTAATGTCAGTGGTAACATATGTCTTCTCTTCTTGTGGTCTACAAAATTCTATCTGTTCATATTCTGTGAATAAATTATAACTATAAATCTACATCTAAATATGCCAACCTGATCTTTATGATGGGTTTATAATTTCCCATCATCCACCTGTCATGAGGATTGCTCATAAAATTACCTTCCTCATCAGAGGACCAAAATTCTACATTGCAACTGGGACAGATACCTACTTGTTAGGACCCTGCAGGCATCAACACACCTTTATCACCCTGAACGGCCTCACCATGGAACTGGTGGGATCAGTCTGTTGAAGATGCTGGCTTCAAATTCCCAGGATAAATTCCTAGTGTAATTAGACACCAAGTGAAGAATCTAAGGTACTGACTATGGACAGACTGGCAATATATCACAGTGAAATTAAAAACTATGTATCTGCAGAAAATATCAAGGACTAAGAAGACAAAAGATGTATATATTCATTGTGAAGCTAGGTTTCTGGGAGAGGACAGAGATAAAATAACGTCATTTCTACTCACTGACGAAGGAATACATGTAAGAATTTAGGAAAGATGTTTTATCATCTACTGATCACAGATGTTGTGAATACCTTAAGACTTTCTCTACAGATAGGCATGTCTAGGATACCAGTAAATGTAAGATTTTGGTAAGATGAGCATATAAAAATGTCATTTAAATGTCCTGGTCAACCATAAAATAATATTATGTGATAATGGCAAGGGACATGTCTGCTAGATATCTAGTTGCCATTTGTAGGTGCAAATATTGTTTGAAACAATTAAAGGAAGGGCATCACCCTACTAAGCTGGAAAAAAAAAAAAAAAAAAAGTCGTCTATTAAGTGTAGCTATTACCATTTTGTAAAACTCATGCATCTTTATCCCTCTTCAATTCAATCAAATGTCCCAAAGTCAAGGTGATCAGTAATTGTGAGGAAATATCTTGGCAATCATTATGTAAACTAAAATCTTTAACAACCCATTAATGAAAAAATATTACAGAATTTTCACACAATCACTAGATGCAGAAAATTATAGAACACAGGTTGGAAGGTACCTCAACAAGTCCAATACTGTCTAGTTAAATTGATGTAAAATGAACATAATAAGAGGAATTGGGAAAAAACATAACATTTAGTCTTGCATTTAGAATACTTTATTCCACAGAATTAAAATAGCAATAAAGATGTAAAGTTCATCTTCCTAATTCAATCAGGGACTAAGCTTCTTCCCTACTGCACAGTATGCCAAGCAAATACACGTTTACCTCATTAACTTGTTAACACTGACTATAAAACTAGACAATGCACTGCACTGTGCATTTTCATCAGAACTGAACAAGGAAAGTAGAACTGACTCTTCCTTAAAGTTTCAGAGCTAGCTAAACAGAGGAAGATAGCCCCACTACATATGACATTTCTTCCAGATTTAATCATAATTTCCATCAAAGACTTCTGAATTCTGACACAGTACCTGCTGGTTAAATGAAATTAAATGAAAGCAATTCAATGATTAATGGAAAGTTTATTTCTAAAACCAACAGTATAAATTAAGATCCACTTACTAATAAACAGTGTTACATTGAATGCCAGCACCTAAAACATACACCAAGTTTAACTGAACGTTTTGATGCAGTTAATGCTTTAGTGTCTTTATTATGTTTCTATTCATCTGAGTTCTGAAATATGTCAAGTGCTAATGTAATGTCTCTGTTACTGGTATACTTCCAAACTTTAATCGTTCAATGAAGAATTGCCTACTGCTACTTGATAATGCCCTTTAGAACAAGGTAAAAAAACAATTGTAAATGCAAATTCCCCTCCCACCCTCTCCCCCCTTTTTTTTCTTTTTAATTAATTGTAAAGTCTTGATGAAGTTGAGGAAAAATACTAAAGATGTTTCAGGAAGAAGGTTTGAAATTATAAATATCAGTCAAGCACTATCTCTGTTCCTCAGAATAATGATACTGGGAACAGAAACATCTTAGAGATTTATTTCTTTATATGTCCAATCACAACTGGATGCAAGATCACAGAAAAATTAGAATGCTTATTTTGCAGTGTCCTAAGCAGTTGCCAAGAAACTTAGAAGTAGGGGGGGGGGAAACAAAAATCCCGCCAAGAAACCTGCATAACTGAAATTGTCATTATTAGTGCATTCGTAAAGAACCTAAATTGAAGTGTCAGCAGAAACTTAAAACAGAAAATTTAAAATACGTTATTATTTTCTATCAAATTAATGACTATTACAGTCATTGCTAGTTTCAGCATTATGACAAAATTATGTTTTCAAAGCAGCAAAACACAATCAATAAACTGGGAGTGCTCAGATAAAAATTCAAGAATGAAAATGAAATATTCAATATTTATGCGACTTTATTTGCAGACTGCATGTTGTATTTTTAAGTAAGGTCTAAGCTCTCTGCTTATACTGGTTATGTTACAAAGCAAAATAGATGCAGACCACAGAGTGAAACTGTAAGCACCATGATCTCTAATAGTCAGAGTACACACCACCTTTTACTTGACCTACTTCTAACCTCATCCTGCGAATGATGTGCCATAAAATAATGGAAAAACACAGAGAAATGTGCTTACAGAACACTTTTTTCACCTTATTATTCTGTGAGAGAAAAAAATGTTGAAAATGCTCAATGATGCAAAATCAAAAATGATAGCTGGTAAAGACAGATCTGCTTCAAACACACTCCTGCAAATATTTTTCTTATGACTAAAAGGTGAAATTTCAGAATGAACATTCAGAAACCTTTTAAAATTTGTATGCTAAGAATGATGACTTCGTTGGCTGACTTTTGTGTGTCTTTAAATGAAGCTTAAATCTGTGAAAAGTTGTCTGATACATACTTCAACTTTTTTTTATTTTATTTTTTTAACTGAAAGGACTGAAACCTGGCATTTTCTTAAGAGCAACAACAAAACACCCTTAAACTAGAAGTAACAGTTAATAATTATAATAAACAAACTATCTTTTTTTTTTTTTCTGACGATGCTTTCTTATACAATAAATCTTCATTTTTATATAAAATTGTAAACCTTGAAAGTTGGAAAACCAAAGATGTGTGTTACATCTTTCTGTGTCTGAATATCTAAGAAAGTTTATAATCTCAAAAGTCACATTACTTAGTATTAAACTATCAGTACATGCATACCTAGATTTAGACGAAAGAGTGAAAATGTTAAAATACATCACATTGACTATGTATAATCTCATGCATGCTTGAAGATTTTCTATTCTGTTCCTGTGAAGAGCATATTTGATATATAAAAAGTCAATTTACTTAATAAGCCTGAATAAAATATTAAGAAATGTTTGAAGTTTCTTTCCAAATCATAGTTAACACATTAATAAAGACAGCTAGGTTTTTTGCAAATGTTGGACACGTGAATATTATCTAAGGTCAAATATGTCTACCACAGAATAAATAAATTTTGAAAAATGTTTTACAATGGTGTTTTAATGAACTTTTTGTTATAGTGTTCTTTTCAACACAAAACCTAGTCTAAACTTTAAGGCATAAAAATTGAAGTCTACAGGAAATTCTCACCCATTTCAGCACATAACTTTACATCTTAACAACCTGACTTTAAAAACACAGAGTGGAAACCTGGAATGTATGCTAATAATATGCACATCAGAATAGCCCTGAGAAGCTTCAGATAAAAACTACCATATGAAAGCTACATTCCAAAATCCTCTAAATTCTTAAATGCAAAAGAATAATTCACACTGCAATTTGGCTGACATCTATTCTTCGTTTCTCAATCCAATCAATTTTGCCAAGAGTTACTTCAGAGGCATTCTCATTTGCCTTAGTTACGTGGTTTTGCATCCATATAGTTATGCTCCAGTCTGTCTATAGTAAACAAGAACACCCAACTTTGCACATTTCTAATTTTCAATCATACAAAAAATATAACCAATTCTATATTTCATATCACAATTTTCACTGTTATATGTGAAAATAAGATGTTTACACAAATGAAACAGTGCCATCTTGTGTATTAAGGATTTTCTCTCTTGTCAAAATAGGAATGTTCTCCCCTGGGGATGTTCATGGGGTTTTTGTTTGCGTATTTGATTTTTATTTATATTTTTATTATTCTTCCCTAAGAACGATATAAAGTGTTGTAAATAAAATCTGAAGTTAACTGAGGAGAATCATCACTCAAGTCATTCACAAACTTCTGTTAAAGTATCTTCTACTACAACATGCAAAATGAAATAGTTTTCATATGAAAGACTACAGGAAAGTATTGGCAGCCTGTAGTAGATACAGGCTGTAAAAAGAAACACTGAGTATTTGTAGCGGGTGATTCCTTGTTAAAAAGAAAAGTTGAGTATTTTAGAGATTGATTCCCTGTTCCCCTGAGACAGGAAGTCTCAAGAACCAAAAATCCAGCCATCTCAAGGGTATGTATAGCAACTGGGAGATTTCTTGCATCTCTCAAGATAAACCTACACTCTCTGCTCCTCTTTCTTCTCTGAAGTGCCTGTATGCACACATCATAGAGATTAACATAAGAACTAGAAATCCAAGAGTAGTGAGCTTGGATTCAACAAGGGGAAATCATGCTTGATGAATGTGGCAGCCTTCCATGACCAGATGGGTAGATGAGCGGAGAGCAGTGGATGTCATGTACTTTGATTTTGTGAAGCCTTTTGACATCATCTCACATAACATACTCTCAAATAAACTTAGGAAGTATGGGATAGACAAGTGGACAGTGAGATGGACTGGAAACTGGCTGACTGGTAGACCTCAGATGGATGATCAGTGTAGCAGAGTCTAGCTGAAGGCCTGTAACTAGCGGTGTTTCCCAGGGGTTGGTCCTAGATTTGAGTATCTTCAACAATGATCTGAATGGAGGAATAGAGTACACCTTCAGCAAGTTTGATGGTGATACTGAAGCTGGGAGGAGTGGCTGGCACACCAGAAGGCTGTGTTGTCATTCAATAAGGCCTGGGCAGGCTCGATAGTTGAGCAAAGAGGAACACCATTTGATTCAACAAGAGGAAGCATAGAGTCCTACACCTGTGGAAGAATATCAACACAAACCAGTACAGCTTAGGAGCTAATCTGCTGGAAAGGAGCTCTGTAGAGAAGGACCTGGTTGTCCTGGTGGACAACAGGTAGATCACGAGCCAGCAGTGTGCCCTTGTAGCTAAGAAAACTCAATTGTTTCCTGGGATGCATTAAAAAGAGTGTGGCCAGCAGGCTAAGGGAGGTGATCCTCCTCTTCTGCTCTGCCCTGGTGAGATTACATCTAGAATACTGCATCAGGTTCTGGCCTCTTTGATTTAGGAAGGACAGAGAATTTCTAGAGAAAGTCCAGCAGAGGGTCACAAAGATGTTTAGGGACCTGGGGCTGTTCAGCCTGGTGAAGAAAAGACTGAACGGGTATCTTATCAATGTTTACATAAAGAGAGTGTCGAAAGAATGGGATCAGCTCTTTTCAGTAGGTCCCAGTGAAAGAACAAGGGACAGTGGTCAAAAACTGGAACACAGAAAGTTCCTTATGAACATGAGGAAAACTTTATTTACTTTGAGGGACCCAGAGAACAAACTGCCCAGAGATGTCGTGAAGTCTCCTTCTCTGAAGGGATTTTCATAAGCCATCTGGATGATTTGCTGTGCAACCTACTGTAGAGAACCTACTTTAACAATGGGATTAGACTAGATAACCTCCAGAGGTTCCTTTCAAGCCCTATGATTCTGTAATCCTAGACTGCAGTCTCTCAGTACAATTGCTTTAATTTAGATTTGATGTATAGCTTTAAAAATATAATTGATATAGGTTTAATCTACTTCTGCCCAATGTCCTTGTGTACCTCAGTGAGTTCTCATTTTACAGTCTTAAAAAATATTGACGACCATAATTAAAATGAACAGTGTAGCTTACAAAATTGTATTGACAATTTATTGATAACTATAAGGATTTGTGTTATGGAATCATAAATAAAAGATACTATATAGCATTTTACTACCACATAAGATTGAGGAAGTAAGAAATGTAATTAACAGAACACAGTTGCAGTATCTTGAATACTAAAACAAATCAAACAAATCCCAAACAAGAACATTTTGTTTGACAGATACCAATAAGGATATAGAGTAATTGATAGCTCTGGAGCATCTCTTGCTGAATGCTTTGATAATTTAAAAGCTATGTAACAATATGTACTGTCTGTAATTTGATAGACATGCACAAAACATTGATTTAGCTGATTAAAGAACCATATTCTACATCCATAAAATTATTAATTCCCTCTGATTACTTCCAACTTTGCTTAGAAAAGCTGGCTGAAGGACACTGCTGCTTATAATACAAGCTCAATAAGCTCAATACTGGTAATAAATATGGATATACCTCATCCATTTCTGAAGTAGTCTGATATACTGTAATCATTCAAAAAAATTAGCATGTTCCAACCTTTTTGTACCTTGACACAAATATTGCAAAGCTTTTGATACATAGACATTTTTAGAAACAGCAGATAAACACAATTAATTACGCAGCTCTGTACTTCAGAAAGAGTAAGAAATAAAAAGCAATTATGAACCAAGTAATGTTTACATTAGGAATTAAAACTCTATCACAGATATAACCTTAGGAGTACTTCATGTCATTCAACTTCCTGTGCTGAAAATGATAGAAAAGTAACTTTTCCATTAAAGAAAAGCAGACAGCAGGTCTGGAGAAGCTTGCTTTTAAGTCAAATTTTTCAAGGCAAAGCTTCCACTAATTTTCTTACAGTTCATATGATGGGTAAGATACAAAAATAACTCACTGAGAAATAAAAGCCAAGTAGGGAAAATATGCAGATTGCTCTACAGCACAATCCACTCCACACCAATCCATTTCAGGACAATCATGATAAATCACAGATTCTTGGTATAAAATAGAAAAAAAATTACAAAAAATTGACTAACAATCTCCCAATGTTATATCTCTCAGCTTATGTAAATAAGTTCAATATGACATTGCATTTTAAATATATCATTGCGAAGAGCTTACTTGGTTTGAACCCTACTATTTGGAAGTCATAGAAATAAGAGTAATTCAGTTATCTGATAATTGGAATGACTGATTTGACAAACATCAAGCATAAATTAAAAAGAAAGTAGCTGCTACTCCACTAGCATGTAGAAACTGTACTCAGAATTCAGTTAACCTAACATGAAATTGAGAGTTTCATGTTACAGATATTAATGCACAGCTTCTTCTATACCAATTGCAAAATAAGATACATCACAATAATAAAGTGACAATGTTTTAAACATAAGTGCATACATGCAGCAAGGTTCTCAAAACATGACAGTCTAATACATTTCAACCAGTCCTTTGATATAAGTTTTTGATCTTGGTATTTGTTCTCTAATTTTACTAATATTTTATTTACTCACAATTAAATTACAATGAAAAATTAAACTGCCTACTAGTTACCTGCATTTTACATTTTATTATTTATTATTATTTTATAAGTAGTCATGCACAAGTGGACAACTTCCTTGCACAACTTATACACAACCTTAGTGATCCTGTACCTGGGACATCTGCTACTTAAAATGCTTTATATATATATATATATATATATATATATATATATTAACAAAACAGTACCAGCCATTCTCTTGAAATGAATCAAAAATATTGAAATGTATTTACAATTTCTCAAAAGTTGGCTATATCTTCATAACTTAATAATTTTCTCTCTTATTTGTCAGTCATGAAATAAAGCTTGCTGACAGTATAATTTTGCTGTAAAAGAAATTTGTGTAATCTTTGATTACCCAAGGTCACTTGCAAGTGATTCTTATGTAATTAATTTACACATGCACCATAAATATATAATTTTTTTTTTTACAATTATATTTTTACATCTTCTGTATCTTCCAAAATATTAAGGAATTCTCATCCTGAAAACTTAAGCAACTTGGAAATAAACTGTACTGTACTAAGTTAACATTATACAGATTACACCCATTTGAAAATATCTGACTCTGTATTTTAGCTGCTATAGTTGTGTCATCTCGCATATCTTACATGAAGATCTGGCACAAGCTGGAAGGATGTGACAGTACAGATACAAGAGAGACTGTAAAAGCTAATAGAATATATCCTTTGCTTTAAATTGAGTGCCAAATTATTTGTAGAATGTCTTTTCAATACAATATAAGAATGTGAGCCATCAAGAGAAATTCTATGCCTCTAACTAATTACCTACCTACATACACCTACTACACTCATTGGAATGGCAAGCAACTATCTTTTCACACACTTTCTAGGTCTAATCTTCAGTAAAAGCTTTTTTTTTTTTTTTTTTTTTTTTTTTTTTAAAGAGAGTTTTCAGCAGGAGTTTAGTAGAAGGGAAGGGTAAAATACATTTTCCATGTAATGGAAGTGTAATCTTCTTTTAGACACAGCATGCAAGTGCTGTGTTAACAAAATAGTGCTGCAGACATTCTAAAAACAGGTTTCAGTGCAGACTGTCAATGAGCCACACATTTCAGATGAAAAGGTACAGTAATACTAAAATGCACCTTAACTGAAGGAGAGAAATAAGTAATCCCATCTGACAATAGAAAGATATCTGAGTCATATTCTTCAGCTTACTGATTCTGTTTTAACTTCTAGATTTAATTATTTGCTAAAGCATAGCAAGGGGTCCGGAGCACAGGCCTTATGAGGAGCACAGAGGGAACTGCAATTGTTCAGCCTAGAGAAGAGGAGTCTCAGGGGGTGACCTTATCGCTCTCTACAACTCCCTGAAAAGAGGTTGTGGTGAGGTGGATGTCAGCCTCTCCTGCCATACAGCTAGTGATACAACTAGGGGGAATGGCCTCAAGTTGCATCAGAAGATATTCTGATTGGATGTGAGGGAATACTTCTCTGAGAGAGTGGAATGGGCTGCCCAGAAAGGTGGTGGATTCACTGACCCCGGAGTTGTTCAACAGTAAACATTGTACTAAGAGATACTGTTGAGTGGAAAATATTGATAAGTGGATGGTTGGACTGAATGATCTTAGATATCTTTCCTAATCTTGGTTATTCTATGATTATTTTATTAACTGTTAATATTGTTCACAGTCTAAGTACTAAAATTATTTTGAAACTTGTGAAATGTAAAGATCTGAAATAAATAGGACAACTCTCAAAGCCTAAGAAATTTGCTCATTAATTGCTGTAATGTCTTACAAAATACAGTAACCATTAAGAAGCCTCAAGAAATTACAAGGGGAATAGTATCCAGCTTTTCATCTAGACACAGACTGTTTGGAAAGCAATGCCTTTCTTTTTATTATGCTGGCCTATGACATCAGAGGTGGATGTTGGTCATATGGCAGTAGAGGTTGAACCATCCTACCAAGACTCCATTACATTTTGTTGCTGTGACAGATGGTAGGAGAGGGGCAGATTGACAGAGTTCAAAATACTAAGAAAGGGAAAAACTAGCAAGAAATCTTTCTGTGAACTAATACTTTTTGCCACACCAATTTATATCAGTTATTATCTATCTTTAAGATGTGCCACCAGCTTAGATGTCACAAAATCAACACATAACTCCTTTAGAGTTTAGATTGGTCATCCAGAATTCAATATATTTTTTTCTTGAATTACCAACCTAATATTCATTGGTATAACAAGTAGAAAGCAAATAGATGTATACAAAAGTAATAGTTCACCTGCAGTTTTTAAAATCAAGAAAACCAACTAATAAAAAACAAAAGAAAACAAATTCCAACAAGATCAGTAACAGATACAACCTAGTTAAAATGGAAATACAGTACTAAAATTTACTACTCTTTTGTTATTAAAATTTCATTATTAAAATACTGATCAAGGATTATACATTGTATATTATACCAAGTATAATCCTTCTTTAATCAAGTAAAAAATAACTTGTGTCATGCATGTTTTCACTATATTACATATCATTCAAGGTAAGTGTGTGAAAGCCCAGAGTTATAAATGACCATAAGTGACTTGTTCTGAGAATTACCACTTGTGATTATTAAAATGTGACAAGGAAAAGTCTGACAGTAATGTCAATGCTTTGCTTCTGTTACCTGGTCTCTTCAGCTCTCCTAAAGGAAGTCTACCTCAGCAAGTCTTCCAGATAGTATTGAAAAGCATGATAGTGAGAATATGACAAATTGCCAAATCCTCATTTCTATTATCTACTTATCCATGTACATATCTTCAAAAGTGATCAAGAATTTGTAAGTAAATGTAGTTTTCTATCTGTATAAATTAACCCTAATTTATAGAATTTCTGCTTAAGTCAAGGGTCTATTGATAGCACGTAGTGGATACAATTCTAGCAACATATAGTATAATGGCCCCATCCATTTTTCAGGACCCTGAAAGCTTATTTCAAACTTGAATGAAATCAAATGGCATGAGCCAGGATACATAATTTTTTATCTTCTGGGCTTTCACATACTTACCTTGAATGGTAAGTTCAATATATGTAATATAAATAATAATATAAATAAAATGTAATATAGTGAAGATAAAAAAAAATACATTTATCAGATATGTTCTGGTATACAGCAGTGGTAAATACATTTCCTTAAATGCAATTAGGTGCCATATTTGGCAGCTAAGACCTCTCTAATTAATTTTATGCATCATGTTACTGAATATTTAAGGAAATCTTTCATACTGATACTTTCATATCAACTACATTTCCAAAGCATGCATTCTTGATGTTTGAGGTATCCATTGTCTCCTAGAGCTGCTGCTGCAACAAGGCTAGGGTTACACATAGACCATTGTATCCATCACCCCATATCCTGTGTACAACACTGAACAACATCCACACATGGCTGAAAGGAAATGTAAGAGATCAGTGCACATAACATTTGATGGGGAAAACAGTAAGGAAGATGGAATCAGGCTCCTCTCAGCAATGCCCAGTGACAGGACATTTGGCAATAGGCACAAATTGAAATACAAGAAGCCATCTTAAATATAAAAGTAATGTTTTACTGTAAGGGTTATTGAACACGAGAACACACTGCGGAGCTATCCATATCCCTGGGGATATTTTGAATCTGCCTAGACAACCTCAGACAACCCGCTCTTGTTGACCCTACTCTGCTCTTTCTATTGGACTTCTCTTCCTCCTTATGTACTTTACAGGTAGTTTGTGTTTTATTGTGACTAGTAAGATTCGGCAAATTAGAATACTTTGCACAGCAAGAACTACTGAAGCAATAGCAAACAGTTCCCAGCCTAATTACCTTGCTAGAGGAGCTTTTCAAACCAGTGAAACAGTGTTGCATTCCTTCTCCAATACAAATTCCTTCCGCAATCTTCCAACATAACATCCTTCAGAGTAAAGAATTGTGAATTTAGGCCTTAATTATGTAATTTTTTGGGAAAAAAAAATGACAAAAGCTTGTCAGTTAAGATTTGTCTTTAATCTTTCTTACCTCCTTAATTCAAGAAAACAGAATGTCATTGTTTCAAAACTGAGATACAAGGCAATATCTCTTGGTAGCTTATTAACAAAGCTTTTGCCTTGTTAAAATATTTTTCTTCTTTTTCTTACACTGAAAGCCTTTTTAAGATTCAGTGAATTGTTCGCAATGAAATAGATTTACACCTCACCTCACCATGCTTTGAAAACTGGCTAGTATTAAAACTATGGATCAGAGATAAACAGCAGTGTTTCAAGTCAAAAGGAAGTGCCTGGTGAATGCTACTGGAGTGAGTGCTAGGTCATGTTTTAATTAAATTTCTCATTATTGATCTGAAAAAGTATATAAAGAGCATGCTAATGAGATTCACATGTCTATGCTGGAAGGTGTCACACAATCTAAACAACACAGACGTTGGGAATGTGTGGGAAGAAAGTCTCCTATCCTCGATTTTAAAAAAATTCCATTATCTAACAGTTCTTTTGTTTGTTTTTAAATCAAGTCCAGAAGGAAGATACTACAGTATTTTTCCAACAGAAATGGGAAGCTTTCCTAATGAAAGATATCCTAGAGACAGTGGTAGTGACCAAGTTAGACAGGACTTTAGACAGGACTTTTCAGTACTGTTATATTCAGAGGTAGATGTAGCCCAGATCACAATAGTGAGGATAGAATGCTCTATCATAATGTATCTGAGACTGTGTGCACCCTAACAGTGTACTACTGTGCAGAGATTAGCCTCCACCCAATCACAGAACCACTTAGACTGGATGGAACTCCCAGAGGTCCACATGATTTAACCTCCACTGCCCTCTTTACACCCTACCCCACCAAAAATAGATCAAATATTCACCACAGTAACCAAAGGGAAAAAAAATACTCATATGCAAAAATACTCATATGCATGGGCGTATGAATATTGGCACAGTATTGCCTAACAAACAAGTCATTTTAGACAATTCAGCAAATATATATATATATATTAATTAATTGAGATGGTTTTTTAATAGCCAGGAAAATGGTTGAGTAGAGAGATAAGAGTAATTGAGAAGTAAGGCCTTTTTTTTTTTAAAAAAAAAAAAAAGAAGTCTGACATTTAAAATAAAATCACTGAATTCTGAGCATCTCCGGTGGGATACAGATTTTCAACCTCCTTTCTCACTGTATAAGGGAAGCACCAGATGCTTTTAGGAATGAGTTCTCAAATATGTTTTAACTCTATTGTTAGAGAAATGCTGTGGGAATGGTAAAAAGATGTTTTTAAGGGTTAGGTGAAAAATGCATGCTCCACTCGTGCAGCTTGTCTACAAAAATGCTAAAGGTTCAGAATCAAGCCAAAATCAAATATGGACATCCTAAACTACTGGAGAATAAACAGAGCTTCTATGTTTCCTCATCAGATCTTTATGTTACCCATATACGCTGTTAAAACTGATGGAGAAAATTGGAACTAACTTTAGTCAAAGGCAAAACTTGCTGGCCCTTTCCTTTCTACAACTTTCCACAAGTGATAAATTAAAAAAATTCCAAATTGCCCACCCAGAGACGATCAAAGCAGAGATAGGAAAAGATGCAATAAGTACAAACTGGAACATACAAAGTTCCATACAAACATCCAAAAGAACTTCTTTACTATGAGGGTGACAGAGCACTGGAACAAGCTACATGGAGAGAGAGAGTCTCTTTCTCTGGAAATACTTAACACCTGCCTGGATGACTTGCTACAAAACTTACTGTAGGAAACTTGCTTTAGCAGGGGAGTTAGACTCTATATTCTCCAGAGGTCCCTTCCAATCCCTGTAATTCTATGAAAGGCTACCTGTTTTTAAAAAGAAACTAAGCAAAGGTCTTATAATTCGGCTCACATTAGTATTTCCCATTGAAAAAAAAAAAAAAAAAAAAGAATGTGAAATATCCTAAAGCTCATGATAGTTTCACCAGTATTTACAATAATATATACACCTTTACATTTAACTTGCTGAAAAATAATAATGAAGGCATTATATTTTTTATGAACTTTTATTAACTATACTGATTTAATAATGTATGTTTATTTCTAGTACACACGATGAAAATGAATTTTGAAATTTATTGTTGGGTACAGTTTAAGCAGTTTCCTTCATGCTACAGGAGTGTGATTGAGCTTAATTTACCTTAAGGAGAAGTTAAATTTCTATAACCTATGCAGTTCTGTTAATGCCTTTTCCTAATCAGGAATCTTAATGAATTTCTCTTTCTACTACTAAATTACATGGATATTCATTTAATTATGAGAGCACATATTAAAAAAAATAGAGTGTAAGTGAACTTTCACTTAACTTTAACACTGCTTGAAAACCATGGGTGTCAGAGATGAATTACAAGTATTCAAAGCTTCAACTTGCTTTGTTTAGAACTGCTAGGGCCACACTATTAAGAAAAAATACAATGGAAAAACTCTCAGGATTTGAAAAGCTATGAAACTGTGGCCAAATTGTTATTTAGTCTTCTGAGACTGTCAACCATTGATTATTTAATATATCAAAATTCAAAAGGTTTAGGCAATTAAAACTGTCATGTTGCAGAGTTTTCTTATCGCATGATGAAGACCAAATCAAAAGATAAAGTTATCAGACACAGACAACAATGCACACACTGCAAGTGTTGTCTGCAGACAACACTAAGCTGAGCAATGCAGTCAGTACACTGGCATGATGGGAAGCCATCCAGAGGGACTTGGACAGGCTAGAGAAGTGGGCCCACGTGAACCTAATGAGGTTCAAAAGGCC
This sequence comes from Phasianus colchicus, assembly GCF_987193195.1. Taxonomy (NCBI): domain Eukaryota; kingdom Metazoa; phylum Chordata; class Aves; order Galliformes; family Phasianidae; genus Phasianus; species Phasianus colchicus. Next base: position 21,129,310 of record NC_143438.1, on the reverse strand, counting down.
AGGTGCAAGATGTTGCATGAGCCAGTGTGTGCATGCAACCCAAAAAGCCAACTATATCCTGGGCTACATTAAAAAAGGGGTGGCCAGCAAGGAGAGGGAGGTGATTGTCCCCCTCTACTAAGCTCTTGTGAGGCCCCATCTGGAGTACTGCATCCAGACCTGGAGCCCCCAACACAAGAAAGACATAGAGCTCTTAGAACAGGTCCAAAGGAGGGACACTAAGATGATCAGAGGGCTGGAGCACCACTTCTAAGAAGAAAGGTTGAAGGAACTGGGCTTGTTTGGCTTGGAGAACGCTCTGGGGAAACCTCATTGTGGCCTTCCAGTACTTGGAGGCAGCATATAAACAGGAGGGGGAATGACTATTTACAAGGGTAGATAGTGATAGGACAAGGGGGAATGTTTAAACTGAGATAGGGGAGGTTTAGGTTAAATATTAGTTGGAACTTTTTTGTTTTGTTCTGTTTTTTAATTACACAGAGTGGTGAGGCACTGGAACAGGTTGTGGATACCCCATCTCTAAAGACATTCAAAACCAGGCTGGACGTGACTCTGGGCAGCCTGGTCTTGTGACTGGCAACCCTGTACATAGCAGGGTGGTTGAAATTAGATGATCATTATGGTCCTTTTCAACCCAGGCCATTCTATGAGACAGACAGTCAATTTTCTGTAGTTTGCAGGGTACAAAGAGTGGAGACATTGGAAGGACTGTGCTGTGCCCAGTATACAAAAAAGATGTAGGTCTGCAAACTAAGGAAAATTAACAACAAAAATAAATAGGTATATAGATAATAACCCCTTTTCTCAATCATAAAAGCTGACTATCCATCATTTGCTGTTAAGGACCTTACCTGTGTTACACATTCCCTGAAGAACATTGAATGCTACTTGAAAACAGTATAAAAATTCTTTCAGCAATTTACTTTAGATAGATGGCTATTTTTCTTCCCTCAAAATATTTCACGTGTAACATTTAGTCAGCTGTCAATTATTGGTGAACTCACAAGCTATTTGGGTTATAGAAGTAATATGTTTCTACAGCAAAAATGTGTATCTGAAGCGAGTGCTGTACTGAGGATGTTTGTGTTCTGCCCCCATCTGTTTTACCAAACTTCTCTTTCTCATTTACGTCTTGTGCATTAAAGCTTTTAAGAACGCATTATTAACCATGCTTCTTTCTTAATCTGTATAGATCTCCTTCTTAATTGCCTTTGAAAATAAGAACATCCAGTCTCCCCAGAAATATGGTCTGTCACCTTCTGTCCCCAAAACAGTCACAAATGTCTGATGAAAAAATTATCTCTTATGATACTTATGTAAAGTATTATAATTATTACTATTTTAAAAACTAGCTTTAGAAACTTGAAGTAAAAGCCTTGCATCACACTAGAGATGATCTCATTAATATTCAGTGAATGTTAATATTAATAGAATAATTCCTGAGGAGTAATTCATTATTGTGAAACTAGCAATTCAGATTTGAACTACAGGACCTTATTAACTGCCAATATTCAGCATAAATATTTTAGGGATTACACGTGTCTTTGAATGACAACACAATATTAAACTTCATGCATAATTTTTTTCCCGTTCAACACTTTGATGATGTATGAGCCTGACTATGAAGACAATTACTTTTGTGTCTTTGGTTGCTTTTCTTGAAATCTGAGGTCCAGTTGAACTCAAAGACACTAAGAGGAGGAGTTAGAATTTGTGCAATTGGGTCAATGATTTGTACTTTACAAAGAGCAGCAACTACTTCACTGCTAACACACAGAACACCACCAAGCTGAACATGGAGTGTCCTAATCCAGCCTTCATGAGAAATATTTTGGAACTAAAACATGAAGAATTAAAATTCCCTGTGCTCTCTAAATACGTATGAAATGAGTGGAAAAAAAAAAAGCTCCTTACTGGTGCTATCCTCAAAATATGTAAAACTGCTCATGCATATATCACTGGTTTCATTCAATTAGAAAAGGCAATAAATTATTCAGTGAGCATTTTGGCCTTTTTAAGAAATAAAAAATGCAGAAAATATAGGTAGTGCAAGACCTTAATGGAAGTGCTATTTGTGGGATTATACCACCACTCTGGAATCTACCCTTACAGAAAAAAAAAAAAATGGAAAACTGTATGAAGAAGTAGTCCCATCCAGTGTAAAAGGCATTATTATTCATGATGAGTCAGGGAAACCTAAGAGCTGCTAAGATGCTATAACACTGTGTTTGCACACGCATTCTGGAGACCTGGGCTGATAATGGCAAAAGCACACAAAAAATGCAATGAAGAAATATCAGGAGCTGTGCATGAGGGTGAGATCTGAGAAATAATCCTCACATAGGGAATATAAAGATGGACTGATGAGGAGACTGGAGCTCAGCGAGTAGATAAGATCCCTTTTAAAAAAAAATAGAAATAGTCATTGTAAAAGGCAGTTTAAAAAAAAAAATGTGCATATGCACATACAAAGAAACACCTGCCTGAAAGTAACAGACTGCTTTCTTTATTTCTGAAATATTAGCACAAGGTCTCCTGAATAAAGTTTTGTAAAAGAAGAATAAAATCACATCTGAGCAGACCAAGAGATATTGATGACCAGCAAAGAACAATGATTCTCCCATTAGACCACACATGCTTCAAATGCGAAGGATGGTGAAAAGAAAAAAAAAAAACATCTCCCTGTTCAGAATTTAAACATTTGAGGAAAAAAGTCAGGGTTAACGTTTTCGCAAAATGGTCCTGTATATTTCTGAATCTTACAGCAATGGAACTAACAGTGACACCTGTATAGCTCTTCTTGTGAAGATAACATTATTTAAACTCTCATCTTAAAAGAAAAATATCCAAACATTTGTATTACTTTCATCACACTGTATGAAGCTTGGTACTTATTCCAGTACTTTACCCATTGAAGCTGCTGTATGACTGGAAGTTCTGAGGAGCAGCTGTCTCAAAATCCAACTTTCAGCTCTCAGTTTGAACTCCAGAAGGAAGAAGTAGGATAGAACTTCTGGCTAATGACAAGTATGATGATTTTCAAACACTGTTATTATCTGCTATTTTTTTCCTCCAATATCAAGAATTTCTAGAAAAAGCATATTGCTGAGAAATGCATGCAGTTTTACAAGAAGCTGTTTTACAGTGTTTTATTTGAATTAATTTCTGCTTTCTCTCCCTCAACTTGAGGAAAACTGTAACTTATGAGATTTGATACATTCAGATCTACTGGTGAACCACTGGCTAATGAAGATTTTCATCTTACTTTAAAGATGAGCACAAAAATTCTGATGACTCCAGCCTTAACAATCAAATGGATGCAATCCATTTTTGTTTTAAATCCCTGAGATACACTTGGTGTCTAGTTTCTGTTTCTTCCCTTGTCAGATCAGGTTGTAATAAACCATTCATTTTATTCCTTACAGTTTCTGCATCATTTTGGATTAGAGCCTGGACTAATGCTATGCTTGTTCTTAGTGTTTCTAAATCAAAACTATGCATTTGATTTCCATTTTGTTTGGAGGAGCACAGTAGCAAGATTTCACAGGACATCCCTGCTATCTCCTCGAAGTTGAACACAAAGAATTCTCTACAGAAATAACTTGAAAATCAACACAGTTAAAACAAAATCATGTCAGTGTACTTCAAAAGGCTCAGAAATAAATGGCAAAATATATACAACTGAAAACTAGTATGAAATAACACCAAAATATTTCCACTACCATACATAATTCATTTGAAAATATATATATATATATTTTATAGTCAACTGTTACTTATTGCAGAGATATGCATGAAGGTTTTCCTCAGCTGCATTAATGAACAGGAAAAATGACATGTGAGATAAGTTTTAACTAAGTTTAAACAAATCTCTTACACCATTATCATCCACCAGAAAATTCAACAAGTTTCATTGCTTTTGTTCTCATAGCCTACTCTTGCCATTTCCAGAGCCATGCCCCTCACAACCTATTCTTCAGTAAAGATCACCTCACAACAGACAGCAGTTACTCTCACTATATATTAGATAGAAAAATAGTGTAAACTTCTTTAGTCTCATTTTTTAGCAACAAGTTATTCTATAATCACAGAAGTCATGTTCTGAGAAACCTATGTATCAAAATGTAAGATTTCTGGGAAAAGCTTTTCACATTTTTAAAGTAGTCAATCTTTTAAATAAAAATCAGAGTTGTGTAAATATCATCTCCAAAATGTAAAATAAGGTTTGAAAGGTAAAAACAAAGGATTAAAAAACAGGAAGAGCTCCCTGAGAACAAAGTAATAAGTTGTTATAACTGCACAATACAGCAGCTCCCTTGTAAAACATTTCACAAAGCTAAGTTTTGAACAACTGATGGGTTGCATAGTACTCCTCAGGAAAAAAAAATAACAACTTATTTCTTCATTCTGAAACATGGCAGTGGTTTCTGAATGAACAAGCACTATTCTTATCCGTGTCTCTTGCTGCATTTATAAATATTTCTATCCACAGAAAGTTCATAAGACAATCTTCTCATCTTTCCATTTCATAATGTCTTTGAATTATATGTTTTTTTGGTCATTCATTGTATTCCCCTTATGCCAAGGTCTCCGTGCATTTGGTCAGGCACCATTATAGTCTCTTCCTTGCATCTCAGGTTTTTTTTTCCCCTCTCTAGCATTTTGCCTTCACTTTCGTGATTAAGAATTTGAAGAACCCCATCATTTCACATCTCAGCCTAGTACTGCTTTTTTAGCCTATTACTGCTTTTTTAGACTAACCTCCTTCATACATTAGTTGCAAGAATAACCACATTCTTTGCAAAAATTCTCTCAGCTCTTCCTTCCTGTTAGTTTTCATTTCCTGACAAATATTTTATCCAGTGTCAAGTCTACAACTAATTTAGTTGGTTATTTTTCTGTGTGAACATAATCCCCACTAGAGAATGAAGGAAGGAGTGACATCACCTACGAAGTTAAGTGCTGATATCAGTCAATCCTGCGACCTAATTACAGACCCATTAAAATTGACACAGAACACACATGAAAAGAAACAGATAGTTTGTGTACTGCACATATTTCCTTCCTGGCTTTCCCTTTTTCCCCCTCAAGGTAATTGTGTGCTATCTATAGATAGTTGGAATGTTATCAGAAGAACTGGGACAGTTTCAGCATTTGAAAATGAATCCATTAAACATAAACAAAAATATTCCACTGAGTGTGAGCCAGGTCTGTGTGTAATTTTAGAGTATTTGGAAGAAATAAAGTTCTCTATTCATCATCAGGCAGTTTTACAGGTTTATTTAAACACTATTTGAACCTGACTTCCTTTTAAGGGGAACACATGTCACTGTAAGAAACATACCAATTACTTTTCCTTCTGAAGAGACATTTCTTAATCCCTATTTTGAGAGAATTAACTACACTACATCATTTAGCTGTTCCATAAGCACTATGTGTAAAATAAAACAAAAGAAATAAAGAAGAAAACCAACTAGAAGAAATAAAAAAATTCTAGACTTGTGTGGAAGAATAATTCACATTGCAAACCCTCAAAACTGCAGAGATAAAAAACTGTAATCATTTTGAATGATACAAATCCAGTGAAAATTGGTAGTAGACATTTGAAGCTGTGTCCTTCTTGATCTGTCATATTTTGAATATTCATGTAAACAAAATTAGACATCACGCAAATACAAATAGTAGGGTAGCAGGCACCGGAATGAACCAATTGTAATCAGACTTCAAGGAACAACATGACCTACCCGTACTGATTAGATCTCATCAAACCTATGATTTTCATGCAAGAAATAAACCCATCTCTTACTCTGCAGCTGCTTCAAATGAGATGACTCCTGCAGCTGAACCACCATCACAGCCTTTGCCCTACCATGGAGAACTGGGGCTCTGCTGGCCCCCATCCTCAGGACCTGGTTTCATGAGAAGGCTTCAGCAAGGCCTGTCCAGCAAACAGGTACACACTTGTCCTTATCACTGAGCCTCCCTGTAGCCCCAGCATGCAAAGAGGCCTCCCAGATTCTGCAACCTGAGGCTGGTAGCTCAGCCACTTCTACCAGGAATCCTAAGTAGTCCTTCCTTTGAATACACAGTTTATACTCTTCCCCTTTTTGTACAACTTCTAGCTCCACCAGCTGTCGCATTTCACATGTAGCCTTGTTATTCTATTATCATAACCCAGAATAGAAAACACATCCCACTGAATTCACACAGAAAAACAAATCTTATGAGTATTCAGAGCTTTTTCTTATAGGATCATACAGGCTACATGGAAAGAAGCTGAGACTAAATTAGCTAGAAGCATACATAACACTTAGGTTTTTTACTATGAGAGGCACAACTAAAAACAACAGGTAGATTTCAACTAAGGCAACAAGGTAACCTGTCCATCAGGCAAATCTATGAAGTGACAGAACCACTGAACAAATCATGATTAAGTAATCCAGCAGGATTGAATGAGAAAGGCTAGACATGTGAAGTAAAGTAAACAAAACATACCAATTTGTCTGGTGCTTTATAATTCTCTCTTCACAACTGAAAGTGAAGATTTATATAGAAGCTTAATTATCTAATAGAACAATTTTTGAGAAAATAGAGGAATAAGATTAGACAAAACATCAAATTTACAAGTCTCTACTGATCAAATAGTGTTAAATATTATACTTGCTGTCTTGCTTCAGAAAACCTAGTGAAATGAAATTTTCTTCTTTAAAAAAAAAAAAAAATGTAATGGCTGAATAGAATAATATTGCCTTTCCACAATTCTGAAAGCTACATACATTTAACGCTGAGGCTATGAGTTTCTATCCTTAGTCCACAAACCAAATACAATTTGTGAGACAAACTGTGCCCTAGAGAACAAGTATGTATCTCAATAAAAGTCATGAAAAGACAAAAGAGATTTATTATTTATCAACAAGCGTTTCTCTGAAATGTCACTGACATATATGCAGAGACTCATCTAAGATTCAAGAACAACTTACTTTCTTTTCTGATACAAAATTTAGATTTGCATCCAGATAAGAGAACAATAGGTTAAATGTGTATTTGCTGATTTCTCCCGGGTCATTTATTACAGTACCTCAAATACTGTTTCTGCAAGGAAATAAGATTAGCATTAAAAGAGAAGTTCTTGTGGTTAAAAAGGCAGGAAAGTGTTCTGAATTGTGAATGACATCATACAAAAATTGTTCAGAGGACTCAACTTTTAGTCTCCAAAGGCCACAAACCTGTTATTAAGCACCTAAAAGCAAAACAAAAAGAAAGGATCCTAGAGATCAACTGTCTTGGACAGGCACAGAGTTGTTAAAGGAAGCTGAAATAAATATGGCCTTTCAGGGAGGAAGAAAGTGATTTATTTTTTTTTTACTGGTATTGTGGTAATTTTGGATCTTTTTGGTTTTGATACTTTTTTAAGCAGAAGGACATTTTTAACTAAAATGTGTTACAGTAGTGGCTTGCATTATTTAATAGCCCATGAGAAGTCTGCGTCATTAGTTAAAATTTCCATGTGGTTTCCTGCCGAGTAAAAAATTAACTAGTCTACAAAGATTTGATGGGAACATACACATAACGCAGCCTACTCTGAAGAGATGCACATTTGGCAAAAAGAAACAAGATTCTGAAGACAGAAAGAATCATAAGCAGTATTTTTGTGGAAGGAAAATGTCTTCAAGAGAAAATAAGTTATCCTTTGAAACTGCATATATTATTACAATGCAAAAACTATGGTTGGAAGAAGTTCCAAAAATGTAACCCAGGCATAAATATTTCCTAATTGTAATCAAAATATTTCTGCACTCCAACATTTTTGACAGTATGAAGAAAATTATTTGCTGTCTGTTCTTAGGTTAACAATCCTGAACAAAGGAAAAATTAAACCTAAAACAAAATTAGCATCAATTTGATTAATTAAAAGTACATTTACAATCATAGAATATAAAACTTACTGACTTCAAACAATTCTTGCAACTGATGAGCAATTAGAGAGGCTGGTTTTAGACTTGCATAAAAGCAGTTCAAAAGCAGATGAATTTCCTGAGTATGACCTCCATTATTCAGTCAGCCTACAGATGACTTTCTGTTGCTTCTTCTATTTAATTATTTGTAAATATTTTTATTATCAGACTTTCCATTATATCAAACTGAGAAGTGTTTATTATACCTATTTAGAACACGGAAATGCAAATTGCACACAAAATGGGAAGAGCTTACAGCTTCCCCCCCCCCCAGCAACTACGGAACACAGAAATCTGTAAATGAGAAGTCAGAAAGAAGATAGAACCTCTAGATTTCTTAATTTGTATTTGACTATCTAGTTTTGTATATAGAAATATAATATAGCATCAGATAAAAGAAAAGCAAATTTTTATCTAATTAATTCCCCATGCTTTTCAAAAATAGGAGGGGGAAAAGTCGTATTTTGAAATCTATTTTCAAAATAAGTATTTCATGTTTGAAGATGTGAAAAAGTCACTAACATTCAAAAGCACTTAACAATACTCATACAACAGCAGGAATAATATATGTTTAACAGCAATTTTTAAATGAACATACCTCAAAGACAGTCTCTTAATTCTTCTGAAGAATTACTAGCTCAGCTGCCTTTTTGTCTTCCCGTCTTGAATTTGTTGTGTAACCTAGGAAAAATAAATCTCAGCTTACTTTCAAACTGAGAGCATAAGGCTAGATCCAAGGAAGGAAAAAAGTTAATAGCATTGCTGTTAATTCCTCTGTAATCCTACCTCATTATCTTAAGCAAATAAATTTCCGAAAAGGGTTGCCTTATTAAAAGCGAATTAGAAAACTGAATGTCATCTGGGCAGTGAGACTTTCTCTTAAAATGCAAACTACAAAGAAACTCATATACAGAGCACTACAGAAAAAAATGCTACTATCAGGCAATCTTCATAGCAGATCTTCAACAGATGTGTATGCAACTATGATTTCACAAATTCATAAAATAAAACATGTCAAAATCATTTACCACTAACTTTCAAGTGTCTAAAGAAATATGCTCAATTTAAATTCTACTAAATAACATTATAAAAATATGTGAAGTGTAGCAGGAGTGGATATCGAATTTTCAATCCTCCTACTATGCACACCATCATGTGTGACTTGCCAAGGAAAATTATAAAAGAAGAAAAGTTGTTTTTATTTTGTCAAATAAATTACCTACAATTCAAGAGGTACAGCCCCTAGGTACTTCTTTACATTCCTTATACATTTTTAGAATTTCATTCAAAAGGCATAAAGGAGAGAAAAAATAGTGTGTGCTGTAGAGAAAAAATTAACAGGCTGCTGACAGTTTTGTCATTGTTAGAAATTGATTTTTATAAATGTTTATCACTTGTAAGCTTCATTTCTCAATACCTTAGTTAAAAAACAGATAACATAGGCTATCATATCTAAAAAGTTCAAAATGAAGTGTTAGAACAAAGATCTTTTTATTGAGAATCAACCACTTCACTAAAGTTGACTTAAAGGAAGCATAACAGACAAGCGTAGAAACCAATTGTCCATTTTATTTTTTAGCTTCAGTGATACTGAACTACTCAGCTTCACTTTATAAAGCTATTCGTAACTTCTGCTAAGGACTACTTACTTCTAATTGCCTTGAACATCTGTATCATTGCAATGGAATTATTTTAACAGAAAACAATACAAAGCACAGCTTGCTGGAAGAATATGCAATGATAGCAAAACCATATGAACCCATCTCTTGAAGATGACGATTACTGAGACCTTATAAGATTTCCTTATAAGAAATAACTAATGAAGATAGTATTCAAACAAAAGCAATAAAAGTTAAACACAAGAAGAGATACCAGAAAAAACTAATAAGAGTTAACTGGAGCTTCATTTCACACTCAAAAGCCAGCAATGATGTTGCAAATCAGAAAGCAGTCAGGAAACTCATTTTCTAACAACACCTGGTCCTAAAGTCCTGAGTTCAGTATTTCTCTGGAAGAGGGAAGAGTATGAAATCTCTCATGTGCAAATATGATCATGTGAAAGCACACATATGCTATGCAAAAGAAAAACAGCGTTTATGAGACAAAATAGATGGCATGAATATCAAGTAAGACTAAGAACTAGGAGGCTAGTTTTTCAATTTCAGTAAATTAAACAAATAACAGAGCTAACATTAAGGTCAGATATTTATTTATAACATAAGAAAACACAATGTCCAAGTGTCCTCAGAGAGTTTTATATTACTTTTTCAGATAATAGTAAAATGGAGTCTCATAAAATTTGTCAAATTGTCAGGTAACAATTTTTCTAGATTTTCAAGGTTCAGGTTCAACCAAAAGCTTCTCTTCATCCAATAGATATTTGAACATGTGTGCTATAAACTTTTCACAGCCTTTTGAAAACATGATAACTGAGCAACAGCAGTGAAATTCTAGCTCAAATTTTACATTTTAATAAATGCGTAGCTGTGAAGGGTCAAAACAATTTCCCATTTTACATATTGTTTATTTTTTAGATACGAACAGAAAACTTTCTCCACTAAACAACATCTAAAAGTCGATGGTAGCCCCTCACACAAGTTCTTATACCTTTGTATAGCTTAAGTGAATTATTTCATCTGATTTATTGATTTCATGGTGTTCTCAGAAACTTGTGAAAATTCTTTCAGTAAACCAACTCTGAGGTTTTCTTCTCTTACTGTGTTTAAGATCCACAATGTCAGTACAATACGTACCCACATTTGTCAAAAATGTTGATAAATGACTATTTCTTCTTAGTTATGTGAATGAGAAAAAAGAAATAACAACATGGATTTAACCTAGTCTCTCTAGACATCTGAAGATTCATGTTCCTCACTAGAAAAGCTTTACTCTAGCAAACAAACAAATCCAGGTTGTTTTGTTCAACAGTTTAATTCCTGTAGAGGAAAACTGCTTACAATGTTGTATAGAATTACTAATCAATTTATACCCTATTATTCAGATGACTTGAATTTTAATTGGTATCTAGTGCCCAACCTTCTTTAAGAAAATTCCTCCCACTAATCCTTTACCAATTAAAATGATTTAAAAAACAACAACAACAAGTAACAGGCAGCTTATTCATGAAGCTTAGGACTGGGTGAACTCTGTTGCATTATATCACACAGATGCAAAAGTTCAATTCTGGATGTTTTTTGCACCATTACTTTTCTTTTGTGTTTCTTATGTAGATGGGTTTTCTCTACACAAATTGAATAATATTAATGCTTTCCATGTGTTTTAGTTCATGTCAGAGTGCAAAAATAACGATGAAAAATATTAAAATTTTTCTCAGATAAAAACTGCCACATTTTAAAGTAGACTTCACTAGTTTACTTGACAATAGCAAAAACCACTGGCACAATTAAACCTAGAAACACCATTCTTATAGTACTAGTTCTAGACAGTGAGTGACTCAATTGCAGCACTACTTGTTGCTTCTGATTTCCTTGAAGAAGTTAAAATAACTTAAAAATATGCATTGCAGATGATTTATGTTATTTAATTAGTGACATTCACTATATTGGAGAAATCCTACTTGTCCATCATTGACTCTTTATAAAGCATTAACATGGACATAGAACTCTAGTGACACAGATCTGCCATTATTTCTGTTTCTTGACTGAAAACTGATTCAATATTCAGGATTCCACCTCTACCTGTTACAGCATCCTTAAACATTTATCAGCCTTCATTTTTGGTGAGAAGAAGAAATCAATGAAATGCTTCTGTGTCACCTAACGTAGTATTTCTATGTATTTCCACAGAGGCATTCTTAAGGGATTTTTTTTTCCAATATATCTTTTTCTGGAAACACTAGAAAAGTTCATAGAAATTTCCACTTTTTTGAGTATTAACTACCCCATTACACCCATAAGCATTAAATATGCAAAGTTACAGCCAAAAGAATCGAGTCACCAAATCACAAGAGTAATTTTGTAGCACATACACGTGCTACAAAAGGTACAAGAGGTTCTTGGAAAATACAGATACAGCAGTTGAAAAGAAAAGCCATCTGAAAAACCAAGGAGACCAGCAGAGTACAAAACATTTTGAACCAAAACAAAAACTACAGAAGAGCTAAAAATTATTTATGCTCTATAGACACACATACTCTAGAAACCACACTTTCATTATACTTGGTCAATAAACAGCTGAATATTTTTACACAGGATGTTCTTGCTTTCCAGAACGAGGTCTGTAATAATCCAGTTATTTTGTTGTCAAATATATAGCATTTATAGAGATCAGCAAATAGCAGATATAGCTGCTTTAAAAAAAAAAAAAAAAAAAAAAAAGGAATTACCCATTTCAGAGGATCAGAGCTCACCAAACACCCCAAAGGAGGCTAAAGGAGGTTACTCTCCAAATCTTTCTGTTGCAGCCACCAGCCCTTAAATAAGGTTAGGGAAGGGTGGAGCCAGGCTTTCAGTCAAATGGGTGAATTGCTTCCACCTTTGTTCCCAGGTCTGGTTACGCCCCTTCAACTAGTGCTCACACACTGGTTCAGGCTGTCTTAACAGTTCCCATACAGCCTTATTTTCTTCAAATTTCTTTTTAATTTTATTGCTGGTTTTTCTTTCTTTGTTTTTTCCTTATAATAGAGTAAAATAAGATCTGAATTATTAGAAACTAGTGGATTACCAATCTTCTTTGAGTAAGGAGTAATGCAGTTTCTCACTGACGGAAGAAAAAACCTAAGCCATAGTTTTTACTCAAAGTAAACTACAGTACTGTCTCTACTACTACTGTTCCTACTTGTGAAGAGGGAAACTGTATTGATTTTCTCCTTTTACAGTCTTTTAGCTAAACGAACGTAGATTTAGATTAGAAGTTAGGGGGGAATGTTCTTTACTCAGAGGGTGGTGATGCACTGGGAGAGATTGCTCAGAAAAGATGTGGATGCCCCCTGGAGGTGTTGAAGGCCAAGTTGGATGAAACCCTGAGCAAGAAGAACTACAAAAGGTGATCAAAAGGGTGGCAACTCTGCCACAGGAAGGAGTTGGATAGTCTTTAAGGTCACTGGTCAAATGTCAACGGTTTATGGGCCAGTTTGGCCTGTTCTGTGACTTGCAGCGCGGAGGGATTTCGTGAATCTGAGCCTTTGGAAAAGGGAAACGGGGACTCCCAAAATAATTAAAAACATCAGCAATGGTCTGAGGAGAAACAAACTGATTTAATAAATATAGTATTGGAATGCAAGATAACACACTATAATACAATATAATTAGAATTGAAGCTAATAAATCAAGTATAATGAGAGAGAAAGATTGTCCATAAGCTGGAAGCCTTACACTAATGCTGGAGCAATGCGTGCAGTCAGGACAAGAAGCAGGAAGGAGAGCTGAAGGAAAAAATGGACATCATGTGACCTTGCCAGAGGTTATATCTCCTCTCTGACTGCAAAGCCCCCTGGGGTATATAGTTCTTCTCTTCTGGACAGGTGCCCAGAACTGGAGCATGAACAGTTTAACTCCCAGCGCGCTACATGATATTACAATGTGGAATACCGATAACCAAAAATCATCAAACCATTTTATGATTCTGTGAGTCTTTCTTTCTACTCTGTACAGGTTATTAAGGTACAAGTACTAAGATTTCATTTAGTTCATACATACCAAAGCCAAAATATAGGATATCCTTGTCCATGTACACAAATCTTTAACCCATATAGAGGCTCAAATTCATATCCAAAGGTATGAAACAAACAAACAAAAAAGAATGGTCTTAGAAACTAGCACTGAAGTGCTCAATATAATTTCATTGTTTATAGATGAAGTCCAATCATTAAATTAAAACTAGGTTAACACTATTTCTACAGACATCTCTATTTTACATTATGCATCCTATAAATTCTGTATGATTTCAAGAATCAAATGAAGTACCCTATTCCATTTTCATTTAAATGTTTGGCTTAAATAAATTCCACAACCACTTAAATCTATATTATCAACTTTTAATGGTCTATCCAACAACTTTTCAGAGTGCAAAAGTGGAAACATAATTTGGGCACAGACAATAAGCTTCAGCTATCTCTAATAACTACAAAATTTATCAGAAGTCACAAGTTCATCTACATTTCTAGTTACTCATGTTTACACGTTGGCAAACAGCAGTTGGTGATCACATTAGAATTTCACCAGAAAAAGTGACCCTTCACTTACTTACATTTAATTTACAAGAAAATCATAATAAATTAGTTAGCTAAATTTCTGTCTGAAAGAGATCTAGCTATGTTTTACCAATTAACTTTTCAATGCACAAACCCCCAAATGATTTCTAGTGATTTTATTTCAATCTAATTGTCAGTGGAAAGCATAATCATTCATGAATTATGATTCAATAACAGATCATTTCATACAGTAATATCCTACACATAAAAAGATGGAAGACAATAAAAGAAAATTGTATTTTAGTATTTTAAGTAAAATCATGTTTCTATTATTTACTTTCAGTTAAAAAGTATAAGGCAGGTCCCAGAAAATAAATAAATAAATAAATAAATAAATAAATAAATAAATAAATAAATAAATAAATAAAGTGGAAGAACATGTAAGTGATAAAATTCTTAGTCAAAGTTCTGAATCAATGGAAAGTTTATTGGAATGCTTTATTTCAATTTATACCTTGTATATGTTATAGAGCCACATGTCTACTAAATACTTTACATAACTTATGTATTTAGTGGCAGTCAAAAATGTATAAACATTATATACTACTATTAACAGAATACCAGAATATTCTATGCCTTTCCAAAGCAAAATTTCTAAATTCAGTATACCTTGCTTTAAACAAACATGCATTTTCTGACATAAAAATAGTCTGTTTTTAGAACTCCAGAAAGTTTAACCATGACATACTCAATTCAGACATCAAATTTCTGGCTGCAGTGACATTTTAATTTCTATTTTCAAAAGACAGAATTAAAAGTTAGCACCACGGGAAGACAAGACTTATTGAAGAAGAAATGTTCAAGGAAAAGGAATACAGTTCTGTTAAGCAGAAATAGAATGAAAAAGAAAGCTAAAGAACAACCTTTAGATTCACAATTGGAACATCAAATGTTCTTCAGATAATGACAGTGAAAACAAACACTGGTATGAGCTTATTCTCCTGTCAAACCATCAGGAGTAATTTTTGAAAGCTCCCCTTAGGTATCTAGAAGTAAAGGCTTTGCTTTCCGGTGAACCTCTTAAAGCCTGATCTTTACATAAAACAGAGATATCCCAAGATAAAAGAAAAAAAAATAATATTTATAGGCTGCCACTTAGAAGTTCATGGAAAGCCCCATAGTACATTCTAAATAGCACACTGGTATACAATATTTTCTTCATAGAGTATAATTGTGTTTCTGGCTGTTCAGTCAGATTACAACACAATTTTCCAATTCACAAAAAATTGACTCTCAGTTGAAAGCAATCTGTGACTCCAGGATGAGGACAGGTTTCAAAGTGACTGAATGTTTTGAATGTACAGTGCAGACTGTAGCCATCTGTGTTTTAGAGGGAGACCAAATCCTTCTGCTAGTCTGGGTTAAGAGGAAAAAGGATGAGATAGAGCTACAACAATACTTGCATTAGGAGAAACATTAGGGAAATTCTTTGTTTTCATTGAACAGCTGAGCTTTAGCTGCAGCCACAGTGTTTTTGATCCCAAAATAGAATAAGTAAAAAATAGAAATGAATATATTGGTCTGTCAATTATTTCAAACTTGCTCATTACTTTGCACAATTTTGACATAAGAACAAATTAATAATTTGCTAAACTATTTATCACTGTACAATCTAGGCAGTTTAGTAGGTAGATGTTGCTTCCTACCTATCTAGTGTGAATAATAACATTTATTTTCTTGCCCATTTTCCTTTTCTGGAGCTTGATGGTGACCTTGAACTGACTAAGACAATTTCTGGGGCCTGAGTGAAAGCAACAGCAGGAATGCATGTCTAGGAAAAGGACAATCATAGAATCATAGAATTGTTTGAGTTGAAAGGAACAATAAAGGTCATCTAGTCCAACTCCCCTGCAATAAATGGAGACATCTACAGCTAGATCAGGTTGATTAGAGCCTTACCCAGTCTGATCTTGAATGCCTCTGGGGACTGGGCTACCACCGCCTCTCTGGGCAAACTGTTTCAGTGGCTCACTACCCTTTATTGTAAAAAAACTACTTCCTTATATCCAGATTAAATCTCCGCTTCTTTAGTTTGTAATAAATTCCCCTTGTCCTGTCACAACACTGTTAAAGAGTCTGTTCTTTTAGCCCCTCTTTCCTGGTAGATTCCCTGAAGTGACCTATGACACATAACTGTAAAATCACTCACTATAAGGACTGTCTCCAGGATAGAAAACTACTGATTCAATAATGAATTCCTCTGCACTATTTTAAGACAGTATTAGAATTCATGTTAAATACAGACACATAAGGTCTTATTTCCTCACTATCTAGTTACTATAAAGTGAAAATGCTATGTTTGAATTCAATATAAGAATAGCATAACATTTGGACTGTATAAAAGTCTGAATTGGAAGCACATTAAGTGCTTGTCTGTAGAAATAATTGAACACCAAGACAAATGAAAGAACATCAGAAATTTGTCTATCATATATTGTCTATAAATCAAAGCTGAAATGAAATCACAGGAAATCATAAATATTAGAAAAAAATGATTTCATGCCTTTTATCACAGCTATACCAATGGCCTCTGACCCCAGCCACTCTGCTAATTTTTGAACTTTCTCATTGCTCATCCAGCCCATGCTGCATTAGCTTCTCTATGGGAGATAGTGTCAAAGACTTTACTGAAGCCTAGGTAAACAATATCCACTTCTTTCTCCTTATACCAAGAAGTCATTTAACATAGGAATTTATAAAGTTCGTCAAAAATGACTCTTCATCAGGGCCCAAGATTTATTCATGTTCAGGATATTTGAGTATTATCAGGCCCACATTTTCTCTAGCCTTCCCTTTTTGTCACCTATATCATTATAGAAGTCCTTTTTTCCTTTAACAACTCTGGCCAAATTCAGATGGCTTTCCTAACAGTGACTTTGCAGGCTCAAACGTGTCTGTATTCTTTCCAGCTCAAATCATCTGCATGTTTTCTTTTTCTGTTTGAGTTTTGCCAGGAGCTTTTTCCATCCAGACAGACCTTCTGGTATTCTTGTCGAACCTCCTGGTCAGCTGGATGGATAGATAGCAACAAAATATAAAACTCCTTAAGTACCAATCAGATGGTTTTTGCTGTAGCATGCTCAATGGGAGAAGTTCACTAATCTTTCCATACAGAGAATGCGTTTAATAATATGTAAGCAATTTCCACATTAGAAGGTAACTTACACAAAATGAAAATAGGCAGAAGATAGATTTTACAGTGATAGCACTGCTCTCATTTTATTCTAAACTCACTGGAAAATCAGTACAGCACAGGGGAAATACACTCAAGCTGTGAAATCTCTTCCAACCTCCAAAGGCCTTTGTTAGGGCATTTTTTCAAGTCATTAATTTCTAAGTAATGTTTAAAATAAGTGAATAAATAAACACGAGGAGTCATATCGTTCTGCTGAAATTTAACATATTGATCTAAAAACAAACAGAACAAAAACCATCTATGGTAACACTATTTCTCCCAAACAGCTAAAATGTTTCATATAACACACATAAGTAAAGACCTTCTATTACTAATTCACCTTTGCTTAAGTGTCTGTGAGAATCCTTCCTTGTTTTTTGGCTCAAAGCTTGCTTCCTGAGGTATTTCTTGTAATAAGACTATGATTGATTTATTGAGGAGGCAAGTGATGGGTGCTACTGTGTGACCATCAACATCACTTTGTGGACATTTGAAAGCACCTTCTTCTAGAGCTGCTTGTCTCTGGAAGAGAGTGCTCAGGAGTGTTTACTGGTGGAAGTCTGGCCTGTGACTAAATAGCTCCAGCTTGGTATGGGAAAACTGGGGAATGATACCATCTTGTCCTGTGAAAAACAGGATGCAGGTGGGCATCCCTGCACCCTCTTATCTGCTGGCAAGGCCTGGAAGATGGGAACAAAGGAGTTTCTGCTGAGATCCCAGAGCCAGAAGCTGCCACTCCAAGGAAAGTGACTCAACCACTTTGTATTTGAGCTGTCACTCCAAAGAGAGCTGACTCAACCACTTTGGAACCATTGAAAAGGGGCCATCATTGCCGTGGTCACTGTCATCATCAATAGAACAACAATACCAACGATCCAGCACTACTGAAGATCAGTGACTGAACTATGAACCATGCTGGATCCATGGTGGTGGCTATCTCTCTTTTGCTTCCTATAAAGACCCTTGCTTCTTTCCTATCTTTTCTATCACCCTCCTATCCTTCCCCATTACCCCAATTCATAATAGTGTTCATCCTCCCCTTCCCCATCTCCTTGATTACGATCTGTAATAAACTGGTTGGACCAATGCTTGAACCGTTGTTTCTTAATCTCACGCTGGGTATACAGATATTAAAAGAACCTCCTCTTCCTCCTATAAATTGGAGTGAGATGGTGTCCAACTTACTGCTTTTCAGACTGCAGGTAGTTAGTCCAATTCCCAATAAAGCAAGGCTTTATGTACACTAAAGAAGTACTTAAACTAAAGCAGCTGATTTAGTGCTGCTGTCTGGATCATTAGTGTGCTAGCAGGGGACTCCCAAATCACGAGTTTAAGAAATGCTAGTCAGTTGTTACAGAATTTTTCAAAGTGCTGCACCAGCATTCAGGGAACCTCAAAACTTCAAAAATTTAACTGTTGTGTACCCTGACAGTTACTTACACTTCTCAATTATTGTGACACTTTGCACTAATTTTGAAGAAGCGTGAGAACTGCCCAGCATGATTAAGTACTGTAATTGCAACAATTGCAGTTATCCAGACTGTTCTGTTATGGGCCAATTATGTGACAGCTCCTGAGGGATACACATTATTGCAGTAAAATAATGAATTATCACCTCAATCAGACTACTAAATTTGTTTTGTGAAGAACAGAAAATATCCACAAGAAGAAAACAGATAACAGCTAGAGACTGTCTTCTAAGAGACAGAATTATTTTCCATTTTAAGATTTTCTTTCTTGCTACCCATGTAAAATCACATGACAAACTTACGTAAGTCAAGCAAGCTGTTGTGTTATTGTGAACACATTCACACATATTCTGTATCACATATTCCCACACGTAGCACTACAGTAATTCTTAATGAAATTTTTGTGTCCTTTGCATGACAGAAAAAAAAAAACAGAACAGTTTACTCATTTAGGCAGATCACATGGTCTTAGCAACAAATTTTACTAAAAATCCTATATGAGAAGGAAAGTACAGAGCACTTGGAGAAAAAAAAAAAAAAGGAAACGATCAATAGTCATCATTACCACCCCCTACTGCACTAGACAGATACACTTCCCTGTATGGAACTCTGTTGCTGCTTCTCAGCAGATTTTTTGGGAAGAGAAATTCTCCTCCTTTTTCCTTGCTCTCCTTTCATTTTCATTTTTTTTCTGAAGTGTATTTTGTTGTTAGACCTGATATATCATCAACTACAGGCTTAGGTAATAAATGTTTCTGTATGTGAACGTGCCTCAACATGCTTTGCTCAACAAAGCAGTAAAAACAAAACAAAAATATTACTTTGCTTATCTTTGGATAATTCAATTCAATACAATAGTGGTAGGCAGGACTGTTCCCTACCAAAATAATAATAATAATAATAATAATAATAATAATAATAATAATAATAATAATAATAAAGAAATAAAGGCAGGATGTGACAAGATTTTCTTGTGTACAGAAAAGAAAACTCATTTTCTCTGCTGGGATGCACAGAACATGTAGACTGTTAACAAACACTATTTCAATTCATGTCAGAGTTTTTTATTATCAGCATTTATAGAAAAGCTGCATGTGTAAACTTCTGGCAGGTGTTCGTATAGAAAGGAACTGTATTTTAGATGGGCATTTAAATATTCGGGATGAGTATCTTACATATTCTTTTACTAGTTCCAAATTGATCTACCACTGCTGATGTCTGAAATTCCCCACAACACCTTTATGCATTCTGCATATTGGTCATATCTTTTCTAGGATTTCAGAAGAAATAATATTTGTTTTTTCTTTCCATTGGAAGGTTGTATTGCCTTATGAAACTGCTGATTAAGAAAATTGTTCTATTCTTTGGTTTTTTGCTTTTTTTCAATTACAGAGTAACGGGGAAGAATATAGCAATATGAAGTAATTACAATGTGAAGGGGAGGGAGTATGTTTATCACCCTTAAGACTGAAAAAATAGTGAGGAACAAATATTAGAACTCTCTCTCCCCAAAAAATCTGAAATGGAACTAAAAGCAAATTTTCCAGAATTTTATAAATGTGAAAAAATGTTATGAAGCCTCATTAAAATGTTTTGCAACTGTTAGAAAGAGATGAAAGTCTAGATTCATTATAACTGTACTAATAATTTAAATATTTTAGACTGCACTACAGTACCTCTTGCTTGAAGATTCATTCTGCCATTCACATTCTCAGTACAACAAAGATGATTGCAGCTGATTTATCTAAGTATTCCTATTGGTATTGAACCAACACAAAAGTTCCATACAGGTCTTAATGGAAAATAACTTAGCATTTATCAGATTCTTCTAATGAGTTGTTTCCTCAGCATTGCAAAACTACGTTTTGTAGTGTTTATTTAGTAAAGTGCTTTTTAAATATAATCATATTATGTACCTGAATTTGCTCATAAAATTATTAGCATTAACAGATTCAAATTATTTTGACAATAGAGCCTGATAGGGGTTAAGTTTACTTTATAATAGAGACTGAAAGTATGTGCACCTTAAGAGACTGTGGGTGGATGAAGCTGCCCACTTTTAAAATATCTATATCACGCATAGAATCTCTTTAGGATCATAAGAGGGAAACAGGCAATTTTACAGTGCAACCTATTTTATCTTAAACTAGACATCTGTAACAAGTCAGACCAAAGAACTATTTCAAAAAACTATAAAAATATCACCAAACTTACCAGAAAATAAATAAATAAATAAATAAATAAAATCCTAGGTAAATATTATGTCATTCAAGATCTGAAGGCTTTTCTAACATTTGATGTTTGAGTTCTAGATTCTGAGATGAATTTCTACCAACCTGGAGCTTCAGAACAGAAGCTTCAGAAGTCCAGAAGTCCTGGAACTCTTTGTTGCCTCACAAAACCTTAAAAGTTTCCAGCACTGAACAGCAAAGAATCATTCTCTCGCGCGTGCTTTACTCCAGCTGAAGACAGTCTTGGAAGCCAAACCACATGTAGACAATTTCCTCCACTGGTATCACACACCCTGCCTTTAAATAGCATGAATTCCTGTAAGTTTTCATAAGCATCAATTTGGCATCCTATCCCACACGCCATCTGCCTCCTCCTAGGATTATGTTCTTTTTTTTTTGTCATATTTGAAGGTATAGTTAAGAACATTCAAACTGTATCTTTTTATTAAAGATTTCCATGCATATTTAGAAGATCTTCCAGAAGAAAAAGTAGCTTACCAGTCAGCTATTTTTAGATGGCATTATAAATCTGCTAAGGCAAACCAATTCTATAGGCCTGGTTTCTTCATAAATGGCTTCGCCTGCCCAATGAAAGTACATTGAGTTTTTGATAACTGTACATTATCAGTAAATAAAACAAAAATAAATAAAAATAAATCAGTAAAACTAAAATCAGACCATGCAAATTTGAAAATATTCAAGATATTCTTCTTAGTGATATGTTTGTCATAATGACAGTGACATCAGTCCCCCACATCCTTATCAATTCCTGCTAAACAAAATACTGCACGTGCCGTACTAGCAGCTATTTGCATACTGCAAGGTTGGTTAGAACAAATAGGATGACTGGCTGATAAGCTGCCATAAGCAGCAGGTGGAATGCTCAAGTTCCATCCTGTCTGTCTTCCCCTTGAGGAAACGCTTATGTAGTTTTTCTGTACAAGTGATTAAGCAGTTTGTACACCAATAATGTACAAACATAATGCCCTGTTAGCCTTCTTCCTTCCTTTTACCTCTGCTAGAAAATGGCAAACCAATTCGGAAGTCAGAAGGGACTGGCAGACAGAGGTAGGAATCCTTGTTAAACCACATATAAAAGGTAAAGCAGTCTAAGAACAACCTGATAGTTTAATGACAGTAGAGATGAAGAATTTATATATGTAAAAGTATTATAAAAGTATTAAAAACAAGTTCTTATAAATTAAATTGTAGGACAATACATACTGATGGACTATAATAGTTATGCAGATTTTGTTCTACTTCTCTGCAAAGACAGTCTTGATCAGCTGTGCTCAGTACAGCACTGTGAATGAGAACTAGCTTCAGACTTGTTAGCACTATGCTTTCTATATTTGTAGGGCTTTTTGCTTAAAGAAGCTGTATGTTGTTTTAATACCATTTTAGCACACTTGAAAATAGGATGCAAATTCAAGGACTATGACTGTATCAGCATGACTGTGGGATCATAACTGTAAAAATATGAGGACTATACATAATATGTAGTCCAAAAATTTTGCAGAAAACTAATAGTAGCTTGAAAAAATAATCATCTTTTTCTTAGATTTTCACCAGTCTTATTTTCATTATATGCCACAGGCATAACAAACAAAACAATATCCTAAGTAATAGAATCAAAAATAAAATAACAAGTACAATTCTGAACTTATCTTTATTTTAATTTTTCTATTTTGAAACTTATCATGATTATTCCTGCCATTTCTGGAGTGAGAACTTTTTTTCCCCCTCCATCACCAACTCTAGCTGAATTTTTTTCCTTCATAAAGATTTTCAGAAAAATTAGTTCTTTCAAATAATGTGAGTTGAATGTTGTGGAATAAGTATTTTTTACACTCCAATGCACATGGTAAGAAAGATTTATTCATTAAAAACTGGAAACAAAATATGGAATGGTCTTTGAATGCTGTCCACTTAATTGTCTTTATTTAAATCAGTATTAAGTGCAGTCTTGAGAGATTGCAGCTATACTTGGTCCTTATTGTACTTGGTATAATTCAAGAAAGAAATCATTTTTTATTGACTACTCTAGCAGCATAGAGATCAAATATAAAACTGGAGTTGTACAATTAAATTTTTCTTTAAAAATGATGAAAATATTATTACTATACCAGCATTACTACATTGTTAGTTGTTAACACAAATGTATTATTGGTACTACTGTATTACTTTATTATTGCAATATTATGGTAATAAAAATCTTCAAGATCATTAATATCAGACCCTCACTTTGAAGACTACTAAAGTGCTGACTGGACAGAAGCTAGAACAGAGTCCTAGAAAGAAAATTCTTAATGAATGAAAAATCTGGGAATGGAACATTCATGATGTAAAAATCTATTTTTGAGACATATTAGGAAGTTACCAAAACCCTTTTCCTTCTGTATTAAAATAATAATTTTAAAAGCCCACCACTTTTGAGATACAGATAGTTTAAGAAACTGAAGTATCTGTTACTTAATTACCATTTTCAGTTGTAGAATGTGCACAAAAGAAACTTCTCAATAAACTGTTATTTTAAAAGAGGCAAAAAAGTTATGAATATATACATCTATTTCCTCAAAGACATCATCTTAATAATAACAAATAATGAACACTAATCTTTATAACCATTGAATATTCAGTTTATTTCAGAAACTATTAAGTTCTACTAGGCATCATTTCTCTGGGAAGGCAGTGTTCCTAGCCTGGGAATAATGAAGGCAGCTGTGCATTTTCTTATTCTTGCTTTCTTCTTTCAAAAAGAAATCTTCTCTAAATATTTAACATCTTCTTGTTATTAGAGTAAATGTGAAATACTGGCTTATTTTCACATCCTTCAAGTTCACTGCTCCTACAAAAGATAATCAGGTGTTGTAGCCCATCTCTGGACAGGTTCACAAACAGAAAACAAAGCAGGTTAGGTAACAATCTGATCCAATAAAAAGCACAGTTTGCTAAAAATCTTGTTTCATCCATTCAGCAAATTTTCTCCTCCAGTTCCAAGACCACAGCTGTCAATTAATGTCTGTATTGTAGCATTCCTCACAGTACATCTGCCTTTACTTGCTTCTGAGTTAGTCAAGACTACTGACTGCCTTCTCTGTTGAAAAGGATATTTCCTATGCAATTATCTCACTAGCTTAAAAAATAAAGTATACATTTAAATTTGTGCCAAAGTTGGATGTTTTGGAGGTGCTTATACTCAAATAAATGCACATCAGAGAAGCCAGATAAGACATAGACCCTTTAGGCAACATTCTTCATCTAACACGTACCTTGCAAACTTATTTTCATATGTAACTGTTAAGTGTAGAAAGGCAAAACTGCAAATGTTGTGTAAAGCACAGTGAATTTCAGTGGGGAAGAAAAAGTAAGAAGAGAAGCAGCACTGAATGACTTAAGTTAAATATATAAAACAAACAAACAAACAAAAAAACCCCACAGAACAGAAAACCCATCCCTTCAGCTTTAACTTGAAATTAAACCAGAAAAATTAGAAGAACTTTTTACCCAGAAACAGACTCTATTTCCTAAGGTAGTACATATTTAAGAACATATTTGAATTTCAGATTATGTCACAGGTGAGTAACAATCTATTAAGTGAAGAGTGCACCCTCCATTAGGAATAAACAGCTGGCAAAAATATTAGCAACAGCTGCAACCTAAAATGGTATAGAACTTGATTTTATATTGTCTTCCAAACAAACTATGTTGGTAATCTAACCAGCTGCATTGATTGTTGAACTTTGTGAGCAGAGATTTTATTTTGTAATATACATACATCTTAAATCTGAGTTTATATACTTTTCAGCAAGGAACACATGTGCGTGAATGGTTTATTTACACTTGGCTGACATAAACAAGAGCAAAATGCAAGTATTAACTAAGTGAATGAAGGTACTGTTATATAAAATTCAGGAAAAAATTTACTTACCCACTGAAGTACCATTCTTTTGATCATTTCAGTGGCCCTCTTCTGGACGTGCTCCAACAGTTCTGTGTCTCTCCTGTACTGAGGACTCCACATCAGGCGAGATCACACTAGCACAAAGTAGAGAGACAGAACAACCTCCCCATACCTGCTGGCCACGCTCCTTTTGATGCAGGAGCCAGAGGGCAGTAAAAGAGTAAGCAGAATCATAGAAATGCTCGGGTTGGAAAAGACCTTCAAGATCATCAGGTCCAACTGCAACCCGACTCTACTCTACTCTAAATCTTGTCCCTGAGCACCATATCTAAATGGTTTTTAAAAACATTCAGGGATGGTGACTCAGACACCTCCCTGGTGAGCCTATTCCAATGCTCAACAACTCTTTCTGGTGTTTTTCCTGATTTCCAACCTAAACCTCCCCTGGTGCAACTTGAGGCCATTTCCCCTCATCCCGCCACCTGTCACAAGTGAGAAGAGATCAACCCCACTCTCACTGTAAGCACCTTTAAGGTATTTGAAGAGAGCAATAATGTCTCCCCTCAGCCTCCTTTTCCCCGGACTAAACAGCCCCAGTTCCTTCAGTTGCTCCTCATAGGGTATATTCTCCAAGCCCTTCACAAGCCTTGTTGCCCACCTTTGTTGTGTGGCACATTGCTCATTGCCAGCATGTGGCACATGGCACGTAACTTGCATGTTGCACTTGGCTGGCCTGTGGCTTGGTTTGTAACACATGGCTCATGGCTCTAGCGTGTGACATATGGCCTGTGAGACATACCTTGTGGCTCAATTGTGGTTTGCATGCTGTTGGCAAGCAGCATGCAGCCAGTATACAGCCGGCATGTGATTGATATATATACTTTTTATTTTTATAAAAGAATAAACAGATGCTATGCAAAGGGACTTGAAAAAGTTAAGAATTGGGACCATATGAACCTAATGAGGTTCAGCAAGTCCAAGTGCAAAATTCAGGGTGATCCCAGGCATGAAAGGATAGATCCCTAGAAATTTTGCATTTATTTTAATTGAATACACGAAACTGAATTCCTATTGTTAGCGTTATTGTAACTGAATTAATAGTAATTTGCTTATTAGACTAAAAATTAGACAACATAAATTCTTGGCTTTGCATATAAGCTATTTCTGCCAAAGATTTTGACTGTAAATAATTGATGGAAATTGAAACAAACCGATCTATAACTTGGATGCAAGAAACTGATAACAATTTTACACATAATTTTCACTTACCACTCTACTGTCTTCTTGCAGACATCATAAAAATAGTTAAGCTAATTAATAGTATGATAATACTGAAATGCTTTATCTGTGTCTGATAACGTATCCTTTTGTCTTATGCCACTTGTTTAAATCAATGCTACTCTGATGAAGACCCTTTCCTCCTGATAAGTTAAGGACATACTTCGTTTTGTTAGATTTTTGAAATTTTGATCATAACTGAATTATTATACTATCCCTCTTATACATTTGTTCCAAAGCTTCTGCAACTGCCTAGGGAAAAAAAATACATGCTTAAAGATGGAGGTGGGTATTCTGAAAAATGACAGAAACTCACAACTTACATCTGCTAATAAGCTGAACAGCAAGAGGCATCCACAGTCTACTAGTAAAGTTTGGAAATCATCAGACATGCAGCCAAGAACCTTTGCCTGACAGAAGCAAGAAATTATCAGTGAGGTGACTATGTCACTGCTGAGAACAGTTGCGGTCAGCTGGAGATGCTGCTTTTCCAAAGGGTCAGAAAAATTCCAGAAAAAAAAACCCAAACAAACAAACAAAAAAACAAAAACAGATCTTAATCTTAAAGTCACACCTCCTTTTCACTATTACAAAATGCTACATTTGACACACCTTGTTTGGAAAGAGACTTATCCTCAGCATTTATGAAAACTTTGTGGAAGCAGTATCTCATATGTTGAAAGAGACATTGTGATTAAGCCATTTTCTCCATAGAAATTGGCAAAAAAAAAAAAACAAACAAAAAAAAACACCACAACAAAACCCAAACCTACCAGAATTGTATTTTAAAAAGACTAATACCAGTGTTCACTGAGGTCAAATTTCTTACCTGGCATCCAGTATGCCCAGTTTAATTTATCTCACAACTGTACACAATCAAGTGCAAAATCTCTTACATTGAGAAATAATCAGACTACTATTAGATAATTTATCTCAGTCAATGTCAATATTTTTCACTGACTGAGAATCCTGTATTCTCACACTAATTGAAACAAACAAACAAACAAACAAAAGAGTTGGTGATTTCTATCAGACAAAAAAAAAAAAAATTGCTACCACTACTACTAAAAAAAAAAACAACAACAACAAAAACCATACTACTCAAATGAAATTATGAAAATGGTCATGAAAATCCCTGGCAAATTTCAATGTCAAGGGAAAAATGTTCATAAAATTTCATGGCACGAAGAAGTGAGTAACTTTTAGGAAAAGTTTCTCTTTACAAAATCACGAGAGATGAATTATGTTCTGCAAAATGAAGAGTTTTCACGTGAGAACTGAGCTGTTAATTACAGGACTGTAAACCTCTGAGATCACTAAGAAAACTGGCTGAAATCAATGGATCTGTCATTTCACTAACATTGCCTTCATTAATGAAAATTATTGCAAAACTTACTCCCCATCACTGCAGAGAGAAACCCAGATACTTAGCAGGTTTTTATCCCTGCTTTTCTAAAACTGCCTTTACAATTAAAGAAGGAAATATTTATTTGCTATTTATTTATTTGCTAAGACAAACAACTGTGCTTTATAAAAATAAAGATATTATTGCATGTTAATTTAATCAGAAAAGCATCATCAAAACAGATGTATAATCTGTGGTTTTATTTTCAGCACACCAACTTTACTCTCCCTAAAAGTAGAAATAAAATATTTTCTTTAATGCAGAAAATCACTTTTTTTTTTTTTTTTTTTTTTTTTCCAGAAGGAGAATTACTGGTTTTCTATGATAAATTAAAACAACAACAACAACAATAACTAAGACAGGTCACAGAGGAGGAAAAACAACTAGGGCTAGTGCTCATTCAGAAATCCGAGGGAGGAAAGAAATTTGCAGATAAAGTGACATTGCCCCTGTGTAGTTTAGGCTCTTTCAAATACATTGAATGAAGTTGGTTTTTTTGTTTGTTTGTTTGTTGGTTTTTTTTTTGTTTGTTTGTTTGTTTGTTTGTTTGTTTTTTAATATGCACATACAGGCTGGATATTTTAAAAAAAATTGGCCTGCAATTTTTTTTTTTTTTATGTCCAAATATATAATTTTCCTTTCACATGGCATATATCTTTCATGGACGTATTTCTTCCTGAGCTATTCCTTTCATTACTTGAAAAAGTTATGTTCTCGAGTTTAGATTTCTCCTCTACCCTTTTTATTTTGTGTTTGCGATGTGTAAATTTAGACAACCCAGAAAAATTCTCTTATAATTTCTACTTTTGGAGCATATTATGTTAAAAAGGAGATTGTATTAATTGAACCAAATGGCAGTTTACCTTGCCCTTTTAATATGTTAATATTTTGTTATATTAATAATTTACTAGAATTTAAAATGAAGATGTAATTCTTTTGGTTTTACAACAAGATGTTCTTGTTGAAACAAGAACAGGTCACTCATTTGCCATTATTTCTGCAACCAAACATAGCTTTTAGAAAATGAAATGCAGATTTTTTAATTTAGTGATGTTATCTTCATCATAAAAACCTTTTGCATAGGTTTTTAACTGCAGTATACTAGAACAGTTTTAGTATCAATTCCAAGTTCACAACTCTCAAGAATATATGTGAAATGTGCTAATGGAGGTAGTAAGGAAAACTTGCATGTTTGTAAGTTCATCTTTAAATTCCTCATCCTCCCTGGAATGTCATCAGTAATAAGATATTTTTATGGCTAACAGTATTCTCATTATTCTTCATTTATCCTTCAATTGAAATAGTCACCTTCATTTTTTTCGTTAATAGAAACAGTAGCTCTTATTGCAGTTTCTCTGCCCCAGTGAATAGCCCTTTGAAATAAGTCAGTTCAGATGAAATTTGTTCTCTTTAGTGGCTAGACTTTAGGATAATTTACTTTTATTATAATTACTACTTTTAGTGAAGAATGTTGAACCTACAACTCTTTTTCATGTTGAAGTGTAACTATAGGAGTTAAAAATAAAATAGAAGGAGCAAATGAAAGGTAAAAAAACAAACTTAATTGATGAAAATTATGTCTGCAGAACTGGCATTCCAGCCATACAATAGTATATGTATTGGTGTTTTAGTAAAATGATAAGTGAAAGACAGCTCAGTTGAGCTGACATTATTGCATTAATCTCCCTTTTCCTACATGGAGTCTTATGTTACAAAAAATTTGTGATCTAGTACATCTTAGTAGTCCATTCTGCACGTAATAACAACTCACATTTCAGCTTCACTGAGCTTAAACTTTCTTTTGAATATGCACCATGGCAATTTTCATCCCAAATTAACTGGAAGACAAATAAAATTATAAGAGGTACACAAAATATTTCCATTTGCAAATAGTGAATTAAGTTACTACATTCTATGACAGGTTCTATTTGTAGTATTTGACTGAATCTTTTCAATACTTTTTGAATTTTATTTGCTATTAAACACTAATTTTAAAAGATCTTAACTGGGGAAACCCATAAATATACAATGTTAAACTTCTTATTACATTTATTTAAACTGCTAAGTCTTCTAAGCGGTTCTCCACTTCATAATACATAAATTTTTCCTCTGAACAATACTCTCTGCAATCATTCCAATGATTTGCTGCTTTTGTTCCTATATCTAACTAGAATCACAGTCTAACTGTAACAAAAATTATGAATAAATATTCCAGGAAAGTAAAAGTCACAAATCCCAGTCTTCATATGTAAAACATTCAAAGATAGATAGATAAATTGAGGCATATACCAGAAGCCCTAAAATTTCTTTTGATAAATTCTTCCTTTAGCTGACTAGATGAATTTTTATGTTTTTCTCATGGGTGTCTAGGCACCTTATATGAAGCTCTCAGATAGTTTTTTATTCATTTATTATGATTTAGTACTCAAGAATGGTTACTAGGAGAAAAAAAACAGAACACAAACATTAATAGAAAGGCTATGTACCCAAATTGAGATGTTTTTATCTGATTCGCTTGAATTTATTTCAGAAGAATATTGTTACACACGCATACTCTGATTCTGACCTTCTATGAAAGCATTTCGTATGTGCAGTCCACATAACCACATAGCACAGGTTAAACTGCTCTTCTGCTGATAAAGCTGGCAGCAAGCATTTTAAGGAGCATACTCTGCTACTCAGTGAATTTCTTCATGAAATAAACAACTACATCACCAGAAGAGACAATTTAACTTCAACTATATGTGCCAGACATTTAGAGATGCATCCACATACTCTCCTTGATAACGAATATGAGAAGCTAAATCCTCTGTTGAATCTATACCCTTACCTTTTAAAACTTCTTTTTAAACTTCGTAAAATTATTTATTTCTCTACACTATTCATGATAATATCAGGTCATCAGAAATAACTGTGCAATATCAACTATAAGAATGTATAAAATGGGTTTGACAAACTCACAAGGACAAGTCAGTCTCATAAAGGCTTTATCCCAATTTTATGAAGTGGCAACTGAAATAACTGAAACAATAAAGTTGCTCCAGTAGACAGAAATTAGTCTTAATTTGATCAATGCAATTTTTAGTTCCACAAGGTGGTTAAAAGAAAGAATGAGTTTGAATTTGTAACTACAAAGCTGTCAGCAACTGTTAATATTATGGTCCTTTTTTCATAGAAATTTGATGTGTGGATCACAAGATCTGGGAGTATACATGAAGATCTCACTGTCCATACTATTTTCTTATGCTCTTCCACAACCATTACCGACTTGGCACTGCTAAAGAAATGTCAGTTATCTGCACATAACATTAGTTTGTCAGTGGTTGGCAGGTGTGTAATCTTCCTGTGTTTAGGCCTTGTTGCTTTCTTACAAAGGTTACTCAGCAAGACCTTTGTTTTGTGTGCTCAGTACATAGTGATAAAAAAGAACGGTATCATAAGGATACTTTTAAATTTGAGTTTCAAATGGCAATTCCATGCCTAAGAAAGAGAGGCAGGCTTGCATTATTCTAACTCCACAAACAAGAGTCCAACTAAGGAACAATTTAGCGTATGTAAAACCGCATATGTCTTATCCAATTTAATGTAAGTCATACTTGCATGATCTCTGTGCCCGTTATACTAGACATGCTGAAACTATTTTTTAACTTCAAACAAACCTTAGATGCATATTCATACCACCCTACAGGTACATAATATTCTTTAAAAGGTAAATCAAATAAATTTGGATTGCATAAAACAGAAATGTTTATCCACATTGCAAATTAAAAACTAACTACAAAAATTAGTTTTATCTGAAAATAAATCAATACTTATTATCTACTAATATCTTCTGCAATTTTCAATTTACAGTTTTTCAATTGTTTTCAGAGACTTCTTTCTCTGTCACATTCTCTTTTCTGGTGTAGAAAGGTGAGAGGTCATATGCAGACAAAAATGAAGACAAGTAACAAAGCAAAACACATTTTATTAGACAAAAGCAGTCTAAATTGCAAATATTTTGCAATTTAAAATCTGTACTATTTGAAATAAAACCACCTCCTTTTCTCTTAGGAAAAACAGTAAATTGCAAGTAATTTCAGATCAGACATCCCCTTTCAGACCTCTGAAACCCTGTGGACCTAATCACTGACACTATAATCATGTATTCCCATTCTGTATGACAATATAAACAAGTTCATTAATCAAAGTAATTGATTATGCAGATCAAATTTAAGTTCAGTCTCACAGGTAATTCCATTTACTGCTTTAGTTTCATAGTACTTAAGCATGGGTAATGGCTGGAAAGGAATTTTTCTACTGGAAAATGAATAGAAAATAAATTCACCCGCTAAGCTGATCTTTCTTGTGAGTTTTCCTTGTCAGTCATGATCTTTCCTGTATTTTACAGTTTAAAGACTATTTAAGAAAACTATAGGGTAATTTGCTATTTTGTTTTTTAATTTCTGAAGGACAGATAATTTTGTTTCTGGAGATCCCTTCCACCTTTTAATTTTTGTAATCAACCAACCATTAACCATGCTTAAACAAAGCCAAATGGAGCCACCTGCACTTTCATACAGATTATTCACACCATTAAAGCCTTCCAAGGCAAAGAGCAGTTAATCACAAGGCCATCATCCTACAGCAAACTGGGAAAACCAGCTTCATTTTAGCATGACAGATGTTTCAAAGAAGGACACATTCACTAAGAATCTGCCTACTATTCAATCAAGGGATACATCTATTTTTTTATTCCTATAAATATTTTTAATGTTTCTCAACAACATTAAAAAGTTAGCCAAGTTTATAAAAATAGAATTACAAGTCCATTCACACTGTCAGCCTCAGATGCCCTATCATAGGTAGACATTCTCATTATTAAAGTTAGCCAGTTTCAAGAAAAAATCCAAAAATTTTGAAAGACTCACAGAAGAGTTAATATTGTTGTTGAAATATTCTATATGCTTTAGAACAGACATTCAATGACAATATAAAAATGTCCCATTTTAGATAGTAAGGAACAACATTATTTGCAGTTGCCAGACTAAACTATCAGAGCCATCCTCTATTAAAATCAAATTAGATCTGATGATCAGGATTTCAACTGCAAACTGAACTTTTGTAATTAATATAACTAAGGGCCTGAGACACAGGGAATAGTCTGCTAGCACCATGAACGCACAGCTCAGATGAGTCATTTTCACATTGCTGCTTAATTGAAGTAACTTCTGCTTCAGCTACACTACAGGTACAATTACATGTCATATTAGTAGTAGAAGAGAGAAAAATATTGGCTAAATTACCATTATATATATATATATATATATATATATATATATATATATATATATATATATATATAAAATTATCTATATATAATTATATATATATAATTTTATTTTATTTTTAAGGAAAAAAATCCAATTAAAAGCTATAAAATCTCCCAGTGAAAATTTGTATACAAACACTGGGTGTCCATATCCAAAAGTTTTATATTTTAACATGGAAATGCTGTTTTTGTCACAGATCCAAAACATAGCATGATACTAGACTATGAAGAAAATTAACTCTCTCAGCCAAAACTTGTTCACTATCTTACCTGAGGAAAGATTGTTTTCTAAGAGAAAAGTTACTTCAACACAATGCAGGAGAACGGACACAGAAATCTAATTTGCTCATACAAGTCTGATTACAATGGAATGCTAAAAGTCAATAACATATCATTGCTAATCAGCAATAACTCTCTATCAGTAATGTGCTAACTTACAAATTTAACAGAATATATGCAAACAGTTTTCAGTGTCCCCACAAAACATTTTCCTTATTTCCTCAAGAAAAAAGAAAAAAAAAAAAACACAATGTGCAGCCTAAATCATATAAAGACTGTAAGATTTGCCTACACAAAAATCTGTAGCAAATGACTTTGACAAAGCATGCTTGCAGTCACAGAAACATTTCTCCACAAATCATCACAGAGGATAAGACAGTCCCTGCTACAAAGCATTAAACCTAGATGTTTCAAACTGGTGGAAGTAGCTCTGGACTCCCAGGTTTTTATCACAATGAGCGTTTGGAGGCAACACAATCAAACTAAAATAATCACTTCTCACTAAGCTGGAGCTATTTTCTAGACAAAGATCATTCACAAGAGTTGGGAGTCTGCATGGACTTATGAGTGTGTTGACATATTCATGTGTCATTCCTATTTGCTGTAACTTGTGAACCATTCTAAAAGTTGTTCAAAGTAGCAGGCTCCTATTTTTAGCACTGACATAAGAATTAATTGTGAATATCATCAAGGATATTTTAGATCTGGGACTGTGAGGAGTACACAGGATCTCACTGGGACCACTCAGCTGGCTGCCCAGGATTAAAATTTTAAATAAGTGACTGGGTTTGGGAGGGGTGGAAAACAGCAATACTACGTACTAACCAACCAAAAAACACTTCCTTTGCTCTTTCCTGTTTTTTACTTCTTCAAAGAGGAAGAAGTGTAAGGCAGAACAGAAAATTCTCTCAAAAGCATGGATTCTCCTGTGTCAGTGTTTCAGTGGTTCCTGACGAGTTTAGATACTTTTCAAGACACACATAGAAAGAAATATTAATGTTAAGAATGTTCTTCCTCTCCCTGCCATTGAATCTCCCCCTCTTACTTTGTCCTCTGCTTTAGACAGAAAGAAAATACAATCAAATCCAGTATACAAATACCATTCTTGACTAGAAGCTATGAATATTCTACAGATTTATCTGTACAGATTTATCAACAACTGTCTGAGAATATGTAACCTTTAAGTCCAAATAAAATGCACTATGAATAGAAAGAGTATCTTCAATCTTGAATTCATGGATTTTTCAGAAATTCAAACATTTGTGTTGCTTTGGAAGCATACATATGTGTGCCTGAGAGTCTGAATAGGTACTGATCTGTGTCAATAATGACCCAAGGGAATTTAAACATTTAAAAATAGGATATTAATAATTTCACATTTCCTTGAATTCTGCAATACCTTAATTCTATTTAACCTTTAGTCAGTGTACTACTACAGCATACTATTGCTCTTCACTGTCATTTTAGATGGCCTTCATTGCCCTCAATTTCTTTTACTATATATTTCTATTTCTATATCAGCATCTAAATTCTTACAGTTACACGTATTTGAGTAATGCTTTCCCCTCAGCCACCCCATCCCTGGTGCCTCTCACAGAAACTGATCAGACTCCAGCATCATAAATGATTTGCCTTCTTCCTGTAGCAGGAGTTCACACTCTGCTGGCAGCTCCAATTCACATATGAATCTCAATTCTCTTGAGAAAACCATTTGTTATTACAGCCCTCCATTCTGCTAACCTGTACAATTCAGTGCAGAGATTCATTCTTTGTGCCCTACTAGTTTAACTTATTGGTGATGATGAGCTTAACTCGCCAAGGATTCCACGTGAAACACTGCTCTGATGATGGATTTCACTTAGAGGTGAAATATTGATGGGCTGAACGGGTGAGAAAATATTACATTAAAATTACTTTCAACAAATGAATTTAAAAAGCAAGGAACTGCTTAGGTGAAGCAGGATAAAAAACCATTATGGTATATGATGGTTGACAAGTTAGTCACCCTAGTCTAATTGAATGCTTGAGAAATAAAATACTAAAATAAAAATGTTTTTTTTTTTTTTTTTTTAATTAGGTAGCTAAAAATTAGCAACCAAAATATTTGTGACTTACCATACAGACTGGGATTTTGCAGCAACTGCAAGATTAAATACCCTACAGGAACTGGAAAGTCAAAATACCAAATTGTCTTTCCTCAGTGTTGTCAGAAGCTGATTTTCATCTCTTCATTTTGGTGATAAAGAAGGGTTAGAAATTTCTATTGTTTTCTAGCCATAGCCTAAGATACAAAGCAATTTGAGACTCTGAACTCAGTGATTTTTCTTTCTATCACAAATGATCTATAAGTTTCATTACTCTGTGATCTTTAATTCCTCAGGCAGAAGTTGTATTATATAAAATAAGTCTCCCAGAAACTGAAACGAAACCAAACATGTGCAGCATTCCAAGCAAACAACAAACAAATAAGCAAACCTCAACACAAAACCTTATTTCAGTTTATCTACTTAGTTCTGCTCTGTCTGTAGAGACACTATCCATTTTCAACTTGACAGCAGGTGCTATATTCAGTTGGTCATCCTGAGGAGGAATTTCTAATTATATGGTTGAAAATTTTAGACATATTTCCATTACAAAACAGAATAGAGTCTATGTAGAATCATCAGTTTTGCTAGTACATGAAGACAATTTTAGGTAGGCACATTGCCCTGTATTTGTTAAAATACAATGTGTTGTGATATGAAACATCCAATGTCACAACAGGAATGATTGCATCTCCAGACTGAGAATTCCACTCAGTGGTTACTGAAGTAACTCGAGAAACCAACAATTTTGTTTCAGTAGTGAAAAGAAAATGCAAAACAAACAAACAAACAAACAAACAAAAACTATTTGAGATTTTGACTCAGTAACAAGTACAAAAAGCAGAACAACTACAGAAACTGAAAATAGATGTTGAGATAGTAATTTGTCCTGTAAAACACTGATTACAAACAGCTATCTGCCTGTTTTGGTATGACAGTTGGAACTGGCATTTGCTAACTGTGAATTACCTGAATCAGTGGAATATTAAACTACATCTTTTCCCCCAGTCTTTCTTGCAGGATTATTAGAAATAATATAAAAATATCTAAAAAAGCCCCAGAAAGTTTGAGGGGAAAAGTGCACAATGTAAAAATAATCATATGAATGTTGAAATTCATGAAATTTTGAAATGAACAGATTTGAATCCTCACTTTTTCTGGCTCAGAAATCTTTAAACTCTGCCTTCCAGATTTCTATCTTGATTACTGACTGTTTCACTGGGGGAGAGACAGAGAGTGTACTTTGCATCTACAACCCAGTTTCCCAATTGGAAACAGGGGAAAGAGATGGTAAAAGATAAGCATAATCTAAACAAATAAAAAACAAACAAACAAAAAAGGTGTAATAATTTTCTAAGACAAAATTTAGACAAGACTTTGAAATAAAGCACAAGTATTGATTCCAATTACTCACACTTCCATTTAAAAATAACCCAAATCAATCAGAGTTCCAATTACTGACTTTAATATTACACTAGACTGAGGAATAGTATCTGTATTGCAAAAATTAATTAGGCTGTTCTGTTTCTTTATACTTTGTCATGTATGTAGTTCACTGCACCTATGTTAACAATTTCCAATATTTTCTCAGGGAAGAATAGTACTTAACTCTAGTCCTGTGACACCTGGGGGCCCTGCTCAGGCTCTAACCCCTGTGCTAGTCCCAAGGCCACCAGCCTCTATCCCGGTGAAGATGCAGAATGCCCTTGTCCTGTCTCTCACTGTCCTGACTTTCTTCACAACCTGCATCTCTTCATTTTACATCCAGCTTTTCCCAAACTTCCACACAGATCCTGATCATAGTTAGGCACCTCACCTGTCTGGTACTCTCAACATCTCCTGTTACTATGCCGAGCTTGGCCCTGCACTGTGTCAGTGTCAGACCTCAGCACCCCACTCTTCCTCCCCTGTGAAGCAGCCCAGCTCTTGATGTTCACTAGCATTAAGTTTTCCTTAAGAATAAATTATATTTCATCAAACATGACACTAAAAAAATAAGTTGATGATGAGCTTAATAAGATATTATCTTAATAATAAGATGAACTTATTACTGTTTTCTATTAATTCTCTCAAAGAGGTAAGTGACTAGGGTCAATAAGATAAAGACATATTACATTTATTTCAGTTGCCGAGGAGAGGAGAGGAAAAGGAAGAGGAGAGGAAAAGGAAGAGGAGAGGAAAAGGAAGAGGAGAGGAAAAGGAAGAGGAAGAGGAGAGGAAGAGGAAGAGGAAGAGGAAGAGGAGAGGGAAAGGGAAAGGGAAAGGGAAAGGGAAAGGGAAAGGAACACAGAAACAGATGAAATAAATTAGAATTTCATTCTTGAATTCAGTTTGATCATGAATTCTTTGAAGAATTGCAGTATCAAGCCTGGGCTCAACTCCCTTGCTTAAATAAACTGAATTTATGCTTCAGTAATACTTATTTCAAGGTGGTATTCTTATTGTCCTCAATCACTTCAGACATTTTGTTTTTAAACCTATTATTATTAAATTTCCAGAAGGTAGTAAAAATGGCAATAATCAGTCAGAACAATAAATGATTTGAATTCTAACCCTTTCATTAGAAAAATTAAATTGTTCTTGCTGTCTATCAGAAGCTTCACATTCACTTTACACAGATTTATTCCCTTCACTTTAAATGTATTGTATTCCTTGTTTTTATACAACAAGAATGATCAACAATATACTTTCATATTTAATTGATAATGTATTTAAATGATAATAACAAAAGATGCTTTTAACAACTTTCTTCCATCTTTCACATTTTAATTATTTAAGGGTCTGAATAAAATCCTGAGGAAGAATAAAGTAAATTCACCTGGTGTTACTTTTGTTGAACAACAGCATAGAATAATAATTTTTGCTATATTTAAAAAGGAGGTAAAGGAAAATTACCGCTTTGCATGTGAAGTGCATGTATTATTCAATATTTGGGAAAATTAATTGAAAAGATAAGACAATCTCTGAGTTACATCATATAAGAGTAAATGCAGCATTTTCAAAAAACAACCTCTCCTATTACATGGCCATTTTTCTCATGGAAACCAATTATATACTCACTCAATTTATGCTCACATAAACTCAATTGTTCTTGCAGAGAATTTACACAATATGTCTGCTTAAAAATTGTAACACAGGAAATGTAAAAATATCCATCTTTTCTCTCAAACGACAAAGGAGAAGCTCAATGGATTTTCTTAACACAAAGCCAAACAGACAAGACGTAAACAACAAATCATCCCCTTACATGAAAGAAATGCAGGTGCAGCTGGAAGCAGGGGTTCTTCCTGTCTATTTAACCACTGATCATTGATACACCTTGCCCAGAACAAATTTTATGCATGCATGATGGAGAAAGTAGTTCATGATTCACCGGGTCATTATAAACTGAAGGCAAGTAAATGCAAAATGAAATGGTCATGCAAAAGTAGCGTATGAACATGCAGTGACTCATAGCTCTTGCTGCTCCATTTGTCAGATGTTCATTTGTAATGCAGCCATTAGGGCAGAAGAAAGTATATGGTCTGCACTTACCACATATTTTATGTTTTGCTTTGTTTTTCAGAGCAGAAAGAACTTAAACCTCACACTAAATTCTGGATATCAGGACTGAAAAGAGTGAGAGATGCTTCACAAACTGGACAGTGCAAAATATATCCATTATGCTATTTACGTGCTTTTCAGTGCAACGCAATGAGATTTTTAGACACTTGAAACATGATGGTATAGACAACACTCACCTGATGCATATGTCTGTAAGTAAGCAGACACATTTCAGAAATGGTGGTAGATGTATGCAAAACTTACTATAGACAGTATAGAGTTCGGATTTGGTGGCTAAGGGTAGATGTTTAAGGATAGCGTATTTCAACCACTGTTACTGACGTCCTCTATTCCACATTTTATGATCTACAGTCTTATTTGCCCATTACGGAAAGACACTACTCTAGCAAAATACAGTGGTTAATATCTTTCTTTTTTACAGCTAATACACAATATTGAACTTCTTATAAAAGAAAATTAAAAAATGTTAGTGTATTTATGTTAGCTAATATTAATTTACTTTTAAAAATTCAGTAAATTCTAGACATAAATTTTAATTTCAGAAATATAGTACTTTTCATCTGTATCCATAAAACTTCATTAAATCCCAACTTTTCCAATTCCAATATCTTGGGAATATCAAATATCCATATCTGAAAGGAGATTAAAATATTCTTAGCATAGCTACTAGTAATTTTTCACCATTCTTCATGACCTGAAGAACTTTATTCCACAGAAAGCATAGTAAGCTGTCCTTTATATTTTCTAAATGTTTGACTGATGAGAAGAAACTCCTGAAGGAATTAAGTCCAACTCTGTTTCTCTGAAAGGAATGGAGATACTTCCTACAGAAGTTTCTGTATTTGAAAAAATGTTATTTGAAGAAATTGTAGGGTAGAAAATATGAGCATATGAATGTATTAAAAGATATAAATGTATTTCTGAATAAGAGAGGAATATATATTCAACATCTTATTTACAAACAATTTCATTCTCATGTTTCAGTAGCTTTCCAATAAATGGAAACAATTTTCCTAGAAAAAGAGAAAGCATGATAAGATTTCACAAGCTAAGTCCATAGCTGTCAATTTCTGACAGGTCAAATTTCATATGTAAATACTAGAAGTCGCGTTCACAAATGCACAATTTTGAAGAATGAGATTTCTTTTTTTTTTTTTTTTTTTTTTTCCTATGGAAAATACATATTTGTTTAAAAACGAAAACATTGCAGAACATAAAACAAATTGTTATGAGATATGATTGGGTGCAAGCTGTGCTACCTTTTAAAATAAACCACTTCAAGCTATTTTTATTACTATTGATATTGCATGTAAAAGAAAAAAAAAGATGCCATCACTGTACTCCAATAGCACTCAGGACTCCTGTGATGAACCTTCAGTTCTTATGCCAATACAATCTCTGGCAATCAGCATGGCCTCCATACTCCTAGTTATTATGTTTTATCTTTCTGAAATACAGAAAATTTTACTTCCTTTCCATATAAAGTCTTCAGGAAATTACTGTCTCATACTGGTTACAGAAGGATGGCCTGTCCCATTAAACAAAACTAACTGATCGAATGTAGCTAAATCAGATAAAAGAATGATGGTCAGGGGCCAAAACTTTTGGAAACTCATCACAGAGACATATTTGATAGATTTATCTGTTTGGCTTTTAATCAGTTGTAAATCTCAGATTCATTAAACTGCAATTTAGCACTCACAAGATCATTCATTTCAGTAATTTACAGCAACGTCACAAGGCAAATGCTGGCTCTTTTTGAATTTAGATATCTGACTACAAAACAAGAATCAGTAATCTTTTCATCTCTAAATGAATAACACAGGATGGTCCCAGAAAGTAATAGCGAGGAGAAGTCTTTAATGCATCCAGCAACCATACACTGTTCTGCTGTTGAAATCTGCAAATTGATGCATTAATTTACTGCACTCTACACAAAGACTGGCAAAAACATTTTTGTTTAAACTCACGTAAGTGTTCTCTTTTAACAACAAATCTAATTAGGAATTTAATAGGTGCTATTAACTGTGATTGTGATTCAGACTGTTTTATACGTTGCCTAAAGTATTTCTTTTTGTTATTTTCATTCACTTGAAATATGATATACTTTTGAACAGTACCCTATGTGAAAAACGTGAACAGGAGGTAGGTTTCTTGTTTTGTTTTGTTGTTTATTTTGGGGGAATGGGGGTAAGAGGTATGGTTGTATTAAATTCTGAGACATGGCAATAACCTCTACTGTTTTTCACAGTGTTTAACGTTTCAATAATTTCTAAGGTAAAATATTCCTAATCTTAAAAGTCTACATCTAAACATTTACAAGAAAAAGACAGAAAACTGGTACTCCATTGCCAGAATAGTCTCTGGGTTTCTACTTTCTAATGAACAAATAAAATTTCTAACTAGAATATTTTTAAAGTTCTTTTCAGCTATAAAGTATAATCATTTTGAAGATTATGTCTCATTATTTCCTGAGATCATAGAATCATAAAATATCCCAAGTTGGAAGGGACTCACAAGGACAAGTCCAACTACTGAGTGTAAAAGTGAATTCTCTTTGACTATCCTTGAACAATTTCGGCAGATAGGGAATGATTGAGAATTTTAGTTACACAGACTTCAAGATCAAGTGATGAGATATCACTTATTACCACTGCTCTTTGTATCATACAGTACAGAGATGGAGCCATTAACTGTAACCAAATATTCAGTCAAATTCTCTAGTAATTTATAAATGGAACAATTTCTTACAAAGCCAAACATACCACTTTGATTTGATTGCAAACCTTTTTTCATATTTTCACTTGTCTTCCATGACTTTACTGCCGTCTTGAAATTTTTACCAATGTTCCAACGTAAAACAATCTCTAATATTTTGATACCTTTGTTGGAAGTGTCAGTGATTGGAAGAAAAAGATGTTCTCATCCAGATCTATCATAATTTCTGTTACTAGGAGTTCACATTCTGCTGGTAACAAAAAGAGCTGTTCTGTCATTTACTAGCACCACAAAGTATCTTTTCATAAGTGAGTGTCAGAAAACAAGACCAGCTGTTTTGCCAATTCAATCATTTTCAATGACTGTGAATCCCACTATAATATGGTTTATTATTTTACGTATTTTTATATTTCTTAGAAATAATTGCAGTTGTCATCAGTGTGTATTTTAAAAGATATATCAGAAATATTTTTATTATCTACTCTTGTCATTAGAGTTCACAAAGTACACTTCTTCTGGATAAAGCACAGAAAAAGCCTTACAGAAGCTGTTGTTTTTTATGAACTGATATGTGCAAAGTATTTTTTCCACTCATTTCAGGAAAATGCTGTTATGTATTAGTGGAGAATAAAGAAGCAAGAGAAAGGAAAGAGATGGACATGAAAAGATGGAGGATTGTTTCACCCAGGAACGCAACTCAATCAACGTCAAGCAACGACAATCAAATAAATTTCAGACTCAGCTTTAGGTTTGAAAACCTGCTATGTGGAAGGACTATATAAAGTATACTGTGTGTATATATTCTGTCAAGCATACTTAGCTTTGCAAAATGTGCAATATGAAATAAAAAGACTGATGATAATACCTAGTCACATACAAAATGTTCACTGAGCTTGATGGCCTTACGTAGGAAGGTATTTTGTGGTCAAGATGCTATTGTACTGACAAGCCAAGGACCTTCCAAGGAGCAAGAAGAAGCCAAGGAGGGGAAAAACAACAACAACAAAAAAACAACCAAAAAAACCCAAAACAACAACAAAAACTCTTAGGAGGCAAAGATCAAAACATGAAGCCACTGCCACAATTTTATTTCAGATACACAAACTGTGTTGTGAGTTGTTTCTTTTTAGTTAACACAAAATGAGAACATTCCTTTTTTTTTTTTTAATTTCTTTTTCCTTTTGCACTTGAATTGCATGTTTTGTTAAAAAGAAGTTACTTTAGTAAGAAAGCTTGGCTCTGTCAACAGATCAGTTACTTGAGTAATCAATATAGCTTTCCCTTATTTGTGTAATTAACAAATTAAATAAGAATTGTCTTTAAAATTAAAGCACATCCAGTAAAATT
The DNA here is from genome assembly GCF_987193195.1 of Phasianus colchicus. NCBI lineage: Eukaryota > Metazoa > Chordata > Aves > Galliformes > Phasianidae > Phasianus > Phasianus colchicus. Next base: position 21,086,379 of record NC_143438.1, on the reverse strand, counting down.
GAGGGTTTCATGACCATTTCACTATTTTCTCAGCAGATTTTAGGTCTGGTATGTCAGGGAAGGATGAGAATGCATAACTTGATTCAATAGAAGAAAACAAAAAACCAGTGCGCATTTAAATCTTTGTCCTCTGATACATAAAATATTATCTGTAACAACATTGAAAATATACAGTTAACCAGATCCCAGTTTTCCTTCCTTCCGACTTCTCCTAACCTATTGACTGCATTTAAAAAGTTCTATATCATTTCCCAGTTATGTCTGATATTCACAGATTCTTTTCTGCTGTCAGTCTAGGCCAATACAAATGATTTTTTTCCCTTACAAAGGCCAAAGATCAGATATTCTTACCTTACTTTGCCTTGTCTCATTTATGCCCAGGATTTTTGATATTGATTTTGTATTTTTTTGTGTTAGTTTGCACTGTAACATCTTCCTGCAGAATCTCCTTGCTCCTCACAAGAGGAATTGACTGCTAAAAGAGATGTAACTCCTGCAGGGCTTAAATTATGGTCAGAAGTTATTTAGTACTGTAAGAAACATGAGTACAAATGAAAAAACTGCTTCTTTTGAAAAGTGTTTGCATTCACTACAATGGGAAAGATGTCTCAAAAAGTTGTATTTTGTTATGTTGGTACTGAGACAGACACAGTTCTTTATGATATTAGTACAAAATGTCTATGGTGTGACTCTTCTACAAGACTCTCTTTGTATGGTGTGAGTCTTTTACAGGACACTCTTTGTATATAAATTTTCTATATTCAATACATTAGTATAGCATTTGTCATATTAAGAAAACTAACATTTTACAAAAGCTGATTAAGTAATGAAAACCACATACTAGGTAAGTATTCGTATACTATTCAGGTTAAAACAATTAAATATTTTAAACAATTCATTTAAAAAATGAATTTTCATGTTAAAATATTCATTAAGCATAATTTATAATAATGGTAGGTTATGATGCATCTCAGGCAGTTGGGATATCTTACTTACAGAATTCTTCAGTCATTGACGAAAGTCTTTCAACAAACATGAATAAAAAGTCACAACGTGTCATTATTGTTACTTTATTATTTCTGCTTATTTAAAGTAGTACCAACACACACCAGAAGTGTGTGCTTGTGGCTCAGAGGCCAAAACATATTCTGAGGTACATCAAGAGGGGTGGCCAGCAGGGCAAGGCAAGGGATAGTCCCCTTCTGCTCTCCCCTTGTGGAGTCCCATCTAGAGTATTGCATCCAGGCTTGGGGCCCCCAGTGCAGGAAGGATGCAGAGCTGCTGGAATGTGTTCAGAGGAGAACCACAAATGATTAGAGGGCTGGAACTCTTGTCCCATGAAGAAAGGATGAGAAAGGTGAAGAAGAGAAGGCTCCAAGGGGACAACATTGCCTTCCAGTGCCTAAAGGAGTTCTACAGAAAAGCTGGAATAGTCTCCTTACTGGGCAGTGCAACAGGACAAGGAACAAGGGATTTAAACTAAAAGAAGGGAGATTTAAGTTAGGTATTAGGAAGAATTTCTTTTTACCATGACACACTGGAACAGGTTGCTCAGAGAAGTGGTGGATGCCCCACAAACCAGGTTGAATGGGGCCCTGGGCAGCCTGATTTTGTGGGTAGCATCTCTGCCCAAGGTAGGAGATTGGAACTAGGTGATCTTTAATATTTCTTTCAATTCTAGCCATTCTGTGATTCTATGACTCCTTGATAATAACAGATTTCCATTTTTCCTGTAATGATACTTAACTGAAAGATTATTTTTCTAAATATATTGAAAGAAATATATAACAAACTCAAATGCTGAATATAAGAATAAAATAAGATAAAGCCAAAACCACACAGATTCATTAAAACAGGAAATGAAAAGCAGCAGTTCTTCAGTGAAATGAAAAGAAAATGAATCTATCTGATCATAAATACTTGCCTCTATTGATTACAAACCTAAATTCTCAAGATAATCAAGTTATTTTTCTGTCTTCCTCTTACTTAAAGCTGCTTTAGAAACTGACTCTAAACTCTAGAAACTCTAAATTTTATAATTTAGTTTATTCTTGTTCAATTCAGGCTTTTTGCTTAGTTTCAGTTCTCCTCTTGTCCTCATGACATGAAAGGAGAGCAATTAGTTTTCCCCTCAGCCATCATTTTTATAGGTTGAGTAATTGAAGTCTCAAAAGAAAAGACTATTTATCTGACTCTCACATTTAGAACTTCAGCTCTCCTAAATATAGGCTCAGTGTTACCTTATTTATATAGATGGGTTACTATTGTCTTTCTCCACTTGTATCTACCGATAAAACTTTTTTTTTAATAAAAGGTTTCAAAAAACAGGAGTTGTATTTTCTTCTATTTAATTACATGTTAATTGTTTCAGATCTCAAGGACCCTTTTCACATGAATTCTCAAATCTCTTTTTGCAGCCCAAATGCCTCAAAATTTAGTGTCAGCATTTGTTTGCACCTTATTTTGGAGACAAGGTCATTAAATAAAGTATGAATGAACTCCTAAATAAGGAAGAACACTATCAGCTTCCCTCGAGCTAAGTATTTTATCTTTAGGCTTAACATATTGTCTCTCCTTCAGCCACTTCTATCTATTTTAGAACATTATGACAGTACCTATTTTTTCACTAATTGTTTCCTATGGTGCACTGTACCAAATGTACTGTTGAAGTACACAGGTCTCTGGAACTTCCTTTCACTATATAATTAGTTACCAGAGAGGAAGTCGACCTTCTATACAGTTGATGCATTTAATCTGAAATAGAAATTATGTCAAGCTGCCCAGCAAGATTTCATTTTATAACCCCAAGTATATTTAAAATTTTTGTTTACAATCATATTTAGGGATGTTTTTAAAATCTTAAACATACAAAATAGGTCTTTCTGAAAGATTTAAAACTATTCAGTCTATTTTATTTTCCATCTTAATAACACAGTTACATAGAGGTACTATATATTACTAAGGATAATAATAATAAAAAAGTTTCAATATTGAATATTTGGTACTTCCAGTAAGAAATTTCTAGAAAAGAACTTAGTGATTTTTTTGCAGTTTGGAGACAAATATCTCAAAAGACATTAAAAAACATTCCTTCTCATCATTGTTACTGTTATTTAAGTGACAATCAAATTCAAATCCGGCCTAAAAATGAAATGCTTAATAATATACATTCCTTTCATTCTACAGGTTAACTTTGTAAGTGTCACATAAAGTATATTTGGACTTCATTAGAGATTGTACAATAATGATTATTAGGCAGTAATTCAATATTTCATTAAAGCTTGGCACAGAAACAAGAGACATAGAAAGAGTAAAAATTCTGCAGAGATAATAGACAATTTGTCAGAGTATGTATCTATTTGGATTCTCTTAGAAGTTTCCCAGTTGATGGTCAAACCGCTGAGTTCAAAAACAACACAACTTAAATTGAAAGATGAAAGCAAACAAATAGAAACATAGATCAAAGTAAAGCGTTCAGTCAATTTTGCTTTTCATCCTTGTTTTACTTTACAGATCTTGCTGAACTTAGTAAAAAGCATATTTTTTAATATAAAAGATGGCATTAAAATACTTTCTACTACAATTAGATATAAAGTTTTTCAAACAAAACAAAATAAATTAACTAACCTGTATTCATAATTATACTATAAAATATGCATGAATTTTGCTGATTTTTTCCAACTCTGGGTGAAGGCTTCAATAAGCTTTTGCATAATACTGAGTCAAGAGAAACTAATTTATTGGTCTATGAAAAAAAGTAATAAAGAGATCTTAACAAGGAAAGTATATGTTAAAAATACTTTCCTTATGTTAATCACACCATTACTAGAGAAGACCACGAAACAATATCAGTTCTTAAAATAAGAAATTTTAAAAATATCTTCACTGCAGAAGAGTGCAATTTCCACTTATTATTTTAAACCTTTCAACTTAACCATGAGAATGACTTTATTCTGCTGTGAAGTGACCTAGCAAAATCTCTAAAGTACAAAGCATTAAAATAGTCAATTTAACAAAGACAGTCTGGAAAGCATTTAAAACAGCATTTTAACTTTAAATACTGGTATCCTTAAATAGTACATACAGTAGTTTTATGTCAAGATATATGTTTATCTGTTTTCATTCCATAGTCTTAAAATTATCTGGAAGTTTACAAGTTAAGAAGTTGCCTAAGACCATGCAAGTCAGCAGACACACAGTACTGCCACTCAGAAGAAAGTAAATTTGACAGGACAGACTTCAATATGAGATTGCACTTGAACTTTTAAATAACAACAACAATGACAACGACAACAACAACAACAACAACAACAACAATAACCCTGCCATGTCTCTTTCCCCTCCCCTCCTCCAAAAGAAAATTACAATCTGTGTAATTCTGGGATATTTAGCCATTCAAAATTCATCTAAATTTGACATCTTTCCACTCCATCCACCTGTTCTTCATCTACCATTTTCTCACACCATACTAGTATTTTTGGTTAATAGTATGCAATAAAGAAACTGTGAAATACAACAGCCATTACTACAGCCATTTTTTTTCAAATTCACAAAATTAACTCATTCGAAATAATGTTGTACAGTTACCCTCAAATACTTTGAATTTTAAACAGTACTGAATATTCAGCACCTCACAGGACTGAGCCATCTGAAATGATGGAATTGTTTGACATTTTATTGGTGTATATCTCTAGAGGATCAAGAGAAAATAAAATGAGCCAATCCTAAAAAATGGCAGGTTAAGAGTTCCAAATTTTTGTAACAACAACAACAACAAAAGTTGCCATTGAAGACAAATCCCCTTACCAAAGAACAACATTCTCTCTTCCAGATTATGAGTTGAGACATAAACTAAGTATGAAACTAAGTTTGCCTCAGAATATGTCGCACTTTTTGGTGCTAAATGTCAATGATAATGACAATGGTAAACCTTTACGTATGTCAAAAATTTTGTGAAAAGCATGCCAAGAAGGCCTGGGTGCATTAAAAAGAATGTGGCCAGCAGGTAAAGAGAGGTGATCCTACTCCTCACCTCCTGGTGAGGCCACATCTGGAGTACTCTGTCCAGTTCTGGGATCCCCAGTTGAAAAAAGACAGGGACCTGCTGGAGACAACCCAATGGAAAATCACAAAGATGATTAGAGTTGCAGAGCATGTCCCTTATGAGGAAAGGCTGAGAGAGGCTGGTTCTGTTCAGCTTGGAGAAGAGAGGACCATGAAGAGATCTTATAAATGCTTATAAATATCTAACTGGCAGGAGTCAAGTGGATATAGCCAGGCTCTTTATGGTAATGCCCAGTGGCAGGACAAGGCACAATGGGCAAAAACTAGAACATAGAAAGTTCCATATGACTATGAAGAAAGGTGTTTTTTGTTTGTTTGTTTGTTTGTTACTTTGAGAGTGACAGAGAACTGGAACAAAAGTCCCAGAGAGATTGTGGAGTCTCTGTGGAGTCTCCTTCTCCTGGAGATATTCAAGACTCATTTGGACACTTTCCAGCACAGCCTAATACATGGAGCCATCTTTAGCAGGGAAGTTGGACTAGATAATCTCCAGAGGTCCCTATCAACCTGTACAATGCTGTGATTCTGTGAAAACTGCACATTTTGTTGGATAACCTAAATATTAGTGGAAGCTTTTTACATTTCTCTGCCTATAAGAAAAATATAGTATTTACAAAAGAAGTTTCTTGAGGGGAAAAAAAGAAAAAATGTAATATTTAAAATTTTATTTATAAAGTTAATACCCACCTGGCCCCAGCTAAACTTGTAAGAAATTGTAAAATCCAGTTAAATTGTAAGAAGGGAGACGCATTCATTAAATCTCAAAAAGATAGAATTAAAAAAAAATAATTAGTAAATCTTAAAGCTAACATCCCTTGCTGGATTATATAGGGCAGGACAAGTGGGCCTACTTGATGAACTCTAGTGTCCAGCAAAGAGGATTCTAGCCAACTTCTAGACAATGTAATTTAATGTTAATTATTGTCACATTTAGATAACTTTCACCACTGTCAAATCTTACTGTTTTCTTCTGAAAATTGAGTTCAATATTTTTTGTGGTATTTCCAGTAAACACAGAGAACAACTGCTTGTTATAAAATTTACAGAAGCAGTTCACAGTGGTTTTCTATGTACAAATATGCTGTGACTATATGACAGCCATTTGTGCCAACAATAGAAATACTAATTCTATATCACATTCCAAGAATCCTTATGATGTCCCTCATTCAGTTTCTTTTCCTTAAAATGAAACAAATGCAGTTTCTCCATTTTCTTCTTAGCAGTTGATAGTTTGTAAGCATCATTCTTCCTGCGTACAACTAAATGCTCTCCAATTTCACTGAAATCATGTGAAGTATAATGCTGTTTCTTATTAACTTTATCAGACTAAGTTAACTGCATTTCCAATTTCTTGCATTCCAATTTATGCATTCCAAGTGGGCCAAAGAAATCACTTCCCCCCAAAAGTGCATATGATTGTCTCATTCATTTCCTCCTCCTACTAAAATACAGAACAGATTTGAAAATTGGAGAGCAGAATGGAAATGCTCATTCATGTGTGACTGGTGGATGGTTTTTACCTTCTTTTGTGTTTCCAAATTTTCCTGCAGTGCATAAAAGTTCATCAGGTACATTCATGATGTCTGAAGCCCTTCATACTTCACCTGTATAGCATATAATATTCATTACTTTTGTTCCTTAATTATTTGTCCTAAGTTTATTTAAGAAGCAATAGAATCATTTTAGAACCTTTTATGTTCTCCAGTAATGTATGAGTGACTTAGCAACTCTGTTAAATCAAACTTTTAATACATTTTTTGCTGAAGATTGCAGAAGTCCATCTGGTTATTAACTTAATTATTATTTACAGTCACTTGCCTGATTTTTATTTACTTCAGATCACTGTTTTCATGTTACCAAATCATCAAGGAGATCTGAATGGTACTTAATGCCCATGTGCATTTCCATATCAGTACAAATGGGAATACTTTCTTTTAAAAAAATCTAAATAAATGCTAAATAAAGTTGATAAAAGCCAGCTAAACTTCCAAAACCAAATGTAGGCCTTTTATGTCCTGTGAAAGTAGTAATAAAAATCATTTCAGAAAAACCGATAGGGGAGTATCTATGTGCTTATTAATATTCATAGCTGTTTATGCTCCTAATTCTCATCTTGCTTTAGAGAAAGCATCAACACTGTCAAAGTAGAGACTCAAACAAAATAGCATCACTGATAATCACAGAAGAGCAAGTACATTAAAAAAAAAGAAAGTCACAATTTTTGTTACTGAAAATTGTTTGACATACTCTAAGTATACAAAAAGTAAAATAAAAATGTTTCCCCCTTTATATGTTATGCTTTTCTTGTATTATCATAGGTTTTACCTGAAATTACAATTGAACAGCACCCAATTGCTATAACCTTCATCCCCAGACACAGACTAAATTGCTGACACTCAGCAAATTTATTTTTCTTTGATACTTTCCAAGACATGGTCTTCCTTCACTGTTTTGAAAGGAGTTCTATGTGGCTTCATACATTTTAAATCCTAATGCTTTTCACTGAGTTTAAATTTCAATTACTGTAATTTTTATATTTTGCTTTTTTAAGAGTGGGATATTATGAGTCATATCTGATTCATAGATTGTGTGAAAATAAAATAATCTTTACCACTGTAAAATGAGAGGTGTGTCTATGTGACTATAATAAGCTGAAATGTAAGTATATGTTCAATGGACTATGACTGTTTTGGCACTTCTCTTTGGGAGGTCCTTATAATTGGTCTAGCAATGCTACTGTCCAGAGAAACAGTCTGAATTCAAGCATTATTATGCTTCACATAACAATGGAAGAAAGATCCACTGAAACATAAACTATAATGGTTAAGGTGCTGTTTTTATACAAATCAAAATAAAAACAGTGAAGTGTACAATCAGAGACTACTTCTCAAGGGCAAGAGAGTCTACTGACTACCAACAGACAGTATCAATCATCCTCTCCCAAGCAACTTGATCTTTTGTGGAACCATGAATAGCCCAGTATATGATTCCAGTCCCAATAAAAGTACAGCCTTGGGATTTAACAAATGATGTTATTAGAAGAGTCAAATATGCCCAAGAAAGAGTGGGATGAAGTATTTTTCTGAAAGTAGATTCAAAATCACAGCTCAGAAATGGTAGTGCTGCATGTGGCTGTTAAGTGCAGGATACTAGTAAACTAATTCTTTCCAGCAATTCTTTGTACAAAAAAAAAAAAAAATAAAGAAATAAATAAAAAAATAAAAAAATTAGAATTTCATAAAACACGCATCACACAAAAATCAGAGTTAAGAAAATCATGCCAATAAAAAATTAATCCATTAAAAATGTGCAAAGTAAACTAAGCTAAGGAATTAAAAATAGTCTAGTTATTGTGTTTTGTAATATAATACTTAGATTACACAAAAAGAGACGTGATTAACCTTCAAAGTTAAAATCATGCTAGCAATCTCACAATGTCAAGAAGTCTGGAAAAGACTAGAATTTATCTCTAGAAACAACACTGAAAATTTTATGAAGAAAGAGTCAAAGAGGAAAGAGGAGAAGGTTTTAAATTTTAAGCTAGTAAAACAGAAAGACCTACTGATGTGAGGTTGGGAAAAAAGGAAGCAAGTAAGGTATACATAGGAACGATGTTACAACACCCATTCTGCTTTGATCTTGGCAGCTAATATTCCACTCACAGTGTTTTTCTATAGTCAACAATCTAATTGCAAGAACATTATGGGAGAGCACACAACTGCTTTTTGATGAAAAGTAAAAATCCACAGCTCTCTCCTCTTCCAAAAAGACAAACTGCTCACTGGAGAAGGAAGCTGGATGGATCAGGGGGGATTTGCCTTTCTTGGTAAATCTGTGTTAGCTGTTTGCATTCACCAGCTTTTCCTTCAAAAGTGTGGAAAGTGTTTCTGAGATGTTTTCTTTTGTAGCTTTCCCTTGATACAGGGAAAGCTGACCGTCTGGAACAACTTCCTGGCTTTTTTAAAGTGAAGTGTAATCCTTGCCTTACTCCAGTGATCAGAAACCTCTGGTCGTCATGACCTTTAAAAGACTATGACACTTTCACAGAAAGAAGCCATGCAAGCAGGTAAGCCAGATTCTTTTACAACTTTCATAGCTTCTCGTATGGTTCCATGGACTTGCATAGGCACAAATTCTTCAAACTATTTCTAAATTGAGCTTTCTTTACTATGGATAATGCTACACTTCTCTAGGCTAAGCCTACTGATACTGTGTGGCAATGTAGCCTATTTACCTCCTTCTCAGGAAACTGACTGAATTGCAGGGCATATATTACTGAAAAAAGTTATTATTCTCAACAGGGACAAAACATGCAGAAAATACAAAATGATGAATGGGGAATATTTGTGATACACCACTGTAACTACTTTACTTAGAAAAAACATTACAAGAAGATTTACCTTTTCCTCTGGAATTAAATGTCCAAATGAATTTGAGTTTTATTTTAAGCACTAAATTAATTTTGGTATTTTCTTTATTGAATTATTTCAATATTCTTATTTGATTCCAAATGTTCAGTAGTGTTTGCTACATATATATTACATTAACAACCTATCTTAAAGGCCATTTATGAACTAGAAAGACACTTGAGTGCATCATGCTTCTCATAGACCTCAATATTGTCTTATTTCTGTTGAGTTCAGCTAAACGTACCATTTTGACTGCATTACTTTGATAGTTCCCAACAATAATTTTAGTCAAGATAATTTAAAAAATCATCACAAAAAACAATGAGCCCTTATATCTATTGTCTAGCAGAGTGGACACTTGTAGACCAAATCTGTTATATTTCTCAAATAATAATGCTAATGATGCATGAAGAGGAGAAAGTCATATAAAAACTGATTGGAATTCTATCTTTAATAGCATTGATGGAGAACAAAAAAGGAACCAGCTGTGTCCAGCACAGGGCAACCAAGACTTTGCCTCAAAAAGCAGCCCCTGGAATGCTTCATGGGTGCCTGCCCCATACAGTGATACAACAATATTACAAAAGTACTTAAAATTATAAATAAAAAGATTTTTTTGTGTGTTCAACTTCCATTTTTTAACAGAATTTAATAGAGTAAAATAGAGGTATTACCACAGTTAAAAAGCATATGAGAATTCATATTCTATGTTTTGCATTTCTATCCAAAGAAATATAATAGGTCAGTTGAAGAAGGAAAGCCTTGTAAAACATGAAACTGCTGAAGTTGTTTTTAGATTGTGGATAAAAGATGTTTTTTCTTACACTAAAGATAAATGTTGCTAGTTGTTGTACTCTTAGTTAAAATATGGCTTTAAAGAACTAACTACATATCATTTTAAGCTTGTATGAAAAAAAACTGTGGACTTGACACTCCAGTGAAATCAATATACATTTGTTTCTCTTCTTTAACACTGAGACATTTATGCATGTTTCAGATCTTTTCTCTTCCCTGGAAGCTTCAGAAATACAAATAGATAAAATCATATGGTAGAATTAAATTAATCTTGCAAGGTCCAAAACCTAAGTAAAAAATTTCACTTAAATTGCTTTAGATCTAAAGGATCAATTTCAGGTGATTGCCAAATACAGGAAGAGAACAGAAATTCATGAAGGCATGCTTTCCAGTTGCCTTAATGATTTGCTGCAGCTTGCTGTAGTACGCTTTGGAGGAAAAGAATTCATGCTGGGAAACCAGAAAAGGAAGACAAGATACTAGGATGGTTGTACTGGGTTCTGCTTGCCAAACTGGAGAGTAAGCAGAAAACGCACAGAGTTGAAGCCAGGGCACATAACCTGGAAGTAGTACAGGGTTACTGCTAGGCTGTGTAGGGATGGGATTAGGAAGACCAAGGCTCAATGTAACTGGACTTGACAAGGAGTACAAAAAAGGATGAGAAAGTCTTCTATAAGTACATCAATGAGAAAAGGAATGTCCAAGAAGGTATATCCCCCCTAAAGAGCAATACAGGCAAGCTGGTAACAACAAGCAAGGAGAAGACTGAGGTACCCAACAACTTCTTTGCCTCAGCAACTGCCCTTCAGATGCCCCTTGAGTGGACGGGTCAGAAGGTGGATGAGCTCCCTCTGTAAGTAAAGATCAGATTTGTGACCATCTGAGGAACCTGGACATTCATAAATCTATGGGTCCCAATGAGATGATTCCCTGAGTCCTGAGGGAAATAACTGACAAAGTTGCCTTACCACACTTTATTAAATTTGAAAAATCATGGCAGTTAGGTGAAATTCCTAGCTACTGGAAAATTCCTAGAGGTAATAAGATGAGAAAAAATAATCTAACAAGGATTTGAAGGAAAAGACAGAAAAATAATACAGAAGCTGGGAAACACCAAGAGTTTATTGGGAAAAGGCACATGGCAGCTCTGGGACAGCATCTTTAAGGAAATTTAAAATGATGAACAGCAATGAGGAGAAAAAAAAAGTAAAAAACAGCTCTGAAAACTTCAAGGAACGAGAAGCAGGGGAAGAAGGTGCTCTGAACAATGATGCAGAGATTCCCCTGCAGCACATAGAGACACCATGGTGGAGAAGATATCCATATTAAAGTCTGTTGGAAGGAGCCACAATATTGGAAAGTAGTGCCTTGTAGTTCCAGGTTGGTATTAACCAGTATCCACAAGATGTAGTGTGATCGATGGACCTGTGAACAAGACAATTTTGTAGGAATGTCTATTCTATCACTGCAAATGTGGTGCCACTGCAGCTACTATGACAGTATGTTCTTTAATGTGTTCCTAAATATGAATATAAATTCTAATAAATTAGTTAGGATAAATAATTACAGTAATTAATCAGTACTCAAGACAAAACAAAACAAAACTGTTATTAAAGTACTGGAAAATTTACCTTAAGACGACAGAAATTTTAAGATCTCAATCAGGGTCCCTTGTAGTACTGATTAGTGGACATTCCTTATGGAGGTATAAGGAATGGTAGGGGGGGAGCAAGGGCCTACTGCCCCCTGTCACGGGCATAGGTTGATCTAGTTAACTCCGTGACATGCAGAAAGTTATTTCTCCTTACTACAGAAAGCGCATCCTACATTTAGTTTTCCATTTTTGAATGTTATTTTTCAGTCATGTTGATTAAAAGAAATTTTAGAAAATGTAAGCAAAACCTGAATAACCAGTCACTTCCACTCTCCACTGTCAAAATTGTCAATGAAGATGCTAAACAGGATTGGACTTTGGAGTTCTCTGCATGTTATTGGCCTGAAAAATGTGTAGAAATACCTGAGGGGGGACATGGAATGATGTGAAAGAAGATGGAACCAGATTCTTCCCAGTGGTGCCCCCTGAAAGACCAAGAGGTAACAAACTGAAACACTCAAAGATCTGCTTAAACATAAGTGAAACAGTCTTACTATACAGGATGATAAAATGCTGCAATAAATTGTCAACAGAGTTGTGGAATATTCATCTACAGAGATACTCAAAACATAGTGATATACAACCATACAACCAGCTATAGCTGAATCTACTTTGCAAGACGAACTAGGCAATTTCCAGAGGTCCCTTCCAGTCTCAACAAGTCTGTGATTGTGTTCAATTTAGAGTGTTTAGCTGAAACAAGTTATAATTTGCTCACTGGAAATAGCACAAATTCAATGATTCCCTAGGCATTAAATACAAATACATTAACAAGCTTATGAAAAGTTTATAGAATCATAAGGTTGGAAAGGACCTACAAGATCATCTAATTCAACCATCCTTCCATCACCACTGCTACCACAAGCTACTAAACCATATCTCGTAGCTCCTCATCCAGGCGTCTCTTGAATACTGCCAGGAACGGCGACTCCGCCACCTCCCTGGACAGGCCATTCCAGTGCCTGACCACTCTCTGAGAGAAAAAGCTTTTCTGTATGTCTAATCTAAACCTCCTTTGGTATACCTTGTGGCCATTTCCTCGGGTCCTGTTTGTTGCATGGGAGAAGAGGCCAAAACCCTCCTCATCACATCCTTCCTTCAGGAAGTTGTAGAGTGCAATGAGGTCTTTTCTGAGCCTCCTCTTCTCCAGACTAAACAATCTCAGCTCCCTCAGCTGCTCCTCATAAGACTTGTGCTCCAGATCCCTCACCTTATGAAAGGTAAAAAACAACAACAACAAAAAAAAAACAGAAGAGCCTGGGATGCTTTACAATTACTTCAAGGAAATGATGCCACTGGAGAGATTAAGTATAAGTGTTTATGATGATAATATTTAAAATGATCAAAGAAAAAATTTTGGAGAAGAAAAAAGAATTTGTTTCCACATTTGTTTGCAAAGGAAATAAATGACTATGCACTAGTCAAATCTATTGCTATCAACATCATAAAATTCACCAAAAAAAGTCATATAGTGTTGAAAGATTGATAATCTATATATGGCACACTTGAAATTGTATATGTAAAAAATCTTTACAGTTTGGCAGACGTCAGTTCAAACACCTGATGCTGTGATACTGAAGCACCATTTTAGACCCACCACCAATTTACAGAATTCTCAGACTGATAGATGAGCGGATTATATTACTGTAGTAAACGTCTTAATGAAAACAATTCTAAAATCAGACTTTGATCCATACTTAAGGTTATTAAAATGACAACAGTAAAACTTGAGGTTTATTCCAATATTATCTGCAATTATATCATTCAAAGCAAAAGACCAGCCTGTTGAAAGCTGGTATTTCCTGACCATCAGTGTAATGAAGACCATAGGGATATGAGTGCAGTTTTGCAATCAGTTGGTTTTTTTTTGGTTTTTTGTTTGTTTTTGTTTTTGTTTTTTTTTTCCTGGAAAACTAAAAAATGGGGAACTCTGCCTGTGTAGTAATAGCAGGAAAATTTAATTCTGTCCTACTTAAGTAAAAGAGCACTGCCTCACCACTAGGAAAAATACCTTTGCCTTCTGTCCTTTTACTGTATTGAGTTGGGTATTCTGTTTTTGTTTGTTTATTATTTTATAACTACCAGATGGGAGTGGATTCTTACTGTTTTCCTGTATCTACTAGTCTGACAAGATCTCCATTTTTGGGGGTTTTTAGATGTCTGCAGTATGATGGACACCTTGCCATCAGAATCAAAAACTTCTGAAGACTAAAACCATACGTAAATACAAATTTAATGAGTGACAACAAAGATGCTTGAAAGAGTTTAGGAGAAATGTAACCGTATGAAGAAGACCTAACAACTGTAGAAGACTAACACTCACAGGGTTACTGAAGGTCTCAAGTACACAGTCCCGTCCCACAGTACTTATTTCTATCCATTTATTAGATGTATTGGAGCTGAAGCACAGTTATTAATTTTGTTTAAGAAAGACCAGTAATTACAGCAGGTATTCTCTTTTTATTTTCTTTCCTCTGAAGTAGAATTAGTTCATACATTCAGGCAGCAAGAAACCATGAATTTATTTTATATGCAAGACAGATAACCCTATGATCTGGAATTTTGAAAAGGTCAGGTTGAGTGATTCATGATTAAATCTTGAAAGTTGGCAAAAATGTCAAAAGAGCAGTGCTAAGACAAGTATTTACTTTGCAATGAGTACCAGAAATAATACTCAATTGATTTCACAGACAAAATCTGGTTTGTTTTATGTAACATTTCTGGAGGACATTCATCACAGTTCTGGAGAAACAAAGAAAATAATTTAAAATTAATTGTGTAGAAATATGGCAATACTCTGATGCTTAGGGGATGGAACAAGGTCAAATATTTTGTCTAGAAAGCTGAAAACCAACCAATTTATCCACTATTTCATAAGTAAAGCATGTTCATCAGACAACAAAGCAATTACACAAATTATATTATTGATAAACATGTTCACAAATAATTAATACTAATGCATGAGTAATAAGTTCAATTTTAAGGGAAGAAAAGGAAATTTGATGATGCTATTTATTTATATTTATATGCTTATAAAATGGAAATATTTTTCCCTAGAACTGACACAATACACTAAGATTATTTTTTATCCAAAGCAGTTTTTACAGCAGGAATATGAGTGGTAAAAGACAAATGATACAATAAAGAAACAGTATCATCTATTAGTGATTGACAAATAAAAAGAAAATATATGTTGCCACATGGTTCATAAACAGAATCACAAAACACAGTATGTCTAAGTAACCTTCTCTGGCTGGTACTAGGAATAGTCATTTGTAATAAAAAAAGAAATGATGTTGTTGTTGTTGCTGTTTTTTTGTTTTTGTTTTTGTACAGAGCAATAGATTTTGAGCATTGAGTACTGTAGTTTCTATATTCCTTCTAGCATTTTTTTTTCAGATGTATAATTTTATTCAATCCTGCTTTGATATATATTATTGACAATAATTGTATATAATTTTAGCATAGATTTTGGGAGGGCAAGGTCTGTTTGGGGTTTATTTCATTTTAAAAAGAGTTTTTCCAACATATAACATTATATGATATTGCAATAGTAAATGTTAATATAAACTTCAATAATTAATAAAAGAATCATAAAATAAACTGAAAGAAGGAAAGTCTGCTGACAATAATAAGTCAGTTATCTAGGGTAATTAGGATAAAGACTGACTACACAGAAGTATGGATATATTGTACAAAATTCTATGATTAACAATTTAAATATCAAATGAAACTAAATGCAGGTAACTGTAAAAATGCACATAAAAGAAAAAAAAAAGCAGGTAAAAGAAAAGTTTCATACATTAAATGGAGAATCCAATAGTGGCCATTAACTATTTCAAAACAGGATCTCAAGATAATTTTTCTATGAAAAAGACATAGAAAAACTAATCCTCAAAGTCAATGAAATATTAAGAAATACTAGCATGGTTTAGAGAATAAAGGAGAAAACTTTGTTATCTCACAGTATGAATGCAGAGTTCATAGAAATTCTGAATTTTAAATAATATAGGCAATTCTGGTCTCTTACCTTTCAAGGAATGTAGTAGAACAACAAATTAAAATAATGAATTTATATATAACTTTATACAGAAAAAATGAGTAGCATGGAAAATACTGAAAAGAGATGAATATACCATACTATGCAACTGTGTTTAACCAGGACATTTCAATTGGGCCTTTCCCAGGTTATTACTGGATACAGTTGGATAAATATGTATTTGCAGTATATAAATTAATTTACTTAATTCACTATTTTCAATATTTACATGGTATAATCCATATTTACCATTCAGATTACTGACAGTAATTTTTTTTTTTTTCTTTAGACTATTAACAAAGAGTTAGCAGTTTGAAAAACAAAATCCTGGAATAAGTCAATCCATACAGTCACATAGAGAGTGGCAAGTAGCTGATGAGATAGGGTTAGGAAACTGCACCTAAATCTCTCATAATTCTGACCCCATCTCTTATATGTGATCTCTTACATGTTAAGGAAGCAAACTGAATACATTCTCATTCTATGGAATTGAATTTTAATGTATTTAAAATAAAGGGTATTGTAGTCTGGGCTTAGAAGTTCTACCTAAATTTTCTACAGAATATCGGTAAAGTGAGACTGAACTTTGGAGTTCAGAAAGAAAACAAACCAGTGATCACAAATACTGTTACGAAACTGGAATGGTGAATTTGGTATGAGCCATCTCGTACATAAAAAAGCACTTCTTAGGAAGTAAATACATATGCAGAGCCATCTGAAATAATCAGGTACCATTTTTGGTAAGAGGTAGGATTACAAAGAAACACCTAAATCCTGACCATTCTTAGTTTAATCATACAATAATTCACTTCTGTTTGAATAGAAGATGAGTGAATAACCTCAGGCAACTGGAATACTTATTCATGTCAATGGCCAATAAATCAGATGCCAGTTATGGTATTTTAAATATCAACATCATCAACCTCACCAATTCTTTCACTGGAAAAGGAAGGGTAGAAGAATTGATCACATTAAAAAAAAATTGCACAAGCCACTCTTGAGGACTGCTTGTTAAGGATTGCTTTTTTAGTAGATGGTGAAGCCGAAGCAAAGAAAACTGTTTAATCACCCTAGTGCTTAATTTTCAAGCAGATATAAAATAATACTGCAGCACAGAAAGACAAATTTTTGTTCTGAATTCTCTCATAACTAATTACAAATCTTACCAATTAGCATATCCATTACAGTGGGAGGAAAAAAATAATGAAAGGTTTAAGGAGCAATAAATACAGGAAGATGCAGTCAAGAGAAATTTCTCCTTGAGCAAAATACCTTTGTGCTTTCATCAGCACTGTTTCACTAGTCACGACACCCCAACACACACGAAGGCCTCCTTGAGTGACATTATGCATGTGATTCTCTGAACTTGTTTGTGCACCAAAATAAAATGTTCCTGCTGTGACATAACAGAGAGCAACAGGGTGAAACTCTATTAGCTTTTCTTGTTATGAAGTTACTTAAACCAAAATATATAACTAAAGTATTATTCAGCCTACAGATTAGGAGAGTTAGTGACAGCTAGCAGATCAAAGTAAGACAGAAAAACTCAGCATCTTGTTACAACAGATTAATCATTTCCTCACAGTTAAAAATCCTCTAACATAGCCAATACATACTGAAATGTAGAATTCTACATTCCGAGCTACTACACAATGAAAAAGTCACATTTCCAAAATAGCATTTAAATAATAGATTACAAATAAAGCAAATTAATATTAGTTATACATTCCCTTTTTATTGATGGTGTCTGAAAAGAAATGTGAAAGTAGAAAGGAACTGTTGCCTTAATGGTATTGGATCAAAAACATTTCCAGTGTAAAAGGGGATGATAAGAAAGCTAAACATAAGCATATACAGATTAACAAACAATGAAGGAGGCAGAACTAAACCTAGTCAGTCACATTAATAGTTGGGCTAGCCTGAAACTGCAGGAAAATCAAGGCTTTACAAGTGATAAGCATACAAATTTGAGGGTCCTGGATGATAGTGGGGTTTGATAGGACACAGCCAGGGAATGACTGCTGGAGGAGGGGACACATGATGGCTGTGCTTTCCTCTAATGGGGGGAGGGAAGATGTGGGGAAAGGAAGGGGGAGGAGTAAAAGGGGGGCGGTAACATCAAACAGGTTGAGCCAGAGAACAGGAGGCTTGGAGTCCAGGCAGAAGGTATCGGGTGAGCAGAAAGCCTATGCTAGCACTGTGGAAGTTCCCCAAGCATTAGGTGCTCTACAGACAAACATTTGAGTGTTGTGCATCTGACTACAACAAGCACTGCACAGGAGCGTCTCAAGGATCCATGAGGCAAGTAAGAAGGCCTGGGATCTGGGCAAGAGGCCATACATCATATGAATGCTTGTGAACTTAAGAGTGTCATTATGTGCCTGCACCAGTCACATTCCATCTCTGCTAGCTAAAGAAGAGAGTGAGAACCAAAGTCTGTGGTAATCAGTTTATCTGGCCATGTCAGCACCCTTCATGCATCCCTGAGTGTCTCTCATCCCAACACAAGAATGTTAGGCACCTGGCTGCCCAGGCTGGGCCTCAGTGGGCAGGAGTAGTACTGCTGCCAGCTGTGGCAGGATGAGGCCACACCAAGGAGCTGTTAATACTTCTATTTAACCTTTAACTATTGTGATGTATTTCCTGAAATCAGTCCATCCTTCTGCTAATATTTTTCAGAATTTCTTCTCTTTCTTTTTTCTTCCTAATACTCTCCTATGCTGTCATGTCATCCATAAAGCCTCATGAAGCATCTGACTCTGCTGACCTGCAACCTAAAATAAGAAAGCGAGTCTTCATTAAATTTGTATTTCAAGATCATGCTGATGGTCAAGCAATTCCTCATGAGATCCATTTCCTACAAGAGTAAATACCTGGTCAATGTGTTCATATTACAAGCAGAGTGTTGGTAGTGTTGGAAACAAAGAAATGACACAATTTAAAATATACTGAGACTACTGTGTCACTCTTAAAAAAAAAAAAAAAGGCATAGGGCTGTGAGCAACAATAGCTTTTGTTCCATAAGTAACTTAGAAAAGAATTAAAGCAAAGTGAACACCAGAAAAGGCCCATAAAGCAGCTGAGGATGATTTGTCCCTTCTCAGCAACCAGTGTCATAAGAGTGCAATTAAATTTCATGCTACTGTGAGAGCACTGCATTAAGTGTACATACACTTTATCCGAAAGAAGCTTTGAAGTCTCTTATTCTGCTGAAATTGATTTACCAATGTGGACTTCTGAAATCCTCAAATTATACTTCCATTGCTCTGAAAGTAATGCCTTCTATTTATTTCCATAGAAACTACAAAAGTTACAAAGAATACAATAGCACAGTTTAAGAGAGCAAATCCTCAACTACAAAACATTATTTTTCAACTTAATCACCACCATCAGCCATGCATTTTAGCCAGTGATGAGCAAGAGCCTGCATGCCACACTCATCAAAACCTGCAATGGTAGAGGTTAACCATTGGTTCACAGTTGTTAAGACAGCATTGTTGCTCAGAAAATGTTACTCACACAATATATCTTTCATTGGTCCAAACAGATGGAAATCAGAAGTTGGCAAATCCAGACTATGCAGCAAGTGTGGTAGGGCAGTCCAGCCAAGATTGGAATATGCTTCACAGTCTTCAGACTGCTACCTTCAGCCTTGTATTTGTTCGATATGTCTTAATAACCTTGCACATGGTGTTCTTTCTCTTTCTGTGTGAGCATATATGAGATCTTGCTGGGCAAACTCTGTGATATTCCAATATTGTTTCCAATGCATTGAAGCCAATATAATACTCCATACACAGGCAAATTATGAATGGGGAACTTTTTACATGGATGATTTTTACATGGATGAACTGACCAATACACTATTTTGTGATATAACAGCTGTGCATGGCCATTTCATGGCCATTTGGAACATGGCTTGTTTTTCATGTTGCTGTTACCACTGCTGAAATGCACTACCCACCATTTCATTCCGCTCACATCCACTTCTTGTTCTCCATAAGAATTCAGCAAGCATCAGTTTGTCAGACTGCCCTTCTGCTTTCATCCATCACACACCAAGAAAATGAAGTTGTTGGGAAGGTTCAACCTCTACTGCTATGTCACCAATATCTGTCTCTAATGATGTAGGCCACCAATATAAAATAAAGGCATTACTTTCAGAGCTTACATTGTTACTCTCTTTTCACAGTTAATTTTTGCACAGCTTATCAACTTCAAATTGTTTTGCAGCTATAAATATATTTTGCTTTTATCTGCTTTTCTCTGTCTGTTGTACACTATGAAATATTCTTTAAGTACCCTTCTGCTGTACGGGATGTCCACATGGTGCAGATACCTGCAATCTCCCATGTCACCCAGTCCACATTTTGCTAACCAAACTTACTAGAAATGTTTCCATTTAGGTCTGCTTGTTTACAAGCATCTGCTGAACTGTTATGAACTGCAAATATTTCCCAATTCGTGCTGTGCAGCTTAAGTAGTCAGCAACATTTAAAGATGTACACTCAGTTAAGATCATATTTTCTAATTAAATTCTCAAAAATAAAACAAAATGTGCCATTGGATAGCTGAGATACCAGATCAAAATATGAACAGAATAATCTTCAGGCTGACAAGAGCTACTTCTCCTCCATAACCAAACAAAACAAAAATATTTTTAAATTTTAAACTATTAATTTTATATTCAAGGCAAATGAAATATTTTATATTATTTTCCATTGTAAATTAAGTTTTGAGAAGCTATATCTTGTAATTCTGATGATGAAGAAAAGGAACACAGCAACCTGACAAGCATCGTTTGCTAAGTACATTTGAAAAACAGCCCAAATGACGTCTTATTTTTTTGTTTGATATCAGCCTGAAACTGCATTTTTGGTATGTAAGTTAATCAACTAAAATGTTTTCTCCTATCCTATCTGCAACCCTTGCAATCATAATGTTTTCATAAACTACAGATATCGAAGGAAACAGAACGAAGCTTTAAACTAGGCTCAAGGCTGAAAAAAGATGAGATTTGTGAGTATTAAGGTACCTATAAATTTATTACATAATTCTGCTGTTATTAGCTTTGCTAAAGTAAATTTGATTGTAACATTTGCTTATTTGTGGTCAGATTTAGTTAACTGACAACACTGAACAACATCAGTTAAAAAAATGGCATACTGGACCAAGTCAAGCAAAAGGGCACAAAGATATTTAAGGGATTGGAACACCTGATGTATAAGAAGAGGCTGACAGTTATGGGACCATTCAGCCTGGAGAAAGCACACAGGGATCCTGTCAATATCTATGAATATATGACATGGTGGATGTAAGGGGTAAAGATGTTGAAGTAAGATTCTTCTGACTGGTGTCAAGCAGAAGGGCAACAAACTATGGGCATGTACTGAAATACTGGAAATTCCATTTATACCTAAGAAAACACTTCTTTTCAGTGAGGGGGATCAAATATTCAAATAAATTTTCTAGAGAGTGTGGAGTCTGAGTTGTTGAAGGTATGCAAAGCTCAGTTGATCATGGTCCTGGGCAACCTGTTCTCTTTGAACCTGTTGAAGTAGGAAGGGCATTCTCCTGAGAACCCCTCCACAATTCTGTGATTCTGTGAAAAATAGTATATGAAGAGACAATATCACAGGTCACCTCCAACCAGAACGAAATGAGCTTCAGAGATGATGAAATGAAAATAAAGATTACTCTCTCGATAAGGAATCCAGACTTAATAGCAATGATTGCTGTAAGATTAAGACAAATGTAGAGTTTCAGGCAAACAAGTAGCCATATTGACTGAAACAGTGGGAAAGAAAGAAAAACAACAACAAAAAAGGAAACAGCATAAAAAACAAAAAGTGATAGTGCTATTTTCATTTTAGATTTTAATACCTCTATATGACCTGTGTTTGTATGAAAGTATCCCAATCAGTATTGCAATGTACAGTAAACTAGGGAGTCTGTAAACAGATATCTTCTTATGCTGACACTAAATTTATATAGAATTAAAAAGAAAGCATGCAAGAATATGTACACATTTTAAGAGGAGAGGTTTTTAATCGGATCCTGAGAATATTATGGAGAAGACTAGAGCTGTTTGAGAATGCAGATTAAAAGACATGCAACATGCATGAAGAAAAACTTCTGTTCATGTCTTTGAATCTAGAACAGTGGAACTAGGAAGGATATGATGACAGCAAATTGAAAACAGAAAAGGCTTATAAGACTACAAAAGAGAATGAAATTATTGGCAACCTCTGCATAGAGAGTACATAATTTAACAGAGAAACTCCTGATCACTATCAAAACTGAAGTCAGAAATCCCAGAATCCCAGATAAAACCTCTCTCTGGATTGCTGTCTAGGAGAAGCATGCAATGCTCTAGTTTATCAGCAGACCAGAACTGGCTAGCAGAAGTAATGTTGCAATGTTAGCCTCTATCAAGCATACAAAAAAAAATTGAGACAACAGCTGTTAATATACTATTGGAAATCCAAGTTGTTTTCCCCCCCCCCCCCCCCCCCCCACATTAGAAAAGGTAGCAGAGCCTAGCAGGAGAACTTTTTTTCTTCTCTGAGGAGTAAAGAATGAGAATGTACTTATTTTACAAGAGAAAGACAGGAATTCACTGTTAATTTAAAAAAATAATAATAATAAATGTTGAAGTATCACAAAGTTGCTACAAGTCACGCTGTACATATCTATTCCCTTTATATTTTGAAAGTACTGAAAGGCAATGATTTTTTCAACAGGAAGAAAAAATAAAGATCACTTCACTGAATTCTCAGCATGCTTGAATTCAAAATATTCAATATAAGGAAGAAAAATAAAAACCAACACAAACAAAAGCAAAAACCCGAGAAACTGCAAATGCTTTTAGTCACAGTGCAAATTCTTTATCATTTATTCATAAAAATGGCAATAATCTTAAATTCGGATTTATAATATTTACATCTATAGCTGTAACAGTTCTAAAGAGTGCTACAAAGAAAAAAAAACAAAAAATAAATCCTTATATCTGATTGCAGTTTGCTTGATTCTGTGTCATTGTGCAAGTGTTCTTTTCAGTGAATTATTTTTAATGCAAAAAAATCTGTTATTTAGTTTGTCTCAGAAAAATTAATCATGTGGATTTCAGAATTATTACTTAGAAATATCACACCTAAGAACAAATCATAAAACATAAGTTTCTTATTCTAAGCAGATACAGAACATTTCTAGGATTTCTATTAAATGATAATAATTAGGATTTCCAACTTGCAAACAATCATTATCTACATTATTGACATTTCTCAAAATGGAGCATCATACTGTGAGAATCTTGCATTCTGCCTGATGAAGTGACAGTAACCAGTAGGAGGCTTCCAAAACAGCAGTTAGTGCTGCATACAATGTTCATTAAAATGTAATAATTACAGCCTTTATTTTTTATTAATACTTGGGTGCAATTCAGCTTCATTTTCTCCCTATATGTTTCTTCCACATTTGATAAAATAACTTTGTATCATAACTGAGATCACAATTAGTCAAGATTTACTTATAAACATTTAAAAGTCACAATTCTGAAAAGTTCTTCTGCACTTTTAATCTGGAAAGGTCATTGTTCTCAGAATCAAGGTTCTGAAACATGATGTGCACCAAACTCAAGATGATCAAAGCATCTTCAAAACAAAGCAAGACTCCAAGAGTGATCTTAAGGTACTTTTCTACTTACAATAAAACATTCTGTGAATAATCTGGCTCCTATATATTAATCTGTTCTACCTTTACAGAAAGGAACAAACAAAAAAAACCCTTCCAATTACACCTAATGGTTTTTTATAGTGCTCTCATCATTGAAATATGGGATCAGTGGAACTTGAAAATATGCAGACAAAATTTTGAATATATGAATATTAATTACATGCAAGTGGACAAAGGTTGGTAGAAATCCATCCTATGCATCTTGAAGAATCATATGCTGCACTGAAATCCTACAGATTTTGAAATATTTATAACAAACAGAACTCCTGTTGAGGAAAGAAAAAAAAAAGAACAATCAGGAAGACTATCCTTCCTTGAATGTGTTTACCAGATTTAAAAAACGAAAAAGACTGCTGACATATTTAGTAAACTGAATTCCACATTAAGCATTCTTATCATAAAATAGTGCCAGTTTGCTTTTTACACACAAGATTTAACTGTCAGATGATGAATTTCATTTAGTTCCTTTTCAACACACAGACTGCCATTAACTCCTAATTTACATCTGATCAAACGTCTTTAAAAGTATGAAGTGAAGGAGTCCTTTGTATAACTGTAATGATCAGAACAACAAATTTGCAGACATCTTTATTACTGAGCTTCACAGAGTTTTTTTTTGTTACACATCTGAATCTGAAAAATAACTTTTTGAAAGTAAAATTTGAAACACAACACAAAGATATTGACTTTGGTAAATTTGGTAGCAAGTAGTTCCTTAAACCACCTTATTGTTTTGCAATTAATATTCATGGAAAATGGAAAAAAATAAAAAATTTCAAGGATTTACTTGTAGAGTCACAAAATGTCTTAAACTGCAAGGGAGCTTAGTCATCTAGTTCCAATGCCCTTGCTATGGACAGAGTTGCTATCCACTGGAACAGTCTGTGCAGAATTCTATCCAGCCTGGTCTTATATATGAAATTTGCAATCATTTAAGTTTGGGTAAGGTGTGAGAAGGATTATGAACAAGCTAAAATTTACATTTAAAGAGACGCTGAGAAAGACTTTTTTCCTTGGAAAAAAAAAGATGAATAAAATTAAGCTTGGCAGTTACATAAGCTGCTGAACAGTGAAGAGAAGACAGATATGAAACGTCTGTCCTTGCCTCCCACTTCATGGAAAAAAATGTGTTTGGTTCAAATTCATAAAAATGTACTTGTTGGATGTTTTTTTGCTTGTTCTTTTTGTAAACTTTTTTTTTTTCTAAAATTTTGCATATTTACTCATATATTTGCTCTGCTTTAATTACTACAAATAATTCATAGACAACGATTCCGTATCTATATATCTGAATAAGCTATATCTAGTTGATATTCTGTGCTGTAGTTGTCATCTACATACTTTCCAGAAAGCAGGAGTAAATTCGATTATTTTTTTTTAATTAAATATTCTGCTCAGTATTTCTGTAACATCACTGAAATTCAGAACATCTTCTATTTGAAGTCATGATCGACTTCAAATGGTGAATAAATCAGGTAAATCATTAACACTTGATACCTGTTCTAACTTGCACACATTACCTAGCTGGATGAACCATTTAACTGTGATTAAAAAAACACCAACACAATACTGAATGATAGTTATGCTACTTCTCTATTTACCATATATTTTGTTTTCTGTCACTGGATCATCTCATATGCAGATGTCATAATGCCAGAATGTCCAATGTCATCAAAAACAGCTAAGATTAGAAGAAAAATCTACTTCTATTATGGAGTAAATGTATTATGCATGGAATTTATCAGACAGTTTTAATTAACAAAATCTCCATATATGATCAATCCTTAAATGATCAATCCTTAAAATTATCTGATATACTCAAACTGATTTGAACACAATCTAGTGTTGCTTTTAATATACTTTGTATTTACATTCTTTCTTTTAGGTTTGGTAGTATATTACCTTAACATTCATCTTTGTTAATCATTTTTATTTCAATATCAGATTTTGATGATTTTCAGTGGTTAAATTACTTGCTCTTTCCCTATAGCATTTATGGCAAATGTTAACTTGGGCCATGTATTACAAATAATAAAATTATTAAACCATTGAAATAATGAAAACAGTTCACTTAGAATTATTCTATGTAGCATAAAATCGAGTGCTAACACCTAAGAAAACAACTTTGAGGAGTCTTTGTTTTAAGCAATAAAATTAGATAAAATAATTAATATTTAACAGAAATAATTAATTCTTAACAGAAAAAAATAACTCTGGGAAAATAGGGAAAATAATACAAAAGAGTCAAGGGAATCATAAGAAGGATTAGTACACAGAGACCTGAGTAAATGTGGGGCTTGTAATTTTCCTAGATCAAGTTTTCAGAACATTGTACTCTTCATCTTATCCATGCTATGGACAGACACTTAGGCTTTGTTTGCTAGGTAAAAATGTTAGTGTCCTGTGCAAGTTCTCAATCTTCTGACTTTGTCAAGCCAAAAACTTCCTGGTCACTGTTCTCTGGAACAATTGATCTGATGGTAATAAGTGGTCCAAATTAATGAATATACAGTTTTGATACTTGATTGCTTCTGCCCCAAGTAAGTTTTGTTCTAATGGTACATTTTTACCTCCGGTGATCAGCTAGATTGATATTCCAAGATATTAATCAGTTTTCCCTACAACTGTAGCCATC
Source organism: Phasianus colchicus (assembly GCF_987193195.1). Classification (NCBI taxonomy): domain Eukaryota; kingdom Metazoa; phylum Chordata; class Aves; order Galliformes; family Phasianidae; genus Phasianus; species Phasianus colchicus. The sequence goes on along the minus strand of NC_143438.1, from coordinate 21,060,049 downwards.
CATAACAGAAACTTGAACCTTATGTAGGTATCTTATTTAAGTACAGCTTCAGTCAATAAAAGTCTGTCTTTGGAATCATAATTTGTATTACACATTACAGTTATTCACTGTGTAGAGCCTTTCAAATGATGCAGTGTTATGAACCTTCAAGTTCACATTAGCATTGTGTTCAAAATTCAAAAACTTTTCAATCGAAATGAAGACAACTCAAATCCTGGTGTTTACAGTACTTCCCCTAGATATACAGCACTAATAGTCAGCCTCACTGCCAAAGTAACAAGATGACACATTTCCGTAGTGTGTCTCATTGCTCCACAGATGAGGGATTATTTTGATGCTGCAATGCCAAGCTGGAACCAACAATATCTTGCTAATAAATTTGCACAGACACTTGCCTCCTTTAATGTGTTTCTTCTGTATGACTGACTGGATGCCTAAGGTATCCTACTGCTAAGCATAATTCATGGATAAACTTAGTTGAGTGAACACATAAAATAGAGTTCTCAAGTTTCAAACTTCCTACAGTATAAAGTGATACAATGTTACTGGGATTCTGTCATATCTTGTAACCAAGGAAGTTACAGTCTCAGTTCACATCTACAGGATGTAGATAGGCCATTCCTGGGCCGACAAAAGTAACAGCAACTACAAATCCCCCTTATGAAGTACAGCCATCATTATAGGTTACAGTGGGACAGTTACTACAACAAAGCTCCTGAAAAAAGCGAGTCTTGCAAACAGAGTGCTAGAAAAGGACAAGTTAATATTTAAGAAGAAAACAAGACAACATATGGTAAAATTTCCCCGGGGAATGATTTTGCTGTTAGATAAATCAAATTTTGCCACCATATACATTCTGTTACTTCTACTACCCGCTAACCAAGCATCCTATTTTAAACTTGTTTAATTACAAAGATCTTCATAGAGAAATATAGGTCTAACAGACGAAAATGCTGAATCCGGAAATTTCTTGTAAAGAGATGGTTACAAATAACACAAACATCTACTGGAAGACCAGAATAATTCAAATATAAAAATAAAAACCACTTCCCTATTTTATCACAGAACTACAGAACAACTGAGGTGGGAAGGGACTGGTGGAGGTCCCTTGTTCTACTCCCTGCTCAAGAAAGTACACCCAGAGCAAGCTGTCCAGGGCCACATCCAGGTCACCTTAGAAGATCTCCAAGGAGGAGATTCTATAGCCTCTCCAGCAACTTGTGTCATTGCACCATCACAGCAAAGATACCTGTGTTCAGACAGAACCTCCTGCGAATAGGAAGATAATATGCGATGTTTGCTTAGACTGACTTGAATTACTGAATTGCTCCAAAACTGAAAGAGGCAGCAGAAGTTAAATTAACTTATGAATACCGATACAACAGATAATTCTCCCCAGGATGTACAAGCATGATGACCAAAGTAAATGATAACATATGCTTATGCTGTTTACAAGAGCTTCACTGTAAATCTCTACAATCAGAGTTTAACTATTCACAATCCAAAGTTTACTAAACATTTAATTTAAAAAAAAGAAGTGTTTTCTTTCCTTTTTTTTTTTTTTTTCCAGTAGAATTCACAAACCAAATTCATACTATTCCAGTTGCAGCTTCATCAGATTGTATGAGTTCATACTAAAATAATTTGTAATGGCTCCCTTGTCATATGAACAGCTGAAAACTGATGACTAACAATAGCACCAAGGAAAATTCAGAAGCATGAGGATTGTTTTAGAAGTCACCAAGCTTCTCTTCTGTGATTAACAGAACAATGCAGAATGAGCCACTCCATCTCAGGAAGGATTTTCCTTTCTTATTGTCATTTATTATACAGCCACAGTTGCTCTTTGAGATTTGCTTAATTTTAATAATGAAAATATTTACAAACCTTTTAAAGATCATTCTTTCAGTGCTTTGTCCCCACAGATGCAACAGAACAAGACATAATTTTAACCATAAAGACTGAGTTACTTGGTTCTTCTAGCTCTAGGAGAAATACACCCTCTGGAAGAAAAGTAAGCTTGATCCCTTGTACTTTTAATTTATTTATTATAACTAAAGTTAGAAGTGTAGATGAAGGTACTTGATAGATGAAGAACTTTAGCAGCGAGAATTTTCCCACTGAGTCCACCAAGAAGGCTACACTAAAGTTAGTAACATGAGTAAACATGAAATCTGTTACTTGCTAAAGAGTCAATAAACCTGCATGATGAATGCTATCTACTAAAATATTCACATTGGCAAGAAGGCAGTCTACTTAATGTCATCATGACTGAATTTCATAGGATAATTTACATGTTTCAAGGACACCCATTCCATATCCAATAATCCTGATTAGGAGAACTAAATTTATTTGAAACTCCAGTACAAAAGAAGTCCCAACCTATTAATTACAGCAAAAATGACCTTGGTATTACAGATACATTCACTGTACTCTTTGACATTCATATAAATCTTGCTGCAGTGTGAATCATGTACCGCATTACTCTGAAGTGTAGCCATAAATCTATACCTGTTTACATATTAATTCATATTCTAGATGAAACAAAGCGCTTATTACTTCCAACATCACTATGCATAAACACACTCAGACAAAAATGTATTAATGGTGGACTACATCCAGTCTGAGAGAAGCAACTAGGAAGAAACAATAGATTGCCAGAAATCATGTTGACTGCTGTACAGAATCCAGAGGTAATTTTATTGTGGTCAAAACTTAAACCTTATGAAGACAAAATGTTTCCCTATTGTTGCCACGCCTACTACACCCTATAAATCCATTCAATCACCAAGAAAAGTTGCAAGATGATTCTATGAGAAAAATTACAACAACCACAAAAACAAACAAAACAATGTTCCAACAATATAACTGTACTGTATTGAAATGCTGTCAGTCCTACCTGAATTCTTCAGAAAAGAAAGGGAGAAACAGAGAAAAAAAATGAAGACAGACAAGACCAAGATATACTCATATTAGGAGAGCTAAGATGTAAAAGTTAAAAGAAAGCTATGACCCTACACAAACAAATCAGAGAGCACAATGGCATTGCAACACTTTTGATACAAAAAGTGATTTACACATGAAGGAAGATTAGTATAATTTAAGTAATTACTTTATACATTGGGGGAGAGTATTTTAATTAAAATAATTATTTTAAGATGGCATTTGATGACATTTGCAATAAATGCTTCAGAGAACTTTAGCGGCATCAACAAATACAATAGAAATCTGTGTAAAATAAATAAAATAAGCAAAAGGTATGCCTCATACACACATGGCTGAATTATTTCTTTATTTCTACTTATAATAGGAAACTCTTTATAGGAAATTCCGAAGCTTAAATCAACATCAGAATTTTACCGATTTTATTAAGCTCTACTATGAGATTATTGTATTTCTAGCAATTCATTCTTATGGCTCAGGTTTTCTTTCTGCATTATACACAAAATATACTAAAATAAAAATAATCATCTTTGCTTTTCTCTTCTTGCTATGCTTGCAAGGCTTGTAAAATAAAAGCCTGGCAACTGCTAGAAAATTTTATTCTTTGCCTGAGAGTAAATTATAGCCTCCTTCAGCTGCTGAGCTTCCTTGTTCCTGCAGTGTGGATGATGATTCTCAATTTGCTATTACAATATACAGTGTGGGAAAACATTCAGAGAAATCTAAGGAAATGCAATTTCTTTTTCAACAAACTTTATAGCATTTGTTAGTGTGGCTAAAAACAGACAAATGTGATTTTGTCAGTGCTGAAAAGACTGAAGTAGGATGTCTATGAGGTGCCAACAATAAGAAAAATTCCAGTTTACAATAAACATGCATGAAGAGATATGCTGATACTCTAGACTCCTTCATGAATGCACTTATACATGCTATTGGAAGAACAGTACATTCATTGGCTAATAACAGGAACTTTATTCTTTCCTGACAACAGCCAGAAAACAGTATCACACATTCGTTCTCAGAAGCATCCCTAGAAATACAATACAGCAGCAAGATCAGGTTATTTTCCATGACGTTGTCATTGGTGTGTAGAATATAGAAGTGAAAGCTTTAGTCTTAATTTTTTCATTACATTATGATGCATTGCAGCATCTGAAATGACGGATTACCTAAAGCAGAACTCCTGAACTACATCACAATTGATGTTAAATGATTAAAGAAAGTGATGTAACTTAAGATTTTTTCCATCTTTACTCAGTATCATCTTACATCTAGGGAACTGCCTTCTGAATTCAGCCAATCTCCTAGTTTTCTAGAGCATAGTAACAAAAACAAAACAAAAAACAGTTTGATTCTAATGTTTTTACCAGTGGAATATTTGCTGTTGGATGACAGGTGTTTCAGTACTCCAAAATAAAACCAGTTTGTGGACTTGATGGGGTTTTCAAATAAAGTCTCTCTCACTTTACCTTTGTCTATACAATAAAATTCTCCTCACAATACAAATCAAACCTTTCTGAAGTTGCAGTATTGAATAGTTTAAAATACAAGGATATTACTTCTACATGTATTTAAAAGAAATATTTGTGCTGAAGTACCACAGCCAGCTTCCATTATTTAAACTGCTTTTTTTCCATCTTCTATTTAATTACTATTTCATTTTTCCAGTATTGCAAAATAGATTTAATATTTTTATTTATTTCAAATTATACATTCATGTGTAGCTGGTAAGAAAAATGTGATTCAAGACCAAGAACTAGAACAGATTCTCCTGAAACTGATTGCTAATTTAAATGACATACACAACAGCATTTTGCAATGAATCAGAATGATTAAAATCTCTCCTGTAAGAACCAAAAGAACAAAATCACACAAAGGAAAAAAAAGTGATTTTCTATGTGAGCAAGTAACAAAATGATACAGAAAACCACAGTAAAATCTGACCATAGAACAGGTGATGAATAGAATAAACTCAATAAAAATATGGGGAACCAATAAACCTTACTTTCATTTAGTACCTATGACAATTTAGGCAATGAATCACAGCAACATAATTACAATTAAATAAGAAGAGGAAAAAAGGAGTCTTCTCTTCCTGAAACAATGTTATGATATGCTAAGATCCTTAAGGTGATAAAAGTACACTTTGAGGGAAGACTGAATCATGTGATTCTAGGTAGAGTACTAGAATGATTTGAAGGGAATCTGTTCTTCAACTATTATCTGCTGACACATCCACTTAATAACCTAAACTTCATTTTGCCTTTCAATACAGTTCCTACTTTGTTGCATTTTATATTTGAAGAACAACTAAATTCTCAGAGTGTTGAGGGTGAAATCATTACCAGTATTAATACTATTACAGCTGATATAAATCGCTATTCTGCTCCTGGGAATCAAAACAGGATCTTGGCCATCTTGGAGTACTTACTTAATGCTTCCACTCTGCTCTGTGCTTTACGAAAAAACTACATCCATGCAAATGGAAATCAAAAAGCTATAATCCTCATTTAGTATAATTTTGCTCTACTTTGCTTTGGTATAGATGACCAAAAAAAAAAAAAAAGAACAACAAAGTAATACAAATCTAAGGCTTACTTGACTTCCTTTAAAATTGTTGTTGCATTTGGCTGCTAGAAAAAAATAGAAACATGCAGAAGCATTCCATGTAGAGCAAGGACTACTTGTCTTACACACATACACAGTCACAGCCTTACAACTATATGTTACCTTCAAAAAATATCTGTGCAAAGAAAGAATTTGGATTATGAAGGTAAGCGGACACTTACAGAATGTCCAACATGACTCAGGAGTTTGGTAAGGAGATTTTCACAATGGGTTGTATTTATGAACTTGAGTGTCTTCCTGAGCAAATCCCATTCTTTTTAAAAACAACTAGAGTGAGGTAGCTTCTGTAAATAAAGAGAGTATCAATTTAACAAAACATTTTTTTGTACTTAGGTCCATTTGTTCTGTGCTACATAATTAAAACTCCAACAAAAGTTCAATTGTGCTTTCCACTCGAAATCCGAACCGTATGGCACATTTGACACCTGTTGTAATTACTGTCCACATAGTAAAGGCAGATTATTTCTTCAGATTTGCAGCCAGCACTTTAACACTGGTTGGCGCCAATTTACTTTATAAATACATAGTATCTTTAATATGTATATAAATGTAAACAAACATTAAGAATATTTTTGGTCCTTTTTTGTTTGGTCTTTTTGGAACATTTGAATATGGTAAGCCTGTATCAAATTAAGTGCCACAAAGTATGATCTCTCAAAATTATTTTCAACAATTAACATAAATAGATGCAATTCAGGAGTACATTGAGAGATCATAGAATCGTAGAACATCACAAGTTGGAAGAGGTGCATAGGGATCATTTGATTCAACTGCTGGCTCCACACAGGACACCCAAAATCATACCCTGTATTTGAGAGCATTGTCCAGACACCTCTTGAACTCTGGCAAACTTGGTGCCATGACCACTGCCCTAGGGAGCCTGATCCAGTGCCTGAAAACTCTTGATGAATAACTTTTTCCTAATACCCAGCTTGACCCTCCTCCGATGTAGCTCTATGCCACTTCTTGTGTCCTGAGACTGTTAGCAGAGAGAAATTTTACCATATACTCTACAGATGTAACTTCTCTTTATATAAATTTATGTCAGAAATAGGAACCGACTAAAACATAAAGTGTTTCATTAGTTTTAAATAATGAGTTAAATAGAAAACTTGCTCATAATAACAATTAAAAATATTAAAATATTTTAAATCACAGTCAAATCAATTAACCATAACCATCAGATCAGTTTTCACAGAAAACATAGAAGCCACCTATTTTCATATCAAAATTCAATAAGTCAGTGATTTGTAAAGTCAGTGAAAATGAGACAGTGTGTCTTAGTTCCACCCATCTAGAATGAATTCTGCCCATGTCCCAAGAGTCTCAACCCTGGAGCAACAGTTGTACCTCATACCAGCTGATGAAATCTCAGTCTCTGTCTGAAATTGTTAAATGCTGCTTAGAACGCAAAAACTTACCTTGTCAGAGAATGGAAGAGTATAATGAAATGCATACTGACTTATCCTCAAAAGTAATAAAATGAAGATCACCTTTCATCATGAGAATAAAGAAATCCACACCAAACTTCATTCCCAGTTTATAAGGGGAAAGTAGAAACAAAATGGACAGAAAATAAAAATACTACACATGAATAGTTTTGTATCTTATTTTGTATCTTATTCACCTACTTCTTTTTTGCTCTAACTGCTGTAATTTCTCTATGTGAATTACAGTTCACATAGCACCCATATGAGTTTTCAGGGCAAACAATAAGGACTGACTTGTTTAATCCAGATTTCATATATGCTTTGCAAAAATTTGCACACACACACAGAAAGTGCAGGAAAAGAATATTCTTCTCTTAAATATGCATTCTGTCAGTAACATTCAATTTCTATTCTCACACAAACTAATAAAAATAAATAATACCACAGAAATATGCCTGCTGGTCTCTTACTGAAAAGATCCTGCAGTTATCATCCTCTCATAAGCACACAGATTCCTAATAATCCACTTCTAACAACTGTTTAAAAACACAGGATTTTTCACAATCGTGTAGGAATACAGGTTTTTTGTTGTTGTTCTGGTTTTTTGTATCTAAAAACAGAAGGAATGTTAAATAATCAAAGCCAAAATTCTTCTGAAATGGATCACTCTCCCACTCTCAGCACAAATTACAAATTAATATTCATTCTGTGTGTATTTCCCAGCACATCCTCTGCACAGTGTTCAAACAGCTTTTAATGAATCCTACACTCTATACTTATTCACTGTAGTTTTCTTTTTATTTCCATAAAAGCCTATATAAGGTGTGTTAGGGTGAGATAAGTTACTTTCAGAAAAGTAATTTCAATTATTACTAGCAGTCTGTTCCAATGCTGCTCTATAGGCTTCAAAGAGAACTTGTAAGAGCAAAGACAATGTTTTTCCCACTGTCAGCAACTGTAGTTGTGCAGGAATTAGCTGATATGAACCACCATAGAGAAGAAAATAGCATTTATATGGAGAGCGCAAAAGAAATGAGATGCTGTTACCTAAATTAGTTGAATTAAATTTTCACTGGCCTCACTGAATATTAATCACCCACATAATTTGTCTTCATATTGTAGCCAAAAGCTTCTCCAGTTATCAGAACATGCTGACCTGATATTCCTTTTATAACCTGAACTTGAATCAAGCCATTTAATTCTAAACATGTGATTCATTTTGGAGAAAAAAAAAAAAATATATATATATATATATATATATATATATATATATATATTCATCAACAGTGAAAGAATACGTGGTATTTATCAGAGTAATTTACTATCTGAACAACTCCTTCATATCAGATTGCTATAGGGAAATATCCAGACATATATTTCTCAGCTTGTTTCTTAAGAAAGTGGTAGATCTCCATAGACCGTAAACATAACAGATGCTATATATCACTCCTGCAGAAAAGACAATATTAGAAAAAACAGAAGTGCTCCAAATGCTGACCTGAAACTCTATTCTGTTGAGACTACTTACTTTTTAACATACTGAAAAGGGTTTAGCTGGGTATATTTATTCAAAGTTGAAATACGTTTCTACTGGAAACTTTTCTTTATAAACTCCTTTACTGAATATATTTTGCAAAATAGACCTCTAAGCTTTGGAATGGCCCTTGCAGTGTACATAAGGCAACAGAAAAGAAAAAGTCATCTGCCTATATCACTTTAAAGGAATCTAGTTCTCCTTTCCAGGAAAAAATAATTGTCTCCTGTCGATCATAGAATGACAGAATCCTTAGAGTTGCAAAGGACCTCTAAAGGCCATCTAGATCAACTCCCTTGCAATGAACATACACAGCTAGATCAGGTTGCCCAGGGCTTGATCTGGCCTTGCTTTGAAATTCTTCAGGGTTGAGGACTCAAACATATCTCTAGACAACTCATTCCAATGCCTCACCACCCTTATCATAAAAGACTTCTTCCTTATATCCAACCTAAATCTACATTCTTTGATTTTGAAGCCTTTCCCTTTTTTCTATCACTGCAGATCTTGCTGAAGAGTCTGTCCCCTTCTTTCCTATAGTTCCCCTTTAAATATTGAAAGGCTGCTATCAGGTCACTTCAGAGCCTTCTCTTCTCCAGGCTAAACAGACTCAGCTCTTTCAGCCTATCATCCTAGGAGAGGTGTTCCATCCCTTGATTCATTTTTGTGGTCATCCTCTGGATGCACCCCAACAGGCCCATGTCTCTCCCATACTGAGGATTCCACATCTGCATGCAGTTCTCCAGGTGAGGTCTCATCAGAGCAGAGTAGAGAGGTAGGATCACCTCCCTCAACTTGCTGACCAAGCTTCTTTTGATGCAGCCCAGGATATCGTTAGCTTTCAGGGCTGCGAGGGCACATTGCTAGCTCATGTTCAGCTTCCCACCCACCAGTATTCCCAGTTTTTGGCAGGGCTGCACTCAATCCTTTCATCTCCTAGCTTATATTGATAATGGGAGTTGCATTGACTTAAGTACAAGACCTTGCACTTGGATTTGTTAAACCTCATCTGGGCCCATCACTTGAGCCTGTCTAGATCCTTCTGAATGGCATGTCATCCCTCTGATGTATTGACCACACCCCACAGCTTGGTGTCATCAGCAAACTTGGTGAGGGTGCATTTGACCCCACTGTCAGTGTAATTGATTAGATATTAAAGAGTATCAGTCCCAGCACTGACTCCATGGGGACACCACTTGCCACTATTCTCCATCCAAATATTGAGCACTCTCTGGACTTCATCCTGCAGCCAGTTCTTTGTCCATTGAACAGTCCACCTCTCAAATCTCTCTCTCCAATTTGGAGATAAGTATGTTGTAGGGTACCATGTCAAATACCATACTACTGAAGTCCAGATAGATCGCTCTTCCCTTGTTCACTGATGCTGTAACACTATCGTAGAAGGCCAGCAGGTTGGTCCAGCAGAATCTGCCCTTGATGAAGCCATGCTGGTTCTCCTTTGTCACCTCCCTGTCTTCAGTGTGCATCAACATAGTTTCCAGGAGGATCTTCTTCATGATCTTTCCTGGCACAGGTGTGAAGCTGACAGGTCAGTAATTCCTGGGATAATCTTTTTTACCCTTCTAAACAATGGGTATGATGTTGCCTTTATTTCCAGTCTCCAGGGACTTCAACATTACATTTAGATGATGATATTCATGCTTTAATAACCTTTAATCGTAAATTAGTCAAACAAATCTTAGCACACCATGTTTCTTTGAAGGTCCTACACACTGAATGATACATGCTCATTGCTAGACTTACGTCTCTTCATTTCTATTCGCATAAAATAACGTGCCACTTCCTAATCTATCTCTGTTATGCTCCTGTGACACAAATCTAATTGAAAACCCATATTACAAGTGCTTACATTTTACTTAAAATTCACTTACATATTTTTTCAATTCATCTTTAGTTTAAGACTGTTCCCATTTCATCAGTATGCAGCAGAGCTGCTGGGATAAATCCAGTTCATATCAGAACATCTTAGGAAATCTTTGATATACTTTGCACCACAAACTAATTACTCTCTGAAATGGGAAATCTTCCTATACAATAAGCCAATATGGACCAACACATCCATTCTGTTCAGTTCAAAGAAAGGTGATAAAACTTGTCTTAACATCAGAAGAGTCGTTATGGTGTTATTACAAACCAGCAGCATAGAAATATGTATTCATTTCTCCCACAGCCCAAATTAACTTCAAACAAAATGACAGAATGATGGCTAATAGCCAGCGTTACTTTAAGCTCAAGAGCTAGAGTTCTGCTGTAGTATACCTGATGGTTTAGTCTCAGTTATTTTACCAGGAAACAGTACTTTTTCTTGATGTAATCTTTTGCTTCAAATGCAAAAATGAGTTTCACTATAGCAAGAAATATTTATGAAGGATAATTTTTTCCCTCCAAAACAGGAAAGATGAGTAGAGCAAAATGTACATGTTCAGTAACTCAGTTCACTGGATGGTACCAATTCCCTAGAATTAAATTCTAGAATTAATAATAATTACGTCAACATTTACACAGAGAGAAATGGTTTTCTTTCCTATGCAAATGTTAATCCAAGGTCCTGAATCCAAATTTTCTTCTTTCCTTCTAGTGGAAGAAGATATGAAACAGGAATAAAATAGTGATCTCAATGAAATACTGAAAAAATTGTTCCTGAATGCTCAGGAAATTATATTACATTAAGATTATAAGTGAAAATGAAACTACTAATGCAACATGAAAATGTACACTTATTTGCTTCATTACTTGATTTAATATTTGCTTAAAATGTTTAGGGTGGCCTAATAGAAGTGATTAAGTTCTGATTTTCTCAGTAACAATGTGAAAGAAAATCATCCAAACCTTAGCAGAGCAAAGTTGTGTCTACTACAGGCATAAAAGGAAGCAGTACAATTAAAGCTCTTCAAAGGCTTTGAAAACATAGCATTATAATAACCCCCCAAAATATTGTGAACTCTTGTGTCACCTAAAGAGTGCTTTATAACTGTGTATCTATATTCCACCCTTCTGCATTACACTTCCACCTATTCAGTGATATAAGGACTGTGTCAAAACCACTCAAGCAACAATGTCTTTAGCTCTGTCTCACTGACATCAATCACACTCTTGCTGTTTTAGGACACCAGATAAAAACCTGGCTTTGATCCCCATAAAAGAAAAAAACCCACAAACCTCTTATGTTCATAGGAGAAAATACAGAAGCAAAGCAAAATTATTCATCAGTTAAGAGTGTTGAAAAAAATATATGATATCCAGTAACATTGAAAGTTGCTTTTATCATTCCCATGTGTAAAATATCCTTCTTCTGTAACTCGGTACTGCATACCCGACACAATGCATATTGCAGTCACTTAGGAATAGTTCCAATAAAACACACTCATACAACTCATGTTAAATTTCCTTGGTTATGTGGAGGTATGGCTGAATATGTCATCTCCATGCTTACATTTGAAGACAGGATAGATGTAACCATTTACACTAACATTTGAATGACATAGAAAGATACTCATATAGAACAACTTAGTGCAGAAAGTACTAAAACACTAGTGGGAAGAAGTACGTAAAATAAAAAATAAATAAAACTATTCGAGAATCAAACAGGTGGATAATGATAAAACCTAACTGTTCAGGTACCATTTAACTGGATTTGCCAATTCTAGTACCTGGTTGCTAGATACCATTCTTGAACACCTCTAGCAAAGAGATGAAGTAATGTACTTTTCACAGATGATCCTTTGTATACTTGTTCCTACTTATGCCTTACATTCCATGAGTAACATAGATCACAAAGCAGCACTCTGCCAGATGCTGGACAGGTGTTCCAAAAAAAAAATATTCCCCCAGGTGACTTGTAAACACTGGCTTAAGTGCATTTAAACCTTTAAAAAAAAGTACTAAACATTAAAGAAAAATACTTTCATGTTAGAGATAAGAGTAAAGGCAAAGCAACTGTTAAATCAATTGTTATTCACCTGAAGAAGCCCAAACAGTTCACTGGATGTGATGAAATTTTTGAAAAATATGAGGAACTACTTACTAGATAGTGAGTAACTAATAGGTTAAAAATATTATGTGCTCAAACAGTCTTGTAACTCTGTACTGAAGAAACAAGAAACCTGATGATTCAGCAACTTTCACTGAAACAGAACAGGTTTGAATATGCTCAAATAATACTTCTTCATTGTATGGTACTTAATAAACAGACTACAGCATAAGTATCGATCTGTCTGTTGTAATACGACATGAAAAGATTAAGATGCTTATCCTGGCAAATTTATAAAGTCAGTATTTTATGCATGGATTTTTATATTTTGTCAGCTTTTAAAAATTTTAGTTCTCTTACATTAAAGGAATACTTAAGTATATAGCAGTGGTATTTTTAAGGCTTGTAATAACCTGGAAGTAGTTTGCAATTTCATATCTCATTCTAAATTTAGGAAAATTGGCTAGTCAAAACATTTTCATTTTAAAACAGTGATGAATTAACTGCCATAGAGAAGAAATACTGATTCTCAATTAAACTGTTCAGAACACGTGAATAATGTTAGTACAACAGAAATATAGTTTTGATGTTACACTAACATAGAACTAAATCTGTTTAACAGAATATTTTTCTATTTCTTTATCAATATACATTACTTATCAGTCATTCTCAAATAAACAGCACATTGATATGATCTTCTAAAATATTTGAACTTTTCACAACAATTATTACCTAATGAATCTGATAGATAATGATCCTAATAAATGTGAATGACAGCCAAAGACAAGTTAAAATACAGGTACCAGACCACTAAAGTTTTTTTCATTGTTCCTATAAACATATATTTGTATCAGAATATCAAATGGCAGATATAAATATAGTAATATATAACTATAATATAACCATATATAGGTAGCTATATATAGTATAATATATAACAATATACACAATTATATATACAATTAGTATAAAAACCATAAATGAAAATTTAGCTACACCTTGTAAAAAGTGAAAATAAACTTATTTAATCCCATATTTTTACTCAACCAACTTTGATATCTCTCAAGCTATGACAGTGGAAGGTTTAATGGAAGGGTGTGCCATTTACTGAAGACTACAGAATTTAAACAAATAAATACATGAAGTATAAGAGAAAAGACATAACTCACATTAAGTAAGTGATGCCATCAAACTGTAGTTATATTCTGATTTCTTTTACAGGAAAGCTTTTTTTTGCTTTCCTAAAGCACTGTTTTCTTTAAACTACCCATGAATCAATCAGAGATAAGCATAGAAACCAAAGGCAAGCCTAATCCTCTGTTTCACATCCAGTTGTTTTATTTTTCCTTACAGCAACACAAGTCAAGAAATCTTCCTGCTTCTGACAGGAAAGTCCTCAAATATACCCCAAAGTCCTTAGGTCAAGTTATTAGCAAGAGTTGAAGAAATGTCTCTACAATTACATCATTTTTACTGCTCCCCATTTGCTTCTCTGTAATATAACTTGTAAACAGTTAAGGTCTCTAGTCACCCTAGAGGAACTACAAAGAGTAAAGCTAAATTTACTTAAAATGAAATGAAAAACAAAGAGATGAATGTTGCACAAGGTAAACCAATCAGAAATGAAGGGTCAACTCACCCAGAACTAGACTACTGACTCTTGGCCAACATCTGGCAAGCCTTGTCAATGATCTGACTTTTTACACATGAAGCCTAGCTATCTTCCATACAAATGGAATTATGATGATAATAATATATAATAAATAATAAAATATTTTTTTGTTTATTCCTTAAAAGCATTTTAAGCTTCACTATACTACCTGTTCTATTTTCACATACTTTTCTTCATTTCTTAACTGTTCTGCTTCACATAGAATCATAGAAACTTAGAATGGTTTGAGTTCCATTCTAAGGAGAGGACCTTAAAGATCACTGAGTTTCAACGCCATTCTGTGGACAGCAACACCTTCTACCCTATCATGTTTCTCAGAGCCTTATCCAGTCTGTCCTTGAACACATTCAGGGCATCTGCAACTTCTCTGAGCAAACTTTAGTTAGTAACATTTGCTCACTTCTTCTAGATCATTTTTACTTTGCTTTTAAGAACTCTACTGCAGTCACAGAGAAAGAGAATAGACAGTCTTCAAACCTCCCATTGGAATAATTGTTGTCTGCTAGTGCTTTTCTTAGAAATTGACACTGATAGCTTAATAAGTTATATCATAGAATGGCCTTGGTTGAAAAGGACCTCAAAGATGATATAGTTTTTCAAACCCCCTACCATGGGCAGGATTGCCAGCCACTAGACCAGAATGCCCAGAGCTACATCCAGCCTGGCCTCAAATGCCTCCAGGGATGGGAAATCCACAACCTCCTTGGACAACTTGTTCCAGTGCATCAGCACCCTCTGAGTTAAAAACTTCCTCCTAATCCCTAACCTAAATCTCCCCTGTCTTCATTTAAAATCATTCCACCTTGTTTTATCACTATCAACCCAAGAAAACTCATTCCCCCTCCTGTTTATATGCTTCCTTCAAGTACTGGAAGGCCACAATGAGGTCTCCCCAGAACCTTCTCTTCTCCAAGCTAAACAAGCCCAATTCCCTCAACCTTCCTTCATAGGAGAGGTGCTCCAGCCCTCTGATCAGTGTTGTTCATATATATACACATGATCCTGATGTGCTTCTTCCTATCACTGTCTGTGGTTAAACACCAAAACTTTTATTACTACTATCATTGTTAATTGCATAATAATTCATAATTACAGTCATTGGTGCTAATTGAGCTTATCACCTCCTCTATTTCTGATTTCAGAAGAGTGACTGTATGTAATTACATCGGCAGATCAGTCAAGACAGAAAAGAAGGTAAAAACATGCTAGTAAACAAGTAAAACTTACCTTTAGAGTGAGGAAGAGAAAACAATGAGCATTACATTTCTCCAAGATGAAGGACTCCATAAGCTGAGAACTTGTCTTAACAAACCACCGGCACAACAAAAATGAAGCTTCTCAGGTCCCGGAAGAACAAACCAAAGGGGTGGAAACTACAATGTGTATGCATATAACTATTTTAATGACGTTGTTTTTTCCTGTAATATTTTGAACTGTACTAAAAATTATAAGAGTTTTAAAATTCAATTAAAACATGAATAAATCCTCAACACTTCTTATTTAGAATGTATGCTTCCTCTCTGTTCATAAACAACAACATTTACTGTAGCACCCCACAGCTTCAAGAACTGATGATTCCAGCATGCACTGAGTCCACAGATTTTCCTTGGCTTTGGACCTACAACTGCAGTTGCTGGATTCTAAATTGTCACCGGATGCACGTATGCCTGCCAGCTTGCCTGCTACTTCTCATGGTACGGCATGTGAGGTAAATTTACTATGTAAAGCTAATAGAGGTGAATTCCACATTGTCTCCTCTGACACAAAATTGATAATAGAACTTAAAATTTTCATAATGAGTGAAGCAATTATTTGAATTTCTTCATAAGAATTCTTTCATAAATTGTAATGTCTTTGAAAGTCAGAATAGGCCTGATAAAAATGATGGGGTTGCTATGTAAACCTTCAGCTTTTGCTGTTGCTGCTGGCTTTTACTTTCTTACAAAAACACAAGACCTGCCACATTTCACAAGTGTGCATGTACATACGTAAGCATATGTCAAGCAGAGTAAACCTCAATCCCTAATGAACAGAACATATTATCAATACATATTGCTCTTCTCCAGAAGGAATTTCAAATCACTGACAGGGACCATTAAAAACCTAGTGATCATCAAGTTCCTCAAAATAGAAGAGGAAACTCAAGTTCCTTATATTGGCTTTTTATAAATCTGAAACTATTTCACATATTAACTAAAAAAACTAGTGTTTTAGATTTTCATTTTTGGACCAAGAATAAAATGGAAACAAACATGCTGATAAAGGGATTTTCTTTTTTTCCTGTGTTGAGGCCATCTCTTTCAGCACTAGTCTTAGACTGATAAAAAGTCCCTTGCTAAAATCATTCTCTATTCATAAATTAAACTGATGACCAAGCACACTGTACCAACTAAGCAAAAGTGTAACTAGTAGCATTTCTTGTATTAGATTCTCTTTCAAAATTTTATAGAAGTGATCTAAATAGAACATGAACAAGGGTCACTTCAGTAGCCTTCTACTAAAATTGTTTTCTGTCTAGTGATTCATTTTTGCCAGTGTGTAATAAAACATCTAGCACACATATACCAGCATTTTTCTCCTTGTACTCATTATTTCTTCACATGGAGAGCAAAGGGGCAGCTGCTCTCTAGCAACTGAGGCGCAACCAAGGAAGTGGCATGGAGCTGTGTCAGGTTGGGAATTAGGAAAAAGCTCTTTACCTGAGGGTGATGGGCACAGAACAGAATGCCCAGAGAAGTGGAGTGGCTTCAATTTTGAGTGATCTTATATGGAACCAGGAGGTGAACTCTATCACCATTGTGGGTCCCTTCCAACCAGGATGGACTATAGTTCTGTGATTCTATGGATTCTCTATAACTCTGTGCTCATTTGAACAATAATTGAGATATACCCAAAGATATTCCTGCATGCTCTTAGTATGATTTTTTTTTTTTAACCTACACATTTCATGAATTCTACTTCATTATGTTTAGTTATTTGAATAATCCTCCCTCATAAATTTCAAAGTTTTCTCTCATTGAAGTCATGAGAATTTTCTTCCCAAACCATACCTGTTCTTGCAATGTCATGAGCAACTTCTCACACAGATAGTTGACAGTGTAACATTTATTTGATCACAAGTCAGTGAACATCTATCCAGTCTCTCTCTCAAATATTAAGCAAAATCCAACAACTATTCAGTCTTCCCAAGACCTCTAAAAGCCTACTTAACTTTTTTTTCCTAAAGAAACATGTCTTTGCTCAATCTTCAAATGCTCACCAAGTGGAGAGCGCCTGTTCTCAAGCACATGATTTTATACTAGATATCTGCTTGTTACTTGAGTCTGAGTGTACTCAGTGTATTCTCCACTGTTTGACCTAGTAGGAACCTCAAGATCAGTTAATAACCTAAACTGAAAAAATATATATTTTAGGTTTTAAGGGGGACATAGTTATTAGATGCTTAAGTAAATCACTCGCCACTTGAACAGAGGCTGACAAACACTACGCATAGTTCAAACAAACATCAGAAAAGCTTGTTGTAGTTAAAGTGAGCATAGGTGATATCCCTCAGTAAATGAACCACTATATTGCAGGATGATGTTAACTACATAAATATGTAGGAGAGCTGCTTAGCAAAGTTATACCTCCTATTCTAATATGAAGAATCAACTTGGCCTGCCATACACCAATGCCCACAACATCAGAGGTGGACGTTGGTGTATGACAGTTCAAGTTGAACCTTCCCACCAATATTTCATTACGTTTTGTTGCCATAATGAGTTTCAGCACTGGCAACAGCGGGTTCACCTCTTCTGGTGCAGATTTTCACAATTACAGCATACAGGCTCTTATTCATTGCCGGCAAAAATGTATAGGTAATAATGATGACTTTGTTAAAAAATAGTAGCTTTGGTAGCTGAGAACTTGCTCTATTAAGTAGGGTTACTATGCTCTTTGTAGCTGTTGTAGTTTCCAGGCAAATTAATAGGAAAGCATCACTTTTGAAGCAACCAATATAAGTGAAATATTGTTAAGTTTCTATTATTATCTCTTATGTAACATAAGGATATTTCAAAAAGTTGTCTGATTCATGAATAAGAATAGTTAGAAACAACTGTGATATAATTGGCTCGGTAGATGGTATCCAAAAAGCTGCTGCCACGTATCCTTCAAATAAAAGTATTAGTCGTAGAGGCTTAAATGCTGCAATATCAGCTATATTTGAGTTCAATAACCTTTTTAGAAAACTCATACAGAACATTAGTCATACTCAAAATGATTTTATTGTATTATACATATAAAACTGACTCAGATTTTCCTATGTAATTATAAACTAAATCTCCAAGCTTCACACAGTACCACTCATACACTATTTCAAGCAGTAAGCTGTAAAAATACCAGAACTAAGATTTCAAGAACTTCTAGACATCTCTTGCATAGTAGAAATTTTAGATGGTGTATAGTTTTATATCTGACATTATACTTTCACATGAGACAATGTAATCCACATTGTAAGCCACACATAGCGCAAGCCAAAAATGCTCAGTTGTCCTACTGTTATTTTGAGCCCATTCCATTCTAAGTTGTGAATATCCATTTTCACATGATTAACTTCAAACAGAATAATTCTGTTGTGAATGAAAATCTAAAAGACTAAGTGAAGTGTTATAATTGCCATCGTCAGGAATATTAGATCCTGACGTACAGAAAAATTTCCAGTAAGACATTGAGATTACACCATTATTAGACCGGGTCAAGAATTTTCCCATTTTTTTTTTCTTCTAATGTTAGATATTTGTATATTGATTCAATTATACAAAATGGAAAAAATTGTTATCTCCAGAAATGTGTACTTCCACTTTATGAAATTACTTCATTTCTCACAGAAACAAATAGAAACTGATACAACATAAAGAACAAAATTCTGATATAATATAAAAAGGAAATAACAGAAGTGTAGTACAGCAACTTAAATGATAAAATGTGTTGTTTTTGTGGATATATTTATTTCAGTCTCAAAATTCACCTGAACATGTCACTACTGTTCATAACAAATTCAAACAAATGTCCTTCCCAACCCCCCCCCCCAATTTGTCACTGCAAGACATGAAGTACATTCACCTTCAGAATTGAGATTCTGCAATATTGACCCATTTAACTACAATCAAACTAATTTTAAGTATCTAGAAAAGAAATCACAGATAATTGAAAAACTACAGTTAACTTGAGAAGTAGAATGAAGATTACAAGTATACTGCACCATAGCATGCAGAGCTTTCCTATTTCCTGAAATACCAAACAATGCAGTAGATGGAATTATGTACTAACTTACTTCTACACCTGCACATACTTAGATAATGTAGCACTCAAACTACTCTCTCATTTTATTACTACTCTCTACATAAAGTTGCTTTCAGTGGGCTCTACCAGCAATCTGCTAAGAGGCCCTTAGGATGAAACCAAGCTCTTTACAGAGGCACAGAATGGGAGAACCTAAGAAGTTGATCACACAGAATTAGGGGAGGTTTGAAACTTGCCACAAGGAAAATTATCCTACCACAAAAACAGACAAGAATTAGAATGAGTTCTAGGTAAATGCATTTTTTCAAGACCCAAATGGACAAAGACCTAAGCCATCTTCCCTGAACAAAGCTCTTTCAGAAACAGATTGCAGTACTTGAGCTCTAAATTCCACTGGTATTCATACAAGTAGTATGTATACATAGACTAAACCACATGTTCTTGTCGTTATTTCCTTATCAGAATAATGATAAAACCATAAATAAAAGTGGTCGTCAGGTAGGAGTGGAAGTCTGAACTGTGCATTTTTGGTCACATGCATTCATCTGACTGTCACTGTAATTTTGAACTCATGCTTTCACATACACTGAAGTGGTAAACACATGCCCACACTGAAGCACTAAGTGCCTACTGAAGGAGGGACTGCTAGCATGTTCAGCATTAGCTGTGAGGTATTAGCTCCAGTAGAAGGTGATTCATAAGTTTAATTTTATTCAGGAAGTATTTTAAATTCTTCTATTTTCAATTCTATATCACATAGGAAACTATGAGAAAAAAGAAAAAGTAACTGCCACACTTACTAATGCTTTATCAAGGCTTTAATTTCTGCTATCTCAAGAGTGAAAGATTTACTAAACATAAATTAGAACTAAAATCTTGTTTGGAGATCTCAGATCTTTCCTTTGTAGCTGATATCTGAATAGACAAAAATATAAGCTGTAATAACTGCAAGACATGTAAACAAATTGTAGATGACTTTCCAACATAACACTTCATACTAGATATTTACTGACATCTTTCAAGCCTCTGGCATCCAAAGGTTTACTAAAGAAAAAACTCGAATGGATTTCTGTATTCATTACCTTTTACTTCTACTTCAAGATTATTCTTTTGCGTGGACAGCTCTTTGTGCTTAAGATCTTAAATGGTACAGAAATGGTGCAGATGGGAGCACTGGACAGCTTAGTAATCAGAACAGGAGAAAACAGGAGCATTCAAGAGGCTTGCTGATTTTTATTTAAGACTTAAGAGAACAAAAAGCCCTGAACAAATTAGAGGAGAAACCTCTAAAACCAGACAAATGCCAAAAAAATAAGTGGGCATAGAAGGTGCCTGTCTCTCCAATACATGTGTTCTCCTGTGGATACTGATAATTATTTAGGAACTTGACCATAAGCTCCATCAGGTTTAAATATGAAATAGTTTTGTTGATGTAATCAAATGGGGATCTGAGAATTGAGAGGAAAGAAATATATGACAAGATGAAGAAGAACCTAAGACAAAACAACAAAACAAGGATGATATATCGGAAACTTTAAAAAGCAACCCATTGGTTCACATACATATATTCAGATTCACAACAGTAAAAGCAAGTCCAGCAGAAAAAGTAGCAGTAAGTAGAATAAATCCAGACTGCAGGAGTGCATATGCTATACCTGTAGGGTAACAAATAAAT
Source organism: Phasianus colchicus (assembly GCF_987193195.1). Lineage (NCBI taxonomy): Eukaryota > Metazoa > Chordata > Aves > Galliformes > Phasianidae > Phasianus > Phasianus colchicus. The sequence goes on along the minus strand of NC_143438.1, from coordinate 21,038,893 downwards.
GAATCAGAGGTCTATGGCATTAAGCTTGGACAACTTTAAATGAGTCTTGAACAAATACTGTAAATTGGAAGAACCAGGAGTGGTATATTAAGATTTTGTAATGTGACTATAATTGCAAAATGTACAAGCACTTTAGGTAATGGAGTAAGCAACCAAGAAAGGGAAATAAAAGATAATGTTAGTCAAATGACAAATTTTCAAGATAAATAACAAAGATTATTGCAATTATGCAAGAGATCCTACTAAACAATTAGAAAGAGTGACTAGTAAAGCCAAAACCAGGATTAGAAGCAGCATAAGGATTACGAGATATTTGGATGGACTTCTAAATGACTTCTCAGGCCAGCTCACTGTCACTAGTACCATTTACTATCTCTGGGTGTAGTTACCAGTGTTAATTGAGTATCAACTCAGTGGTATTCTATACTCACAGCTAATTTATGTTACAGCTATTAAAAAAGTTAATTTAATGTGTGCAATATAAGTGATTAATAATACATAAAAGCTAAGCATTGTTGCAGACCAGCATCATTACTGAATTTAATAAAAGCTCTGTTTTAATATTTAAAACTGTATTGAACTGTCTTTAAACAGTCCAAACAGAACAATCTCTATTTACCTGATATATATTTCCAAACATATCTATGTATTTTTTCAATTGAAAAAGTCAACTTCTTAGCCATAAAAAAATAGATCCTTAAATTAGCAGGGGAAGTTCCACCATATTTCCTTGCAACACTGAGATAACGACCCATAAACGTACCTAAAACAACAGCTAAAGTAAAGACCTTTTGATGGATTCTAGAATTCTCTTGAAAGAAAAAAATAGGCAAGTCAATTAGTAAGTGAAGAACTCAAGCATTTTTGGGGAGGAATGTCTAAAATCTAAAATCTGAAAATGAACTTTAGTCTTCACTAAAGACTATTTTTCTGGACAGAGATACCACCTGAGAATTAGATTGGTATGAATGTTAAGAAGATTAAATCAAGAAATAATTATAAAAATGCAATGAAGTGATCTAAATAACTAATTTCAGTATATTAGAAGAGGAAAGGCAGGTAAGTAAACATAACAAAAAACAAGTAGAGGATTGGTATATAGAAATGGATTTACTGGCCGCAGCAAGACAGGAAGCACTCTGAAAAGGTGTTTCGTCACAGATGCAATAAGTTTTGAAGTGAAGTTCTAAGAAAAAAAATAACTAAGCAGTTGTTTATACCAGCAGTATAAACAGTATAGTGCAGGGTCTTGAAATACTGGTGAAGAACTCACAAACACATGCAAAATAAAACCAAAATAGAATGTTCAAAAAAAAATAAAGACCAAAAACAAATAAACAAAAGAATCTCTGGTGAAATAGCTGTGTCACTACAGCATATTTAGAATGTCCTTTTCTTAAGGCACACTTTAAACAAAAAACAGCCAATGATTTTTAGAGAGTACAAAAATGAGAGCATGTCTAGAGATGGAAGACATTATCTGAGTAAATAAAAATTCAAAAGAGAAATGAAAAATAAGTATCCTAGACAGATGAGGTGCTAAAATTGACCCTGATAAATAGCCACACTGGCTATGTCTGTTCCCCCCACACAAAGGAGAATGCTCCAACACTGGAATTGGGTCAGTTGTGAGGTATAGCTCGCTAAAACGAGCAGGGTCTACAAGAATAATTAGCTTCCTAGGCTGGAAGTAGACTTGCCTGTGGACTTTAAAAGGTCATACTGAGAAACAGTGGCACTTGTCATATTTCTATAAGGTTTGTTAGCTATTCCCCAGAAATGTTGTTTCCTGTCAGTATGATGACACTCCATTTTGAATGCAGCTGGTAATGCTTTATTTCCCAGGAAGACACTAATAGGAACCAGTAGGAAATGATTTCATACATGGTTTTGATGAGGATACTGAAGATGACCTGATTATAGAAAATTATTCCAAAAATGGCTAGAAAGTTTGAAGGACCTAGTATGACCAGGAGTAGAGGCCCACACTCCAAGTCAAATGTAGACTTCAAACAATAACTCTGTACTTTTAAGGAACGACACTGAATGAATAGAAGCTTAGCAGTATAATTCATCATTTATCTGAAGAAAAGCAAATCCATGTCAGAGATCAGAAACCATAGTTCTGAAGTAATTGAATTAACCTTGTTTATGATAATGGTTAAGTTAAATTAAATTCTTTACTATGAGAATGGTGAGGTGCTGAACAGGCTGCCCAGAGAGGCAGTGGATACCCCATTCCTGGAGGTGTTCAGGGCCAAGTTGGATGGGGCCCTGGGCAGTCTGGTGTAGTATTAAATGTGGAAGCTGGTGGCCCTGCCTTTGGCAGGGGAGTTGGAGCTCCACGATCCTTGAGACCCCTCCCAACCCAGGCCATTCTGTGAAATAAGTACAATAAAAACAAGTTCTTCTAATAAAAAGATTCAGAAAAAAAAGTCATGAGGGTCATCAATAATGAACACAGAGCAGCAATTACAAGAAATCTAAGTATGTTCACAAAATTAGATTGCACCTTGCCTGTTTTGAATACTCAGACTGGCAATAGGGCAACTTGAGTAACAGGTATCAGTAGGAATTACCACTGTTAAACTGAATAGAATTCTGAAATCAAGACTTTCTATTTTCCCCTGTAGTATGCTATCTGTTTCAGAATTCTAATTCATCAGTAGACTGCACTATTTTACCCTGATGCTCTTTTTTTAAATAAATGATTTTAAGTGGGAAAAAAAACAAAGTGATTTTAAAATTTCAGTCATTGTGTAATACAACTTGCATGAGAAATTGTTATTTCTGTAGGAGAATAACTGAATTACTGTAAGATTTTTTAGATGAGTAAGGAACTGATAAATGAGAATAATGGGTTAGTGGTGAAATTAAGGTAAGGAAAAATACTGTAAAACACTTCAAGGGCTTCTATTGGGATTTGTATTTTTCATTAACCTTGGCTCAGAATATAGGGCTTTTTAATGAGAAGTGCAAATGACATATTTAGAATTATTGTCAAAGGGCTGGAATATCATACCTGGATAACTATGTAACCTTGAAAGAGATATTAGAGTCCTTTCTACTACAAATCAATGAGTTCTTCCAATTATTTAATCTGGAGCTTGATGTTCTTGCATGATAAAAAAAAAAGAGTGTTCAACAACTATTCCATAAATTCTTTTTTTGCCAGAACAGCCAAAAGGCTGCTCATAGGTAACACTATTTTATTGCACTGGCCCATGAGATCAGAGGCAAATGTTGCTATGGTAGCAGAGGTTGAACCTTCCCACCATTTCAGTACATTACATTGCTGTGTGAGAGATGGCAGTAGATAGGGCAGTCTGACACAGAAGTGCAGATGAAGAGTGTGTACTGAACTACCTTATGTGGAAAAAATAGCACCCCTTGACATTCACCAATGCTCGTTGAATGCTTCTGGAGACCAAACAGTGGATGTGAGCATAGTGAAGTGGTGAGTTGCGCATTTCAGCATCGGTAATAGCTATGTGAAAGATGAATCATACTTGAACAGCCATGCAGGTTTTTACATGTGGCATGCAGCCTCTCTTTCATTGCTGGCAAAAATTTCACAGCTAATAGTGGTGACTACACAGAAAAGTAGTGTTTTATAGCTGAGAATTTGCTCTATTAAACATTATTGCGCCCTTCTTATTTGTTGTGGTTCCCACAGAAATAAAGAGGAGGAATTAGTTTTGGAGTGGACTACGTAACAGAACTCTAATGCTGTTCTTTATCCTATTTTTCATAGGTAGGCTTAACAGCCTATTATATATTTGTAATGTCCATGTAATGCAACATAAAATGAACTTTGAAAAATCTTGAAGGGTGCAACAACATGACAAACATGACATCACTTAGTAAACCAACCTTGTTGTTGCAGTTACATTTCTTGGGACAAAAAATACATTTGGTTGTTCTTGGTGTTTTGACTTCATTGTAGTAGTGAAATGTTTCTGCAGAAACTGCCAGTTACTAAAGTGAACATCTGATTAATTCTCATTACCAGATTATTTAGTTGCACTCTACAGAAAATTGTCCATAATTCTCTACCTAAATTCAATATTCATCTCAATTAGAAAGAAACAATAAACACCTGTAGCACTTGCACAAGGACAAATGAGTCAAGTGTTGAGTCTGATGAATATTTATCTATTAGCCTTGTTACTCTTTACATTTTTCATATTAAAGCCAGCACCAGAAAGCGGTATATCTTAATAGCAAAGACATTCCTGGAGCAAGTGTATTATTAGGAAGCCTAACAAAAAACTGCAGCATAGGCTTTCAGCAGCCATCAAACATACATGATGTACATTAAAGTATATATTCTCTTTATATTACACATTTTAAATATAGAATCTATTTTCACATACTTTCACAAAACTTGCAGGTCCAGAAAGAATTAAGTGTGAAAAATAGTTACTGATCTAGCTTTCTTACTAAAAAAAAAAAAAAAAAAAAAAAAAAAAAAAAACACAAACCAAAACCCAGTTGGTGAACAAATACAGCATTATTCTTATCATTTCGCTTGCCTTCTAACATTAATCCCTAGATTAATAAAAAGAAAAAAAAAAAAAAAGGCTCTTGATGAAAAAATAAAAGAAATTTAAGAACAGAAGATTAAACAAGAGAGGAGGTATAGCTGAAAGTGTCATAAGGTCTGGTGCTAACCAAATCAAAAACATTCTTCTCCAAGAATATTCTTCACTGCATTGCTAAGTTATTTGATAGACTGTATTATGGCATGTGAGAGAAAAAGAACTCCCCATTGAGTTAATATTGACATCTCTATGTGATGTCAACTTCACACACAAGGAGCTAAGGAACTATTTTCCTCCTCCTCCCACTACATCCTCCTTCTCTCTTTTGTTAACGCTGTTCCATGCAAAAAGAACGGAAATTGAGATGACACAATTATCAGAAAACTCTTCTTTTGAAATATATCATCTAGTTATGCCTGTATGAGTGAACTGAAGTGGGACAAAGAAACAAAAATAGTAATTTGTTCTCAGCCACATGCAATCTGTGTTTATTCACAGTTCATAGAAGGACAATAGCAAAATCCTAATAACAAAATACTTCCACAGTATTCAGTAGGCACTGAGGCTATGTTTATTTTCATACACACAATGATGAAACAGCCTTGTCTCTATCCATAAAGCAAAAATTCCTGTCTCCCAAAGTGCTGAAAGGGCCTTATTCAAAGTGGGAACAGTCCCAGGCCTGTCTTAACCCTGGTCATGCTTTTAGCACAAGCATGTCAGATATATGAGTTATTAAGTAGTATGAAAACTTAATGCCAGTGACTCAGCCTAGGCTCTTGTTAGGTATTACAAACACTGTTTGAGAAAAAAAGTGTCTGTTTTCTGGCAGTGTTTTAATTAACTTTCTGAATTTGTAGCCTTCCTTCTTTAGCACTGACTATAAATAATTTCCAATGTAACTGAAAGTCTATAAAAAGTGTGATTATTAAGATCAATGACTAAGTTAAACTTCTTCGGAAAATTCAGAGACTGTTCTCTTCCCTAATAACATAAATAATAAATAAATAATAAAATAGATGGTTACAAGACATTTAAAGTGGGAGTAGATTAAAAAAAACATTTAATTGGAAACAAGTGATTAATAGCCACTAGACAGACACCTGAAAGAAATAATAGCTATTAGCAACTTATGATGGACAAAACATACAAGTATAAAAAAATTCAATGAGAGTTGAAAAATAGTACTTAACCAGTTTCCATAACTACTTCCTGGCACAAAGAAATAACTGTATTCACTTTGCAAGGGGAAGACTGAAGTAATGAGTCAGACCAAACATTCTTTGTTCACAGAAAGCTGACACTAATGTTAATGTCAACAGACCACCAGAAACTGTGAGTATACAGGTGACTTGAGTATCACATAAATAAAGTCTTTATACAGATAATCCATATAAATAGCAAACTAATTTAGCCTAAACCACTAGCCTATTAAAGCCTAGAAAGCTCACAATAATGAACAAGTATCTTTATTCTATGTACTTTGAAAAGAAAAATAGCACTACACATGATTTTAAAGAGCAGCTACAGTTATCCTCCATGCTTTAACAGATAGTGTTTATCATCTGAAAAATAACTTGCTGTTCAAAATAAGATATTTAAAATATCAAACACATCTGAGTGCAATCAAGAAATATACTGACCCATAATGCTATAATGGGATGGAAAGTAGAGCAATAACAGCCCTGTGGCTACAGCAAATGCAAACTAACCCTAGTACAGCAGCCACAGATACAAAAGAAGAAAACCCACTTACCTCATGAGGGCCTGAGGTAAACAGAGACCACCAGAAAGACATCCTCAGTCTCACTGCTAACCCTTAAATGAGGTCTGGGAAGGGGTGGATCTCAGGTGCATTGCATGCAGCTGAACTCCCCTGGGATGGCCCTGCCTTCCCATTAGGTGGTTCAAGCCATGACTTGACAGTTTTGCTATAAGAGTGCTTAAGAAACTTTTATTTTTCACATTTATTTGTATCACTAAAATATGGCTTTATTTTCAATTCTTTACTAGGTAAACAGCAACCTTTTGGCTTAATCTTTATACTTATCAGTATTAAAAAGATATTTTTAAATAAATAATAAATTTTATCTATTAAAAATGACAAAACAAAAAAAGCACCACATATTCAGAAAAGTTGATATGGTTGAAAACTTAGTTCCTCATTATTGTTTGCTTTCTTTAAGAAGACCTTTTAACACTGATTCAGGACTATGATCATACTGAAACAACACTGTAGCTGCAGGGAAAACACTGCATAGTATGTAATATATTTTCCTATATCTTAAGAAGAATCAACACTTTTTCAAATTGTACTACTAGATGTACAATGCTTTTCATGGGAAAGTACAATATCCTTTCCTTGGATTCCATACCATATCAATAACTGCAAGAAGTCCTGTAATTTTAGATAATCTAACTCCCTTTACTGAAAATAATGTTTGGAGTACCAGTTCTGACAGAGTTGTAGCTGAAATACTACAGTCTTATAGCAAATACAGACTTAATCTTCCAAGAAGGAAAAGATGTGTTCCCTTTTTAAATGCCAATTCAAATACTATTCAAGTTACAGTATGCAAAACTGATTACCTGAATCAAAAGAGATATTGATTAGAAGTCACAGCTCAGTAAACTAAAATGACATTTCAATATATTATTGACTAGCAACCTAGAATGCAGAAAGCAGCCTAATTACTTCTACACTAATGTTATAAAACATGTAAAATCTAATTATTGTTTTTCAACTCACCTTCTCTCTTCTGTCCCAGAGAGGGATCTGGTTATCTAGTTTTTCACCAATAAAGCAGGCTGGGCACTGTGTTGACAAGGAGAGCCATGCCTCCAGACCTTTTAGGTCTTCAAGGATCCAGGTTTAAAAGGAAATAAAACAACTACGTTTTTTTTCTTTTTGTTGGCACTGTTAACTTCAAAAAAGAATATGATAAAACAATGTATACTTTCAACAAAGAAGCCTTTCAGAGTCAAAAACATATAGCTGTGTAGCTTTTATCAAATGATCTCTTACTAATACAGAATTTGAATTAAACCACACCTACAGTGATACATTTCCTCATACTTTGCCATCTTGGCTATGCTAATTGTGTTCAGAAGTTTTAATTCAAGACTTTTTCTATCTGGATTTATTTAAAACAAATTTTATTTTAACCTCAAAATTTGCCTTCTAATCTGTACATTTATTTCTCTCTTAACTGCTAACATTTCAAGACTATTTCTCATCTTTGCAAACACACAATTCACATTGCAAGCTCATATTTACATGGAAGACTTTCCCCCTTGTAGCAAGCAGTTAAGTCCATCAGCATGGATGGTATTAGAAGCAAAAGATTTAAGACTACAATGTAGATATCAAAATTATTATGAGACCAGAAGGTCCTTCCATGGTCAGTATTGCCATGATTTTCACTGCTGCAAGGAACTTTACACATTTTGTTTCATGGTGGTTCAGAAAACATGTGTTACACTTTCTTCACAGAGAAAAATGCTAACACATCCTCCTCAACAACTGACGAACCATCTGGAAGGTGAGACTTGCGCTGTAAGCTTGTTCATCTATGGGCTGCTCTTTCTTTATATAGATCTGCATCTGCTTCATGACTGCTGAGGCAGCAGCATCATCAGCTCTCTGAAGGTCCCTGGAAACTTTCACCTCATCTAATCTTAGTGGTAGGTTTTATTTTAAAGCCTGGAAACAGTACCGGTTGGCAATGTTTCACTGCACTTGAAGTCACTTGCTTTCTACTTTCCACTATGGTCCTGAAGATGAACAACCTTGCTCACCTTTCCAACAGGAAATTGCAGAGAACCCTATTGATTCCTGTAGGCTGCTGACCAACATAGTCCATGACTGGCTAACAAGCCTCAAGAAATTGCACTTATTCACCTCTATCCATCAACTTGAACTCTGAAGTCTGGCCTGAGTAATAGTCCTCTGTTTCAAGTTTATATGACAAATTATGTATGTTTTGCTAGCTTCCTAATAATTATTATTATTATTATTATAAATTATTTATAAATGTATATTATATAATATATATCATATAATTTTAATGTATTATATAATTTCATAAAATAATGATAATAATAGTATTAAATATTATTATTAATATGGTTGAAGGAAGTGGGCCTCTTTAGCTTGGAAAAGAGAAGGCTCTGGGAAGGCCTCATTGTGGACTTGACACATGAGACCATTGTGGACTTGAAGGGAGCATATGAACAGGAGGGGGAATGGCTGTTTACATGGGTGGATAGTGATAGGACAAGGGAAAATGGTTTTAAACTAAGACAGGGGAGATTTAGGTTAGATATTAGGAGGAAGCTTTTCACACACAGGGTGGTGACGTAATGGAACAAGTTGCCCAAGGGGGGTTGTGGATTTCCCATCCCTGGAGGCATTCAAGGCCAGGCTGGATGTGGCTCGGGGCATCCTAGTCTAGTGGTTGGCGACCCTGCACATAGCAGATGAATGCTATTCATGCTAGATGATCATTATGGTCCTTTTCAACCCAGGTTGTTCTATGATTCTATGAGTCTATGAATAATTAATAGAGAAAAAGTAGTTTATTGATCCATATGGATATAAGATGTAGGCTTTAATGTATTCACCTATTTTTGTTTTTCATTCTGGCTTCACTTCCTAGATATTATATCACAACAGGAAACACATGTTCTTAGTTTATTTCCTACAAAGTTCATGAATGTCACTTCTGAATGTCACTGCTAGTTGAGTATTCCAGGTTGGAGAAGAAAAACTGAATTGAAATTGCATAAGCTGTTTTCCAAGTTGCCAAGAATTAAGCCATTTCTTTTTGCAGTTTTATCAATTTCACTTTCAGAAATGCTGGGTTAAAAGAAAAATCAAACCAGTATTCTCGACACCTGTAGTCATTTATTAATATAGTAATTAGCTTTCTTTTCCAGGAATGGGGAACCTAGATCCTCTATAAAGGCAGTGAGATGGAAAGCCCAGCTGAAGTGCCTTTATACGAATGCATGCAGCCAGGGAAATAAGCAGGACGAGTTGGAAACTGTGATGCACTTAGAGAGTTATGACCTTGTTGCAATCACGGAAACATGGTGGGATGACTCTCATAACTGGAATACCACCATTGAGGGCTATCAGCTCTTTTAGAAGAGATAGGCTAGGTAGGAAGAGTGGGGGAGTTGCCCTCCATGTTAAAGAGTGGATAGACTGTGAGGAGCTCCCTCTGAGAAACAGTAAGGAACAGGCTCAGACCCTGTGGGCTAGAATTAGGGATGGTTCTAACAAAGGCCAGCTGGTGATAGGAATATACTACAGGTCACCTGATCAAGGGGAGACTGCTGATGAGGCTTTCTTGTTTCAGATGCGGGAGGCTTCATGCTCACAAGCTCTTGTCCTGATTGGGGACTTCAACCATCCGGATATCTCTTGGAAAGACCACACGGCGAGTTGCAAGAGGTCTGGGAGGCTCCTGGAATGTGTTGATGATAACTTTCTGGTCCAGGTGCTGGACAGACATACCAGAAGTGAAGCGTTGGTGGATCTGCTGCTCACCAATGCAGAGGAAATCACTAAAGTGTTAAGGTTGGAGGCAGGCTGGGTTGCAGTGACCATGCCCTGGTTGAGTTTGTGATCTCAAGGGATGTGGGCCTGGCAAAGAGTGGTGTCAGGACCCTGAACTTTGGAAGAGCAAACTTTAATCTGTTCAATGGACTGTTGGCCAAGATCCCCTGGGATGCTGTCTTTAAAAACAAAGATGTTGAGGAGAGCTGGCTACTCTTCAAGGATGCCTTCCTAAGAGCACAAGAACTCTCTGTCCCTCTGAACAAGAAAGCGGGCAGAGGAGGTAGAAAGCCAGCGTGGCTTGGTAAGGACCTGCTGGGTGTGCTGAGGGTGAACAAAGGTGCATACAAGCTCTGGAAACAAGGGCGTGTCACCTGGGAAGAATACAGGGATGCTGTCCGGACTTGCAGACGTGGGATCAGGAAAGCCAAGGCACAGGCAGAACTGAACTTGGCAAAGAACGTGAAAAAATAGGAAGACTTTCTACAGGTACATTGGCGAGAAGAGACAGGCCAAAGCAAGTGTACCTCCTTTGGTAAATATAAAAGGAGAACTTGCCTCAACAGATAAAGAGAAGGCTGAGGTACTGAATGAGTTCTTTGTCTCGGTCTTCATTGGTGGCCAGGTTTCCAGTGCTTCTCATGTTCCTGAGCCCTGCATCCTACCCCCCCTCTAGGTGGGGACTGGAGTGGTAAATCCCCCTGCTGTGAGGACAGAGCAGGTCCGAGACCGCCTCATCAGAATGAATGTGTGTAAGTCTGTGGGGCTGGATGGCGTGCATCCCACGGTTCTGAAGGAGCTGGCTGAGGTGGTTGCCAAGCCACTCTCCATCATATTTGAAAAGTTGTGGCTGTCAGGTAAGGTCCCAGATGACTGGAGGAAGGGTCACATCAGTCCCATTTACAAGAAAGGGAGGAAGGAGGACCCCAGGAACTACAGGCCAGTGAGTCTCATCTCTGTGCATGGGAAGACCATGGAATAACATGCCTAGATAACATGCTTGATCACATGAGGAATGGGCGTGTGATCCAAGACAGCCAGCACGGCCTCACTAGGGGAAGGTCATGCTTGACCAATCTGGTGGCCCTCTATGATGGAGTGACGGCATCAGTGGACAAGGGAAAGGCGATCGATGTCATTTACCTGGACTTGAGCAAGGCCTTTGACATAGTCCCCCCACTACATCCTTACTTCCAAATTGGAAGGATGTGGATTTGATGGATGGACCACTTGATGGATAACAAACTGGTTGAAAGGCCGCAGACGGAGGGTGGTCATCAGTAGCTCTATGTACAGGTGCAGGCCAATAACGAGCGATGTCCCCCAGGGGTCTGTCTTAGGACCAGAGCTCTATAACATCTTTATCAATAACACTGATGACAGAATCGAGTGCACCCTCAGCAAGTTTGCTGATGTCACCAAGCTGAGTGGTGCAGTTGACACGGTTGAAGGAAGGATGTCATTCAGAGGGACCTCAAGAGGCTAGAAAGGTGGGCCCGGGAGAACCTGATGAGGTTCAACACAGCAAAGTGCAGAGTTTTGCACTTGGGCCAGAGAAATCCCAGGCATCCATACAGACTGGAAGGAGCAGTCTTTGGGAGCAGCCCTATGGAGAAGGACCTGGGGGTCTTGATAGATGAAAAACTTAATATGAGCCAGCAGTGTGCCCTTGCGGCTCAGAAGGCAAATGGTATCCTGGGTTCCATCAAAAGAGGGGTGGCCAGCAGGAACAGGGAGGTGATTTTTCCCCTCTACTCTGCTCTTGTGAGGCCCCATCTGGAGTACTGCATCCAAGTGTGGAGCCCCCAGTACAAAAAAGACAGGGAGCTGTTGGAGAGGGTCCAGAGGAGGGCCACAAAGATGATCAAGGGACTGGAGCACCTCCCCTATGAAGACAGGCTGAGGGAGCTACTGGGTGACCTCATTGCAGCATTTCAATACCTAAAGGGAGCCTATAAACAGGAGGGGAATCAACACTTTGAAAGGGTTGATAACTGCAGGACAAGGGGAGATGGTTTTAAGTTGAGGGAGGGGAGATTTAGGTTGGATGTCAGTGGTGAGGTACTGGAACAGGCTGCCCAGAGAGGTTGTGGATGCCCCGTCCATCCCTGGAGGTGTTCAAGGCCAGATTGGATGGGGCCCTGGGCAGCCTGTTCTAGCATTAACTGGTCTAGTATTAAATGGGGAGGTTGGTGGCCCTGCATGTGGCAGGGCAGTTGGAGATTCATGATCCTTGAGGTCCCTTCCAACCCTGGCCATTCTGTGATTCTGTGAATGTAGTTAAAGAAAGCTGCTACAAAAGAATTCTCGTTCTTTAGACAAGGAAACATTGCAACAGCTACAACATTTATTTTTATAATGCTCAACATCTTTCCAATATGTGAAATTTTCCAACCAACTTACTATTCAACACCCTTTCGGCTCCTCCCTCTCCTCAGAACAACCTTTCATGTATTTTCTTGCTTGAGAAGCTTCATAATGATAACTGAAAACATTGACTTTTTCGAAAACTACTGAGTTGAACCTCTATATTTACTTGCTGTGATAACTTCAGCTGTCATACTAATGTGACATCAAAGAAAACCTATGTTTGGATGAAATGCTTACTTCCAAACTGGTTAATAAGTGATCTGGGTCCACAGACTGCAATTCCTTATTACATAGCAGCTATAGGTCCTCTGCATATTCTCCAGTACTCTTTCAAAAATGGCATTAGGGTAAAAAGTGTAGCCTTGAAAATGAAACTGAAAATTTTTGAGATTCATAATGAACAGGATTATCTTAATTTTCCCTTAGAGAGGCACAGAAGGGATAATGAATTGAAGTATCAACTTCTAGTTTAATACAATGAAATCTTACTTGACTTAAAAAATGTCAGGTGAAACATTAGAATAAAAAGTAAAAGAGTCAACCCTTGTCATAAATAAAATAGAGAATTAGGGATTATAAAAATAATTATAGGTAACATTGTAGTCATATTTCAAACATATATAGGGGAAAAAACAAACAAACAAACAAAACCTACATGAATTCAGTGAAACAAAGAAAAATGTACCTAGAGAAAAATGTTTGTTGATAATATAAATAAATAAATATAATTTGAAGAGAAGCATATCGGAGACTACTTTTTATTGATACTGAATTGCTAAGAAAGTTTTAAAACTCAAAATATAAGAAGAGTTTTAAAACTCAAAAATAGGTCCTAATTCATCATAGAAATATGGAATGGTTTCGGTTGGAAGGGACATTTAAGAACATCTTGTTCCAACTTCCTGCTACAGGCAGGAACATCTCCCACTAGGCAAAGTTGCTCAAAGTCTCCTCCAGCCTGGTTCTGAATGCTTACAGGGAGGAAGCATCCACAGCCTTGCTGGGCAACCTGTTCCTGTGTCTCACCACTCTCACAGTAAAGAATGTCTACCAATATCTAGTCTAAATCTGCCCTCCTCATTTCTCACAAAAGAAATACCACTAAATTTTATATATGTATGTAGTATATATACTAATACCAACAGATTTTTGAGAAACATTGCTTAAATAGAACAAGTAAAACAGTCTGAGCACTTACTAGAGAGCTTTCCATTTTTGCCAGCATCACAAATCTATTTTCTGTTCATTGTTCTTTACCTTACAAGACCATTGGTGAGTCTTCAGTAGAAAACAAATTGTAAATATGTTAGGAAAGAACACTGCACTATTTGTCAAATCAGAAAAAACTTAGTTTCACTTGTTTAATTACTACTTTCCTGATGCTTACTCATTTCCTAAGATCTTTCTTTGTCCTGTTAGCTTGTTCTTGGATACCTATTACTTTATCAAAAAGAACAACAAAATGTAAACATGCACAATTCATTAACTTTTAAAAATGTATTCTTCTCTTCATCTATTTTTCATTAGAGTTGTAACTAAGTTAAAATTGTTGCATATTCACTTCTCATCTTTATCTTCCTGTAGTCAAAAAAGTACTATGTTCCCCTTCCTATCCTTCCTAGAGTGTCTAAGAAGCTGCCAGATATAGATGAATGGGTGTTCAGGAAAGTACAGAACAATTACCTAGCAATAGATATACCTATATCCCACAGCCTTCCGTACAATTGTAATTGTTTTTTGTTTTTTGTTTTTTGTTTTTTTTTTTTAGATTATTCAGTGTACATGCCTCTGTATAGAAGACTAGACTGAAATTTAAATAATGTGATAAAATAAATTTAAAATATTGTACAGTCTCTCAAAACAGATTCAAAATCTCATGTTGTCTTCATTACATTTTTTTTTTTTTAAGATCTCTAAAAGGCATAGTTATGTGAGAAAAAGCCAAATCATATCTTATTCTTTCTTATACACAGAGAACCTAGATAATTTAGGATTTTATTACACAGTGAGATGTCTTTAATATGCAGGAGCAAAAAGAACTGGAAATACTCCCGCAATTACAAGTGGTGTGGTGGGCAGGTCTTTTAAAGAGTCTATATTTACAGTGATCTCTGGTGCTCACAAATCTGAAAATATTTCCCACCAACAAAACTTGACTCCACAGTGCATACACAGTTCACCTTGGTAATCTGTGACTTTTCCAGCTACAATTGATATGACACAAAACCCACAACGAAGAAAATGAGAAAGCATTTCTGGAGGAAATTGCAGGTATTGTGGACAGCTATTCTCATACACCTACACCAAATGAAACAAATTTCAGAGCAACATTCAAGACTACACCAACTACATTTGCAAGAGGAAAGGATCCAACCTCCCTATTAGTCCTATAATACCAGAAGTGTTTTATGATATTTCTCTGTAAAACAGTAAAATTTGCAATGCAGCAAACAAAAAAAAAAAAAACCTGTGGCTTCTTCACAAACTGCCTCCTTTCTCTTTTCTGCATGCCCCTTTCTCTCCCTAAAAAGGCAATTTCCAGTTTCACTTAGACCTTAGCTGCACAACATGCACTGCAGTTGTTTGGAAGACTTTAACTTCTCTTTACTTCTTGGTGGCATGAATTAATTCTGGTCACTATTCTTATCCTTTTATTATCTTTATTCTTCAGGATGTGGAAAATCCTAATGTGATAATTCTTGTAGAAATTTCAAATCATATATAAAAGAAGGGCACATTTAATTGAAGGTGTTGTGTACAGAAAATATTCAAACCATGAGGTTTGATGTGGAAACTAAAGAGAAGAATCACAGATTATCTGTGTATGAATAAGGCAG
Source organism: Phasianus colchicus (assembly GCF_987193195.1). Classification (NCBI taxonomy): domain Eukaryota; kingdom Metazoa; phylum Chordata; class Aves; order Galliformes; family Phasianidae; genus Phasianus; species Phasianus colchicus. The sequence goes on along the minus strand of NC_143438.1, from coordinate 21,023,579 downwards.
ACCAAGGAGATAAGAAAAGAAGAAAAATTCCATAAAGGCAAGTGAAGCACTAAAATAAACGATAAGACAAACAAAACTGTTGGGAGGAGACATAATCCTCTCTTTCTTTGATCTGTTTACAAGTCAAATCTAGGCAAAGTGAAGTAAAAGGCAGAAGATCAATTTCATTTCACTTCTAGAAAATGAAGAAACATTTCAACTTGCCATAAAACACTTTCTGTTAATTGTTATTATTGATCACTCCAGTTCTGTACTTGCACAATTCCAGACCTCCTCTGATACTGTATGGCTCTATAAAATGAGATGTTCTTTGGTTCATGCATTCTTACATTGAAACTACACCTCAAACTTCTAACATTTAAATACTGTATCTGCCTCACAGTTCTGGTCTTTTTAGCCCAACTGTTCAACTTCTCTTCACCAATCATGAACAGCCATTGCTAATTCTATCTAGAATAACCTGCTAGTGAAAATAAAAGGAACACATTCTGTTCTCCTTTTCACTGGGTTTCTCTACCCTGAAGATTGATTTCTTTAGCAAAATAAGTTGGCAGTCAGTAATGACATCTATTTAAGAAAGTTATTCTTCAATGCAAAATTGCTTTGAATCTTTTTGAATGATTTCACATATTTCTAAACAGTAACTAAACTGGAAGGCTGAAATGCATTTTCCTACTTTATTTCTAGAAATCAGAGAAACTCAGATATGTCAGAACTATTGCATATTCAGGGACTTTCTAAATATTTTAAGACACATATGAGGCAGAATCTGAGTTTAAATATCTTTAAGAGATCATTCTGACAAACAAGAAGTTACTGAACTGAAATTTGGATATGTATCTGAAGCCATAGGTTCCAAGAGCTACACAGCAAACATGCAGGACTTACAGCTGAATTAAAATTCACCAAAAAAACTTATTAACTTTATAGAGTATGTTTCTACAAATAGGGCATACTAGTATCAGTTTGGAAGGTACCTAAATATATGCTAAGCTACTCAAATAAAAGTGATTTTTTGAGTTGCAGACAAGGAAAAAAAAAAATGAATAAGTGTTAAGAACAAGTTACTGTTCAGTGTATACATCCAACTTTTAGCCTAGGTTAGTTAGAGGCAAAACACCCTAGTGGTTAGATCCAGTTCATCAAAGTAAGATATCATTTGAAATAATACTCAAGACTAAAAAAAATGTTATTTATTCCCACATTAAAGTTACAAATAAGTGTAATGAGTGGCAGCTCCAGAAATACAGAGGTAATAAGAGGGAAAAATAACCAGTCAGTTTTATAAATCTCATAAAAATATGCATATTTAGAGCTTACTCAAATTCTCATATACTAAAGTACAACAATCAAAATACAAATACGGATGCAAATATTATTTCAGGAACTCATTGACATTCTTAGCATTAAAAACTTTACTTTTCAAATATTTGAGGGTATTTATTTTTATTTTCCTCTAAATCCAAAATGCATACAACCACTAGAATTTGATATGTATAGACTTTAACATTTGTTAGTTCAGTGTCAGTTTACTTAAGTGAAGAGTCACATGACTTCAATGAAAGAAAAGCTAAGTGATCTAGCTTATCTAAATCCCTCTGAAGGGCCTCCCTACCCTCAGGCAGATCCACACCACATCCCAACTTGGTGTCATCTGCAAACTTACTGAGGGTACACTCAATCCCCTCATCTAGGTCATCAATAAAGATATTAAATAAGATAGGCCCCAGTACTGACCCCTGGGGGACACCACTTGAAACAGGTCGCCAGCTGGACTTAACTCCATTAACCACCACCCATTGAGCACGGCCCTCTAGCCAGTTTCTTACCCAAAGGAGTCTGTACTTGTCCAGGCCATGGGCAGCCATTTTCCCCAGAAGAAGCCTGTGAGAGACCATGTCAAAGGCTTTGCTGAAGTCTAGGTAGACTACATCAACAGCCTTTCCCTCATCTACCAGTCTGGTCACCCAGTCATAGAAGGAGATGAGGTTGATCAAGCACGACCTGCCTTTCATGAACCTGTGCTGGCTGGACCTAATCCCTTGGACACCATGCACATGCCATGTGATCTCACTCAAGATGATTTGCTCCATTACTTTCCCCAGTACCGAGGTCAGGCTAACAGGTCTATAGTTCCCTGGATCCTCCTTACAGCCCTTCTTGAAGATGGGAGTCACATTGGCAAGCCTCTAATCCTCTGGGACCTCTCCAATTAACCAGGAGGGCTGATAGATGGCTGAGTGGATCAGCAATCACCCCCTCTGGCTCCCTCAGCACCCGAGGGTGTAGGCCATCTGGTCCCATGGACTTGTGACAGTTCAGAAGGAGGAGGAGCTCTCTGACTGTCTCCACCTGAATCGCTGGGGGTATATTCTGAGTAGCATCCCAGACTTCCAGATCAGGGCATAAAATGCCCAGAGGATAATTGGCTATTAAAGGCAGTTGTAAAGAAGGCACTGAGGACCTCAGCCTTCTCCTTGTCCTCAGTGTTCACATTCCCTGCTGCATCAAATACAGGATGAGAATTACCCTTGGTTCTTCTCTTTCCGTTGATATATTTATAAAAGGATTTTTTATTGTCTTTTAATGCAGTGGCCAATCTGAGTTCAGGTTGGGCTTTTGCCTTCCTAACTTCCTCCCTGCATACCTTAGCTACTCCCTTCTAATCTGCCCAAGAAGCCTGTCCCTTCTTCCAGAGGATGTAGACTCTCTTTTTCTCCCTGAGTCTCAACAGTAGTTCCCGGCTCATCCACACTGTTCTTCTACCGCTACGGCTTGCTTACGGCACTCAGGGACAGCCTGTTCTTGCGCCTTTAAGATTTCCATCTTGAGGAGCATTCAGGCTTCCTGGACCCCTTTACCCTTAAGAAGTGATATAGTGATGTATTTTTGTTAGTAATCTTTTAACACCAAATACAAAATAACCACGTGTTCATGTTTTAGTCGTCTATAACAGAAATCAGAATATGCAGATATACCTTCTCTGATCATGGTTCTTGTACAGGTGGTGAAACTCAATTTATTTAGTAAGTTGGCCTGAGGATAATATTTCCAGTTCTGCTTTCACTGTCATACAAAATGCAGCCTATGCAGTGCAGAGATACACAGCAAATTCAGCATCATAAAGCCAGGATAGTGTTTGAATACAGAAATAGATTTCATAAGCAGAAGGACTGCAGGTGTCCCCTCAGTGTCTTCACTCTTTGTTGCTAACTCACAAACTTAAATTTATAATTTTTTCTCCACAGAAAAATATAATTCTATATCTACATTTGTAGTTCTAGAGCAAAGGAAAGTTTTGTGACACTACCAGTGTTTATACCAGTATAAATGAGTACATATGCTTACAATTTCCAATTAACTAAAAGAATAGAATGGTTGTGACATTTATGAGGACACCATTTGCATGCAATGGAAAATGCAGTTTTCAAGCAAGTCAGCGTCAATTTGACTTCTAATTTAAGTAAGCGTGCAGATATATAATAAGTAAGTGTATATTCTGCTAGTAGCAATGAATTTCAGAGCTCTTTATTTGAAATATGTTTCTTTGGTGCATCAGAAAAGCAACCTCTTCTATATTTAAGATGAAAATGAGCTACATTCATGATTCATAAACAATAAAAAACTTTACTCTTAAAGAGTTTTATTTTTATTGGAGACATATCAATAATCACTGTAATCCATGTACTGAACTGTTCTCTTGCACTTCAAAAGAATGAGAAATATTGTTTTCCCTGTTTTCCTGCCACACTGCAAGTTCTCTTTAGAGCTATTCTGTAACACAGAAGAACAAGGTTAAATTTCTCATTAAGTATTAATTCAAAACAGCCCCTGAATAAAATAATTCCTGATTCATAAGCAAATTTATACCGTGCCTGAGATATGACAGCTTGTTTAAACTAAAATTACCGTTAATAACTTTCTGTGCATGTACTCATATACATATTAATACACTAAAGTTCTTTCAAATAAAAGTATATTGAGTACTATCAGTAAACTAACTGCAGTCCTGATATAGCTCCCAGTAAGAAACTGCACTTTTATTGATTTAATCAGGAACTGACTGAACTGTAAGTATTGGATAGATGTACTCTAAAGTTGTAAAAAAAGAACAATTGTGAGTGAAAATCTGTATCAATTCATTATAGATGTTGACATCGTAGATGCTGTATTTTCTTTTCCTCCTCAAACAAGTGTCTTACTATTTAGATCCAAAATACTGTGTTTTTATTTTCAAATTGTGAGCCAGAACTAACTACAGTTATGACAAATCTCTAATTCAGCTTATACTGGTTTACTTAGTTCCATCTGCATAATACAGTGTAAAACCACTGTACATGAATAAGTCTATATAATACTTCTCCATGGGGTTTAAATTGCCCAAATTATGTTATCTACATGGTGCACTACAAAAATTCAACATCTTTTCTGACTTTCATAGGTAAAGATGGAAATGGGAGCATTGAAGAATGTTATATGCATGCTTCTGCTTTCTGCTTAGAGACAGAAATGGTAAAATCTAGGCCTTCAAAATATGTTGGGGTGATTTAAAATGTTCTGAAGTTTGTCGGCTTTCCCTATATGACCTAGAGAAACAAACATCAACCTTGTTTTATAAACACCCACAGGAATTTACATATTATATACACACTGCTGTAAGCAAGGATTAGAAAGGAAAAGTATTGTTAATGATTGAAGAGAATAAAAACCTTTAGGAATAGGTGCAGAAAATAGTTATGGTATTTCTCTGTTTTTTTTTCCTTTGCATCTTGTGAGACACATTGTGTCTCCTAAGACAGAAGGGAAAGACAAAGATACTCTGTAATTCTCACAAGATAATTTAATATCCTATTGTTCGATGTACTTAACTTCCAAGACAATGATTTTTCACCTATTTTAGCTTAAACACGTCAAACTAAGTTGTATCATTACTTTTGAATAAAAAACTCTGCCATTCTCACATTCTTGATTTCTAACATCTAGCAAACTTGGAATATATGATATGTATTAAATGCAGTACATGTGTTTTTAAATCTACTAATCACTGTTTCATTAAGTCGTAAATGGTAGTAGAAATGCCTAGTTGCAGTTCTGCCCTTGTACCACGTATCAGCAGCTCCTACCTTTCTTTTGACAGTGAGGAATGATGCTAAGCTAAAGAAACATCTGAAGCCAACATCCAGGCTCAATGTAAAATTAGTATCAGAGTCCATTCAAAGACATTCTTTATGATCGCACTTCCTACCCATTCTGTTTTTATACCTCTGAGAACAGAATACCACTGAAGGATAAAAAGAGGTGGATCACACTGTTCAGCCCCACAGCCATCACACACAACAACAACAATAAAAACTCATAGTTTTCCTATTAATTCAGTGCTAGAAATTAGCAGTGTCTCAAGCCTTCTGTTGCTTAAAAGAATTTGACCTCAGTAAGAATTACAAGATAATGAACTTTATTTCCACATCAAATAATTATGTATTTTTTATGTGTGTTTCCCCCTCCCCCCCCATATTCCTGTGAAAGGAAAGGATTCTCATTTTTATCATGGAAACTCCCCAAGTTCAGTTACTAATTTTAGCAGGGTTACATTAGAAAATAATTTGTTTTAAGGTCATTCCGAGAACTATGAGAGAAAACAGTAGAAATCAAATTTCTACTCCAAAAGCCTGTTTCCAGCAGAATTTTTTATTCACTCATGTTAAAACAAAAAGGAAGAGAGAAATAGATAGATAGATAGATAGATAGATAGATAGATAGATAGATAAAGAGAGAGAGAGAGAGAAAGAGGGAGAGAAAGAGAGAGAGAGAGAGAGAGAGAAGGATCAGATGCAAGGCAAGAACATCGCATTTCCATCGTTGTCCACTTGACAAACACTGATTCATTATCACTGTACTTTGTTATTTGCAGTGGGTCAGACAAACTTCCTCATGTCCTTGAAGAGATAAGAATTTACATCTCATATTCTGAACGGTTAAACTACAACATTTTAGAATCAGATTAAAATATTTCATATAGATTCTTTTCTTCATAAGGAAAAAGTGCAGATGTATGTGGACATATAAAAATGTAAAAATATACAATAACATGTATATGTAATACATATTTAAGTGCATATAAAATAGACTTCCATTTTGTAGTGTTACAGGTATTGCACGATCGTAACTTTCCATTCCATTTCCTTTCAATAAAACTTGAAATTAGAAAGAAGTAACTCAGTTTGCTTTAGTTTCAATTTAACAAACAGAACAAAAAGAATAACAGGCTTGCATTGAGTAGAAACATTGTAAGGATTTGTTTCTTAAAATAAAATAAAATATTCTTTCTTACCCACTAGCAACTTGGCTACAGACATGATTTTCGTAGTATCTTCTCTCTGCAAATGTATTTTTTTTTTTTTTTTTATTAGTACTCCTTTCTGAATACTGAGTTTCTAATTCAAGGACTTTTTTTTTTTTTTTTTTTTTTTTTTTGTCTGAATATAACTGCCACATGGGAAGTCTGTTCTCTAAATGAATGACAGTAACTCCAAGAATCACAATCCCAGTGTGACTACCCAGATTTAGAAATAAGTTCATTCATGGGAAAAAAAGTCTGAAGCATTTTTTCTGAACTGATTCTTAAAAGCATTTAAATGTACATAGCATATTTTTCAGGCAAGGAAAGTCATTCAGTATAACAATTTGCAGATTACACCAAATAGGCAGGTGCTTGAGGGCTCCATAGAGGGATCTGCATAGGCTGGACTGGTTTGAGGCCAACTGTATGAAGTTCAAAAAGGCTCAGTTCTGAATTCTTTGCTTGCATTACAGCAATCTCATGCACTGGTGAAAGCTTGCAGAAGAGTGACTGGAAAGTTGCCTGGCAGAAATTGACCTGGAAGGTAATGGTTGAACATGAGCCAACAATGCATCCAGATGACCAAGAAGGTCAGTAGCAGCCTGGCCTGCATCAGAAATAGAATGCAGCCAGCAGGACTGGGGAAGTGGTTGGCCCTCTGTATACAGCCTTGATGAGACTGCATCTCAAGTCCTGTGTTCAGTTTTGGGCTCATCACTACAGGAAAGAGATTTAGTTGCATTTGCACAGACAAGCAATAAAGTTGATGAAGGGATTAGAAAACAAGACTTATGAGGACCAACTGAGGGAGCGGGAGGTAAACAGTGTGGAGGAGAGGAGACTGAGAGGGAACCCCATTGTTTTCTACAACTACCTGAAAAGGTAACGGCAAGGGTGCTTTTGGTCTCTGCTCTCAGGTGTCAGGTGTTACACAAGAGGCAACAACATCAAGTTGCAGCAGAAGAGGTTTAGGTTGGACATTATGAAGAATTTCTTCACTGAAAGAGTGGTTAGGCATTGGAACAAGCTGCCTGTGTAAGTGGTGGAGTCACTATCCCTGAATGTAGTTAAGAGACGTGTGCACAGGATACTTAGGGATGTGGTTTAGTGGTGGACTGTGTGATGGTTGGTTCAAGGGTATTCTCCAACCTACATGATTCTATGATTTTGGATGAAAGAAGTGACATGTTATAGGTCATATATAATATGCAGTACCTTCAATATCTGTATGTTTATTTTTTTCCTTTACTCAGAAGATGTAAAAGATAAAATGTGATTTTCTTTTCAAAAAATGTACCTGGAATATACTATTTTGGCATGTTTCTTGCCTGTTCTTCAGAACACCTTGGGAAGAAACTTCACTTGGATGCAAAAAGTAAAAAATATATTAAGCTAGTATAATACTACATTGTAAATGCTTCAAATAAAAGGCATTTTTTTCTTAGTAAAAACTAAAACAGACAAACAAAAAACCTAACACACTCAGAAAGAAAAAGGTATTGTAAACATTAGGCACTTGCTGAATAATTTGGAATGGTAAATTTGAATCAAAAATTACACTTTCTCTTCATATGAAATGACTACATATAGATTAATAATTTTAAGGCATTAAAAAATATAATCATGAACAAAATACTTATTTCTAGAGTACATGCTGCTTTCAAAATAGAGTAAGAAATGTTTACACTGAACTATGTGATGATCTCTGAGGGCTGCTCCAAAAAGTAATACCTTCTATTTTATTATATTTTCCCATAATGTCAGACATAGATAATGGTGGTATAGCAAGAGGTTGAACCTTCCCATCAATATTCTGATGTGTTTTGCTGCCATGCAACAGGTGGCAGCGGAGGGGCAGTCTGAAAGTATGACAGTCTCAAAGAATGGCATCTGACATGGAAGAGTGGATGAAGCAATCAGGATTCCAAGGATTTTCTTAAACATTTCTCAGTATCAGAGAGCAAAAATCTTGATTCTACTCAGCCATGTTATCATCATTGCAACCTGTCTAACCTAAGAGATTATCCAAAACACAATGAAAAAGCACAGAGTAAATTACAGTTCTATATGCTACATCTGTGAACCTTTTTTTTAAAAAATACAAGATAGAAAATAGAAACAGAGTGGATTTATGCTGCCCAACATGAAGAACTATGTCTACAGTTCCTTCTTAGATCATGGAACCTTAGTTCTCAAAACACTGAACAGCCTTAACATAAAATGAGAAGGTTACTTGATTCTTACTTGACATCTTACATGATTCTCGTTTGCCAAGAAAACTATTAAGACATAATCCTTTTAATTTCTCCTATACTGCAAAGCTCTTTCTTTCTTTTTTTTTCTTTTTTTTTTCTTTTTTTTTTCTTTTTTTTTTCTTTTTTTTTTTTTCCTCTCCACTTCACTATGATTGGCAGCTGACTGTGTGGCATTTCTATCTATGCACTTCCTGCTTCAGTAACTGCTGACCAAAGTTACAAGATTACTTTACCTCTGGGCACTGCTCATGAAAAATTAAAAGAAAATACTGCTTGTGGTAGTGCTAGTTAACCTTCACAATCAGATTTGAAACTGACTTACGCTGTACTTCATGCTGCCACAGAACACTGTTACTAACAAATGAGTATTCATGCCCTCTGGGAAAACAAAACAAAACAAAACAAAAACATGTAAAACATATATATATATATATTATTCTTAATTTCTAAGTGAACATGTTTAAATGTAGTAAAGAAATTTCTATTTTTTATTTGCTGAGCTACTAAATGTATCAAGATCTTTATAAAGTCAGATAATCAATGTCCAAACAGATAATCTTTCTACAATGAAGGAAGGGAATTTAAGGTCCCAAATTAAACAGCTCGTAAGCGACGAAAGCTGTGATGATGATCCCTGCACACTAATACCAACAGTGGCAGCAACACAGATTTCGGCTGGCACAAAAATCGCTACATTACAATTCTCCTTAAGTAACTTTGGCACTAGCAACCAGCAAGATTAGCTATTTTTGGCCTTAGAACAGAGATAAATATGCACCTGTTTTGGTACTGTATAGATCTGTATGTTCTGAAATAATGTTATTCCTAGGTCATTCTGTAATATGTAAAGCACTATAGTCACTGAATATAGTAACAGATGCCATTTTAGGTGTAAATACATTGTTTTATAATGTTATTTAAAATCTAGGATGGTGGAGGTTTCTTTGTATTCTTTTTTTTTTTTTTAATTTGTTGTTCTGGTTTTGTCTGCAATAGTGTAGTTTTCTGTATTTAAAAAAATTAAATCTGGAAATGCTTGTTTAAAAAAAAAAAAAAAAAAAAACCCACAAGACACAACTCCCCTTTCCCCTTTCCCCCCCCCCCCCCCCTCCTCCCGCCCATCTTGCTTTGCTTAGTTAACACTTTTAAGTTAATGTTTTTATAAGCATTATAATATATATTTCTTTTGCAAGGAACAGCACTATGTGACCCTGGACTATATTAAATGACAGTGATCTCATGCTATCTAACAGTAAGGTAAGTAAGACGCACCTCTGTAAAATAATTCGATACCTATTGTATGTATAATCTTATGCATGTCAGTACAGAAAAAAACATATTGGCTAATAAAACAATTACATGAAAAAAAAGCATCTCAAAACCAGTGATATTTCATGGGGAGATACTTCAGATAAATTTTTAAGAAATGAAACTGTAAGGGAAATTTTATTCTGCATCCACTATACAAGCTTACAGCATTCTTATTTGCATTTGTACACATCACTTTATTTGTCATGATAGTTACTGTCATAATACAGCAAAGATGTTTATGTTTACATAAATGCTTTCCCACTCCACAGCCCACTGGTGTGACCTCACTCTGAGGACTGTGTGCAGTTTTAGGCACCAGAAAAAGGACATAAACCTATGATGGAGTGTCTAAAGGAGGGCTACAAAGATTGTAAAGAGTATAGAGGGCAAGACACTTGATGAGTGGCTGAAGTCCCTTGATTTGTTCAGCCTAGAGATTTACTGGGGACCTCATTATAGCCTACACATTACTCATGAGTGGATGAGCAGGAACTGATCTCCTCTGTTTCATGACAGTGACAGCAACACAACCCAAAGGAACGACATAAAGCTATGACAGGAGAGGCTGCATATCAGGAAAAGATTCTTCACTGAAAAAGAAGTTGAGCACTGGAACAGCCTCCCCAAGGCAGTGGTCACAGCTCCAAGCTGCCAGAGTTCAAGAAACATCTGGACAATTCTGTCAGTCATATGGTCTGATTTTTGGGTGGTGATGTGTGAAGCCTGGATGATGCTCTCTGTGGGTCTCTTCTAACTTAGGGTATTCTATGATTCTATGATTTTTTGAAGTAAATGTAATGAATTTAGAATTACCAAAATGCTAGTGATCATGTAAACTGACAATGCCATACAATGAACTTTGACAGCGTTGAGCAGATTGGTGATACCAAAAGGCCTCCTTGATGTGAGTTTTCATGTGAATGAGTTCCTGTATAGTTGGACAGAAAAACCTCTCTAGGAGACAACACACTGAAGAAAATTGAAATACATTCTGAGAAGTTAGTGTAGGAAAGGGAAATGATTTCTGCTCGAACTTGAGGACACAGAGAACCTGCTGAAACCATTCAAAGGCACAGCATATCCAGTAATAGCAGCAGGTTGTAGATGCTACATAGCTTATGCTGTATAGCTTATGCCACAAAGACTATTCATGAGGATAGTGGCATACATATGTACACATATATGTAAGGTCATATTGTTATTGCACGTGTGGTTCAGAACACTCACTAGTCCTTCTATGAAAGCTTAAGTTTGGAATAGTTTTACTCCCTGTGGCTGCTATTAGCGTAAGTAGTTTTACAGAACAGGAGGTGTTGTGTTTAACTCCACCTGGGGACTGAACTGTCTACCACAAGAATTAACAACTCCTACTTATCTATTTGAGCAGGAATTATTCATTGACTGTGATTTAGGGAATAGAGTCTAAGTTAATCTCTGGAACAAGCTCGTTATTTTTACTCATAGCTTCAGGTGCTATTCTTCTCTTTAAATTTCTATTCTATTTGTATTACCTCTATATTTTAATACATAGGTCACTCTGAAAGTAATGACTCCTATTTATTTACATAAAAATTACAACAGATACAAAGAACACAATAATGCTATTTGATAAAGCAAATTCATAGTGACAAAATACTGTTTTTCATCATAGTCACCACCATTAGCTATGCTTTCTCTCTAGAGGTGAACAAGATGCTGCATGACACTGTCCTAAAATTCTGCACCAGTGAAGATGATCCACTGTTTCATAGCTGGTGTGACAGAGTCATAGCAGTCACTGTGATCAATTCCACCGTTTAGTGTCCATAAATGTTTAGCGAGCATCTATGAATATCAGTGGATGCAACTTTTTCTGCATGGAATTAAATTCCACACCTTTGCTTCATATGCACTTCCATGTCAGATGCAATTCCATCAGACCACTCTGCCATCTCTTTCATAGCAACAAAATGTAACAGAATTTTGGTGAGAAGGGTCAGCCTCTACTACCATACCCCTAACATCTGCCCCGATGTTGTGGGTCAACATAATAAATTAGGAGGTGCAGCCTTTGTTATATCCTAACACAGTTCCATGTATGTATAGCAACTGATCTATCTCAAACTTTTTTTTTGTTTGTTTGTTTAACAAGTAAATGTGTAAAGAGAACATTCATCCTCCTTAGAGTAGGTTAAATCATGGGAAGGAAGAAGTATTCCTCTATTGTCAGATTAAATAGATATGTTTCCAAATGGATAAATACTTGAGGACTATCTTAAAGTAAGACTGAACTATATCCCCTATTAAACCAATCTCACTTTTCCCTCAGAATTGAAAAACTAAGTCTCATTCCGGTGAGAAACACCAGATCTTTATTGAATGCATTGCATCTTGCACATATTAAAAACAGGTATATACTTTTATTGGTTATATGCAACATGAGCCTCTAAAAGTAGAACAATGGGCTGTATATTTTACTTGCAACCAGTTTAATTATATTACCTGACTTTAAGCATCTGTTTTCACTCCAATTATAAGAAAATTGTGTCATGAATAAAACTATACACATTTTGTTTCTGAAAGATTTGGAAGAGTTGCTAACCTCTATCAAGCATGTCAGAGATGCTTTCCTTTTATCTTTTGTGCAAAATTACTTACAGCTAATTGTATTCTCTTCAGCCAATATACAAATATTTTCAATAGAACTAGCCATTGTGCCAAGAGTGTCAGTCTGACAAATTATGTTTGACAGAATCTAACATCACTCTAAGGAACCAAACTTAAAATATTCCAGAGCTACCTGTAGAATTTCACTAAGGTATCCTGGACTTCAGCTACAAAGCATATACTCAAGAAAGCTAAAGGTGAAACAGATACAGGTTTATTCTGTTTCAAATTAGTAACAAATTCTCATGACTTCAACAAAAGAAAAGCTAAGCTGAAACCAAGAAGTCTTCCAGCAAAGTACATGTGCATCCCTTTCTTTCAGAGGGATTTAGATAAGCTGGATCGCTGGGCTGAGGTGAATGGGATGAAGTTCAACAAGGCCAAGTGCTGGGTCCTGCACTTTGTCCACAATAACCCCATGCAGCGCTATAGGCTTGAGGCTGAGTGGCTGGATGATTGTGAAGAGGAAAGGGACCTGCGGGTGTTGGTTGATGCTCGGCTGAACGTGAGCCAACTGTGTGCTCAGGTGGCCAAAAGGGCCAATGGCATCCTGGCCTGCATTAGAAATAGTGTGGCCAGCAGGAGCAGGGAGGTGATCATCCCCCTGTACTCAGCACTGGTGAGGCCGCACATCAAGTATTGTGTTCAGTTTTGGGCCCCTCACTACAGGAAAGACATGGAGGCCCTGGAGTGTGTCCAGAGAAGGGCAATGAAACTGGTGAGGGGTCTGGAGCACAAGTCTTATGAGGAGCAACTGAGGGAGCTGGGATTGTTCAGTCTGGAGAAGAGGAGGCTCAGAAGAGACCTCATGGCTCTACAACTTCCTGAAGGGACGTTGTGGTGAAGAAGAGTTTGGTCTCTTCTCCCATGCAACGAACAGGACCTGGGGAAATGGCTGCAAGTTGTACCAGAGGAGGTTTAGGTTGGACATGAGGAAGAACTTTTTCTCTCAGAGAGTGGTCAGGCACTGGAATGGCTGCCCAGGGAGGTGGTGGAGTCATCATCCCTGGCAGTGTTCAAGAGGCATCTGGATGAGGAGCTACAAGATATGGTTTAGTAGCTGTGGTAGCAGTGGTAATTTGAAGACGGTTGGACTAGATGATCTTACAGGTCATTTCCAACCTTGTGATTCTATGATTCTATGTGCAAGAAGCAGTTCCACACAGTCAGATTTTCACACAGTCAAAAGGAAGGGAACACCTCAAGAACTGTTGAGAAAAATAGAGTGCAACACTGTACAAGAAATGGCAGATTCCAGTATCCACACTCAGGACCTTACTCAAGGGTGCTTCCTAGAGGATTTCTTGGAACAAGAAATTACTTGAGATAAGTGCTGTGAGATCAGAATCTGCAAAAGACTGTGCTGTATTAACTGTTGTCCAATTTTAGCAACATGGTATAATGATGTACGTTTTTAAAAAAACTTACATTGTGCATCCTAAAGTGTGCTAGACCACACTTTTAGAGTAGCATGGAATGGTTGCAGACAAATGATAAGTATTTATATTATATTTGCAGTATTTACATTTTGCAGACTAATATCAGTATTATGATATGCTCACTCAATAGAAATGCACTAAAATAAATACATATTAAGTACTTTTTTCTATTGAACTATGAAGGTATAGGAATTAAGTGCCATTAAGACAGTTCTCTAGATTCACCTAAATGTTTTCCAAGAGCTTTTAAATGCTTTGACATTCTGTATGATCATCAATTACTTTGTTAAATTGAAAGAAATAGTGCTTCTGTTTTAATGTAACTAATTACTCCCTCAATAGACTTCTGCTCCACTTATTTTAACTCTGAAACATTTTTTTTTTTTATTTGTAAACTTCAAAACTGAGTTTTCTGCTTTTCTCTCAGCATAATTCAGTGCATAGGCATACATCTAGATAAACATCTTACAAATTAAAAAATAAATAAATAAATAAATGCTGTTCAGTTTCCTCAAAAAAGAAGCTAGAACACACACACTCATACTGTCTTACGTATATATATAACACTGGGAATGTTAAAAGTTTATTGAAATACAGGATACTAACCTCAAATCCTAAATTATAAGATTGCTATACTTGTGTTAAATTATAGTCAAACGGCAGATGGGAATGCTGTTCTTTAAATTATATTCCTATCAAATAATAATCTAACTTAGTTTCCCAGCTGTAAAACCATTTACTCTTCCTGAGTATCTAAACAACTCCACTGCCAGAAAGCTGGAAAAATCACTGACAGAACTTGCAGAAGAATGACAATTATCATCCTCCCAGCAAAAAGGTAATGCTCCCTTCTTCAGCGCTGTGAGAGGCAACCTATTAACCTTCTGAGCATCCTCCATTCTGTTCTCCAATCCTCTGTAAGCTAAACATCAAACATTTACAAAGCTCTCCCCCCCTTTTTTTTTCTATCAGATGTACATTAACATTTTGAGATTCCACCTGTTATCAAAGAAAAAGGAAAAAAGTTCCCCTTAAGAATCTGAAATACACTCTAGGCTGTTTAAAAGATATTTAGTGAGTAAGATAAAAGTTACTTTATGATGTTTCCTAAGTTTCAGAATTCCTTGATCTGTAGTCCTCCTAAAGGAAGAAAGGAAGGCTAATGGGGAAGAAGAAAAATGTGGAAAGGAAATGGAGAAAGGTGGAAGAAAGAAATGTATTCACTCCTATTGCATCTAGGTACTCACATATCAGCTGTCCAGCCAACAATTTGAAGAAGAGTTGGGATTTTTTCAAAAGCTTCTATTCCACAATTTCTCAGTTACTACATACTTCTTCTATAGAAAGAAACATTAGACTGATATACCAGACAATTATAGCAAAAAAAAAAAAAAAAAAAAAAAAAAAAAAGCCAAATTTTATGAGGCAAACTTGGCTCTGAAGAGGGAAAATCAGTGAGATTTCAGAGAAAAGCCTAATCTATATCTTACAAACCTGTAATAAATATCTTCAGTAATTTCTTCCAAAGCAAATTTTACATTTATATGTACAGATATTTCCTTGCAAGAGTCTGAATTCCAGATCCTATAGCACGTTATTTTTCATTTGTAAAATACAAAAATCACAATTTAGCATGTAGTGGGGAAATTTGTTCCATGTCTTCTTTAATTAAGTAGCCATTATCACTGCTTTCAGATGTTCTGGAAGTACATCATGCTATGACAATCATCAGCTATTCTAATCTCAGAATGAGGAATTAATGCCACAACAGCCTAATCCTACTTTACTACACTGCATTTGTGAGTTTAGGTCTTGTGTGCATCTTCAAGGAGCTACTCAGCATGCTACATCCAGCCCGAGGAAGCCAATTCAGTGCTGCAGGATTGCAGTTCCTAACATCTGAAGGGATGCAAGATCAATTATGCTATCCTCTCTTTATAGCAATTAATCTAATAAATAGCTTTTTAATTGATACTGTACAGAGTTTGAGTGCTTTTCTCACTGGTATAAAAAAGAAGCAGGCCCTCTTGATGCAAAGCAACTTTGTATTTTATTTATTCACAAGGGCCATTATAGCTCTATTGCATATTTAGCAGGATACAAGGGATCATGCACAAACAGCAGGCTATTAATTACTGCATACTTTGACTGCAAATGGTATCAGATGACAGCATACAGAAGGGGAAAGAAGAGCTGGCAGTGCTTTTTGTTCCTTCCCATACTCATTCTCCAAAAGATACCCTCCAAATTTAACAGATTTGAGTATGTACCAGTAACTTTGTATTTTTAGTGGCATTTGCAACAAGTTGACACATGAGAAGAGTAAGTAATTTTCAAATCTGACCTGTAAGAAATTCACTCATACCAAGGGTGTACTGTACAAAATAACGAAAGAAAGAAGTCAGGTGTGACAGTCAAATTACCCATCATTCATATTTGCACAGTGAAGTCTCAATGGCTAGTGATAGCAGTTTCAAGCTCTTTAATAACAACAGCAATAGAAAAAACTTTGAGATAAAAGACAGCAAATCAATCTTGCCAACAAAATTCCCATTGCTATCTATATCACACAAACTGATTTTTTCCTCCTAGGCACACAGTATCTGATTTCCTCTCAGACTGTCTTCGCATTACCATTTCTTAAGCACAAAGCTTAACGTAAGTGGCTCTCTTTGCGTCTAGGACCAGCACAGCTCTTTTCTCAACAATGTGGTGAGATGCCATGCTGCTGCAGTGAGTCCCTGAGAGCTCCCATCATTGTCCCCAGGTTTTCACTGTGTAAACAAAGCTGTTCTGAACTGACTTATTGATAAACATTATATCAGGTATTAATGAAACATCCAGATTACGCTCTATGTAAAGGACATAAAATTTAGGTTGAAAGACAGAACAAAAATAAGGAAGCACAAACATCCACTAAAAATGTTAACAAGCCTCTAATATATGTTTTCAACAGAAACTTTCCGGGAATTTAATAGCTATTATACTGCCAAGTAAACCTATAGATAGTTGTGGAAGAAATCCTGAAGAAACTTCTCTGTTACTCATCCTGTAAAAAGCCAGCAGAAAGTTTAATGTAGAGTTGAAAGACAAAAGAAAAGCTACTGTGCTAATCTTCAGAATTCATATTTATCTCAAAACACAAATATCCATGTTTTGTACTTAGAAATCCAAAACACTATAAATTATTAACGTCTTTAGTGAAGTGGATAACATTTTATCAGCTGCTTTGCTCAAATACATACACATCTTTTGCCTTTCACTAAACCCAGACATCACTCACAAATAAGGTATTTGCTAACAAAAAGTCTTCAACAAGTTATTTGTATTCAGGAGTATCAGTATCTGAATAACAATTCCAGATATGATTAAATGTATAATGAATGTGAATACTTGTACTGAAGTCTATTTAGCAGTACACACCACACTAGCACACTAATATTCATAGAGCCATACCAGTACAGGCTTTAAGCTCATCAAATATCCCTGACTGGATCCTATGCACCTCATACAATCACTAGCTCTTCCCTTGTTCTCCTACCTACACACCAGATAGTTGGGCTTGAAATTTGTTTGGGAATTGCACTGCTGAAACAGACACAGAACAGACAGCAAGATCACACAATTGAAGGATTGAACTAGCAAGAAGGAAGGAGAGACTACACTTATTAAATACAAGGCCAGGCCACACAAATGTAAGGATCATACATACAGCTGGCACAGGAGATGCCAGTTTCTCCACCTTCTCTCCATTCTTCATAGTTGCTTCTTTCCAGTTCACCTTGATTTCTGTCTTTTCCTGCACGTAGCCTCTTCCCTAAACATTCCATAATAAGCTTTGCGCTTTTACATAATCTCCTAAGGACAAACTGGGGCTTTACACAATCCCAAAGGACCCCTCAAAACATCCTTTAAAAATTAACTCTTTTTTTTATAAGTCACAATAACAATCTTGCTTGCACCTCATTTGCAAGATTTTTATTAAAGTTCAAGACTACAAGTGGTTCTTTCAGCGTCCATTGATCAATGGTCAGGGAGATACGCTTGTCTGTATTTTCTCTATTATATTGCTTTCCTTATAGCTTATGTTACTGGCTAACCTTATGCTGAAAAGCCAGTGACAACATAACCTGAGATAAATCCTATACCCTCACACTGCAAGTCTCCAAATACCAATAGAGATCTAATGGATGTGACATTCTACCTCAGTTGTCACTGCTGAAATGCAACATCTGCTGCGTCACTGTGCTTTCATCCACTGTTTGGTCTCCATAAGCATTCAGCAAACATCAGTGAACATCAGTGGGTGCCATTTTTCTTCTACATGGGGATGTTCAATTGCACACCCTTGCTTCATATGCACTTCCATTCTGGCAGACAGCCCTTCTGCTGCCATCTGTCACACAGCAAGAAAATTTAATGGAATACTGGTGGGGAGGTTCAACCTCTACTGCTATATAACAAACATCTGCCTCTGATGTTGTAAGCCAAAGTAATAAAAGAGGAGGCATTACTTCTGGAACAGCCTCTGTAAAAATACTCTTTTTGCTTTAGGCATAAACACTCAAAAGAAAACTGCAATCTATTGATGAATCAATTTTTTAAAAATAAAATGAATTATTGTGCCAGGGCAAGCGTAAAGAGAAAAAATTAGATCAGAATGTTAATTCTCTTGCACACTGATGTAAGAAAGCAGTGAATTTTCTTAGTCTAGATCCCCAAGTAAAGAAAATATATTGAATTGTGTTATCATTGTTATGATATTCAATTATGTTTGATCTCCTAGTTTTTATTGATCAACACTGAAGATGGGCAGATAATAAAAATCTCATATTTTTTAAAAAAATAAATAAATAAACCAGTAACCATGTATTCAAGACACAGGCAAATTAACGTCCTTACTGAGTAAATGGGAAAAAAAAAAATCACAGTTATTTTGTGCCCTCAGCAGAAGCTGGCTATAGATTAGGATGCAGCAAGTACACAGCCTATCACCATACACACATAGCTCCAAAATGGATCAGTGTTGGATCTCTTCCCCAGTGAGAACATCACAAATCATGTGGTGAATCTGGAGTTATTGCAGAACGGAATAGAAGAAATAGATTGCAAACAGACCCAATCTGCACCACAAAAAGTTTTATCATTTAAAATAACTTTCACTAGTCACAGAATTTATCTTCATAATTAATAGTCGTATGGAGAGAAAGTCAAATGTGAAACAGTGGTTTTTTTTTTTTTGTTTTTTTTTTTTTTTTTTTTTTTTGTAAACGTGATTAAATCACTGCAGTCTGAAAAGAGTATAAGCAAGGGGTTAAAAAAATAATATAAGCTTACTTTCTGTACATTTCATTATCATGCTGCCTCAAGCTTTCCCATACATAAACACCATTATGCAACTCATCTGTATAAAACTACATAGACATTTTCTCTCTTGTAGCATCATTAGATCTTTTGGTTTCATTACATAAAGCATAGAGAATAGTGCAGTAGCAATGTTTTCTCACCATTACAAAGAGAGTTGTTTTCTTCTGTACTTGTACTGACATACAGACTAGGTGACACAGAAATCCACTTATTACGTAGCAGGAACAACAAAAAACTATTTGTTCAGAATCTCTAAGCACTAAAGGAATCAAACTTTAATTTTCTTTTCATGAAGGGCCCACTGTCATGAAGTATAAAATTCATTGTCAGATATGATCTAGGTTTTATATATATGTTTCACAGCTGAATCTTTTTGTTTATTCAGGAAAATCAGTACTAGAACATGCAATATTTGTTTAACTACGTGTCCTGTCTCTTCTAGCTTATAAGGTGAATAATGAAATAGCATACAGATATCTTCTGCGAACAGAAGAAACTTCCTTGTCCCATTTAAAACACTGGGCTAAAAACTGCAAAAGGTAAAATAAGACAAGTTCACTATAGATAAACAGAGCAGCATAATTTCTGCAAGTATACCCAATAGAAATACTAAAAATTTGGCTGCACACTGAAATTGTCAATAAAACAAAGATGTTTGAGATAACACTATTTATTACATCTCTGCAGTCACACATTCTGAAGCTTGTAGTGTTTCTAAAATATTGCTGGCTTATGGCAATGCTTGCAAGTATGCCAGCAAAACTGTATTTTGTAAGAGTTAACAAGGTACTTGGTAACACATCTTCCTGTAGCTAATTGCAATTCTTAGGCAGCACTTCAGTACTTTGAAACTAGGACTTGAAAACATTTGGTTACATTGTACCAAATACACAGACACATACTGGGTCTGTGTGGCCTGCAACTAATTCGATCTGCAGCAGCAAATACGGTGTTGTGTGCTAGAACTGTGAAGAAAGCAATGCTCAGGACACGACAGCGTGCAAGAGATTACAAATGCAAATGACTCAAAGTGACTGATTGGGTACTTCACATTGTGTAACATACAGCTGCAGTTAGGGAGCTCAGCCAACTCTTGCTGAAAAGCTCACTGTGCATAGGCCTGTCTGTGAAAGGTGGTAAACTGCATTGCATGTTTGTCTTTCTTTTTCTATCTTTCCATTTCCCTTACAGTTTTTTTTTTTTCCTCTATTATTTTTATTTTTTTAATTTTAGAATGTTAACCTGCAAGTATTCTCTTTCCTATTCTTATTTTCCTCTTTTCCAGTCTCACTGTATGTGGGCACAAAGGGGAGGAATAAGTGAGCACTTCCATGGTTGTTGGCTGTCTTAGTTAAACTGCAACATTACTTCAGAATAAATGAAAATAGTAAATGCTTGCTAAAACAACATACAACAGTGTAGGACACTCTCTGGTATTAAGTGATTGGGGTTTTTTTTGTTTGTTTCTTTGCGGGTTTTTGTTTTGTTTTGTTTTGTTTTTAATCAAGCCCAGCAGATCAAAATAAACTCCAGATAAACGCTGTTCTTTTTCTGTAGACTGACTGCATACAGTTTTAACAACCTAATTTGTATACAGTACTTAGGCACTTCTCTCACACTATGCTTCCTTTTCATCACGTTTCCTGAGACATCACCCACACTGTCTGGTGTTGCTGTCCTTTTCTAGACAGGTTCTGTTAGTATTACTAGGAACTGCTCATCTTAATGAACATTCTCACTAGAATGTATCACAACAAAAGCAAGCAGAATAACCTCAGTAACTCTAAACTTTCACCTCCTGCTGACCAGATAGACGGAAGTATTTTCATGGATTACCTCTTGAATTTCTGAATGAGGCTTACTGATTAGTAATCTCATTTGGTTCCTTCCTTGCATATTTGTTCTGGACAAAACCAGGAAATTCCAATGCAAAGGGAAAGGTAAAGTGTGGGTGTATATCCTCAGATGAGTTTCTACTTCAATAACCTTGAATATATATTGGAATAATGGTAAAATATGCATAGCTTTTCCTTGAGCAATTATTGATATTTCAACTGGTGGGTACATTTCTCCCTCACATAACACTAGAAAATTCGTTTTCTCAGCTCTCTTTTGATGAACTTCAGTTCAAAAACTGAGAAATAATATTTTTCCAAATAGTATTTTTTTCTCTCCTTTGCAGAGTCCATCAGCAATATAAAGTTTTTATAAAACTACTCAGTCTGAAATGAAGATTTTGCTGAATAATTCCAAGTGTTTTAAAGATTTCATAGCACAGATTGAAATCTTGTTATTCTTCTTTACATATTATCCATCTCCATTCAATAAACTTGTTCATAATCACCATTTTACTGAGATGTTTGTACAGATTTGTAGTTTAAAATTACTCAGATATTTTTAGCAAAAGCAGTAAACAGCTGATGTTAAAGGACTAAGTAACTGGTATAGATTGTGTTAAACTATGATTATGTAAAGAGTTCTTCTATCAAGACTGTTTAACAGAATTCATACATCCTAGGCCAATCACCTTCAACCTGTGGTTCATTTTTCTCCATATGTGGTAAAAATTATGCTTAAAGACATTCCCACATAGAATGGGAATCAAGTGTTACCTCACAGCGTAGAATAGCAGTGAAGCACACACAAAAAATTCCACTTAAAGTACAAATAAAGTAGCATCATCACATCACTGACAAAGATGAACAACATAGACACATCTTCACAACTATTACACTCTGTGGTAGTGTCCATCCAATCCCTGTTTTGTGTATTACTTATTATAGTAGCGTATATAAAATAATTTTAAGTCACTAGTAAATAAAATATGACAACACAGGCTTAAGTTAACATTCAAGTGTTTTCTGAAGTGTTGAGTTGCTTAAGGTGTAACAGACCTAAAAGTCTGTTCCAGACTGGTGTGGAATAAGTTGAAACTTAAACTAGAAAGTTTAAATACATCACCCTATTTCCTAACTCAGAGATGCTATCTGTGCATGAAGTTGAAATGAAAGTGCACAACAGAATAAAAACTGCTTAAAAAGATAAGCTAACCAAACAGTTCAGGAAAGTTTAAATAAAAGCCTTCTGTTATTTTATTATAAGACTCAGAAAAAAATGGCACAAATTGGGATGATGTATCCAGAAATTTAAGTTACATTTTTCATCTTATTAAATGAGCAATTTGACTGTACATAACCAATCAAAGAAGAAGAGATGCTTATAATATAGTCTGTACTGTTCTGAATGTTTTTGTTTTGGATTTGGAGCACAGAGATACTACAAAGCAAGTACAAGGCAGGATAAAAAAAAAAAAAAAAAAAAAAAAAAAAAGTTACGTTCACTGATAGAGTCAGGAGAAACACTGTAACTGAAGTCAAAATGATCAAGTAACTGCAAGCCTGAGCACAATGTTCTGGGCACAGAGCTGTAGCACACAGCCAATTGAGAAAAAGGGGTGATGGTGCAAGGATAATGGCTTGAGATTTCCCTCTAAGAGCATAGCACTTTCACAGAGATGTACTGGAAAGCAGCTCTTGTAGCAGCAGATTTACAGTTTGCACACATCAGCATCAGGTAGTGCAGACAGCAAGCAAGGAGTATGTTTACTCAGGATAAAAAGAGAGAACAGCAGCACAGTGACCTGGAACAGAGCAGCATGAAAAACATCAACTGAAGTTTCAGTAATGCATGACTAGGCTCATCCAACAGGAAAGACACATGCCACGCAGAAGAGTATGAGCAAGGTATTTGTCAGGAGACACCATGTTTTGCTCTGACCAGTTTGGTACATAGCACACTACTCTAGAGCAAAACAGAGACTTGCTCCTGATGTCCATTTAGCATTTCTAAGCATTTCAATTCCTGGAGTAATTTTTTGACATGTTATGACTCGTTCTTTCAGACTTTGCTGAAAATCCTAAAAATGACATAGCCATCATGAAGACACTAGGGAGAGTGAAAAGGAGAACAGTATTTAATTATCTCTCTCTCGCTCGCTCTCACACACACATGCACATACACCAAACTGCTGTCACAACTACGGAGGTTACCTTCTTGACACGTGTTTATTTCAAATCTAACTGATGAAATATGCAGACAGAAATGTTCCAGCTAATGAATCTGAAACACCCATGTAAGGATTTTTGGAATAAATTCCAAATATTTCCAGTGTATAAAACCATAGGTAAAATTCTCTTGCTGTTATAGGCCTATTATATTCTGCTATATGCCCAAGTACCATTATCTTTATTTAACACTCTGTGCTTTTGGCCCTCTACATCACTGCCTAGCATAACAGGAAGTAAATTGGATTCTAAATATTATGGTTTACTCCGACAGTTCCCTTCTGCAAATTGTAGTTTGGAAATTTTTTTTGCATAATCATATTCACTATAATTCATACCCAAAATATTCATGATATTAAAAAAAAACAGCTATATGTATTGAAAGTACTGCAAATATTTTTAAGTAGATGTTCCAGTAATTCTGTATTTATAAAACATAAATATACTACATTTAAATTAAAATGCAACCCCCCCACACACTTAATTTCTCATTCAGTACAACATCTATAGGATGTGATCTAATAATTTCTGCTTTTATTTCTTTAAGAGAGAATTTTAAAAACAAGCTAAAATGTTATTTTGAAGCTAGTAATTAAAATGAGTGTACATTTTAAAACTTACATTAATACATATTAAACGCTTTATATAAAAATGATATTCTTAAACTGCATTCAAACATGCCATTAATACAAGAATGAAATAGATTTCTTAGCTCCTGAAAATACTCAACAGTTGTAGAGAGTTAGAAGAGCTCAAGAAAATTTGCCTCACAGTACAGCTGCATACTGTCAATCAGAAGAACACTATGCATTTCATTCAGAAACAAAATGATGTGAGAAAGCACACATGATCACTATGAGAGCCTAGAACAAGCGCTGCATGATCATATTTATTTTTAGCCCAGAAAAAACCATCTCCTTAGCGTCATACTAAATTTTTTTAAGGTATTATCAATAAAGCTGCAAGAATATTCTATAATTTTGTATAAAAATAAGGGGATAAATTGAGCTTAATATTTTCATTAAAAAAAAAAAAAAAAAAAAAAAAAGGAGATGTAAGAGCTTTACATTTAATTAGAATGAAATAAGCAACATTTTAGCTACCGTGAAAGCATTTTGAAATTGGTACACTTCAACTAACAAGTCTGTCCCAAGAATGGATACCTTTATAGACATTCAAGGACAATTATAATCAAAGAGAGCAGAAACTCCAGTGTTCTAATCATACCTGTCCTCCTCAGTAATGGGATTTTTACAAGGACATGAAATCATACTACACAGACTAAAAAACAATGCTAATCTAATATTCCAGGTACTTTCAGCATAGAGCTACATACAAATTAGAAGAGCAAAACAAAATTAAAAAAAAAAAAAAAAAAAAAAAAACACTATGCCATGTTGAGTAGCCAAGTAATTAAAAATAAAAAGAAAAAAATATCATTTTGTTAAGGATCACCAAACAGAATACAAAATCAGTCTAATAAAGGTAGAGTTACTGGCATACATGCTACTGATAAGGTATAAACAATTATACAAGTTTTGTACATTTTAAACTTTTACTGTTTTATTAGCAAGGTACTTTAAATATTGTATGACCACCAAAGCAATAGAAACAGACAGGTTACCAAACATTTCTGGAAATAACCCAGTTAAATAGCACATTCATTACATTTATCTATGGAGCGCACACATTACCAGAAGTGGTGCGAGTGTTTTCAGTGATATATCCCATGGTCAGTACACTGAACCGTGTGCTAACAATAAGTGCCAAGAGTAAAGCTTCACAGTTTTAAAACAACATTGGCAATTTTCAGTTTGGTCCTGTAGCTCATATGAGTAATTTCCTTCTTGGGTGAAAACATTATAAATAACTTCAGTAGATCTTTAAGCTTCTGTTAAAGGTATGGAAACAAAATATTATCACTAACTCAAGGACAAATGTTTTCTATAGTCATTTAGTAATGTGATATATTCTAAATTTAGATGCAAATGCACTGGTTTGGTAGCATAAAGAATAATGTTTTAAATAGTCTGTATTTATGAACATAGATTTTGGTTGGAAGTAGTAGAATAAAATGATAGGAATAAAATATTTTAGTTAAAACAGCAACTAAGTCATTGCAGTGACACATGCAAAAGTGAGATTTTAAAACAATAAACTCATCCACTTAAAGACTTCCAGTGATAAGCCTACAATGTTGAGGACTAGACACTGAGATGGTGAGTATTATACTGAGAAATGTATCAAGTTTGAAATACATTAAGATAAATCCATGTTAAAATGTAACAGGTAGGAATTCTTCACCATGTGGGCAATCTGACCTGAGAGGAGTGTCCTGCTTTGAGAGGCATGATTTTTTTCCTTGTTGTTACCAATATGGGCAGATTTTCAGGCTGATGCAAACTCCATTAAGTATGAGTCCTCTTGAAATTATGGCTAATTTTTAAGAGAGGTCTCCTGTCATAATCTCATCAGAATAAAAGTATGTTTTGAAATACTTATTTTCCCATTTTGGACATTTTAACGAACTTACACTAGAAACTGGAGAAGGCAGAAAAGGGAGGTGGTAGAATGGGCACTGTATTTAAATGTGAATAGTAAGTAGTCCCCCTTGCTGCACCTTTTGCAACTCTTCTTCTGACAGAGCTCCTTGTTCACTCAGTACCAGAGGTACATCAGTCACAGTCACTCCTGAAAGCCACCTGATAATTGCTGAGGTGTTCACAAATGCTAAGTCATTTTCAAGGAAGATAATTAAAGCCAAACAAATATATATATATATTCCAAAACTTAATGTATAATGAAAGTCTAATACTCCTGTCTGCTTTATCTTTCCACATAAGCACATAGGTAGGGTTCAAAAAAAAAAAAAAAAAAAAAAAAAAAAAAAAAAAAATCCACACAGCATAATGAGTTAAAAACGATGTCAGATTAGCAAAGCTGGATGTTTCAGATTCTGAAATTAATGAAAGGAAAAATACTGAAAGCACAAATCTGCTCTTTGTTGACTTTGCACTGGAATTTGATCAGAAGTACTGATTCACAACTTCTAACCTTGAAGTAAAAAAATTATCTTGATACACAGAATGTTATTGTTTATCCCAAATGAGTGCAAAAAAAAATTTGACAATCCTTTATTCTAACATTCCCTTCAAACAAACATGCATTTCCTGATCTGAGTTGGAAATTTCCTCTCAAGTAGTGTTTGATGAACTGAACGAAGAGTAATCTGCCTAACCAAAGTATATTGTAGTTCCACTAACTAAATAGATAACTAAACATTGAGAGAAAAATTAAGTAATCAGAATGGGAACAGATTTTAAAGACTGGCTTTTTCAACATATTACATTTAAAATGAAGAACAAACTATGTTCAGGAAGCTATAGTCATCACAAAATGAAAAGCTGATCTGCTTAACAAACAGCCAGGATAATGAACAGCTCAGTGTGAAAATGATCCTATTGGTTAAAACAGAGTGTCAGGTTGAGTAAAGAACATTTCCTGAAGTGATAGAATTAGTCTTGAAAAAAAGTTAAGGCTGGTTTTCTTTCACTGCTGAAATAAATGCATCCTGTAGCTGGAAGGAATCAAATATCTGAGGGAAGACAAGGCAAATTATAGAGGCCCATTAAAAAAAAAAAAAAAAAAAAAAAGGTAATTATTTAGAATTAATTAGGTATTATGTACTTTGATAATTGACATCTACAGTAAGAACCTCCTTATTTATTGATTTATTCTTGTTTAATTCCGAAATACATATCTACTTGTATTCATACAACAATATTTTAGATTAGTATTACAGAACATTGTATCTTAAAATATATACCTAAAAAGGATTGATTTTCAAAAAAACACACATAGGAAATAACTTTATTTCCTTGGACACTATAAGTACTTAAAAAATGAGACATTACTGAATTTATTCACAACTTGATTCAATGGTTTCAAAGGATAAGAATTTGACTTAAATAATACAGTTCTAGTATTTTCTATTTAATTATTTATAAATGACAACTGCACTGACTTTTCTAGCTCAAATGTCCAGTCAGTGGACATTTGGATCACACTAAAACTGTAGTTCTGAACAAATGTATGCAAAATGTACTACTCATTTAGGAGATGCTAAAGCTCCATTCTTTCCTAATTATCTTTATTTATAAAAGATGCAAAATTTATCTGTCTTAATTGAAGCACTCTGTAATAAAGACCTTTAACTGTCTCAAAATCTAAAGTCTACACCTTAATTACTTGGACATAGCTGAGCTGGAAATAAATATATACTGTCTTTTTCTTATCAGATGAGTATATCTACTGTTACAGTTTCCATCACCTTTAAAGTTGAACCATTCTTTTCACATGTTATCCTCTTAAATTTTTCTTTATTTTTAACCATCATCATGGCTTAGAAATAATTACAGCCAACTAAGCACATCATAAAATTAACAAGATAATTTCAGCCGAAATTACAATCAAACTATTTTAGCAAAAGCTGAAAGAGACCTAATTTCTGTGGTTCCCTCTTTTTCTCAGAGATAGGCACAAAACAACAATATGGCCTTTCCATAAGAAGGCTTCATTTATTGAGCCTTTATGTTACCTTAAATTTCTACAGAATATGTTCACAAAGAATAATAATAGCAAAGACAACACTACACTGAAGTTATGATATGGTATATCCAAGAATACGCTTTCTGACCTTCCAGTATCAAGCCCTGGTTTTCCATGAAACCCCATGAGTCTCTATGCTCAGAATATGGTGAGAAGTGGAATGAAGAGCTAAGGTGGTGGGTTTTTTTCCTCCCCTCCCCCCCCCCCCCAGTTCTAGCCAAACTCACCAATGAGGAAGCAATCCCCAGTCACAGAGTCTGGATATAGTCACAATCTGAGAATACAGCTCACAGTCGCCATGATTTTCAGCAAACCACCGCATGGTCTGTTTCTAAACTCACTTTTTCTGGAAATTGTCAGTTATTATCTGATTACTATAAGATTAGAAAGCTATTCAAGGATACTATTATTAAACAAACATAGGAAGAGGAATCATAACCTATCAGCATACCTAAAAGTCTGCTAGGACATTGCAACTGACTACTAAAACAAAACAAAACAAAAAAAAAAAAAAAAAAAGGAAAAAAAAGATTTTATAACTGTTTAGGTCTAACACATACATCATACATACTCTGAAATTTTACTAAGATTTTAAACTGATGTAATTATTACCAGCATTTACATGTCACCTTCCCTAAGTACCTTTCCTGCAGTATAAGTCAGTTGGCCAACAGGGAATTCGCATGGACAATGCTAAACTGCACAACATCTACTTCATTTACAACCATCTTTCATTTACAGTTAACATGATTCCTCCCCAGTTATGTAGCATGCATTTGTTCTGTACACTTTCATCACTCACCTGTAATAGAGTGACCACAACAGTGATTTTATTTTCTTCCACTGATAGATTATTTGTGCTTTCTCACACTTATAAATTTCTTCACTATTTCAATACTTCAAATACAAACTTCTTGAGGGAAAAACAGATATTCAAAACAGCAGCTGTGACATTTATTTACACCTAGTTTAATGACTCCATGGTACTACTTCTTTTTCCTTTTTAATTAAGACAGTCAATATAATTTTCACCTCGGTGATAGGACTAACTTGCCTAAAGTAGTTGTAAGCATTAACTATGCTTTCCATGTGATGTGAAGTGTTGTTTCTCAAAAAGATATTTTATATACACATTTAGAAGACTGAGAGGGTGTCTTATTAATACTTATAAACATCTTTATGCACATCTTTATTTATATTTATGAATATCTCAAGTGTGGGAAACAAAGGGACATGGCCAACTTCTTTTCAGTGGTCTGTGGGAACAGGACAATGGGAAACAGCCATAAACTGGAGCATAGGAAGTTCCAAAAGAAGTGCCTTCCATTTGTAATTACAGTGGTCAAAGGGAGAGCACTGGATGTTGTCTAACTTAAGTCTAGAAAGATTTCCATGATCATATCCTATTCAGTTTGGAATAAATGGACTATACGAAGGTTTGAATGTAAAACTGTCTAGACAGCTGTCCTCAAAGAAGTTCAGCAGCAGTCAGTTACTACTGGCATTCCTCACATGCTGATACTGAAGTTAAAATTCTGTAACATCCTTAATAAAACTGGAACAGTGAGAAAGAATATACTCTTGCAAGTTTAATACTGGCATCAAATGTGGGGAAAAGACAATACATTGAAGGATTCACAGACACTTTAGCAAGTCCGTTGACAGCAAGTCAGAGAAACAAAAAAGTAAAGAGAAAATTCAGTACCTTGGACAAAAAAAAAAAAAAAAAAAAAAAAAAAACAGTAACCCACACAAACACCAAACATACAGTAACATAGGCAGAAGACAAGTAACAGTCCTGAAGAAAATAATTTGGATTTCCAGAGCACCATGAATCCAACATGGGTCACAAGTTTAACCTTGCAGCAAGGAAGATTATCCACTTGCTAGACTTCATAAGCAAAAGCACAGTTAAAAACCAAGGGCAATTATACTTCTTCATCTGAAACACATGATGAGGGTACATATGGAATATTATCTCTAGTTTGGGATCTTCTAGTGCAAGAGAGAGATTAAACTAGAGAAAATAAGAAGGATAACTGAGATAGTGAGAAAGTTTGATCACGTGAAATAAAAGCGGGGGGTGAGGCAACACTATTTTGCCTTGAGAAAAGAAGATAAATTTACGAACGTAGCTACAGCCTACTGCTTTCTGAAGGTGGTTTAGAAATAAGACGGAGCCAAACTGTTCTCTGAGGCGTTCTTCTGTTGTCCTACATTCTCTATGCACTGAAACATGTTGCCCAGGAAGACTGTGGAATCTTCATTACTGACAACAGTGAAACTTTGACCTAAATGACACTGAGAAACATGCCCAAACTTTGAAGTGGGCCTTACTCATTTCACACTGCTTAGGGTATACCTGAACTGTGAAACCAAATTCATAGTCAAGTCTGCAGCTGCTCTGATGTTTTCTGTTTAAATGGACATGACGCAAGATACTGTAGTATTTATTATGAATTAGGAGAGTATTCGTAGTGGAGGATGAACAAAGCTTTCATTCATGTCAGTCTGACATTTGCAAAATTGATTTGTTTTGACATTTAGAGCAGTACAGTTGTGGTTTGAACTAGTGTCTGACATTAGTCAAAGTAAATTACAGTGGTTTTGCTTAAAAGTTTCCTATAGAACACTTATTTTATAATGCAAATAACAATTGTTCTAGTAGAAACAATTAAAAAATAGAACAGGTATACTGACATATCTGAACATAAAATTGTTGAATGAAGGCAATCTAGAGCATTAAATGATCACTGACAACAATCTAATGTTTACACATTTGAAGGGCTAGTCAATAAACATAGAATAGAATTAAACATAGAATAAAATTAAAAGTCTGTGCAAGTGCATCAAGAACATTACCTGTGTATTTCAACTTAAGAAAAAAAAAAAAAAAAAAGGAAGATGCCATGATAACTCCTGAAAAGAAAACAGGAATCACATCTGAATGAGAAAGAGTGTGAGAGAGTACTGAATGACAGGAGACTAGCTCAAATGTCTCAACTTATTTTAGTAGTACTAAAGGTCTTTTATCCATCTTGTTTCACGATACATAAATTGATCAGATAGACAAAATAGTTTAAGTTAAAAAGAGATGGCTAATTTCCTTCTGGTTGAATCTTATTTCTGAATTTTTTGTCTAATACCAAACTTTAAAGGTTTCCGTGGCTGTTTTATGGAGATCCCAAAGTTTTTTTATTTTTTATTTTTATTTTTATTTTTATTTTTTTATTACTTAATCACAATTTAAAACAAAATACAGGGTTCTTTCAAGGTTCATGTCTGCAAAATGTACTACACACAATCCAAGATAATTATCCAAAACATTTTACTTTCTTTCTTACATAACAAAACCTCAGGAACTAAGTTAAAGAAAGTTTTATGATTAATCACACAGATACTGCATAGCCCAACAAAGGGCTTTCACAGCTTTTAACCCTTAACCCCCCTCATTCTATTCTCCCATGGTAAAACCAGATGACACATAAGTACTACTCCCAGGTTTGGAAAATTCCTTAATTGTGAGATCCTCAGTTAATTGACTTAGGTTTCTGCTCACCAGGCACCTCCGAAAGCCATGCAGTATACCTCTGATATTAAGCAATGTGCTCCCTCCTACTTTTCTGACAGCTTAGCAGTGACCACACATCTACATGGAGTCTTTAAACTCTTTTGCTTTCTGTATCTCTTCTGTTATATTTGCCTTGGTTATTTGCCAGGTTTTCAGAGTTTGCCAGATGGTCTCCCTGTATTTTATTAGGCAGATCCAAAACAGCTTAATTTCTAAGATCAGGTGAAATCAAACTAATGTGATCAACAAGTAGAGTACCTTCCTATAAATTGGAGCGTGACAAGTACATATACAGATGTTAATAGTTTCCACATATTCCTTTCATAAAGTTTTAGCTCAATAACACTGATAAAAAAGAACTCCACAGAGCATTATTCTAAGCTAGAACAACACTTATTTTTATTTCTTTTTCAAACTAAAAAAATTTTTGTGTTGTATAGTAATTACAGAATCATATAGGTTGGAAAAAAACCCTCAAAACCATGTCCAACTATCAGCCTGACCTACAACAGAACTACATCCCTAAGAATCATATCCACTGCTCTATTAAATATCTATATGTATGGTGTCTCTGCCACCTTCCAGGGTAGGCTGTTCCAATGCCTAACGACCTCTTCAGTGAAGAAATTCTCCTTCTTCTAACCTAAACCTTCCCTGGTGAAAGTCGAGATCATTTCCTTGTACCCTTTCACTTGTCACCTATGAAAAGGGGCTGACACCCTCCTTACTGCAACCTCCTTTCACGTAGCTCTATAGAGCAATATGATCTCCTCTCAGTGTCCTCCTGAATAAAGAGCTCCAGTTCACTTACTCTTTCACACGATGCTCTTTTCCATGTATTTTGATGTATAACTACTAAAAAATGGATTTTCTCCTTTTGAAATAAATATGGAATGCAAGATGTTGTCCAGTTATCAGCTCTATGACATTTATTTTCACAGTTTCTTGCAGAATTGCTCTGTATCCTAATAAGTCTGCTTCTTCCTTTAAACTGCCCAATTTGATGTGCAGCCCTTTCCCATCATAATTACAATTAAATTTAACTTACAGCTTGGAAAGGAAAAAATAATGAAAGTTATTTGTTCCAAAGCAAACTGTATTCCATTTGTGAGCACTACAGACAGCACCACTCTGTTCACTTTCCTAGACAAGTTTTCCTCCTAATCCTATCCATACAAGGGTAAACTCATGATTTTGCGAGAGCTATCATTTTCCATCTTAGGATAGTCTCTTTGGTTTACAATAATTAAGGAAAATACAGCATCAAGTCTGACAGAACTCTTATTCTGAAGGACAAATCTAGAACTCATACTGTCTATAATCTTTCGTTTTTTCTTCTAATGATAAATGCAAACAAACAAACAAACAAACACCAAAAAAAAAAAAAAAAAAACCAAACCAAGCACCATAACATTATACTCTATTCTAGTAGATTTTCGTTTTCCAATTCACTAGCAGGACAGCATATGTCTTTTTAGAGTGTATGTATATTATGGTGAAAAAAACAAAAACTTTTAAAAAGGAAGTTTAAACTAACAATTAACTTCTAATCTCCCCATTAACTTTACACAGATCCTACATTAAATAAACTAGACTATAAGCACTTTTAATTTGAAAATAAAACAAGATCAATCTGATTGGAATAGACTTAGATAATAACATATTAAAGCTAATAATGAGTTAAGATTTTTTGAAGAATGGAATGAAACAGCTCAAGAGCTGAAATACTTCAATTTGCATTTTAATACATTTCTGCAGATTGATATTCCAAGCCAACAACATCATAATGTGTTTACTTAGAAAGAAAGAACCAACATTAAAATGCTAGTGTAAGAGGGAAAGGATTGTCAAAGGTATTTTAAATATTCTCATAGTTGATATTTTTCACTATCAGTACCATGACTCAAAATTGAGTTCAGGGACATCTGAATCCTTAAATCAACATTATTTACTATCAGTAGGTAAATCTGATAATTAACGGTACAAAAAGGTGCGTAATAATAGGAAGTTTTTTCACCAGATGTTTCCATTTTCCGCTAATGAAGATGCAAGAAATCAGTAATCTCAGCATCACTTTCAAGTGTTAAACACTGCCTATGAGAAAGCAATTGTTATGGTTCTTAATATGTGCCCATATAGATCCAAAAGAGCAGTACCACTTATTTTCTAGTCATGCTAATAAATCCATAAACGTTAAAAATATATCTGATTACCTACTATTGGTTTCCTTGCCATTTCCATTTTCAGTGACTAATGAATATCAGAAGCAGGGAATAATTTAAAAGTCCACAGGTAATTACTGAAAAGTAAACTGGATTATTAGTCTGTGATTTATAATAGATCAAGTTAAGTGCTCCGTACAAGATTGCTACTGTTATTCAGCACTTGCAGTTGCTTTACCGAAGAATCGATAAGAATTTCCAGTGTACAAAGATAAACAAGTTTGGGTACATTTATATGTATTAGTACTTTTGCAATAGCACATTACACTGTCTTTAGTTTAAGAGTATTTTAACATAATGTTTAGTAAATAGATGATATCTTCATATTTATTAAAATATACCCTAAAAGGTATATTTTATATACCCTAAAAGGCTTCTATACCCTAAAAGGCCATTTTTGGTGTTTTACTGTTTCTTTTTAAGTATCTCAAATCCAAACAATGATACAAATGTATCCAAAGTGATCTTCATTTAGCAAACAGCTCTACCATAAAGTCAGAACTATATTGCAAGCTTTATGGTGCATATCAACCTCACCAGACTTACTTCATAAGCAATGACATGACTTCAGATTCATCATGGTTATTAACTTCAAAGGGCTTTGGTTGTGTTATTAAGGGCAAATTTACATAAACACCCAGAAGCACAGAAGAACAGTGACAAGCCAAGGAACCACAGTTACCCCAAGCACCAGAGCAAACCAAAATCCCTGATCAAGGTCTCTCCAGGGCTGAGAAAGGAGATGGTTTAATCAGCTGTTCTGTTTTTACTGTCTACCAGTGAACAGTACTGTCCCAGTGTGGGACAGACTCCCATATCATCTTACAAACTGACGGAGAACATTGCCTTCAGTTTTCCAAATCAAGAACAGCTTTGTCACAATATTTCCATTCTTTCAGTTTTAAAGATGCCAATATTATGAACAAATAGCAAATCAATTGCCAGAACTGAAACTAACCTACTGGAAAAATACTAAATTGTTGAAAATTGAAAGCCTGGCAATAAAAAGTTATCAGAAGCAGAATTCGGGGAATGTTCACTTCATTTTGAAAACATCTTTTTGTTTATTCTAGATCATAGACCATAATACATATAAAGTATAGCATTTCTCTATCAGGAGATCTACTTTCTACTTGTCTTATAATGTACTTATATTATACTTACGTACGTATAAATCACTAGAAATTCTGAAGTTTGTGGTAAACAAGATCAGTAGATAATCTATCCCAAGAATAGGCATGCAAAGAAAGATACATGTACAAACATATCCTGAGACAGTCACTGAGTTTCTGAAATTACTTTCAACAAATCTAGAGAAAATGGAAAGTGGTCTGATGTGTCTCAAGGTGAAAATTCCAATTATAAAACACTTCCCCAAAATCACTATCAATGCTATTTTTTGAAATCTTAAACGTTCCACCGTCAGAGTTCATACTAAATTATTGCTTACCAAACATTAACTCAGTCTTAACGTGTCTACTTTGGTCTAGAAAGTAGCTTAAGATAATAATTTTGAACTTGATGTATTCATACTTAAACTACATAGAGAAGAAAGTTAATTTATCTTTTTTTTTTTTTTTTTTTTTTCCCCTCGAGAAAGCTCATATAAAACTGAATATTTTAATAAGTAATACAATGGTGATGAATTTTAAAATCTGAATACTTCCTTTTTTGAGAAATACTTTAGTTCAGAATATTGATGATTCGTTTAAAGTTATGATGATATTTACATGTTTTTAGAATCTTCACCTACATTAAAAATGTGGATAAATACATTTTGTAGCAATCTTGAAAACTCAGTGAGGAGAAGGTTTTCACATGACTGCATACATGTAAAGTTAAGACATTTAGAGTACAGAGATCTTATTGAAACATATGGAGATTTTGGTCCTACTTGAAAAAAAAAATCAAATGTGTTTGTTAAATACACAATATTCAAAGACCATCAAATACAAAGTTAAGAAGTTTGGCAGAAAAATGATGCGTAAAACATAGTTAAGTAAAGAACTACAATGGGTTAATGTGTTGATATTGAAATAAAATGAAGCAGAGAAGGGGAAACTATTATTTGTACACATAACAGTTATTGGAAGTACAAGTTTGCTTCAAAACACACGTAAAGATATTTGTTATTGAAAATCTTATTAGTCCTATCAGAAATACACTCTAAGTGCATTTTTTCTAGTACATTTACTGAATAAGTAAGTCTTCTGAAAATCAGCTTTGGCCTGCTGCCACCCGCTTGCTTCATTTGCTGACTTTTCATACTCAGCACTTCAGATTTCTGTAATGACTATTTACAAGACAGGAACTTAAAAGGATGAATGGATATTAGTGAAGTCACTCATGAACAGTACAGTCTTTAACAAAAAAGAAAGTTACTCTAGACACAGTGTAAAATAACAAATGCTGGGGTCCAGATTCAAGCCTAATGACCACAAAGCACAGGTAAGTTTTCTTTGTCTTGATTTTATCTCTCTAAACCTCAAAATACACGTGTTTAACACTATCTGAATAGACACATCTGATTATAACCCACTCAGAAAAATTGAAGAGAAACACTGCAATGAAGATTAATGGAGAACAGAAAAGTAAACAATACTTCAAGCTACCAAGAAGGACATCAGCGAACCCTGCTGTAAAATACTGATACACAAAACTATTGAGACATCACATCTCAGAAAATATAGTTTTTAAGCCCAATAGTGTAACACCAAGTAATCTTTAGATCAGATAATATAAAACATGGTACTAGCTTCTGTAAAGACAAAGATGGCACTGATCAGTGGGTATAAGTTTCTATGAACAGAGGCTGCAACATTGCTGGAATACATTAAGTATTCTTTTTCTAAGGTTATATTTGCTTATTTTTAACCAGTAGCGTAAATTTCTAGGGCAGATTATGATTCTGAATAGCCAGTTGTTGACAAAATAAAAATACAATGCAAAAGACATGAGCACTACAAAAAATAAAAATAAAAATAAAAAAATCAAACTCCATGTTCGATTAATGACTAAACACAAAATTTACCAAAATTTTGATAATATAAGGAAGTCTCACAGTGTTTCTGAAGCTCATTAAACTGAAACTCCTACTGTGCTGAGTATGCTGGTTAACTGTAGAGACAGTAACTTCAGCTCTTCCTGAAGTGTCCAAAATAATTCCTGAAAAACTTTTAATCTTTCAAGAACACAAATAAAAGCAAAAAGCAAAAAGAAACAAAAGCACATTAGCAAGTGAGAAAAAAATAGAATAGAAACCAAGCACACAAAAAAGGGAGACACGTTGCAATCATAGCAGAGCAGCTCATTTTCTTTGCCTTTCCCCAATGCATTGTACATCTTCATAGACCAGCCTGTGAACCCATATGTGCTGGTGTCAGGACACCTTGTAAGCATTTCTAACTAACTCCATTCCCCATGGAGGAAACAGGAGCTGAAAGCAGCTGGGACTGAGGGAGTCTGAAACTTGAAATTAGACATAAGTTACAATGTGGTAGATCTGTGTCTTCACAAAAATTGCTATCCTTAGAGTCTTAATGCATACTGACATTTATTGAAGTGCCATTGCTTTGCACAAGGAAGCAGCACGATGCACCCTGGTTGCCACAGAAACCAGGACAGTTCACACTCAGCTTTTATTTCAAATTCCTCTGCAGTGCTGAACAACACTGCCACTGCATCACAGAGCATGCTTGATAGCGAGGAGTCTGCTCCTGTGTCATATCTGCAAGGTCAGAAAAATAAGCAAGTCCACAACATAAGAATTCTGTCCAATTTTAACCCACCTGCTGTACTAGTATCAACATCAGAAAGAGTCCTATAAATAGAAAAAACTCCACCAAACCTCTACCAAAAAAATATTTAACATTATGCCTGCTGTACTTCACTACAAAGGGAGAGAAAAGCTTTTCTCAGCTGTTTAATACATGAGACTCTATCCATTGCAGTATTAAAGGCTGACAGTACTGGGTCATTTTTTGCACACCTGGAAAACATGTGTAACAAGAAACATTGTGGTAAATTACTAAAAATAATATTAGACAAAAAGAACATATCCTTGCTATATGCAACCCAGGAAGTCTAGATATAACCAGCCTCTCATATATCCTATGACCAGGAGCTGCCATGCTTGTGATTACCCTAGCAGAGCTGGAAGCTTGAGCAGCAAGCATAGGAACCTGAGCACACCACAGAAGGAAGGGCTGCAGCTTCCACCTTCCTTCTTGCTCTTCAGTCATCTCAGATTTTATAGGATTTGTTACAGAAATTTCAAGTCACACCTGGTTGCAATAATGCTGTCGAATGAAACAAACACACCCTTCTCTAGAAGCATTTCTACATGTTGACCATTGTTGTTCATATTCTTATAGAACTATAAAAATCCAATTCTGCTATTAAGGGCTAAAATTTACCTTTGTGTTTTCCTCAATTTTATGCCTATGTGTGAAGT
Source organism: Phasianus colchicus (assembly GCF_987193195.1). Lineage (NCBI taxonomy): Eukaryota > Metazoa > Chordata > Aves > Galliformes > Phasianidae > Phasianus > Phasianus colchicus. The sequence goes on along the minus strand of NC_143438.1, from coordinate 20,985,303 downwards.
AGCTATTGTAGCCCTTAAAAGGTTTTAATCACTTGAATAAGTGAATTGCAATAAGAAGCACTAATACAAGTTTAGATACCAGAAGTACTACTGCTATTCTAAGTCCTTCCTGATGCTCTTTTTCCACTATTGTAATAAATTTAGCATTTCCATGCACATCTTACACATGTATAATGCCTAATCTTTTCCCATTTTGTCCTCATAATTCTAGCTGGACTTGAATCTACTCAAAATTGAATACAGAATTAATGTCACATGGTACATTAACATTAACAATTTTATGTATTTGGTATTTATACAATCTCTGTAAACTTCCAAATACTATCTGCATTTGCTTCCTCCCTTGAGCTGCAGTGATGCCCGACATTAGAAGATACTATAAATTAAAACGGCTTTTGTGACAAGTCACAGAGCTTTGGACAAGACTCTCAGATATCACCTGCTTAAATTGCCTCACTGAATAGTAGCCCAGACTGATCTTTTCTATCAATGATATATTATGACCAAAATAAATTAATAATAAGAATTAAAAAATTGCTTAACTTAGATTCCCACAGAATGTATCAGAATGCACTCCAACAAAAAAAAAAAAAAAATTAATGAATAAATAGGGATTCCTGTAACCTTCAGGTTTCTAATAAAGTACAAGGCAAAAAGAGCTGTATATACTAAAACAGCACCCATCTTCAAACATGTTGCTTCAAAAAGCAGTGTAAAATTCCCCTTCAGAACATCTTCAGTTTTCTAAAAAAAAAAAAAGGTTTTAAAATACAGGTAAAAACTGCTATACAGATACTTGTGTGATTGCTCAGATGAAAAAGTCTGGATTCAAACTCACCCTATAAATATAAATATATAAACCCTATAAATATAAATATATAAACACATATATTCCCTCACTCTGATGGAAAATCCTGAATATGTGATTTGTTATAGAGAGGAAGTCTTTCCACCACTCCTGTTGTTTTTCAAATTTTTGTTATTTTTCTTTCTTTTTTTTCTCCCCTGACGGAGCCAATACAAAAGATTTAAAATGTATCTTCCTGTTTAATCTATTACCTAATAGTGATTTTATTCAGCTGAGAGATAAAAAAATGAGAAATGTGAATTAAACTAGTTTGAATGTAGAATATGAACTGAATAAATATTCTAAGCAGGATTATGAGTTTTTTCATTGTTGAGATCTTTGAATCAACATAAACCATAAATTATAATTACTTATTAAACTCAGGATTTTAGAATAGCTGAAGATGAAAGGGACCTTTGGAGGTCATCTGATATTATGTGTCTGTGTCCCCACTCAAATACTGCCACCTAGAGCTGCTTGCACAGGAGCAAACTTTCCTAAAATCTTTATTTATTATTTTAATAAACTGGCTAAAATGTAATCTTATTATAGTATAAGGTCTGCAGCACAGACGGGAAGCCTTCTGTGTTAATTGGGTGCTCCTTGTTGGTCCTTTGTACCTGCAGGTATGGTGTAAGTTCATGAAGTACAATTTCCCAACCACCCCCACATATTCTAATAAATGCTTTCTCCATAAATTATGGGTCAACAGGTCTACGTGAGAGAATTTTGAATAGTACTCAAAGAGGTATTTGATTTCGTGGTAATAAACTGCTCATTTGTTCAAAGCTAGTTGAAAAATATGGCACAATACAAGGACAACACCATTAAACCACCACTGATTCAAAACTTACTTTAAGTCTTAAGACTTTGCTATGTGACTTTTGAAAAGCATAAATGAAAAAGCAGTATTACTACAAATAGTGCAAAGTAAAACCCAAAAATATTCTCCTTCCATCTCCTGAGGAGGCAGCCAATGTGATGCAGCCTTCTTCCTTAAGATCAAATGCTGGATTTGCTGGTTAATCCCCACTATCTGCAACAAGGTCTGGTCAATCTGAATCAAACACAATTTCAAACGTCACTGAAACTGTCTTCCCTTCAGAGAACACAGATACATCAGACACAAGGCTCTGAAAACCTATTCACAATCAGTAGAAGATTAACAATTCTCCTGTTACGCATAGCAAGAGAGTTATGGTGGGTCTTCCCAACTAACAGGCCTATTTCTTTTCATTCTCCTCACCACATGCTCCCAAAGCACTCTGGTAATTAGTCAGGTGTCAAGAATATGTTAGCTCGCAGAACAAAAGTCTTATTTTTTTCTTCCAGTGCATTAGATTATTAAAGAAAACGTTGAAAAAAACTCTACTCTTCTCATCATGAGATTGAATACAGAATATATAAAACAAGGAAAATTTATAGTAAGAAATAGCTAATTCAAAATATAGAACAGCAGGTGCTAGCCTACTAACTCTCTCCAACATCTTTTTTTTTTTTTTTTTGATTAATGATCATACTTTTTGTTGACTACAACACTTACACATTAACAAATGTACTAGAACTTGAAACAGTGCATCCCAATAACAGTTGTGAACTGATACCATTCAAAGATAACATTTTCCCAGCCACATTCTAGAGAATAATCAGGAAGTGTCTTCACTGCCACTACTCATGGCACAATTGTTATAAGATAAATGCTAAAAGATAATACTCTTCTATGTCTGTAAACATATTCAGTTCAGTATTGCAGTACAATTGCAGTATATAAACTTACTATAAATAAACATGGCAAATGATTGTGGAATTAACAGTTTTAAATCAGAAAAAAGGAAAAAAATTACAATGATGCACAAAGACATTTAGTGCCATATGTGCACTAAAACGAATAGCTGTCCATGCTTATCTCAAATATCAAAAGTCAAAGTGTACCAAAGATTGTTCAGGAAGTTACGTAAGACATTCACCAATGCAAAAATGACATCTAAATTTATGGCTCAATTGATCATTATTTTTACTGTGGGAGTTCAACTGTAAATAATTTACTTCAATGAAAATTACATATTGCATTTTTTGACACATTTTTAACTACAAAAATAGAACAAGATGAAATGAGAGAAAATTTCTGAATTGTAACTTAATTTGACTTTTAGCTTTCCTAATCAAATCATTATGCAAAAGATAAAAAAGAACATCTATGTGCAAATGAAAAAAAACCTAACATTTTCTCTTCAAATATATGATTAATTCCAAGGACTAGGAAACAGTTATCTAATTGGATAATCACTGCTGTAGAGGCTCTGAATTTAAAGATGCTATCTGTCAGTCACCTAAATTTACATACCTTCAAGACCTTCCAAGTGCAAAGTGCATCATACTTACAGAGGCTCAGCAAGTTGCTACCTGCTAGCAGGATTTCAGTGAACAATTCTGAATCTCTCTCTATCTATATCTTATGATACAGTAAGCTACAAAGTAACATATTGAGTAACAGAACTAAAATTCAATGAGTTTTTTCTGTTTTTCATTTTCTTCACTGTAAAACTTAAAAATATTAACATTTAAAATAATCTGAAAATTTTAGGCATACTTTTAAGTACAAAAAAATGTATTTTTGATGTCACACTTGTACAGGCTAGCCTGCTGATAACACTCATTAATCATCTCTCACAAACGTTTGCAGGCATGTTTAAATAGGTATATTTCTGGCCAATTGTGAATGCATGAGATTTTCTCTTCTTTCTAAAAGATATCTTTCTGACATTCAGATATTCTTAGTATCACAGGTCCACTTTGGTAATTTGCAAATATCCTTCAGAACCTTGTTCTATATACAAAAGCTTCTGTGGACACTGAACTAACTGAAGTATGCACAAGTAGAAACAGCAAATAAGCATAGTTTATATTTTGGTAGTTGCTTGCAGTTTTGAACTGCAGGGTCAAATTTAATGGCTGCATGCTATAAAAAGTGACTTTGTTAGAGGTGACTTGAGATCTGGTGGTTAGGATTCAGTCTACTGTGAAAGCATTGAACAAAATCCTATATGCCACACAAATAACAATTTGCACCAGCAGAGGTGATCTACTGTCACTACCACCACTTCTGAAAGAAGTCATTCATTGCCTCACTGTGCTCACATTCACTGTTTGGTCTCCGTCAACATTCACTAAGCACTAATAATGGTCAGTGGATGCAATTGTGTGTAAAGGAATATTTGTGGGAAGTCTGAACCTCCACTACCACGCCACCATCATCTGCCTCTGATGTTGTGAGCCAATACATAATAAATGTATAAATACATAATAAAATAGAAGGCATTACTTTCAGATGAGTCCTTGTATAAAGACAGATTCTCAACTGTACTTTACAACTTCAGAAAATTAGTTGCAGTCGTTATTTTAAAAGAACCGGGGGCCTATCAAGAATTATAAGTTCCTCTTGCTACATTGTAAAAGCAAGACCATTCTCAGAGCCCCATTCACAACTTCTAGGGCATCACCACCCACACAGTGGCTGTGCCCCTGTAAGTAGTTTACATGGACCTAGTACTTAAGCAAAGGCAAAATCTGTCAATTTCCTCGTTTTACACATCATTTAGAGCAGTGATTGTGAATTAGATGTGGATTGTGTTTGTCCAATAGAGAAATGCTATTCATCTGAACATTTGAGTCATTGAAAGTGGCAAAATGAAAGTATCATCTCCTCAAGGAAGCGTACACTCAGTTGTTCAATGATGAATCAATGTTTTTCCATGTTTGCATGAACAGTAATGTAAAATCACTTATTAATGTATCATTCTTTTTAAAAAGCTAAACAAAGTTTGGTTTGGAAAATTTATATATATTAAAAAGCATGCTAGCAAAACTTCACAGCTAAAAAAAAGCAGTATCAGGTTCTAATTGCTCTGTGAGAATACTGCACAACTCTAAAGCACATAATTTTTAATAGGTTGAAAGAAAAGTTCTTAAGTTCTCATTACAATATATTCTCCCCTCCTCTTCCTGCTGCTGTCTCCGCTTATATTTTTCTTCCTTATCTTCTTTCCTGCTGTTTCTCCTTCCCTCTACCCTGATGACTTCTAGCTACTTCATTCCATTGTCCAGTTCATCCTGTGTCATTACCAACAGATCTCCTCACACAATCTTCAATTACTACAAAAAAGCTCTCAGAAATAGTTTAACAAGAATTTTTATTTTCTTATTCTAATTACTTAGCTGTGATTAAAGCCAAAATGCTTTGAGACAATACTTGAAGATTATAAAAGGCTTCTTTTCTATGAACAAGATTTTCTGTTTGGAGTTTGTCTTAAAGTCTTATTGCTCTCAGGCAGCCCTTTTCACTTCATTTTGTATCATCTATAGGGACTTAAAAGGCAACAGAGATGTGATATCTGAAATCGGTGATGAATGAGCTATTGATGAACACATCCAGGACATCTGGCAGCCATTCTCATCTAGCCCAGTAATACTGCCATTATCTCATTTCAGAGATCAGTAAGGGTAATCAACGTGCTAAAGGGGTTTCAGTGTTACAACACCCAGTTTCAACTTTATTGAGAAATGATATGTCATTTTAGGCATATCCAGAAGTGCTATAAAGAAAGCAGGTCGTAAAGAAGCAAGGAAAAAAATTATATTAATCCAGAAAAGCAAACTTAGAAAAATCTCAGTCTGATCAAGTACCTCACCTTTTGCCAAGTTTCCTTGATGAGCTCAGTGAAATATTTAGCATGAGTTTATTCTTCAGTTGTTATCCTTGCTCCAGGACTATTAATCTATATACACCTTTGCATTTAGAATAGAACCCTAGACATGAAATTTTCAAGACATTTACAGCACAATCTGTTATGGAAGAAAATGAGTTGCTGAAAAAAAAAAAAAAAAAGTAAAAAAAAAAGAAAAAAAAAAGGCTTTAGATCTTCCATTAGTCTTCTAAAGCTAATTAAGAAAGGTTATATGAACTTGTATTCCTGGATAAAGTGATGAAGCAACATTGCTATTTTCAGCGTGACAGACTAGGCATAGAAAAGAAAAATATTTAAAATGCTGCTTGGCATAACTTGATATCAATGTGAACTGAATAAAAATAATCTGCTGTTTCTATTTTAATTTCCTGTTTTCTCTTCTTAATCTACATCCTTATCTCTTTACTGCTGCTCTACTATTCTGAATTCTTTTTTCAGCCCCTTCCAGTGTTTATGTGAAATGTTGAAGCTAGAAGTACAACCATATAACCCACTGAAAAGATAATAAAATAAGAACAACATTCATTCTGCATCATCACTCCCATGCATCATCTGCGATTGCTGACTTAGGTTGAAGTACTTGTGCAGGATTAAGCAATCGTCTTCTTTTTACCAGACCGACTCCATGACTGATTTGCATACTCTGCTGACAGAGTTGCTGTCTCCAATAGTCACATGCAAAATTTAATACATACAAAGTTTGATAGGAAGTATAACTCCATTGAAGCTTATAGAAAATTAACCCTACACTACAGTCCAGACAACGTTTTTGTAGCCATTGTATATCCAGTCACTGATGAATATTGTGAACAAAATTGGACCCAGCACTGACCCCTGGGGAGCACCACTAGTCACAGGCCTCCATTCAGTCTCTGCTCCACTGATTACCCTATGACCTCTGCCAGTCAGCCAGTTTTCAATATACCTCACTGCCTACTCATCTATCCCACTCTTCCTAAGTTTACCTACAAGGAGGTCATGGGAGACAGCATCAAATGCCTTACTGAAATCAAGGAACAGAACACCTACTGCTCTTTCCTCATCTATGCAGCCAAATTAATTGAAGTTTGAGAATGACTTCTTCACTGTCACTCTGCAGATCAGAAGTTTATATTCAGAGTCCTGTTTGCAACAGCCAAACTGACTTCTTATGCTCTTGAAATTCTTCCTTTTATTTGTCAAATCTTGCTCAGACACAATATAGGTGAAAGGAAGGAGAAAAGGTTGCTTCCATGCTCAGTCATCATTCATAAAATTAACTACAAATCAAGAGTTAGATAACAACTTTTTGAAGTATCAAAATTTTTTTTCTTCCCCAGCACAAAGTTCTATTTGTAGGCTTACTTTTTTTCTTTATAGCTATTTCAACTATATAATAGGACAACTGAAAAAATGAAAGAAATCTAAGAACTCTCAGAAGAGCAACACAAATTCTCAGTCTTTAAAAACACTACAGTCACCTTCTACTGAGATGAGTAATATGTCAAACTGTACAACATCCTCAACAGAACGTATGAGTTTCTGAGATCATTGGTCGGTTCAGTCCAGCTCATTCTCACTGGTGTTAATAAAATATACTTCATTTCTGAATACACAAAATGTACACTACACAATATTTCTTATATAAGTTGGATACAATTTCATTGCTTTCTTTTTGAAATTTCTGTTTTCCAACTGAAAAGCTTTTTATGGTATTCCACCATATTTGGCCTGAGCGTCATGATTTCAGTCTGTTAGAAATTTAAAGAAATCTAAAGTTTTAACTGGAGTTTTCTCCAGTGTCCTATTATTACAACTTTCTTGTAATCATTTGGATTTGAATATGAATATTTAGAGAAAAATATTTTTGTTAATAAATGCATTTTTGCAAGCTTCAAATTGCATGCCATTGTTTAGTTTAGTTTAGTGTCACTTCCAGCTGGAATTCTACACCTTTCTACAGTCTCTATTGGGAAAAATATTATTCCTTTCAATTCTGAGCTATATTATATGCCATTAAAACTTAAGTTTTAAAAAACAATCACAGTGATTACCAAATATTTATAAGCATAAATATTCAATTACACCTCACAGCACACGCAAGCAAAGCAATCTTTTACAGACTTTTTGCCCCTCAATTAGGTCTTCCAGGTTTTGAATAGATCTATATAATCTGTTTCTTCCAGTTAGGCAGATTCATCACATGAAAATATTCAGGGAAAAAAGTCAGTAGTGACTCATTGTAACTAAACTATGTTTTCTATCCAGAGAATTCATACTTGACAGCCGCAGTGAAATTTTAAAACAAAGCGAAACAAACCCTCAGTTCCTGTACTGAGACTTTGGCTGTTAACAGCTTCCAAGCATTAAAGGACATTATATCCTGGTCCCCACTATAAAAAAATGAGCCTTCCTTGTATGTATTTCATGGTATAATGTTACACTTGACTTTTTGTGTTCTATAATATCAAATTTTTATTGAATTTTACAGAGTGACTTTTCCTCTTCAACTCTTAGAACAGTGTACTATTAAAATCTTTTTGTAGTGTACTTAGGATGTCTGTTCCTTTAAATACATACATTCTTAATACACACATCCACAAATGCAAGAAATCATACTATTCTTGTTTAATGTCTTAGAACATTTCCATGAAATGGGGATTTTTTATTTTTTTTTTATTATGCACAAATTTACAGTGCGCTTCAAATTGTACAAAACAATCTTTTTTTCGTTCATTTGGCATTTCACTATTCTTTAACATGGAGAATCTGGAAATGTACTTAATCTGTTAGTGTTGAGCTCTTCCACCTATTCACAAAAAAACAAAGGCCACAGGGGGTGTCAAAGCTTCTGTACAATATCCTAGCAGTTCTGAGAGTTCAATGTATACAGGCTACATGAGATATAATGTAATTGTCTGAAGCTGTTTAAGAGATATCTACTGTGATTTATCCACATTAGTAAACCACCACAACTGTGGTTTTCAGTTAATACTAAGAGCTGTAAGTCCAATATCAAACACTTAAAAGTTACCCTCTGCTATTTGCGTAATTGACATTTTTGTGGTTTGAAATATAAATTTACAAAAAATTAATACATGATAGCATAAATTTGTGCACAGCAAAAGGGAAGAAATAGTAAATCACACAGTTAAATGATCAAAAAGCTTATGTTAGTCAAACTTTATTCCAGTTTCTGATAAGGAGAGAATTCAAGCATGACAAGAAGAGAGGTCTCTGGATGATATTTAAGAGAACCAAGTTTTCACTGCACATATAGCTTTATGCATGTATGTCTCCTCACTCTTATTTTCCTATTTATCCCTCCACATATAATTATGCCTTGATTGGCATTCAAGACATTACAACAGTTCTTTACTAAAAGACAAGCTGAACTAAAGAGTAATTTTAGAGACTTCTAAAGATGAAGATAATTTTAGAAATTACACTACAGTCCAACTAATGTCTCTGTAAGACTTTTCACATTTTCAGCAAAATATTCCCCTTTCGCTGACAATGCATTAGGCATCTTTTCTCTCCTGGCACCACGCTTACTAAAATAAGGTTGTGAAAGTTCCACTCCCATGCTTCAGCCATAGGATGAAGTCAAATATCTTTCTGAAATAATTATAAGAACCTCAAGAATAAGGAAATGTTACAATATTGAGAGACTACAATGAACATTACATACAAGTATGCTATCGTCAACATTTTTTTTAAAGTAGATAAGAAAGTGCATAAATGACTTATGGAAAATCACTTGAAACCAGCACATTAAAAATTATTAGTTTGCTCTAGCAGGAGATCACTAGGTCTTCCAAAATAATTCTACACATGATTGTATTGGAACCTTGGTGAACAAAAAATTTACATTAGTTCTTCATTTCCCTACCTGTAGAGAGACAAGAAGTTAATTGACGAGGGAAATTGATAGTGATCAGAGAGGGAAAAAATCACTCCTAGGAACAGCTACAAATTAATGCAATGACCTTTGATTTTGTTCTATCTCTAGTTAACGTGGCTTTTCTGTAAAGAAATAAATATTTCAAACTCTAAACCTTAGGAGAACTGATTTTTTTTTTTTTTTTTTTTTTTTTTTTTTTTTTTCTGAACTGTTCTCACTAGTTCGCCATCTGACTATCAGTCAAAATAAAACCAGACTTGAATCTCAATACATGCATCCCAGGCATGGAGCTGTATCTCAGTTTACAACTATTCAAGGCAAATTCTTGGATTCCAAAGGATTCATGCAGACAGCCTTGAGAAATTATTCAGACAGATATCAAATTCCCCAAAATTGGCAGAGAACTATGTTTTTGACACTTTTTTCTCTCTGTAATAGATAAGAAAATAGTGGACTCTTTCATCAGGGTATGGGCTATATTCATTTCTCATCTATTAATACTTGCTACAGGATATAGTGAAAACAATTGTAACTAATAAGATACTTCCTGAAAATTGAATGATGCATTGAAAATAGCAATTGAAATTAAGATTTTTCCAACTTCCCTTTGCACAAATTAATAATCTTATTACATCTACAATAGAAAATAGGATAGGGAAAATGGAAGAAAACCATGAGAAAAAATAGAATGATGAGAAAGTTGAATTAATTCAATAAATTAGTTATTGGTAACTCACAAGCAACATAGCCATTATCTGCCTAAAAGAACGTTAGTTTACCACTTTCAAAATAGACAAGTAATTACACGAAATTGAATAGATAAACAAGCAGAAAAAAAGCATCCCATCAGGCTGCAGTATGCCTACTAGTATTTTAAGAGAAACATCCGTGAGCAGAATAATTGTGAACAAAACTACTATTAAGTGTAGTTTTGCTGCAGATGCCGAAAGGGAGAAATAATGAAACAAGCATGGGAACAAAATGAATGAATACAAAGTGAAATTCAGCAAAATGACATTCATTAGTATAAGAAAATACTTCACACATTCACAACAGTTAGATATTTGTTGCAGTTTATACCAGCAGGCAGCTCAGCACCATAGGGACATTTTATCTCTTCCCCTACATGTTAGACAAGGAAAAAAAACTGTAAACAAAAGAGAACTTAAGGATAAGATAAAACTATTTATTAAGACAGAAAAGAAAAATAGAAACAAGAATAAAATCATAATTATATATAAATATCTACAATGCAATTACTCGCTTTCAGCTAACAGTACAACCATTCACCAATCAATACCTTGCAATGTCCCACCAAGACCCAGTCAATTCCCAAACAGCAGCTATTCCCTTCCTACTGTCCATAGTTTCATAGTCTTTCATATGGTGTCACTTGGCCTAATTCAAACACCTGTCCCTGCATCTGCTGCATAGATGCAGCTCTTCCCTACTGAGTGGCCTCACCTGACTCTGGGTATGCTCTCATCACCCAGCAAAAAATAAACAGAACATTTTGGTGTGCTATTAACATTGTTTTGCTGAAACCACAACAACTTTTAAGCCTTAAATCAGAAAGAGTAATATGGAGATAATATTGGACAATACCTAAGGATATTTTTATTAAGTTAGTGTTATAGCTGTTAGCTGAAAAGTTTCAGCAGAAATAATTCTCGTGGAAAGATCAATTACGTTTGTATACTGTCTAGCCCCAACAGGATTAACAATACTACTCATGATTTACCAGTGTACAGAACTTATCTCTTTCTCTTTTCTTGTGTTTGTGTTGCTGTTTCATAGATTTAGGGTTGCTTTTCTTCTTCTGATCAAACAGAGCATAGGAGCATTTTAGTCTTTACCAATATTTTTAAAGATATGCATATTTAATACACCATAATTTTTCCCTTCAAATATACAGAAAACTGTTTCTTCTGAAAGTCTTCTGCTGTTCATTGATCCAAGTCCCACGTGGCAAAATAACTCTTAAGTCAAAACTTGAAACAGTTATATAAAACAAAATAAAAAATTAAGAGCTGCATTCTTTCCAAATGAATGAATAACAAGAGCAGAATACTTTCTGTCATCTAGTAAAAAATATAAAATTCTATTATACCCTCAAAATTGCATATTACATACAGGGAATAATTTAAGCATCTTAATAATTTACAGCATAATAATGATTTGTAAAACTGAATTATTGATGAAAAATGCTATTCTTTAAAGGAATAATAAATCAGAAGTTCCATGTCTGTGTGCAGTGGTTTCATCTTATTTACAGAATTCATATCATTCTTAGAAAAGCAGTTACCCCAGCAGAAAATCTCCAGTGCATAAGAGTTCCTGCTTACTAAAAAAGGATACAGCAAAATATATAATACCCTATCCATGTTTTATTTATGAAACGGTCTTTTTCCCACTCTCCACTATTCACAGCCTTCCACTGTTATCACTGATGCTTCTTTTGGGGGTTTACTCCTTATGCTTTGGCTCATGCATTAAGATAATTTTTAATGGACTTCTGTGACAAGGCTTTGGTAACCATGAGGCTGCATGAGTAGGAGACCAATGGTACTCCATATCAGATCAAAGCAGCTCCAGCTGCCCCAAAGGGACCCCGCTGCTGACACAGCTGAGCTGTGAGGGAAGCTGGGAGTATGCCTCAGGGAGAGCAGATTTGAAAAAGAGGAAAATCTGCTGTGCAACAGCAGCTGGGAGAGAGGAGCAAGAGATGTGAGAGAACAGCCCTGCAGGCACCTGGGTCAGGACTCAAGCTAGTCCCCTTATACAACAATCTCAATTTTTACCATACACACATCAATATGGACAAGGAAAGAGTAATGTAATAAAAAGTCTTACAGCATTGAGAAATATCATTTTTTAGAACTTCTGGTTTTAAATGTTCATTTTTTCTAGATCTCCTGTTCATACAAGCTTCTATGCATATTTTAGTATTTTCATACAAGCAAATTTTACTTTGAAAATATTGAATCAGAAATTAAAGAAAGATTTCATACTCTCCTTTGGCACACACTAATTGGTTTTCTTCCTGAGACCTGAGATGAGACTTCTGACACTCTCAAGTGAGTTTTTAATGCTCTTCATGTTATGTTCGTAATTCTGTTCCTTCAATCTATATTTTCTGTATAGAAAATGGTGATTTAATATGCAGAAAATACTAGAAAATACTAATACTTTTTTTATTAAAATGATTATCTTCGTTTCACTTTCTTTTAAAATTATTTTACAAATCTAATTACAAATTTTTAATAGACACAAAGTATTAATTATACACTGAGTATTAATTATAATAGTTTTATCATTAAAAAATACACTGCTTTATAGGAACTGAGGGATTACATGAAGGAGCCTATATTTGTTGTTGTTGTTTATTCTGTATGTCCTTAGTTAATTTCTTAGGATCAGAGAAAAAAACAACAACAAAAACACTGTATTCCAGATGTAGAGAGAGGTTGAGTTGGGATGTTTGAGGACAGTCTTATCGTAAACCATTACCCTGGAGAAAAGATGCTGTCATTTTGTAACTAATGTGAAGCTAAAAGCTTCCACCCTTGCAACAGACAAAAAAAAAAAATCTCTCCTAATGCTTCATAAAGCATCTGAAATTCCTTCCACATTTCACCTTTTACTTTACTGTTTGAAACAGAAAAACAGTTGTACATAGCATGTGACTTATATTTAAGTTATTTGCAATGCTTTTAGCAGAAAATATTCCTGCAGTTCTGTTCAAAAGAAAAAAAAAAAAAAAGAAAAGCCCTTTTTCTTTACAGGCCCTATTTTCCCAACGGGCCCCTTCACAATTCAGAACACACTTAGGTGAATTCTACTCTGTCCAAGTATCCAAAATCTCAATAACCCAGAGCTGCCATGGAAACCAATATTTACAAAAACTTTTTATGTATTTTTCCCCTCATGGAGCAACTCTGTAATATGGCAGTCACTGTATAGTCTTTGATCACAGGATAACAAAAACTACAAATTCTGCAAAAGAAAATACCTCAAAAAGCATTAGTGTGCTATTCCCTCCAGCTCTTTGATCATTTTGATAAACTTCAGAATTAGAAAATAAGCGCCTGGAAAAAGCCATTAGCAACTCCAAACACACTTAACTAACTTCATTAGTCAAATAATGGTTGTTTAATGAAATACATTAGAAACATTAACAGCAATGAACAAGTAAGTAAAATGTAAAATTTAAGACTTGGAAAAACAAACAAATTCATGTTTCTCTGTGGGTTTTTGCTTATCTGTTTTGCTTTTTGTTACTGTTCTGCATTAATTTAGACTATGATGTAACAACTTTATCCTCTAAAAATACTTCAGTGCATTTTTCTGTTGTTGTTAAAATTAGTAAATAAAACATACTGCCATACAGAAAATACGAGAGGAGTTTAGTAGACATCCTTCACCTCTGTTTTACCAAGGGCTTAATCACTGCCACACACAGTACTCTTATTCCCAAGTGATGGTGTTATGATTTGGACAAACACAAACTGAATATTCACCAGCAGTTCATTCTGACCACAGCACAACTAGGAGATTGAGCTGGGGACAATCCCCCTCTACTCAACACTCATGGTATCACCTCGCAGATACAAGATCCAGTTTTCTGCATACTTGAACATCAGAATTACAGATCAATGAATTGCAGCACATTTAGAAAATGACCACCAATACAGTCAGTGGCTGGTGCACTGTCTCTTTGAAGAAAAGCTGAGAGAATGGGGCTTTTTCAGCCTATCGAGAAGTTATAACATCAGAAGGATCAAACAGTGGTCAGCCAGACCATAGCTACTGGCTCTTAATGGTGCTTCACTCCAAAAAGACAAGAAGTAACAGACATAAGGAGAAATAAAAGAGTCAGGCACTAAACAGAAAGAAATAATGTTTTCAACCTGACCACTGATCATGGTTTGGAACTAGGTGATTTTTAAGGTCCTCTGCAACCGAAGCCATTCCTATGATTCTATGATAAACACTCAGTAGTGGACTGGGTGGCCCAGACAGTCTCCATCCTTCAAGATCCAGTTGGGAAAACTGATTTGTTTTGCTTTGAGAAGGAGATAGTAACAAGGACTGTCTGAGATCCCTATAACTAAGATCATTTTATGTTGCAGCCATCAAAGTCTGCATGTCACTTGTATTTCTTGTTTTTTTTTTTTGTTTGTTTGTTTGCTTGCTTTTAACATAACTGTCTAACTGCAAAACAAAACCACAGATCTGAAGCTTATGAGTCATTTAAATCCTCTAAAATAGGGTATCTTGTGAGCTTGAAAGAATTCAACACTGAACAAATACCAAGCTAACATTCCATAAAAAGATGAATTTTGAGGTGTTAATGAAGATGTCACATTTGAATGAAGAATTTAAAGAATACAAGGAATGGTTTTGATACACAAGCACAGCTATTACATGTATACTGATAAAAATATATATCATATATATACACAATTGGAAAACTAGATTCATATTATTGTTCACACACAGTATGCAACAGGTATTGGATATTTGGATCATCCTGCTCTTGATAGAGATAGATGGGCGTAAACGCATATAACATCTACCTAAATAGAAAGTGAAGAACGTGGTTTGCTCCTAAGCAGTTAATAAAAAAAAAAAAAAAAAAAAACTGGGGTGTGTCATCAGTTATTTCATTACTAGAGTAGGATTGCAACATGGCTATGTCATGTGGGAAACTTCACAGTGACAAAGGAGTATAAATATGCACAATAGCTCAAGGACTTAAGCAGTAGAAAGAAAAAGAAACATGATTTCTATTGTTTTTTTCACTTAGTTGCAAAGTTGTATTGAAGTTCAGAAACTTACACTGTGTTTTCTAGCAGTTTTATGGCTCTGGGAGGATCATAAAAGTAAGTTCAAAAAGGGCTAATTACCTGGAGATGGAAGATAGACGTACAAAAAAGAATAAGTGAAAAGAAATAAGAAATTAATTTTAAATTCAGGATGCTAGTGAATCCATTAGAGAAAAAAATCTACACGCATTAACATTTAGAAGTCTGTGAAGAAATAATGTGAGAGAGGCCAATGTGAGAAAACAAACAAATCTAAACTGAAGCTTTTATAAGACAACTCAGTACAGAAGATATTCAGTGAATCCCAAAGAGTGCATTTTCATAAAGTATAAGAACAACTTGTACATTCTGTGTGCAATCAGGAAGAAACAGAAAACCAGTCAGCTGGGAAACTATCACAGAGCTCAAGGAAGAGCATGAGCACAAAATGTTTTTTAGGAAAATAAAGACAATAATGACCAATAAGGACAAATGTTACATCATGGAATAAATAATTTTTGATATCATATTCCTTTTGACCACACCAAAAGACTTTTTGCATTTAAGCTACATCACACTGGAATAGGTAACGATCACAATTCTCTACTAAATGTCTAAATTAAGCAGATGCTTAACAGAGACAACACACCAGTTTACTTGGAGAAACCATTCAACTGAAATGACAAAAGAAACTGTTGCAAAATTTATCATCATAAGAATTCCAGGATTAAGCAAAATGTGCATTAAACAAATTGGTAAAAATAAAGCCAAAAAGATAAAAGCCTATTATAATAATTATGAAATCTCAAAATGAATGATAAATGACTATCTCCTTAGTTAAGGGTTGGCTGAACATCTTATGGTATGACAGATTGATGCCCAAGAAGCTATCTGAAAAACATACTATAGTATGAATTTATTATTCCATTCACATTGACTTTATCAACTGTTTTTCATCTACACTAATAACTATCCTCAGTCATGACTAAAATACTTTCGTCCAAGTTAGATGCATTGGTTATTCTCTCCATCACCTTCCAAGGTAGGGGGAATTAAGAAGAAAGGGGTGAGTGGAAGGAAGGTTGTGGTACTTTGAAGACTTAAAATTTTTTATAGGAAGAGGGTAGGTAGGATGGGTGGATTTGCTTCTTTCATCATAGTACGAGATAAAATCTTTTTCATTTTCTTTTTTCTTTTTTATATCAGTGTGCTTGTTTTAGTCAAATTCTGGCTATGACTAACAAAAGTCTAAGAAACAAAAAGCAGGAGAAATAACCCAACAAGGGTATTTGTATAGAGCCAATACTGACATACAATATGTCTCTAGTTAAAATTAGAACAACATAGTTTCTGATGCCAATGAGTAATTTTATACTAGCCATCTCAATCATCTCACCCTTTACCTTTCCTCCCTGGAAACATGCTGCAACATGTTCCAGCACCTCACCACCCTCTGGGTAGAAAATTTCTTCCAAACATCTAACCTAATTTTCCCCTCTTTCAGCTTAAAGCCATTCTCCCTTGATCTTCCTCTATTTGCCTATGTAAAACGTCAGTCCACCTACTGCTTGTAATCTCCCTTCAACTACTGGAAGACTGCAATAAGATCTCCCCAAAGTCTTTTCTTCTCCAAGCTAAACAAGCCCAGCTCCCTCAACTTTTCTTCATAGGAGAGTTGCTCCAGAATTCTGAACATCTTAGTGGACCTGCTCCTACAGCTCTGCATCCTTTCTGTAGTGGGAGCCTAAGATCTGGATGCAGCACTCCAAATGACACCTCACAAGGGCAGAGAAGAGGGGAATAGTCATCTCCCTCTCTCTGCTGGCCAATCTTCTAGCCCAGGGTGCTATTGACTTTCCTGGCTACAAGAGGACTGTTGGCTCATGTCTGGCTTCTTGTAATTTAGGTCCCTCAAGACCTTCTCAACAGGCCTACTCTCAATGAGTTGTTCTCCCAGTCTGTACTCATATTTGGGATTGCCTAACTCAAAGAGCACACTTTACACATGGCCTTGTTATACTTATTAGATTCTTGTGTGCCCAAATTTCAAGCTTGTGCAGGACTCTTGGTATGGCATTCTGTCATTCTCAGTTTTGAAAACAAACAAATAAACAAGATAGGATTGTAAACCAAACACCATTTTCATTGGTAACTGGTGCCTTCTAAGCATCTGGAAGCTCTGAGTGGTGTAAATAATAACAGCATTTAATTTTGTTTTACAGAGTTACAGCATATTGAAAGTACTGTAATACAATCTTGGAAAACTACAGTATCAAATTTTTCTTTCATGTGATGTGCTTCATCTTCCCCGCCATGCTTAATATGTGGGGTGTTGCAAATATGAAACCTTTCCTAATCATCACTGGAAACCTTGGCTCATCTGCTTTCTTTAGTCATAAATAATGAGCCAGTTTGCATGCTTAATACAGGAAGAAGACTTTGTACAAGCTGCATAGTTTAATTGAAGCATAAATCATGCAGCTGGTTATAACTTAGAACTATTATAATAATAAATGATTATATTTTCTCTACTTGCTTTGCATGCTTAATATGAAACTAAATTAATGCTCATCTGGTAGCCACTACATACCAGTAGTTGTAATCTGCTGCCAAGAAGCTATTAATCTAGCTGCCAGGTGATTCAGAAAGTTGAAGTAGCCGTGCTTTTTAGAAATAATTATTAGTGAAAAGCCACAAAAAAAAATCCCCTGTTCAGTGAATAATTTCAAGTCTGTGGTTAATTATAAACATAAAGGTATTCTGATCATTTCAGCAAAAGATTTGGGCACATAATTCAATTCTTCCTTCCATATGCTTAGGCCTTAATTGTGTTTTAATGACTTGGCAATTCACCAGGGCAACAAGATCAGTTGCTTGAGACAGACTTTGATTTTAATTTGTCATTCTGATCTAGCAACTACAAGGAAAATATGATTCAAAGTAGGCTATCTCTAATACACATTCATGTTTTTACAACAATTTTGATAAATTTTATCTCATTGTATACTCTGGGAACTGATGGATGAAGTTTTCCTGAAGCCTACATGTAGTTTGAACCTCTAAATCAGTGCTCAGTCATTTTGACTCTTCTTCTGAATACAAATATTATGTACAGAGGAGAACGTTCTACATAGATATAGAATGTTTTCTTTTGCAAGCAAATCAATCCATGCAGAAAAAAATAAAGATTTTTTGATAAACCTTTTCTGCACTTCCTAATGGCAATAATAGCACAACTTAATACTGTGATATACTTTATTGTTTTACGTTGGGCATTCTGGTAGCACTAGACTGTAGATGAAACTCAAAGAAAGTAAACCAGGTTGTTCCATACCTATTGCATTGTAAAACTACACTGCATCTTCATAAAGTTAAATCCAAAGATAAGATCAGATAAAACAAAATTGATAGTTAGATATTAACTCAAAGTTTGGAGCAATTCAGGTTTAAAAATTAGTCCCAGGTCTGAGCGTGTTCTTTTCTGATTCTTTTTTAGCAAATCTCAGCAACTTCCACCAATGTAAACACTAGTATCTTGGTTCAATTATAAAATCTACGTTCAACTAAACTGCAGAATTTTCAGAGTAGATCAGCACACAGTTACTGAACACAAATTTGTCACCTGTGCTAATGCAAAGAATACAAAGTATTTTATATTGTTTCTCCTAAACTTTAAATCCACACATGCATAAGAGGATAATAATGGAAAACATCTTTGTGAAGCTTTACACTGTAAAAGTGTTGGACACCAAATAGCTATGAACACTTTCATGTGTTCAAAAGAACTTGTGGCAGAACAATACTAAAATTGCCCTTGCAGAAGTTTTAACACTGATTTTCTTTCTTTTTTTAATAACTGCATTGATGTCTCACAGAAAAAGGGTTTTTTTTTTTCCAAATGTTTTTAAATTTTTATGTACTCACTCATACCATCTTATTTGTCAGTCAATTTTTATAATTTTTTTTTTCTTCTATAGAGTAATAGCAAAGAATTAGACTGGCATAATCTGAGACTTTTAATAGAATTCCTGCATTCTGAGCAGTTTTTCTTCTTGCAAGAGAGCAAAAAAAAATAAAGTACAATATGCATATGTCCTGGTCACCATGCTCAATGGAACTAAAAGAAGAATGTGAAATTCTACTGAAGTAGTGTCACAAGAAGAAATCCTAAATCTTAATGCTGCTAATACAAAGAAGCATACACTGCACTATTTTTGAGGAACTACCACGATGGTGCTTTTCTTAAGATTCAAGCTAGGCTGGATTCCAAAGTTAAGTAAGATCAATTCAAACTGAAATACCAGGAGTTATTAATTACATCACCTGACCACAGCAAATGCAATCTATCTTAATCAGCTTCACAATACTTTGCATCATTCATTTAAAATCTTTCTAACCCAGTGCCAAGATAAATAAACTGAAGGACAGTGTAGCACCACTAATTCCCAGCTTTTTTGAAGAAGATATTTCGGAATTGAATTTTTCTCCTTCAGAGAGAACACTCATCTGTTAGAAATGCTGAAAAGTGCTGAAAGATTAAAAATTATCAAATATATGGAGTGTGGGAGTTTTCCAAAATGTGAACAGGTTGTATGATAAATACTTCTATCCTTTTTTTTTTTTTTTTCCTATAAATACATCTAATTATAGAAACAAGAAGTCTCATATTATGAATTCCAACATTCTCTTTACTTTAACCGAACTTGTTCAAGTCGTATTTCTACTGAAGAATATCTGAATTACAAGTAGGATGAGGTCTACATTTTTTGATAAGAAACCAGGAGACAGGTAGATAACAATTTTCAACAATTTTCCAGAACACAATTCTCTATACAGAATTGCAAACATTACACCTATATGTTCAAAGAAGATCCTCAAATAATTTGTGTTACAAATAAAAAATTGTCGCCCTACCAAGAACAGGTCATATATATAAACCTTAATATCAGACATCATATGAACTTTTCGATTTATCCACATTCAGCGTTCATCCCTCATCAACACTATATTCACAAGGAGTCTGGAAATATTTCTATTACCCAGTGTATTATCTGTTCAACCTGTTTTCATATTGCAGATGATCAGACTTTTCTGAATTGACTATTGACTAAGTCTATGAGCTCATATAGGAAATCCCCTTAGAAAGTCATTCAACATCTTGACCTAAAAGTGTTTTAAACAGAACCAAGAAAACTTCAATACAGTATGAAGTATCATCCTCAGAGCAATGTGAAATGTACATTATGACTCATGGCAATTTGTGTTGATTTTCTAATCACTTTTCACTGTAACATTGCGTCAAGTTTATAGTAACAAATTATTTTTTAAAAAGGTCAATATTGTACTGCAAATTAGATGATTAAGTTATTTTCTCCATAAGTGGTACTACTTAACCAAATTCACTCAGGTAGATTTATATTTACAGCCCGCTGAATTAGGCAACTAAGTGATTTAAATTTTATCAAGTGTCTCTGAAAAACACAAAGTTCTGAAATCAGACTATTTCCTCTTGTAGTTATAGCCTGAATGTCAACTTTTGGAGTCTCACTTTGGAACCATGGTTTATCTGCAGTACTGTGTTGAGCTCAAATCCAGTGTTGGACACGCATCTTCTTGTGAGAAGAAAAGGAATTTGGAAATTGTCCATTGCCATCACACATTTGAAAGTTTAACTATACTCTGGATCTCATTTTGACAATGTCAACATCAGAAATGAGCTCTTAAAAAGTAACGTGGATAACAAAACCCAAATAGTTATATGTCATGGAAGACTGCAAAGAATGAATGGTCTTCCTAGATGCTAAAAGCTAAAATAAAGGGAGGCAAAAGCACTGAAAATATATTTGCAAAATCTAACAGGGGATGTTCTCCCTCTCCTGGGCTGCTGTATTGCTAACTTCATCTGCTCCACATTTATTCTTATGCTGAATATTTGTTCCTATTAGTCTTAGAAAGACATAGTAGAGATTACTGACACTGGATGGCAAGACATCCTGGAAAGGGGAGAGGAGGAAAAAAAATGCTTGTATTATAGTTCAGAGAGAAATGAATCAGTAATATAGGTCAATACAAAAAAAAAAAAAAAAAAAAAAAAGTGCTCATTTTCTTATAAAAATTCATTATGGAGTGTCTTATATACAATAATGTTAATTAACTAATGCTACGAAGATCTGACAGGACATTTGTCAATTATAAATTTCTGCTAGAGATTAAAATGGAATTCACTGTTATAATATTCATTATAAAATTCTGTGAATATATTAAACAGAAGTCCAAATTATCACAGTAATAGAACAGCTGGGAAAATACATTTGTGCCATTTTTTTTAATATATATATATATCAATGCTATACGAAGAGCAGTATAATTTCAAATCGATTGTATTCTTCAGTTTCAGAGAGATGTCTATAACCAAAACCAAACAAACAATTATTTTCTGTCAGCTAGGCTATGCTTGAAATAGTGCATTGTATCCCACAAAAGTTTGATAACATGGTTGAGAGAATACGAGAGTATTCAGAGAACAATTCACTTTTTCAGGAAAGAGCTGCCTCATTGTAAATCCAAATTTTTGTGGATTAAATGCTGCAATAGAGATATCCTTATGGAACTCTGAATTTTTTGTTTCACAGATTTTATCTCGGGATCTAAAATATACGTCTAGTAAAATCATTTTTTTTAAAAAAAAAAAAATATAATAAAAGCTTGCTTATACAAGAAAATAACATAAAAACCACAGTAAAAGTTCAAAGACAAGAAAATATTATCCACACTTTCTCATGGTGATAGCAAAAAATATTAGCATGCGGAAATTTATTTGTTTTGAAAAAGAAAAAAAAAACAACCAACAAAACAAAACTGAGTGCAATCTACAGAATAATTTTGTATCAAACCAACTGAGACACTTCTTGCAGTTAGGTTGAGATGAACTTTCATCATGATTCTCAAAGAATATGAAAATGAGCTTCCCTAACCATAGTAACTTCTAATAGCAGAATCTGCTTATAAAGTCATTGTAAAGGAAACATCTAGGAAAATTAATTTATATGAGACTACACAAGACTTTACAACTTCTAGGAGAGTCTCTGTTTAGTCCTAAAACGTGATCTCTGAAATAAACCTCCCAGAGAGGCTGTGGAGCTTCCTCTGAAGACAGTCAAAACCTGTCTGGACTCTTTCCTCTACAATGCGGTTGCAACCCTTTTCCCTTTAGGGGTGATTAGATGACCTCCAAAGGACCAAATCAATCTCTAAAATTCTGTGATTCTGTGATTAATACAGAGAAAAAAAACATAATAATTCTCTATACTCATTCTGTGGTATGCGTGAACCCCAAAACTCTGTGTGTGAAACTCCAATTCTCTATTTTTTTTCTCTTAATATACACTTTTACTCATGGGTGCCCAACATTTTGAGTTGCCTGGGCCACACTGAATGAAGAGGAATTGTCTTAGGTGACATATACACAGGCAGCTTTGAAAGTAATGCCTCCTATTTATTTTCATGGGAACTAAAACAAATATAACGAGCAGAGTAACTTCATTTCATAGAGCAAATTCTCAGCTACAAAACAGTATTTCTGAACATAGTCATCATCATTAGCTATGCATTTCAGTGGTGAAATGGCTTGCATGGCATGCTTCTCAAAACCTCAAAAGCAGAGGTGTCCCACACTTGCTATCGCAATGCTGAAATGTACCACCCACCTCTTATGGTGCTTACATCTACTGTTTAGTATCCATAAATATTCAGGAAACATCATGAATTTCAATTTATACTGTGTAGAAGAAAGCAAGGACACAGCTTGCTTCATCCATATTTCCATGTCAAACATCATTTTGTCAGGACTGTCCCTCTACTATCATTTGTCACGCAGCAACAACATGTAACAGAATATAGGCAGGAAGATCCAACATCTTCTGCCATCCTGCTGACATCTGCCTCTGACATCATGGACGAACACAATGAAAGAGGATTCATTACCTTTGGAGCAACTCAGGTAAGTAATGGAGATTTGTATATCACCTAAGGTCTCAGAATACAGAATGTGCAATAGTAGAAGCTCCTCTTACTGTCAGACAGTAACAGATAGATAAGCTTCTTCACAATGAAGTAGAAAGATGTCTGAATCACCTCAGCAATATCCAGTTAGCAATATGGTACTAAGGGCATCGTATGTATCTAATGGAGCATAGAGTAAATGGGAGCATAGAGTAAGTGTGTAATTTATAAAGTGCCTGGAATTAAATATTATATTTTTTGGTATACTAGTATGGCAGTCATTGCACGTTTCAACTGGTACTAAGTCATTCAATTACAAAATGTCTTTGTGTAATCAGTGCAAAATAAAACTACATTAAAATTACTCTCAGGTAATGAGAAAGCACCTCCAAAAGTAATCTGGGGCATTTAACTGTACAATTATTTCATTTTACTATCACCTATTTCTCCTATTTCATATGATTAATATGTTTAAATAAAGCTAATTCAGCTCTAAAACATTACCATCTTAGATAATTCAAAAGAACAAACTACAAGTTACAAATTCAGTATCAGAAGTGCACCTATGAAAAGTAGAAACCTAAAGCTTAACCTTTGGGTTTTCATCAAGCTATATGGATGAAGGTATATGTGCATAATGTAGCATCTTCTCCATAACAAGAATACAAGAATTACTAGTGTATGAAGCCACAATCTACAGGGAGTTAATCACAATCATTAATCATTACACCACATTCTTTTTTTTTTTTTTTTGTGCTGTTCTTTCCCGAATTGAAGTGCTGACAAAAATAGACTTCATTTTGTTTACTGTATAAATTAGGTTCAAATCAGCATCACACCTTGTTGTTGAGCTGGAAAGAAAAGTCAATGAGTATGCTTTGTCTGAAGACTGATTATCTCAAAATTCTGAACATTTATTAATATAAAAGATCTTCTCAACTCAAGGTTGGTGATTCACAGCCAAAAAACAAATACTTATAAACTAAGATTAATGATGAATATCCAGGTCATAACACCAAGATATCCCATTCAGCAAACAAACTTTACCTTCCTATGTATTCTCACAATAAGAAGCAGAAGGGAAGGAAGAAGAAAAATGAAATACACCTGATTCTCAATAACAAGGATAAACTATCTTTTCATGCAAGTCCAATTGTCCTTGCTCCTGCTTTCCCATTTGGGGAATGACAAAAGAAACAAGCAGCATATTATCTGAAAAAGAAATTACAATATCTGAACCATGTCAATCATCTTCCTTCCTCCAACTTATGCAAAGCCAAGAATGCAATTTACATTAAAAAAAAAAAAAAAAAAAAAAAAGCATAACTCTAAAGTTTAGAAATATTTTTCTCTGTATTAATAAATACTTGCATTTTTACTGCAATAGCAGGAAAAATACTGCCATTTTTAAGGAGATATTCTCATTTAATTTAAACCTTCAAAAGTTTTTGCTTTGGAAAAGGTTTTGTGGTGTGCTTTCTTTTTTAAACCACTGCACAATGATAAACAACCAGTTAGAAATATTTCATATGACAGGAAGACACTTTTGAATACTGCTTGACTAGCATTTGCCTAGAAGTACAACTTTTGATGTGCTGCTGTTCCCTGGAAATTCATGAACCATAGCTGAGGCCTAAGAATCAGCAACATTCTTGTTTAAGTGAAGAGTAAGCTATTCAAATCCCCTTTACCCACTTTCTTTTCCTCTCAGAGCATCACAGGCTTTTCACTCTGCATAATTTCATTTACTGTAAGAGTGACTTCCACCATCATCCTGAAATTACAGTGTAACTTTCTAGTACATCAATTTGCTAAGATTATAATAAGCAGAGCTCTTAAGATAGCAGACAAAGAAGGATTCAAAGTAACCTTCAAGGACAAAATTAAACATTACTACTTCTTTTTATGACTAGCTAGAAAGAAAATCTGTGCTATTTAGATGCATAAAGGAGATCCTGAAGTTTGCAATAAGAGAGAGATTTTCTGAATTATATCTTCAAATACTTATCACTACTTATCATTTAATAATAATAATAGAAAAGGTTTATCAGCATTTTAACACTAAACTTCTGGGAAATAGGTGTTATATGTGATCTTGATGAAGACATTGCAAGACTAAGAAGAATGCAGTCCTCTTTCTTAGGTCTTTCAAAAGGAAAATTTCAAGCAGCGAGAAGATGATATGAGATACTTTTTGAAACTAGTTTTTATAAAATTTAAGCCATCATATATTTCAAGGAATATTCAGCCCAATGAGTATCCAAAGTCATGCCTTAAATATGACACTAAACATGCTTAGTATTTTGCAACATTTAGGGTCTAAAAAGAGATGACAATCTTATAAACCTACTACATAATCTAATTTCTTCTTAACATCATCTAATTTGCTCTTCAGCTTTGAACAGAAGTAGCTTCTAACAGTTTCTTCAAAATCTTTCACCACAATTTTAAAAGATGAAGAAAATGATAAACTGACTCATCAACATCAACTTTTACTGCTCCAGTTTGATACTTGGTAGGTGTTGGGAGAGTATTCTACCTAACACTGGGACTGGTGGTAAGTATTTTTAATTTTTATGATTTTTATGTGTACCATAACGTTCTTGTGATTACTTGCTATTTTTTTCTAAGACAGGGATAAAGTATATTTCACCTTTATTAGAGTACCGGAACTGTTTTTCACAGCATCTTTATTTTTGTTAGGTACTACATGGTGGTCAAGAATATTTACTGCTATGTTGTATCTATAACATTATTGCTGGTGGTACCAAAGTACAGGACAAGATGACCAGGTTCACATGACAGAAAACGTTATTTATTACAAGCTCACAAGAGATATCAAATAAAACAACCCATCTGAGGGTCTCCCATCATTTGTACTCTCCTTTACGTGAGATCTACTTTAAGCTCCAAATTATACATTGTTTGACAAATATTGAAACAATATCGTTTAATTAATCAAGTTTTGACATTAGTTAAGGCATAAGAGTGTACAAGCAAGAAATTTCCACAGCACTGGTCACATCTAGAATATTAGTAACATTACATTCTCTAATAATGTTTAATTTGACTGTCAACAGCCACATTTGTCCTTTAGTCACTACTCCATGCCAATATTGATTTTGCAGCAGAAGAATTAGTGTTGTGTATTACCAATAAAACACAAACAGGTAGTTTTATTCAGTTTAGTGGAGTCACATTTCTAATTTTAGCTGCCACTTTCTGCTTCTCTTAAATGAGAAAATGAGAGGAAGTAACTACAGAAGGGCAGTAAGGGAAGGCTGAAAAAGTAGGCGGCAAGATACAGATTTAAGCACTCTTTATACCTTCTTCTTTCCATTCTCATCTCCCAACCACATTTCCCTGACATCAGAAGAGTCATCTTTTCTTCTATGTACAAGAAGAATTTATCATGCTCAACCTAGATAAAAATTGTATCTTTAACAAGAAAGGCCAAGATTCAAAAATTCTGAATGGTAGGTAGGTATGAGAGAGACAATTCCCTCTGCTACTCCTCTGCATGAATAGCAATCTATTTTTTTCTTCTAATATTTTTCAATTTCCTTCGTTACTTGTTTAATAACTTCTAGAATTTCAGTACCTCATACTTGTCTCCATGAAAAGGGAGCTGTCTTCAGAACATTATCTACAGACTTGTAAATCCTTGAATTGCTCCTACACATTGCAGATACCACATGATATTCACAAGAAATAAAACAACTTTGAAAAGTAAGAAAAAAACAAACAGAACACATGCAATGAGTCAAAGGCTCATAAAAGAAGAGCCTAATATACTTATTCACAATTACTGAGTCACTTTCCTGACAGTTGACTACATAATCAGAAAACATTTCCCTTTATGCTGTAGCATACGTTTTATTCCTAAGACATACAAATGCCCAGCTGTACAGTGACAACTTACCCTTAAACTTATGTTTCAGTTTGTGTCATTCTTTTACTTGTTCTAGTTATCCCTGATTCTTAAGATGTACGCACACACACGCACACACAGAAAACAAACAAACAAACAAACAAAAATCATAAGCCTGAAACACCAAACAGAAAACTTACATGAACAAGTTGCTGCTTTTGAAAACCTCTCAGAAGTGTTCTTTCCATGTGTTGTCTTTCTGGCAGCACAACTGTAACTGAAAGGTTGAAGAGCTGCAAGAAAACTTAAAAACCTGACTGAATCTACACCCATCTCCAGAAATTTGTAATTCACAATAATAAATGCCTTGATAAAAGGCATTATACTGCCTTTCTTCTACATAAGTACTAACAGGTTTTTCTGCCTATTTCTCTATCACCACCTTTAAGCCTACCACAGATTTCAAAAAACATTCACATCCATCTTAACTTAGAAAAAAAACCAATAATTTTATTACTGGAATCTCATATAATCTAAAACAATGATCTATGCCTTAAAAGCATAAAAATAATTTTACCTTGTATTATTACGGTTGATTACATTTCAAGATCTCCACATCTGAGAGAAATCAGGTTAAAATATATATTTTTCCTGTTAAATGCATAATATCATTCTATATATAATAATTTTCTTCAGGACGCCCATAAAAAACCCCAATACATTAAAGACAGCATTTCACAAACATTTTCATTATTCTAGAGAAGAAAAAAAAAAAAAACATATCTGAACGTAAACACTATAGACCATACCAAATAATTCTAAAAAATCACAGACAAATAGAAGAGTGTTTTTGGAAAAGTATATCTTAGCTTTTTTACGTAGGGCTTTAATTGAAGTCTGCCTTCATGAAAGGTGGTGGTATGAGATAATGATGTTGTAATTTCCTACCCTTTAAACTCTAAAGCATTTAGGAAGTAACAGTCATGCTCCTTCTGTCTACGTAGATACACATGACCTTGCACATTCTAGAAAAGTGTTCTTGAGTTCTACTGAACTTATTAGCTAGAATACCAATCTTCAGAGTTTTTTTCACCAAAAGTTTTGTTGTGATTAACATACAGTATAGATATTTATGTTTATTCTCCACCTTAGGAAAGTAGATATGATAAGAAAATAATCATCAGTACAGTGCTACTTAACAATATAGAATCCCCAAACGAACTTCCTGGTTTAAGAAAGCAAACCTTAAGTGCTGATAACATTCTTTCTTTCTTTCTTTCTTTCATCAGACAGGAAAGTATTATCATGTATAAGAGCACACTAAAAAATATCTGTGAAAATTTTCATCTATCATTTATAAGCATTTTAAGGATGCTTAAAAACATACATTCTGACTAACATAATGGTTAACAAAAAAAAAAAAAAAAAATCAAGTGAGATAAAATAGCTATGATGTAAACAAAAATAAATTTAAATAAAACAGATGAAATGAGTTATTACCTTGAGTCATTTCCCTTATTGAAAGGTACGTGAGGTAAGAGGAAGACAGAGATCATGATTATTTGGACTGAAGCTCTTGTGCTCTTGCATGATGAAAGCCACAGAACTTAAACTATGCTGTTCCACATGAAAAAATTCACAGAATCACAGAATGGCCTGGGTTGGAAGGGACCTCAAAAAACATGAATCTCCAACCCCCCTGCCACACGCAAGGCCACAAACTATTCCACCTAATGCTAGACCAGACTGCCCAGGGCCCAATCTAATCTGGCCTTCAACATCTCCAGGGAAGGGGCATCCACAACCTCTCTGGGCAGCCTGTTGCAGTACCTCACCACTCTCTCTGTAAAGAACTTCCCCCTGACATCCAACCTAAATCTCCCCTCCTTCAACTTAAAACTGTTTCCTCTTGTCCTGCTGTTATCTATGCTTTCAAAGAGCTGACTCCCCTCCTGTTTATAGGCTCCCTTTAGGTACTGAAAAGATGCAATTAGGTCACCCTGCAGCCTTCTTTTCTCCAGGCTGAAAAAACCCAGCTTCCTCAGCCCGTCTTTGTAGGGGAGGTGTGCTCCAGGCCTCTAATCATTTTTGTGGCTCTCCTTTGGACCCTCTCCAACTACTCTCTGTCTTTCTTGTACTGGGGGCTCCAGGTCTGGATGCAGTATTCCAGATGGGGCCTCACAAGAGCAGAATAGAGGGGAACAATCACTTCCCTGTCCCTGCTGGCCACCCCTCTTCTGTTGGAGCCCAGGATACCACTTGTTTTCCAAGCTGCAAGAGCACACTGCTGGTTTGTGTTAAGGTTTTCGTCCATCAGGACCCCCAGGTCCTTCTCCACAGGGCTATTCTCAAGGACTGCTCCTTCCAGTCTGTATAAATGCTTCGAATTCCTCTGGCCCACGTACAAAACCTTGCACTTTGTTGTGCTGAACCTTGTTAGATTCACCTGGGCCCACTTTTCAAATCTGTTGAGGTCCTTCTGAATGGCACCCCTTCCTTCTACCGTGTGAACTGCAGAACTCAGCTTGGTGCCATCAGCAAACTTGCTGAGGGTACACTCAATATTAACTTAAACTATAATTCTTGAAAAATATTAAAATATTCAGTCTTTTTTTTTTTTTAATTATATGATTAATAATCCATCATTTCCTTTAGGAAGTATCTTAATTATAATTAATAGCAATCAATGTTATAGTTTTGATATCAATGCATTTCCACCTTTAAATTCCAAATGTAATTCAGACATGATTTTTGTCCAAGGAGTAATGTGCTTGTACAGTGTAACTAATATTGTTACCATAACCACAACATTTAGCAATGTCTTCTTTCTCCATAAAATCACTGTCAGTTTTAAAAAAAAATTACAGCCTTCTTTGATATGTAACCTATCAAAAGTTAAAAGCTTAATAGCGATTAAACAAAAAATGAATGTCTACTCACAGTCACGTAATCCAAATAGCATGCTTTGTGGGTTATATTATATCTTCAGGTAGATTAAAATCTAAATGGTGTCCTGTACCAAGTTCAGTTTAATGCTGTATCAAAACAACAATAGATATAGGAAATTGCAAGCTATTATCTAGTGGTTGTGTAGTAGAAGAGGACTTTCTACTCAGAGATACAAGAAAAAGGTTTTATTTTAAGATTACATAAAGGCCAGATAGACAGAAATATTGAGGAAATAAACAACCATGAACTCACTGCTCTTTTTTACACCTGTGCACTTTTCCTACTGATTCACCAAGAAAGATTTTGGTCATTTTCCTCAGGGATTTGTCTATGCATGCAATTCTCTCTTATGGATTGCCACACATATTTCTGACAGGATATTAAAAACTGGGATGCAATGTCATCAAAATATACCACAATTTAGCCTGAACAGGAAAGAAAACATTTTATCAGAAATCAAAAATACAGTCAAGACTTCAGAATAGGAGGGAATTAAAACACCTGGCAGTCTTATAAAATAAGTAACTTGGATAAGCAACAGCACACACTGACCATGTTCCAACAGTAATTTTAAAAGAATAGATGGTACAGAGCTCTGTGTATTTAATCAGCCTTTGGTAGTAAATTTTGGTAGCGATTTTGAAAATTATAATTTGAGCACATGGCTATTATATTATATTAAAAAATACCTGACCTAGTTGGGTATTTCAGAAACCTACAAAGAACACCACAACACAGTGAAATCCCTACTGTCATGAGTTAAACACACAGCAAACAGTAACAGTTTATTTATTTATCTGTACATTAAAGGACCCTTTGGTTGAAGTTAAACTGAAGAAGTCTTCAAATAGCACAAAGCTCTGAAATAATAATGTTTTCTAGATTCCCTGATTCTATCTGGATCCCTGATTCTATCTTTCTATCCTAGAAAGTTATTCATCTTGAAGAGTACCTGAAGAGAGAAACGGTCTCAAACTGAATTAATCAACAGTAGTCTATGTGAACTGATTATGTTTTTCGTCACCAGTGTCTATACAAGAAGTATAGTTTCTTTTCCACATGCCAAGCTATAGAGCAATTTCTAAATTCACCAAAATACCTCTAGAAATCATCTCCTCTCTTATAGTCCCATAAAGAATCTAGATAACTATTTTTTCAAAGAACATTTTCTACAACCTTTCTGAGAATCCAAGAATGTCAGTAATGCAGAAGAAATATTTTAGAGGCTAATTGTTGAAGTGTTGCATACCTTTGTGGGTGACTCAATAAAGATGAAGAGCAAGGAGAACAATGAAGTATTTTAAAGTATATTTCACAGAATCACAGAATCACTAAGGTTGGAAAAGACCTATAAGATCATCCAGTCCAACCATCCACCTATCACTAATGGTTCTCTCTAAACCATGTCCCTCAACACAACATCCAGTCTTTCCTTGAATACCCCCAGGGTCAGTGACTCCACCACCTCCCTGTGCAGCCCATTCCAGTGCCTGACCACTCTTTCAGAGAAGTACTATTTCCTAATATCCAGCCTGAACCTTCCCTGGCGCAGCTTGAAACCATTCCCTCTAGTCCTATCACCGGTTACACGAGAGAAGAGGGCGACCCCCAGCTCACTACAACCTCCCTTCAGGAAGTTATAGAGAGCAATAAGGTCTCCCCTGAGCCTCCTCTTCTCCAGACTGAACAATCCCAGCTCCCTCAGCTGCTCCTCATAAAGCCTGTGCTCCAGACCCCTCACCAGCTTTGTTGCCCTTCTTTGAACACGCTCCAGGGCCTCAATGTCTTTCTTGCAGTGAGGGGCCCAGAGCTGGACACAGTACTCAAGGTGCGGCCTCACCAGAGCTGAGTACAGGGGGACAATTACTTCCCTACTCCTGCTGGTCACACTACTTCTGATACAAGCCAGGATGCCATTGGCCTTCTTGGCCACCCAGGCACACTGCTGGCTCATGTTTAGCCGAGCGTCAACCAACACCCCCAGGTCCATTTCCTCTACACAGTCTTCTAGCCAGTCCGCCCCAAGCCTGTAGCGTTGCTTGGGGTTGCTGTGGCCAAAGTGTAGGACCCGGCATTTGGTCTTATTAAACCTCATCCCATTGGCTTCAGCCCAGCTATCCAGTCTGTCCAGATCCCTCTGTAGGGCCTTGCTACCCCCAGGCAGATCGACATTTCCAGCCAAATTGGTGTCATCTGCAAACTTTGAAAAAAAATATTTGAGTTGACTTTACCAACAATCTAGAAGCCTTCCATAAAAGGTAAACTGATCTTTTAAAAACAAAACATAAGAACTTTTTTTTTTTTCCTGCTATAGTATTCATCATTATCCAAATTTACACTGGAAATCCCCAGCTGGTCTTTTCTATTTCTAGTCTAACACTTGATAAAGAAGAGAGCAGAATTTGGTGAAGATTTGGTGTGAAAGCTTGTGTCTCCTATAGGTTTTTAATGTTGTTATAACAACAGATTTTTTGTCTGTTTTTTTTTTTTTTTTTTTTTCTAGTTGTCACTTACATATGACAAAGCACTAGAGCTAACTTGATTTCACTCAGAAAAAATTAGTAAACATGTTTAAAAAAAACTCTGGATGTTAGCTCAGCAACTGATTTTTTGTTTTGGGCACTGTATCTAAGGAGGAGGGAAGAAAGAAGGTTGCTCTCACTCCCACTGTGCATTTTTGAAAATAGTATTTTCACAACTGCTGTCCAAGTGGGATCAGTTATGAGTCCATTAATTCAGAAGCATCTTTCCTGGGAAACATGATTTGCAGCAAACACCTGTTCTGAGATCAGTATGACATACATTGCATTTTTGAGAGAGAGCAAAATTAACTTCTGAGAGAGGTCCATAATACTCATTATTTATTTATATATATA
Source organism: Phasianus colchicus (assembly GCF_987193195.1). Lineage (NCBI taxonomy): Eukaryota > Metazoa > Chordata > Aves > Galliformes > Phasianidae > Phasianus > Phasianus colchicus. The sequence continues at coordinate 20,952,324 of NC_143438.1, read as the reverse complement.
TTTTTTTCCAACAGGTCAACAGCTTGAATAAATAAAGTATTTTGTTAAAAAAAAAAATCCCACAATGATTATTCAGCAGGGAGGTCACAATTAACAGAAAGCCATGTGACTCACTTGCAACAGGTCTGGCAGTAGTGAATAACAACAGTTTGTACAAGGGCTACTCTGGCCACTGTTACTGAAACTACAAGATTAAGTAAGGCAAAAGATCAGACACTCCTTCCATCTGCCATTTTGATTTCTTAGACACAGTTATATGTAAGTGCAATGATAAGAAAAATATGACCAGCCACATATAAATGTGAAACAACTCAAGTATTATGTGAACCTTAAATCCTAATGCCTGAATGAGCAAAGGGAAAACCACATCTTTTACACAAACTGCCCCTCCTGAGAAGTGACTAGCAGGGTTCCAATGCTACTGAGTTTAGAACAGGCACTGACACAACAATACCAGAATGCCTAACCCATCAGTTTCACATGCTCCTCTTCTAGACAAATAGCAAACACACACTATACCAGTACTTCTGAAGAAGAGAAACAAACAAACAAACAAACAAAAAAACAATAGTGTGACTGTATTACATGTCAAACCTGATTCCTGCCTCATTGATTCTTCTCCTATGCCCTTTCTAGTCGTTATATCTATTTGAGTCTGGCTTTCTTGATGTTTGCATTGATTGTGACCCTCCTCTGGACCTGTTCCTGTACTGAAAACTGCACATCCAGATGGAATACTTCAGGTAAGATCTCAACAGTACAGAATATTGGGGCAGAATCCCTCTCTCAATCTGCTGACCACATTTCTTTTGATACAGCTGAGGGAGCTCAGGTGTATGTAAGGCACCTGTGTGACCAGAAGGGTTGGATACTGGCTCCACCCCTTCCCAGATTTCATTTAAGGATTGGCAGTGGAAATGAGGGTATTTTGATGGAGATCCCTGCCTACTGGAGACCTTTAAAGGTAAGCAGTTTTTTTTCCTTTTTTTCTGTGTAAGAACATGGCTGCTGCATTTGGCCTTGTTCTCATTTGCTGTAGCCTAGGATTGTGCTACTCCACTGTTATTGTTGTACTTTCCATGTTGTACTTTCCATCACATTATAGCATACAGCATTACAGCTTGTCAAGCATAATGAAATTTTAATTAACTTGAATCTGTTGCAGGTTGGTGAATATATCTATCAGATTCACACAGTTTAAAAATAAACACTTGCTACAGTTATACTGCATTCAAATCACAGAATCATAGAATCACAAGGTTGAAAACAACCTGTAAGATTATCTAGTCCAACAGTCTTCTCATTACCACTGCTACCACAAGCTACTAAACCAGATCTCGCAGCTCCTCATTCAGACACCTCTTGAACAGTGCCAGGGATGGCGACTACACCACCTCCCTAGGCAGCCATTTTACTCTCTGAGAGAAGAAGTTCTTCCTCATGTCCAACCCAAACCTCCTCTGGTACAACTTGCAGCCATTTCCCCAGGTCCTGTTCATTGCCTGGGAGAAGAGGCCAAACCCCTCTTCACCACAACCTCCCTTCAGGAAGTTCTAGAGTGCATTGAGGTCTCACTTGAGCCTGTTCTTCTCCGGACTAAACAATCCCAACTCCCTCAGCCGCTCCCCATAAGATTTGTGCTCCAGACCCCTCACCAGCTTCATTGCCCCTGTCTGGGCGTGCTCCAGTCCTTCCTGCAGTGAGGGGCCCAAAACTGAACACAACACTCGAAGTGCAGCCCCACCATCCCATTTTCCTGCAAAATGTAAGAGTTCGGTAAGTTGCTTGGTGAGTTTATTGTGGTGGGTTTTTTTTTGTTTTTGTTTTTTTTTGTTTTTGTTTTTTTTTTCCAAGCAAGTATTCATCAACAGAAGAACAGTTCTAGCAGAAAAAAAGAAAATAGTGAAGGTCAGTTCCCTGCATATTCTGCATAGAAGGTTGATTGTTTTATATTACTTTTATATATACTTTATGGCTCTGCTCAGGTTACTGCACTGTAGTGAATCAAACAATGAATACATGCTAAATGCAGGTAAGGGGGTTATTCAAAGTGAAGTATTTCTGCTGAAAAAGCATTCTGTTTTTCACTGTTCAAAGTTGTTTCTCTTTTTATTTCTTTTGTGAGTTCATATTATTTTTCCAAATCCTTGACTTTTGGAACACTGCAGTACTTAAAAACAGAAGCTTGTTGATTGTGTTCATATGAATGTTGGTTGTAGGTATCCATATATGAATACAAGTAAATATACTTTTACACATGCATCATATCTGTAATTTCCATTGTAGTTGGGTTTTGGTATATTAAATACAGTTTTTGGCTTAAATAATATATAGGGTGAAAAAGTTGTTTATCTGGTCATGACTGGATGCAGTGTAATTTCAGTTTGGGTCAGTGAACCACATACAGTGGTTTCTTCTGTTGCTTTTTGTATCATTTTTTTGAATGAATGTGCTCCAACAGTGCATAACAACAATCATATTAAATATATTTATGTCATCATTGTATCTTCTAAACAGCAGAAATAGTTTAGATTTTGCTTTAGACTTTTCAGGATAGATTTTTGAATTCAATAACACACCAAAAGTTGAATTAATTCTGTTAAATATTTATATATATTTTTGCAGTACTTTAAGGGGAATACTATTATATAACTCTGGTTACTAGTACTATCACTTATTCTAGAGTAATTCATTCTCCAGTTGCTAAAATCATTAATATTCAAAGCAACTATCAAGTAAGGAGAGTAATATTTTTCAGTAATTTTTAATTTAAATCACTAAATTTAAATATGCTTCTCTCCCATCGTGAAATATTTGAATCTACATGGTTCTGATGTGCCAAGTTTAGTTTTTGAGTCTTTTGATGGTGATACTAGGTTACTTTAATCTGAACTTGTATATAACAAGTCCAGCACCCAGGATGACGTGTACATGAAATGCATTTCACAGCTTGAAAATTCTAAGATGTTGTGTTAAAGGTTTGGACTAGTACTCCTGGACTTTCAGATTTTTACGGATTACATCAACAAGAATCAGGTTTACAGTCTGCCTCCAGAAGTATAATGACTTTAGAAGTATCCTCTTTGTAAGGTAAGGATAAAGATACTAGAGGTATGTTAGTTTGAAGGTGCAGGCTAAGAAAAATATAACTTGACTTTAACTTCTGTTATAGAAATGGTGAAATTGATTGTGCTAGCAGTTCAACTTGCCTGTCCCATGACTTCAAAAAGAAGGTTTTAATGATTTAATACATTAAAGCCCAAATCTATTTTCAATTTCTGCAGGAATATATTCAAATTAGCATTTGGTAGAAATCACAAAATCAGATAAGTCATTTCGCTGTTTTAAAACTCACATTTGTTTATTTAGATCAGTGACTCTAAAAGTTGCATTGAATCAGGATGTTTGTATTTAGAGCGTTTTTAATTGTAATTCTTGTGCAGTTGCAAAAGTCAGCTCTTGCAGTATTACCCTGATTCTCTCAAATACTTATATTAAGTAAATCTGCAGTTCATTATGATAAGTCACTACAAGCCTGTACTGCTCTCAATAAAGTACCTTGGATCAATTTCTCGAAGGTACTCTAAGAGCATTACAAGAGAGCAAGGAAGAGCCCTCATAGCAGGGAGTATAATGAGCTGCCTGTTCACTGTAGAACAGGGAGATGTGCATGATGCCCCTCCTAGCAGGGCTGGGGCCATCAGGCAGAGTAGTGGCAAGTAGGATGGACTGTGAGGTTTTGATCATATTCAGTAAAGAGCCCAGATTGTCAGTTAAACGCGAAGTGATAAGGAAGGTCTGAAGTCAAACCATGTATTGGTATCAGGTTCAGTTATTGCTGGGCAGGCTGGTAGTGATAAGTCAGGTTTGAGGTCAAGCTAGAAAATCATCTTGCAGGTCTTAATCTGGATTAGTAGGGTATTTGAGTGCTCATGAGCATGGCTATACGTTAAGTGGAAATGGGCTCAAGGCTCAGGACTGACATCAAATGGGGGTCCTGAGTATAAGGGTAAAGGGTATGAGCAAAGGTTAAAAATGAAGATGACAGAAGCCCCTAAAGGCTACTTAGTGCACTCACAACCTTGATATGACCTTAGTAAGTGATGCTGTCTAAGGGAACTCCTGTGCTTTTGAGAATCTTCTCTTTTGGTTCTTTGGAGTTGATGCTACTAATGTATGGAACTTGTTTCATGTTAGTTTGTATGTACAGCCACAATAACAAAATTGATAGGAAAATAATGAATGCTTTGTGTTTTAGGGAATGGTTAAAGTATTGGCTACAGTAAAGGCACACTATCAATTTAGATTGCATAATATCTAAGGTCAAGATCTATGACAAGATGCCACAATTGAATAAATTTATACCTAAAAGAAGTCTATAGCAAAAGGCACAAGAATCAAGAGAATTAACAGAACACATTAACTATTTATATAGAATAACTATAGCTTTACTGCTTCAAGCCTCATCTTTAAAAGAAACTTTAAAGAAAAAAAAAAAAAAGAAATCCCCCACAAAAAGACTTGTAGTTAAATTTTAGTTTAATAACAACAACAAAAAAAAGAAATTGAAGAGGGGGGGAAGAGTACTATTTTTCTACATTTTGAATAGACAATATAATGTTTTTTTAATAAAACAAACTACTTGTGCTATATGAAGGAGAACATCTTAGAGATGAGAAAGGAGGGGGAAAAAAATGCATCAGGAAAACAGTAGCTTCCTAGTCCTGTGCACAGGTAAAGAAAATTTTATTTTGAAGTAATTATCTTATTCAGAGAATGCTTAAACTGATTTTGAGTTACTATTCAAGAAAAGGCCAGTTACTTTTTGTTAAAAATTCTAGCATTGTAGCATTTTGTAAGATTAATGGCTGGTTTCTTGATGTTTAAGTGCAGCCTTATTATTCAACAGGAATGAAGAACAGCGGCTGATACTGAATCTGTATCTAATGTACACACACTGCAATAACTGATGCTCTCTGTGTTAGGTAACTTATGGTAAATTATTTCTTTAACATAATTCTTTAGCTCTTCACTTGTCCTTTTTGATATGTGATATTTTTACAAATTTTACAGCATTCTTCTCTGGATATTATCATAGGTCTAAGATTTCTATAGATGTGTTATGAAAGTCAACAATAAAGAGTTGAAAAACAGGAGACATGTCAGTGATATCCCTTGGATTTGTATAGACAGTAAGACTGGACTTTAATTTACTGTCTGAAAAAAGTTCAGTGGCAGTTCCTGAGAATGTAAAAACATGACAGTTTCAAAGAAAATATCTGGAGGTAGACCAGAATAAGGATTTTCAATGTGTCATTTATTACCTAGTGTCTGTACACATCCTCTTATGCCACAGTAATACAAAGTAAGGAAAGATATTTCACCTCAGTGAAAGGTGGCTAACCTGTTTTGACTGAGGAAAGTTGGTGGGTGTGTTAATCTTGACATCCTGTTATTTCTGACATTAAGTTTTTGGGCATACCAGTCTATCAACTAGACAAACTGACAGCAGTTCCTCTAGTGGTGCCTCTCTGAAGTACTGCTGAAGACTCTCAGTTATAAAAAATGGGAGGATGTTTTCTTCAAGATGTTCATGGTTTTTGCATGGATTTGTACCCTTATGAACAAAGCAAATAGGTAGAAATTTAAATACCATGGAGTTATATAACTATCAGACTAAGTACTTAATGAATGTATTTTTGTTGTTTCATATTGATATTAAATGTCAATGGAACTTACACAATTGTTTTCCTTCTGCCTAGTGGCATTTGATCTAATCTAATAACTTAAGTTATTAAGAAGTTTGACTTGTTCCAGGCACGCTGCATTTGCTGCACTTCAGCAGGACACTTGCATTAATAAAAGCCCAGGGATGCCAGCACAGAAGTTTCTGGAGGCCCTGCAGCCAGTTCCAAGCTTACATTCTTTTTGATCTCCAGCATATTTCCTGGAAGAATAAGACTGCAGAGCTGAATGGGTCCAAACGTGTAACACTTTAAAACCTGTTAATCTCTGCTTGTAATATTTTGTAGACTTATGATTTTTTTTTATTTTTTTTCTGTTCTTAAGGTAAGAATCCTTTTTCTTCTATTTAGTTGTCAAAAACAGAAAATAGGAAAGAAGAGCTAGATCTGGGGGATGGCTGCAATTCATGCTGGAGAAAAACAAAGGTACAAACAAACTGAAAAAAAAAAATAGGGTGGGAGAACAGTTATCCAGTTGTTTCTCCCAAAAGTACAGGTAACTTACTCTGTCCTTTTAGAATAAAACAGAACTTTGGTCTAGACAAATCTCCCTAACAGTATGAGAATAACTTATGGTAAATTATTTTTACCCTTATCCACTTCATGTTATCTTCCTATTCCCATGTATCTTCAAGTTAGTCAGCTCAGATAACTGACAAGCAGTTTTCCAACTTGTCTTGGTGACATTCAAAGAACACATGGATCCATGATGGAAAAGAAACATGCCCCTCCCCTGAATATTCTTTCTGACCACTGAAGTAAAATCTGCAAAACAAATCCTGCTTGAAGAGGCATACAACAGTACAATGAAGGATTGTTGTTTAATGGGCACTGTAGAACTTTCAGGGTTTGCTACAGCTTTGTTAGTGATAAGTAGTGTCATAACTGCAATGGTGGTCACTGATATTTGTTTCACCAGCGGGAGGTAATAAGGAGTACACAGTAATAGCGTTGCTGAAATCTTACTAATTAAATTCTATACTTCACTACAAGATGGTGTTTGAAAATCATCAAGGAAGTGCTTGATATACTACAGTGATTAGTATTAATGGGCAAACATCCAAGACTGGATGTCTTACAACATTGAAGCTTACCTGAAAATTTCTTCAAACTTGCAGCATTTCAAAATAGCTCAGAGATCTTTTAAAAAAGACTGTTTCCCTGCAAAGTGTTTTCTTTTGATCTCAGGCAAGACAATAATTTCAAATGTTAGTTTCTCACACGGTATTGAGAAGATACCCTCTGTTGCACGTAAAACCACAAAAATAAGAAAAACATGTTTATATTACTCAATCAAACTCCAGAAAATGCACTAGATACAAGACTTTTGCCTGTTTACTTTAGCTTGTGCACAAACTAATAAGTTTGTTCTTATCTCCAGAAAGAAATTACAATACTGATTTCAGAGATGTGCCTACTACTGTTATAAAGAACCTAGGAACTACTGCTGAATCCAAAGATTATGGAAGAACAAAGCACTACAATATATTCAGTTATTTTTAGAAATAATAACAGGCTATATACTGCTATGAGAAATACATTTAATTGTAATATAAATCTAAGATTATAAATGCCTTCCTCATTTATGACATAATTTCCATATACTGTATAGGCCTGTTTCTCTTTCAGAGAAATTACGTGTTGAGAAATAACGTTATTTTCTGTTATTTTTTTCCAGTAAGATAACTAAAAATAAGAACTTTCTGTTACTGACATGGTTTTGGGTTTTTTTTTTTGTCTCCATGGTTATTATTTGTTGTTAAAATGTTTTGATTATACATAGAAATAACCAGGGAAGAGCTTGGGTTGCATGGGACCTTAATGATCATCTAGTTTCAACCTTCCCCAGGGTCGCATCCAACCTTGCCTTGAACATCTCCAGCGAAGGGACACCCAAGCTTCACTTTTTCCCTTAACATCTAACCTAGATCTCACCTCTTAACTTAAACCCATTTTTCTTTGTGCTACCATCATTGGACTGTGTAAAATTCAGTTTCCTTCTTGGTCATAAGTTCCCCTCAAGTACCTGCTAATGTCCTAAATATATAAATGATTCCTTGCATCTATTTTAAGAAAGCATGAAACAAAAAAAACCAAGTTATTTTGAAAAAAAAATGAATGCATGCCTGAAGAATAGATTTTTTTAAAAATCAGACTTTAAATTTTCATTAGAAATCAGTGGTTTACTCATGCTTAACAGAGCATTGCATACTGCTGAAGGTTTAATTAGATGAAATTTGGGTGATTTCTGTTTACCATAATAATACTTCACATTTATACAATTGTCATTCAAAAGTATTTAAGAGTGGTTTGTGTATTGTGTGTGTATATAAGGGATAAATTAACCAACCAGTAAATTAGACACTTCTGGATTGAAACTCTACAGCAACTCTGAGGCAGTAATCCTTTTTTTTTTTTTTTTTTTTAAGTGAAATTTTATTGATTTCAAGGAAGCAGAGCATACAATTGAATTAAACTTCTTTATAGAGAAGACAACAAGCCTCTAGCTGGGGCACCTGACTCCTACCAAGAAGGCATTCTCTGCTACTTAGTTCTGCTACAGACTTTCATTCATTTTTCAGGCAATTCATTGTACCTGATTTCAGCCTTAAATAAAGTGTAGATAAATAAACAGCCACAAAAGCTGAGCTGGAATAGTGTACATACTGTTAATTGCTTTAAGACCAAGCTAGTCACAGTTAATTACAGTCACCTTCTAGTGATTTAGAAGCATTTTTTCACTGATGGTAAGCTAACCTGGGAAGTATTGTGTTTGCTATGTGCTAATGAGGTGGTTACTGGAGATAACCTGCCTTGGGTCTGAGCTGTCAGTGCCATATGTCAGAATACTTAGTTTACTCAATCTTATTTTACTTCATGAACTATGCATGAAGACTGTTTTCTTCAGATCCTTATTGGAACTTCTAGATGCTGTTTAATAGAACATCTCCTTCCTTGTCTGTAAGAAAATATTTGGTTTAAGTGTACATATAAGCTGAGAAACAAAGATCTGGAGCAGATGAAGAAAGGTCTTCATGTCTGTTTTCATGTTTAAGTTTGTTGCATATTCATTATCACTGTTTGTAAGCATAAGTGGAGCCATTGCAACAAGGCCAGGCCAGGGAATAATTCAACAATACAGGATTTTTTCCAGCAAGGCTGATAAGAATAAGAAATTTCCTCAAAACTACCAGAACAAGTGGACAACTCTTTCACATGCATTCTGACACCTGTGTTTCTCCTGGCCTTCCCTCATATGGGATGACTGAATTCAAAAATCAGACATTTCTTACAATTTTCTGGAAGAGATGAATTCAGGTAAGGCAGTGTTTCCAGCCCATTTGCTGTATATTACAACAGATGTATTACATCTGTGTTTGACTATTCTTTAATTACTTCTGTCACCCACAACAGTACAAAGAACTAATTACAACTAGTTCCTGGTACGCTACTTTGGTCTCTTGAAATAGAACTGTAACATAATTAAATTAAAAGCATTTCTAAGGGCAAAAGGATACTAGAATTTGGTCCACAGTAACTTCAGTACAGCTGCTCAATTGCACGCATGCTTGCAGAATCATTGTTTAACTTGATGCAAGTTACAATCATTCCAGACCCCTAGTCATACGTTCTGTCCTTCTGACAGCAAGTTACATAGGTAATAAGCATGTCTACTCTCCATATTTATGGTTCTTATTGGTACAGTATAACAGGACTCAGCTGGGTAATATTTTTCATATATAACTGCAGTATTGGTTGTACTTAGATAAGAGCATGTAAGCTTTTTGAACATCAGTAGTAGAGCTTCATATTCAGTCTGATCAGACTGTTAGCTGTTGACTTAACTGCAGAGACCACTTCAAAGTAGGGAGCTCATACTAAGCATATTCCTTGCTTCTGTTATCTGGCTACAAGATGACTTCAAAACATAACCATTTAATTGGCAGTGGAAAAATTATCCTTATTTAATTACCTACATATAAAAAAAAAAATCAATATAAATTTTTAGTTGCTCTGTAATATTGAAGTGATCTACACCCAGAATAAATCAATTCAAACAGAACTTGCTTTGGTAATGAGACTACTAAGCTGTAACTGCTTAATGCAGCTTTCTGTGCAATACCATAGGTGGAAAGAGCCCCCTAATGGCTTTAAGTTATCTAGAAAAGAAATGAAATTTCACTTTTAGCAAGTTAAAGCTGGAAAAAAAAAAGCAAAATGATTTTTAAGAATGCTAGATTAGTTTTCTTGAGAAACAGTGATACAACCAAACCAGTTTAAAGTGTTGCAAGAAGGCTGGATTAACAACATGGTAAACTCAAAAGTAAATGTACAGTTTGTAGAATATAAACTCAATCTTTTTTTTGTTTGAGGGGTTTTTCAGTTATTTTTGCCTGGAACTGATAATTGACTGAAGGAGAAAATTACATTGCAAACCTTCATTATGGAAATCAATAATGCATTTCATGGATATAAGCTTAGAAAATTAGGAGTCCAAACAAATGAATGTTATTTAAAAAAGTAGTAGTTCTTTTGCAAAAATAAATAACTCTTAAGAATTTCTTAATTTCCTTTTGAAGCTTAACCTGACTGCAAAAAAAGACACTAAACTGGAGAAAACTTGATCTCTGCCTTATGCCAATTCTGTGATTTCAATTACAAAAAGTGTCATATGCTCTTTAATTATATGTAAAGATAAGTGTAAACAAGGCCTTTAGAGAAAAAAGCATGGTGAGTATGGCCGGTTGGAAAGTTTTGAACATATGTAAAGGATTGTTTCTGCAACTTAAACTGCATGAAATATTCCCAGGCAAGATTCACAATGAACCAAACTGAATTAGGCATCCAGTTACGTTCTCCTTACAAAATTCCGTCTGTACTTAATAAATCTAATTCTTCTGATAAAGGTGTCTCTTCTCATCGAAATTTTTAGTCACTGAATGGGTTTTTATCACCATTATTTATGGTGAGATTTTGACACTCACATTCAACATAAAGACATCTCTTCTTGATGTTATTTCCACAGTACTCATAACACTGTTAATTGAGTAAAATACCTCTGGACAAAAGCTAATTTGATAAAATATGTCCCCAAAAGACTTTCTTATTATTTGGAAAAAAATTAAATGGAAATATTGAAATTGCTGCCCAAAATCAATTGTCTGGATAAAAAAAACACACAAATATCCACAGAAATTATAAATCAGTAAAACAGCCCAGATTTCTTATTTTATGAAAAACTTTTCTTTTGGTTCATCAGTATAGTTTTTATTTCTGCTAATATTTGTTTGTCAGAGACATTGAAGTGCTCTCTTAAGCCTTACATACTTTACTCATGTGATCATTTAGGCACCCCTCTCCTTCAAATTATTAACTCTAAAATGCTATACATGCCCAATGCCCCAGTATTTCTAAAGCATTTTATCAGTTATGAATAAACATTTCGGTAACTAAAAATTTCTCTTCCCATCTGTGATTTTGTGACAAGATTTGGATATGGTGCTCTCTAGAAATTTATAGAAATACCTGAGTCAAGCAAGTGATTTTTTTTTCTATTTTTGATATATTTGCAATCAGATAAAACATATTGCAATTAGATTCTAGTCTAGAAGTAATGAACTTCTTATTCGATAATCCAATGGAAAGTTGTCCTTGGGTATGTGACAATCTACTTAAACTCTTAGGTTAAGAAGACTGATGACTTTACTGAGGAGGAACGATTATGGTAGCTGGTGTATCAAAAATTTCTGTTTGGAAAAAGGAACAGAGGGAGCAGAGTGATGAGGAAAGTGGTACAGACTAACACCAGCTAAAAGAACTGTTTTCTTAATGAAGTCATTGTGCTGGATTCTTAGACATTCTACCACAGCCTGTAAACTTTCAAGTCAACCAGCTTCCTGACTTATATAACCAAAAACATGTTAATTTTCCATTTTAATCCATTACCTTCCACAGAAACAGGAAAACCATATACATTATAGCTGAAGGAAATGTGCAGAAAGTTTATGTAGAGCATATGTAGTTTAGAGACAGTGGTGTCAATGTCACATCAAAATAAGCAATGGGATGTCTGCTTCAAACACACAGCACTGCATCACTGAACATCCTAGAATACATATTTCAGGTCATAAGCCTTGATCTTCACTTTGCAGGCAGAATGTTAGCAATAACTACAGTATCTATAAAAAGATGGCAGTCTAACGCCGTATTATTTAAGGCAGATCATGTTTGTGCAGCAGAGGTAAGCTTGCAGTCAAATGACATACTGCTTCAAACTACTGACAAGCACTGAGAAATCCTCTAGCTGAATGTTCTCCCTGCCTGTCTTAACATGAACAGGAAGGAATTAATAACATGAGAGCTTGCGTGCTGTCACAACTCCAGGCTGTTTAGCATGCGTGGGACAGGTTAAATGAAAACATCACACAAGTAGTTAGAAATTGTCTTTTCTTGCTGCTTTAACCCTTCAGGTAAATGGGAATAAATATAATAATGCAATGCCCAAACCATGTCTTGTTCTTCTTAATCTGCTTTAGGCGTGTATAATATTAGCTGCATTTCATCCATGAATGAAAAAAATCTAAGTGCAATGAACGCACTCTATACACAAATTCCAAAGCTTGTATTTAACATGCAAAATACAAAAAGAATAAATTCATTTTTTAGCTGCTCAGAAAAATCAAAGGATGATTTCCTTACCTGGAAGATGAAACTCTGTATTATCAGTACTATGTGAACTAAGGGGACAGGATGAATTTTTTTTCTTCTGTAATAAGCTGCTTCTTCAGAGATGCAGAGGATTAAGAGACAGAATTGTAAGGAAAATTAACTATTCCAAGGTCCAATCTGTTATCAGTTGTACTGGTGAAGAGGCTGGTATCCTCTTGCAAATGCTAAAAGGTAGCTCAGTGAGTTGTCCACTTCAAGAGCAAAATAACAGTATTGTCAGGCACCAGCAGTTACATACTGATGCTACAGTATGTACAGTCTCCCTCTCCCTTGCTTGTGCTCTCTCTCACCCTGACGTTCTCTCAGCTCTGAGCCTGAGCTCCTTCTGCTGCTGTATAATCAATCTAGCCTGTCTGAATCTAATAGGCCTCTATTTAACCAGCCAATCAATAGCACAGATTCCACTGCTGCTCCCCAGGGTCTTTTCCAAGAGTGGTGCCAGCAGTAGGAGTTTGGCCAGCACTTTAACAAAGTATTTATCATTATTTTATTTCTCTTTAAGGAAAATTATTTAGGAGAGCTCAGGTTCAAAGCTCTCTCTCTTTTTTTCCATGAGAGCTACATAAACACATACACTCTGCTGCATTTTTTTAATTAGTTCTATGCAGTTTAGAATATATATATAAATATATATATAAATATAAAAAACAGAGAGCTCACCCCAAACCAGAAATTAACCCATAAACTTGCAGAGCAAGCCTCAGCCTTAAGGTTCTGACAGCTCAAGTAGCAAGTTCTGTAAGTTAACGTGTTTTAACAAGTGTGAAAATTGAGCATAAGTAAGAAACAGGAGATTTGTGATTCACAGGCTGCATTAATAATGCCAGTCTCCTGAACTGCCTTTTTTCCTAGTTTGTTTTATCTCACATGAATATTTTTATTTTTTAAGTTCTTATCAATATGGAAACAACATATGTTAAGATATGTAAAGGTTCAGAGATGATATTTACTCATCACCATATTTACACTGTACAGATTCTTCTGCTAAAAGAACAATCAGAATTAACTTGAACATGGAGTTAAAACAAATAGCTATTGTGCTCCACCAGTATACTGTTTTGGACTGCATATGCTCCCCAGATATGGGAGCAATAAAGACTATCATAGAGCAGCTAAAACAGAACTTCATGATGGACACTGAGAAGAATTGTTATTGAGGCAGCCTGGCTTTTGGTGGTTGTGGTTTGGTTCATTTTTGTTGTTGTAATTGTTTAGGTGAGTAAAAAAGAAAAATCCATATTTTCAACCTGATCATCCTAGTCATTCAGGTTGCAGTTGATAGCTGTGAACTAACATTCTGAAGCAAATATCTAGCATACTCCTGACTCCAAAAGGTAGATGTCTCAGACTGGTAAGGAGTGTCTCAAATCAACATAAGCAGCATCACTTTGTGGACAATTTTACATTTGAAAGCATTTCTTTGAAGCTGTTTGCCTTCGAAAGGGAGTGCTCAGGAGTGTTTACTGGCTGAAGACCTCGCCTGTGAACAGATAACTCCAGCTTGACACAGGAGACAGGGAGATGATACTTCTATCCTGTGAAGTCTCCCTGCTTCCTCTTATCTGCTGATTTAAATTTGCAAGAACTGGAAGATAGGAACAAAGGACATCCTGCTGAGATCCCAAAGCTATCACTCCAAAAAAGCCGACTTGACCAATTTGAACTATAAATAAGAGTTTGTACTGTCGTCTTAGTCCTTGTCAACTTCAACTGAACAAAACAATGACCCATCACTACTGAAGATCAGCACCTGACATCAACTGTCGCCTGTAAGTCTGAAGAAGGAAAAGTACAACGTATTCGCTGTTTCCCTACTGCCTGTGCCTCATTCTTAGTGAGGCCTTCACATATGACTCTTGAAGGAATTTGTTAAGTTGCTGACAAAAAACTTCAAAAACAAAATGAAGTTTTGATTTTCTGCTTCTTCAGCACTTTGACTCTCAATTAGTCTGAGGATCTGTCAGAATGTTCATTGCTTTAAGACCCTGTACACTGCCCTGATAACTCAAACTTGCAGCCAAACCTCTTACTCTATGACTAAAATTGCTTTGTTGACATGTTAGTATATCTCAAACCTCTTGTTGAAGTATAAGCAGTCTAGTCTAATGCCCAATCTGACCAGAAGCACACAAGTACCTAAAGGGAGCCTATAAACAGGAGGGGAGTCAACTCTTTGAAAGGGTAGATAACAGCAGGACAAGGGGAAACAGTTTTAAGTTGAAGAAGGGGAGATTTAGGTCAGATATCAAGGGGAAGCTCTACTAAGAGAGTGCTGAGGTACTAGTGCCCATAGAGGTTGTGGATGCCCCTTCTCTGGAGGTATTGAAGGACAGATTGGATGGAGCCCTGGGCAGTCTGGTCTAATATTAAATGTGGAGTGTGGTGGCCCTTCCTGTAGCAGGGGAGATGAAGCTTTATGATCCTTGAGGTCTTTCTGGGCAGCCTGTTCCACCACCTCACCACTCTCATAGTAAAGAACTTCCCCTTGACATCCAACCTAAATCTTCCCTCCCTTAACTTAAACCCATTTCCCCTTGTCCTGCAGTTACCTACCCTTTCAAAGAGTTGATTCCCCTCCTGTTTGTAAGCTCCCTTTTAGGTACTGAAAGGCTGCAATTAGGTCACCCCACTGGCTTCTTTTCTCCAGGACTCAACTCAAGACAGAAAAGACAACAGGAAGAAAAAAAGAGACCCACTATTAAACAGTAAAAGACACTTCTAAGCCTATTCAGACATACACAGCTATAATAAGGCAGTTCTGTTTAGTATGAGCGTTTACCCATGTAGGAAGAGGCAGTAGCAGATAACCAGTTCTAAACCACCCAAGAAAGGGCAATGGTGACAGTCCAGTTAAATAAAGATTTGCTTACCCATCCCAAGGAGCAGACCCACCAAATTCTCCAGAGGGAGTCATTTCCAAGCAGAGATCCCTTCTGTGTAGTATCTAGGCTTCAAATGAGACTTTGAGAAGAGTAGAACCTGATTCTACCTCTTTTAGTAGCACAGGTCAATTCCTTTCACCCATACTCCCTACTTCCCTTCAGAATATCTATCAGGTCCTCAAACAGACAGTAATCTCCAACAAGATGTCCCTATCTCCACTGCCGACCCTTAAATAAGGTCTGGGAAGGAGTAGATCCTGGCACCACCCTCTCTGGTCACTCAGGCACATTGCATGCAGCTGAGCTCCACTGGGTTGAGAACTGGGTTGACACTATCTTCCCACCAGGTGCTCAATGTGGGAATCGAATGTTGTTTCTGCATTAGAATTGGATAATATTTTTATTTCATGAACTCTGTTGTCATAGTTCCTTTCGGGAGTCCTTCTACTTAACTTGGGGAAGATCTCTGATAGTTTACATCACTTATCCTCTAGACAAACCTTCCCAGGAATGCACGCTCTGTATATAGGTGTATATATGTATATTTTGTCTCACACATTCCAAGAAGATCCTGCACGAGATCAAACCAGAGAACAAGGCATGGTATGCCCGAGGAAGCGCCTGAAGAGACATCTGAAGGCCTAGCATCATCCCCCTCCCCGGTGCTCTTTGTTTAACAAAGACTTCGGAGACAATCACCGTATCAATACGACAAGAAGAACACCGAGACATCTTGGAAACAACAGGATGGCTACACCAGATAACACACAAATCAACAAACGTAAACTGATAAGATTGTGAACCTGGAGTACCCAGCCAATGGGGAAACAGGGCAGGGGGGTGGATAAAGGGAAAAACAGGGTATAAAGACTGTCATCTTGTGTCCATAGGTGCGCTCCTGCTTGCAGGACGCCCACCATTGCAATCGTGAATAAAATCTGCTTTATCAGAGATACCGTCCTGACAAAAATTATTTGGATGTTTCCAACACTCAATCACTGCTTCAAGCTGTAACTCAGCATTTTCACTACAGAGGTGTTATGGAGTTATCTAGATCTATCTGTGTCCATGACAGGGGAACAGCAGACCCACAGGCCCAAAAAGGGGAAGGGGGAAGGGTAGGGAGATGGGAGCTGGGCCTAGAAGCAGAACAGTGGCAGTGATCTGAGTAGGAAAGTTAGCTTACTAAATCCGATATTGAAATGCAAGATATCACAATATAACATAATATAATTGGAATTGAGGCTAATAAATCAAATAAAATGAGAAAGAGTATATCTGAAACCAAAGACCTTATGCTGAATTGAAAGCAAAAGGGCTGGGGAGCACACCCACACACTATCAGGCAGTGAGAGTCCCATGACTTGCCAGCTTTATCATCCCCTCTGAATGCAAAGTCATCTGGGGTATGTAGTTCTTCTCTTCTGAGAACCAGATATTAGGAAAATGAGCAGTTCATAGAAGTGGGGCATTAACTCTTTAACATCCAGTTTTTTACATGATGTTATGATGTGGAATACCAATAACAAAAATCATAAAACCATGGAAAAAGTGGTAAATCTTGTATGACTCCAAGAATTCTTCTTGCAACATCAGATGAACTCTGGATGAATTTTACCACAGCATGCTGTGCATATTCTATCCATGACATTGTGTCTTTTATTTTGTGTATCAAATAGAAGTACATGCCATTCCTTGGCAGGCTGGGTATTGTCTCTGTCATTACACCACTAACGCACAGCACAATCTAGCAGAGCACGCTACAGCAGGTTCCTTTCCAGCAGCTGCCTGTGCTAACCTATGAGCTACTAAGATCCTAAGCACGAGGCCAGAAGCATAGATGTGGCCTATCCTAATACCTAGCTTCTTCACTGCTGTATCTACCACAAGACTGCTGGTACAGATGGGAGGAGTGCTGTGACAGAGGCTGAGAGAAAGGAGTTCACTACCCTTTTGAAATCTTACTTCATGAGGAAGTCCTAACTTTGTTCTGCATCTAATGTAATATAGTTCATTTGAGGCCATAAACCAAGAAGTTACACATGAGATACCGTTACAAAATCATACCTTGTGCTGTGATGCCTTAGAGTTTGATTTTTGCTTTCTAGTTAAAAGCAAAACTGTCAGGATGACCTTGTTAAGGTCAAGATAAATGTTTAGATCTCAAGAGCTGACCTTTTATGCAAACACAATCGTTCAAGTAATGTTTACTGAAATTTTATTTGTGCTTTGGAAACATAAATACTGGCATGTAGTTGTCAACAGACAAGCTTTAAATGCCTGTGCTCGGTGCTGAGACATGTTCATATTGGACATATGGTGAAAGTACCTTGTGGACACCATGTTGGCAGTGGAGCATGATACTACTTTAGGAATGTATATATACAATGTATTACAAAAAGATGCTTTCAGACTGAAGAAATTTATTATGTTTTTTCTCTGAATCATATAAACAGTTACTATCTACATAAATAGATATTTAATACTGACATATTAAATATTAGGACCAGTATTCAAGTTTGAAATGCTGAGCTAAAGAAAGTCAGATTGGTTTAAAGTGCAAGGCAGCATGAAGATACTCTGGTAAGAAAGCCTAGCACCTGTTCTGCTCCAGGGTAGAAGAAGGTCTTTGTTTGCATATTATGTATGGGTACTGGTGGTAGTGAATTATAAGTGCAGCCTGCCATTTAAACTATTGTATCCACTGTACACAGAAGAAATACCCTTTAGTCCTTTTACTGAACACAGATTCTTATTTTGTCCATAAACTTAATCACAAAATTACTAATCAACATCTTGATCTTTCCTGTCCTCTTTAAAGCTGGGACAATAAATAACAGAAAATTAATAAGGATTTATAGTCTTTACATGATTACAATATAGGCAACCATCTCTGGAATGAATAACTTTTTTACACAGTATTGGAGAGGTTGCCAAGAAAAAAAGAACCCAATGGATAAAAGCTGCATTAATGAGCATAGAGAAGTACACAGTATATGTTATTAATTTAATGTTAAAAGCTCAAACAGAGACTTAGCAGCTAAGGAAGATATAAGAGAAACTTCTGAGTTAAAAATTATGGCTTAAAAGAAGAAATATTTCTTTCAAATAGTATCATTATCTTTTTTTTTTTTTTTTTTTGGAAGGATGGAAAGAACAAGCAATCAAAAAACATTTAAATCTTAAATTTAAAGAAAAGTTTTAGACTCATGACATATTAGAATTAGATTTTTATTCAATTCTAAACAATTCAACTATTTGTTGCTGTTATCTCTACAAAATTAAGATTGCATTATATAAAGATAAGCCAAAGAAATTAGCTATAGCCACCTGGTCAAAGGAACCATTATTGCTAGAGTTAAACAAGCTGAAACAAATCCCAAGTTCAGACAAAGTAGGCCTGACAAACCTCAGTTCTGAGAACTGCAAAATAAAATGAATGAGTTGTGCTGTCATTGTGTTACATTGCAGCTGTTTTTAAAATTGCAGTCATTGTTTCTTCTGTAGTATGTGCAATGCATAATTTTCTGAAGAAAATACATATAGAGGCAAGTGTTGCTCTACTTTTTTTTTTTTTTTTTTTTGGTGTTGTTATGATTAATGGTAACATTAATTATAGCAGTAACATTTAGAAGTCCACACATTGCACAATATCACGTTAATTTACAAGACAATATCTTACATAATAAATACATTTTTAACTGAAAATACACTTACTGTAAAATGAGGGGAAAAATGTAATTAATTTTGAAGTACACGTAGTGCAAAATGGGATCCTGGGCTCCATCAAAAGAGGGGTGGCCAGCAGGGACAGAGAGGTGATTGTTCCCCTCTACTCTGCTCTTGTGAGTCCCCATCTGGAATACTGCGTCCAGGTCTGGAGCCCCCAGTGCAAGAAAGACAGGGTGCTGTTGGAGAGGGTCCAGAGGAGGGCCACAAAGATGATCAGGGGACTGGAGCACCTCCCCTATGAGGACAGGCTGAAAGAGCTGGGCTTGTTCAGCCTGGAGAAAAGAAGGCTGCAGGGTGACCTCATTGCAGCCTTTCAGTACCTAAAGGGAGCCTACAACCAGGAGGGGAATCCCCTCTTTGAAAGGGGGAGTGACAGCAGGACAAGGGAAAATGGTTTTAAGCTGAGGGAAGGGAGATTTAGGTTGGATGTCAGGGGGAAATTCTTTACGGAGAGAGTGGTGAGGTACTGGAACAGGCTGCCCAGGGAGGTTGTGGATGCCCCGTCCCTGGAGGTGTTCAAGGCCAGATTGGATGGGGCCCTGGGCAGTCTGGTCTAGCATTAGGTGGAATGGTTTGTGGCCCTGCGTGTGGCAGGGGGGTTGGAGATTAATGATCCTTTTGGTCCCTTCCAACCCTGGCAATTCTGTGATTCTGTGATAGTATCTCCTGCTAGGCTTCTATGAAACATATACTGCAATTGGTATTTGAATTAGGGCCACAGAATTTGATTTACAAACCCATAGCAAAAGTGTTAAGTCACAGATTAAACCAGTGATTGAGCACCTGGTGGGAAGACAGAGCCAATCTAGGGGAGCTCAGCTGCAAATAATGCACCTGAGTGACTGGAAGGGTTGGAGTCAGGATCCACACCTTCCCAGACCTCATTTAAGGGTTGGTAGTGGAGGCAAGGATCTCTTGCTGGAGATATCTGCCTACCTGAGGCCTTCTGAAGGAAAGTAGCTTCTTTTCTTTGTTTTTTTTTTTTTTTTTTTTTTTGCCCATAGCTGTTGTGTTTGAATAAGTCCTTACTTATGGAAGCCTATGACTTTGATCCTCTGCTGTCATTCCTGTGCTTTTTATTGTGCTACAGTATTATAACACCAAAGCTATTGTCCTTTCAATTTTGTCAGTTGAAAGAAAGAGAGAAAATAAGAAAAGTTATGTACTGCATGTGTCTTCCTGGCTATATTACTAGTATTGACACAAGGGTTTTGTTTTTTATGACCCTTGGACTTGCTCTGAAGGCACATGTTAGGGAAGGATAGAATCTACCTGCCTAGAAGGGGCAAGGAGACCTTTGGTGAAAGTTTAGCCAAAGTAGTGGGGTGGGCTTTAACTGAAAAATGGTGGGGATGTGGTTCAAAATGACAATACTCATGCTATTGCAACCAACTAGGGAATAAATCAGGCCTACCAGAACAGTAACTAATGTTCCTTAGCTACCTCCCATGATACGAGCCAGAAGACCAGCTACATCAAGAGTGTATATAGCTATAAAGGACTTTCTTACACCTTCTAAGGAAACCTATGTTGTCTTCTTTGTAACTCTTTTCTTCTCTGAAGTACTTCATATATACACAACAGAGAGTAAACAGAATTAGATGTTTGTGTTTGCAGGTCTCTGATCTTATTGCAATGACAGAGAGACATGGCGGGAGAGTATGCATGACTAGAATGTTGCCATGGATGTTTATATCCTTTTTAGGAAAGACAGGCCAGCAAGGTAAGGTGGTAGAGTTGATCTTTATGTGAGAGAGCCAGGTGAGGAGGCATGGCTAACCCAAGGAGCTCAGGTACAAGCTATGTACCTGAGTGACTGGAAGGATTGGAGCCAGGATTCACCTCTCCTCACCCACATTTAAGGATTAGCAACATGTCTGGGGGTAGACACTGCAGTCTTCTTGAGTTATCACTGGTTTCCAGAAGGGGAGAACTAATTTGCTGCCTTTATTACCTGCTCTTACTTCAGTGTGACTATATCCTATTCAAATGTACTGTAATTGCCTTCTTTTGCCATATAGATCTTAGGTAAAATATTAGCCTGTTAATTGTGCTTTTTGTTTACTTCTATCTTTTCCAATGGTCATGATATTGTTAAAAGAAGGATATTTGATAGTGCTGAAATGCAGTGTTTATTTTATTGTGAGGCAGTTGATCCCTATGTAAGAGGCAATATAGCCTCCTTGAGTTCATTGGGGAGGATCTTGAGAAAGCTTGAACTTTAATGTTTGGCCTGAAGGCCAGAGATTTTAAAAACAAAACAAACAACAACAAAAAACAACAACAACAACAACAAAAACCACAGGATGAGACTAAAAAAGGTTTAGCAAGATTTGGTTTGAAGTTGTAATTCAGAATCATTCGCTTCTGCTAAATACTGAGATAGAGCCCTATGGAAAAGAGCTGCTAACATCTGCTGATTAATATCCTGGATCATTAGGAAGAGGACAGTGTCTGATATACTTCTAGTCTTTTAGTATAGCCTTTTTTAACTTACTGCTAATATTTGCTTAATATTATCCTTATTTTCTCTCACTATTTTTAAAAAAAAAAAAAAAAAGCAATAGCAAATCTCCTGCCCTTCTTCCAGCTCTCTACTTTGATTATGAAAAGATACACAAAAACAGGATCTGCTGTGTGACCTTTGTGTCAGCACCTTTCGTATCAAAAGGAACAGCTTCTTGTGGTTTGACTTGATCTTCTTGAAGGTCTTTTCCAACCCGAGCAATTCTATGATTCCGTGATCTTTCTTGACAAACTTACAATAATAAAATTTGAATTGCTTCTAAAAACTTCAAAAAGATCTCACTTTTGATCTTTAAGTAAAACAGTGCTGATTTACGGTGGCTGGTCCAGCTTTATTGCAAATACATTGTGAAGTTGGAATAATGGTATTATACATACACTGTAAAATAATATTCAGCTCCTTATTGCTCTGATGTTCTTTCTAACCATCTCCCTGGCAGAGAAACTAGTTCATTCAGACACAAAATCTGTGTGCAATTCTGGCTAAGATTCACTTCTGAACTGATCCAGAAACTGCAGTTTGACTCCTTACGCTCTACCTGCTTCTCTAGCTCTATCCTGGAATTCCTTGGGTTATTTATCTTAAATATCTCTCACATTGTACCAAGTCCTATAATACAGAACTCAATATCTAGCCTTGAAAATACTGGCCTGCAATGGAGCTCATCCTTGTTTTTGACAGTTTGCCCTGGATGACAGAGGAATGGATTTAAAAAAAAATAATGCTTATGTCTTAGAAATAGTGATCTCAATGTCATACAGTGGGCTTGCAGCTGATATGCCATACAGGGAGCTAGTTGTAAGCCCTGTGTAAACAAGGCACTCTGCACCATTTGGCTGAGAGATGGGAACTATTCCCTTATGTGAAATACTTCAGCAATCTTTTTCTCTACCTTGTTTTCTACAAAGATAAAAGGATGCACTCAATATGTGTTCATGTACTCCTGGATGGACTCAGTGAAATTAACAATCTTTCATACTGTAAATGAAGTTGGGTGCTTGTCTAAGTCATGTGGAATGATGACATTTGTATGCTCAGTATGCATGTAACTGAAGTAATAGTTTTACAGATGCATGTATAACTGTATGTAGTTGCTGTAATTCATTTCCATAGTAGAGAGAAAAGCACTGGATAAAATGCAAATACCAAACTTGAATAACATGTTGTGTCTCTAAATCAATCTATTATTTCATGTTAAAAATGATTTAGTTAATACCTGCATGTGTGTTTTTAAATTCAGACCAGTCCATCTCATTCTGCATGATACTAGTAATACACACAGGTTGCAGATATCAGTAGCATTTGATTGCTGAACTGAACAATCTAGAACAGGATTAGACCATATTTACAGAAGATATCAGTGCTGAAAATGTACAGAATTTATGAAGAAATACAAGTAAGTCATATGAATGGCTAAGACTTTTAGTTAATAATTCAGATTCTGTGGTAAGTGCTGCACAGAAATGTAAATATTTCCTGAGTGTTGCTTTCCTATGTGCATGCTGGTGTAGGAGTAAACAATATTTTGTACCTTTTATATGATGCAATATGCACACAAGTATACAGTGACATGATGCACACAAAATCAATTATTACAGTAGAAGGTGTTAACCTATACTATACAGCACAATTAATGATGGCAAAAGTTCAGCTTACTCAGCAGAGTTATAGTAATCATTTGAGTGATTTGAGTCATCTCGTATTTTTCAGATAATCTTGTCTACATTGCCTTGTGCTTTCTCACTGTAGAATAAGACAAATCTGTGCTAACTTTACTGAAACAATAAATATTAACTTTTGCTGTACTTGCCTCTGATATTTTTGGATAGTCTGGATAAGCTAGAGTGTTACCATCATCATGTATGAGGACACACAGACTAATCAGTGAAGACTAACATCCATTTTCCACTGGTAGGTTCTTTTTTGTTAAAGATCAGTTCATTTGTTCAAATTGTGGGGTTTTTTATTTTCATTAAAAAAAAAAAAAAAGAGAGAGAGACCAAATGCTTCATTATAGGCTTGTCTCTAATGTAATTTGCCTATTTTTGATGTTTTAAGACCTCTATCAGAAGATAGACTATCAGAAGATAGAAATTCCAGAGAGATTCTAGGATGTTTGATTCTTCAGATTTTAGGCTCCTACTGACATAAAAATACTAGGTGGAAGATTGTTTTCTGTGTTTTTAACATATCTTTTTCTTCTGCAGAATTTCAAATAGGTAAAGTCCTATGTTTTCTTTATGAAAAAAAAAAAGTGTTGCAAAAAGGAAATGAAACCCTGAGCTTTATAGAGTTCTGCTGAGTAGTCTTCAATTTGAGTGCCATAGAAAGTATGGTGCTGAAAACCATGGAGAATCAGTGAGTGTTTTACTGCCAGCCCTGTAATATTTCTAACTTTTATCAACATGTTGTTAGCTTTATACTGATGTTCTCTAGGTCTGTAGATGTACATAGGTTTATTTTTACAATGTGAAGCCAAAGGTTCTGACATCTACACTGAGAATGCCCAAACAGTGAAACAAAACCTGAGGAAATACAGTTTCTCACTTTCTATTTTGAAGTGAATTTGTTGTGAAGTGTACCTGTTACTTGGGTTTCCGTGGGAAAGATTTATGGTTTTTACTTTATTAATATCTTAATAAAAAGGGCATATGGCATATTTCAAGTAAGGAATTTCACTTGCAATTTATTATGGTATGGATGATGTGCTTTTATTCCAACTTTCAGAATTGCTTCAAGAATCATGGGAATTATTCAAGTGTAATGTGAATCTGTTCATTTGTGAAAATGTGTATTTTCCTCAGACTCTTAACAGAAGATTTAATACTGATAATGTTATATACTGTTGTGTACTTAATCTAGCTGAGATATTCTTTCCAGATGTGATTAGGGGAGTTCCATACATACTCATAGATAAAGAGAGGAAATTAATATTAGGATACAAGGAATACAAGTTTTACAACATCTTTTTGCATGAGTTCTTTTGAAAGAGAGCAGCATCTTTCAAGATAATATCTTGAAGTGTTTTCAACTGTTTTAACTTTAAGAAAGCTCAACAAAAATAGGAGCCTATTTACTGTAAGTAAAGAAGTAGGAGATATGCTTGTACTACTCACAGTTGATGATATCCAGTCTTTGTAGATTCAGGAAAATTGGCATATCAGTACCATGTAAAAACTGTGCTGGCTTCCACACTTCAGAATTTATACAATCACTTTTATGTCAGTGTCTCAAGATTGTCTTTTTTCTCATTTCAGTTTAGACTAATCAAAGCTAACATTCTTTGTTGTCCTTTACAGCAAGGATTACTTCCACTCTGGATCTTTTACTTTAGACATGACATAAACATAATGGCATACAGTAATTTTTTTTTTGAAGCATACATTTCTCTTTTCATATCCCTTCACTCCTATCATTGTTGTATAATTACTTTAGAGTACCTTGTGTAACACAAGGAGCAGCCTTTCTCCAAATTTCTTTCCATAAACTGCCACTACCATTTGAACTTTGAACTCATCTTAAACACTAGAATTTGTTTAATTTATCGCAGAAAAAAATCATCAGTTTACTTCTTAAGGTGAGCTAAGTGTTTTTTTTTTTTTTTAATAAACATTATTCTTTTGTGCAATACACTAGAGGACTCCCATTTCCCATCTTCACAGTGTCTTGTTCCAAGATCTAATTCTCTGTAAGTTATTTTGGTTTTACTCTAATTACACACTGAGAAGGATCTATAAATATGGACACTTTTCTATCCAGTTATGACAATGAAACAAATGAGATGTTTGTACAGTAATAGTATTCAGGGAGTAACTTCTAGAAGTTACTAGAAGGGAGGCACATTCTAAGATAAGATTTTTAATTTCATATTGCAAATTTTATTATTAGTTCTTTATCTGGATAAATGCATGACTCTCTAAAAGAACTTATTTGAGGGATTAAATGTTTATTCAGATCAGTGGCTCATAAAGACTACTTAAAGTATTTACATTCTACAGTTTAAAAAAATCCTGATTATGAAATGAAAGGAAATCACAGAATTACAAGATGTCTGAACTTCCATTCAGAGAAAAGAATGTTTTTATTTCTTTACCTCTTATAAAATGCAGAAGCCTTTTTCTTTTGAACTTTGTCTTCCAATTGTTGCTGGGAAAAAAAATTGAAACATTAAAAACAAAGATGAGAAAGTTATACCATAACTTGCAATTCAGGAGACTGAAAAAGAGGAAAAGGGATGAGTTCTTTCAGAATAATGAAAGAAAGTCATTTAAGCTATAGAGATCAAGAGAATCACGTGTTATATCAATAATGGAAGTTTAGAATCTTTTTTTTTTTTTTTAATCCTGTCTAATACTAAAGAGTTGTAGATATGTTGTTTTTCCTCATATTCTGAATATTTGAAAAAATACCAGAATGTTATTCTGCATCTTGGAAACTGTTTACTTGGTATCTCCTACATTCTCAGGGAAAAAAAAAAAAAAAAAAAAGGGGTTTCTGTCTATAGAGATTTCATCTTAAAAAATAGGTTAGAATAGCATTTCACAATTGATATCTGTGAATGTTTGTCCAGTACTTTACACATAAGGCAATAACACTATGCTAAATTTTTAGAGAATAAAACAGAAGTAAAATGAGAAAATAACAATGCATAAGCTCTTATAAGAAAAAGATGAATACATTATAGTATTTCTCAGTGACAATTGTCCCCAGAGTGTTGTGAGATTCATGAAGTTTCTGAAGAATCTGTGGTATGTGCAACAGTGGCAGTGCTAAATATTGAAAAAAGTCTGTATGAATTGTACACTGAGGGAAGGCATGGAAAAAACTTTACTAAGCTGAGAATTGTTTTGCAAGCAATTCATATCCACCTTTTGAAAAGCGTGGCCAGATTATTTAGATTTAGGATTTTTAAAAATATTTCTTTAAGGATTATTAGATAAGCAGTGTTCTCTTCTTTTGCATAACTCTTGCACTGTCTCTTCCAGACAGAGCATACCACAATCTCTCTAGTGAAAATACCTTGAAATTTTAAATGTTTCTTTCTTAAAATACCAGAGGGGGGAATTTAGAATGCTGTTGGCAAGCCTTACCAGAATTAAACTCTTAAAGGACCAGGTGATGTAAATATCCTTAAAGGCAGCAATAGCTTCAGGATCTGGAATTAGTGAATTAGATGTAGTTTTTTGTAATAATAATAATAATAATAATAATAATAAAATCTGATTTTTTTTTTTTTTGTTATGGGGAAAAAATGAGATAATGTAAAACTTTTCTAAAGGGATTCTCTGAGAGAATGAAGATGACTAAAGGCAGTGGTTTATTCTTTATTCTGGCCTTGAAAGGAAGAGGTTCTTGATCTATAAAACAAGCTTGTATCAAGAAGAATGTAGAAATCCCATTCACGCTTCCAAGAAAAAAATATATTGAGGGAAAAATAACAGATTTCTTCAGAACAGAGAGTGTTTTTATAAGTTCTCTATAGACAAGTTTAATACATTAATGTTAAATACTCATTATGTGCTTACAGTGATTCTGGACTAAATTCAGCATCTACCTGAGGAACACACAAAGAATCAGTAGTGATAGCTGCCAGAAAAATGTGAGATACATAGGTCTACAGTAATCTAAGTCAGCTAGTGAAGTACCTTTTCATTTATCTTCTCTGGATCATTTCCTTAACTAGTGAAATGACACCTCCTTGCCCAGTTTTTCTGGAACACTAAATAAATTAGCTATCAGAAAACCAAAGAATCATAGAATTGTTTGTGTTGGAAGGGACCATGAATACCATCTAGTTAAACACCCTTGCCATGGATACACTTAAGTCCCACTTTTATACTCATATATCATTACTGAATATACTCATATTTCTTATTACTGAAATGTGAAAATTGTGGACTAATTTCATTCCTTCAAGGAGCAGAGAGCACAGTATTGTTGACATGTCATTTCCCAAACTAATTTCCCGAATATTTTCTCAGTGAAAGTATGCAAATTTCTCCGTTCTCTAAGTTGTTTTTGTTAAATCTATTCAGCATTATCTCTCAACAGATACTTTTTTCTTTCATTGCTAATTCTAAATATGAAAATAAGGAGTAATATGAAGTACTACTTTCTTTTCCTTTATCCTGCTAAATTTCATTATCAGTGAGAGTCTCTCTGAGTACTTAAGCCTTTATACTTTCCTAGGATGAGCCTCTGAACTTTTTCAGTGCACACTTTGGTTCTTCAAATAATAGCCATCAAGAAAGAGCTTGGAGAAACGAAACCCATGTTATGAAGATAAATCCATTCTACTCCTCCATTTTTACTGGATAAAATCTCTTTTGTGCTCATAGTATTCCATGACTGATAATAGTTTACGGTAGAGATACTGCCTTCATTTTCAGTAACCTCAGCTCAGGACTGTGGTAAGAAATAAAAGGGAAAATGTTTCATACTGTCAAACAGGAATCTGAGATTATCACATAGTCACACTTTCCCACTCACTGAATGTTTCACTTAATGTTGTTAACTTATATCATGTACTTTTCAGTAAGCAAAAATTACGTCAGCTGTAGGAGTCAGTTTGGTACACAGCATGCAGCAAAACTCATTAAAAATGACTTATGCATTTGATTAATGGTGTAACATGTTCTAGGAATCATTAAACATAGAATTTAGCAAACTATTCAGAATAAATTGCTTCATTATGTCAATGAAACTTATGATCTTTCTCTGAAGTTTGAATGCTTACTTTTGCATTCATTCTTGTGACTGTGCAAAGGAATGATGTTTCTCTTTAAGCTCTCATAATTGGTTGCTTACTTCTGCAGCTTTACAAAATAGAGGAGTGCCTATAACAACCTAACAGCAATTGTTTATAAGTGTGTTTTTTAGTTGTTTGTACATATGCATTGTGTTCAGTAAACTAAAGAGAATTTCAAATCCTTGTGAATATATTTCATCATTTTTGGATATGTTCTAAAATAAAGTGTCCTCTTGTTTTATTCAATTTTCATCAGCCTTCTCATAGTATGTTGCTTCTTTAGTGGGGCAGTAGTGACACTGAACTGAGTGACAAATAAGTTGTTGAATGAAGCTGGAGCAAGAAGCAGTAACTTTTTTCCCCCAAACAAACTGAAACAGTTGCTTACATTCTTTGCTTCAGTGTTGCAGAAATGGAATACGAAACAGAAGCTGAAGGCAGACATGTTTTAAGCATTCATAATACCCTAGGAAAGAAAGCAGTTCAGCAATATAAAGCTAGCTGAACCCCAGGGTACAGCGGCTGCACTGCACACACAGAGAAGCATGGAGTGCAGCAATAACAGAGCCTGAAAAAATAAACACATGAAAAGCCTAAACTGCTGAGTGCTCCAGAGGTGACAGCAAGTTTGATGTGGCAGATATAACCTTTGCCTTGCAGCTGTTCAGAAGAGGAATGTCTAGCATTCCTCTGGCATTGCACACCTTTGCAGGCAAGATAGGAAGCAGGAGTTAGAAAGTGCAAGTAGCAGTTTAGCTAAACTTTCACCTTAAATCAGATGGCTGACTGAGAAAAGAATAATTAGTATACATCAGTGAGGCAAATTACTGATTACAGGTGTTATTCTAATATTTGTGTAGTATTGAGACACAAGCACTATTTAGTGAGATTTTTCTCATAGCTGCTTCTGTATGGCTTCCCAAGCACTGAAGTAAAAAAAAAAAAAAAAACAGACATACTAAATACAGGAAGTGTTAAAAACAACAACATATATTTTAAATCAGGTGCCTTCAAGTCAGCAGTCAAATTACTCTCCTGTAGGAATTAAAAAAAAAAAAACACACATAGCAACAGCATATTAAGTTTTGGAGAGGGTGTTGCTTTTTTTTTTTTTAACTGAGAAATATTTTTAAAAAGCAAGCATCATTTTCCATTTAAATCAGAAAAAGTTACAGGTGTTTAGCATCTGCACAGTCCTCTAGATAATTTAATCATGAAGTCTTTCAGGAATAGGAATAAAGACACTTAGTTTCTTGGGAAAACATCTTGAATATTCTTTCCATCTTGTTGAGGAGCAGGGCTGAAATATGTCTGATAATATACTCATCAAATATGATATGACTGCAGAAGACAAGGCTTTGAGAGGAAACAGGAAAAAAAAAATTAGTATTTTATATTTATTGTGAGGAACTAATGGGATTTAAAAATGCAGATCATAACTGGAGGATGTCAGATTTGTATAATTATTTTAGTACCTTCTGGAAGAAAGTAAAACTATGTCACTTTCCCACATCTAAGCAGATTGACAAGATCAGACCTATTAAAGATATGTCTTTGTGCTCAATGCCTGAATCAGAATGACTTTCTTGAAAATTGAGTTTTCTGTAGTGTTGCAAATTTAACTAGGTTATCTACCTCTTTTAGGCTTCCAGCTCAGAGTGCAATATTTCTGTACTCACTCTCATTCTCAGTGTGAACCTTTTCTACACAAAACTGTATGTTTATAAATTAGCTTAATCTCAATTTGCTCTCAATTGCTGGTAATATGTGAAACATTCTGTAAAATTTAGTAGAACATCAGTGTAATACCTATATTGATTATTAACAAGTTTTATTAAAAATTTCTTAAAATTTTTGTTCCTTGTGGTGCTGAAACATGGAGGTTTCACCTGGGAAAAAAAAAATGCTTAAGGATTTAATATTTTTTGTTTATTCTTTAGAAGATCTGATGAGTAATACAGAGATGAAAAGAGTTTTTTTTAATATACTGGGAGAAAAAATACAAATATCAGCCATTTTTCCAGTATCATTTTAAGATTCTCTATTAATTTTGTAGATGGAGGTAGAAACATTAACAAGAAGTTAGTATTTCTGGAATGCATTCAGAAATCGTAGACGTTTTTCATAGGAAGATTTTTCTAGGGAGATGACATTATCATATCTTGCTTTAAAATCAATATCAAAAGGAGCTGTGATTTCATGATGAAGTTTTCTTTAATTTCATTTGAGTAGAAGATAAAGAAGAGAAACATTTGTTGGCATGTTTCTAAAGCTTCAATCTTATCAAAGTTAAAATTATAAGCATCTAATTTTCATGACTGGTTTCAAGCTCATGCAGTTATTTAATTATAGATTTGGATTTATGTTCCTGAAAAGTTAAAGTTTTTATCACTCATCATTGTGAAGAAAAGCTTAGAAGGTATGTTCAAAATAAAAGCAAGAAAAAAAAAAAAACAGGCTAGTAAACAAGAACATTCATCCTTGCAACAAACACAGACAATAGCATCTTGGGCTACACATAGAAGAGGACTGTCCACAAGCTGGGAACAATGACCCTTCCCTGCTCATCATTGATGAAACACAGATCAGGTGCAGAGCCTGGTTCTGGACTCCCTGGTAAAAGAAAGATGTGAACACACTGTCAGAAGTCTAGAAAACAGCAATAAAGAAAAAGATAAGGGATTTGGATGTTCTTCATATGAAGTGAGAGACAACTAGGAGTATTCTACCTGGAGAACAACCTGAGAAATGTAGAATATCAGTTTGTTTAAATTCCTGAAGAGAGAAAATAGGAAACAGGAATACTATCTTATAGTATAGTAACCAGACATACAATCAATGAATACACAGGTGTTAAAGTATAGCAGAGACCTTGGCTTCATAGTTGTTATACCAAAGCAGAAAACACAGGGACACTCACCCATATCCTGGGCTCATTTATGAAACTCCAGTGGAGTGGATCTCCAGAAGAGATCCTTCCCCACTTGTAGTCAGCTATTAAATGGGTCTAGGAGAGGAGGAGCCAGGCTCCACCCCTTCCAGCAGCACAGGTGAATTGTTCAGGCTGTGATTCAGCAGTTCCCATACACCAGCAATAGAGCATGAGCCTACAGACACAAATAAAAGAAAAATCCACTAACATAAGACTCTTCTCTTTTTAAACAGAAGGATAATTTAGCAATGAAAATGGATGCCTACTGTTTATGGAATCCTTGCTCAAAATTTAGCTAGGCACATCCCTGAGCCAGCAGTTGTTGCCCCTGCTCTGAGCTGGAGAGATGGACTAGATAAGTCATTTGAGTGTCTTAGGATGTTATTTAGGGCTTTGAACAATGTAAGACTTAGTTTAGAAATGTTAGTAGTCTGGTAATAAAAAGTTCTCTCTCGAATTTGGCAAGTAATGATCTGCCTGCTGGCATAATAATATTTCAGTTTCCTTGTGATATTCTGTTCTACAAAAGCCTTTGCTTTCCTGGCCTGACACCTAGCCTCCTTGGTGTTCAGAAGGTCTGGGGATATTTTCTGCTCTCCTTCAATTCCTTATCATCTGTTTTCTGAAAAAATAGTAATAGTTATGCTGCTTGAATAACTTTGGTTGTCTTTTATACATCTACTCTTATCCATTAAGAGCTATAGTGCAAGTCTCTATACTTTCAACATGTCAAGAATTAATTCATATGTTATAAAAATACATGAGTTGTCAGATGGCACTGTTTTATCCTCCTTACCCTAGTATAGTATCCTCAGTATTTCTCAAGGCCATGTTGATTCCCAAATTGTACTGAAATCTCAAGTTCTTTTCACAGGTAGAATTCAGTCAGTAACAAATGAACAATGCTATTGTGTGGTTTTTTTTTTTTTAATGTAATTACAGAATTTAATGATCTTATTTTCAGTCAAAATTAAGTGTTGACATCAAACATGATTTACACTTGATATAGGTTGTGTGTGTGGCATCTCCTGAAATTTAAGATGCTTTTTATTTGTGCTCATGTTCACATCCTTTCCTGGCTGCAGATGTGTGTTTTCTTTTTGAAGAGAAAAATGTGAGTAACACATACATATCAAAGGGAAAATATGTCTCAGAAGCCACACTTGAAATAGAAATGTCTGGAAAAATTATTTTCCTAAATCTGGTTGTCCTCATGCATTATTTTTGCAAGTGACACTATCACTACTGATTTTATAACAAAAAGGAAATCATTAGTAGTTCATTTTCTAACTTATTTCCTTATTTAGATAATTTCTTTCATTTTCATCCACCTCCTGCTTATCTCCTTTCTATTCAGAATGCTAATTTCCCTTTCAAATCAAGTTCTGCTGAAGTCAGCACAGACATTAAAAAAGGAATTCTTGAACAATACGCTCTTGTTAGAATCAAATCTTATTTGATGCCAAGATACTTCATATCTTTATGTAAGTCTTAATGCATTTTCCATGTAATGCTTTTGTTTCACTATATTGGCAGTATTCTAAGGTCATAGGTAGAAATGAACTGGACAAGTTGTTTTTTTTTCCATCTGCACTTACTGAAAATTTTTCTCCCTTTAGATTTTCAAGGTTCAAGAGAAAACTATTGCAATTGATTTGCATTTATTTTCTTCTTAAGGATGTTGCTGGTGTGGTACTGTCATCTTTGAATTAAACCTAAAGTCATCAATAATATTCACTTTGCAATGAAGAGAGGAAATACATCTGCATGTGTTCTATATCCATTTGACAGATATTTTTCTTTAAATTGCCAAATGTTTTTTTCCCTATTAAACCCAATCAAGCCAGATAGAGGTTTTTTTGTTTGCTTCTTGGTGGTTTTTTTTTTTTTAAACGCCCAATATTTTAAAGATGAGCTCTAAAAGGAAATGTCTGTTCAACAAAGCTTTATGTTTCAGAAAATTAAATCTGCTATTAATCTTATAAAAGGAAAATCTGCAGTATTGGAATCCCATACCCTATAATCTTATTCCTTGAAAGGAAATGTTCATTCTTGGCAAATGTACCTCTCTCTGTCAGTTTTGGCCTACTGACATCTAACACAGCATTCCAAGATCACATCTGCATGTACACAACTCTTTTCTGCATTTGTGGTTAGTTGCCAACAACTATTTCACCTCTAATTGACTTATTCATCTTTTTTTGGCATACTTCTTGTTTTGTAGTCTGTAAGATGCTTACTGTATTAAATTATCTTAAAAATCATTTCAGTGCATGTAATTAACTATACCTAAATGAAGTAGATTTTCCCTTGCCAACTGTTTTAACTTCTATTAATAACATATGTACTGACATACTATGCTTTAATTTGGGAAAATAGAACTGTCTCTCAACACTTGTTTTTTCTCATAGTGTGTTTCCTTCTTCTCCTTTGTCAGGAGCATCTTGTGAAGCATCACAAGGCAAATGTGAATTTAGAAGCATTAGCTGAAAACTGTAGTCTGTTATGACTTTTCCCTTGTGAAAAGTATTTCACATTTGTTATAGATTAAGTAATCTTTGTTCCTTTACAGTAGGAGATATAGCCCTGATTTCTTGGATCCTCTTGTTTTCCTTCTCAGCCTGCTTATGGTAAAAGAAAATACTCATATTTGTATAGAAACCTAGGAAAAGTTAATGTAGTTGTAATATGTTTTCAGTGAATACAAAGAAACTGAAAATACTTAGATACGTAGTATTTCTTACTCACATTTTCAAAATACATTTTAAGACAAGCACAAACATTTCTGCCTGCCTTCAAATAGATTTCACAAATCTGTTGATTTGTTCTAACAGTTTTGTACTTCATAATTTTTCTACTCAGTAAGAAAATGTTGTTATCATGGATATTTAGCAAATCCAGGTAAAGTTGTGTATTCTTAAGGAAGTGTTGTGAACAATATGTATGGGTAAAAAACTGTACTGAGTTTTCATTGTAAAAAAAAAAAAGCACACTGTATAATCAATGAATATTGTATAAAGGAATATTGTATAATCAAATAATATTAAGATGTTACAATATTACAATAATGAAAAAAAACAAGAGAGTTAGGCAAAGCAAGACAAAGAGAATAGATAGGATGCTTACCCATATCTTAGGCTCACTCAGAAAACTCCAGTGGAGTGGATCTTGAGAAGAAAGATCCTTCTCTAGTGGTAGTCAGCTCTTAAATGGGTCTAGAAGAGGTGGAGCCAGACTCCACCTCTTCCTGCAGCACAGGTGAATTGCTTTCACCTGTGCTCCCCTGGTTGACTCATTGCTCGCCTCAGGTGATTAATCAGAGGTTCAGGCCATGACTCAGCAGTTCCCATACACACACAAATACAGAAGTGCCAACAAAACTGGTTGAAATTATATGCTTAGAAAAATACTCACCTTTTATTTTTTTTATTTTTTTTTAATCAGAAGTAGGCCCAGATTTGAATTTCACCAGAGTTCAAGGTTACAAAAAAATGTCTTAATACAGATACAGAGAATAGAGCTTAAGGCTGGCTCTGCACTGGTACATAATCTTCTGTTTTTCCCTTGCAGCTTGCTTGGAGACATCCTCTTAGTTTTTTCAGCATTCAAATTATTTGAACAACAACACAAAGTTAATGTCCCCCAGAGGTTTCCTTTTTTATTTTGTTTCAGGACTTTTCAAGGCCCACTTTTTCCAATGAACGTGCTTTTTTTTTCCTGAAGTTTCAAAATGAAAATGTTAGGATATTTTGTAGAGGTACCTCTCTATCAGATATATAAATCTACTTCTTTTGAGAGGATTTTGAGGAGAAATGCATCGTGATGCCTAATTCAGTCTTGCTTGCTCACTGTATATAGTACCTAACATGAAAGACATTTAACACAGGAAGAGAGTTTCAAGCTTTTCTCCTGAACCCACAGAACTGTCAAAATGAATCATGTACATAATAGGATTGTTCTGCACTATTTTGAAGCACTAATATTTTTTTCCTTGTATCCTAACATTGATTTTTAAGGCATGCTATTATTTTATTATTTTAAGCAGTGACAGTAATGGGATTGCAACCAAGGCATGATCATTTTAAGCACAAAAGTAACTTGATCATGATGCATTAATAAGGTTTTACCAGTTTGTAATCCTTTTAAGTATTTATACTGCTATCATTTCATTGTACTTTAGGTTCATGGGGTCAGAACTATATGATTTTGAATACCCTTCAACTCTAAGCCATTATATAATTCTAAATAAACTCATAAATTTTAAAACGAAATATTTAGAATGCTATGTAGCAAGAAGAGATTTAATTATCTTTAAGATAACTGCTTCCTTTAAGATCGTGCCTGTAGCAGAACTGAGAGAAGAATATCAGATCCTGACTCTGAATTCAACAGTTTGTTCAGTAAATCCTTTTTTACCCAGGGTATTCTGGTGGGTTTTGTTTTGCTTTGCTTTTTCTTGTTTTAATATAATTTCTCCAAATGATTCAGTGTTGTTTAGTAAAATCAGCAATTACAAAAATATTTTATACATAATAGTCATGACAGAGCAGTTTTTCAGTACATGCCTGCCATGTGGATACAGCTCTCTGTTAAGATATCTTCGCATCAGCATTTAAAAATGGGCAAATCTAGTAGAATCTATGTTTTTGAATATTGAGTAGAAAGTGCTTGAAAGTTCTGCCCTATTAATGTTAAAAACTACATATAGGTATGGAAAGGTCATAGTAGATATCATAGTTTGTAATAATGGCTATCAAAATATTCTGCTAATGTAGATGTGGAGGGAGTTTTAGAGCAAGACAGAGGAGAGCACAGCACAGTTAATGCTATGACAAGATAAGAACACTGCAATCCCTACACAGTTAACTTAATCAAATCAGTGATAGGATTACTTGGAGCATAGTAAAGGGAATGTAGGAGAGAGCATTCTCCTTTTTTTATAACTAAAATAGTAGTAGTCCATAGAAAAGGTAATATGTTGGTAGATCTATTTGGTGGATCAAATATACAGATAAGGTCACTGGAAACTTTCTAAAAGGCTAATATTTGAATCCATTTAAGCCTAGGATATCTGTTTGCCACATTACATAAATTGTTCTCATACTCTCACACTTTCTGCCTCTGATGTTTAAGCTTTGCTGCACAGCAGAACATTGTGAATAGAAAGGTTTTATATGATTTTGTGGGTACAGTTGTTATGGTACTGACAAGCTGTGACATAGTACTGAAATAACATTTAAGGCCATGTAAGTAACCATTTTCATCACACAACAATTTCAAGAAATAAGCCTCCAGCTTGGATCTCATTGATATATGCTGGTATGATGCTTGTTCCTGATATCTGTTGTCTTGTTGCTTTCCTCTGTCTGTGTGCATGTGTGTGAGGTATGTATTTTTCTTGTACATTTTCTTGTATTTACACGCCTTTTCAAAATATTATTATTAATAGTAATAAAAGTAAATTCAACATACATTATTTACAGTCATATAAGACTAATCTCCAAATTCTGTACACTGGTAAAGCTCAACTATCATTACTAGTAATATGTAAGTTACTATTTAAATGATTTGCTGTATCAGCCTATTCATACTTCTATTTTAATATAATGGCCGATTTTGTTTTGTGTAGACTTATGACACAGAAATCCATGAAGACCAACAGATAATATGGTGTTCTATTCTACGTTTAGACACGTAGAATATCTGTCAAGTAAAAGATTATATATACCTCATTGTGCATTAGTTGTTATGCCAATCATTCTCAAACATAAACACAGAATCTAACAGCCTAAAACAAGAATAAAAAAGATGCCTGTAGACTATTTGTCTCTGTCAGGGCACTGGGAATCTATAATGTATTTTGGAATTTGTTAGGAGAATTATGCAGTACTCTGTATTCAAGTTGCCAGCTCCTGTTGAGATATACTATGTTGTGTCTGATAACTTACTGCCTGCAACAGACCCTCTTTGGAAAGCCAGTGGCTGTTCTGGTATTTTTTCTCCCTATAGTTCAGCAAATGTATTAAAATTTATCTTTCTGCTATGTGGCAAAATTCCTAAGAAATGCTGCCTAACATTTCTTCATAAGTATTATAATCAGTTGAAGTGTTCTTTTGTTTGTTTGTTTTAAAGATGAAATGGCATGGAAGCATTCCTAGCTGTCCAGAGAAAAACTTTCACTTTGTTAAAAATGCCTATGTAACTTTCAATTTTCAAACTAATATGTAAGTATGCGCCTAAGATTAAGTATACCGCTAAATATAGATATCTTCATAATTCAGATTTCAGTGTTCAGTCACAAATTTAAGATGTTAAATATTCAAAACAATGCTCATTAACAAGCAACTGTCAAGTAATTGTTCATATAAAACACCTGTTCTTGAAAATTCAAGAAACTCATAACATGTTATCAGCCATATTCTAAGCATGGAAAGAGGTGAAACACACCTCAAGCTGCATGCTTGACTCAATCCTTTAGTTACTCTGTATCAAAAGAGATTTTAGTGCTTCCTAGAAGCAAAGTTGCATAATTAACTACTGACATAAATAAGGTATGGAGACATAAGTCTATGAGTTGGGTTTTTTGAGACCCATTTCTTTTTATAAATTAAAAAATCTTCCTCAGGAGAAGAAATATTTGTTATGATAACAGTAAATATACACTACTATAGCCATGGTCTGCTTGAATATTCTTTGGCAGAGATTTATGGAACATATAGTTGTTATGCTGTACTTCACACTTCTCTAATGTCACAGCCTCCTCATGACCTCCTCAGTTTCTGGTTTCAAACGTCACACATAGTACTGTAATTCTGGAATTATAGGTGATGGGGAGGAAAAAAAAGTAGAACACTGCAGATGTCAACTTAAATTGGACATGGCCATAAGCAAATAGCAAATCTGATGTAATTTTTGTTGGCAGACTGTTGAAGAAATTATGACGAAGCCACAAAATTATTCTCTTGGAAATTCTTCCTAAACTTTCAACTGTGTCTGCATTCAGACACAGATTTATCTGACATTGAGCACAAAGGAATGCTGATTGCAACTTAGGCGGAGTTAAAAAGGCAGCTATTGTACTGGAGTGAATAAGTGAGATGATGATGATACTTAGTAGATTGTGACTTCTCTTTCTGAGCCAGCAGTTTCCCCCAAATTGTTATTAAGCATGGGAACTTTACACTTAAGATCTCATAAAAGTATGTATTTGAGCTTTTGAACGTATCAAATTGATGCTGTAACCATTTGCTGCATGTGTGCGACAGTTTTCTCCCTTTGTCTGCTTACAGGAAAGATGATTATTTGAAAGAACTTACTTTTCCCTGGATTATAAGCAGGAGAAAAAATAAATAAATAAATAAATAATAAAGGTTATCTAGGGGAGAAAACCTGTTGACAAAAACAGTTACAGTTACCATAGATGCATTCTGTTTCTGTGCTTACGCCAAATCAAAAATAACAGAGGACTATTAGGTATTGGCTTCTGTGGTGAACAATCAATGATTGTGGTCAAATTTTGGAGAGGCTCTGGGATGTGTTTGTGCTTTTTGCAAGTGTTCTCCCTCAAGGAGCAGTGCTGGTCAGGGTTGTCCATAGCTACCTAACAAATGCTGTGAGGCATTAATGGTCACAGGGTTACATATGGTGATACTGCTTAGCATATTTCTAATTTATTCCATAAATCACATAGACGGCTGTCTGCTCTTTGCAGGCATAGAGTGTTTGTGGCAGCCTAGGAAAAATGATCTCATTTTAGCACTGGGCTATCAAGTGATAGTGATGCTCACAGTTTGTACCACTACAGAACTAGATCCTTCTGAACAAAGTATGAAGAAAAAACATTTACCAGGTCTCTGTAGGAGAATACAACAGAAATGTATTCAAAGTACTAGAGCAAAAGATATCAAGGGACATTAGCAGACCAATATTACAGAATAACCAAGGTTGGAAAAGACCCCCAAGATCACCCCGTCCAATGGTCCACACGTCATTAAATCATATCCTTCAGTACAACATCTAAGTATTTCTTGAATACCTCCAGGGATGATGACTCAACCACCTCTCTGGGCAGCCTTTTCCATACATGACCACTCCTTCAAAAAATAATTTTTTTCCTATATCCAACCTGAATTTCTCCTGGTGCAGCTTGAGTACATCCCCTCTTGTCCTGTCACTAGTTATGTGGGAGAAGAGGCCAATATCTACCTTGCCACAACCTCATTTAAGGTAGTTGTAGAGAGTGATAAGGTCTCCTCTGAGCCTCCTCATTCTCCTATCTACAGCAGCAAGAAATATTTAAGCCTCACTAAAATTTATTTCAGTCTGTCCTGGATGTTCCTGCTGAGGTAGCTGTCATGGCAGCTTGCAGCGTTCCAGCACTTTCTGGCACTTCCCTGTTAGTGGTAGCCCACCCTTGCTCTGTCCAGGATCCTGCCCAATATCAGATGCTTGGATTGTATTCCATGATCAGTGTGTATGAAGTAATGAATGAAAAGGGAAGCTGAAAAGTCACCTCCTCATGTACCGTTTAGTACAAAA
Organism: Phasianus colchicus; assembly: GCF_987193195.1. Lineage (NCBI taxonomy): Eukaryota > Metazoa > Chordata > Aves > Galliformes > Phasianidae > Phasianus > Phasianus colchicus. The sequence goes on along the minus strand of NC_143438.1, from coordinate 20,912,492 downwards.
ATGAGGATTCACTTGTAGCTAAAGATGCCATTGGATATAGCTTGGAGAAGAGAAGACTCTGGGAAGACTTCACTGTGGCCTTCCAGTACTTGAAGGGAGCATATGAACAGGAGGGGGAATGAGTTTACATGGGTTGATAGTGATAGGACAAGGGGGACTGGTTTTAAACTAAGACAGGGGAGGTTTAGGTTAGACATTAGGAGGAAGTTTTCACTCAGAGGGTGGTGACCCACTGTAACAAGTTGCCCAAGCGGGTTGTGGATTCCCCATCCCTGGAGGCATTCAAGGCCAGACTAGATGTGGCTCTGGGCAACCTGTTCTAGTGACCCTGCCCAAGACTGGGGGGTTGAAACAAGCTGATTTTTGAAGTTCTTTTCAACCCAGGCCATTCTATGTTCTACTGAAGCTATAACTAAAAAAAAAAAAAAAAAAAAAAAAAAGTGCCACTAAAGACAGTAGGATGTTATCAAAATTACTTCAACAGAACTTGTAAAAGCTGGAATAGTTGCGAAAATTATGAAATACAGTTTAGGATCTTATTTAAATGTGTCATAGTTAGGTATGCCCTTCTTTAGTTTTCAAATTACATCTAGACTATCAGCATGCAGGAAATCTGTCTGCTCCTCTTGATCTTGACCCTAAAAAACAGTTCTAACCCTTATTGATTGTGCACTGGTCTCTGATAAAGCAATATGTCAAGTTATGTGATGTTAAATGAAGTACTGTGTTGAGTTGTGTATTCTGCACAAACACACCAGAAAGCATGTCTTCTCATGTTAAAATAATTATATTTTTTTACTTCTTTTACTTTTGTCTTAACAGCCACAATGTCAAATTTCAGACTAACAGGAACCATTTTTGCTTTTCGTTCCAATCTGCAGGGTGTGAAATTGTATCTTGTGGTTTACTGGGACATGACATATCACTTCAGCAATTGCTGGAAAATCGTCATCCTCAGTGCCACTGAGTGCTACTGCTGAACAGAATTCAGAGCAGAGTAGAGGAATAAGTTTTCCAGGCTTTAATAAGCAAACAAACACAGAAGGTGTACATTCACAGAACAATTCTGTTTTTTACTAAATATGTTATCTGATAGTGTTCTAACAGAGCTAATCTTTTGAAGTCCTTGAACTAAAATGTCAGTAATATTTGAATTATTATTTTCAAATCAGTTCTTCAGTATGCTGCTCGGCTCTGTGGGGTTGTAGGGCTGAAAGAATCTGAAAGAGCTGAAAAAACACTGTAGAAGTAAAAGAAGAGAAATTCTGCCCAGAATATAGAAGCCTATTTTTAGTTATCATAAGATAAAGAAAGGAGAGTATATCAAACTCTGTGCTGTACACGGGAAGTTTATATAGCATTTTTCATGTGGAACTGAACACTGTGGACACAGCAACACATGATGAGGAGTACATCAGCTTGAAGTAGGTAGCAAAACTCTTCCCCTTACTGTAAATACATTCTCATCATGAAGGGACATATGAAGAGACAAATGGCAACCAGAAGGATTATTCTGACATCTAGGTTGTTGTATATTTCAAACTTCAAAATATTTATTTGAGTGCATGTGAAAGATTAAAGATGCTTCCTCTTCTGCTTTGTTGACAGTTTGACTATCAACAAAGTTCTTAATGAGTCTGACAATCCCTAAAGTTCTTAATGAGAGATGTAGCATTCTACAGAGGTGATTTTAGCAGGCTTCCTAGTTAGTGAGTTTAAAAGTTCAGGGGCCATGAGGCACTGGAAGTATTCAGAGCTTCACAGAAGTGTCTCTTATCTCTGTCAGCCCCCTTAAGTTATGGTTGAGACAGTTAAATCCAGATTGTTATGTTAGATTTTTTTTCTTGTTATTAAGCAAATATAGTAATATTATAATAATACTATTATAGAATTTCTTAGATTGGAGGGGACTTTAATTCCCATCAAATTCCAAGCCCCCTGTCCCCCCTGCCATGGATAGAGTTGCCAGTCAATAGATTAGACTGCCCAGGGCCCCATCCAGCCTGGCCTTACAGCAAAAAGTGAACATTTTGAACAAATGTTTCTTTGGAATGAATTCTACTATTTCTCTTAAGGCATTCTTTCCAAACACTATTTTAGAGTCATCTATATTCTCACAGTGTCACTAACCAAATCTACATTTCTGGTGCCGATATTTTATTCCTGTTCTTCCTGCTAAAAGCAGGGTTGCTTTTTTTCGTTTGTTTGTTTCTTTTCTTTAAGAGGATGTTATGTTAAAACAATATATACAGTAATAATGCTAAAGAAAGCTTAGTTGTTAAAACATTCAATAAAGCTGTCTGTGTATTTGAAATGTTGACTATGAAAGCAGATTTTGATTAGAATACAATTCTAGTGTAGAACAAAAAGATGTTTAAGAGCTCATATTTTCTCATTTTTATCAGAAAGCCTATGAAAATTCATTAAAAGACAACACGTACTTTTTGTCCACGTGAATTAGCTTTGCTGAGTTAAAAAAAAAAAAAAAAAAAAATTGATTTACTTAATTACAATGTAATAATTATGATGTAATGCACTCTGAAATTTGGAATATTTTCACATTGTACTCTTGGCCAGAAATATCTGTACATGTTTTGTTGTGTACATGTACGTTTATACTTCTCTGAGCTGTACATAGAGATTATTCCAAAAAGACAAATACACTTAAAATTAAGCTAATATCAGTAGGCATTTTATATTGCAAACACGATTGAATTAATGGTCATGACTTTATTTATTTTTTTATGACTCCAATACTGGAAAGTGCCCAAGGTTGCAGAACTAACAAAATTAGTGAGAAAGTATTACTGCAATTAAATGTGACAGGTGTGTTATGCAGACTTAAAATAGAGCAGCGTCTTCTCAATGCTGTCCTGTAATCATTAATATAGGGAATAGAGGTGTCACAAAAGGTTGAAAGAAGTAGCTTAACTTCATAATACAGAAAAACAGAACTTGACCATTCCTGTTCTAATGATTCCCTTGCATTATCACAGAATCTCTAAATCACAGAATTATAGGGATTGGAAGGGATCTCTGGGGATCATCAAGTCCAATCCCCTGCTAAAGCAGGTTCCATAAAGCAGTTGCAATTATCCTCAGAATAGTCTTCAGAACAGGTTTTCCTAAGTTAGCATGCTAGAACCTATCTTCTTCCTTGTGAAGAGCCCAGACCTCTTCCAGGAACAGTAAAACATTTCCACCCTCTTCTAGTCCATGTAGCATAAGCTCTCCTTTTAAAATCAAGTTTTGAAGTAAGGATGGAGGGGGAAAATTAAAAAGAATTTAGGTATACTATGGTTGTACCTAGAAAGACTCTAGGATAAATACCTGATTGTTTATGCCAGAATCCATTGTCCAACTTGCCAAATGTGAAATGCCAGTTCTGATTCTTGTTTCTGTACTTGTTCTCTATCTTATTGAGTTTCTGTTTTAAGACTATAGTTACAAATAATTACTCTTATTCCACTTAAAAGTACTTCCCAAAACAAAAATAGTAAAAGTTGGTAAAAGATTAGTCCAGCAAATCATGTTTTCTATGTGATCCATTTCAAGGATCTGTAGATTTGTTACTAGATCAGACTAAGGCTTGGAAATCTAAGGTTTTTTCTTCAAGATATTTGGGGATTTTTTCAACCCTGAGCTTTTTAATCTCTCACTGCTACCTTTCCACATACACTGACACAAGTGTAGTAGTAAAGTTTTTCTGTCAAGAAATGTGTATTTCTTCAGTTATTCCTTGACACCTAATCATTTAGCAGTTGATTAACACTTCTATGGAAGGAAATATGCATTTGATATGGATTTTCTTCTATTTGCCTATTCATGTCACTGCCATTGATATGGGTGTTTTAAACAGCCTCCTAAAACTTTTGGTTGAGATAATTGAAGTGCTCATGAGATTTAAAATTTAATTATTTGTTATTTAATATAAGTATTGTGCCTGTTTTAATGGAGTTAACTGTTGGATGTCATTCAGTCTACTACTCATTATTTCATCTGTCTCAATGCTGATTCTTGTTTCTTCTACAATTTCTTTAGTTGCACATTCAAAATACTTTTCCAATTGCTATCAGGTTCATGCTCTTCTGACTTCCAGTGGAATCTTCTGTTTCTTTTTCTGCCTCAGTTCTTAAAATTTGACAGGTACAAGGTTCATGTCATTACATAAGATGGACTTGCATAACATTTTATTTTGCATCTTTATTTTTATATCTTTTATAGGTATGGAAGTGTTCTTTGAGCAAGTTCACTGAATATTTTTGAGCTATACAGTCTCTCCCCATCTTTTTTTTTTCCTATTACATTTGGAAAAACAGCAGCTGACAAATACATAGGCCTCTGTGATTCTGCTGTGATGCATGAGTAATTGATGTTATTTACTCTACTGTACTTTAAAATTCAACATTAAAAAAAGGGAAGAAAAAAAAAAAAAAGTATTTTTGTATTGATTGATCTCTCACCAGTAATCAGAAATTGCTCTAGGTTTCTTATCTTCATGTATTCATGTTTTATCATTTTCTGATTTTTCAAGTGTTTCATTTTTCCTATTCCTTAACAGCGAATGATATTCAATTCTTTTAGCTCTTTCTTTTAGTATCTCATAAACATGTTTGGACTTGGTATAAATGGACACCTGATCCACTGTTTTTTCACTTCTGATAATCTTCTGAGCATATGTCTATAATAATTGTTTAACCACTTTCTAATTTATGGCTGCACCAGGTCTCTGCTCTGTCTACAATTTGTACACACAGTTGTTGTTGACTGTTCTCAATACACTGTTCCACTTTCTCAGAATTCAGTTCACTAAAAATTTCTCTGGAATGCTTCTCCGAAATAACACTTTCAGCAGACTGGAGAAGAGAATTTTTCCTCTGCAAAATCCATCTCTTTTGTCTTTGTTGAATGATTTTGCATTGTAATTTCATTTACTTTAAAAAGTATCAGAGGGACTTCAGCACTCAGTATTCTCAGAAATTTTTCAAGCCATGAACTAAATTTGATTTCTGAAGATTAATTACAGATTATTGAAATATCTTAACAATAATCTTCAAAATAATTCTATTACATGAGCTTTTAACTGGGAGCTAATTGAGCTGAGCTAATAAAACTTGGTCACTTCTCAGAAGCCAGAGTAGAGCAATGCCAGCAAACTTATAGTAAGTTAGAGAGTGGTTATTGTCACAGAACTTGATTTGCAGAGGTATCCGGACCCACCAGACCACAGACCTTGAACTCACAGTGCTGCAGGTCCCTGGTGATGTTCCGTAATATTTTCCTAAACTTCTTTATTAATGTATACCCTTTAAGCTAGTGATATATCAGTTACAGTCTGATGGATTAGGTTTTTGAAGCCACGTTCATTAAATTGCTCCTAAGTGCTAATTAAAGTCTAGTTTCTTTGAGTAAGTAAGTTTCTTTTCCACACCTCTAGAGATTAGTTTATGGGTATTTTTTTCCACCTCTCATTCATGCATATGAATAATTTTTAGAGCAAATGTGTCTGTACTACTGGTGTTTGAAGAGCAGCTTATTGAATACTAATTGCTATGTCTGGTACATAACTGAAATATTCTTGAAAAGCTACAACAGCAAAAAAGCTTTCTGAAAATCTGTCTTCCTCTGAACTGGCAAATAATTTACTATACCACTAAGACCCTGTGCTTTCCTTCGTGGAAGAAACTGTACTGAAAATCAAATAGCTTTTAAAATGCTGGTTATTTCAAAAATAATTGTAATGAGTTTCTTCCAGAAAGAATATTCATTTTAACAAGCTTAACTGAAAACTAGAAATGTTCAATTCTGCCTTTTTTAAAAATTTATTTATGTATTTAAAGACTTTTGGGAAGAGAAAATTGAACTATTTTTTTCTGATTGACTCCACAGTGCCAGTAATTAGCTGGATTATGGATGAGTTCAGTGATTTAAGGCAAAATCTTTCTTGCAGGATGATTCTTTGCTTCCAAGGTTTACCTCTTTTGGCTCAATATCTTCCTAAACTGCAGCAGACTCTGCTGAGCCTTCTCTGGTACCTGGGAGGCCCATTAGCCAAGTCTGTCTGCTGTCTCAATATGACTGTGCTTCTAGATATGCAGCTTTCTTCTTCATCCTGCTACCTGGCCCAGTGTCTCTATTTCAACTTCAGATAGCTGACCCTCTTTCTTTAACTGCCAGGCTCTGAATCCCCTGGAAATGTTTCTGCTTCAGACAAATAAATTGGATCATACAGCAAGATACATTTTCCTGCTTCTTTCAGGGATATCACATGACCCTACACCGCTCTTTTAAAATGAGTAATGATTTATGTCTCAAACAGTTGAGAAAAAATGACCAGAAATATATTATCCACTAAAGGAATTGATTATTTCTTGATAGAAATAAAAGAACAGAGTTCATTTATCTCCCAAAAGACAACACATAGGGCAGTTATGAACAATACAAAGAGTGGCAGACCATGAAGAAACAATAGGCTTCTTTAGCTTACTAATATGAAGTCCATTATTTATATTAAATTTCCTATAAATTACATGCAAATGCTACTATGAACTTCCCAAAGTTCCTGTTTGTTCTCTTTTGATTCTGAGGGAATCCAGTATCTCTAAGAAAAGCTTGAACAAAAAAATTGTTGTTTTTTCTTTTTTTTTTTCCTCTTCTTGTTCCTAACTATGACGTGTATGAATATGAAACAGGTATTATAAATGGTATTATCTAATCAGAAAATTCACAACTCTCATTCTAGTATAATTTAATATGAGCAATTTCATTCTGAATAATATAATATAGTTATAAGTAGTAGTACAGCTGAAATAGCTACAAAACGAAACTAGCCGTTTCAAGAAACATCAAGTCAAGTAAGAAAGAAGATTTTATGTCTCTGTGGCCATTAATTCTCAGATAGGACTGCCATAGAATTACTGAATCACAAACTGCTTGTGTTGGAAGGGATCTAAAATATCATCCAGTTCTAATAACCCTGCAATGGACAGGGATACCATCCATTGGATCAGGCTGCCCAGGACCCTATCCAACCTGGCCTTGAGCACCTCCAGGGATGGAGCTTCTCTGAGCAGCCTGTGCCAGGGCCTCACTGCTCTCTGAGTAAAAAAAAAAAAAAAAAGCCTTCCTAATATCTAACTTAAATCTTCTCTCTTTAATTTAAAACCATTCCCACTTGTACTACCACTATTAGACCATGCAAAAATTTGCTCTCCCTCCTGTTTATAAGCTCTCTTTAAGTACTGGAAGGCCACAATGAGGTGTCCTTGGAGCCTTCCCTTCTCCAGGCTGAACAAGCCCAGTTCTCTCAGCATTTCTTCATAGGAAAGGTGCTCCAGCCCTCTGATCATCTTCATGGCCCTCCTCTGAACCTTCTCCAACAGCTTCCTTGCGCTAGGGGCTCCAGACCTGGATGCAGTATTCCATGTGGAGCCTCACAAGTTCAGTACAGAGGGGAACAATTTCTTCTCTTGTCCTGCTGGCGTCTTAATGCACTATGTGTAACCATACTTGATTACTGCAGTCAATGTGGGGGCTTGTCCCTGGAATCTTGTTCACTTTGCTAGTAGTACGAAAAATAGATTGAGGTGTGATTTTGAATTAGTGCTGGTGAGCCTTTGAGTTCTCTTGGCTTAATACATCTCTTAGTTCCCCAATGTCTTCTATTTAAAATAATAAAGGCTTATAATAATAAGACAATTTTACTAATGGGCCATTTTATTTTACTTAAAATCAACTCCATTTTCTCAATTGTTTTCTATGATCTTTTCCTAATATTTCAGGATTAATCAAAATAACCCAGAATAGCATGAACTTTTTTTTTTTTTTTTTTTTTCTTGTCTGGTAAAGAAGTCTATTGATAATCATATCAAATACTGAGCTGTAAAATCACTTTTCATATCATTATCCAAGAAGTTAAAGTTCCAAAGAACTATGAAGTCCTCAATCTTACTCACATTCAGTGAATCCATTGCATGTCTGAGACCCCTTTTAAAATATTTGTAGGGGTTGAAAGGGACATCTGGAGATGATCTAGTCCAACCTCCTGCTTAATCAGGTCTTGTAGACCAGGTTGCACAGGAAAACATGCATGAACAGCCTTCTGTGGCTTGAGTACTTGGTATAAAAAGCACGGCTGATATAGAGATTTGCTCACTTTTGTATTGCATCCAAACCAAAACAGCAAAGTAGTTTGTCCCTAATTTTCAGAAACTGCAAACAGTACATGGAAAATGGATTATTGTGGAGGTAGTAAGCAAGTACAATTTTATTTTTCCAAATATATTTCCGTAACAGAAGAAAATCACTGAATGAAGGAGGGTGATGGAAACCCAGGCTGGTGCCTGAATACATGAAACAATGGGCTGTAGGGTCACCAACAAAGTGTTTGTGACATCAGTGAGAGATGACTGTGCCCTCACTAACCCTTGTGTATAAATTTGGGGGACAGCAAAGACCAGCATGGACTTATGTCTGGGGTCGAGCTGAGCATATGTCCAAGACTTGGAGCACTGAATGAGGTCTTAGTTGGGTGATGTAGTCCTTAATATATAGCTAATGCTTCCTCCATATCTTGGAGAAATAGATATTTTTCTGCTATATAAAATTCTTACATTCATAAACTCTCCTCTGAAGTTGACATTTTTTTTCATCCCCTATCTTCTTGGAGCATTATATCTTCACAGAAATAGTTCCATATACCTATTTTTGTCCTGCTTATATGGATATATTTGTATGCACAAGAATCCGTCTGCCTGAATATTAATGCCAATATAGCTTGTGTAGAAATGAGGAAGTAAGTATTAATTATGCTGATATGAAATAGTGAATGCTCCATACTGGATTGTTATATTGTAACCTTGTAAATTAATTCTGCATTAATATGTGATAAAAGAAAATGTATCATAATGCACATGCTAGAAGGAACATCTGAAAGACAGACATCTTTGACATTCTGAGCAGCTTTTTACAATGTAGCAAGCTTGGGCAGTCATGTAGTTTTTGCAAGTACTGTGTCTAGTAACATTGATATTTTTTTGTGGAATTTGGCTGCAAGCTTGATATGGAAGGCATTCTGTCTGGAATACAAATGGATTTTTCCCTAAAGGTATACTAATTTAAGAAATTCAATTTCATTTCAGCACTTCTCACTGTTTCTTCTTTTGTATTTTTGTATGTGTGTGTGTTTGTAGAATAAATTCAATTAAAACTATCGCAAGCTGTTCACAAGGGTCACACTCTGGCAAGCATATTTCTGTAATCCTGTTGTTAACAGACATATGTTTCATTTAGGACTGAATAAGATGTCTAATTATTTTGCATTCCTTCTAGTATGTTTCACATTGTCAAAACTGAGTTATCATTTAATCCTAATTTTTTTACAGGCCTAAAAAAATCATTTACTATCAATTTCTGTAAGAAACAATAACCTTTTTTGATTAAGATATTATGTTCAGTTGTCCTGCATAGGTTAAAATAATTTCTGTTATTAAATGGCAAAAACAGCACAGCTCTCCAATCACATTATTTTCCTCTTAAATTTCTGCTAATGAGTAGGTTTTAATCTAGAGCTTCCCAAAATCTTCTTGAAACTTAAGTGTTTAATTACATTTCTGATTAAATAACTAAATATAGTATTATTTTTTCTCTAAAAGAATCCTTACTCCATAGCAATGTGGTATCCTCTTTTTATTATTATTATTATTATTGCTCCATTCTTTAGTTATATAATCATTTTGTATGGTTTTTTTGTTTGTTTGTTTGTTTTTGTGTTGTATAGCACAAGAAATTGCTATGTCATACCAGTTTTGCAGCATTCTTTGCTTTCTTTTCTCACTTATTTTATTGCACTATTTGTCACTTCAATAAAATTCTTGCTATCTGCTACCACAAAATCCTGGCCTTCTTCTGTTGGATACCTTGAACTCTCATGAATGCTGTGCTAAAATATGAGATCAGCAGCATGCAGTCAAGGAATGAAAATAGTGTGCTTTGTGCAATCCAGTTTTGTTATTGCAGAAACCATGAGATTGCTGACAAAATGCTCTGATAATCAGAAAAAAAAGTACCAAAAGATCATGATTCCCTAATCACTCAATCCTGTTACCGTTCCTTTCTTCTATTGTAGTAAAAACTACTGTAGTATGTTTTGAGATAATGCTTCTGTTAATCAGATTTTTTGTTGTTGTTGTTTTAATTTAGATTTAAGTAAAAGTATTTCATTTCAAATATACAACTTCAGGTACTGTTTAAAAGTGACAAGTCAATTCAGAGTGGATATCCCATTTTTTAAATGTGATATTCCCATCTTTAATGCTGTCATTTATATTTACAAATCTGTTTCTCCCCTTAAAAAAAAAAAAAAAAAAAAAAAAAAAAGTTTGTTTCATTTTTGAATCTTTGAATCTGATTAACAATGAAAACAGTTGCTGAAATACCTGAAATATATTGCTGGGAATATAAGGATTCACCAGTTCAAACTTGATGTTAATTAGCATAATGGAAAGAAAAAGTCAACAAGGTTGCTCAGTATTTCCCTCTTGTAACCAAAGTGACAGAAACAGCTGTTGTGGAAGTCTACAATCTAGACATAATTAATAGGGAAATAGAAGAAACATTTTGGTCATCTTGGAAAGAGTTGCTGCAGATTAGAAGGCTTTTAAGAGGGGCAGTGCAGTGAAGTCAGCCTAGGAAGTGAGAACCATCCCTAGGAAGTAGGTGAGTGTATGGATGCAGTCATTGATTATCAATTAAAACAACAACAGGCTGAACTTGGGGGCCAGAAGAAAATACTTATTTTCTTGCATTACATTTCCCCTCAAAAATGGGAACAAGAGTTCTGCATGGAAAAGGTTAAGGACTTTGGGGAAAAGTTCCTTAAATAACTCTCATCCTTCTAAACCTTGGGCTTTGGCTTGAAATCTATTGCCCATGAAGTTGGAAATCTAAATTGACTTCTGTAGCAAAAAATGGGCAGGGATGAAAGAACACGAATCCTGATCACAGGAAGGCGAACTGAGTGCTGCATAGTGCCAGTAGCCAATATAAACTGAAAAAATCCTTTGTAGGTGCTTATGTTCTCCTGTGTCTGGAGACTGCCATGCATCCATACACCAAAGCAGCAGTTCACTGCTCTTCAAAGTAGCTTATGTGGAAAACAATTTTATCTGTACTAGAAAGGGAAACTTGAGACGAGTGGCAGGAGTAGCATTTCCACAGAGAGTATATGTCAGCTACAAAATGCACCACTGGTTTAAAAGAAAAGACTATATTGTTTTATATCAATAAATTGATATGTATGTCAGACTCCATCACAGATACAGTAAAAATGATACGGTGTCTCTCAAACTGTTAAAACTTAGGTCTAGAACAGAAGGTAATGGCAGAAAAGGTGTAAGGAATAGAAAACTCAGAAAATGTGTTTTAAAATTACTCAGAACACAGGAGGAAAAAACACTGGGTGGATGAGACTGATGGAAGTTAAAAATGACAGCTATTGGATACCAATTAAAGCACGCGCAGAAAAAAAGCACATTGCAAGGAAAAAAGTAAAAGTACTTCCACTGGCTACTAATGAAATTACTTGGCTTTGCTAATAACAGATAGGAAAAATGTATGGAATAGAAAGAGGCTGGAGTCAAGACAGTCTGAGGGATATGATATTTTATCTTTAAAACAGTGGTCAAAATCACATGATGTGTGGTGGTTTTTATCTGTATCACTGAAGGATTTTTTTTTAATTTTAGCAGATAATATAAACATAGGAAAAATAAGTACATATCTGAAAGTTAGCCAGAGAGAAATGTTAAAGTCAAAGAAAAATATTGCTACATTTTTTTAAAATAAGAGAAATATCATTCTTCTGCATGGAAAGGAAAAAAGACCAAGATCTTATGCAATATTGTAGTACATAGAATGCTAATGATCTGAAAAAAATCCAGTTCAAACAAGAAAATCAAAACAAGATCTTAATATTTTGTCTGCTGCATTCTTACATGTTAACCATCAGAATAATGTCTGTGAAGGAAAAATTTCTCATGTTTTCTTCATTTTGGGTGAAAATGACTTCCACAACTGCAGATGGGTATCACAGAATCACAGAATCGCCAGGGTTGGAAGGGACCTCAAGATCATGAATCTCCAACCCCCTGCCACAGGCAGGGCCACCAATCTCCCAGTTTTTTGAGGAAAAGGGAATAATTAAGTGATACACTCCATAAATTGAAGAATTAAAATATGTATTTCACCTTATGAAGTCTCACAACTTTTAAGAAAATAGCAAATGAGATAGTAGCCTGAGACTAGTAGGACAATAAGAGGTGGAAGGAAAGAAAAGCATATTCTGCTACCAGAAACAACAAAACTGGCCTTTAAATTTGACTATTCCCACCCACACATTTTGGATTTCCTTTCCTATGCTGCTTTACTAAGTCTTTTAAATTTATCCTATTACCAGTGAAAGTAATAAAACATTCTGTCATGAGTCCTCTATATTTTATATAGCAAAATGAAAAGCTAAAAATTGTATGCAATTTGTTCATGTCTTTGGGGAAATATAAGCGATGAATGTAAATAAGGATTTTAAATGAGTTCATGTCCTACCTGACCTTTGCTAAAACACACATACTTAGTAATACCAACAGAGCTGATTATCAAATGAATTAGACTTGTCCAAACACTGTTGCATATTTTCCAGTTCCATGTAATTATGAATATCAGATTCATTGTGAGTAGTGACTGGTAGAAATAATGCTTATTCTAAATCAAATCCTTTGTCTTAGGCAAATGCGCAACTTATCAAGAGAGCATTCTTGTCTTGGGTTGTTTACAGACTAGCAGACCGAAATCCTGGAAAAACTTGTACAGGAGATTAATTTGAAGTGACTGAGTAGTCACATTGTTCATCAGATTTTGCACTTGGTGTCAATATAAGCAAATACATTTATAATTACAAGATAAAAGTCCATGTAGACAAAACAAGTAAAGATGAAAGTAAGAAAATTGCTACACCTTATATAAAGAGGCAGCTGAAAAACTACTCAAAGAATTAAGTTAAGGTTTTTGGGGAATAATATTTCTAGTTAGTTCTTAGAAATCAGAATTGGAATCCCACTGAAAGTAGAAGATGTAGTGGTCTGCAGTGACAAATTTACTCAGGTTTACTTTTCATACAGAATACTTCCTATTTTTCTTGTGTTTTAAACAAAGACAAAATCTTCACAAATTTTCAAATTTTACCAAAATCACTGACTTATCAGCGATGAACTCTGGAGATTTTACAGAGTAATGTAATGGTTCATATTCAGCCAGTAGAAATAAAATGCTGAAAGATTAAAAAACAATTAAATTTTTACCTAAGACAAATTCTTCTGTGATATTGGAAATAGCAGAAAGTTTTAAAAAAAAAAAAAAAAAAATCTCTTTTTGCTTTTTTATTTTCTCTGGTAAGGGTAGAGGAAGGCTACTGCACATTGGAGGGAATTTGGCCTTGGAGCAAAAGCCTCTTCTGGAAACATATTTCAAGGTAGTAACTGTACTGGTGGGCTCAGGCCACTTGAAGTGACTTACTAGCAATTGCAGATGTAATGCCAATAATGTTACCACAGCTCTGAGCAACATCATGTAGTAATCAAAACTCAATGTAGAAGTGTACAGAGATCTAGATTCCACCACAGATGTGGGGTGTAGTGTCCTGATACTGACTTGCTGCAGATTTCTGGAAGCAATTATGCAGTAGAGGCTCCTGGCAAAAGCCCTGGGTGGAACTTAGGCCTCCTGAGTATACCACAGACTTCAGATGACTGAATTTCAGCTGGTAATTAACTTACTGTCAAAATCTGATGGCTAATAGAGAAAAAGTAGGTTATTTCTGCCAAAGAAAGAAGAGAGTGGAAGAGATGCAAGAGAAGCAGTATTTGCTTTCATCATGTGTGAGGAAGGAATATCATTCATTGGAGGGAGTGTCAGTGAGCACTTTTTTTTGTGGCATTACATCTATAAGCAGTCTTGTTAATTTTTCCATCACTGTAGTTGGTGTCATATCTTGACTTTCTGTCTCCATCAGATAAGGAACACAGTGATGAGCTAGAAGAATGAAAAGGAAATGTTTTTGACTTATTTTCTGTAAGTTTGGTAGCTTCTGTGGTTCAATCATTATGAGATCTGAGGAACATGTAATTCTAAAAATTAGAATAAGCAATCAGTTCTGATGAATAAATCTGTCCACAATGAAATCCAAACATTATTTTTAACTTTTTCATTTTTCTGGAGTTTTTACTCATTCCTCGAAGGAATGGAAAAGACTTCTAAAATATTACTAAAAAGACATGTGAAATCATTGATTGTATAAGATTGGAAGAGACTTCCCAAGGTAATCCAGTCCAACTCAGTGTTCAAAACTAGGTTAATTTAGAGAGCTTTTCTCAGAGCCAATTTGAGGTGGTTCTTTTTTCAGATATGTTTTCTAGAAAAAGCAAACAACCATCCAAACAACAACAAAAGCACAAACAAATAAATGAGAAACAATACTTTGTGTCAGGGAGTATATGATCTTAATCTATGAGGAGAAATGGCAGCCAGACATTACCAGAACAAAGACTAACTTTGCCTAAATAAGATACAAGGTTGTACATCATCTGTATGCAAAAGATTATTACAACTTGTGTCAGTGTTGCTGAGGCTTGAACAGAAACTGTCTTTTATGAGACTGTGGGTAGGGGGGAATTTAATATAATGAAGTTTAAAAAAAATAGTAAAAGCGACCAACTTTAATATCTCACTGATTTTCTTGTCATTGCAGAATCATTCATTTTGTTCTCTGTTTTTTTGTGCATAATTTTAAGAAAATGAAAAACTTCTTTCAGTAAGCCTAAACTATCTCCCACTTGGAAGATTTTTTTTCTTCCTTCATTTCATATCATCTTAAATTTGCCATTATTTGCATACTTCCTTTTCTTCCTACCTGATGTAGTCAATAGACCAAACATAGGATCATGTATCACAGCAAAAGCAGGAAAATATTCATAATGTACAGGGAAAGAGGTTTAGGGAAGTAATTTTGTTTCATTTTTAGTCACACTACTGACTCACATCTTCTGTAAAAATGCTTTGCTTTGTGTGGAATAGTCAAATCTGATGCTTATTTCTTCAGAGACATTGAAATCTTCAACATTACAAAGTTCAGTGTTTGAATATAGCAGTACGATGTTGTGTACTGATTGCCTGATACATACACCTGTGGAAAAAGAACTATGGAAACATTTTAAAATGCTTTCAGAGAAAAGATTCATTTTGAATGAAAGGTAGCAAGTCACATCACTAGTGAAATACTGTACATTTTAATGTTGTCACCCACATATCCCAGTTCCAGCAATGAGGAAGATGTCACAGAGAAGCCATCCTTCTTTTCTGTGGAGAAACAGGAAATACGATCAGAATGCTTGGGACTGTTGACAAATTACCTGTAGAGTTGATTATTTATATCTAAGAAGTTTCCAGGAGTTGTCCTGAGGTTCCAGTGAGCCATCACAGTAGCTGAAAGATAATGTGACACTGTTCATGCACATTTTACATCTAAAAATCACTCAAAGGGAGTAATATCTCAATGTCCATTAATAGCTATACTGGAAATGTGTTGCAGTAGATGCAGTGCAGTACTTCAATCCCATTATTGACTTTAGTTTTCTTCATCTTACTCTTCTTTAGCTCTCTTTTAGCTTGTTGCTCACAGGCCTGACAATGGGAATCACTTTGGTCAGGAAATTACTGTTGTTTGCCTTTTGCTTCTGGTTTTTTGAACTGGGTTTTTTTGTGTCTGTGGTCACCTGGGCCTGCTGGTGAGCTACTGTGTGGTGATGATGAAGAGCTAAGTGACAATTCACAGTCAAACTGAAGTGATGGATGGTGCCAGATAATGAGCTATGTTAAAATTCTAGAAGAATAATCAGTTGACAGATAAATGTATCTGACAGCAAATTAATGTTTGTTTTCAGCTTCTGTATGCATCTGTCCTTGTATCCCACTACAGTCTTCTCTGAGTGTTGTTTCTTGAGGGAAAAAAACAAAACAAAACAAAACAACAACAACAACAACAACAAAAAGAGAGGATGCACGAGCTAGTCATATTTCACTTTAAAATAAAAGAGAGGATATTTAGATTAAGTTTGGGAGGAAATATTTTACTCAGAGGGTAGAGAGGCACTCTAACGTGTTGCCCAGACAATCTGTGCATGTCCCATCCCAGAGGTGTTCAATGCCAGGTTGGATGGGGTCCTGGACAGCCTGAAGGACTAGGTGGTATTCCTGCCCAGGGCAGGGTTATTAGATCTAGATGATCTTTAGGGTCCCTTCCAACCCAAAAATTCTATTAAAAAAGTAATGATTAAAAAAGTACATAAACTACTTAATCTCTTTGAATGATTGCACATGTGCAATAGAAGTAAATCACTACCATATTCATTTTTAAAGATGATTTAAAATGGAGAAACTAACTATCCACCAAATTGCAGTAATATTTTAGATGTCTCACAAACGGAATTTTACCATTATCCAACAGAGATCTTCTTAGGAGACACACTGACACCAGCTCCACATGTTTTAAATAACCCTTTTGATAGCCCTTTATATTGACAGAGAAATATAGACTAGCATACAATGTAACTGCTAAGAAGCAGATATAAGATTAGAACTCGATCCATAGTAAAGACTCCTTCATAATAACAGCCATTTTTTCCACCCTCATCTGGCTTTTACTTAATACCATAGCACAAGCAGTGCCAATGCGGGTGACTTCTCACCAGTAAAGAGAGGGTGCAGTTTCCTTGCAAACAGGTTTCTAGCCCATGGAATCAAGCAGGGGATGAATGATAGGTATTATTTCAATCTCCTGTATATTACTTTTGCACCTCCATCAGAGAAAAAAGATCTCTGCTTTCTTCTGAATGCTAATACTACATTGGCACTTGTGCACATCTTGCCAAATTGAGGTTTAAGTCCAAATCTATCTTGTTTCTGTGTTTTCTGCAAGGTCATATTCAATAATAGGGAACTACTGAACTCCTGAGTATTCTGGAGAGAAACATAAGCCTTTGTAACTATTTAGTATAGGCCCTTAGCAACATGACATTCATTTTAGCCCTTCATTTTCTATCTGTTTTTCAGGTGTTGATACAAGGTCAGAGCCAAAGTGGTACCCTTTTTACAGGATGAGAGAAAAGTAGGAATTTGGAAGGATTTTGTACTTGGCCTTTCCTTGTAATATAGTAGGTGTGCTACCCCTAACTGCTGAGGCTTATGTAAGATATATCAGCTTGGAAGTCTCCTTTGATGTCCTCTAGCATACTCCTGATTTCTTCCCACTAAAGAGAATCCTGTGAATGCTCTGAAATCCTGTAATCTAAACTATTTTTATGACAGTATTCCATCATATGCTAATAATTCTTTCAGCTTCAGGATGACAGTTGTTTTCAGATTTCTAACTTGATAGCAATGTGGGATTTTTTTTATGTTAGTTCTTTACAGTTCTTTTATATGTATATATATATTATACATATATATATATTTCCTTTTGTGGTTGTCAGTTTTGAAACAGTGTTTTGCAGTTGTAGCATAGTCATTCAGGCACTTTACCAAATAGTTGAATTTTTATCTTTGAAGATACTGCAAAGCTTTGTGTCTGGTTATTGTTCCATATTAAAATGAAATAAAACATCATTAAATGCAGAGTTCCATGGTACAGCTGCCTGTACCAGTTGAAATCTGAAACCAGTTGAAGTCCAGATGTAAGCTGAATAAAAGACAAATGAAGGTTTAACATCCCTCTGTTTGGAACTGAAATTTGTGTCTCATCTTGTACCAGTCTGCTTAAATGCATGCAAATTGTTTTGTAAAAAGAACTTGGAAGTGCTCATACATAAGCTCTTAACACTAGATTTCTATATGACAATAGACTTTCAATGAATTGTTAATAATATCCCATGCTTAGAATAGAGAAATCTCACTGGAGAATTTGAAACAGTATTATAAAATAAAACTTTGAGACTTTTTTCAACAGCTGAATCTTAAAGATCAAGTGAGAAATACTTAAAATCTGGAAATTCAATTAGAATGAAAATGTTTCAGTGGAATAAGCAGTATTTAATGCAAATCCATGCAAATGACACTCCAGTCCATTTTTGTGTTTCATATTTGGAAGATCTTTATTATTTTAATTTTATAGTATTTTATAATATGCCAGTCAGTAATAGAAGAACATGATAGCTTATTATTCCTGCCTCTGCAATAAGGAAGAGTTGTTCTGACTCCCATGGAATTATTGTGTTGGTTCCAAACAGTATACACTCCACATATTCTGTGCTATCTTCTTTTAAAATTTTTAGGAGAAATAGGTAGTTGTCAGACAAAATTTCAGTTGATGATGTTTAGGTTTCAGTGGATTTTGAGAAAAGCTAAGGCATTCCCATTTCTCTGATCTACTTGACAGCAAAAAAACCTAGGTATAGAACTTCACTAAAAGTGTGAGCATTTTCAAGTGACTTAGAGGATTTAGAAGAGTTTTATTAAACTTGTCTTTCATTATGTTTTCTTACATTTATATGCTGCTATTTATAATTTGCTAAACTGTGGCAACACTTAGGGAAATTCTGTTACTACTTCAGAGTTGTTTGCTAAATCAACACATGCAAATATTCACAAATTACAGTTGCTAAGGGTGTGGTAGGCAAGGATATTTTTATAATCAGACACAGCAGCATATGGACAACTGTGGCTAGGGCCCAGGGCTGGCTGGCACCAGAGCTGTCCAGACAAGGCAGTGCAACAAAGCAGGTGTTGACTTAAGCCAGGAAGTGGGGATGCTGAAGACTCAGCATGCCCAAGACTAAGGTCCTGTTCACAGAAAAGGTTATGTTTAATCTGCTTTTGTTTTACAGTCAAATTATCTTGATCTAATGATGTAGCTTGTAGGAGTACAAGTTCTGTGTTCTAGTGCAAAACCATTCAGGTTGATCCAAGCATCTTTCCAGAAATTTCAATGGGATGCCTCACATTCTCATATTATCTTTAAATGTTTAACTAGAATCACTGTACTTTAGTTATTTGCATATTTTCCATACAGTTAAACTTTGTATATGTCAAGGATATATATTTTGATCACATTAAGCTCAGTTCAACTGCAGTAAGATTGGCTTGGAGTGCCACTTGTGATACTTATTTTAACATACAGAATAACTAACAAACAGAGGACAACAGTCTTGAAGTGTCCTAGTAGAGCAAAGAAGCTCTAAACAACACAGTATTAGCTGCAGCCCATTATTTTTTTTTTTTAATGAATAGCCTACAATGTTGCACCTGGTTACCTGTGGTTCATATGCATTAGCTTTTCTTAAAACCAAACAGCAAAAAAGTATGGATTGCACTTTTGCTGGAAGCAGATCTAGATTTTCTAATTTGAAAGCCTGGAGTCACCTGCCAATTTTGAGAGCCCCATAAATAATTCAAAGCAACATCACCACAGCTACTTGGCTGTTCTTCCTGGCACCAACTCCATCTCACCACTTGCATTTAACTTATATCACATATAGCATAGGAGCTGAAAACCTGAATTTGTTTCCACATGAAAGAGGTCAGATGAGAAATCCTGCAAAGTTAGTCTTGCAAAACTAGTGAATCGATTATAACTACTGAAAATTATATTGATGTATACAATTATTGTATACATATTGTATACTTACTGCCAAGAGGCTTATTATTTTTTGTCTTGCAAAACTAGTGAATTGATTATAATTACTGAAAATTATATTGATGTATACAATTATTGTATACATACTGTATACTTACTGCCAGGAGGCTTATTATTTTTTACTGTATGTAACATAATTGGTAGAATTCTAAATTTATAAGTGTAGATTCCCCAGGTAGATACAAGAAGATACTGAAAATACATTACAAACAATATAGTTGCAAAAGGACTTACCTAATTTCTAGTAGGCTAATTATACTTTCAAGGGCAGTGTGTTCCTTTTCTGGCCTTGCAGGAAAGGAGAAACTAAGAACAAGAGATTCAGGATCACAGCACGATGCTACGTTGCCTAAACTGCCCCTCAGACATCAAATCTATGGACTAAGCTTTTCTTGGAGTTACAGTTCAGTCCTGTGAAACGAACTACTGTGAAAATATTGAAATTCTTTCTAATGTAACGAAATTAAAATCTCAGTTACTGAAGATTCATATTGGCCTAAGTATTATGTAAAACAGAATCTTGTTATTCTTATTAAATAATTATTTTTTTAGATTTCATTTTTAATGCAATTATTCACTATTCATAATTAAATTAAGCTTTGTCAATCTGTACGTATTCCTATATGAAGTTTTCTGTTCTTGCTCTTTTGTTGATGCCAGAGTACTTTATAACACAATTGCCTTGAGACCCTAAGCTATATATGAAATAAAAAATATACTTTATTTTGATAGTGAAATCATTGCTAAAATAATAGTATTGCAGACACTTCAAAGAAATTTGATTTCCAGTTCGTATTCCTGGTATCAAAATAAAATAACCACTGATGCAACATAATATTTAGTAATAAGTGAGGATGAGCTACTACAGTGTTTAGAGGATATGCTTTCAAAATAAACAAAATACGGGTTACTTCTATGTAGTAAGAAAACTAAAAGAATTTTTTCTTTTGAAGGAATACAACAATAATCTGAAAACATCCCCAACACAGCACCTGAACCTGAGAAATGATATCAGATAATATCTAATGAATATGCTGAAAAGAACCTTTTAATAAGTTATCTGTGAATGAATTATGATACTTGCATATGGGTTTGTAGCTTAAATACTTTTTGAATAAATGTAACAAATACACTGACCCTATAGAGTACTGAGAATTAAAATAGCTCACATATTCACAAAGGAAACGTGACATTTTAACTATCTTAATTTTTTAAGTGACATTTGATGTTTCAGCTTCTTGATTCAGAGCCTAATTCAGAAGGTCACTTTTATCCCAGTGATGACGGTATTTTTAAGGACAAGTTTATCTAAGGCCAGTTGTTCACATCTCTTTGATATACAGAGTGATTTAAACAGGGACTAGAAAATAAATAACAAATACAAGCTTGCATGAAATCATGAAATAGGGTCTACCCTGTTAGAAAAGAGAAAATAATATTTGTTGCTTCTTTGGATTCTTGTGTAAGAGTTAAAAAGAGGCTTAAAATTTACAAGATACTGAGTACTCCATTTCTGAAGGTGCTGGGATATTGTATCTGGAGCTGACAGCATGTACTTGTAACAAAACTTTGTTTTTGAAAAAATTATGACTATTTGGTGATGTGTATCTCAAACAACTCTGCTTGATTCTTTCTGTTCATTTGAATTTGTGGAACAGGAAGACTGAAATTGAAGACATATACAAGATATCTTAGCATGGCCTAATAACAATACCAAAAACATTTAAACGCATGCTTCTTTCTTTCTTTCTTTCTCTCTTTCTTTCTTTCTTTCTTTCTTTCTTTCTTTCTTTCTTTCTTTCTTTCTTTCTTTCTTTCTCTCTGTCTCTCTGTCTCTGTCTCTGTCTCTGTCTCTGTCTCTCTTTTCTATCATGTGTAGTGCTTTAATATAACATGCTAATATTTTTGATCATTTGTAGAAACCATTGGGCAGTTGCATAACTTTAAAATGCTTCTGTCAGAAAGGATGGAACTATAAATGTGTGTAGTAATTTCCTGCCCCCTATTCCCCTTTTTTTCTCCCTTGCATCCAAAATCAACTATATTTTCAGCTTTAAGGAAGTACTTTTTTTTCTTAATAAGTCATTATTTTTGGTTAATGGTACTTGAATAGTTCTTAATGATGGCCCTATGCTTAAACAGTAGATACTTCACACAGAAAATGTTTTATGCTGAAGAAGGCCCTCTGAAATTATTTTAAATTAAGAGCACAGCAGAACTCTTCAGAGCTTGCCAGCAAAACTTATTTCAAGACATTTTGCAAATTTCATGTAATTACTTAAACTTTCTACAAAGTATATGAAAGTAGATTTCTGTCCCTTGAAAGCCATTCCCTTTGATGTTTTTCAATTAATAGGGAGTGAACTAATTAAGTTTTTGGACATTCTAAGCTTGTTACAAATCTAAAATGATTTAGTAACATTGACATAGAAGTTAATTTTCAAATTCATATTATGGAGGAAGAAGAATGTTTGAAACCTATTTAATAAGTTTAATCAGCAGTACATTTTATCAGTGAAGTATTATAGATTTTGTTCCTCTTTGGGTCTGACAGAATCATGTTCTTAAGCATGGTCTTATCAAAGAAGAATACCTTATATATTAAACAAACAAACAAACAAACAAAAAAAACCTTTATTTGGCTCTCTTTCTTCCCTTTCTGATAGGACAAATTTGGTAGCTGTCTTGCAGGATGAAAAATAGCATGAAATTTGTAGTCAATATAGTTTATAATCTGAAATTTTTGAACCATTTTAGATTCATTTTCCATAATGTATTTACTAATGTACAGAACCATATATGGAGTAAATTTAGATAGTACCATCCATATAGATATATAGCAGTTGAGCATTTGAACTTTTAAAAGCTGTGCTAATGCTTGATAAAACTTACTCATAAAATTACATGTTAGTATATTATCAAAACTAGGAACAAAACTTTTGAGAATGTTTTGAAAGGAAAAAATATATATTTCCCAGCCTTTGTTTTCTAGTGCATTAAGTACAAAGCAGTTGGTAAACAACTTTTCAAAATGTTCAGTAAACCAAACTGCCAACAAACAGCATGAAAAAGATTTTCCTTTTCCATTTGCTTAAGATGGAGCTGGATCCAATCCTTCTATGACATACACAGCTGTATTTCAGGGAGAATAGTGTCCAAAGTTGATTATTTGCAGTAGAACACTATCTAACTGCTGCAAACCATGGCTACACTTTCTGTTTCTTATGCTGCTGCACTTCACCAGTATATGTTGCCTGAATCTACTGAGATTTCCTTGGAGTCTTGATGGAATGCAGTTATTTCAACACGTAAATTTGCTTTCACTTCTTGTTCGATGTTGAGTCACTTCTCTATTTCTCTCAGTTTTAAAAATCAGTTTGCATCAAATACAAATGTATTTATAAACTAGATTATGAATATTTCCATGCTTTCTATTTTACTTATGCCTTTTTATCATATTCCATGGTTATGCAAATAGGACATATGTCTATATTGAGAACAGTTTTGAAATCTGGAGAAATATTTTGTGACTCTTTTTGGTTTCTGGATACATGTTACATTTACATTCAGTACTGTCTACTAAAACTGTATTCAATGTAACATTAAGTATTTGTACTCCCAACACATTTCAGACTTACAAATTTATGCCATGGAGTGGAAATTTGAAAAATTGGATTTTTTTTTTCTCTAAGTGGCTGAAGCACTGTTCGAAACTTTTAAAAAATTGGGGTAAGTGGTTTTAAGGAAGTAATCAAGGAGTGGTAAGAAAAATAATAACAATTTGCAGAGTATGTAAGTTTTCTTCCTCTTCTGATGTCTTCTATATTGACTTCAGCAAGGCTTTTGATACCATCTCCCATGACATCCTGATAATGAAGCTGAGAAAGTGTGGGATAGATAAGTGGACAGTGAGGTGGGTGACTGGCCATGCTCAGAGGGTTGTGATCAATAGTGCAGAGTCTGGTTGGAGGCCTGTGACTAGCAGTGTTCCCCATGGGTTGATGCTGGGTCCAGTCTTTTTCAATTTCTTCGTCAACAATATTGATGAGGGGATAGTGTCCACCCTTAGTAAGTACACTGATGATACAAAGATGGGAGGAGTGGCTGACACTCTGAAGGCTGTGCTGCCATTCAACAAGACTTGGACAGACTGGAGAGGTGAACAGCAATAAGCCAGATGAGGTTTAACAAAAGCAAGTGTAGAGTCTTGCACCTGGGAAGAAATAACTGTGAATAACAGTACAGATCGGAACATGACCTGCTGGAGAGGACCTCTGTGGAGAAGAGCCCAGGTGTCCTGGTGCATGACGGGTTGACAATGAGCCAGCAGAGTGGCTTGGTGGCCAAGAAGGCCAATGGGATCCTGGGGTGCATTAAAAGGAGTGCGGCCAGCAGGTCAAGGAAGGTGATCCCCTTCTATTCTGCCCTGGGTAGGCCTCATCTGGAGTATTGTATCCAGTTCTGGGCTTGCAGATACAAAAAAGACAGATCTCCTGAAGAGATGTTCAGCGGAGGGCCACAAAGATGATAAAGGTCCTGGACCATCTCCCATGTGAGGAAAGGGTGAGCAAACTGGGTCTGTTCAGCCTTGAGAAAAGAAGACTCAGAAGTGATCTTATTAATGTTTATAAATATCTTAAGTGTGGGAGTCAAAGAGACAAGGCCAACCTCTTTTCAGCGGTCTGTGAGACAGGATACAGGGAAATGGCCATAAACTTAAGCATAGGAAGTTCCATACCAATATGTGAAGGAACTTCTTCATTATAAGGGTGGTGGAGCACTAGAACAGGCTGCCCAGGGAGGTTGTGGAGTCTCCTTCTCTGGAGATATTCAAGACCTGCCCTGATGCTACCCGTGCAGCCTGCTGTAGGGAGCCTGCTTTGCAGGGGGGCTGGACCTGATAATCTCTAGAGGTCTGTTCCAGCCTATTTATCCGGGGGGGGGGGGGGAGGGGCTGGTGGGGGGGGAGGAAAGAAAAAAAAAAAAAAGAGGAAGAAAAACTGTGCCAAAAGCCACAGTAATTCTTACTGAAAGATTCAAACATTACATCTGAAGATTTTGTAAAATTATCACTTTCTTTCAAGGTCTAGCTGTTGGATTCTGTAAAGCACATATCAGCTTTTGTTGAAGAAAGCAGTTTTGAATTTATTTTTTTTGCTACCAGACAAATACTTCCCATATATGACCTGAAAACCACCTTATATTCCGTAATTTCTCAAACGGGAAATCTTGTATTGAAAGAAGAAATTATCTGACAGAAACCCTAGTGACATAAAGTTAGTTATGTTTCAGTTAATGAATATTTAAAATACGATAGGTCATCCTTTCATCCAGAGGTGAAATGTGGTTTTTCATACTGAACAACAATAAGAAAGAACATACTGTAGGGAACCTGCAACACAATATAGGGGTGTGCTTTATCAGAGAAGTTGGACTTAATCCCTTCCAAACCCTGCAATTCTTTGATTCTGTGATTGATGCTTTGGTTTTTCAAGGTAATTCTGACAGTGGTCAGAATCCTATTCTTGCGATACCCAGTTAGTGAATGAAAATTTCACATACTTTCCTGATGATAATCATTGTATTAGTACCAAGCAAGTAGAATTAACTTAGTTTGCTGGCTTCACTTTCATTAGTCAAACAGAAGATATACTGAACTGAAGAGTGAAGCCTGAAGAACGTTATATGTAGGTTGTAATTGCTGTAAAAGTAATACCTCCTCTTTATTTTCCTTTGGAAACTGCAACAGATGCAATAACTCCAAGTTGGTAGAGCAAATTCTCAGCTAGAAAATACTATTTTTTAACACACTCATCACTGTTAGCTATGCATTTTAACCAGCAATGATGAAGAGACTACATGCCATGCTTTTAAAAATCTTCACCAGTGAAGGTAACCCACTGTTGCTGTTGCCACAGTTGAAACATGCCACCTGCTGCCTCACTGTTCTCACTTCCTCTGTTTGGTCTTCATAAATGTTTAGCAAGTGCTGATGATTGTCAGTGGGTGATTTTTTTCTGCATAGAGGAATTCAATTCTTCATCTTTCCTTCCATGTCATTTGCTATTTTGTCACACTACCCTCTACTGCTGTCTGTTGCATGACAACAAAAAGTAACAGGATATTGTTGGGAAGCTTCATCCTCTTCTGCCATACCAATATCTACCTCTGATATTGTGAGCCAACATAATAAAACAGGAGGCTCATTTATTCAGGAAACAAATAAATCCAAGTGATGAGTGCACTGCATGGAGTTTTCTGAAACATATTTTAGTTCATCTCTGCCCATCTGTAGAGACTAATTTAATTAGCTTGTGGATTTAACTTCCTTTTGACATGTTACTTGATAGTTTGTAAATTCTCCCCCTCTTTTGGAATCAACAGGTTATTGCTTCTCAGTTTAGCAATCAGCCATTTGTGAATACTAAGAATAAATGCAAGGGTCATCCTACAGCATGAATAAATAATAAACTACAAAGCTGTGCTTTAAATGTGTTGTTTGTTAAGAAAACTGTGTCAGTTTTTAGTACAAAAGCTCAGAGCTAAAGTAATTAGGCAAAAAAGCTAGCAGTTTTTTAATGACTCTTCTCCAGATTAAGTACACTCTTATACATGCAGCCTAAGGTTTTTTTCCTAAAGTAGTCTATGAAGACATCATGTGTTCTAGTGTGATATGTTTTTTACTGCATATTGACAGTTGCCGTAAGACACACAGACAAATTTAGATTTGGCTACTTCTATAACCACCAACATTTTACTGTAATTGAAATGCCTACCACTTTCTAATGAAATAAACATTCTAGCTACACTAACAACAGTATGTCTTGATGTGTCAAAAAGTAATAGTAAACATGGAAAAATAATACCTGCTGAACCACTGATAGGCATAGGGCAGGTAGGCATAGGGTAGGTAGGAATAAAGGAAGAGGTGCAGAAAAAGTCAGTGTGTACTTCACAAAGAGCAAGTTCATCTTCACCATCTGATTTTCCAATCCACAGATGACTAAACTAGGAATGGTGGTGGAAGTAAAAGACGTGATCTGGTCCTATTTCAGTTCATGACTGTGAGAAATACCAAGTGCATGAAACTAGGCACATTCTTTTGTAAAACAGGCTATAATTGCTTTACAGATACAGATAAAAGTATTACAGATACTTTGTATTTTAATAATGGGATCTAGCTGGATCTATTTCAGTTAGTACAAGATCTTCGAACTGAACCTCAGAAGGAATTTCAAGTCAGTTTGGCACTGATAATTAAATAGTGAAGCCAAAAAGAGATGTTTTTACTAGAGAAGTTACCCTCAGTAACCTCACATTTAAATTTATTGCTTGTACTATACATGTTCTTATTCATATAAAAGCTTCAATTAGAGAAAAGCTTGACTGGTGTTTGAAGCTGAATTTATTACGAATATTATTATTGAAGTTGGACTGTGTGTAAGCATATGAAAGTGATAAACTAAATTCCACGGATTATTTTACTGTATGAGGAGGTTTGATACCTTTTAGTTGAGAATAATTCAGAGAAGTTTTATAGAAAAAGCTTTTATTACCAAGTAGTAATAGACCTAAAAGTAGAATCACATTCTGTGATCTTCAATTCTGCGCTGGAATTACCTTCTGGTAGCATGAAACTCAGAAGTATCAGAAGGTGATACAAGTGAAGGGAACTCCTCTGTTTCCTTCATACATTTAGGTATCAATATATTCCTTAGTGGTGGTAGGCATTTTAAACAGTGAAATATAAATAAATCAGGACTGTGAGGTATTTTAAAATCTTTTGTGGCTTTTATTTTTCATTTGTTTTAGTTATTTTCATAGTAGCATTTTGGATTAGAATCTGCTTTATTTTCCGTCTGTCTAAGCAAATAATTTCAGAGAAATATCTTTATTTTAACAGTATCTTGCAATACATCAGAAGCTGAACAATAAAAAATTACTTCCTTTCATTTTTGTTGCTACGTGCTGTATCTTCACAAAGAAAAATGCAATTTTTGAGCATTGTAGAGTAGCCATAAATTTAGTTATAGGAAGAAAATCTATTGTTGAAAACAGGATTCTCAACAAAATACTGAAATGAACTCTGTGGAATTTCGTCAATCTGAGAAATCTGGAATCCTGACAATTGAATTAAGATACAAACAAATACATATATAAATAAAAAATCAGCCTGGTGTCTTGAAACTTCACAGTCCTCCAGTTTCCTCATGTATTTTATCTTTCCATAGATAAATAGAAGATAGAATAGCCAAGTCTGTGAAAACACAAAAATTAAACTATTTTCTGGAGAGGTTAGAAGCTGTTGTAATACTTTCCATAAAGGATGGAATGAAGATGATCAATACAATTTAACAATCTGAGAATGTATTCAGCTAAGAGAAACTCAAACATTCCAAAAACAGAAGTGATGGCTTCAGTGGAAGAGCCTTGATAGAGTAAGGTAATGTAAATAGGAAGATTTCAGGATATCTTCCAATTTAATGAACATCAGTTTTCAAGTTTTATCTAACAGATGCATTATTAGCCTATCACATTTGTTTTTAGTAATTGATAAATTTCTTTACTATAGAAACATTTAATGTTAATATAATGTAATTTAAGAATACTTGATTATTTATATACAGATTAGTCAGAACGTTGCTCTGATGATTTCAGTGGTTAGGTATGAGAGAAGGAATAGTTTTATTATTGTAACATGCTTTGAACCTTGGAGAGACATAAAAGCGTAAGTGGACTTATTATATTAGTACTACATAAGTGTGAATTTGTTTTCCACTGTCTGACAATGCAGTTCAAGTGTCAAGCAAATGGGACTGTACTTCTGAGATGTAAATATGGATAGATCTGCTAGCAGCTGAAATGAAAATATTAACAACATTTTACAGACCAGTATGCTTAATGACAGCTATTAAATATCCTCAAGATCTTTTTCTCTGATGTATTAAGTTAAAATTTGTGGTTTCAAGTTCTGAATATGGTTCAAATTCCATTAGTGAGAAGTGTAATTCTTAACACCTAAACCTGAAACAAATGGATGTTCAACATGAAAAGCTTTAACACTTTTCTTTTGTAACTCACAAATGACATAGATTTAGAAAAATTAATATATTTTCTGCTAGAAAGAGATTTTCTAATTTAAATTTGCTCATCTAAGTTAAAATATCAAGCAAATATTACCAAATATTTCTTTTCAGATGTTGCTTATATGGGCATTTCTTCCATAGATCTAGGCATCATGCACATAACTTCATTGTAAGAATTGTAGAGATATGACCTAATTTTCTGTAATCTTAAATCAGTGAGATTTCATAGATTTGAAACACAGGTAAGCAGTAAAAGACAGAGTAGATGGGCTGTAAAACCCAGTGTTAACAGAGAGAGGGAAAAAAAAAAAAAAAAAAGTGGAAGAAGTTGCAAAGTGAAAGAGATTGTAACAATAGGGAAGAAGAAATGAGAAGGGGGTTATTTTATCATTACTCACACTTTTTTTTGACAATGTTGTCTCCAGCACATATAATCTCTTTTGCTTTAAAAAATGCTGAAAGCCACTTCTCAAGTTGTCTTTCCCTTTCATAAACTTTCTGAGTGAATAAAGCTTTGTAAAGATTCTTCTATATTTCTTTTATCAAAAGAAGGGTTTGAATTACATTTTTGGGGATGAAGGTGGAAGGAAAGGGAAACACAGGACAAATTCATACTCTTTCATTCAATTTTAATTTGTTGGAGACTTGTAGCTAGTGCTAAACACCTTAAGATTGACAGTTGAAGAAAACGGTCTCTCTGTAAAGCACCCCTTTTAACTCTGCTTCCTTAGTCGTACGGATTGTATCTTTTACATGGCTGGTCATAGAGCAGCAAAGAGGTTACTGCTACCTGCAAACTGTGAGTAAAAATAGTTAAAGTAGAAGAATGAATTGGAAATGATGGCTTCCTGAAAGTGACCTGTGACTTTCACCTTGAATTATTCATGGATAACCTTATTACGCAAGTATATATATATATTTTTAATTCATAATGGACATATTTTAAATAGTCCAGCTGAGAAAATGTTGACTTTTATTTCATTCATTCCTATTACATTCATTTTATTCATTCATTTTGTTTCATTTCACTACAATATCTTATCTGCTAAACTGTTTTTTTTTTCCCCAGTATAGTTGAAAACCACATTTCTGATTTTTCTCCATCCTCACAAAAATGAGAATTGTGATCACTTTATTGTCTTGTATTTCTAGCTTCCCTATGCAAAGCTACACTGATTCATATAATGATCTTCTGTTCAAATTATCATTGGAATGAAAACAAAGAATAGTTAGTCATCTCAACAGAAGTCACTGAAAAATGACATGTGGGTTGAAAAAAGATTGTATGGTTTGCATTGAGGCCAATCCTGGAATTGCAGAACTGAACTCAAGCCTATCATCTTGCCTACCCATTAAGGTGATTCCCGCGGTTGATGACTTGAGAAATAGACCTTTGGGATCAAAAAGTGTGTTCATGATATTTAGTAGCCCAGTAATCTTAACAACAACAATTAAATATCCTTAAGATTTTTTCCTTATTCAGAATTTAGAATTTGCACAACAGGAATGTTTTCAAGATGCATTGACTAGCATAGATGTCTGCAATGTATTTGCCAGATTGCAGCATGAACCAGTAAATGAGCACCTGAGTGCAAGGAGCAGGGAAGCCAAATCCACCCTTTCTCTCTCTCCCTCTTGGTGGTGCTTCCAGGCATGTGTATGCATTCAGAGCTGGTGCCGTTTGCCTCATCTCCCCCCCTCCTGAGAGGTCAGAGTTTGAGAGGGAGAAGGCTGTGCTCCTGAGCTCACCCTTTTTTTCTGTACTATTGCTGGGGTGACTTAATTCCTCTTTCTTTGATATCTTTTTCTACAGTACCTGTATCTCAAATAAAGGCTCTGTCATCACCTTTGTTGGCTTTACAGATGTTTTAACATTAAAAAAAGAACTAGGAAAGACCCATGGGTTCTTCTGTAGGGACAGGTGTTTGCATGTTCACTTGTGTTTTTTTTCTTCTTCCTTATCATGCTTATTTCCCAGATGTCTGGTGGAAACAGCTGGTGGCAGCGCAACAGCCAGGCTCATGTCGGGTTAGTCTAGAGCCTTAGTGGCTTGTGGAAAGCCCAAAAGGGAAGTCGTGGATTTGCATTCTAGAATCTGGATTAAAACTTCTTTCCAGAGGAAAATGAGATCCTGAGGAGTGGAGAGAGTTCTCTGACCTGCATCAGTTCTGTGTCTGTGCAATGGACTTTTTCTGTTCTGTGTTCAGAAAGGCTCAATTATTGTTGACATTGGCATATAACTAAAAAAAATGAGGACTATAGAGAATTTTTCAAACTTCATGCTCAATTTAACAATATAATCAATAACACAAAAGAAGGAACAGATACTAAAAGGGGAACGTTCCCATTTTGAAAAATTCTGATTTATATACATATTTTAATGATATACCTTTTAATAACATTGTTTTAATACTAAAAGAAAGTTAAGGAAAAACTTGTCTATAAAGCAAAAATTGATTATTCATCCGTACGCAAGCCTATGGTTGGCAAATCTAGGAGGATCATTAACTAGCAAGCCTTGAGCATTATGGATGAAATAAATAATACTTCTCCAACATGATAATTCTCTGGGATGAATAAATTTTGAAGGTCTTATCCTGTCTGTGTTCTAGGAATGACTGATATTGGCAATAGAGTTTATTTTTCAGGGAGGTCCTACTGAGACCTCATGCTGGCTCTAGCATGCTCTGAATGCCAAACAATAGATCTGTAGGAAGTCACTGCCTCCTTCCCACATGCCCAGAAGGCTATAATCACTCTAAAATATCTTGTGAAGTTGTCCTTCTCCTTCAGGTCCAATGTTTATCTCCAGGATAGTGCTTGTGAATGTCTGAGACATTTTGATCTTTTTTTGAATCAGTTCACTGACTCCCTGCATACCAAATATTGTGAGATTCAGACTGAGCAGTCAAGGGTGCCACATTGAGTTATTATGAGATTATTATGTTATTATGCGATTAAATAGGTTTAAAGCTAGGAGAAATCACTAGATCAGTATCTGGTTTTCACAATGTATCATAAGCATTATATCTAACCCAGTTTTCCCCCTAAAAAATTTCTAGGATTAGACACTGCTTGAAGGCAATAATTTTTTTGGAGGAATCCCCACTGTTCCAGTTGTAAAGATCTTTTAAATACAGATAGCCTCTGCATGGTCTATTCAGCTTTTTAGTGAGACTATCTTTTACAGCACATATTGGAAGTTTTAGTCCACATTGAACACAAAGACATAGATGCTAATTTAAAACTGAAAGGGCATTAGTATGTTGAGTTATAGTCTTTAAACTGTCATTGCTTTTGTCAAAAAGAATACATACTAACTCAATTAGAATTTGTGCAAAGTATTTCTAAATGAAAATTTTCTTTGTTATGTGGATTATCCTATTGTATTGTCATAATAATTTCTTTGGCTGTTTAATCTGATAGAACTTGTTATTTTTACAAAAGAGAAATTGAAATATGGCTAATGTTCATTCTCTGCTGCAACAATTCAAATATAGGCTAAGTTGTAATCTTTATTTTTATCTCCAGCACTTTTAGTAGCAAGCAAGTAATGTTTAACCATAAATTCATAGGTAGAGTATTCAGGAAAGGAGCTGTCTCTATCAGCAGTACTATCTTCAGCTACACTTATGCCATATTTTGCCTCCTTGCTGCATGAAACGATGAACATAAAGAGCTATCTGGAAATAGCAAACAGCTGATTTAGCATTATGTTTAATGAGAACACTGACAGATACTTGGAGCTGTAATAAGAAGAAAATAGCGTAGATGAACCTAGTCACTTACTTCCATGCTAACTGTGATGCTAACTGTGACAGTGAATCAGAACCAAATGTTGGAACTGGCTGGGCCAAATACATAGAAAGAGAAGTATCAAGGGAAAAAGTCTGAATTAGCTTAAGTATGTTCTCTCTGCAGGCAGATAGATCTGGTGTGATCTCATCCCACACTGAAACAAGGAATCGCCTCAGCAGGGCAACTGAACTCCTGTCAGAGATAAACTCTTGGTGCCTTTACTTCCTGCAGGGCAATTGGCTCTGGTGAGCTGAAGCGTCACACCCTATATTTACAAAAGCAGCCCCAGGGAATGCAGCTCCCAGAAGTGCAGTGAACAGAGTGGACAAATGCAGCATGGTGCGTCAGTAAGAGTGTGGCATGTCAGTTCATGTAGAGAGAGCAGAGTAGCCCTCACCACTTGGGAGACTGGCTCACCTATGGGCTGCCTTCTAGATAACAAATCTAGCAATGGTCTCTACTTGGCAGAAAGTTCTTGTCAAAAAGAATACGGCTAACCAGGTTCAGTGCCTGCCCAGTAAGGCAGCTGTTCCGGTCTCTGGCTACATGGAGTGCCTGAGCCTGCTGCTGTCATCAGATGGTGGCAGGCATACCATCTGCATGAGGTGTGAGCAGGTAGATGACTTGCTCAGCCTGGTGGCAGAGCTCAAGGAGGAGATGGAGACGTTAAGAAGCATTAGGGATTGTGAGTAGAAGGTAGGCTGGTAGAGTAACTTCCTGCTGTATCTACTGGAAATGTACCAGGGCAGTATACCCCAAATAGTGAGACACTCTGTCCTGTCACTGTTGGGCAAAGGGAGAGGACCTAAGAAATGGGGAGAAATTGAAGCAGGTCTCTGCTCACAATCGCAAGCAATCCCACTCCCTATTTACCTCACCTTCCCAGGCGCCTGTACTCAGTAGATTGAGGCTCTGGAACTCAAGGAACAAGTAAGCGAGGATGTGGTAGAAGCTGCACCCAGAAGGATGTCCAGGGCAAGGAGGTCAACTCCACAGCTCAAAATTGGCTCTTTCTCTAGCTACAAGTGTTGGGATCGCAGGCTCTCATCCTCCTGGGGGACTTCAGCCACTCTGACATGTTCTGGAAAAGTAGTGTGGTGAGCTGTAGACAATTCAGGAGGCTTGGGGAATGTATTGAGTATAACTTCCTGAACCAGGAAAAAGACACCAAGGTCCAGCAAGGGTGATGTGACACTGGACCTGTTGCTCACCAATGCAAGTGAACTGACTAATGACATCAGGATTGCGGTTTGCCATGCAATGGTGGAGTTCAAACTCCTGAGGGGTATCACACAGGCAAAGTGCAAAATCAGGAAGTTTAATTTTAGGAAAGCAAACATCCAGTTCTTAAGAGAGTTACTCAACAAAACTCTCTGGAAATCTGGCCTCAAAGAAAGGGAGATGAGCAGAGGTGGCAGATGTTTAAGGAAGTTTTCTTTAGGGCACAAGAATTCTCCATCCCCAGGTGTATGATATCTGGAAAGAAAAGCAAGAAACAGATAGCAGGGAGCTGATCCTGCCTCTCTACTTTGCACTGGTGAGACCTCACCTAGAGTATTGCGATCAGAAGTGGAATCCTCAGTACAGGAGAGTTGTAGTCCTGTAGGGATGAAACATCTCTCCTATGAGGACAGGCTGAGAGAGCTGAAGATATTCAGCCTGGAGAAGAGAAGACTCTGATGAGACCTGTTAGCAGCCTGTCAATATCTAAAGAGGGACTTTAAGGATGAAACAGACAGACACATTAGCAGGGCCTGTTGTGATAGGATATGGGGAAGTGGTTTCAAACTAAAAGAGAGGAGATTTAGACTGGATATAAAGAAGGTGTTTTTTTTTTTGTTTGTTTGTTTTTTTTTTTTTAATAGTAAAGTTGGTGAGGCACTGGAGCTGATTATCTGGAGAGACAGTTGATGCTTCAGCCCTGGAAACATTCAAGGTCAGACTGGATGGTGATCCAGATTTATTGCATGGGAGCAGAAGTAGATGGTCTTCAGAGGTTCCTTCCAACTCCAAAGATTCTATGACTTTATGATTCTAAGTGTAAGAATTTGACAGCTGAAATAACTGGCTTTTCTTTCTTGTATAGTTTAATTTGAATTTTTGTACTTGACGTATTTCTCTTCTCTTCTATTGCATGTGAGCTTTTGCTAAAACTTTTCATCTGTGTGTTCCCCTGAGTCTTTGTTCTTTACTTTTTATGCTCACTTTTCTGGTCTCATTGAACAGATTTATTTGCTTCCCTTCTCATTCTAAGACCCAGATACTTTGTATAGTCATTCCAGCCCACTGCATTTTTTTTTTCTTCTGTTAGGTTCTGTTATGGTCTACGAACTTTGTATCAATCTGCTCTTGCCCTCTTTTTCTTCTCAATAATTAACGCAGGGAGTTAGGTTTTTTTTTTTTTTTTTTTTTTTTTTTTTTTTTTTTTTTTTTTGGGGTGCATCCGAGAGAAGAAAATCTCCCTTATCCTTTGTTGAGGTATTTGAACTGTTCACAAAATGTACCATCTCAGTGCAGCAGGAGAAATAATAGGAGGTTCTGTCCTTGAATATATATTCTTTCTTTTGTGGGAAGTATGCAAGGGGAAAAAAATGAAGCAAAGGATAAATGCTAGATAATCAGAACAACATTTTTTGCTAGATTGTTTTGTTGTTGTTTTGGCTTTTTTTGTTTGTTTGTTTGTTTTATTCTCTTCCATGCCCTCTGACATTGTCAGTGGTGAGTGGGAAGGAAACATTGAAATCTTTTCTGCCATTAAAATAAAGCAGAATAGACATATTATGATTTTCACATAAAATATTTCCATTCTGTCACATTATGTGGATTTGTATATATATCAAATGTATATATAATAATGTTATGTGGTATGCCAATAATGTTATATGGTAAAATTGCTTTATGGTGAGTGCATTTAATTGCACTTCCAGAGTTTCATGTTCCTCAAGGCTTGCTTTTTTTTTTTTTTTCTCTGTTCCTGTTGAATTTTAGTCGTCTGTAAATAAAATTCAAGACTTTTTAAAAATAAATAGTTGCAAATACTTGTGTTAACTCCTAGGAATTAACAGTTAGGACATCTTCACTGCATTCTTTTCAGTTAAGTGCAAAGTGTGCATGGTAGCTTCATATTTTGTATTCTATTTGTTATGTTTCAGTTCAGGAAAGGAATCGACAGATCCTTAACAGGGATTAGAAATGAATAGAAATAGAAGTTATTAACAAATGTAATGACTGATGTATATCAGAGGGCAAAGTAACAAAAAGCATAAGTAATCCCTTAGAGTTGGCTGTTCAAGGCAAGAAAGAGAAGGATCCCACTCTGGCTGGGCCTTACAGGAGATTGTGTTACAATGAACTACAGAAGAGTTCAAGAAGACGTGAGTTTTACCCACTTTTTCCTGTATTATTTTTCTTTTTATCATGCTTCCATTTCAGGTTTTCTCTTTTGCTATATTAGTTTTGAAAGCACAACATAGGTCTGACATAAAGTGGGGGGAAAGCATGCTTTATTTTGAGGATGATGCTATGAAAAATAGCTTACATATGTTTTATAGGCAAAAAAAAAAAAAAAATAGGACCTCTGAGACTGGCAGGAACAGTACTTTAGGTAAAAACTAGCTGAGTAGTTATCTGTTTTGCAAGATAAACGGTCTGCATTATCTATTGCTCTTTAACACCTCTGATAATATCTTTCTCTCTGCTTTTTATTTATTTCAGTTGTTACAAGCTAAAATATAACTAATTTTAAAACATTCTAATCAATTTT
This sequence comes from Phasianus colchicus, assembly GCF_987193195.1. Taxonomy (NCBI): domain Eukaryota; kingdom Metazoa; phylum Chordata; class Aves; order Galliformes; family Phasianidae; genus Phasianus; species Phasianus colchicus. The sequence continues at coordinate 20,876,110 of NC_143438.1, read as the reverse complement.
ATTTTCATACAATAAAAGAAAAATATCATTCATTTTGCACCCACTGGCAACAGCAGCTTAGTTCAGCTATGTTAATGAATGCCAGAAGAAAGTTCTCTAGGATATGCACTGGCTGTTATTCATCTAATACTGCTTTGTGAGATTGTCAAATGACTTTTTGCTGCTCTAATGTAGAGGGCATACTTGAAGATGAATGCAAATAATTAATATTTAACTTAACTTTGTATTTTTTTCCACCAGAGCTAATCTGCTGCCTGTGACATTGCAGAAAATCTTGGGGACTTGTTCTGTAACTCTTGCTTTGTATAGCAACAAGCCATGCAAAAGCTCTGAAGTTCTGTAGTACCTTTTTTTGTTTGTTTTTAATCTCCAACCATCTTACTGACTCACCAGCTTTGCCTCTAACCAGATTGTAAGGTGCTCATTAGTGGGCTGCCTTGTGGCTGTTTTTCTCAAAGCTTGAACCAAGGGAACCTTCCCACAGCTAGAAATGAGACTTTGCCTTGTGGGTCTTTGGCACAGGTCTTTGTTTCAGCTCCTGAAGTAGAATTCAATATATGTAGGTATTTTTCTTTTTGTTATTATTATTATTATTATTATTATTTTTACTGTTGAATATAAATCTCTTGCAATTCAGCTAGTGTTTGCCTGCCAAAAATATCAATCAATACCAAATAATATTGTGGACATGGCCTTCAAATTACGAATTATTTCTAATTAAGAGCTATACAATAGTCACTGTTATTTATTTCTGTATTTGTAAGAGAAACAGCAAATACTTGAATGAATAATAGAAACACAAAGTCTTTATGTTCCAAATGTCAACTGTCTTTCAGCTGTGTGCAATGCACCCTAGTGCAGCGAAGGCTTCTTGATTAGTATATCTGAAAACTGAGTTCTGAGTTGGTGTAGGTACACAACTTCTAGCTACTCAGCCAAGATACGCTTTATCTTATCTGTTACTCGATTGATTGCAGATACTGCCATTGATATGAAAATTGTGCTGTATTCAAAATGTTGCATACGAAATAAAAAGCATCTTGTTTGATACTTAGATTGAAGAGGAAGCAGACACTGGGATTCAGGAATAAATCTGTTAATTTACAGAGACCAAGACAATCAGAGTCTAACTGACCATGTTCTGTAGTTTTAGATTTATTATTTTTCTGTCGTGTTCCATTAATTTACTGAAGTGCTTCTTTGTACAGGTAAGTCTAAGTCAACAGTTACTCTTAACCAGGATATCTATCTCTAATTTATTTATCAAAAAAGACATATAACTATGTAAATTTGTATATCCAGAATCTCCTTTTGTGAGTGTATATTTGCAGTGGCTAAGTAATGCATCTGCCAAAGGAGAGAATAGTTACGTATTAGCCATTGTTTAATTTAGTCATTGTTCAGTGGTGGTTGTTTTTTAATGATTCTTTTTGTTACTGCATTACAAGTAGTAAGTAGAAGTAATAATAAGATCTAGTTTTGAAAAAAATTCCTTATTATAAATAGGCTACAAAGTGAGTTCCTTCTTATTAAGTCAAGCTATTTCATGGATTTCAACTGAGTAGAAGTGTCTTTTGCACCTGAAAAATAAGATTCTTCAGTTTCAGTAAAACATGGCTTAAAAATGGGCAGCCCAGGGAGGTGGTTCTGTCAACATCTCTGGAGGTGTTCAAGAAACATTCAGATGTGGTACTGAAGGACATGGTTTAGTGAGGAAATATTGGTAGTAGGCAGATAGTTGGACTGGATGATCTTTGAGGTCTTTTCCAACCTTGGTGATTCAATGATTCTATGAGAAAATGCCTTCTTAGGTAGAATAACACTCAGACACATTATTTCTCCATATATCCTGTATGATCAACCTAGTGGCCTTTTATGATGGTGTCATTGCATCAGTGGATAGGAGAAGAGCCACTGATATCATCTATCTGGACTTCAGTAAGGCCTTTGGCATGATACCCCACAACATCCTTCCCTCCAAATTAGAAAGATACAGATTTGAAGGTTCCTTCCAAATCTAAGGGTTGTATGATTCTATGATATTTTGAGTAGAATACTGAATAATGTGATTAATATTAAATATAACTTATTGGCAGGTAAGGCTCTAAAATTAATAATATATGGACTTGTTCTGTATTTTCTGTGATTGTTATTTTTAGCTAAAAAGTCCAGATGTTTCTCAGAAAACAAAACAGAAACAGCATGTTTTTTAGCTCACATTATTGTATCCCACTGCAAGTAAGTGTTTCAGCAGAAGGAAAGCTTCTCTCATTTGCCTTTTCCATAATGTTATAGTCAGCAATGCATGGTATAGTATTTCAGTTTTGCTCATGTGTCAACGAGTAGGTTGTCTTGTTCACCAAGGTGATTTGAGAAGTCTGCTCAGAGTGTATATACAATGTGTGCAGTGCAGGCTGACAGACATGGTCAAAAGCCCACAACATAACTAACTGCAGGCTTGTTGTATTGTGTTTTTTTGTTATTCTTCTCCTGTGAAATGAACATTTATCTTGTTTGAAACTAAGGTAAATTCAGTTTTTTGAGATAAGTTTGACATTTAGCTGCAAACAGGAGAGCATTTCACTCTTTAATCCCTTCACTTCCAAAGAGAGCAGCAGTTGAGTGGAGTTGAAGTTTTGCAATCTATAAAAAGAAAATGACTGACAATACCTTTTTCATTTACTAACAATAGCAGTGCAATTTCTTGACCTTTTGTTACTGATGTCCTTTTGTTCCCTATAGCAACAGAAGAGGACTTGAACTCTGCATGGATTGCAGGGTGGAGTCTCATCTATTTCAGTGGGACAGCCTTCATTAAAAAACCAAAACCAAACCGAAACAAAAACAGTTACAGAATTGAAATCTTGAACTGAATACAAATCTAAGTGAAAGAGCCAAGTGGAGTCTTCTACCTGAGACCCTTCCTGGTGATGGTGTTACTGTTTTTAGCTAACTTCCTGCATTCTTTGTAAGAAATCAGTTTCCTGCCAGAAATTATAACTAAAAACTGTGTTTTAGTTTACTCTTTTGGTAGATTGAGATTGTAAGGAATGCTAAAGGTAAGAAGGAAGGCCAGTTGTAATGTGTTTGACTCTGCCAAGAATTGTCCCATTCAAAAAATGCACACTTTTATGATGTGCAAAGTATAGTTGTTTCAGTTTTCTGTGGTGTATTTAGCTTGTGGCATGGTATAATAGTCATAGAATAGTTTGGATTGGAAGGAACCTTAAATCTATATAGTACAAACGCCCTGCTGTGGGCAGGGTTGCCACTCATCAAATCGGTATAGAATGAGAGAATACAGATATGTGCTGGTAAGTTAAAGTGGAGATAATGAAAATAAAAACAATCTATGTGAACAATTCATTAATGGAAACTAGCAACATGGTTGCACATGTTCTTATGAATATAGCACACCACATAAAACTTATCCCTCCAGCCATCTAATTTCTATAGAAGCCAAAGTTATGAAGTTATCTACTCATGGGTTAAGTTCAAATCTGTAAGCGTTTACACTGTTGGATTAATCTAAAGGCTCCTCTGCAATTTAGGCTGTGGAGCCCAGTCATGAGGAGAGAGTTCTACTCTATTTAATGAACCCTTTTAATGATTTTTATTTGTTTCCTTTTCAGACTTATTATTTCGCTTCAGCAAAAGAGAAACAGTGTTAGAGAAAAATTATTAGTCAGTCGTAAGTACTACATTTAAACACGCTTTTTTTTTTAGTAACAGTAATGTAAAGAAAACCACATGACATAATATAACATAGAAATAAATGATTTTTTTCAAGGAACTGCTTTATCTCTCTTCAAATTCTTTACAATGTTTCAATAAATGTATTTATTCTTCAGTTCTTTTCTTGCACTTTGTGGACTTTAATTTTGTATAGGGTGATTTTTCCTCCTATGTAGGAGAAATTTTGCCAATGCATAGGTCTTTCTTATAGATTTGTAATCCAAGTATGATGATGTAAAGAAACAATTTATTATCAGATACTTGGATAAAAATGTCTACTAGTAATCTCTCATATAATGTAAATATTTTGCTATAAATATATATTTTTATATATGCTTTTCTGATTTGCATTGTATTCTATGTGTTTACCAGAAATCATTGTTTTACTATCTCAAGCATTTCTGAGTACTATAGCAACTAAAGCAGAAATACAACATTTAAATGAACAAACTGATAAATGAGGGATCTTCAGAATTTTGTCTATTAGTATTCTACAACATTTTCATAATAATATTAGGAAATAAAAGAGCAGCCACATGCTTGGGAGACAAACTGTAGATTAGACAAAACATTAAACAAATGTCAATTTTTGCACAATTATCTCTGCTGCAGTGTTTCATTATGTCAAGTGCAGTGATTTGCTGAACAAGTATTTACATTGTCTTTTTCTATCTCTTTGCTAATGACAACATATTAAGTTCTGATTAACTGTTCTTTATTGGAGCAGCTGAGAGATGTTCTACTGTCATGTTTCTCATATTTGAATAAGAAAGAATCCTTTAAATAATGTAACGTTTATTTCTTGGGAGGGGGGAAAGGGAGGAAGTTGTTCTGTTTTTAAGTAGAGAAAATGTAGTGCTCTGTTTATGAGTCTTTAGGTTTTCCAGAAGGAAAGCTTCAGGTGCTTTATGTACAGTTTTTATAATTTATATTTCTGAAAGCTGCATAAAGACAAACTGCTCAAGTAGGTATTAAAAGCAGAGTTTCAATACGTTTGATATTTGTTCAATAGTCTCTCATTTGGAACCATGACTTTCGTATTTAACACCTTCCTGAGATTTTCCCAATGTCTTTCCCAAAAATCTTACCTGCTAAACAGTGAAGTATTACAGAATATACTAAGTGATATGTTAAAATTTCTCAGTTACTGGATGCCACTGAAGGCAGACAGATCAAAAAACACCTAATTTCAGTCTTCAGCCTGAAGCCACTGCCTATGAAGTTTTTCTGAAGAATAGATCTGGTCAAGTATTGACATGTTTCACCTATGTTTTTAACAAACTTCTTGTATTTTCTCTAAGAAGTAATCATTGTAGCTACTGCAGGGGGAAAAATCTTCATGCATTAAAATAAGGATGAAACCAGAACAATATTCAATTGAAATTAGAATGCTTTGGTGGTCTATCAATGGGATTCTACTCTACTTTAAGCAACATAGCTACACATGTACACACTTACAGTCTGAAGTGCCAAATATTTCTCAGAAAGAATTCTACATGTAATAGCATGAACCCTGTGACAGAAATTGTCATAGCTCTGTATCTCTCTGTCACCAGGAGAACAGCTGTGTACAGATGCTCATGTTGAGCTCCCTGCACTAATGTAGGTTAGAACAGTACCTCAATCTGCATGACAGTAATCTAATAATTTTAAAATAAAATCTTACGTTTTTTTTTCTTTCTTTGTTTTTAGCAATACTTGGTTGAAACAACAAGAGCTTAAAGTAGCATTACTATTTACCACGTTAATGTTCTGAAAAACCACGAGTTATTCATTAGTGAATCAGCAGCTATCATGAGATTTCTGTGGCTATAAACATAGACAACATGATCATTTGAGAACCACTGAAAGGTTCTTCTGGATGTTAAAAAAAAAAAAAAAAAAAAAGTAAAAAAAAAAGTAGGTGAGACAATACTTATATTTTAAACTAGGTGATATGAAAGGCTGAGTAGAGTTGGAATGCAGTCCATTTAAGATAGTTTCCACATTTGGAGGCTGAATATGGGGTAGAATACAAAGATATATATCCTGCTTTCCGAGTCTAAATGTGCTGAAGAAATAATGTTGTCCAGAGCTAAATATCACCTTCAGCACTGTACCAGCTATTTTGTAGGGTAGATTGCTTGAATGCTCATTCAGTTCACTGTATTACACTTCTAGTAACCTGAGAACCGAAGGGATACAGTCTATATATATAGCCAAGAATTTAGTGTTACTGCAAAATTTTAAGAGTCAAATCAAATAATTACCATTACTCTAGTTGCAATGATACAGGCAGGGAGCATTTGAATTGCATCCCATTAAAACAGAATACAACCTTCCATTCTCCTTTGACTGTGGTGATTTTTTATTTGCTAAAACCATATTCTTTCTTCTTTTACTTACAGTTACCTAATATGTCCAAATTTATATAGTGCATTATGTAGATATAACATATTTTCGGTTCTTTTCTTACTATTTACATGCTTTTTGCCAGTTCCCATGACTACACTCTTTCTGGCCAGTAAGGGACTACTGATAATTAGTTCATAACCACTGGTTGTACTTTGCTTATAATTTTTATCCTGTATTAGATTCCAAATTCATTGATAGTTCATTCTACAGAGACTGATAACATTACTCTCAAAATCTTGGCATAGTAACTTCCTCACAGTGCCCATAGGTTTTCCTGTCTGGGCTCAGAGCCATGTTTTGGTGACCTAGAACCAGACTCTGGGGAAAAGGCTAACTGTGCAAATGAGCCATGAGATGTGTGTGCTGGACTCTCTCATGCCCAGAATCCATATCAGATCTCAAAAAGTTAGTTTGGCTCACTAGTGTGCCCTAGTGGTTACTACTATAAAAATATCCACAACATAGTTCATTAAGCTAAGTGAAAACTAGAAACACAAGGGCTGTTCCAGTTCTGCTTATCAGTAGTGCCTCCTACTTTATTATGTTGACCCATGATGTCAGAGGCAGATGTTGGTGATATGGCAGTAGAGGTTGCCAATATTCTGTTATATTTTGTTGTTGTGTGAGAAATGGCCACAGAGGGGCAGTCTGATAGCATGGCATCTGACATGGAAGTGGGTATGAATTCCTCCATGCGGAAAAGAATTACACCCACTGACATTCACTGATGCTTGCTGAATGTTTCTAGGGTCCAAACATTGCGTGTAAGCACAGTGAGATGATGGGTGGTGCATTTCAACAACAGTGCAGCCATAGCATGTGTGATACAGTGGGTCACCTCCACTGTAGCAGATGTTTACAAACATAGCATGCAGGCTGTTGTTCAACACTGGTGAAAATACATAGATAATGGTGACTAGCTTGATTTTTCTAACAATGTTGAACTGATGTGTAGTCATATAATTGCCTTACTTGCATCTTCCTTGAGATACTCTGGTTATTTTTCCCTGAAACTAATATATATACATTTTTTTCACAGTATTGATAATGTTAATAAGAAATCTTTTCCCTGCAGCTTTTGCTGCATTCTGTCATTTCTTTTCTTTTCCTTTGTTTTTCTTTTTTCTTCTCTTCTTTCCTTGGATTAGTTCTAAAAGTCAGAAATGCAGGGAAAAATGTATCAGCTTCAGGGATTTATTCTTTTTTATGATGAGTTATGTGATTTCATTTTCCATAGAGGTGCTACCTAAATAAAAACAATAGGAAAGGAACACTGTTGGCATATTAATCATAGAAAGTCCTGAGTTGGAAGAGCTCCACAATTCTATCGTTTTTTTTTAGTGTTTTAAGACCTTGTGGAAGATGAACATATACTCTGATGTATTGAAATGTCAGTTAGGTAAGCAAGAATCCTGACAGCCTAGTAGATACTGTGTTTGGGAGTGCTATATGTTGCAGGCATATATATATTTTTTAACATAATTATAGATAAATGATTCAGATGGTCTATGTCATTCTGTGGGCTAACCATTTGCATCAGTAAAGACTATTCTGCACTGTTCCATTGTCATAGCTGTGAAAATCACATTTTCACAGCAGCAGTTGACAATGTTTTGTCAACTAGTAGAAATATTGTGCAAAAATTTTATCAACTCTATATCTTCTTAATCCCCTTGGTATCTGTTTCTTTCCCTTATCCTCAGCAGCCTTTCATCAGTTAGAATACTATGGTCATGAATGTGTTGCATATACATAGGGGTCTTCACACATGAGGACTACTTTGTGTAGGTTTTTCTTCAATTGCAGTTCTGGGAAACACAAACCTATTTGAGAACGATCAATAGAATTATCTTATTCAAAGTTCAGCATTCAGAACTAGTCACAGTTACATACTCTGATTTAATTAGCTACAGTCCTATTTATTTTCCCTGCATAGGATCTACCTTATGTAAAACAATAGGACAAGGTTAATTTCTAGCTGATAGTATGTCTTGCTATCAGTCACAGTACTTTCCCTTAACAGTTTCAGGTAAGGATGTTGTTCCTTAGCCTATAGTTATGCTGCTAGTGGTTTCTGCTTGAATCTAATGTTTTTAGTCTTGATCATCAAGTTTCTTTCTCTCCTCTGAAATCTGAATAGAAATTCGAAGGATGACTTTTCTGGTTGTATATGAGCAGGATAAAATTTTATGTGTTTTTTTGTTTTTCCTTAGTGTATGCCCAATTTGACATGCCTTATTTTTTCAGTACTACTAATAGAATCACAGAATCACTCAGGTTGGAAAAGACCTCCATGATCATCCAGTACAACCATTCACCTATCACCAATATTTCCCCATCAAACCAGTACACGTAATTATATGTCAAGAAAGTTGAAGTCCCCCATGAGTACAAGGGCTGTCAATTGTGCAGCTTCTGCCGGCAGTTCCTAGAACATCTCATCTGTCTCTTTATCTTGGTTATGTAGTCTATAACAGACCTCCACCAGGATATCAGCCTTCTTGGCCTTCCCCCTGATCCTTATCCATAGAGATTCAACCTCAACATTTCCAACCCTGAGCTCAACAACAAAACACTCTCTAGAATGGAGAGCCATGCCACCACCTCTCCTTCCTCGCCTATCCCTTCTGAAAAGCTTATAGTAATCCATTGCATCACTCTAGTTCTGAGAGTGATTCCACCATATTTCCATAATGGCAAATAAGTCATAGTTTGCCTGCAGCATGATGACTTCCAGCTCCTGTTTGTTGCCCATGCTGTGTGCATTAGTGTAGATGCACTTCAGCTGAGCCCCTTGTCTCACTCCCAAACCATCATCCCCTCAGCTCATCTCTAGCAAGACTGGTTTTATCCTCTTTACCATTCATATCTAGTTTGTAGAACCTCTCAATGAGTCCTGCCAGCTCCTGTGCTAGGATCCATTTCCCCCTTTGAGACAGGTGAGACTCACCATCAGCTATCCAGCCAGGTGCCAAGTAACACCATGGTAGAAAAAAACAAACCAAAACAAAAACCCAAAAAAACCAGAACAAAATTCCTGTGATTGCACAAGCTTCTCAGCTATGTAGTCATGAAATGGGCTTTCCTGTTCTTCGTATCCTCTTCTGCCATGAATGGGTAGAAGAAAATATAACCTGTACTCCTGCTCTGTGTGCCAGCCACTCCAGTCCCCTGAAGTCCTTTTTGGTAGTCCTCAGGCTTCTCTCAGCCATTATTGTCAGCACAAATTATCAGTGAAGGATAATAATCAGAGGGGCAAATCAAAATAGGAAGTTTCCTAGAAATATCCCTGGCCTGGGCTCCAGATAGGTGGCACACTTTCCTATACGTAGGATCTAGCTGACGTATAGGGTCCTTTGTTCCTCTCAGAAGGGAGTGGCCTATGACAATTACACTTCTTTCCTTTTTGGCAGAGGCAGTCTTGAGGTGTGGAGTCAACCATCTCACCCTAGACAACCTTGTGGGTGGACCTTCCACTGTGTCTTCCCTCATCTCACCCTTGTTGATACTTTGCAACAAGTTGTGTTCTCTTGACACTGCCTGTTCATATCATAAGTTCAGTAGATTTCCATAAAGATGAAGTTGACTAGTTTGTATTTGTATGTACAAACCTTGAAATTTCAATGGTGTTTTACATCCTTTCTTGTTTTGACTGAAAAATATAACATTCTGTATTCACTACAAATGATCATGTTGCATGCAGATGAAACAGGATGATATTGCAGTCAGCTGAATGGATCTACTTCTTGTCTCTCTCTTTTTTTTTTTTTTATCTTGGCCTTAGGAATGACATATTGCATGAAGGTGGGTTTTAAATTATTACTTACATGTCTCTTTTCTATAAATATTATTTCTCTCTTACTCATACTGTATTATTTTTCTCATTTTAGGAGTTTAGGTAGATCTACAGGAAAACTGTATGCAACACTATTTTCAAAAGGATTCACATGTTATTTTTCCTTGTCCCAGCCAACAGTAAAACATTCACTTACTAATGAATAAGATGCTTTCTGGGCACATACATATCTACTGAAAAGCACTTGCCAACCAAGTCTTTGCAACATGAGAAATTTGTAGTTATCTGGTTGCACTATGATTCTTTTCCACACTTTTTTTTTTTTTTTTTTTTTTTAATGACTTAAAATACTTTCTGTTCAGTGTGTACTGTAGATAGCCAGAGGCGCTGACATTTAATTAAAGAAGAATCACTATTGTATGTCCTACTAAAATAACGTGGGTTTTTTTTTTTTGTTGTTGTTTTGTTTTGTTTTGTTTGTTTGTTTGGTTGGTTGTTTTAGTAGTAGATACTATTTAGTAAGCTTCCCAAACATAATTCTTCTTTCTAAGAAGACTTTTGGAAAGATAATCACACATGCACTTGGACTGATCTAATAACCACCTGTTAATTATTGGACTTATAACTATACTGCTGAAGCCAAATCATTTCAGTTAGAGACATTCCAAATACAATACAAGCTCTAAAGTATATCTAGAAATATTTTCTATGTCTGCTATATCCTATCCTCAGGTGCAGCTACTGCATAGTTCTCTCAAAACTGCTCATTTGATGTTTCCTTTCTGTTTGCAGTGAACTATTTTCTTTCTAAAAATATGAAGAACTGTCTGCCTATGTATCTTAAGCTACTGCTAGCTTAGCTGAGCCTATTGCTTTATTTATTGTTCAGCTTTATTCATGTAAGATTCTGTCAAGTCTCTTAATCTTGGAAATGACCAACTGTTTTTCATAGAGAATACTGAACTGTGGTTGTTTTAGGCCTGGTTAGCTGTAATTTTTCAGGAAAGTTGCATAGTATTTTTTCTATTTATTGACTAAACATTCGTCATTTATAATATTCAGAAGACATGAGAACATTTGGTCTCATCTCTGAAGGAATCATCTGAAACATGGGAATTTTATGTACCTTATAAGTTTTTCCTTTCCAAGCCAAACAGAAAGTGATGTGTTATTCTTGGAGGAAAGCAAACAAATACCTTGGAGAGGGAGCTTTCACAATCTAAAGCATAGCTTTCTGCCACTTTATCTAAAGGTCATTGCCCTTGTTATACAGCCACAAGAAGATTCCTATAGATGCTTCCATGAGGCACAAGAATGAGGCATAATTGCGTGCACCAGATCAGATTATGTGAAGAGGGTTTTACCCTCATGTTTCTGTTAGGCCTGAAGTGGAGGATAACAGTTCATCTTGGCCTAAGATTGGAGGGCTGTACAACTGGAGCTTCAGCTCTTGTAACCAGACTGCTATGAAAATGTTTGCAAGGAATATCAGAACCTTAGTTATGCTGTTATATCACTTGGTATCCCTTGCTTCATTTGTGGAGAAATATATGAGCATGAGATTTCACTTAAACTGTGCAAATGTCTGTTTTCAGTAGTTTATGGAAAGGTAATTCAACAATACACTGCTTACAGTGGTTAAATTTAATATTGCCTTGAACAACAGCAATAAAGTCCTTTACAAAACCTTCAACAGGTACTTCATGTCTGGGAGAATGAAGTACTTCAGCTATTCTCAAAGGCTGATCTGTTTTTAATTATGTCATTTCCAGTTGCAGTGGAAATATGGGTACTGCTTTTAGTAAAAGACAGAGTAAAATCCATTCTGGGTCCTTGAAATACGAAGAGAAATACGAAGAGATGTCTCTAGAAATATTCTACTCATTAGTTAGCTTATCTAGCTTACCTAGGGTTTTTGTTTGTTTGTTTTTTGTTTTTTTTTTCTTCTAAGGCTTAGTGTGTCATTTTACTGACTTATCAACATGAAGCTCAGCAGGAAGCTGACTGGCTCTAGCTTTGACGAGTCAGCCACATACTGAATGTCTTTTTGTGTCCAGAAATCACAATGATGAGCTGGAACAACTATTTGGAAAGAACGGGAATAACAGGAAATGAAGGATTTCCTTTTAGAATTCAGTTGTTTTCAATGGACATGCAAAATTACTTTCCTCTAAGGACAGGTATTGGATGCAGCATTTGCATAGATTTGTGGTAGATTTTATTGTTTTCTGAATTAAGAGAAGCTAAAAATAATCCAAACCAGTTTGAAGGAAGGGAAATTCTTGCCAAGAATTTACTGCATGTACAGTTTAAATACATGTACACATTGCAGTGAAAATTAGCAAATATTATTTAATAGAAAATTTCTCAACATATTTTATGTGAACATTACCTGTTGTAGATACAATAATAGCACTGATAGCAAATTACTGCAATTTGAGCAAATGGCAGAAAGTGTGCTTAAAACTGCACTGTGATAGGAAACAGAAGCCTTTTTATTTTTTATTTTTATTTTATTTTATTTTATTATTATTATTATTATTATTATTTTTTTTTGAGATACTGGAGCAGTGCCTTGCAAATAAAGAAGTCAGAATTTCATCCACTTCTTTGTTTGGTATGCATATGGTGTCTAATGCTATCAGATTTAGGTGTTGTTTCAGCTATCAGATGCATTTTGGATTCTGGGGAAACTTAATTGTCTTACTCATTTCTGCTTCTAAGGTATTTTCCTGTGTAATCTTCTCCTTGGCAACTTCTTTAGACACTTCTTACACTCCAATATGCATGTATCTCTGTGCACAAAGTGATAGAGACTCCTTCAGTTGGAGCTAGATGGAAGGCATCACAGCCTGTTTCCCCCTGTGTATACTCTGTAACTTCTTTATATAACTAAAACACAAAGTATCTGCCTACCATCTTCTTTCAGTGGGTTGACTACTGTTACCATATTATAATGCAGTATGTAATCTGACTAAGCTAATCCATACTTGGGTTCTTTTAATATTGAATATATACAAACTGACACAAACTGATGTGGATACAAAATCCATCACAGCTTCTGTGACTGATACAAAACTAAAATGCTGAGCTTCAGTTAGATCAGGTCTAGCTCTAGTCTGCAGTTGTGGTTTCTCCAAACCACATGTGCTGTCAGTCATATGCTGTGAGTGAATGTGCCATATATATTTTCAGGCCATTGGTGCACCATCATGCTGAAATTTATTCTTATCTGAAGGCTGAAGCCTCCCTTTAGAATGAGGAAGAGAAAGTAACTGAGCAAGGTGATGTTAACAAGAAACTATTGCATTTCTTATTCTCTGATGCAAAATAGGCTGCAGGACTTTGATCAAATACAGTAAATACAGTCTTATTTTATTTCCTTCTCAGATTGGAGCTCCTGCAGAACTGTTTCTTTGGCTTGCAAAAGCTTTAGTGATGAGCAAATGCTTTACAATTAAAGGGAGATCAAGCAAATAAAGAAATTTGAAAAATGAACCAAACCAACCAACCAACCAAACCAAACCAACCAATCAACCAACCAACCAAACAAACAAAAACACACACACACAAAAACCCAGCTCCACATCAATATTAAGTATCTGGAGCTGTCAAGAGATAGAATACTAGAATGATTTGAGTAAAAAGAATTCTTGCTCTCTTGGCATATATGTAAATTCATATATGTAGTATGTGAACAAATAGATATTTAAACCTAAATTTAAATAAATGATTTTGCCTCCTATAGACAACGTTGGATTTTAATGAATAAATGTTGCATGAAGTTGCAAGTAAATGTTGCCTCTTAAAAATTTGCTTGTTTTCTAAATTAACTGCTAAAACAATTTCTATCAACTTTATTTGAGTGATAGACTCAGTGTAAGAAAGTGGTCAATAAATGAAATAAATCCAGTGTTTGGTAGTGTTCCAGTGTGATTAAAACAATGGTTGCATTATCTTCTCTTCCCTTTCTGGCAATGCTATCATATGGGAGAAAGGGGGCAAAAAAAAATACATTGTAATGAGAATAAGGAAAACTTTTGTAAGTAAATTCACAGTTTTTACACTATAATAGTGAGTTTAGAGAACACGAAAGACAGTGAAATGCAAGTAAAATGCAGTGAAAAGTCAGTTAATCAGAATGAAAACTTTATGGATAAGAAAAGAAGTGACATGATGTTTTAACTGATTTAATGGATTTGATAAATTTGAAGAATATTTTATATGGAATAAAAAAGCTTGAACTGAAGCTATTCTGTATAAATGTAAATTGTAATTTGATTCTGTAATGTGCTTTGCTTTGCCATCATTCAATTCAGAGGCTTTCTTAAATTTTGGTACTCAGACTGAGGTTGAAACTATTTTAACAGTTCTTAGATTTTTACCTTTGGGATGAATATTTCCTTATGTTTAAACAGAAGAATATCTGTACCTAGCAACTTTAGAGTTGCTAATGCTAAGTATGTTACATACACTGTCCCTGTGGTATTCTTTTTGTTTGTTTGCTTTTTGGTGCTTTTTAGGTGTTGTTTGGATGTTTCATATCTTTGAGGGGGAGTGAGTGTTCAGAATAGAATTCTAAATTTTATCTTACTTGTTTGTGTACATTGGGCAGGGCTAATCTGGGCTCATTAATCATACAGGTGCACATACCTTCATTTTTTGCCTACATCCAGACAATTCAGAATTCACCATTTTAACTATCTATGCAGGGATTTTGATGTGATTCATTAAATAAACTACATGTGACCTTCTTAATTTAATATCATAAAATTTGGATTATTATCAGTGTATTACTGTTAGATGAGAAAGACTTTAGAGATCCTTCTTCCACCACCTTTCAGTGCAAATGCAGGCCCGAGACCTCAGAAGATCCTGACCAGAATATGTTTTCAAAAATATACAATGACTGGAGTTACTTTTATTTTTCTCATTTGAAACTGCTGGCTGACGAAGACAGTAGTATTAGGCCATCAAACTCTTCTAATAGAAAAGATGGACAAGAGGGACAGTTTTCATCAGTAAGTTAGAAAAAAAGACTTTGCTGTCTCACTGGCTTTTCTGTAATGGTTCTGTAAGTACTGGCCTTCAGAATCAGAAGATTAGTAGACATGTTTTTGCTTTTGTTTTACCCAGTAACATCAACATGTTGCTGGTTGTTTTGCAAAGATCAAAGATGATTTTTGTGCACAGTCTTGTTAAGAGAGAACATTTTTTATTCTACATCCTCCAGCTGTTGCTCTGTAAATTGAGGTTACTAGACATCTGTCTGTAGTCTGAATCTCTAAGACAAGCATGTTCAACCTGCAGCCTGTGGGCCATATACAGTTCAGCTCAGCTCATACTGTGGCTGCCCCTTGCTCCACTCCATCATGGCAGCAGGTCTTCCTTGCCAAGCAGCCTCAACTGGCCCTCAGTGTGCACAAATCGCTCAGCAACAATCAAACATCAGTGTGCCATTAACAATTCCTTAGCTGAAACTGAGATATGTGGAGTGCACAGTGCAGTGCTAACTCAGGATTTGGCAAATAATTTTCTGCATTTTAGTACACTGACTAAACACAATAGTTTGCATAGCAAAACATACATAGCTGTGTTTCTTGATAAAGGAATTCGAGAACAGTTTTCAAGATTGCAATAAAATAATTAATATTTTGGTATATTTGCAATTCCTTTTCAGTTGATATTTGACTATATACAAGTGTATGTATGTATATATGTATATATATATGTAAAAAGTTTTGTTACCTATATATGTTAACTATATTGCATACTTTATATGTGGGCCAAGGTAATTTCTTTTCACTAATTGCAGCCCAGACAAGCCAAAAGTTTGGACATATGTGCCCTGAAATGTCTTCCTCACACTAGCTTTCTTTTGTATGTTTTGTTCTTTTGCATGCTTTATATGTAAAATCTCTGATATTTTTGCACTTCAACAATAGTAAAACAATGTTACAAAAGTAATTAAAAAATCCCTATGTTCTGGATGCTGATTTAAGCATACTTTAACAGCTCATAAATTACTGGAATGCTGATTTAGTGTAACACATTGTTAATATATTCAAAGCACACAGAAAAGAACATGGAGGAGAAGGGAGAAAATATTTGATCTTGTAGCCCCGCATGATAGGCTTAAATTGTCTGTTATTCTTTGAGTGCTTTGCTAGTATGGTTGGTCACTGAAGACTTTGTGCCTGAATCCAAATAATAATAGCAATGACTCAGAAAAGGCCAAAGCATGCTAATAATTTCCATCCATTTCCAATTTCCATCCAATGAATACTTCTATAGATTCTGATGAGACTATAGAAGTTCATAAACTCCTGTGGGTACTTAAACTTTAAGATATAAGCCTGAGGCCAGAGATGATCTCATTATTTAGTGTTTAAGATTCTGTAAGACAACGAAGAACATAGCTTGCAATTTGGATCACATCTTGCTAAGATATTTGCTTTATAGTACTTGTTCTTTCCAAGTCAGTTTTAAACTGAAAACTGCCACACCTCAGAATTCAGTTTGCTTCCATTCTGTGAGAATTACCTTGCTAGTTCTCAAGGACAGGTCAACAATAGTCTCTATGTATTATGGGTAACAGAAGAAAGGAATTCTCAGAGCATCTTCCCCTTCTGCTGGAGGTTGTAATAGCAATGTAGCACAATGCACCTCAGGTTTCTGCTGGTCTTCTTTGCACAAACCACAGGCCTCTGAGCTGCTCCATCTCTACAAAAGCAGCTCTCAAATCTCCAAAGTCTCCTAAGTGCCAGAACGTCAGCTGAAAAATCTGCAATGTCAGCTGAAAAACCTGCACTTCCATGCTGCTGCCAGGAGATAGAACATGAAAGTAGAAACATTTCCAAGAGTCACATCCTTGTCTTTTTCAGTAATTCTGAGTTTCAGCCAATTCTGATCAAGTTGCAAATCATAAATTGCAAATAGAAAATTTACAAGAATCTTCTTAATCTGTAACTGCTAAGTGTAAAAGAAGACACACTGTGCATCTTATCCTAGTTTTCTAAGCTTGTTTATTTTAGCCTCTGGAAACTTAAACATCTTGTTGATAGACAAATAATTGTCTGCAGAAATATCCATGTGTGCAGGTCTCACTGAACATAATGCCTCCTATTTATTTCCATAGAAATGACACCTGGCATAAAGAGCACAATAATATTTGATAGAGCAAATTCTCAGCTACAAAACACTGTTTTCCAACTCAATCACCACCATTAGCAATGCATTTTTGCCAGTGATGAAGAAGATCCTGTCACACTTACAAATATCGGCACCAGCGAAAGTGACACACACTTGCTGTTCCTGCTGCTGAAAGGATCCACCCATTGGCTCACTGTGTTCACATTCACTGTTTGATGTCCAGAAATGTTCAGCAAGTGCCGGTGACTGTCACTAGGTGGAAATTTTTTCTGCATGGGGGAATTCAATTCTACACCTTTGCTTCATACCCCCTTCCATGTCAAATGTTATTTTGTCAGACTTTTCTGCTGTCATCTGTAGCATGACAACAAAATGGAATATTGGTGGGAGGGTTCTTTCTCTACTGTCATACCACCAACATCTGCCTCTGACTTTGTGGACCCATGTAATTAAATAGGAGGCATTGCTTTTGGAACAATCTTCATATTTATTCAGGTAAGACATATATCCAAATAATGAGTGCACTACAGAGAGTCTTCAAAAACATATTTCAGTTAATCTCTGGTCATCTGCTGAGACTAATTTAATTTCTTTTTTCCTCAGAGTTCTGAGGTGCAATATTCCTGATTCTGAGGTTATTGCTTTTAAATATGGTTGACATAGTTCAAGTTGAATAAAATAACCCCCTTTCTATGTGAATTACAGGCAATCCTTCAAATGTGAATTGAGGTTATTTCAGTATTCAGTGTGAAACTATGAGTGAAAGTCAAAACCACCTGAGAAAATTGTTGCCTAATTACCTTTTAATTCCTTGAGAATACAGAATTTCTTCATGAATGAAATTGTAAAAGAAGTGACAAAATAAAGATATCCTGTGCTTTATCATCAATCATTCATTTGTCTTAATGTTTTTAAAAATAATGTGTTTTTTTTTCAACAGATTTTATCTAAGATCAGTTTTTTAAGTCAATGCACTTTGAACTGAATTAGCATTTTATAACTATCCTTTTACATAAGATATTTGTATATGAAACAGGAAAAGCATCAGCTTTCTATAATGCCATCAGAGTATCTTGCATGTTCTGTACTTGTCCTTACATAAGAGATCGTTCCAATATAAATAATGTTTGCCTTTAAAATAAAATAACTATCATTAGTTTCTCCTTTTTGATTTAAAAATGCTCTCACTCTGTTATTTGTCAGTATTCTTTTCTGGAAATCTTTTGATATTGACTGCCAAATAAAGTAGACAGAAAATAGTTTAAAAAAATTACTTCTTCTTTAAGGAAGGTAAGTTGGAATTAGTCAAATTCATGTTTTTTATTCTGCTTTTGATATTACGTGCAAGTTGTTACATGTATTTATTTGTTTATTTTTCTCCTTTTATTGCTGATGGTCTGAAGGACATATCAACAGATAGAAGGTTTCTTTATGCCGCACTATCTCCACAATCTCAAATCCCTGTCCACATCTCCCAGAAAATTGTATCTGATATTTATTTATTTATTTTTAAAGTGATAAAATAAATGCATAAGATCCCTTTATTTTGGAGAGCTAGCATATCATATTTTTAGATTTATTTGACACACTGCACCTTGTTTATACCCACAGTTTATTTTTGAACCCTATTGAGTTATCTGGTGATGTACACAATTTTGAAATCAAAGCTAACAAGTTCTTTCTTTATCGCTGTTGATACTGACAATGACATGAAAAGGAATCAGTAAGATCACACAAGAGGTACAAAATTCTGTATAGTTTTCAGAAGCTTTATGCAAGTAGACTGAAAGAAGGAAAGAACAAAAGCAATCTTCTGAAATATGCAAGTTATTGAGATTGAGACCAAAAAATGTAGTAAGAAGTTTATTTAAATAGGTGAGACAAAGTGTGAATAGAAGAATCTAAGGAAATTTTGTCTTTGGCAGAGAAATATGTATTAAAGAAAGCCAAAACAGCTCCTAGTAATATCCTTACAAATGATGAATATGTCAGAAAGCATTATTTTTATACTTTGTAAAGAACTGATAGTAGTATTACTGATACTATGATCACCTACTGTGAAAGAAAATGTCTGAAAGCCTTTTGAAGTTCTAAGAATTTCTGAAGCTGAACTAAGCTGTGTTAAGCTATTTGTGAATAATTCAAGTGCCTTCACAAGCAAATGCACCAAAATCTAGGTGAGCTAGAGATTTGTGTCCCTTCTAGTTCATGATGTATAACACACATAGACTGTTATTCGGCAGTAGCCACCTAGAAGGACTCATGCTGTTCTTGTACCATTTACGTTCGTGAATGAGAGGTGGATAACTCAAGAGTCTGTGACATTTTTTCAGACTTATAAAGAAACCAAAGAGTTGTGTATGTGTCACAGCCTAATGTTATATTCTATAAATCGGGCTGAAAGATCATATATTTTTTATGGTTCCTAACATTAATTTTGTAGATACAAAGAAATAAATTACCAAAGCATACCACAAATACAGGGTTCCTGAGATAGTGGTTAATTTATTTTTCTTATTTTTAGCTTTGTTGCATCAATACTGTAATCCATATTAAATTACCTAAATACCTAAATCCATATTAAATTGCCTAAATTTGGAAGTAGAAAATAGTGGAAGTTGTGCATTTTGTGTGGCTTCCTTTGATGGTTAACTTGTATTTAGTGAACTCAGCTGGAGAAGAACTGGAGACAAACTGCAAGCATCAACATCATGTTAAACTGGCCCTGGTAATGATTGTGTAAGGGTGTTTGTGTTTGTTTGTACTCCATAGAGTTTAGAAATGTTTGAGTTGCCTGCTATTAACAAAAATGTTTCTCATTCAATAATATTATATTGCAGTATAAATGCTAAGTTGTGGCTTGAAGCAGTGATTGCGCACCTGATAGGAAGGCAGGGACAACTCAGAACTGGGATCCACCCCTTCCCAGTACTCATTTTAGGGTTGGCAGTATGTGTGAGGTATCTTAACTGGTGATTCCTGCCTATGTGAGGGCCTTGCATGTCTTTTAAACGTAAGCAGTTTCTTACTCTTATTTCTGTGACTACTACTCTCACATTTAAGCAGATTCTCTTTTGCTATTTTTTCTATATTGAAACATTGGATTGCAGGATGTCCTTGCTTTGTTTCATTCTGATGATAATGACAGTTTTTCAGGTGACACTGTGGAAAACATTTGATGAACTATTTTTACATCCTCTCTTTCTACATTGCTTCAATATTGAAAACACTATTGGTTACCATTTTCTTTAGCACAAATTCCTTTTTCAGTTTGATCTTAAACAAAATCCATACACGTAGCTCAAATTAGTAAGTGAAAATTGATACCTTTATCCCGTAGTTAATACATAAAATAATACAAATTTGAAGGAATACCTTGTATTTGCATTAAAATACTTCTACTTGAGCTCCTGAGACTGGAAATTTGAGCTTGGAGATATATTCTGTTGCTTTCAACTACTTCAGGCAATACTTTATGTATCTTGAAACTGGTTCCAAACTTGATGGGTCACATCTAACTCTACCTTTTTGTGGAAGCTGTACAATTTTGTCATATATCCTGCTACTGCTATATATATATATATTTCAGTGATATTACTTTCAGGCTGTTTTTTGAGAACATGCAACCAGGAGACTTTTAGTGGAGGCTGAGATATTCTTCTTAGTTGAGATACACAGTGGTTCTGAGAAATTATGTTGTCTGCATCACAGGTCACAAAACAAACTTCTTGATTTTAATGGTTCAAGCACTCAGAAGTGTCTGATGTGGAAAGTTAGGAAAGAAACTTAAAGCAGGAGGAAGAAGCAGCGAACTTTTTTAATGTGGCAAAATAAAACAAAAATTCAAATTATATCAGTACAGAGAAAAGAGAGTTTTATTACTGAAAATGTCAGTGTTCTAATGAAGGCATCATAAACCCTAAAAAGTAATCATAAAAGTTATTTTTCATGCAATTTCAGAAAATGCATTTCAAGAGGAAAGGCATTAATTGGCATGGTCACTGAGTACAGGTATGTGAGTCTGCATTAATTGTCCATCTCTTTCTGCTCAAGTAGTACCAAGCAATTAAAAGATCAATTACAACAGTGAGAGGGGCAATGTACTCAAAAACCCTATAATAAGAACTCCATGCCAATGCTGAGTTCTTCGGTTGCAAACTGTTAAGCAGTGCAGTAGAGTTGTAACAATAACTAGAAGGCAAGACGCTGACTTTGTTGAAGCTTAAGATTATTGTCAAATGTTATATATTTTTATTGTAGCATAAAAAATAGTGCACGAGTTAGTTTAACTGCATAAAAATATATTTGAAGTCTTTCAGTGTGTCTTCTTCACCCAATTTACCCCTTCTTAATGTTGACTTATGAACCATAGTCTGTATTAATGCCAGTTCAATACTTCAGCTTAACGTAGCATATTAAGAAATATGTAGCACCTAGAGAATATAATGAATTTGTATTTGTGATTAGGTGTTCAGATTAGACAGACATATGTTGTCATATTTCAAGAAGGATTAAAAATAATATAGAAAGAAATATTTTATTTTCCCTATTATACCTAACTTCTCATGTGCTTTTTTTTTTTTTTTTTTTTTTTTAAATCAATGCAGCATAGCTGGGATGAGCTCCTAAAAACTTCATACTGATGGATTATTTTTAGAGATACACATAAGCTAAACCATTTTCAATTTGCCAGATTTCCCTTTCATGCCATGGCCATTAAAATGTCTGAGAGCAGATATTCCACTGCGTTTTTATGGAGTTACTTAAATCTTGATTTCTGGGTGTGAATTAAACTTCATAATTCTAGTTCAAGTTCTAAATATATAATAGTATATAATAGTTCAAGTTCTAAATAAGGGATGAACATTTTGGATTTTGACTTTAGTCTGGAAGGAAAAGAATATGGTAAGTTTGTGTTTGACATACCATTTTAATTTATATTGGGTATCAGTTTGCTAATGCTTCTAATCGTACGTAGTGTGAAGAGTTACTAAAATGAGTTGAATGAAATCACTTGCGCCTACTGTATCTTCTCATACAATCCAGTTATATGAGATCAATAAACTTTATTCTAGATTGAAACATAGTAAATACCTTTTAAATAAATTAGTTGTTTTATTATACGATGCTTTTCTTCTTTATTACAAATGTAGACGGCTTGGTATAAGAACTACTAAAGGGTTTTTTCTGTTGCTGTTCTCTATGACTGAAGAGCTCTAGAAAGAATCCTGTCTATAGAACTTCAAATGTCTTCATCAAAGGACATCTTTGTATGTCTTAATTTCTTTAACTGACAGTGAAACTGCTTAGTAAACTTCTGTCTCTAAATTATGCAAATATTATTGTCTTTAGAACACATCTACAATTGTTTGTAGCTTCTCCATGAGCATAAAACAAATCAATATCTTTGCATGCAAAAAGGAAATTTCTTCTCTTGTCATGGCTTTTACATAGCTGCATTACATGAAAGTGTTCTCTTAAGATGCCAGAAAATAAACACCAGGTAATGCTCATTTCAGCTCAAGTAATTAGAACGTTATTATGAAAAATTAAAACAGGCACCTGTACTTCATGTTCTACATAACCATATTTCAAAATAAGCCTAACTAAGGTTTTCCCTTAGCATCAGTCTATCTTAAACATGCATAACATAGGTGTTTAGCACTTAAAATGGTGATCTACTCATTTGCTAATGCCTTGAAAACAAGTTACAGATACAATCACATTAATACTGTTTCAGTACATGTACTTGAACTGCACTAGAATAAATTAAACTGAAAATTATTACAAACAAATGTAGTTTATCAGTATATTATATATAGATCTTTGTTGCTGACTGCATTGAGCAAATACGTAGTTATCAGGTAGAACTCCTTCCTTTCATCTGCTAATCAGCATTGCCACTGCCCTCTGCTGATTACTGGTGAAGAAAAGTAGAGCAAGTAATATTTATCAAACAGTAACAGCTATGTTAGAAATCTGACTGTTTTTGAATGCGTACAGGAGCACTGTATCCTCTGGGTATGATCACATGAATTTCTGTCAAGTCACTGTGTTGCTGGCAGCAATATTTTGTGTACAAATAGAGAGGTAGTTGGCTTATGCTTCTGACCTTCTTTAAAGTTTAGATGGACTTGGTTGTTATTGCTTCTCTTCTGTCTGAGATTCTATCAAACTCTCAAATACATAAATATTCATTTATCTGTTTAATATGAATTTGTATTTAAAATTCTCTGAGGTCTACAGCATACACTTGCACATCTTTTACATAGAAAGCATTTGTTTGCTTTGGGAATTTTCTTCAACGTTCAGATTTGCTTGCAGATTGGCTGTAGCCTCACCAAGTTCCTGTCAGTATGTTCGGGAATTCTGTACAGCATGAAAATACAACTTATATGTCAGGGTAAGTGTAAATTCTGTGCAGTAGCACACTGTGGTGAAGCATAGTGTATGTAGGGCACTGCCACTTTTTTTTCTACCTCTGCATCAGAAGTCCAGGTGAGAGCTATAGTCTAAACCAGCACTGAAAACAAAACCCTCCCCACACCATCTAAAATGTTAAAATGACATAGTGGCTGTTGTGTCATCCAGAAACCTGCTAATTAAACTTAGGTAATATACATTACTGAAAAATAACATGATACTTTGCTTTCATCTTGTTGCATAGATAGAAAAGTAAAAAGAGTTTCTTTATATTTAAAGTACCTTATAAGAACGGTGTGCACTATAGTTAAGAACGCTCCTTTCTACAGCCTGTCTGTATAATTAGTCAGTCTAACAAAACACCTTACCATCTGTTTCAAATCTACCTGGGAAATGATTGGTGGGTGCAGTTCAGCTTTCAGAAGGGTGAAAGAAGAATATCTTTACATTTGACATGAAGTAATTGTTTCCAGTCCTCAAAATAGACTTTTCAGGAGGTGGAAAAGAATTTATCTTTCTTTGAGCCTAAACAAAAAGCTGAGATAACACTAAATTTTGTCCCCATAACAAGTTCCATCTTATATGAAAATAATTTACTGTCTAAAATAATTTTAAATAAATTTACTTTAACAATTAGAGATGGAAAAATCTGGGATTTTGTCCTCTGTGTGAGAATGTAACCTGTCTGACAAATATAATGCTAGAAAAGTTTTGGTACAGAGATAAAGCTTGACGTAGTTTTGTGCATTTGCCAGTGTAGATTCCTGGATGGCCAAGACACACTTAGGTAAATCTAAGTATTTATGGAAATCTGTGTAACTTACAAATTAGTAATTATATCAAGGACTTAACATATCTGTATATTAAGTACTATTACTTAAAATTCAAAAAAATGACACTTGAAGTTGAAAATTAACACTACTTTTACTATAGCAATTTCAATAATTAAATGCTACACTATTTCAGAGTTGTGCTAACAATATTTTTTCCTTATGGAGAAGAAAAAAGATAGTGTAGAAACAGATTCTTAAAATTTTATGAACTATGTGTTCCAAGCCCTCTTCAGATTTCTTCATGCAGGCTTAGGAAAACAGTAAACTACTGTTTGAAGTCAGTCTTCTTCCTCAGTATTGTTCAAAACGCTATTGTGAGATTGGGTATGTGTATAAGCAGTGAATATACAGATGTTATAATTAAGAAATATATAAGAAAGGCAAAACAGGTTATCACGATAGAGAAGAATGGATGGAAAGCTTATCCTTGTCCTGGGCTTGCTGTGAAGACTCCAAGAGGAGCAATCTGCAAAAGAGATCCTTCCCCAGTGGTAGTCAGCTCTTAAACGGGGTATTGGGTCTAGGAGAGATGGACCAAGACTCCAGCCCTTCCAGTAGCACAGGTGAATTGCCACCTGCTCCCAGGGCTGACTCGTTGCTCTTAGGTGATCAATCAGAGGTTCAGGCTGTGATTCAGCAGTTCCCATAGGATCAGGTTGACTAAAGGGTAAGCTTTCCCTAATACAGAGATCCACTATATCACGACGCTTATACAATTTCCATTGCGATGCATGTTGATACAATTCAAGATGAGTGACGATCGGTGAACATTCATATTCTTTTACGGGCCAGTGCTCAATGATGTTACTGATGGCATGTGCAGGTCCATCTAACTCGGCTGGGAGGGTAGGATCAAATACCCAGTGCCTGGGCTTGTTAAACTACCAGTTTTGCCTGTTAGAAAGCGTCCTGTTCTGTTTTTCCCCAGTCCCATAGCTGCCCTTTTTGGTGAGTCTATACAGTGGCCTTAGCAGCTGCACTAAGTGAGATATAAAGGAATGCCAGTAAACCAATATACCTAGAAACTCTTGCAGCTGCTTCAGTGTTGTAGGGACTAGCAATGCCTGAACCTCATCTATGACAGTGCTGGGTAGTACTTTGGTCTTTCCTGACTAAACCAGCCCCAGAAATTTTATGGACGTGCTCAGACCTTGCTCCTTTTGAGGATTTATAGTCCGTCTTCTCTGTTGCAAATAGGCAGTTAATGAATCCGCTCCCTGTGCTACCACCTCCAGTGAGTTGGATGTCAACAGGAAATAATCAATATAATGATATAAGTTAACATCATCAGGTTTTTTCCAATTAACTAGGTCACACGCCTCTAGATTATGGCAATATGTTGGCAAATGCACATATCCCTGTGGCAGAATCTGAAAGGTCCACTGCCTGCCTCCCCACGTAAACGTAAATTGATCTTGCGATTCCTCAGCAATTGGGATACTGAAGAATGCATTTGCTAAATCTAGGACACAATGATAGGCTTTTTATCTCCCTACTTAATGTTTCCATTAGGGAGGCAATATTGGGTACAGCCTCACCAGGTGGTCAATCAGAGGTTCAGGCCCTGAATCGGCGGTTCCCATACAGTAAGATTAATTAAGTTTGTGTTCTCTCAACAAATAGGAATAATATGTTCCTTAGTTCAAACAGATGTCTTGTCCTACTTTTCCCACATTCGTGCTAGACTTTTTGCCTGAATTTAAGCTGAATGGAGGGGAGTATGCAGACAATGTTTGGAAGGAAGAAGCAATTGGACATGCAATTCTTACTGCTAAACCTTTCTTTTTCTAAATGGTAGCTATCTGCTGCTAGTCAAGACCACACTGCATTATTTGGATATGTTGTCAAGAGTACCAAATGTACATGCATTCTATGGTAAATGGCAATATATTAACTACACTTGTGTGAATAGCTTTTTTTTGGGGGGGAGGAGGGGGAAGGAGGGTGGTGAAGTTAAAAACAAAACAGAGGTACAAACAACAACAAATTTCTATTTTTATTTTATTTATTTATTTATTTATTGGAAACACAGAATGTTTCTTTTGATCCAAATGAAGTGTGTGAATCAGCAGGTACTTTGTCTTTATTTCTTATTTGGGTAACCCATGCTATTCAGGAAGAGTTCAGATGACTTTCACTTGCTCTCTGAGCAACTAAATTATTCGTCTAAAACTTTTCTCCTAATCCTGATTAGCACTGCACAGTATTAGACTCCTGGAGTCCAAACATACAAAGCTTGATTGCTTTAGTTCACATGTTTGCAATGATATACATTCCCTGATAAAACTGTCTTGTATGTGGCATGGCAACCCTGTTGTTCAGCAAGTAATGTTACCATGAACATGCAAAGTTCCATGTGTATTGCTTTGCTTTCCTACTGGACATGAGGATTTTTGCTAATATAATATAATATAATATAATATAATATAATATAATATAATATAATATAATATAACATAATATAATATAATATATATTATTATATATTATTATTATTATATAAAATAAAATAAATATATAATATATAATATAATATAATATATATAATATAATATAATTATATAATATAAATTCAAAGCTGTTTATGGGACTACACTGTGCTATTTCAGACAGCTGGATAACATTTTCTTTCTCATGTTAACCCTCGTCTGTGCAGCTTGATGAGAGAAGGGTGGAAAACTGTAGCAGTACTGTGATAAATATGAATTTTGATTGTGCTATTACATTGTGAAATCCCTTCTATTTTGTCAAACAGGGCTTGTGAAAGTTTAAACATTCTCTGTTTATAATGTCCAGGTACTGTGCAGAGCATCCTTGACAAGATTATGAATGAAGTTAGTCACAAAATCAAACCAAAACAGATTTGTGATTTGACTGCTTTGATATCCTCATATGTTGTTTGACAGTCCAGGCAAAAATTTAACAGTTTTGTCTTTCATTATCAGATCAATTAGAAAACAATAGGAGTCAACTGCATTCCTGTAGGCTTCTTACATCTGAAGTTTTCCCTCACTAACATTTCAAAATCAGTCAAAAATGGCCTTACTTTGGCATCTGACCTTTGTAAACCCTGATGGTGTATAAAAATAAAAAAATAATAAAAAAAAAAAATAAAAGCAAAATGTGAAAAGAGATACAATCTTCCATTTCAAAATGCTACAGTTTCTGAAAGCAGCAATGATTTAATGACATATAAAGTTCAAGGTTCTGCTAGCTTACTTTCCCCTTCACTTTCCTTCCCTTTTAACTTTGATAATATCTTACATCTGTCCGTATAAGCTGTTAACTTGTCACATTTAAGATATCTGAAAAACACATGGAATAAATCTGCTGTCCAGAGTGGAAAGATTATGCCTTCACAGAGAGTTTCATAATGTTGGTTGGGAATTTGAATCTTTTGGGTTATGGCTTAAGCCTTTTAAATTCTGCATAAGTTCACTCAGAAGACGGTTTCTTCTGAAACACACTGAGCTACTCTTACCACATGAGGCTACATGGCCCTTTATTGCAGAATCTGTATAGTCTGCTAGATTTGGTCACACCAACGCAGTTTAACTTCTGTGGTTCTTCAAAACCCTGGGTTACTTAAACAAAGGGACAAAATAATGCTTAAGCAGCTGACTGGAAAAGGAAAAAAGTGATTTTTGGTGTATTTATGGAGATGTGGTAAAACCTGTAAATAAATATTTCATAAAAGAACAAAATGGACAAAGAATATGACCGAGAAAATAGTTAATATTTAATGCTGTTGTAAGGATCAAATGTTTTGGCTGAAGTCATACCTCTATTTAAACAGTAGTGCACAATCGTATCAAGGGGAGGAAACAGTTTCATCTTGTTTGTATGTTTTGTCAAATTCCTGTTATGAAGAATTGCATACAGCTACTATAATTTTTTTTTTTTTTTTTCACTTTGAAATTCATTCACAGAATCTTACACCATTCCTACAGTAATGGTAAATGATGTAGGAAATATTACATTTTTGTTCACTGATAGTACTAAGAATTCAGAGAATAAAGTTATAGTCACCTCAGAGGCATATTTATCTTTTTTGCGGTAATATTTGATACTAAGAAAAGCTGTCAGAAGTTTACTTGGATCAAAAGAGTTAGAGTATGAGGATGGGATTCTAAAGGCAAATAAGCAATTCTATGGAAAAGAGAAGTGCTTTTTCTTTCCTTACTGTCACTGTAGAACACAATTTTTATACCACATCTCAGAAGTAGGTCACCTTTTCTAAGGAAGGATGAGATTGCCCTGGAGACGGTGCAATGCAAGGTTAATGCAATGATTCAGGTCTTAAAAACATTCCTTAGAAATAAAGTTTGTGCCTATTCTATGTGATGTAGGGTTTAGGCTGTATGGTATCAAGTAATTATAGTTATGATTACAAGGGAAACAGAAAATTCAAATGACATGAAGATCTTAATATTTATTTTCTGTTTAAATCAGTGAGGCATGTGATTTACTTGTTTATTTCTTTTGTTTGAGACCTTTAAAATCTTTTCATCTGAAGTCTAGATAGCTGTAGGCTCAAATAAACCTATTGGCATAGACTTGCTTTTCTTCATGAGATTTTGTGTACAAGTATTCTGACTTTATAAGCAGTATGTTTAAAATCACAGATTTGGATACGCAGCCACTTTTAAATAATAACTTTTAAATAAGTTCTCTCTTTTAAAGGTGAGTGAATGCACCCACACAAGCATGTACAAATACTGATAACTTCATTCAAAATTTGAGATACAGTTTACTGACTTGTTTTACTTGGGTTTGCTTTCATCTTCTATGACTTACTATGACTTGTGTTTGGTGCTAATAACATTGAGATCTTTAACCTACTGGTCTGGTATTCTTTTTTTGTCTCTTTTGACCTTCACATTGAAAGCCATTAGCACAGAGAACTGATAGGCTTTTGGAGAACAGAAGTTAAAAATTCTTCCCTCTGATTTCCTGATAACTACTTCTTTTTACTATATCTAAATCAAAGATAAGAAAAAGATGCAAAAGAAAGTATGCATGAGTCCAGTACATAACTTATGGCCCAGCAACATACTTGTTGCCATTGTCTTTCTTTGGAGACATCAGTTTTGTTTTATAGGGAAAAGTACTTCTGTGTTTAATGTACAGTTGGAAGCAGAGACCTTTGAGTTCTGTTCTTTCCCTCCATGTTGTGCAGGCTCTCAGCGCAATTTGTAAGAGTCATAATAATTTTCATGTTTTAATGATACTCAGAATGGAATATTTTCTGTGGCAACTGTCTACATTGTTTTTTGAGTTCAAGACTTATGATGTTTTTTATATGGAAAATATCTAATTTTACGAATGTAAACATTTTAAAATGGAAATAAAATTTGGGAATTTTCCTGATTCAGAGAGAGAACTTCTAGTGGGCAGATATTCTGCAAAAATGTATGTTGATTTTGTATCTTCTCAGGAGGTAGACAGAAGTAGGTAGTTCTGGAAAATAATTTTTTATTTACTTTTTACAAGAATGTGATAAACTCTGTGGACTCTCCACCTTGATGGGTTTTTAACCCCACAGGTCTGAACTGTCTTAAAAAAAAAAAAAAAAAAAAAAAGCTTTGTGAAAGTCTTAGCTGATGGCTGCATTTTTCTCTTGTAAACAGAAGAATATGCCAGAAGTATTAAACAAAGCCATAACTAAGCAATAACGTGCAAATTTTTACTATTTTCACTTCAGTTTCATGTGTGAGTAAGACACAGCATCTGAAAAGAAAGTATAATTATTTTTATATATCTTCTTGTTCTATACTTTGTCTTTATTTTTTTCTCTCATTTCATTTTAAAGTATGTTGTTTCTGTTATTCAATAATAGCTGATGCTGTACTCCGATAAACTTTGTCTCATTAAGTGTTAGTGTCTGGTACAGCCCCAGTAGCCCTCAACAAGACTCATTGGAGGCACTGAGCAGATCGAAAAGCAATTAGCATTCTGGCTTGTGATAATTACCCGCAGTATGGGAGGTTTATCCAAGATGTAGTTTCCACTGTGTCTAATAATAGGATTCTTTAAACACTGATATATTTTCACGGACACACCAGTGCTCTCATTTCAACTCTGTCACTTATCTCAGATAGGGGGAATAAGTGTCCCTCGCACATTCTTTTTTTTCCCTTCATAAAGTACACTGCTGTTCTGATAACTCATAGTGTCACCTAAAAGTCACCTTGAATCATGTTTTAATCAGCTGGAACAAGGCAACATCTCATTTATTTCTGCAGTTTCATTGCTCTGCAATGCACTGATTGCTGAGACACAGAAATCCAAATTGAGCTCTGATTAAAGTGGAATGAGGATGCAGATGCTGCTGTTGGTTCAGCGGGACACTCTGCTCTGTGCTAGGAAAGGTCAATGTGATTCAAGTTCCAATTAAAACAAAGATTTGTTATCATTCTGGAATATGTTGCTTTATAACAAATTTATACTCTGACTGGTTAAATAGTTTCAATATTTTTTCTTTGATCTACTAATTTTTATTAGCATAAGAGCTCATTTAATATCAGTATTCCTCACATACTGCAGCAGGGTGTATTCCTGTTCCCATACATAGTAATATTTCAGAGATTCTAAAATCACCTTCCAAATGAAACCAGAGATGTGAGGTGCTTATGAATTTTGATCCATTGGTAGTTTCGGAGAAGTAAGTTTTTGGTTCAAACTTGCTTTCATTTTGAACTAAGTCTAAAACAATGCATAAATAAATGGCTGGTTGTCTGGATGCACTCAAGATGAGACATCTGTGCTGTCTTTAGCTCCCAGCTAAATACAGCTAAAGAATAAATGATTACAATAATAAGATGTACCACACAGAAATAGACTCTGATGGCTGAGTGGCAGCACATAGAAATTGTTCATCATTTTTGCACTTCAGACATCTGTTGCAAGACTGTCTTGGTAGGTAATACTTTATAGCAGACTCCTGTTTAACATTCCCATATCCACATGTTATAAAAGAAAAAACATGCTGCTGTTCTTAGCTGCAGAAATCATGTTTTGAGTTCTGGTAAAGCAGTTATGTTGTTGAGACAAAAGTGTAATAATGCCAGGTCTCTAAGTCCTGCCATTATACTACCTCTAATCTTCAAACAAGTAGAAACAGAAAAAGACTGAGGAGAGGGTTAAAATGATCTGTAATTCTACTTGGAGACTAAAAATAGGTAACTTGAGCATCCTGGAAGAACATGGTAGTTATTTCTGTTTTTTTTTTTTTAAATTTATATTTCCTGAGAGTGTTGAGAATACTGACAGAGTAGTGCTGGGGCTTTTCCTGTTTAGAACTGTACAACTTCTCAAAACTGACATGAAATACAGTGCAGTCTCATTGTACTGCCTCACCATTACACTGGAGAAGGCAATCAAAAAGGGAAGAAAAATAAACCTAGAACTACTTTATGACAGTGAGAGTCTGAAGATATAAAATGTGAGAATGCATCTCCATTTGTGAACAAAAACTATGCAAAAATACCAAGCAGGAAATCGGTGGAAGAAAACAAACAAACAAACAAACAAAAACAAACAAACAAAAAAAAACAAAAAAAAAACAGAAAAACCTCAATGAAAGTTCTCATGAGAATGGATTTCTTAACATTATTCCATATTAATAATGTAACAGTGCACCAATTACATGCATGATTTCTGTGCCCCTGTACAGGGCACAAAGATCTGCGGCATGTTTCCATGAGGTGTGTGCTTGGGTCAAGTGAAGCATCATAGTTCTGTGCCAACTTGTGAGTGTTCCTACACAGAACTGTCTGTGCTTTTGCCTTAGAGATTTGGGCAGACTGCTGAAGAGTGAATCTAACCCCATACTAACTTAACTTACTGGAAGGACTCATCACAAAGACTTCTACGGGTTTTCTTTGTTTTGTGTGTACTTTTTTTCTTCCGCTCTTTCAGGTCATTCAGTGTTTTCTTCCATAGATGTTGGAAGTTCAACTGTTCAGCCTTCTTGTGTGACTTTGGTATTTTGAATTTCACAGCCTGAGTGCAGTGAGACTGACTTTTGTTTGCCTATGTTTTCAGCCCTTGACAGAGACTTCTATGCAGTGAAACTACTTACGCTGTGTTATAGAATTAGGCCGATCTATCAGACAATTATTGGATGGTCTGTGCTTTCCTGTCACTTCAGTCATTGGCACAAACTGCAGATCTGAAATAACAAAAATGGGTTCTGATCTGGGAAGACAGATTAGGAGTGAATGGAGGTATGCAGAGGATAATTAGTAATTTAATTCTCATTCTGGCCCTGAAAACTTGTCTTATCTCTTAACACTTTTTGATATCATAAACCTGTAAATGTGCTTTTTGAATATTTAAGGATGGTAACTTATTTCATTTTTCTAGATGTTTGCACAAGTTAAAATACATAGTTCAAATTGACAGATGTTAATAAGGGGTAAGTCCATGTATTTTTAAAGGTACTGTTTTCCTATGCTTTACTATCACTTTCTCAGCTCTGTTTCCTAATATTAGTGAAAAACACCACACAGACATGAGTATGAAAGATTATCTCTGTATTTGAATATCCTTAACAATAAAGGAAATACAACAAAAGCGTATGATCCAAAATTTGGCTAGGATAATATCTGATAGTTCAATGATATATAGGAACTTTAAGTTTCAGGCAGACTTTCTATTTTTTTTTGATTCAGGACTTGCAGTTTTTCTTTCAGCTTTTTCTGTGACATTCCACATTGGTGAGGCTTCAATTCTGTTAGTAAATGAAGATGGTTAGAATTCATTTTCTTACTCTGAGAACAAGTGGCATGCTGCTCTTTTTGCGCGTACATTTTCCCCATTGCATTCCTTGGTGTTCTTGTGGGCATCCTCCTATCTTACTGCATGCCATTTTTCCATGTCAACAACCATCACTGACAGATGTCTGCTTCACCTAGCCCCTGTGGCATCTCCTCTTCATCTGATCCAAGTAGCCTAAGTGCTACTACCTTTTGGAAGTACTGGGTGATGGATAGCTGTATCTTAAATGATGCTTAAATCTTCCACAGTCTTTGTTTCTAGATTTAGGATTATTCTGAGGAAGAAGTTCATTGGTGTTAACCAGGGATCTCAAATCATCCTTGGACTAAATTAACTCAAAATTTGCTACCGCTTTTTCCTAGATTCTACTGAGACTATGCTTGGTGCCAGTGAGTTACTTTGAGTAATGGCAGGTTTGAGGAGTTTGATTCTAAATTTCTTCTTCAAGAAAATTAAAATGCTGTCCTCAGAATTTCACTCCCTTCCCTTAAATAATGGGTTATCTCCTCCAGACAGCCTACTGACTGCAGTTCCTGGCCCATGAAGT
The DNA here is from genome assembly GCF_987193195.1 of Phasianus colchicus. Classification (NCBI taxonomy): domain Eukaryota; kingdom Metazoa; phylum Chordata; class Aves; order Galliformes; family Phasianidae; genus Phasianus; species Phasianus colchicus. Next base: position 20,842,449 of record NC_143438.1, on the reverse strand, counting down.
TTCCCAGTAAGTGTCCAGGATCATGCCATTTTGGTGATCTCCCATATCATTCCAGTGAACAGGCCAGTGGATAAGCTACTTGGTGGGCCAAGTTCTGTACAAGTTAGTTTGCTAGAATGGTCTGGTTTGATAAGGACCTCCAAGATCATCTAGTTTCAAACTCCATGCCCTTGGCAGGTTTGCCAGTTACTAGACCACACTGCCCAGAGCCACATCAAGCCTGGCCTTGAATGCCTCCAGGTATGGGGCAATATCTGGCAACCTGTTCCAGTGCTTCACCACCCTCTGAGTGAGAAGCTTTCTCCTAACTTCTAACCTAAATCTCCCATTTTAGTTTAAAACCATTTCCCCTTGTCCTGTTGCTATCAACCAATGTAACTGTTGTTCCCCCTCCTGTTTATATTCTCCTTTCAAGTACTGGAAGGCTACAATGAGGTCTTTCCCAGAGCCTTCTCGCCTCCAAGCTAAACAAGCCCAATTCCCTCAACCTTTCTCCATAGGAGAGATGCTCTAGCCCTCTGATCATCTTAGTGGCCCTCCTCTGAATCTCTTCCAAGAGCTTTGTGTCTTTCTTGTACTGGGGTCCCCAGGCCTGGATGCAGTACTACAGATGGGGCCTCACAAGAGCTATGTAGAGGGGAACCATCACCTCCCTCTCCCTGCTGGCTACCACTTCTTTAATGCATCCCAGGATATAGTTGGCTTTCTGAGCTGCAAGTGCACACTGCTGGCTCATGTCCAGCTTCTTGTAATATTTCCCTTTATCCAATTACCAGGGACTTTACTGGTCAACTATGATTTTTCAAATATGACGGAGAGCATCTTGGCAACCACATTAGCCATCTCTCTAAGAACCCTGGAATGCATATCATCCGGCCCCATGGACTTATATGCATTCAGTTTCATGAGGAGGTCTTGAACTTGTTCCACTGTAACAGCAGGACAGAATCTACTTTTCTCATTCTCACCTGGAGGTTCAGGGTCCTGGCAGACATGGGGAGCCTGACCACCAGTTAAGACCAAGGCACTTACTGAGCACCTCACCTTTTTATGTCTGAGGAAGCCAGATCTCTGTCCTCATTTATTAGCCTGTCTCCTGCTGCCTATGTACCTGTAGAACCCTTCTTGTTATTCTTTACATCCCTTGCCAAGTTCAGCTCTATCTGTGCCTTGGCTTTCTTGATCTTTTCTCTACACATGTGGACAACATCCCTACCTTCTTCCTAGGCTACACAACCCTTCTTCCACTTTCTGTACATTTCTTTCTTTTCCCTCGGTTTAAACTGAAGGTCCCTGCTCAACCATGCTGGTTGCTAGCTTCCTCTGCTTGATTTCTTGGGGATGGAGAGTTCTCATGCTCTCAGAGGGGTGTCCTTAAAGAGCTGCCAGATCTGTTCTGTTCCTATGCCCTTAAGGACGCTTTCCCAAGAGATCCCATCCAGCAGCTCCTTGAGCAGCTGGAATTTTGCTCTCCTGAAGTTCTGACCTTGATTTCTGCCAGTCCTGCATTTCTCAAGATCATAACTCATAATTTTCCAAGCACATCACTGTTTCCAACTGCTCTTGCTTATTTACTATGCTGCATGCATTAGTGTAAAGGCACTTCTGCTGGACTTTCTGGTGCACCGTCTTTTTAAAGGGGCCCTCCCTCAAACCTTCAGAAAGAAATCTGAAGTTTTCCCCCACTGCTTCCTGAAGGGATATGACAAGGTTTTGGAAGGGAGGTCAGCGGCATTATCTCCTCTGAGGAGTTCCCAGAAGATCCTACGGGACAGTTTTCCCCATAGTCTCCTGGCATGACAGTGACCCCAAGCCTTTCTCTGTCCCTCTGCACACAACTTTCTTCCTCCATTGGATTGAATATAAAATCTGGACTATTTGTTCTATTCTGGTGAGCTTCATTGCATCCCCTTCTCCCTTGCAATCTAGTTTAAAGCTCTCTCAATGAGCTCTGCTAGCTCTTGGGCTATGATCCATTTCCCTCTTAGAGACAAGTGACACCCATTTGCAGCCATTAGACCACCTTGTCAGAAAGAGGCTGCACTCGAGTCTAGATTAATGTACCTGCTATCTTATAGCTTATAGATTTCTCACTGGATTGTAGGTGGGGATCATTTCAGTCCATATCCTCAGAAGTGATTTTATGCCATGTCTCATGAATTAAGTATCTTACACATGTTTTATTATAGGCCTTAATCTCATCACTTCTTTTTTGAACTGTTGCTTGAAATGTGCATGAGAAAAGTGAAGAGTGTCAAGGGAAACTAAGCTCTAAGATCTGTATTCTTGTTCATTCTTCCACCTGGCTGTTAGCCGCGATGCATTTTGGTTCATGTGAGCTGTGCTATACGGAAGCTGGATATGCATTAGATACATGTTTTCATCGGTATGAATTTAGTTTATTTGTGGACAGTCTGTTCAGCCACCATGAAGAGCTCCAACATGCTGAGGATGGCTAGGCTTTCCTGCAGTGAAGAAGATTGTTCATGACACCTCAGAGCATAGTCTTGTATGGAAACACATACTGAACACTTGTCTCCTTTCGAAGTCTTCAGCTTTTGCTCTTACAAAAGAATCAGGCCCAGGTTCTGCATGTAAGAGTGGACTTTATAAATGCATTCTAAACTTTTCACATGTTCTGAGTTTTGAATGCATAGAAAGCTTTAAAGGATAAAAAGAAATGGGAGTCATTGTGAATAACTCAATAAATATGTGCAGTATACAATAGCTATAAAATATGTACATTTAGAAAACAACATAACTGCTTTGTACTTTCTTCTAGAAAATAATTGTTCGGTAATATATCTAACTAGTTCCTGACATTTAAGAAAAATTAATCTGAAAATGCAACATAGCTCAGAGCAGGAAAATTGAAGTAGTTTCTTCTGTAAAGCTGGAGAGAATTTAGGATTGCTAAATAAATAAATTAAGCAGAGAAAAGCTTATTTGGTGTGCAGAGTTACTAAGTTTATATTGACAGGTTTTGTTACATCTTTAATATTCTGGTGCAGCATAAAAGGATAAGGGATACTTAAATGAATGAGCAGTAGTTTAAAAAAGGATATTTACCTCCTGTAGTGTATGGTAGTGTATAAATCAGCTTATGAATGACTAAGTGATTATTCAAGAGACATTTGAGTTTAATAGGGTGGGTAGACTTGAAATATGTCTAACATCACAGTTGTGCAAATTAAATAAGGGCTAATAAAGGTTCATGCTTCATATCACAAGATGATCACTTGGTAGGGCAAGAAAGATCTTTCCCTTGAGGAGCCTTGTACACATTAGCTATTTGGATTACTGGGAAGAGTTTAATCTCCAATTATTCAAGTAGAAAAAAAAATGAATCTTCTCCTCATTATGCTGTTCATGAAGACTGAATACATTGAATTGTCTAACAGTTCAAGGAAATATGTAATTTAAGAACTTACTGGATCTAAGAGAACAAGTACATGTGCAGGACATGTATTCTGTACTTCTACCTCTAGCCTAAAAATGGTGTTAACGGACCTTGTACGTCTTATGAGACAACCGTTTATTGTTTTTGATTTATGGTGCAGAGGATCTGGGCTATGAAATATAAAACTTCTCTAGAATTAGAAGTGTGCAAAAATTCCCATTTCCCAATTGAATGTGGTACAGAAATTTCATATGTTCTTTAATCAGAGAAATAAGTTATTTGAACCTATTCAGTAGAGACATTACTATTTACTAATTTACTAATTATTAATTACTATATTAACAAGTTGTTGCTCTGTTTTTGTAAGTATATTAGATGGCCAACATTTTTTGCTTTTTTTGACAATGATAATGTTTCCTGAGCAATAAAATGAAATTTATGAAATGCATAAACTAAGGATTAATCTGTAAGAAGTTCAGCTAAATAAGCACTTCTTGTGAAATGAGGGAAAAAAAATAATTCTAAGAGTAATGTTGACCCAGCCATCCCAAGGAAGTCTTCATTTGGCTCTTCATTTCAGAGATTTATTAAATATCTGGCAAATTGATTCCATTTTTTGATAGATACAGCTGATAGCAACTTAGTGCAGAATGCCAGTGCTGATCTTTTAAAAGAAAACGTTAAGTAGAAATGTGCTTGTAAGTAAAAATGAATCCTTGCAATAATAATATATTTCTTTATAGCGTAATGCAAAACAAAGTTCTGTTGTGTTGTTTTACTACTTTTTTAAACTATTTACAATGTCATTTGAGATGGAAAATTACACAATGTGCAAGTTCTTCAACTAAAAGTCTTTGAGTTCTTTGAATTGGAAAGAGAGGTCTTAAAAAACCTCAATCTTCTCTTACTAGTAATATTTACTATAGTTCTTCAGATCTATTTCCACAAATTCTAATTATTTGTATATAATACTGATGTATTTTAAGTCATTAAGAAGCATAAACTGATGGAAGAGATTTGCATCTAGAAAAAAGCAAATAGATTTTTCTTAAAGGCAGACTTCACACACAATAGTTATTAAAATAATGCCATATGTAAAAGATGGGTTGTTTTCTTCTCTTAATTTGGGTTTTAACTATTATGTGGCTAAAGAGCTCCATCTTAACATCACTGTTTATAAATGGTAAACATCATGTTCCACTGATGGCTAGCTTGCCTCTTGAGTTTCTGGTAACACAAATCTATTTTAAAATGTCGTTATCAGCTGGAAACTGATAAAGTATAATTTTATAGTTCTAGCTAACAGCATATTAAGCTCCCAGTAGAAAAAAAATCCATCTGCTTATTCTAGGCTTGAGATGTGTATTTATGTATACACATAGTTACATGTGTATGTATGTGTATTTTTTCTTTCTTTCTTCTTTTTTTTTTTTTTTTTTCCCCCTTAGGAAGGATACCTTCTTTCACAGTGCTTAGGATTTTTGTGTATGTTTCCCTCAAAAATTTACATTGTTCATCCTTACCTGTTTTAGATATGCAGAACATCTATTTTTAATTTATAAAGCCATAATTGTTGAGATACTGTAAAATGTTTTTACTGAAAATATGAACCAAACTACAATTTTTCAGATCTTATACACGCATGTCAATGTACACTTGAATTAAAGCATACGTTAGTTGTGCGCCTAATACAGGTATTAGCCTGATTACTAGTCACTCTGACTCACAAATGCTGTACTGCTTTATGACAAGGACATATCACTGAAAACACATTATTTACTCACAGATGATTAAAAAAACCTTGTGTAACACTGGAGTAAAAGTATCCTTTTTTTTTTTTTTTTTTTTTTTTTTGGTCTAGTGATGGCATGCACAAATCTTTTAATTTAAACTGAAACTTCTTTCTTCATTGTCAGCATTTTCAATGCTGAAGTAAAAATTTAGTATGTATACAAACATGAACCTACATATACAAACGTATACAAAGCAAAACAATCCAGTGCTCCATAAATTGAATACATACATTCCCACAGAAAGTATCAGAAAGAATTGAGTCTAAAACTCATAGAAAAGGCAATTTAAAGCAGTGAAAATAGAAACCCTAATTTCAGGGAATATAATTAATCAGTGTTTGAACTACTGATCTGTTTTACAACAGTAGATAATTTAATTTTACATTATTTTATTGTGGCCAACTCGAAATATATGATTAAGAGGAATATGTTAAAGAACACTCTAACAATAATTAGCCCATTGATTCTGAATCATTTACCTAACAGTTGCCAACTTTCAGTACATATTTTTTTTGACAGAGCAAGATATGAATTTTTATGTTAGTTCCTATTAGCCATCTCTTCATATTTTCTTCTGTGTGAGTTGCAGTCAAAGAATTTTCCTGGTTTCAGTTTGGAAAGAGACACTGTAAAAGGGCAGCTGGTCTGGAGACTTACTGATTACTTAGGTTATTTGTCTTCCGGACTGAACGCCACTGAGACCAGAAATCAATACAGACAAAGCCATGTGAAAAGATTTTAGTGGAGTCTATATAGTTCCAGAGGGAACCTCTAGTCCTTTCCTCAGTGATGTATAAAGACTCTTGGTGTAAATAGTTTTAAAGAAGCTTTTTTTTAATTGCTTCCCCTGCCTAAGAAAAACAGAAGACTGCAATGTCAGTATGCTTAGTTTGACATCCTTCTGATTGTTGTTTTTCCACTTTCTGATAACTAGGAACAACCAAAACAGCAGATAGTTGGTATCAGTGGCAGGAACTGAGCAGTGAGTGGGATCAACTTGCAATGGCAGTATTTTAAGTGATAGAGAATACAAGGTTCTACAAAGAGTAAAGCATCCTTTTTTTCTTCCAAGAAACTACAAATTCAAATGATGGAAAACTATGTTAGAGTAAAAAGTGAAATAAGAACCCAACCAATTGTTCCATTTCAATTTGTAGGAGGTAATCTCTGAAACATTTTTATATCTATGGTGTACTAATTATTTATCTACTTTCTCAGACATTTCTTTTTAAGTTAATAGACATTGATGTTTATATATGGAAGTAAAAGGAAATTCTGCTTGTGGCTTTGATCCCAGTTCCAGATGTTCACAAGATTTTTTCCATTTTTACTCTAGTAAATTTCAACAGCAACTGTTCAATATTTTACTTCACATAAAAGCAGTATTAAAAATGGTTCTTGCGTTAATATGTATGCAAATCATCTTTTCTTTTCCCTACACAGACTGTTTTTACTGATACTTTCAACTTGGCTGAAAGGAAGGAAAATATTTGGCTGTAAACAGATGGTGTTAGCTGAGTGAGAAGTACTTTCAAAGACACTGTAATGTCAGCAAAATGAATACAATATGTTTTAGTACATTTATATTATAAGAAGGAAATTGGATCAAAATGTTAGGTAAAATATTTTTGGGGTTACATTATACTGAAAAAGCTGAAGTTTATGGCCATCTTATTTATGCCAATAAAGTATTGATTCTTTGCTTTTGTGGGTGTGCATACATAATTACTTAAATTAAGGCAATGACTAAAGGCCTGAACTAATTAGGGAAACCATTTCATTTTGTATCTAATCAGACTTAGAGAGATCTTCTATCCTAATAGTTTACAGCTTTAAGATGACTAAGAATCTCCTAGACAACAGAGGAAACAAGGTAAAAAAGAAGAACACGCTTTAAGGTATTTATAGAGAAACTGAGTTTACAGAATAACATTCTATTTCAGGTGTGAGTAGCATGTAAGCATCATATATTCCAGGAGCATCTTTATTATAATAATTCCTTGTGACAGCTTCATTAAGTCCTTACAAACAAGAAGAGATTTACTGTAGGCTTGCCATGGCAGACTTTTCCTACATAGACTTGCATCAACTTTGGATGTACAATTAGAAATGTCAGAGCTCAAATCTCATCTTAGACAGCATTACATATATCGACACTAGAGGACAGAATACACTCCTATGACTGAACTCTTCAGAGAAAGTAGGTCTAACAGCTGTTATATACAAATAATCAAAATAGGAAAAATGAAATAAAAAATTAATTTTAAATGCAAATAAATGTCTGAAGAAAAAAAAAAGTTTTTGTATTTTGCTTTTTTTCCTCTGCAATAATCAAAAGAATTCAGAAATCTTAGGTTGTCTTATTTTTTTATTTTTTAATTTTTTTTATTTAATTTTATGTTTTCTTTGGATTCCAGGTAAAGGTCCAAATTGGAGAAAGCAAAACAGAAGGTAAGAAATCATCATATTTATCACTTAATGCAACTACCAATTTTTTTCCCAGCTACAGCCCAGATAGATGATTCAGATTATGTTAGAATTAGCTTTTCAATTATGCAGTGTTGTCTTAATATTATAGACAGCTATGAAATGGTGCAATTTTTCTGTGATTGGCAATTACTCTGCAATGTTGTCTAGACAGAAAGTAGAATTTTGATATAAATTACTTCAGTGTGAGAGTTTGTCTTAAGTATTTTTATCCCAGAGGAAAATGAAAGAGCACATATGTCTTCACAGAAAAACTCTAATAATAATCTCATAGTGAATTACACCAAGAATTTTCACCCTTGAATAATTAGTATTGGGTAGACTGAAAGTATAAGACAAAAGTCAAAGGATGCTCAAGTCTAAATATGAGAAGTGGACTTTAATTTGGTCTGTGGAAAAAATGTGAAACATTCATAACAGATCATTAAATACTGGAAATTTTGTCTTTAGTAATTGAAATATGTTTGAAGAAGGCTAGTAATACTGCTACCTTAAGTTACCTTTAGGCAAACGACAGAGAAAATAAAAAGTTAGTTGTGTTAAGTAAGTGCCAACCCATGTGCTCAGAAAATTTGACTAATTTCTATCAAATCACTGTAGAAATAAGTAAAGTTACAGGAAAGACACAAAACTGTGTGATGTTAAAGACAAATATAGCCTAAAATAAATGATGTCTGAATGCATTTTAACCCAGTAAGATCTACCCTGTTATTATCCAATAGGACTTGTCTAGCTAGTGACAATTAAAGCTCACTAGAAAAGTGTAAAATCACCACAAGGTTGAAGTTAAAGATAAGCAGGTAGCTTATCTATACTGAATTTTTCTCAGAGTTGTTTCAGAGATCAAAAGTCTAGGAACAAAACAGCTTAGGCTATGCCCGTGTGTACAATTAACAAATGTACAGTTTAAAGAGTGGTGTGGTTAGGATAGTATTTTACAGTTTTATAGTCAGAAAGATTATCATGGTGGAAAGAGACAAAAATGAAATACCTACGTCCTAAGCTTACCATAGAAAACCCCAAATGAGCGCCAGTCTGAGTCTGGTCACAGAATCATGAAATGATTTGGGTTGAAACAGTTCTTTATGATCATCTTGTTTCAACTAGCCTGCTATAAATAAGGATACCACCCACTAACCCAGGTTGCTCAAAGCCCCACCAGCCTGGCCTTGAATGCCTCCAGGGAGGGGTAAATCTACAACCTCTCTGTACAGTCTCACTTCAGTAGTAGAAGCACTATCAAGTGAGGGGAACACATATGAAGGTGATTAGCAGTATATTATAGCATGGGTATTCTGTGACTAAATCAAGATTGACTAACCTGTTTGTGATAAAGTCATTGCTTGTTGCTGTGCTTGTGGCTGTTAGGAGGATGGTGGCTACTGTCTGCTGTGATAGAAAAATAGAGAAAAATGTTGACCCTGTTTAACAGAGCATCTTTGCATTCTGGGTAGGACTTTACTGTGTGAATGAATGGACTAGTAATATGATGCTGGCTGGGTTGTTAAGCTGGAAGGAAATAAGTGAACAGTCTACTACCCTACTTGAAGTAACAAGTGATGTTAGGGTCAAGAACCTCAATGAACTTTTTAGGTAGCAGGAATTCTGAATTGAGTTTTAAGATGATTTCTGGTTAAAAGTCTTCTATTAGCAAAGAAAAATAAGGATAATTAGCATTTTTCTTTGTTCTTTTTTTTTGTGTGTGTATATGAGTATGCATAAAATAGTACATTGTTATGTACTACTACTCACTGACACTGCAAAATTGGTGGGGTTTTTTTTGTATTCAGTTCTCTTTGTCATGATAGTCATTCACATCTTCTATTTTTAAAGGAACTATAGTGGGATACTTATCCTGTTTTTAAAATTGATTTGATGCATTTTCTTACTGTAAGTAAGACACAAAGTAAAACTCTGTGTGTCTATTAACTGTATTAATTAATGTTTCTTGCTACTCTAAGTGTGTTGATCAACATTTGGATAATTTGAATCTGTTACCAGAGAAATACTGGATGGTACAAAGCTCTCTGAATAAGTGTCCAATGTCCTAGTAATACTTGCATAGTGCAGTGCAGCAGAATAAGTGTTGGATTAAGTTCCAGGAACAGAGCAAACGTACCAGCATGGCTAAATATTCCAGATGATTAGTTTGGACTTTCAGTATTGTTCTGAAGTAGCTGCATACATCTGATTTTAAAGCTAGTGGAGTCATTACCATTGTGTTAACACAATCAGTTTTCCATTGTTTGGATGGGATGAGTGAAGTAAAGCTGCTAATCCTGTATGGAATTCTACAGTGATACGATTTACGTTGGAACATTGCAAAAATCTGTTTGCAGATCTGTTAGTTGCTTTCTATCATACTTGTCAAAATAACCATATAATTATCTTCACACATAAAACTTCTATACAATTAAAATCAATGTTAATGGCTATTATGGGAGATCTAAAGCTGTCAAGCATCAAGCTGGGTGAATTATTTTACATGACAGTTTTAATACCACTGTTCATAGAAATGCTTGAAGAAGTGAGACCATTTGCAAAAGTATCAATGATACGTTATTGCTCTTCTAACCAAGAAGTAAAAGAAGTAGCTATTTCTTACAAAGTGTTCCATTTATGCTTGCAGTCTATGAAAAACCTATCCCACTTGTAGGGTGGGACTTGCCATGGATTTGCTGAGTGTTTATCCCAGTTGTGTGTTCTGTGTTCTTAAGAAGCAGCTCTGGGGTAGGGTAAATTTGTGCTGTAAAGTACAGGGATTAAGAGCCTGTGACAAATTTGTTTCCTGATTATGTGCTCTTGATGTCATACCAGGTTCTGAGTGTATCCTGCCAAGCTGCTTGAACCTTTTCTATAGGAAGAACAGGTCCTATGTAACACTGAATAGCTTATTGCATCACTGCATTATGGTTTGACACATGAAATAAGCATGAGTGTCTGTGCATCACAAAGCAGGTGGATGGAGGCAGTCCCATGATAAAGAAAAGAAAAAAAATCCCAAGCAAAAATTTCCTACTTCTGATTCTGGAGAATATTCAAGGTTCACAGGCTAGGTTGTGAAGACTGCTCCAACAGTTATGCCTTCTACTTATTATGTTGGCATTTATTATGTTATTATGATGTTAGGATTGGATGTTGGTGGTATAGCAATAGAGGTTAAACCTTCTCACCAGTATTCCGTGACATTTTGTTGCTGTGCAACAGATGGCAGTAGAGGAGCAGCCTGACAGAAAAGGCATCTGTCATATAAATGTATATGAAGCAAAGGTGTCTCATCGAGCTCCTTTAAGCAAAAAATGGTGCACACTGACATTCATGGACACTTGTTAAATGTGTCCACCAAGCAATGGTGGATGGGTGGTTTGTTTCAGCAGTGGTAAAAAGTCACCTTCACCAGTGCAGATTTTGATGAGCAAAGCATGTAGATTCTTTTTGATTGCTGGTAAAAATGCATAGCTAGTGGTGGTGATTTTGCTGGAAAAATAGTGTTTTGTAGCTGACAATTTGCTCTATCAAGAAGTGTTGTTGTGCTCTTTGTATCAGTTGTAGTTTCCACAGAAATAAAGAGGAGGCATTACTTTAGGAGCAGCCTATGTATATCCTTGATGGATGGCTCTTAAAATTAGCAAGAGTACAAATTTAAAATCCAAAACACTTAGCTTTAATTACAGATATGACACATCTAATCAAATTTGATAAATAAGCATTAATTTTCCTTGTTTACTGCATATAAATTGTAAATTATAAAGAATAATTTGTTTTGGCTTACTGGGATTTTTATGCTTCATTCTACCATATTTGAGTTATGTTCCAGTTCAGTTGAGAAACATGAGGAACACATGCACAAGCTAATAACAAAAAAAAAAAAAACATTAGTACAGAAACAGGGTTGATTAATATTAGTATAACCAAAAAAAAAAAGGCAATTCAAGGAAACAAAAATCATGCGCTTCAAATACTCTGTTGTATTTCTACCAGATCCAGAATATTAATAAAATCACTTCTCTCTGTTTCCCACACAAGTGTCAATGCCAGAGGTCTTTACTCAGCCTTGCACTATTATGTAAGCAACAAAAAGGACTGAAAAAGAGGTCTCTGTACTTAAGATGTATCAAATACCTTTAAATCTGCACAGGCCAGAATTGTAACTGTTTAAGGTTTCATTTCAATTGATGGTTTTTAAACATTTATTTCTCTTAGACAAAAGGAGAGGAAAGCATGGATGTGAATGTTGTGCCTCTTTAAATTTTAAGTTCTTTTATAGCTGGAAGTCAGTCTGGAGCAGGGTATGTAGTTATTTGAGTGAAGAAACCAGTTTTCAACCTTTGATTAGATTCAATTGGAATGAAGAATGTCTATGACCTTGTTATCTCTGTCTCTGATGGCTTTCTAAAATGGTTCCTGTCAGGTTTGGTTGTGTTAGTGCATATTCTGCGTACAGAAGGCTTTGCAACTGACTTCCTTGTGTGTGATCTGTCTGGTTAAATGTAATGTGTCTGTGGATACAAGGTGCAAAGAACAAACTCTCATTTGAGTCTATAGATGTTCCCCAATAGCACTAGATGATCCCCTGATCTCCCACTAGATGCCTGCTTTACTGCCATGAGAGTTCTCAGGGCTGAGCTGATGGATTACAGAGAGAAAGAAAGCCTTGGGTCTTGGTTTCTGGCACCAAGATCTGTACTTCCTTCAGTGTAGCTCTCTGGAACTCCCTGTAGTGGGAAAAATGATGCTGAAAGGGAGTGGTTTGGTGACAATGGTAGCACCTCCCTTACTTCCTACCATGTTGGATAGTTTATACCCATGATTCTGATATGGTAATTTTAAAATATATATAGGCACTTCCAGACATGGTATCTTTACTTGATTAAAGAGTGACTATATTATACCAGGAGTTACTGATAGATGTTACCAGGAGTAACTTGATACAGCTAAGTATGAATTTTAGCATCTAATAATCAAAATTAACTAGCTTCAGTGTACATAAGTGAAGGATGATGGAAGTTTTGAGTAAAACCTTAATACTTAGGCTTCATAAGGAGGTGTTTTTGGCATTCAGGTAAGAAAGTATATTTTCAGAAGGTACAATTTTCATTCTTTTCCAACAGAGCTTTGAAACAAGAAAATTCAGATTTTAAAATTTAAAAATCTTTACTGAACATGATTAAGTTTTCTATTTCTGTTGTTACTTAAAGTCTGTATATATAGAGAGGTCAGAACACTTCTAAATATGTGCAGTCAAACCCATAAAAATAATAATAAAACCTCAGCAAGGAGCACAGAATCAAAGAACTCTTCTCATTGAAGAGTTACAGGAAGTCCTCAGGAGCTCTTTGCACTATTAATTGTCATCAAAGCCTGTCAAAATCATACTAAGAATCCAACATGAATTCACAACTCATTTTGGTCTGATGCCAAAAATATTCTGGCAGGAAGTGTTATTTCTTACTCCTAGTGTTACAGTAGCTAACACAGCTACCTGTGCTATCTTATTGTTGCACGTATTAACAGTGGTAGCTTATTTTAATAAAGGTGTAGTAAGAATCTTTGGCTTTAAGGAACTGAGAAATTAACTGTTCAGATTACTATGGAGACATAATAGTTCTAATCATTTATAGTCATTGTAGATAGAAAATAAACTACTGTAAAGCCTTCTTGTTTTCAGCCGAGAAGGTTAATTTAAAGATATCTATAAAAAATATCTATTTTTTTACTGTAGTATTTAACACATTTAAATAGATCTAGATGGGTATAACTATTCAGTACAGTCCACACTAATAGATACAAACAATTGTTTGTAGGTGCTTTATGATACTGGAGAGCAGTAGGAACTGCAGAGTGTCTTGTACCTCTGCTTGGAAAAGACTAACAAAGGTTTTTATTTTATTATCATTATTATTATTGTGATGGTTTTCCTTTTAAAAGGAACAACTAGCAGCAGAGACTTGTTTCTATTTTTAAAGGATCTCCTAACTTCACTGTTTTAAACTTCAGAGCTTATGTGCATGCAGGCTTTCAAGTTTGACTTCTGTGATACCTTCATTCCTTGAAAGAAAGTTTTGTGACTAATAGAAGATAGGTACTAATTTCTTGACTATTAGTGTACTTGCCATCTCTATTTAGTAGCTTGTGTGGAGTTAAGCATGCAGCTTTATTGCCAATAGAATGACTGTGTCTTCCTTTAGAATAGCTGGAGAACCTCCTAGAAGAAATGTGGAATAAGATTGTTAGAATAGAGCCCATAATAAGTACCTTTGGATTTAAAGCTATTATCAGTTTCAGGTCTTGTGCAAAAACACTGCTAATTTCATAATATAATCCCTAGGCCAGTATTTACAGTATTGCTTAGAGATTTACCTCTCCTGTCTAAAATCTAGATGTGCTAAAACATAGAACTCAGTTTGGAGAGTGATGCATTAGTAGCATTCTTCTCTATTATTCTTACTGCAGAAGGAGTTTTGTTCCCTCATGTACAACAGAGCCCAGCTGGGACCTGTTCTACAGGCTTCAGTGATATATATATATATATATATATATATATTATTTTTTTTTGCATGTTTCCTGAAATAATCCACTCACATGGTGAATCAAAGGAGCAGATTCTTCCTTTGAACATCTGTTCTGCACTTGGAGACAATGTCTCTATATGTATACTCTGTTAAAACCACAATCAACTCCCTTGTCTGTTTGAATACAAGAATTAGGGAGCATGAGTGAAATAAGAATAAACATGTTTCTTTATAGCATATATGATTATACTGTGCAGCTCCTTGCTGCAGAATATTCTGGTTACTGGAAGTGAGATCAGAAGGTAACTGGCCAAAATAATGGAAGCAAGAAGTGTTTAAGAGTTCTACTTGAAGAGATTTTCTACATCTGACACTTCAAATGTTTTTGTTATTGTTCTTAATCAAGGAGTCAGTGTAACAAAACCTGTTTCATAGAATATGCTGAAACATATGCAGATGAATTGACTTGCAGAAATCCACGAGCACTTCAAGCTGAGAAGAAAAATGGATCCCAGCGGTCTTGTTCAGTAAATCACTGTATCACCCAAGTTGCATTAAAATCTATGCATCTGCAACACTGAAATGCTTTCTTATAGGTGTTGTTCTTTTGCAAACTGATGGTTGCTTGAAGTACTTTTCAATGCCTTAGTGTTTGAGGTGAGGCTGCACCACTGCAGAGCACAGTGGGACAACCTTTGCCCAGCTGGCAGCACTGAGCCTGTTGTATCCTAGAGTGTTTGATTTTCTTAGCTGCAAGAGTACTCTGCTGGCTTGTATTCTACTTATCATCAACCAGAACTGCCAGATTTATTTTTGCAGCACTGCTCTCCAGAAACCATAATTGGCATAGAAACTGTTTATGCAGTTCTCCCGTATTGCCTTACCTCACTTTCAGTGGCCACACACTTTCTTTTCCCACCTAAACTTTAGCAGAAGATTCCTGTTCAGCTCAGCTGTCCTTCAGGTCCATCTGCTTGATTTCAACAATTTGGAATCACCTGTCCCTTCTGACTTTAAGAGATGGTACTTAAAAAGTGACTAGCACTTTTGTGGACACCAATGCCTTCAAAAGTAGTTTTCCGAACTAGTTCCATGAGCAGGCTGTCTGTCCAGTCCTCTGTACAGTGTTGAAATTCTGGTGGCAGTTTTCCTTCTGTCACCAAAGATTTTAAACTCGAACACTTTGTGATCTCTACAGTTGGGTTGACCACTAATTACTATTTCACCCATGAAACCTTCTCAGTTTACAAGCAACAAATCTAGGAGGGCAGCTTTCCTAATCAGCTTCCTTAGTAAAACCAGGAAGTTGTTATCAGGGTATTTTAGGAGTCTCCTGGACCTGTTTGTATCAGCTGTGTTGTTTTACTAGTTAATGTCTGGTGAGTTGAAGTCACCCATAAAGACAAGATGGCTGATCTAGAGGTACCTCATAGTTCCTTAAGGAATGATTTCTCAGTGTCACAGTTCTGGCTGGATAGCCTATATTAAACTCTCACAATGGTATCTGTTTTATTTGCTTTTTCCCTATTCCTTACTCAGAGGCTCTCAGCTGTGCCATTGCCAGCTATGAAATTTGTTGCATCCCATCCCTCCATTACATGAAGAGTAAAAGAAAAGGGTAGCTGAAAAACACTGATTTATGCGTGTAAAAAAGGTGATAAATAATCGTTAAGTGTAAGGACAGGTTTTTCTGTGAATAAATTTCAAGTAAAATGCAATGTATTCCAGCTTGCTAAGTGCAGTCCATCTACTTGATTGGTCTGTTTTAGCATGTCCAGAGGAGGACCATGAAAATGATCCCTCCCCTGCGAGGACAGGCTGAGGGAACTGGAGCTGTTCAAGGAAAAGAGGGCTCTGGGTAAACTTGATAGTGGTCTTTCATTATCTAAGGGGAATTGCAAGAAAGAGGACAACACTCTTTAGCAGGGTCTGTTATGATAGGACAAGGGAAACGGTTTCAAACTAAAAGAGAGGAGATTTAGATTGGGCATAAGGAAGAAGGTTGCATTTGTTCTGCTTTTTTGTTTTTGTTTTTGTTTTTTTTTTACAATAAGAGTGGTGAGGCACTGGAATAGAAGGCCCAGAGAGGAGGTGGATGCCTCATTCGTGGTCAGGCTGGATGGTGCTCTGATCAACCTGATCTAGCTGTGGATGTCCCTGTTCATTGCAGGGAAGCTAGAATAGACAACCTATAAAGGGTCCTTACAACTCAGATGAGTTTATGATCACAGCAGCCAGCAGCTGAAGTCAGCAGGCTGATACCAGCTTGCACAGAGGCAGAGCCTAAAGCAGCAACAGTGATATAAAGCTACTTGGAAGAAAGGTGTTGAGAGAAAATCAATTGTAATGTGCTGAAAATAGGAAATGCAATTGATTAATGCCCAGGGCCCTAGTCCTCACAAGAAAACAAAGCAGAGAGAGTTGTGACACTTAATGAACATTCAGCAAGCACATGTCACTTTCAATAAGTTCCTCTAGGTTTTCTGTATGTGTCAGAAGTGAAGGAGAGAAGTAGAGCATACAACTATCTCTCTACTGTTGGAAAATATATTTTGAATTATGAGATTATTAGTAACTATAGAGTATAGCCTTCAAAAAGGACTTCTTTCATAACTTCCAGTAAGCTTCAAATATCAGTAGAAAAGGGTCCCTAATAACAAGATTCCTCCATATCTTAGGTCTAATATATATTAAAACCAAACATGCATATTGTACATCATCTATGGCTGTGAATCAGCTGCAGTTGAAATTTCTTATTACTGTAAAGTTAACAGCTGCCAAAATAATGTTTTCTCAGCCATTTCAATTGAGGGTAACAGCCTCTCTTCATAAGAATAAGAGGAGAAGGAAGTGAAGAGAGATTAATTATAACTTAAGTAAACCAGGAAAGTTCTGCTGAATTTGACATGGTTGCCAGGGCTGGGAACTGAAACTTGCGATGTGAATTGTTACGTCATAACAAAGTTAATAGTCTGGGAAGTATTGTTGCTGTGTAGAATTTTCTTTAATAACTTATTATCCCTTGAAAACCAATTAACAAACATCATCCTTCTTTCCTCAAATACCAAAAAATAACAATAAAAAATGCTATTGAACTGGGGCTTACATTTTGTATAATGGAATGTTTTCCATGCAAGATAAGTGTTTGTATCTTGTATGAAAAAAAAAAAAAAAGAAAGAAAGAAAGAAAGAAAGGAAAACAACCCCACAACTTTCTGACATTATTTTCCAACTTCAGCCCATCTAAAGAACATATATATTCTAAATGCAGTGTTTCAATGTTTTGTTGCAATGTCTCTAGGCTAGTTTTCTGAGGGGAACTGTAACCTTCATGTTTATTTCTGTGGTTTTGCTATTCTTATTTCATATACTGTGCTTCTCCTTTAAAAAGACAACGAAATTTGTTTGCCTTAATATAAGAAAAAGCCTTTGTAGTTCTTCCAAGGGCATCAACCATACTTAATTATGCTTTTTTTGTTGTTGTTTGTTTGTTTTGTTTTTGTTTGTTTCTTTTAGTTACAACAAATGTCTCTTCAAAACCAAAAAAGGCTGTGGGTGTTAATGGAGAGATAGGGCTAGGAGGAAAAGGATGACCATGATTTTGTTTCCAAGGAGGCTTAGAAATCAACTTTTTCTTTAAAGTTACATCAGTTCTCCTGGAAGAAGGGGGGGGGGGGGGGGGAGGGAACCACAGCAATCATCACCGTTCCACAGAAGCCATAAAATCCTGAGTGCCACTTTTGGATTTTCTCCTCAAAAGAAGTGTGTCCCTGTGGCAGTACTGAAGCTTGAAAGAGCTTTATTCTCAGCTGGAGTGACAGACTTGAGCTGTATTATTGATGTTCAAATACTTCTCTATAGCTCAAGAAAATAGTTCTTTAAGAAGGCTCATGGGGATATGTACCTTCTGATGAGATTAATAAAAAATGGCAGCCACAAACTAGTCCTTCAAATTTCAGCTGTCACTTAAATTTTTTAGCATCATGTATGTAACTAAAATCTATATAGGAAACCACTTCGGAAAAAAATATATGAGGGCTTCTCTGAATGTAATGCCTCTTGTTTTATTATGTTTGCCCACAATGTCAGAGGCAGATGTTGGTGGCATAGCAGTAGAGACTGAATCTTCCCACAAATATTCCGTTGCATTTTGTTGCTGTGAGACAGATGGCAGTAGATGGGCAGTCTGGCACAACAATGTCTGATATAGAAGTGCAGATGAAGCAGAGGTGTGGAATTGAATTCCACCATGGAGAATAAATTTCACCTATGGACATATATCAATATTTACTCAGCTTTTATGGAGACAAAACAATGGGTGTGAGCTCAGTTGAGTGGGTGGTGGTGTGTTTCAGCAGTGGTGACAATTGATCTCCTAAAATCATAGAATCCTTAAGGTGGAAAAGATGGTCTAGTCCAGCCATCATACCACCACAACCATGCACACAAAACTGTGTTCCTTATTGATGCATCTACTCTTTTCTCGAATACCTCCAGGGATGGTAACTCTATCACCTCTGTAGGCATCCCATTCCAGTACCTTACCACTCTTTCAGAGAAGAAATTTTTCCTAATGTGTGTAACCTGATATCTCCCCTGGTGCAGCTTGAGATCATTCCCTCTAGTCTTATCATTGTTACTGTGGAGAAAAGGCTGACCCCCACCTTTTCACAGCCTCTTTTCAAGCAGCTATATGTCTTCCCTGAGCCTCCTTTTCTCCAGACTAAACAATCCCAGTTCTCCCAGTCACTCCTCACAAGACTTGTGCTCTAGATCCTTCACTAGCTTCGTTGCCCTTTTCTGGATGTGTTCCATCCAAACCTTGATATTTATCTTATAGTGAGGGTCCCTAAACTGATCAACATACTCTAGGTGTAGCCTCAAAGTTAGAAGTACCTCCTTCTAAAGCAGATATATTTGAGCACAGCAAGCAGGGCCCTGGCAAAAGTGCATAGCTAATGATGGAGGCTATGTTGAAAACCAGTGTTTTGTAGCTAAGAATTTTCTCTACCAAATAGTGTTATTGTACTCTTGTATTGTAGTTTCTATGGAAATAAATAAATGACATTACTTTCAGAACAGCCTGTGTATTTGTCTTAAATGTATTGTATTGTAGACTAAGGAATATGAAACTACTTTTAGTTCCCATACTACAGCTTTTGTGTTGTATATTTTTATTTGAAACAGTCAGTAACTAATTTACCAGATGAACACTTTAGAGATACAAAGTGAATGGTACATTTGGACAGCATAAATTAATCCCAGGTCCTCAAAATTGTGCTAAAAAAAAAAAAAAAAAAGTTGAGATATGATTGCATTATTTTGATCACATGTAAGTTTGTATATTTTATATTTCTTTTCAAGTGTATCTGAATACAGTATGGGTCCCTTGTTCTTTTTCTGTGATGCGCTGCACAAATTTCAGGTGCTTTATAAATAAGAAAACAAATGCCTAGAAAATAGCAAAGGAATATGAGGATAAAAAAAAAAATGGGACATTTGTCTACATCACCCTTGAGGCTGCAGGGAGGGTCCAGAGATGATCCTCTACTCATGGTGTTCTAAAAAATACAATGAGTTTGTCTGTATCTTTCATCTGATTTGTAGATACATGGTTGCAAATAACAAATAGTTAATGTGGCCAAGGTTAGCCATCATAATACTGGCTGGAGATAGAAACTTCATATTCCAACTGTTTTAATTTTCATAGAACTGTTTGAAAGAGTGGCTATTAATATGCTTTCAGGTAATAAATATCGTTATATTTTGATATTTATTTTACAATATTCATAACTTTACAATGAGCATGACTTGAGTGTATTTCAAAGAAATCTCACCACTGTTTCTGAGTTACAAGTATTGAAATGTATTAAAATACTCAGTTGTACTAAAGGGTTGGAAAACAGATTATAGCAGGTAAGAAGATAATACTAGCATAAAAGCTTATATTGTGTAAGAGGTACTGTTATTTCTAAGCAAAGTATGGTTAAATCCATATGATTATTCTCCAGTCCTAAGTGGAATTTACTGAAATAAACCAAAATCCTGATTATTTTCTCAAAGTAACTGAAGGGATGCTTCGTATTCAGAAATGACATGTTTTATTTTGTGCTATATCGTAAGGAGTCTGCTTTCACAGGGATTTCAGTTTCTTGTTTCAGATGTTATGCTTCAGTTAAAGACAGAATCACCTACTAAAAGGTGAAAAAGTATCTTGGGCTATCAGCAGACTTCTGCATTAACTGTCCATGGTGTGCATAGTGCACACCATTAGGGAAGAAAAAAATAAAAATAAAAATTTATTTCAAATGACATTGATTTTTTCTGGCACTTGGTGTGTACTGTAATTCACCTTGTGTTTTTGTTGTATACATTTATATTGAATTTAACTTAAACTTAAAATAATTAAAATTAATTAAAAAATTAAATAATTAAAAATGATGTATATATAAAGTAACAATCTAGCTCTGTTTCAGTTGTGTCTAGAGACCAGGGTTAACTTCAGCTATTCAGGAGAAAAACATAAACACGATCATTTTGGAAGAAGCATCTATAAGCAGTTGTATCTTTATCCTTAGGAGTAATGTGAATGTGTTTTCTATTCAGATCGATTCTCATTGTCTATTGTGCAAAATTATTAAGTCTAAGTCTAAGAAGCTGTAGTGTTAGTACTTAATATCTTTAAATCCTTTAAATATATTTGTCTAAACTTTGAGTAGTGGAGTTTGCTTGTGTGTCCGTTTAGTTTTAACATTATAAATCCCTGTCCAGATACTGTGTGCTTGTTTTGATTCAACTGAATCTGAATGCTAATTGATTTAAGGTAAGCCAAAACAAACCTGACTGAATTAGAAATAAGTGTTCATTGAGCCTCTGAAATGGTTTAAATATATGGCTTTTAAACAACATTTGCAGTTGAAACAGAAGAAAATCAAAGTTCCTCAGGCTTTTCAGGATTGATCAGTATAGGAAATAGCACTATAACACCAACATGAGGCACAAGTAGAGAGAGTTTCTATTTTTTCTTTTCTCTAGAAGGAAAAACTCAAAAGAATTATACTTTTATATTTTAAATACATAGATCAATAAAAAGAATGCTAGCTAGACCTGGGTGTTATGTAAATTTTTAAAGCAATGAGTAGTCTTTCTTTAGTTGACTTAGTCCTCCTAAAAGCCATTCAACTTCTGTTCCTCTGAAGTGATAACACTTATGTCATTAATACTACACTAGGGTGAAGCAAAGTTGATACTGCAGTGTGCATAATCTGGCAGCAATGAATGTTGGACAAGCTGTTACTTCAGCATAGCTTGGTGCATCCCTAAGATGAGATTCTTAAATAAAGTTTCTTCAAAATAGATTTAAAACAACAAAAAGAAAAGGAAAGCCATTTCAGATGTTTAATTTCAATTGTAAAAAATGGTAAACTGATTTTTTTTCTATAAGTTCTATAACTTCTCTAAAGCTGGTACTTTAAAAATTAATTATTACTCCAAACAGCTATTTTATGTAAGTGATTTTAAGCAGGAGTTGAGACATTTCCATGTCTTCTTCTTGAAAAGCAGGGAGAAGCACCTAAATATGGATTAACTTTTATAGTCTTAGAGGGTTCAAGCACATGCTGAGTTTCTGGAACCTGCTGAATTAAAAAGTAGCAGCTGAACCGTGTTACCTAACTATTTCACACATAAGGTAAGAAATACAGGGTTAAAATTTTTTTAATGATGATTATTCCTGTCTCGCATCAGTGGGGGTCCTAATGGGCAACAATGAGCATCTAAATGAAATAAAAGACCGTTAGTACTTGCTCTGGTTGTTTTGAGAAACAGAGTATTAGGCCTTTCTTGCTGCAAAAAAAGAATGCTGTGGTGTAGCTCAGCAGCAGCTCAGCACTGCACAGCTGTTCGCTCAGTGGCCCTACATGGAATGAAGGAAAGAACTGGAAACAGAAGAGAGCACATGGGTTGAGATAAAAACTGTTTACTCAAACTGTTTACTAAGACAAGAACACAGTGATAAC
This sequence comes from Phasianus colchicus, assembly GCF_987193195.1. NCBI lineage: Eukaryota > Metazoa > Chordata > Aves > Galliformes > Phasianidae > Phasianus > Phasianus colchicus. Next base: position 20,820,239 of record NC_143438.1, on the reverse strand, counting down.
TGTATATATATATATATGTGTATATATACATGTATATATGTATCTCGCAGTGCAATTACTTGTCATCTGTCAACCAAAATTCAGCTAAAAATAAAACTGTCCACCGACCAATGCTCCGCTACCAATACAACATCTGAAACACTGTAACCTTTGACCAGTAGCAATCCCTGGCCAACTGCCCGCAGCATTACAGCCTTCTGCATGGTGTCAGGTGATATGGAATGACCCCCTGATTTCATTCAGGTGCATTTATGGCTCCAACCACTGCTGCAGTACCATGATGGTGGTGGCTCTTTTCAACTGAGCATCCTGATCCAGCACTGAGCATGCTCCATCTCTCAGCAACAACCCAATATTGGTGGGCTATTGACACCACCTCAGCTGAAACTGGAACAGAAAAACTTGGTAAATCTATAGCTGAGATCAATTGAATGGAGAAATGTAGCTAGAGAATGAGCTGTAAAGTAGACAGTGACTGGGATCTTGTTATGTATTCAAAATTAAAAATTCTGCATTTTAATCACTTTAGCTCATCTCTGCTAGCTCCTTAAATTTTTAAGGAACCAAAAGAGGACTAAATTGAGACAATAGCATGGTGGGTTTTTTTTTTGTTTGTTAGTTTGTTTTAACAGTGTAAATTTAAAGTTCTTCAGTCTAAATAAGGCAAAGGCACCACGTATTTTTAAAAGCTTATCAAAGGGTTCATGCAATGTTAATGTTATGTTTTGTTGCCTTTTATTTTTTTAATTTTTTTTTTTTTTTTTTAAGTTAAGAATCTGACTTGGGGAGATAGATATAACTTTATGTAGGCTCACCTGTCCATACTCATCATTTTTGTTATAAAAAAGTAACAAAAGAGTAAATTAATGCAGCATAGTATCACTCAATTTGTGCACAAATAGATGTATATGTAAAGATCAGAATCTCTTTTTGATAATAGAAAAACTGACCTCTTGGAAATAATTGCCAGCTGAAATAAAAAATAAAAAAATCCAAAGAGAAGTAGAGCATTATTACAGAATGCTTTTATATCCAGGTCAAATATCCTCGCTGTTATTTACGAGAAGGGTTTATGATTTTATTTTCATTGAAGATACTCTTTCTGTGACTGAAGTGTTTAATCTTCATTCATTGAATACTCCAGTCAAGTCTAGCCATGTCTAATATGGTATCCAAAAGCTATGATGAAGAAAATGTATTTCTTTTTGATCTTTCTTTTTAAGATGGTATTTTTATTATTAGTAGCAACATTCTTCTACTGTACTATTTGAGCATTTTTCTTTAGACTGTCATACCTGCCTGAAATATACGAGTTCTGTGAAATATACCTGCTCTGTGAAATATAAGACCACCTTCTTCACAATTTTTTTTTGTTGTACAGAACTCTGATTCTGATACTGGCCCTGGCCGAGTGCCTATACTCCTTTTGAGACAGCTGTAGCTCACTGATCTCTAAGCCTCTCTTAAACTGTACTTTACCATGTTTCTTTTTTCTATTCAATCACTTTGATTTTGAATTTCTACTGCTGTTGTATACTTAATTGCTTTCCCAAATTTATAGCAAAGGAGTAGTTAGCAAAAAGAACTTCCAAACACTCAGTAGACTTGCTCTGATATAGCTCCAATACAGCAAGCCAAACTTATGCAATTACACTGTTGTACAGAAAGGAATCTTGCAGCTATTTAGTCTCAGCAGCCATGGAAAATATGCTGTGTCTTAGGATGTGCTCAGATTCACCTGAAGCAATAGCTAGCCATAAAAGGTTATGATGGTGCTGTTATGATCAGGTGCAATACAAGGATGTCTGGCTGTGAAGACAGTGCAACTGAGCAATCTTTTCCTATTTCATCTGCTTTCAGTCCATAGTGTATTCATTAGACCTCACCAAACTCCCACATAGTAAATCAGTTTCAACATAATTCATCCTTTAGATCAGTCAGTCTTAATTTGAAATTTAAATCTCATCTTCTTGTATAGATTTACTGAGAATAATAGTATAATTAAGTAGATTTTCATATGAAATATACATGAGTTTTTACTGCACAATGTTGTTGAAGGTACTTGTAATTATCCAGTTGACTTTTGCTATAACAAGGCTTTTTTCAAATGATAGTTCTAGAAAAAATAAAACATCTGCAGTCCTTGCGTTTCCAGCTTCGCATTGTGATTAGGGATACTGAAATAACACTGTGTTCCCTAATTCTGTATATTGTCTTGCAAATCTGTTTCCTACTCTGATTGTCAAAACTGGCACAAGTATGCTTAAATAGAATTCTGAGGTGCAGAAAAATAAGTTGTTCTACCTGCTAGAGATGTTAGAAATCTTCTCAGTGCTGTGTGATTTGTGCAGTACTGTTGAAGACATTGGAACAATTTTTTTTAAGTAGATTGTGTTCAGTGTTAGCTAGAACATTGGGCTTTTGACTTGTTGGTTATATTGTCTAGCTGTCTACCAATGTTCAGTGGAAGACATTTTTGTTGATATTCCATTTCAGGAATGGTCCATGATGGAAACTTGCTGAATGCAAAAATATCATGTAATGGACAATGTTTTTTTTTATCTATTAAAATGAGTGAATTTACAAAATTAATTTCTTTTGCTAAGCAATGGAGACATTTGTGTCACAGAACAGTATATATATGTTCACAACTTTTCACAATGTGTGTTTTGGTTAACCTTTTTGTGAGAGAGCATCTGGAATTCATAGAGCTGTGCCTGGAAACTGATGCTGTGCCAGGACAGAACTGATGGGTCAGTATTAAAAGCCAGAGCAACATCTTGAAGCTTGGAATAAGGCCTTTTTCGGACAACATGTAGAAACTGTGTTTGAAGGCCTTGATCCTCATAAGGGACTATCTGACACAAATGATCAGAAGGTGATGGGAATCACCTCCAAAACCAAGAATATTCTATGCCTATGTGCAGGAATAAAAACAAAGAGCAGGAGATTATTTGCATGGATAAATAAGGAGCTCAGTTCTAAAAAGGAGTGAGGTTATTGAGAAGGATGATAGACACAATGTTAATATACATGAATAGAGTCAGGAAAGCCAAAGACAATCTGGAGTTGAATCTTGGAAGAGTCAAAAAGGTGACTTTAAGTATTTGCTACTTAAGGCAAATCCCTTCAGACATTAACAAAATACACAACTCATAATAAAAAATGATAAGTATCATGTTTAGATGCAAGATGCATGTATATATATAGCATGGCATGACAGTTCTCTGCAGCGTAGCACAGTCTGAATAGGAATATGACTTTTGCACTCTCCTTGGATCACTTATTCTATGCTGAATTAAACTTAACAAAATGCAAACAGGATGAACTGAAGAAATTATTTGTATTCCTGTACAAACTAAATATGTTTAAGTGGTCTGAAGTTACTTCTTACTCTGTTGTTTACAACTTTGTTTACAACTCTGTTTTTCAACTTTGGTTGAAAACAGTGCCAGTAGCAACCATGACATCCTAAACTATTTAATGCCTTAGGTAAAAATAAAATAAAATAAAATAATAATAATAATAATAATAAAAAATCAAACCCATATGTTTCCTGGGTTTTTGTTTTGTCTTACAATAACTGAAGAAAGAAATGGATTTACTTGTATGGAGAAATTCCGACTGTGCTGCTGATAAATGCACTTGTGCAACAGATGGAAGATAAGGTGGAAGATACAGATTAAATATATATTCTAGATGTAACATAACACTTGGAGACTCTTACATCTATGCTTTCTCACTGACCTGAAACTGTGGTAAGTAAACATCTGTTTTCTTGACCCCACACCAATCCTTGCACTCGAAGCAGCATGTTTTCCATGGAGTATAGATTCTGTGGCCAAAATTTCCTATAAATGTTTCTAAATGTTTCTATAAACTAAAAAAGTTACAGTTTTTTTTTCTTATAAAGTTTATTAAATTAATAAAATTTAATTGCTCTGTAATGGACATTTTAAAAAATAATATTTTGTAGTCTACAAACTAGGAGTTAAGGACTTAGAAAAAAACACACTTCAAGTAATGCATTACAGTCTACTACTGGCTAGCAGGACCTAGGAACAAGGATGTTCTGAGGAAGAAAGATTCAAAGAGATATTAGTCATAGTACGAAGTAACCTGCTTATTGCATAAAATTAGGTATTAGTCTAAAGTCAAAATGTCCCAACTGAAATTCTTGCATCTTCTATTTCGAAGAGAATTGTTATTAGAACTTTGCCAAGTGCTCTTTTTCTACATTTAGTTCTTGCAGTAAAAAATTGAAGATTGGGCAAAAGGAGAGGGATTACCTTGAAGGCCCTGAAACCAGAACTTCTGCGTTGAGTGGAAACCAGGGATGTGTTTAGTCATCAGTACTTCATACAGATTGAATCTTTGGGTATTACATGTCTGTAATCATAAAAATAAAAATCAAAAAGTAGTTTCCACTGACTTGGAAGTTACAGGAAGAAGTAAAAAATGAAAAGGAAGATGTTTCTGAAAAACAAGGCAACAGTGAAAATGTGTATCTGAATGTTCTGGTGAAAATTCTTCTAAAATTCACCTGGAATATTCTAGGTTGATTATCTCATGTGATACCACCACCACTGCATTGCATGCTCTGATGGAAAAAAAGAAGAAGAAAAAAAAAAAAAAAGGAGGAGTGGAGTGGGAGGGGCAAACATAACTACAGAACACAGAACATGTATTTCTGCAGACACTGGAAAAACTTAAACTTATCTGGTGGTTTACACTGTTGCAATGTCTATCTGCTAGCTGAAAGGAACTCTTCAGGGAAGAGACATGAGAAGATGTGTCAGATTAGGAAACTGTCAAACAAATGATGCCATGGAGCTCTCCTGACATAAGAACTGTCTCTACATATCAAAGCAGGTGCTCTCTGTGATGTGCTCCACATTTTTAATTGCCTAGCTGTCCAAATCAGGATCCTGTGTCCTGCACAGTAGTTCTATCTTTGCCTCAACCCTTTGCAAGTAGAATGTGGGAATTTAGGCTACAAGATGCTACTCCAAATTTTCTTGATATGCTGATTATTTACATCGGCTGTTCTTTATTTCTAAGCCATACACTGTACTTTCTGTGAACACATCTTTTTTTAATTTATTTTTTTTTATTTTTTAAGCATTGGTCTGCATGTTCATCAGCACCTGTTGCAGCTCTCCTTTGTCCATACTAATAATGCACCATAAAATGTATATATTAAAGAAAAATAATTTTGTTGTTGTTGTTGTGACCACTGAAGAGAATACTCTATTCTGCTGTAAAATGGGTGGTTGTAAGGCTATAGAACTTTCTCCCCCCCTTTTTTTTTTCTTTGAGAATTCCAGTGTTAAATTCTAGTAGCAGCAGACTTTCCTTCCCCCAGGAAAAGTCTGAAAGTGATTCAGTTGGTCTAGGAGCTACTTGAATAGGTAGGACCTTCCCAGATCTCATTCCTTTTGCTCACTGTGGTCTTTCACCACTAATTAAGACAGCTGTGCTATGGAATCATACTATTAAAACACATAAATGTCAAATTGCTAGGTAGCTTTACCATTTGGGTTTTTCTTAAAAGTCATTTGAAAAATGTCAGGCTCTTGAAGAGTTCCTTTAAGGCTCAGAAGGGTCATGGCTCTCATTGCAGCGTACCTCAAACTGTCTTAGAGTAGAGAGAGGCATTTCTGCCTTATGAGTCTGCCTTGTTTTCTATAAGCAAAGCAATCTCATGCTGAGAGCAGGAGTGGAGCTCTGAGCAATCTGAGTAGAAAATAAGAATTCCTAAAAACAGCTTACCTTAATAATGTGGCCTTGTCATATGGAAATGCAGAGAAAGGAGATGTGGTATGTAGGGTGAGAATGATATATGGAAGTACTTTGAGTGTATTGTGGATCTGTAGAAAGCTTTTCTGTACCTGACAACACTGATGGAGTTAATCGTTTCTTTAGCTTTCTCTTGCCTGTTTCCCAGGTGAAAAGTGATTACTTCCACATTAAAGTCTTTGATACACTGAGAAGGTGAATTATAAGTCACAAGTGGAGGGAGTGTGCAATTGGATTCATGGCAGAAGGATAGGATTTCAAATGGAACTTTAAATAGGAGAGTTCTAAGACTAGTAAGGGAGTAAGTGTGTGTGGGGGAGAACAGAAGGCAGTGTTTGAATAAAGGGTACAACATCATGATAGTGATTTTTTGCTCATTTGGGATAATGAACAGATTAAATTTAACAGATAAATAAAATGGATAACTAAAATAAAATGAAGTATGTGGGTAGAGTCAGAAATTTAAGGCACGGCATGCAATATGCAGATTATATAATACTTTCGATAGCTTACATTCCAGTGAAATATCTTTTTAGTAATAGCTTGCTTTTGCCTAGTTTGGATTTTTAAAGTAGAACTGAATCACAGCCTTACAACACTTTTAGGTTTTAGTCCTTTATCTAGATGTTATTTTCTTGATGTGTTTTGTTCTTAAAAAGTATTTTGAGCAGAATTTTTGAGTTCCCTATGCATTCTATCTGAAAAGCAGCATATAATTTTCCTCTATTACATACTGCAAGATGTGCCAAGAAAACTGTTTGCATTCTTTTCTGTAGTAACTCTATTTTCAAGATAGTCTTGTAATTGCAAAAAGTTTTGAGATTGTTTGGGAGAGAAGCAGGATAAGATGAATAGAGATAGACTTTTCTTACTAAGTCTGCAAGTTTAGTTATTCATTCAATTAAAATAACATCTTGCAGGATATTAATTTTCAGTGTGAGTGTGTTTTATTATACCTCAAAGGCCTAACTTGATATGTAGCAATGGGACATGACTAACAGTATTGATTCCTGTTACCATGAGAACCATACCACTTTAGACGAGAACTGTGCTTTCTCTAAACTGTGTGGGATTAGTTTCAGTTTACGATGCTGCCTTAGCTGCCTCTGGCAAATAGCAGGTTTCAGGTACCAGTCAGTACAAATGAATGCAAAACGAGAAATAAATTAAAAAATTTTACATGAATCATGAGGTTCCAGCACTGAAATTACAAGTAAGAATGCTGGAAAAATTAGGTGCTTGCTAAAGTGATTCTAATATTAGTGGATTTGCATCAGACGCAGGCTCCATTGTACAAGTTATCTGTATTGCCATATAGGCCATGTCTTTACTTGTACATATATGCGTGTGTATGTATACATATATACACATATATATGTATATTAAGGCTTATGTTAAAGCACCAAAGGAGCTAAAATGTATATTTCAAATTTAAAACAGCTTTTCTGCACTCCAGCCTTTCGTATTTTCTAAGCAAGACTTCAACACTGCTTTACTGAAGACAATGTTATGGTTTTTTTTGTTTGTTTGTTTATTTTTCTTTAAACTACCATCATATGGCTGTATCAATCATGTGTCATGTAATACTGCATGGTAGCTGAAATTAAGCTAATCTGAAATTTAATTTCTAATTTTATTGTTGTCATATATCAAAATGTTTATTGCATATTATGTGAGGAGTGTGTATTTAATGTGAGGAAAATAAATATCTTTACTGAAGCTTTTCCTTCAACAGGCAAATATGTTGACTTAGTGACAGTTGTGAAGTGAGTTTATTCAGATACTGAAAAACAGACTTCATTCAGCAACACTAAGATCTGATGTATATCTTGGGTGTAATTTAGCTTGATTGAAAATAAAAGGGAACTGTTAAAACGCCCAGCGTCTATGAAAAAATACTAAGATTGCAGATGTTGTGCAGTTCTGTGCTTGTGCTCATGTTACTTTGATAGAATATCCTTTTTGATAAGTATATAAAAAAATCCTGCTGTTTGTCCTTGGGGTGGGGTGAATTATCAATATAAGTAGTACAAATAAATATAAATTCTGGAGCAAATAAAATAGAGTAAATAGGTTTGAGAACTAAATTTGTTGTTTGAGCTACTAGCCTTTTATTTAACTGGGGGTTTGGGATGAAGAAAAGTTGTGAAAAAGGGAAATACATATCCAGTTCCCTTTGCTTCTAGGTGCTTGAAAATGATAGATAAAAAGATTCTGATTACTATTAGGGTGGGAGTAAATTCATTTGCTTTATGCTCCTGTGCACAAATCATATTTTGTATAATCTTTGTTGCAATTCTTATAGAATTTAGAATTATTTTCTTTGCCTCTCAAGTTATGGTAAATACATAGGAACTATGGTATACTGCATTTCTAGCTAGTATCCTTGGTGAATATGCTTTGACTGAATTAATACAAGAAGAAAAATGGTGAAAGAAGTAGCCCACATTATTAGTTACTAGAGAAAATTACGAGCAGTGATATAGTCAAAACTTAACAAGAACGTAATAGAGGCTTTGAAATCAGTATTTTCAAAGAGATTGCTTATAATAAACACTGTTGCAGACAATGTTTATAGTACAATGTAATGTACTATATTTGCACAGAAGGGCTATTGACAGCAATTTGTACACAGTAATAGACTTCTGTAGTTCAATACAGAATATAAAATGAGTCCTAAACAAGCTGAATTACAGCACTACAGTATTTAATGCCTCTGTTCATTATTTTACCTCAGTGTCTTCTGTAATGCACTGCCTACCTGAATTGCAAGTGTTTTGCCATTCAGCTTGCTATGTTTAAGGAGAGATCAAGAATCTTAGACTGTATATGTTAACAGATAATATAATAACAGATTGATAGTTTTCTGATTTTACTGCAGGGGAAGCCATTTGAGCAGCAGAACTCCTTTAACTGCTGTAGGGAAGTATTCATGTTGCTAACAAATGTCAATACAGAAGTCTAATTTAGTTTAATTTATCAAAATATATTCTTTTTGAAATTATTCTAAGCAAATATTCTCAACATCCTTGTACTCGTGACTTCTTTGTTTTACAGGGCTAATGCTGTAGAGAATGAGTGATAAGAATGTTGTTAAAGTCTGTGTAGGTACTTAGAATCACTAAGAATGAGTCTTAGAATCACTAAGAATGGAAAGACCACCTGGATCATCTAGTCCAACCACTGACCAATTGCCATAATAGCACTAAACTAAATAATAGCACTAAAAATGTCACATATCTAACCTTTTCTCATTACCTTCCACCGTCATCCTGATTTGAATTTGAGGCCCTGCTTCCCTCACTGCTCAGTCACTTAACTAATATGTCTGCACAATCCCTGTGCTCACATAAAAGGCATGTGCCCATATAAAAGATATGTATGTATTTTCCAGAGTTCCTAGAAAGATGTACTTACCTCAGTGCTGGCTTTTGCGTTAGTAATGTCATTAACCCAGTAGCCCACCGAAATGAAATCAGTGCTTCTGTTTCTGTGGAAAGATTATTTTGCCTGTCCCTTTTTAGTGACCTTCAATACTATATGCATGGCAGGAGATATCAAATAAGGATTTGGAATTTACATATACTATGGTTACTCTCAGTATACTTCCAGACTCATAACACAGTTCATTTTAGTGTCTGTTCGGTTACTTATTTTCGTAAATTCTGTGTGGTAACATAACTTAACTCTATTTCTAGCTTGAGTAATAGCATTTTAATTTAACTTACAGATCATTCCATACAATCTGATTGGCACTACTAACCTGTTTTGATGGTATATTCTTATGATCACATTAAGAATTTATAGCATTGTCTAATTGGATTTTATCTTTTAATGATATTGCCTGGAACTGCCTGTAATAAGCATGAACTTATAGCAGTTCTACAGCCATTATAAAGCAAAATATTTTAAAATTGGTAGTAATTCAATAATGACATAACAGGCAATGAATTAGAAAGCACAAAATTCTGGGATCATCCTTGTTTCTACATAAGGCTTTAAGTAACTCTTAAAATCAGACGAAGTTCATTTTGTGATAGCTAGGACACTGATAGGTAGGACACTACAGTTATAAAATGTTATGTAACAGTGTTTTATATAGAGATTCGTAACAGAAATTTTAGAATTTCTATGAAGGGAGAAAGAAAGGAAATCTCTAGCAGTGAGATTTCCAGTATGCAGATGTTGCAAGAACGTCTGAATTTTAATGGCACTTAGATTAGCAAATTATAAATATGGCATCACACCTCCATGTAATTGACAATTCCCAGATCAGGAAAGCAAAACACAGTCTGGAATAAAACAGGCTTCAGCCAGATTAAAACAAATAATTAGAGGTAGGAAAATAAGGACCAGATTTGACTAAATGCTAAGATACAAAATAGTTATTTCTGTCTAAGCTTTAACTAACTCTCACTGTGATTCATCATTTACTGACTACGTAATACCTTTCTTTTTCCTCAATTTCTTTCATTTGTCTTTCTTTCTTCCTTTGTGTAGGTAAGACTCTGGTAACTGGAGAAGACTACATGTTTGTGTTGTTTGGCTGAACAAAACAATGACAAAGTGCTTATTCATTTAAATTTGTGAGACAAGCTATTGAAACAATTTGACTGTAAGTGAGAGTAGGTATTAGGCAGCAAGAGAAAAATTCCCAGTCAGTCACAGAAGTCTGGTAGTGGTAGGACTATGTCAAATGTGTTGCCTCGTTCTTTCTTTTCAGAATCCATGGTAGATTGTGGATCAATTCAGTGAGACCTCAAAGAATACAACATTAATTGAAAATAATTCAATTTTTCCCATCTCAATATCAATTCTTGCTTCATTCTTAAAATATTATAATTAAAATATTCTCCATTTCCAAAGTATAGAGAAGGTGTGCCTTTGCATACATAGTAGGCTCCCTAATTTTAGTAGTACTAGTATAGGATTATGCAGCTGAGAATTTCAGTAGCAAGGAACATTTTAGCAGTTATACAAAAACTAGCTTTGTATGAAATGAGATTGAAATATACACCATGTAATTGTATACTTTTTCAATTCCTTTGTTATGTTTGTATTTTCAAAACTTGTATCAGAAGTCAAAGATTTAATTATGTTACATTACAGAAAAATCTTAAATTCTGAAACACGCATAAAGCCAGAATAGTAAAAATGTTTACTCTGCTTTGCAAAGAAAAATACAGAAACTTGGGGAAAAAACAAACAAACAAACAAACAAAAAACCTCTTAATTAACTGTCAGGGTGTACAGTGATACTTCAACTACTCTGCAGTGAGGATGTGTCTGGATCAAGCTCAGTCTCTAACCCCATCTCCTGGATGGACTCACATTGTAGTTCTATTTCCAGACCCTCTTCTGTCCCTATTTTCTGACTGATCTTGTGGGATGTACTAGGAGACTGACTCACTGCTTACACTTGAAGGGACTGTCAGTGTAGCCTATTACCTGCACCTTATTCTGCCCACAATGTTCAGATATTACTACGCTCATGTGGCATGGCAGTTGAGGGCATCATCTGAGCTGGTAGCCTCAACCCATCCTCCCAGCCCATCCTCTCACAGTAAAAATGACTACTGACTAGTGAAAGTTACCTTTTTATTCTTTAATAGATGTGAAACATTTTGAGTACTCAGTTTTCTTGGAGAAGGTTTTAATTAAGAAAAAAAAAAAAAAAAGCAAGGATTTTGTTCTTTTTAATTATGGACTGAGAAATGCAATACTAGATGCTTTATAATCCACAGTAAGGCACATAAACACCAACTGTGGCTAATAAAACTAGCAGAAAGACTGCTCCTTGCTAAATCCAATGTCTGAAGAAGCCTGAGCTTCTTCACTGTCCTTGGTCTGGCTGTAGTCACGCTGCTCTGGTACTGCAGGACTACATCTCTTGTCTATGAGACTTCAGTGTGGACAGCCTTGTGCTTGGCTCCTGGCTTACTGCTCTGTGACAGCCTGTCCCTGCTATTTCCTGGTAATATCCTGACCTTTCTCACAGAGGAACATTAGGTTTGTTTTTTTAGAACGGTGCTTTTAAGATCAAAAGAAGGAGCAAGAAGATCTGAACTGACATAGTACAGCTGTGCAAGGAGATTTTTTTCAGAGAAAGGGATATTTCCAGAGTTATTAATGTAAATCTGATCATAAATTTAGAGAGTACTAGGGCCTTATACAGCCTTCTGCAGCAATCCTATAATGAGACCTTCATAGGATTTGATTTTCTAATGCACCTATGTACCTTCAAAGTGATGCATAGAATACTGTCACTGTCCTTTTTTTTAAAAAAAAAAAAGAAGGCTCCTTAGGTTTTTACTTCTTAAGCTGTTGCCTTACAGCTTTAAAGAAAAGATGGGAAAAGATCAGACAAATGAGAATAAGTCTCCAATGTGACATGTACAGATGTTGGAAAGAAAACAAAAGAGAAGAGTGACATCTAAGAGACTTTGGGGAGTTAAGGGGAAGGTCTTCTACAAGCTTGTCAGGAGAAATATAGCAAGACAAAGTGGTTTGATTGATAACTGGGGAATTAAACTAATGATAAATCCCCCCAAAATGCTGAGATCAGTTAACTATCTATAATAACGAAAAAAAAAAAAAAAAAAAAAGATTACTGAATAATTAAAAAGTAATGAAATTTTCTAAAGTAGCTGTGAGTAAATAGTTGGATTAGGGGATACTTGAAGATACTGAGAATATAAAAGTGATATAAGAAATGTTAAGGGAAATAAAAAAAACATGTTCAAGTAGGTGTCAATTGATGTTAAGAGTTCACATCACTAATTTTAATGATAACATGATTTGTAAAAGATAATTTCTGGAAAATCAGACATGGAACCTTGCACAGAATAAAAGAAAGCTAGCAAGACTGAAGAAATACAGAAGATGGGAATAAATATATAAATAAATAGATACATTACTAGTAAAAGTCCTAATAATTCTAACTGAAGAAAAATAATAAAGTTTTAACATGTTTATGTTAAAGGTAGGTACAAAATATTGCAGAGAAGGAGCTAGATTAATATTTACAACCTTGTTCTCATATCTCTTGTGATCACCTGAATTGCATAAAAGGATAGTAGAAGTAGACTTCTATAAATGGGACAGTATAAATGTCATTCAGCTTCCACAATTACTCTTTTCTAAAATGAATCATAAAAATAATTGAGGTCAATTGTAAAAATAAATAAAAAATAAAATTCATGACAGCATGTTCTTTACATCTATATAAGAATAGTAAATGCATGTTTCATACTACAATTGTTTTTGAAAATTAAAATATATTTTCTCTGGATACAAGTAGGCTAGATGAATTTAAAAACAAAAATATGTGATTCCCAGATTTATAGGAAATTTATTCAGCTGGTTCTATGAAAAATTGCTATCAAAATCTCATTTAATATCTTGCAAGATTAAACATTATGTTGATGAAATTCAAAAATAAAACTAGATTTCTCTTGAAATAGCAATGATAACAAAATAACAAATTTGAATTTTACGATATGACAGGAAAATTCACAGAACAGGATTATTTTAGAATGGTAGTAAATCTTACAAAAAGTAATACACTATAGAAAGAATAAATAACTGCTGACTTGGGAGAAAGAAAAAAAAAAGGAATGAAAAGTCATAATGAAGATAGTAAATAAAACAGGAACTTGCAATGCAGTAATGTCCGCACAATAACAAGTATCATTTACTCTGCTTTATGAGATAACTACTTGGCAATATTTATAGCCTAATCTAGCATAGGAATTGGTGTGGTATTAGTATTTATTACGCTGTTATATCTATTATATCATTTAATTGTTTAAATAATTAATGTACAATACCCAGAAAATATGGGATTAACATCTAGTCTTCTTGCAAATTATGTTTGCCCCTTTCTATTTTGTATGTGCTGTAGTTGCTTGAATTATGATCAGAACCTTTGTGAGACAAATTAGACAGTAAATCTTAAGAAATGCAGTATTCGAAATGCCCCAGTGGTTAAACAGGGGAATAATTTGAGGGAGAACCTTAATTGAAAATTTAAAATAAGTTGTGACACAATCGTTTAATAGGATGCTTCTGTCTCATCCGAGGCAACTTGGAAATGTTCTAGAAACATTGCTGTTTTTTTTTGTTTTGTTTTGTTTTTTTTCCTTTTTTCTTTTTTTTTAATTATGACTCTGTTTCTGATATCAACAAACATAGAATCAGAGAACGGCCTGGGTTGAAAAGGACAATAATGATCATATACTTTTAACCCTCCTGCTACGTGCAAGGTCACCAATCACTAAACCAGGCTGCCCAGTGCCATATCCAGCCTGGCCTTGAATGCCTCGGGCAACCTGTTCCAGTACGTCACCACCCTATGTGTGAAAAACTTCCTCCTAATATCAAACCTAAGCTTCCCCTGTCTCAGTTTAAAACTATTTCCCCTTGTCATATCACTATCAACCCATGTAAACAGTCATTCCCCCTCCTGTTTATATACTCCTTTCAAATACTGGAAGGCCACAGTGAACCTTCTCTTCTTCATGCTTAACAAGCCCTGTTCCCTCAACCTTTCCTTCATAGGACAGGTCTAATGAATTCTTAGGATTTAAAACATCTATTTAGAAGGGGGAAAATGCAATGCATAATCAATGTGCATTTAAAATTTCACTCACCGATAAGCAAATACAGAAGTCATGAAACAGGAACATATGACATCTTGCAAAAATCTTACTTTCACTAGAAACCATGTTGCAAGGTATTTTTGTGGCTAATGAAACTAGCAGAAAGACTGCTCCTTGCTAAATCCAATGTCTTCCTTTATGCAAAGCTTTCACAAGTAATATTTAAGGTTTTTGTTCTATTTAACCAAAAATGTTTTTGTGTTAAGAAAAAAATTTACATGGATATGTGCAATCTATGAATCATATTCAATCTGTGTAAGACTCAGAACACTAAAAATCTCCTACCTAGACATTAATATCCCAGAGAAACCTCATGTAAACCAGGAAAAACAATGTCACTTGTGAGCTTTAACCTTCATATTGAAGAAACTATTTCAGAAATGTTTCTTCAATTATTAGAATTGTTCTATTTGCACTAAAAGAAAAGGCTTAGTTCAAGCTCTTAGTGCTTGACAACCAAATTCAACATTCAGTTATTTATTTAAAATTAGTTAACAGTAACTTAATGACAGAATTAGAATCTCTTACAACCTTCCATTACTACATACATGTTTTTAAGTTTAAATGAATGTTTGTGCTGTTTTGCTGATTAACTAAAATCTTTGAAGACCAAAGCAATTTTACAAAGATTACATCTGAGATTTTTTTTTCTCCCAACAGCTCAGGGCAAAGATCTGCTTTTAGCCTCCTGTATGATACTTCACTTTGCAAATCAATAACAATTTTCATCATATTTTTAAGAAATATCCTTACTGTAAATGATATTTTGAATGAAAAAAAAGAAAAAAAAAAAACAAAACACCTTGTATATTTGGGAAATAATAGTTATACTAGTATTTTTCATGAATTTTTATTTTTCAAATTTAGATGTCCCACTTTAAATCATTTTGGTGGATGTTATGTAAAATTTGTATTCCAGCTGGAATTGTTTTCTATTACAGAGCTACTTTCCATTTGTAAGGTAATGTTCTCATTTTGCTACTCATAGTGGTTATTTGTATATCATTGACTGTCTTGTGCTGGAAGAGACCTTAGAGACTGTCTAGTTTCAAACCCCTGCCATGGGCAGGGTTGCCACCCACAGATCAGGCTGCCCAGGGCCCCATCCAGCCTCTTTTTGAATGCTTCTAAGGATGCAGCATCCACAGCTTTTCTGAGTCGCTTGTCTCTCTGAGTCGCGTCTCACCATCCTCTAAATAATAATTTTCCTCCTAACATCTGTTTTAAATCATCCCTTTTTTTTTAGTTTAAAGCCTTTCACCTTGTTATATCACTATCAGACTGTGTAGAAAGTCTCTCTCCATCTTTTTTATAAGGTCCTATTAACTACAGGAATGAGGTATTGAGTTCTCCCTGTAGAATTCTCCAGGCTGAACGACCCCAGCCTTAGCCTGTTTTCGTAGGAGAGTTGTTCTAGCTCTCTGATCATCTGCGGCCCTCCTTTGACTTCAGCAGCTCTACATCCTTTTTGTTCTGGGGTCCCCAGGTGTGCATGTAGCACTCCAGATGGGGCCTCATGAGGTCAGAATAGAGGCGGACAGTCATATCCTCCAAAGTTTCCAACTTCATAAAGGTAATCAGCTCTGAAAATAATTATATTTTACCTCTGCTTTTTTATTAAAAAAAATATCTTCTGTTTCAAAATGATTAGCCTCACACTAGCTGTGTAAGGTAGAAGTGGCTTCACAGCTGAAAGGGATCAGAAATCATTATTCCTGTGTACTTGAAATGCTGAATACAAGTTGTGAGTGGCTGTATTAATAATTCTTTCCCTGCATCACTGTATCACCTTTTTCTGTTTGGGGATTGTTTTTAAGTGCTTTTTTTCTTCCAGTCCAATTTTCCATCCCGCGAGATGTGACAGAATTGCAGAATTTTTAAATAATTCACCTCTGTTTGCTCTTGGAATTATTATTTATATTGTTTTCTGACAATCCAGAATTCGTCTTAATGTAAATAAGTTGTTATATTTACAATGGAGTTAAATTTCCATCATTTTGAAAGCAAACCTACGTCTAACTCCAACAATAAATATTAACTAAAACCTCCTCATCCTCATGATGTAAGTGTACCCTTGTGTACACCAAATGTCCCCTTGTGGAGATACAACCTTTTTCCCCCTTCTGTCAGTTCTTCTTGTTTATCAGTTCTCAGAACTTGGAATGATACATTTCATTTGATCCTCTCATTTGTCCCTTGTAATTTTTTGATCTGTAATCAGATGAACTGGAATTGTGTTTGCTCTGAAAATATAAATCCCTTGTAACTTAATGCGAGTTAGGAAAAATTGAATTCTTGCAACACACACAGAGCAGTACCTGCTCAACATTTCAATTGCAAAACATCATCAGATTTTCTTAAGTAAATTGTGTCATATCCTTCTTTGCTGTCCAGTAAATGATTATATAACATTTTTTTTCACAAGATTTCTACATCCGAGTACCTGGGTAAAGCTTATTAAAGATGGGATAAATAGTGAATAAGGCAAAAATGTATGATCCTGTTCCTTCTACTGTGAGTCGAAGTGGAGAATTCAGGAAGATAAATGCTTCTCATCTGTTTAAGTTGCTTGTCTGAGTTGGAGAAAATGTTAGTTTCAGATGTAGTCAATATAACATTCATATAAGATATAATTAAATCCTTCTTGAATAAAGCTGCCTGGAAACTAATTTGTGTTGTTATGAAGTAGTCAGAACTTCAACTGGGAATGAGAATTGTGAATGACCAGTAACTGAAAAAAAATCTGTATTTTTGAATTTAGAATTCAAATAACATTTTCAGCTAAGTGCAGAAAGTCACTATCTGTGAAGTGGGAATAAAAATCCCTTCTTGCTTGCTGGGTGCATTGTGAATATTAAGCTCCTTAAATGATTATCTAGATTCAACAATAAGCAGTATTATAAGAAAGCACATCAGGAAATGACTAATTCTATTCTTGATCATTACTGGAAATAGTCAGGCCTGATTGTCCATTTTAAATAACATAGATTGAAAACAAAATTGAAGACCTCTCTCAAGGAGTATTTCACTTGTAGATGGAATAGGTAGAGGGCAAGAGAAAATACTACTTGAAGGATTATTATACACCTGCATAACAGCCTAGCTAATACAACTCTTTCTAAATCTGAATTCCAAAGTAGATCTTCTTTAGCTTAATGTGAGCATAGAAGTTTTCCTGCTGTAATAGGTATTTCTGGAAATTCAAATTAAGATGCTATTGCTAATAGTATGCATGGGTAGTTAAAGATGGAAAACAAAAATACTGAATGTTACATGCACTCCAGAACTAAAATGAGCTCAGTAAATTAACATAATGTCACAGTTTGAACAGTTAATTGTGCAACACCCCTCCATTCCCATGGGAGAAGAAAGAAAATAGGAAAAATGAGTTGAGTGAGATAAGGAGAGAACTAATTTATTAAAAGGAATGTGTGATAATGCAGAATAATTAAAAATAATAAATCAGATGAACAAAACAAGATGATGAATAAGAGAATTTTCAAGATACTATCAGCAGGAAATCATGGCTGGCAGGACAACCCAGAAGAGAGCTTCTTCTGAATAAAAGTTGCTTTATATCCTGGAATCACACAGGGAAATACTGAGACTTTCTGAGAATACCAGAGACCCTTGGAACTGGAATCCCAGGAGGCCAAGAAACCAGGAACCCATAGTTCGTTCTTTCTCCGAGCTGGAAATCACCTGCAAAACCAAAGCATTCTGGAAGCAAGGAAGACAGCAATGATAGCTTGCTGCGTGATGTTATGATATGGAACATCAATAAAAACCATGATAGGTAAGGTTTTAAAGGGATCACAGTGGGTTAAGAAAAATTATGATTAGCATAAGCTATATAGTCCCTCTATCACTTGCTGTCAGTAAGACAGTCAAATAAAGAAATGTCAGTGCTTTCGACATCAGATTTGACTGATTTGAATTACATTTACAATCACCTGTTGGGGACCACCACCAAAGCAAAACTAAAACTGTACAGGTGTTTTTACCAAATATTTTTCTCTAGAAATGTTTTCTTATTAGGAACTTAGTATTCTCAGAGAAGCCTCCATTATCTCTCAAAGGCTGTGTTAAGAAAAATGACAGAAGCAATGTTATGTGCTAAAGAATTATGACCCATAAACGTTTCTAGAGTCTCAGTCCAAGCAAGACAGAACACTCCAAAATGATGTCAGTTCATAGAATCATAGAATGGCTTGAGTTGGAAGGGATCTCAAAGATCATCTATTTTCAACCCCTCTGCTGTGGCTAGGGGTGCCAGCCACTAGATCAGTCTGCCCAGGAGCCCGTCAAACCTGGCCTTGTCTGCATCCAGGGATGGGGCATCCATAACTCTTCTGGGTAGCTTGTTCCAGTGCCTAACTACCCTCTGAGTAAAGAATTTCTTTCTAACATCTAACTTTAACCTAACCTCTTTCAGTTTAAATTCATTCCCCCATGTTATATCACTACCTGAGTAAAACGTTGGACCCCCTCCTGCCCATAAGCTCCCTTCAAGTACTGGAAGATCACAATGAGGTCACTCTCTTCCCCAGTCTAAACAGTTCCAACTGCTTCAACTTGTCATCATAGAAGAGGTGCACCAGCCATCTGATTATCTTTGTCACCCTCCTACAGTTTTGCTCTAACAGCTCTGCATCCGTTTTCTGCTGAGGGCTCCAGGCCTGTACAGAGTACTCGAGATAGTGCCTCACAAGGACGGAGTAGAAGGCGACCAATACCTCCCTCTCCCTGCTTCCTACCTCTCTTTTGATACAGTCCAGGATATCATTGGCCTTCCACTCTTCAAGAGCACTCTGCTCTTTTCGTCCTTCAGTGTCCCCAAGTCCTTCTCAGCACAGGATGGAGCACAGCCCTGATTAAAAGGACTTGGGGGTACTGGTGGATGGCAGTCTAGACACGAGCCAGCAGTTTGCCCTCAACCCATGAAGACAACCATATCCTGGGCTGCATCAAAAGAAACATGGTCAGCGGGTCAGGGGAGAAGACTGTCCCTCTACTTTTCACTGGTGAGACCTCACCTGAAGTACTGAATTCATATGTGGAGTCCTTGGTACAGGAGAAACAAGGACTTGTTGAAGTGCATCTAGAGAAGGGCCACAGAAACAGTCCAAAAGATCTGCTCAGCCTGTCCCTGTAGGGGAGATGTTCTGGCCCTCTGATCATCTTCATGGCCTCCGCTGGACCTGCTCCAACAGCTCATGCCCTTCTTGTGCTGGGGGCCCTAGTACTAGAGTCAGTACTCTAGGCGGGGGGTCTCACAAGAGCAGAATCATCTCTCTCAATCTGCTGGTCACACTTTTCTTGATGTAACCCAAGATATGGTTAGCCTTCTGGACTGCAAGCACATGCTGCCAGCTCATGCTGAATCTTTCATCAACCAACACCTCCAAATCCTTTTCCTCAGGGCTGCTTTTAGCCATTCTCTGCCCAAACTGTATCTGTACTTGGAATTGTCCTGAGCTCTCAAGTCTGTCTTAGTCCCTCTAGATAGCACGCCTTCCCACACTGCACCACTCAGCATGGCATCATCTGCAGACTTGCACTTGATCCCACTGCCCATGGCACCTGCAAGGATATTAAAAAACACCGACCCAGCACTGATTCCCCAAGAACACCACTTGCCACTGGTTTCCACTTGGACATTAAGCCATTGATTACAACTCTCTGAGTGCGACCATCCAGTCAATTCCTTTTCCAGTGAGTGGTCCAATCGTCAAATCCATTTTTCTCCAATTTAGTGACCTGTATGTCATCTGGGACAGTGTCAAATTCTTTGCACAAATCCAGGTAGATGATATCAGTTGCTCTTCCTTTATCCTCTACTGCTATAACTCTATCATAAAAGGTCACGAAGTTTGTCAGATGTGACTTGGTGATGTCAGGTCTTTGGTGAAGCTATGTTGGGTACTACCAATCACCTCACTTTTATTTTCCATGTAACTTAGTAGGGCCTTCAGGAGGATCTGCTCCATGATCTTGCCAGGCTCAGAGTTAATATTAGCCTGTAGTTCCCTGTATCTTTTTTTCCCTTCTTGAAAATGGCAGTTATGTTTCCCATTTTATGTCACAATCATTATTGAAGTTTCCAGGTATTTTCATGGACAAATACTGACACTGAAAGCACACATTGATATTCATGATTTATTTTGCAAAATACAATTTAAGTATGTCTACTATTTCAAAATAATTTCAGTTTCATTATTTACTGTTGAAGTGGCTTTGTGCTGTTTTGTTGTTGTTGTTGTTGTTGTTGTTGTTGTTACTGTTATTTTGTTTTCAAATAGACGTGGTAATGTAACAAATCTTTGTAGTGATTTTGGATTTTTTTTTTTTTTTTGGTTTGTCTTTCAGCTTGTGTGCAAATTTCTGACATTAGGTAGATGTTTTCATAATTTTTTTTTTTTCTCAGATTGAGATCTTTTCACTTGTAGTAATCAACAGTTATCCAAATTTGCATTCTACATTCTACCCTTCGCATGTTCTCTAATCTTGCATGACTTGATTCAAAATATTTTGGATTTAAAAACAAATATTCTACATAGTTCAATATATGTAGATGTGTTTTAAATGTTAATACAACCATCCCAAAGGCCAGAAACGTATATTCCTTTCTCTGAAGATACTAGAGCAATTAAACAAATCTTCTCGACATTTTAAAATGTTAACCTGTGTACAGTATACTTAGACTAATAAATTAACCTGCCGAGAAATATGAGTAGCTCTTTTTTTTGTTTACTTAAATGTGGATAGAACTTTATGAATTATAGCATTCTACTGCAAATTACAATGTTGAAAACTATTGTGTGAAAATATTACCCAGTATAAAAATTACAAACAGGGACAGAGATATTGTTAAAGACCTAATCAAGAAAAAAATATTTGCATTGAAAGGAAAAGGTATGTTGTTTTTTGGTTTTCTTTGTTAGATTTTTTGATATAGTTTAGTTTTAGTTTTATTTATTTACATACTTATTTGGCCCATTAATGACACTTAGATAAAAGAATAATCAGTGTGGTGTAGTTCCAGTTGCCTTCTGAAATTTCTCGATGCTTTTAGGAAGATTGTTTGTAGTCAATTTATTAATCATGATCTGTGTACAACTACTAGCTAATTTTTAGCGTATATCTCATTTACTTGTGCAATTGTCTCCACTCTACTGCTCTTATTGTCCTAATATCGATGGTTTAAAGACTGGCATTAAAAGGTTATAGTGAGTATAGGCACCCATGCCCTTCATTGGCATGGTTATGATCTTACTCTTGGGATTTCTTCTTCCTCATTCCATGTGTGATTTGGGCCATTTTCATACATTCTGTAACTCAGTGGTTGGTGGTGTTTGTTTTTTTTTTTTTCTCATTGTTTCATAAAACTATCTTATTTCTTAATTTATTATCTGTGGATACATTGAATAGTTGTTCTTCGTTATTCCTAAAGCCAGTTTGATTCAGGTCCCAAAGTATTTTCTTAGAATGACAAGTAATCATTAGCAATTGACATCATGTAACCCATGTTAAAAACCCCAGATTTGCCAGGTGTCATTTTCTGCTTGTATTTTAGAGGGATTCTGTTAAAACTCTTTATTCCTCAGTTTCCAAATTGCACTCTTCTGATAGCCTAGTAAGTAAAATTGCTAAATCCATTCACACACATGCAATCTTTTTTCTAAGGTAGTTAATAATCTAGTAGTTAGGAAAATATCAGTGATATGTTCTCAAAATTTACATATTTTATGCACATGTATGAGAATGCTTTCTTTCCAACTCATAGAAGTACAGTGTCTTGTAAAGTATCTGGAGATTTACTTGCAGGAGGATGTTTTATGTATTATAAAAAATGTAAAGGTCTCATTATATCACATTGCAAAGAGGCTGTAAATATCCTAAACAAAGACTTTTTAAATAAAGCAGTTTATTTAAAAAAAAAAAAAAAAAAAAAGATATTAAATCAGGCATAATGATACCTGTAGTGTTACATTTGTATATGGGTAATTACAGTACACAGTCAGGAATAGAAATCCAGTTCTATCCTTCGATGCATTTTTTATGAAGGAGGAGAAATTCTATACTACCTAGACTATTTTGACGGATCTAGTAGGTAGTTCAAAAAGTCTGTATTTTATTCTGTTTTACTGACTATTTCTAGTTATAAGAATTGAGTTAAGACATACAAGTTCTAAGTGAGAATTTCCTGTGTCGCACATCAGTTTTGAGTATTAGATAGTTAGAACTCATGATCACTAATTTGTACAGTTAATTGCTTGCATTTCACCTCTCTGATATGATTAATATTTCTTTCCTAGGGAGAAATGTTATTATTAAATAATTATTATCCATTTATAGAAATTGCATTACAGATAATAGCTTTTAAGTAGGACATCAGTTTCTGCAAACAGATTGGAATGTTTGGCTGAATAACCATGATAAAATTCATACCATAAATTGTGCATAATACCTTAGAAATGCCCAGCCCGATTACACTGTCTTATATTTGATCTTCTTTAAAAACTATTAAAAAAATTGTCAAATAATTTCTTGAATAACCAAACCTTCAATTGCTGCTACCAAAATTGTGTGTGTGTGTACATGTAGTTATTTTATGAAATTCATTCATCTATTTTCATTACAGCAGAATACATTGATAACTTTTTTTTTTTTTTTTTTTTTTTTTTTGTCAGTATTTCTTAGCGTGGGAAACCTTGAAACAGCTTCATTTAGAAATAAGAAACTATCAGAGCTGACTAAATGTCAGAAATATTTTGTGTCTATTTTTTTATTTTAGAAGTGTTTCTTTCCACAACTTTCAATTACACTCTGTCTGACTTCATCATTCATCCTCAGAAGGTGAGTCTGGTTGCATCTATTTTCTTATGATGATGAATCATACAGTTTAACTAAGGTTGAGCTTAGTACTGATGAAAACTTGAACAGCCTGTATCTTGATGTTAACAGCAGTGTTGTCACTGATCCATGCAATTTAAGTTCTTTACACAGCATCTTATTTATTATAATTCTAGTGTTGTTTCCAGAATCTTCCCACTGATAATAAATCACCTTTATCCATACTCCATAGAAAGTTCTATGTAACTTTCTCTTAGATATATTTCAATATTTGCCCTACTTCCACCTCACCATCTGTTCTTCTTTTTCTGATTTTATAAAGAATTTTATTGCACTCAATTTTTATAACACCTTAGGATTTTTGTTTTCTGCCTAAGATGTTGCTTCCAAAATCTATGTCTACTGGTTTTCCATTAGGGCATATTTTCCTTCTGTATTTCCTCAGCAGTCTTTTTTTCATAACCAGTTGAAAGCATATCTTTTTTCTTCAGTGCTTATTATTTTTTCCCAATGTTTACATTTGTTTTCTCCTATTTAATTATCTGCTTCTCCATGCTTCCTTACCATTGTCTGCTTTTTGTTTTGCCTTGGTTGTAGACTAACTTTAAATTACTGTGTTATATGTACTTCACTTTCAGCTAATTCCTCAAGTATGAATGTTTCCTTCTTTCTTTTCTGTCTGTACATTCTTTCTGTATTTATTCTTTCATCGTTATTTCATATCTGACCTTGTGCAGTGTTCTTTCCAAATGAATTTCAGACCATCACAATACATTCCTTTGAATAGCAGTACAAGCTATAGGCTTCAGGATATGTATAGATGTTCGTTCCAAAGGAAGCTGCTCAGGTAAGGACTGTAGCTACAGACTTTAGAAGCACTCTTTAAAGAGAGTCTCTCTCTCTCTTTTTTTTTTGTTTTTTTAGTAAAAACATGGTAATTAATTCAGAGAAATCACTCTACTCTTGCTGTCTCACAGTGGTTTTCAGAAACTTTCTGAAACATGAGAAAAAAGAAACATGTGAGTTACATGTTTCTTTTTGTTGATGTTGTTTTGTTCTGTTTCTGTTTTGTTTTTTAATCCATATGGATTTTTTTAAACCAAGTTTTTGAAGGAAATGGATAGTCAATGTTGTACAACACAGGTGTTTCATTTAGAAATACAGTTGCTTTAGTAATGAGGTAACTGATTGAAGTAAAACTTTCAGTGATATACTTTTATAACTCCTGTTAACCCTTTTTTGTCATTATGTTTTTGTATTCACATTACGTGTTTTTTTTTTCCAGATTTTGATGTAGAGCATCAGTTATGGTTGGACTTGAAGCCTAAATAATTGTATGATATCACAACAAAAGTTTGTTTGCATGTGGACAATGTCTGGTCCTGTAATCAGTTTCAATTTTGAAAGGCCTGAACATTATTTCACCTAACTTGTCATATAACTGAATTGCTGATTTTTTTTAAAGCACAATTTTTCATAAATTTTGTTACATAAAACAATGATATTCACATATATTCCCATCATTAATGCATTAATGCCTTAAATCTGACAATCTTAAATCTTTAAATCTAAAACATTGTCTTTTTTTTTTTTTTTTTTTTTTTTTTTTTTTCATACTCTCCTGGACAGTGAAGACAAGTTATGTTCCCTCTCTTAGCATTTCCACACCTCTTGTTTTGCTCCTGACTGTCAAGCTAAATGAAATTTGTGATAAATGTTTTATCTTCTTTCTTTATGAGTCATTCCCAAATCTCTGATCAGTTTTGTTATTGAGCCCTGGAGACTTATAGCAATTATTGTTTTTTTCCTGTCACTTTGATCTTTCTACCCAATTAGGGCAGATTCTGCCTTTCTGGTGATTTTTCTGATGTTTCTGAAGAGCTACTTAAATATATAAATATTTTTCTCTTGTTCTTTTCATCCAAGTCATACATTGACCTGTACTGTATCTTTTTTGCTATCAAGAGCAGATTTGAGAAACACCTTTTCTCACAGAGATACCATGCCTCTTTGCTTTCAATCACAGAGTACCCACTGTCACATACTAATAAGATCACAACAGTCATACTGGGTCAGACAAGAAAATCATTTTCCCCAGGATTTTCTCTCTACCAATGGCCAAATCCATCTATTACTCTCAGGGTAGGGATCAACAGAAGAATCTTATCTGCAAACTTTTCTTCCAAGGTGATTTCTGTCACTGAACCACCACCATGCTGCCATCATCTTAGGAAAGCCAAAGCCCAAATAATATTGAATCTGGTAAGGGACATAAAGGGCAACAAATTGGACAACGCCTCTTTGTTTCAACAGCAAAAGGAAGGCAAAATGTAGGGAAAATGTAGGCCTGCTGCAGAATGGAACAATTATTCAAGAACCTTTTTAGATTTGATAAACCTGAAAATGTATATTGAAAGACTCAGTTTCAGGATATAGTGACTTTGTGGGGATAAATCCCCTTCTTACAGAGAAACAAAAAAACACATTTTCCTTTTCTTCAATGTGAAGCTTATTGCCAGTTCTCTACAAGATCTATGTACTCTAAGAGCCTTAGAGTCACAGTAGGCCAGAATCATTATCCATTCTTTGTTCTGGCCTTTGGCCTTCACATGGCACTACATGTATTTAATTAATGTTTGCTGACATTTCTACTTTCAGAGATAGCATGCTGCAACCTTCAACCTGACACTTCAGATTTCATTTGGTGCAGCACAGCTATGTAGTCTTGATTCGGTTTTATTATGTTACTAAGGTACGAGAAGGGATGTACACCAAAGCCATATAAGACAATAAAAGGCAAAACACATAACCAATTACTAAGGAGAAAAAGCAATTCATTTGAAGATAGCAGTTTGGCAAGAATGAGGATCAGCCCTCTCTAAGATGCAGTGTAGGCCAACATTTTACTGTTGGCTGGGACTGACAGGCTATCAGGAACAGTATAAAACAACCTGATAATGGAGTTTTGATGCATGTTGTGGAAAATGCCTGAACAAAAGGGGAACAGAGAGTAAGGTATTATTCCTAAATGTCAGAAGTTGAAGCTACATTCTTATCCTGTCAGCTGGCTGGTAAATTACGGGTTTTTTTTTTTTTTCCTCAAAATGAACTCCATGACTGAAACGACAGGAACTCTGAGTTCCCTGAACAACAGGAGCATTCAAAAATCAGATCTAGCATGCTGAACAAGTAGAACTCCTCTGAACATTTTTGCAGCCTATGGCAAACAGGACTCATTTTCTCTGTATATTCCAGCCACCTCGTATTTACAAAAGACTCTCATGTCTCCTGGTCTGCATAGAAGAACATATCTTCATGACCTCTTGTTGCAGGAAGGTGGCTACTCAAACCAGTCTCCATCAAATATATGCTTCACAGACATAAATTGATGCATAAATCCATTCACTAGAAGGAAATATCTGAGCAATGTATGAGAATTATGTGCCTTCATGGTAACTTCTCTAACCATTGGGTAATTTTTGATTAAAAAAAAAAAAGATCTCACAAGATCTCTATACTGTGATGACTTGTCAATCATATTATTAGTGCTCAGAAATGTTCCATGTTTCCTCCAGATATTTCAATGTCATGTATTGATGACAATTATCATCTGTTAATCTAGCAGTAACTCACCATTTGTTTTGTAACTGAATATTTATTCCTCAGAGTAGTATTACAGTCCAAACCAACCTCTTGGTCTTTTTGCAGTCTAATATGTACCCTCAGCTATTTCTAACTCTTACAATGTACATATGAATGTCCAAATACTGATAGCTTGAGACTAGGTTATAATTGAAATCATACTCTTTGGTTCATAGTCCATCAAAGAGTGTTATGCTTTCTGAAAATACATTTGAAATTAGTTGCTTTGTATACAATTTGATAATTGCAAGAAATGTGTATTGTAACTGAATGTCAATCCAGCAAGTGTTTTGAAGTAAAGTGACTTGATTATTCAGGTTTTAATTGTCGTCATAGCAATATTTAATTCCTCTCCAGATTTTATTTCTTTTTTTACAGTATTTTTGTTTGTGACAGCAGCAAAATATTTCAGTTAAATTTCAGTGATAAGCTTCTAAGTGCCAGAATACTGATGCTTCTGGGTTTCAAGAATACTTCATCCTTCTTATTAGGGTACAGTTTTAATAGCAAAAAGGAGTTTATCAGGTTGACCTAACTAAGCAAATGGGAGATGTTTGTACTGTGGTATTCTCGAGATTTGACTTTGTCAAAATCAGAATATTTGCTACTATCTAGAATGAAGAAATTGTGCCCTTAAGTTGGTAAAGTCAGTAGTATTTCAGCTCTTTTTTTCCAATGCAAGCTTGCAGAACAGTGTTTCATTTCCTCATTAAGTTAAAGGGTTTTCTTATTTGTTTACTCTGTTTGGTCTTGGTTTTAATTCTGACAATTTACTTGTCACTTTAGGACTATGCTCCTTAGCAGCACCCAGGTGTCCTTCCTGATGTGCTTAGTCCATGCATTTATAGCCACATCTTTTTTGCCATACTTTCATATGAAAACAGCTTTCCAGAGTTATTCCTGGAAGAAATACTCTGTAAGATTCAGACTCACTGTTGATTTGTTTCCAAATCTTTTCTGTAATAGCATTTTAATCTTTAGGATCTGACCAGCATTTTAACCCAACTTGTTTTTTGACTTTCATTAAATTGCAGAATTTGCTTTCTCTTCCCTTCCCCTAATCGCAGTCTGTTTCTTTACATATTAAATTGTAGTTATTTTTAAATGTAGCATATATTATATACGCTACATTCAAAAGTAATTCTTAGAATGAGGATTGCAGTTTAATCCAAGTTTATTCAGACCTCTTTCAGAGTACTTCAGGAAAAATATGTAGAAAGAAAAATTCAATTAGAACATGATTAGAACATGAAGCATCCTGCTCAATTTCAGTGAACAGTTTTATCCTCTTAATCTGAAATTCATGTGGAACATATATTTGTAATATTTTTAAATAGTACATGATTAAGAACTATGGAATGGTACTGTATTTTCACATATTTGATGGAATTTATCTGATTAGGCTGTCATCAAAGTTCTGTTTGTTACAGTTAATGAAGTATCCTGCAGAGGTAAAGATAGAACCTCCTCCATTTTAGTGGTGTACTTTTGTCTGTATATTGGAACATGTTAAGCTCTTAGTAAAGCAAGAGTCCCATCAGATTATGCTTTAGCCTAGGAAGTGTTGCCACTTGTCAGCCTAGTTTTTATATTCTTTATCTTCAAAATATTTTCAGCTGTACTTTTAATTATTTATTCATGGAATGTGGTGCGTGGCATTAATCAATGTGCTAGGGAAAGTTGATTTAAAAAATCAGTTTTAAATCATGAAAATGTATGTACAACAGAGATACATGTGTTTTTCAGTAATCCAATTAAAAAAAAAAGCAGCTGGGAAAAACTGTTTAGAAATATATCTTGATGTAAATCCTTGCATTTTGTCGGTTTTACGTATTTTTTTTTTTTAATAAGTTACCAGCCTATGAAGTTTGGTATGTATTGTTGGTACAGAGATGAGTATATGTCATCATCTTTGCTATCTGTACTTATTTTTTTCCTTCTTCAATTCCAAGTTCTTGATGTTTGTCTGGAGAAAGTTTATTATCCAGTATTGCCTTTGAAAGAATTACATTAAAACTCAACAACAGTCAAAGGGAAGAAAGATTGAAGGCATAATCTTAGGGAGTCTTTAAAAATAAATCTCTCATCCATGCTAATTACTATTAGTAGTAATCAGCATCCTGAATCCCTGCAAGCTCCTGGGTTGCTGCTAACATTTAGGAGGTCAGAATTCTTCACTCAGGGTAGAGCAGGATAAAGAGGCAAAGCTTCACATATCTTACTTCAGTGCTTTCAAGAGCTGAAGAGGGAAAATAGCAGTTCTCTGCTGATCTTCTCTGGTTGCAGATGGGTTGGTGGAGGGTGCAATAGCCAGCCATGGTCCTGCCCCTGATCCAGGTGTCATGTGGGTCCTAGGTGTGGGTGGGGCTGGGCTTACACTCAGTGCTTGATCCATGTGCATGATTATTAGAATCATAGAATCACCAAGGTTGGAGAAAAGAAAAAAAAAAGGTATCTAGCATAATTGTCTACTTACCACTAATTTTTCCCCTCTGAAACTATGTCCCTTAATATAGCATCTACATGTTTCTTGAACACTACCAGGGACGACAACTCAAGCACCTCGCTGGACAGCCCGTTCTAGCACTTGACCACTCTTCTGGAGAAGAGATTTTTCCTGAAATTCAACTTTAACCTCCTCTGGTGCCATTGGCCTTCCTGGCCACCTGGGCACACTGCTGGCACACTACATCAACAAACACCCCCAGGTCAATTTTCTCCACACAGTCTTCCAGCCACTCTGCCCCAAGTCTGTAGCATTGCCTGGGGTTGTTGTGGACAAAGAACAGGACCCTGTACATGGTCTTGTTCTTCTTGAAGTTTTTCTTGAACTTCATCCCACTTGGTTCAGCCCAGTGATTCAGTCTGTCCAGATTCCTCTGAAGGACCTTCCTACTTTCAGGCAGATTGATACTTCCTCCCAGCTTTGTGTGATCTGTGAACTTACTGAAGGTACACTCAATTCCCTCATTCAAGTCAGTAAAATTGAATAGGATGGGCCCAAGAAATGAACATCACTCATGACCAGTCACTAGCTTGATTTAACTCCATTCACCACCACTATCTGGGCCCAGTTCTCCAAGCCAGTTCTGTACGTACCTGTCCAAGCCATGGACAGCCAGCTTCCCTATGAGAATACTGTGGGAGACAGTGTCAAAGGCTTTGCTGAAGTCTAGGTAGACTACGTTGATAGCCTGTCCCTCATCCACCAGGTGTACCTCTTGATAACAAAAGGAGATCAGGTTGTTTAAGCAATACCTGCTTTTCATGAGCCTATGCTGGATGGGCACGACTCCTTGGTTGTCCCACACATAACATGTCATCTCTCTCAAGACGATCTGCTACATAACCTTCCCTGGCACCAGGGTCAGACTGACGTGCCTGTGGTTCCCTGAATCCTCTTTACAACACTTCTTGTAGATGGGAATCACATTGGCAAGCCTTCAAACCTCTGGGACTACTCTAGTTGACTGCTGATAGACAGTGGAAAGGATCTTGGCAATCACTTCTGCCAGCTCCCTCAACACGCCTGAGTGGATCCCATCTGGCCCCCGAAGAGTTGTGACAGTCTAAGTAGAGTAGTAGGTTTCTAAATGTCTCTACCTGAATCATGGGGGTTTAATTCTGTTCCCTATCCCAGACTTCCATTCTTCAAGGAGTAGAGTACCCCAAGGATAATTGATATGACTTTTAAAGACAGACATAAAGAAAGCTTTGAGAACCTCAGCTTTTTCCTTGTCCTCAGTGGTCTCGCTCCCTGCTGCATCTAGTATAGGGCAGAGATTCTCCTTAGCCCTCCTCTTACTATAAATATAGTTTTAAAAGATATTTGTTCTCTTTTATTACAGTGATCATTTTGAGTTCAGGAATGGCTTTTGCCTTT
Organism: Phasianus colchicus; assembly: GCF_987193195.1. Classification (NCBI taxonomy): domain Eukaryota; kingdom Metazoa; phylum Chordata; class Aves; order Galliformes; family Phasianidae; genus Phasianus; species Phasianus colchicus. Next base: position 20,789,399 of record NC_143438.1, on the reverse strand, counting down.
CTAATCTTCTCTCTGAATATCCTAATGACTTATTTATATTTTCTCTGAGTTGCCTCTACCTTCTTCCAGAGGAGGTTTTTTCTCCTGGGGTCCCAGAAAAGATTCCCTATTCTTCTTCCCTTCCAGCACAGGGGGATAGTCTGCTAGTGTGCCTCAAAGACTTCCTTCCTGAGGAGCAGACAGCCTCCCTGGACTCCTTCACCCTTCAGGACTGACTCTGAGTCCTGCCCCAGAAAATATGTAACATTTCACAAATTTGTGTTTCTATTTAATGTTTCTAAGCTCGTTTTAACCAAGAATTTCAAGTGATTCCCAGGTATCTGAATGGTTTTTTTGTTTTGTTTTGTTTTGTTTTTTCCCTTCCAACTGGCTACAGGGTTGCCTCTTCTGTAAGGATCCTCTCTGCGGGAAGGGTAGCTATAAGGAGCTGTGAGTCAGCAGAGCTGCTCAATGCATTTTGTCAGGTATATTCTGGACTGAGGAGCATTTGCGTTACATATATCCTGAGAACAAAGCCATTCATTCTATATTGAATTTCATTTTTGAAAAAAACCTATTCTGTTCAAGTTAAGGTTTCTCAAGCTTATTTGGCTTTAAAGCATGAATTTTTGTTTCTGAAACCAATTCTTATTTTCTCTCTTTGTTTTCTCTACTTCTTTGCTTAATTTGTAAATGGGTGTGCTTTTTGTTTTTGTTCTTGTTTTTGTTTTTGTGCAAATTTAATTTCATCTAAAGACATTTTTTCTACTCAAAATCCTATAACCTTACTTGCAGTAGTGAAGGGAATTCTGGTTTTAAGCTTGAGATGTAAGATGAAGATTTAAGAGGACTGAGGACATTATAAGCTCTGTGTTTTGTTTTTGTTTTGTGGGATCTTGAGCAAATCTGTTTATCCCTTTGTTTCTTTTTATCTTCTTATCTTTAAAATGGAAGATAGGTCTGGAATTACTTTGAAGATTACTATAGTTTATATGTGACAGTTTAAAAGTGGTTATCTCTTCCATAAAGCTGTCGCTGACCTGGTGTCAATGTACAGGATCATATTATAAGTTAAAAGTATATTATAAATTAAGTCATTTTATATTATAGAAATTCTTAGTGAGGTGCAGAGATACAAACAAATTCATATAAGCTAAGTTGCTGAGTAACTGGTCAGTACAAATTACTTTAATCATCGGAGCCTAACCATCAAGATTAAGATAGATTTCCATAAAGTCTGCAGAAGAAAATTATTTTGAAATTAGAAGGCATTGAATAATAACAAAAGCACAGTGAATATTTTATGAAAATTATTTCAGAAGAAACTACATCACTAATCTAGACATAGATTTCTCTTTTTTCCCACTAACGCAAAACAAAGCATCCCAAGATACTAAGTAAAAATATATTCATCAAGCTTATTGGAATATTACATTTTTTTTTTGTGCCATTCAACCAACAAAGCTAAGTTGCATTCAAAGTATGAAACACCTTGAAATATGTTTATTCACGAAGAATGAGTCATAGAATCATAGTACATCTTGGGCTGGAAGGGAGCCTAGGGATCGTCAAGTTCCACCTCAACCCACCGCAGGCAGGGCCGCCAACCTCCAGATCTAGTATTAGACCAGGCTGCCCAAGGCCCTATCCAGCATGGTGTTGAACACCTCCAGGGATGGAACATCCAGAGCCTTTCTGGGCAGACTCTGGAGATTTTGTGTAAGCTTGCCACTGATATTACGTAAATCTCTATGGGTTCTGAAAATACAGTTTTTTGTATTTTATTTGGAGAAGTTTGACTGAAGAAGAAATAATTTATTGCTGAGGTTTGAGTTGGATTTGGATTTCTAATCTACTAGAAAGGTGTAAGAAAAAAAAAAAAAAAAAAAAAAATCCATTTCATAAGAACAACTCTGTCTCCAAATCTGAAACATACCTTCTGGAGAATCAAATTCTCATGATATTTGTTTACATTACTGACTTAGATCATAACAACATAGCATCATTAGTTTGAACTGATTCATAAGTACAGCGTGTATTACCAACTATCATAAATGCATGAGAATTTGTATGGAAAGGAAACAAACTATTTTGGCTGTGAAATGCTGATGGTATAATGGCATGGTTGTGGAGAATATGAAAGAAAAGGGAAACATTTTTATTTACTTGCATTTCTTTATTAAAACAGGGAGTCTCAGTAGCCTGTGGCATAGTTCATATAGGTAAAGACATAGATTATATATATATGGGCAATAATATGTTATATTTATTTTAAAAGTGTATTAGAGTATAATTGAAGGGAAATAAGAATTTATTTTCCTTGATGAAGAACAAAACTTTTAATGGTGTAAAAGAAAATCTTGGTAGGCAAAAAAAACGTTAATTTTGACTTGAAATGGAACACTGAACTTGCTCCGAATTTCTATTTCTATAGCTTTAAATGGTTCTGTAATATTGAACTAAAACAATTTCAGGATAGAATTTGTAATATTTCATGGGGGAAAATAAAGCATTTTCAAAATAACTACAGAAACATTTCTAGTATTTCATTTAAATAGAAATCACCAAGATCATTTCAGTTATCCTTTTTTTTAATATGGTTATGAAACTGTGCATTTTCCAAATACTACATTTACAAAGCCTTACTCAAAAACTAGTTGTTCTCAACAAGTGTGTATCTTTTCACTGTTAGGAAGAAATAATTCTCCTTTAATACAAATGTCAGAGCCATCTAAATTTAGCTAGGGATGACAAGAAGGGCTCTCATGGCTTTTGAAATGGAGCACTTCTCCAAAAGTATTTCACTCAAGGCAGGGTTATTTTCAGTGCTCACGTGCTATTGAATAATTAGAATTAGAGGTGATGCAGATGGCAGCAGAAACAAGAGGTTTCAGTTGAGATTAGGCCCGTGATCAGGTCCAGGGTGCTGCTTATGGTCAAGAGCAGGTGTCTCGTGAAAGTGCATAAACTAGTTCATTTAAGGGATGGAAAGACTCAAATTTGTTGCTGAAGTACTGTACAGAATACTTGTCAAGTAGAAAAAATTGCTAAATTGCATGCCTTAGCACATTTTGAAAATTGCATGGGTATTTAGAACAGTGCCTATGTATTACTACTTTATAGCAACTAAAACTTCGTATGATGTATTGTTATAGGCTTAGCAACAATCACTTTAGGCTTAAACAATCACTGAAATATGTATAACACTTCCAAAGGGCCTATTTAACTAGTCTTAGGGATTTACTTACTGAAAAACTTCGGACTTGGATATAATTTATTGCAAACTTTTTTAATCAGAAAAGAAGATAACTTGTAAAATTCAATGTATAAAATCTAGGGTGGTGCCAAAAGAGTGGATAACATGAAACTGACTTGCAAGTAGAGCTATGTGCTAGCTCATAAAAATAGTGTAAAAACTGGGAGGCATTTTCCAAATATACTATATAAAATATCTAGCAAAATGAAGGTTTTAACAAAGCATTCTGTTGTGTTCTACCTTGCCAAATCCTTGAAAATCTAACTACTCTCTCTTAATTGGAGGAAATGGACAGAAACTGGAGCATAGAAAGTTCAGCGTAAATGTGCACAAGAACTTCTTTACAGTGAGAGTGACGGAGCACTGGAACAGGCTGCCTAGGGAGGTTGTGGAGTCTCCTTCTCTGGAGATATTCAAGACCCGCCTGGATGCCTACCTGTGCGACCTGGTGTAGGGATCCTGCTTTGGCAGGGGGGTAGGACTCGATGATCTCTGGAGGCCCTTCCAACCCCTACAATTCTGTGATTCTGTGATTCTGTGATGTTGATTTACATTTTTAAATGTGACTGTAGATTGAAATTGTAGATTGAAATTTTATCTCAGCTTTAAGGAATTACTTGAATTAGAATTCGGTTGTTTATTTTTAAGCAGTGGACACAGAGTGGTCTTCAGTGAGCAACTGGAAAGTATGGATAGATTGAAAGAGATGTCTACAAGCACAGAATAGTACAGACAATTTGAATAATTAAAGAGTGAAAGAAAAAGATGCAAGAAAAGCTAGTGTTGGAACATACATATAAATTGCCAAGTATATATCTTCATTTTGAATCCTCTTTTCTCCTTTCAGGCATTCACTAAGAGAACAGGTCTTAAAGACTGAAAAAAAGCATAATAAGTTATGATTTATTTGGTTGGATTCTTTGGTGGTGCCCAAGGAATGTGAATGCACTTAAAAGGAGTAATGTAACATATCCTTCCACCATTATATTTTTATATACTGTAAAGGGGTGTGAACTCTAGTGTTAGAAATTTTTAAGGGCTTTCTTCACTTCCTACATGGTTAGCAATTTATCATTATGTATTTTGATAGGTTTTACTATCTGTATTTAAATGCAATTGACTGTTCATCAGGATTGTATTTGTTATTCAGTGCATATGTTCTGGAAATGCTCTGCTGCCATTTTACTCTCACTTGCAGCTGGATGAAATTGTATTTATTGATTCAGAAGTACAAGTAAAGGGCACAAACAATTTAGTTTTATGCAGCAGACTTCAATTTCAGATATGAGTGTTAGAGAGGCAGGCCTAACTTTTAACCAGTAGATGATAAGATTTTTTAAATTCCCAAATAATTTCCCTCTAAACCTATGGCACTATGCTGGGGGTGAGGGAGGAAGTATGATCTGCGTGAAGAGCAAGTATCTGTCCTATCCCTCTTTTGGGCAGTGATGTTAGTTAATCTGACGGAGTTTTCAATGAAGGCTTGGCCTTGGTTTTTTACAAATAACCTCTCCTTGCTTGTCCCTATCTCTTTTACCTTTGACGTAAGTCCTGAATGCCATCCGCTGTGACAGATGTACACAGTGTTTCTGAAGTGAGTTTCATGAAGATAACCCTCAAGTTATCTGACTGTTCCATCATGGAGCCCATTTGCCCTAGTCAAGGGAATGCTTTCTTGATATTATCTAATCCGCATAATAATTTCAAGAATTCAGGCTCCTGCAAATAGTTTTACAGGGTACACAAAAGAGTAGCACTTTTTCATCTGCTCTCATAACATCTGTAGCTTCCTTGTTTGGCCAAGCAGCACCTACTGGTTTCCCTTGAGCTGGAAACAATACTAACTTAGTAATAACAACGACTGCTCTCTCCCTGTTACTTTAATAACCAAAGAATTTGCTCTTTCATGTAATATGTATCAGACTTAATTCTTTTCATTAATTACTGCAGATTAATGTCTGTAAAAGATATATTTGTTGCTATACAGCGATGTTTTAAAAACTACACTCTGCTATATAAAATAGCATTTCTTTAATTTGAATATTGTTCTCGGTATTTTTAGTACATGGAAAGAAGCCTCTGTGTAACAATTTTTAGTGCCTATCATTTTTGCTCTGACAAATTGTGAATGATTGGTTTGCAGTTCACAAGCTACATTATCAAGTCTGGTTCCATTCAGTGTGGTAAATGCTGATAGCTACATTTCAAACAAAATGTAACAGGATTACCTGCCTTAAAGTTTGAGCAGATCAGATGCTCTAGAAGTTCCTTCTGAACTTAAATCTACTGTAGTTCTGTAAAAATTGTTTTAAAATAAAAAGGGCTAATGTGTCTTTAGCTATCTTCTTTTTCCCACCAACACTGCGTGTTGTGCAAACCAGTTCTCCATGCCAAATGCAGAAGCAGTCACACATCGTACCCTTGTGCAATCTTATTTCCTATCCTTGTTCAAACTGGACTGTATCCTTTCATTGATTTTAGTGCTTGAACATACTAATTTAGAAGCTTCGCTTCACTATGTGAAATGTGTTATTTTTACAGTGTTTTTTTTTTTTTTTTTTTTTTTTTTTCTGATAGTAAGGGTGTCCAGTAAAAGGACAGTAAAATGCAAATTGTTTATATTTTGATGAACAAGTTCCCTGAGGGTTAAATGAAACTTCAGCATTTTCACTGTAGTGGTGTGGCAATGAGTCATTGACAATGCCCAGTGTGCCAAAGTCCCAGGTGCACAAAAACAACAGACAGGAAAACAACAGTTTTTTTTTTCTCAGTCATCAATTTCGTGAAGCCAAATTGGCTCTCTGGAATCCCCACAGCAGTTTGCAAATGATGTGTGAAATAAAATATTCCTACCCGCACTGGACAAAGAAAAAAATCTTTCCTAACAGTGCTCTGACATGCTATTTCAGTGATGCTTGGTATCCAGTCAGACACTGCCAGAAATAAGAGTAGTTCCAGACACTGAGAAAAATACCATTTACAAAAATCTTCTGTACATTTTTCTTTTCTGATTTTCCTATTTATTCTCTCATCATTATTAACCTCAATAGTTTTGTCTTTTGGAAATATACTTGCTTTTACAAGCTTACCCCAACAGTTGTCAGAAACATTGTTATGATTTTTCTTTTCTTTTTTTCTAACTAATCATAGCTTGAGAAAGTGCACAAACAAGATGTCCTTTCAAGGTCCATTGCTCTCTATTGTGATTAAGATTACCCATGAACTTTCCTTTTCAGTTCTTTTGCTTGCATAGGATTTAATTCCCTAGGTATTTCCAGCTTAATTTGTAGGCATAGTAAAGATCTTTTTCACTGTTAAGTTTACTTTCTTTTGATCTTGTCATTAAAATAATAAAATTATAGTTTCTTCTTTTCATTGGAATTTGAATATTCACGATAGAAGACTTTTGCATTTGTATACTGTCTCAGCTTATATAAAAGTCTGCATGTTATTAACCTATCTTTTTCTTTAGAAAATATTTTCTCTTTTGGTCACCCGCATCAAAGGTGATATGTTAGACCTGAATGGGTGGTAGGTTACTGAATGAATGATAATTCTACAGAATTTCTTATAGATGCAGATGCTGTTAATAAAGACTTTGCAGAAATGAAAACAAAAATAACATAACGGGATAAGATAATAGTTAATATAGTGTCATTAAAAAAGAAGAAAAAAGAAATAAAATCACAAGGACAAAACAAACCTAATAATGCCTTTAACAACCATTTCCATAGAATATAAATAACATTTGGTATAGCTTGTCAAAGTTAAATGAAAATTAAAACTTCAACAAGAATAAAATATATGTGTGTACATATATATATATAGCAATAAGTACATTCATAGGTAATATATGGCATGGCTAGAATGAATTTTGGATGGGCTGACAAAGGAAAGCATTTGAGGTTTGAAAGAAATTGTTTTGTAGCATGTTTACTCCTTTATTTTCAGGAGTATTTTTTCTGTTTTTTTTCTCAAGCACTCTGCATGTCATTGAAAAGAAGATCCAAATCAATGGATTAATGACATAAGGCAATTCCCGCATCTTGAGATATTGCTAAAGTCCTTGGGCATCAGCAAATGTGTGCTCTCCTCCAAAACAGTTGTGAAGTACTGTCTAGTGGCTAGTGGGGTAACTGAACTACTGAAGTCAGTATTGCTTGCAGGCATTCATAAATGTTCAGCTGCAGCCACCAACATATAAATCTGTGCCACAGAGAAATACTGTTAATTATTCTGTGCAAATGTTCACATGAACACATCTATTTTAATTCTGATACCTGAATAGGAAGTCATTTCAACTTAGCACAGGTAGTTCTTCATGACACCACACTGTACAGTGCAGCAGTAAAAAAGAAGATTGTGGTGATTTGCTTCTTGGAAAGTCCCTATTGATCCTGCAGTATCTTTATGTCTTTTATTTTTGTCTCTAGTGCTGAGGGAGATGAAACACCTTCAAAAAAGAAAGATTTTATTGTTTATCCCTTTTCCTCGAGGTTGATGACATCCCCCTGCACACACTAAAATTTTTGTGACAGAAGTGCAAGTTACCAGGATTTCATGACTTCCCTACAAGAACTGTAGAACCTGAAAGTAAATGAGATTCATTTATAACAAAATCTGTAATTATTGGTGAGAATTAAGCCAACAATCCTTGTAAAGATAATACATGTTTTGATCTCCTAATGCCTGATAAATATTGCGTTAAACACATCTTTGGCGGATTCTGCAAACATTCTTAGATGGATACTTGATGTCTACATAAGAACTGTTATGTGGGCATCTATCAGGCTTCTTGTTTTCATGCAGCTGCTAGGAAGCTAATGCATTTAAGTTCTTTGTGTTTTTGACATGTAGTGCAGGTTCTCTGTGGGAAAATGATAAAAATGTTTGCAGTTTTAAATAGTTCAAAAATGTTTCTTCATACATATTAATGCTTGTTTTCCTAAATTTCCTTTTTTTTTTTTTTTTCTTTTGTCACTGATACTCTGATTATCTAAAAGTAGGTATTACTTTAACCAAAATCCCTGAATGGATCTTTGACTTGAACCATGGTCAGTGCCATTTAGTTTACACTTTTGGTAGCTAACCCTCCCCTCCACTATGTACAAAGGTAGTGGACTCTATTTAAGATTATTTTTCATATACCTGATAGATCAATAACTCAGGTCCAACTAATCATTTACTTTTAAATTTATTTTTGAGGATAAGAATATCTTCACCATAGTCACAAAATGTTTTCTGAAAAACTATGCAAAGTGTATTTCACATCTCATTTATCCCAAGCCCACAATTCCAGTTTGAGCACTCTGCACTAAGCAGATGCCAAGCAAAGCCATACAATGTACATGTGGTCTCTAAGTTTGTTATTTTCAGATCACCTTTTATATTCAGATGGGAAAATTCTTGATTTTGTCTACATTATGAAATTATTCTCTCCATCCACTATGGGGCAATGTGAACAGGAAGAAACCTGCTGAGAATTAATTCAGTAAATTTCAGTTGTTATTGTGCGGTAAATACTTTGCACATAAAAAAGAAATGGAGGTAGGGTTTTGACTATCTTTATTTGATTCAGACTGAAATGAGCCCCTGCTGAAATATTTGTGAAAGGACTAATAATTAGGTACTTTATGTAGATGCATTTATATAAAATCCACAACATATAAGACAGAATTAGATTGAGGTATGAGTACTGCTGATCAGAGAAGACAAACATCATGAATCTGCTGAGAAAAAAAGAAGGGAAAAAAAACTTTTCATGCTACATTGGCTTAATTAGCTTCTGTTTAATAGTAGTTAACTTGCACCCCTCATTCTAAAACAAAGTTAAGTCCTCGTACTTTTTTGACTAACAACTGAATCTAAAACTACATCCATTTTGTGTCTTTTTTTATCCACTCTGTCTTTTGTTACCTACCTTCATTTTGTATTTGTGCAGATAGAATTTTCCTTTATACACGTGACTGTACTTGTTGTATGACTTCTTTTGGATGGCAAATTATTTGAGATGAGGAACTACCCTTTAGTATATAAATGCACTTTAAGTAGTACAAATAGGATTCCATTGTCTTTGCATAACAGGAAATTGAATATTTAATACAGAACAGTAAGGCCACCCTACACATTAAAAAGTGTACCTGACAAATAGTAATTTCTGAGCTGTGGGTGCTGGGGAATTTCTTTTGTTTCATTAGTATGCTAGTACAGAGAATAAATTTTTATGTGACACATGTAACTCAGACTCTGAACGGTCAAAGTTGGTTATGCTCAACTAAAGTACAAGAGCATACAGTGATGTGGTATTAGCTGAGGTTCAGAGAATGGCATTAAGATGGGAGAAAAAAGTTTGTTCTAAGTCAAAGGTACGTCTACCCTACTGAGCTGTGCAGATCAGAGCTTGCAGAGTGAATATTTAGTAATAAAGATAGGTCACATCATGGTTTTCCTTTGAACTATTTTCAGTTTTGAACTTGTTTTGCAATGTGAGCTTTTTTGAAGCGAATATGTTCTCAGTGTGTTTAGATTCCATGTAATTTTTCAGTTTACCCTGAAGGCTCTGTAAGATTTTAGCACCTTGTGGTATTCTTGCATTGTCTGAGCAATTGCTTCTTTTGTTATGAATCTGTCTTACCCTAGTTTCATATCATGTCCGCAGTTCCTGTATTGAAAGAGTGTACAATTTCTCTTCATTTACCATCCCTGCATCAGTTTGATTTTATAGTTTGATATTGTCTCTTTCTCTCTCTCTTCAGTCCTAATCTGTTTTTTTTTTTTTTAACAAGATGTGTCCTATGCCACTGAATCTTCTCAACAACATACTTTGGAACTTTTCCATTTTTATTTTCTTTGGAGAACACAGCAGCTTAGTGATACTCTCTTGTTTCATTCTTTATGCCTTTATTAATAATTTTGAATGTTTTATTTGCTAGTTTTGCCTGCTGTTTTTACAGAGCTATTATAATCCCACAGTCCTCACCTCAGAGCCCAACATTTTACTTGCACATCACTTACGTATGCATGTTTTCCTTATGCTTCTCCTTACATTTTACTCTCCATAACTGTTCTGCTGCTATCTCTGCACCAGAAAAACACAAATTGTTTAATGGCCATGGGTGGATAGAACAGAGCAGAGCAATCATGAACCTGGATAACTTTCTTTTTTTCTTTTTTTTTTTTCTTCCCTGTGATGCTAAGAAGTCAGTATGCATGGAAAGCAAATATATTTCTATAATGATCTAATGCTAAAATCTGAGGTTAGTTGGTTCCAGAAACAGGCTTCTGACACATGAGCTACTGTTTCTTCCTTCAATAATTTTTTTGTCCTCGGTAAATCCACAGAGCAATGTCCCATAATGTACAAAGCTACCATAAGTCCATAAGTGTCATGTAGGTTATATAAGCTGTGTATATATACACTGAGCTTACTGCAGCACCTTATTGATTATCTTTCTGCTACAGGTTTCAATATGTTTGTATGTAATTATAATATTTGTTTGTTTTCAGTAAGATTTAATCAATTTCCTTCATGATACATTACTTTATTATTTCTTCCCCCTATTGCCACTTTCTGCCTGTAAGGGGAGGTCTGTTACACCTATTTTTCATATTTTACTATAATGCTAACATTGTGTGAGGAATTCTAGACAATTTCAGTGTGAGTTTTGTCACATTCTATGAATTGGTCTATAGTGTAGAGCCTTTTGAACTGATAAATACAACTTTCCCTAAAGGCATGAGAAGTTCTTAGTAGAGTTTATCATTTCATTAAATTTCTGAACTGCCACAATAGCATGTGTGTTGTGGAATATATCTGGGGGGATAGAGGGAAGGAATGATTTATCAAGGTCAGGTCTTACAATCTTTGATTGATTTTTAGTTTGGGTGTTATAAAAGTTGCCATCTGTTTGAGGAAGTTGCTGCATAGGTATCACTGATTTGAAATAATCACGGCACTTATTAAGGCGTTTGAGCTCATCTCATAAACTGTTCACCCGCTATTTATTATATCTATTGAGCTTTTAAAGTGTATTTCACAACTCTAAATATAAGTGTAATTACTCTTTTTCTTTCCATTGCTGTGGAGTTGAAAATTGACCGGAGTCCCCCTCCCACCAAGCCTTGCACAAAAGCTTTTATCAAATAATAATAATAAAAAAATTTCTGTTGTAATGAGAAGTTTTTGCAGAGCATTTTTGTCAGACTTAGTTCTTCATGGTACAGGTTCATAGATTCAAGAAAAAAATTAAGATGGGAAAGGACCTGAGGAAGTCTCTGATTCAAATTTCTGTGCAAAGCTGGGTTTAATTTAAGGTCAGATATGCTCAGGGCCTTATCTGATCAAAGCTTGAAATCAGAAAATTCACAGTTATCTCACACCTCAGAAGGTGAGGTAGGCTGGAAGTGGGTCACCAGCCACCCTGAGCAGGAACCTGTCTCCATTTTCCTCCTTGCCTTCCAGGTCCCCTTTCTTTATCTGGCTTTAAGAGGGCAGGAAAACCACTGCTGCTTGAGGGGTGTCCTCCAGGGCCTCTCTTGCAGGGATGTCAGCGAATGACCCCAACAGTTGATCTCCCTTTCATACTCCTTAATGCTTTGTAATATTTCTATCTTCTCTTTTAGCTGTGCTACTGGCTAGAGCAAATTGTCCAACTGCTCACACCACATACAGGTGGTATCCCCACTTCCTTCTGGCACTTATGTCAGGCTCAGGCACTCCCTGAACCACAGACCTGTGAAGTTGCATGATTGGTTGGGCACTCAGTCTAGGTCACCAAGACTTCTTGGCAACAGCTTTTGCCAGAGTGGCTTCTCTAGTTCCACTGATGAGGCTAAGAGTGTCAGGTGGGCTGGTCTCTTCAGTGGGGAGTAGGACTGTGCCCTGCCTGCACACACTGCCATGGAGACAGGCATGCCACGAACTTCTGATGTGCCAAATCCAGTTTGCTCTCCCTGTTCACTGCATACCTGGTAGCTGTTCTTCCTGGGAACTATCTCTGTAGGTGTGGTTTGGCCACTGTCACTCCAGGATTCACCCACACCACATTAGAACTGCCACTGCTAGGACTTTGCTCTTTCTGCTCAGAGGGGGGCTGCAGCTCCCTCATTCTACCTACACATCTTATGGTAGTTTTTCCTTGTTTTTTCTCATGGTTCTGCCTCTTTGTGAAGGGTCCCTTGGTGTGAGCCTCCTCTCTGAATTTGATCCATTCCAAGGTATTTGATAAAATCAGTACTTGAGAATACTAATATGCTGCTGACAAAGTCAACCAATAAGCTGGGTCTTGTATGTTGCTGTATGGGAACTGCTGAGTCATGGCCTGAACCTCTGATTAATCACCTGAGGCGAGCAATGAGTCAGCCCTGGGAGCACAGGTGAAAGCAATTCACCTGTGCTGCAGGAAGGGGTGGAGCCTGGCTCCACCTCTCCTAGACCCATTTAAGAGCTGACTACCAGGGGGGAAGGATCTCTCTCTCTTTGGAAGATCCACTCCACTGGAATTTCCTGAGCAAGCCCACGACATGGGTAAGCCTCCTATTTATTCTCTTGGTCTCGCTGTGCCTAGCCCTCTTGCTTATTTCATTATTATAACATCTTAATATTATTAAATTATATAATATTCCTTTATATAATTTTCATTGATTATACAGTTGCTAAGTCTGAAGTTATTTGATGGCAGGATGGAATAAAATATTTTCACCTTGCTGCTTGTACTTTATTTAACACATCTCAGCTTTCAAAGCATTGTTAATCGTAGGTTCACCAAGGTTAGGAAAAACCTTCAAGATCATCTGGTCCAACTGTCCACTGATCACCACTATTTCCATCTCAGTATCACCAATATCACCATCCCCAAATGTGTTTAAAAATCTTTTGGATGTAATGATCAGGGACGTGATGTAGTGGTGGGTTGTTAGAATTAAGTAGTATGGTTAGGTTGTTGTTGGACTTGATGATCTTTGAGTTCTTTTCCAATTCTATGATTCTATAATTTCTCCACTAAACCTTGTCCTTTAATGCAGCATATAAACATTAATTAAACACATACAGGGACAGTGAATCAAGCACCTCCCTGGGCAGCCTGTTCCAGCACTTGACCACTCTTCTGGGGAAGAAATGTTTCTTAATATTCAACCTGAACCACCCCGATGCAGTTTGAGGTCATTCTCTCTAGTACTATTGCTAGTTACATGGAAGAAGAAACCAATCCCCCCTCACCACAACCTCCTATCAGGTATCTGTAGAGAGTTACATGGTCTCTTCCATGGTTCCTCCAGACCAAAAAATCCCAGCTCCCTCTGTCACCCCTCTTAAGACTTGTGCTCTAGACAACCCATTAGCTTTGTTGTCCTTCTCTGGACGTGCTCTAGGGCCTCAATGTCTTTCTTGTAGTAGAGGGGTCCGAAACTGAACACTGTACTTGAGGTGCAAAATGATCATTTCTTTAGACCTGCTGGCTGCTCTGATACAAGCCAGGATGCTATTGGGCTTCTTGGCCACCGGGGCACACTGCTGGCTCATGTTCAGCCAAACCTCAACCAACAAATTCCAAATGGTTACATCGCCTAATTCACACAACACTCAAAATGTGTTACTGTTACTATTTTAATTTATTAATAGTGGCAGCTTAAGAATCTATATTTGATAATATTGTACTGTTTAGTTTACTCTTTCTCAGAAATCATTCAAAAATCCAAGAGGTCACTTACTTTTGTAATGAATTTTCAACTTTGTCCTCCCTTCCATGCATGCAGTAAGATCAGAAGTAACAGTAGCAGTAGTCATATTACATGGAACAGAAAAAGCTAATTTATTTACTGCTCTTGGATTTGTTTATAGCAGTGAATTAGCATTTTGTTCCATGCAGTGCAATTTAAAACCACTTTTCTGTAATTCTCCTTTTATAGTTGTGAATAATTGCTATATGAAAAATGAACACATAGCAGAAAATTATTAAATGAGTAATCTCATTTTAAACACATTTATTCTATTAGCTACCATTTATTTGAGAGGACCACACTGTGTTACAGCATATACCCTGGGGTGCTGGAAGTCTAGTTGCATAGAGTTTTTCACAATTCATTTATTTAGTTTCACCACAAATATTATCAGGTCTTGGTTGGTTTGTCTGTTTTTTTCATTGTTTTTGTTTGTTTGTTTTTGTTTTTCCCCTGAAAACTGAGTTTTCTACTTTGTTACAGAAATAATTTGATTGCCCAATTGCCTTGTGATTTAGTTCTTCCATAGCTGAACAGATGAGGGATATTAACCATTTTATTGAAACAAACAGCTCAAAATGTAAGTGTAAAGAACAACAGATAAGAGAGGTCTGAAATGGAGCTGTTCATAACTGTGTTAACAGAAGCAAAATACCGACAAATCTGAGGACGGATGTAGCTAACCATCTTATTGTTGTTTGCTTTAACAAACGTTTAATCTCAAAATACTTTTTCACGTTCTTGAATTGCATGGTTGTGTGTGATATTCATCAAGGGAATTTTCTGAAGAAAAGTGCATGCATTGTCAACTATCTTCTTTCTGGTTAAAGAGATTGACTATCCTGTGAGGTTATAGCTATCAGTCAAGGCTGTAGTATTTGTATTTGTTGCTGTTTTTCTGTTTTTGTTGTTTGGTTTTATGTCAATTTTTTAAACTTCTTTCCAAAACTCTACTGATAAAAAGAGGTATGATTTTGTCTGTTTTCTGTGCTACCCTCTTTGCTAGTCCTTTTCTACACTTCCACACCATCTTCAGAGTCATGACAACCAACAGTGCAAATATCTACACTCAAGGGATTGATTTCAAACATTTTTGCCACTGAACAGCTGTACCACAAGTTGAAGTTATAGCAGCATCTTCATCTTGGTAGCCTTATTTACCCTCCTACTGATGAGATTTTTATATGCACATCTTGATATACACATTAAAATGAACTCATTGCACAATTTAAGCTTAAATTAGGAAAGGGAGCATTCATAAACATGACCTTATATGTTGAGGCACAGTAATGGCTACAGTAATGGCTGACTTCATGCCTTACTCCAGAAATGACAACTAAATAAAACTTGGCCAAGCTGAGTCAAGAGACTGTAAAAGTTAAAGTCCTGATGGGTATTGATGAAAACTGTTGGAAGAGGTTGGAAATATGTTTATAAAAAAAAAAATTAAAAAAATCTGTAACAAGTGTTTTTGACGTTTCATTTTGATTTACAGATATTATTAAGGAATCTTAACTCAGTGGTGCTGCAGTTAAGTATCTCTCTGAGATACTGAGCTTATGGTTTTGTCTCTGCTGAGTTTTCTACTGTTTCTTGTAAAGCTCGTATTTTTTTCTAGGAAAAAAATAAATATTCTTTTAATGAGTTTGCAAGGTCACAATGTTATTTCAAAGTTATTTGAGCACTTCCTTATACATGTATTTCACCTTTATATCTCAAAAGAAGAAAAAATCCTAGATTTATTTGGGAAATGTTGTGGGGTTTTTATTATTAATATTACTATTGCTATGCTGCTGTAGGAAGAACAGTATCTCTGGGCTCTAGGTCTTCACATATGTCTTCACATAAAAATTTTGAATGCTTTTTTTCTTTGTTCTGTGGAACAGAAGGTCAGGACAATAGGTTTACTGCAATTCTGAATAACTATAGGTTTATGTCTCTGAAAGTTAAGCAGGTAAGCACAAAAAAGACTAGTATGTAGGCTTGTTTATTTCAAAGGTGATTTTCCTGATTTCTTCTTTTAACTTCTTTTTTCAGATATGATTGTAGAATCATAGAATGGCTTAGGTTGGAATAGAATTAAATATCATTAGACTTGATCAGGCTGCCCAGAACCTCATCCAACCTGGCCTCTAACTCCTCCAAGGACGGGGCATCCGAAGCCTCTCTGGGCTGCCTATTTGAGTGCCTCATCATCCTCTGAGTAAAGAATTTTTGCTTAAGATCTAATTTAAATCTGTCCTGTTGTAGTTTAAAGCCATTCTTCCTTGTCCTATCACTGTCAGACAATGTAAAAAGTCAGTCTCCCTCCTGCTTAAAAGCTATTTTTAAGTTCTGCAATTCTGCAATGAGGCCTTTCCAGATTTCTCTCTTTTCCAGGTTGAACAAGCCCAACTCTATCAATTTTTCTTCCTAAGAGAAGTGTTCCATCTCTCTGATTATCTTTATGGCTATCCTCTGGACATTCTTTAACAGCTACACGTCTTTCTTGTGTGGGGTGCCCCAGACCTGGATACTATCTTTTCTGATATAGTTCTTTCCTGTAGAAAAATGATTTTCCTACAAAAATAAACAAAATACTATTATTTCTGTATTCTGAACACAAGAATGAACATGTAATTAACTTTATTTACAATGGATTTATTATTTTATAATATTTATAATACTTAATATTATAAGAATATAAAGTTAATATCTTTAATACATATTTTAGTATGTAGTAAACCAGGTGGAACTAGGAGGAAATGCGTATGATTCCTGTACCATATTTTCTCACAGCAAATGAGAATTACACAATATTGTCACTATTTGTTGCTGTTGGCTTTTTTAATATTTTATGTTCTTAAGTTAAATAAAATACAAAAATAATAGCCTATACTTTTAAACTGTTTTAAGGACATACCCTTGATTCTTATTAGGTTTACATCTAAAATATTGCAGTTTCTCCAACCTTGAGACAGATATTATATGCATTTTTAGAAGCAAATTGAAAAGTTTTATCATTTTTTTCAGCTTTAGCTCTTTGATTATATTACCACTTCTGATTCTTTTTGTGCATGCTGGTGTTCTTTTTCTCTTCTTTTGTATTAATTACAGTTCTGTTCTTCAATGATATTCAGCAAATATCTTTATTTTATGTACAGTTATGATTGCAAATGCTAATGAATTTTTTTGTTGTTGTTGCATTCTACTTTACATTTTCTCTAAAATAGAGAGAGTAGCATAAGTCTCTGCTATATTTCTTTGCCTTTTCACTTCCACTGAATTTGTACAACTTACATCTTCTAAACATAGATTTAACTTGGTGACACATGTAAGTAACTGAATAAAAACTCTTTTACGTGAAATACTAGAGGGAACATTTACAAACACAAACAAACTGTAAAATACTAGTGAATTTTTATAAAGAATATTTTCATGACTGGATCCCCAGTTCTGTATTGAGTTTAGCTATGCAGAAAGGTTATCCTCACACTGTCCAGATTGTGCTTGTTTCTTCTAATACCTTGCTGTAGGCCATTTTGATCTGCAGGGAAGCCTAAGGAGCAATATGCATTGAAAGGAACAAGCTTTATTTCTGGATTATCTATGCATTATCTGCTTTCAATTGGAGGCTAGGAAAGCTGCAGATAAACTAGTTATATGCTGCTTGTTAAGTAAAAATATTCCATATATCTTGAACTTTGTCAAAGTATACATGAACTAGAGACACAAAATTCTTAGTGTGTTAAAGAACAAGTTCTTTTATATCTGCATGTATAAAAATTATTTATAAAAATGAACTTCTGTTTTTCATAATTGCAGTCAGTTTATGTTTATTTAGTATTTTACATATATCTGCATAACTTGTGCAGGCTTTATTTATTTTCTCTAAGGAAATGGGAAATACTTGGTAAATTCAGTATTTTTTTTCTTTTTTCAGTGAGAAATATTCAAGCTACCAAAGACTTGAGAAGCTTGAATGCAGATTTTTCATAATGTTGTAAAGCAGCAACTGAGAAGTTACATACCCTGTTACAAAAATTCCAAGCAAATTCTATGTTGGGAAAAAGGAATACAACTTAAGTAATACCTCTTGCAGCAAATTAGTAATTGCTTAAATAATGTTGGAATATGGACTTATATCATGTTCCATTTTGATCTATCAGGGATGTTGAGTAGTGAAGAGCCAGGTAGTAAGCCAGTAAAAATAGCATGGAAGATATTCATGACAATCCTGTTGCATGTTCCATACTTTTATGCTCCTGTCACGCTATTAGGGTTCCTCAAAGTTGCAGCAATTTAATAGCATTTACCTATTGCTACTGAAACAATTGCCTTCCAGATTTTGGAGTTCAGATGATCAGGGTGATGACTAGATTTTTGGCTTGCAAACATCTTACTGTAGTAGTTTTAGCTCAAGTTAGTGCAAGTCAGATTAACTTCAGCATTTTGTTTTCTTGTTTTCTTTGCTTCATGTGGGTGCGTGTGTGTGTGCGCGTAAGTGAAAGAGGAAATTAGCTTTTTCTCCAAATTCTTTTGTTGATAATAAATTGCATATCTTCTGGAAGTTAAGTGAATAGACATATTGGTGCCTAAATAAGTTTTGTGGTATTCTGTGATGGAATCATCAAATTTGAATCTGTAACCTTTCTGCTTACCTAGCTTTCAGTGATAATTAACTGACGTACAGATGAATCACACTGTCTTAAAATAGAATTAATGAGCATTTCCATTGAGGGTGCAATCTACTAGATTATTAAAGAGCATCTGTGTTCTTTCAATTATGGTAATTTCACTGTTTTAAATAGTGTTTTACATTTCCTGATGGGAATGAAACTATACTCAGCATATGCTTATTAAGCCACTTAGCAAACACAGTTTTATTAATAAAATCCAAGGTGTGCTATTCTATATTTTAAAAACCTGAAAAACATGCTCCAAATACAGGAACTAAGTCCCAGTGCAGCTATTCAGGACAAGCTAAGTGTAAGAACTGAGTGGTCTTCATAGTGTGGTTGGCAGTGTATTTCCAATGTTCTGAGAAACAGTAGCCAAGGGGTACCACTGGAGTAAATACAGATTCACCTTTGTATGTGAACTTCCAAAAGAATCTCTCTATTCGTTTAGAATAGTACAAAGCTATGTATCTTTTTGCTTGTAATTGTATTCATTAGAGGGGAGACGTATGTTTGGATGGGAAAATGGTAACAGTTTCCCCTGGATTCTAAAGAGAATTTGGGAAGACCCTCAATACCTGAAAATCCAGTAGTGTATCAGAAGAAAATTAAAAGCACTGTCTGAGGAAGTCTGGGCCCATGAATATGCCTCTTCCATGGTTGTGCCCATAGATCTGAAACATATCTGTGCCTTTTGAATGATAGCTCAAACTCAGTAATGTTAGAGAATGAAAAGGAGAACGTAGACCTTGGAGGCCTTTTTTTTTAATGAAAACTGAAATCAGAAGAAAACCTCTTCAAGTGTCCTTGAGTTGGGAACTAAAGGAAACAATGATAAGAAGAAAACCTGGGGAATCTAATATCTAAAAGAGAAGAACAGTACAATGTATGGGGTTCTAGCTGAACTTTCTGTTTAACTGGTAAATTGTGATTTGGGACAAGGACTTGAATCATGTCAGAGTATATAATCAATACAGTGGGCTAATAAGATGCTCCAATATACAGAAGTCATTTTCTAATTGTTGTTCTTTATAGTAAAACTACTGCAGTGTAAAGGTGTAAAGTCTTGCTGGAAACAGTCACAGTGGAAAAAATAGCTTTAAAGTGATGTATAACAATAGTAAGCTGTAACAGCTT
Organism: Phasianus colchicus; assembly: GCF_987193195.1. Lineage (NCBI taxonomy): Eukaryota > Metazoa > Chordata > Aves > Galliformes > Phasianidae > Phasianus > Phasianus colchicus. The sequence goes on along the minus strand of NC_143438.1, from coordinate 20,769,650 downwards.
GGGATGGGAAAATGGATACTCTCCCCACCCCTACCTTCCAAAAACAAAACATAAAACAAAAACCAAAAAAACAAGAGGGAATATGCCTTGCATGCCTGCCTCCAAACACTTACAAATGTAAAGCAATACAATATTTTACACGTTGTTACTAAATCATCAAGCCAGCTAATTCATTAAATATCTGCTAGCAACTAATCTGGGGCTGGTAGTGAGGAAGTCATAGACAAAGTCCATTAATAATAGTGGATTTGCAATAACAGACATTGCATTGGTTTGCAAACTTTCCAACATCTCATTTCTTAGCTTTTTGCCACGTCATTTTTCTAGGGATGCTGGGAAAATTACAGAACAGAGCAAAGTAGCATACTGTTTCTAGCTAGGTAACAGACCTGATGAAATTCAGGACCACAAATTTTCTTATCCTTTTCCTAATAAGGAAGATAATTTTTAGCATTCAAATTATATTTCCATTAGTTGGTGATGTTTAGTTTTTATACTGTTATAACTAGATTTTTGCACAATAAAGCAAATAGAGCCTTGTTCTCCTGGATTAATACTTAGCAATATATGTGAGCTATATGCTTAATAAAAAGTAATAACAAATATACTGTTAAGATTTTTCATGGTCCACTGGACATATGTACATAATCTTCAAACTTGTGAGACAGCATAATTTAGTATCCCCGTTTTACAACTGGCTAAATTAAAACATTGAGAAGTGACTTTAGGGACTCTAACATGAATTCTTTATCTGCAGCCCTCTCAGAAGCAAGAAATCAGCATTTTATTACTAATAAAATGAAGTTTATTATAATCACAAAAACTGCTTTACAGTTTATCATTACTTATATTTTCTTACTGTATGGTGTTATAAAACAAGCCATGAGAACTAGAAAATTTTGTTTAAAGTGTTAAGGAACTATATGTGTAATTTTAGTTGTTTTGTTGATCTTCTTATAAAGGTAGCATGGTAAGTGTGAAATGGAAACTAACTGTTAGCAGATCCATGGTGTTTTCAGAGATTCACACTGGAACTGTTGTAGAGGAGAGACACAATTTCTCAGCTTTTAGAAAGCTGCTGGCTTCAAATTTTTATCCCAGTTTTATATTGATAGTTACAGAGCTCATTTATGGAACTAATAATCTGACAGTCATCTTAAAACTTTCTAAGTATGAAATTATCTTTTTTTTCTGTCAAAATTTTTGCAAGTTAGTTTATTGACATTGTCTGTGATAAGCCAAGGTTATTTCAGAATGTCAACTACAACACTCAAACCAAGCTTTTTTCAGAATGGAAGTGGCCTTCACTGTATTCATATTAGGAAAATATTTAACAAAGGAAGGAGTTGTCAGCATTGGAAGGAAACAGAACAGAATTCTATGCATAAGTAAGAAATGTAGAAAATAAGCGGTTGCATGCACCTACATGCTTTTTATATATATATATATAAAAGTAGTTAACATTTTTTTGAATACTAATAAGACTTTTGATGTAAAAAATATTTCAGCTAAATCTAGGCATGTTTGATCAATACATCTTATTAGAGATCTTCAGTAAATTAAATAGTTCCTTTCTCTTGGGCATTTTTATATTAATAGATCAGTGTTAATAATGTTGAATTGTCTGAATTTTGTTTAAACTTAATCTCGCATGTCTCTGCAAAGAAACATAGCTTGGAATAGTGTTATGATTTGAAACAGAATAAACAACTCTTATTTTTTTTTACTCATAAGGAAATTCAGTAGTTTGTAATCCAGTGCCATAAATTTGAACTTTCATTTAATATATTTTAAATTCATTGGAAACTGCTTGCATTCTAGAAGAACAGATTTAATTTAAGGCAACAGATTAACAGTAGGAATATAACAATTAACAGACATTTTATCTTGAAGTGATTTTCCTGTCTTGCAAAAGTCGTCACTGCATTTCAGACATCTTCATAAGAAGACAACAGTGTTATATTCCTTGCTTCTGGGAAGAATTTTTTTATGCTCTGTCCAGGTGTAGAAATATTCCTAGTTCTAAACGTACATTGTTCTCCTTTTCATCTCTGACTTTTGCATGTTGTAACCAAAGCCTGAAAATTATTCATAAAGTTCAAAAACAGAAAAATTTCCCGTTTTTTTCTCTCACATCAAATATTGTCTTATTAAGACTAAAATAAATGATTTAAATTCAAATGCTGTTGCAATGTACTCATATAATATTTGTATAGAACATGTTTGATATATTACCATATGTGTGTAAGTATGTTATAAACAGTTTTTAAGCATCTTAAAAAGATAACTTTTATATAAGCATTTGAGTGACTATTGTGTTCCCTTATTTCACCATTGAAATGTCATTCCTCTCTTTACTGATTCAATTAATGTGTTATATGGGCAGATAACTTCTATTAACTCTAGTGTAATAGTAATTATTACTATTACTTCTTTGCAAATTATTTCTTTTCAAACTGTTTTAAGGAAGCTTGCAGTTTGAATTCAACATTTTGGCAGATTGCATGCTACGGATTGGGAATTCCATCCTGTGTTTGTGTATTAGGATGAGGACCAAATCATAGAAACATTTGAGTTGGAATGGACCTTTGAGGGTCCTCTGGTCCAACACCCCTGCAATGAAGAGGGACAACTACAGCTAGATCAGGTTGCTTGGAGTCCCATCCAGCCTGGCCTTGAGTGTCTCCAGAAACAAGACATCCACCACACAACCCAACAGACTTTTTTTGTTTTGGCAGTCTTCCTAGAAAATGTTGTTGGTGTTTTTTTTTCTTTTTTGGTGAAGAGAAGTATCTGTCCATGAATCTGGTCAGTAAAGAATGGGAGGTTGTTTCATAAAGACAGAGTCTGTTCTTGAGAAAGTCTCTTCTCTGTCTTGGGGAGTGGCTGGGAAGGACATAATTGGTGAAAGAACTACTACCTGAAACGGCTAAGATTTCCAAAAGTTGCAGAAGTACTCCAGGTCAAAACCAAGTTTTCTCTGAATGCTTCTTAACCAAGTTTTCTCTGAATGCTGCTTTTTCTTTTTCTCCCTGCTTTCTCCCTGGAAACACAGAAATGGGTGTTATTGGAATGTTTCTGTCTTGTTCACTTCTGTGAAATTTCAGCTCAAATGGAATTCTTGACAATGTCACTTCTACTTTTTCTTTCCTTTTACTCTTTTCATTCTCTCTCTTTTTTTTTTTTCCTCAGAGGACTGAGTATTTAAGTTATCTGCTGTACTCTTGAGTTCTATGCTGTTATGTCTAAAAATTCTTTACTGTGTGGGTGGCGAGACACTCGAACGTGCTGCCCAGAAGGGCTGGGGATTTCTCCTCAAAGGAAGTGTTCAAGGCCAATCTGGATGAGGCTTTAAGCAACCTGGTCCAGTGGAAATTGTTCCTGTCTATAGCAGGGGGGTTGAAGATAGATGATCTTAAAGGACCCTTCCAACTCAAATCATTCTATGGTTGTACTGCATTGCTGTTGGGCATCTGTGCTGAAATACTGACTGAGAAATAATATAAATATTTCTCTCTTTTCTTTTTCTTTTTTTTCTTAATAAGTAGCAAAGTAATATGAAAATTCATGAATTAAGAAAATTATTATTTATAATTTTTTATTTCTGGATTCAGTTTCTTATACACACCATGAATACAGCTCAGTTTTCACCCATTCACAGGCAGATTATATCTGTACTTTAAGTACGGTGGGAGTCTTGAACTATATTATTTCTGAGCTTCTAGGAAGAAGTATTATTGCATTTCCAGTTAATGTGCATTCTTTGAACGGTTTTTATTCACTATCCTGAGCTGTAAAAAGAGGTGTGTAGCTGTTAAAACACCTTTACTTGACCCCTATCTGAGTCTGAAAAAACATATGAACATCACAGTTTATAGGCATGTTACTGTCTAAAAAAGGAGTCTGATTTACCTCAAACAGGTATATATGCATTACCTTTGAGGTCTGTGTGGGCAGGTGTTTGACTTAAAGTGCAATGAAATAAACCTGGCATGTATGGGCTGTTCTTAAATTTTGACAAGCTATGGGAAATTGTCTTTTTAAATAGGATCCTATATTAGGTAATAGAAATAACTGATTATTTAATAGTATGGTTTCAATAGGTGAGTGGTAGTCTTTTTGTTGTGGCTGTGTGAAATTATCATGAACTGTCTAATATCAGAACTAAAAACACAGAGCTCTGAGGAAAGACACTGAAGGTTGCCAGCACAAATGCTTCTCATTTGTGAAGTAAATGGTAAAAGAAGAGGGTATCTAAGCTTTGCAGCTCTTTTTCAGACCATTCTAGTGCTATGCTTTTTTACCATGCAGCAATTCCATTAATTCTGAAATACTGAAACTGGTAGCCTCTTAGTGGATTAGTTGCCTGTTACTGCTATAACCTAGAAATATTTTTATTGTCCTTAAAGCTAATTCTCCATTTACCACTGGGATTAACCCATTACTTCTTTCCTTTTACTCAAATGTTAGGAGACTGTAAGGCATGAAGTGTAAATGGACTTAGTTATTTACATTTTAATAGACAGATAATTGTTTCTCTGAATATTTTTGACTGTATAACTAGTTCAATGATAATTACCTACTTTATATGTATTATCTACAAAGTAGGGATACATATGATAATTAGATGGCAAAATTTAATATTTATGAAAAACTGTAAATATAGAAAAATAGTCATTATCACTTAAGATGTTTGTTAAAATTTAGAGCTGGATAAATAATGAATAGTAACATACATTGATAACTTATAAATGAAACATTTGTTTGTTTTTGATTGATTGTGCTGAGCTTTGGTCTCAGCCATGTACCTACTATTGCAGCTCATTTTTGAAGAAAATGATTGAAAAGGTAATCGTGGATTGCTAATCCACAAAAAACTTTACAATTCCTTTGTAAAGCTGTAAATTTTGGACATAAAACATCTGCTTAGGACGGGTTACTTATCTAACTCAGGAGTTGGATATGACATTGAGGCCTGATAGTAAAGTATAACACTTAGAACTTTTTTTCCATGTAGGACAGCATAAATTCTGGAGTCCCACTCACAAATCTCATCTCAAGCTATACTGACCCTGTTCTATATAAACTGTATAATGCAAATTGTAGAAGGCCTATTTTATATTAAATTTTGTACCATCTTTTCTCATGCTCCATATAAATGGTATAAACAGGTAGATGGGATGTGTCCTCAAGCTCAGGGAGCCTGAATTATCCATGCGCGGGGTGTACAGTCATAGATATTACACTGATGTCTGTTCATGGGAAATGTAGTGCTTACCTGATAATCTTAAGGTTCTGAATTCTGCGCAGTGTTCAGTTTTCAGGAAAATACGTCTTTCATAAATGAGATTGGATTTTATGTATGGAACCTAAAAAATCCCACTGATTTTCTTTTCAGTTAAACCTTTTGTGAGTAGAACTCATGGTCTCAGTTTTAGGCTATAACTCTTGGAAAAGTGCATTCATCTCATTTATTGGCTTCAAGACCAATCATTTTACTTCACCTTTTGATGTTTGTGAAAGTGTTAGATCATTTACTCTAGACTCACTCTGCCTCTGAAACAGAGGCAGAATTATCACTGCTTTTAGATATAACAGATTTTGTGAACTATATTTTAGTTTAAATATTAGTCTTGATTAATCTGTTTACAACATGTTCCAGTAATGCATATAACTTCTTCACTGTGAAAAATCTTTATTTCTACCAAAACTTTGCATTATAATTACCTGAGAAACTGTGATATTAAGAAAAATATTCTACCCTGCCTATTGGTAGAAGTAAAAATGAACTCTGGGTAGTTTTCTGTACATGCCTGAATCTGCAAAGACATAAATGTATCAGTTTTCATGGAATTGTAGAATTACTTGGATTGGAAGGGACCATAAAAATCACCTAGTTCCAACTTTCCTGTCATGGGAAGCATTACCAACCACTACATCATTTTTGGTCAGAAACTTGTAAATTTTTAAGAAAGTGTGTGTTGATTTATTTTATGACAGAAAATGGCGTTATCAACCTTTTTGTTTACATGACTAATAAGATTTTTGAAATTTTGTTCATTGTTTCTTTAGTAAAAAAAAAAGAAATAGTGATGAATAATTTATCTTCTTTCTTTGCCAGTTTGTTTCCTGCAAGAAAGAGGATACAAGCTTTTCTGACTTCCTATATACAGTGGAAATTTCATAGCAGTAGATAAGACCATTATTTGTGTTTCCAAAATTATTCTATATTTTTTTCCTTCAAGTCGATATGAAAGGGATGCAGGGAAGCATTGGTCTGTGGTGGTGTTCTCTTTATTATATGGATGTGCCTGAGTGCATGCACAAAAGAAATTCCAGTTAACACTCTGACCGTGTGTGTTTAATCCTGCAGAAAAGCTTTTGGATTCTACTGCCAAAACTTGCTGACAGCCTTGTACTGCAAAAGTGTCTGTACTTTGCTGTTGTTTTGTTTTTTCCCCATTTTTGTAGCTCTCATTAATTAAAGAACCTGCTAATTTCTTATAGGCAGCTTTTCAGATCAGCAGCTTTAGCAAAGTGATGTGATTTGTTTCCTTTTTGTACAATATTGTTAAAATCTTGTAGGACAGGAATAACCCAGACTCCTGCAGTAGTGTGTCTTTCCTCTTTAGTGACACACCTCATCAGGAGAAGATGCAAAGGTGACCAATCATTGACATTAGCAATTCCTGTGAAGTGTGGTGAAATTGCTTGGCTTGGTCTTAATAAGTGAAGTAACATTTCCATCTAACTAGTTAGTCTCCTGACTTGATCATTGTGTTTTCAACATATGTTTCTGCAGAAGTACTCATCAGGACAAAGACTTGACCCTGAAGGCTGTTCAGTACTAGATTCTTGACTAAGTTAGTGGAACACCTCTTTCTATGTTAGGCCCTACATATCCTACCTTAAATAATCAAGCAGGTCAGGTTTTTATCATAAAAGTGCATGGTACTATGGACTGTGGCATACACAAGATGCAAAACTGTACCTGTTTTTACTAGTTTTTTGTATACTGAAATATACTAGTTCTTGGAGTAAAAATTTTAGTCTTGATACTGTGTCTTTGTTCTCATTATAAACCCAACTCTTTGGTATAAGAAATGCATTCTTCACATAAAACAAAGTTTACACATCGTTGTTCAAATTTCAAATTAATACTCAGAAAATCAGGTCATTGTCCTTTAGTTACTGGACAAAAACATGGTTTGAGTAATCTTGCACTTAATCTAGGGATACCCTTCTGTAGACCATATTTGTTTCCCTGCATAGTACCAGAGCATGACTGTCCATGCTACCCTGGAAAAGGTAATGTCACACACTAAATTTGACTACTGTGTTCTTGGGAAGGCTAAAAGTCAACTTATAATTTACCTCATTTGTTCTCCTTTTCCTAGTACTGAATCTTAGATAGTTGTGTCTGTTTCAGAGATACAGATTAATTGAACTTCCCCCACATATTCTGTTGCATTTAATGCATGCTGTCTTATGCGAAATGTTAGGACTTTGTTGTTTTGTGCTATCAGTTCCCAAGAGAAAAAATGTATTCTCTTTTACAATAACTTCAGTGGAATAGCCTTTTGAAGCAATTTGTTGTTTTTTTATCAAGCACAATAGAAGTTCATTATTTCTCATTGCAATGTTCAAGGTTAATGTTCTCTATTCCTATTTCTCCTTCATTTTATATGAAACATTTTTATTATCTAATTATCTAATTTTTATTTTCAAAGGAGAAAATATTAGAAACTTTACAGTGCCTGCAGGAGAAAGTACACAACTAAAAATACATAGATCACTGTCCCTTATTTATTTTGAAGGAAAATAGAACAGATAAAAAAAGGATAATAACATCATTTGATAGAGCAAATTTTCACCTGCAAAACATTGTCATTCAACATAGTCACCACCATTAACTATGTATTTTCACCAGTGATTAAAGTTAGATGCATGACAGACTAGTGAAATTCTGCTAGTGGAGGAGATCCACTGTTTCACAAATGCTGTGACATCATCACTGCTAGGAAAATGTTGGGCACTCAGTCCATTTTTCATCAGTCTGATGGAAATTAGAAGGCTCCAAATCAAGACTACACTGTGGCTGTGGTAAGACAGTCTAGCCAAGAGGAGCTCCATGGCCTTCAAATTATGGAGGGAAATAGGGCCTGATGTTATCATGTTGCAAGAGAAAGATAATCATCCTTTCTGGCCTGACTCTGGAAGTTAGAGCCTTCAGCTTAGACAGTATCATGATGTAGTGGTTAGAGTTCATGGTTTGTCTGGGTTCCTAGAAATCCAGAGGGGTTAACTCTTTCCTATCCCAAAAGTCAATGCACATCGCCACTGACTACTACATCTGGAACTTTTTCTTCAGTGGGAAAATCACATGTTCACCACTCCACAGACTGCCATTTTGACTCCATCTCATAGTGGTGACACCATGTTTCATCATTGGCAGTGATGCGATCCAGGAAGCTCTCCCTTTTAGCCTATTTTTGGTTCAACAGTGCCTTGCATACAGCATTCTTTCTGTTCCCGTGTGACCATTCATGAGACCCACCTCATGCAAACTTTTCAACATTCTGATATTGCCATCATTGTTTCTAGTGCATTGAAGCTCATATTCTGCTCCATGTACAGTTCCCTAATTGTAATCCACTGATTAATGTGTAGGAACTGATCAAGATGCTCTTCTTTTTGTGGGAAACAGTTGTCCATGGCCATTCAGATTGCTGCCATCTTTCATGTCACTGCTGCTACTACCTCAGTGTGCTTATACCCACTGCTTGGTTTCTGTTAACATTCACCAAGCACTGATAAATGTCAATGGGTGGCATTTTTCCACACAGAATTCATTTATAATCTTTGCTTCATTTGTACTTCTATGTCAGATGCCAATTTGTCAGACCATCCCTTTGCTGCCATCTGTCACACAGCAACAAAGTTTAATGAAATATTGCTGGGAAGGTTCAGTCTCTACTGTCATACGACCAACATCATAAAATAGGAGGCATTACTTTTGGAACTTAACTTTTAGTAGAAATATCGTAATTTCATTCACAAACCAAATAAGCAAGGTACATACATAGCAGTACTAGTATCTAGTGAGTCCAGGACGCAAAAACAATTTGAACTTCTCTTTCCTGTTGTATGCATTTAGATCATTACAGAAGTTTGCACTATGTGATTACTTGTTGTGGTTTTGAATGTAAAAGAAAACTTCATCTCTCCCTAAATAAAGCAATAATAGCAATGCAGATATGAACAGAAACTGTTAGAAAAGATTCCTTATTTTTAAATATTTTTGTAACATGAGTCATATTATACACCAAAGTCCTTGACAAACCAGCATTATTGCTTTTCTGTCTTATCTCAAATTGTACTTCTCATGCAACTTGTAGCTAATATGTTTTCTATAACTTCTGAGCCAGATGCCTGACACTTTAGGCATGCCCATAAAAAAATTTTAAGGTATTCAAATGAGACTGTTTAAAACATGTTCTTCTCTTGCACATGTTTTGGTTGTTTTGAGCTGAACTAGATAATACTAAGGTAAGAAATAATTATGAGACAAACCTCATGAGGCTCTCAGAGTACTTAATTTGCACTGACTTGAGGACATACTGTCAGGAAAAAAAAGAAAAAAAAAAAAAAAGCCGAGAAAGCAAAAATGTAATGAGATCTGAATACACTAATTAAACTTCCCAAGCCAAAGGGTTGATATTTATAAACAACTGCTGTATTTGATACTGGTCTACTTTATCATTGTTTTTCTAAAGGATTTTTCTATGCCCATACATGGCTTTCAGCTCACCTTTCAGTTCAGTGCTGTCAATAATTTTTTTTGAGAAGAAGATATTTAGGGTTTTTTGCCATTCTTGTTCAGTAGTGAAAAATTAACCTGTGCTGCAACTCCTGTCAAAGTTCTTAAGATAGGTTTTTCTTATCAGGTCTAGTAATTCTTCCCAGGAACCTTGATCAATGTGCTTGATATTTTCAATAAAATGGCAAGTCCACATGGAAACAGATGCAGTGAAGCATCGAGTCATGAACCTGACCTTTTTTTCTTTTTTTTTTCTTTTCTTTTTTTTTTTTTATTTATTTTATTTTATTTTATTCTTCTGGTTTGATAACATTTTTGCAGTATGGGAGATCATTTTTAAATTAGCCAAAGTGACATTTTTACATTTTCCATGTACAAAAAGAAGTAGAAATGCAATTTCACTGTGCCTTACTTTTCCTGCTCAACTGCCTAGACCTTTTCAAATACCTTCCCCGAATTATCAAAAGAAAACAAAAATATTGTTTTTTTTTTACTGCAACATTGTTTCTGTACTTCTATATAGAAGATAGTAGATGTACAATATAAGAATTCACACAAAAAATCACTGCAACTAGTTGTTTATTTTCACCCAACTGTGTTTTGATAATGAACAAAGTAGTAATATGTGGTGTTATGAAATAGTTATGAAGTACTGAATATGGACAGGTAAAATATTATGATATTTTTCTGCAACTGCATTTTTTTCATTTTGCTTTTCATTTAAGTTTTAAGTCTTCTGGAAGCATTTGAAATGCTAGTTACAAACTCATTTTTGAGGTTGGAAGGGGCTGCTGGAGATGACCTAGTCTAAGCTCAGTCCCTGCTCAAAGTAGGCTCAGCTAGAATGGCTTTTCCACAACTGAGTCTATCTGGGTTTTGTATATATCCAAGGATAGAAGCTACACAACTTCTCTAGGAAACTTGTGCTAATATTTTATCACTGTCAAAGAAAAATATTCGGAGGGTGTTTCTTGTTTTGTTTTGTTTCATTTTTGAATGAAAAACACTTAGGTGAAGTTGTATGCATTCCAGTTTGTGTGTATTACCTTGTCTTTTCAGTGGCTGCCACTGAGAAAAGTCTATCTTTTCATCTATTTCTTAAACATGTTGAGATCCCCCTTGAACCTTCTCTTTCAATGCTCAGAAATGCTAATTGTCTCAGCCTCTGTCTATGTGACAAATGCTTTAATCAGCTCTCTTCAGGGTTTTAAGTCATGCTGCAGAAGAGAAAGCTGTTTCTGTGACATAGACGCAAGATTGCACGCTTTCTAGAGGGATTTATTTTATACGTTTGAGTTCATACAGTTCATATGGTCACTCCTGCTGTTTAAAACAAGGAAAACAAAATGGAAAGTTGGAAACTTGATCCTTCTTGTTCTTCTTATGATCCTTTATTTAAAAAAATGCACAATCCACACTCAAATGGTTGTTGGAAATTGAGTTGTTAAATAGGAGCTGGCATTCAGGTTACCATTGATAGAGAAAAGATTTTGTATTGCCTTGACATATAGAAATTGGACACCAAAAAAGACAAGGGTGAAAAGCTTTATCCAAAGGGAGTGCCCTTCCAAAAATGTTTTCTGGCAAGCAGTGAAGCTGAGGTAGAGAAATGGGAATTTGATGAGGCAGGGATCCAGGAAGACAGACTTCCACTTTTCTCAGTGAACCATGTTGCCTGAGCTACTGAGATGTGCAATCAAGCAGAGAAATGATAGGCTTTTTTGTGTGTGTCTGTCTCTTTGGATCTTGGCAAGAAGAACTCTGCTAAAGTTGTGTCCTTCTTTCCTATAAAGTTGAGCAACTATTTCCCTCTGGATCCCTGTAACTGTAATACTGTGGAAGGGAGCTCTCCTTTGAGGTTCATACCTTTCCCTCCCAGCAGGTTCTGTTGCTGTAACATTCACTCATGGAGGCCTGGTGGCTGATGTTAATACCAATTCCAATCAGGCATAAAAGTTCTGAATCTCAAAGGAAGTGAAAGGTGCTATTTCTTCTTTCCTTCTTTATCTTTTCTTCACCCAGTGTGCCACGAGTTGTGTGTTAATATAGAATCTTTGAAGTGTGCCTGTTCACCATATCTCTGGTAAAAACAAGCATGAAAAATGGAAGGGGATAGTTTATTTGTAGAGCTATGGATCTTTGGAAAGAAGTAAGAAAACTCTAGATTGTATGTTGGTACTAGTATTTTTTATTACTATCACATAAATGAATTAAGAATGATCAAACTTCTGGATAGTACTACTCAAATTATTTCTTAAGGACAACTAGGTCAATTGTGGCAGTATAAGTGAAGGAAATAAATCCTAAAATATGTATTCAATTAACTTATAGATTAATTATCTCTTAGCTTTGTCTGGATAGTTAGAAATTCTGTTGCTTTTAAAGAAGCTGGCAAGTCTGACTTTCTTTATTGATGAAAATCCTACTCTATCAATAAGCAGGATATTATTCTTTTGTTTTACAGAACTATTATTTTAAAGAATCCAAGAAATTCCAGGTTTTGTCTGAATTTCTTCAAGATATTCTGATTCTTAATCTGCAGTGTCTATAAGTAATACTTGAGAAACTGTTGTAGATTCTGTTTTTATAGCATATGAATAATCCTAATCCATGGTACAATTTATTCCTATCATGAGTGTGAATAAGAGTTAAAGCATTGCGTCTGAATTGCTATCAACAGCTACAGGATACATCAGCAAATAGGAGAATCTGGTGAGACAGCAAAATTCAGTTCTAATTATTTTAATCAGTAGGGTCAAAACAACATCACATTATCAGTGATATTCAGTCTACATTTTGCAGTGAATGTAAAACACTGACGCAGGATCTGTGATGATTCACTTTTGCTATGAAGTCTTGTAAACACTTTGAAAATAATTGTCAGCAGTAATAAATCTGAAGATTACACAACTGTTTTTATTTCAGAAATTTTTAGCACTTTTCTCATTAATTAAATTTAATGCATTATGTATATACATTCCACTGCCTAGGAACTACAAATCACATGCAGTAAATTACTGCTCTTTCAATAGAGAAACAAACCTAAGACGTGATTCAATAAACTGCAGTACATGTAATAAGAAGTGATTAATCTGCATGCTTTATTTAGTATTAGACATGCATTTAATAGCACTGAATTGATGCTTAGGTTAAGCACAGAAAACCATTGTCAAGGGCAATGTGTACTTCATGGGAACAAATACAGGAAGAGAGGAAACATCATCATCCAGAATTGCAGAATCTCTTTAATAAGCCAATACTGACTTTGAAGATTAAGATTTACTGAGTTAAGAGTGAAATATCAACTGATGACAAAATCAGGCCATTTGCTTCCTTAAGGAATGACAAATCTTTATTTTCTTCTTTCAAAACCAGATTTAAGAAGAAAATCAATGCATTTCTTGTTACTTAGGTTCACTGCTGCAGTAATTCACATGGGCAAGGCTAATTTCCATTTAAGTGCAAATAGCAGTTAATAATGATTTTCTTCTTAAATTGAAAACATAAGACACAAAGGAAACTGGAATTTCATAAAATGTTTTGTTTTCATTAATGAATAAGCAACTTAATAAATAGATATTTCCATTGCATCTGATTATTTTTCTCTGAAATTATTTTGGGCTAGCTCGTGGAATTATTGATTCTTGTTTTATTATATAATAATCTCTGTAGGAATAACAAGTAGAAATTTTACCGTCATTATCCTAACATTACTCCTAAAATTTCTTGAGGAGTGGAAGAAGAAATATAAATACATATGTTGTTCCAAAAGTAAGGACTCCTATTTATTTCCGTGGAAACTACAACAGATACAAAGAGCACAATAGCACTATTTGATAGAGCAAATTCTCAGCTGCAAAATACTATTTTCCAACATAATCACCATCATTAACTGTGCATTTTCACCAGCAATGAACAAGAGCTTGCATGCCACGCTAGTAAAAATCTGCACCATTGGAGGTTGAACCATTATTTCACAGCTGCCATGGTAATGTCATTGTTGAAATGCACCGCTCACCACCTAACTGTGCTCACATTCACTGCTTGGTCTCTATTAACATTCACCAAGCATCCAGAACCATCAATAGTTGCAATTTTTTTTTCTGTATGGAGAAAAATCACCTTTTCTTCAAATGCCTTTCTATGGCAGACACCATTTTGTCAGACTGCCTCTCTATTGCCATCTTTCACATAGCAACAAACTTTAATGGAATATTGGTGGGAAAGTTCAACCTCTTCTACAATACGACCAACATCTACCTCTGACTCTGTAAGCCAACATAATAAAAAAAGCATTATTTTTGAAGCAGCTCTTGTATTAAAACTTCATATTTCATGGAGCTTGACCTGAGGATATTTCATTTGGCCAGTAAATTCCACCACATCCTTGCAGTGTTCCAAATTTGAAGTTCATAGGTTCTTTTGCTGAATTAATCGAGAAGTTTGCGTCTTCTGTGAACCTAGTTACACCATGACATTCAAATTTTCAGCCTATTTGCTTACCGGTTAGTACTTTTCACCATACATCTATGATTTTTCTCCTTCCGAGACACTGTGTTCTACAAAGTATGAAGGGTCAATGAAAGTTCTTGTAGACATGTTTTACAAGTTATCTGGAGATCTTGTTTCATTTCAACTGGGCTAGTATTAACTCTTCAGTAATAAGATAGTAAATTGTAGGAAGACATATTTTTGGCAAAGTCTTTTGGAAGCTTGCCTGAGTTCATCTGTAGGCTCAAGTCACTCCCATACAGTCTGGACACTGTATCAGCACAGTGATAGAGAACAGCCAGAAAAAAAGTTTACTTCTGAAATCTCTCCATGCCTGAAATGAAAGCCCACCAGCAGAACTAGAACTACAGCAAATATAATAACTGAGTACTGGCCATAGCAGCTCTGGAATTGTAGAGTTCAGTAGGGAATCCCTACAGTATAATAGACAGCTTTCAAAGGAAATTCAGATGTTTGTAACTGTTAATTCTTCCATCTAAGTTTCATAATCACATCTTTAAGCCTTGGTGTTTTTGTTTTTTTTTGTTTTGTTTTTGTTTTTGTTTTATGCTTTGGCACTTTCTATGCCAGGCATTACACAATGGTTACATTGTCGCTAACAGAGTGAAGTTTTTCTTTTAAAGTATCCAAGCAAATTTTGTGTTTGGGTTTGGCCTCCACCTGCTGAAAAACAGTTGCCAAGCCTTCTAATGTAATGAAAGGACATTTGTATGGGAACTGCTCAGTCAGGGCCTGAACCACTGATTGATCACCTGAGGCAAGGGCAGAGTCAGCCATGGGAGCACAGGTGAAGGCAATTTCTTGCATGACCAAAAGGGGTGGAGCCTGGTTCTACCTCTCCTAGACCCCACTTAAGGGCTGACTGCCACAGGGGAAGGCTCTCTTTCTGGAGATGTGTCCTTTTGGGATTTTCTACTGTGAGCCTTGGATATGGGTGAGCATTTCATTTTTGATTATTTCTTTCCACTGTGATAGTCTTTCTAACATAAAGCTGTAAAATACCATCCTAACCACACCACTCTTCTAACTGTATGCTTGTTAATTGTGCAGACATTAAATACTTCAGATAATCTTTAGTTCTAAAGGAGAACTTTGCTTTCTTTTGCATTTTGAAAATATATTCTGTATTACACACAAATACAGTGGTGAAATTCATAGCTGAAGTAGACTTTTTTTGTGTGTGTCTAAAGTCACAGTAGGGAGCTGTGGAAATGCGTGACAGTGTGTTGTTCTTCTCAGTACATGGTACTGTATTCATAAAGAAGAGAAATCTGTCACCAAATAACTTGGTGGTTTTCTGGGTGAGCTGAAGGGAACTGTAAAATGTCAGACAGTAGTACAGATGGTATGTGTGTGTTCTGTTGTATGTGCCACACAGATGAACCAGCAAAATTAGAAATAGAATACTGGTAGATAAACTTATTTCAGTTCTTTGCATCCTGTTCCCCTTAAATCAAATGCTGCAATGCTTTGAAACACTTTGTAAGGGATTAATGTGTTCTATAGCATAGAGTCCAAGAGATTTTGTTGTGTTCAAATTACAGAAAATCCACAGAGGAGTATGTATGATTAATACAGCTAAGCTAAGAAATTAAAAGTATATGTCTTTCCCAATCATTTCAAGTTAATAAAAAGACAGGAAAATAAGAAATAAATAATTAAAAATAATTGTTATGGAATTTGTCTGTATAGAAACATCAGTACATATCATAAAAACATAATCTTTATCAGTGGAAGCATCTATTTTAATAAATTATTCAACCATTTTAAAAAGTTATTTATTTTTTTTATTAGTTCCAGAAAGGTTTAGGAGGATAAGCAGCCCTAGTCTTTGACGTACTCACTTCAAATCCTTTATCTGTTCCATTTCCAGGTCTCTTGGTCTGGATTTCTTATTTTGTTAAGCAGTTTTCTTTCAATGGGATCATACTTCCCAGTTTTAATTATTGAACAGCAGTAATGGATGTCTTGTTTTTGGTCTGTGAGTGCTTTGTCTTACCTCTTACCACTCTGTCAAAGGATAATACACAAGCATTTGCAGATCTTTTTTATAATGACTTGATGTGTTTTATGGTATATTTGAGGCGATTGGAATGATTTGTTGAATTTACCCACTCAGTCAGCATGCTGTTAAGTTAGACCATACATGCAAACTGAATTCAAGCCCCTTTACTTCCCCTGACTGATGTACAAATTTAAGTGACTGTAATTTTCTCAAGTAATTTTATCTGTCACAGTGGTGTTTGCATTTGAGGGGGTGTGTGCAAAAAAAACTAAGGCCTCTGAAAGCCATTGAAAAAAACAGCATTTCTCTTATATTTTTGAAGACCTGAGTAGTCTTGCCTCGCAATAGGTTTGACACACCAACTAAAGCCATTCATCTTCATTCTCTCTCTATAAGAGATAACACTTTAGTGTGTTGAAAACCCTACTCCCCAAATGCGAATAACCTGGAAGTAGATTTTGTAGGTATGAGAAGGACGAAAGCCCGACTGAAAGTCCATTGTGTCATATTTACCATTCTTTTAAATTTATGCTAGAACAGCAATATTTTCTTTATTTCTCGTGATATTCAATAAACTTTTCAGTTTCCTTATATTCACATCCATTAAGCCATTTATAGAGCAATTTTGTAATATTTATTCTCCTACAGACATTATACTCTACTCCTGGGAAAGTGTGTGACTTTGCTCAGCACTCTTATGAAAGCCTTCCAGAAATCTTATTTAAACTTTTACATTTTACAAATACATTTTTCTGTTGTTTGATATTTCATTTCAAATTTGCTGTTTTGAAAGGTTTATGATAAAGAAAAATCTCTCCTTTATAATTCTTAAACTTACTTTTTCTGCCTCATCAAAATCATACAGAACTCCAGAAGACAACTACTTCTGTAGCAATTTTTATTTCATTTAGTTCTCGGGTGTCTTTGCCTAGACATCTTTGATGTAGCATGCAGATTTTTCTGGATACAAGATGAGTTGTGTTGATAACTAAGTAGTTACACATAGCTTTTTGCTATGTGTATTTGAGGAAAAAAACTGACTTATTTTTGTTTGAGAACCCTAGCTTAGAATGTGCTGAAACAATATTTGTTTACAGTGAAGAACAAAACAAAATCTATAAATGTAAGATTAGCAGTGTGCTATGACTTATTAAAAAAATAGACATAACCAGGTTTTGATCCTTACTTGTGTTCTTTTTTTTTAAGTAGGTGACATCTTTTCCAGCTTAACTGTCCCTCTTTCTCTCTTCTCTTTTGTTTTTAATCTGTGTGCCTTTTTTTACTGCAATTAAGTAGACAGTTAATCAAATCCATCATATAGCCTACATTACAGCCCTCTGGACCTGTTTCTATTAACTTCCTAATAGATTATGATATCTTGCAGGCTCTTAACAAACTTTTGCCTGCTTAATTAGGTGTCAGACAGTAAGAGATGTCACTCTTGTTTTCATATTAGTGAGAGATAAAACACTGAAGTAAACTGTGGATTAATTAGAATTAGCTTGCTGGGAGTAGTTTTTTGCATACCACTCTCTGGTAGGGAAAATGGATTTGCTTGCTCTTGTGAAAAGATGTTCTAATACAGCTTGGGCTGAAAATTGCTTTATTATTCATTTGATATGAGGCAGGATCCTGGATTAGCACCTGAAAGCATACATAACAAGATGCCTTTTAAAAATTTATTTTTCCATTCTATTGGTATGATATTAAACAGAATTGCTGAATTGGCTACTAATAATGAACAGATTTTCCTTGAAATTCATGAATAAGTAACTATGTATGTCTTTTTTTAAGGTATACACAAATTACTTTCCTTCATCTTTTTCTGTATAGAAGCTATTGCACACACTATTTGCTAAATTAATCAAAGCACCTTTTAGCCTATTTCATATGATTAAAACCTGTGTGTCTGAAGATTTTAATAGCTCTTCCTAGAATGTTTTCCATCCTTAATTCATCATTCCTGAATAATAGATTTTCAGAATTGTGCAGTGTTCCAGGGATTTCTACAACTTTTTCACTTCCGTTAATAGTCTTTTTATTGAAAAATCATAACAAAGAAAACTCTCTAAACCAAATGATAGTTTAGAAAACCAACACCGCTTTTTCTGGGTGTATGAGGATTTCTCCATGAAGTATGTATGCACAGGAGCTAAATCACCCTCATTATATATGTTTACCATATGAATATTCATGCAATTACAACAAAGTTTCCACCTGTATAGGAACTGCTAAGTCACAGCTTGAACCAATGATCGAGCACCTGGTGATAGCCATTGAATTGTGGCTATCACTCTTTTTGTGTAGTTTAGAACTTATCTGCTATGGCCTTTCCCTACACCACCTATTCTCAGAATTAACATGCATATTAAATCAAATGTTGCACCTGCACTCCTGTTCTTTCAAAAGGTTTTTGGAAAGGGTCTTTGGTCTTCCAGATTACCCAGGTAGAGTATGGGTGTTGAGGTACACAGATTGTTCTTTGGCACTTCTCTGTAGTAGATTACTCTTTAGCACCTCCCCAGTGTTTACAGGAAAGGGTCTTGTTTTTAATCTTTGAGTACTGCCTAAATTGTTTTAATCTTTAGTATCTATTTGCTGGCCTAACACTTCCTTGCCTTTGTTTAAAATACTGCACCTAGTGCATTCTAAAGTTTTGTTGTAGGACATGTCTGGAGTTAGCCTGCCAGAGTATCATATTTAATAACAAATTACATTACATATATTTTCAAAATTATGTAGTTCTTCTGTGACACTCTTCTAGTACCATGGCAACTACAGGTGCTTTTTCACATTTTTCTAAACTTTGTTCTGGAATGCAAGGTCTTAATGAGTTTTCTTCAAAATTAATTTGTCTAATACTTCTCTTTTACACAAAACATTGTGGTCTTCTGTTCTGCAAGTTTACCACATGTATTTGGTTTTCTTGTTTTACACCCCAAAGGCACTACAAGTGCTCTGCAGCCAATGCAGTGCTAGAAATAGTGCAAGTGACTGACTCATTTGTCTGTTGACAAGATTACTTCACTGACAGATCAGTCAGGTGGTCCTTGTAGTAAGCTGCATATTAGTGATGGTTCTAATGGCCTTTCCACTTGTATTTACAATACAGAATTGATTTGCAGGCTTTGTCTTATCATGGACTGTTTGCTTAAATTTTAAATTCAGTTTGTCTTGACTGCTTATTCAAGGCCTGTGGCTGGGAGATGAGTGGTTTACACTCATCAGTGGATGATCTGGGAAGACTACTAGTAGAACAATGCCTCAAAGGAAGCCTTAATTAAAGAGCAATTTATTGAGAGATTTTATATTCTCTTCTCACACAAAACTTCGCAATCTTCTATGTATTGTAGGAGTGGTTGAAAGTTTGAGGACCCAGAGAAATTACTGATAATATGAAGTCATATGTTAAAAGCAGTTATTTGAATCATTTATAATATTCTTGCTGGTGTTTGAAATATCTCTGTTTGAAAGGCAGTATTTTAAAAACATGCAGGTAACAGTTATATTTCTGCAAACACTGACACAGGGAAACTAAGTGAGAGTTTATTTCCTCCTTCTGCTTATGTAAACTATTTCTAAAGATGTTTTAGAGACAACGCCTAGGAAGCTCAATGGCCCTGGGTACCTGCTCTATTGAGCAGACTAAAGAGATCCTGTTCTTCTGAAGGTTTTGGACAGACCTATTTAATTCTGAGAATAATCTTCATGTTTATCTGTCTCTAGATACTAATTCTAGAAAGCTATTAATAAAAATACTAGTTTATGGTGTGAGGATAATGTATCCTATAGCCATGGGGACAAGATTTCTCATGTACGAAATAAGTATTATGTATAAGTTAGTTTACAATATGTCAGTGCTATAAAGTGTCTAATGCAATTTGTTGCAATACGTTTTGCCTTGGTTGTATTTTGTTTCAAAAGAATACAAAATGGTATCACAAAGCAGAAGAGCTACATGACTGATATATGTTGCTTACTGACGGGTTCAGCACTTAAGTTTCTTCTCCCATTAGGGAAATTCAGCACTCAATGATCCCTGTTTTAACTTGGCCCAACTCTTCTCTTCAAAGCTGTAAATAGTTCAGACCCCTGAAGTGAGCTGTAAATTGCTGCAGTTTCATGCTTCAGTGCTTTTTACATTTGCTTAGTGTAGCAGAAGTGGTAATACTGCTGTGTGGGAGCCTGTTGTCTGTTGATTAGCTTGGCTGGGAACTCTTAATTTAGTATATGTTTGCCTAGCTGGGATTTGAAAACTAGTTCTCATGGCATGAGGACCTAACAGTAGAAGAGCAGGTCTGAACTCCAGGTGGAGTGGCAGAGTATTTATTGCATTTAGCACTGTACACTTCCTGTTTGAGAGAAGGAAAATCAATTCTTAGAACAAAGCATATTACAAAAATATGCCAATTAGTTTTTTTTAAAAAAAACAGTTGATTTGAAAACAGTCTCCCACTATGCCCCATGTGTCATAACAGTTTATAAAGGAAGTGAAAAGACAGTCTATTGCTGCAAGTGGGTGACAAGAGAATATCCTACATGAGTAGGTGCCTTTTTGTCACCAGCCAGTACTACTAGTAATCACAAGCAGAGAAATATGTTTATAAGAAAATATCTCTGAATGATGTCTTTTATGAAAATAACCTCATGTTTAATGTCTGTACATGAATCTACAAAATTTCCTGCCTTATGGCTGAGCAGCTAGAAACAGGCTTTGGTGATTATTTCTAGAGATGTTGATTTGCATGATGTACTAAATTGATTGTTTTTAAGGAATTAGATCTGGTTCTCTCAGATCACAGTGCTTGGGTTGTTGAACTTCTCTGTCAAACTCTAAAATTAGTAAAAGCAAAACTCCCTATGATCTAAACTTAAACATACTTTGCAAATAAACGCTAAGTTATAAATTTCATTGAATAAATGAACTAATTCAAGTTTTTTTTATATTAAAATTTTCCATTTTGAGGGCTCTAAAAAGCTTTGACATTAGTGTTTGAGTTTGTCTGCTTTGAACACCTTCAATTTTAGAAGGTTGTGAGGAGAAAGAGATGGAAAATTCAAATCAAAATACTTAATCTGAGACAGAAAAAAACTTCAACTTTCTAAAAGTTGTGAGAGGTAGTGGGATCAAAGTCTGCATTCTCCACCAAAAACTGTCATGGAGTTAACTAGATCAATCTATGCCTGTGGCAGGTGGGGCAGTAGACTCCTGGGCTCCCCCCAGCCCTGCAAAATGGGAAGAAAAAGAGAAAAGGGGTAAGGAGATAGGAGCTGGGCTCAAGGAAGGAGAAAAGAAAAACAGTGGTGACGATCTATTGAGGAAAACTTATTAACTGTGGTATCAGAATGCAGGATAACACTATAATATAATCTCAATTTCAATTAGACTAATAAATAAAATGGGGGAGAGTTTCTGAGACTGATCAAACCTGATAAGCTTGGTACAGCTAGGAAAGTACATCCCAACACCCTCTGCAAAGCAGTAAGAGACTGCCCAACCAGGAAGGGCCAGATTGCATGACTTCTGCAATGTACAGGGGGTGGCAACCTGGAATTGGTGCATTAAAACTTCAACTCCCAGCACTACATGATGTTATGATGTGGAATACTAAAAACCAAAAATCACAAAACCATGACAGAAAGATTAATTTTTAAATTAGGTATTAAATACTGTGCTTGGAATTTCTTATGTCTTAGTTTCAGCTGGGATGGAATTGTTTTCTTCAGAGTGTCCAGTATGAAGGTATGTTTTGCTTCTCGGAGGAAAACAATGTTAATAGTTGATGACACAACAGTGTTTGTATTTGCTGCTAAGCAGTGTTGTAGGGAGGGAGCTAAGACCTTTTGCAGGGAAGGTAGAAAAGAACAGAATTAGTACAACTGACTTAAAAATGGCCAAAGGATATCCTACACCATATGATATCAAGTCATGGAAGGAGCTTTCAAGGGGGTGTGAGTTTACCTGTCTCTTCTGCTTCTCAGGGGGCAACTGGGAGTTGTCTGGGGGGAGAGGGAGGAGGTGTCCACAAGCAAATCTTGTGCATCACTTGTTATATATATTTGTCATATTTGTTATCCTTTTCTTTTTCTCTATTTTAAGTAATTTTATCTCAACCTGGAAGTCTTACTCAAGCTTTTTTTCTCTCCCCCATTCCACTAGGAAAGAGGGGGAGTGAGCAAACAACAGTGTGGTACTCAGTCACCTGCTGATATTAACAAGATATTAGTATTGTGCTTCAAAGAAGAAATGCTTAAATGTTCACTGAACATTTAGCTAGGTGTTCATGAACTGTTTGTGTACCATTTATTGGAGGCATATAGTGCTAAGAAACTTGTAAATAAATTTCTCAAATTTATGAGACCAGTGAAAGTGACTTAGCTGTTAAATTTTGCAGAGAAACAGTCTGAGCAGTCTGCTAATAAGTGGTGCACAGGGCATTCTGGATTTTCTAATCTTTAGCAACATGCAAATTGAGCAAGTATTTCTAAATACAGACATTGTTTAGCCTTGCAGAGTCAGAAAATTTTCAGGTAAGTAGCTCCAAGGGTTAATTCTGAACTCTAAAGATAAAACAAAAGATTCTGTAATGTTTTTTATTCCCCAGCTTTCAACAACTCTACCTCATTATGTCTTTATCTACCACATTGTATGATGATCTCCTGTTAAGTCTTTCTGTGTAGGTTTTGGACTACAGTAAGTCCTGTTGTAATGAGAATTTATTCATGTGACAAGTATTCTACTTCAGATAGTCTGCCAAATGATTGAAAGCAAAATACCATAGCTTCAAAAGTCAGTGAACTGTGATAACTGATTATGTACTTGTTCATAGATTGTTCAGTTCGGGGCAGTAGTTCATACTAATAATTTCTGCTAATGAATACTTAGAGCCTGTTACCTTTTCTACAGGAAATGGCTATGCTGTAGTAGCTTGATCACTTACAACTGCATTATGAACATAGTTTGTAAAATAAGCAAGCTTAGAAAATAAAGTAAAATCCCATCTATGTGTGGAGTTGGTTCATATTCACTTAAATAAGGGATATTTACAACAAAAAATTAAAGATGGATACTTGTCATCTAGGAATTTGTTCAATTCCTTTTCTGGCATTTCCTCTTCATTCTTGCTACAGCCCAAAACCTTAAAGTTTTTGACTGCACAGTAAACTGAAAACCAGTGAAAATGATGTTATATTTTGTAAGCTACCTGCCTCGCTTGTGCCAGCTGTTTATCCTGTTATCACAGTTATAGAAATAAGAAATTAACATTACTGACTAGATAGTTTGTAAATGACCACACACTCTATTCCTGTAGAGGAGTAAATTCAAAACATAGATTGGTGTGCTTGAATGGGATAATGGCAAAACTGTACCCAGCATAATTCTCAGAATTGTAGCAATGGGTCAGTCAATAAATTCTTTGAAGTGAGAGAAAGGAGAATACCTTTCCTTACTTGGAGGAGGTGCATAGCTGTGATAATTATAAATTCATGCAACAGCAGTGTGACTTCAAGGCAGACCTGTGAAGATCTGAGAATCTTAGCAGGGCCACCAATGTTTCATCTGCAATCCTCCCAGCCCTATCTCTATCTGAAAACCCATACTCCAGACTCTCAGTCTCCACGATGTAGTTTGGAGCAGAAACAACTGTGGTAAGACTTACAAATCAAAGAGTGTGTTTCAATATGAAATCTGCTAAGCTGATTTCATTAGTGTCACATTCTTGTTTCAGGTAATAGTAAGATGCTTATACTCCTGATTTCTAGTTCCATTTGTCGTCTTCTAGATTAGAACAAGATGATACTGTCCAATTTATGACAGGTGTGCTATGCAAAAATTTCATGCCTGGATCTGTTTCAAATAAAGTTTATATTTCTTTATGAAAGAGACTTCATTAAAACATTTGTGCCCAATCAAATAAGTTCGAAGAAAATGAAGTCAGATGGAAAACTCTCCAATAGGAAAAAAATAACTATTTTTAAACATTCTCACACTTGCATAGGAGTAAAAGCCAAGAAGGACCACACTAGTTGTTTGCATTTAATGATGTTACTTCTGGGATCAGGAGCTGAAAGTGGTTATTTCATTCAGGTCTGTTTATGGAGAGGTCTTACCAAAAAACACTGGTGGTTTATGTACACATAAGAGGGAAAAAGATCTAGTGTTAAGGAGATGGAGATTGATAGTTAAGGTTCTTGATGACAAGCATTTCAAAACAACGTACTCTTTCTTCAGACCTCCTTCCATCCCAACATATGCCTTGTCTCTTACCATGGGTGTGTAGTAGGATGAGAGATGATAGGTATTGTACTGTATCATACTATAAATAAACTTACAGGCTGTAGTGTGAATGTGTAAGAGCTTCCTCTGGCAGTGTTTCTTTGCCTTCTATCTCTTCAGTTGGTAATCCTTGGCACAGGCCATAGTGTTCAAGGTGGTATTTTTCATCTAATTATGATTAAGTTAAGAACACAGTGAGAATTGTGCAATCTGATACTGAACCTTTCAGAAAATTAAGCCAATGGAAGTTCCTTGCATATCATTACTTATGTTAAGAAATCTTTAAGTATGTATGAATTTCTGATAAGCACACTCTTGAAAATGCAATACAAATGTAAGTTAGTTAGCAAAATTGCAATGCACAACTCAGTCAGAAAACCAATGTGAATTCTGGTATCACTTAGTCATGTGCTGCCAAGGTTGTATTTCTTTAATCAGGTTTTGCTGAGGTATTTACAGACCTGGGTCCTTTTCCTGTATTTTCAGAACCCCTGTTCTGAACTGTTGTCCCCTGTTATCATTACAAGCTTTGTCTCACTCTTATTCTCAAGTCATATCTTATTTTATGCTTGCACACATAGACATCCACATGACTTGATCCATAAGGATATGCATCTATATGGATGTGCACTCAGTACATATGTAAAGGCATTATTGCATGAGTGTTTATGAACACGATATTTTTTGATACACATGTAATGTTTGTATATAAACACATTTAATAGTGGTGTGTATGTGTATTCATACACCTCAGGAAATTGTAGGTTTTGCACTACACAATTGTATAGAGCTGAAGCTCATTCTGATACAGTAGAGGCAAAAGTATGGCAACTGTCTGTATTTATTTGAAGTTTTATTTTGAATTATTACACTTGTACCTGTTGAAGTCTGGACGGCATGGTATGCATTTTACCCTCTAAACAAACTGTCTTACATCAAACATACAATCATAGATTATCTTGAGTTGGGAAGTACCCACAAGGATCAGTGAGTCCAAATCCTGACTCCACACAGCACCACTCAGAATTCAAACCCTGTGTATGAATGCATTATTCAAATGCTCATAGAATTCCATCACTTGAGGTTGTGACCACTGCCCTGGGAACCTGTTCTATGCCTATTGCCATCTGGTGATGAAATATTTTATAATGTCCAGCCTGATGCTCCCCCAAGGCAGATCATGCCATTCTCTCAGATCCTGTTGTTGTCACCAGAGAGGATAGATTAGCACTGAAACAAACAAAAAATTAACCTTTCTCTAAATAAAATCATTCTAACAATGTGCTTTTGTTCTGTTTTTGTTCTCTTAAGTGTATAGCCAGAGGTTTCTTTCCTTTTGCATTTGAGGGGCAAGAATGTTATATAAAGAATGACCTAAAAATTACCAGTCACAACAAGGAGTGAAAATAATCCATCCCTTTGTTTTCTTCCTCTCCTATATGCTGTGTTTGTAGGCAATGAGAAGCATACTCCTAACAGTATCTCTTTCTCTTAGGGGTTTTGATTATGTTGCTACGATCAACAGTGTTAAGAGTTACCTAGGTGCAGCTGGGTGAGCGGCAGTGTAGCTTTGGAGGGAACTGGGCTGGGGGCTGAGCTGAACTGCCTTTGCTTTACTCTGACCCTTAGGAATCCCCAGGCAGCTCCACATCAGCAGGGCTGGAACAGCCTAGGAGTTCCCAGAAGTATCCTGGCTGCCAATGGCCAGAATGAGAGCAAATTGAATCACTAATCAGTTTAACAATCAGTTTAAGTGCCAGAATCTGTCAGTACTGAGATTTTATTAACTTGTCTGAAATTACTTCAATGGAACTTTTAAAACTAATTTCAATATGAAGGATAGTGCAGCACACAAAGTAGTAAATATGTAGTCTCTATGTTTTTATAGTAGATCAAAGTTGCCTGTTGTGTTGTAAGAATCAAGGGTGCTTCTTAAAAATTAATTTAAATGAACTCAAAGTATTTAAGTTTTCTGTATAGTAATTAGTAAAGAACTGGTATATTCTCTCCCAGTATACATCACATTTACACTGTTTGTTTTAAATGTAGAGAATAAATCCTGCAATTTGCATTCTATTTACTGTAAAATATTCAGGAGTTTGCTTTTAAGGAAAGGTTGCCAGATGTTCTTACTGGCTACCAGCCAGTAACTTGGGCATGAGGTAGAATACTTTGAAAGCTTTAGCTGTGAGATTTGTCCACTACTGATGAAACTGAAATACTAAGAAATATTTGTGAAAAATAAATGTATATATGCCTTAGTAAAACATTCATGCTTCCTGCATTTTTTGAATCTCAAGTTAGATTGACATTTTACCTTTTAAGGATGACTGTTTAAAAACAAAGCAAAAACAAAACATGCAGAAGAAAATGGAAATGGTTATAATGCTAAAATATGTCAATTTCACCAAGAAAAGTATGAGATCAAGGGCAACAGTCTTATAGTAGCACTTGCTGTCCTCTTGTCTGTGTCAGAGTGACCTGATGTAAAAGTCTGGGTATGAAGGTTAGTAGAATTGTGCAGCTACTGAGATCTCTAACTTCCTCTTGATTCTGAACCATACTGAAATTAAACTATTAACAATGGTCTTTAATGGTTATCCCAACAGTGGTTATATTTTTCCCCTAGAGAAATAATCAGCAGAAGACAAAATGAAGGTGTGTTTGCAGATTTTAAAGTGATCACTCCTTACAAATCTCAGACCCAGCAGAATGAATGTCAGGAATAAGGAACTGCATTACCTTCCAAGAAATATCAGGCACTTTGAACTGCAGGCTCTGAAATTTCCCATCTCTCTTTTATAGTGCTGAATTCCTTCCCAAGCATTCTGTTTTGCCTTACAAGGAGAAAAGCAAGTCAGATTCAGGGGTAGCTAGAATTTCCTTTTGAGTTCATTTGTACAGTACATTTGAACACTATATAACCTTAGCTAAACTGGGCAGTTAAGGCTAAACCTTCACTTTGTCTCCCGTTTCTGTTCCTGCTCAACAGATTTGAGAAATTGGTGATGGATGTTTGAGTAAAACTTTTTTTTAAATCAGGAATTATCAGGGTTTATTTGAAAGAAAACAAATCCCTAAATCTAAAATATCTTACAGAAAACCATTTAGAATTCATTGAAAATCTGAAGAATAATATCACTGGTGCTCTGAATAAAAGTAAGTTATAGGCCTAGTTGCAATCATTTTTCTTAAGGCCTCAAAGAGTTTGTATTCAAGCCACATTTTCATTAAATTAGAACAATAATATGCGTTTTTCAGTACAGTGGTCCCATTCTTCAGATACAAGTGTTACTCTCTGTCTTGCAGTAAGGTCAAACTGACCATATAATCTTTTCAAAGATTAGGTGTTAGAGTATGAAATTGTGCCACTGCTTTTCCTAAGTTCAAATTTAACTTTATTCATCTTAACAAAAAATAAAAAAAATAATAAAAAATCTGTTTCTGCACTCTGTGTGCAATGGAAGTAAAATTTCTTCTTTAAAATAAGTTAACCACATTTATCTCCTATTGAAGTGCTTTTAACTCTTAAAATGACCAACCCTCGAATATATGCATTAATTGGAGGCAGTACTGTTTCAGGTGAGAGCAACATGTGAAACTGATTTTCTTAAAACAAGTGTTCAGACCTTTGAAATAAGCAATAGATTTTAGTGTTTTTTTTTTTTCTTTCAGTATTAGTGACATGATAGAGGAGTACAAAATATTCTTAAAGACTCAACAACTAGTGAAAGTATTAAATTAGAACAGATGGGATCCTAAATCTCTTTCTGTTTTTGGATTAGCATTTTTGTGGTTGTTTTGTTTAAATATCCTCTGCTTATATTGAAGTATATTACCTTATAACATCATCTTACTCTGCGATATGTTGAGATGCATACTTTCTAAAATTCCTGTATCTACATAGATTACTTCAAGTGTATCTTACAGTGACCAAACATTTTATATCATTTAAAAATATTAATTTCTTTTCCAGACTATAATCTTTGTTTTTCAAATGTAGATGGGGGAAAATAAAGAATTCACCAGTTTCAAAATTATGTACCCACTCAATTTTGTTACTTTCTTATTTATAGTATTACTCTTGCTTTTACATGTAACTGTAAATACAATAAACGCAGTATATATACGAATGGTAAGAGCATTACCATATAAGACTTGGGTTTTTTAATACAAAAAAAACCCAAGTATTTCTTGTTTGATATGTATGATTGGAGATGTGAGCCTTCTATTCAACTTGATAATGCACCCGAATAACTTCAATGAACGGTACCACCAAGCCAACAAAGCTTATTTTTTGCAGACTGTTGATTGCCCAAATGGTTGGAATGTTTATAATGGTTTCCTAACACTGTGATAGTGATGCAACTAAATTTCTGTGAAAATAATGCCATCTGCTGAGTTAACTTGTGGAACTTTTTATGGCACTGACAAAGTAATCTCTTTCATTTTCATCAACAGAAACCAGCATTTCAGATTACTGTGGAGTCTTTAGCTGCATTTTTTTTCCCCTTTCTCAAAACACCCTAAATAGGAGAACTAATGTTATGTATGCACTGACAGTTTATTGTACAACTGCAGTGAGTTAGCCCCATTAAAAGTAAAAACTTCAGAGAAGTTTGTGTACAAAACAAATAAATTATTTGTATCTGATAAAGTCTCAGTACCCCTATGGTTATTCTTTGCTATCTCACATTAAGTTTTCATAATAAATTATTGAACTTCTCATAGAATACTGTAAGCTGTGAAAATAACTTTTGTCAAGAATTCAAGTAGGTGTTCAAATGACTGCTGTCAGCTAAAATTACTATCTGGTTTGCCAAAGGATACCACTCCAAGGAGATTTAATATTACTTTTAATACATGCACCTTAATTTTGCTGTGTTATGTGAAATTCAAACTTCCAAAATGGAAAAACAAACAAACAACAACAAAAAGCAGAATGATAAGTAGTGCTCATTTGAAGAAATTCACTGGAAGTTTAAAAGAATGTGCAGAACTGATGCAAATACTTTCAAGCAGAACAAACTTCATGGTTTTTTTTTGAGCAAAACAGAACCACTTTTTTTTATTCCTGTCTTTATAAAATTAAGAACTATTGTTAGATAACTTAGTTGAAGTTATTGATGTAAGTACAGAGAGATGCCTGGGCAGAACTGTTATATATTAGTACTAAACCATGTTCATTTAAACAAACTGTAAAGAAAAAATCTAGCAGTAGGGAAAACTAAAACATGAGTCTAAAGAGTCCTACAATGCTAGTATGAGGTTTGCAGAAACAGGAACCCTGTTCTGTGTTGTAAATCATCTTATGTACCTTAAAGAATAACAAGATTATTTCAACCCTAAAAGACTCCATAAGCAACAGATATTTACTACTGGTCGCTTCACTATTTTTGTCACATCTTGGGATAGAAGAACAATCCTTGTACACTAGTCTAGGATGGCCCTTTCAATGCACTGTGTAGGTGTTCCCTGGCACCTCTATTATTTGTTGTTGTGAATTTTTGTTCTGTGAAAAGGAATACATAGGTACTAGTGTATTCCCTGATAGCCAGAAGTTAAAAGCTAGTATCTCAATTCAGATTCTATTCTCTAATGCAACTCCATTCATATTTTTAAGTTCTGTATTGTGTCCCAGCAGTCAGAATTAGTTTTGTGACCACCAGCCATTCAATACTCATTAGTCCCAGAGAGGAAACATAAAAAGTGCATAGGAAGGCATTGATGGTGTGAACATCTATATAGGGAATATGTCCTTTGCAGACTTCTCTGAGCTAATTAGTACTGAGATCAGAATGTTCCAGTTAACCTAACCTGAGCAGAAGTATTCCCATAGCAAGACCTGCTTGTTACTGTGCCTGAACAAATGTATATGTATGCCTGGGGGAACAAAGCCCTGATGCTTTGTGCTGCAATACTCTGAGGTTTGTTCTGCTGCAGCTGAGTCAACTGTGAGAATAAGCCTTGCCTTTGGAAAGGATAGTTAGAGTAGTGCTGGCTTAGCAGCAGCATTCATCTAATCTCTCTTGAATCCGAAGTCATTTTCAGGTTGATGCTGCAGAACAGAATAGACTTCAGTTCACACATACAGCCAATATGCCTGGGGTTAAATAAGCTCATTATGGAAGTTATTAATATGTAGAAATAAAGATTGAGTGAAAACACTTGTAAGAATAAAATATAAGTCTGTGGTGAATAAGCATTCTCACATACCTACTTTACAACTTGTTTGTGATTTTTACTATGAAATGAAGAAATGCAACAGTCAGAAACATGACCAGATGGATGTCTTCATGTACTTATAACTTTCTCTGTGCTAAAGAAACTCAAATAAATATATTAGGAAGAATATATTTTATTGGTGTATGTAACTGAGGGTTACAGGGAGTCTAATGATTGAAATTACTTTTCTTTTTTAATTATTATTATTATTTTTTTTTTACATTTGGAGTGAGGGGAGAGTATGGGGTAGTATTAAGTTGAAGTGTTTGAAGCAGATAAATACAGTAACACTGATAGATTAATTTGCTGACGCAGTTCCTTCTAACGCAGCCCGAGATCCTATTAACCTTAGTGGTAAGGGCATTTTGGTCAACTCAGTGCCCACCAGGACCCCCAGCTCCTTTTCTGCAAAACCTTTTTCTAGATAGGCAGACCCCAGTACGTACTGGTGTGCAGGGTTTTTCCTTCCCAAGAGCAGGACTTTGCACTTCTGGTTGAACTTCATGAAGTTCCTGTCAGTCCAGTTCTCCAGCTTTTCCAGGTTCCTCTGGATGACATCAAAATCTTCTGGTCTGTCAGCCACTGCTTTCAGTTTTGTGTTATCAGCACAAACACAGCTAATGAGGTGAAGTAATAACAGTAGAGAATGATGTAAATCTTAACCAGCATATCCCTAATGAATTACTATGAAGGATAAGATATTTGAGCACTCTTGATAATGAAGAATGAGGTCAGTAATCATGAAGTTAAATATTTTTACCTGTAGGATGTTATGGACAATAAAAAGATTCCCGTTGAACTGTACCCTATATCATAATTTTATTTTTTCAGAATAAACTGTTTGTCTGTCTGAAGAAATGTGAGCAGAAATAAAGAAATAAAATGTGCAATGGAAAAATGACATTAGTAAAAGTTGCCTGAAAGGATTTCTGATGATAAAGGGAAAATGAGATTTGCTATCATGAAAAGAAATACCAGATAAGGGTTGCTACTTATTATCCTTTGAGAAAGCATCATTGAAAATAAAAGCTGGTGAGGTGGTGGAGGAAATGTTGGCACTGCAGTGCTTTTTAATGCCTAAGGCAACAACTTCTAACTACATGTCATTTCAAAAACTAATCTGAAGGACAAATAGACTGCCATGATCCTACAGCTTCCTTACAAAATGCTGTTTAAAACAATGCAGATAACTTTTGAGGTTGGCAATGTAGGTATTAAACAGTCTCAGAAATCCGCAGATGCCAATTTCAAATTGGATCGTAAGTCGTATTTGGTAACAGGGAGATTGCTAAGAGGCTTTTGTGCTTGAAACACGAGCTTGCTCCTGATACTGAATTGGACGGCTCCAGGCAGAGGCTCATACTGTCAAGGAAAGCTTGGAATGAGAATGTGACTCTCATCTTGTTAAATAGTGGCAGTGTTCAGCTAGAACATTTAATTATAAACACTATGTCCTCAAGATATTCATAAATCATATTTTATGTCCTTTAGATATTCATAAACTCAGCAAGTTTTGCATTCAACCTGATATTAGAATATGGTTCAAATCTAAAATTTGAGAACTTAAACTTTTCTACCAACCACTGACTGTATTATATTTGGCACTGAAAATTTCATTCATAGCTCTACATGTTAGATATCAGGGAATTTCATGCCTGTTAGTCTAACTTCTGTGGCAGAGAAGATAATAGAGCAGATCATGAGAGCAATCACACAGAATATACAGGAAAAAAAACAGGTGATTAGGCCCAGTTGGTATGGATTTAAGAAAGTCAAGTGGTACAGGTTTTAGGAAGAGTGTCTGGAAAGCTGATGAGCAGAAAAGGATCTGGATGTTAGTCTATAGCTGTATGAATGTGAGCAGCAGTGTGCCCAGGTGCCCAAGAAGGCTAATGATATGTTAGTTCGTTTCAGAAATATAGTGTGGGTGATATGACTAAGGATATGATTGTACACTTGTATACAGTACTAGTGAGTGCTGTGTTCAGTTTTTGTCCTCTCGCTTCAGGATGTGTGTTGCTTGAGCACATGCAGAGAAAATAATAGAACTGGTGGAGGGACTAGAAAACAAGACTTGTGGAGAGTAACTGAAGGAACTGGAGTTGTTTAATCTAGAGGAGGTTGAGGGGAGACCTTGTAGCTCCCTACAACTACTAGAAAGGAGGTTGCAGCAAAGGCAGTGACTCTTTACTCAGGTGATAAGTGACAGGATGCAAGACAGCAGCCTCAGTCTGTGACAGAGGAGGTTTAGATTAAATGTTAAGAAGAATTTATTTGTGGAAAGGCTGGTCAGGTGTTGAAACAGGCTGCCCATAGAAGCTTTGGAGTCACTCTCTCTAAAGAGATAGTAATAAGAGATATTGTGCTTAGGTGTGCTTAGGAACACAGTTTAGAGGCAGACTTGTGTGAGGTGAATTGTTCGAGTTGATGATCTTAAAGGTTTTTGTATGATTCTCTGAAATGTAAAGAGATTGTGTTTTATATTTTTTAATGTCCATATTGTTTGAGAGTTTATGGAATTTTCTTTACTTGAATAATTTTCTCTATGATTTTTCTACAGTGATTCTTGAAATTCAGCTGATTAGTCAATAACTTCTCAATTCTACAATTATAGTGGCTGAACATGTCTTAAGATGGTGCTTTTTTGTTTTCAACCTAATCACTTCTGAATTCACCAATCTGTACGTTTTGTGGAAGTGACTGACAATGGAGAAGAGTGATGAAGGATTATAATGCAAAAGCTGTTAATATGTCTGGAAATCTAGAGAAATATAGGCCTGTATCAGTCTTTAAGAGGTAGTCTGTTTAGCCTTTTAGGATTTGAGATAGCAATATAGATGACATTATTAAATATAAAGCAGAATTTGTCTTTTTATCTTGATACTGATTTCCAGGTAATCCTGCTGTGTAAAGAGATGGTTAAAACAGAAATATTTCTGAGAATAAAACGTAGAGCGATGCTAACATGCCTGTTCAGGCTCTAAAAGATGAAACTTCTCAGTGGCTCACTTTATAAAACCTATGCAGTGAAACCCCTAAGTGGTACTTATGCAGAAATCTTTTAATGAGATTTCTCTCCATGAATCTTGGGTATATGTTTATATGGAATTAATTTTACATTGAAAAGGAAAAAACACTTTGTTTCTGAATAATTTCCAGAGATGCTTCTACACCATTAATTCAGGAAGCCACAGCCTTAGAGAAAGAGAACAAAGCTACCCTGTGCTTGTAGAAACGGTGTGTTGCATACTGCTTAACAATACAGTCTTTCTAACAGTGAAAAAATATCTCTTTAAATAAAGGCATTCAATGTCAAAAAGAAAAAAGAAAAAAAAAAAAGTATGTTTTATTGCTATTAAATAGCCTATAGTGAGTACTATTATGTAATCTTTTAAACCATCCTTTACAGCTAGCCTTTTTCCCCTAGGGGGCATAGATAAATAGGTTACTGTAATGCTCTCATGCAGGAAAAACTTATAATCTCCAAATATAAAGGCAGAAAAACTCAGTTTTTATCACTAGAGAAAGAATGGCTGAGAACAATTCACACATCTAGTGGTACAGTTGTTCTTCAGAAGTCCCAGATATGTTTGACAACTCAAAGTAATTAGTCAAGAAGAATTATATCTGCTTTTATAAAGTATGTGTTTTGAAAATAATTTCAAACTACTAATGATCCTGGAACTCTACCAGCTGGACATCATGATGCCTAGGAATATCAGTAGGAAGAAATTTGAACTATTCATTAAGAATTTTCAAAATAAGTAAGCTATGAGCAGTATTTTCATGATGGAATACCAGACACCATTCTACAATGGATCCATGGAAAGTTTGATGTCCGTAAATGTTCAACAAGCACTGATAAATGTCACTGGGTGCCATTTATTCTGCATGGAAAAATCCAATGACATGCCTTTGCTACATCCCTACTCCGATGTTGCAATAATAATGGGAGGGTTCAACCTCTATTACCATACTATCAACATCTGCTTTTGACACTGTGGGTAGACCAAATAAAATAGGAGAAATCCCTATGTATGTATCTTACAGTAATGTCTCTCTATTGATCTTTGAATTAATCCTTTTTACAATGTGTGTCTTGTTATGATTGCATTGGTTTTATTATTGGTTATAGTAATTAAAGAAAATACTTTTTTTTTTTTTTCCCCCTTTCCTCCTCTAATATTAATATATCAGTCTTCATTTATTTTTGTGTTTTATTCCTTTTAAATTTCGAAGAAGAAAGTGATAGGAAGGGATAATCTACTTCAGCTTTGCAGTGGAGAGTATGAGTAAATCTTTCTCTTCTTCAGTGTAAAGTAGCTGCTACCCTCAAGCTGAACAGAACTCATTTTTGAAACCACACAGAAAAATATTGTATTTCTGATGTTGTGAGCCCAGGGGAAATATGAGTTCATACCGTGCCAAATCCTTCTTCCAGAAAATGCATTTTTTAAATGAATTTCTCTCTGGTTTAAAAATATTAGAAAATTAAATTTTACCTCTATATTTATACTAACAAACATAATAGTTTCAAGTGCAACATTAAAGTGGCCTGTTTTTGAGGTCATAAAGAAAATAAAATAATGTTGCCACTAGTCATGTTGGGGTTGAAGGTAACACTTTCTGAATCTTTATTTCACATCAGTGGTGTAAATCTACCTGTTTTCATACTTCTCTACTTGATAAATAACTTTACTTATTCCTCCTACAGCAACATCATATTTCAGATGTTGGTTTTGTTTTATGTGATATATGTAAGTATTAAATGATGTGTGAAATGAGTAATAGCAATTAGGATATTTTGTATTATATCTGCTAGTCTGCTTTTTGAGAATAGCATATAGTAAAAGTCCTTCAGATTCAATTTCTAGATTGGTATCTCAAGTGTTTTGTGACTGGAAACAATTACAAATGATGGTGGATCACGTATGTCAGTCTCCCCTGGGTTCCGTATAAACTACTGTTTTTAGTTTGCAATGGAAGATTGTTAGGAGAAACTGTCCTGTTTGGTTTTGTTTTTAATTTTGATTTCTTTACTGTCAAAGAACAATGCTTCTGTTAATTGTGTTATGATGCGCCACATTTTCTGTGTCTGTGATTTTAGGTTTCCTGGTGGTTGTTGTTGCTTTTTCTTTGAAACCTTCATTGGAAAACCCCTTCTGTCTGTATTTTTTACTCTCCCAGTAGTATGGAAAATCCCCAGTGGGCTTCTGGACAAAACTGTCAAGCAGCAGTGGTCCTGAGTCTTTTAGTGCTTGTGGCCCTGGGAGACCTGTGGTGCTGTCTCTCAGCCAGGACCCAATGATCTTTGGCCATGGAGCTGTTTGACAGATAATCTGTTGCTCTGTTCTCTTTCTTGGAAAATGCTTGTGTGTGTGTCTTTTGTCCAGAGGCACTGCTGAAGCCACCTTTCTGAATAGTGAGACCTAGACTTGATCTAGTGCTGGGTACTGACTTGATCCTTCCTTGATCCCTTCCTGTCAAAGACACCCTCCATAACAACTGGGCATATCCACTTTACCTAGATTCACATGTCATTTCTGTAGCTATGAAATATTTTTGCAAGTTGTTCTGAGTTCATAGAACATGAAGTCAGATGCTCTACTGTTGCTTCCTTTTTATTTATTTATTTATTTATTTATTTTAATACAGCATCATATAAATCAGATATCTTGCTGAAGGTCTTCTACTGAGAATTTGGAAGTGCAAAATCTGTTTAGGGATGTGTAGATTTAGGAACCATATTTTAGTGGAATTCTGCTAGTGGCTGAGTCTTGCAAATCAATTATGCTCTATACTTCACCTAAATTTTACCCTAAGGGGAAAAAAAACAAAACAACAAACTACTACCACAAAAAGAACCTCTCAAAATTAGTTCCCTCAGACAGATTCAAAGAGTGAACTAACATGCATGCAGTATGCCTGATAATGGAACTGGGATTTGGAAGATAAGTCAACTTAAAAGCTATTTGATAGCGTACATCTAAATAGAGAATACCTTTCTGTTGCATACAAATATGTTATTTGCATTTACCTGCTCTGTTAAATACTCCTCTTTTATGGAGAAAAAGATAGAAGCTGACTATTTGAAATTGCTGAAATATTGTTTGAACTAGATGGAGTTATTTTCCATGCAGTTGAAGTGCCTCTCAGATAGTCAATCAAGGACCATGGCTTTTAGATGGAAAACTTAATTACTGTAGAAACACACTTTGAGCAAATCATAAAGTTGTACTCAAATTCTAGTCTTCTGAAAAGTCAATTATGATTTTTTTCCTATTGGGAAGGTCTTAAAATCTTTTCAATAAGTTTATCTCTTTTTTCCCTTGGTGACTTATCAGATTTCTATTAAAAATAAGGATCTCTCATTTTTATTTTTGTTTCTTAAGACATAACAAGTATGAGATGCCTTTGCAAAATAACTAAATGTAGAATTCAATATAACCAATATGCTTAAAGCAGAATTAACTTCAGACTTATTTAATTATTTTTGTATATAACTACATATGAAATATTCACCCCAGTTACTAATTTAAATGGTCTCCAAAGCATATGTAGTGTTGATTCATTTTTTATTTAAAAAGCAATCTTCCTGTCATAAACTGAAACTTGAAATAATTTCTACTGAATTTAGAAGCTGCCTTTTTTAAAAAAAAAACAACAACTATTTGCTAAAGTTTCAGGGTTGGCTGTTTTCATTTGCACTCTTATGAATTCAATTTCAGGAGACTGGAGCTCTCCTTGGAGATATTTAAGACTGTCAGAAGTCTCTTGTGTTTCTATTAATCCTGTAGTTTATTTTGTAGTGTATGAGTGTTTTGTTTTCCAGACTTTTTTTTTTTTTTTTTTTTGCTGGTTTTTGTTTTTAGTTCTGTGTTGTAAATCAGCTTAGTTCAGGGGGAGCTGTCATGATTTGTGAACAGAACATTTCACTTCACAAAGCTGTTGATTATTCTATTAGAGTTGTTTGGCTTTTCTTTCTGTTTGTTTTTAAATACTGTGTGTAATATTTAGGTCTCATCTGTTTATTTTTTAGTCTATCATTCCTAGACTTCAACATCTGCCTTTGATATATCCTTTTTGCAGGCCTGAGAACCATTAATTCTCTTAACCCATTGTATGGGTTAAGCATGTAAAATTGAATTAAATATTTTTGTTCTAAGTGTTACAAACTATTTTATCTTATGGTAGTGATTTTCTTTTTCATACTCTATAAATATGAGGTGTTTTTTGAGATGAATAAGCTCCTCTATTTTGAACTGTGAAATACTAGCATCAAAGACTTAAAAGCTCGGGATTGCAAACTGCAGTGCAACATTCTCCTCCAGAGGTAGTGTAGGGGCTTATTCACACTTTTCTGCATGTATTGTTGCTTCAGTTCCTGGAAAATGGATAATACTTGCAACTGCTAATTCTACCGCTGCCATACACCCAGAGAAGTCCTTAGTGATGTCAATGGGATATGAATAATGAGAGTGATGCTAAAGACTGAAAATGTAGAAGCACATAGTTAATCTGCACGCTTGCACAAGCTTTTCCTGAAACAAGCTGTGTAAGAACTTTGAAATCAACATTAATTCATTAGTTGCATGAAATACAGGGACTGAATAGATTGCAAACTTAATAATAGTTATAGTTACTCTAGATTTGAACTTCCCTTTCAGGGAAGTGGAATTGTATTTCTCTATGAAGTATTAGTGAGAAGAAATATCACGTAGAGTATTTGTGGTTTAACAAGTCAAGGAATCAAGCACCACACAGCTGTCTGCTCACTTCTTCACAGTGTGTTGGGGAAAGAGAATAAGAAAAAGGTAAAATTCATAGGTTGAAACAAAGACAAGGACAGAAAGGATGAGAAAATAATAGTAATGATAGAAAAAATATTTTTAAAAATGATGCAAAATGCAGTTGCTCGCCTCTGCTAACTGATGCCCAGCCAGTTCGTGAGCAACCCCCTAACCAACTCCTCTCAATTTTATTTTTCAACACAATGCTACGTGGTATGAGAAACCACTTTGGCCAGTTTAAATCAGCTTCTCCAATCCCCTTGCTGCCAGGGGATTGTGAGAAGTGAAAATGTCCCTGACTTTGTGCAGCACCACTCAGCAACAACTAAAATATTGGTGTGTTATCAACATTATTTTCTAAATCCAAAACATAGCATCATACCAATCACTATGAGGAAAATTATCTCAGAGGAAACTAGAACAAGGACAAAGGAAGAGCGAACTCCTTAAATTCAAATGACCCAAATAAAATGATAATTAGGAAGGGATTAAGTTTCTTTTTCTTAATAAAAGAATTTCAAGGAATAGGTGATAAGTTCTTCCATGGGTTAGTCTTCTGATTATATGCAATGTTATCTGAGAAGTGCCGGGATGGGAATGTTTTAATTTAGTTCATTAAATGCTTTCATTTTAACAGCCTAAAAAGTAGTGAAAGACATTAATAAAATGAGGCTGTGTTTGTACGTATGTGGCTAGACATTTATGCAAGTTCAGTCAATTCTGTTCACTTGGAATCCCATACAGAGTTTGCAAATTTGTTTTTAACTATGAAGATGGAGTAAATGAAATATAAACCTATGCATTTATTAACCATGGACTGCGGGCTCTGTGGTGGAGCAAGAGAGCCATATTTTGGTGGGTCCTGCTGGAGCTGAGCCCATCCTGCCTTTTCTAATAGTGCCTTTGCTCACCTTTAGATGAAGATGTTTTCTGGCAGCTCATACTCTAACCCTTCACTAGCAATTCATGAGAGCAATTGGATAAGACTTAAGTTTTCATTGTTTGTTCATATCAAGTTCCCAGATCTATTAATTGCTTTTATTTTGTACCCAATGTTATATAACAAAAGATTTTAATACTTTCTCTAGAGTCTATTTTACAATTACTTTTCAATAATTCCAGCCAAATAATGAACCTGTCCTTGTTGCATCTGAGTGCTTTCTCATACTGTCAGCCAGAATAGCATGGTAGGCTTCCTCTTCTATGTTCAGAGCCTTTGTATGCTTCTTGTTGGATTATGTGCCTTTATTGTCTGTCCAGCTGTACCGGCTACATAGAGCAAGGAAGCTGAGGTCTAAGTCTAAATGTTTCCTTTCTTTAGTTTGAAAACATAACCCTGCCATAGGGACCTGTAGAAGACCTTGAGTGTAATCAGGACCTTTCATCTCAGACTCATTCTATTTTGTTGATCAAAATCAGTTTAAAAGCAAATCACTACTAATCAGCAACAGTTAAACTATCAGTGTATTATCAACATTATTTTTCTGCTAACTCGGAACATAATATCATACCAGACTATGAAGAAAATCACCTCTGTCCCAGTTGAAAGCACAACATCTAGTTAGATAAATTCTGTACAAATGTATAATTTTACTTACAAATTAGAGTCACTTTTTATCCTCTGTGAAATAGACAGAAGGACAGCAGTAGTGGCAGGCTATTGATAATTTAGCCATGGGAGTCAGAATCATTTCTCCTTTTAATTCATGCTACCAAATGAAAGCTCATTTCTGTGGGAGGGCACTGACGTACAGTATCTCTGCATTTCAGGGAGAAGCAAGAGAGTATTTGTAGCAAGTGAAGATGTGGTCAGGGCTGCTAACAAGGCTGCATCTAAAGCTGTTGAGGTAAAATTTTAATGCTGAGACAGATAAAATGGTTGTTTTTTATGTAAAGTTTGGGTAATGGTATTCCAGTAATGGAGCTGGCAATTCTGGGTGTTAATTCCGGTAAATTCCGGTGCTAAACCGGGGGATCAGGCCTAGCCAGCATGGGTTCATGAAGGGCAGGTCCTGTTTGACCAACCTGATCTCCTTCTATGATCTAGTGACGCATCTGGT
The DNA here is from genome assembly GCF_987193195.1 of Phasianus colchicus. Lineage (NCBI taxonomy): Eukaryota > Metazoa > Chordata > Aves > Galliformes > Phasianidae > Phasianus > Phasianus colchicus. The sequence continues at coordinate 20,728,960 of NC_143438.1, read as the reverse complement.
GGATAAGGGAAAGGCTGGTCTACCTAGACTTCAGCAAAGCCTTTGACATTGTCTCCCACAGTATTCTCCTGCAGAAGCTGGCAGCCTGAGGCTTGGATGGGTACACTCTTGGCTGGGTAAGGAGCTGGCTGGAGGGCCGGGCTCAGAGAGTGGTGGTGAATGGAGTTAAACCCAGCTAGCGACCGGTCATGAGTGGTGTTCCCCAGGGGTTGGTGCTGGGGCCTGTTGTCTTCGATATCTTTATTGATGACCTGGATGAGGGCATCGAGTGCACCCTCAGTAAATTCGCAGATGACACCAAATTGGCTGGAAGTGTGGATCTACCTGGGGGTAGCAAGGCCATACAGAGGGATCTGGACAGGCTGGAGAGCTGGGCTGAAGCCAATGGGATGAGGTTCAACAAGACCAAATGCCGGGTCCTGTACTTCAGCTACAACAACCCCAGGCGATGCTACAGGCTTAGGGCGGAGTGGCTGGAAGACTGCGTAGAGGAAATGGACCTGGGGATATTGATTGCCGCTCAGCTGAACATGAGCCGCCAGTGTGCCCAGGTGGCCAAGAAGGCCAATGGCATCCTGGCTTGCATCAGAAATAGTGTTGCCAGCAGGAGCAGAGAGGTGATTGTTCCCCTGTACTCAGCACTAGTGAGGCCGCACCTCGAGTACTGTGTCCAGTTTTGGACCCCTCACTGCAAGAAAGACATTGAGGCCCTGGAATGTGTTCAAGGGAGGACAACAAAGCTGGTGAGGGGTCTGGAACACAGGCCATATGAGGAGAGGCTGAAGGAGCTGGGAACATTCAGCCCGGAGAAGAGGAAGCTCAGGGGAGACCTCATTGCTCTCTATAACTTCCTGAAGGGAGGTTGTAGTGAGCTGGGGGTCGGCCTATTCTCTCGTGTCATTGGTGATAGGACCAGAGGGAATGGTTTCAAGCAACGACAGGGGAGATTCAAGGTGGACATTAAGAAGTATTACTTTTCAGAAAGGGTGGTCAGGCACTGGAATGGACTGCCCAGGGAGGTGGTGGAGTCACCGACCCTGGGGGTATTCAAGGAAAGACTGGATGTTGTGTTGGTTTAATGGGAACTATTGGTAATAGGTGAACGGTTGCACTGGATGATCTTTTAGGTCTTTTCCAACCTTGCTGATTCTATGATTCTAATTAAAAATGGGAAAGACATTCCCATTTCTCTCTGAACTCCATTGTGTTGAATTTCCCCCACAATCAGAGGACATCAGGGTAAGAGATGAACGTTCAACCTCCTCTATACAGCTGCCTCTGGAGGCTGTCCTTTCCCTAGGTCCAGTTTCAAGGATCAAAGAGGTGACTTGGTCTGTATTCCATTAGCTTTTTCTAATCCCAGCAGTTTTAAATTTATTTTTTATTTTTAACCATACTGAGAAATACGCCCATTTGGAATATAAGAATTCCATTTTTATTTTCCTATGGAAATAACAATTCTGGCAGGAGTGATTATCATTTAATTGACAAAACTGTGTTGTTTATACAATGCTATGTAACCTGCTGTTAACTATGCACATTATGATTTATGACACTCTTCCCAAATGTGCAGAGAGGTGGTTCTTTAAATGTCATTACTATGAACTATAAAGCAAAAGGATGGAGTAGCTACAGTTCACAGCAATAGATGTACTTTTAACATTGTCTACTGTTTTTCCACTTGAGGATATACCAGAGAGAAGCTTCAGAAGTATAATCATAAGTAAAAATGATCTGCTGAGATACTCTGTGCAAGGAAAATTGTGTGAGTTGTTCTGAAAGTAATGCCACCTATTTATTTGCATGAAAACTACAGCAGATACACAGAGTAGAGAAACACTAGTAGAGCAAATTCTCAGCTATAGAACACTCTTTTTCAACACAGTCATTACCAGTAGCAATGTAATTTCACCAGCGATGGACAAGAGTCTAAGGCTGAGCTCGTAAAGTTCTGCACCAGCAGATCCACTGTTTCACAGCTGTTATGACAGCACCGTTAACAGAGAAATGTTGCCCATGCAATCCATCATTCATGAGCTCAAACAGTGTCAGATAGTGCCAAACCCAGACTATAGGTGGGTGTGGTAGGACAGTCCAGCCAAGACTGACAGTGTGCTCCATGATCACTAAAAAAAATAAGTATCTTATGTATTATGGATGGCTCATATATAAGAGAAGGACAGAGATAGTAATTTCATGTTTCCTCAAATCACTTTCTGGCTTGTTGTGGATACCAGCTTTATTTTCTACTTGCTGACCTGAAGTAGAACTGTATTTTCTACATACAGGTTTAGAGTACCTGTATGTAGACTGAGAAAACAAAGGCAATGTGAGGTCATAACCACAACATTTTACAGGGTATTGTGGTGGAAGGGTTTGCAGATTGAATGATTTTTTTTTTTTTTTTTAAATAAAAACTTATATTCTGCAAACACTTGCAAGGTCACAAGGGAAATACTGACGTAGCTTAACACAAAGTTTTGATTTGACTCTATTCCCATCACCAAATATTTTTCATTGAAAATTTCTTACATATTGGCAAATTTCATTAAGAATTTAAACAGAATCCCAAGATGCTTTTCTTCTTTCAGAATCAAATGTTGAGCTGAATGAAAATGTTTGTGTAGTGACAAATATATATATATATATATATATATATATATTTTTTTTTGTTAAATGTTTTGTTTTATTGACCATCTGTGCCTTCAATTACATCCTCTATCTGTTGCTTGGTGAATGGAGAGAACATAGTAAGGAAAAAAAAAAAAAATCAGACAGTGATAAAATTGTATTTGAAAAAAGAAAATTATACATATGAAGCTCTGTGCTTGTACAAAAAGTATCAGGTAACTGTAGGCATAATTACCAGTTTGAATAAATGACTGCCAAATTTTCACAGTCCTTTATGGATTCTTTTGTACCTAATGGAAGTGTCTACATTTTCTAGATGTTTGCATTATTACAGAGTCAGGGTGACCTGGAAGATGATCTCAATATATCTATTACAGTGCTCTCCACATCACTAGAGCTAAACGAAACACCTTACCTCCAAGCATTTCTCACAAAGCATGATCACTTCTTAAGAAAAATGTGAATGACTCCTTAAGAAAGAGAAATTTCCAATGAAAGACAGAAAACAGGCACAAGAGGACAGTCTTTTAAAAAGCTTTAAGCAATTCAAACTGAGCACTACTTTAAGTGAAAGAAAACATTATAAAAGGCATTTGTGCTTTATTTGATAACCTTCATCCACTGATTTCCAACATGTAAAATAAATTGGAGAGAGAGAAAAGTAGATGAATTGGATAATACTCCTTAGATTTAAGTGTTATTGATATTGCAGGTTTGATGCTTCTTATGTATGGGTGGTGGTGGTGTTTCCCTTTCTAGCTTATTAGTTTTAGTCTTTTTTTTGTGTGTGTGTGTGTGTGTTGGGGTTTGTTTATTTGTTTTTGAGAAATGTGAATGAACAATGACAGCATTTCATTGTTCTCAAACAGTTGATACACTAGCTGTTTTCCCAGTGACTTGGAAACTATATACAGAAAAGCACTGCTATACAGATGTCTATTTTGCTTTGTTTGTTTAATGTTTGTCAATTTTTAAAATGTTTTGCATCCTTGCTGAGACACGGGTACAAATGTGTTGGGTTAACACATACAAGAAAAAATATTTTGAAGAAGAATTACAGGTGACACTGGAAGGCAAATCTGAAATTACGTTAGCAAATCCATTATATGAAAAGGCAAGTTCTACTGAATGTTCTTTTTGAAATGACTAACCTCATGTTTTAGAATAGGGAACGTTAATGCTTGGAGATTCACAAAAGAAACAGAACAGAAAATGAAATGAACTTATGTTCCAAAACATGCACACACTTGCCAACAGGAAAGTTGTGGAATAAGAAAAGCACAGACACTGAGAAATGTCAATATGAATACTTTCAAATTAAAGTATTTGAATTATAGATGGGTTGTATACATTCATGTCTTAGTTGGTTAGATCTCAAAACTCCCAACATTGATAACTCTTCCTGGAAATCATTAATTGAGTAATTTCTGAGGATCTGCAAGCCAGTAATAATGTTAATAAATAATTCTTAAACTTTGAAAATGTCTAATTCTGGCTTTTATTGAAATCAATAATGAATTTAAACTTCTCCAAGTTTTAACACAAAGTAATTTCTTCATTATGTGCATTTCTCCTTTCAAAATATTACCTTGTGCAGTTTCTTCTCTGTAAAGTATGTAGTAATGATACTAGTACCATATGTACTGGTAAGATGAAAATTCATTGCTTGATAACACCAGTGCCTTGTCATAGAAAGCTAAAAATAAAGCTTTTTTCTGTGAAAGGGTCAGTTGCTTATTGTTGAATAAATCAGATAAATCTCAAAGTGGAAAAATGAGTGGCAAAAGTCATTTAACCAGCTAAACTGTTACTTGCATGTTTATCCTCAATACCTGTGTTTATATATATAATGTATGTATTTATTTTGGTGGTGGGTTTATTGTTTTTGTGCTGTTTTTTTGTTAATTATTTAAAGACACTTAAGAATAGATTTAGGAACATTATATGAAATAGTGGTTCAGAGAATTATGCTCTGTACTAATCTGGGGATTCCTCCTTCTGCTTACAGTGTAGGAATACTCAATATGTAGTTCACCGAATGCAATATTGTAGGCCTTAACTGTTATTTTGCAGTGATTAGACTCTTTCACAAGTAAGAGTTTGGAGAATTGGACATCCATTTTGAATTTGTAGTAATCTACATTCTATTTACTGTAAGAATTTCTACAGTATGCTTTCCCTCTATACTCAGTAACAAATCTAAGCGAAAGTATTCTAAGAAGAGCATTGCTTGTAATTAAGTTGTCCTGCCCCTTTCCCTACAAAAAAAACCCAAGAAGGTATAACATTGAACTTTATTATAACCCAAAAAGCAATGATGTAGCCAGGGGCAGTGTTATAAATTGTTTTTTATTGAGAAATATGTACTCTAAAATATTTTGTCTATATGCAGTGTACACCTGAGATGTTCTTTCTATTTAAGATTTTTAATTATGTTTCATGATAGATCCAGTTGAGTATATGCTCAAACATATTTCACATATTAATTGTACTTCAGCTAAATGATCACCAATACTTTCATTTAGCAAGTATGACATACAACACTGAATATCTACCATTTTCTTTTCCTCAGTTAAATAGGTTCTTGTAAAACTTTGATTTCAATCTAAAGACTTTTATGTTTTTATTATAAGATTCTCTTAAAATAGCGTCAGACTTTTCCTCATCCTGGTATCATCAAAAAACTCTATAACTTTGCCTGTGTTTTTTTTTGCGTGTGTGTGTCTCTGTGTAATTGTTTTGTTTCTAACAGAAACTATTTTAATTCTTTGAATTGTATTTCCGGTGAAAAAATAGCTTATTTCTCTAACCACAAATGCATGCAGTCATTGTATTAGTTTACTAGAGCATGTAAAAACATACACATATTCAAAACTTGTTTTCAGTAGGTTTTAATGTTTCTAATCTTTTATTTGGATATTTCATTATACATATGACACTTCTCCTTTCTGTATTTGCTCATACTAAACATAATACACATGTTATATGAAAACTCAGTGAAATTAGAAATCTATCTTAAAACCAAAAATAATTATTGCTTTTGATAGCAAAAAAACCAAACAAACAAACCACACACACACTTGTATTTTATAAATTGTAACAATATTTAAAAAAATCATATTCATTACTTTATGGAACTTATTTGAATTTCTTTAAACTTATTTTGAACTTCTAAACTCTTTGAGTATATGTTGCTTTCTATGCTGGAAATGACATATTTGATGCCAGTTCCTAAAGCTGTCGAGCATATATTTTCTTATATACTTTTTCTACACACGTATGCAAATTGCTTTGATTTTTATTATTATATTATTGATTTTTTTGTTATATTACATATAATCTGCTTTGAAATTGACTTTGTTAAATTGGTACAACCATGATTCTTCTGAATTAGAGCATTTTAGTTTAGCTTGTTAGTAAATTAAGCTAAATCAATATAACTCACTTATACTGATTTGAGTTAAATTGATACAATCCCCTAGTGTTTATTATTATTTTTTCCAAAGATTGAGAAGAAATATAGAGAAATTTATCTCATTTTTGCACATGCTAGTTCCAGAATTATTTCTTCCATGCACATGGAAAGTGGTCCTGATAGGACAATTGTTTTACATTGTTTTTACATTATCTAATGTATGTAATCTGTAGCTTAATAAATGTAGCTATTTTCTTAAAAACAAACAAACAAACAAACAACTTAGAGTGATCATCCTAATATTTTCAGTATCATTGCTAAACTTGTATAAAATACTGGAAATTATGTAAATTCAGGCTTTTTGTCTTACATTACCATGTAGGGTAACAATTGTATATTAATCAGTAAAATAAATTGCTTTTAAATCCCTTTAATATCATGTTATTAAAAATGTTTTTTTTTTTTAATTTTATTTAATTGGGAAAATAATTCTTGAAGAGAAATAATATAAGATTCATAACAACCTATGTGACATTAGTTTCATCTTGGAATTTTGACAATCAAAAGGCTTGAATTATGCATGTACGCAAAATAGGTATTCAAAACCTGTATGCCAAAGACAGGGCCAGTATTCTCACAGCTGAATGTTATATACATGCATTTTTTCAACTGAATTAATTTTAATTAGTTTTAGCTAAAGAAATTTGAATTACTTTAATAAAATATTGAACTGAACTCAAATTTTTGGTCTCTTCTTCTTGTTAAATTTTAAAAAGGAGGTAAATTTTTCATGTATTAGGAAATATAGTCTCTTTTTAATTGTTTTCAAATTCTTGGCTTCACTATTCATTTGATATTTCATAATATTAGTCATGGTTTCCTCCATATTCTGTGCAAGTTTTGCATCTCTTGTATATGTATGTCTGTAATTCATACCATTTAAAAAAAAAATTAAAAACTGTTAAACTGTTTCCTATTTCTTCTTCCGTGTTGATGTCTAACTATAAAGTAAACAAATAAATTGCATTTTTAAGCTGTTGATGAAAGGAGAAAAGGGAGGTAGAGGCTAACTAAGTGTAGATGTTCTAGTGTAGATACACAGTTAATAATTTAGGGCTCTGGGATGGCTCTGTGAAAAATAATACTGTTAGAAATGCATGACAAGACCTAAATATCAGTTAAAGGGTTCTATGATCCAGTTAGTCTCAACCAGTTAAAAGAAAGACAAATCATAACTTCATGAAATAGTTTAAATTATTAATAAATGATTTATTGTCATAGACATTACATAATTACAAATGTAATTGTAATTTACATGTATCATAGCACGTATATTTTTATAATATTGACTTAACTATCAGAATTACTTTCTGTTAATTTCTACTATACTTTATTTGTGATACCTAACTTTGGACACATGACAAAAGTAAATAAATAATGCTCCCCAAAAGAATTCCAGAATAAACAGTTAACTTGATACCTCCATTTGGATTAATGGATACCAGAACCTAAGTCAAGGTAAAATCTTCTGATATGAACATTTTCATATTCATAATATATTATGACACGAGTCATTTATATAGACTTGTAAAGAGGGTAAGACAGTTGGTTAACATTCAGGGCTTACTTTGTAAGCTTGCTGTTTATTAGAAACAAGTACATCTGCATAAAAAATGAGCTAAGGTAAAAGTGAAAGCAAGCAAGGGAACCACAGAGAAAATAATACTTAATTTTATCACAGAGTGCTTCTCCATTCTGTTTGGCTGAACCTATCCTCTCTTCCTACTGTTTTCTAAATAGTGCAAGTACTGAGGTGACTGTTTCAAGCACTTCTACGTGATCCTGTACTATTGTCCTTTCTTATATTTAGATACTGCAGTGGAGCATGACAGTGAATTTCTTGTCAAAGAACTGACATATTTATTCTCTCTTTACATACTAAAATCTGTTAAATACTATATATATATATTCTAGAGGAATGACTTCTAGCTTATAAACAGAAATAAGTGTTCTTTGTGGGAAGATACACCACAAAACGTTTTGTGACAACAATCTGAACATACACTTTCTGAAATGAATATATTCAAGGGGAGGCATGGAAGTCACTCTTAAATATCTGGAAATATTCTTCGAAGGCTTCCATTGTAGCTGAGACTTTATTTGGTTGGTCTTATGTGTAAGTTTCATTAATAGTGCAGGAAAGGTGGAATGATTCTTTGGGTAATTACCTGCAATTTTCAGAAGAAAAAGTATTCATTTTCTTTCAACTTCAGTATAGTGCCTTTTGCCAAGGCTCCAAAATTGTTGTATGTACCTGGCCTATTCTGATGGCTTAGAATTTCTGATTTGTGCTTGCTCATTGAACATTAAACAGAGTTGGCTATGAGCCCTACATCTTGAGGTAACTATTAGTTTCTTTTGTGTCCTTAAAGGAGTACTTAGTCTGTGCTACAGATATTAGAATTTCTTTGTTTATCCACAGTTTTTACAGTAATACTATTTTCTGAAGTTATGTGAGATGCTGCTGTAGCAAGGATGATGATTATGAGATAGAGACTCAGGAGACTTGTTTTGAGAGTTCACTAGCCTCTGTCTGTTTAAATTCTGTTTAACAGTAGTTGCAGAAAGCAGAATGAACAGTAGGGAATAAAACTTTATTTTGGTATCCATATGCACAGAGGATAGAGAAAATGACAAACAGAAAAACTGTTGAAATCTTTTTTTCTTTCTCTTCCACTAGGCATTTTGAACGTGATAAGCCTATGTGCTAGAACTATTGTTCTAACCAGTAGGATTTGTGCCTATGGTTGAATGGTGACAGCCTTCATCTGCAAATTGCAGTAAAATGAGTCCTTTTCAGTACAAGATGAAGATAATTGTGAAGCTAGGATTAACTCCTTATTTATTCATAAATATTAATTGCAATGCTCTTCAAGACTCAGATCAGAATCTCATCATCCTGTTATTTCATCTGAAACATTCACATTTGGTGACTATTCCATGCTGCAAGCTTAAATCTAGTGGAGTTTGAGTCTATTTGTCCTTTTTTATTGTGTGCCTTAGAAATAGCCTGAAGTGCTTGTTAAGGCCTGATTGTTAGTTAAATCACCCACTAATTTCAAGGGGTAGATCCTCAGATCAGATCATAGATATAGGATTACTTCTTAGGAGGGGTGTTACTTTTGATAGTAGAATAGTAGATAGAGAATAGTAGATACTTTTCTCTTCTCTTGCTCAACTACCTGTTGAGTAAGTTAAAGACACAGAAAGAGGAAAACAACAGCCAGGCCTGAATCACTTACACGAGGCACTGATGCAGCAAATTAAAGCAGCTGTACTCTCAGCTTAGGACTTCTGGATACTCTAAGTCTCTTACAGTTATTAAGAGGATAAGCCTTGAATGCAGCTTAAAATTTCACATTTTGAAAGCTGTTCTTGTGATACATACTTGCTGTACAATTTCCCCCATTGTTAGCAGATCTTCCTCAAGCATGATATTTTCACAGCACAATTAAATGAACATTCCCTCTATGTAACTTTAAAGAATGTATGAATATAATTGAATCACTATGATTTTATTTATTTATTCTAGGAATGAATATTAGAAAATAAATTTCAGTACCATCACTCAACATGTATTCAATTAGTGTTGTCCTGTTTTCCTTAGAATATCTTCACATTTTCCACTAGTTTGTTGGAATCATGTGATGTATCACTTAATTATTGCTATGAATTAACGATTGTTAAGAACATGAGCATGAGAAATTGAAATCTAAATAATCTACTGTACTTAACAAGATTTTTAAAGAAAGGATTGTACCAAAACAGAGGTTTTTGCAACCACAGTGGCCCATGCATAAAAATTGTTTCAAAGTTTGCACTGATAGAGATAGGGAATCTTGGGCTGGAGGTGGAAAGAAAGAATAATTAGACTGTCTCAGCACACTTACATGAAGAGCTGAAATAGGCAGATGCATTCTTATTTATTTTTGAACACAGAGAACCTTCATTCAATTAAAAAAATAAAGAAATCTATTATCTTGTGTTTTCACTGAGTTCAGGGTGTGGTTAGGAGCAGTTGTTGGAAATGGCTGATGTTGTAGGATAATATACTGTATACATCTATTTCTGTACGCATTTGTAATATAGTTGGAGATGTTTGCCTAAGCCAGTTGACTTGCACTTTGATGAAGTTAAGTAAGATGCTGGATAAATAGACAGAAATCAAGTGAGTTTTTAATGTTCAATTTCCAAAGAACCTCACCAATTTTATTCACACCTCATTAAGTCTTTAGTTGATCTATAGCAAGTCCATCTACACTACTGCTGAGCTATCTCATACTTCTGACAAGATACAGTTTTTCAGAAGGGGTAATGATATTAAGTGCATTGTGCCACGTGTGTGATGGGGTAATTGATTCAGACTACGGTGGCTCCAGGCAGGGAAGTCCATTTCCTTTTGTGAAATGAGAACCTATGCTGGCCATTATGCAAATAAAAACATAAAAGCTTAGGCTCCCTGCAGCTCTAAGTTCACAGAAGTAGTTTATTAAGGAGTACATCTGTCTGACTTCCTTCATCATCCACAAAGCACTACCTAGTTGTCTTCTGCTGGGTTTATGTTCGCAGTCTCTGGGAACACAGCTGCCTGCTGGCACTTGCTGTTGCTAGAGCAGCAGGAGTTTCTGAGAGGGGATTTTGACAAGCCTAATTGCTAGAACTGTTGAGGCTGCCTGCTGCCTGAGATGGCCACAATATCCCTAGGCTATTTTTTGGCTTAATTTTTTTTTTTTTTTTTTTTTTTTTTTGCTTACTCCTTTTTTTAAAGAAAGAGCCTCCTTTCCCTGAACAACTAATTGAATCTGAAAATTAAAATTCAGTTGTATATATGTCTTCTACATATAGTTTTAAAATAAAGTTATGTATGAGCTTTAATAGAAAATTAGCAATTTAGAGATCAAAAGCCCTTGTGCCAAATTTGACATCCTACCTTGTAACTGCTAAGATAAGCAGAGTGGGAGCTTCTTGTAGGCAAGGAAGAGATACTGATTTTTTTTAATCTTTCATCACACCATCTGCAGATAGCAGTATGCGAGAAAAATGTCTTGTCAGATAAGCCTGAAACTTATTTAGCAGATTAGAATCTTTTCCAGAATAGCATATGTTAAATGCCAAACGTGTCTGGATGGTTATGAGCAAAAAGTAATACCAGGCTAATGTGATAAGATAAAATAAACAGAATCATTTTTCAGGTTGTGCTCAGAAGAAACATGGACTAAATCATCTCAAGTGAAGGTAGTTTAGGCTGTTACTTTCTCTCTAGGATTTGTAGTATCAATGAAATATTATTTTTCTTCTTTCTTTTGGTCTCCTGAGTTAAATGCCTGTTTTATCCTATTATGTGCTAGTGTAGCACTACAGGATGGAAGGAGAATGGGTAGATGAGTTTTACCTGAGGTTTCAAATTTTTTTTTTTCTTTCTTCAGTAAAGTATTGAAAAAGCTAAATTCATAATGCTGAAATAACTGTGGTAGGAGAGAACACTTTAGCCTTTCCTGGGCAATTTCCCTGCTAGTGTGTCCGGAGTGGGAGTTAGTAGATTTATTAAGCCATTTGGTGATCTTTAGAAGACCATCTCAACCACTTATCCTCTGCTGGTGGATTCCCTATTGCTCCCTGCTAGTTCCCATGACAGCATCAGTAGTCATGGGGCATGTAGAGGAGCGTGGTTCTGCACTGCAAATAGCAGGAGTTACGGTTGAGTGATATGGAAACCTGTGCAATAGCATCATGGCGAGATACTTTTGTAATACTAGATCTCAGAAATCTCCATATGTTGATAGTGGAAGCTAAAGCATTGTGGTAAGATTATTGAGAGGAATACTTAAGAATTTATATTTTTTCCTCCATTGTTCCCAAGCCAGCCTTATGATACAGTACTAAGCAAGACAGACTAAAGATTCAGTTGCTTATCAGACAAGAAAAGCTGACAATCTCAGGAAAAATTAAATCTTTCTGCAGTTGCAGTGCACAAGGGACCATGTCCTGCAATGGAATAAACACTGTTGGTGCTAGTTGGCCTGAGTCCAACTGCACCTGCTGGGGGAGTTGTTTCAGACCCTCATGCTGTCAATGATTGAGAGCTTGCTTCTGGCCACCATCTTGATTTATTCAGAGCTTGTTCTTCTGCCAGCCTCTTTGTTTATCTGAATTATTTCTTCTTTTTATTTCTCTGGTTTTTGCATCCTGATTTATTTGCAGAGAACGATTTTATTTTCTCCTTGGCCTTTTGTGTTGTTAATCACGCCAAGTTCCTTTAATTTTTTATTGGCCTGCTTGCTCTCATCTTCACCTCAGTGTAAATTTGAGGAAGATTAACATGTGACAGTACTATACACTGCATTTCAAAAGGGATTTTTCACCTATCAGTCAAACTCTTTGGGTTGACAGTCCTCTATAGGAGGGCTGCTCTGAAAGTAATGCATCCTATTTTATTATTTTGGCTCATGACTTCAGAGGCAGATGTTGGTGATATGGCAGTAGAGAATTAACCTTCCTGTCATTATTCCATTACATTTTGTTGCTGTGCAACAGCTCGTATTAGAGAGGTAATCTGATAAAATGGATTTTGACATGAAGGTGAATATGAAGCAAAAGTGTGGAACTGAATTCATCCATGCAGAAAACACTGCAACCATTGACATTCATTGATGCTTGTTGAATGTTTATGGAGACCAGAGTGGATGTGGATGTGAGCACAGTGGGGAGGCAGATGATGCATTTCAGCAGCAGTGAAAACAGTGGTTCACTTCTGGAGGTGCTATGTTGAAAAACAGTGCTTTGTAGCTGACAATTTGCTCTACCAGACAGTGTCGTGGTCTTCATATGTGTTGTCATTTCCATAGAAATAAATAGGAAGCATTACTTTCAGAGCTACCTATGTTGAAGTTGATACAGAATGTAATTGAAACGAAAAATGTGTTCTACAGTGAAGGTTATCAAGCAGCTATGAAATGGAAATCAAGTATTTAATACATGCATTTTTATTAAATGATAGCAAGAAAACTCTAAGTAAAAAGACTACTGTTACTTAATTTTAAAATAATAACTGCACCAATGGTAATTTACTGTTTTCTTCAGGGGAGGAAACTGCTAGGTCAGCTACTTGCTTTTTCTCATCTGTAATAACTGGCACTCACTATTCAAAATTTTTCAAGTCTTGATGGGTGGTAAGACTTCATTTAAGATGAGATGGTGTATTGATGTCACCTAGTTCTGATTTTGCTGCTTCTCATGCAGCTAGTTTTTCTGCTTGACGTTCTGTGATTCTCATTGCTCTGCTTCCCGTCTGCATATCCATGCTTCGCACAACTATTCCCTCTGCTCACTGCTCCCACTAACTGTGCGTCATATCTCTTTTGCTAGCTGTTCTTCATAGTGCTTTACTCGTGGTTTTTTCATCTCATCTTTTTCTTCACTGTGTTAGCTGTTCTAGCCAATTTCAGCAGCTTTGCCAGCATGGTGAATTGACCCCAGCCAGCAATTACATACCTACTAGCTGCTCACTCCCTCATAGTGGGTCAAGATAAAGACAGTCTAATGAGTGAAAGGGAAAAACAGAAGAAAAAAAGAAAACCCAATCGATGCAAAAGCAATCATACATCACCAGCAGACCAAACCCTAGCTACTCTCTGAGAAACAAATATTTTGGAAAATCTGCCCACCTGGTTTTATTGCTGATCCTCTTGCCAAACCCCAGCCTCCTCTCTGGGGATAGAATGAGAAGCACAGAAGACCATGATTCTGTACAAGACTGTTTGGAAATAGCTAAAAGTTTTGTGTATTAACTTTGTTCTTACCAAAAGTCTAAAACACATCATTACTCAGGCTACTATGAAGAAAACTGACTTCATCTCAACAGGCATAGTATAGCTAGTAACTTTTGTTTTTGTTTTAGAAGAGAAAACATAGCACAGAAGAACATGTAAGGAACATAATCATGTTTGATAACTACTGTATCTCCTACTTTTCAGGAAGCTGTTATACTAAAATTTCCTTTTCAAAAATGTCTTGTTTCTTTAGCATTTTCTCGATCCTCTCTACCTTGCAACTTTGGACATTGAGACGATTTATTCAAGACAGGTACCTGAACAGAATTTTACTACAAACACTAAACTCTTCTACTGTCTAATTAAATGGCTTTCAAACATAATGCATTTGGCATTCCAAACAGCTATGCCTTAGGTGGCTTATTGGTCTGTTCCATTTGCCTTCACTTTGCTTTCTCATAAATAAGTCCCTTCATTTCTTATCATTCTCTACTCTGAGAATGATAATGAGATGAGATGAGGGGGGGTGTGGTGAAATTTTCTGGTTTCAGTTCTCAACTGCTAGCCCTGGCATGTCCAACCAACAGGCTGTGTGCTGCCTGGCCCAGCCTGTCCTGAAGCCAGGCACCTGCCCTGGCACCTTCTTCATGAAGTGGCCTGAGCTGGGCTCCAGCCTAGCCCTGAGTGCATGTAGGGCAACAACCAAACAGCAGTGTCCTATTAACACTTTGGGCTGAAACCAGGACAAGGTGCAATGCTGACTCAAATTATGGTAAATAATTACATGCATTTTGGTGCGTTGACTAAACACAGTCCTGTGAACAGCAAAAAATAAGCAGCCATACCTTCTGTTTTGATAAAGGAGTTTGAGAATATGTTTCAAGATTTCTGAAAAAAAAGATCAGTTTTTTGGTATATTTGTGATTCTGTTTTCAGTTGACAAGAATTAACCTGAGAATTTTCAAATGGAACATACAGAGTTGCAACCAGATAATCAAATTTTTCTTTGAGTTGAATATGTCTGTCAGACTTTTGTAAGACCTCTCTTACCAGAGAGGAAGATACTTAACTTCACCATAATGTCTCATTCATGTCATTGCTTTTTGATAGTATGCATATTTGTGAACAATTATTT
This sequence comes from Phasianus colchicus, assembly GCF_987193195.1. Taxonomy (NCBI): domain Eukaryota; kingdom Metazoa; phylum Chordata; class Aves; order Galliformes; family Phasianidae; genus Phasianus; species Phasianus colchicus. Next base: position 20,713,950 of record NC_143438.1, on the reverse strand, counting down.
TCAAGTATGAAGCACAAGAAGAGTAAAATTTCATCAAAAATCTTTTGATAAACACCTTGAGAACTCACTAAGAATTGCAATCACTTCAGTTGAAGCAGACATTGATACACAATCTTCACAAAAAGTAGGTCAAATGTTCCAATAGTTTTATCTTTTTGTTACCCTCTTTTTGCCATGTCATCTGATATGGAAGTACATACAAAGCAGAAGTGTGTCATTTAATTACTCCCTGTGGAAAAAATGAGACATTGATATTCATTAATACTTGGTGAATGTTGTTGGAGACCAAACAGTGGACATGAGCACAGTGAGACTGTGGGTGGTGCATTTCAGCAGTGGTGATGGTAGGTCACCTCCACTGGTGCAGAATTTTACAAGCACAGCATGCAGCTCTTGTTCATTGCTGCTAAAAATGCGTAACTAATGGTTGTAACTGTTCACAGAATCATAAAATCACAGAATGGCTTAGGTTGGAAAAGACTTCAAAGATCATCTAGTTCCAAACCCCCTGCTGTAGTCTGGCTGATGATTTTTGTTGAAAAACAGTGTTTTGCAGCTGAGAATCTGCTCTATTAAATAGTAGTACTGTGTTCTTTGTATTGGTTGTAGTTTCCATGGAAATATATAGCAGTCTTTGCTGAAATTAAAGGATTGATCAAGCTCTCTTTTGAAGTTATGGGGCTGAAAAATCTTTAATTGAGGACCTCCTTTAAGTCAGTGTTTGCCACATGAAGTTATATTCTTCACCCAAAGGCAGTTGGATAAGTATTACTGAAGATGTCTAAAGCAAATCAGGAGATGAGTTTTCCTGCCAGGAGCTTTCTGGTAGACTTCATAGTAGTTACATCTGACACAAAGCTTGAAATATGTTTGTACTCTTCCAGAAAAAAAAAAAAAAAAAAAAAAAAAAAAGATGTTTGGAGGACAGCATGGTGACTGAATGAGGAGCAGAAAGGATTTTTGAGGTAACTGATCTGAGCACTCATTTTTGATTTAATTTCTTCACCTATATCTTTGCTAGGCATTTTGAACTGTTATTTGATGTGGATTTTATAAACGAATTTTTTTTTACATTTTATACTAGCCATTTTTAAGGTACAGATGGTTTAGGTAACTGAGTACCTTTATTTAGATACAGCATATATATAAATGAAAGGCTCAAGTTAAAATTTTGAGTTTAGAACACCTGTGTGTGTTATGAGAAAAGCTTATCTGTAAATAAAAGCATACAGGTAGGAAAGCTCTCACAGAAGTAGTAAATAGAGGTTAAGCAGTAAATGCAAATACTTTGCACTGAGATTATTTGATCTTTTGCAGAAAATACAAAACTAAAATTTCTTTTTGCTATTAAAAATTATAATTCCTGTGGATAAGGTTTTGCTGTGTGCCTACAATATCCTGGACTTGGAGGGCTGTCCATATTATGCTAATGAAATTGTCCTCATTTCATGCACATCTGCCATCTGCTTATTTTTGTCATCACAAGCAAGCACTTGGAAACACATTCCAAACCTTAATTTCAAACATATTCTGTATTTAATATAACAAATTGAAATAAAGTCATATGTAAACTATTGTCTTGAGTTCTCCCGTATTATTCTACTACCCCCCTCTCCTAATCCCTGTACAGTTTGGGGATTTTGCAGCTCAGAAGTCTGAAATATCCATACAAAATTTATTCTATGTAATTAAGAATATGTAGAATGCTAAAAATATTACTAAAGTCATATTAACATGTAGGAAGTCATTGTACCTTTTGAATGCCTCTCCAGAAATGTAGACTTTGGTATAATGTTCCACCTACATTTGTTGCTAATAAATATATATTGAGAGGAACAAATGCACTGTGATTTATGAGTCACTGGTAGAAGTAAAATCCAACACATTTACAGTAATATATGTCTTGTTTTTCTTCATGGGAAATAGCTGTTTTACATATTATGTTCATTTATATAGTTAAAACCCATCTCTTTTTTGCTGAATGTCAAGCTCTTAAATACATGTGAGTGCTGCTTTGAAAGCAATGCTCCTATTTTATTATGTTTGCCCATAATGTCACAGACAGATATTGGTGATATGGCACTGAAGAGGCTAAACCTTACCACCAATATTCTTTTACATTTTGTTGCTGTGTGATAAGTGGCTGTAGAGGGGAAATTTGACTAAAATGGCATCTGACATGGTGGTGCATATGAGGCAAAGATGTGTCATTGAATTCCTCCATGTAGAAAAAATGACATCCACTGACATTAATCGATGATTGCTGAGACTAAAACAGTACATGTGAGTGCTGAGGCAGATGGTACCATGGTTGCAGTAATGTGAAAGACAAACCATGTTCCACACAGCAATTCACAGTTATCACATCAAAAGATGAAGAGCAAATTGGCTAATGATGGAGACTATGTTGAAAAATAGTGTTTTGTAGTTGAGAATTTCCTCTATCAAATCATGTAATTATGCTCTTTGTATCTGTTGCAGTTTCCATGGAAATAAATAGAGCCATTACTTTCAAAATGACTTATGTAAGTTAAAATAAATAAGTAAACCACTCCCTCACAGGTTTGATCCAGACAGTGACTAAGAAGTTGTTACTCTAATTCTCTATTATTCTGTAGAGTAATAGATACAAATTATGCTGTTCTGTGCCCTAATTTATCTGTTCAATAAAATAACCAGCATTCTTCAGAAAGTCTGTGACAGGATTTCTTTGATTCCAGCAATGTATGGGGACAAGCCCATAGTTACAGAAATTAGCTAGAAATCATTCATTTGTGGTGGTTGATCTTGATATATGAACTCTATGCAAATACAATAGTAAGTAGAATGTTTTGAAGTGTGAGGGTCTTTTATGTTTAGACTCCCTACATTTGTGTATATTTGTAGGTGTAAGGTTTTGTAAACAATAAACACTGCAACCTAATAGGCTGCAAACAAGGTAGATTTGCTTGAAGTCCAGGTGTGGGGAATTGTATGTTCTGATAATCAAGGAAAAGTCAGGATCCATTACTACAAAAAAAATGCTGATTATCTTTGTTGCAAAGGCAATGAATTGACTTCTTATTTACTTAGTCAGTTAGTTACTGGTATCTTAAGTATATCATTTACACTTCTTTACTTCTTCTACTGTGAGTGAACAGTAATAAACTTTTCATCAAGTGACTTTCCAGGGTACCAGAAAAAAAAAATATTCATACAGCTTATTTCCTTTCTTAATCTATTAGCTAGACATAATAATTTTAAGAGCTTTTATCTTTTGCCCTGTAACTAGTGCCCGAGCTGGATTCTGAATTATGTTTTACCACTGTAGCGAGTTAGTCACATGACACAGAGTTCTCTTGCCAGGAAGATTTCTTTATTGCTGTAATGATTATGATCGTGATTATCAGGAGTGTACGGCCCAGTTCCGTGACTAGTGGGGCGGAGGGATTTCGCAAAATCCGCGCCTTTGGAAAAAGGGAACAGGGGACCCCAAAATAATTAAAAACAGCGGCAATGATCTGAGGAGAAACAAACTAATTTACTAAATATATTATCAGAATGCAAGATAACACACTATAATACAATATAATTAGAATTGAAGCTAATAAATCAAATCTAATGAGAGACAGTGTCTGAAAGGTGGATATGCCTCTCCAAAACTCTGAGGTGAGATGCACAGTCCAGTTGAGCAGCAGGGAGACAGCAGGAGAGCGGATGAAGAAGAGCGGACAAAGAAGAACCCATCAGGTGACCTTTCCAGGAGTTACATCTCCTCTCTGTGACCGCAAAGTCCCCTGGGGAATGTAGTCCTTCTCTTCCGGGCAGATACCCAGAACTTGAGCATTAACAGTTAAATTCCCAGTGCCCCAAATGATGTTATGATGTGGAATACAGAAAACCAAAAATCACAAAACCATGACAATGATGTATGTCTCTCTCTCTCTACTTTCTAAAGCAAGCCTTTTATATTCTAACATGCATATTCAGTGCATTTCCACTAACAATCCATTGGTTAGAAAGCAAGCAAATTCCATAACAAGTCTTCATAATTCGCAGAGAGTTTATCTAATGGCTAGGTACAAAACACCTCTCTTTATTCAGACCCTCTGCCTCTTTTCCAGAGCCTCATTATCAACAAGTTGAGATTCGATGAAGCCGAGCTGACCTCTCCATCTCCTACATCTCCCCCCTTCTTCACTAATGAAAAAAGTATGCAGTTCAGCCTTGTCGACTCTCCCACATCCCACTTAAAGTCTGTGGTTCTCTTCTCTTTGCTCATCTTTTTAATTCTCTACGTCCATGAAAGCACTACCATGGGAATGTTTCCTTTGTGCTTACCTAAGAGTTGTTCAGGTATTCCCCCTCCTCTTGAGGAGTCAGCCTGAAAACTTGTAGCACATTTGTTTACTGAGACAAAATGTAGTTCACTGCAAATGACTTGGTCATATTTATTTCTGTCATCTACTCTACTGTTCCGGGACAATTCCAATTACTCTTCTACTAGACCACATTCTCTTTCTGAGTAGACTTGGTAGTTAATTTATAATGTTGTACCTTGGTAAATCAACCAGTGTTGCAGCAAATTGCACTGTCCAAGAATGAAAACATTTTCAGGGCCCTTATCCTCTACACTAGATGCTGGAATCCTCTCAATTTTTTTATACTTTTATGGCAAAATTTTGAGTCATCTTTGCTTCATTGGCAGCTGGCTAGAGAAGTAAATCTGCTGTCTTCTGTATTCTTCTGAAGAGTGAAGGAGTCACAACAAATACTCTTTCAAAATATCTCCTTTCACTGAATAACTAGATGGGTGCTTCTATTTTTCATCCTCATACTGGAAACAAGAAAATACAGCTCAGGTGGAGGTTCTCCCAGCACTGTTTCTTATCTTGGACAGCTGTTTCAAGTCATGCCTGGGGGAAATCATAAGCATAAGGCAAGCACAGAATGGCATTTCCACTGAAATTGAATTCAGCATCTAGGAAACTATATGAGCAGGTGCTACACCTGAGCAGGTGCTTTCAGAACCAAAGAAATATCTTTGTAGTATCTTGGTATGATAGACATGATGCTGCTTGTTCAGAGTAAATTTATGGTAATATCTACCAAAAAAAGTCAGCCTTCCAACTACAACTTCTTGTAGCGGAAAAATGGTATCAGAAGATTGGGAGCTTTAATTTATTTTAAATATTGTTTCAACCTTCCATTTTTTTTTTGTTGATCTGACTGTTGGTTTTGTTTTGTTTATTTGTTTGTTTTGAATATGTGCATTCTATATGTAACCTGTTTGATTACATTCATGGTTTTCCATCCTAGGCCATCTTTCATGTCTTGCTTTCAATCACTGTGTCGTGAACATCATGAGGTTAAAGTAATTCAAATGCAAGGTCTTGCACTTTTGTCTCAGCAATCCCCACTGTCAATACATGCTGATAGATGAAAGAACAAGAGCACAGCCCTGCTGAAAAGAACTTGGGAGTACTGGTAGATAAGAAGCTGGATGTGAGCCAACAGTGTGCCCTCACTGGGGCACATCCTGGGCTGTATCAAAAGAAATGTGACCAGCAGGTCGAGGGAGCTGATCCTTCCCCTGTGCTCTGCGCTGGTGGGACTTCACCTGTAGTAATGCATCCAGGTGTGGAGGTCTTGAACAGGAGAGATGTGAACCTGTTGCAGCACATCCAGAGGAGGGCCACTAAAATGATCCAAAGGATGGAACACCTCCCTGTGAGGACAGGCTGAAAAAGCTGGGGCTATTCATACTGAAGAAGAGAAGGCTCCAGGGAAACCTGCAAGTTGCCTTTCAGTATCTAAAGGGGATGGGTATGAGAAAGAGGGAGACACTTTCACAGGCCTACTGTGATAATGCAAGGGGAAATGGTTTGAAACTAAAAGGTGGCAGATTTAGATTGGAAGTAAGGAAGAAGTTTTTTATGGTAAGTGGGGAGGCACTGGAACAGATTGCCCAGAAAGGTGGTGGATACCCTGTCCCTGGAGAGATTCAAGGTCAGGCTGGAGGGAGCTCTGAGCAACAAGAGCTAGCTGTAGGTGTCCCTGTTGACTGCAGAGGAGTTGGACCAAGTGGGTTTTTAAAATCCCTTCCAACTCAAATGATTCTATGAATTACAAAAATATTGTTTGTTCCTAATATATTTAGTTTGAATTAATCTTTTTTTTAATTCCTCCCTTTTGTTGGTTTTATGCATTTCTAACTCATCTTTGCCTAATTTAGATTTTAAAATCTTCAAGGAAAGGGCTTTGACCTTTTACAATCTTACAAGGATCATGCAATGTTAATGAGTTTTATAAATATTTAATAATAATAATAATAATAGGCATGGAGATGTATTTTTTAATAATAGAACTTTTACAGCTTTCAGAATATTTCTGTGATATTGCTACTTTAAATATTGACCTGTATGACCAATATTATTAATACTTAAATCTTACCCGTATGACCAATATGATACCTAAATGTATGTTAGGTATTGATTATACTATGCAATATGTTCACATAGACTCCTAAATCTGTGTGGTTGCTGCCTACATAAATCTTGCTGAAACCCCTATGGACAGGAGGACTTTTATGTGTATTGCAGGAGCCTGCAAATCAGGCATATAAATAACTGTCTGCCCAGGAGTTTCTTTGCAAAATTGCAGATACAGAAATGGAGGTCTAGATTAGCCTGGCACACTGCAGTAGAGCTGTAAACAAGGGACTCACACAGCTGCTCTCTGAAGTAAGAAGAAATCTTACACCTATCAGACTGCACGTTGTGTACTCACCATGTCAGACTAAATCGATTTATTGACAAGTTTAATATGACTCAACCAACACAGAATTTTACAGCCCACCAAGTAGCTAGTTTGGGGAATTGGGATGCATCACCTGTTCCTTCACCTTCCCTGAAATCAAGGGATCCTGATAACAAAGACTTTAGCTTCCCACTTTCCTTCCAGGCTAGACAGTAACAGCTGATGGAGCCACATAGTAACTGAGACCCAATATTCAAAGTTCTGATGTTTCTGCGTGTAAATTAAATTCCTGGTTCTGGGCTCATGGGCTTCCAACCAGCTCACAAAGTAGTTTGTTATCATGTGAGCAAGATGATAAAAACTAAATTTCTGTTTTGTTTTTGTAGTAGTTGTTATTGTTGCTACTGTTAGAAAAGTTCAGAGTGTTTTTTACTTCCACTTTCGTGAAAAATTAGATTTAAGCAGCTGGAAGCACATACAGGAGGTGCTAACAGATTTAAAATGCAGCAAAGACTGTAAAAGTGAAAAGGACATGCTGTGCAGATGTGTAAAGATTATTTAAAGAAGATATTTTAGCTGTCTCACAGAAAGTAGTACTTAACATTTGCAGGTGCACTGGCAGTCAGATCTTATGCTGATTGTCTGCTGCAAACACCACTATCATTAGCAGTAATAACTCACTGTTTCTAATCCGTAGCTAAGGCTCTTCAGTTTTGTTAGTGATTTTGAGCTATGTTTCGTAATAGCATGTGAAACAGATTTTTGAGTATTGGCTTCTTTGCTCTCACAGAGCCTTTTGGCACTTTCTTTTTTTTCTCTTGACTATGCTATCACTTAGGTATACTCCTGATTATATGCACATAGCTAATTTATTGTCATTTGAGGAGATTCTGCCGGTTGGATGTCTCTTCATCTCTATTTCTGTTGCAAGAGCCCTTCTTTGTTAAATAGCACAGAGTAGAAATAACATTTTTATGCATTTTTGATGTGTTTTTGTAGGTTTTTTTTCATCAATTTTAAATGTATAAAGCTTTTAAATAATTATTCATTTATATAATTAAAATGGTATGTATGTGTTTTTATAAGTGCACAAAGAATACATATGTATGTTTCTATGTGGATTTACTGTTGTTGTAACTGCTGTTTCTGTGGGCATTATTAAAGGTTATTGTCAGTATCAGGCATTTACTTAAAGAATCCCATTCTGTAAAGCTGTCAGGAAGATAAAAAGTATTTTTTCTTGTCCTTGCTTAAATGTCTTAAATTCAACGTTTACAGTAAGGAAAAAAAAAAATCAGTATTATGAAGAAATTACCTTGTGTATTTGCTTTCTGCTACTGTCATAAGCCTTTTAGGGTGTGGCTTTTATCACCTGTCTAAAAATCACTAGTGCTAGCCTCTTTCCTTTTCACGTTTGTTCATTAGCTACCATGGTTTATAGTTTAGATTTCTCTGTTAGTCTGGAGTACTCTTTTCATAGTTCTTCTTGCACTGTCTGTATAAATCACTGTGCCATTCCATTTTGCAGTTCCCTATTCGGAAATGAAATCCTGACCTCAGGGAAATCAGTGGCAAAGTACATCAACTTCACTAAGCGCAGAATTTCATTCAACCAGATCCCTGTTCTTTGGTCTCTCAGTTTGACACAATATATCCTTATGTCAGGAATTCAGAATGGAACATTTGTTTTCTGCTCTTTGCTATCTGATTCTATCAAATCTTGCATAGAAGTTAGATCAAATTATATTGTATGACTGACATCACAGCAAATTACAGATATTTCCAGAAAGAGAAGCCAGTGCAGATAACTCATTTTCATGCTGACCAAGGTTTTAATGTCATTGGAAGTCATCAGAACAAATGTCAGTAGAGCTGAGCTAGCAAACCAAAGTTCATTTGCTAATTGTTTTAGTCTTGTTATCATGTCAAGACCTTAATGTAAGTATACTGTCTTCTCTCTTCTTGTTGCTGGTACTTTAGACAGCTAGTGAGAAAGATAAATCAGGATCTGAACATGGTTCAAATTTTTTTTTTTGTTTGTTTGTTTGTTTGTTTGTTTTTTTGGTCACATTTTATCAGTAAAAGGTAGTACTGTCTTTTCTCTGTGTGTGCTCTGAAAACTCTTGAAGCATGTGCCATATTGTGTAGTGGCAGATCATATGGCAGCAAAGTTATTCTTTCTAAAGGACGGAGGTTTTTTGAGTAGATGTTTTTGCAGTAAAATGCACTAGCTTCTTGAGAAAAGGATCAAAATATCCTTGATTAGTAGTAGTCATCCCCAGTTTGAGAAGATTTTTTCATAAAGAGGCAGCTTGTTTCAGTGATGCTTACTATTTGGAACAAGATGTTATTTGATATAAACAAGAGCGACAGAGTTTAGCTCATAGTTACCATTTACTATTAAGAAAAACAAGACTTTTATTTCATTTGTTTTTTTGGGGGGGGAGGGAAGGAAGGACGATTTTTCAATATCCTGTAGGGCTTTATATTTCCTGCAGTGTATTTATCAATTCGGAGATAAGTTTCCATAAGTTTCTTGTGTGATTTTAACCAAGTTTTGTACTTCATTTTGTTTTCTTCTCACTTCATTTACTACATAACATAAACAAAAATAATTTTAAAAGGATTTTTCTGTAGCTCTTTCAGGCTTCATCAATACGCCAGAACTTCACTGCTTTTTTATTACTGCTATCATTTCAGTTCATCCTTTTTAGAATTGGCAATGTTATTTTACATCACTGGCCTTAATTAGATGTTCTTTGCATTTTATTGAATGTGTTCAAGTATTCTTATAAAGAAGACATACTTTTATGAATTGTAACTGCTGTCTGAAAGTTATTTTACCTATAGGGTCTCATGATTTTAAGCTGAAGGACTAATGAGTATACATAGTTCCTGCATATAAGTATGTATAAGTATGTCTGTATCTACCTATCTGTTCATCTGTTTTATTTGTATTTTGCTTCCTGTAGTCCAGGACACCTGTACTAACCACCTGCACTTTGCAGGCAACTTATAACTTAAAGTGATTCTCTGCTGAAGATTTAATTACCTGTACTTAGTTGCTGTTTCTCAAACTGTTTCAAGATGTAATTAATTGAAACCTAAATCACATTGCAGTACTTGGATGTGTGTGTGCTTGCAGGGGGATTAAACATGAAGTGACACAGTGATTAGTAAACGGGTATGACCTTTATCTAGCTCAGTAGTTGTTCAAAATAGCTACGGCAGAAATGTGAAATGAGTTATAATTTACTCTGATAATATTTGCTTCATATACAGACATCTGTTATTCTGCTACATCCATTAAAATAGTTATTTTCTTCAATTTTCATTAGATTAAAATATTGGTTAATTTTCCACACTAAACACCTTTGATAGAATTGCTTAAAAATAGACATTCAAATGCATTCTTATTTTAGTATCTCATGATAAAGTCCAAACGTTGTGAGAGAATTGTGCCACTTTTGGATAGAAAAATGAAGTAAGCATCTGTTGGCTAGCAGTGAGAGACCTGATTTTCTCTATCTATAAAATGATTAGAGGAAATTCATCGAACAATCACTGAGAATGGAAGGAATAGCTAGAAATCATCTAGTTCAACCCATTTACTTAGAAGCTTCTTGTCAGTTTTTAATATCTTCAAGGAAGAAGTCTTCACCTTTGCCATACTGCTGTGCTTGGCCACTTCACAGTTGTGGGGGAAAAAAAAAATAGGATAAAGAAAAGAAAAAGGCTTTTTGTTTGTTATGATTGTTTTATTATTATTACTATTATTTATGCTTAGGAGGGACTTCTCGTACTGCAATTTGTACCCAGTGCTTTTTCTCCTCGTAGGCACCACTGATAAGATTCTAGCTTCATCATCTTTATTCATTCCATTAGGTACTTACGCATTGAATGGCACCTCACTTACCATAAATTTATCTGTTTTTTACTTTGTCGGTTTGTTTGTGAGACAGTGATGAAAGCTTTGCTAAAATCAAGTTTAAAAACCTTCACTGCTCTCTCCAATTCCACCGATCCGGTTCTCTTGTCATAGAAGGTTATCAGTTTGGTTCATCGGTTCATCCATGCTGATTACTCATAATAATTTTCCTAACCTGAATACTGGAAACCACTTCTACTTGTTCCATCACCTTTACAGGGATGCTGATGAGGCTGACTGCCCTGTGGTTCCCTGGATTATCTTTTTGCCCTGCCTAGAGAGACAAGTGACATTCTCATAGGTCTTCCTCTTCATCCTCAGAAATTTCCTCCAGTTGTTGTGATATTTTCAAGATAATTGAGTGGCCCTGCATTGATATTAATGAGCTCCGTGAACACTCACAGTTCATCCTGTCAGGCACTATGGCTCTGTGTATGTCCAGGTTGTTAACTGTTCCCTGAGAGTCCTGTTCTGAGTGTAAGTCTTTCTTGCTGTAGAATTTCCTGTAGGTCTCAGGAGCCTGAGGTACCCTCAGAGAAGTATTCTCAAATCACTTTTTCTATGTTTTTCCTTTTTTTTTTTCCTTTTTTCTTTTCCATTTTTCCTTTTCCCCTTTATCTCTGTGTCCACTTTTATATATGGTCTATTTGGATGCTGTCTTTGGCTAATACATTTCTCCCCTCTATCCAAACTGTTCTGATAGCTAAACTCTTAGGCACACTTTTAACATGTATTCAGAGTTAATCTGGAAGAAGGAAGTTCAAAGGGTTATTCTTTGAGAACCTTCTGCATATTTTGTTGGTTGCACCATTAAAAATCCCAGCATAGTCCATTGAGCTGCCCAACTACCAACTAAACATCTTTCTGTTTTCTTGTTACATTTTACCTTCTTTTTTTAATGTGATTTCTACCCGCTGGGCCTTACAGAATAGATCACAATTACTCTCCTTTCTTGAATGGAGAGCATTGGAACATGCCAAATTTTGTGTGTACATAACCATGAGCAGTGTGCTAGTTAGCTTGAATCACTTTGACAGAGGTGTTCACAGCTGCTGTGATTACTGTTAAGCTCTTGGAACTCAAACACAACCTGGAAATTATTTTTAACTGCAACTTGCTCGACCAAAAGAGCTAGATCGATTATGAAGGTCTGTAAGGTTTGGGTTTTTCCCCTCTTACCATGTTATACAAGGACACCACTAGGATTTCACAAGTTATTTCAGAATACAGTCATGTAAGTTGAGGTATTTGAGGTGTTGCTGAAGTCTGACTTCCATTAAAGTGAGGTAGTTTCAGAGCATTTCTGATTGAAAGACTTTTCCAGAAACTGGATAATATATTTCCGCATTTCCTGATGGTCTTAATTGACCATAACTGAAAAACTAGGTCCCTTAAGCCTACAAATACTGATAATTGTGGTTACATTTTTTTCTAATTGGAACTATAGCTAATCCTCAAAAGGAGGATTTACCAATACTAAGTATGAGATTTAATGCTGTGTATCCTTTTTTCTTCATGGACAGATTTATCTGATGCTTGCTTACATCCAAACTGAAATGGAAATCTATTTTTGCAGATGTTTTAGTACATCCATTTATTACAATTTAGTAAAAAAAAAATATTGCTATGGAAATTAGATGCATTTTTTAGTAAGTCCAAATACAGAGCTAATTTAAAATAATCTAATAAAAATTACTAAGAAGTGGAGACTTTAGTTAATATACTCAGCAGGAATACCCATGTGCTTCTTACTAGCCTGCAGACTCCTCCGTATGAGGTGGCTAACTTGATAGTCCAGGTGTTGTGAATTGTGTTTGTCATGCTGTTCTTCTTTGGGAATTGAACTGTTCACTCATGTTGCTGAACCAACAGAGATGGATTTTTCTCATTAACTGAATCCCAATAAGGTAATCATTATAGATTTCTTTTAAATGGATCTCTGTATTTGATGTGTATTATTCATTCCACCAAAGAAAAGCCTTTGGCTAATCATATTTTAATGACCTACGGGACTTAAAGGGAAATATAATTAATATTCAGAAAATCTTCTGTATTTTCTTATGCAGCATGCAGCTTAATTAAAGGGAGCAGACTGAAAAATAAAACACTAAAATTGGTTAAACATGAAATATGTTTGTTTTCAGTTGAAATCTCTCAGTGGAGGAAGAGTTATTCCAATAAAAAGTAGGTTTTTCTGAAAAAAATTAATAGAGGTCTAGTCATTAAAACACTTTAGCTTCTGAAAATCATTTCATTTCTTACTTTTTTTATTATTTTTTTCATTAGTTCCAGCATATTTAAATTGCAGGATTAGAAAAAGTCATTTTAATTTTCATTCAGTATGTAAAGAATCAGTCTGTGATAGTTCTGAGTTTAATAAAGAATGTTTTATTTCACTTGAGTATTTCTTGGATTTGTACAAAATATTCTTACTATATTTTATATACTCTTCATATACAACTACAAAGTAGCCTTTTCTTGTCGCAGTACTGTGGGTTTCTACTACTGTTTTGCAACACATCACACTTGACCATATAATACAATGGGAAGACCCAGCCTATGGTCTTTTGAGTGAATTGTGTCCGTGGTTGGAAGTTAGCAGCCCCATTATGTTGTACCTGAGTTAATTAACAGTGAGTGGCAGTTAAACTGTCCTGCAAATGAAGGAAGGGGAAAACACAGGCAGAACAAAACAGAGGGAGGACCATAGACTGCTCAGTTTCTGTGTGTAATTTTTGATGTCTCACTCCAGAGCATACAAAAGACAAGAGCCTAAGTCTTCTCAGAGCAGATAAGTTTCACTTCAGACATTTTCAGTCAGTAAGCTCAGAACATATTGAAATAATGGGAAACTGACCAGTCTTGGTGTACAACTGCAAACACTGTCCATGTTTCAGATACACAGTGAAAATATAACAGTGCTGAAAATGTTTCCTCTGCCTTGACATCGTGCAAAATCTATGAGTGAGAAAAAATTTTCTTTCACCTATCCTTCAAGATCAGTCAACTACTATTAGAAACATGTACTGGCTTCTGATTGTACATGTAATCCAAAGATTGTATTATCTTGCTAGTTTATATCTCCTGAAATTACTCATGGTTATTACATATTCAAGCAATGAGTTGCTCATTCAGGTCTGGAGAGTGCAAAATATACTAGTGTACTCTCCTTCTTCCTTACCTTGCATTTGTTTGTTTGTTTGTTTTTGTTTTTGTGATGACTACATCTTTATGGCCTACATGGTATAGGTGCTATTAGAGCTACACATTCTGAGGATTTTATTTCTGAAAAATATAAATAGGCTTGTCTCATTAGACATTTCAGCCTATTCGAATAAGCTATACTACCTTCATCTAGCCTTCAGAGTCACATAATCTATCTCGGGTAAATAGTTGCAAATGATCTAGAATCTCTTTGGCGAATTCACGTTCTCAGCTAGTTAAACCCATTTAGTTCTCTAAAGAGAACAAAAGAGAACAGTTTAGGGAGGTAGATAATAGTTGTGTTACTGCATGCTTTGGAAATCATGTCTAGGAAACTGTAGAAGTAACTAAATTATCTGTTTTGAATTATTCTTAGTGTGTGTGCATGTGCCCTTGTGTGAAACCCTTTCTCAGTCAGAAGAACGATGCTGAATTTATTTATTTCAAAAGGAAAAGAAAAAAAAGAAGAGGAAGGGAAAGTAAAAGAAAGGGAAAAGGAAGAAGAAAAAAAGTTTGCTTTCAATTGGTTTTCTCTTTCTTCCCCCACTCCCTTACCCCTCCCCCCCAAACACACACACACTTTGTTTTATTTATTTCCACTGTCTTTATTGCTGTAATTCATGTTCACATATGGTAGAGAGGACTCAGGATTTCTAATGTCTTAATATCTTCCAGAACGTTCTTTTTTTTTTTCACCTCTCCTCTTGCCTAAAATTTCCACAAAGATTACATTCAATGTCAAAATGAAAGATCTCAAAATAATTTTTGTACCTATTCCTTCTTTTCACAACAAAAGCCATTCTCTTTAGCCTTTTTTTTTTTTTTTTCTCACTCCCACATTTCAAGCACATTAAGAATTGGATTATGCCATCTAATGCCATGAGAATATCACACAGGAATTGTGATGCAGTATATTTTAGATTTCATGTTTATGCTTCCTTCGTATACTTTCTAAATGGTAAGAAAATATGTGCATATATGTAGATGAAAAACACAACTGAAATGATTTCCAGGTTTTCATTTGTAATTCTGGTAAACTAAAAATATGCCAAATTAATCTGTATAATTTTACACATTTTATGTATTTTTGCAGCATTTCAAATACGTAGTGTCAATATAATGACAATGTACTGTGGGGTTTTTTTGTTTTTTGTTTTTTGTTTTTTTTTTTAATATTGAAATAGGTGCCTTCAAATGAGAAATTTGATTTGCTGCTGACAGTGTTAGAAACTTGTTTTTCTCTTTCCTCTGTATAGCATTTGGATTGTGAATGATTTATATCATGTTTGTTTCTCATTATTATTTCTGTTTAAACCTTTGATTGTATTTTCTGTCCCTGCAATTTATTAACCAAGAATAAAGTGTGACTAGACTTGATTGACAAAATTATGCAAGTCCATTGCCCTTCAAAGAACATATTAATCTTGTAGGTGAAAGATTACAGTGTATACTGATCAAAATAGTTTTGGTTTTTTTTTTCCCTCTCCTGAGGTTTTAGAATCAACTTTCTCATCATCATTCATACTGCCATATGATGAGATAACAGAAAAGGAATTGTAAGATATCATAGTCATGTACTTTATAACTTGAAAACAAAACAAACAAAAGTAAAAACAGAAAACTATTGTTATATTCAAAATCCTTCCCAGACAACAAAACTGAGAGGGTGCAAAAGAAGATTGGAAATGTTTTTTCATTTGGTTTCTCCTGTTGGCAGACATACTCCTGAAGGGAAGAATTAAGAAGCTGTATGCTGAAGGCTTACTGATTTTTTTTTGTCTGGAAAGGTTCAAGTGGGTCACAAAAATGTGAAAAGTCTTTCTTTCCTATTAAGGCCTTACGATAATCACTGATCTGGAGCTTTGCCTGAATGTAGTAATGGTTGGTTGGACTTTTACATGCTACATTAAGGTTTATGCTATGGAAAAATGTTGCACTGAATCATCAGCACATCTCCATTCCGTAATGCTGTGGGAGGTTGGTCTCTGCAATTATATGGGCAGTCTGACCTTGCGGAGGGGGGCATCTTTATGTGCATGTGTAAGAAAATCAACATAAGGGAATCAGTTTTAGGAGTCATTACCTAGTGAAAGACAGTCTAAACTGCTACAGTTGTATAAATTGAAAAGCTAATTTTTGATTTAGTTCCAGAAAGGCAGACTATCTATCATAGCAAAACACACACTATTCTTCCGTTACAACATTATAAGAAAACTTTATTTCAGTATTTTTTTTCTTGTTTACCTAGTAGACATGTTATGTATATATAACATTTTTAAAATAAGACTTCAGGTGAGAAATGGAGAAACAGAATTAAACTGTAAAAAAAAAAAAAAAAAAAAAAAAAAACCCTCAGGAATTATTACGAAATGATACTAACTGCAACACGGTACTGAACAGTTGTGAAAGTTTTTAGATCTTTATGTTAATAATTAAACCATAAGTTTACTGTCTTTTTTTTCTGAGCTGATGTCACAAATGATTTAAAAAAAAGTGCTCAGCACATGAAAAAAACAAGAGTGAAGGAATGGGTCTGAAAATTCTCATAAGCATTTAATAAATTATGAAACAAAAAAAAAAAAGCAAGAATTCTGGAAATGTTGAGGAGTAAAGAGCTAACATAGCTTTGTGGCATCAATTTCAAAAACAAAAATAAAAATAAGAATTGCCTGTTACAATGTAATGTTTTACACAGCCAGTGGGTTTACTGAACTCATAATAGCAGTTTTGTAGGGTTCTGTAAAATATGCGAAGACATGGAGCCTTTATTTCCTAAATTTCTCCAGTTCATGACAAGTCACATGTAAGTATGTCTGTGATTAATAAACCGTATGTGTATATATACGTGTAACATCACAGCAATTAATAGAACAGAAACGAGTATATTTATGTTAATATTACAGGTTACTATAAACATAACTAGTAAAGTATCAAATATACTACTGATGGATTACTTATATACTTTTCTATATAAAAATTCTCAAAATGTTACCGATGTGAAGCACTTTCAAACCAATTGGAGAAGTGGGGCACGGGGGTGTCAAACAGACTTCAGAAATGGGTTACTAAAGAAAAACAGTTTCGGAAGAGATCGACCACCAGAACTGGGCCCAGTGGTGGTACCAAATAAATAACAAATGATAACTCATTTCAAAGGTGATCTATGTCCTGGAGTTTGGAGGTGGACAAGCATCCCAAGCAAAGTTTTAATTTGTTTAGAAAATCCTTTAGGAAGAGGAAAATTTTACTCAGCTCAGGAATTTCTGAGAGAGAAGCTTCATTTTGGATAGGAAACAAGACCTTATATCCCTGAGACATAAGAGGGTGTAAGACACCACTCTCAGAGCAGTCAAAAAATGCTGATAATTTCTGTTTTCCACCTCTGAAAATCGATATACGATGTTTTCTGTTCTCTCAGAAAAAAAAAAAATTGTCTTTCCAAAACTATTTTATTTTCTTTCAGCTAAAGCGCCCAATAGCATTTGTCATTTCCTACTTTCCCAGCTTATTTTCCAGGCTATTTTTCTTCTCAAAGAAAAATTTTTGCCAGTGCAATTCCTTATGTTAGCCTTTATCAGTGGTATCATCAGGATGTCTCATGTTCTTAGGACTCAGTTCACTCTTCACTAAGAGGTCAGCAGTGCCTTGTCAAGGATTCTTCTGTATCACAGGCTGGTTTCCCAGTCTAGCAGCCTACTGGCTGGCAGGCATTGCCTTCTGTCAGTGTTTTAGCAGCCATTCTGTGTCAGTAATTTTTCCCATTATAGTCGTGTCACCTTTAAGGCTACTCCCATCAGCACCTCAATATAGTTCTACAAAATATCAGTGGCTGTACATTCCACATAGTACTCAGGGGAGAAAAATGAGCCAGTAGGCTTAAACTGGCAAACTGATTCCAGTCACAATGACCTTTAAATGACTTGGGATCTTTAAGTCAGCAACACAGACATTATTCACTTCAAGTAATGATGCCTCGTGGAGCTTAATCTTTCTTTTCTTTAACTTTCTATTGGTAATTGAGAAAGTAAATCATAAATCATCAATTTAAATTGGCAAACTGTGGTATTTATTGACATCACATACTCTGTTGTATCTTTAGAGTAATGGAGGGCACTAGTAATATAGCCAATTGTCAATTTTCAGTCTTTTTTTTTTTTTTTTTTGCCAAGCATTAGCCAGTTTTTAATTATTATTATTATTATTATCATCATCATCATTATTATTATCTATTCTGAATTAAGTAATGAATGAAAAATTATAGGGAAAGGAAAACGAGAGTCTAAGAGGTTAACGATTTTTGAGGATTAAATGAATTCATGTTATAGTTCTTCTGAGTTTTCCTCCATTCTGTGGTCCTTGATTCAAATGAGAATTAGAAATAATATTCCAAGAGGATCCCAGAGAAGAAGAATGAGACCTGCCCTTTGGCATAGCTCTGATTTGTAAGTGGCTAAATGAGAAATAGAAAATACTAAAAATGTTAGAAGTCTGTTCAGAAAGGAGAATTCCTAGGTAGGGAAGCATCAGAAAATGTCCATTATCATTATTTTATCACCTCTGATCCTGCTGAGAAAGCGTGGATCATAAAGTATAAGTCATAAACTATTATTAATGCAGGGAGAGACTACACTGGACTTCTCTAGAGTACTGACTAGTGAAACTAAGGTTTTTGTGAAGTATGTATATGATTTTAGAGCATAATGTGCTATGAAAGTTGATACTAATCAATATATAAGGGCTGGCTGGTTTAAGGACAGTGCATTTGTAGAAAGACCAGTGCAATTAAGTTGCATGTTGTGTTGTGAAAGAGAAGAATTTATGCATCCAGGATTCTTTCTTTCAGGTGCACAAGAAAAATATTTGTGATGCCACTTATAGCTATCATTTTTAAAAAAGATCAGCCACCGGATGTGATAATGGGTCTGTTGATAATTTTTTTCCCTGATTTTTTTCCTCAAGTGGTTAGCTTATCCTTCAGATTGTTCACTGCCCAACAGAAACAACCATGATCCACAAGGATTCCTGTCAGTATTGATAGGTGTTATCCTTTCTCTATAATCTGTCTGTCAAATAAATGCCCCAGAGTTTATCTAGAATTCATTTTATATTCTGTTTCAGTGTTGTGTGTAGCAATAAAGTGTTGGGATACAAAAGATTGTGGTTTTTTTTTCTTTTGTTTTTCTTAATTACTGTTCATCTGTTTTTACTTTTGGAGTAAAAAGAACAGAAAAGGTGTAAATCTAACTTCTGTGGACAATTCATAATTTATGGGGTTATAATTTGGGCATTGAAAACATGATTTTTGTGCATGCTTCAAATTGTTCCTTTTTGAAAGCTGGGTGTGAACCGTACTTTTTGCATTGAGAAAACATTTGGTTTGCTATTCAGTAGTGATTCTAGGCAAACAGATAGAATTGACTGTGCCTATCACTGTTGCTTTTCAGATAATCAGAAAAAAAAAAAAAAAAACATATCTCTATTGTTAATTTTTTTTTTTTTTTTTGGTCAACCAGAACTACTGAATGAGCATTTGGAACTATGTTAAGAATAAATTGAATAAATTATTTTGTTTCTCCTCAGATCGTTGCCTCTGTTTTTAATTATTTTGGGGTCCCCCGTTTCCCTTTTCCAGAGGCATGGATTTTGGAAATCCCTCCACCCCACTAGTAACCAGGCCGAACCAGCCCATAAACCATCAACAAAAAAATGAAGATTTATTCTTTATACAGACATATTATCTTCATGATAATTGCCTTATTACTCCAGGGCCTGGGTTTCTGGGAAAATATTAAGAGTCATCCTAAAATTATAGATTTGACAGTACTGTACTAGTGTGAATTGGATTCTAAATCTCGTAGCAATAGTAAATACAAAAGAATAGCAATCCACTGCTCATTCTTAAATATGTCAACATTAACTTTCTCAATATGTCCCTCCAGAAGACTATTTAGCCTCATATTCTTCCTTATTCTTCCATTACTGTTCATGAAGTTGTACTATAACTCAAAATGCTTTGCTTCTGAATTGAAAAGCTTTTCAAAAGTTTTCTGCCACAGACAGAAAACTGCAAATAACCCATCTAACCATGGTATACTCTGTTATCGCTGAAGAAGATTTTCAGTGCAGATCATCAAATCATAACTGTAGCTGTAGTGAACAGTAGAATTTAAGATTTGTTGAATACAACATTCTTGAAGAATGCAAACATCTCATTCATCTTGGTGAATTCGTGAATTCATGAATTCATCTCATTCATCTTGGTGAATAACTACACATCACTTCAGCTTTCCTTTTAGTAATATTAAAGATCTAGGCCGTAATTTTTCTCTAATCAGGTGAGAAGCACTTCTCCATACCAACCTGCTTTAGATAAACACTGTTTTTGACAGCCATCTATAAACAATTCTCCATGAGGCATTTTCAGTGCCTTGCAGATAAGTACATGTAGTTTGCTGTCTCTTAAAACTTATCAGTTTCTGCATCTAAGAAAACTGATTTGTGTTTGTGCTTTTTTTCTCCATTCCCCCACAGTCATATCATAATGATTACTTGTAATCATAGGATCAACTAGTATAGCCTCTCTCATCTTACAACAAACATCCTTGTTGTTAATTTCCCAATTCATGAAATTACAGCTTGCACATTTGCATTTAATCTCTTTTCATTTATTTCTTTAATCTACAAGTCATCTAATTGCTCCTGAAAGACAAGAATATGTTCTTCAGTAGTGATACTGTTGCTGAAATTTCTCACTACCATGATTCTGTGTAACGTAGTCACAAAAATAATAGAAGAATTCAGTTCCAAAACAAGATTCCTTTTCTTATAACCTAAC
The DNA here is from genome assembly GCF_987193195.1 of Phasianus colchicus. Lineage (NCBI taxonomy): Eukaryota > Metazoa > Chordata > Aves > Galliformes > Phasianidae > Phasianus > Phasianus colchicus. The sequence goes on along the minus strand of NC_143438.1, from coordinate 20,693,245 downwards.
TTTCAATGTAAATATTTTTTTTCCTAATTGTGTGATTTATTTTTTTTCCTGGTATTCAATTATTTATTCATTTTATAATCCATAAACACCAATTTTCTCTGCATTAAATGATAATTTCTCATAGAGCATTTATATCAAAAGCTCTGCTTAAATTTAGGTGATAATATGGAGGTATTGCATTTCTCTGAAAAGAGTGATAAAAGTCATACTCTAATGTTTGGTAAAACTATGTTGATTTCCCTCTATCTAAAACTATCTTTGTCATTTTATTTCTGAGATTTTTCTGTACAGCAGTCAAAGTACTCGACTTGTAGTAGCTTAGATATTTTGTTTTTCCTTTGTCTCCCCATACATACTCCTGACAGAGTAGTACTACATTTGCTATTTATTAGTTTGAGGTTACAACCTCTACATTGAATGATTTATTGAAAACTTTCCTACTGGAATTCTCTAAATACCTCAGTTTATGGATTATCTTGCTATTCAATTTTATGAAAGTAAATTCAATTTTACATGTTATGCAGTCTTTTCTATTACCTTATCTTTAAGTAACTATTTTTCTGCAATTTCAAATTACTTAGCAAAGTTAAGTTCAACTATGCTTATGGCCATTTATATTTCTGACTTTGATTTATGTAGCTCATTCAACCTTTATTCCTATCTTTAGAGATATTTTCACTTATTCATTACATTCCGTCTTTTCTGCTTATTTGTCCGTGCAGACTGTTCGCTTTCCAATTTTCTCTTTTCTTGAAATACTGCATTTATATTTAAATTTGGTTCCTCTTCCATATTTAGATCTTTGTATTCTTTTGTCAGCTTTATTAATTATCTTCCTAGTATGTCATACTAAAATCGAAATCCTGCATTTTGATCTGTTTTTATTTCGGCTGCCATTTTGAAATTACATTAGTCAGCTCAGGATTTCGAGATCAAGTATTGTACTATTTATTCACACCACTTTCACTGTTTACTGGAACTGCACAAATGACTAATTGATTTAGAAATTTCCTGCATATTCATCTCCAAGCAGGTCTCAGAGTTACTTTTGTGGAGTAGTACAGGTCAGAAGATAAATGTTAAGAAGGAATTGTCTGGAAAAGTTGCATTGCTTTATAACCTTATGAAAAAATCTCAATTTCCCATCTCTGATGTAGAAGTATTAACACCTCCTCATGAAGTCTTTTTATGATGTGGTTTTCCTTAAGGGCCCTGTTACCTTTCTTAATATATACTTTACCACCAACTTTAACCTTAATCCCATTCTTTCTTATCAGTAAATTCCTTTAGGTAGCTGCATCACTGTTACAAATTGTCTTGATTCACATTTTGATTATTCATATTATTTATGATTTCATATTTTCACAACAATTTCTGAAGGCAGTTGTTTACCAATGCCTAACTCATATCAGCAAACAGGTGTTTGAGTTGTTTCGCTTTGTCTTCATTTTTGCTTTCAGCTGGAGCTCCAACTAAATTACCGGCTGAAATTTCTTCCAGTTATCCAAATGGAACAGAAGGCTATCCTTTCTTTTTGTGTGTGTGTTTGTTTTTTTTTCTTTTCCCCCTATTATCACATTTTTATTTAAATGATTTTTTTTTTTTTTTTTTTTTTTTTTTTGCTGTAAAGCAATGAAGTATTAGTAGTCTTCCAAAATCTTCTCTTTCCCCCATCTGTGACTCCACAAAGATATGATTTCTTCTAAATTCCTTTAGCGTTCAGGCTTCATTTGCCATCTCTGTCCCACTCCATCATCAAAATTTCATCTGAGAAACAACAGTGTTCTATTGCCTCTTCTGTTTTTCTGTGATACTTTCTATGAAGTTTATCAGATACTAGTTCCTGCAGCTTACACTGTCCACTTCAAGGTAATGTATTTATAGTTTTATTGTCTCTGACATAATTGTTATTATCTTTCTTACTGTTATTGCCACAGTACTCCTCACCAATACTAAACTACAAGAATAAAGTCTCCCTTCCCTCCTCACCCCTCACAAAAAGAAATAGCCCACTTACCCAGCTTCTTCTAAGTGCATCTTCTTACTCTCTGATCAGTCTGATTTAATATTTTAGATTCAAGAGGCATTAGCTCTTCATCTTTAAAATAACCATAAATGAAGCAAACATCAGATTAGTATTTTTCTTTAAAATCAGGTCAGTGTTAAGGTTTGAATAGTTTTCATTTTTATTTTGCCGTTAACATTTTGGGTAATAACATATTAACAGTTTGTTATCTCAATGAACAGGTATTAAGAAACAAAATCCTCATAAGGGATTGCACTGATAATGCTTGTGTCGATTATAAATTATACTGCTATTTCCTTCTCTAATCTCTGCCATCTAACCACTGAGTTTCACATATAGGCTGAAGATGTCCTCATGTATTTATATTGTTTGATAATGTTTTACTACCCAAATTTTATTAGGACTGTATTGAAAGTATCATTACACAAGTACAGAAAGAGTGATTATCTGTGTAATTAAGGTGTTCTCTCAGTTCTTACTTGTCTCATTCAAATTATTGGAGGATTTGATTTAATATATATATACCTGGAGTGAAATTAAGGCAGCTAATGAGGACAAATGCTGTCCAACCAGTTTATTGAAAATTCTAAGCAGCTAAAGAACGTAGGGAAGATGGGAAAGTTAGCAATAGTAAATAGAGAAATCCTGGTGAATGTGTTATAAGGCTGGGATACACACCACTATGGATTCAGTGATGTCTCACTGGTCCATAGAAGGCTGCAGGTTGGTCAGCAACATCTGCTTAACCTTCAAGGCTACAGTTCAGTGGAGGGAGTAGCCATTCTACTCCGGACCTCTTTGAATTTTTATCCTCTTCATAGTGTCTTTTTGGTTGCCAGGGCAGTAGTTTGTTGTCAGGAGTGTTTGTTTGTTTTGTCAGGGATGATGGCATTAAATGCTTTGGTTGTCAGGAGCACTAATATTTTGTTCATCAGGAACAACAGCGTGTCCATAGTTCATGGCCCCCCATTAGGTAATCAGTAGCTGATCACACAGTTGTTACATGATGGGCTGCTAAGTATGCACACTGACTGTCCTCTTCTCGGAGACAGCCCCCATGAGACAGCTTGAATGACCAAAAGGAGCGACAGCTGAAAGCAGTTTCACCTTGTTGCCCAGCCACATAAGTTTCTCTTACCACTGCGATCACGGTGACCACTATCAAATACAGGTTCTATTTGGTGAACCTTGACCTTTGCAGTGTTGTGTTTTGATTTTATGTTGCTATTTGCTATTTATTTGGGGAGGGAAGAGGATAGAGTTACAAGTTGAGATGAAACACAACTTTTCTGGTACTTGCTATGTGAGGTACAGTTGTTACATCAGATAACCTAATAGAAGATGGAAAGGACTAAATTGATGACATCTGAATTTAAATTTGAGCAAGATTTGTCCACTCAGTAGGATTCTCAATGTGATCAAGATATTAGGTTATGCCACTGCCACCATACGTGCAGTAGAGAAGGTTGGTCTTGAGCTTTGAGGTAAAATGTAATTCAAATTATTCTGTAACATCCACTTTTATGTAACTGTGCAGTGAAGGACTGAGCATATTGTTCAATCATGAGGTACCATGTCTTTGAGAAGATTAGGAAGTACATGAAAAGAAATGATTTTACAATGAAGAACAGGCTGTGTCCAAGAGATAGTTGGAATTAGGCATTACTGACCATGTGTTAGTTAAGGAGTCCATTTTAACACTCCTTTCTCTACTGAAGTATCTTTACTACACCCCAATACTTGACTCAATCTAATTACTAATGTTATGTGTAACAAATCAAACTGTGATAAAATTTCATTTTTTTAATCAGAGCTTAGAATCAGTAATTTTACTTTGTATTTAAGGAAATATTAATCACTATTATTACTACTTTATTAAATAAAATCCTACTTTTTAAAATAAAACTTAGTTATTTGGAGGTTTGAGGCAATATTAAGTTACACTAAAATATTACCAAGTATTTTCTCATGCTGTTTCAGGTCAAAGCAGCTGAAGTAGGAAAGATATTCTAAGAAATTGATTGATCATGGAATTCAGCAAACTAAAAAATATTCATAGCAGTTCATAGCAGTTCCTTGATTTAAATTGGAAGACTTCCCAAATGGGTAAAGGAAGTTCTACTTGACTTATTTAGTCACCTTCAATGTTTTGGTTCCACTTCGTCATTTACTACTACCAGTCAACTTTTTATGTTTTAATTAGAATATTTTCATTTGGTCCTTTTTGTCTTGAAATACCCTGAGTATAGTATTGAAGATCTAGATTCTGTTCACATTTCAAAAAAGAAATACATTTTTTTTCTTTGTATCTTGGCCTTTTATAGTCTATCTATAATATAGCTAGAAGATAAAGAGGAAGACAAGTCTGTGTTGAAGATAACTTACTTGACCACTTATGTGTTAGACTCACAGATGTGGGAAGATAGCAGTAAGCACTAGCACTGTCTTTGTGGAAAATTCTATTATATATATAGAAATGGGAAAACATTGGCTGGAAGATAAATTATGATTCAGAGTAATAGAGACTCCAAGACGTGTCTGAAATCATAATCTTCAGACACCTAAGCAGGGAGTACAGCCTTGTGTTCAAGCTGAAAAGGACTTAAGCCACTGTGAAAACTAACATTATTTTAAATGTGTTTTACAGACTGGATCATGGCCACTGCAAGCTGCATGCTGAAGGAAGAGGGCCAGGTTTCTATCAGTGTCTGTGTCTGAAGATCTAGGTATGTGATTTGATATAAAACAATTATTCAGGATGGAAATTTTATTTTGAAATGTTATTTATGTGTTTCTATCTCTGAAAAAATCAATTGTTGGAATATAAATTTCTAGTGATCTTGTGTAAAATTCAGTAAAATAAAATCACCTCTAAATCAGAAGTATTTTGAGGAAGTCATTTTAGAAGCACCCCAGTCTTTCCTGATTTTGATTGCCTATCTGGCTAAACTCAGGTCTGCCAAATGGTTGTGCCACTAACCAATGATGAAAACTATATGTGGCTCTAACAGAGTAAAGAATCTCTTTTACCTACTAAATTCTCAGCTCATCTTGCAGTTCTCAGTTACTTCTGTGCTTCAATAAATGGTGTGGCTTTCATTATACTTCAAAGCTGCGTATGTTTATATCTATCCATATTATCTGCTTTTCATGAAGAGAAATTTAGACTCAGAAAAATGCCTTAAACTCTTTAGCTTTGTACAAACATTGCCTTACAAAAAGCCTGCAGGATTCCAAAATGTCCATTTTGATTTTGTTTTTTTTTCATACTTAGTATGGTGTTCAATCACTGAGCTATTAAAAATTGACTTTTATAGTCTTCTGGATGTATATTCACAGAGGATGTGATTTTTAGCCTCCTATAACAAAGGCTGTTGGGTTCTTTGAAATTTCATCTTCCTCTGCAGATCACTTATTTGACAATTTAGGGCTATATGTGACTTAATATCATCTAAGCCTTCATTAAACTTCTGTTACCTCTGTTGTCAGTATGAATGCAAAAAGAACTAAGACTGGGAGTCAAAACTGCCACAGATTGTAGGAGGGCTACTCCAAAAAAAGTGTCTCCTATTTTATTATTTTGGCCCACAGTGTCATAGAATCATAGAATAGCCTGGATTGAAAAGGATCTCAAAGACCATCTGATTTAAACCCCCCTTGAGACACCAAGGTTGGTGACCTTGAGCAGGGTCACCAACCACTAGACCAAGCTGTCCAGAGCCACATCCAGCCTGGCCTTAAATGCCTTCAGGGATTTCCTCCATCCACAACCTCCTTGGGCAACCTGTTCCAGTGTGCCATCACCCTCTGAGTGAAAAACTTCCTCCTAATACTCAACCTAAACCTCCCCTATCTTATTTTAAAACCAATCTCCCTTGTCCTATCACTATCTACATATGTAAACAGCCATTCTCCCTCCTGTTTACAAACTCCCTTCAAGTACTGGAAAGCCATGAGGTGTCCCCAGAGTCTTCTCTTCTACAAGCTAAACAGCCCAGTTCCCTCAACATTTCCTCATAGGAGAGGTGCCCTCTGATCACCTTAGTGGCCCTCCTCTGGACCCACTCCAAGAGCTCTGCATCTTTCTTCTGCTGGGGGCCCCAGGCCTGGATGCAGTACTCAGATGGGGCCTCACAAGAGCTACCTTCCTCTCCTTGCTGACCACCCGTTTTTTGATGCAGCCCAGAACACAGTCGTCCTTCTGGACTGCAAGCACACACTGCTGGCTCATGTCCAGTTTCTCATCCACTACCCAAGTCCTTCTCTGCAGGGCTGCTCTCAAGGAGATCTTCCCCCAGTCCATATGAATTACCTGTATAAATTTCCCACAAAACTTTAATTTATGCAACTTGTTGTTCATACTTTTCCTTATAAATGACTAATCATATTCCCTACATAACTGAATTAATAGTACTTCTGCGTACAAAGGAGAACTGAAAATTAAGTCCAACCTTTGCCAGAGTCAACCATGCTTCTGTTACGTATGCTTATAAAAGCAGAAATGGTGATTTGATCCCATTAGGTTGTCTGATACAATTTGATTAATTTGTGATCTTTTTGAGTTCTTAGATTTAACAATTTTTGGACGATTAAATGAAAAATAATGTGTGTGATTTTTAAATTTAGTAATTCATCAGGCAAGGTAAAGAATTGCACACTGAAAGGCAGTGTTTTGAAGCAGAAGCCTTTCACTTCTGAATACTGGTGTTCTGAGTTGCATTTCATCGTAGGGAAATATGGCAGAGATCTCAGCCTAGTTCCTGGTAAAACATAAATTAATCTATCCAAACTGCAACTCTGACCATTTCTGCTCTATATCTTGCATATCAACAGTGAGAACCAGAATTAAGCTATATAATCCTCATTTTATGTTCTACTAAGTTAAAACATGCAGAAACAGTGAAATTATTTCTCATTTTGTAAGATTGTCTGAGAGTCTTAACTGTAAAGAAATTTCTACTTGTTCACTTTTTAAAGAACACTAGATTTTTTTTTCTTTTTAAATTATTCTGGATTAAAGGTTGCACAAAGGATCTGGGGAGCCTATTTGACTCTTATTTGAAGTTTTTTCAACTGACATCATAGGAACAGGATCAGACCTTCCAGATCACCAAATGCTTGTAACTAGAAAAGCTCTGAGAAGTATTGTTCACAGGATAAAAGGAGCAGGGAGAGTCCATGATATGTTGTGCTGGAATTTCTATTAGACAAGGATGTCAGAGGGCATGGAGTATTAGAGGGAGGAAAGAAAAGAAATATAATGTTAGGTAATACTGTATCTAAAAAGCCAAATACAAAGCCAAACGCAGTGTGCACAAGGGCACATTTAAATCATTCTGGAATTTTAATGAATAGTCCGTTTAGCCTTCTTTATAAGCTAAACAAATCCTCTCACAATTCTTCACAAATCTCAGTTGCTTTTTAAAAATGTCTTTCTTTTGACAACCATATTAACATATGGCTCTGCGTAAAGGAATCACGTTGAATACATGTGAAGTAACACTGGGATAGACATTTTTTGAAAGAGATGAGAGGATCCAGAAGTATAATCTTCTTCTTGTAATCCTGTATTAATCCATCCTGTACTGCTAAGGCTTTTATTTGAGTGTGAAGCTCAAATAAAGGTTTTGACAGAATGAAAAAAAAAAAGAAAAAAAAAAAAAAGAAAGAAAGAAAGAAAATGAAATGTCTTCTTCATTTAAATCCCCAGCGAGACACCTATAAAGTATTTCTGCAATCTGTAAAGAAAGGAGCAGCCCCAGGAACTAATCTCTGGATTTCTCTCTTTCTGTCCTGACCTTGGCTCTTCCACAGCCTCAGTAAGCATGCCTCTGCCTCGTGATGATCTGGCTGTTCTTTCTCATCTTAGCACGCTCTTAGGGCATGCCTTTTCAACATCGACTTGCTGTTTAACTAATCCCACACTTAGATCACTCAGACATTGAAAGAGGTTTAGTTCACTATCGTCTAGACCTGGAGAGATGATAAATCAATTGATTTTGTAGCAACTGATGAAATTGCCAATGCTTAATCATAAATGCATTTAGTAGACTTCAGAGTAGGATCTGATCTAAGCAGAGAGAGATCACAAAGCATTTGCTTGGAGCTGCAATCCACCTTAAAAGTTAAGAATGCCAGGAATATGTTTGCCTCAAGGCATTTCTATAAAAACTATCTGAAAGAAGAATAGCAAGAAATAATAATTTCTTTTTTCTTATGAACTTCGAATCAACAAAGATTTTACTATTAGAAATTAACTGAAGCTAAATCTTATGATGTGGAATATCTGAGAAGCTGTTGCAAAAGGGTGAATAATATTTTACAATGGCTACTCTAAGAGTAATGCCTCCTATCTTATTGTACTGATTCACAAAGTCACCAGCAGATGTTGGTGGTATCACAGTAGAAGTTGAACATTCTCATTAATATTCTGTTACATTTTGTGGCCATGCAGTGGATGGCAGCGGAAGAGTAGTCTGACAAAATGGTATTTGGAGTTGGAAGCGCATATGAAGCAAAGGTGTGTCAGTCCATTATGCAGAAAAAAATTGCACCGATTGACATTCATCAATACTTACTGAACATTCATGAAGATTGAACAGTGGATGTGAGCTCAGTGGGGCGGTAGGTGGTGTGTTTCAGCAGTAGTAACAGTGGGTCACCTTGCCAGTGCAGATTTTTACAATCACAACATGCAAGATTTTGTTCATCACTGATGAAAATCCAAAGCTAAGTGTGGTATCCATGCTGAAAAAGTTTTTTGTAGCTGAGCATTCACTCTACCAAACAGAGTTATTCATATCTGTTGTAGTTTCCACTGAAATAAACAGGAGGCATTACATTCGGAATTTCTCTCATACCTTTTTGACTATACCACTAATTTTTTACTTACAATGCTGTTTCTGCCACATTTACAAACAAATCATGTATTTATTTGATCATTCATTTAAATTAAAAACATAGCTTTGATAAAATCAAGCACTGCTACAAGACATCAGTGGTTTGCAGCATTCCAGCAGTCCTTAAATATGGTGTAGTGGACATTTTTTCTGTATGTTTCCTATTGCACAGTAATGAGCAATCACAGATTCCCTTAAAGATATTTCTGTAATTTATTTTTTCTCTTGTGCAGAGAAACAATTCTTTCTTGTATGCAAAAATATGCCTCTTGGAATTCTTGGGACACTCTTCCATCTTGACAGGGCAGCCTACTTTCTTGAATTTCACAGAGGAGCTGTATTCATCCCAAATTTCCTGTGTTCTGTTACCAGATTCTCTCTGTTCCCTTTTACTGCTATTCTATGCTCCTTCAAGTGACAGAAGACTGTAAAGGTATTTTACTCGTACTGGGTAGAGTACTGTTGATTTTTCTGCCTTCACAAGTCACCTTTCCCTCAATCCACTACATGATTTTGATTGTGTTGCCAATTGCCTTTATCTTGAAATACTTCTGTGATAGCCATAGAACTACATAGTAAATACCATCAAGTGCTATCAAAAAGATAAATTAAAAAGGAAAACACTGTCTCGTGCAGATTTATGATACGTGCTTTTTTTAATATTCTTTGATGTTCCTGGCAAAATTTTATGGAAATTTTCTCAGTTTGTTGATTATAATGCTGTGCCGAGTGTAATCTCTTGAAGCATCAGGTTTTGATATTCACTCAAAAGCACTGCTTTGCATTATTCCCAGGCTTTACAGATTAAGACTGTAGAAGGTTTCTCAGCTTAAAGTTTTTTCCTGCAGCTCTGTTTTTCAAATTGCTTAGAGTGGATATCATTCATTCAAGATTTTGATATTTTCAAGGATCTTTTTTTTTTTTTTTTTCCTACCATACATTTCTGGAGTTCAGAGAATATGGCGTTTCTGCTGTCATTCTTTGCTGCTTGCTGTTTACCAGTTGATCTTTTTTTTTTTTTTTTTTTTTTTTTTTTTTGTAGTTTTCTATGATATTTGTTTCTTTCCATTCAATATTTCATATTCTTTAGTTTTCTTGTTTATTGGAATTCAGCTAAGCTTATGAGTTTAGAATTTTAATGAATAATTCAGTCCTACTCTGAACATTATACATGTATTAATAGGAGTAAGTATTCTCATTATTTTCGAGAATCAAGATAATGCTGGTGCGCAGAATGAAAGTGAGATGAATAGAACAAATCACAAAATTTATGCTAATCTCTGTTGCACCTCATTCATGTAGGTCCCCACTGTATTTTGACTTGTTTCTTCACTTGAAAATTTTAAGTAAGGAAATGCAGAATTGTTCTAAGCTGAAATACTTCACATGATTATGGTCATCGAGAGCATTTTCTCATTTATCTAAACTCATGCGGTTGGAAATGTTCATTTGTATTCACGATACATATGTGATTCTTAGTTCAGTAAATTTTGTTTATTTTTAGAACTGTTTTTGTAACTAAATTGTTTTTAAGTAATGAAATAGGGTAACTGTAATAGAAATTAAATAAAGAATAGAGAAGTAAATATATTTCATTTTCCTGCCTTTCATTAAGTTTTACTAGATTACACGTCATTTGTAAACAGCTCAATTTGTTAACAGAAAAAAAAAAAAAAGCAATATCATGAAAAAAAGTAATGTATTCATAAAAACTTGCTTTCATTCTTTTTTTTTTTTTTTTCTGTTAATCTTCAACCCAACAGTGACTTTATTAAATGAGTGACTTCTCATAAAGGGAGAGAGAAAACAGACATTTGAACAGATGGGCTTAATAAAGATCTTGCAGTGTATCTGCCAAAGTGGTTGAACACTGGTACTAAAGCAGGACTAAGATATGACTGAAAATAATGGACTTCAAAATAGTTTGTGCCTCAGTAAAGAAGTTTTAATTTAAAAGACAAAGGTTGTGATGTAAATGCACGTAGATCAAAGAAGACACATAAAGGAACCTCTCGATGTAATGGGAAAAATGCACTTTCTTTTAGAGCAACAAAAGAGCATATTGCAGTAGGAGAATTGCAAATCTTTGTTTTATTTTTTTGATTTTTTTTTTGTTTTTTACTTAAATGCCAATCTTAGATGAGATATAGTTGCTGCCCTTCATCTCAAAATACTCAAAAAAAAAAACAAAAAACAAAAAACAAAACAAAACAAAAAAACTTAAAATGTCAAAAAAACAAAACCCATGATTACTAATGATTTAAATTTTCAAAGCTATCTCTCTTGCATGGGGTGGTAAGAAAACAATGTCATCATTCATTCTCTGCTATAGAATTTTGTCTATCCAATAGCATATAGAAACTTGAGCAAATATTATAGCATCGTGTTTTGAAGGGGAAATAATTTCAAATATGTAGTTACTGAGTTTTGAAAATATGTCAGAATAAATAAAGTTCATGTACATTCAATCTGCTTCAGCTTCCTAATAGAATTAAATATAAACTGCCCTGTCACAGAAAACCTAGTGAAAGATGATATTTAGCTTACTTCCACATTTTAAAGTTTTGCATGTATCTAATGCTTTTACTGTTGCCATGGTCAAGGAATAAGACATGAAACGTAATGTAGTTTTAGTCTCTGTATTTCAGCAAAGACTGGGAATGGTCTGCTGTTATGCCTGTCTGCAAAAGTGGGCATGAGAGAAGACCCAGGAAACTACAGAACTTCTAGTCCAACTTCCATCCTTCGAAAAATTATGAACAGTTATGAACGATGTTGTCCTCAAGGATACTGAAAGTCAGTTAAAGAGTAAAGCTTTTGTAAGACATAACCAACATGAATACATCCAGAGGAAGTACTTGTACTTACCTTTGTAACTTGATCTCCTGCTATGAAATGATCACCTGCCTGGTGGATGAAGGAAAGGTGCAGATGCAGTTTTCTAGATTTTGGTAAAGTCTTTGTTAATGTCCCTCATGGCACTCTTCTGGATGAACTGTCCATATGTGAGATGAACAGATTCATGCTTCACTAGCTGATCTGGCTCAACAATAGAGCTCAGATAGTTTTTAGTGAGGAGAGCTGCATCTGGCTGTTGGACACTCACCAGCAGACTGGTCACTGGGCTCAATTTTAGAGCTGGTATTGTTAAACATTTTTATCAATGATTTTGTATGCATGGATGCATGAGGGCAGCACATCCTCAGCAAGTTTACTGATGAAACTGAACTGGAAGGTGTAGTTGATTCCCTGGGCAATGAGAGACCTTGCAGAGAGATCTGTATCCATTGGAGCACAAGTGCATGAAGTTCATCAAAGGCAAATGCCAGATTCTGCATCTAGGATGGAGTAATGCTGAACATGGGAATAGACTGAGGTTAAGTGGCTGGAGAGCCGCTCAGCAGAAAGGGACTTGGGAATGCTGGTAGCATCACCGTGAGTCAACAATGTGCCCTGGCAGCTAAGAAGGCAAACAGCATTTTGGAGAACATTGCACACAACATAGCCGGACAGTGAAAATAACTGATACTCCCATTATATATGCAATGTTGCTGTGGCCTCACCCTGAATATTGCATACAGCTCTAATATCCACAATATAAAGTAAAGAGATGTTAAATTAATAACCTTGAAAGCATTAAGAGGAGAACAATGAGTCTGGTAACTAATTGGAAAGCACAGCCTGCGAGGAGAGGTTGAGGATACTGGACTACCCAGTTTGGAGGAGACCAAGAGGTGACCTCATTCCTCCCTGCAGCTCCATCTGGAGGGGAAGCAGAGGGAGGTACCGGGTTCTGCTCCTGATCACTGATGGTAGAACATTAATGGCAGAAATCTGTACTAAGGAAGGATCAAACTGGATATTAAGAAAAGCTCCTTTTCTTTTTGAGAGTGGTCAAAAAACTGAAGTAGGCTTCTGGAGAAGTGATTTCTGCTCCATGCCTGTTAGTATTCAAGAGGCATTTGGACAATGTCCTCATTTTTTCATGCTTTAGCTTTTGGTTAGACCTGAAGAGGTCAGGCAGTTAGACTAGATGATCTTTGTAGGTCCCTTCCAACTAACTTGTCTATCCTATCCTATTTAGATGGAAGTGCTCTTCAGGACAGTGCTCACAATCTCCCTTTTGAGAGTTTAGCTGGTTTTAGAAGACAACTTCACTGAGAAGAGATGTTATGAAGGAAAAAATGGAAGAGGCCTTGTCAGCACCTCTCCTCACCGTTGCTTGGGTAACTGTGTAACAACCAAGTTTTCCATGATTGATCCCTGGCTGTGGGAGTCTGTGAATCTGCTGGTGCTGCACCTGGGCCTCATCTCCTACTTTCATGACCCTAATCTTCATTCAAATGTGTCAACTTCACTTTCTGATTTAACATCGTCACTGGGTGATTGCTGGGCTCCTGGCTGCCCCTAGTTACTGTCACCAGATATGATTCTGGCTCCGGCTTACTGACTTAGTTTCCTGGCTCCTAGACAGAGATGCTGCTGCCTGGCTTCTGACTCACCATCCCTTGCTCCATATTTACATTCATGATAGTGCTACAGGAAAAATGAGTTTTCTCTAAGTCTGTTTATTTGAACTGTTTTGGATAAGTTTGTGCTCTTTTTTACTGTCACTTAAGCACTGAATCTGTCTACTTGAGTGACCTTTACAGTATATAAGTTAACACTTGTGGATACTCATGTGCTCACAATTCCTTACTTCCCACTTACAAATCACTTTCATCCATCATGGAAGTGCCTGTCACCTCACACTAATGATTATTTGATTAGCAGAAAATTGAAATTATCTGGATTAATCATCAGTGACAAAGATTTAGCAATAGATCAATATTAACACCAGTCTGAAACTTGAAGGGGACAGAGCATGGGTGCTGCAGAACTAGCCCTTGAAGAATGATCAAAAGAAGAAAAGGTATCATAGCTACTCTCAGCTTCTTAGTACCTTTATTACAATGAAGCAAAGAGCCAACTTAACTGGTTCAAGAACTGTCATCATGTGGGGATGCTGCATACTTAATTTGACAATGGTCATTAAGAATGAAGCAGCTAGACCAGTTGGCATAGTTCTCCTTCGGGACTTTATTATCTGTACAACCATGCAAGAAAAAATGCTATTACAAATGCAAATGTTCTCAAACTCTTGATTCTTTTGAGTATTCCTGAGGGAAGGTATAATGTTGCTTAAAAAGAAGTCAACAAGAGAATAAGTAAATACTTTCATAAGTAAAGTGTAGAGGAAGAGATAGTTTCATTCCTTTCAAGCCTGAACTGTACATTTCATCAGATATTTAAAATAAGTATCTTTGAAAGAAGTGTTTTAAGAAAAGAGTGCCTGTCTCCTTTCTCAAGATATATTTTAAATACTTTTTCTTTGCAGTTAACATCTATGCAATATGTCTTCATAAAAGCTGTTGAAGACATTTATTGAATTCAAGGTCAGGGAAATAGTTCATATTCAATCTGAAAGCTAAAGAAACTATGTGTATTTATTTACATAACACAGAAACATAAAAACAAAGCTCAAATTGTTTTAAAAATAGGATGTATAGCTATTAGTAATGGTAAATACAGAACCAAAATAGGCACAGGCACTGGAATAAAAATCATATTCTTGAGTATAGCTGAATGGCATAGCTGAAGGTAGTTCCTGCTAAAATTATGCCTAGAAATAACTCTTTTTGATGTCAGAAAGAAAAAAAAAGAAAAAAATGGGAAAACAAAACGAAAAAAAAAAAAAACAAAAAAAAAACCCAAAAAAACAGAAACAAAGGGTTGCATCCTGTGTGATATAAAACATAGGGAGGCGGGCTTGAAGATTGTTAGCTGAATAGTACCAGACTGGGACAAAAGCATTATCCCCAGCAACCTCAAGTGACATTTATGAAGACTGGACACAAATACACACAAGTCCTAATGGGCCTTGCTGCCAAAGGCAGAAGTCTGATCAGGGCAACACAGGATCCTAAGAGAATTTTTTGGGGAAAACAGAGACCGTCTGAAGTATTGCTACCATATTGACTGACTAAGGGGATGCTTTGAAATTCAGTTTTATTGAACACAGAAAGACTAATCTATCATTGGATTGTATTGCTTACTTTTGGGATTGTCTGCTAATGCAGTGTTTCAGGACTGAAGGGTGGGTAAACTACACAGATTGCTCTTCCTTTTCCTGCCTTGGAGAGCACAGTTGTGATATAAAGCACCCAAGAAGGTAACAATACTCAAATCAAGACAGAAAGATTATGGTGTTAGTTAACATCTCAAATTTCTGCAGGATGAAGTGTAAGGTGAAGAAAGATAAATATACCTAACTAAGAATGATGAACAGCAGAGTGGAAGTGTCAGTTTAAATCTAGAAGAAAGCAAAGAAGAAAGGAAGGCAGTGGCAAGTACTAACCCAATCCTGAACTCCCCTGGGAATCTGTGGGAACACAAAGTTGGTCCCTCCCATCCTGTCAGTGATAACTGCACCTTGTCTATGCAAATGCTGACTCTGATTAACTGCGTTGCAAGGTCTGTATTCCACAATAAATTAATGTGCCATGATACATTAAGTAATAATGTTTAATTAGTAGTAATTAAACAAGTTAAGTGATTCATAAAATTGGCTTAAAAAAATTTCCCATTATAAGGGTTAAGGGGTACACACAGCTATATTTTAAGGACAGCATAAAAAAAAAAAAAAAAAAAAGATTTTTTTTTTTTTAAATCCAAAGATTGGTTGATACAAACTGAAGACGGTATTACCATATTAGTACTTTAGCTATGTTATGAGGATAAGCAGAATCAAATAGGTAAACAAACAAACAAACAAACAAACAAAAAAAACAGGTTCAAATATTCAAACTTAATTGTCTGAAGGGTTTTGCCCTTTTTTTTTATTAGAAACTCAGAAACATCCATTTCCATACTTAAATTTTCTGCAGGGAGCATCATGAGGTATTTGACATGGAGAAAGTACCCTTCAGAGTTCAACTTTTAATATAGATCTTGACTGGCTGGCAAAGAATAGGTGCTTTTTTATTACACCTGCTGAATAAACATAAACAATCCATATTAAAGATGTACAAGAAAAGTTTTTTCTAAATCAGCTTTGATTCAGATACTTGGAATAAGACTTTTTTGCTAGATTTTATGGTGTTGCCATACCAAAGCATGACCTTCTCTAATAAACACAGGTTTTGAAGAGTAGCTTAAAGAGGAGTGAGATGTGAGTGTTTTATTTTCTTCTTCACTTGCCAAGTTAGAAGTTGTTTTCTATATAAACCAATCCTCAAATTGCTTTTTTAATCCAGAAGTTAAATGATTTCAATAACTCCATTATATATTTACTGTAGAACTTAATGAGTAGTGAATTTTTGTGAAGATAGCATTTTCAAATATCTTGGTGTGCATTAAGCTTCCAGAGATGACAGAGGGGCACAGTGACTAAATTTTGTCTTCATAAGGGATAAATATTTTAAGTTACACGTTCAGATTCTTCATTCAGATTCTTCTTCAAATATCTTCTTTCTAGATGGGTGTGATAATATGTGTAGAGTTAAAAGAGATTTAATTTAAAAAACATGTATTTCAATACATTCTGATTATTTAGGAAACCTGAACGTTATCTATAGTTAAAGAGATTATTTAAGGTCCTTGCTGAAGGAAATGATGTTTGTACTGTTGCTCATTCCAACTTCTTCTGATGCCACTGATGAGAGTTTGGGTAACAGTGAGTATGATAATGTGAGAATGTTGTAGATGTGTTTATGTTTAGTATTCTGACCTGGATTGATTCCCTTTGTTATGATGATGTAAGATGACTCTACATCCAGATACACTCTGCAGATAAGAATTGCTTCTCTTTTCTGAAGTCACCTAAATAAACTGTATATACATACACACAGATATGTATGTAACTAAACTATACCTAAATTTCTCAACTGAACTACCATTTTTTTAGGGTTGGCTCTAATAAATAAATAAATAAATAAATAAATAAATAAATGATGCATTCATCTCTTATCCTTGTGAATACTTGCCAGGCAACCACAAGAGAGATTTTACCATTACAAATTAACTTTGTAGCAAATGCTAACAAAGGTACCTAGAAATATACCAAAGAACACTGAGCTCATTAAGCTAGTTTCAGTTCTGCTCACTTCCTATATTTCAGTTGGGTACTCAGCAAGACTTTTCGACTCTCTGATTAACAGACGAGATTGCTAGCTACCATGTTCTCATTGATTTTCACAGTGGTGTTGGGATTTGATTGACAGCCTTGCCTATTAGCCCTTTTATTTTGAGACCTTGAAGCAGTAGCCACAATATGTTAATGTAATTCTTAAATAGGATAGTAAGCCTAAATATATGTGGTTAAATTAAAGTTTGTAGTCTTTGTCTAGTATATGTGCTCAAGTAACAAATTAGAGGTAGATTTGTTTTTTTTTTTCTTATTCTTATAAGTAAATTGATTTCACTATAAAATACATTTGTTGTTTTATTATATAAATTAGCTGGAAACTTGCAAAAATAATGATTTGTTCTAGAAAGAATGAATTGTCTAACTTGCAGGTTGTTTTAATTTTCTAATTAAATAAGGTGTAAGATATATTATCATTTTACTGATAAAGTAATATTTGAGCATTTTGCAGTGCAATAATAAAAATAAATACTGAATGTCAAGTATTGAGATATATGAATTAAATAATAATTATCATTTGTCTCTTGACTTTGACTTTTAGTTGTTGACTTTGCTGTTGACTATGTGAGAAGAAATATATAGTGCAAGGGTATATGTATCTGTCTGAATGTATTATTGATCGCTTAACTAAGATGAAGAGACAGACGACATGTTCTACAAGTAGATGGCAGAAGTTGTGCGGTCAGCAGCCCTTGTTCTCATGGGAGACTTCAACTTCTCTGATACATACTGGAAATATAATACAGTGTAGAAGAAACAGCCTAGGAGGTTTCTAGAGTGTATGGAAGTTGACTTCTTGATGCAGCTGGTAAGAGAGCCTACCAGGGGAGGTGCCTGGCCAGACCTGCTGTTCACTGAGAAGAACAGGTGGGAAGTGTGGAGGCTGGGAACTGTCCAGGGCAGAGCAACCACAAAATGGTAGAGTTTTCTATTAATGATAAAGTCTGGAAGGGAGTCAGAAAAACTGCTCCCTTGGACTTCTGGAGGGAGGACTTTCAACTATTCAGGGCATTTGTAGGAGAATCCCTTGAGAGTCAGTCCTGAAAGGTAAAGGTATCCCAGGAAGGCTGGACACTCCTCAAAAAGGCACACTATCCCCCTGTGCCATAAGATGAGCTCGTGGAGAAGATTGGCATGAAGGAACAGGGAACTTGTTCTGAGAATCCAGGAGAGAAAGTCTACCTCCTGTGGTAAAAGGAAAAAGCAACTTTGGGAGAGTATGCAGAAGTTGTTAGGATATGCAGAGAGAAAAATAAGAAAGGCAAAATTCAATCTTGAACTCAACCTGGCTACTGCAGTAAAAAAGAACTAAAAGCTTTTTACATATATATCAACAGTAAGAGGAGGGCTAAGGAGAATCTCTGACCTTTAATGGATGCAGCAGGGAGCATGACCACTGAAGATAAGGAAAAAGACTGAGGTGCTCAATGCCTTCTTTACCTCTGTTTTTAAAAGTCAGACCAATTATTCTCAGGGTATTCCACCTCCTGACCTGGAAGTCTGGAATGAGTAACATAAAATATCACAATTAAGGTGGAGACCTCTAGAGACCTACTATTCCAATTGGACTGCCACAAGTCCATGGGACCAAGTGTGACTCCCATCTACAAGAAGCATTGTAAAGAGGATTCAGGAAACTACAGACCTGTCAGCCTGACCTCAGAAAGGATATGGAACATACAGTCTTGAGTGAGATTACACAGCATGTGTGGGACAGCCAGGGGATCAAATCCAGCCAGCATGGGCTCATGAAAGGCAGGTCCTACTGGCCAACCTGATCTCCTTCTGTGATCAAGTGTCCTGCCTGGTGGATGAGGGAAAGACTGTTGATGTAGTCTACTTAGACTTTTGCAAAGCCTTTGACACTGTTTCCCACAGTATTCTCCAAGAAAAGCTGGCAACCCATGATTTGGACAGATCTGGAGGACCAGACCCAGAGAGATAGTGAATGGATTTAAATCCAGCTGGTGACTGGCCACAGGTGGTGCTCCATGGGGGTTGGTATTGGGGTCTGTCTTGTTTACACCTTGATTGATGTCCTTGATGAGGGGATTGGGTGCACCTTCAGTATGTTTGCAGATGTCACCAAGTTGTGATAAAGTGTTGATCTGCCAGGGAAGGCCCTTCAGAAGGATAAGGAAAGGTTGATTTCTGGGATGAGGTTAGTGGGAAGAAGTTCAAAAAGATAAAATGCAAGGTCCTGCATTTTGGCCACAACCTAGGATATCGCGCAAGGCCTGGAGCTGAGTGTCTAGAAGACTGTGTGGAAGAAATGGACATGGAGATACTGCTTGATGCTCTGCTAAGCATGAGACAGCAGTGTGCCTAGGTAGCTAAGAAAGCCAATGGCATCCTGGCTTGTATCAGAAATACTGTTGCATGCAGGAGCAGGGAAGTGATCATCCACCTGTACTCAGCTCTAGTGAGATCACATCTCGTGTACTGTGTTCAGTTTTGGGCCTGTCACTG
Organism: Phasianus colchicus; assembly: GCF_987193195.1. NCBI lineage: Eukaryota > Metazoa > Chordata > Aves > Galliformes > Phasianidae > Phasianus > Phasianus colchicus. The sequence continues at coordinate 20,673,666 of NC_143438.1, read as the reverse complement.
CAAGAAAGTCACGGAGGCCCTGGAGCCAGAAAAGGGTAGCGAAACTGGTGTGGGATCTGGAGCATGCTTCTTATAAGGAGCAGTTGAGGGAACTGTGATTGTTTAATCACTTCACTGGAGAAGAGAATGCTTATCACTCTCTACAACAGTCTGAAAAGAGGTTGTGGTGAGTTGAGGGTCGGCCTCTTTTCTTACATAACTAGTGATAGGACGAGAGGCAATAGTTTCAAGTTGCACAAGAAGAGGTTCAGGTTGGATGTTAGGAAAAACTATTATCCAGAAGAGTGGTTAGGTTCTGGAATGAGCTGCCCAGGGAGATGGTTCAGTCACGTCACCTGGAGGTGTTTAAGAAACTTTTAGGTGTGGTACTAACGGACATGGTTCAGAGGGGAAATATTGATAGTAGGTGGACAGTTGGACTAGAAGATTTTGAAGGTCTTTTCTAATCCTGGTTATTCTATGATTCCATTCAAGGAAAAAGTCTTTTCCTTTTTCCAACACTTTACAATTGTAAAGGAACCCATGTGTGTGTATGCAAAAGGAAGTATTCATGGACCCAAAATGAAAATTCTAATTTTATGCCAAGAAACATCATTTTCTTAAGAATTCTTTATATCAGAAAAATTTAATTTCTAATACTATCTGCTCTGTTGACATAAAATAATAAGAATTTTGATCTTTGATGGAACATTCTAGCTCTATGTATTTTCCAGCATGTTTCCCTTGATACATCACAATGTACACTCAAAGAAAAAAAAGAAAAAAAAGAAAAAAAAGAAAAAAAAAAAGAAAAAAAAAACAACATAGTGGTTGTGCAAAAAAAAAAAGGTAGAAAACTGGTAAATGGGATAAAGGAAGGTACAAAATCAGTCACTGAAAAACCATCTGCTTAAATTAGAAAACTGTGGGAAGCAATCTGAGCAAATGATGAGGAAAGAATTGGCATTATGCCTAATTTAATTAAAAAGGAAAATAATCTCTGTCATAAGCATAGAAATTCTTGCTTAGTGATAATTTCATATTCTGCACACATTTTTCTGGTAAGGCAGCTACTTGATAAACCGGGGATTTTAACATGAAGTATCAAGGAATATGCTAAGGGAGTCAAGCAGATTATAGAGAGTCTTGAGTCAAGTAAGAAATCCATACACCTTGCCTCCCTGAGGTGTCCCTACAAATGGTGAGGAGAGAGGCTTCTTCCAGACAGTGATGCAGCATTAGAATTGCCTTCTGGAAGAGGCTCTTTTCAGTGACCAGAAATTTTCAATCATTTTTTAGGTGTCATGTGACTAAATGATGTGAAGAACTCCAACCTGTATAATGTTGAAGGTGCCTGATATGCATTATTGTCTTCTGGATTTGGACTACATGTTCTTCTGTCTTCAGTAGTTTTCTTATTGAAAGAAAACTACAAGAAGAAAAAAATATAGATTTTATGTACATATGCACATACAGAATGTATTTTAGCTGTATCATGTTGTAAATGTGATGATCAACAATTACCTTGTCATTTCAAAGTGTTTATAAACACCATGGCTCCTCTATGGGCCCCCTTTTTTACAGATGATTTATGGAACTTTGAGAAATGATAAACCCATGGGCATTTACTAAACCTGTGCATATCCAGGATCTCAAGATGTGCTTGATAATGGCAAATTAAGATATTGTGCTAAGCATTCATCTTGAGGGCAGGTAGGGACAGTAAGGCTCTGGGAATCCAGGGCTGTGGAAGATGTGGCTGCAAGACTTCATTTTGGTCAGTAAGTGCAAACAGGTTGTAGGTGTTAGATGAAGGTCTCTCTTGGCTGAAGAAGTCTTTGGCTGTTGGCAAAATCATAGTCCCAGAAAAGGCTTGGTGTATTTAACCTGTCCTACACCTTTGCTGATTTAATGGATGCTGAAGTTTGGCTTTTCCTTGGAACTAATTGAAGAAAGTTAGGGGAAAGAAAGTACAGGCTTGTATGTGGCTCCCAAGGGAATCAAACTGAATGCATCTTCACAGGAAGAGCTGAAGCCATATGAAATGATGACCGAAAATAAATACTGGTTTGTTAAGAACGGTAATAAATTGATCTGACTTGCTTTAAGAAGATATCTGAGACCAATAAACATAGATTGCTCCTTTTTCTGCTATATGACAATGTAGATTATACATTTAAAAGATAGATACTTTCTGAATACAGTCTGAAAGTGTGGTTACATGATTATGTGTATAAAACCTTAGGATATTTGTTCAGACTCCCAAGATAAACTCAGTGTTATATTGATACATTAGTACAAAACCTCATGTTTACATTCCCATTTCCCACTGCTCTGTTCCATTGTGAACAACTCACATTTTCAGGTAGTCAAAAAAGCAGTCTCTCAGATCTTCAGTCTCAGACACCACAGTACTCTGTCTTGAGAAATTCTATATGGCTGTGGAATGTTACTCCGATTCATATATTGGAGTTTGAGTTCAAAATTGTAAATGAAATTCTCCTTACCTCTTCCTGAGATACCCTTTTTTTCTTTGCTCAGGTTTTTTGAGCAGTGTTTGTTCCCATTTAATAGCTGGGGTTCAACACAGTATAGTCAAGGCTTCTGAAGGTTGTTCAGGGTTACTCCTAATAATAATATCCCTGTGAATTATTTATATTTCTAGGAATTTCTCTTACTTCAGTATTAGTATACATATCAGCCTTGAACTGGAGGTTTCAATTATCTACCTTCAATTATCTATCCTTTGTCCCAGTATATTGGCAAACATCCATTTTAAGCATTTTAAATTTTTAGAAGAGATCTTTAGAATCATAAAAATGTAAAAGCTTTAGGTAGGGTTTTCTACTCAATAAATTCCTTATTTATTTTTTCCTTTCCCTGGAGGGGATTTTTGTATGAAAGATATTCTCAGAGAATTTCCATTAGTATCTTCCTTTTTGGCCATGTAGATTGTGAAGTGTATCTGCAGATGCTATTTGCATTATACTCTGCATCTAGAGATGGGACAATGGCAGATGTAAATTGCAGCTCCCCTTTCAGTTTCTGACCTTTGCTTGTTGCTGGAGAAAGCATTGTGTATCAAGGTTGTGGTATATCAGGCACCCAGAAATCTCAGAAACTAGTATCAGTAAGTTGTTCAAAGCCTTACTTCTGGCTGTCTTGTGAGCTCTGGCAAACGGTTTTGTTTGGATCTTATCTGGTTAAAGCAGGCTATTGCTGAACAAAAGGAAAGAGCTGAGAGGATTCCAAATGGATGGCAGCACAAAGTGAAGATAAAAGCCAGCTCTTCCTAGACACATCCAAGTTAAATTAAAGACTCTAGAAATGAATGATGGGCAGAACAATGAATCTTTATTTTATTCACAGAATTTTTCTTACACTAAATTTTCTTTTTCAGTTTCAAACTGCAACCCTCTGCTTTTAGCCATAACCTGCAGCAACCCCTATTATGGCATTGCTTCAGTTTTTTGTTCAATGTAATTTAATCTTTCCAACTTCTGATATACTTTTGTACAATAATCTGTAATGGTTTCCTGTTCCAATGAAAATTTAAGCTTCTGCCAGGGTCCAAGACTTCCTAATGACTTTTCTTTATGGCTTTTATATTTTTATATGTTATTTCCTACATTCATCATCATTTGCTTTATTATACCTAAAAATCCTTTAATCTTCATGAAGCATTTCTCATCTGTTTTACTATTGCCTTTTTTATGAGTTGCCCAAGATTCTAAGCTGAAATCTGCAGCATTTATTTCTTTATGTGCATACAGAGGTTCATGTGTCCTTGCAGAAACTACAAATGACTAACTTCTGAACCTGACTAATATGATCCTATCAATTAGTTGAATTACCTGTATTAGTTCTGGTCAGATAAGAAAACTGAAGCTGAAGTGATGAAGGTTCTTGCATCTGCATGTGAAACAATTGATTGCCTTGCCTTCTGCATAGTTCTTATCTCCTGCAGGGAACTAACCTTTTCCAGTAGCTGAGAGTCAATAATGTGGAGGCTTTGCAGATATTCAGAGAACACTGATAGTTGTGGTTTTGTTCCTCTTTTTTCTTTTTTTCTTACCCTTGCCCCTGCTAACTAAGATAGATTTCAGAATTAAAATAGTTAACCAACAGCCATATGTGGTTCTCAGAATTTATTTATTAAAAATATATATATTTGTTATTAGGAATAACAGAAGTCCCCTAATCCAGATCCCCTTTTTGACTCATAAAATATATTAATGGAATTATAAGGAACTGGATCTAGAACTAATATAAAATTGCTTTGATCTAATGACACAGGAAAATAGATATTCATAAGTAAGATGAAGTGATTGTTGGTAACATAGGTTGAGGTCTTTCAGGTCACAGCCTCTGAAAAATATTGATGTGTATTTTGAACTAGATGATAACGTGGGGAATTAGGTTGGTTATATCATCACTGATGCCCATTTGAGACTATAGGTACCTCAACTTTTTAAATACATTTGGAAAGATAATTTGGGTATCTTAATGAGGCATTCTTAAAATTTATCACTCTGAAGATCTTCTATGCCCCCCTGTCATGGTTTTATGTTTTTTGGTTTTCAGTATTCTGCATCATAACATCATTCACTGGGAGTTAAATTGTTGGTGCTCCAATTCCAGGTACCTATCCCTATATATTACAGAAGTCATGGAATCTGGCCCTTCTGGTTGGGGCAGTCTCTTACTGCCTTGCAGTAGGTGCTGGAGGGTGCTTTTCTAGCCATTCCAAGCTTTTCAGTTTTGACTCAGTCTCAGGAACTCTCTCTCCTATCTTATTTGATTTATTAGTTTCAATTTCAATTAGATTGTATTATATTGTGTTATCTTGCATTCCAATATCATAGTTTATAAAATAAGTTTTCCTTCATAGATCTGAATTAGAGCACTGAAAATGACAGCTTTCTTCAAACAAAGAAATAATTTCCTAAGTCTTAACAGGTAAGTAGGTATTTATTACTAGTTTGAGCTCACATCCAATCTCTTTCATTCATTCATAGCGGATTATGTAGCATGCGTCATACTCACTAGCCTACCTTTCCTCTTGGATATCTATGTATGCTAACGTATTCCTTTGTTAATGTTAGTAACGGAAGAAAAACATGAAACACCATCATAATTTCTGACCCCCCTAAATGTGTACTTCTGATGACTTTTCTCGTGTGAAAATAAATGTGCACACAACACTGCTAACATTTCAGTGAGTCCTATCTGTGCTACATCTGGAGTTGCAGACTCATGGAGAAGCTTCAGCTGGAAGAGCCAATCTGTGGAGGTGGCCTGCTCCCTAAAGAGCAGATCTGAGCTGGCCTGCGCTGGCTGAAATAGTGATAGCATATTATATTGCAAGACTGATTTATTAGCACTGTTGTATAAGAACTTAATTTGTAGCATTTGTTAAAATAAAAATATTGAAAGTAACTTTGTTGCTACATTAAAAATTTGCAGATTAGGCTGGTTTAAGTTTTTATTTATGTAAACTACTATAAAAGATTAGAGCCATGTTTTGAGTTCCTCAGATAGCCATACACATAAGGAAAATATATAGTAGGTAAAATCATTTTTCTAGACATATTCTTTTAATCAATTTTTTTTTTTTTTTTTCAAGTACGTCTTACCTAGTACTTTGTTTTGGTTTGTCTACTTGGTTTTCTGCCTAAGAAATGTTTGGATGTGTTTTCCTTTATTATTAACTATTGGAGTTGGAAACAAAGAAAAATCATTTGACACTTGGCTTCAGTGAAAAGTCTTGTAATACAAACATAAAAAAAAGGTTTTGACATTGTTAAGTATATGAGGTTAAGAGAAGGAAACAAGAGTCATACTGGTTCATTTATTAAATGTCTCATATTTCAAACTTTTTTTTTTTTATGAGCAAGTTTGATGTTTGCATTCTGTTTAAATAAAAGGCGTCTTATTTTAAATAATATGATGTGATCAATAAGATTAGAAGAAAAAGAGGTTGGAAGAGACCCCAGTTGCAGTTCTGTTTGTGTTTATTCTATTAGCTAATAATTTTCCTGTTGTTAAAGCACTGCTCAAATCAGTCGATGAACTACAGACTAAAAGAAAGTACACAGTGTATTTTAGTCATCAGCAATTGTCTCTTGACTACTAATCAGAACATAGAGGATATTTCTGGATGCAAAGTCTGTGAAATCTGCCTCTTTCTGTCTCCCACTTCATATCTATAGTATCTTTCACTATCTAAATGGGACCTGCAAGAAATAAGGGAACAATAGACTCTATTGCAGGATCTGTGGTGGGGAGGCATAGAGAGATGAAACTGACAGAAACAGCAACATGAGAAATGTTAATTCATTATTCTGGAAATTACTTCAGTTAAATTTATATTTAAATTTTAATAAAACCCAATTTATACACTAAGTTACATAAAAGGTGTTCACATATGCATGATATATATTGTGCATTCCTATTAGAATTTCTTTCTTTCTTTCTTTTTTTTCTTTCTTGTCATCTTCTGTATAAATATTATGATAAGCTTGATGTAGTAAAAATTCAGTTTGATTATTTGGAAAAATCTTTTCATATGTTACAAACTAGAAGTATTTCCTGAGATACCGACATTAAAGAAGTAAATTGCTTGAATTTACTTGTTTTAATTTCCTTCTTTCCTTCCTTCCTTCTTTTGTTCCTTCTTTCCTTCCTTGCTTCTTTTGTTCCTTCTTTCCTTCCTTGCTTCCCCTCTCTTTTTCTCCCTCCTTATTTCTTCAAAAATATTCCCTAGGAGAAAAAATAAACTTGCTGTCAAAAAGTCATAGATAGATAACTCAGCCAAGTTTCTTGTGGAAGGTTACCCTTAACAAGAATCTTGCAATAATTATTTTATCTTTTGTGCACTGACTTCAAAGTAACACACTGTGATCTCTGCTTGTTTTCAGTTTGTTTTCACTTGAAAATAATAAGGTATGAATTACTGGTCAGAAGCAGGAATTATATCTACTTTTAGGCATTACAATTTAATGGAACAGTTTTATTATGTGAACATGCTGATCAAGAACAGTGGGACAAATATATTCTAATGTAATTTTTTTCTTGTCTTACATGTATCTTTTGGTAAGCAGCTCAGCAAGAGACAGCAGAGTAAAATGAAACTGAACAGTGCAATATGTGTAGGTTTTCTTCCTAACAGTTTCTTCACTGTAGAGGCAATAATAACAACAAGAACAAAGAAGTCATTTTTTTGTTGTTTGGTTTTATTTTTAACAATGTGCAAGGAAATGTGCAAGGGATTGTTACCCTCTGCCTTTTTCCTTTCTTACATTTGTCTTCTGCATATATATATTTTTAACAAGCAATAAACAAGTAAGATATAATCATATAATCATATGATTATAAGATTATAATCCTATAATCATAACCCCCAGGAGTGTTTGAACCAGTGGTACAGTAAATGTTGTATGGTGCAATTGTTTCTGAGCTAAGAAAGAAGATCTCAAATAGAGCAGCAAATGGAAAATGATGTTTGGATGCCTACAAAAGAGCAAAATAGCTCTCTATAAAACATGCTAAGATTTTTTTTTTTTTTTTTATGACATTTCATGTGATGTATATTTTGTAGTTATTGACTTACTTGTGAACTAATCCAGTCTAGTTCTCGTTTAGCAGATAATGTTCTGGTTAGCAGCATATACTAAGATTTGCTGAAAATGAGTAGTAGTAGTGTATGGGAACTGCTGAGTCATGGCCTGAACCTCTGATTAATCACCTGAGGTGAGCAATGAGTCAGCCCTGGGAGCACAGGTGAAAGCAATTCACCTGTGCTGCAGGAAGGGGTGGAGCCTGGCTCCACCTCTCCTAGACCCATTTAAGAGCTGACTACCAGTGGGGAAGGATCTCTCTCTCTTTGGAAGATCTGCTCCCCTGGAATTTCCTGAGTGAGCCTATGACACAGGTGAGCATCCTATTTATTCTCTTTGTCTTGCTGTGCCTAACTCTCTTGCTTATTTCATTATTATAACATCTTAATATTATTTGGTTATATAATATTTCTTTATATAAATTTCTTTATGTAATTTTCATTGATTATGCAAGTAGATACATAGTTTTATTCTTGCCTACAAAACTTGTTATCATACTGAAATGAAATCATGTGAAGAAATGTGGAAAAAATAGTTTGGTGTGTCCTGTCTTTAGTAAAACTTACTGAATTTATTAATAATGCTATCCACATATTGATTTATCTTCTACTTCAAGGTTTTACATAAAACCCCCCATCTTTTGAGGCTTTTAGTTGCCTGGATTCCCTTTTCTTTTTTGCTGCTGTACTATCTTTCTGCAAATGCTGCTAGGATACCATTCCTAGTGGGCTTGAGTTGTATAAAATATTTGTTGAAGGAATTGTGATTTCATGTGCCAGTTCTTCCAAGGCTCTGGATAGAGATTTTCTTTTCCAAGAAATATTTTCTTTATCTTCTGTTTATTTTCACATGCTAAGCACTTCAAGATTAGACTCTAATCTGGATTAAAAAAAAGTAATATGCTTGGGTTTATATTAGTTACTCTGTCTTTTGCTCTTGAGTACTGCCATTCCATAACACTTTTTTTAAAATTTTGATGCTAGATGTAGGGATCTCTGTAGAGTGCATCATTCTCACATAACAACTAAATTTAGTACTCAAACTTATTTATGCTAATACACTTCAAAAAAATTGCAAAAGAATTAAAGAGAAAAATGTACTCTGTTTTGATAGAGGTAATGCTCATTTTAATCCTATTTATTTATTTATAAAATTCATCTTTCTCTACTTCCTGTAAGTTATCTGTTTACTGTGGGGTTGCAAGCCATAACTTCCAGAAGAAATTTCAGGACTTATGTCTTCCTGCAATTCCTTTCATTCACTTTGTCTTCATGACATTCATTAGTTAGGTTTTCTGATTATAATTTAAGGGAGTAGGAACCCCTTTCATATTCTGTGGTCTTAAAACACCTTTAGCTGGACTCTTCCATTTCTACATATTTGCTATTTGCAAACTTCAGACCTTTGGTTTTGAGGTGATACACTTACATGCTTTGTATGATAGTCTTCTGATATGATATATGGACCTTTGTGTTTGTTTCCAGTTTGTTCTGCCATCCTTTCGTCCTCTCTCTCCTGTCCTTACTGTACTCCTTCCAGCTACATTATGCCTGAACACTTTGAACAAATTCAAATAACAACAGCAAGAGAAGAAACTGGAGAAGGCAAGATTCTAGCTTTCCTCAGGACTTCTCAAATCTAAAGCCAGTTGTCTCTGTCTACTAGGTGTGAGAATTACAATCTTTCTCTTATTTTATTTTACATTGTTATTAATTCATTCACAAATGATCCAAAGTCTGGCTAGCTACAAACGTAGAAAAACAGTTCAAAAGATTAGGGCACAGAACAGTGAGTAAAAATGAGTGCTGAATGAGAGAAGGAAGATGTAGGAGAGCAGAAAGGAAGGAGGAGTAATAACAAAAAACAGGTGTCAGTGGTAACAAAATAACAAAAAAATAACAAAAGTTCCCACAGAAATGTACCAGGAGATTAAAGAATCCCTAAATGTCACTTGTAGTTTGAAATTCTGTCAAATACTCTAATAGAGAAATACACAGCCTCGGGATTTTCAACTGACTGCAATAGATACTGTTGATGCTACAGTTATAAAGTGATATGGCCAAACTACCAGGTCCAGTATTTAGGACAACAGGAAAGTAGCACAGGAAAGTTATCTATTAAGCAAAACTCTTAAGTGTGCTTTCCTGACCACTTCTGTATTTACACTGAAGTCGCTTATTTTAATGTACTTGTGAGAACATAACTAGCTGGATAGATTTGAATTATACTGTCATGCGCAAGAAACATGAATTAGTACCACTTTAAAGTATACATCAAATGTATGCAGTCTTGAGGAGAGGCCATGCTCTTCTACAACAGTCAAGTGTATTAATAAGGAAGTAGTAGTTCTACACTGTGTGTTTTTGTTTCTGTTTTCTTTCTTATGTAATTAAGGAACCTTCTGAGTTGAAAGTGTCCTTTAAAGGTTGTCTAGTCTAGTTCAGCTCCCCTGCAAAGAACAGGAACATCCCAAGCTAGATCAAGTTGCTCAGGGCCTGATCCAGCCTGGCTTTACCATCTCTCTGGGCAACCTCTTCCAGAGTGCCGTCACCCTCACTGTAAGACACTTTCCTTATATCCTACCTAAATCTACCCTATTTAAACTTGAAACCATTTCTGTTTATTCTGTCAACACAGGTCCCACTAACGAGTCTGTTCCCTTATTTCTTATAGCTCCCCTTTAAATACTGAAAAGACTCTATCGGGTCAGGTCAGAGCCTTCTCTTCTGCAGGATGAACAGCCTCATCTCTCTCAGCCTGTGTTCCATTCCGTGCATCATTTTTGTGGTTCTCCTCTAGAAATGCTCCAACAGGTGTATGTCTCTCCTGCTCTCAGGATTATACATCTGGATGCAGTAGACCAGCACCAGTGCAGAGTAGAGAGGCAGGGTCACCTCCCTCAAGCTTTTGGCCTTGTTTCTTTTGATGCAGCCCGGTTATAGTTGGCTTTCTGGGCTGTGAGGGCACACTGCTGGCTCATCTCCAGCTTTCCATTCACCCGTCCAACCGCTGTTGCCACTGCTGAAACACACCACCCACTATCTCATTGTGCTTACATCCACTATTTGGTCTCTATAAATATTCATCAAATGTCAGTGAATGTCAATAGGTGCCATTTTTTCCCCAAGGAGGAATTCAATTGCATCACATTGCTTCATATGCACTGCCATGTCGACACCATTCTGTCAAATTGCCCCTCTGCTGCCATCTGTCACACTGCAACAAAATGTAATGGAATATTGGTGGGAAGGTTCAACCTCTACTGCCTTCCACCAACATACGTGGGCCGGTATAATGAAACGGGGGGCACTACAGTTGGAGCAGCCTTCATAAAATATATAATATAGTTAATGCATATAAGTAATAATTTTTATTAAAAAAAAAAAGAAAAAAGGAAAACAGAGAATGAGTGGGATATGTGACCTTGTTTTTGTAAAACTAATGCATCAGTATCTGGTTTAATGTCAGTGATTGCAATTCTCGGTGAGTTCTCAAAGTGTTCATCAGAGACTTGTGATGAAACCTTACTCTCCCTGTGTTTCATCCTTGAAAATAGTTGTTCACAATTGTGTGTTCTGCCAAAATGTGATAATATGACTAAGGTGTGATTGTGAAGTGAGAGATGTTTTTCTCTAGTAAGAGAGGGCTTATAAAAGTGAAGAAATGTGGTCAGATTTTTGATTTGAATGTCTGATTGCAACTCTGTACACCCCATTTGAAAACTTCCAGGGAATGTATGGCTACCTGGTTGTTTGTTTGTTGTTTGCTGTTCACAAGACATCTTTTAGCCAATTAAGCAAAATGCGCACAGTTATTTGCTATAACTTGAGTCAGCACTGCACTGTGCTCTCCCCATGCCCTGGTTGCAGCTCAGACACCATTAATAGCACACCAATGTTTGGCTGTTGCTGATTGATGGGTGCACTCCTGGGGCAGTGATACAACTGGAGCAGGAAGCTGGGGCAGTGGACATACTGCTGTACCAGCTGAGCCAAGCTGCATGCACGCTGCAGGTTGGACATGCATGAATTACACTGAAGTAATGAGCTCTGCTGTAGTGGTAAGTAATATAAGTTTATGGAGAACATAATTGGCCAAGGGACAACTTAATATGCAGATAGATTTAACTGCAGCTGCAGCATAACTTGCTGTAATCTTCTATCTTTTCATGATGCTATTTCCAGCTTCAGCACACAAAGAAGCATTTGTGAAGTTACTATTAGTGCTTAGAAAGATAACTCGCACTGGCTGTTCACAGGAGCAGGCAAGAAATTCTGAAAAGTAGAGAGAAGAATCTGTTTAAATCTGTAACACTTAAAATAATGCCGTATCCCACTGCATGTGTGTTAACAAGCATTTTGCAGATGAGAAAATTCTTTTTCACAATAGATTTCAAAATTTCTTTTAGTTCAAAGTGAGAGGGGGAAATAGAATATTTTACAGTTATTCACCAAAGAATATTCTCTTTTGAAAATATTCTATGTCCTTTAGATATTGGAGTTTAATTCTCTATGATTGTGTTCTATTATAACGTAATGTAAATTTAAAAATTGAATCAGAGACAGAAGATGTTAACTTCCAAATACCAACACTGGACAGTGTAACAGAATTGTTTCTAGTCCTTATTGTTAAGGGATGGGTAGGTTTTTAATTGAGGTTACATTGGTGTGAGGTCCTCAGGAATCCAGTTTTCTTCTTCAGAATTAGTTTGATTTTAATGAAGTGTTGCTTCTGAAGCATAATGATTCTTTCACTGTGTCAGATTGCCCATTCATCACAACCTCAAGAAAGAGTCAGCTCTCCTAGGATTATAAGTACAATGTGAAAAGAACATAGTTTACTTTCACTTTACCTATCCAAGCCCCTAATTACTATTCTTTCAGAAATAAGTACCAAAAGTTAAAAGAATTACAGCATCATGGATGTTTTTCTGCAGTATTCTTATTTATACCCCACTCGTCATGTCCATGTTGCTATTCTTATATTTCCTTTCAGTTAGATTCAGGACAATATCCACAGCCCTTGTCAGTGCAGCTTTTGTGTCTGGTGCTTTTCATGGAAGGTGCTAGGATGAGCTGCAGCAATGAAGAGCAACTGAGGAAAACAGGGAGGAGGGGGCTAAGGGGAGAGATCATTCTCCTTTCAAGTAGTTGTAGAGAGATTGCAGTGGGAAAGGTGCCTATGTCTTTTCTCAGTAGATGAGTGATAGGATGAAAGGAAATAGCTTCAGTTTGCTCCAGGGGATGTTTAGATTGAACATTAGAATGAAGTTTTTCACAAAGAGAGTAAACAGCCTTTGGAAAGTGCTGCTAAGAGAGGTTGTGGAGTCCCAGTCCCTGGAGGTATTTCAGAGTTATGTGGGTGTGGCATTAAGGGATGTGAATTAGATAGGATTCAGTCAGTTAGGTTGGTGGTTGGACTTGATGATCTTGAATGTCTTTTCCAATCTAGATTATCCTATGATTTCATGATCATAGAAGAATGCTATTGCATATATTTGGCATTTAAGCACTATTTCATTACCTTTTATTTTATGCAACATGTACTTAAAATGTCCACTCCAGTTATAGTGTCATGCATTTTAATGAATGTCAAATGCAGCTTTTTCTGATGTATTTCATATTTGAGACAGTACCACTGGGGTTCTGAAATCTATTTAAATACAATTTCATTCAAGATGCGGCACAGAAAATTGCATTTAGATCAATTTTAATAGAAAAATATACTAGTTTGATTCTGTGTTCAGTTGCAAGGATGTGAAATATTTATGAAACTTCAGTGACCTCATAAAGGATTTTGTCAGTGAAAATAGTAATGCCCATGAGAGCAGAATCAGAACATTAGTATTCAGACTTGTTCTTTAACTGCAGGTTTTGGAGATGAAAGCATGCACTTAACTAAACACTTTAGTGACTATGGATTCTAAAATACGACATCAGCTGAAATCTCTAGCACTTTCACATTTTGAGTATTTACATTCTGACATCATGTCATTGACAACCACTTCATAAGCTCTTTGCCAAATTTAAAGATTTTTAAAATGTCAAAGACCCTTTTTATTAGCAATGAAGTTTCAAAAGAAATGAGCTTTATAGATGCAATCAACTCTTTCCAAAATCATTGCTAATTGGAAGAATTTTTCCCTGGTTTATGTCAGAGGCATTGTTAACATGAGATAAGTTAATATGAGATAAGTTTAAAAAAAAAAAATTTAGAAATAATTCAAACAGTCTCTAATATTTCCTAATATATGCCTTTAAAATTCTTTAATAATAAATAATACTAATAAATATGAATAATAAATATAATAAGTTAATAAATTCTCTTAACTTTGAGAATGTAACAGAATTAATTTTACTGTTAGAGCAAGGAGAAATAAAATCTGAAATCAATATTCAAAGAACTATCATAGCTTACAGTCAACAAAGAAAAGTAAACATATTTTAATTGATAATGCCAAGCTAGCTCTTGTATTTGAGGTGTTTTTTGCCTACATCAAATTTGAAGAAAACATGGATAAATTTAAGGGCATATGCATCCTGAAACTTTGTAATTCTCCGTAAAGAAGTGCCACTCTTTTTCTTCCTTCTTCATTGTAATTCTGAAAAATTATAGGAGTCTAAAAATATATATTAGGAAATTGTACAGGCACCTTCCTTCCTCACTGTTGCTGTTCAGCATATGTTAATACACTTAACATAAAAGTTCACTCACGCACACTGAGAGTTTTAGGGATTGGAAAGGACCTTTGGAGATCATCTAGTACAGCCCCACCGTGAAACAGATTCCCTACAGTAGATTGCACAGGAAAGCATCCAAGAGGGTCTTGAATATCTGCAGAGGAGACTCCACAGCCTCTCTGGACAACTTGTTTCAGTGCTCTGTCACTCTCATATAGAGAAGTTGAGAATGGTTGAAAAGCCTAGAGGAGCATGTAAAATTCATTTTGAACATATATTTTAAAATATGACTTCGTGTATGTGTTTCTTTTGCCTTTTCACAGTTGTAGGTACTTAGTTAGTTGGAAGAAAAAAAGTGAGCTAATTGTCTTTAATCTAAAAACATTAGCCATATATTCTATAAAACATCTAGTATAGAAAACCTGACATCCTAAGAACTTCCTTACTATTTAAATCACACTTTAAGTGTATATTCCTGAAACACAATGGACTATTTGAAGACTAAAATTAATTTGTGTTTTTTTAATATCTTATGCAGGAGTGGAAAAACTGATTTTTGAACTTGATAAACCAGAGCAAGGTCAACTGTTACACACGAGCCTATGTTACAAATTGATGTCTAATGCTTATATTTTTAAATTCTACACACTAATTATAGTGCCTATCACTCCTGGTTATAACTCAAGCTTCCAAAAAGATCTTGTTTGCTTTAGCATCAAAAATTTAATTCAAGTGCTATCTATGACTACACATATCCTCTACATAAGGTGAAACAAAGCCGGAGAGATTTGTTTTGACCCTGAAATATGCAACATTTAAGCTATCAGGAATGAGTTTCATGTCACAGTATTTCCTAGATGTATGTGTTTGCTCAGTAGTGATGGCCCCCTTGCTGGCAGCACAGAGCAAGTAGATATCTCTTTATTCAACCTATATGTTGCTACTGTTAAACTGAATCAGTAAGGTCACTGGTAGAAAACAAAAAAATATTTTTTTTTACTGTGACCTTCTTTAATGCACTCTATAAACTTGTTGAATACTGATAATAATACTAATAAAATAAAGCATAGTAAAATCTACATCCATTTTGGAGGTTGACATCACATCTGTTGCACTATCTATCCAGTCTTTTTCTTCCTCTTTCTTTTCATAGTAAGATTATTAACATTTCAGTTATAAGATTTCTACACCAAAATTATACACATAATTCAAATTGTGAATTCTCTCTTGAGCCTCCATCATAAACTAAAAATCATAATGTAAACCATTATGCTTGCAGAAAACTCGAACATTTACTTGTGCAGCTTCCATGATTGGAGGATGTTTGTTTTTGTTTTGCTTTTTCTCCCCACAACTTGCTGTGTAGACCTACTTCTGTGAGAATTTCAATAGTCATTACAACAGATGTGAACAGCTTCACAGAAGAGAGAAGAAAATTATTACTACTGAAGGTCATCAGACTGGTAATAAAAGTGGAACAATAGAGAATTTGTGTAGAGTTGCTTATGTGTATAAAAATAGCGTACTTAATTTGAATGTATATACAACTTTACTCTCAATGTTGCATATGTTAATTTCACCATCTGAATTGAACAGTGAATTAAAACCTTATGGACACTCAAAGATTGAAATTGTGAATCTGAAGACTTCCTTTTTCAATTATGCTTTCTTTCCAATTTTTACATTTTTTAGAATTAGTTTCTGAAAAAAATATATATATTTAATGCAAAAATACTATTTTTCCAATGTAAGATGAGGGAATTTTACAACTAATTTTCTCTTCTGGATAAAGATTTATATTTTCAAATAAAAGAAAATATTTCACCTATTCAACAACAGTAAGAATAACAGTAATTATTTTCATAACTGTTATCATATAGTTTTAGACAGTCTTATTTCTTCCTTCTCAATTCTGTCTTCTCATCTGCTTTGTCAAGGATCTCAAAAATCATTGGTTATATTGCTGATACAGCTCTAGAATACAGTAGGTAGCTGTGTTAGTGTTTACAAAATTACGTATGTGATTAATAATATAGTAATTAAGGGACTTAATATTTCTCACATGAATATGGTAGGGTGCTGATGACTCAAGTTTGTAAAGAAATATCATTTCTTCTGCAAGAAATTTTGACAGTCATTATTACCTATCCACCCTTCCCTAACTAAGACTATTTTCCTGGATTTTCTAAGTAGTCTAATTTCATATATATAGTCACATGCTTGCTGCTGAATCTTACCTTTACTGCTCATTTTAGCTGACTCTTCGATAGATACTGAAGTTACAGGTATTAGTGCTGTTACTAATTTTATTAGATATAAGTATTCAACAATACCTTTTCATTACTTAGTCCTTTAAAAAAATGTAATTCACAGTATGTTTTTTCTGGTTTTCATGCTGTACCATTTAAAAAACAGTGAGCTTATGCCTAGTATTCAAAACAAAGCAAAAAAAAAGCAATGATTTTCTTTCAGTTTGGTGAATGAATTGCAAAAGTATGTGAACTCAGTACAGATGGAACCAAACTATTTTTTGTAATACTTCTGACAAGACGAAAAGCTACAACAATGGCCATTTTTCAGGCAATTTGTAATTTTTATTCAAGTTGATGTGTTAAGAGTGAAAAATCTTTTAGCAGAATAAAAATGAATACAGATTATTATGAAATGCTTAAATGTTTAAGTAAAATTGTTGTGATATTTCCAAATTCATTATTTTCTCTTTCAATACCTCTTTTAAAGACTTTCATTTGATTTTCATTTTTCTTTCTAGCTAGCACTATTTAAAAAATTCTCCCTAATAGTTAATACCTTTTCAAATCTCCACTTTTTTGATGAAAAAAAAAAAATAGCTTGCCAAGTTCTATCGAAGCTTTGAAATGCTTAATTCTAATAATGAATGAACTGAGGAAACTCTTGTAGCAGTTCCACCTGGTAATCTACTTGAGATTTCCATGTTCTTACATACACCTGAAAAAAATTAGTTTGTTTTTGTGTGTGTGTAAGATAAGTACACAGTACACACTAACTATTTAGATTTTCCTGTGATGGAAGATAATAGACAAACTACCATGCATGGATGTTAGCTATAATATATAATTCTAAAAAATGCCTCTGGAATAATCATATGCTCTGTATAAGCTTGCCTGTAGGAATGCTTAGTGTTAGACAGCCGTATTGTAAGGACACAGATTAGGTTTTGAACTAAATTACTAATGTTCTTGTAAAATTTCCAATTTCCCCTAGAAAATTTCCCTAAGTGTAGTCATTAGTTCATCTTCAGTGATCAGGAATGCATTGATAATATTTTTATGGGGACAGAAGCGGAATGTGCTGGGTGTACAATTGTGTGCCTTGGAGAGGCAGATCACATGTACTGATAATAAGATCACATGTACTGATAATACTTAAAAGTGACCATTAAAATTAAACGAAAACAGTCATGAAATCTGGCAGCCTGTTTGTATTCAATATCTGGCAGTTCTGTGGAATCATACTTGTAAAAAGGAAATACAAGGTATTTCTTATCCTGCATTATATAATGTATAATATTTATATATATTTTATTCCAGAATATCCTGGATTATTTTACCCTAATCCCAGAGGATTCTAATTAGTCAGTATAATTTAGTGGGTCAATATTTTGAATAATTCTTTTTGTCTCCAAAAATTTCTATTAAAAATTATTTGAATTATTTTCTGATTTAAAGTCAGAATCCCCAGCTTGTTATTTTCATTTCTCTGCAGATGCTTTATTATGTGTATTTATATATATGTGAGTGTATACAGGTTTCAGTGTGCTTCAAAAAAAGATTCCACCTGCTTGTGCGGAAATCTAGATCTCTGCAAGAAGTTCATACAATAATTTATCTCATCATGTCCTGGAGCCTTCCTCAAAGCTTAGATGTTATGTACTGTCATGCATACTATGCATTTTTTCTGCACACTAGTTCTTCCCCCCCCCCCTTTTTTTTTCTTTAAACAATTTAGCATTAATTAGTTACACAATTAAGACATCTACATAGCCAGGTAACTGGGGCACTTAACTTCAGAGTGAGACATCTGGCTTAATATGCCAGTGTTGGTGAATATTCAGGAATTTTGTACACAGTAGGAGCCCTAATACATCACTTGGGAAGAATACTTAAGCTCAAGGGCAAAGGTTTAGATTGGATCTCATTGAGAAGTTTCTTACAGAGAGAGTGGTGAGCTGCTGGGACAGGCTGCCCAGAAAGGCTGTGGATGCCCCATCCCTGGAGGTGTTCAAGACCAGGTTGGATGAGGCCCTGGGCAACCTACTGTAGTACCAGATCAAGGTTGGTAGCCCTGCCTGTGCCAGAGGGGTTGGAACTTCATGATCCTCGGGGTCCCTTCCAACCCAAACCATTCTATGATTCTGTGTTTCTAGAAATACTGCTTGCTGGTGAAGAAGAAAAATAATCACGTTAAGCTCCCCTTTAAAAAAGCAAGAGGGTTATGTATCTCCTGCACCGTGACTGAATGCCTCCATCACTGAACTGTTAGAAAGAATGAAAATGGAACATTTACTCCCTTTCCTCTATTCTAGTTTTTGAAGTGTGGTTTCTCTTTGTTTTAAATGCCAGGATTTTGCAGTTCTTATTTGGCAGAAAATACTTGACTCAGTTTCAGAGAGAATTTTAGAAATCCTCAAACTGTTTTTCTAGTAAGAGATTATTCAGTCATTTATCTGCTTCTTGCTTCTTACAGCTTCTATGCTGTTTTGTGCTATGAGGTGCTGGTTTGTTATGATTCCAGTGAGAAAGGCTTAGACTTTGTGAGGCATCACTCACAATGCTGTCACTGGAGTTAACACTGTAGGAAGGGAATGAGAATGGCATAGGTACTCTTTCATCCCTTTCAGTGCTGGTAGGCTAGGGCAGTTAACCACAAGGTGATTCTGACCCATACGCAGCATGCTGTGCATATCTCTGTCCATAGCAGAGATTCTTCCTCATCAGACATTTAAGCTATTGTGGGATTTTCTTAGAAACAAAACTACTCATAATTTCTACAAAGCAGAAACAATGTTCTCATGAGAACTTCTTGCTGCACTGCTATGTAAGGCAGGAACTTGCAGATGAGGTGATTGCCAGTGCCATCTGTCCCCCAGAGCTGGTACAGTATACACAGCCTCACAGCTGGGACAGGCCTGCTGTATCAGGTCACGTAGCACCAGACTGGTATTGTTCAGCTCGTGATCATATTCTGTAAAGCGAGAAATATTCTGTGGATAATGTTAGGAAAATATTTTTAGATTGTATCTCTATGAATGCTATTCATTAATAGTGTCAATGCAGTAGTGAGCATCCTCATCTTTTTCCATCTGTGTAATGCTTTTCAGGATTGCTGCATGCTTTCCCTAGTGTAGGTCTTAACATCCATATATATCTTCATCTTATGTAGCAATGCGTTTGCTTTGAATAACATGAGAAGCCTATTCCTCCATGAGGAGAATATCATGTAAATTCTACTGTAGCATGGATAAAGAACTAATATTCATAAATGTATTTGTAAGACTTTTGTCTTCCTTGTAGGTTTTAGAAATGAAAATATCTTTTCAGGAACACTAAAGGAAAAACAACAACAAAAAAGCAGACAAACTGAGCCATAAACTAGTTGTAAAGCTCACCAAAGTATTTGCAGATGGCTGTTTGCAGCAGTCATCTAGCTCTGAGCACTCTTCGCATCGGCAGTGTCATTGTTTGAGGAATAATATTACAATAATTCCAGGAACATGGAGTAGAACCTCTTATTTTTCTTGTGTAACTGTTGAAAAATGAGGAAAGAGTCATCTTTAGATGTAATTTTTTCTTGCTTGACTCAATTTTGGGACTTCATCCCAACCCTTGATCACTGAGATGCATATTTTTTATGAAGTTACAGCCTTCATGATCTCTTCATGTATTTCCTATTTTTACTGTAAAACTCCTTGAATTACTTGACACATACTCCTGTTTGCCAAAAACAATAGGCTGTCTTTTGTCTTTATGTATTTTCTAATAATTGTGCTAAAAACAGGCTGTATTCAGCAAGCTGATCATCATTCAACTATCTTCACAACTCTGCTTCAATATGCATCATCTGAGAAACACATTTGATATAATTACTGGCCCTTACCCACTCAAAAAAGGTAGTTAAAGATAAGTGAGATCTTATGAATCCTAGTGCAGTGAGGCTGGAATGATTTTATCTAGGGATCCTTCCCACCACCTGTTTTATTTATTTATTGGTTGGTTGTTGTTTTTTTTTTTTGTTGGTTTGTTTTCCGTACTATAAATATTTTGTTTTGTCACCTTCCTATGAATAGATATAAATTAAATGCTCTAATAATGTAATCCTTTATATTAAAGCATTTATTGGATCACGCTGAGCATGATGACAAAGCTGCTTTATTCCCTTCTTTAAATGATCAGCAGTAGGTAATAGACCCTGTCAACTGATGCTATGGACTTTCACCAAGACTGAGTTGAAGAACAAGGTACAGTGTATTCAGAGAAAGGCCTTATCTTGATGCATAAAAAAAAAATCTATCCAGAAGTTGCAGTGCTCAAGTCACTTCGGTTTCTCATTTCATGTAGTTTTTCATTGGAGGCTACATACGCCCATGTACACACACGTCCTGTCTAGACAGTGCAGCTCATTTTGGGGAAATAGGCTTTTAAACATGTAACTGTCAGTATAATGCTGTAAGGTAAAACCTTGGGTATCCCTGGAGGCTTCTCTTGTGGATACTTCACTTCTGCAGTGGAAGTATTTTGTTTACATCTTCTCAAACCCATCTCTATATTTTGAAGATTACCAAGCTGACAATATGACATGGTACATTAATTTAAACTTCTGTTTGCTGGAGAAACTAGTACTGTATCTGCTCATAAAGGTAAAAAAAAAAAAAGGAAAGATAACATTTCTAGATACTTATCCCTTTTCTTTCTTTTCTGAAATGAGTTTAGCATTGTGATTACTTTTTAAAATATCATCCTAGAAAAGTGATGAACTATAATTTAGCCATTTATTTGGTATTAGTGCATGGATACAGTTATTAAGTACATTCACATCACAGTAGCTTCAGGAGAATGATAATATTTTTGCCATCTGTTCTGTAGATTCTCTTAAGATTAACAAAATATTTTTTCTTTTTTGTTTTCAGATTTGTCAGTTATGTTTCTTGACATCACTGAAGACTAGAATAGAATGTGTTTTCACATTATTTAAATTCTAGCTTCTAAGAGTAAGAAGAATAAATATACAATATTGTGACTTATTAAACATCTTGATTTTTCTTAAAAGTGTATGTTCAGAAGATTTAACTAAATTTTTTTAGTAAAATAACATAAATGCAATTACAGAATTAAGGCAGTTTGCAAGAGTGTGTAGGAATAAAAGGTATAATATAATTAATCTTTCATGACTCTGATGGAAGACTTGCTTCCAAAATAATTGCTCAATGAGTAACTCAGTGCGTAGAATAAACGATTGAAAAGAACATCAGTGCAGTAAGTGAAACAAAGTAAATGAAAGGAAAGCATTCCCAAATATTTACACTTGCTGATATGATATGCTTAATTGACTGTATTTCAGTTCTCTAAATGCCAGACACAGGCAGAAATAACAGAAAAGGGTTGTGTTTTTTTTTTTGCTTTTTAACTTCTTGTGACACATCAGGAGGGAAATATTCTTACACTTCTTGTAGTGCTTTGTCAGAACAAGATCTATTTGTAAAGAGGGAAATGAATTAAATCCCTGGAACTTTGTTCAGAGTGACTGGTGTACTGTTCCTTTGAAATACTAGGGCAGAGAACAAAATGCTGTGCTATAGGTGCTGGTTAGTCTTGGGGATGTGGGACCTCAAGCTACATTATCATAGAAATTTGAAAACTTGTAGGGAAATATTTTCTTCCTAGTACCTTTATTATAGTAGGTAGGAATTCCCATGTTAAAATCAAATTGTTTATTTTACAAGTACTTATGTTATTTATGAACATTTAGCACCTCAAAACAAAGATTAAAAAAAACAAACATGAAAATTACAGTACGATATTTTATAAGATTCAGGTTTCAACAGTGGGTAATAAGCATTTAAGGCACATTGGTGTCTTCAACCATGAATAGAGAGGCAGTGATTTTGTACACGGACCTGGATCCAGTTCCCATGAATTTACTTAAAAGACCATATGTACTTGAAAATTCTGGGACATGTCATTGAGATTTTCCCATCAGTGTCGTTCAGAGAGAAAATAAGTATAAAACGTTGTGTATTTAAGTTCAGTGACGATAAACACAACCCTTTCTGGCAACATTACCATACCAAAAAAGAGTGTGGTATGGTGCATGGAAAGATGAATGAATGCTTGTTATTTTGAATGCAAGAGTAGAACATGACACTCAGACTGCAAAAATTTTTGTAGTTGCTCAGATATTCTGTTTTAAGTAGACAACTGTTATAATGGGTAGTTGCTGCTAAATAAAATCACTCTTTGTGGGAGAAAAACAAAGAACTCATGTTCTATCATCTCTCCATTAGACGTCAGTCCTTAACCTCTAACTGAAGTGCTTGGAGTTTGCAGATAATCTGAATTCTTTCAAATATGAAAGCCTTGTAGTGGGCCCATTGTCAGTGAAATTAGACATTTCAAAGCTATTTAATGAGGGTGCTTCCTTAAGGATATATGGTTTCTGAAGAGCAGCAGCTAGAGGGAGAGGAACAATTTACCTGTATGTAACTGACTTGGAGTGCTTTTATTTGTCAGCTCCACTCTGTGCTTCCATGTGACTTAATGCCTACTTAAATTTGTTTCCCATTTGTAAAGGAGGGTAATAGTCTTCCATTTTTTTTCAAATTTTGCTCCTGAAGGAAGGATAATTGAACTTGTATATTTTTGCAGAGCATAAGTATAGGAAATCAAAGAATATTGGCTCTCAAGCCTCTGAGCAAATGTGAGAAGACTGTGAAAACATCAGCTGAAAACTCTGAAACCTTTCCAAGTGTGTTGTCCTCTCTGAAGGAAATATCAACATCAACTTCTATACAGCCTTTCTGTATGCTGCTCTGCACATGCAAGTCGGTTCACACTCCCACTCCTCTTATAAAGCTGTCTTGTTGTGTGGAAAAAACAATGTCCTGTGTATTCCAAGAACTACTGTCATTTACTTTCTGTGAAGTCAGAAGTTAGGCTAATCCTAGCAGGATTAAAAGTGTTATTTCTAATTAAGTTGCCAAATGTATTAGGTTGCTTGAAATCATGATAATAAATTGACATTCATATTTAGATGCTTGGTTCAATACCAGTAAAGAAAAAAGAATATTATATATACTGTGAATTAAGGGAGATCTTGAAACAAGCTCTTATTTCTGAACAAGGAAAAAATCACTGACAGAGTAGAATGTGTTTGTTAACCCTGTTCCTAGTAAGACACATACTTTCTTAGAACAAGATTTCAACTTCCAATTTTCAGCTTACTACTGTGCAGCAAGATTAAAGCAGGATTTTTATAGAACCAGTGTTTTATAGCAGGCATTAGAAAATATAGTAAACAACACTCATTCATAGAATAGATAATTAGTGTCCTGGTGTGGGGAAAAAAAAAGAAAAAAGTTTATGATGAGTTTTAAAACATTATTTTCAAATAAAATAAATATAGTGTCAGACAGGAAGTTTCATGTAAGCTTTTGTACTCTTACCATTAAAGGGAATCACAGATCATAAAAGAATGCAGCTCACTGGTGAGTTCTGCTAATTTCTGGTTTATTTTCAAAGTGTTGCTGGTCAAGAACATAACTGAAAGGCAAGCACCAACTTTTGTTTGCAGAGGAGAACTTTCCTATCCACACTATTAAATTACTATTTAGATACTTGTAATTAAAATGCAACTGCATATAATGCTCACTTAAAAAGGAAACAACCTGAAGTAAATCAAGGTGAAAAGAAATTTCATTCATTAATGGAATACTTTATAAAAGTTAATGTGTATCATCTAAACCTTGAGAAGAGTCCAAAAGCACCTGTTTACCTACTGAGGAACAGAATAATCTAAGGTAATGTTATTTCATTAAAAATATCTCTCATGTGAACAAGTACGCATTTGCTATGGAGTAGAAGGAGGCACAACCTCAGCTGCACCCAGTGAACTTATCATGCTGATTTGTTAGTTCACGATGCATTTCTTTGTGGGGTATCTTAGTTTTAGCATAGCTCAAGAAAGGATTAGGTCAGAATTTGGTGTTTACATTAATTTTGGGAGTTTTCTTCAAGAAAACTTTTGTGTATGCATTCAAGTCCTAGAGGATTTTCTCCCAGTAGATGCATGTCCTGTGGGACTGTTCCAGATAGAGAAATTCTCCACTGGTCCTGTTTCTGCATAAGTATCAGTAAAGTTGAATTCTGAGACTAAAACTGCTATATTTTTTGTTTTCTCTAATATTTTCCAATTTCCCTCCCCTGTAGAGATACAGGGGATGGAGAATACAAGAAAATTCTTTCTGAATTACTGCTCTTTCCTTTACCCATTTCAGAAAAGTAAAGATGGCTTCTATAGGCCACATTAGTCCAGCTGTATTCTGTAATCACACTTAATTGACTGTGAAAATATGCAAAGCTGGGATAGAGTGCATTGCCCACAGAGATCTATGTTGTACAGGAATCTTCTATGTAGAGGAACACTAGCATGCTCAGATGCATTTTCAGCTGCAGTGCCTCTTTGTATTCTGTAGAAGAATCATATACTCTCATCCATAAAAAATATCACAAAAATGCAGAACTATAACTAGGTAAAAATTCTCCAAAACCAGCAAAAACTATGCTGAACTTGACTTCTCCTTATACAAAAAAATAAAAATAAAAAATCAAACCAGGTCATTTAAACTAATTTTCAGGAAAATAAGGGCCAGCCCTTATTTTGACACAGTCTGAAAAGTTACCCACTGCTCTCATTGTATCACCTGTCCTTGCGACACTGAATCAACAGCATCCCTTGTCAGTCACAGTAGAAAAGGTTTGCTGCTGCAGGTATTTTTCAGCAGAGCAGAATATGAGTAAAGGACAATAGGAGGGAGGCCTTTGAGAAGTTACAAAAAGAATGAGAAAACAGAAGGCAGAGAAATGAAAGGAGAAAGAGAATACAAAAGTGAAGGTACGTAGTGGGCTGGTGAAAACTAAAGAAAACTGCACATGGGTGGGAAATAATCAATTTCTGATGCTTTTAGAAAATAGGTAGTGAATCTGGAAAGGAATACTAATTGAGCCTTTGTAGAAAAACTAGTGTGTCTTTATGCATGTTTTTTCATGGAGTAACATAAAGGGAAATAACTTTGCTTCTGATATGAAGACTTTCTCACCCTGGGCTAGTCTCACCTTTTATTTGTGGCACCTCTGTGCAAAATGCTGAGAATGTCAAATGAATCCAGAAGTATTTAAGTATTTATTCTTCATCACTCAGCTTTATGCTGTGATGCAGATTGGTCTTGTGGTTGTTTTTTTGTTGTTGTTGTTGTTTTTTTCACAATAAGAGCTGAGAAACAACCAGCTGAATATGTTTGTTTGTTTGTAACAATCACAGGACTAAGTTATTAATTTATTAATTTACCTTCAGTTTCCTAAGGTTTCCTCAAATAAAAAAAATCTTTCAGTTCTAAACTATTGTGTCCTTCAACATTCCTGGTATGTTTATGTTCTTTTACATCCTGTGTTTGGTAACCCCTGAGAAGCTGAGTAAGGAACACTCAAATGAAGTCTAGGAATGTCAGACTCACAGCTGGACAAGGGGCTACAGGAAAAAATGGGAAAGTGGAGTGAAAGCAGAATCATTGGATCCATCCTTGAGGGCCAGCTGAGATATCAGACAGTGACATCACATCAGGTGAATTAAAAACATGAAGTGACCTTACTTGCAAAAGCTGACAGAAGGTATGCTTTCTTCAGTCAGCCAGGGACTGACTGAAGGGACCTGACAGTCTTGTCTACACATCCTCTTTCTTTGTGCTGCCAGCACTGAAAACATACCAGTTCTTTATATTATATCAGGAAAAGATAACACACCTAGGAACAAGTGCTGAAGTCTATTACATAGAGGTATTGCATCCTTAAGTTTTATCATGCTCTGGCTTGAACTTTGACATGAAAATGATTGCACTTGTAACACGATGAATTTGAAGGCATCTTGGGAATCTACTCTTGCAGAATACTTAATACGGTGTATGCTGCTGTAATAGTTTGTTTGTATTTTGGGCCCTAAGATTTTGTCTGTCATCTTTTTCCCACTTTTATTAACACTCGTTTTAATTAAAATATGCATGCAAAAGGACAATAATGCCTTCTGAAAATGAATAATCTCCACTATCTTCAGTTAACTATGTATCAGAATGGACAATTTGCTGTCAGGTTTTTTTTATAGTGCATCTTCCATTGTACCTGCTACATTACTCATTACATCAATTCCAGCTCGATGAGGAATTTAAACGACTTCAATTTAAGAATGTGGTGAAGCCTAGTTACTGCAAAATAGCAATCACTGGCTTGAAACTAAGTGTCTGTTAAGTGCTGTTGTGAAGCTTTGTTTGAGGCTGATCTCTTTATTAAGAGTTCAGTTTCTTTTAAGTGTTACCTAGGAATTCAAAGACAAGCTTAAATGCATTATATGCCAGTGTTCCTGAATAACACATACATTAAAAACAAATGAGGAATGATGGAAGCTACTGAGTCTTTTAAATCTGTGATGCTTGAAGTCATGGTTTTATGATTTTTATTGATAGGATGAGTTTAAATAAAATGATTTGTTGTGTAGACCTCATAGCACTATAGGATCAAAGGCATCTAAGCATTTTGAAATAAATAAAATATAAGATTTTATTTTCAAATTAATAAAACTTGTAAAATTCTTTGTTGCATGAAAGCAACAGATCTTGACACATCCTATAAAATACACTGTCATTCATCTTCAGATTTGTATGTAACGAGAGTGGGAGAGTAAAACACTTTTAATACCATTTCTGTGATCCTCTCTAAATGAAGGCATATGAGTACTATTTGTCTCTTCTTGTCTTTCATTTAAAAAGACTCACTCAGATTCTTACTGTGTGTTTGTTCTGTTATTCAGATCATTCAGTTTTGTGATTCTCATCCTCTTTACACTCAAATTCAATTTGGCTGTTAGATAATTGGCCATGAGATTGAAGTGTATTCACCATAAGAAAAAAAAGGTTAGTTTCTTAAGCTCAGATCTTTGTGTGTATGTAGGCAACAATCCTTTGAGTTAGGACCACCTCTACCTTCGAGCAAGTGAGAAATCCCACTGGAAATGCAGCCCTCTGTTGAAATTTCCCACGTGTTCAAGTGTCTCGGCTTTCTGAACTGCATTTGAAGAATGACTTGTAAACTTAAAAGCCTTCCATGTTAATAACAACAGTTTTCCTCAAATAGTTCAGGTTGTACTCAGCAATTCACTGTAAGATGTTTCTAAAATCTTCTGCACTTTTTCTGTTTCATACAAATCTGGAAATGAAGTTCTTTCTGAAGTTTAGTTTTTCAGAATTAGATCTTAATCTTTTGAGGCTATTTGATATAGTAACTATTTGAGATAGTAACTATCTATTTTTGCATACCAGGACTGGCACTACCTATTCTAGAGAGACTAGTGCGAATAATTTATTAATAAAATATATATTGTAAGTAAAACAACATACGTATACATATTTCAGATAAAAATGGACCTTAACTGCTGCAAAGAGGGGTTTTAGAAATGTAAGCACGTGTAAGCAGAAATAGGGTTGGACTGGATGATCACGAAGGTCTTTTCCAACTTTTGTGATTCTAAACATTATTCTCTGAATGTTGAAACTTAGTTGCTTAGCTTGAGTTGTTTATACTAAACACTTCAGGCTATGCTGGTTGTAGACAGGTACACTAACAGGTAACCGGTGATGAGAACAAACAATAAGAGATCAAAAGACACATAACAGGGGGAAGAAAAGAAGGGGAAATGGTAATTCAATTAGTAAAGGAAAAATGCAGTGAGAGAGACTGTTAATATAAATGCACAATAAAACTCCAGAAATTATCAAGGTAAATATGACAGTTGTATATTTGCCTAACATTTTTAAAGTTCATATAAATGTATATATACGCACTTTTGAAAGAATTATTGGTTCATTCCAGTTCTACTTTTGAATGCACTTATCAACATCCAGGAACAGCAACAGTAGCTCACTTCCTTAAAGCACATGCCACTAATTTTGAAGAACACTGTGTTCAGAATGTAGGTCATACTCACAGACAATGCTCAACAAAGGAATGATCAGGACCAGGAGACTATTTTTATTCCACACCACTATGTGGTGATACTCTGTGTATCATACGTATTCAGACATATGCCTTCTGAGAAAATCAAAGTGTAGAAAATTGTGGTGACAAAGGTATAAGTGTACTAGAAAGAAGAAAAAAAAAAAAACCACAACCTCGTCTTCCAGTGTAATATACAAATTTATACGTCCCTTTATGAGCCTAGAAATCTTTTTCTCGCTCCTTAGATTGCTCTCTCCTGACCCCTCTTACCAGTCTGACGATGTTTGCTGATATATGATTCAGGGATAGGGATGTTGGGGCCACTGAGGGAGAGCACAGATTGTTTTGTGAACATGTTGCTGATGGCTGCTTTCCTCATTTGAGAAGGCTGTGAGAATGAATTGAGTTTAGAACAAGGTGCATCTATGACAACAGACAGAGTGGCTGTGCAAAGATTTTTGGTTGTGCAAAAGCTGCTTTACAGTGTGCTCTTTAGGAGGAACCAGAGCTGCCACAGGTCTTAAAACCTTATTAATGGAAAGGACAGCCTATAATTATGATTTGTTAGTTAGCATACTGCATATGGTTGACTTAAAAACCTTGGAAGAAACACCAGGGGAGTGGTGACAAAAGACTTTTCACATCTACTTTTCAAATAGTTAGGTAGTTCCATTTGCAACCTACAGTTGTAGCTTGCAAGTAGGAGATGGCTATTTTTACAGTTAGCTGCTTTTGCAGCAGTAAAAGTGGTCTTTGTGGAGCATTTTGGAACCAGGAGAGCACTGTTGATTGGTGACAGCTGCGAAGAAAAACACAGAGATGTGGATAGAACAGAATTGGAGATGCATAATGGATATGGAGAAGGATACTAACACAAATACTTCTATTTTTTTCATTTGAAAACATGAAGTCTTTGAATGACAGCGTAAAATGCCTTCTATTCATCCAGAATATGGCAGTTTTAGTTCAAGGCTCCCATTAGACAAGGCATCTCTATGAAATAACATTGAAAGATACTTAAAGTATACATTCTGAGTAAGAGCAGACTGAAACGTGGTTGTTTTGTGTTGTTTTTTTTTCTTACTTTCTTTTTGTTTGTTTTCTGAATGACAATTCAAAAAAGTATCTATCTAGAAGGAAAATGTTGATGTTTCTGTTGTTGCGCAGTTCAGAGCAGTCATGCCTTGTAGAATAACAGAGCATTGAGTCTGAGGATGGGAAATGACGGGTATGTGCTGTAGGGTTCCCAGTGGGGACAAACTTATAAGAAAGCACAGATTTCTGGTTCTTGCAATTTTCTCAGTTCATAATACAGTAGGAGTGAGAAGCCCCTGTCTTACAAATAGCTACCATTCTTTCTCTTTTAGAGGCTGCTTTGGCTGAGAAGCATTATGGACTGGAATAAGGCAAAGTGAATTGATGTCTGGCCTTGGAAGCCACAATGGCTTATAGGTGTGATTGCTAATCCCTTCCTCTTTCTCTCTCCTGCCTTCTGATGCCTTTTCCTCCTCCTCCTGTTTAAAATAGAACAGTTTTCAGAGAGAAAATCTGGTGTTTTTCAGCTGAAATACCACAATTAGTGTATGAGTACTGAATCAAATATATCTTTTCTTCCAGGTATACAATGAAAATCCTCATATATCATTCAATGTGGAAGGATTCGAGTGAAAGGAAATCTCTCTTCTTCAGCCCTGTGGGGTGGCTTTTGTTCTCTGAGAGGTGAAATGTCCGGTAGGTTTTACTGTTTTCTTGTGGTCTTACAGAGGTGAAGATGTAGAATGTTGTAAGCAGTATGTTATATAAGGATTTCCTTATATATAGTACATTTATAGTACTGCATACACTGTACAATATGTAGTATTGTATTCTATACAGCTGTTCTTTTCTGCATCAGAATATGTATGAAATGTATGTATCGGCTTTCGACATAGCTTAAAAATGTCTATAACCATATTTGTTTTCCTTTTAATTTAAAACCACAGTGTATTTACAAGATGTCACCCATGCAATCTCATTAAGCAATAGTAGACAGTACGTAGGAAAGGTTTTTGCTTTCATAGACAGCAGTTTTTTATTGAGAGAACAGATGGTAATTTGAGAGTCTTTCAGTTTCAGGACTGTTCAGTTTCATTTTATAGTCATATTTACTTTTGTAAGTTATAAGTAAGACTTGAAATTTCAATTAAATTGCAATTGTTTTAGTCTTTCTATTTCATTTTATTATTTTAAAGGAATATAGAATTTAATGCTGAATATAAAGTGAAGGATATCCTAGTACTTCTTTGTAATGCATATACTAAAAGCAACCACTTATATACATCAAAACGAAATTTATTTCAAGTAATCTGAAACAACTGCAGCTGGGATGTTGTTGGAAAGAAGTAGTAGAAGAGTAGGGGAAAATGTCTTCAAGACAAAGTCTGAAGTACAAATTCACTAATCTATGCTTTGTTTTTCTTCAAAGGTGTTAGCAAATGAGACATAGCTAAGTAGCAGCACTCTTGACTACAAGATTTTAATTTGGTTTTTAATTTTATTATTATTATTCTTTTAAGAAATAATAGCTAAATTCACAGAGGCTATGAGCCTCAATGGTCAGATTGTGACAAGCCTATTCAGTGGCACTGTTCTTGTTCCCCCAGTCACTTCTAGCAAAATATATGACCATGGAAGGGTACCTCAGCTCCTTTTTTCCTTACTCGCCATGCTCTTCTGTTAGAATTTAGGCTTGTAGACAAGCTATACAGAAGTACATGCATGCATCTTTTCAGACCGTGACTCAGGATACTAATAGATCTCACATGTAAATGTGGGAGATATGTAGGTTTTGCTGGTGCTGTAGCTTAGGCATAAGCAGAGGAACATGACTATTACAATATTAGTTTCAGATTCTTAATGGAATTCACAATTAGATTTACATGCCTAAACACCCATACAATTTGGGGAGATTTGTGCAACTATGACTTGGTTCAAAAGAGAAGCTAGCTGAAGAAGGGAGATCTTTTTAACTGCAAGCCATCACTGGCTTGTGATATAAAATGATAGGTATTCTAAATATTTTACACTTAAGCTAAATGAAAGAAGAAGTAAAGCTCTACATGAGTAAAATAGCTGAAAAAATAAATCAGAGCAAAAAGCTTGTTAATGGGAATAAGAATGATTTCTAAGGAATGATAAAGCCCACTAGTTTAAAAAAAAAAAAAAAAAAAAAAGGAAAGGGAGGAATGGAAGGAAAGGAAGCAAAGGAAAAAAAAGAAGAAAACAAAAAGCAGAACCATTGAATCTTTAAATCAAGGACTGTCAGGACAAGTAGCCTTGGAAACAGTTTCATGTTTATTCATCGTTTTCAAGGAAGCAGGATTTCATGTTGATTTTTAATAATAACTGAGAGAGAACCAAAAGGAAATAACAGTAATAACCCTCTTCCCATTTGTGAACTGATTTCCACAGAGAACAGTCCAGCAAGATTTTGGTAGACTGCATAATATCAACCAAGAGTGAATGCCAGAGAATGTGATTTCAGACTATGCTTTCATGATTTTTTTGACTTCTTAACATGAATATTTCATGTAATATTCCTGTTAATTTCTAACAGACTTATAGTGTTGTTCAGACTATAGATTATCTTCTGAGTAATTCAAAACACTGTGAAAAATTGAGCCATTAATCAAGTAGTTTGATTTCATAATACTAAAAAACTTAATGCCTCATTACACAAAAAACAATCACAGTGTGAACTCGCTAGTAGTTGCAATAAATGCCCTTTTATTACCCAGTTATGAAGCATCTGGTCTCAAGTCAAGAAGTTTATCATAGTGCAAATGTAAGAATATTTAGAGCAATGTCACACACCAACATACTAGATGTCTGCAAGAATAAGGACATTTCCTTTTCTGCTTGTCCACATGAAGATAACAAGCAGCTATTGCTATAAAATTTCCTTAGTATGTCCATTCAATGTATATGCAAGCTCAGTCATGCTGACAAATCCTGTGGTTGTCTGACAACGTCCATGAGAGTAGAAAAGCTTGTATTTTCATTTCAAACTGGAAAAAAAAAATGAACAATTATATGGAAAAAAAAGGAATAAAAAAGCCAAAAACTAAAGTCACATAGCACTATTTAAAAATATGGATTATAGATGTAACTACTGAAAATTAGCCATAGTTAATTATTTTGTCATTTTCTTGATACAAAGACTTTATCTTAGAAAATGTATTTTAAGTGTTCAGCTGTACTCTAAGTTTAGGATGTATAATCCAAGATTTTTCTTTCCTACTTTATAATCAAAGAATGCTAAGATGTAATAATTATGAAATAAACAAGAGAGTTAGGCAAAGCAGATTATAATAACACAAAGAGAATAGACAGGATGCTTATCCATATCCTGGACCCACTTATGAAACTCCAGCAGAGCATATCTCTAGAAGAAATCCTTCCCCACTGGTAGTCAGCTCTTAAATGGCTCCACCCCTTCTGGCAGCACAGGTGAATTGCCTTCACCTGTGCTCCTTTGGCTGACTCATTGCTCGCCTCAGGTGATCAATCAGAGGTTCAGTCTGTGATTCAGCAGTTCCCATACACCTACCTTAAACACCTTGAGTATGTTAACCTGACAAAATTTTGCTAGTAGGTGTTCAGTTCTTGCTACCATCAGATCACATTTAACTAGTGATTTAATTCTAAGCCTTTAGTGGAGTCCATTCAGACAAAAAATGTGTCAGAGATCTCAAGAGCTTTCACGATCCTCTTCTAAATTTCATAGCCAAGCATTAGAAAAAAAAAGCACAAAGGAGGATGAAATGGAATATCTTTTACACTTGACATTCATAGAGAGAAAAAAAAATAATCCCAAAGTAGTTTTCCTATACTGTATAAATGCTTCGTTCACTATTCAGTATTGAAAAATTAATTTAGAAGCTATATTCCTGCCAATAACAAAATTTTCTTTAATATTTGTTCTTGACAAGATTTTTTAGTAATATCCTGCATTTTCTGCATCATAAGTCAAAAAAAAAAAAAAAAAAAAAAAAAGTATTAATTTTTTATCACATGCATTATTTTGTATGTAGCAGAGTTCCTTCCAAAGTTTTAGGAAAAAAGATCTTGTTTAAATAGGGGGTACAACACTTCAATATATTTTAATTTACCATAAATTATAAATCTTATAAATCTGTTACTGTACATTTTAGTAATCTAATCAAATATATAATAAATGGACTCAATAAAAAATATTTTCTTCATATCAGAATACTTGCCATGAATCATCTTTGCTTTTCAAAGTTGCACTTCAGAAACTATAAGAAGACATTTTTCCAAACCACTATAAAGAATGGTGTTTTCTTTCAGCATTGCATCTCCCACCTCCCAATTCTCCTGGAAGCAATTTGTGTGTGTAAATAAAATCCCTCTAATTGGGATACCATCTGTTAGGTTAGCTGTGATATGTCACTGACAATTCATTTATTTGTTTACTATATACCAACTTTTGAGAGTGTCTGTGGTGAAGTAGTTATTTCAAGGAACCTGAACAAGATCAGTTTGAGATGAATGTTTCTGTTATCAATAAAGAGCTGTCATAGCTCTCCAGAGAAATATAATTTTTAAGAATCATTGAAACAATGGCTTGAATAGAGAGGAAATTTATGAGAATATCAACAGTTCCCTTTGAATTTTGTTATTGTACTACAGCAACAGTCTCAAGCATAGCCATAAGCAAAATAAGCAGTTGCCTAGGGCAGTAGATAGGAGGCTAGTGGCAGCCAGACATCACTCATGGTGTATTTATTGCAACGAATTCTTTGCCTTATAACCTCCTCCAAATTGTGTAAGGCTTACCTCTTTGGTGTTGGAGCAAGAGATACAACTGCAGCAATTTGCTCTCAGAACACTGATCCAAGATCATTCTCAATTTTCCCCATTTCCTGCATAGCTAAAGCCATCAAGGTAATACTTTATGGAGCTCCTGGCTCATTGAGAAAGGCTGTGATGAAGTCCAAAATTTGGGTACTGGATGTTGCACAAACATGCACAAACATACTATGTTATATATATATGTATTGTAAATATGTAAATATATGATGTCTATTTTCACCTCTGCACAGAGTAATGTTTACCTTCTCAAGCAGATATACTGGGCAGGATGGTTGGTAACTGGGCAGTGACAGAAGTCTCCTGCACAAATCCTTCAGCTGCATATAGTGAGACTCCTCAAAATGCAGTTCAACTAAGTCCATATACCCAGTTTGCTGGCTAGCCCATGTAACCACTCCAGTATTTGAATGATCCATTGTTCTAGATTGTCTTCAAAAACATACAAAACATCTCCTATCTTAGGTACGTACCAAAGACTGTACTGTGTGACCATTTCTGCATTTACAGGATCAGTTGCTACTGACTTGAAAGTGCCCTATCTATTTACAGTTCTTATTTTGCAATAGCAACAACACAGAGATTCTAAGGACGACCAGACTCTCCACTCAGATTGCTAATCAATAAATGAAACATCAGATAGTGCCTAGGAATTTGTCTATGTGCAGCAAGTCTGCAATTGTTAGGCAAATGTTTTCATGTGAAGATGGGGAGCAATTCAATTAGTCCTGTTGTCTCAAGTCAGTGCATTTGTTTCTCTGTGCAAAAAGTAGCTGTGGAGTTGCTGGACCACCCATGAAACTCATAACTGAATGCAATGTGTGTGTATGCAGGCACAACCCTAACAGCCTGCTACATCATGTTAAACAGTTACTTAAGTTAAACAAGTTAGAAAATGAATTCAACCATTGCAGTTATAAGGTAAATTCCACAGCTTCTGCCACACGGAGCTGAGTAACACAAAGGGAGCCCAAGTGACATCCTTTCCCAGGAAGTTATTTTGTCCTTATCCCTCATCTGAAATAATTTATTTTTTTTCCTATACTCTTTAAAAGCCTGGAAGTGAGTCTGAACAGAACCCTGATGATTCACTCAAACTCCTGGAAGTATTTATCAGATTGTTCTTAATATATTTTCATGTTATTTTGAAAAGATGGTTTACATGTCACATCTAATAAAATTTCATTTTAAGCCCTCAATTCAACACTAGCCTATAGTATTAAATCTCTCCAAGCCTGATGTATTCTAAGATTCTATCATTCTATAAATAGTGAAGGGAAAAAAAAAAAAAAAAAGGAGATGGATAGCCTTGTGAAAATATCTTCGCAAAAACAAATGAACATTCAAAGCCAATATTTTTTAATAGGCTAAATCTAACTCTTTTTTTCTTTTTCTTAAAGAAGAAGTGTAATCAAGTATCAGCGGATTGGCTGTCATAGCCAAAATGGACTGTTATCTTGGTAATTCTACACAATATTCTTTTATATCACCAGAATGGAATAATTGGTTTATTTCTTTTTTAAAGGGTGTGTTGTCATGGTTTGGGCTTGGGTAGAGTTGATTTTCT
Organism: Phasianus colchicus; assembly: GCF_987193195.1. Taxonomy (NCBI): domain Eukaryota; kingdom Metazoa; phylum Chordata; class Aves; order Galliformes; family Phasianidae; genus Phasianus; species Phasianus colchicus. The sequence goes on along the minus strand of NC_143438.1, from coordinate 20,637,659 downwards.
TCAGAGTAGGATGACATGATGCCACATTTTGAATTTAGGTGAAAAATGATGTTGATAACTTGCTGATGCTTTAGTTGTTGCTTAGCAGTGTCACACAGAGTTAAGAACACATCAGCTTCTTATTCTGTCCTGCCAGAGAGGGAGCTGGGGGCTCAGAAGGAGCTGGAAGCAGACAGATGCAGCTGACCTAAACTGGCCAAAGAGGTATTCCATAGCATTCAGAGTCATCCTGAACAATAAAACTTGAAGTAAGGCAGAAGAAAAGAGAGACATGATGATTTTGCTTTTCTTGTGTGCTCAGCTTTTGTTTTGTCTAGTAAACTACCTTTATCTCTCCCTCTGAATTCTCACACTTCTACCTTTCCAGTTCTCTTCCCACTCCCACCTGAGGAGAGCAAGGCAGTGGCTACATAGTGCTGAGTTGCATGCCAGAGTTAAACCATAGCACATGTCCACACATATGCAGTGTGATTTGTTCAAGACAAAAAAAAAAGAAATAAGAGCATTCATCAAAAAGGAAAGCAGAGGGCCACAGAAAGTGGCAATAATGCTGTGAAAAGGTTTGATCTTTGTTTACTTCACGTACTTCATTTTAGCAGCTTTTTCATGAGCAGTTTCCATGTAATGGAGTTACTTCTGCAGAAAATTGGAATAATATTACAGTGAATCTAGTCCAAAGAGGACTTTTTTATCTGCTTTGCAGGGCAGGATCAGATCCATTAATCATAACAATTCTAGTCAGAAGGGGAAAAAAATCCAATGTCATACACATTTCTAACAGAATGAATTGCCTAAGGAAGGTATTTATAAAAACAGTAACCAAAAACTGTAAGCCAGGAGAAATCTTCTGGTGAAATTGGGGTAATGTATCAAAGTGACAGAAATAAGACAGTAGGGTTTCTTTTAATCAGTGAGTTCTGTGTAATTAAATGTTGTGTAACAAAAGAAGTCTTGCTACAAAGAAGGGAAAATATAGATGTGTTTACTTGCTTGCTATCGTGCATCTTTGGTTAGAGTAAAAAAAATAAAATTACGGAGGAGGTAAAAGTATATTTGTTTTTTTTTCCTGAGTAAAGCATAAAGACACAACTCTGTTCAGTGTTTGTTGTTAGAACTAAACAAGGAATTTTCTTGTTACAATACAAAGGAAAGTACGAGAGAGACAATACATCATGTATGTTGCTAAAATATACTATACTCAGATGCAGAACCAGGAATAGTTAGGAATATTCCCATGGGTTTGATAATTTTTTTGCCATTCACATATAAAGTTCTCTGTGAAGTAAACAAAATTCATGAGGTAAATCATAGCCATTCTCTAAACTCAGGAACTTATCAGAAAAAAACCTGTTATTATCTTCAGCATGTTAAAAATACTGAGCTCCAAATTGTTGCCAATAGAAGCTGAATAGTTCATGAAAAGTTGTAACTCAATCATGAATGCTAAAAGACTGTTGGGTAGGAAGACAAGCTCTGCATCTGGTGGGTAAAACAGTTTCCTGAATTTTTTTATACATATCTGCTTGCTTCAAGCATGCTGTCTCAAAGCAAGAAGATATCTGGGATCCTTGAAGTATAGCTTTCTGAACTGATTAAATGCAGTACAGTAAGCTGACGTATATTATGAGTTTGTATGTGGTATTGAAGTGCTTGCATTGCTGCTAAAGGAAACTGTAAGCAGAGATAATATGTTATATTCTATAGAGAATAGCATTTATGATGTCCTCAGATTCTAAACCAACTTGAATTATGTCAGGACCTCAAGTCCATGGAATTCCAAATATATTTTACTTCACATCCTCCTGTTCTTTGGACCCTCTTTAAAATAATTGTGGTCAAAGTTTATAACTCCCTGTTCATGATAAATCCTGAAGACAAGAAGAATCTAGTCTGAAGAAGAACTTCAAGATTTAATTCATTCCAGTTTAGCTTGCTTACTGTGAAAAGAAGTAACTTTCTGCAAAACTGTTTAGTAACCTTCTCCTTTCCTAAGTTTTTCCCTTTGCAGCTACCTGTTTTACCTTGGTTGACATTATTTATGGTGACCAAAGAAAAGGTAAATACTCATCCTACGATTGTTTAGTCTGGAGAAGAGATGGCTCCAGGGAGACCCTATCACCCTCTACAGACAGCTACCTGAAAGGAGGTTGTGGAGAGGTGGAGGTCAGCCTCTTCTTCCAAGTAACAACAATAGGTTGAAATGGAATATCTTTAAGTTGTACCACGTGAGGTTGGATATTAAGAAACAGTTCTTTTCAGAAAGAGTGGTGAGGCACTAAAACAGACTTCTTGGGGAGGTGGTTAAGTCACCATTCCCAGAGGTTTTCAAGAAATGTGTAGATGGGACACTTAGGGACTGTTCAGTGGGATATGATGTGTCAGTGGTTGAACTAGACAGTCTTAGTGATCTTTTCTAATCTTTATGATTCTATGATTTTCATACTGATTCATAAGTGGGAAAGAAGATATTCTAGTGCCAGTCTTGCCAGAGTTTTGGTGTATCTCACCTTTACTTCTCCCTTATTTGCATAGTGAGATGGCACTTGAGAAAATAATGGTAATAACGGCAGATAATACAGAATATAATACAGAATTAGTCTGGGAAACTGGTGACAACATTCTTTATTCTGACAGCTGTTTCAGAATACTGCTGTTTTAGAGAGCCAGTCATGATGGAATGCCTCTGTTCATCCAGTAGACTACCACGGACAGGTGCTCATGTATATTGTTAAAGCATAGGTTTATCAGACTTTGTTGCCTTAAAGCTAACTACCTAGTTCATGTGAACGATTGTCAAGTTTACAGCTTCTGGGATTAAAATGTCTTTTGGAATGTTCCAGAACTGTTGTATTCGTTCTGCATTGCTACTATTTGTTCCTTGAGAGCCTTTTTATGCTGAACAGATCCACCAGCTTAAGTGCATAATGCAAAGACATAGCATATAGCATTAATACTTGCTGTGATTTTTCAAGGCCACAATTCTAGGATACTCTCTTACAAAAAAAAAAAAAAAAAAAAAAAAAAAAAAAAAAAAAAAGTTTCCTTATTAAATATATATATATATATTTAAAATATATTATATATATATATATATATATATAAACATTTTTTTCCAAGTTTAAGAAGAAATTTCTGTTCTAAATATAGACATTTGAAGTAATATCAGTAACTTTCCACACCCTGTTAGGTTATGTTCTGATGAATGGTCAAGAAAAAGTTTTACAGCTTATGTGAGACAATTCTGAGCCCTGGTTTGTAACACATTGCCTTTATTGCCAGATTGTACCATACGGCAAACTTTAGGCCTTGCTTTGAAGATAGAGTAGTTAAATCTATCAAAAACCCTCAGCAAGTTGAGTTTCCAGTTTTGTGTGAATAACACTGGGAGTTTAACATTCTGAAAACTATATTTGATGCCACAGAAAATTCTGCGCTTTATATGTTTTGAGTCATTGCTGTGAATCATCAGGGCTTTTTGTTTTCATCTGTGAACATCCCACAGAAAGTTAATTATAGCACTCAAGGCATGTATGTAGGTTGCTGTGTGACACCTTTGCTTGTCCTCAGTTTATTCTTCGTACTGTTATTCAACAGGTAAATTTTCAGAATTTCATCCAAAATTTGCATCCCATGTGGAATTGTCCTCGACAAAAAGACTTAAACTCAAATTAACTGTGATCAGAATGTACTAGCTTATGAAAGAATTCTCCATCATCTTTAGGCTAAAACACTAATGTGATATTTACAGCTTATAATCCACATCTTCATGAACAGGTGCAAAAGCTTCCTTACCTGAAATTACAGTTTTACAGTATGATGGAGATCATGGGGAAATCATGATGTGTCTCTTTTCTGGCTCTCAGCTTTGGAATCACCTTCTCACCAACAAAAAACCACCTGAAGAATCAAATGCACCATCTGGTCAGAGTAACGTACTAATAGGCTCAAGGGAATTGTTTACCAAAACCTGCTGAGCCAGGTAAAAATCCAAATGTTATGTGAACTGTGTCTAGCTACTAGCAGCAGGTGTAGAAGTGATGCTAGAAATGGGAAAGAGAACAAGTATAATAATAAGAAAGAAAATGATGACATATGAGGCTGATGTTTCAGATAATCTAAAAATTTAGATTTTTCTCAAATTATTTCTGTCAGATCTTAAAGATCTTCTTAAAGATCTTCTTTCTTGTCTTAGTATGTCTGCTAGTGAGAGGTTTTTGCTTTGCTGATTTTAACAATGTCATTTCCATTTTCATAATTAATGTCATGATGGGAAGATTTATGTCTCCAAAAATGTATTTGTACCCTCGCTGCAGGCTACAGCAATGCTTTTAAATCTAAGTAGGAGCATTTTGGAGCTCTCAAAAACACTCAATATCTTCACTGTTTTCTGTTACTTCATTTGGTACTACTGTGTTGGCATTCACTCAGAAAGCAAGCATGAGGAGTTAACTTCAGTTTAGAAAAAAATCTGTTGTCACTAGTGAACTAGATTTTATATTAATTATTTTTTAAAAAAGTGTTAGTTCACTTTCTGAAAGTTCACTTGACTTCCACAGCACATTGTGAGAAAGTTTTTAAAATCTTATTTTCATTAACTGTCATGTTCATAAGAAAAGTGCTTACTGAGTGTATTACAAATATAAATTATGTAAGAGGCTTGTTGAGAGCTTAAGAAAGGTAAGATTTTGCTTATTCACTGAAGAAAACTTATAAAAATCATCAAACACAGAGCTTAAAAAAATGTGCACAAGGTGAAAAGAAATCTGCTTCCTTGTTTTGTACTTCATCAGTGGTTATTTGTTTAACTAAGTCTCTGGTGTTTTAATATATAATCATCTTTTTTTTTTTTTTTTTTTTTTTTCCCCTTTTTCTTTTTTTTTTCTTATTTGTTGCAATGTGGAGGGGTAAAATAGAGAAGAACCAAAAATGTTCAGTGGAGATTCAACCCCCTAATTTTAAAGGGAAAAATATTGCATATCTTAATACAGAACATTAAGTTGTTTTTCACGGGAAAATCATGAGATCAAGTCACTGTGATGTCTCTTGCTCCCATAAACACTCTAATCTAGTTTAATATCACAATGCAATATTTTTCTACCAGTGGAATGACTTGTGACAACACTGTTGAGGTCACTCACGAAGGTTCTTGATGACAATACAGTTAGGACTACACCTGAATGGACTGAAATTAGAATTTGACACTGAAATAATGAGGGAGAGAAAGAGTATTGGCTTCCTTTTTTCTTCTCTCTTGACCAAAAACTAGAATGTGGGATTTTTAACTAATATTCTTTTATATATATATATATATATATATATATATATATATATATATATATATATATATATATATATAATATTCAAAATTAATTGGAGAAAACAGAACAAAACAAAACTGCTGTGTTTTCTGTCAACATTTCAGTGTAAATAATTTGACCATTTCCATGTGGAGCACATTGACCTTCTTCTGCAGTTTGGCCTGATTGTAACTTTTTATTGTTTCCAGTTATCTGTCAGATATTTTATATCCAAGCCATTTTGTTTTGCTCTCCACCTGTGCAACTTCTGATGCAGCTCTCTGCAATATTGTCTGGTGCAGATACATAAAATGGGGGGGGTGCTTTGTGTGCTTCAATCTTGCTGACTATAGAGTAATCTGTCAGAGTTGCCTTTTTTTTTTTTTTTTTTTTTTTTTTTTTACTTGAGAGCCATATGTCTGCCAGGACAAGTTCAGGCTCCTTTTTCCACAGTTTTCATATCAACCATGTTCTCTAATTGGGACCTCAACACATTCCCTTTCCAGTTCACCATTTGTCATTGCAAATCAGAAAAAGAGGGAGGAGATTAATTGCAATGCCTTCTCTAAACTTATGGCTTATCCAGTTCATTGCACCACTAAGTAATTCATGTGGAATATTCCCAGGACAAATACACATGTTTTATGAGTCCCCTTTCTAAGACTCCTTTAATTTTTTTTCATTTGGTCATGCTATTTTTTTTTTGCTGTTGGCAAAAAAACTAAGGGCCTTTTGTTCAGGTCTAAACAAAAGCCCCCCTAAAACAAAATTTTGTGTAAATTCAGCAACATATCCCATGCAGTTTTTCATATTCTTCTGTGCATTACATTCTAGTAATAGATTTAATATAGGTCTTCTGTGAATATTGTAAAGAGAATCATTTTTAATATAAGGCAATATATGACATTCACCAGCTTGCTATTATAACTATTATTATTGAAGTTTATCTTGAATATTGTTTTGTTCTCATACAAACTTTACTGCTCCTTTTTTTTTTTCCATGATAAAGTAATGCAAAATCATTTTCCTTCTGTTATTGCCCTCTCTGATCTGACCTTCAAATGTCAGACTTTCTGCTTTTTGATCAAGCACATAGTATATGTCTTGACTCACTTATGTGAAGCTGTAGGAGAGAAAGGTCCTTTCATGATTCAAGCCTTAAGTGACGTAATCATTTCTTATCCATCATCGACACCAAAAGAGCAGATATTTTAGCAAAACTTATCATCTTTCCCTACTAAAGTAAAATAAAAGTGGCAGAAGCATAGAAAATGCATCTTAAACAGCAAAAGAAATGCTTGTTTTCAGACACTAGTGTCTAAGCAAAACTGTATTTAAAAGCTAAATTAATTTTAAGAATATTTATTCTTTAGGCTATATTATGTTTCATGATGCAAGAGTTTTCAGAGCTGGTTCACTGCATGACTAATATACTTAATATCATTACTCTGTTCAATTATTGCATATTAACATTAAAATAATAATAAAAAATCACCCATTCTTCTTTAGATAATTATTCAGCACCAATTGTCTTTACTTGACTTCACTGGTGGTTTCATTCATCTTTGCTAATAGATAGCTATATGTAACTCGATAAGGAAATCTTCATTTATTCCCAAAGTGGGTCAGTGGAACCTTGTTTCCGCTGCCTTGATTTTGAAAACTGCAAGACATTAAAGATGGATGGCTAACAAAGGAATCTTATGTGTAGTCTATTTATATGAAAAAAAAAATATATATTTTCCAAGAAAATCAAATCTGCATAGGGCTCTAAATCAGAAAGAAATGAGGAAGAACTTGGAAGGCCCTTTTTATTTTCACTGTCTAGATCAGAAATTATATGCTTTACTGAAATCAAATTAGTTACCTAGAAGTAAATAAGGCTGTGAGCAAAGTTGAGGTCTCAGAAAGCTTTGTTATAATTTAAATTAATACTCTTACATCCTTTAAAATTTCTTTACAAATGATATCTATGCTGTGAAATCTTGGGAGTTAGTTCTTTCATCAGAATGGAACATCAAATTCAAGGGTTTTTCCAATAATTATTTCCAAGGGACAAAATGATGCCCAAAGGTTTATGATCAGTATTGAACTTTCTCCTTGCTGGCAGAACATAAAAGCAATGAAATTTTTCCACCTGCTAGAAAGATTGACTACTTCCTTTCTTGATAGAGAAATTGTACGTTTTGTACTCACTTATTTTTCAGACAACTTTCCAATGCAAAATTTCTATTAAAAAATAGTAGCTTGCCATCACCCATGCTTTACACATTATAAGTTCCAAACAAATGAAATTGCTCACTAACAAGAATCCTTATTTTTTTTCTTTTAAATTTCAGACAGACCAAGGGACATATTTTGAAACAGATTGTCTCCAAGTGAGACTACTTGAAGAGACAGAAATAATAGTCCTTGAGCAACATTTCCACACAGGAAGGAGTATAGGCCATTTGGCATTAGACCAGATGATCTTCTTTCCTTCTCAGTGAAACACAGATATTCTAATATGCTTCTGGAAATCCTCTATTAAGAAATGCCTGAAACGCAAAGACTGAGGTGAGTGTCACACAATGCCCATTCATTAGTAGTTGCTGGTTTTAATACAGACAGCTAGTTTGTAGGACTGGATTTCACAAGAAATCAGTACCGACAGTTAATGTAATAAAAAAGTCCATTAGAGTACAATAGTCTCCTACCTGTTTTCTCCAGTATTTCTTGTTACTGTTCTTTTTATTTGTAAACCATTTATAACCAGGTTACAGTATTATTGGTAGTTACTGTAAGTCCCCCTTTTTGATATGTATTCTTAAAAATAAAATTATAAAAAATCAAAGAAAGAAAAGCCAAATGTTAATTAAGAAGCTAACTTATTTTGAAAACTTTGGGTATCATTTGTCACTGTTAGAATCTATATTCTTCATATTGTTTAAAGTATTTCATTTGCATCACTTCAGCTAATTATATGCTTGGATAAATGGTTTTCATTATGAATTATTGTTAAAGTTCTGAGAATGATGATTGATTTCTTTTTCTCTCAAGCAAGTAATCATGCTTCATTCATTGTATCTGAATGTTTATAATCTCTTTTCAAGCACATGTGGGTGCCTGTATCATTACAGAAATGCCATTACTCAGTTTGTGATATATTTATGCTTGAAAATGACATCAATACTCCAGTGGCTTAAGATTTCCCAGTACTAATAAACTTGTAAGCAAGATAACCAAACTTTTGAAATACAGTGGAAAGTATCTTCTACTCTCTTCTACAGAGTTTATGCAATTTACTGTAAAACCAGTAACTTAAAGATACTTTCTTACATCTGATCATTGTTGTAAACAGCTCAGAGCTGAGTCTTTTAACTAGTTTCATGACTATAAAACTAAGAAATTAGTTAAATAAAAGGCAGGCATTCAACATCAATTGATTTAGTTAATCAATTAGTTAATCAGAGACAACTCTGTTTTATTTACGTTACTTCCTAGGAATTATTAATTAATAAGAAAGGGAATCAATATTACGTTATTATTCCTATGTATGGTACCACACATCACTGACCTTTGTACTTAGATAAAGCATGTGGATATAAATGTCTCACTGACAACTCACTGACTTGCACTGTGCTCTACATCAATTGTCACAGCTTTTTGCAGTCAGTGTTAGGAGAAAATATCCTGTGCCACAGCTGTTGATTGTAAGGACAGTCACTTAAAAAAACAAAACAAAACAAAAGACTAGAATGATTCATGCTGTAACAAAGTATTCAGACACTTGCACTCACCTTACACTAGGTACTCAATGCTTTTTTCCTTCATAATTATTATTTAGGCTAATTATTTTCAAGGTACCCAACCCCCTGAGTTGGAAGACAGTGACAGAGTGAGATGAAGCTTCCATAATCCAATTGGAAACTGTAAGTGACTAGCATTCTCCGGTTCTGTGGGTCTGTTACATCATTAGAATATTTATAAGTCTATGGGGCTGGATGAGATCTATCCAAGAATACCACAAGAGCTAGCAAAAATTCTTGCTAAGCTGTTTTCTGTAGTTAACCAGCAGTCCTCTCTGGCTGGGGAGGTATTAGTGGACTGGATGTTAGCAAATGTGACTCCCGTGTACAAGAAGGGCTTGAAAAAGGATTCAAGGAATTACAGCCCTGTCCACCTGACCTTGATACTAGATAAGATTATGGAGTGGATCATTGTCAATTTCATCATATGACTCACGCAGCCTGTAAGGTTTTATGAAAGGCAGATCCTAGCTGACTTAAGTTGGTCTTATTCTATTGTGAGTTTAATAGCTGTAGAGAGGCTGTGAGTATTGTCTACCTGGATTTTAGTAAAGTGTTTGACACTGTTTCCTACAGCCTTCTACAGCTTAAGCTATCCATAGATTAAGAAGGTTTACAATTTGCTGGGTGAAAAACTGGCTGACTGGCAGGCCTCCAAGAGTAGCAGTGAATGGAGTTCAAGCTACATGGCTGCTTATCACATACATAATGCTGAAATGTCCCTATTCTTTTGAGATTATAACTTAAAAATGCTGTTTGTGCTTTTATTTCTGTTTTCTTGGAAACTTCAGCCTTAGAGGCACATGCCAAAGACTGCTTCTGTTATCTAAATGTATTATTTGCCACTTGTTAAGAAATTCCATAGTTTGCTTGTAAGAACAAATACTGACAGAATCTTTACTAAAATTATTCTATCTGACTTGAAAATAGACTCCTAAATTCTTGTGGTAGTATGTGAAATGAAGCTGTTTGATTTCCAGCTCATTCTCAGCTGCCATTATTTTCACAAAACACATGGAATACATAATAGTCCAGCTAAACATCATATTTATTTATTTGTGTAAAGAGTTGAAATTAGATTTTTACAATTCCTTTTTTTCCCACTGTTTCCCTGACTTCAATCTTTTTCTAATAAGCATGATTTCTTGATCATGTGCTCACGAAGTCTACCAATCTCTTACACAAGCATCTTGGTGCCCTTCTTAGCACTTTCTCTGAGTGCTGAATAAGGGAACTTGAGACTCCTTGGTCTGATATAGTGTGGAATCATTTCCACTGGGTAACTAGAAAAAGTTCATAACACCACAGTGGAAATATCATTGATTGTTTACATCCGTTTGCCATTGGAGTTATAAAATGAAGGAAAAGTGTCTTTCATTTGGCTTCTCTTTATTTCAAAAGATAATAGATAGTTTAAGGGTTCAGTGTAAATAGTATGCTTATTATGTAAACGAAATGACTGCTTAGGCTGCACATTGCATAATCTGAGAGGGAACATTTCCTCTGGATATTGCACGTATAGGCCAAGGCAATGTACACTGTGTGGAAGTAATGGAAATAAATTAATGGAATAGTTAGCAAAAGTGGTTATTCTAACAGATATACGTTAGTCAGAAGGAAAGAACCATAAATGAACAGTGCCTCACCACTCAGTGAGGTGCATCAGTGCCTCTTCCACCTCAGTGGAAAATCTCCCTCTGATGTCCAATCTAAATTTTCCTCTCTTTTAGTTTAAAATTGTTCCCTCGTGTCCTATTACTGGGTAGTGGCCATTAAGAGGTTGCGCTTGCACAAGGCTTTCCTCTCAGCTAGTGGGATGGCCCCAGCTGGAACAGGGTGCAGTATGAGGAGCAGCTGAGAGGGGCTGTCAAAGATAGTTTCCATGGAAGATGCATGTTTGTTTCCTTGTGGGCAAGCTGTTTTTGCAGTATCTAGGAACATATTGATGAGTATGACAGATTCCTCAAGATTCCTGAGGAATCTAACAGCTGATTTTAATGCAGTTTCTCAAAACATCCTTTGTTTGTTTATTTTTCCTGTTTATTTCAATCTGTCTGTCTTTATCCTCTCAACTCCTGTTTTATTACTTTGTTCCTCAGAGCTGAGCTGGTAAACTGAAATTTCAGTGTTTATATGATATAAACGTGATAATATAAGAATGTCTGGACATTTTCCAATAATTTACAAAGTAATATGGGTGTCTTCTATAAACTGTAGTTGTGTATTTCAACTTTTATTTCTTGATTTGTATTTCCTTTGTTAAGCACAAATGCTACTATAGATATCTTATAGGTATCAAATGAGGATAAAATTCTTGGAATCCATGGTGATACATCTTGCTTCTCCTGTTTAAACTTGGTTTCTAGATCTGACAAGAAGTTTTCATCAAATAGTTTCTTGTTGGAAAGCTGAAGGATGGTTTTTTTCTTCTTCTTCTTCTTCTTTTTTTTTTTTTTTAATATATATATATATATATAAATCGTTGTATGTTATATTTGGAAAACATTTCTCAAGAGTTTAGTTTTGACTAAAAGTTTGACCAGCATAAAGTAGCCAGGAATTACTTCTGAAGGGAATTATCCAGACTGGAAAACCAAAGTTCCAGTCTCTAGTTTACTGCAGCCATAGTTCTGGATTTCAGAACTCTCAGAACAGGACACAGTACTCTATATGTATCCTCAACAGGGTGGTACAGAGAAAAAGAACATCCCTTGACTTGCTGACCATATTCTTTTTTAATGCACTCTGGAATACCATTGGCATGGATGCCCAAGACTTTGGCTTGTCTGGGCCACATGGAATGAACAGGAATTATCTTGGGCCACATACATCTCTCCAAAAGTAATGCCTCCTCTTTATTTCTGTGGAAACTACAACTGATACAAAGAGCACAATAACACTATTTGATAGAGAAAATTCTCAGCTACAAAACACTGTTTTTCATCATAATCATCACCATTCACTATGCAGTTTCACCAGCAATGGATATGAATCTGCATGCTACACTCATAAAAATATGCACTAATGGAGGTGACCTGCAGTTGCCGCTACTGAAACACACCACCCACTACTTCCCTGTGTCCCCAGTCCACTGTTTGGTCTCCATCAGCATTCAGCAAGTGCCAGTGAATGTTGATAGGTGTTTTTTTTTTTGTTTTTTTGTTTGTTTGTTTGCTTGGTTTGGGTTGGGTTGGGTTTTGTTTTGTTTTGTTTTTTGTTTTTTTTTCGCATGGAGGAATACAGTGATGCTCCTTTTCTTCATAAACACTTCCATGTCAGACACCACTCTGTCAGACTGCCATCTGTCACTCTGCTGTCATTTGTAACATGGCAACAAAATATAATAAAAGGTGGGAAGGTTTAATCTTTATTTCCATTCTACTACAACAGCTTCTGATGTCATGGGCCAATATAATAAAAAGAAGGCATTATTTTCAGAGCACCCTTCATAGAATCATAGAATCACAAGGTTGGAAAGGACCTACAAGATCATCTAGTCCAACTGTCCTCTCATTACCATTTCTACCACAAGCTACTAAACCATATCTCATAGCGCCTCACCCAGACAGATCTTGAACATTGCCAGGGACGGTGACTCCACCATCTCCCTGGGTAGGCCATTCCAATTCCTGACCAGTCTCTGAGAGAACAAGTTTTTCTTCATAAAATATATTATATTATGTTATTTATTATATTATTTCCTTCATAAAATATATAACTAATGCATATAAGTAACAAAACTTATTCTGATCTGTAGTATTTTTATTAAAAAAAAAAAAAGAAAAAAGAGAGAGCAAAAAAAAATAAAAATGCAGTGAGTGGGATATGTGACCTTGTTTTTGTGAAACTGATGCATCAAAATTCAGTTTAATGAGGTTGCAATCTGAGTGAGTTCTCAAAGTGTGCATCAGAGATTTATGATGAAATTTTACTCAACCTGTGTTTCGTCCTTGAAAAATAGTTGTTCACAATTGTGTGTACTGCCAAGAAGTGATTACATGATAAAGGTGATTGTGAAGTGAAGAATGTTTTCCTCTGATAAAATGGGGCTTATAAAAGTAAAGAAATATGGTGAGATTTTTGAGTTCAATATCTGATTGCAACTCTGTGTGCTCCATTTGAAAATTCTCAAGTAATCTATTTATGTCAAGTGAAACAGGAGTTGCAAATATACAAGAAAAGATGAAATCTGTTCTTACATTCATTATACAAATGGAAAGCATAGCTGCTTTTTTTTTTTTTTCCTTTTTTTTTTTTTTGATGTTCACAGGACTGTGTTTAACCAATTAATCAAAATGGATATAGTTATTCACTACAAATTGATCTGGCACTACACTGTGCCTTCCTTGTGCTCTGTTTGCAGCTCAGACAGTGTTAACAATGCGCCAATATTTAGCTGTTGTTGAGCAATGGTTGCATTCCTGGGGCCAGGCTGAGCTGCATGGCTGAGCTGAGACACGACAGCAGTGGGGGACTGATGGGGTGGTAAAGCAGACAAGCCTCATTGCCAGCTCAATGAGTAATGGGCCATAGGTTGAACATGTTTGCCATCGGCCTGCTTGGACACAATTGCTATGGCTTGCTTATGGTCAACCTGTTGTCCTCCAGAGCATTTAGGCCCTTATCCGCAGAGCTTCTTTCCATCAGGACATCCTCTAACTTGTACCCATGCATGCGGTTGTCCCTCACCAGGTGTAGGGAGGAATAACCTCCCTGCCCAATACCTCAGCCTATCCAGGATTAGTTAAACGGCAGCATAGCCTTCTGGTATGTGCCATACCTCCCAGTTTTGTATAATCAGCAAACTTGCTGAGGGTGCATTCTATCCTGTCACGTCACTGATGAAGATGTTGAACAAGACTGGACCTAGTAGCGACCCCTGGGGAACACTACTAGCTCCAGCTAGACCTCCAGCCAGACTCTGTGCCACTGATCACAATCCCCTAAGTTCTTCCAGTCAGACAATTGTCAAGCCACCTCACTGTCCACTCATCTTTCTCACACTTCCTAAGCTTACCTATGAGGATATTATGGGCTACTGTGTCAAAAGCCTTGCTGAAATCAAGGTAGAAAATATCTACTGCTTTCCCGTCAGTGTTCCTATACTCCTCCCAAGTCTCCAGACCACTTTTCTGCATTTCACAGACTTTCTTTTTCTGTTTAAGTTTGTTTTTTTATTTTTTTCTTCCATGAACTCTTTGCTCAACCATAAAAGTCTTGTGCCAATTTTGCCTGACTTCTTAACCTTAGTAATGCACCTATCCTCCTCTTTCTCTTTTTCTCTTTTAATTTTGGTTATCTAAACTTGTGAAATATGGTTCCCTTCTTTTATCTGTTCCATGATGAATTCTAAAGTGAACTCAGTCTGTAGAAACATAAGAAATTAGGGACTGAGTTTCAGTACTTCTATCATCCTCAGAGAGTATAGACAAATGGACCACTTCCTGATTCACCAGTACAAATGTTTTTTTGTAAGTCTGTAACTCATAGAATCCTAGAATGGTTTGGGTTGTAAAGGACCTTTAAGATCATCTAGTTCCAAACCCCCTTCTATAGGCAAGGACACTTCCCATTAGACCAGATTGCTTGAAGCCCCATCCAGCCTGATCTTGATCACCTTCAGGGAGGGGGCATCCACAACTACTCTGGGCAACTTGTTCCAGTGTCTCACCACCCTCAAAGAAAAGAATTTCTTCCTAATATCTTGTCTTAATCTACACTCTTCCAGTTTACAGCCATTTCCCCTCATCCTGTTTCTACATGCCCTGATAAAAAGTCCCTCCCAACTTTTCTGTAGGCTCCCTTCAGTTACTGGAAGTCTGCTATAATGTCTCCCCAGAGCCTTCTCTTCTCAAGAGCCCCATCTCTCTCAGACTGTCACTGTAGGAGAGGTGCACCAGCCCTCTGATAACCTTTGTGGCCCTCCTCTGGGCCCACAGCTCAATGTCCTTTTTGTGTTTGAGATTCCATAATTGGACTCAGTACTCCCAGCAGGGTCTCACGAGGGGAGAGAGGCAGAATTGCCTCCCTTGACCTGTGGGTCACGATTCTCTTGATGCAACCCAGGATATGGTTGACAAAAAAAATCTCCCTATAAATGGACCACATATTCATACAGGTTATGTAATCATTGAACTCTTTCTTTTGTTATTGTTCAGAAAAGGAGTTGCCATGAAATGTTTTCTGCTACAAATTTAAAACAGAAGAACTGGGCAGCAAGAAAGCATAATGTCTTTGACAAATTTTATGATACGACAAAACAAACATATATCTGAAATGAAAAGTAATCTGTTCTGGCATTCGTGGGGGGGGGGGAGGGGGGGGGGAGGGAGGAATGGCTGGCATGTCTTCTGTAGTAAAATTGTAAGATGTGCATTGTAGCAGATCCCAAACACGTGGCTTTCTTTGCAACTCAGAATAATCAGTATAGCAAGGCTACGCTTCTGTGAAATCAAAAAACTAAAAATTCACCACAATATATGTCATATATAAAAATAAGGCTGGTCCCTATTGTCAGTACTAGGGAAAAATAAGAGACAGTTATTGCATAGTGTAAGAATTATCACATTTGAATAATTGCTTTCACATCCAGTTTTCTAATATCAATGGACTGCAATATTTTTAATTAGTCTGTGAATACTTCCTTGTTTAAAGATAACATTACAGTTACTGTTTAAATTTAATTTAGCAGTGTAGGGCTGCTAAGAATGGATGCACTATAATACTTGTCATAACTTTAATTTGTTTATTTGTAGAAATATATTATCTTTCATTTGAAGTAGAACATTGATATGAAAAAGTTAATGTCTTAGAACAGTTTTACCTACTTAAAAGTTACTTTATTTTTAATACTTTATTTTTAGTTCCAATGCCCAATTTTCATAAAGTATTGAGAAAAATATTGAACAGTTGAGTTATTCATTATTTCTATTTTACAACACACCATCTTTGGTGATTCCACCTTCTTAAGCCACTGACTTTCCATTTCCTTAATGAAATAAAGCAGAAGCTTCAGCTTCACTAATGCAAACAATACTTATGGCATTAAACTGTAGGATATTTTGCTTAAATCATGGCTGACATTTAGAGTTCCTAGCAAGTGGTTAGACTTCAAATTAGATAAGATTAGCTAGTATAAGCTGGAAATCCTGTCACATGCTGACCTCCCAGTTCTAAACACTGAACAAATACAAACAAATATTGTGCTCCTGCTCTAAAAATCTAGTAGAAGTAAGGCAGATATAACAGGTATACATATGCCTTGAAAAGTGAGAAAATTCTATGATGAAATAATGACTTAAGGGCATTGTGAATTACTGAATTAGGTTAGACATCTGTCTTGTTATAAACACACTGAAGCCTTTTGGAAGACTGCTCGTCTTGGCCATAACCATCCCCGTAAACAAATTTTTTTTCTTTCCTGACAGACTAATTTAAGCAAATAAAATTTCATGGTCTTTCAAAGAAGCTATAGTACTGTCTTTTTGACCGTAATTTTGTCTGATTTGTCTTTTTTTGGGGAGGATAAAAAAAAAGATACTCATTTTTGAATTATCTGAGAACCACATGATTATAGTAATTCTCTTACCATATTTTACATTCTTTCATTCTAATGTTATCCAACAAATGCAATTAATTATAGTAGCCATGAAATTCATTGTTTTAATAGAAAAGCACAGTATTTTCCCCATGCTTGCTGACTCTTGAAATATTTACAGTATCTATGAATCACTGATTAAGATATGGTGTTAAAATTGTATCTATGTTGTCTAGTAAACCTTCTGTTTTTCAGCAAGGAACATGTAAATATCAAAGTTTATCTAGACAAAGATAATGACATACTGGGAAATTTTTTTATTTGAAGGGGATGCCAGTTTATATTAACAATTTATGACAGTAGATGAATATTTTTTTACAGCCTAAGTTGAAACATGCTTCTTTCAGGGTTGCCATTTATTGTGGTGGCTAAGTAGCTTCTAATCTTTTATTTTATTTATCCCATGTACCATTCTAGAAGAAGGTAACATCATACTGTTCAATTGGCTCTTGGAGAATGGAAGTCATCTGATTATGGGTGTACTGTTTTTTGTTTTGTTTTGTTTTTGTTTGTTTTTCTTTTGAGTTAAAAGAAAATTTCCACAGTTTCATGTAGTTTGAACACTCTTGGACACTCAGCTATGAGCTCTAAGTAAGTCTATATACTTGTGTGAAATAGAATAAATAACCTTCAACTAGTTCTGCATTTCAGAGTTAACTTCTGCAGGTTCACTTAAAAGGCCAGCCAATAGACAAAAGACCACCTAGACATCACTGAAAGACTACCTTGCCTTTCAGGAGAAAAATACATAAATAAAATCAGGGAATCAAATTGCCCAGTCCTTTTATAAGTTACATTTATGAATGAAGGCTTAGATCCTTGCAGGCATATGACTGCACAAGAAGTAGGCAGCAAATAAACATTATGAAAATGCTAAAAATGCTGGCTAGTTCAGAATAGTGGTGCCTATGACAATTCTCGTTCTTCTGTGGTGGTAGTGGTAAGTGCTATCCAGGTAAATGATGTGAGCCTTACCATCAGCCACTGCTGGAGATATCACTTCCACTGGACAGTTCAACCTCTGCATCTGTATCTAGTGCTGAGACTTAGAAGCTGGGTCTTGACCTACTGTTGGTGCTATGGTCTGGTATTCAGGCAATCCAGCTGTGGCTTACCTTAATATATTATTTCAACTGTATTAACATTACTGAAAACCAATAGTTCAGTTGAGAATTAAACAAATATTCCTACCTCAAAGGTGTTCCTATCTGTTAGAAGGATTTTTTGACATTTGGAAATAATATTTATATATTAATATTCCTTGTGGGCCTGGAATAAACTATTTTAAGAATAGATCAAACTGTAAGTGCATTACTACTTATCCCTCACAACCTTAATAATGGTTTGCTTAATCTTCTGAATGATGTAAATCACTGTTCAGTCAAGCTTAGTGCAAAAATGATATATTTTTGACATAATGAATAGTCCAAACAAAGTTTACTTTTGCTGTTAGAACAAGTAAAATAAAGAAATAATAGGTAATATATAAAAGCAGCATCAAATAATTCTGTGACTATATTTCTATAGGAATACAATGCTAATCAATGAAAAATTGAAATTGCAGGTAGTACGGAAATATCTTCAAAAACACTATTCAAGTATGATGTTGTATTTTAATAATGCTTGGTGGTCAAATATTGAGATATTTGCTGAGACAGTGCCTGCATGAAGGTTACTTTCTAAATATTTTTTATTTCAGTGTTCATTATGTGCATTTCACAGTGAAGTCTCATTCGAAGTTCAATATTTATTTTTCAGTGTCATTTTTGATAGCTTTTTCAACAAAATTATCTGATGACGGATGCATTTTGAATCAATGAACATATTTAAAGCAACTTTTTAATGTCTATTTTGGAGTTTCAAGTTATCAGAGTTTTAAAAAACAAACAAATTAAACTTCTTTAGCTGTCAGAAAAACAAACAAACAAACAAACAAAAAAACAACCTTATAAAATTACCTAAAAATTACTGCTTTAAAGAAAG
Organism: Phasianus colchicus; assembly: GCF_987193195.1. Classification (NCBI taxonomy): domain Eukaryota; kingdom Metazoa; phylum Chordata; class Aves; order Galliformes; family Phasianidae; genus Phasianus; species Phasianus colchicus. The sequence continues at coordinate 20,618,994 of NC_143438.1, read as the reverse complement.
CTGTTGAAAAAAAAACAATATTTTTTCATTCATTTTTTCCATAATGTAATCTAACATACTTTTCCCAGTTTGCCACCCACGCTGCACTCCTAAAGACTTTCATTTGCTCTATGAATAACCAAATGACATATTGACTTACATCATAACATAAATGAAGGAGGAAAAAATATTTCTTTAATATAACAATGATGATAAGATTTTAATGGGTTTTGTTCATGTGTCATGACTGTATACAAAGGGGCTAGGATGAATTTAATTGCGTAAATTCAGTTGTTAAATAGAAGCACAATAAAATAATTGCCAACGACAATGCCCAAATCCTTACTCAGCTGGCTGTTTCTGATTGCAGTTAATCTGGAGTTTTGAAGTAAGTTGATGTTCAGCAATCTAATTTCTGTTTTCTGAATTTTTGTTTACTACTTGCTTTCTATTTTAGCTTTAGGAAAGTTCCCCTTTACTTTATCCCCTTCTCTCTTTCATTAAATGTACCAGTATACAGATAAACAATTTGTTGTCATTGTCTACAATAGGCCAGCCACTTAATATAGTGCTGTTTGTCAAGGTGATGCCATGCACGTCTCAGCATCCTGTGGGGGAGGCTTTCTGAAAGAAAACGGTACTTAAACACTTTTTTTTTTTTTCAATCTGACCTCTTTTCCCGTTGTGTTAGCCCAGCTACAAAGATTCAAGTGCATTGATTTGTTTTGTGAGGAATATTGCAACTGTAGTGGTGTCCATTTCAGCTGAGACTGTCCCTGGTAGCTAATGACTTTTCAATGTTTTGATGATTAAGTGCTTCTTACTTACAGTTACAGACTGTTATTTAATAGAGGGCATCTTATCTTCTTAATTGTATGCAATAGATACCATAAACTAGTTGTTTGCCTTTGCAGCTTTGTTCTTCTATTATGCTAGCCTACATATTAATAGGTTTATATATATATATATTATTTGGGCATAAGGGGGTTTAAATTAGGATTTTTAAGATTGATGTTTTCTCCTTTCTTCTCATGATACTTTTCTTTTTTCTTTTTTTTTTTTTTTTCTTTTTTTTTTTTTTTTTTTTTGCTTTGCTCAAAGCATCACAACCAATTGGTCCTTCTTGTCCTCAGTAATTTATTTCTGTCAGTGACCTTGCCTTTATGTATTGATTATGTGCCACTGGGACAGTAAACTGCTGCCTACGCTGAAAGATATGGATGTACAGAGAAATGAATTCATATGAGCTGGACGTAGACAGATTTTGAGAGTGAGAAAAATTATTAGCAGAGAATGAGCTCAGTTTAGTCTTTGGAAGCTCTCTTTACAGCTGGTGGAGGGAAGAAACGCAGGCCCACAGATTTTGAAACCCATGGGTTCCCTGTCCCTTTCTCCATTCTTCCTCTCACATCCAGGAAAGCACCTCAGTTAATTGTATGTTATGAGCTGCCTCACTGACTGTTCAGAGGGCGGTGGAGCCTCTAAGAGCTGGGGCAGGCCTTTCCATTCCTCTCTGCATTCTTTGCTCTCCATAAGCAAGCAAAAGTTGGTCTCATGCAGGCAGCAGGCCTAGAACTGCTCTGTTTAGGTCCTAAAAACTAAACTTCATACTTGGCCATTTTCTTTTAATCAATGTTTCCTACACCTGCACTCACTTTTTAACACCTTCTCCCTCCAAGTCTTTGGTGTCTGAAAGAGTAAGGCTGGGCTTTGTCGTGAGGTGATTGCTGCTGCTCACATCATTATTTCACGTGACACCATGCAGCCCCTTCTTGCCCCAGAAAGTGGGAATCATTCACCCTGGGCAGCAGGGCAACCACTAAATCCAGAATAGGTCTAGACCCCACAGATCCTGCACCATGTCATTTTGTAACAATGGCAAAACCCAAATTTCTTGGACTATGTCCTTCTTCAGAATTTTCTGTTTTTAAGTCAGATTTTCCCTGCAGTCATGTTGGGCTACATGCACTTGATTTCAGCATATCAGGCATCCTTAACGCATCTAGAGCCTGGATCAAAGACTGTCAGAGAAAACAAAGTGGTGTTGTTATCAATGACAGGAAAGGTGTAACCCACAAAGGCCTTAGCAAAGCCTTTGCAAATATTTCATTTATCTGGTTATCTTGTTCAGGTGAGAATGAACAAATAAAAAATGGCCAAAATCGTAAATTCATTATTCGTAAGGATGGACTCATTTAAGAGTACAATTAGTTTGGATAAATTTTGAGTGTCTTCATTTGTATCGTAGGAATTAAACTCTGTACAATTACTTTGGATTGAGCTGGATTTCTGCTTTAACATTATGACCCAGGAGCTTTGATTTAATAGATAAAACAAAGTATCACAAGCCACTTATCACACTGACTGAAGGTAAGTGAGTAGGTATTCTTGACCCAGTTAGACCTAGCATCATGATAATGACATTGAATTGAACCATTAGACTTTGTTCTACAGGGTTTTTTGTTTGCTTGTTTTCATTTTCTCATCAGGTCTAAAAAAAAAACCTTACAAGGTGACCATATGATTACCATTTTCCAACATGTTCAGAAGTATAGTCTGAGATTTAGACTGAAATTTAAATTGTGAGAAGGTTTTACCCCTGTGCAACTTCATCCGGATGCCTAAAAAAAACAGAACTCTGTAATGCTTAAGTATCCCTGCAGTGATCAAGTCTAACAAACAAGGGCTATTGCAAAAAACACAGAAACTAGTCCTTCTCTGTGTGTGTTTTCTTACGTGGTCCTTCAAAGATCTGGCCAAACACACTGCAATAATAAGCACTTTATTGTAGCAATAGTAAAAATAATGGAGGCCTCAAATGGGGCTGCAGTTACTGGTATTCTTAATGAAAGGGAAATCTTGCTGCTAAGGACTGTACTGAGAATAACAGCACTGCTGGCTATGTTGTCAATCATATTAATCTTTTGTTTGAGTAATCATTACTGGAATATATTTCACTTCTTCTGCCCTTTTATCTCTTGGCTTTATTTTTGGAGAAAGAGTAAATGAATGTGATAGTGATAATGAAAGCACTTTTTCCTTGCTAATTTTAAATCACACTGAGAAGGAAACAGAATGGACCAAAAACTGCTAAAGATGCTAACTGTTGCCAATAAGTCCGGTCTAAATGTGTAGATAAGGAAAGCTGTTTTTCTTCTGTCTTTGTGAAAAAGGGGGTTGTGATAGGAGCATCTAATGTATGATATTTAGCATTTGAATAGCAGATGATTGCATTTGGGTAAAAACTTGAGTGAAGCAGTAGAGAAGCCAGGTCAAATAATGAATGGTGTCCCTTTTTAGTTGATTTCTGTGGACATTAATATCCTCTGTAGACCTAGAAGAGGGTGACCTTCACTGCAGTCGCTTGAGTGCCTGGTTGTGCCTCTACAGCTAAAGTTCTACAGAAGATCTGTAAGATAGCTACAAAAACCTGTGCTAGCAGAAGCTCAGCAAGCCTAAATATACTGATTTGGAGTAGGAGATGGTTTCATTTTTTTTTTTCCTCCAAGCTCCCAGAGAAAGAGCTCCCAGTTCTTGTTTGTTAGGCCTGGTACTCCATATAGCATGGGAGCCAAGCAAAGAAAGTGAAATGTATCTACAAGGAGCTACATGCTCCTCTGTGGACTACAGGAACTGGTTTCTATGTTTGTGTCATGGTTTTATGATTTTTGGTTATCGGTATTCCACATCATAACATCATATAGTGCACTGTAAGTTAAAGTGTTAATGCTTAAGTTCCGGGCATCTGTTCAGAAGAGAACTACATCCCCAGGGGGCTTTGCGGTCAGAGAGGAGATATAACCACTGGCAAGGTCACCTGATGCGCTCTTCTTTGTCTTCCTGCTGCTCAATTGGACTGCGCATCTCACCTCAGTGTTATGGTGAGGCCTATGCATCTTTTGGACATTCTCTCTCATTATATTTGATTTATTAGCTTTGATTCTAATTATATTTTATTATAGTGTGTTATCTTGCATTCCGATTTAAATCAGTTTTTTCTCCTCAGAATATTGCCGCTGTTTTTTAATTATTTTGGGGTCTCCTGTTTCCCTTTTCCGGAGACGTGGATTTTATGAAATCTCTCCACCCCACTAGTCATGGAACTGGGCCGAACCAGCCCGTAAACAGTTGACAGTTTGTATTCCATATCCTATGATTATATCCATATTCCTATGATTGTTAATCGAAATTTAAGCATTGGCATATAATTTTCCTCATTGCTTAATTTCTGGCATGCTAATGGACATAATTTTGGTCCAATTAGGACTCTCAGAGTGTCTGGACAGCTTTGTTGGCAGCATTAGTGGAAGACTGTTCTAAGGAAGCAGCAGGAAGAAGACTACTCTGAAGACATGGTGTGTCATTGTGGTTACACAGACGTACCTGTTCCAGGCCAGTGTCTTTTCATTTGCCTGTAGTGACATGGCTCCTGGGCCTTTGCAGCTCTGACTGTAGGGACTGACAGATTCAGACACATGAGGGGGGAAAAAAAAACAACAATTGGAGCACTCCATACACCCCTCTAACATTTGTGGCTTGAGAATGTAATCAGAGAACTCTATCAGCTCACGCAGGGTGACATTTTCCAGTAATTAATATATTTCTAAGCCTGATCATTGGCTGGGAGTTGAAAGCAGTACTTTGATTAATTGTGAGCCACACACAGAATGTTCAGGTTTGGTAAGTTGCAATCATTCCCCACAGTTGATGGAATTTCTCATAGCTGAAATGTAAAAAATAATAATAGTAATAAGTTGATCAATATATAGGGTTGATATATCCCTGACCTACTATCCAATATTTATACTGACAAAAAATGATGAATTGCTTTATCTTAAGGATATGTTTGCTCTTTGGTATTTTGCAAATAGTGCAAACACATTTTTAGAAGTCCAGTGGAGAAAAGCAAAAATCTATTTTTGGATCTCTAATGCTTTGAGCAGATCTGCCAATGCCATCTGTGGTTTTTGCACTGGGATTTCAAACCTCAGCAGTGCTGATAGGGATAGCTTTCTTCTCTGTTGACCATCTGTCACAGGTGCTGGAACCAGAACATATATTATTAATTCTATATATTAAAACTCCAGTTCAACTGGCATGCTGGTTTATTGCTGTGTCACTCTCTGAAAACAACATAGCCAGTTGAGCCAGATTTTTGTTTGTGACATTTAGAAATGAGTTTGTAGATCTCAGTTGTGCTCCTATAAAAGCGAAGGAAAAATGTTCTATTAGGTTCTCATTGATTTACGAAGCAGAAACATTTGCAGAAAGAAGTCTTGAACAGCTTGTTTGTTCAGTTCAGTAGCAGGGACAGCCTGCAAATGATTAGTTCCGCTCATGCCCATATGTGTCATGACAGTAAATACAGATTATTACAAACTGTTTTGTGGAGATAAGGCTAATTGAGTTAAAATAAAAAAATTAATATATACTGGTTTCTTATTGTTTTGTTTTGTTTTTTATTGTATGTGTATAACAAGAGGTATGGTTTGTGTTTGCATTAGTCCTTTTAAAGTTAGCAAATTATGCAAATACATGCAAAGATTTCTCCGGAGCGTTACTAGTTATCGTGAGTCACAGCTCTCCATTTTAACAAGCTGTCTCCTTAAGACGAGACTTAAGAACCAGATTTCTAAAAGCACTATAAACCAGAGAGAGCTTGAGAATGTGACAGATTCATTTCACGGTGCTTTGAGGTTTCAAAATTGTGGATTTATTCCATAATGGGACTAAAATCAAATGTGTGCCAATGCTTATATTAAAATGGACAGCTGAGAAGAACAGTTTTGTCACCCATGTACAGGTCCAATCCCAATTTCTACTTCAGACTGTTGTTCTCCATCTTACAAGAAAGTCCTGAATCAATACAGAAAGGATTTCTTGGAGAAACAGTTCTTTTCATGTTCACTGTCATACAGTAGCTAACAACTTCTTTTGAAGTAGAGACAACTGGTCTAATAGTAACAGTGACTGCAGCTTGTCAGGTTTCAGTCACCACATAACCTGTGCAAACTTAGGTATGTGCTTCTAGGACAGCTTTTAGGAGTACTTGCAGTACACAGGAAATACCTGATTTTTAGTGTTTTGATAGGAGCCTCAGAATGCTGATTGAAATATGTAAACTTTAGAATTTTCCACGTAAAAATTTGAACAGATTCATTAAGTTTAACTACCACTTTGCTGCTACTACAAATGTCTTTATCAGTGGCCGAGATCTTGCTTGGATGTGATATTAACCTTTGCCTTTCATCTATAATTCTTGATTCTTACTATTGCATTTGTTATTACTAGGGTCTTATCTCATTGCATAATCTTGGGGACTGTATGTACAGTGCAGACAAGTGAGCTGTGTGACTTTATCTCTGAAGAAGGCTTTTATAAACACATTACTTTGAATATTGCCTTCAGACATAATTTATAAGCTTTTTTAAATTTTATTTATTTATTTTTATTTTTTTAGTTTGCTTGTTTTAAAAGAGAATGATTGGTGATCTGAGTGTTTATGTCCTTCTCTATCATCATTAAGCAACTAAGTTGGATCATGTTTTTCTGCTTCAGGACTTAGAAATAAATACATTACATATGTTTGAGTTCGCATGTTGATGCGACAATTAGTCCAGAGATCTTTTCATCCTCTTTGTCCATTAAACCTAGCTTGGAAATTTAAAGTCCATTAAAAATATGAGTGAATGTCAATATTAATTATTTTATTGTTGTTCACTTTCGTTTATGTCCTGGTTGAATGAGAGGTTGCAAAGAAAAATAAAGCTAGCTTTTTAATAAAGTTACAAATGTTGACAAATGGATTAAGAATCTGATGTTTTAGTGCCTGGAATGTATTAGCTAGTACATGAAGATTATCAATATGTGCTAGCTCTACAAAAGATTAGCACCACTCTTCCTTTAATAAAGGTGATAACGAAGTCTCCTCTGTTACTTTGGTTAATCAGATCCAAGAAAAAAGAAAAATTCAAACTGTTAATAAATACAAGAAGAGTTATTAGGGTGACTACAGAAATGCGTGTGTATTTTAAAAGAGAAAAGGGAAGCACTTGCCTTGTTCAGTCCAGAAAGAAAATGAAAGAGTGGCGGCATAAACATCTGATTTTGGAAAATATCTCTCAGAATGGGCTAAATACCTAGAGGAAAAAACAGCTATTGATTTCAGGATAATATTCTTGGTGGAAAGCAACGCGTTGTCTAGATTATTTCTTAAAGCTGCATTGGTGTTCATTTATTTCTGGTGGAAGAAATTCATGTCTTATTTTCTTGAAAGGAAGATAAAGTACAGGAAAAGTTTACTAAAGTCTTTCTGGAACATTTGTAAATTCTGCATAAACAAAACAAAAAGACAAGAAGATCAACAAATGCATACCTACTGAACCTTAATAGAAACCATGTACATAAGTGAGAGATTAGTTTCTAATTTTCAAAAGACTTGTCTCCCATATTTTCCACAATTCACTGCCTCAGCTATGTTCAGTGTTTGGCCAAGAGACTTCATGCAAAATATTTCTATTTGAGAATATTAGGACATTTTTGTGAATGGGTGTTTTGCTGTCGGACTCTTGTGTGGAAGAACAGATGAATATTTATTTTATCATCTTAAAAGCATTTGGTAAAGCTTAGCTTGCACTTCTCTTTCCCTCTATTTAGTCTTTGACTGAGTGGTAAGAAAGTCTACAACTGTATAGCAAATCACAAGTGTAAGGTAGAAAAAAAAATCTGATTGCACTAAATATTAGTATTTCTAACCGTGCTCTAACATATGGTGTTTGATGCAGCTACATACCGTTCTTTCATTTGTCATATTTCTACAGTGTTGCTTTTTACTATGAAATGAGTGGACCAATGCCTGATTTCATTATTAATTTCATTACATATATTCATTATATATATTGCAGTATTTTTTCCTCATCTTCAGTGCTTCAGTCTTTTTGTCTCTATTATTTTTAGTGATTATTTTTAGTATGGAAGGTTTAAAAAAAAAAAAAAGATTGCTTGCTAATATTCAGATTTATCTGTTTATCAGCCTGCCAGTGGATATTGAAGGGATTTCTTATTGTTGCATCTATCTAAATCTCTATATTTGTTCATATTGAATTGTATAAGTCAGTTATTGGCTTTATATGTCGTCTGTACACATTTATTTCCTGGCATTTATTTCCTCTCTGTATTGCACTGACTAAACCCTACTTCAAAATGGTTTGGAAATACTACCTTTGTACCTATCCTTTCTATGGAGTATTGAGTTCAGTAATGAGTATCTGAACTGTACAATGCTGTCAGTATAGCATTTGGCACTAGGGTCTGTGTCTCAAGTAAAGAAGCCATGACTGCTTGCCTAATTTCTCATGCCTCTTTGAGGAAGTTTGTTTCTTTCAGGTTTGTGGTAGTTCAGCAGAACTTACAAAAAAACCTTGATGCTTGTTGATATTTTACAGATAAACTCAATCGAATCTGTGATTTTACCTGAGAATGAAATTTATCCTCTTAAGGAAAAAAACTTGTTTATACTTTGATTGAAGATTCTTTATCTTGACTAATGTAATTGCTGTGGGAAGAAAATGTGACACAACTTGGTTGTTGGATTCCTTGTCTCTTTAGAAACCAGAAAGGTATTGATTTTGCCATGCATAACTATAATGTATCCAACTCCCTAGTGAAAGAAAAACAAGGATAAAGTGTCCTTGCAAAATAAAATTTGGGAAGAGCAAAGGAAGGAGAGGAGATCCCTGCAAAAGAAGATAAAGAAAATACTGAAATGAGTTTCAGTCACAAGGATCTGGTTAAACAATCTTATCTTGCAAGCGTATGGCAGGAGATGCTAGCTTAGCACCAGTCTGTAAATCTTGTTTGCTGGACAGAACAAAGAGTGTTAGACTTCACAGGATACAAAAATGGTTCTAGTTGGACAAAAGTACAAAACTTGAACCCCTTTTACAAAACTGTAAAAAAATAATAATATGAAACTAATGGCGATACCTTTAGGGGAATAGGATGGCTGACAGGTGAATCAAGAAGAATGTGAACCCTGAACACTTCCCCAATGGGGAAAGAGGGAAGGACTCACTAGCATCAGGGAAAAGGGATAAAATAGGGCTGCATCTCCCAGTACTTTAAGAGACTCTGCAAAGCTATGCCCCTATGGACTCTCCCTTTGTTTGAATAAAGAAAGCTGAAGGCTCTCCTTCTTTTGGGGAGATAAAGATGACAGAACAAGCCTATTGCAGAAGAATTTTTCCTAACATTAGGAATGAAGATATTCCAAAAAGTATAGACATTCAATTTTTATTGAATTCTTTTTGAGCAAAGGCAGATTGTTCAGAAGGTGAGCTTATGCACTACTTCTCTCACACACTGTGCTCTGTCAATATTCTTGGTAACGCTATTACGATTCAGACTATGAGCAACATGATCATGGCTTTATGATTTTTGGTTATCGGTATACCACATCATAACATCATGTAGTGCACTGGGATTTAAAGCGTTAATGCTCCAGTTCTGGGCACCTGTCCGGAAGAGCAGAAGAACTACATATCCCAAGGGACTTTGCAGTCAGAGAGGGGATATAACCACTGGCAAGGTCACCTGATGTGCTCTTCTTTGTCAGGCTTTCCTCCCTCCGTCATCCTGCAGTCCTCCCAGACCGCACATCTCGCCTCAGTGCTATAGTGAGGCCTTTTGGACACTCTTTTTCATTATATTAGATTTATTAGCTTCAATTCTAATTATATTGTATATCTTGCATTCCAGTACTATATTTAGTAAATTAGTTTGTTTCTCCTCAGGTCGTTGCCACTGTTTCTAAATATTTTAATTAGTTTCCCTTTTTCTATAGGCACAGATTCATGAAATCCCTTTGTCCAGCTAGTCACGAAACCAGGCTGAACCAGCCCGTAAACCGCTGACAAACTCCCATAGCAGAGAGCTTATTCCAGCTTTTGCAAAATTTGTGTAAACTTGTAATGCAGAAGCTACTATAATCCCTCAGCCAAACACATACACACCACCATTTATTTCCATCTCTGCTATAGTCTTTACCGAGTGTTTCAGCTTGTTTTATCACTGCATCCATTTTTCTGTCATCTGTTCAATTAATGATTTACAGACTTCTCTGTACACAGAATATTGCTATTCATTTTCCTGCAAATACAACTTCACTGGTAAACATGGGGTCTTGACTAATGTAATCCTCTAGGAAGTTCTTAGAATATTACTCCCAAAATAAATTAGGATAAGTTTAAAACCCCTGGGGGCTATGCAGAAAATCCACAATTTTTGAAAAATGCATAACAGATGATAAACTGTTAATGTGTCTTTTCACAACCCTAGTGATAGTCTAGTTATAGTAAATAAACGAGAAGTAGCTGTCTATCACAGTGTAGTGGCTTTTTATCTTTTTTTTTTTTTTTTTTTTTTTTCCAACTGAAGTTAACTGAGGTTAAGTGAATACACTTTGCTTAAAGTTCTGTCCTTTAGGTTAATCAGTTATTGAAACTGCAGGAAAGGCAACAAAAACTCAGATCTCTTGGCTTTTTGAAGTATTGAAAATTATTTTTTTATCCCTCATGAATCTTTAGAGCATGATAACGAAAATTCCTTTATCTGAGAGCTTCAGTGATTTTAAATCACTACGTGCATTTCTGAGAATTTATTTCTGGTCTTCATGTCTGTCTTGTTCTTCTAGCTAATAATTGTGTTCTTCAACATTGTCTTAGGTTTTAACAATACGGTATCAAAGAGATAATCCTAAACTATAAAATAAAACTCTCCTGTATTATATTTGGCACTATTAATTGCATTGAATATGACTTCATCATATACTTCCAGTGTGCAGCAATAAAATTAAAAAAAATGCAGGTTATTGGAGCTTATACTTTCGGACCAAGAAACATTTGGAGGTTATACTGCCATATGCTTCATAATAAGTGTGGGGAAAAAATGCATGAGTGAAGTACTCATGTTTACCATACTGGAGAAATAATTAATTCAACTGAGCATCATTATTACTGAGTAATCCCAGCTGTCTTCAAATGAGGTGTCCCAGTGCAACATCTCATAATGCTTTTCAGCTTGTGTTCAATCTGTGTGGTTAACTTTCCAGTGATGCTACTACTATGCATGTAAACCAAATAATTGATCTGAAAGTTAAAACATTAGATAATAATAAAGCATCTCTTCCTGCCACATGACATCTGTGCTCAGTGATCTCAGCTGGGATCCAATGGCTGGATCATTTAAATGGATTAAAAGTAAATTCTACCTTCTCTGAGTGAATTGAAAATTTTCCAAGATGTGAATTTCCAAGGTTTATCAGCCTACTTGCAGTGTTTCAGTTACCCTTGCTGACAAGTTCTGTTGTAAAAGTAAATAAAGTCATACTCATTTCTGACTCCTATCCATGTTCCTATTAAGTTGCGACAAATTGCACACAACTTGGTGTTGGCAAAGTGTTGTTGGCAGTGTGCTTGATAAACCATATTGGCTATGAGATCTAATGAACTAAATCAATAAAGTAAAAGATGTACCTCTTAACTCATCTCAGACTGTAGAAGCCAACTTTGTCATGTATACAACTTTTCATTCCAATAAAAATATCTAGCTATGTCGAGGTTGAGACTTCAGTGTGATGCTAGAAGGCCAATCTTTCATCAGTCTTAATAATAGAGGGTGGTTTAATATAAGTAATCATTGCCCATTGTTGGAAACCGCTCAACTCAAACAACTCTTGAGAAGCAATCTGAAAGGATAGTATATGTGAAGTAGAATATTCAAATACAAGACTCAAATGGTATGAGAATTGGCTTTCTTCCTATTGTTTGCATTACTTTTATAAGATAAGGACCTTCCCATTTAATTTGAGGAACTACTCTAGAAATGTATAATGCTCTAAGAAGTGCTACCTGGTTTCTTCGTTGGTTTATTAGGACCTAAAGAAACTGATTTCCATGATACCCAACCTTTACAAAAAGTAGATTACCATTCAGAAATACATTAATACATATTATTTATTAAACACGAGTAATCTGAGATTTCTGAATGATTCTTTCAGTGCTCACTATAGTAGAAACTATGCAGAGCTATTCAATTGGAAAGATGCTGAAGGAAGCCAGCCACAAAAATAATTGTTAAATGCTGAGTAGTAATGGGAAGAGATGGAACAATCTGTAGTACAGAGTCTGGCAGTGTCATATGCCCTGGCGGTGAGGTGGGTAGTGTCTAAAGGGCACAGAGAAGGTATGTGTGTGCTAATGCTGTACCATATGAAGTTGGCAAAGTATGGATATGAGATGTAAAGGAACATCCCTTTTGTTAACAGAAATTGATGTATACCTAACCAAAACTACTAGAAAGTAATAATAGATGCTCATTAGGAAAAGAAAAATCAAACTTCAACTCATGGAGCAAGGGGAGAAATTAAGTCTATGTAACTCTACTCTAGATAATATACTTTCATTTCATATAACACTTTATTAACTTTCAATCTCAGGTCAATACTTTGCTGAAGGGAAATTGTACACTCCTGGTAATTACTGTCCTATAAACCTAAATGCTAAAGTTAATGGGGAAGTGTTTAAGAAGTCAGAGTCTAAGGCACTTTAAATTGCAGTTTCTTAAGTAAATTAATACTGATAACTCCAAATGCCAAAGTTCACTGAATTTGCACACTTCAAATGAATTAATAGAAAGGGGCAGGAATTTGTGTGCACGTGGATAAATGCAATTAAAACTGAAGGCTATTATCTAGATCTAAACTCACGTGCAATTTGTAGCCTTTTGTATAATCCATTGCTTTCTATGAGTGATCATTCATTAATGATCAAGAAGGAAAACAAATTAATCAGTATATTCATGTAATTATATAAAGACAAGCATGCATATGTTATTTTGATTTACACAAAATTAATGCATCTTTTGAGATGCCTTAATAAGAAGAAACATTACATTTAAGGGATTATTTAATTGAACTGCTTCATCAGTATGTTATTAAGAGCATTATGCTTTATTTCAAAAATAAATAGTATTTATTCTCACTAAGAAAATTTCACGTGCTATGCAAAATGAAATCACTGAGCATGGTATATTTAAGTGTTAAATACTCTCAACATAGAAGACCATCATTATACTAAAAAGAGTATATCATTTCTTATTCCTGTTTTGCATTTCATATTTTTTAATTACAGATTTATGGGTTTTTTTCAATGAAAGTTTTTTATTGCTTTTCATATGATGTTTGTTTGTACACTGGGCATAGATGTCTTCCATCTGAGGGTAGTTTTCTATTTAACTTTTTGAAAAGCTAGACCAGAGGAATATGATTTCCAATCAAACTAGAACACCCTTGAGAATATGGTGCAAAGGAAGTTACACTTTGTTCTTTCACACTTCACTTTTTAAAATGTATTGAGAGAAATCAGTCCTGGGAATATTGGCTGATGCTCGGTTGAACATGAGTTAGTAGTGTACCCTGTACCCACGTGTCCAAGAAGACCAATGGCATCCTTGTGTCTGTCAGAAACAGTTTTGCCAGCAGGAGCAGAGATGTGATCATCCCTCTGTACTCAGTCCGGGTGAGGCCTGACCTCGATACTGTGTTTGGTTTTGGATCCCTCACAAGAAAGACACTGAGGCCCTGGAGAATGTCCAGAGAAAGGCAACAAATCTGGTAGGGGTTTGGATCACAAGCCTTATGAAGAGCAGCTGGGGGAACTAGGATTGTTCAGTCTCAAGAAGAGGAGGCTCAGGGGTGACCTTATTGCTCTCTACAACTACCTGAAGGGAGGTTGTGATGAGGTGGGAGTCAGAATCCTCTTTTATGTAATTAGCAATACGACTAGAGGAAATGGCTTCAAGTTGTACCAGGGGAGATTCAGCTTAGATGTTAGAAAATTCTTCAAGAGAGTGGTCAGGAGCTGGAACGGGTTGCTCAGGGAGGTGGTAGAGTCAACATCTCTGAAGATGTTCAAGAAATGTTTAGATTTTGTTCTGAGGGATATGTTTTAGTGGGAAATATTGGTGATAGGTAGACAGTTGGACTAGAAGATCTTGAAGGTCTTTTCCAACCTTGGTGATTCTATGATCTGCTACAATTACACATTAGTTGTGATTACAAAATATATTATTGATCATAATACACAGTGCTTTGAGGCATTAATCAAGACAGATAGTGTCATTCACTTCAGTGGGCCACATAGGAAAGAGATGGGATCTTCTGCTCTCCTTTAAGTTGTACGTGATCTAACTTTTTACTATGGGGAGCCAAGAAGATGAAATCAGCTTTTTCTTCAGTTCGGTGAGAAACAGAAAATGAATTGAAGCCCTAGATCTGCACTGCTTCTTCCCCATATACCTTTATTGCAGATGCCAAGTAATTAATTATCCCACATGTTCTACATCAACTTAACACAGACTTTTGTCAAAGTGCCACAAACAATCAGAACATAAGCAATATGCAGAAATAGTCCTGGAGATGAGATCAGATTTATTTATTTACATAATTGTCTTCTTGATGGTGCCACCTAGCAAAGCCATACAGAAACAAGAATTTGAGTAAGAAATAGAAGGTAGAAGACTTTTTGTCAATTGGGAAAGTGAAACCTGATTATCTGTCTAAAAAATAAACACGAGGCTAATACTACTGTAGCAGTCTAAATTATTTCAGTGTTATATCTGTCACGGGAAGGAAGGAAGGAAATGTAGTGAAAAAGAAATACAAACCCACTCAGTTGGCCAAGATTTACATGATGCACACAAGAGAAAGGCCTCAATTACAGGTTTCCCTGTGTTTCAGTTATTACTTTAGCTCTGATAAATCTTTTCTCCTGACCTCCATTTATTTTCTTTCTACAATTAAAAAAAAAAAAAAAAAAAAAACTTTGCTTTTCTAACTATGAACAGAAACTTTGAGAATACACAACTGGAGATTAAAATTGTGAATGTTGAAAAGGGAACAGAATGTGTCAGAGTTTTTTGGAAGTATAAAGACAGTGTATGAAAGATAAAAGTTTCCAGAGTATGCTTCAGTGTATGTTACTTTGATGTTTTCTTACTTTACTTCTAATATGTAAATGTTAGTCATGTGGGATTACTCAGTGTTATTAAATAAGGGAATTCCACTGAAGTATTTTAGTTCAAAGTACTTCAATTCATTTTTATAACTTTGGAATGTTAGCTTTCGGTTGTAGTATTTAATGGATTTTTTTTACTTTCTTAGCAAACTTAACAATAACTGTAATATTTACAAATAGCTTCAGCCACTGCCAGATTTTTTTCTAACTTTTAAATCAATATTAGTAGTAGATTTGCATTTCCTTTTCTGCTACAGTGATCTACACCTATTTTCTTTGTGCTTGATCTTTAGTTCAGTAGAAGAGATTGTCCTTCAAATAGCATCTTCAAAGTCAACAAAATGCCATTGTCATGGGGACAAGATTTAACAAGCTTTCTCTTTGAGCATGGAATTCAAATGAACTGAAGACCTTTTTGAACATAGTAAGAGAAAATGCAAAAACACACCAGCTGAATGGCTTACAAAATGTTATATATAATTCACTCAGAATTGTATGTATACTTTCATATTGCCTTGTGTAAATGGAGAAAGACAGTAGCTGCATTTTTTTTAAAAATAATAAAGTGTTCTTAGGAAATATTATTTTAGCTTAAAAACAAAGATTTTTCCTATATACCGTAGTACTACACACAAAAAAAATGTATTGAAATATGAGTATCAGAATTAGCATCTCAAGCACTCAAAATTGCCAAGGAAATCTTGTGGGAAAAGTTACTGTGTGATGCCTCAAACATAGATATATAGATATAGATATAGATATAGTTGATATAGATATAGATATTTATTTAAGAATATGAATAAGCAGTATAAAGCTGAATTAAGTTTCCTCAGGCAAATGTATTCTAAGTCTTGTACTTGCCTTCTCAGTCTCGTTATTCATCTGCTTATTTAGTTATATAATTTCCAAAGCATTGTTTCTCCAGTGGCATAAAAATACTGCCAAACTATGCCAGCTAGCAAAATTTCCTGTTCCCTCAGTCAAAACCATTTTAGCATTGAAGGTAATCAGTTGCTCAGAAGTTTTCTTGATTGAGATCATAGAATCGCTGAAGTTAGAGATCTTCTAGTCCAACTGTTCCACCTACCACCAATATTTCTCAATAAACCACACCCCTTAGAACCACACCTAAAAGTTTCTTGTATAGTTCCAGGAATTGTGACTCCCCCCCTTTCTTCCCCCCTCCCCCCCCCCCCCCCCCCCCCCCCATCAGTCCATTCCCACTAACTGACCGTTCTTACAGAGAATAAATTTTTCCTAATATCCAACCTGAATCTCCCCTGGCACAAATTGAGGCCATTCTCTTTCATCCTATCGCTAGTTACAAGGGAGAAGAGGCCAACTGTCAACTCACCACAATCTCCTTTCTGGCTGCTGTAGAGAGTGATAAGGTCTCCCCCGATCCTTCTCTTTCTCCAGAAGGAGGCTCATCAGAGCCACTTCTTGTCCATTTCTATGTATTTTTCTTAAAAAAAAAAAAAAAAAAAATTCTAGAATTCTCGCAGGTTTTTTTTTTGTTGTGAAATTTTTTTTTTGGCTTTTTCAGTTTTCATTGCCCCTTGCCAGTATATTTCTGATGAACTACCTTTCAGTCATGGTAACACTTATCAGTCAGTTCAAAAGTTACTGAAGGACACCTCAAGTATCAGAGACTCTAAACCTCTAAAGAGTTTGACTACCAGTAGGCAAAGTAAAGAGTCGGGACATGCTTGCTGTCTGTGCTGGCACAGCACAGTTATTTTGTAGCATTACACTGAAAGCATTATTTTTTTTGCAGTGATTTTTCTTTACAGATGTATTCTAAAAGTGATATTCTGTGACTGAAGTATGAAAAGTGTTGTTTTTATTATAAAATATATAATTATTTTGCCATCCACAGTAGTGAATCAGTGACTTAGTATCTAAGCAGGATCACAAAGGAAGTGATAACACAGTTGCAGTCACACTTCTCCATTAGGTTCCACAGAGACTTGATGACTGAGGAAGTGTGTTGACTTACTGGGCTTAGCCTCTGGATGAACGTATGTTCTGCAGTGGACAAACCTTCTGCCCTTTATGCTTTGACTTCTTGTATCCTTGATGGTTCTTTCTTTCCCACTTCTTCCCCATTTCTGGTTCCTTTATCACTCAGTCATCCATATAAGCTCTCAATCTCTCTCTCATTTGTTTTGTTTTGTTTTGGTTTTCATATTTCTCTATCTTTCTCTTTACTGGTTGATTTTCATTGAGATTGCCTCCCACATTTCTTGATTATGGGTCAATTGAATGCATCTGACAAAACTTCATGGTAAATTCTATTTTCAAAGTCGTCATATTGTTCCGGGAGAAAATATTCTCATTTCCTGGCATGGAGTGAGCCACATCATGTTCAGCTGCAAATAGGAGTTATGGAGAGGTAGATCATGGTCTGTGCAGGTGTTTTATCACCTAACACCTGTGACAATCCACTGAGAAGATCATATTGCATATTCTAAAAGTTTATATTCAGTAAATACTGTCAGGATAGGCAAGAAATTTATCTTTGTCTGAAAAGGATTTGGTACCATTTGCATAGCTCAGTTTACTACTCCAATATCCTCACACCCACCTCTCACTATGTATACACGTGCAATTTTTTTTTTTTTTTTCCTCCAGAAACAGCTAAGAGCTCCTTCTGATACATGCACCCTGACTACAGAACTTAGCCAGCTGGCCACTGTGGACAGGTAAAACAATAACAACTGCAGATATAGCATCACATGGAAACTCTGAGTTATTTTTCCACTATGTATAACAGCAGAACAGCAGAGGAATATTATAAAAATATGCAAAGAAAATGTTTAGCAATCTTTAGTTTTGCTAAAAATATTAAGCTGCGTATGAATGAAAGAGTTTTTCTTATCTCTGATTTTTGTTGTTATAATTATTGGCATCATAGTTACTGTAAATTTCCTGTTACATCTGGTGTTCTCGTAGTTCTTTGTTTTTGAGATGCTGCAAAATGGCTTGACAGATCAAAGTTATCTGTTAGAATAGCAGGTGTATTTAAGGATGATGTTATTTTGTAGCATAAAGAATGGGGAGGAGAACATTAGAAATACTCAACTTGTGATTTCTATTCCCTCAAGTCAGCTATTTGACTGCCATTCCAGAAGTGCAGATAGTGTCTTTAAACTGGTTCTCATTTGCAGCTGTTTTAAACATTTTGCATTGCCCACTGAGTAAGGACTGTGTTTTTCCATTCCTCAGTTTGTTTCATACAGTCAAATCCCACTCTGAAAGTGGAACATTGTAGGAAGAAAAGACTATTGTATGTGACAGAGTTCTGTGAGTTTGTCTGTATGCTTTCCTCCTGATAAATGGTTGTGATAAAAAGATCAAACAATACTGTATCAATTTCATACCCAGTGACAGGATATGGATTTTATTTATTTATTTATTTATTTATTTATTTATTTATTTATTTATGTCAGGAAAATTGCATTTCTCACAGTCCTTAGCTGCCTTATGAACCGTATGAACATAGACTTGAAACTGAAGTCTGAGTACCCAATTCTATTTTGTGAAAGAGTTCTCCCAGTAATGGAAGAATCAAACTGCTTTTTCAGATTTTGAACTAAAAATAAGAATAATCTACCTATATTTTTCAGAAGGAGTTTGGAATTCAAATTTGAGATTGTCAAAAACCACACTTAGACATTAAAATACACTAGAATTAGTATTTCTGTACATACAATGGATACATATTCTTAAATATATATATAATTTCAGAAGTACTCTGTTTACGAATTCTGTCAATATGGTGTAATCCATGACAGAATTGGAACATAAATAAACATAATACTCAAACCTAGATTGTATTTATTTCACTTTCTTTTTTTTTTTTTTTTCTCTTGCAATCTTGAGAGCAATTAAAGAATTGTCTCTTCTTTTACAGTTTATTTATGTTTTGACTGAAAGACAAGTAACCACATTTTTCTCTCTTTATCATCTTTTAAGACATTTTTTTAAAGATCCTTGTACAGCATTGTTTTATGAATTTTAATAGCTAATAAAAACTCAATAATGAAAATAGTGCAACTGTAGGTGAGCCTTTTCTGTTATATTATTCCAGTGTATTTGAATGCACTGGAAAAATACTTAACAACAGGAAGAACTGAGGAAGATCATTCAAATGACGATGAGATGAACACTGTATAAGTCTAAATGAACATTCAGCTCTGCTATATTACAATACATACAATACATACATTACAATACAGTCAATGGACTGACACCTGAATTAAAAGTGTCATTTAACCCCATGAAGCCTTGGAAAAATGTGTGTTCTGTAAGAACCAATTCATATTATGTGCCTGTGAGTAGAAGAACATGGAGGAGGAGTGAGTACAACAGTAGATTTGAATTTTATGTCTAGTTAACATCTCTAAAATTACAGTGAGTGTATGTAAGTGGTAATAGAATTACTATATGAAGAACTGTTTGTAGGCTGAGTGTTTATGCAGTAAGGACAGGACTGAATTAAATTCTGTTCTGTAAGCATTTCTTGTCTAACCTGGGAATGTCTGACTCCAATAGACACTTCTAAGATTTAAAAAATAGCTTAGGAGAAAAATATAATGTGATGAAATTAAATTCTTGGTTGCTTCCAAAATCCATGATGCTCTAAGCCCAGGTGAAGGATGATCACAGCGTCTTCTTTATGAGGAAATTGCTGTTTGTGTACTAAGTATTCCTAAAATAAACATGAGAACAAATGATCTGCTTATGATCTCCGTGTAGAATTCTGTTGTTAAAGAACTAATGTGCTGCTGATTTTTTTTAGGAAGCACTCATGCTGGATAAGGTTCCACATTTTAAAAGCTATGATAAAAGTTTTTTGCAGCTTGATCTACAGTTTTGTTTTATAGTACCTCAGAAAATAAGTGAAGATCACGTTTTCCATCTCCTGAGCACAACAAAATGACTCAAAGTGGCCATAGTATTTCCATCCTCAGTTTCTTGTCAGCACACTGGAATGATAATATATTTAGGAATAAAAAATGAAGGAAAGTCAGAAGTTCTATGTGAATGTTGTAGAGAAAAAGATGTGCCAGAGCTGTGTGGGGAGGAAAGAGAGGAAACAGTTTTTAGCTATCAGTGAAAGATATTTAAACAAGTAAGTTTGCACAGGGAAAGCATTTTGGAAGAACTAGATGAAGAACATTAGAGAAACAGCTCAGTGATAACATGAGTTGAAAAATATTAAGATTTGCAAAGCAAAATAAATGCTAAATTCAGAAAGAAGGTTTCAATAAAACTTTTCCGAGCCTTAGTTTTGTGCTCTTTTTGGATGAAAAACAGATAAGAGATGGGTGGTTGTGTTGGCATTTGAATTCTTTTCTTTTTGGGAAAATGGGACCTGAATTATCTGCTTATCCTCCTCTCCTCTTCCTGTTTTATCTACATTGGATTGAAAAGAGAATTCATCTGAAAAGATCTGGACAAAATATGAATGACACAGGGCCTTTCATAGTTCTTATTTTGCTCCTGTGTAATTACATAGTATAGTTTCTGTACTTGGCCATCACATATAACAGTCTAAGGTTTAAAACATGTTCAGTCATGCAGGGTTAGAAGAGTTGTGAAGATTATTGGTATGCTGTTCTCAAGAAAAATTCTAAAAAGATGATCTCAAAGAGAACAAAGCCTGAATACTTTGAAACAGCAAAGTGGAAAACTAAAAAAATATTATATAATATATAATATATAATTATATAATACATTTTATTTTATTTGGACTCATCAATTAATTTTTGCATCCTGTGGGAATAAGCTTTTAGAGATGAATTCTGACAAAACTGTAAAATCATTTGTATTTTCTCTTAAGTACTCTAGAAAAGTAGTTAAAAGTTCAAGAGGAAAATCCAAACTTCACACAGTTTTCATTAGAATCTTTCATTTTGGTGAACAAACCTGAAGCTTGAGGTCTAATGTAAAGGTTAGCTTTCTAAAGAAGTATCTGTTGCTTTGAAGATATCAACATAAATAAGCAATAGTTATAAAAGTAAATGTCAGCTAGTCTTTTTCTCTTTAAAGATTTTAAACTAGAATGTGTCTCAAGTTTCTTGTTGTTGTTGTTGTTTGTTTTTGTTTTGTTTTTCTCATAGTGCTAAACATGGAAGCCTTCAGTTTCCAAGTGCAGCTTGGTATGCCCTTCCATAATGCAGAGGGCTGTTTGGCCCCTTTTAGTCTTAAAGGTTCTTGGCAAAACTTCTTTATGTTGCTGACTGTACTGTGCACTATGTGGACCCATGTCACTTTGAGAAATGTTTGCTATCTTTGCTGATTCCAGATATAAAACAGATGCCAGGAGTTCCTAAAGCCATTTAACTTAAAGGTCTTTCAAACAACTGTGTCAAGGCTGACAGAAACAGGAACTGTCATGCCTAGGAAGTTAACACTGTTAACAGGCTTCTGCAGTGAGTGTAAAGTCAATATAATAACAAGCTTCTAACAAAAATATCATTCAGTTTTATCCCATTTCTGTATACAAGACTGCAAGCACACTCTTGTTATATAGCCTGAAAACTCTTCTTATTTTCATATCTTTAATCAATATACTTATAACTCTGAATGTACTTCCTAAAAATTCTGAACTGATTTAAGTGGTTAACATGAAATGGTAATGTGCTATAAATATATAAATTCCATCATGGAATTATTTAAAATAAAATCATCCTTTCCTCCCTTTTCTGCTGTTCACTATGAGAAATGCCACATTCAGTTCCAGAAGAGTGGAGTCTGCTCCACTGCTTTACAGATGAAACACTTAGTGTATTCTGAGGAGTTTCTCAGTAGTTACTTGTCATAAACATGACAGCTTTACTTAAAAATTTCAGTGGATGTTAATACAGGACCCATAAGAGGTCACGAATGCTCAAATACTCATGATGTTATGATGCGGGATATGATAACGAGAGTCCTAAAACTATGACACAATTCTAAACAAATCTAATGTTAGGGCCTCACATAGCCAAATGAGTTTCTCTTGATTATTTATATATGAATTCAGAGACCAAATGTTCTACGGAGTCATCTCCTGACTTCTTGCATGTATTGTTCTGTCTCCAGACATGACCTGGCTGAATTTTTGTTTTGAGCACCTCTAATCTTAGGTAAAACTATTTGCCACAAATTTGTGGATGTAAGCACCACCTGGCTGTGCCAGGTACACTTGGTAAGCTGGACAATTCCTATATAATTCAATCATTAGTTACATGCAAAAAAAGATGCATGCTTTTGAAAGACCTGGGGATATTGTATAAATGCTAAGTAAGTTATGTCCAAGGCAGTCTTCTGTGACACTGACTTAATTACATGTTTAATTTTCAGCACAATGCCCTGGTTATCTTTTTATGTGATACACTGATGCTGTGCTGAAATACAAAAATGCAAGTAAATTTTAGCCTGAATGCAGTTCTGTGCTGAAAAGTCCTTGTCAAAAAGAAAACTTGGATTCTTTCAGTAAATTAACTCATAGATGTTTATTACAATAATAATTAGAGGATAGCAAAGACATCCTGCAGACAAGCTGATGGTTCTTCTACTTTTGACATCACAGTGCCTTACAGGGGAGCAGCAGATGCTATGCAGCTATTCTGTACCATGCTTTGTCTGCTGTTCAAAAATATTTATCAATAACTCACTGCATGGGTAACTGGAATGTTTCTAATGTAGATCAGTTGATAGATGTTCTCATTAACAAAAAGCTTCAGGGCATATCATTATTATCATCTTATTCTTTCCAGAATTACTAAGTGGATTGGTTTGTTGTGTGGATGTACATGTTTGCAAGAGAGGAGGATTCTGCTCAGCAATTCTTTTTATCAGTTTGTGCTCCTGATGATTTGCCTCTCCTTTCTTCTCCTCTTTTAGACTGTGATTGTGCAGCAGAATTCTAATTAAATTGTATTTAGGACAGTAGATCTAGACAGAAATTGTTTGATGGAAAACTGTATTAAAAGATGGTGACCTTGAATACAATGGTGATAGATTTGCTTTGTCTCCTGGTGTTATTCAGATCAGAATACAAAGCTGCAAGGCTAGATCTGGTTTCTTAAAGATGCTGAAGATAGCTAGTTGAATGCTGATGTAAGAATTCTTCATGAATGTTTGCTCAAATTTCAAGCAGCTGGCTTTGTTGCTGTGGGTTTTATCTGGCTTTTTTTTTTTTCTTTCTTTCTTTTTCTTTTTCTTTTCTTTTTTTTTTTCTTTTTTTTTTTTTTTTTTTGACACATACAGAGGGTTTTGCTTTACTTACCCTGTATAATCTCTGTATGTGAGCATTTGTAAGTATGACTACATTTTTAAAGAATGCATGTACAGCCAAGCCATGCATACAAAAGAGATAAATAATTTCTTGTTAATTATTTTTCTAAATAAAAATTAAATCAGTCAAGCTAGAAAACTAAAGAATTTGCCCATAATGCACCCCCAGTAATGACTACTGCATTACTCTTAACATATATATTAAGGGCGTTAGTAACTCTGGATTCCTCACTAAGAGTCACTGAGATACCCATATGCCACTCAGATAATCTTTCTACACTGGAGGCACCTGCCAGGTGCCTGCATTTATGACATGGAGAAGAGGCTACCACGTCTGATAAATCCAAAGGGTTACCATGCATTCTTGCTGCTTGAAGTTGGGTCACGTGAGGCTGCAGCGAGATTACAAAATATTAAAAGAGACTTTATGTCTCTTTGGAGAATGTTGAAAGGATCAGGAGTATGGGTAGTGTTTAGTGTTCTCCTTGATTGTCCTGGCTGCAGACTGGGACCCAGGTAGAAGGATAAGAACATACCAGTTGAATAATCAATTATACAGGTAGTATTCCACTTGGGACTTTGGATTCTTATTTCTTAGACTCGCCTTTGAGAGATCATACATGTTGATGCGGGATGGGACATGGCTGGCCAGATGGGGCAAGAATGTTTTAGGCAGCAAGCTGTCCAGACTGATAAGGAAAGCTTTAAACTAGATTTGATGGGGGAAGGGGATGTTCTTCTCACTGATAGAGAAAAGACTGGGAACACTGTCACATTCAGAAGTAGTATGGATAAACCTCAGAACTGACCCAAAGGAATCTAGAAGAGTTTCTCTAAGAATGTAATACAGCCAATATCCCAGCTGAAGTGCCTCTACAAAAATGTATGCAGCGTGGAAATATGCAGAAGCTGGAATATATGATGTGATTAGAAAACCACAACCTAATTGGTATCATGAAAGCACGGTAAGACAAATCACTTAACTGGAATACTATGATTAAGGGCTGCAAGCTTTTTAGAAGAGATAGGCAGGGCAGGAGTGAAGGGGGAGTTGCCCTCTATGTTAAGAAGTGGATATATTTGAAGACCAGCCTCTGAGAAACAGCCATGAACAGTTAGAGAGCTTGTGGGTTAAAATCAGGGACCAGACCATTAAAGAACATCTAGTGGTCCGGGTCTACTACAGACCCCCTGAATAAGGGAATCCCATTGATGAGGATTCTGAAGCCCTCTTGCTTCAGCTGGAAGAGGTTCTGTGCTCACAGGCTCTCATTTTGACAGGGGATTTCAACCACTTATCTGTCTGCTGGAAAAGCACCATGATCACAGAATCACAGAATTACAGAATCATAGGGGTTGGAAGGGACATCCAGAGATCATCGAGTCCTACCCCTCTGCCAAAGCAGGTTCCCTACACCAGGTCGCACAAGTAGGTGTCCAGGCAGGTCTTGAATATCTCCAGAGAAGGAGACCCCACAACCTCCCTGGGCAGCCTGTTCCAGTGCTCCGTCACCCTCACCGTAAAGAACTTCTTGCGCACATTTGCACACTGCTGGCTCATGGCCAACCTGTCATCCACCTAGGTCCCTCTCTGCAGAGCTCCTCTCCAGCAGGTCATCCCCCAACCTGTACCGGTGCATGCAATTATTCCTCCCTAGATGCAAGACTCTACACTTGCTTTTGTTAAACCTCATCTGGTTTCTTACTGCCCAGCTCTCCAGCATCTCTAGGTCTCGCTGAATGGCAGCACAGTCTTCAGGTGTGTCAGCCAATCCTCCCAACTTTGTATCATCAGCAAACTTGCTGAGGGTGGCCACTATCCCCTCATCAAGATCATTGGTGAAGCTGTTGAACAAGACCAGACCCAGCACTGACCCCTGAGGAACACAGCTAGTTACAGGTCTCCAACTGGACTCTGCACCGCCAGTGACGACCCTCTGTGCTCTGCCTGTCAGCCAGTTCTCAACCCACCTCACTGTCCACTCATCTATCCCACACTTTCTCAGCTTTGTTATAAGGATGTCGTGGGAGACAGTATCAAATGCCTTGCTGAAATCAAGGTAGACAATATCCACTGCTCTTCCCCCATCCACCCAGCCAGTGACAACATCATAGAAGGCTACCAGGTTGGTCAAGCATGACCTCCCCCTGATGAACCCATGCTGACGCCTCCTGATAACCTCCTTTTCTTCCAGTTGTCCGGAGATGGCATCCAGCACAAGCTGTTTCATCACCTTTCCAGGGACCGAGGTGAGGCTGACTGGCCTGCAATTACCTGGATATTCCTTCTTGCCCTTTTTGAAGACTGGAGTGACATTTGCTATCCTCCAGTCTTCAGGCACCTCCCCCATTCTCCAAGACTCTCAAAGATGATAGAGAGCGGTTCAGCAATCACCTCTGCCAGCTCCCTCAGCACCCGTGAATGCATCCCAATGAGTCCCATGGATTTATGAACATTGGTGTTGCCTAGGTGCTCTCAGACTGCCTCTTCCCTGACTAAAGGGAAGTCTTCCATTCCTCAGACCCTCTCACTAACCTCCAGGGTCTGGGATTCCTGAGGGAGAGCTTTTTCACTGAAGACAGAAGCAAAGAAGGCATTCAGGAGCTCTGCCTTCTCAGCATCCCTCGTTACCAGAACACTCCCTCACTTAGTAGGGGACCTACATTCTCCCTAGTCTTCCTTTTACTGTTAACATACTTAAAAAACCTTTTTTATTATCCTTTATCACCTTTGCCAGATTCAATTCCAGGTGGGCTTTAGCCTTCCTCATCGCATCCTTGCAGGCCCTGACACATTTCTATATTCTTCCCAAGTGGTCAGGTCTTTTTTTCCACATTTCATGGACCTTCTTCTTCCCTTTGAGTTTGTACATGAGGACCTTGCTCATCCACACAGATCTCCTGCCACCCTTTCCTGATTTCTTGCTCACAGGGACACACTGATCCTGAGCTTGGAAGAAGAGCTGTATAATTCTGACCAGCTCTTACAGGCCCCCTTACCTTCTAACACCCCCTAGCCCATGGGATAGCTCCAAGTAGGTCAAGATCAAAGTTGGCTCTCCTAATGTCCAGGGTAGCAATCCTACTTTTTGCTTTGCTTCTTCCACTCAAGATCTTGAACTCCACCATCTCATGGTCACTACAACCCAAGCTGCCCCCAACCTTTTACTTCCTTGACAAACCCTTCCTTATTATTGAGAATAAGGTCCAGCAATACCCCTCCCCTTGTCAGTTCTTATGATGGACTGATGATAGACTGCAAGCAATACAGGAGACTCCTAGAGTCATAGAATCATAGCATCATAGAATTCCTCAGGTTGGAAAAGACCTTGAAGATCATCAAGTCCAACCACAACCTAACCATTC
Source organism: Phasianus colchicus (assembly GCF_987193195.1). NCBI lineage: Eukaryota > Metazoa > Chordata > Aves > Galliformes > Phasianidae > Phasianus > Phasianus colchicus. The sequence continues at coordinate 20,592,289 of NC_143438.1, read as the reverse complement.
TACCCTAACTCTAACAACCCTCTACTAAATCACATCCCTGAGCACGACATCTAAATGGTTTTTAAACACATTCAGGGATGGTGACTCAGCCACCTCCGTGGGGAGCCTATTCCAGTACTTAACAACCCTTTCTGTAAAGAAGTTTTTTTACCAACCTAAACCTCCCTGGTGCAACTTGAGGCCATTTCCCCTCATCCTGTCACCAGTGTCCTTTCTGTATCAAGGTGCCCAAAACTGAACACAGTACTCAAGGTGGGGCCTCACCAGTGCCAAGTACTAGGGTCAGGGTTACTTCCCTAGTCCTGCTCACCACACCATTCCTGATTCAAGCCAGGATGCCACTGGCCTTCTTGGCCACCTGCACACACTGCAGTCTGAGTCTGCTGAGGACAACTTTTTGGTCCAGGCATTGGATAGCCTGACAAGAGGTAAAGTGTAACTGGGCCTGGTGCTTAACAATGCAGATCAGCTCATTAAAGATGTTAAGACTGGAGGCAGTCTGGGCTGTAGCGACCATGCCCCGGTTAACTTCCTAGTCTCAAGAAATATGGCCCTGGCAAAGAGCTAAGTGAGGACCCTGAACTTCAGAAGAGCATTCTTGAGGGAATTATTGGATGAGATTTCCTGGGAAGTTGTCCTTAGGGACAAAAGAATGAAACAGAGCTGGCAGCTCTTAAAGGATGTCTTTTTGAGAACGTAAAAGCTCTCCATCTGCCAACATAAGAAATCAGAGGAGACAGAAAAACAGTATGGATGAGCAAGAATCTGCTGGTTAAGCCTGACTGGAAACAGGGAAATGTCACTCCTGTTTTTAAGAGAGAAAGGAAGATCTGGGAAACTACTGGCTGGTAGGTCTCACATATATTTCTGGGAAGATCATGTAACAGATCCTTGTGGAAGCTGTGTTAAGGCATAGGAATTGATCCAATATAGCCAACACCTCTCCTACAAAGAAAGATTGAGGGAGCTGGGGCTGCTTAACCTGGAGAAGATAAGGCTTTGAGTAGACCTCACTGAAGCCTTCTAATATTTAAAAGGAGCTTATAAACAGGAGGGAGACTGACTTTATACATGGTCTAATAGTGATTAGACAAGGGGGAATGGCTTAAAATTTTTACTTGAAGGGTGATGAAGCACTGAAACAGGTTGTCCAGAGGAGTTTTGGATGTCCCATCCCTGGAAGTGATCAAGTCAAGGTTGGATGGTGCCCTGTGCAGCCTGGTCTAGTTTTTGTCTATGGCCAGGAGGTTAAAAGTAGATAATTTTTAAGGTCTTTTCCAATCCAAGCTTTCTATGATTGTATGATGTATTATTCTACAACCAACAGAGGCAGAACAACTCCACCTTGACTGCAGAGAAAACTTGCAATGAAGTGGATTCCAAATGACCGATTTATGAAGAATTCTTGGCCTCAAAGTTCTTGCCAGATTTGTTCTTGTATAAGTATTTGTAGCTCAAAAGAACAGTAACTAGAGATGATCTGGATCTTAGTACAAAAGAATTGTGGCTCCTTTATTGTTTAGTGATGTACGGATTTTGGCAGAATTTTGTAGACAACTGAGAAGGAAAAGAGTAAAACATCACCTTCTGAAATACTCCTAAAAAGTCTATAATTATTGGAAAGAAAACTTTAAGAGGATTAGAATGACTCAGTTTCCTGCTAAATTCAGTAGTCTTTCCTCTTGCATACCAACTTTAATTATTTCTTGGACTTCAAGGGGAGTTCAAATAAAGCATAAAGGTTTGTGGATAGTTTTCTTTCTTTCTTTCTTTCTTTCTTTCTTTCTTTCTTTCTTTCTTTCTTTTGAAACACACAATCTGCTGGAGTTTTTCTGCATTTAGAAGCTGATCAGTGGTAATCAGTGGTTCATCTAGATTAATGAAAGGTATATGAAGCTTCTGAACAAAAAAAGAAATGTGTTTAAAAACATTTAAACTTTCTAACTAATTTAAATATGTAATTATAATGTTTAGTGACTTCTGATGGCTCTTTCTTCTCTTTCTTTTCTTTGATTATTTTCAGACCTTATTAAAACATTCCAGTTACTCAAAGTTATATTACTTAAGCTTAGCAGTAGGACCTAATTCTGTGTTTTGGCAAACTTCCAATTTCATATCCTTGATGCAAAAAATCTCTGCTTATATTAATGTTCTGTGGCACTGTTTTAAATTTCTTCTGTCTACAGTAGGTCAATATCCTTTATACACATAATTTCCTTTCGAGTAGTGATATAAAAAAATGATTGCAGAAAGTAATATATTTTTTTAATTAAATAGAGTGGAAAAAAGCAGGTTTAGCACTTTTTAAATGATTATTATTTTATTATTAGTTCAAGCCTCCTAAAACAGGAAATTCTGTGTTTGTTTTTTTTTTCTTACAACACTGTAAATGCCCAGGAAATATGATATACATGAAATAACTCCAACAGTATTTTGAAAACAATAGCATTAGGAATTAACCTTACATTGCTTTACTGTACTTCTTATCCTGAGATAACCATTCAGCCTGTGGAAGGTACCAGTAACTTGGATAAATATCTCCAAATATTTGGACTAAAGAATTTAAATACTGTCTGCTGTTTTAAAATTGCTGATAATGATAAAGTGGATAGAAAACTAGCTGTGGAAAATGAGACAAAACTTATTCTATAGAGTTTACATTTTCTTTTGCATTTAAAACCTTAATTCTGGGAATCACATGAATCACTTCACATTTTAAAACATAAGGATGTTTTAGTGGCTTGAGGGAAAAAAATGGAATTGTTAGCTTTACAAGCTAAAATTCCAAAAGGTTTAAAATCATAAGTCATTATATTGTTTAAATATAAAATGTTTGAAATAATTTCATAAGTTTTGATTCCATGGTAATGCAGTAAGTATTTTTAGCCCTGCAGAGCAAATATTAACAAGAAAAGTTTTATTATGGTGAAGTTTTCATGCTTTCAGCTACATCTTCTCCTGTAGAATTGCTATGCAGATGACTTATTTATGGAAATTTCTTTATATGGCAATTTCTTCATATGGCAATTTCTGAAAACAGCCACAGTATATTGGCTGTATTTTTAAAGATATGGGTTTACCATTTTGTATTGTATGAAATGTTAGGGCATACTGGCTTATTTACATTTCTGTCTTGCTTAATGTAGAGGGCTGATCTCAAGACAAGCTTGAGGTGTTAGAAGGGCTATCCCTGTTTTCTAATAGGTAACTGAAATGGATAGAAATTTGGAAACTGTGAAGAAGATTCATAGACTATTCCTGAAAGAAAATAAAAGAAAATTTGTTTTCAAGTCTTTTATTTATTTATTTATTTTAATTATTATTCTTGTGTTTTTTATTTGCCCCACTCACTCAGCAGAGATGCATTTCTTCTGAAAATCTGAAATATATATTTCTTCAGTGTTCTAGTAAGAGAAAGATATAAGATACTTCTAATTTTTGTCATACTTTAAGAAAGAGGGAGGAAAGTTCATCCTTATGGTCTGTGTAGAATATCGTCTCCAGTTTTTTAGTCATATAGAGTAAATTTTCTTAATGTTTATCAGCTATACAAGCATTTCTAAAGCTGTTCTACAACTTAAGATCAGATCACAAATTTAGCAGCACGAAGCATACATATTAAGTGTTTTGAGTTTCAGTTATGAAATATCTTTTCAAGGTATCTGAATAAGATTAAATATTTCTCTCAAAAAAAAAAAATCTCCTCTTTTTTTTTTCCTTACTGTGATTTGCTGATATGAGTCATTGCCAATAGAAAGCAATGAATTCATAAAAATGGCTTCTTGTTACTGATTAGGGTTCCACTTTATCCCACTTTTGTTAGAGAAAATTATGATAATATCAATACTTGCATTTTTATAGTGTGAATTTTTAACCTAGATACGCCAGCATTATATGATCAATAAGTTTCAATCTAAACCTCTCAGATTCTAACAGTAGTGCACAGAAAAAGAAAAAGATTTCATAAGTGAAATCAGCCCCAGTATTTTGGCAATTTATAGTTCTCCAGTTCATCAGAATTGAGAATTAGTATTTCAGATCTCTAACTACATTTGCACAAGCTGGTGTCATAAGAAATCATAATTCTATTCAAATCACTGCAAAGTGGAGGTTTGGATGCATTATAACTAACAGAGTTTTGGATACCAGACTGATTTCTATATTTCCATTCAATCGCTTTTAACAAGGGCTGCTCTGAAAGTAATGCCTTCTGGTTCATTATGCTGGCTCACAGCATCAGATGCAAATGCTGGTGGTATAGCTGTAGAGGTTGAACCTTCCCAACTAATATTTCATTACATTTTGCTGCTGTGTGACAGATGGCAGGAGAGAGGCAGAATGGCACCTGACATGGAGGTGTGTATGAAGCATTGAACTCCTCCATGTGGAAAAAATTGCACACGTTGGCATTCATTGACACAGAGAACTTGAGAAATAAATTCAGAAGTGAACTTTAAAAACTTTTACAGCATATTCTATGCTGTGGATACTTTTACTGTAGTTGTTAGTGAGGTACTGTACAGGCTGTGTAATAGTTTGAATCAGAATGAATTGCAGCAGTGCAAGCACTCTGATAGGAAAACATAATCAATGACAAATCCTGTGGAAACAAATATGTCTTAAATTGTGTTTCTGTAATGCAGTGCTCTTTCCTAGTCTGAAAAGAGTGCTGTTCTGTGCTGCTTCCTCACAGAAATATAAGACTAAACCTTGTCCTGGAATTGACACTTGAAGTTTCCTTGCCGTCTTGATTTTTGAATTATGTATTTATTTACTTACAATGCTGCCACTTGGGCTGATTTTATGAAATATTTTGAGCCTTGTGCATTCATAATAAATAAGATGACTACTTGCTTATTATCCTCCCCAGTCTAAGAATGAACAAATCTGTATTACTGTTACTCCTACATATCATTTAGTCTCAAAGAACAGGTGAGAACTTCATTTTTTTCTATTGAAACCATCTTCTGGTGGGCCCACAGAGATTTCTCTAGATCTGGCAAAGTGCTCAGGTTTGGCAGATCCTTTTTTAAATCAGTCTTTTTTTCAGTCTTCATGTAAAATTACCCAAAAGCTAAACTTTAACAAATCTTGAAAGAAGCTTGTAAATCAGTATTTCTCATGACATCTACTTTGCAAAGTTATCTTGTTCTGTTTTATATGGCCTACTAGTAGAGGAAAACAGCCTCAGGCCTTATGCCAGGATTAATCTAAGATACAAAAGGAAATGTTGATTAAGTATTCTTGAGGAATGAAGTAGAGGTAAAAGGAAATAACAGAAGTGTCTACACTCCCATGTGTTACATTGCTGCCCAGTATCAGGGCTGATTTTCCCTATTTCTAGTGAAGATCAAATTAAGGTATGCCATTGCTTTCTGGGATAAAAAAATGGTGCACAGCTTGACTCTCTGCAATAGTCTTCCATAGCTGAGAACAGAAAGTTCTTGAAATTACTCACAACATTCAAATTTAGTACTACATCTAGACCTACTTGTACAATTTCACAAACAGACTTGATGTTAGAATAGAAAACTGGAAAGCTATAAAATTGAAAGTTAATCATATTTTCCAACTTTTATTCCATTTTTATTACTGATTTATAAACACATTTTCATTAATCCTCTAATCTTGTCTCATGGCAAAATTATTTTTAAGTAATCTCATTTTTTGGCAATATATTTTGTCCGTCTTTATTAGGCAACTGTTTGAATGTTTACTGTGCAATGTTGTGTGCTTCCTGAATGCCTGTAGGGCAACTCACTCTTGTGCTACTGAAGGCTTGTCATGCATAAGCATGATTTGCTTCCTGAATATGAGGTATTTTTTTGTTACTAGTAAAAGTTTTGTTGGCTAACAGAAGAATTAAATGAAAAGGGGCCAAAGTTTTGACTTTCCAGAAGCTGCTAGCATGCCATCATCCACATAAAATACATTTTAAATTGTTTGAGGTCCTTGACCTGGAAGAAAAACTGTGAAAAGGATCATGACTTTGGAGCCTAGTGATCACAGTAGTCATGAGAAAGTGTTCAAATCTTGCTCAATTGACTACTAGGTATATTAGCCATGAGTTGTTTAATGTATAATTATTGAAACATATTGGAGGTAGGTCTCCAACTCATCTCCCTGGTGAATATCCTATCAGAAGACTATATAGTCAAAAATCACTCCTTTCTCTCTGACCCTCTCAGTCCATTGAATCATTAGTTGTTCTCTGCGAAATTAAGTAGCTTCAAGTCTCTTTCTCCCATCATGAGATATGGTCTGAAGTCAGCTTTGTTTTAATGCATCTTGAGCTTCCTTTTTTTTTTTTTTGGCAGGCCAAGGGTTCGTGGTGTGGAGAATCATTAACACATGACAGCCCAAGTTCTGGTGTCTAGCACACTTCACAGCCAATTTGGGCTGGATTGCAGTGGGGATGTTGACTCCTCAGAGCTGAAGTGTGGATTAAGTTAGGCTGTGAGTATCCCCAGAATTGGGCAGTAGTGAAGTTCAAGATATGAATCTAAAATTAGTGCTTTCAAAGTTCCTGGGCACCTGAGTAAAGGATACTAGGCTGATCTTAGAGACTGAGGGGTTATTTTAATGGACTTAATCTATGGTGTTCAAAGGAGAAAAAAAATCTGCTATGAGAACATGTGAAATTTGCTACTAACATCAGTTGCAGCTGGATCTTGTTCCACTTTAATCCTTGTGAAACCAATAACAAAATTTCACTCAGTTATATACTATTTGGCAGATACTGAAGTAGAACATCATTGCAGAGATGCTATGTAATCACTCTGTGTTAGGGCTCAGCATTTCCCCATGGCTGGTGTATGTATTACTAAAGAATCATAATCAGCTTTTCTAGATGACAGTTAAAGATCTGTGACATTACTGTTTTAACTTTTATTACTGTTATTATTACCATTGCTACTAATATTTTTCTTGGCTCTTAATAATAAATGCCTGGCATAATCCAGAAAGAAAATGACAGTTATTTGAATTGTTTAAAAGCCTGATTTTCATGGCTTAGGAGACCTGTGAAAAAATGAATTTGTGCACATAGTTAGCTTCTATCTGAACTCAGGGCAAGACTTTCTTTTGACAACTGGTGTCAGTGCTAGTTTGCACAGAATATTTTGGCCTTCATAAGCCAAAATTTTGTTTTCCTTTTGTGCCAGACTCATATGATTGCAACAGTGAGCAGCTTTCACAGAGAGAAACTGAGAATAGAGTCACACTTGGCTTCAGAGAAGAAATCTGGCAACTAGCTTTGCTTGGCTCCTGAGAATATTCCTGACGGCATGTGAGAGTCAGCTCCAATCTGGGGTGGCACCAGCAGTGCACCAGGATACAACCACTATAAAGAAGTGAACAAAGGTGCACTCTACATTTTTTAACATACTTTGCCTAACTGAACTTCTTTTTCTCCTGTAAGCACTCACAGAACAATAATTACTTTGATGTATAGGTTATAAGGAGTTCAAAAAGAATTTGCCTAACTTTACCTTTGTGATGAAAGTGAATTAAAAAAACTGTTTACAGTGCATGTGAAAATGAACAAAACCCAGGAAACTGCTAGATTTAGGTTGACTGGGTTTGGGGCTTTTATGAGAACCAACTCAGTCTGATAGGTAGTCCTAATAGGCAGCCAATCTTAGGATGTTTCTGTGCTTTCTGCTTTGCTCTGTTTTCATGGGAATTTTACTTTTTAAGAGGAATTTTCACTCATGCCTCAGTCTCTTGTAGTTGGAGCATGAAATAAAGCAGATTGCAAGTTTAATAGTTCTCTTTGTAAATAGATTTATTTATAGGTTGAAAATCAACAAAATGTAATAATGTGGACAAAACAGTATATAATCTTGCAGTAAGAATGGTCCAATTCCTTTCCCTGTTGTCACAAAACAACTACCTTTAAGTCTACACTTATATTCTGTCTGAATAAAAGACTTTCATCCAAACATCCTTGGTTGCTGAAATCCGGGACTGGATTCAGACTGATTACAGACTTGGGCTCCTCTATCTTAAATCACCTAACTGCCCTTTTAACTTGGAGTTTTCTCATCTGCGATGCATAGAAAATCACAGTTTATAGCTAGATGAGAGAAACTAAATTCATGGCATATACAGAGGCATTTAAATCTAGACTAAAGCATAAGGTATTGTCCATCTCTAATTCTGTACTGCTTAAATTGGTGTTTGTCACCTGCACCTAAATTTAATTTTCTAGCACAAAGGACCAAGTAATGAGAAATACTCCTACAGTTTTCTGGGAATTTCTATTTCTCCTTTTTATAGTTTTTTTTTTTGTGACTCCCTTGTAGTGTTCTGTGTCTGTATTCGTTTTCCTGTAGTTTATTTCTTTTCTCATCTTCTCAAAAAAAGAAACAAAAAAAAAATAAGAGTAAAAGAAGTCATTTCTTTTGATAGGTCTTGGATGATTTGCATCCAGTTTTTAGGGATAAAATTTGATGCTTTGGTTTGGGGAAGGCAAGTGGAATTGGCTTTGGATACAGGATAGCTTTGTATTAATCACCACAGCTTTTTGACAGGCTGTAATGCTTGAAGGTGGATTCATTCAGCAGTTTTGGATAGTTGTCCTGTAAGCCTTATAGTGATGATTGAAGTCTATCATATTACATGGTGAAAGCACTGTCAGGTGGCGCATGAACCTTAGAGCTCTTCCATGTTCTGGGCTTAGAGCTGGATAGACTCAAAATTCTGTTTATGGGCCACAGGTCACAGAACTTCTATAGAGAAAAATCTCAATGATAGTAATAATACAACTAAAATTGTATCATACTAAAAGCCACTCTTTCTCTTTGTATCTGTTTCCTTGAAGTTTTGATCACCCTTCCATTCCTTCATAGGGAACACACATAGCTGGAGATGTTAATAACGTGAGTTTCCAGCAAACGTAGTCCTTCACTGGGAGGAATATGATAGTGGTAGTGGTGATTTCTCCCACCCCTGATATCCACTTAAGGTCATATTTACACTAACTAACATGTTTTTATACCTTTCTCTTTCTTAATTGCTCTACAGCTCCATGTTACATCCAGGTTTACTGTATATGATCTATGGTTTTAATGTATTCTATATACTGTTTCTTTGTTCTCTTTGCTACCTGTTAAGAAAGTTTTGACTGGTTCCAGCTCTACATTATTTTAACTGGCCTCCGGAGAGTTGTTTCTAGCCACAGGATCTGCAGTGCCGAAGTATCCTTTCCCATGTTAGTTTCCAAAATTTCAGTGTTTTGCTTTTTTCCAAATCACGGCTGTATAGGAATAAAATTCAACAGTGTGTTCATCCCATTAGATATAAGATACATGGGGGGACAGCTAAGTTGTTTGCATTTCCTATTTTTGAGGAAATTTATTTGCTCTCTTCTATGCTTATGTGGCTTTAGTTTCAAAATTAAAGATTAATTTGTCTAGCATATTAACATTTTATTTGTGTAATCTTTCCAAACATCAAATGAAAATGTGTTATGGTAATGTCAGAAGACAAATCAAAATATAACAGGTTTCACAGGCAGTTTCTTCTAACAATTCAGAGAATTTCTAATCAGGTTAATTTATTTGTAAACACTTGATAATAAACTGTGCTCCTAATCTTTTTTTTTTTTTTTTTTTAAGTCTTTGAAAATCATCAGTTCTATTGTAAACCCAAGAAACTCACCAATAGCATCAGCTGTTCATATCAGCGTAGAAATAATCTGATCCAAATTTAGTCCCTTGCACAGAAGGGATCCTTGAAAAGTAAATGTAAACTGAGCAACAGTGAGCTGTAAGTGTACTATTCTGCAGAACAAACAGTTTGAGTCATTGCTAAGATGGTCAGGGTAGTAGCACTGATTTTTTTAGAGACACACTTGTGTAAGATTGAAAATTTCAACAGCCCAATGATTTTAGTTGGTTAAATTTGAAATCTAGTTGAATAATTTCTTCAATATCAGCTCTCATCACAAAACTAGTGTCTAAATTTTCTGTAGGTGTGAAAAATTTCAAGCCAGTATATGTATTTATTTATTGTCATTTAAAACCAGTTTTGGACAATAAGTTAGATCAAATTTAAAAGAGAGAAAATCTTTTCTTGTAAAGGGCAAAGAAATAAAATAAATATGGCAGCTAGTATGAAAAAGAACAAGAAAGATAATTGTCCCCAGCTGGACTTTTAATACTGTTATCTTATAAAACATTTCTTTTCTTCAAATGAAATTTCAAAGAAAATTGAACTGCTTTACTTAAACCAAGTTCTGACTAATGTATTACACAGTGCAGTGCATTGCTGCAAGGATAGCCCATTTTGATAGCATGCAAATCAGTTGAGGCTTACATTATTCTAATCATTTGTAAACCATATTTCATGTGTAAAAGCCTTTTTTTAAGGAGTACTTACTAATAAATCTCCACAAACTCTTAAGGTCTTATTTTAAAAGTCAATGTGTTTCTTTTCATGTATGTTATTATAATGTATAACAAAAAGATTTAAAATAAATAACCTTGTTAATTGGTTACACTTACTGGACTTCATATCCTCTGTGTAAAGTTAATATTTTCATCAGCTAGAACTATTGGAGTTTTACATTTGAATCAACTTTACTATTAAGGCAAGTCATTAGAAACACAAAGGGAAAATTTTCCTCTTAAGTAAGTGTACAGCAGGAGGATTTCATAAAGGAGGATCATAAGGAGAAAGTAAAAGGAGGTAAAATATTAAGAGCTAAAAGCAAGTGATCCTGATTAAAATTTCTGTTCTAAAATGGAGGATTTAGTTATTAAGATTACACCCATATTTTAATCCAGAATGAGAAGTAGGATCTATCATTAGGTATTGCCTGTTTTTTTTTTTTTTTTTTTTTCAACAATCCAACCTCCTTTCTTTTCCTCATATGTTGACTGTTCTCTTTTTACCTTTTTATCTACAAAAGTTATTATGCCAAAGTTTTAGATATTTTTCCACTTTTTATGTTTCATAATGAACCATATTCTATATTCTCATATAGAATGCATCAGCAGTCAATAAATTCTTGTTAATGTGGGCACAGATTCACATTTTTGAATTCATCAGAATACCTATATCATGTCAAAATTTGCACATTTTCCTAAGCTGAGCATCCATTATTACCAGAATTCTTCTGCCATACTGTCACATATTTCTTCATATACCTAGCAGAGATATCACAACATTCTGTTTTATGAGAGAAATGAAGAGAAGATACGGTAAAGAAAGCAGTGATTTCCCAAAGCAGCACCTACTATGAGTTGATGTTGTGCTGACAGGGCCACTGGGAAATGGAATTGAGTGAGTGCAAGACAATTTTATATAACTCCTTATATATATGTGCACTGGTATATGCTAAATACTGACCAAGCAAACTTCAGATTTGGCCTAGAGTTGGTCCTAAAATTGAAATGTCTGCAAGTACTGAGAGGAGTGTTTGTCTATATTATTTTTTAGTCTTTATTTCTTTTTCTTGCTTCTTTTCTTTTCTTTTTCATCATGATACATTGAATGTTCACTGTTATTTCCTTTCCAGGATGTTTGTTTGTAACTTAATTATACCCAGGCCTAGTGGCTGCTCATTTTATCTTATGCCTGTCTGTGTCTCTTTACCCTTATGTTCTGAAAAAAAGTAATAAGAGAACAGAAACCCTGAGCCAAAGAGCAGATTGACAGGCTCCGCTGTTGTCAGTCATTTTTCAAGCAGCACTGCAGAATGACATTATTAGGCTCAATTTGACTGAAGTGATGGTGCATCACCATCAGTCATTTCCCAACTCCCCTCTATTTTTTATTTTTTTTTCTTCTTTTATCAGACTGTTGAATGATTGCAACACTGTGATCTTCCTCCACTTGACATATTCACACTTCTGCCATTTCTGGTCATGTAGTCTGCAGGTTTTTTTCTTGTCTGTTTTATTTTTTTATTGTTCATAGCAGAGCATGGTTGGAAGGTAAGAGACAGTAAGTATAAGATGTAATAAGACTGGATATGGGGGAAATTTTGTTTACTTTTAATTCTGGTGTACACTGCCTAGCTTCCCAGTGTGTGCAACCTCCACTGCTGGAGTTTTCCAAGACTAGACTGGATAGAAGCATGGGCAGGTCAATCTGGTCTTATAGCTGAGTAGTTTGAGTAGGAGGTTGGACCTTATTGAGGTCCCTTCTAGCCTAACATATTAGTGACTCTGAAGCCAATATCTGTATAGGGAATCAATCAGAGTTAATGACAGAAAATAGAATATTTTCCAAGTACATATCTTCTTAAATGGTCTTGTATAACTAGAAAGGCACAGAATAGCTGAACTTGTGTTTCTGTGTGGGGGCAGTAGAAGTAGAATAATTTTTTATGTTGCATCTTCCTTTCTCCTGAACTGCCCCCATCTTTCACAGATATGTGAATTGTGTTCATACGCATGCACATTTGCTTTAGATTTAAAAACATACAGTATGAGAGAGCCTAGCTTTTGTGGAAATCTATAAGCGCTGATGGAGCAACTTTAAAAATTTTTAAAAAGAAATCTAAATAATACCTTTTCTTGAAGTGTTTTGGTATAAATGCATTTCAGTGCAATTTAATCAATGCTCAGAATAGAGTATTACATCAAATTTCCTCTTTTTTTTTTTTTTAACAAACAAACGAAAAAAGGCTTAAAACATTGGACAGTCAGGAAATGACAGACCCAGGCCATTTTTCTACACTTTCTATTGTTCTTTCATACTAAAGATGACTTTCATAAACTCTGGCAAACTCCATGTAAAATTTAAAATGAAAGACAACATGGTACCAAATATTTACTACATGAAATTATTTCCCTAAGTTTATGCTATGCTTAATTGCACTAAAACTTTGCAGAATCACCAGAAAATGTATTCACTATGAAGAGAATCCCTTGAGAAAGTAGTTATCATGACCCTATATCAGCTTCAGCTGGTAAAGGAAGAAAAGAATGAGTAGTGGATATGAAGTATCTGCATTTAGCTGCTAAAATGCTGTGGGGTTATCTAGATACTGTTAAAACAGTGAGGTCCTGAGGTTGTGGGTTCTTTCGGAATTGAGGAAATGCTAGTTATTTTGGACTGGATGACATGTATCACATCCAGCATTTGTTAGCACATCCTTCTATTTCTGCTTTTTGCCATCATTCCCTACTGCTGTTGGTCACATTGCTCTAGCTTAGTCCAACCTGCAAAGAGGAGAAAAGTTATTTCTGAAAATATGACCTGCAATACGGGTAAGCATGAACTGTTACTATTTGGCTTTGGTGGAGCTATGCTAATTTGTTATCCAGGAGCTGGCTCTACATGTTCCAAAACAGTGGTGAAAAAGCTGTATCCTATTAAACGTGCTATCTTTTAATGTCATTAAGTGACTGTGCTTGGCACGTCTGTGCTTACAGAAGATTGAAGCATAAATAATGTCTGCAATTTTGTGATACCTATTTCATAAACAAAATCCATATTTGTGTTCTACCATAGTCGGTAATTATTAGGAGATTAAATTTACCAAAACTTTTAAAATGTAAAGTCAATGGGATCATAGCTAACAAAATAGCCCCTCAGCCACTTTTTTTTTTTTTTTTTTTTTTTCTGAGAACAAGTACTTGTTCTTAGAAATGTATTCAAAGCTTGGCTGTAAACAAGAAGATAAACCATATAGTTGATTGTTTCAGAGATCTCTCTATTAGAAGCCATTCTTCTTGCAACACCATCAGAACTTACAATCTAATTGTGACCTATGTAATACAAGATTGACAGCTGTTTAATGTCTTTTTAGTTCATCTTATAACACAGATTTTATGATGACTTTCAAGGGCTTTTCTTGTAGCTAAAAAACAGATTTCCTGATTGAAAACTGCAGTTGCTATCCTTAAAGATGTTCTTAGAGTGGCAGCAATCTTTGATCATCCTATTTCATCTGAGCTGTATTTCAACCCAATTCAAGTTAGATCTGCCAACATAATTCGTATCTCTCAGGATTACAACACGGTCTTCTTAAAGGAACTTTGCTGTTACTCTTGATGTGTGGAAACACAGTCTAAGAAGCAGCAGTTCCAGATGTAATTCACTGGAATCATAAAAATGTGTCATTATTTAAATGTTGCTTTAAAATTTAGAACTTCTGCATGCTCCTCCTGCCCTGCTCATACGTGACAGAAGAGGGTTGATGTAGAAAACATTGGTTGAAAGGGTCCAGTTCTATGTTTTTGAGGGACGTGAAATGTGACAGAGAAAACGCTACTATTATCATTACTCTAAGTTAGATGTCTGTGTTAACTACTTCAGTTAATGATCAGCTCAGACAAGTTTTCAGGGCCCTAAAGCCATGAATAGAATCTGGAAAGAAGTGAGAATGAGTGATCACTTCGAGATACTTGTTTACTGCTGTACATTGTAGTCCTACAGTAAGTAAACTATGTCTGCAGATCCTGAGTCTGTCACCTCCCTCCTTCATGATCAGTGAGCAAGTGTTTGTAAACAAAGGCTAGCAAACCTCAAAGGGCTGAAGTAAAATGACGCTAATGTTGAACAAGGCTTTGAATACTGACAGCAAAAAGGGAATCTAGTACTATGACAGCTGCTCACTTGGAAGGCTGAAAGTGAGCGAGAGGGTAAATAAGCCTTTTAATCACACAGCTATAGTAACTAAACTGATTAATGAAGATTTTCTTTCATTTGAATCAGAATTAGTTGGGGTGAACGTAATGTTTGTAGATCACACTGCCATCTGGTGTCTAAAGGCTGAGAAACAGGAAAATTAACTGTATTTTCAGAAGATGCTTCACATCATGCGGCAACATGGTATTTGCAGACAGAATGAGCATTTCTAACTGTGTAAGATATTATGGTACTCCAAAATTATCACATCTAAGTATAATATAGATAAAAATCATGCTGCATTATTATCCCAATTTTTAAATGGATTTCAGGATACTGTACAACTCAGGAATTAGTAGAGCTCCTAACTTCTCATCATGTGCCACAACAGTACTTGTGACTATAAGTTATTACACATTGTCCATAAGGAGTACATTTATGAGTACATTTGACACTTCAAAAGCTTTTTTTTTTTTTTTTTTTTTTAAGTAAAAATAGTTTTTTCTTCTGCAGTGATGTTTACTAACATAGGACAACGGCTTAATAGTTGGCTTTGTTTTAAAAGTGGCTTTTTTCTTTGATTGTAGTATTGGGGTCCTAATTTCCTATTCATTTACATTAATGAGTCATTGCTATGACTCACACTGAAAATGCATAACTCAAAATTAAAGTACCACTATGTCTGACTCAACGTAATGACTCACCTGTCTTACTGCCTTTGCTTCATTCCTGATATGGTACTGAATATACAGCTATAGCATATCCAAAGTGCAAGCAGAACTTGTCCAAGACTATGAACTTGTGCACAGGTTACCTACGACTGTGTCTGTGGCTGTTTGTAATGTAATTCCTTGTGCATGCTTGTCTATTTGAATTGAAATAGCAGCCCGTGGCCCCAGGGCAGGCTGAAGTTCATTCCACAGGACACGGGCTGTAAGGACACAGTTACTACCTCAAAACATTTGTTGTCTGTGGGTAAGAGGAGGTGGGAAATTGTTTTAGGCACAGGTGCTAATGGTCATGCAGCCATTTTGTTTCTGCTCCCAGACAAGCTGATGCAAGATAGTTGTAGTCTGAGGTGGTGCAATAAAAGCAGAGCCACAGATCATAAGCTGTGGCTGTATGGTTGAGGAAATTCCAGCCAGCTCTGAGCACAGGAAGAGCAGATGCACAAACAGTCACAGCTTTTCATCTAAACATGGCCTCACAGAGTTCTACATAATTTTGTAACAGTAGCTTTGTAGGCTAATATCATCAAATAACATGCCTAACATTTTAACAGTTTATACTACTCTTAAAAACTGCTAAGACTAATTTTTACAAAACCGTTAAAACCTTGTTTGCAAGAGAACAGGCTGAGAAGATTGTCTCTTAAACATACATAATAGTGATGTTTATACAGCATGAAAAGTATTATAGAACTGTGGAATATCTGTGTGCTAGGAGGAGAGGAGAGGAGAAGGTCTGGACCAAGTAAGAGCTTTCAGTAATAAAAAGCTACTGAAAAAGGAAGGGAATTGTCTGTTCTGCTCATCCTCTGGGAATAGCAGTAATGGGCTTAAGCTGCTTAAGATTAAAACTTGATATTAATAATACCTTTTTAATGGTAAGGAAAGACAAGCTGCGTAAAGATGATTGGCTAGGGGGCTGGGAAGCTCTTTTAGAGGTTGTTAAAGAGATGTTAGACAAATAGCTCAAGAACACATTTGAGATATAATTGATGTTGCATCAGAGCAGAAGAAACATACTGACTTGTTGAGCTGACTTCTTTTATCTCAAATCTTCCAGGCTTTAGTGATTCACAAATCTAAAAGAAAGCAATAGAGTAGTCACTGATAAGGATTTACAGCCTGTGTCAATTTTACCTTATGAATCATACTTTTCTGAGGGAGTTGTAAAGATCTATTTGTGATGGTAGAGTTACTGTCAATGAACTGAGATGCTCAATCTGTTTTATATAGATTCTCATCATCCTGATCAGCATCTGTACACCTTCAAAAAGCCTGAAACATGCTCTCTTAGCATTGTCAGTCTCACTCAGATTGTTTTACCTGCCTTCTGCTGCCAGTAGTGGAAAAAGGGGGAAGAAAAGGAGTTGTGTGAAACTGAGTACTGTGTTTTATCAGGAGGATCACTTATTGTATTGTCTTTATGTATATTTGAAATGAATTTATCCTCTGACACATAAAAAATTGAACATCTTGGAACATTTGCAAAACAGAAGAACATGATATAAGACAGATCAGACTGGATAATCTGTAATAAAGAAAAATTTCAGCATGAAATGTTTCTTGGATGGGACTTAAATGCTTCAGAGGACCTGATTGGTTTTATCATCTATTGCTGTTTTCTTATTGCTTGTCCAGTGTAAACCAGGTAAAAACTTCTAATGTATTCATACTTGTGTTACCCCAAAAAATTCATGAACATTTCCTTGGAATAACCTTATCGTTCTTATTGCAAGAAGCCCCAAAATGAGTACTATAGAATTCTGTGCCTTCAGGTTCCCCTTCACCAACTCATCAATCAATTTGGAATTAAAATGCTTGATTGAGCAGTCTTCAAAGTGCATTTACACTGTGGTTTTAGAAATGTTCCAGAGTGTGTTGGGCCAGGGAGATATCAGAAGAGGTCAGAAGAGGTAGGATTTCTTCACTGGGTTAAAAAAAAAAAAAAAAAAAAAAAGGCAAGCTGGAAAACTTAAGTCCCACTTATATCTTTTAATGTGTCTTATTGCAAGTGTCTAGCTCACCTGAGTAAGAGGAGGATAAAAAGCCTGTGTAGAGAGCTTGTTCATTCTGACTTCAATGAGACTTTGAACAGGCACTGAGATCAATCCACTTATCACTGACTTAAGAACCTAGCACCTAGAGTTTTAATGAAGCTATAATTCTGCAAAACATCTATCTGTCTTTCTGTGTCCTCTGAGCTTTTTAGTTCTTTGATTTGTTTTTCTCCTTTTCAAATACTAAGATTGTTCTGTTTGTTTGGTAAGAGGGACTTCTCTTCATACCACACAAGATGCATCTTAAAGGAAGTAAAACAAAAGAAAAAGGAAATGAAAAAAAAATATTCTGCGTAACTGCCATAATGTAATCAAACATTACTTATGAACAGAACATCAGAAAACAAAGCAACTGCAGTCTAGATACTAAGAGGCTGTAAATAAGTCTAACTTTGCAGAGGTCAGTATGGTGACATCATTTTATAAAGGCAAAGAATTGATCAATCATTTTTATTCTGAAGGTATGAATATCAGTGTATACTGGAAGTAGGAAGAAAAAGTATCTTGTTAAACGAAATCTGTGCTGAGCTTGCCCTTAAGGAAAGCAGCTCTTCTTATGCTGTTATGTGTTACGTTTGTAGTATCACCAAAGCAGACTTCAGAAAAGCTTAAATTTTTGTGCATAGAAGTTATGTTCACTTTAATGGACACAAAACTTTCTCCAGATTTTCCTGCCTATCAAACACTACTTCGAGAGTCTTTTCTCTCCCAAGTTGCATATTTGTGTGTTCACTTTACCATGGATTGATGTCTAAAGAGATTTCCCCACCACACTGTGCATGAATTACAGCTCTGAGATCCTCAAAGGGCTATTAATATATAAGACATCCAAGCAAGGTCACACTGAAAGGCAACCAGAGAGCAAGGAATTCAGCTTGCACAGTCAGCAAGCTGATTCACTGTGGTATGCACAGAGCTACCTTTCTGCTCTGTAGCTCTGTCGTGTTTTTCAAGTTGTGCCGGAAGGCAGAGATGCTCTGAATGACTTGCCCTCATTCTCAGCTTCACTTATACTTCCAAGTATACTTCCATACATTACTGTATGTAAATAACTTTTTCTTGACTAGTACCTTTAATCCTCTCCAGTGTTTTTATGCCATCTACATGTCTATTCAAACTGATAAATTCTTTAAATATTTTGACCTGATGCTGGGAAGCTTTATTTTAAGTGGGTTTCCATTATGTTGTGTTTATACCACTTAAATATACTTCCTTTTGTAAATCACCTATTTATAATATCCAGGTCACAGGATTTGATTAAAATCACATGAAAACTTCAAAAGCCCTGACATTTTCAATTTTGTTTTTTTGGTGGTAATACTTAAGTGCTGAATAATTCTGTAGTGCTTTGTGGTATAAAATACTTTATCTGAAATGTTTATATCAATAATTTTGCTAAACACTAATTTTTCCAGTACAAGCCAATTGTGAAATTATATTCAGGAAATATAAGTTTTAAAGCACATATCGCCTCTCAAGGTTTTAAATATAATATTTCATATAAATTTAATAGGAAAAAATTAATGAGCTACTTTTTCAAATGGAAGAAATATTGAGTAATGAGATTAATTTTGAATTTAAAAGAGTATGATACACAATCATCCTTTAATATATTGAAAACCAAATTTGCGTAACAGAATACCCTGCAGTCTAGTTCTACTAATTATCAGACAAACTGTGGCGACAAAATGTAAGATGGAAATACATCTAAGGAAGCATTGCCAATGGGATTGCATGTATTTCTTGAAAACATTGTGGCCTATCAATAATTTTAGTACCATGTATAGTTGAAGAATCCACTGGTACCTTTAGGTGATGAGAGCTGAGAAGGACAAAACTTGTCTTAGCTCTAAAAACTACTTCAGCAAGGTTTATTGTATTCCCAGCTGATAAGACAAACTGCTTAACACTGACAAAAATGTCATGGTGTACTTCCAAACATTGTTACAAATAACAAAATATATGAAAATCAAAGTAGAACCAAAGGAGAGTAAGTAGGAAAGCTGCCTCTTAGCTGGAGGTTAATCTGTCATAAATATTCAAGTAAGGCCTATTAGGATACAAAGTGTGGTTGAAAAGCATATTTATTGAGGGGAGCATTTTTATACAAGCCAGAAATAATCTGCTATTTTTTTTTTCCCCTGTGTTCTTTCACATGAAGAAAAAGACAGTCATGCCAATTTGTCTGCAAATATTTCAGTTGTGGTTCAGCTAGAGGTAGAGTTACAGAGATAGACTTCTATGGGCACATGTGGTGTGTATTAAGTGTTCTCAACAGAAATACAGCCATGGATGCAAAGTGCATTTTCGCGGAAAAAAAAAAAAAGTAACTATGATACATACTAAGCATTTATTGTGGAGAGAAGAGAGAACCAATGCATTCAAAATAGTTCCTTAAGTCTCTTTAATCAACAAAATAGTACTCTTAACTGTACTGTTGAATTTATTTATTTATTTCTATTTTTACAAAATATAATGTCATTCCTATCTGATATCTGAGGGAGAAAAGTTGAAGTGAATTTATTTCCCAGTAAATTTATGAGTATTCCAGCAAAGAGAAATGGGACTTCAGCCCTACAACTGCCAAGTATATCTAATCAGTTGCACAGATTGAATTAAATGATAGGTGAATGACTGATCAGCTCCTTGGTGCATTTTAGCTTTAAAAAAAGGCCAGCATGGTGCATATTAAGAGAATTGCCAGGGGAAGATGCAGAAGCAAGTAGGTTAATTGATTTGTCCAGGCAGCGGTGTGGTCTAATGTATTAAGTTTGGAAGTAGGACTCAGAAGACATGGGGCTGAAACCTAACTCACCTCCATTCTCACAAGGGTTTTTTGAAGCTTAATAAGGGCTTGCAAATTGCTTTGAAAACTGTTTTCAGACATGCAATCCAATTTAAACTGTAAATATATGCCTGTAGCTGAAGGACGGGGAAGAAATTTAGGCTGTAGAGTTTGTTAATTTAATATAACTTAATTGTTTTTTCACAATTATTTAATTCTACATTCTCCTATTAATTATCAGGGTCAACTAGGTTTCAGGATGATCTTCTTATATGTATTGTGTATATTCTTATCATAGTTGCATACACGTTTATCCATATTAAAAAATATATACACTTTTTCTGGATTTCTTGCAGTTTCAGCTGTGTAAGTACCATATTTTGCAATTTGAAACAAGTGAGAGAAATTCTCAAAGCAAGGATAAAACATAGAAATAACATATTATAAACTTAAGAATAACTTAAAACAAATTACATTTTTCGTGTGTTGCTGCCAGTCCACAGCTTTGCCGGTTGAATCTTAATCAATGATAGTACTCTTCAGCTTTTCTGTTGATACAAAAGAATCAGAAATAGGAAACAATTTGATGATCACTTTTCTATTTCTTTTTCAGGTTTGTAAGCAAGTGGGACATGAAGGGAGCAATATGTAGATACACGTTTCATGTTATCTTGATAATCTCTTGTCTGTAGAAGTGACAGGTGAGTATTAGGGCAGTCCTCAGGATGCTTCTGGGTGTGTTTCTAGTTGAAGACACCTGCATGCCAAAGGAAGTGGCCCTGAGGGACTTGGTTTAGTGAGCATGGTGGTGATGGGTTGGTGGTTAAACTGGGTGATTTTAGTGGTCTTTTCAGCCTTAATGATTCCGTGATTCTAAGTGCTCTGACAATTCTACTAACAGTGGTCCAAAATTTGAATATATGCAGAAATCTTCTTAAGCTGAATTAGGAATTGTTACCAACCTCAAATTTTCTGGAAGCTTCTACTTAATGTATTTTACCATCTGGGTACTTTGACTTTATGAAATATTTTGAAGTTAGAATAGTGACACTGCATTTTTTTTTTACCTCAAAGGAAACTAGACTTTTGGAATTCAAGTAATCAAAGCACAAAAGAGTGTGTGTAATTTTATGAATGTAAGCAGAACCATAAACTAAACACCACAGGCCATTGCTAAGGCAGAGATACAAAGTCTTCTGTAGAGAAAAGGTACATAGAAATTACATTAAATCATATCTGTAGTCCACTGAGCATAATCTAAAACTCTGTGAAGTCAAAGGTCTTGCAACACTCTTTAAAATAGCTAAAATGGGGTACAAGAAAACCCAGCATATTGATCACTGTTCCAATCTCTCTCACTCTTCCTCTTTTTCTGTGATTGCAATCACAGTCTTTGCCAAGGTACAGCTGCTACCCTGTTTGATTAATGTTAGTTGTGGTACAGAACCTATTGATAAAATGTAATCATTCATTTTGGAGCCACAGTATGTGTTTTAAAAATGGAAGTCTGTAAACATGCCAAAAGAATTTAACCAATAGAGAAGCAAATACAACTTCTGTAGAATATTTTTATGTGTTTGTGTCTTCAAAGAAGATTCACTGTCACAAATATTGGTTGAAAACGTTGCAGGCATGCTCAGATTATTTCAGTAGAAATTCATGTTAAAAGCTAGCCAGATGTTTGTACCCGTGTATAAATGGATCTAATACATAATCTTTCCAGAATAAACAACTTTATGGAGTCTTTTTTTTTGTCTGTGTGTGTGTTGCTTTTTTTTTTTTTTTTTTTTTTTTTAGTTTGTTTGTTTGTTTTCTCCAGGGTGGTTAAATGTCTCCTAAAAGTATAGCTGTGTTTATAAATTATTTTACATTTCTTATGAGTTCTAATTTAAATTTCTGTGAATGGTAGCACTATGTCTGAGGTTAGTATTCCAGAAAGTAAGCTTTTATCTGTATTATGTGTTTTTGATAGCTGTTTAAGAATATTGGAAGTTAACTGCAGCTATTTTTGTAAATGCAACCTTGAAGGGAAAAAAATGAGTGAATTTCTAAAACTGAAGACAAAGTTTCTAGTCTTCAAATTAGCAATGTTTTTACCTTTGCTAATTTTCAAATAATAATGTTAGTGTTTGCAGTCTCCAGAGCTACAACTACTGTCTAGCATCTTCTGCACTCATTTTGTTGTTTTAATGAACCGTAATACTCATGCTTGGCCAATAATCTCATGTGCTATTTTGACTCAAGGTACTATAACTGTCAAGATAATTGAAATGCTGTCTTCAGTGGTGTTCAACAACCATATACTCTGGTCTTAATTTGCATTTATGCCCATGGGATTTAGTGATTGCCTATATTCATATGCCCTTTGAGTCTGATGTGCTTTAGATCTCCAAGTAGAAGAAATCTGCATGGGTGATGAACCATTTTATTTGTAGCCTCGTGGGAATTCACAAACAGAATTTGTCCTTTGCAGTCACTTTGTTGTTTCCTAAGTACAATTTTCTACAGCTTCCTTCCAGATCACAACATATCTTGTAAGAATATTAAAAAGTGAAAGACAATTAAGTTTAAAATACAAATTTAAAAAACATGCTGAATCTGGATGATAGTGCAGTAAATAATGTTCTAAAGTTTGCTATACCATGCATGTTTTCTGTTCCAAATGGTTTATTACAGTATGTTGATGTTGTGTTTTTTTGTCAATACTCCAGAAGAAAGTGCTTGATTTTTCACATGCATTGTGTACATATATACGCATATGTATATATATTTATATGTATATGTATTTGAAGATGTTTCTCTACAATGTTTTTCCCCTACTGCATTTAGCAGCTCATGAAACAAGATATAGTGAAGTGTTAGACTAACCACAGTTTCATTCAAGGCTTACGAAACTGTCAGGATTGTTTCCAATTGGGAAATTTGGAAGGATGGGATATTAGTGAGATTGCTCTCCACAAGATATCAGATCAGATGATTTTCCAGGAAACAAATAGGATCTGAGGAAATAACCACAAGTTGTACAAGAGGAGGTTTAGATTAGACATAAGGAAAAACTTTTTCTCTCAGAGATTGGTCAGGCACTAGAATGGCCTGCCCTGGTAGGTGGTGGAGTCACTGTCCCTGACAGTGTTCAAGAGGCGTCTTGATGAGGAGCTACAAGATATGGTCTAGTACTTGTGGCAGTAATGGTAATGGGAGGGCAGTTGGACTAGATGATCTTGCAGGTCGTTTCCACCCTTGTGATTCTACGATTCTATGATTCTATGAAATTGTGCTACTGTTGTTGATTTGTGATCTAGTCTTAGCCAAATACCAAGTTTATGTATTGTCAAGTTTTGGCTGGTTTTGATACATTTTATAGATAGAATTGAGTTACAGAGTTGATTCCCTAATAATTTTCATGGTACTGTGATGTCAATATGCATTATGTTGAGTAATATATATTACCCTTTAGATTTAGAGAATATTATTTTCTTTTTTTCAGTATGAGACTTGTAGGGAAAGTTAAAGAAAAGTCTTCTTTGAAAAACGTTTTTATATTATCTTTATATTATCTTGGAAAGACTCCCTGGTATCTTTCCATTGGTAGAATTCCTCAAATACTCTTTAATCATTAAATTATTTTGTTTGATTCTTTAGAAATTGGCTATGGTGTAGCTTAATCTCTCAAGACTCATACCTCAAAAAAACTGTTCTGAATTTGGAAAAATGTGATTGCATAGAAAACAAAAAAATGTCTAACAAAAGCAGACATTGAGAATTATTTTTACAAGGTGATTCCATTTGTGTAAAAATGCAGATGTCTGTATAGGAAAGTTGGAAGCCATATGGATCCCAGTCAGGCATAACAGTTGCTGAAAAATGCTTTTATGCATGGGAACTTTGCTTAGAGAGCAGATTTTGTTCTATTGTCTAGCACAGCAAATTTTGGTACTTTGCCCTACCTGCAGAGATTTGTACAGACTTCAGCATGAATGAGCTATGTCTTCCGGATCTGTACATTCAGTATTGAGATCCTTCCTGTGAATTTAGGAGAAAAATATTTCATCTTTTAGAGAAGAAAATGTATCTGCTCTAAGACAGTAGCAGATATTTTCATCTATTTAAATGAACTTTGGGCTGTTGGTCTTGCTCCTTTTAAACCCTTAAAAAAGATTCCAAGATATCAGTCAAAGGAGTTGTACAGAGAATATTCTTAGCTTTATTGCGCTATGTGGATTATGTCATAACTACATCCTGCAGAACACATTGCTCTTTAAGAACAAACCAACAATCACGCATTATAGCATGATTACTGTTGTTGTATTTATGAAGGATTAATAATATTCATAGGCATGAAAAATTCTTTGTTTGCAACTTTGGTTACTACACAAGAAGATAGTACAGATGTTTAAGTGTAAAATTGTAATCATTATTTTTAATACTTTAATACTTTTAAAGTGTCTATTAACCCTTTAAAAACTAAATATGAAATTGAGTGTCATAATCCAGGCATTATTGTCCTGCTCACACAGAAACTATCCCTTTCTGACTCCTTTTCAGTTAAGCAGATGTTCCAAACTATACAATATTGTTATACAAAGACTGGTTTGTATAACCACTGGTTAATCTTAAAATATTGTTTCAAGTTTGACATTGATGTCACTGAATTAAAATTCATTTGAAAGAGTTACATGCAAGGCCAATCACAAAATCCTGAGCCTGGGTCATGGCAATCCCATAAACAAGTATAGGCTGGGCAATGACTGTACGGAGAGCAGTGCAGCAGAGAAGAAACTGGGGTATAGGGGGACAAAACAATGAACATGAGCTAGCAGTGTGCACTTGCATCACAGTACACCGACTATATCCTGGGCTGAATCAAAAGAGAGCTGGTCAGCAGAGGATGGTAATTGTCCCACTCTGTTCTTTCCTTGTGAGGGCTCATCTGGAGCACTGCACCCAGGCATAAGGCCCTCAGCACAACAAATTTGTGAAGCTATTGCAGTGCATCAGATAAGGGCCATGAAGATGATCAGAGAGCTGGAGCATTGAAGCATTTTCTCCTATGAAGAAAGGCTGAGAAAGCTGAACTTTTCAGCCTGGAGGAGAGAAGGCTCCGTGGACACCTGCGTTATAGTGGTTTTTCAGTCCTTGAAGAGTGTCCACAGGAAGGATGATGAAAAACTCTATATTGGTGTGATAGGACAAGGGACAGTGGATTTAAATTAAAAGAAGGGAGATTTAGTTTAGGCATGAGGAAGAAATTCTTTACTCAGAAGTTGGTGAGGCACTGGAACATGTTGCCCAGAGAATTTATGGATGCCCTGTTCCTGAAGACATTAAAGGCCAGGCTGGATGGAATCCAGCCTTGAGATCATTAAAGATGTTAAGGTTGGAGGCAGCCTGGGCTGCAGTGACAATGCCCTGGTCGAGTTCGTGATCTTGAGGGATGTGTGCCTGGCAAAGAGTGGCATAATAAGGACCCTGAACTTTGGAAAAACGAACTTTAAGCTGTTCAATGGACTGTTAGCCAAGATCCCCTGGAATGCTGACTTTAAAAACAAAGATGTTGAGGAGAGCTGGCTACTCTTCAAGGATGCCTTCCTGAGAGCACAAGAGCTCTCTGTCGCTCTGAATAAGAAAGCAGGCAGAGGAAGTAGGAAACCAGAATGGCTCGGCAAGGACTTGCTAGGCATGCTGAGGGCAAAGAAAGATGCATACAAGCTCTGGAAACAAGGGTATGTCACCTGGGAAGAATAAAGGATTGCCATCTGGACTTGAAGACGTGGGATCAGGAAAGCCAAGGTGCAGGCAGAATTGAACTTGGTGTGGGACGTGAAAAACAATAGGAAGACATTCTACTGGTACATTGGCCAGAAGAGACAGGCCAAAGCAAGTGCACTTTCATAGGTAAATGTAAAAAGAGAACTGGCTTTAACGAACAAAGAGAAGGCTGAGGTACTGAATGAGTTCTTTGCCTTGGTCTTCACTGGTGGCCAGGATTTTAGTATTTCTCACGTCCCTGAGCCCTGCATCCCTAAACCTTAGGTGGGGACAGGGGCAGTAAATCCCCCCCCTCCCCCCACGGTAAGGGCAGAGCAAGTCCGAGACCGCCTTATGAGACTGAATGTGTACAAAAAAAAAGCTTAACATGAACCAGAAGTGTGCTCTTGCAGCTCGGAAGAGCTTGCTGGGCTCCATCAGAAGAGGGGTGGCCAGCAGGGACAGGGAGGTGATTGTCCCCCTCTACTCTGCTTTTGTGAGGCCCCATCTGGAGTACTGTGTCCAGGTCTGGTGTCCCCAGTATAAGAAAGACAGACAGCTGTTGGAGAGAGGAGAGCCACAAAAATGATCAGGGGGGTGGAGCACCTCCCCTACAAAGACAGGCTGAGGGAGCTTGTTCAGCCTGGAGAAAAGAAGGCTGGGGGGTGACTCATTGCAGCCATTCAGTACCTAAAGGGAGCCTACAAACAGGAGGGAAATCTACTCTTTGAAAAGGTAGATAACAACAGAACAAGGGGAAATGGTTTTAAGTTGAGGGAGGGAAGATTTAGGTTGGATGTCAGAGATGTTCTTTACAGAGAGAGTGGTGAGGTGCTGGAACAGGCTGCTCAGAGAGATTGTGGATGCCCCGTCCCTAGAGGTGTTCAAGGTCAGACTGGATGGGGCCCTGGGCAGCCTGGTCTGGTATTAAATGGGGAGGTTGGTGGCTCTGCATGTAGCAGGGGGGGTTGGAGCTTCATGATCCTTGAGATCTGTTCCTACTCTGGCCATTTTGTAATTCTGTGATTCTGGGTATCCTGGTCTAGTTCATACCAACTCTGCTTATGACAGAGGATTGGAACTGGATGGTCTTTGAGGTCTCTTCCTGCACAGACTACTCTGTGATTTTGTGATTTAATAAGAAGTTTCACTGTTCTTTTTTTTGTTTTGTTTGATGATTTATTTTTGGGAGGATGTAGTCTTTGGAAGATGTCTCTTGTGCCTTTCATTTCCACGGGAAAATATTTATAAGTTTTACAGCATGAGAAGCTGAAATGGAGGGCATTTTCAAGTATATTACTTTCTTTTTTCCTCATTTCATCACCCTAATATGTATGTATATATTCAAAGGAAGAGTTGGAAAACCTGATACAATTAAATTTGAGATTATCATTTCATCTCTTTTCACTTAGATTGTGTTCAAACTTGTCCTAAAAGTGGTGTAGGTTACTCTTCAGAACTTTTCCTTTTAATTCCTTTTTAATTCCTATCTTCATTTTATAATAAATTGTGTATGATTTTGGCATCAAACTTCCTGCCACATATAACCACTAAAAACAAGATAAGTTGAGACTATGCAATATCTATACTTGTGTGTACATGTAAATATACATCTTTCTAGGAGCAATTCTTGATACAGAATAATTAGTTTTAAGTGTGCTTTTTAGGATAAATTGTTTTCATCTTTTCTTCAGTTCAGTGTATTAATAACATAAATTTGAGAAGTAGTTTTCCTTTAAAAAGAACACAGAAAAATGGATGAGAATTCCAGCTTGACTCTTCCTTCATATCAAGGATATTGGTCATAGTATGACTCTAGGAAAATTTAATGTTGAAATAGTAGCTGTGGCTGATATGGGATAAGCTATCTTTAATCTAGTGAAAATTACAGATGATAATGATTTTACATGGAATGGTTATATAACAACTGATACTAATAATAACTTTAGATCAATCTGAATAAAGCTGATTTCAGCCTTAATTTAATTAGTAAATGGTTGCAGTAACGAAAGTAAGTCTGTAAATAATGCAATGAATTTCAAAAGAGCAAGAATGATAGACTAAGGACTGTAGATAACTGAAGACGATAAGGCTCTCTGATATGTGAAGATGATGAGAGACTCTACATCCATGGAACTAGACCTCTCAAAATCTATAGCCTAAAAAAGCTGTTGTGCACATATCTGTAGAAACATCCCAATGACCAGGGGATTCGCATGCATCAAATAGGAGTTCTATTTAACATACTGTTTTTCCAGTCCAGTGGTTTGCTTTAGACAGAAAGATGAGGTCATATTAAATTAACTTTGATGATTCTGGGTCAATTTAGTGTTATGTGGAGCCACAGAGATTTGCCATGGTATTTATTGAAGATCTAAGGTCATCAGGGGAATTTTCTCCCTCTCAATTTATGTTTCAAAGAACTTAAAGCTTACATAAGATGTGGGTTTGTGGGGATGGAGGAAGCATTCTTTTCCAGACTGGAAGGAACAAGCAACTTTGTAAAGTATTCTCTAACCCATCATTTCAAGGATTTTTTTTTTTTTTTTTTTTTTTTCAATACGTTTCACCTTATCTATGAAACAAGTTTGGTTGATACTCTTCTGTGCAACCTCTGAAATCATTGATATATTAGAGATTTTCATGGTCAAGAGATTCTGCAGCTAAAACTACAAAGAGGGTCAAGGGAGCAATCAATTTCTGCCTTAGCAATGAATTGACTTTAAAGTACACATAAGAGAATAACTGTTGAGGAACTCTGTAGTAAAATAATATTTTCAAAATATTTTGCCTTCTGACTCAGCTTTTCAGTATTTTCACTATATATTTCTGTTCTCATCTTTCAGTCTTGTCTGTATGTTTACTTTAGGTTTTTATTTGTTTTGCTTTGAGGGTTTTTTTTTTTTTGCTAAAGGCAACATACAAAGAAGTAATGTTTTTCTTCACATTTTCTATGCATAGCTTTATTTTCTGTATAGAGGTGCTTGACCTTTTTATTTTAAGAAAGAGTACCCCTCAGTTTCTATTGTCTGCCACTGTGTTTAGCTAAAGTCAGCATCGATCTTGTCCTTGAAGTCTTCTGCTGGAGCTGTATGCATTTCTGAGTGCCAGTGTGATTGTTCCCAAAGGGCTCCTTCATATGCTTTGAGAAAGATGTCTCTTTAATGTATTGCATTTTCATTCTGTTTAAAATAATGTCCTGTTTAACTAAACACCCCAAATGGCATGACATCTTCTCTTATGTTGTCTCAGATATTGGATTTAAAGCTCTTTTTTAACCTCCAACTCTAAAAAAGTTGCTGTGACTGTATGTGCAAATTTTTCTTAACCCAATTTCCAGTACAGAACCAATGTATTCTTGCATCCTGTATTAGTATCTGTTCCTCAGTAAAGTTAAGTAGTACAAATATACAGGAATTAAACTTACTGAAAGATAGTTTGGAAATCTGGGTTTTTCAACAGTATTCATCTTAAGAATACAATGCATTGCATGGCAGTTGATGCTTTTGATAAACCTTTCCTTGACTATTCCATCTTGAGAAAAGTATAATTTATCTGGGAATAAGGAGGCAACAAGAATGTAGAGGAAGATGAAAGTATTGTGGTCACATGGGCTTTTTCAATAAACATAAAAAACAAAAGGACAATTGAAAAATAGAGATCAATAGGAGTTTTTGTTCTTTGTTATGGTTTTGATGATCTCATTTACTTCAGAACAAGTGACAGAAATTCCAATAGACTCAGACAGCTTTGCTTTACTGGGTTTCAAAATGAAATCAAGGTCAGGAGTATTACAGTGATATTAAACAAATGAGTAACATCTCTTATTACAAAAACCTCATTCTTGTATTAATGAACCAGTGTTTAATAATAGTATTAATATTTACCATTTTGTGTTAAAATTATTTTGTGTTAAAATTCAGAACTGTAGAAAGGTTTCTTATCTGATTTAAAAACTGTCCTTGGTTTCAGATGAGGCTTTTCAATAACATTAACTTATTTTCAAAACAAGTAGTACTGCTCATTGTACTAGAACGATGTCTTCAAATACGTGCCCAACTTGGGAGAGAAACGGCAGCAGTGCTCTGGTATGAAAAGATGCAGCTATGCTAGCATTTTAAGTAATACCATAAGGGTGATTTGGAAGCAAATTTCTTGATAGCCCCTACTTACTGTGCTTTGATTCACGTAATGGAACAGCTGAACTGAATCCCTTTCAGACCAACATGAAAAAGGAGATGTACTCGAGGAACATAGGTCACAGGTAATAATGAGTACTGGGCCCACACAGCTGAACTAGGACTGCAATATAAATGAAAGCAACTTAGGTGGCAAACAACTATAGCCTTAATATGAGCTATCTAGCTTCACAGCTCTGCTCTTACTTTTCTATACTACTTGCTAGTGTTTGTTTAAGATGCAATAATTTAAATGCAAGAAAACATTATCGACAGCACAATAAAATGGTACTCAACTAGCACAGAAAAACAAGTACACTTTCCCAGAACAGTGCAGTGTGAAGCAGAGATACCGCATTGTAGCTGGGAAAATGAATAGTGGTCTCAATGTGATGCTGCATCATGGCAAATTGGTACCACTTCTCAATGCCACAAACATGTGTGTTGATAATGCTTCATTCTCCAGAACTGTTTTGATCTCAGCAAAGCCAAGTGTTGCTGGACTAAATGAATTAAATAAAATAAAAATATTTAAAAATAAATAGATATAAAAATAGTTATAAAAAAATAAAAACAGAAAGCAAAACAATACTGACAATATAGAACTTGAACAAAGAACATTATCTTTTTACAGAAAATTAAATAGCCACAGCATTTTTTTATGTGGCTGCTTGTACTCCATATGAACTGCTAGCAAAAGTACACAGTGTAATCCTTCCATGAAGTCTAGGCAGGCAGAATCAGAAGCTGAATTTAATGCCAATGAAGTTGCTATTAAGATACCTGATAAGCTAGGAAAGTGAACACAAGCTTCCTGGAGCTTAATAAACTATTTTTTTCTCCATTTATAAAATTTATTTTTATAACTTAAACTGTTTTTATTTAAGGAGCAGATCTGAAAGAAGACAAACAGAATAACAATAATTGTGTAAGTGTAATACTACATTTCTTTGTGGATTTTTCCTTTGGTGAGGCCCCAGACTCCAGGCCAACTCAGTTTACTTTTCCTACAATCTTGTAGTAAATTCAATGAATCTTGTCCTCATTGTATAAGTAGGGCTCATTCAAGCTGCACTTGGGTTAGTGCAGCCTAGTTTGGCCAATTGATAATGAGACATGAGGGATCTAGCAAGTACACCTATGTTTCTTCTGTTGCTCTGTCTCCATGGTAAAACAGTAACATGCCAACCCAGAAACTGAGAAAATAAAATAAGCTGCAAGAATTTCAGCTCCAAAGTAGCGCTTCCACTGTTAATCACAAATCCAGTTGAATTATGACCACAACTTCACTGATGATCTGATGGAATGCCTATACAGAAGATGTATTATAAAATATATTTATCAATTACTGACTAAAATAAAGGCTTGTTGTGGTCTCTGCACAAGTCAGCTTCAGAAAGTTTAAATTCTCTGTTGGATTCCCTATGGAAGGAAGCAAAATTAAGAGAATAAAAGCAACATTCTTAGTTTGGATGAAATGTGCAAATATTTTGTCTTAACATCTTTCATAAATGGTGCGATTTCTTATGTTCTTTCTTTTTAAGCTTTTATGTCTCTATTAATATCCTTCAAACAGAAATTTTGAAAATGTGATAAATGATAGAATGATACCACCTTCCACAATCATATCTACACTTAAGTAAAACATTCTTCAAAATAACAGATACATATTATGGTTGATTTAAATCTGCCAAAGTTGCTTGGATTTACATGCATAATGACATTTCCTAATACTTTTTTATTGTCAATCTTGAAAAGAATCCCTGTTGTACTTTGATTGTTCTTCTAGAGCTCAGACTTCAGTATTGAGGAATCTCTCCAGTATAGCAAAACCGTAAAACCATGCTACTGATCTTGAGAACAGCCATTTGTTGCACCCTGTTATGACTATTTGTTTCCTGTTTCTATCCCTGTTGTCTTTCTGCAGAAACATATCTTCTGTGATTTCTCTGGGCTACTATTAGTTATGGAAGAAGGTAGTGTTGGGGCCAGAAGGTTTCACAATCCTAGTGGAGTTTGTTTGACAGCAGGGCAGGAATTTTCCCAATAAGACATGGCTAAGAAAGCTGATTTTCAAGTGTTCCTATATTTACTCTAGAGCTGACATCTGCCAAAATTGCAGTAGAAGAATTTTCTTACTTTACGCAATTTGTATAGTCTGTCTCAATTTACAAACAGTTCAGCTAATTTATATCCAGTTTGATTAAATGTTTTTGCTCATTTTGCAGCAAAAGACAGTTGGGATAGCCATGACAGGTCAAAACACTGATTTGCTAATCCAGTGTACTACTTCTGTTGGTAGTCAATACCAGCTGCTTCAGGAAAAGGAAGTCCATGATAAAAATTTATGGAATATAATTTACTCAGAGGCAAATATATATAAGATCTTCCTGATCTTATATACCAGTGGTGTGAATCAGACATTGTGAGACTTAAAATATGGAGAGAAACTTAAAGAGAAATAGAGAATTACTAGGGAGGACTAATTTTATGGCAATCAGGAATCAGTAAAATCAGAATCTTTAACTTACATTATAGTAGCATTTTATAATGTCTAAAGAACGGACTATAAAATCACAATAATATTTTATATCTTGCCTTAATTTGATTTTATTTGGTTTTAGAAATATCCTGCTCTCAAGATGAGAATTTTACTTTGGACAGGGGATTTTTCCTTTAAATGTGACTTGGAAGGAGTCACACAACAAAACCTAATGTTGCAATTAATTTCATGTATACTTCGATCGAATGAGAATGAGTGCTCAAGACCAAATTTCAGGAATGATTTCAAGAAAAAATACTCCAGTTGTGCTGAACAACAGAACAAGATTGCATCTACATTTGAAAGAGTAAAGACTTAGTGGAATGTACGTTGGCATGTTTTGCTCTGCACTAGCACTCTGTTCAAGTGTGTTTTAATCTGTTGTACTTTAGTGTTCCGTACTGGATGGGTTAGAGTGTGGGAGCTCTGTAGCCTAAGAAAGCTACTGTATAAAAATGAATTCAGTTTGGATAACCCTAATTATTGCAATGAACTCTGCGTAGAGATTATCTAAGTTCAGTGAAGATACATTTAGACAAAAAAGCATGAAGTTTAAATTTTTGTTTGTCTAATATAGTACAGTAGAAACCAAGATGGCTTGTGAATTTTAGGATGTGCTACAAAGGCAACATACAACTCATATGTGCAAGTTTCTCTTTGTTTTTATTGCTATGCTGTAACTTTCAAAACTGTCTATTAGTTTTAATTTTTGTAGGAACTGGGCATCCAAATCTCTCAGGTGGCTCTGGAAGAAAATGTCAGTAAAAAATTTTTCTTTCTCATGTCTGAATATGCATCATATGTAGGTGCTAAAGTCTTTTCACCTTGCTAAAGTGAGGGAATTCCTTCAAAGACAAATAAACCTTGGCACCAATAAACAGACCATTTCACAGTTTGTATCTCATGCAACATAGCTATATGTTACCACAGGACAATATGTTAGGCCTTGCTGATAAAGCAAAACTTGTTACTAACAAACAAAACATGTAATGGGTGATTTTTACTTTTAGTTTTCTTCCTGATCTAATTTCATTTGTATTAGTCTGAAAAACAGTATCAGTTGATTAATTACAGAAAGCACATTAAAAATGGTGAGAAATTTGATCAGTAATCATTGACTTTATATTCTGTGCTGAACTTCCCCATAAATGTTATAGGGCAAAGAATGATTGTACATGGCAACAAGCAATTTTCACTTAAGGTCAGCTTTTTTAATTTTTTTATTTGTTTGTTTTTTGTTTTAAAGTTGCTTTTTTTTTTTTTTTTTTTTTTAATCTCTTCCATGAGTTTATTGCCATAAACTTTGTAGAATCCCCAAAGTTAGTAATATAATAGCTTTCTGTAGCCACTAACAGTTGTATAGTATTTAGGAATTTCTTTTTGGATAACTGACTGAACACTCTATATCACACTTCTGCAAAAACCTCCTTGTGTTATACACAATTGCTTTATATCAACTTCTGTTTATTGTCTTTTAATGAGCTTTCAGTATTCTTGCTTCAGGTGTTTTGAATTCATGTTCGAGTATTTCAGATCAAGGGGTATACAGACAGAAGAAAAAATAAAATAAAATAAAAGCCCAGGTTTCCTGATGCATAGAAGCTTCATAAATCAAACCTTAGTGAATTTGTCTTGGAGTATCAGCATGACTGAGTGCATTGTTTTCCCTCTTTTGTTCAGCCTTCTCCCTTCACAGGGTTTGGTCATGGAGCACTAGGTTATTGCAATTGCTGTCTTCCAATCTTACAGGTTTTAAATAGTCATTAAAATGAACAGTGATACATTATGGACATGTCTAATTTGGGGAAATCTCAAAGAGCACATATTTTATATAGAATAGCTGGCCACATCACAAAATGAGTTTTTAGTCAGGCCCACTATAAGCAGCTTATCACATTTCAGGGAATCAGTGAATAGTCACTGAGGTACATCCAAAGGAGAAGATGAGACAAGAAGGAATGCTTTGATCTGTTTGAGATGAATAAAAGCTGTGAAAAAGCTGTAAGTAGACAACAGGAATAGGAGTAAAAAAATACAAGCTTATGTTTTCTTGTGTGGTATGCTTTTCAATCCTTTCTCTTGCAATTCAGAGACTTAAATGACAAGATTAAGCTTCTCAGCCAATTGTAATTTATTTTCCATGTCTTTGGGACAAAAACAACAAAGAAATTATTTTAATAACTTTGATTACCTTCCTAACTGAATAGTATGAAAAAAATGTCTTCTTTTAGTAACAGGATATAATTAGTGTATTTATGTGTCTGGTACATAGAATTTGGAATGGACCCCTTAGTCATCAGTGCTGTCCTCAGCACAAGCATGACTTCCACTGTGCATTCAGAGAATTGCTGCAATAAAGCATTCAGTACACAAGAGGTTTTATCCACTTCTATCATTCTCATTAGCAACTATCTATTTCTCATACTCTGTTCATGTTTTCCACCTTAATTTAGTTCACTTTTCCTATGCATGCTAACTGCTAGACCAGAAATAATTCCGCTGTCACTAAGTGTTAATTTCATTGCAGTCATGCCTTGAGTATAATATTGTAGATGTATAAATACTAAAAGGGATATTTTCTGCTGAAATGAATTTACAGTGTAAAGAAAGAAAGAAAGCAACCTTACAGACTCTGTACAGGGTTACGGAAGGATTATGTAATTTGTCCAAATAAAACAGGAAATTGGTAGGAGTACTTAAAACTAAACTGAGATCACCTGAGTGCCATTTCCTTGTTCACTGTTGTGTTTTCTTTCTGTGCCTGTATCCTCCTGTTAGCTGAGAAACACGTAAGTGGCAGAGAAACTGCAGATGAATGAAGTCTTCATATAAACTGCTGACACTATTCTGACTGCTCACATTTCAGATTAGTACTCTGTGCTTAAGGTTTTCTTTTTTTATAAATTAGTCATTAGAACTCTTTAAAATATGTTGCTTTCTCCTGAATTTACAAAATGTCTATATCTTTGTGCTAGTCTGATACTCTTAATATAATAAAATATATCCAGTGTGGTAAGAAGAGCAATGCAGGAATATTATCTCTGAGTTTAATGATAATTAGTGTAAATAAATGCCTTTATGTTCAATGTCCCTACATGTGACTGCCTAATTTTGCTGCTCTATCATATTCAAACAGATGTATAGTTTACCATCCATTGTCAAGTCTTAATCCATCTGCCTTTTATTTCCATAAATTCAGAAAGCAAAATTTAGACAGTAGAAAGTAATATAAATACTGCTCAGATAAATATAAATACTGCCCAGATAGAACTAGGTAAACTGCTTACCTCACTTTATCCTTAGCTAAATCCTGTTCTCACAAAGGTACTTGTGTCTACCTCTATAGGTGTATTATATTGAATTTACCAAAGAGTATTTAGCTCCTTAACCCAAAGTTGAATATCATTTTGCCTTCATTACCTAATCTTTCTGAATTCCATAGTATCATAGTTTTGTCCAAAGGACTTTCTGGAGTTCACCTGTGAAATAAGTTTTATTTTGAAATATATAATGATACAGTTTATTAAAATCTAAATCATATATAAGTAGGCCAGCATAGTGGATCAGCAGACAGTTCACAGAGAAGACTTACATTCTGAAACAAGGAACAGACACTAGAAATGTCCATCATAGAGAACATACTCCTCACACTTCTAAGTGCTCAGAATCTCTCTGTGGGACGCAGTATGATCAACATGCCCTGGATTTGAAAGCAATAGGCTTGATAATGAATGACAGCCTCTTATCTGGACAACAATATATGGGATTTCAGAAGACTTAAATGCATACATTAATGAGAGAACAGATCAGTGAAAAGGTGAATGTGATTGCTTGCCAAATTAGTGATCACTGTAATGCTATCTCAGATAAATGAGAGAAAAGTTCATAGATAAACTTCCACTAACCCATGGGTGGAGATTAAAGAAAATACTTTGTTTTGTTTTGTTTTCATTGGTATAAGTATAGCTTAGTTTAAACATAATAATAATAATAATCTTAAACACCCACATGTTAAACATTGCATAATTGAAAATTAGAAATAGCTGGAAAATGTGATGAGAAAGTAATTTAACATCACAAAATTAATAGAAATTTTCAGGTGTTTTTTTTTTTTCCTTTTAGATTTGTGTCTCTCTGTACAGTCTGCTGCCGTAAACACACAGACACACAGAATAAAAGATTAATTTTGTGGATAAACATTAACTTTGATGGAGAAGTGCTGTAATGTCATACTTCTAATCATTCATTTTTCCTTGCCAATAGCTACATTCTATTTGAGTCAATTTGGAATTGGGTCACTTCTTTGATTTTTCTTATCTAAAGAAAACAGGGCCAGATACAGTTGTTAGTATCCAGAAGCCTTAGAAGATGCAAGTGTGCTTGAAGTTGAAGTTATTTATGAGAGAAAAAAAAACCAAAGTCAACATAAAGCATTTTACTGGAATATATTTCTATTTGGAGTACCTTTTTAGTGTATCCTTAAATCCAGTTTTTCTAAAATCTTTGGATGCTATTTAAAGAGGTAATGAACAAGAATTATGCATCACTAGAGAAAACAAAAATGTAGGTAAACTTACATCAAATTAAATAAATTACACCTTTGAGAGTATTTGCTCAGTATTTGGAAGATTGTAACCTTGAATGCGAAAGAACAGGTGGATTTATAAAAGTGATGGATAGTTTAGCAGTCTGTAGTAACACTGCATTTTGTGCATGCTGAGCAAGTAGTAATGAAGTTTCATAGCTGAAAATGTAAGTTGATCACCCCATCTGTCAGTTTGGACTCTTTCCTACTACAGAAAATATGCAAATCCCCATCCTTTTCCTCCATTTTCAAATGGATTGTAACATTCCTTGCAGCATCCCTGCATACCCTCTACTCCTACTGAAAATGTTCCTGTACTCCTTCCAACTGGCCAACCCCTTTTTACAAGCTCTGTAAACTTTCTTCTTCCATTTGATTTTTTCCAGGAACTCCTTGCTCATTCATGCAGTTATCCTGTCACCTTTGCCTGATTTCTTACTCATAAGGATGCACCCCTCTTGAGCTTGAAGAAAGTGGTGCTTGAATGTTAACCTTGCAGTTCAGGGATGAAGAAAGCTATGTATTTTCTTAATAGAAATTAAAATTTAGATAAAATTATTTTAAATCTGTATGAACTTAAGTTTGGAAAATTGTAATAGAGTTTCATCAGTCTAAAAGCTCTTATAGGTACTTTAGGTTAGTTCTTCAGTGTATTCCAATGTAGGAAAGATTCAGCTGTTAAACAAAAACTTTCATTAAACTACATATTTTTGTTCTTACCACAGGGTAAGTGCATATTACCAATGATATCTGATATACAATGGGAACTAGTTTTCATCCAGAGAGTTTGGTGAAAATAACTGCCGGTAATAAATGAAGTTGAATTCCACCACACATGACAATGAAAACATGTCGTTTCACTGAGACTTACGGATTAGACACTTTATTATGTGAGTTCCTTCACTCTCTCTAATGGATACTGATTATTGATTAGTAACAGTTTTTAATTAAATTCTTCTTACAGCTAACATGAAAACTTGCCTCTAAGACAGAATAAATACAAAATAAAGGTTTGATGTGTAATATGTGCTTTGAGCATACTGTGACCTTTGCTGGGAACTCTGTTCAGTACTTTCCTTACTCCAGCATTGCCACAGAAACAATTGTCTACAAATGTCAGTTAAGCTGGTTTAGCTGCATTGGTCAAACACAGGATGGTGACTTCATTCTGTTGTGTATACCCTTTAACAGCAATGACTTTGTGGCCTTCTGTCCTTAGAGGTGGTTACCTTAAAAACAAAGAGCAAAATTGTGCTGTTACAATGTATTTCTGACTTTCTAGCAACGTACGTATAACTAAACTACGTTTCACTTAACAAGGATTCAATTTTGCCTTTTTTTTCACTGTATACCTATACCACTTCCGTTCTGAGAATTCCAGAATTCTTTTATTGAAAACATTATCTAAATGAATAAGATCTATATCTGAGGTGTAGATTGCATTTTAAAAGCCAATAAACATTTGGGATAGATTTATTACTCCACTATCAGTTTAATGCACCTTTCAGGCTGATACTCAAGTTCTGGTATACTTTATAGAAGCTCATGACTAAAGGTAGCATTCTGAAAGAAAAATATTCTACTTCAGTGCTTCAGAGCCATTATTCAAGTGAATATACTGCAGAGTCCACATACATTCTAATACAACTCGCTCAAGCTCCTGACAATGCAGTAATACTACAGGAATGAAGTGATAAATCTCCTTCTGGCTCAGACTCTGTTGACAACATCATATGGAACTGTAACATTGTGAATTCTCACTCTGATTGGTTAAGAGATGGACTTGTGGCTAACTGGTGACTAGCAGGATCTTGTGAAGGCCTCAGAACAAAAACTGTACTGTAACATGAAAGTTGCAGAAAAACACACTGTATGCAAGTGCAATGGAGAAAACAGGAGCTAGTCTTCTTGCTTAAGGTTGTCTTTGGTCCCACCCACAATCACACTCCTCAACAACCACCATACAAAAGAAGAAGCAGAGCCATTACTACATGTGCATGGCAAGTGATATTGGACACTCTCTGCCTGGCAACAGCTCCTGGCCCAATTGGGAGGGACTGCTATATGGCATAAAAGGCATTGCCAATCCCACTGCCAGTAGTGCACACTTCAGTCCCCAAGCACCCCAAAAGAAGAGGAGGAAAGAAGATGGACCCTCAAGATGTCATAAGATCTGCAGTGGTGACTTGCTCTTTGCTTCTTCTTCTTTTTTTTTTTTTTCTCTCTCTCCTTTTCTCCACTTTTCTTTTCCCTCTTGTTCTCCCACTTTTTTTTTTTTTTTTTTTTTATTAAATAAAGGCACACTTTTGCTCAATCAACACTTTGACTCCCTTCCAAGTCTTAAATCTGAGGGACTGGGACCAGAATAATGAACTACAGGCCACTTCAGATTACAGCAAGTAATCTGAACCTACAGCATCTTTTCCCTGGTTCATATTATATATCCATAAAGGTTAGCTAGTGGAGAAGAAAATTTGTCCTGTAGCAGGATTTTTTTGTCTGCTGTGCCCCCTGTATGGCACACTTTCTACCAATTGCACCTAACACTCATAAATCTCAGGTTATGGGATATGCTGCCATTACAAAGGCTGCTGAAGAAAAATGAGGTGAAAGGCATCACTGATAAAAGATCAGTCTGGTAGACATGGCTCATTTCTGGTTTATGCAAGATCTCTGAAGTATTTACAGGCATAAATGCGACTCATTCATAGTGGACATCTACCTTGGCAAATATTGGTTTCCAAAATTAATTATCAAAACTTTAAGATAGCCCAAACTTGCATCTTTATAGCCTTTTTTTTTTTTTTTTTTTTTTTTTCTTTCCCCTTAGAATGAGTGAGAAGCTGCCAAAAGATAAAGTACTCTTTTCTAGTTAAGCATCTTCTGCCCTCAGCAGTTTTCAATGGTGATAGGTCAAGTTGCCTGAGAGCTATTTTTTGTTCAGCTCCTCCTGCAAGTTCTCATTCACTTTGAGAAGTTTTAGGCAAAGTGAGTGGCACACGAATCAAAGACAGAATGTATAACATGCACTGGGAGTTCCACAGTCCGATATAGTGAACAGTGAGTGATTGTCAGTGTAAAAAAGGCAAAAGTGTGGTCCTTTTTCACTGTCTACTAGGCAGGCACAAACAAGGCAGTAATTTAAAACCTTTATTCACATCCTTCACCCAGATAAATAAATTATCAATTTCACAATGCTTAACTGGAACAGGTCTAATTCTTTTCAACCAGCAATCTAATGAAATTCTGTACACCTTAATGATCGTATAACATTAAAAATAAAATAAAATATTACTTTTTATGCAGGGCTGTTCTGAACTGGTTGCAGCTATCTTATGAGATTGCCTTTCATTCTTCAGAGGAAAAATAGTTTTTTAAACTGTTAGTTTATTAGATTAATCTTTAGTTTATTTAGCTTTGGAAAGTTTGAGCATGTTGAAAAACCCATAGTCTCTGGATTGCAAGCAGGCCTGTTTTACTTACATTATTTTCTTTCTGTTCCGTATAAATAATTTACTTTTGGTAAACACAGTTAATAAAAAAACACTGCTGATAATGAGTTATTTTGATAATTTTCTTTAATACTATGAATAAGAAATTGAAGTGTCTGTTAGACACAGAATAGGATGAAACTGAAAAGAAAAAATACTGCTGGAGGAAAACAAAGCACACTTACAACAACATCGACAACAACAACAAATGGTTTTAGTATATTTTATACTAGTATCTGTCCTTTTCATTCTGTTATTGATTCTCTTCGGTTTTAAATATGACTAGTGTGTTTACACTGCAGAAGATCTAGTTCAGCCTTGGAAAATGAACAAAGTTATGTCTCCATCCCAAAAATGTTTTACTTATTCAGAATCGTGTGTATTAAAATCTGGTTTTTCTTTATTAGTTCTGTTGCAGACTATTTCTTCAATCTGTATTGTATTCTCAGTTGTAAAAATTAGTAGTAGAGAAGTGACAGATCTGGTCTCCTTAAAACTATGCAACACTTACTCATTGAATTAGTGATGTAAATTCAAAGTGTCTGTTGTCCTTTTTGATCATCATCTGGCTAAAGCAGTAAGGAACTCTTTGTTAGAGTATTTCTGATGGATGCAATTCATCAGATCCTAATACAAAGCATACATCTCTCGATGTGATAACATGCTGTGAGATACTGTCTTGTCACAGCTTTGTTGTGATTTGTCAGGCTTCAAAGCAATGGGCAGGGTGACTGCCCTACACACGCTCCTGCCCAGCTGCTGTGCAGAGAGGTCAGCAAATTCACAGTAGGTAATGTTCAGAGATAACCAGTGCAGCCTGGCTACCCGAAGATCTGTGGTCTGACAAGAACTACATGTCCTCCTGATATAATGCCATTTATTCTGCTCATCTTTGGCTGTATAGTGAAATAGGAGTCCAAGGCTGGTTCTCTGGGAACATCATTAGTCACACATTATCTGTAAAGTATTTTACCAGAGTGGAGTCCCCTGAGATGAACATGTTTTACAGGAAGTAACAATTCTTGTTTCTGTGCACTAGGTGGTGAAGTATCCTAGTATCCATAAATGAATAATTATAGAAGAAACTTGTTAAATAATAACATCACATGCCTTTAAGAGGAAAAGCAATAGAATACTGCCCTGATAAATGAGTATACTTTCAATGCATTACACATGGATATATTTCATAAAAGCCCTAGGGCCCTCACAAATTAACACCTGCTAAAGAGTAGATTTGCTAAAAGAATTACATTTTACTGCCCTGCAAGTATTCCCTTGACAGGTTTATATATTTTATTTATAAGTTATAAACTTTATTATAAATAAAGATGATTCTTAATTCAGGCAGAACATAAAGGAAATTTTAATTACTTTGAGGCAAAATCAAGACAGATTTGTAGAATAGTCAAAGTGCTTATTAATTTTGCCATCTTTAACCAAACTATGCTTTCTTGGCACATCTAAAAACAAGGTCCAGTCACACAACTTCTGCGTCTTAGCTACAGAGTTCTGAATTTATAATAACTAGTGTCTACACAGTACTCATATTCTTTTATTAATTTGTTTATGCAGAGAACCACACTAAGCTCAAAGCCCCTTAGGTCACCTAATAGAGAAGTACTTGTTGTGAAATGTACTATGCTCCAAAATTAGCAGTTCAAGTAAAGACAGAAAAATAGATGCTTTGAGTTGAAGTTGATGAGACTTCACAGCAGTGCAGAGGTTTTGGTCTCCCAAAGTCCAGTCAGTAGCCAGTAGCATATATTGGTCTGTGTGGTCCTTTCTGAGTCAAGAAAATCTTGCTATCTGCACAGTGCTGAACTCTAGTGAAGGAAAACATTTATTTCTAAGCTTTGAAGGAAGCTGCTAAATAATCATGTTACAGCTATCCGTGTGCTCAAATGTGTGAACATTTATAAGTGAACAACTTTTTGTATGCGGATTAGAAGGCTTTGCATTTAATGTAATATAGACCATGTGAAAATAATGCAGCAGTGCAGATTGAATCTGTGAAGTAGCCTCTGAATTCTGATCAACCCACTCCAGTTCTTCTCAGCTAGATAAATATCTCTGACTAGATAAAATTTGTTTCTGATGCTTCAATTCTTTTCTTAATTAAGATAGTCTTTTAAAGTAGTTATTAATACTGATGTTCTCTGTGGCTTATTGTTCCTTCAAATGATACTTCTATGGTAGAAGCAGAATGAAAACAGTAAGCATGCTTTCAGGATAAGTGTAAACAACTCCTACGTTGTCCTGCTAATATTAGTTTCATGACTATGTTGGCTCATAAAGCCAACACTGCCAGAAAAATTCTTGCTCGCTCTCTCTTTCAGAAGAAAAAGAACAAAGTTATATGCTTCCTACATGGCCATCTCTATTTTTCTCCACAGTTGGTTTTGTTTTTGAAAAAGAACCTGAGGCTAATGACTTTCTGTCATTCCCTGCTTCCCATTTTCCTAGCTTTTATTCATTAAATTTCATAATGCTGATCTTTTATATTTTCACTCTGTTGTTAGCATTCTTGTAATTTAAAACCTACTCCCATTTACCAGCTTTATCTGATGAACACAAATCTTTTTGTATTCTTGGACTATGAAGAAAGAACAGCTGAGAAATGAAAGGAAAAATAACACTGAAGGAAATAAGTTATATTTGTGAAGTTCAAA
Organism: Phasianus colchicus; assembly: GCF_987193195.1. Taxonomy (NCBI): domain Eukaryota; kingdom Metazoa; phylum Chordata; class Aves; order Galliformes; family Phasianidae; genus Phasianus; species Phasianus colchicus. Next base: position 20,548,920 of record NC_143438.1, on the reverse strand, counting down.
AATATACTGATTTTTTGCATATTTGTTAATTATTCAGAATTGATTGAGGCTATTTTGTGTAAAAATAATATTTACTTTGGTTAAGTGCCACATGGTCAGATGATTCAACAATTCTCACCTTTGTTCCTTTTAAGGAAGAAGATGAAAATGGTATATAAAATTTAATTTTTTTTTTCCTTGTTTATACCCTATCCAAAGTGAATTTTGAAGGAATTTACATTTTCATGTGAAAAAAATCATAACTATTGTCACTAAAAAAATAAAAAAAAAAAGTGTCTGAAATGTCAGTGAAGTGTACCCAATATGTTGAACACCTTGATAAAAAAGATTGAAACATAGGACCAGAGATATCACAAGTGAAATCATTATGTCCTGTGACTTAAGCTGTTAGAATTGGGAACTGTATTAAAGAGAGAGACTGGCCCTAAAAATCCTCCTTGAAAATTCCTGGAGCAACTCAACTTTCGTAGTGGTGGAAAATTGCTGCTGGTATTAGCAGGGCCCAAATTATCTGAAAATACAATGAGAAACAGTGGAGTTCTATGTTTGAGGATAATAAATCATTGAAAAGAAATGAAGAGAGAAAACTTTCCCAAGTGTACATTCATTAAAGGTTCACCTTGGTCACAGTGAACAAGCTAGCATGGTTCGGCAGCAAGCAAAGTTAAGGGGAAATGAGAAGGATGTTCATTCAGTGGAAATACATCATTTAATGCAGTACCAAGTCATCTTCATATGAATCTATACTGATCAGTGACCTAGTGAGAGACTCATATCTGCTGCTATTATGTCTTCACATTTATGGGCATGTAGTCATGTGTAGATTCTATAAACCTTGCTGTAAGCAGTACTTTACTGCAAGGCTGGAAAAACATTCCTTTGCATTGATAGACTGTGCCAGCCCTAGGTAACAAATGAGCACAGGAAAAGAGAGTTCATCCAAAGGAATTTGGGTCTTTAGCTACAGTCACTGAGATGAAAACTAGTGCCATTTGATACCTAACTATCAGTAAACATGTCTTCTAAGTTGCAATTCCTTGACATTGGAGTGTGCAAATGGGGAGAAGTGGCGTGTCAAAGGAATCTGGAAAGCAATTTGCTATGTTTTCAAGTAAGATCTTCAGCACATCCATACCATTATAACAGAGCAATGTGTATTGTTGGCTCCAAAAGATCTCTCCATGAATTCATCTCTACTATTGCCACTGTTTTAGTTAGACTGTAGTAGAACTCATTTTGTAAGTCACAGAATCTCAAGATGATGAATCAAGAACAGTTTATCTTTCAGATTTGCTGTTTTACTGTCCTTTTGAGCTATTATTTTGTCTCTGTAGACTATTCTCAGGATTATTTTCATCACTATGAGATTTGAGATCTCATAATCTTTATATCTTTAGTTTCAGAGGTTCCTGGTGAGTTTCTCTAGAGTTTCCACTATCCCTTAAGTCCATTCTGATAGTTTTTTCACCACAGTGGAAGTACTAGCATCAGATAGTTAACTGAGAGGTTTGATTCTTACATCTTTGACAGTGTTGTAGTTGCACAAAACATACAGCACACTTTTCTCATTTCTTAACTGCTGATATTGGAACCCAGAAATAGAAAGGAGAAAAGGTAGTTAGCTTCTTTATGGACATCATTCATTTATTTTCAAATTTCATTATTTTTATGTCAGTCTGATTTAATGTGCTTTATATATGAAGAATGACAACATGAAGGCCTAAAGTGCTTGTCTCACAGGAGACTACAGGCGAAACAGAAATGCAGTAGCATTGCATCAGATCAGCCCAGATCAGAATTTGATTGAAAGTATTTTCTCATTGTTATTTTATATTCTGATGAGATTCAGTGCTGATGTTGCACATTTGTTTCACTTTTTTTTAAAGGAAATTTACATTTTGTTGGAATTGTAAGCAGATCAGAATCCTTTGTAAGTCAATGCATTGTTATTTGAACTAGATAATTTTTCTTTGTGATCTTCATTGTACAATTTTTTACTGGAACAAACACTGGTCACTCCTTCGATATGAGGTTTTGACATCTAAATGTGAAAACTTGAGAAAGGTGAGAGTCAGTTTTAAAATAATATTAACATATAAGGACAAGATGTTGAATTGTTTGGTTTACAATATGGAACTAAGTGAGGGGAAGTGGGGTCATTAACTCATGTGATTTGATACAGTCTCTTGCAGAAGCTCAGCTGGATATTTCAGTGATAGGGATAGCAACCTCTGGCAAGTAGTTACTTTGAACAGAATGAAAGGGTAGATAACAGTTAGAACCCTGTGCAAGTTTGCTTGGAACTTAAGTATGCTTCTGTAGGATATTTGGTGCCATCTTCTGCAAATAAAACTTAGCACAGTTTAATTGTACTGAATCAGAAGTGAAGAAAAACACTTTCTAGCATCAAATACTTCTGATTAAGGCATCATCTCTTGAGTTTAAAATCATCTCAAGCCATTCATAGAATTTCATTTCATGAATAATAGTGATTAGAGCACAATATTATGGAGATTACTAACTAGTATGAGAACTTGAAGGTACAAACAGCAGACAGGGGCCATTAAATCCAGTCTGTCATTGAAATCCAGCCTGTCATTGAAATCCTGGAATTTTCATATGCTTAAGTCAGTGTTTCAGAATATGAAGAAAAACATGTTCTGCTTTATTCAGGGATAAATTTTGGATTATTCAACTGACTTTGAACTTAATTTATCAGAAAACAGAAACTAATTTCTTTATTGTAGTGAGGTTCAACTATACAATTTATCATGCCCCTTGTCTTAGCTTTGTCATATAGTGGTACTGAATAAGTCATTGAGATGTATTGTTATTTAGACTGTTGGAGAAAACCTTATATGAATGAAAATCATGCTTACAGTTGTCTGTACAAATTACTAGCATATTAAAGAGTTGTCAGTATTTCAGAAAGATCTTCTCTTTCTCTCTGGGAGATAAATAAAAAAATAATCCCAAAATAGTTACTAAATAAATTTGTTTGATCTAAAAGTAATTGAACTATATTAAAAATGAATAACAAAATGTAAATGTTATGCGCTATAGCATTTAATTAATTGACATTTATTAGTGACTAGTCACATACAGTTCATTGTTGAATGCACTGTCGTCAGATTGAAATTTCTGTTTTATGCTGAGATATGGCCCTCCATCCAGTAGGGTACTTTGTTTTTTCATTGTGACTGTGGGACAGATATTGCTACCTGCCAAAACAACAATGAAAACTCCAACTGCAAAACTAGTTGTTATATCAGAAATGGGTTTAAATATAAGTAGACTAGAAAAGCAATCTGTAACTATGAATGGAAAATATATTCCTATCTTCCCTTCTTTTTCCATTCATGTTCTACATATAAAGGATCACTTTATTAAGCTGATAAAAATATTACCTTAGGCTTGGTTAGGATTTCAATAAAGTAAATTAGAGAAATGGGCTTCATGCCTTTTTAATTCACAATTATATCTCTCTTTGTTCAGGTTACAAGGCAAATTCCGCATCTTGAAATAGTTTTCAAAAGTGTATCATTCTTGGACTGTACGTTAACACAGAGAAAATGTGAATGTGCTGATCCATTTAAATTAAAAGTTTTGTAGAAGGCAAGAACAGTCAAGCCAGAAATACAGAAAGTTGGTACTCAAGAATATAGAAAGAGAATAATATGATCAGTGCAATAATAGTATTACGGTAACTGAAAAGATGTAGACTAATAGGAATGGATTTTCTACATACAGTTGTAGACACCTCAAATTAAAGAGGATTTCATTAGTTAAGTTTAAACAGTGAATTGAAACAACTCAACAGATTTTTTTAAATTAGCATTAAATAAAATTAAGAGAAAATATAAACAATAAAAGGTAAGGAGGATAATGTAAATACAGTGATGAGCATATAACTGAAAAACAGACAAAATGACAAAATGAGAAAGCACACCAATAAATTAATCTAACAGCTAGAATTGTCACAGTAACATAAGCTATCAAAATGTACCTGCTGTGTAGCTAGAAAAGTAGATTTCCTTTGTCAGTCAGCTTGTTTGTTCATTTGTTTTTGAGAAAACTTATGGAAGATCATATATGACATTTAATTATTTCAATTCAATTTTACAAAACTAAATATATTTTAGTGCTGGATTTCTTGTTATTCTTAATATGAATATACACAGATAATACTGAATTCAGTTCTAGCTCATTTATCAACAAAAGTCAATAAAAGATTGGATTCTGAGATCTTTGTAATGATGAGTTGTTCTAGTAGAATGAAATAAAAATTTGTTCATAAAGATTTACAGAAATACCAGGTAGAAAGAACCTGAGAGATCAAGGTTCTTTCAATCAAGAGAATTGTTTGTTATCCCAAAAATTACCAAGATAGCAAATAAATTACTTTTTATGATTTTTGGATTTAAAATGTTAAATACTGGAGGAGGGAAAGTAAAAACAAAAATTAAAAATGAGAGCAGTTGTATGAAGACACAGCTTGTTCATAAGGAATCTTGGTCTCCAGACTCACCTGAATCGAGAGATTTAGAAAAGGTTTTTTAAAATTCTGCAGACTTTATGATTTTGTCTTTATCTGATACTGTGCCTCTTAGATGTAACAGGAAAAGCTAAGGAGTTAATGTACTAGCTTATACAGTAAAACAGCTGGAATTGCTTGGTAGTGAGTTTTTGCTTTTACTGCAATGCATTTACTAACATTACAGTTCACTGTCCACAGTGCTTGTGAAAGCTGACAAAAAGAATGATGTGGGTGAATGTACTGGCTGTACACTGCAGCAGCTGAAGACCCAGCACATTTGACTCCAACAGCATTGTCACAGTGAATTTACAAGGGAGAGAGAGCAGATAACAATGGTGGTAGTGTTTATAATGTTAAATTTGTCAGAGTTTTTGCCAGAGTTTGGACAAAAGGAAACAAAAATCTCTAAATTCATATCCAGTTACTTAGATCATGATGAAAGAAAGAATTCAGATATCTTTGAAAGCATTCTCCTGAGAAGCTGGCAGCTCATGTCTTGAACAGATACACTTTGCTGCATAAAGAACTGGCTGGAGGGCCAGTCCCAGAGACTGGTGGTGAGTGGAGTTATACCCAGCTGGCAATTTGTCAAGAGTGTTGTTCCCCAGGGGTCGGTACTGGGCCTGTTCTTATCTTTATTGATATTATCTTTATTTATTACCTGGATGAAGTCACTGAGTGCACTCTCAGAAAGATTGCAAATGACACCAAGTTGGAAGGAAGTATTGATCTGTCTGGGGATAAGAAGGTTCTACAGCATGATCTTGACAGGCTGAATAGCTGGGCTGAGGTCACTGGAATGAAGTTCAACAAGACCAAGTGCTGGGTACTCCACTTTGGCCACAACAACCCCAGGCAATGCTACAGGCTTAGGGTAGAATGTCTGGAAGACTGTTTAGAGGAAACAGACGTGGGGGTTTTGGTTGATGCTCGGCTGAATATAAACCAGCAGTGTGTCCAGATGGCCACGAAGACAAATGGCATCCTGGCTGGTATCAGAAATAGTGTTGCCAGCAGGAGCAGGGAAGTGATCATCCCTCTGTACTCAGCCCTGGTGAAGCCATATCTCAAGTATATTTTGAGCCCTTTACTACAATATCGAAGCCCTGGAGTATGGTCAGAGAAGGGCAAGTAAGTTGGTGAGGGATCTGGTGCACAAGTCTTATGGGTAGTGTCTGAGGAAGCTAGGATTGTTTAGTCTGAAAAAGAGAAGGCTCAGGGGTGACCTTAGCATCCTCTACAACTACCTGAAGGGAGGTTTGGGTGAGATGCGGGTCAGCATCTTCTGTGATCTAACTAGCAAAAGGACTAGAGGGAATGGCCTCAAGTTATGCCAGGGGAGATTCTGGTTGGACATTAGAAAACACTTCTCCAAAAGAGTGCTCAGGCACTGGAATGGGTTGCCCAGGGAGGTAATGGAACACCCTGGAGGTGTTCAAGAAACATTTAGATGTTCTACTGAGGCTCATCGTTTAGTGGGAAATATTGGTGGTAGATGGACAGTTGGACCGAATGACCTTAGAGGTCTATTCCAACCTTAGTGATTCTATGATTACTTATCCATGCTTTAGACAATTTTTTTTTTTTCCATACATTGCCAAAAACTGTCTCAGAAGCTTTCTCCCATTCTGGGGGAAAGAAAGCTTTATCTATTTGAAGGTTCTGGTTCTGTCACAGTAGAGAGCAGTTTAGATTAGCCAGCATGCTATCTTTCTAAGTATCTCATGCTAACTTGTCCTCTCAGTGGCCTTTATTAGTGTTATTATTATGCATTCTCCTTGCCTTATTTTGATGGACAATTTCTGCCTCTCAAAGCACTAAGCAGATTCAAAACAGAAGATTGACAGTTGTGTTTCCCCACAGCTGACAAACCATGTTCATAATACCTTTTTTACTACTCTTTCATATTTTCTCCTTCAAGAGAACAATGTTTTATAAATATATTTTTCATTGCTATTTAAATTACTTTTGATGTTATAGCTGAGAAGATTACTGTAGAATCACAGCTCAGTTTTGCACAAATCCTTCAGAATAAGGTATAGTTTTAAACAGATCAAATTCTGCAAAATATTACTTATCTAAAATTTCTCTGACTTTATTGTATTTGTTTCTCATCTAAACTAAATGCAATCTTTTGAGAGAAGTCAGTACTATTAGAAAATGTGATTATCATCATTTTAATAGCAGTTCCTATTAGTCTTATTATTCATTGGTCACAAAACTATGTAGCAGAGAAAGTATTTCAACTCTATTTTCAATGCCTTGCAGAAATTTGTGAAATGGCAAGTGTTAAGCAGTATGCCATAAGTAAAAGTGATTTTGCTAGACTTCTATTGAGCTAATATAAAGACCAAATCAGATAAAAAAAATATCTTGCATGTGCTTAACTAGCTCAATTCTTCATCTTATCTTCTTGGCATTTTGTGCCATTGCAACACTACCTGGAACCAAATAGAAAATTTCCTCTCCTATACAATAAAAAACATCACTGAAATCTTGTGATGCCAACCCAAAATTAAACAGTCTGGTCCTGGAAAAACAATACAAATGCAAGTATAAACATTTTCAGAATACAGAATTGAGGCAACTTCAATTGCTAGATGCAGACATTTGCTTAAAATGTTACCATAACAGTCTGCACAGACCAATATCTGCTCAGAGGGACCAATTGTGCAGAGTAAGAAATTCTATCTATAGAAGCCATTCTCATGTATGGCAGGAGAATTATTTTCGGAAGAATGGTCTTCTATAAATGATGCCCAGTACACTGAACAAAGAACATTTATCATGTCTGATTTTTTCATCCAGCAAGTGGGATAAGTTGAATGGTAGCTGGGTACTGACTTGGTTAATGCCATTGTGGGCATACAGAGTCTTGCTTAGCATTGTATACCACACATGACACCCTCCAATATATTTTCCCTTATATATTCACTCTGGCCATTTTCTATGAAAAATATTCCTTTGGGCTCCAGAGAGTGGAAGTGTGTGAGTTTTTGTTGGATACAGTGTGACATGAAACATAAATGTAGCATCTACTAGGAGAGAAGCCAAATAGGTTATTTCTAGTTATTTCTATCAAGGATGATAATATTTTCTTCATTATTGCCTCATCTTCAGCAACTTCAAACAGATAAATAGAAAAGGAAGAATTGTGTGTAAAGAAGGAAACAACTGTGGGGATATCAAGTTATGAGACCTAGATGTTTTGAAGAAAAAGATGACAAATAATGATGGGAAGGGACTCATGGAGAACAGGAGAGGTACCTGAGGGCAGGAGAGGAAAGCCAGTGTTACTCCAGCCTTCAAAAAGAAGAGAAAATACCGGCCAGTCTGCCTCACCTCTGTCCCTGGGAAGATGATGGGCCAGCTTTTTCACAGGCTGAGAGAGCCAGGGCTGTTCAGCCTGACAAAGAGAAGTCACCAAGGTGATCTGATAGCAGCCTTTCAGTATCTAAAGGGGAGCTATAGGAAAGAATGGAACAGACTCTCTAACAGGTTCTGTGATGATAAAGCATGGGGAAATGGTTTCAAGCTCGAAGAAGGTAGGTTTAGGTTAGATATAAGGAAAAAAATCTTTTACAGTGAGGGTACTGAAGCACTGGAACAGGTTACCTAATATTGTGGTTGATGCCCCATCCCTGGAGAATTTCAAGATGAGGCTGGATAAGGCCTTGGGCAACCTGATTTAGCTGTGGTGTCCCTGTTCATTGCAGGGGAGCTGGACTAGATGGCTTTCAGAGGTCCTTTCCAACTCTTAGGATTTTATGATTCTAAGATCATTTTGGATGTCATCTTCAAGCAAGCAGAAGTAAGGACATTTATCAGGAATACTGAGCCATTCATGAAGGGGAAATCACTCTTTACCAGTGTGATAGCTTTCTGTGATATCATGATAGGCTGGTGAGCAGGTGAGGTGAGAGCAGTAGAATTGTGTACTCTTGACTTGTTTAGAAAATCTGTAAGTTCTTCAGTCTTCTATAGAGGACTGGTTCTTCTAAAGCCACTAGTCATCAGATTTTCTTCATAGAACCAAGTACAAAATAAAAGGAGTCCTGCTTTCCCTTACATTCCAAAATCCTCCTATGGTTGGGGCAGTAGTGACAAAGAAGGAAAGAACATAATTCACACTTCACATATTCTATCTTTCTCTCCAACACTCCTTCCACTGGAAATTTTTTTAGGCTTGTATTAAGAAAAAACAAAAAACAAAAGAACATACAAAAAGAAACAACACCAACAAAAAAACCAACACTCTACAAATTGGTACATATATTTATATGAAAAGATATAATTTAATCGACTATTCTTTATAAAAAGTATAGATAAATGGAATTCATAGGTACACCTTATTTCTGTTTTTGTCTGAGACCACAAGAATAAAAGAAGTGATGCTGCAGTAATGATGTGTTTGAAGTATACTACTAGTTCTGATGATAAGAAATACTTTTTAATGTATTAACTTTATTAAATACCTGCTGAATGAAATTCCAGGTGCTTCTGTAAGAACTTAACGGAGGTAGGGAGGAGGAAAACGACAGTTCTTGGAATTTTTTGCCTTTTTTGTTTTTCTGTAATATCTACTTACTCTTTAATGGGCAGGTTGTTGCATACTTCACTGTAGAAATCCTCCTCAGTGTCTTTTTCAGAGAACAGGAAGTTCATTTAGCATCTGAATCTGTAAAAAGTACTTCCCTTGTCTGGTGAATGTGTTACCTCCATTTAAATTTTCACTGGTAAAACAGTCTGGAATATCTCAGGAAGTTGAAGGTCTGAACATTTACATAGCACCCTGTAAATGCTAAGCAAGTGATTTGAATCCAGGAGTGATTTTTAAACGTATTATTTCCAGACAGAAGAGGGAGTACACTTTTAGTCTGAAATCTAAATGTGTAGATAGGCCCTTTCAAGACAGCATGTCATATTGACCCTTTAAAGGTAGTATGTCACATTCTCATAGAACATATATAGTAGATGGGCTAATTCCTTGTCAGAGAGATAGCCCTGAATTCTGAAAGAAATTCAACTTCTTGTGTATATATTCCATGGTAAAGGGACTTCCAAATCAAGACTTCGGGCAGCATGATTCATACCTGACTCTGCTTGTGGCTAGGAGCTTTCTCCTTCACTCAATACTATCCCAAATCAGAGCCTTTCTCAAGGCCAGCCCATGGAGTGTGTTCCCTATCCTACCATATGATTTTCAGTACTTTGTATAAACTTAACTTTCCCAATATGGGAAATTCAGCAGCACCCTCACATACCTTTGGCATCTCCTTTCCAGCCACACAACATATGTATCTGAGAACTTTCCCACATCTCCCACCCTAATTCTTAAATATTGCCTTACACAAGGTACATCCGTCCACACATAAATTTCCTTAGCAGTTTTCTCTAATTTGCAAACAAAGCCACAGTCCTTCAATTCTTCAGTTATCTGTTTCCACTTTTGGATTGCTTATATCTTTAGCTACTTTGTTATTAGGGAGTTCAAAATGACATGGAAAAAGTACGTGCTACTATATAGCAGGGTAGGTTGAGTTTTGACCTCTAAAGGTCCTTTCCAGACTGAATTGTGCTATCATTCTATGACCTTCCCTCATGAACAATGTGAAATGCAGGGGAAGAAAATTCTTATTGTTGGAACAGTGTAGCACTTTTTATTTTTTTTCTATTTAATGAAATCAGAAATTAGTTTAACTTAAGGTCAGGGTTTTTTGTTTGTTTGTTTGTTTGTTTTTGTTAAAAACACAATTAGTATAAAATCAACTTACTGAGTCAAAACATTGTTTTGATTTTTCTTAAGGACATGGAGTGTTTATGGCCTCAAGGAATGAACTAAAGATGCTCTATTTTGCATATTTGTGGAATAAAAATATACTACTTTAATACAGCTGGAAAAGCAAACATCCCTTCCTTCTTTTTTCTTATGACAGAGATGGCTATAACTGTGACACGTATGAAGTGTAATCTTATTTTAACTGTTATGCCACAATATAAGAAAAGTAATCCTGGAATAACATAGGGACCTTACCTGAAATTTTCATCTTTATACCAAAAGCCTGACAGGACTACTTTTTCCTCACAGACAAGAAGATATTTCAAATCGGCTTATGTTGGAAGCTTCAAAGTCTTGTAATATACTCATTCTAGGATACTGCAGTTTCTTTCATGAGGTTTCTGTGCTGGCATGGTATTTTTGTATTTTAGAACGTCAGAGCAACTAGGCTTTTCAGATATATTCCAGTAGTCAAACTAGTGCCAAGTCCTAATTATGAGATTATTCAGTTGACCTCATGGGACTGTTTTTTCAAACCAGAGCAGAGGTAACTGTTCTTCAAGTCAGTAACATGAATGGTCATTGTTGGAGGTTAACCTAAATATAAACTTTTTTTTTTTTTTTTTTTTTTTTTCCCATAAACAAGCATTCACTGTGTATACTGTGTACTCCAGATCATAACACTTAATTCAAACATTTTTTAAAAATAATATTTGCATAATTTATGCTGTTTTGCATAAATTTCAGCATAATTTATGCACACATTTTAAATTAAAAAATCACATTTATGTGTATATATATATAAAAAATATATTAAGCTGCTATAGCAGTTTAGAATCATTTTACAACAAGATTAGTAAATTCTTCCTATATGCAGATGACAACAACTGAAATATATGCTTGTTTAGATTAACAGTCTTCAAATGTCTTGTATATAATGCATATTTTTAAAAGACTCAGAATTTCAAATTTATGAACCCGCATATTTTCAATGAAAAATAAATCAATTATTCCATGAAATTCTAAGTGTAGAGAGAGAAAGACTTTGACTGGAAAAATTGCTGCCCTATCCCAGTCACCTTGTCCCCAACAGTGTTAGGACCAAGGTCCTTTTTTTTTTTTTTTTTTTTTTTCTTTTTTCCTTTTTATCTTTTTATGTTACTGTATTTACTTGCAGAGAGACAGAATTTTGCCTAGAAAATTGTGACAGTAGGATAAATGAATTACTCAGCAACTCAACTTGAACGTAAAGTTCAATAAAAAGCTCTCCAGTTACTTCTTCCATACTTGTGAATAGAAGGTAGGATTGCAGGGGAGAAGATCCACTGAAGCCTCTTGGCACAAGGACAACTTTAAAACCTCACTAATAGTAACCTCAGGGCTCTGTTTGCCATTTGAGATTATTCTGTAGTTATCCACACTTTCATTCATATATACATTCTTAAAGAAGAAAAGAACAGTATCTCTGAGTTCATTTTTATGATAAATAGAAAATGTCCTTCAATTCTCAAGCTACATCTCAGAGGACAACTAGGCTTATAAACTGATAGTAGAAATAAACAGAGAATACTCCCAAGCTCCAAACTTCAAACCCTTAATTCTTTTAAGATAGGAAGATTATTGGTATTATTTTTAATGTATTCAGAATAGTAGGAAAATAGTTTATAAATCTATTTGATAGACTGCAATGATTCCCATAGAAAGAATGTATTCTAAAATATTCTGATTTTTTTTTTTCATAACTGTTGTCAAAACATCAATTTCTACTAGTAAATACATAGAAAAATATGTCCTGCATCTTTAGAACAACATTCTACCATTCAGAGTTGGGCCAAATGATTTTCGTACACTTTAATTTGTAAAAGGCTGGTACTTAATAGGGCAGAAAACAATAAAAGGACAATACAGAAATGGTGGCAAAATATTACATACCTGATAATAACCATTAGTTTCAGGGGAAGTTCATACATTTTGTGCTCTGATAATAGTTACCTGAGTTAAAAACTGAACCAGGTTTTCAGGGTGCAAAATTCAAGAATACCTACCAAAAAAAAGCAAAGAAAGAAAGAATAATCAATCAAGTATAAAAGAAATCAACAAAATTTCTACCTTGATATGAATGCCAAAATACAGGTGACAACTACCAAAGACTTACAGTCTTAGTAAAGATTCCATGTACTAAACAAAATTTTAGATAAGCTTTTAGACATACTTTAGATATTAACATCTGAGTTATAATTTTTATGCCTTACTCAGTCATATTAAAAGTTTCAGTTAAGGTCAAAACTGGGAAAGGCTTTCAGATTGAACTTCATTTCTTTGCAACAGATGAACAATTCTGAAGTCATTTACATTTCAGAATGAATAGCTGCTGTGTAGATGATACTAACTTTTTATTGAAGTGAAATATAGTCATGGTTTGAAGTTCTCTGAAGACTCAAGAAAATTACATACATATGTATTTATCCTTCCCACATTATTCTTTTTTTTTTTTTTCTTCATATGTATTTATCCTTCCCACATTATTCTTTTTTTTTCTTCCCCCTAATAATTCATACTAGAAAACTGATTCCTTCTCCCCACTCCATGTTTTTTTTCTTCTTTCTTTCTGTCCTCCTTCATTCCTTGAAAACTGATTCTCATGTCCTACAACTTCTGGAATGTTATTTGAGCTATTCTTCTAATGGCTATTTTAAGAAAGAGGATTTCTGTTAGTAAGGACCAACATTCTCCAATAGCAAATAGTTATGCCATATGTAATGAATTAATTTTGCTTTTAATGAGTATTTTATATGGAAACTGGTTGTGTTTTATATGTACCCCAACTTGTAGATCATTTTAAAATTTATTTTTCTGTGCTCTTGGGTGAAGTTTAAGCTGTTCTTGTTTTCTGTTATTCTCTCATTTTTAGAAAATAAATGACTGCCTCTTTTCAGTGTTTATACAATTAAGTTTTCTTTATAGCATTATAAATTACATTTCTAATTAAAAATATTTCTTTAGTCACAGTTTGCTTTGCTAGCAGATGCAAAAATCACATTTTGTGTGTGTGCTAGCATATATATATATGTATAAAATGTAGCGTATTTATATATATAACTTATCCTGATCTTCAGTTGAAAAACAAAGGAATTATTCTGATGTTCTATATTCTGTTTGAACACCTCTACAAAATTTATATGACAGTATACAGCTGATTCATGGCAGCCATATATTTTGGCTAAGTTAGCCATTGAACCATACAGATTTAGGTAATTTTCTTCTCAGTCTTCAGTATTGCATGAATGTTCAAAACTCAGAAGAAGAATCTGTATACAGACAAGCATATCAAAGTTGACATATTATAAAACTTATTTTTTCAGAGTCATTTGAATTCACATTATTTCCCCCTTCGTTTGTTTATACTCCAATATTAAAGTATAAGCATTTATGCCAACTTAAGGGACAAGAAATAGTCTGAAATCTGGAAGAATCTTCTACTTAGTTTAGAAATGGAATTCACTGAGTGATTTATATGGTAAATAGTTTTAAGAATGCTGATGCAAAGAGAAACTGTTCAAAAAAGTTCTGAAACACAAATCAACAGTCCTATCAATTTTCCATCACTTAGGGCCATCAATTTGAATGGAATAGACAGAAGGAGCTGCTATGAATAAAGCTAGTCTCTGCCTTCTCATGGTCCAACCATGCCCTGCAGTGAGATGGCTGAAACCTGCTGTGTTTGGCATGAAGCAGCCCAGGTCTTGCCACACACAGCAGCCTCACTGCCCCAAGGACAATGCCTGGGCCCTGTAGAGAGGCGTAAGATAAGTCCTCTGATTTCACTATTGGCAAAGAACTCCCATGCTCTGTGAATCTCTATGTATTTATGACATAAGCTCAGAATGCAGGTAATGATAGAAATTGGATTGAGACTTTTGCACTGCGGCAGGAGGTGTCAGTAGCTGGTACGGCATCTGGAACAGCCCTTTGCTCAAAGAAAGGCACGTGTATGGTTTCACATATTTTGTCTGAGCTCTTCGCAATGGAAGCTGTTCATAAGTTTAACATTAATTACGTATGCCCATTGCTTTTTACAACTGTTTCATTGTTAATACCATCCAAGCCTCCATCTTTAGAGATGACTACCAACTTGACTGAAATCCATGCATTTTAACTCTGGATATAGCCTATAAGTTTTTATAAAAACCCTTCTTAAGAAGCATATATACAGATGAGAATTGCCATTTTACCCAAAAGGTAACTTTTTTTTTTTAATTATTTTTAATATTTTAACTCATTGATTCGCCTGGATTTTTTTCCCAACTTTTATTTGAAATACCTGCTAATGAATACACTCTTCCTCTCAGGGCTGACCTTCTTTACTGATACCTTCCCACTAATACTTCAAGCTTTCTTCCTGAGAGTCACTAGTTTTTTCTCATTTGCTTCCTGGACTCAAAATGGCTTTTAATTTTCTCTGATGCTGTATCCAAATCTAGCTCTCTCAGATGACCTGAAGGAAAAGGCATCAGGCAAAACAGCCATATCCCCAGAGTTTCTGGTTGTGAAAATGTTATTAATTGTGGTAGCACAGGGGAGTACTAGCACTGTCTTTATTTCACTAACATATCAAGGAGAAACAAGACTAACTAAACATAATGCAAAACAAAAGAAAATCAAATGACAAAGTAGTTGTTTCTTTCAAACATACTGTATAGTAAAGTTACAGATCAGGGCACCTGGTGTGAAAGCAAAAAATCCTTATTCCCAGCCATGTCTTTAAACCTGTACAGTTCCCAGAGATGTGATAAGTCATTCAAACCAAACAGATGGAAATGATGAGTCTTCATTATGTTTGGTGCTTGTTTTTTTTAACCCAATTTTGAAGAGCATGCCAATGCACTATGACATTTAAACAAAATTCTGCATCTTTCAGAGTTTAGCAGTGCTTAGACAAATGCCCAAATGGTGTTCTGAAACAAAAGACAGCTCTGAGACAGTGAGATAAATGTAGTACTGATTAAATCAAAATGCTGTTCTTAGCAAATGTAAAAGGAACAAATTAATGCCTGATTTAGGTGGCATTAAACACATGTGAATTCGAAGTAGGTCTAAACTGTAAACTGCATTACTTTTCAATATTCATTAGGTAGACAACAGATAAATTCCTTTGCCTTGATGTTTACAGTCACATCACAATTTTTGCTTGCATTCTGTTAAAGGCCTAGATAGAAGTTTACCAATTATGTTTCTAAAAAAAAAAAAAAATCAAAATCACTGATCTGTTACTTTTCTACATATGCTTCTGAAATTTGGAAGACAATCAAAGTCACTAACTAAGCACATTCTCTACATTATGCTTTTAGGAACAGTAGCCTCTTTTGAGCGCACAGAAGAATATTTTCTTCAATTGATTCTGTTAATTATATTAGGATACAAGATCATTCTCAGATGAAAAAAATAGGAAAATCTTAATTTTTGTATTATTTTCAATCACTGCACAGATGTGAGATAAAATAACGAGTGCAAAAATTTTATCTTATACATAGCTTAATATCAGTTTAAATTAAATTCAAAATATTTGTGAAAAATGTTTACTATTTAGACATTTGAGGTGTTTTTTAATATATATTTTATGTATGTTATATGTTATGTATGTTATGGTCATAAGTGGGCCCTTGGATTAGTAGAGTAGAAGCTGAATTTCTGCTTATTAGTATGTATTTTATAGTCTCCTTATACTATTTCATATAGTTTCATCTAAGAAATGATGTCAGCACTTTGACTGCCTTCCTCTGAGAATACTGATGTCCAGTTCCATTTTCATGCTGTATAGGATTTTGTGCTAAGTCAAAAATGAATCATTGGATGATTTGGATTAAAAAATAGAATTTTAAGTACATGCACATTGTCAAATCTTATTTTGCAGCCATTATTCATACATGTATATTTATATGATTATATATTTATGTATCTAGGTCTATAAGAACTAATTATTTGACCATAGAACCGCAGTTGAAGACTATAGATAGAGAACAGTAGATACCTGGAGCTACTCTCTGCAGCAGCACCACGTGTCTTGGCATAAAAAAGTATGCTGAACAGCATCTTTAAGCTGCCTCTCCACTGCAAAGAGATGTGTGATGTTGTATTAAGGTAAAAAAATAGAGATTTCCATTTTACTATATAGAAAGGTGTGTGTAGTTTTTCCTTCTGCATAGCTAACCAGTCACTATCAATAAAATGCATTCTGATTTAGAGCTAGGGTCTGCAAATATGAACAGAAACCAGTGTCTCATTTTCACTAAAATGTTTTACATTACAATTTTCAGGATACCTCTTTTTGTTATCAAATGGAATAAGAATACTCATAAATAGCTGACATCCTTCTGAAATTGAAAGAATCTACTTATGATTCTTTGCACATTTATGAGAAAAATGTGCATTTGCATCGTATTACCTAAGAAAGATTTATCATACACTCAGCTAAAATATTGTCCCTTGTAAGAGTATTTTGAAGGCAGAATACTTGAATTTTATGCCTCCATAGAAAACAAAATCAGCAGTAATATGTTGTACTTCATATTTCAAAGCAATGAAAATCTTGGACTTGGATAATGAAGTGATGTTCCCTTCTTTCCAATATTAGTGAATATGTAAGCATGGAGCTCAGCCAGTTATGATATTGTTTAGGATGTGGTTCTATGAGCAGTTCTGGGGGGCAACAAAGCAGACTCATGTACCTACTCAGGTTGTTCCCATAAGAAATGGAACTTTCAAAGCAGACAGCACCATGAAGTTTTCCTGTGAGTAAACTGGGAACAGTCTGAATTTAAAAGAGCACTCCAAAAACCTTGCAAATTATTCCAGCGTACTTTCTGGTATCACTAAATCCTATATTCTCTTAACATTTTATAAACACAACTGGAAAACAAAATCCTGCATGTATTCAGATACACTGACCTCTTATTTATTAGCAAACTCTTATTGAGTGCTGGACAGTCCAAAGTAATTCAGGAAAGATGCATCAAGGATGTACAAAATGTTTGTTCATTTCTACAAGTATAATTGGTGGTAATTGTGTGTTACGCTGTTGTATCACTAGTTATATGTACCTGTAAAACTTCTGATCTGTTTGCCTACAGTTAGCAGTTTATTATATAATTAATTTGCATCCCTATGTCTCAAATTTTGTGGATATGAAAGAATGGCCATTTCCATTTTGTTTTATTCGCTAAATAAATGTTTTATTAAATTCCTAAAACAAAAAAGGAGACTTTGATGTGTTATAAAATTATCATGTTGCTCTTCCAGATTATATAAATAAGAGATTTAATATTTCAGACAGCTGTAGCCTTTATGATCACTATAATATTTGAAATGAACCAATGAGATTAGCTTGTGGAGATCAAGAAGCAAAATTTCATGCAGAGAATTACATCACTGATAATAGCTGAGCAGACTAAATTTCTATAAAATGTGCATTACATGAACAGTTCAAAGCCCTTAGATTAATTTCTTCTGACATCGAATTCCAATTATAAATGGTACTTCAGAATATTTTTAGAAAGCTTTTAGAAATTCACTGGTTTTATACACCTCAGAATTTATGGACAAAAAATTACTGAAGCTATTCACTAAAAAATCATACTAAGGAAAAGAAGATCTTCTTATAAACTGATTCCTCAAAGCACTGAGATCTGCAGTAAACGTTAATTGAAATGGATGGGAATTAAGTACTTATGTAAGCACTGAACAGTCTCAAGACAAAGGCATTATGAGTTGAGTCCCATTGTGGACACTCACAAGCTGTTGACAGAATAAGCCTGAGTGCTTTGCTTAGCTGGCATCTAACACATTGGTGCACCCTTGTGAAGAAGGCAGAATGATTAATTACAGATCTGTATTGATATTTTAAGAGGTAGGGACTCACAATAGAAAATTTATTTAGGTTGCTCCCCTGGAAATCAAGAAACCACCCTTCCTGGCACCACATAATCAAAGAATTTTCTTCTTCTTTACCCATTTATTTTACATCTTACTATTACTTTTTTTTTTTTTTTTTTTTTTGTCTTGTTTGTTTGTCTATATATTTATTATTGAGACATATAGTAAGAAGATATGAAAATGGATAGAATATGAAGTGTCATGTAATGTTTCTGTTTATACTGTTTGTGCGAAAAATCAATAGATAATATAACATGGAATGAATCATTATGGCCCATTTTCATTTCCATTATGCTGGAGAAGTAGAAAATGAGTAAGAATATCTACATCAACGGAGGTTTAATAGAAAGACTACCATATCCACACTGTCAGATGTACTCTGCATCCACAGATTTCACCAGCTTGAGAAAATGAGTTTTCTTTGTCCATCTTACTATAAGGAGAAGATGCAAAATGTCTAAGATATTAAATCCTCAAAGAACATTTTTATTAAATTATTTGACAATCTTTATTGTTTAATTTCATTCCCTCCCACATACACCCTGTTTGGGAAATAGAGGAAGAAAAATATGTCACGGTCACAATGCAAAGGAATAGCTAGTGACTTGGATGACTTTTGCAGTGGTTGTATGTGTACTGCGTACACAGAAGCAAAGAACAAGAACCAAAGAACTGATCAGCATAATATTTTGGGAGATGTCCATATACTTACTGATGTTCTCTGATCTGTTTATTTATTTATTTATTTTAGTAATGGAGTAAAAAATAGAGTTTAGTGGCAATAGACTTTTTAGAATTTTAGATTACTTGTTATTGTAATTAGTGCTAACTGCACACAAAAGCAAATGTAACCTGCTGATTGCATTCTGAAGAAGTGCTGAGGTGGATATTGCCATCTGTCAGAGAATTCAGATATGCTAATTCACGGTAACTGATTGCTGGTATGAATGTCTAAGTTTTGACAAATCTATTAAATCAGTGTTTCATCAAAAGTCTGAAAATCCTTCTTTATTACACTAGGTTTATAAGTGGAACAAGTCGAATCTTTCAATTCAAATTAGAATAGAATACAATACTTCATTTGGAGGGATCTACCAAGACTATCTAATCCAACCACCTGACAACTTCGGGGCTAGTTGAAAGTCAAACATTATACCAAGGGCATTATCCAAATGTCTCTTTAACTTTGATAGCCCCAGGCTACCTTTGTATGAAACCGTTTCAGTGGTTGACCACTCTCCATGTAAAGAACACTTCCCTAATAACCAGTTGAAACTCCACTGGATTAGTTTTGTACCATTCTCACGTGTCCTGCTATTGGTGCCCAGAAGAAAGCCCAGCACACCCTTCTGCTTCTTCTCCTCAGGGAGCTGCAGAGAGCAATAAGTCCACCTCTCCATGTTCCCCACCCAAGAAAGGACAGCTCAAGTGTCCTCAGCCTTCCCTCACAAGCCATGACTTCCAGAGTTATTACCATTTGCTTTCCTCCTCTGGATGTTTTCAAAGACCTTATCATTATTTTTATATAGTGAAGTCCAGAATGTATGCAGTATTCAAGGTGAGGTCATACCAGTGATAAAAAAAAAAATTATAAAATAAAATGAAAAACAGAATGATTTATTTTCGCTAGCTGGCTGTGCTGTGTATAATGCACCCTGAAATGCACTATGTCTCTTGGCTGTCAGGGCACACTCATGGCTCATATTGAGTCTGCTATAGACCAGCATCCCATGGTCCCTTTCTGCTGAGCTACTCCAGTCACTTCTATTTCAGTTGTCATGTACAGAACCCAATATTTTGCTTTGTGGAACTTTGTGCTAATCAAACATTGCTCCAAGTCTATCTAGGCCTCTCTGCAAGGACTTTAGTTTAATGCTATCAGTAAGCTTGCTGAGGATGCACTCCACTGTTGATCATTGATAAAAATGTTCAACAAGGTGAGCCCTCAAATTGAACCCTAGGGAATGCCACTGGCGGCCATCAACTTGTTTGCAGTACCCAAGGCCTTATACCTATTCAGCAGTGGGAGTTGGGTGACAGACAGGGGCTCCACTTGAAACAACATGCAGAAACTTGCTTCCACTTCTCAGTGTCCCTCAAACTGCTGTCTTTATCAAGTGCAGATGAGATGCCAGGCCCACCTCAGTAATGGCCATGCAAAGCTGGCATTTATGTACCAGAGAAGGTAGAACATGGCTCTGTTATTAATCACCTTTTTGAGTTCTCAGATGCCTCTCAGCCTCCCCACCTCCTCCCGAAGCCTTGCCAGCAGACAGAGCAGCTCACCTACCTGGGCACACCTCACACAGTGAACATGCTCCTGCCCTCCAAATCAGGGAGCAGTCTTATGCTGTCTTGTACTCTCCTGGCAGATCTAATCTTTGCTGGTACCATTATGAGACAATGTTTAGGCAAATGAACCCATTGTGATAAAGAATGTGTAGTCACAGCATATGTAATAAGAAAATCTAGTCAGAATAAGTCTTGCCTTTTTCAAAGAGTATTTACGACAAAATTGTTTTTAAGATGAATTTTATTCTCAGCTTATAAAACAGTTCTTTATAAATTGTGCATTTGTATGTACATGCAATCTTTTGGCCAAATAATTCCACCACTGCTGTTCCTTAGCCTTTATCAGTGCAGGATGAAGGCAGATCTATACCTTGTCTCTGACACAGCTTACAAAGCCAGTTGCAGCACTTATCTTCCACTATCATTTCAATTCTGTGTTAAACTATATCCTGAGCGTCAGTCCACATGTGCAAACAGAGTAAATTCTGTAAAGTTTTCCACGTCAGATGTGATGTAGATTGAGATGTTTTTATTGTGATACTGAGGGAACTGATAAGCATATTCTGTGGGCCGTTATTTTTTATACAAATAACAAAATAATTTATCTAACATTTATAAATAGAAATAGAAAATTAAAGTTCCACTATCTAGATGAACAGAAATGTAGAAGTTTTAAATGTGGTTTCTTATGATCGTGTTAAATTGCAACATCAGTTTCCTATGGGATTATCTTTCTGCTCTGAGGCTGAGCTGTGTTCCATTGTGATGTATGTTAAGTCCAAAGATCCAAGATAAATTCACACTTATAAGTTAAATTTTGAATTAGTTGTTGTGCAGGAAACTGGGCATCTCACAAATGGATCTTGAGAAACTCAGTGTCAGTGTGGGGAAAAAAAAAATGTGAATTGCAAACTTGTTCACCTTACCCTAGAGGAGAACACAACAAAGAAGTGACAACCCACAAAACTTAGTCAGACTTGTTGCTATTAACTTGGTACATACATATTTTTGTGTAATCTAAAATGTAAAGCATAAATGTAAAGCATTACTTTAGATTACTTGACAGTTCCAATTTTGTATTTCTTACGTTAGCAGACAAAACACTTCACTAAATCTCTCTCTCTATATATATATTTACTCTGATTATCTCTGAGGATTGTATGAAAATGGCGTCTTGTGGAGAACTGCTTCAAAATGCAAGTTAAGATAATCATTTCAGATCAGAATTCTATATGAGAATATTTCAGAATCAGTCAGTTGAGAGATTCTCAACAACCAAGGAAGTAGAAACTAGTCTTTTGTAAATTAAAATGCATCATGGCATTACAATTCTTTAGATATTTTATGCATAATTCTCTATAGTTTTAAATTTCAACACCTAAAATTCTATTTTTTATATATTTATATATATAACTCTGACTTGTCATTCTTAGTTTTTGGAGCTTAAGAGTTTTCTATTTACATTTATAATCATATTTAACCACATATATGATTACTCTGAATTCAGGGAACCTATATTTCCTTTAGAAATAAACAAAAACTACAAGTAGGCAACAGTTTGGAAAATCCCATTACAATTTCTATGTATTGAAATATGGACTTTAGTAGCTAACTTTAAGATAAGACTTCTACATTTTCAAGTCCAATCACTGAAATCACTCTGCAAAGCCACAGCTGTTGGCTTTATGGAGAGTTTCTTAACTCTCCATATGTAACTTTTCTTAACATTACTTTCCATGAAAGGACCTAAATGTTTCTCTTATTGGCAGAGTGTAACATTAACGGGGTTTTGGAAGAATGTAACAGTAAAATGGAACATATCATAAATAAACCCAGATATTTCAAAGTGTGACCACAACAAAATATTTCACATAAAGGAAAAGAAGATGATTTTATTTTTATTTTCTTCATTGCAATTCCTTGTTATGTTTGCAAATCCACAATAGTTTGTCCCAGAGCTGATGCTTAACTCATGATTTATTTACAATAGCAATTTACAGAAATGCTCATTTCTCAAGGTGAATTATATTTATTTAATTATTTTTGCCTTCCCTGTTTATATTTTCTGTTCATTTTTCTGTACACAGAAACAACAGAGTCAGGACAGATATTGTACTCATTTTACAGAAAAACACAGACCCACTACCAATTTATGTACAACCAAACTGTTGGAACCAAGACAGAACTGGATTGTGTACCATGGCCTTCTACTTCATAAAACATTTGACACATAATATCTCAGTCAAAAGATACAATTTAGCACAGTAGTAAATCAATACAATTTTCAAACAGAATATTGAAAAATAAAGTTCTTACTAAAAGCGGATCTCTTCTAGTAAAGGCAAAGAATAACTTGAAATAATTATTCAGCCTACTATACCCTTTAAACAAAAAATAAGGTTAATAATCTGCTTATTTTCAGCAGGGTGTTTCACCTCCTCACTCCCTAATTCTCTAAGTCATTAATCATATTATTTGTACTCCAGCTAAGTCCTATGCATGTCTATAAATTTGACACTAAGTTTCACTGAGAAAAGCTAAAAGTGTTTAAGAGTGTCTAAGGGTTTTATCAGTAAGTATTCTTCTATAGTATTGGACAATATGTTATTAAATGACCTTACATGATCATTTTTGTCCATCTCTATGGCTAAAAAAACACACACATTTAATACTGAAGTGAGTAACAGAGTTAGCTTGAAAATGTGCAGCATAACACACACATTTCATATACATTAATTACATTTTTACTAGTCCCATCTCTAAGATTCCCAGAACTGATTTATGAGGTTGTCAATATTTCATCGAGGTTGACAAGGATAAGATAAACTCTCTGCACTAGTACTCTACAAACACACAAAAAAGTACATAATGCTACATACCAAGCACCATTCCACTTTCCTCTAATGGTTTTAAGGAATACTGCATGGTTTCATTTCCAAATATTTTTACAATAACTTGCATAGACAAAATTCCACTCACTTTGAGACACAGAGGAGATTTCAGAGAACAGATAAATGGATGATTTTTTGCTAAAAAGCTTGGTTTAGGAAGTTGAAATCTGTGCATACACTGAATTTGGTAGGCCCCTGTGTACCATATATAGTGACAGAGCAAAACGGGGCACTGCATTTGTGCTGCTAAGTCTGTGTGGTTTTGCTGCCTGTCAGTGACTTTCACAGCCAGTTCTTGGATTCACGCCATATATTCTCATCCCAGCACAGGGGATATATACTGACAGGGCTGCAAGTCACCTTCATTACGCTCCTCAGCTCATCCATAGATTAATCAGACTGTGAGGAACTCATCCATGCCCTTCTTCATCCACCAACTTCTTTTACCTATATTATGTTGTTAATTTCCACATAGATCATCAAAACAATCCTGTTAACAAAGTTCAAGCACTGATGATGAAAATATAGATGAATAGGTGGTACCAAGAAGCCAATGCTATATTCCCTAAAGGAATAACCAGCAAGTCTGAAGGCACTTGACCCTTTTTATTAAATCCTCTTGATCCCTCCATAGTTAGAGGTGCAGTGGTAGCATTAGGGGTAAAAAAAAAAAAAAGGGGGGGAATTGAAAAAGGAAAAATAAAAATAATAATTACATTTAGAAAAATAAACAAAAGAAAGCCTTAGTAGCAAAAGAGGTGAAAAACATTCTGAATTTATTTTGTTGGCATAAACACTAAGTTCAGCATTTCACTAAAGGTAGGGAAAAGAGGAACAGCCAGTATTTGTAATGAAAATTGAGAGATCATATTGTAAAAGGTTTGCAATTTTGTTATGTTTCTACGTTCTCAGGCACTCCAGGTATCACAGATGGTTACTGGTGTCCTTCCAGCCCCGTCTGCTCTGTACATTTGTAAATATTTCTTCCATGCACTGCCTACAGTTGCCTCCACATTCAATTTTGCTATTCTGCTATTACAGTTCACAGATGATAATTCAAAAGCTACAAGTAGTTTAAATTTACAGCTGACTTAGCAGTGTTAGCTGAAAAAGGCTTTATGCATACATTCCAACAACTGCCTGGCTCCTTATCAACTGCAATGCATTATGTATTTTTATTCAAGTCAGATACTTATGGGATGATGGATCCAGTGGTTTCAACCAGGAGTGAGCTACACTACACACTATGTGCAGAAGGGTGTCAGCTTTGAAAGGGTCAGGAATCTCCCCCTTCACACCTGCAAAGTCTCTACCTATGCCTGAACATAGAACAGATGCACAGCACTGCAATAGATATGAAAAAAATATGGGAAAGGATGTGTGGAGCACAGAATTAAGAAGAGCTCTCCCTCATTTCTGGATTCTTTTTATTCTTAGGATTTAGTTCAGACTGGTTTTCTTTATGTTACGGAATAGAAGACACTATCCTACAGGACCACATATATGGCACAATGAGTAAGCATCCACCTGCCAACATGTGGATGTTATGCAGAGATATGCGAGAGTAGACCATCAAGATACATTAGAAATGACTGACATCTGTCACTCTACAGGAAAAAGACAGTTACTAAAGATGTACATTAATAGAAATGTTCTGTCATGAATTTAATCTAATCCTTTTGAATTATAGCTTTCCCCATTTCCTACCTAGACCATAAATTAATTTTAGAGTTTGTAGGTCTATGATGAAAAGAGCATGTGACTTTACCATGACCACAGACAGCATTAGAAACCCTGTCATAGGACGTCATAAATAATTTTACAACCACATAATTGTAAGCTGATAATTTGGTCTGCATAGTAGAAAACTGAAATTCTTTTAAACACTAAGTGAGGTAGGTTTTTAGATGTTCTGAATTTGAAACAGCAATCGTGGCTGGTTACAGTGAGTGGGATCATTTTGTGTTGCTACCTACAAACGGAGTGTCTTAGAGGCTTCTCCTTTTTAACTGTTACTGTAAAAGCTCTCAAGCATTAACATGAGCACTCTTTTACATTCTCTCTTGATATTTGCTACCTTTACAGACTTTCTTGAAAGAGTATGCTATGTGAAGGATGCCACATGTGGCATTGACAGACAGCTATTGGGAGAACAGCAGACAGCCTGTAAATCACTCAGTGGAGTTTCCTGTCCTTTCAGCCTTATCTTACAGAATCTACAATTTCTGCCTTTGCAAAGTACTTGAATGTCAGTGTTTGTTTTCTTTAAACTCTTATAGGTAAAAGTGACAAAAAATATACATATTTTGTTACTTTTCAGTACTGTCAGGGCCCAAGTGCAAAGGTCCCAGCATGTGTTAATGAATGTTTTAGTATTTCTAAGTTGTTTGAGTGAGTGCAAAGTAGGATTTTTCCCTCCTCTAGGATGGAGGGGGAAGAAAAGCTTTTAACAAACCAGATCTTTTCAACCTATTGACACTTTGTTCAAAATCTGTGGAAAACCTTCATATCTGAAATGAAATTTTCAGTTCTAGTCAGACTATAAATTGATGGAAAGAAATATGTAACCTTAACCTATTTCATGTGCATCCTTCCTTTGCGGCTTCTCAAATGTTTTTGGCAGTCAACCAACTCTTAAAAAAAAAAAAAAAAAAAAAGCTGTTGCAAAGATTGCAATATCTTACTAAAGCTTCTGTAGCTGTTAAAACTTGCAGTAAAATACATCCATTATTGCTTGCTCTGCCAAAGAGTGAGTCTGGCGTAGACATTTCACTCATTGATGGCTACGTATGAACAGTCAAGAGTAAGAAAAGTACAAGCATATATAACACCTATTCTGTGATTATGTTCTCATCACATAAATTAATCTCACTAAACAGCACTTTCATATGTCATCATGGGCTATGCACTCAGATGTCAAAGGGGAGTCTATTTTCAGAAAATGCTGATCTATGCTCCTTTGAAACTGAAGATGTGTAGTGATAGGTGGTTCACATTGAGTGGACACACCCAGCTTTAAAGGATCCAAGCCTTTATCACATAATTTCATACCTAACTCTCAGAAATTAAAATCTGTCGTTGTATAGACATGAGTACTTCTGAAAGAAAAACAATGAATTTTAATGTTATGTAGACCATACAAAATTTTGAGCAGTGGCTATTTTGAGGTCTCATATAAACTCTTTAGGAGTTCAATTCTGGACTGATTCTAGAACATAGTTTTATCACCATCCTTGTTCTTCTTCTATTGAGATTTTATGTAAAGTAGTATCCATGCATGACAAAATACTAATTCCTAGGCACCATGGTTTTAAGCTGTACTTTCCAGTAGATGTTATTAACACAAAACTGAATATGTTCACCTTCCCTATCCTCAGGTGAAAGTATCTTTAGTAAATATTTTTCTTATGCAGACTCAAAGTGTTGCCACCTGAAATGGCACAGAATCTCTAGCAGATCTGTCCCTTTTCTGATTTAATCATTAGTGTGTTGCAACATGGCAGCAAGTTTCAACAATTTTTACCCGTAACTGACTGGAAAAACTTGGACATAATTTGTTAATTGCCAGATGTTTTGTCCTAAAACATCTGAAGAGTTGGCCATGAGCCTTTTCTAGCAGTCTCAAGCACACTTTTCTTCTGAGACTTTGGAAGTAAAATGTAAAACCAAATATTCACAAAGAAATAGACATCTCTCCATCTGACACCAAAAATGCAAATGGTCCCAATGTGATATTCAACAATCCTCAGTGATAGTAAACACAATTATAGCTCCCTTTCTCAGTTTTATCTCAAGTATATTTCAATTTATCATTTTTCAGTGATGTTCTTTGTTATTACTCTAAGACTAAAGATTTAGGCAAAATGTGATTTGGATGGAGAAAAGGTTTGTATGAGTGTATTTTTAGAAGAATCATGCTTTAGAGAAGAAAAGATTTGGGTAAGAGAAGAGATTGATTTTTCCAGGATTTCCTGGCAAGCTGCTGGCAGTACAGTAAAGAGGATCCTGGTCTCTTAAGGCTGTGCCTACTGTTCTGTCCAGAGACTCCCATGGCTGCTGTTTTTAAGTAACAGTCTCATAAAGCAGGGCCAGGAATGCCTTCATCATTAACCAACAAGCAAGATTTATTCAAATGCTTCTGTAAGTGGCAGAGCTATTGATTCACAGTGATCCCTGTAAACAGTGAGTATGAAGAACAGCAACTCTCTTCATTCCTGCATCACCTATCTGCTTGGAACAGGCATTAGGCAAAGGAGTTGCCTAATTAGGAGGGCTTGTCCTGGCCTTAATGCAGCTTAAGAACAGCTGCTTTAAATTGTGCTTTTGCCCTGTGGGTGTCTCACTAAGGATGCTTCCTCCCCTTCACAATGGATTTGTTCTGTGGCCTTCAGCAAGTCAATAAATCTACTTAAACAGAATGAAAATTTTCTGATTTGTGGTGGGTGTGCCAGCAAGTTACAGACTGCTTGCTGTTACTGCATAATCCAAGAGGAGTCATCATCATTTAAAATGACATATTGCACTATTTGTAGCATTTTCTAAAAGGCCGCTTAGCCAGGTGCAACTCTGATCTCACCGGGGCAGAAGCCACAGCTGCAAATGGATGAAAATCCAAAATTTTGTAGTGCCAATGAGAGATGATCACCAGATGGGAAATTTAGCAGGAAATCTCAGTGCCATTATAAATCTCCCCTTCTGCATTTCCAAGTGGAAATGAATGCTTGAATGCTGAAAATTGTGACATATTAAACAATTATTGTGAATTGGAGATAGCTGGTTCAGATATACCTGAGATTCTAAACTGGCAAATTTAAAATACAAACGGCAAATTTAACAAAGTGTTGTTACGTGCTTTCGCTGCAAATATTAGGAGAGCATGGAAAAGTGCACAGACTATCTAACTATGGCTTCCAATGGTATTGGGAAACCCAAACAGGGGCAAACAGGAAATTAACACACAGAAGCTTTCTGTTGAACTGTGTTCTCAGTAGCAAAATCTAATGCTTCTACTATCATCTGTTCAGTAATGAAAAAGTTCCCACAAATATTTATGGTCTGTCCTCATAGCAAACAAGTTGCACACAGACTTACAGATGTTGTACTAGATGAGTTGGATCACTGAAATAATTTAACGCCCATGCTTTTATGTCTGTGGGGCATATGGTCCTGCAGGCCAGACATAGGAGAGGGAGCTGTTTGAAATTGCTTTACTATTGAGAATTATCTGGTTTTTTTTTTGTCTTTTTTTTTTTTTTAAATGAATAATTAATGAATTTTTCACATAATGGCAGCTTCTTATTCATAATGGTGGGCAAATTTGTTCATCACCAAAACATGAAACATATATTCATAAATGATGAAATTCACATTACTAAAAGGGAAGAAAGCCACTAGAGTCTAAGCACTTACTCTTTGCATACGTCTTACTTTTTCTTGTTTGCATAAAAATATTGCAAGGAACGTGTAATTACATAAAGATATGTCCAGAATGTTGTCTGACTTCATATCATGCGTAACAGTCACAAATGTAAATACTCTTAGCTTTTCTCATGTATGTACAATTGTTAAAAACCTTTGTGTCTACTATTATAATTTTGTAGTAACACATTTTTTTTTAATGGTATGTATTTAGATAAGATATTAATTTCCTTTTATGAGATCTTTATGTGATAGTGACATTGAGGACACTAACTACTTTTATCATTTGGGATCACTGTGATACCTGACCAAACAGTTTCTTATGAACCTCTGGAGGATAATTCTAACTTGTCTTATAATATTAAAGTTTCCTGAAGCTTCTTCAGTACTTACATAGATTAAATACTTAGTGTTGAAATATAATGATTCCTGATCTTAGAACTACATCATCTGAGAAATAGTGTATTGAGTATACTGACCTAGAAATCAGGAGTTCAGATGTGATTTTCCTCATTTATCATAGATGTCCTGTGCTAGGAACAATTAGGATTTTTTGTACCTAAAGATGAATGCAAGAGTTGATAGGATTTCCAGAAGTACCAGATCTTAATTCAAGCTTAACCAATATGAATATCAACTCAGAAAGCATATACTCAAACTGGTAAGGGAGGTTCGCTCCATAATAAATTTCTTACTAGCTTCTGAAATTAGCCTCTCTTTTGCATGAAGAGCACTTCTGTAAAGTGGAGATAATAGCTCATTTGTAATTCAGAGTAGTGTTGGAAGGAAAAAACATTGTAAATTCTGAGTTGAAGTAAGCCAGTAAGTTGGAAATAAACAAGTACAGTTTCTAGAACCTGGCATCTTTTTCTAAGCTAGTGGAAATATATATCAATTTTGTACTAGATAAACTATGATATTTCAACAAAATTGAAAAAGAAATAGAAAAAAAAAATGAAGCTGCTTATTAATTAGTCAGCCTTCTCTAAACAATAAGATAATTTTTCATTGCATTTATTTGATCACTGTTATGGATGAAGACTTAAACACTGTACATTTCGCTCATAAGAGGAAGGCAGAAAGATATTTGTTGATATAAAATAGATAAAATATGGTAATTTGAACAATGATGACAACAACTTAACAGCATTTGAAATGGCTAGATATCCTTGACTGCTTACTACAGAGAGGGTGGGGTGTACACAATGAATCTAAGATTGAATCTTAGTTAGCTAGTACACCTTAAATACCAACGAGGAGTAAAATGCAACATATGCTTTTAACTGAGAAATGTCAGTTTCAAATAAAATTTATGTATTTAAAATCTTAAATTTTGTGAAAAGGCAAGACAAGTAAAAATCCTATGGGTTTTTGAATATCAACTAGTTCTGGGAATTAATGAATGGAGAAGATACGTTTGGAAAGGCATGGTCCAATGTAAGAAAATGGAGGGACTCTCCACCTTTCCCCCATCCCTGGAGGTTATGAAGGTGATCAAGGCCAGGTTGGATGGAGCCCAGGCCAAGACAGTCTAGTGTCTGATTTAGTGGTTAACAACCCTACCCACAGAAGTGGTGTGGAAACCAAATAATTTCTAAGGTCCTTCCAACACATGCCATTCTACAATTCTATGATTCTTTAATCCTCTGCAATCACTCGAGCCCAGATCATTTGGATCCTAACTTTTTCAGGTGAAGGAGAAACAGATAATTCTGTAATTACAAGTGCAGAAAATATTGCTGCCAGGATAGAAGCAGCCAAAGCAGAAAACATGTGGCTTTACATTATTTTAATAGAAGTCTGAGAAATGACTATTGCTCCTTTCAAAACTTTTGCTTTTCTCAGGTTCAAAATTTCCATTACTTCATGACAAGGGCTACATTCAAGCTCCATGAAAGTAAATACAATGCTTGAAGGACATGTCCTGACTTAATGATAATTGTTTATTCAATTTCTGTGCCCTAGCCAAAGTCTGCATCCTGTCCTCTAAAACTGTATAATTTGCCTATGACAAAGTACCAAAGAAAATAACCTGCACTTTCAAAGATCAACAGACACGAACATTTTAGCTTCCAGACCTTAAGATGGCATGCAATTTGTGTCTGTATTATCACTATTTATCTTATTTATTATCTGGATCAATTTTATTTAAGACCAAGTCTCCAAATGAGACACTATTGTTGCAGGAAGACATTTTCTCAGGAAGAACATTTCTAAAAAAGGTCAGGTGGACTGAATCATAAAGTAAGAGGCAACTCCAGATTGTTAGGAAACAGCTACATTCAACACAAAATTGATTTAAGTCAGTGACTGAAAATAACGAAACAGCATAGCTGATAAATCTTTCTGTCTCTGCTTTGTTCTGTACTTTAATTACTCGCATTCCTTTCAAAGAATTTCAAAACTGGAGAATACTGTCGTGATCACTTCATCTAATGGGATAGAGAATTTCGTTATGAAATTCCTGCTTCTGATCTATAATAAGAGTAGGTACCACTCAGGAAGACCCATGGTCATAATTAAAACAATTTGAATGATCGATGTCCCTCATAGTTATAGTAAATTAATCTAGATGTTAGTTACTCACACTTTTATGTGACTTATTTCTTATCTGAACTTGTCTAGAGGCACTTCCAGTATTTCTTTGCTAAAGTTTCAGACCTTTTCTTATTTTGAACTTGTAGGTTCATATAGACCATGTGAAAGCTAGTCCTAAAAATTTGTTTAAGAGCTTTAAGTCTTTTCAGTGTAAAGAAAATATTGCAGGCAATCAATTCTACATTCTGAGACTTTTTTCTCTAATATACTCTAGGAAACAGTCTTATTTTGTGTAGCTTTTGAGCCACTAGCTATAAATCAATCTCCAAAAGTGCAATTTTTTTTTTTTTATTATTTGATCAGAGATACCTCAGAAACATATTTGTGACATTTCTGTACAATCAGTTCTAAGAAAAAGAACAAATATTACTAGCTATATTTTTTTTCTTGTTAGCCGGCATAATAATATTTCAAAGCCACTATAAGGATATTAAACTTTTCATTTGTATTATTGAAATTACCAGTAATAGTTCACTTATTTCAAATCTGTCTTAAACAATATCAATCATAAAATCATAGAATCACATAATGGCTTGGTTGGAATGGACTTTAAAGACCGTTAACCCTCAGTCCCCTACCATGGGCAGAATTGTCACCCGCCAGTCCAGGCCACTCAAGGCCCATCCAACTTGGCCTTGAACACCTTCAAAGATGGAGCGTCCACAATTTCTCTGATTGACCTGTTTCAGTACCTCACACCACTCCCTTGAGTAAAAAAATTTATCCTAATGTCTAGTCTAAATCTAAATCTAAATTTAAATCTAAATCTCCCCTCTTTCAATTGCAAACCATTTTCCCTTGTCCTGTCACTATCAGCTTGTGTGAAGAGTTGGTCTCTATCCTTTTAACAAGCTCCCTTAGTCCACGATTCCAGGCACATAACATCAGTTGCCCTTCCTTTGTCCTTTCTTTATCTTCCTACTTACAATGTTACTGCATTGTAGAAGCTACCAGATTGGTTCGACCTTGGTGAAGCCATGCTGGTTGTCTTGGGTCAGCTTTTCATCTTGCATGTTCCTTAACATGTCTTCCAGGAAGAACTGTTACATTATCTTCTCAGACACAGAGGTGAAATTAACTGCTCTGTAATTCCCTTGATCTTTCTTTCTTTTCTTAAAAATGGGAGTGATGTTTACATTTTTCCAGTCACTGGAGACTTCACCTGACAGCTACGACTTTTCAAATATGATGGAAAGTGTCTTGGCAAGCACATCAGCCTGTTCTCTTCGGACCCTGGGATTCATGTTACTGGAACTCATAGATTTGTACACATTCAGCCACATCAGGGAGTGTTTACTAATAATCAGGAGAGATTTTGCTCCTTCAACACCCGTTTGCCTAGAGGTTCTAGGATGTGAGATACATGGGGAGCCTGACTGTCAGTGAAGACTGAGACAAAGAACTCATTGAGCACCTCAGCCTTCCCAGTGTCTGTTGCCATTTCTCCCTTCTAATTTATCACAGGGGACACCATTTCCTTAGCCTTTCTTTTCTGCATCTGCATAATTCTTAATAATTTTCACATTACTCATCAAGTTCAGTTCCATTTGCATCTTGGCATTACTGAGCCCATCTTTTCACATAAAGTGCTGATCACTAAACTATTTTGTTGTTCTCAGTTTTAAAATTAAAATCACTGTTCATATCACAGATAACTGAATGCATATAAACTGATGATATGGCTATGAAATTCATCTAAAACCAGCAATGAATAAAATATAAACAAAAGCAACCATGAGCACTCACTGGCCTTGGCCACAAGGACCACAAGGTCACATAGCTGGCTCATGGTCAATCTGTTGTCCATCACGACATCCAGGTCCTTCTCCACTGAGTACCTTTCCAGCAGGAGAGTCCCTAACCTGTACTGATGCATGCAATTATTCCTCCCCAAGTGTAGAACTCCACATTTGCCCTTACTGAACTTCATAATGTTCCTCTCTGTCCAACTCCCCAGCCTCTCCAGATCTCATTGAATGGCAGCACATCCTTCTGGTGTATCAGCCAAATGCATGTCTACATGTGTGAGATTATATGTTTTTATGTATTAGATGTGTAATGATAAAGAATTTCATTAAAATATATTATACACATACATAGCATTTATTACTCAATATATTCTATATTGCAGTTATATGTTATATATATTATACATTATACAAGAGCTGCTCCGAAAATAATGCCTCATTTTTTTTGTGTGTTGATGGGATGGAAAAAGAAGTTGAGCCTTCCCACCAATATTCACAGCATTACATTTGCTGTGTGATAGATGACAGCAGAGGCAGTCTGACAAAATGGCATTTGACATGGAAGTGCATATGAAGCAAAGGTATGGAACTGAATTCCTCAATGAAGCAAAAATGACATCTGCTGACATTCACTGATATTTGCTGAACATGTATGAAGGCCTAACAGTAGATGTGAACACAATGAGGTGCTAGGTGTTGTGTTTCAGTAGTGGATGGTGACTTGACATGACAGAGCCATGTTTCAGATGGCCATGCAGATTTTTATGAGTGCAGCATGTAGATGATTGTTCATAGCTAGCAAAAATGCATAGTTAATGGTGATGGTGACAGTGTTGAAAGACAGTGTTTTGTAGCTGAGAATTTTCTCAATCAAATAGTATTCTTGTGTTCTTTGTATCTGCTGTAATTTCCATGGAAATATATACGAGCTGTTACTTTTGGAGCAAGCTGTGTGTGTTTATTGTTCTATGTATTATATTATACTATGTTATATTTTATGTGTTATATATCAGTCTATCATGTATCATTATATACTACAAATATATGCATAGATATTATGAATATATTGCACTGTAATGTAATAACATTATTTAAAAATATGAAGTACTTTAGTCTATATTCATATTTTATTTAATTCTTAGAGAATAGCCATCAACATATGGCACTACCAACTAACAAAGTTATCATTTAAGAAAAATAGCCAGTGCAGTGTTATCTGAGAAAAATCTAATACTGATAATTAAAATATCAATTAAAAATATTTCACAAGATTTATGTGATTTTAAGTTGAAATAATAAATACAAATATTAAGGTTTTGTTTTCGTTTTTGTTTTTGTTTTTACTGTTTGACAAAGAATGTCAGATTCCTTTTTTTTTTTTTTTTCTTTTCTTTTCTTTTTTCTATTAGAGACAGAGAGAGAGAGAGAAAGAGAAACACAGTTCTGACAAGGGAGAAAGCTAGGACATTCACTTGAACCATACCAGAACAAATCCAAACTTCATCTCAGTCCGTATAACTTTTATGAAGACTATAACCTGGAAGATAATAATGCCTGTTACAAGTATTTCCTCTGACAATTTCTAAACACAACCTCGTTTTTCATCTCTACGGAGCAACAGTGTCTCCTGGTGGTCAACGAGCAGTTAGCGTCAGACTACGTTTTTCAAAAAAGATACAACTCATTTCAGTTTATACATACAAAATTGCTATTGCAGTAAATCTAAATTCTTGTATGAATCGTTTCCTTGGCATTTTTATTTTTTTCTTCTTTAAATTCAAAATGTAGTTAAGTACTTTAGAGATCTGTATTAAGTTTTTATTTACATACTTTGAAGTAAACAGTTTCTTTTGCAAAACAAAAACAAAAACAAAAACAAAAACAAACAAACAACAACAACAACAACAAAAACTAAAAAACAAAAAACCTCCCTTGCCTGTAATCTCACCTCTTCTTGATTGTTACCCAAATTCTCTTCCCCTCCCCGGTCAAAGATGTGTTTGATTGGATTATTATTATTTTTTCTTAAATAATATGTCTTTAGACATTTTTCAAGCACATTCACTATGTGCACTGCCGGTAGGTAATGGGAACTTTCACTCCCTTGTGAAAAAACAGTGCTTTCTAAACCATTTTAATTCCCTCCATTCTGATTTATTCGCTGCTAGCACATAAAAAAAAAAGAAAAAAAAGTAAATGTCTCCTTACCTTCAAATTCAATTTAAGACATCTCACTTGATGAAATGCCTATTCGCGTAAACATTTCTCTCTGGAGATGGCATCTAAATTTGCATGGTAGAGCTTGACAGCAAAGCTTGATAACCTTATATTCTATTCACTGATTACTAGATGTTTTCTGCTATTTAAGCAATTTCCTATTCACGTTTATCTTAAATTGAAAACAACATAAGGCTCCAAAATTTCTATGAAGAGATCTAGTAGTACAAAAATACTGCGGAGTAGATACTATCATTTATTTGCATGTAAACCAGCAAAATACAGAATGAACATAGAAAACCTTTATTCGATAGCAGGATTGCAAACTGAAATGAGGTTTTATTTAACAATAAATGCCTTTGTTATGCGGTAGGAAAATATAATTGCAGGGGAATTGGACTAGTTGGCCTTCAGCAGTCCCTTCCAACTCTAAGCATTCCATGATTCTATGATTGTGTAGAGTCTCATATTGTGTACATGAAACTATAAAGCTGATAGCATTCTAATATCTGAAAATGATATCAAAGAATCAGGTAAAGAAAGATTTACTTTTTTAGAAATACAGATCAGCACGAATCTTTGCCACCAATGGTCAGATAAGCATTCAGAGTTTAAATTCTTTCTATGAAAATTTTATTAGTAGTATGTGCTTCTTTTCTATTTGTTTTCTTTCTACATCTAAATACATCAAAGTGTTACAACACCCAGTATTACAGCTGCAAAGATCTGGAGACATGCTTGTCTGAGAAGCCTCAAAGAATGACATGCAACCAAGTATTATCCAGCGGAAGTAAAGTTTGTTGAATTGAGACTAGGAAGTATTGCTGGGTCAAAGGAATGACAATTCCATAATGACAAAGGATGTCATAAAATTGCTGAATAAAATAAAAGGTATCATCTATATTAATTCTAGGAAATGTTATGCAGGGAAATACTCAAAACATGCCAAAATACTTTTTAATTTATGATAAATGAAAATGATACCTGGACATTTAAAGATGTTAGAATTATTTTATTTTTCATATTTTTTCTCATTAGATCTGATTTACATTTGAGTACACTGCAAGTGAATTTCTTTGTATAATTCCTTCCATAAGTTCATACCATGTACTAAACTTGAGGTTTTGTATAGGCTGATGAATATATGGATAACCTGCTAACACAACTTAATTTTATTTTTAGATATATAGTATAGATATATATCCCTGTATCAAAATTCTGGTACATTTTACACAGCAACACCACACATAAAATTCGGATACTGGAAAGTACAGATTTGGAGACATTCAGATTGATATTGGCCTTGTTTCTACCAGAGTTATTACAATAAAGATGCATTGTTTTTGTTATTAAGATCCTTGTATCAGATTTTACGTCTGTGAATATTGAGGCGCTTTCTAAAGAAGGAGGTATCAACCAATGTTTCCAGTTACGAATTTTTAAAAAATCTTGTCTAAAAAGTAATACTTCTGATTTCTCTGGCAACAAAACTTGTATATAGCTCCTTCCTCCATGGGAGATAACTCTTTTCTTACAGGTAGAATTAAGCCTCTGTTAAGTAATGTGTTATATTGGACACCATTGTTTCACAATTCATTGACAGAGGTGAGAAGATTGTGCAACGTGTTAAATGCAATTTTTACAAACAAAATGAGTTACTGTAGCTAAAAACCATTCAGCCTATTTACTGCAGAAAAGTACAATGGCAGATTTCTTCTTATACAGTCATCAACTATTAACGGCTCCTAGAGGACACTCATGTTTTTCTTTCACACCTCTTCATCATATTTTTCCATGAAAAGAATGCTGATAAGAATTATTTTTTTTCCAAATAAATCACAGTCTTTAGAATGATTCAGGAAGTTCAAAGACACAATTAGTTTACAGATGAGATAAACTAGATGTTCACAAAAAGAGTAGAATAACATAACCTTCACTTGCACATTAGACATTTTTAATTTGTATGTTAGGTAACTTCCTTCTAGTACTTGTCATAGAGAAAGGATAACTTTCTTTGTTGCTACAAATCAAGTAGGCATTATAGGACATTGAGAATTTGTTAATTTTAGCTGCAATCGTGTGAAGAGCTTATCAAAAAATCTCTCAAAGGTCAAGAAATGTCTTTGTATCTTAGGAATTACTCTTATGATATTCACATTACCAAACATGAATATTGCTTACATGATAACTTAGCTTTATAGAAAACATATCTGAATTGCAAAGTCATTCAAAATCAACAAAGCTAAAGTGCATGGATTATGTTTACCTATGAATAAGTGAGAACTGAAAGCAAGGACTATTTCCCTCAATAAGGGTAAGCTAAAAAAAGTTTTTCTATTGATTGCAATCTATCTTCAGCTGTATGCACCATTAGTCAGAAAACCAGATGACTCTTCCTTGGAAAGGGAAGAGAAAGGAAGGGAGAGAAATACATGTCTGAAATTATTTTGATTAACTCATCCTAAGAAATGCAAGTAAACTACAAGAATTTGTCAGTATTTCTGTCTTTTAGCCAGAGGAGAATCTGCTTCAAAGCCCTGAAAACAAATACGCAGAGCTTATGTTAGTAAACTACATATAATTATACTAACAGTGCAGATAGGAAACAGCTGACACTTTAAGAGTTTAGTTTTCTCTTCAATACACATGATGTTCATCTATCTGCTCCAGAAGATTTTAAAAAAAGGACTGTGAAAGGCTAAACCACATTTAGATGGCCTGAGAGAAGGCCTAGTGACATTTTCCCATCTAATTTTCAATTGCTGTGATACTGTGAGCCTGAACTGTGCTATCTGCTACAGCTTATGTACAGACCAGATTTTTGGTAAAAAGTTCAATACCTCAAAAGGTCTCTTTGTTTTTGAGACACCCATGTAAGTTGCTAGTTATCTTTGAAAAATATCTGAACCATAAGCATTCTTCTAAGAGTGGCTGAGATACGATCACATTTAACACTAGATGCAGAAGCTCTTCTGTTGAAAACCTGGTCTTTGGTGGACCTTTCAGTTCACTCAGGATTAATTTAACATGGCTCTGGAGCATACAGTTGCAGGCTGCTCTGCATCTGATCAAGCTGCAGGAGGGGTAGAGCAAGAGTGTGGTCCTCCTGGATAAGATATCCTGTATGAAAGAAAGAGAACACTGAAAAGCATCCAGGTCTATCTATTCTGGCTCTTGCTCAGTACAAGGCAAGATGAAAAAGAGTTCTAGGTTAGTGCATATCTCCCACCTAGTTTGTAGGTACATTAACCAGTAAATTAAATCCTCCACTCACCTAAATTAGCTTCAGTTCTGTGATTATAGCATATCTACACTAATTTATTTTGTCTGAAAGACCAATACAAACTTTTCTGAGAAAACACGACTTTCAATTTTTCAACAGGTTTAATTGAATCTAAACTGGAATTTATTCATACTATCTGTATTCTTTAAACAATCATTGGCTGTACAATTGCAATAATGATTCTTTAAAATTAGAATTATTGGAAAGGCTTACAAGTAATGGTAAGCAGAGCAAGGCAATATTGATTGACCAGTGCAAAACACTGGTTTTAACTGTAAACAGATATTGTCCTACTACACTCTTTTTTGCAGTTCTTACCCTCAGTCACATGTAAGCAGATTCGTGGTATTTATTTGATTACAGTTTTAATAGGATTTTAACAGGTTGAGAAGATTTATGGCTGAAAATCATGAAAGTCTGAAAAACATAATGTAAAATGGATTGAAGGCACAAGTTTCCACAGGATCTTTTTCATTCAATAGACTGTGGATGCTTGTGATTTACTGAACAAATATGCTTACCGTACAAATGTAAGTCCTTGTTTATACTATGCCTTCAAATGAGTTTTCTCAGTCTAAAAGAAAGTTGGATACTTTATTTTTCATCTAGATGTTGTATTACAACCTTACTTCAGCCAAACAAGACATTTTGTAATTAAATTTGAGAAGCATGCATATAATGTGTGCCTATGTACATGATCTGTGTGGCAGTTATTTCAGAAGATGACAAGCTTGAGAAGTATTAGAAATCTTCTAATTCAAGCCAGGAAAAATAAAATAATATTCTGTTTAATCTACACTTAACATATTGTTACTATATACAATGACAAAGATTAAAAAAAAAAAAAAAAAAAAAAAGCCACAAATGAATCAAGACTGTGATAATTAAAGGCAGTGTACAAACATAGAAGATGGTAGTCTGCATCAGTGGAATCAGACCAAGCCAGTCACAAGCAAAGATGCAGAGTGATCACACTTAGGAAACTGCAGAAAAAAAAGGATTGCACATAAGCAATGAATCTTCGAAATACAAGGAGAAGAAGGTTGAACAAACAAGTATGCACAGGTTAGAGAAACTTTAGCAAAACTTCAGTTCTGTAAAAAGATCAAAAGTTCATAGTAGACTTAACAATCTAACCTTTCACTTCTGATGTGGAAGTCTTTGCTTTTGCTGTTATTTTTTGTCGGTTCTCATCAGCAAGTATCTGTATTGCTAATTCTGTACTTGCACTGCGTGCAAGTCTCTTATCAATGTCATTGAAAATGTCAAGCATGAAATGTGTTTAGCATATGCAACAGACTTGTACTGAGCGGAAAATTTTTCTCTGCTTTTGTCTTCTGTTACAAGGCTTATTGCAGATTTGACCTTAGGAAAATAGACCATAGGCAGAATGCTTGCAACAAAGTTTGAGTTGCATTTTTTCAGGGTCTGACTGTCATCTCGTTCTGATAAAATACTCATCTAATCCCAGTGAATTCAGTACAGTTACACACAGCACAATTACATTTGTGAGAGTAAGTTTGAGTTCTCACAGTCTGTCACTTGCAGACAGGAGATCTAAAATGATTAAAAGATGTCATGGTTCTATTCCTTGCTGGTTGCAGGAGGAGCTAAAAATTTAGCAAAATATAGAAATTCAATGTAAATATGTGAGTTACAGATGGACTTTTGGAAAAAAAGAGGTTGCTTTTTTAACATACGTAGGAACTTTTTACTACTTATCTGTTTCTTAGATCAAAGTTAACAAAAACCTTGTAGCTCTGCATTTTTCTTTCTTTTTTAAAGGATCGTTAAGATTATTTTTTTTTTTTTACTTTTTTTTCCTCATCTTTTAAAATCTTAGTATATATCAATGGAATGCAGCATAATTTCATAGTATTCCCACAACTTTCTATACGTCTACTGTAGGAAATTCCATTGCTTCTTTTGCAAAACTTAATGATTCACCTTTCAAAATTTCTCCCTCAGCTGGATTTCTGGAAGATGTAGTGAAGAGCTTGTCTATTGCTGAACTGGTTGAGGAGTCTTACTAATACCAAGTTCTGAATTTTGTACTCTCTGCAACATCATGTTGAAGGAACTGATGGGTCAAAACGAAGCTGCACTGCAAACCAAAACCAAATATCACCCTGCATGATATGCAGACATGATGTCTCTCAGGACTTCAATTTTCATGTCAGCTTTGTACAAAGCTATTTCCAGTACAGCCACAAACATACTAGCTTCTCTTTATTGTCCATTTGTCTGCATCTACCGCCCATGCAAACACACATTCCCACCAACACGAAAAGGATGATGTAATAAATTTGACAATTGAAAGAACAGGGAATTGGGAGATTCTTTTCTTTTGATGTGCATTTTGTGTTTCTAATTTGAGAGCACCACAAAGAAAGGGAGTTCTCTTAAAATCCCCAACCTGAGTATAGTGTGTGATGAACAGTA
Organism: Phasianus colchicus; assembly: GCF_987193195.1. Lineage (NCBI taxonomy): Eukaryota > Metazoa > Chordata > Aves > Galliformes > Phasianidae > Phasianus > Phasianus colchicus. The sequence goes on along the minus strand of NC_143438.1, from coordinate 20,507,786 downwards.
ACACTCCAGCTCCAGTGTGTGTTGGCAGCAATTGGATATTCTGTTCAAACATGAGATTTCTCATATCTGTAAACACATGGGAGAACATGATCTAGAAACAAAGGGGAACAAAAAATCCTGTGGACTGAAACTAAGGAGGATCATGTACCAGAGAACTAAGGTGTATCTTCTATGAGTCACAGCAATTCAGAAGCTTCAGGTAAAAGTCTCTAAAGTAGCTTTTCTGTTTCTGATGGAAGAGCTCCTCAGTCCTTCAGAAGAGAAAACAAATAGAGCAGCAATGAGGACAAGGTCAAGGAACTTCCTGCAGCTGGGGGCCTGGGCATGGCTTGATTACAGCTGCTGAGAAGCTGGGAGAAGACTTGGCAGGGCCCCGGCCCCAGTTTTCCATTACCACCCATCATACAGAGGATATGCTATTGTTTGTTTGAACTGCATAAGTTTTCATGGCTTGCAAGTTTTCAAGCAACCTGTAAAATGTTTCTGAATTGCCACATTTGCCTGAACATTGCCAAAAATAGTTATTCATCTGAGCACTTTGTAAATGCCTTCACAGATATTCAGCATTCATACTTGATTACATTCCTGCTTCAAAAGCTGAAGTCATCCTGTCAGGGTCTAGAAGCTATTCTTGATCAGTCATGCAGGACTCTGGCAAGCCAAGGCAGGCTAACATCTCACATCAAAGCCAACTGTTAATCCTCCCATGTTATGTGCAGACACTGAAGTTTGCATTTCAGAAAGAAAACCTTATTTTGCCCGTTTAATGTTTGCTAAAATGCTACTGTCAAGGTTTTTTGTACTTTATTATTTCAGTTTTGTCATGGAAACCATCAGTTTCCATGAAATTGTTTCCCAGAATCTAATATTTTATTTAAATAAGGAATATTGATATTCCTTACACGTAGATACCTAGAAACTGAGAGAAAAGGTTTGCATTAGTCTTTTTTTTTCTCTTGGGCAATACAGATATATACAACAAGAGATATTCTCTTCAGTGGCTGAAAACTAACTCATCCAAATGCCAGCAGCATATAAACTGATACAGTGTTCTCTGAATTCCATAAATAGCCTGAAACACCAGCTCTGGGAAATGTGATGTATCCTCTTTATAGCGGTGGTATATTAAGAGTGAAACTGAAAGATATAATCAAGAAAACTATAAACGTTTCGCTGCTGCTTGTGCAGTTTGGATCATAACATTGAGCTACTAATTCAGACCCTCGTTACTCTCATGCTTCTAGATGCAGACAAATTTACCACATACTGGTATTCAGATGCAAAGGCAGTAGCTTAGCAGCAGAAAAGGAATGAGTTTAACAGTTTGTACGTAACTGTGCAAGACAGTAAGATGTATGAAAAGCATTAATAGTGTTGAAATGAATACCATTTAATAACATAGGAATGTAACCCGTTAAAATCTGTGAATGTAAAATATATCCTCAACAGTGGTATTGGCATTAATTTGCAAAGCCTTTCATAGAAATCCAAATATTCTTACATTTCCCTAAATAAATTTTCCTTCATTTTAAGAAGTAATAAAGACTTGCTGTGGAGTAAGCTGTGTTACAGAGGAAGGAAGAAAGTTTCTTTCCTTCTTCACGCCATTCTCCCAGCAGAAGTTACATCAAGATGAGGGGAGCTCCTGGAATATACCCGTATATTGCTTCACTTCTGCCCAAGGTGTGGCACCAAGCCTGTGGCAGTGGTCAGGGGTATTCAACTTTGCAGCTTGCATGAACTGGTCTGCATGGAGGAAAGATTCATGCAAATGAATGTGAACTTGTGCAGATGGCAGTGTCACTTCACACAAAATATCCCTGATTGGAGTATGAATTCAGAAGATGCAAGATTAAGATGGAAAGAATAGTTTTTAGCCTAAATCAGGCCAGGAAGTATCTTTGTTCAGATTGAGACATCTGAGTTTTATGCTAACTGAAACACTAACTGAGTTTCAGAAGTAAAATTCATCTCTCACCCTAGAAAACCTTTTTGTTAGAGGGACATGCTTCCTATTTTTGCAAAGAGAACAGTTTTAAAAAAGAATAACAAAAACACTCTGACAATGTTGATGCTTAATGAAGCAGCCTAGTGACTAAACATTCTTTCACACTCTTGGGTAATTTTTCTCACTACTCTGATACTGTTGTCAGGGCGCTGATGACACTAACAGGTCTCACCTGATAACTCTGCCCACATCCTCTGCTCATAGGCCCAGGAGCCTTATTTCAGTTCAGATCTGGGTGTTTGTTCTCATTGCTATGATACACGTGCGTCTGTTTCCAGCTCTGTTTAGGGTTGTATCTCTTGTAGCCTTGGCCTGCCCTGCCTGACCACAGACCTGTTTTCAGGTTAGAACTTTCAAGCCTTTGCTGTCACGTTAATTCTGGTCTTGTTTCTCTTGTTCTGCCTCTTCTCACTCTTGACTGGGTTCCCTGAGCGGGTTCTACCCATATTTTGCTGTTAGCTGTGATTTCAATGTTCCCCAGTACTAGTTCCTTCCTCTACCTGCAATCCTGTGGGACTGTATGCATCAGAGAGGGCACTAACTGTGCCAGGCTGTTCTTTCTTCCTGTTTTGTCCTTCTCTGGGGAACTGTCCTCTTATAACTCTTTGGCAGCTGTAGGAAAAGGGAACAATGCTGTGTGTTTTATTTTCTTGTTTGTTTCTTTTTTATTGGGAGTGCCAGGGGCACAGTGCGTGCACCTGAACAATAGATAGAATATGGGTGTGTTCAAGTTCAGGAATAAAACATAGAGCTACTCAGTTCTACAAGCACAGCAGCAGTTCTGTCACATGTACTGCCAAAATTGTTGAGGACAGCATGAGTTTATTTCAAAGGGCCATTTAGAGATCACACCTGACATAACCTTAAGTGCCAAAATCTCTCCCGTGTTCTGTTTGGGGATCTTTGTTTCTGCCCAACCAGCTCACTGCCATAGTCATTACTTATTGCAGTTTATTTCTTACTGTGTTTCTATTATAACGTTGTTCTCTCTACTATAGCACCTATCTCAGGGTTTGGGATGTACTTTTATGGGTTTTTTTTTTTTTTTTTTTTTTCCTGATTTTATTACTTTAGGAGTCAAGAGCTGTTAGCCAAAATTTTATGTCTCTGGCTACCACCCATCTGCACAACTGACCTGCAGGCAGACTGCCCGGATTTGCTTGGCAAGATAATAACTGACATAAGTACTGAAATATCTCCTCCACATGGGATGGTTTGGCTGGATACTGCTGACACAGCAGAAGGAAAACTTAACTGTTGTGGGCAGTGTCTTTCTGACCTTCTCTGGCAGAAACCTGTGACTATTTTGACTTATTAACAAACCAAAAAAAAAAAAAAAAAACCAAACAAAAAAAGAACCACCAAAACAAACAAAAAATCAAACAAAAATCCTACAAAGCAACTCCCTCATTCCTTTTATATTCCTGTCTTAACACTTTGAGTGTGAGATGATTTAGCTGAGTCACTGGGGGGAGGATGGGGGGGGGGGGGGGGGGGAAGGGAGGTGAGGGGCAGGAAATATATGCATAACTGGTTTTCTTCCTAGATTAGCTTCAAAATAAAGTTTATGTCCACAGTTTTATGGATGACAGGATGAGATGTTTCAACGTGATCATTTCCATCATAATAGCTTAAACTATTTTTAAACTTTATATCATTTCTTATTCATCTAAACTACTTACTGATTATAGAATAGCTGTGCAATTCACTATTTCTAAAAGAAAATGGGAGTTTGGTATGTGCTTTTTCAGGTTGGAGCTTCACTGGAAAAGTGCACAGTGTTTTTCATTTCTAGATATAGGATTTAAACTTCAAAGTCTTATTTTGTTCTTTTTATCCCTTTGTCCTCCAATAACATAATATTATATATATATATATATATATATATATATATATATATATATATATATCTGTACAGAAACAAGTTTCAGAGATCACAGGAAATTATTTTAGCACTATCTCAGGAGGTAGCAAATTTTTATTACTGCAAAGGGTGCTTTAAAATGGATTTTTGCCTTGTGCCTATTCCCACATTAAATTCAGACTCTTCTCTGTCTGGAAAAATTATACCCTTACTATTTTATCCTCTAACATACTCCAAACTAGTCTCCTCCCATCTCATAGAACTCAGAACGCTGGCAGTTTTCCAACAAAATTTAATGGTATTTGCAATTTTTTAAAATGATATAATGAACTTGAGATCATAAGGAATGGAAAAGATGAACTATTATTTCGTTTTATATATATTTTATATATATATATATATATATATATATCTTATATATTATTAAAAGATCAAGACAATCCAAATAACATCAGGATTAATTGTGCTGTTATATCTGTACTGGTGGAGATTATTCATAGAAGTAAAGCTGGACATAAAATAGGCATGAGGTCTGCTGAGACCTGAAGGGAACAAAGCTGCAACGTTTGGGAAGCTGCAACTTAAAAAAACTCATTTCAGGAAAATAGTTAAGCAGATTAAAATTGCTTCCTTTTTGGTAATTGCTAGGAATTACTTGGTGCCTGAAACTAGCACCATATTCTCAAATCTATGAAATTAATTTATTTGTCACAGTCTCACAGAAGCCAGTTGTACTGGGGCTGCATTTAAAAAGGGGTGGCCAGCAGGGAAAGGGAGTTGATTATTCCCCTCTACTCAGCTCTTGTGAGGACCCCATCTGGAGTACTGCGCCCAGGCCTGGGGTCCCCAGTACAGGAAGGGCATGGAGATCTTGGAACTGGTCCAGAGGAGGGCTACTAAGATGATGAGAAGGCTGGAGCACCTCTCCTATGAGGAAAGGTTGAGGGAACTGGGCTTGTTTAGCTTGAAGAATAGAAGGCTCATGGGAGACCTCATTGTGACCTTCCAGTACTTGAAGGGAACATATAAACAGGAGGGGGAACAGCTGTTTATGAGGGTGGATAGTGATAGAACAAGGGGGAATAGTTTTTAAACTGAGACTGGGAAAGTTTAGGTTAGATATTAGGAGGAAGTTTTTCACACAGAGGGTGGTGATGTACTGGAACAGGTTGCCCAAGGAGGTTGTGGATGCCCCATCCCTGAAGCCATTCAGAGTCAGGTTGGATGTGGCTCTGGGTAGCCTGGTCTAGTGGTTGGTGACCCTGCCTGTGGCAGGGCAGTTGAAACTAGATGATCACTGTGGTCCTTTTCAAGCCAGGCCATTCTATGATTCCGTTCTCTTATTATGAATTCAATATTTTGATCTTAAATTCATCCCTTTTATAGGCATTTGGATGGCAAAATCTTGGCCTTTCTACGTACGCTCTGGCTTCTGATTACTGAAGGTATAGTAGGATTATAGATTACAGTGGACAGGTGTATTTTTACTTTTTGTAAATGCTGTCCTTTAGCATTTGTGCTATGATCAGTTTATTGTCAATTTCCGGTTGCAAGAAGTTGCACTAATCAATTAAAGCAGATCTAAAATAAATTTAATGAATATGGGCACTTTTTAGCCTATTGAGACAATGCAGAAGAACCAAGGAGCTGTAAGATGTTTTATTAAGAAATATTTATATAAATCCATATCTACCAAAATGCAACTAAACATACATCATTTCAAGATCCACTAGTATAACAGACTATCTTACTAGTGCTATTTCATTTTCATTGAAGATTTGCTACATAAAACAGTGTATTTATTGTGCTAGTATCTGGTGGTTATTTTTCTGGTTGTTTTTTCATGACCTGGAAATGAGTTCTTTTTGATTCATCTCTAGCCTCTCATCTCCTGTAACATACAGGGATACATTGTTGATCTTAGGAAGCATAATTCAAATGATTCATAAGGTACTTACTTCATCCTAATGGGGAGTAGGAAGGAGAAAGAAGTTCATTTAGTACAAGTTAACCTTTTATCCACGGCTTACATGGAGAAGTGACTTTCTCCCTTCTGAATGATTGTATTGCTCATTCTGGCAATGTAAGAACCACACATGATCAGCACACCTTTCCAAATACAGAAGGATACTCCTTGTTTTATAGTTATTGTTTAATTTTAGGGAAAATGTTACATATAATACCATGTTATTTACAATGTGGTTTACTGTATGATAAGTATGAGTAGAAATATATCAAAAAATTCTAATTAGAACTTCTGTTTCAAACTTTACATTACTTTTTGAAAATCTCTGTATAGTACATTGCAGGATTCTTTCACTTCCTCTTTAATAGTGCTTAATAGATTTTAGATTTTAATTCTTTCCCCTGAATCAAAAGGATTCAAAACAAAACCATGTTTAGAAATGATGGAAGTATTTGTAATATCCTCCTTCCCCATTAAAAATAAACTTATCCTAGGCATTGACATTCTTTTCTCATCTGACAAAATAGACTTAATTGGTGTCTAAAAAGGTAATGATGATAAATAAAGACATAGTATTAGTACAGTGAAAAAAAACTTTGTTTTTAAGAAGCATATCTTTTATATTTTCATATTTTATCTATCCACTACAACACCACTGTTATTAATAGAACATTTCATTTGCAAATACAAAACAAATGTAACAAATGGGTTTTGCTCAAGATCTTATCATACTGCAAATAAGTGTAGTTATTTTTCTCTAATCTTGATCATTAGATCAAGACAAACATACAATGAACTCTGAGGAGAAAGAATTACCTTTGGAATACTCACAGAAATGCAGCCAAGCATCATGTCCCCCATGCCTCCTCTCCTGGAGCTCTTGCTGAACCACTTTCTTGCTCTCCTTACTGAGGTCTTACCTCTTCTGAGGTGTGGGAACTGCCAATTTATACCCTATGTGGAGAAAAGAGATTGTTTCTCAACATGATCCTGACTGTGGTATCAGAGCAGTTCCAGTGAGCAGGTGTTGGTGGTCCAGCACTTGCAGCCATACTGTGGTGCTGATGTTAGCTTCTTGGGAAGTTGAGTCATCCACCACACAACTGTGTTTTGGGAGGCAAGAGTTCCTAGGTTTGTGAACTGTCCAACTGTTCGTATTGGCCCTGTATGAAGGAACATCCCCAGATGCCCTCCAAGGTCCACCAGAGTGGTCCTGCTGCGTAATGCTACAGGTGTCTCTTGCAGCAGTGCCACCACTTCCTCTTCCACTTGACGTGCTGTCTTCCAGTCTGCATCAGTTACCCAGGGCTCTGGAGTCTTCAAGACCATGCAGTTGGGTAGCAGCCTCTCTACTTCTACTACAGAGAGAAATCTAATCCACCAGGCTTGTGGATTGGTTGCAGACTCTAGTATGCAAAGGACTCAGCCTAGAAAAGAATTGTTTGTGATTATTATATGAAGGCTAAATATCCACTTAGGTATAATTGTGAAGTTATATAAAAGTCTCTTTTGTTTCTCCTACTTGCTTTTCTGGCAAAATCTAGATTTCCATACTCCTTTGGCAACTGGAGTAATCTGCAGTGGTAAATACTCAGTTTGATTGGTAATGCCACTAAAAGCTGCTCATCACTTACATGCAAAGTAAGTACTGCAATGTGTAGGCATGTAAAATTAACAAGTTAGAAAGATCTTGTGAAGGGATTGTCTCCTAAATACTAAATTGTGATTCTTCTGTTTAAAGAACAATCATTATTTTTAGAAGTAATATTCTCAAATGGTGGTTTTTGTACAACTGTAAGACAATAATCACTTAAGATAAGCCTGAGAGGTAATAGGTAATAAATACACAGTACAAATGAGGCCTGCAAAGTTCTCTAAGAATATATAAAATGCCATAAAGATGTTGTTGCACTAACAACATCCTGAGGCTGAGGCTGTCTGAACTATGACTAATAACGTAATTTGAGAAAGTGTTTTGGTATAAATAATGGATGTTAATTTACAATTTTAATTAAAACAGATAATTCATAAGCAATCTGATAGATCCTCTAAAAGGAAGAACACTCATATTTTCACATTTAAAATTAAAAAAAAAAAAAAACAAAACCTTTTTTTTCTTAAACCCATCATTTTTTAAATGTTGCTAATTTTCTTTGTGGTTATACTCTATAGCTGGCAAAAGGAAGTAAATTGATTCTTTTTGTGGTTGGTTGATGGCAAATTTATTATTATTATTTTTTTTTTACTTTTCCGATTTTAAAACAATTAAACACTTAACAATTAAACAATTAAAACAATTAAACAATTCAACAATTAAATTTATAATTCAAATAAAAATTTTCCTTTTTCTGAAAGCTTTTATGGGTATACTTATTCTGGAATCTTGAAGCACCCAGGAATAGTACTGAGGGGTGGAAGGGTGGGAAATAAAGAAATTCTGGGCTGATATTTTGAAGTATGATATAAAATTAGATGTCTTACAAATTTCTTAAGATTAACAAAGCTTTTATTTACACAAACTAAGAATTCCTTTATATAGCATTTATTTGGAACATTTGTCTTAGGAGTCAAAATTCCGAATAAACATATTCACTTTAAATTAATGGCTGATTACTGTATATGAATATTTTATATAAATAATTAATTCACTAATTTTTAGTTGAATAAAATTGCTTTCAGTATTAGTTGAAAAGAGTTTAAAAATGATAAAAATGGGAAAGACCAAAAGTTGTCCAGGGAGAGCAGCAGTGTGTAATTGTGTAATGGGAACAGTCAGTATAAAAAAAGATTTAAATATATATATATATATATATATATATATATATATATATATATATATTTAGAAAGTACTGAACACAATGAGACAATAAAAATAAAATGTATACATAAGTAAATAATATAGTGAAATAATTTATTATCTGCATGTATACAAATTATGGTATGTAGATTTAACTTGAGTTGAAAGATAGAACTACAAATATTTTAGGCAACCAAGTTCTTGACCTTCATTAACAACTGTATTTGCGTCTGAACTGTTTCTCTGTTTGAAGGGGTTTTGTTGAAGTGGAGGAAAGGTCCAGTTCATTCAGGAACCTCTAACTATATGAAGACCATCTTAATGATGGAATAAGAAACAGCGTTGCAATGCATATGAACAGGGTGCTCCAGCAGTCTTGTATAAAACTGTTGGTCATCTTTAACTGTATCTGAATAGTTCTATTGATTGATGAAGTCTGAAATATTATTAATTGTAGTCTCTAGCCACAGAATCATTTCACAGGAGAACTTGAGGGACAATGTAGGTGAGCACTGAATTTAAATTGGCTAGTGCTTCATTAATTTTCATTGTTGGACATTTATAAATACTTATTTTGAGATGTAAATGTGAAGAGGGAAATCTTATATATCATGCATAGGGCTGACATTTTTAAAAATGGATTTTTAATTTAAGCATCCTCTTATGAATATAGGAACCTGAAGCATAACAGATAGGGACTATTCAACCTAGATACTGCAGATTAAACAATCTGAAGTGTGAATGTTGGATCAGTAAAGTGAAACATAGTGCATTAGTGATTATATTGATTGGTAGTTGTTATTGAAATTTGTTTTGTTGTCTGATAATGATTGGGTAATTACTTTAGAGTCAGTGAATTCACAGTAATTAGATACTGAATGTAAAAATAATCACAGAAAATGAATAAAGACTAACTGTCTGACTTTAATTGGTAATTATTAATTATTAACATTTCTGGATATTAGATTTTCTCAAAGGCTAGCCAGGAAATTTATTCTACTCTGGTAATTTATCTACTTGCTGCCCTCAGCATTGTACTTGGGAATTGAAATCCCATGTTTTTAATACAAATAATTTTTAAGTGACTTGACTGATTTATTGCAGTTATATTTTTTTCATTTGGCTTGAGGGTGGATGGGAAGTTGTTCAAATTGTGACAATGGTAGCTTAGAAAATTTTTTTCTTAATAAAACTAATTGTCATAGCAAGATCCCCTTTGTTACTCTCAAGTTTCCAGTGTAAAAACTCATAGTATATTGGCTATTCATTTCTGGGCTTCTGCATATATCCAGCTAGTCCTTTCAGTTCCTCATGGTCAGAGGTTCTCTGAGGTTGGAAGGGACCTATGAAGGTCTTCTAGTCCCCTGCTTATGCAAGTTTAGCTAGAACAAGTTGCCCTGGACTATGTCTTAAAAGTGTTGGGTATCTCCAGGAAAGAAACTCCACAATCTGTGCAGGCAGCCTGTACCAGTGTTTATTTTTGTAGTTAATAAGGTGGTGGTTGTTGTTGTTGTTTGTTTGTTTAGATGGGCACTTTAGTTTGTGCCTGTTCACTCCTGTGCTGTTACTGGGCACCAGTGAGAAGAGCCTGGCTGCGTCTTCTGTGCTCCCACCATCAGATAATTATACACCTCAGTAAATTAACCTCAAGTATCTCTTCTCCAGCCAGAATAGTCCCAGTTCTCTCAGCCTTTCCACAATGACTCCTGCTCTCTCAGTATTAATAGAAGTAGGTTTTTCTGTGCTTATGTACCTTTTCTATGTAGTAGTGGTATTGGATATGGTTTTTGTATGTTAAATCCTATTTTAATGATACTTTTATTTGAGTTAAATTTGCAATAATTGCCATGTCTGAATGTTTGCTTATAAGACTACCGGTAATTAGTGTACAGGGGATTTTTCAGAGAAAGTTCATGTATGCTTTTATAAAGTCACACAGAATGCTGTTATACTGGGTTTTTAATATGTGTGGAAGTTATTACATCATGTTAGTTCTGAAGCTTTGATAGAGACAGTAGGAATTTGTGCTGACAGTTTTGTGTTGGAGTGTGCACCCCAGTGAAAAATTCTTTAAAAAAAAAGTTCAAAAAATTAGAATTTCAATTCAAGATAGACTGAGGTTAAAAATTACACCTATAATGTTACAGAGACAATAGTTTCCATAGTTATAGAGAATGTACTTACCATTGGTGATATTGTCACAGTGCCCTCATGGGACCAGCTCATGGCTCATCCGGTCCAACTCATGATGTGCTGGGGCTGTGAGGAAGGCAAAGTGGAACCAGTCACACCTACATGTCGTGGCTCTAGATGATGCTCAGCAAGGCTGGCACTTTCAGAGGGCTGGCTGTGCAAGGGCATGGCAGCTACATGGTGTGTTCAAAGCCAGACTAATCTTGTCCCTTGACTGACATGAGAGAAAAGGCAAAGCTTTTCCCAGACTCCATAGCACAGCATTCATGAGGAGAGCTCTGAATGCACCCTCAGTGAAAGTAACCTGGCTGTAAGAGGATAATTACAATAATTTTGTGACTTGGCTTTTGTTGCTGAGAAAATCCAATGCTCAACAGTACTTAAGATTTTATGAATTCAGTTTGCCTAATGAGGCAAAACAGAGGTGACAACATCCCCAGTGCATAGCTGTGTTTTTTTTTATTTTGATGAGTTATGCATGGCCAGAAACAACAACAGTAATTTCCTTTCTACAAGCATTATGACTTATAAATCACGTTGGTACCATGACAGCATTAATGAGAAAGAATGGGCAGATAACAGAAACTCCTCGATCCGCCTGTCAGCTCTTATCTCACTGGTGCTTGTGCAGAGAGCTACAAACAGCTCTTTAGCTCTTGTCCCCGTGGTGGATGAGACCTGTGTCGCTGCTTATACTTATTTAGGGCATGTTGCATCCTGTCCTGTGCTGCTGCAATGGGCTGTGGCTCAGCAGTATGAGTCATGGGTTGGTGGCACCAAGGGAGGCTCAGGAAGCTGAGAGCTGGTGAGCTGAGAGGTTTCTGCAATACTGGGTGCTTGGAAGAGTCTTTACTGGGAAGACCCTACCATAGGAAGAATCCAGAAGTCCTGAAGTCCAGCTCCAAGACAACATCAGTGACAACCTGCAGCTGGAGAGGTTGCAAAGATGCAAAGTAAGATCACAACCTCAGTGATGGAGTATTGCTGTTTGGTAGGAATCGCACTTCTAAGGCATGGTCAAAAATGATATGACTTTAAACTTGGGAAGCCTACTCATCAGAGGCTTTGAGAGGGAATCTTAAGATTATATCTTCATGAAAACAGATAATTCAAATAAATGTAAGGAGGTCAAGTGTCCATCTCCTTGAAATACATCTTTTCACCAAAAATTGATTGCACATAAAACAAACATTGTCTGCTTATAGTGAAGCATTTGTGCCATGCCATGGACATCCTGTAGAAGCTGGACAGGCTTGAATCTTGCAAGTAAAATTATTACTGTTCAGATATTTACTAATTTGAATAGGAAAGAAACAATCAAAGGGTGCTGTTCTGTCCAATAAAGGCTTATCTAAGTATTGTAACAGTATTCCCCTGACGTACCTTCAGGGTTTGCTGTTGTGTGTTTTATAAAAATAATGATAGTCTGAAGTCATATAGCCCAGGAGTGGCTGTAACTGCTTGTATTTTTCTTGAGAACTGAGGAAGCGACCTTTTTTTGCCCTTGATTGTAAATAATGACCTAGTCAAGGATGAAGTTCGGTGTAGTTTGTAAATCACTATTTATTATTTTTATTTATTTATTTATTTTAAAAAATACATACTTATGTGTGATTGCCTACTACTGAAACCCACTATTCCTTCTTGACTGGGAAAAACAAAACAAAACAAACAAACAAACAAACAACAACAACAAAAAGAAAGCTTGTAACATGTCTCTGACAGCTTTCCTCACCACAAAGCAAAGGAGGTTGCTAAGCACAAAGGAACTAGATAGTGCTTGAGATGTCATCAGGAAAAAACATTCTTAGCTAAATGCTCTCAGGCAGAACACCGGGCTCCTCTTCCCTATGCAGTGCTTATCATGTGAAGAGCAACTCACGGTGCTCTTTGTAGAGAGAGATTGTAAAATTGTTAATGGCTGTAGATGTCTGTGGAGGTTTCTTTTGCAGATCCTCAGATTGAAGATGGAGCTGAAGTTCTTATCACCCAAGTAACACAGTGGTTCTTTACAGGTAACTATAACTATACATAAAGAAGACCTAAGTGTAACCCATCTGTACCTGTATAAATGGGAATGTACATGTAGGTTGCTCTGAATGTATTGTCTCCTATTTGTTTCTATGGAAACTAGAGCAAATACAAAGAGCACAATAACACTATTTGACAGAGCAAATTCTCAGCTACAAAATACTTTTTTTTCAACATAGTCATCACCCTTAGCTGATTTATGCAGGTGAGCTCATTGAATAGATTTATATAGATTTTTTGAAACTCTTACTGAAGGAAATCTGATGTTAGATGAATGCATCATAAATCAAAGTGGGGCAGTGAAAGACTTTACAGATAATTGTAGACCATTTAAAAATGTATATTTGTTGTTCTTAATGCCAGGTTGTTTACTTATACTGCTACTACAAGATGTTGCCTTCAACAACACCCACAGGATTTGCACAGAATCCAAGCACATATAATGAAGTCCATTTCTCCTCTTTGGCAGACAGAATCAGCAGGTCACTGGTGCAGACACACAGGTACACAGAGGATATACAATATATCCACGAGCACCTGCATGTCCTTGGACTCTCTGTGTAGCAATACAGCCCACTGGATATCCCTGCTCAGATCCTGGACACTCACAGAATTGTATTACTCCTTTATTTCTTTCATCCACTGTCCCATTCTTACATGATGTTGCATCCAAAGTGAAAGCTATACTAAATGGGGATGACAAAAAGGGTGGTTATCATTTCATCTTTCTTTTCTCCATGCCTCAGTGCAGTTCTGTTAGCTGAATGCACCATAGATGCTAGATATAATTTAGTAGATGATTAAACTTAAATAGTTCTTTATTTTACACTATTAATGCTATGCACTACCCATTAGTCAGTCTAGTGTAGTTTTTCTAAATGACCTCTTTAAATGTAAGATGAGAAAATTGACACAGCAACCTGATTCTCAATTAGTTTTTTCATTGCTTACATCTAATAAGATCAGAATAAGTCAACAATGAAGTGATTCTGTCAGTTTAGTAGCTAGAGGAAGAGCTAAGGAAAGTAAATCTGCTTAATGAAAGAAGTAGCGTTATGTTTTGTTCAGCTAAATTTATTTAAGAAATATAAGGTAGATTTTTGTAGCCTTAAAAAGTTATTTTGTAAATTTTCCTTTTTGAGAGATCTGTTCAATTGAAAAATATATTTTAATATACATCATGGCACAGACATGTACTGCTTTACATATCAGTTTTCAGTATATGCAGGAGATACCTGCTCCTGAAAACAATCTATATCTTCCATTAGATCCTGGCAACAAGGGTGAATTTAGATACTTCTATGTCTTTACAGTAACAAGGATACTGCATTTTCTGAAATCCTGTTCTGAGCAAGTCTTCATCTGCTCCAATCTCTTGCTTTTGTCTGTGAGTGACTGTGTAGACCAGCTAGGACTGCTGGTATATATGTAAGCAGTTAAGGCCAGCTGTTTTGAGTTTACATCTTAGATCACACTTTTGGTCAGATTTCAATGTGAAAAGAGGAATTACATGAGCACTTACACACAATTTTCTGCCTTATGGATTCAAATAATTTTTTTAAGATCAGACTATGGATCACTGTAAAGGCAAACATGCACCAAAATTTTAAATATTGTTTTAGAATATTTTTTTTAGGTTAAAAAAAAAAAAAAAGAAAGAAAAAAGAAAAAAAAAAGAGGCATTCTTTGATTAAGCATACTAAACTAAACATATGTAGTATTGGAACATGACACAGACAGAATATGATACTCAAATCATTAGTGATAAGCAAAGTATTAACAAAATAAGAAGTAACAATAAATAAATATATGGTTCAGCATGAAATGAAGTCACATAGTATCTTCAAATTGTCTTAGATGAGATGTACTTGAGGATCTTCTGGCTGGGAAACTTGAAGGCTTCCAATGTTACCAGCAGTTCACTGAGATTTAAAAGGAATTGATTCCTTTAGGTTCCTTTTCCTAGATCAGAGCTGAGAAATTTAAAACTAATATAAATTCTACACAGTTATTGGAGAAATGGACCAAATGCTAAAGGCAAATTTACAATGTCTTTTAAATGCAAACTGTATCTGCAAGATGTCCTGGTATAGTGGGTTTTTTGTTGTCCTCCCTCAGTGGACCCTTTACTTTCTTATGTTACTAGGATTACCTCTGTCAAACCACTTACCTTTGCTTCTAGGCTATTTTCTATCCTGAATAACATATGTTCTGGAAGAAATTGGCTGACAAAAATTTGGCCTTTATTTTGAAGGTCTCACAGAAAGAGAATACTCGAAAAAATGTTTAAAACCATATCCATTGATATATACAATACCTTACAATGTTCTGAAAGGTTTTATCATTTATTTATCATTTACCAAAATTAAGAAATATAATTAAAAGAAAAAAAAAAAAAGAAACAAACAACACTGTAAATCCAGGATACAGCACAGCTAGTAAAGTGTGTAAGAACATAAAATACTAAACTCAGCAAGTTTTATGGATGAATATGTCATATACAAACACATACTGTAAGCAGAAGAAAGAAGAATTACTGTCTGTAAGCATGATGTTACTCACATAGATTGCCAATTGGTAGTTGTTAAAGCTGCAGTAAACCTAAAATTAAAACAAAAGTATATTGCAAATCTTTGTTTTAGAAAGTTTGAAAATGGCCTGTACACAGAATTTGTACAAAACCAAAAGAACTTTGAACATTAAGTGAAAAAATGGAAATATCTACATCTTTTTTTCCTTCTCCAGAGTTTGAATGTGTCAAAACTTGGTGTCCACAAAGCAAAAGTTGCATGGAGTGCTTCTTATCTAACATGTCAGCTACCATATATAAAGATTGTGTTTTGTAGATCAGAAAGTCTTACTGATGTAAGCATTTCTTTATGATCTCACCTATCTTTAATGAATTTCAGTGAAAGTTTATGTGAATGTTGCCAAGGTGTTATCAGACTAGTTTGTCATTCTTCATATATCTCCTATTGCTACTCTAGTTGATGTATTCCTATTCTGTTTACAGCTTTGGTACTCTTTGATGCCTTCCCTCTAAGTGGCGCAAATTTATTTTGCAATTTGTTAAGGCAGTAAAAATAATTAAGCATCATAATGTTTTCCATTGCTTCATTAGTTTTATAGATCATTATATCAGTGCAAAATTCAACAAAAACTAGTCTTACATCTACTGTGACCTTCAGCTGAACATCTGAGGGCAGTGAGCCTGTCCTATTGGTAGAGCAGCAGCAGACTGGAGGCGGTTGTCCTGCTGCTGTACTGATGAGGTGCCATAACTGCATACATCCTTTTAGCAGCTCAACCCGTGCTTGGCTTCTTTGTTCTTCCTTTTTGTCCTCAGACTGCTGGAAAACAGTTAACTTAGTTTAGCTTCTTCTGCTTTGCTACCCTGCCACAAAAAATCATGGTAGGCCTGACTGTTGGCTTATTTCCTTTCCCGCACTCTTATGGCATACTCTTGTCTGGGGAATGGCAAAAACATTCAAGCTAGGTGAATCATGATTGTAAAAGCTCGTGATCGTAAAAGCCACTCCTGAAATGTGGCTGATGTGTTCTGTAGAACAGTACCATTGTTCAGTAGTACTGGAGATGGTTCTGAGAAGGAGCGGGGAGAAAAGCCTGACATCTTATGTAGGGTGTCATAGTACATTAGAAAATGCAGCATGTTAAATGTTCTAAAGTGGGTTCCTTCTTTTTTTCAGTGCTTCATCAACTCAGCTAGCATGCCACATATTTTGATACTTCAATATCTTAACGTTTCTCATTTCAGAGTGCCTTGGTTTAAGTGACTGGTGTACTGTGTTGAGAACTACTAAGCACAGTAATTTCAATAATGATGATTTCCCAGCCTGAACCACTGATTGATCACCTGAGGCAAGGACTGAGTCAGCCACGGGAGAACAGGTGAAGACAATTCAGCTTGTGACCAGAAGGGGTGGAGCTTGTCTGCGCCTCTCCTAGACCTCATTTAAAGACTGACTGCCACTAGAAAAGGGTTTCTTTCTGGGGATCTTTCCTTTTGAAGTTTTCTATTCTGAGCCTAGGATACAGGTGAGCATTTCATTTTTGATTGTCTCTTTCCACCACTGTATTCTTTCTAACTATAAACCTGTAAAGTACTATTCCAATCACACTATTTTTCTAAATGTACATTTATTAATTGCCTAGTTAGAATAACTTTCTGTAGAAAATCAGTTTTTTAGTGAAAGATGAGTTGTGTGTTTCAGCTGTTCCGTGGTATCCCCACTGTTGTGTCCTTGGCACACATGTACATACAAAAAATCTTCCAGAAAGTAAAGCTATTCTGTGATATAGATAGATGTTTTGCTTACTGTTTCAACTCAGAGATCATTCATATTATTTTTTGAAGATTCAGTTTGTATTTCATCACATAGTGATAAACTTAAGCATTTTTTTATGTTTGGATGATGAACCTAATCAAATTCCTGTTAGTATTTAACCATGTGCCTTTCTGAACCCGGATGTCTGTGGCAAAGGGAAGGGACTGAACCACAGTCATGGCTACTGACTGGAAGGAACTTCTCTGCAAGAAAGCTCACTGCCTTTTGCTATTACTCACATGCTTGTGTTTTAGCTCCATTTAAATTGCTGGCAAGAAAAAAAAAAAAAAAAACTGTATAAGAAAACTACAGATAGTTTTTAAGGAAGTGATATCTTGCCCCCATTCTAGAGTAAAACCTCTCAGAGCAGAAAGTACAGATCTAAACTGTATTTCTGCTCCTAATATGGCCAGACTCTACCTTGTTTTCCAGTTTTTATTACTTCAAGGGAATTTGCTCAGTTCTGAGCAGTGCCTGGCATGCAAGTTTTGTCGTCTTAATTTTTCTTATGGTCCTTTTTGGTACATGATGGCTGACATTGCTCTCTGTAAAGCAAGAGATCAAACAGATGTTAAGTAAAGGATTTTATGTTCACAGTGTGATTGTGCCTTGGAACTTCATTGTTAATCTGCTAATAGTGTAGCAGCATTAATATAACAGTTAAAGATATGGACTCAGTTTAAAAAAAAAAGACAACAGGAAATATATGGAAATATTAACTTTCTCAATATTCCATTTAAATAATTTTCAAGTAACAACTTTTATTATAATGCTATCAGTTTACATCTTATACTCAGCTATTGTTTGAAATCAAATTTTCAACTTGTGTTTTTTATATCCTTTCTATTGTTGCATAGAGTTATCTACTTTCACATCAAAGTGAGAATAGCAAGATGCAATTAATTTAATTAAAGCTAGATAAAATCTTTTGGTTTTGTCACTAGCCCATCCCTCAGTTGTGTGCTCTTAGAAAATAACATATGTACTTTTGAATAGTTATTTTAAAAATTAAAAAAGCACACAAAGCAAAACAACAACAAATTTTTTTTAATGAAAAATACAGGAGTGTTGATTGTCTTACACTAGCATGACTGTACTACATAAGTTGCAATAGATTCCTAGTTTTCATCACTATCTTCATAAAAGAAACAGTGTTACTAATGGTAGGGTAATGGAGGTGCTGTACTATGAAGCAAACAATTTATTGAGCAAACCTTTTAATCTCCTCTCCAAACACAGAAGGCAGGCGAAGTTGGCCTCTGAAATTTATAATTAACATTAAACAACTCTTCAAGTACATTTTCCTGATTTGTACAAAACTTTCTTGTAAGAATCTCTTCGTGCAAAGTATAGCTTAAATGGTTTATTGCTCTTTAGTAAAAGAAATTTTGAACAGTACTACAACTCTGTTCCAAGGCTAATTCACTTACAGTAGAAATGTAATATAATCCAGCGTTCCTCTCTACAGATGATGAGGAATATTTTCCTCTTAACATTTTTTGAAACAGAAACAATACTTCATTTTTCTTCTTTTTTTCCTTTTGTTTCCCCATCTTACCTGGAATTTCTTGCTTTGGTGCTATATATATATCTATATGTATATATATATATATATATATATATATGAAAAAAAAAAAACTACTCTGAAAATAAAAATGGGCATTGATCAGCAGTGAAATGCTATACTGTCCTTCCTCTGCTTCCTCATTTCTACTGAGGCTTGCATCCTGGCAAAACCTGCCTTTGCTACCCAGTGTTATGGTATTACGAGCATGTTTGATTTGTTGGGATCATCAACAAAATACATTTTTTTTCAGCAGTGAATTGGAAAGTGCATATTATTTGGAGAATACTAAGAGTCAAAATTGCTTTGTGGATAACTTTTCCTACGTGTAGAACAGCTTTTTCTGTTTATGGCCTGTTTTTCATCTGCTCAGTGCGCTTCTCCACATCTGCCAGTGCTCTGGTGTGTTGACCACATGCTAATTCTTTCTATGAGCAGATCTTCTTTGCTCATTATTAAGCACAAGGCAGAGTAGTTTCACCTAGGAATCTGATCTAATCCTTACACCAAGCAGGATGCTTACTTGGTGTAGCCATGGTTTTGTTTGTTTTTCTAACTTTTCTTTTTCCCAAAACATACTACTGAAATTAAATCTCTAAATACAGCGTGCATCATTTTGTATGTGACAATCACAGGTCTCAAGATCTCATGAACTTAGTCAGTAATCAGAAAAAAATAACTGAGATTATTACAATCTACAAAAGGGCCCCAAAGGTGAGAAATCTGCTCAGGAGGTTTTTTTTTTTTTTTTTTTTTTTTTTTTTTTTTTTTTCCCCAGAGGTTTTCTTTTTTCCTCAGGATGATAGTTCAAAGCCTTTTCTGTAGAAAGGAGAGGGAAAAAAAAAAAAAATAGAAACCCTAGTTAAGTACCTGTAATGTTATATTTCATTGTGTTAGAAAGCTAGATGCTTTGGAAGGGGATTACTCTGGATAACAAACAGTGATGTTAATCATTCCACTAAGGCTGTAAAATCACAGAATTTAACACTGCTCTAAAAGCAGTAGTTTTTTTTTATATCAGAAACCCATATAGAACCTGTAGCAGGTAGCAACTGTCAAGGTTTCTTTAATATTAAAATATGACTCTTTGATGTTGCATTTTGTCAGAGTCAGTGGTCTTCCATTCTCTCTGAACTTTACAAAATTCTTGGCCTCCAGTGAGTTTTGCTAGCTACACTTGCACTTTTGTTAGCAATTTTGAATGCTTTATTGGACAACTGTTTCATTTATTGTTTTTATCACATGGAGTGATAAAATAAGTGAATTTAAACTATCTAGAAACAGAGTATATCTAGAAAGTTTCTGGAAAGGGCCTGAAGATTAAAATCTCAGATTTCTGGATTTCACTGAGATAAAACAGAAATGGCATGAAAGTGCAAGGAGAAAAATTTGCTGTTATAACCTGTAAAGCCATAAGAGTGAGATTTCCAATCTAGTGTTGCAATCTGAAAAGACTTATATAACAGACATTCAAATTCTGCAATTTATTATCCTCTAATACCTCAATACCTCCCTAGGAATTTTTTGGTATTTAGTACCATACAGTTTTATGTAGGTTTTTTTAAATGTACTTCTATTGTTTTTTGCTTTATGCATACACATATATATAATTGATGTATATATGTAGTACCTTGGGACGGACACCTTGCACACCTGCATATATAAATGACTATGTACATGTGTGCATGCGTATGCTATTATGTGCATCTTCAAAGTTGTGTTCAAGTTCCTTTTAATAACAATTCTAAGAGAGATTTTGGAGGTGTCTTAGTATGTAAGGAGTAGAATTCTGGTTCGTTCTTTTGAGCTAGGTTTCTGAGATTAGTCAGTGCATAGCTAAATATATTTTTTTGTAAAGCGTAAAAATGAAACAAACCAACAACCAGCCAAAAACCCACCGTTGTTAAGTTTTTGTGTATAAAACTGAAGACCAAATTCTTGAGCAGACTGTGTAAATTCAGCTTAATTGTTCTTAAGATTGTACTGAATTTTACATCATTGCATGAGAGAGCAGTTGCTCTTATTTAGTGGTGATTCAGTTGCTGACATTCCATTTATTTTATTTACAAGATCCTGTTCCTAGTGACCAATGACTAAACCTATTGGAAGTGTAAAAGTAATGTTCCGTGTAATCTCATGCCTTTGCAGACTTTTTTTGTCAGCTGTCAGTTGTGTTCTGTTGCTTGAAAAATTATTTGAGAATAATTTTCTGTTTTTACACACTTGCTATAGGGCTATTCTTCTGGTCTGAATGCTTCTGACTTTGTTTCTTGCATTTTCTTTCTCAGAACTAGAGGTATGTGAAGACTGTGAGCAGGGAGGAAGTTTTTCTGAAACTGTCCTTCCTATCACTGAATCAGAGCAGGGAAGTCTAGGGATTTTGTCAACACCTAGTTACTTGCATTAGCAAGAAATGTCTTAAATAGAAACATCTGGTATCTAAAACATTGTGCACACCACCTGCTGCAGTAGCAAAGCAATCTTGTTCAATTACAAAGGTCCACAATAATCTCATCTCATCAGACAACTTGTTGGTAAGTCCTCATCAGAATATTAAGAAAAATGTAAGATCTAAAAAAAGTGCGAATTCATTATCTTTTTTTTTTTTTTCAGATTAGATTACTTTGAAATTCTTGTTTTTTTGGAAATCACTACACTCCAAAAACATTTTTTAAAACCACTAAACAATAGCTCCTTCCCTTAGGAGAAGAAATTTTTATATATATATATATATATATATATATATATATATATATATATATATATATATATATATTCCAAATATGCTCTGAGCGCAGTGTAGAAAATTATTGATGAGAATAACATTATTTCCTATCTGTAAGTAGATTGCATATCATGTTACTTCTGTTTCATATACGAACACTTACTGTAATGAATTTTGGTTGAACCAGGACTTCTACATTCTGGTAATTAAATTCTTTCAAACTGCAAAAATGCATTAATCTCCTGAGATCAGTAAGTAGGGATCTAGTCATTATAATAAGAAAAACAAATAAAAATCAACTCATATTTGTATGTAGATGATTTCATTGTCAAAGAGGATCAATTAGTTAAACTATATTTTGGAAAGTGAATTTCAGTGATACTTTAAGATGCTTAATTCTAAACGGGAAAATAGTATTGTACACTGAATTAGTTTGCTGAATACACTTGTGCAGGATTAACTGCTTCAATGTGATGTAGTTCTAGTGTTTCACCATAACTTCAGAAATGTGCTCTGTGTTCAATATAGTCCAGTGACTTTGATTCTGTATGAATAATCAAGGAAGCGTATTGGTCACTCAGAAAACAAATAGTTCAGAAGACTCACAGACTAATAAATTCTTTATATATTTTACGATCTCCTCAAAACAGTAGTTAGAGAAAAAGTGTTAAAAGTGTTCCAGTAATGGACTACGTGCAGTTCATGACCTTATTGCTGTCTACCTAAGACACTGACCCAAGAAAAACAAGTATTTACCCATTCTTAGATCATTTGGTGTCAGATACAAACTTGGGTTTGCTTTTGTATTTTTCTCTTTTTTTCTACTTATTTAACGTAGATAATATTTAAAATATATCTAAGGATCCTGTATAGCTCAGATTACATATTTTTTTTTTCAAAAGCGTAGGTCTAATCAGTAAAGCAAAAATTTATTACGTCTAGACAACAGCTTTAAAAAAAAAAAAAAAGAAGAGCATGTCATAGTTAAAGTAATGATACTGATTGATCTTTTGATGGGCCTGCCTAGCATGAAGTTCTTCCAGCTAATTTTGAAAATCTACTTCAGGTTTCTGAAGTCGCACTGCCTTTGAAAAGTTCCCACCATTCATTAACGTAATACTAGAAAAGATCTTTTCATTCAGCCTACTCAGGAAAGTCTTATGACCCAGAATTTGTCCAGAGATTCAGCCCTCCCTGTCTTAAACTAAGATGATTCTTACTGGCTTCCTTGCTGCTGCTTAGTGCTAACCAGTCAAGAACTGACAAGACCAAGATCAACTTCAAACAACTCCTGTCTCATTTTAGGAGGAACATATTTCCCACTTGAATGTGTTTGTTTTCCTTTCTCAAGGGAAAGGCTGGGAAACGATTTCCATTCTGAAACTACATGAAAGCTTTCCTATTTTTATTGACATGGAAAGCTTTCAAGAACTATGAAAGATGGAAATTGGGTTTCCAGATGCTGCTGCTGAGAGCTTAGCTCTTGGTGTTTCTACTTTGCTTATTCTGGGCTCTCAGACAAAATTGTGCACTTTTGTTTCTAAAATGGCTTTTGGCAGTCTTTCTAGATGTAGTTTACAGACTAATTATCTGTGCTGTGCGTAGTGGGTGTAATTATAGAAATGTACTAATATATCCAAGTCAATATCCAATCAATATTCATTGTATTGACAATAATGCTTATTTATCATTTCATCACAAAATTGTAAAATGTGAATTGCAGCTTTGATAAGCATGATAAGCCTATGATAAGTAGTTACTCAGCAAGACTCTTCAGTTTATAATCATTTGTTTATTGAATATTCTTAATATGTATAAAATACTTTTTTTCTCAGTGTAACCAATGCTTGTTGTTTGTGAGTCACATTTCTTTTTGTGAGGAATATCATTTTCTCATTAAAGTGTTTTTTTAATAACTTTTGTTATTATGAACACAAATTTTAGCATGGATAATTGCATATCTTAATCTTCTTACTAGAAGTTCTGTTGTCCTGCTTCCAGCTGAAACAGTGTTAATTACACCAATATTTGGGTGTTGTTGAGTCATGCGAGCACAACTGGGGCTGGGCTATTCAGAGGGACAGAGCCACAGCCATGATGGTGAAGGGTGGGGGAGTGTGATTAATTGCACTGTGACTGCATAAGTAGTTATCTCAATGTATAAGTCCTAGGTTTTTTTCCAATTTTCTTTTCATCCCACCTTGGGGGTAGCAAGTAAATGGTTGCATGGTGCTGAGCTGCTGCTGTTGGGTTACACCACAGCAACTGGTAATGACAACATGCTCCCACCCCAATAAGGATTGCAGCCTTGGTGAGTGCCCGCAGCACTTCTGTGCTTTCATAATCTAGGTGTCACCTCCTAGATCCAAACTTTAAGAAACCAACAGGATGGTCACCCAAAGGGGTGATCTGAAGTAAAATAACAGAAATGAGGATGACTCTTCTGCATCCAGCTCAGATCACCCTCTTGCTCAGGCACCACACAGTCAGACCAAGGAGATTTTGCCTCTGGGCTGCCTTCAGCTTGGAGGCTGGAAAGATTTGGGCTTCCAAACACTCAGCAAGTATTTGGATGAGACAGCTTCCTGCTGGGGAGCCCTCTGACATCACTGCTGCCTCCTCCAGAACCATACCTGCAGATGCTTCAGAGCTCATCAGCATGGACTTTGTTCCTCCCATCAGCAGCTGCTCCTGCACTGACCTTCATTCATACTGGGATACCATCTGCTTCCAGCATGAGCTGACCTGCGAGACAGAGAAAGGAAATGTGGGATTAGTACTAATGCAGAATCCCGAGGCTGTGTCACCACCATGTATTGCAGCCTTGGGAAGTCAGCTGCAACAACCTTGGTCAGAATTAAAACAGGCACCATAAATTGTGACCTCTGAAGTTATTGCTATGATCAGAAATAGATGCTGAAATCACTCACATAACTATAGGTTATCTCCAAATTCTTTTGCTTTGGGGAAAATATGGACTTGGAATTGAAGGACACAAGAAGAATGATATGTTTGACCTCAACAGACTTGAAAGGTGGGCCCAGGTGAACCTAATGAGGTTCAGCACAGCAAAGTGCAAGATTTTGCACTTGGGTTAGAGAAATTCCAGGCATTTATATAGACTAGGAGGAGCAGTCCTTGAGAGCAGCCCTGCAGAGAAGGAGCTAAGGGTCCTGATGGATGAAAAGCTTAACACAAGCAAGCCAGCAATGTGCTCTTGCAGCTCAGAAAGCTTCATCAGGAGTGGGTTGGCCAGCAGGGACAGGGAGGTGATTGTCCCCCTCTACTCTGCTTTTGTGAAGCCCCATCTGGAGTACTGTGTCCAGGTCTGGAGCCCCCAGTACAAGAAAGACAGGGAGCTGTTGGAGAGGGTCCAGAGGAGAGCCACGAAGATGATCAGGGGACTGGAGCACCTCCCCTATGAGGACAGGCTGAGGGAGCTGGGCTTGTTCAGCCTGGAGAAAAGAAGGCTGCGGGCTGACCTCATTGCAGCCTTTCAGTACCTAATGGGAGCCTATAATCAGGAAGGGAATCAACTCTTTGAAAGGGTAGATAACTGCAGGACAAGGGGAAATGGTTTTAAGTTGAAGGAAGGAAGATTTCTGTTGGATGTCAGGGGGAAGTTCTTTTCTTTACACAGAGAGTGGAGAGCTGCTGGAACAGGCTGCAGATGCCCTGTCCATCCATGGAGTTGTTCAAGGTCAGACTGGATGGGGCCCTGGGCAGCCTGGTCTGGTATTAAATGAGGAGGTTAGTGGCCCTGCATGTGGCAGGGGTGTTGGAGATGCATGATCCTTGAGGTCCCTTCCAACCCAAGCCGTTCTGTGTTTTTTTTTTTCTATGATGCTTATCTTGCTCTGCAGCTTTTGCTCTGAATAGCCTTTCTTGTATTCCCACATGACAGGTATAAAATGAAGCCACAGCCCCTGACAAGGTCAGCTCTTCAGCATAATTTCCTGAGGAGCACTTGACAACTCATGCAAACTAAGCAGTGCAAGGAAGACTGTTTCACTTCTCCTGGCTCAGAAATTAATTTTCCTACCTAGAAAATGGAAACACAAAACAAACAAACAAAAAGCCTAACATAAAGCAGACATGATTGTTACTATGGAATTCTGGAAGGCAAGGGATTTGCCCTCTATGTTAAGTTGACTGCAAAGAACTAAGAACAGCCATGACCAGGTTGAGAAATGGTGGGTAAAATGAGGAACTGCAGCAATAAAAGGCTGCTGGAGATAAGGGTCTGCTACAAGGAGAAGGGGAGAAGGAAATCAAGGATGGGAGGGAACCATCAAACACAGTCAGTGTGTGTCTGTGCCTTCTTGCAGCCCCAGAGCTTCCCAGGTTGTTTCTGCTTTTGTAGCATTTGTGTGCTGCAGTGTGAGCGAATTGTTCTGCTGTTTGATTTTTCTGCAACAGATGCCTGAAAGGTAAATGTCCACTGAGCTGCAGACCAGGCAATACTGCCTGACATTGGTCAGGGTGAGCTTCTCCTGAAAAGCATTGTGCCACAGCAAGGAAGCTTGGTATTATCGTGAGCAGCATCTAGGAAAAATCTAGGAAATCTCCCTGCAGACATCCCAAAGCCAGACAAAATGAGAACAAAAGTGGAGCTCTGCTGCATGCCCACAGCCACAGCATTGCAAGCTGAGATACCTTGCTATGTGTTGTATTCATCCCAATCTCTCTGAACGAAGACTTGGAAGGCAGTCAAGGCATTGATTGAGCACAATGTGCTTTTATTATTATATAAAAGACAGAAGGGTGTGAGAGGTCTGGAATAAAGATGGGACTCATCCTTTCTTGTCATGGAGAGAGTGGCTTGGAGCTCGTGCTGCTGTCCAGTGCCTGGGCCTGGAGGCCTGATTTTAAGTCCCCCTCCAAGAGGCTCTGCTCCTCCTCACTTATCCTGGCCTGTTCCTGCATGGAGTTGCTGCTGTCAGGGCACTCACACTGTGCTTGGGATGGGATGCACTGCAGAGACACTGGGTTACAATCCAGATTGGTCACAGTGGTGGCTGGCGAGCTCAGGTTAGCATCTTTAGCAGAGATAGGAGAAATAAGAGCATGAACTTGGATGAGCTCCTTCTCTCCATTAATGTTGTTAGATGGAAGGCTGCCAGTGGAACTGGAGCAATTTGTGCTTCTGAAGAGCTCTCCACTGATGGAAGCACACAGCACATCATCACTACTTGCTCTGGATCTTCTGGGTTGGAAAGGGTTCGATTCACCTAGAAAGGATATACAGGAGTTAGTGTCAAACTTTCACAAGCTTAATTATGACAGCGGTTCTTGATCAGGGATGAGCTGAAAATGTTAGGCAGGGGCTTGAACACTAGCTGGAGATACAAGTGCACTGCAAGCTTGAATTCTTTGTTACTGAAAAGAAGGGTTTTAAAAGCTGGATTTGCACTCTTACCTTCCAGGACCACCACTTCTGTTTCTGAGGGCTCCCTGGCAGTACACTGCAGTTGGCGTTCAGCCACAGAGGATGACTTTCTCAGGCTAAAGCAGCAACACCAACTGCTAGCTGGTGATTCCCTCATCTTGCTGGGTGGACTTTGTCTGGAGAGAGAAGACAGCAAATGCTGTGATTTGTGCATGGTGCAGGATGAGGGAAGAGCTGCACTGAGATCTTGGCAGCAGTTGCTTGTTCCTAGCACTGCCTGTTTTCTGAAGAAACACAACTTAAAAACTCGCGCTGTTTCAAACAGTTGAGGATGGCTCCATTCCTGTAGCTGAGCCCTGAAGTCTTCCTGACTAAATTCCCTTCAACTCTGTCAAGCAAGATGCAGAGCATGAGAGCAAAGGCTCCACAACTGTACAGCACAGCATTTAAGGGATGGCTTTTATTAAGCTGGTAGGTGTAATTGCTTTCTGAGGAACCGTGCAGCCATAGAGGAAGTTCAAGAGCATCTCTAACTCCTACATTAGCACCTCATCGGTATCATCTCATTGCCATGTTTAATTTCTAGTGTCAGCAAGTCTGACCAACAGCTCTGCTTAGAGGAGAACTAGAATTGGTTTCAGACACATGGCCCTGAAATCTGGAAAACCCCACCACTAGTGTAACTTACTTTCAGCAAGTTTTGGCACTAGAAATAATGGAGAAAAAAAAAAAAACACAAAACCCACCCAAACAATGATGATAGGTGCTGGAAAAGAAAGTTTCTTTACCTTTCAGATGGAAAGTCAATGACTGTGTGGAATTTGCCCTGCACAGCTGTAGGGCCTTCTTCCACTTCAATGTCCCTGTTTCTCTCTGTCACAACAGGGGAGCTGCTGTGGTCTCGCCTCTGTGCCTGTGCCTCCTCCAGGCTGAGCAGCTTTGTGGCAGCAGAAGAGAACCCCACAGGCTTGGGCCCTGAGAGAGAATTGTGCCCTGTAAGGGGAAACCACAGGTAAGAGCAAGGATCAGACAGCAGCAGCACAGCCATCACAGTTCTGGGGGAGGTGCTGTATTTTTCTCAGACTTGCTTATCCAAGCCACTGGAAGATGTCAAAATAACTATGTGGGCAGAGGTATGTTTATGGCAAAGGACATGGTCATAATGAAAAGCAGCTTACTGTATCAAAACAGGCAACAGAAATCCCTAGAAAATGGGGGCAGGGAACTGAGAAAGCTTTGCTGCCACAATTTCATCAAGCTTCTTCTGTGTGCAAAAGATCATAATGACTCTGACAGTTTGGGCTTGGACATTCTCAGTATCCAGCAACAAGATGCCATATTCTAATCTAAGCCCAGTAGTCTGCTGTCCCCTTGATGGTGAAAGTATCTCAAAGGTCCTAGAGAAGGCCTGGATTTGATCAAGGTGTCACATCAAGATAAAGCTAATGGAGGAAGACACTCACCTGCTCCATCTGCCATGTCCGATGTGGATTTGGAGCAGAAGAGGATGTCTGTGTGGTTGATGATGAATTCTACAACATCTGACTGCATCTGCAGTTCCATGCAGGTAGCTCTTCCGCTGGCACAGGCAGACTCTTTCTGCTGCGATCTGTGGGAAAAAAAAAGGCAGATTTTAAAAGTCATTTCTCCAAGATCGTTTCCCTGAGTCTGAATTGTTGCAGCCAAAAGCTGTCAACTGAGGCTCTAGAGTCTCCTGCAGTGGCCAATCAGTGATGCCACTGAAGAAATTCTCCTGGATGATCAAGGACACATCAGTCCCATCTGAAGAAGAGAGCAGAAATTGTCACCTAGACATTGTGCCCATGGGGTTGGAGAACAGTCCAGGCTCCTCCTGTCAGCCATAGATTTTACAGGAGAAGAGCACATTTGATGGACAAAAAGGGAGGACTGCTTATCTTAACTCGAGAACAGATAGAAGCATTGTGTTGAAACAGAACCAGAAGTTTACCTTAAGAGGTTTGGAGCCCACACAATGGCTAAGTTCTTTGCATGCATGTTTGTGATGGAGGAGCTCCCAGCTAGACATGCCAAGTGTCTCATGAGGTACTCCAATGTCCTGGATAACAAGAGAGGCAAGTGTTCAGCACCAACGAACATGCCATGCTGCAATTCAGAAAGCAGACCTCAATTCATACTAATCCTTGTTATTACTACTGCCACTGAAGATGAAGTAGATCCAACCTGTCTAAGTGCCATGCTGCAGCACCAAGCTACAGCACAGCTGCAGCCACCAGCTGCACCACATGTGCCCCTGTGCCCAGGAACTAACCCAATACATTAAGCCCATGGAGCCTTCAACCCTTCAGCATACACAGGCGTCGTGTTGCTAGCGTGAGACAAAGCCTGGAATCAAATCATTGCCCTCTGCAATGCAGCAGGGCTCAGCTCAACAGGCTGAGGGCAGTACTGACCTGTAGTGAGGAGCGGGCAGCTGCTGGATGACGTTCTGCATTCTGACCAGCTTCTCCTCCTCTGTAGCAGCACCAACAGCATCCTGGAATAGTGCAGAGAGGGATTGAGTCACAAATCAGGCTAGTAAACCTCATGGGGCTAACAGAAAAAGGGCATCAGAGCTGGGGCACTGCTGCAGCCATCTCCCAAGAGGCCCAGGGAAGAGGGAAGTAAAAGATGTTGCCTTGGGCTTACCGAGAACTTGCCATACAGCTGGTGGGTGAGCAGAGGGTTTGGGAGCTCCCTGAAATACATTTTGCAGAGAGAGCTCACGCTGTGAATGTCACGGACAGTTAGCTCAGGAATCTGCTCAGACTCAAATTCATGCCTGGAGAGAAGGATGCAAAAACAGTTGAGAAAGAGGAATGCAAGTAAAAAAGCCACACCAAATGCAATCAAGCTGTGTCAGTCGCAGCACTCTTACCGGAGTCTCTGGATGTTGGATGCAACACCGGACAAGCGGTATATCCCCTGCACCACTCCATGCTGCTCAATGAACTCAGCACAGCTCTGGAGGACCTGGGGGACTAAAGAACACGTGGCAGCCATTAGTTGAGCTTCTTATTCAAGTCCTGGTTCAGGCTCCCATCACATCCCATCCACTAAGCCCAGCCAGGTGTGGTTGAAGCAAATAAAAGTGTGCTTGTCTCTTAGGAGTGTTTGCCTCACTTTATTCTTCAGCCATCAACTCCCATTGCATGTTTCTCCATTGGTATCAGCCTGCCCCCTGCTAGATATGATCTTCCTTTCCTCTTTAGATGCCTATAAGAGGAAGATCTCAGGAACGGGCTGTTTCTTACCATCACGACCAGAGTGGAGAAGATGCGCTCCCAAGTCACAGCCAAACACGCTTTCCTTCTCCATCTCCCGCTCTGTTGGTTTTTTTGGGCGGGCCTTCATGAAGGAACGAAAGAAGGTGATGAGCTTGCTGCGTTTCTTTGGCACTACACAACAAAATGAAGAAACCAGGTCATTTCAGGTTTGGCTCAGTTAGACAAGGCCAAGCACAACACATTCTACAGAGCACGTCAAAATGGGAAGAACGTTACCAACAAGTACAAACAAAACTGGATTTTCTCCATCTCTGGTGAAGCCCAAGGCTAGGTTGATAGGGCTCTGGGCAGCCTGTTCTAGTCTCACATTAAACGTGGAGGCTGGCAGCCCATCCTGAGGCAGGAGGGTTGGAGCATGATGATCCTTGAGGTCCCTTCCATCCCAAGCCATTCTATGAGTATTCTATAGTTTTGCCAAGTCCAATCATAAACACAGGAGGATTAGGCCAAATCTCTGCATGTTCTTATGGAACTTAATGCACTCCACTTGCTTAGCTTGCTCAACTTGGGGATTAACGATCCTCTTGAAAAGCCACGTTCTGATCAAGTGTTTCACTTGCACAACCAAACCTCTATCTGTCCACCAGGGACATTGCCTGTTCTCAGCCCTGCACTGACTAGCCGGAGAACTGCCTTTGCCCTCCCTCATTCTCACTGCCTGCAAAACACCCACCATATGCCCTGTGGTATGCATGAAGGATCATCAACACAGATGATAATGTGGGATAGATAAAGGAGGTATTCCACATGGAACACAACCCAAAAAAGACTCCATTTTGCTTCCCTGCACCATCACATGTAACATCCGTACCTGGCTTTGGTACAGAGTTGATGAGAGCCTCAGGAATGTTGCTATTAATGAGTTCCACGCACTCCCCAGGGAAAAATCCAACCTGTAACAAGAACAAAAAGAGAGGCCAACTATTGCATGCTGCATTTCTCAGGTCTGAAATGTTAAACCAAAAGCCACATAACATGTTCTTCGGAACACGTTTGTCTGATGCTCTGTAAGACTATCCAGTACAAAATGGCCTGCATAAGGGTAATAACTTTTCAATGTTTGCAGCCAAAGGCAAGGTCCTCTGACATAGGGAAACTGTTTACATCCATTAGGCATCCTGTGCAGGCAGAGCAGGTCTAAGCTGAGATTCCTGCTTTTACTGAAGTTGCACTCTCAAGTCTGAAGCTTGTGCCTACCTGAAAGCCACGCTTGCCTCTCCACCAGGGGCTCAGCTCCTTTGGTGGCATATCAATAATGCACACAATGTCTCCCACCTGCAAGAGATTGCAACATCAATCCCAGCTTCAGCACAGCTGGGAGGAAAGCACAGCTCAAATGACTGCATTCTTCTGCACTGCCAAATATCACCGAGCTTGAGAGCAATTGCACCAGTGCAGCTCTGAAGGCATTTGCCGTTGTACAACTGAACTTGGAGGTGGAAGAGTCACTACATTACACAACAGACAGAATACAGCTGTTCAGTAGAAAATTGTTCTCAGCAGCAGGGTATGGAAGAGTTCCAATTAAACTGCACACATAAGTTGGCAGGGCTTCCTGAACAGATCTACACACTCCATACACTGGTCTGCTGTTGCTCAGGGACCAGGCTTCAATAGTGGGCAGTATCTGTTTGATATGAAGATTCAGAAGCTAAATAAAGCCATATTTTAGAGTTGGCCGAACTCCTCCCTGCATCCAACCCAATCTGGAACTGTATCTTCTAAGCTTTGCTTCACAAAACATTCTGAAGGTGTTTGAGAATATTCCTAATGCGTTCACACCTTATACTCTTCTGTACATGACAACAAGGAAGTCTTTAACTACTTACCTCAAAGGAGAGTTCATCCTCTGCCTGGGCAATGTATCTCTTAATGACATGGGCAGCAGCAATAGCTGGAATATTAACAGACGATTTGTCATGGACCAGCAGGGGCATCCCCTTGTTCTCATTCTGAAACAGAGAGCACAGGCCACAGTAAGGAGCTGAGAACAAACAAGGAAGATTTCAAGGTGAGCAGCACATCTGCAGAGAAAACCCACAGGAAATGCACTCAGTCCTTATCATGGGTACTTCAGAAGGAATTGCAAGTCTAATAACAATTGTTTCTCTTCCTGGTGTGCAGCAGGCACACACCAGGCAATGCAAAGATGCATTTCTCCCTACCCAGACTAATCAGCAATGGCACTGACGCAGACAGGTGGCCTTGTCCATTTGCCCCATCCTTTCCTGTGCTCTTTATCCAGGAAGGTTGATTGGTTAAGATGCTAGGTGACCATTAAGAGGGAAACCAAAGCTACAGCTGCAGTTCACTAGGTGCAAACAGTGCCATTGCAAGCACAAAGCAGGTTCACTTGAGCAGTTCAACCAACAGTGAGGCCAAATAGGAACAGACAATGTTTGTTGTTTCTGCAGCTATTTCAAGGGAAAAAAAAAAAAAAATCAGTAGAGGACAAACACCACAACTGAGATGGTTCCAGTAGTT
This sequence comes from Phasianus colchicus, assembly GCF_987193195.1. NCBI lineage: Eukaryota > Metazoa > Chordata > Aves > Galliformes > Phasianidae > Phasianus > Phasianus colchicus. The sequence continues at coordinate 20,475,114 of NC_143438.1, read as the reverse complement.
TTATAAACTTGCCACACTTGCACTACTGTCTTGCCAAAGAGAAGCTCTATTGAAAAGCAGGAGAGCACATCTGCGTCTCACTCTGCTGGCTCCAGTCAGGGAACAAAGACCAGTCAGAGCTTCATACTCTACCTCTGTCCATGCCAGGTCAGGCCCACAGCTGATCTCGCTGCACGCCACGGCCATCAGAGTAGGTGACAAGCTGGAACTGAAAAGAAACACACTTCTATTTTCTCTGTTCACACACTATTGAGAGACTTCTTAAGATCAACCCCCAGTTACCCAGTGGCATAGGCGGGTGTTCTAAAGACAACCACTTTGTTCAGTCACTTCAAACGTGGCAGCCTATTATGCAGCACTTTACCAAGTGGCTATCCCTCTGCCAGCAGATGGGGACTTTGGCACAAAGCAGCATATGCATCCAGTTACTGATAGCGCAGTAGCAGGGCAGTGAGAGGTGTTACTGCTGGGGGTGGATCTGCTCCCCAGCCCTCATCTCCCAGCAGCCTCACCACCAGCACCTGCCACAGCCCTGCACATGGATTTCCTCTGCTTGCATCTCTGCTGTGCTCCCTACAGTTGTCAGGCACACTCAAACAACCAAAGCACACATGCTTGTGTTCCTGGGTCATATTGTACAGCTCTGCACAAGCTGGGGCTAGGACTCTTTACCTAAGGGATTGGTTTCCTTAAGACTAGCTGGTCACAGCACCACAGACAGCATCCTTCTGAGGGCTGAGCTGGACAGGTAGTGGAAAAAACCCACATGTGACCAGCATCCCATCAAAGCTGGATGAAGAGTGTTACTAAACACGGGGTGTCACTGTTGCTAAAGCATGTGGGGGGACAAAACATGGCAGGTACCTGGCAAGAGATCAGAATGAGGTAGACAAGTCCCTCGAATCCACAGCTGTTCCTTGTCACTTTGCTCTGATCTTTCACGAGCAAAAGCTGCACCAGGGAAGCAGGCAGAGGGTGGAAAGAGGAGAGAAGAAGAGCAGGTCAGCAAGTTTCCACAATTTAGCAAAGACCAAGGAAAGGGAAAAGCCATGGGACAAATGCCGCCTTTATGAATCGCTTTGGAATGCATGCACTGGGTGAAAATTATGCCTGATGGTCAAGAGTAAGCAATATCAGAGAATTACAGAATGGCCAGGGCTGGAAGGGACCACAAGGATCATGCACCTCCAACCCCCCTGCCACATGCAGGGTCACCAACCTCCCCATTTAATACAGACCAGGCTGCCCAGGGCCCCATCAATCTGGCGTTGAACAACTCCATGGATGGACAGGGCATCCACAACCTCTCCAGGCAGCCTGTTCCAGCACCTCTCCACTCTCTCTGTAAAGAACTCCCCCCGACATCCAACGGAAATCTTCCTTCCTTCAACTTAAAACCATTTCCCTTTGTCCTGCAGTTATCTACCCTTCCAAAGAGTTGATTCCCTTCCTGATTATAGGCTCCCTTTAGGTACTGAAAGGCTGCAATGAGATCACCCCACAGCCTTCTTTTCTCCAGGCTGAACAAGACCAGATCCTTCAGCCTGTCCTCGTAGGGGAGGTGCTCCAAATCATCTTTGTGTCTCTCCTCTGGACCCTCCCCAACAGTTCCCTGTCTTTCTTGTACTGGGGGCTCCAGACCTGGACACAATACTCCAGACTGGGCCTCACAAGAGGGGACAATCACCTCCCTGTCCCTGCTGACCTCTCCTCTTCTGATGGAGATAATATGATCCTATGAGCTCCACCAGCCAGCAGTTCTCAACACCTCACTGCCCACCCATCTATCCCACACTGTCTCAGCTTACCTACAAGATGCTGCACAAGATGGTGTGAAGACAAAAGTACTCAGTCGGTGCACAAGTGCAACAAGCGAGCTACTCAGTCAGAGCTCAAGCGCTCCAATGAAGGGACACAGCACGCACTGCTCCTCCCCTCATTCTAGCCGCTTATGACATCACTAAGGGCCACCAGACTGCTCCACCATGATGGACAAGGTGGGGAGGCAAGACCACATCACAAGACCAGACTATTCCAACACCCCACCCCAACATTCTAGAATCAGTGGGTGATCGAAATTCTACCTCAGCCAAATCCTGGAGAAGCTGGCATGGGGTTGTCATGACCAAAACACAGGACCTGGCGCTTGCTCTTGTTGAGTCTCGTACAACTGGCCTCAGTCCATCCCTCTGGAGGGCCTTCCTACCCTCAGGCAGATGGACACTTCCTCCCAGCAGCGTACCTTGCAGTGCTGGGCCCATGTAAAATCCACACTACAGTCTTTTTTTTTTTTTTTTTTTTAATTCAGGGGCACATTACAGCACCAATCTATTTCACCTGTACAGAAATAAAGGAGGAGATGGGAGAAACACAGAACTACTACCAGACTGCTTTATGAATTTCTTACCCCAGCTTCCCTTGCCTCATCTCCTACCCCAACTCCTGGATGATGCCCACAGGCTTATAGCTGGATCTCAAATTCATAGGACTCCTTTCACAGGACTCATCAAAAAGGATGTCACACTTGTTCCTTACACTCAAACTGACCCAGCAGTGGTATCACAGTCACTTAAAACACACAGAAGTGTCCAAACCCCAAGCATGCACATCCTCTCCAGCTTTACTAGAGCCTACAGCTCACCTTCACACCTCTGTGGTTTTCTGGTGTTTTACACTGATGCAGCCTCGCCACAGCTCCAGCTCCATGGCTATCACACAAGGCCCACTGAACCTCTTTCTCTGCAAACCCCATCTGCAGACATTGGTTCATGAGGTTCACCACCTGCCCTCCTAAGCAAAAACAAGCACTAAGAACAAGAGCAAAGCACACTGGATTTGACCTGGCCCAATCCCCAACCCTCAGTCCTGTCAGACATACCCTGGTGTGGAGAAGCCCCAAAGCCTGGCTGGACATCAGCACATGCATCATTCTTCAAACACCCCATCCAAGCAGCAAGGGATCAAAGCACTGGGACAGCTGAAACAAAAATGCTGTGCAAGTTCCCTGAACATGAACAAATCTACTGCTGAGCAACAGGATGCGAGACAAACAGTAGAAGACAACCAACCTTTCAGAACCTGCTTGTTTGGGATCTGTCCATGGCCCACACCAAGCTTGCTGAGCTGCTCCTCCTTTGTGCAGGGGGAAATGGTGCAGATGCTATGTGGTGGCTATGCACAGCATGCCTTTGACTTGCTTTTCCTCTCTCCATCTTCCATTAGCAAACTGCATTTCAAATCTTTCCTTGCTAAAAAAAAAAAAAAAAAAAATCACTTAGGTAAAAAAGAACTGGCAATCTTGCTTTTTAAATTACCTTGCTTATACAGCTTGGTACTTTAAAGCAGAAACTCAGCAAGCAATGAGCTACCTTAGACAAGCTCAACCTTCAGGGAAAAGTTATTCCTCTGTGTCTTCAGACTTTGCACACATTTCCAGGTGCAATAATCAGCCCAATTCTCAGCACAGCTTTACCAACCACAGAAATCCAGTTTATGCCCGCCGTGCTTTTCTCTCTTCTGAAACACTGTAGTGATGCAAGAAGCAACAATTGAAATCACAGAACTGGGCTTGGAAGGGACCTCCAGGAATTACTGAGTCCAACCCCCTTGCAAAACAGGCTTACCCTACAGTACAGCAGGCTGCACAGGTGGGCGTCCAGGCAGGTCTGGAGCATCTCCAGAGAAGGAGAATCCACAGCCTCCCTAGGCAGCCTATTCCAGAGCTTTGTCATTCTCACCGTGAAGAAGTTCCTTCTCATATTGGTGTGGAACTTCCTGCTATGTAAACAATTCTCAAACAAACTGTCTATAGCATAAAAGTGTTTTATATCATGCTCTTCTGCATTTTGGAGGTTTTATATTGTACAGACTTGTTGCATTTTGTTATGTTTTTCCAACTCTTTCTCCTAGTTAAGACTACTGATGGTAGGAAAAAATTCCTGAGAACTCGTCTCCCATCTAATTAACATACCCACATATGCCAAAGCATTCTTCTGATGCCATTGTTGTACCAATGTGCCAGGGATGGCTCTGTTTTACCAGTGCACCTGGTATGATTCTTGTTTAACTGTTTCTGGAAAATAAAGGTAGGGAAAGTCCAAAATGATATAACTTTTCATTAAGAAAAATCCAATTCTAAATCATTCAAATGAGATCAAGACACATCACAAGCAAGCATTTTCGGGTCTATAGGAAGATGAGAACTTTTAACTCCCAAGTTCTTTACTTTAGGCAGAAATTCAGGCCAGCATTTCTTGTCAATTTCTAATACTCCTAACCCAAATCCCAGTGACATTGGACCTGACTTGTACTGTACTTAACTAACGCTTATAAAGAAGGGAAATGTGACACTTGTTAGAAGAGAGGTCACAGAAATCTCCAATCAACAAACATTGCCTTCCAAAAATGTTAGATCTTTTTTATGTATAAGAACAAAGTAAGAGTTCTTTCCTATTGGTATCTGATACCCTGAGTTTAGGATATTTTTCTAAGAAAAGGCAAAAAAAAAAAAAAAAAAAATGATAAGGGGTACTTAAACCATAACATCTCTAATCAGATCAGACTCCTGCATTATGAATACTTCCATGAGTATTCCTGCACAGTGCATCATTTAGTCCATTTGTTCCTTAGTGTGATTTAAATAAAAAATTTAGCTGGTTGCCTTTGTTTGTTTGTTTTTTATTTCTTAAGAATTTGATGAGTGGCCTGAAAACAGTTTGCCTAAAATAACCTTCAAAAACACAGTGGCAATTTGTGGATTCAACATTCAGTAATTTCCTCAATAAGCTCTGTTTTTAACTTGATAGAGCTAACAGTAGGAATCTGACAGGTTTGATTTACAGATAGCAAGGGTAACTACAGGTCCTATTGCATCATCATGAGCTGACACAGCAGCTGCATAAAGAATAACCTAAACCAACAAGATGTTTAAAACCCAGATCCTCCTTTCTCAGCCTCAGTGAAGCACAATCCAGAGACAAAAGTTAAGGACAGCTTTCAATTTTTCAATTGAAATTTCAATACTGCATTAGAAGTTGACAACCATGAGAGTACAGTACAGAGAATTACAAGAAGATAATTAATTTCTCCATCTCCATGCTTCTAGAAATTTATGATTACAGTTATTTAGTTATATACAAACTCTGCAAAATACCAAAGCTAGAATAACTTACTGGTGTTGTGAAATTAAGGTTTACAAATACAAAAAACAAAATTCTATGATTCTGAGATTCTAAATACAAGAAGTGACTCCACTCTGATCAGAAGTGTCTATTAATTGTGTTTATTTCTTAAGTTTCTGAATTCTCATTACACTAGTCCCTCCAGAAAGAAAATCAGATCTCAGACCCTCATAATTATTCCAAACAGAAATTCCTGATAATGTGATTGGTACATCAGACCTTGATAAAGGCAAATAGAAAGTTACTCAGAATTAGTTAAATGATTGGTAACATAGTCCTTACCTCAACTATTAAGCAAATTAGGTGTTAGATTGATACCTGGCAATTAATTCAGTCTTCAGCAATTAATTCAGAGCTTTCAGGAAAGTTCTATCTAGGGAAGGTTGTCTTTACTACAGAAGCAGGATGTCTGGAGCCCAAGTGCAGAGTCTCAGTGTTCCACAAGCCTTGAAGAGGTACACTGTATGTGCTGGAGTTGATAATACAGACACTAGAGCAAGGCTAGTGTGATATTAGAAGCTTGATCAGCAGCTAATCTTTTGTAAATAAATACATTTTCTTGACAAAAAAGGGATCTGGTTAACTTAGGACATGACCTTTAGGCTGAAGAGCAACTCCCAGAGGAATCACAGAACCACTAAAGACGGTTTGCAAGAACCCCATATCAAAACAGCTCATCTGTAATCAATTTTTAGTCTGTACAGCAGTTATTGGAACAGGCGCACACTTCCTGAAATTGCAGGAATGTTCCCAAGTAGAATGTACATAACCTGTGTGCTCTAGCTCTTATACGTGCATGCTAGGAGCAGTGATCCCCCATGTACCCAGTGCTGCAATAAAAACATGTTGACTTTCTAACCTGCTGACCACCAGACCAGGCTGCCCAGAGCCACATCAGCCTGGCCTTGAATGCCTCCAGGGATGGGGCATTCACAACATCCTTGGGCAACCTTACAGTGCCTCACCAGCCTCTGGGTGAAAAATTTCCTTCTAATATCTAACCTAAACCTCCCCTGTCTCAGTTTAAAACCATTCCCCACTTGTCCCATCACTGTCCACCCTCCAAAACAGAACACCTAAGCTGTTCAACAGTGAAAGAGCAAAATAACTGATAGCTCTTACCATTGTAGGCATTTAATTCCAAAGTTAAGATCACTGTGTTAATGGAGCAAATAATGACTTTAATCCAGTGTATAATCAATGAAAATTATATAAAGGAATATTATTTAATTTAATAATATTAAGACATTATAATAATGAAATAAGCAAGAGAGTTAGGCACAGCAAGACAAAGAGAATAAATAGGAGGCTTACCCATGTCGTGGGCTTGCTCAGGAAACTCCAATGGAGTGGATCTTCCAAAGAGAGAGAGATCTTTCCCTACTGGTAGTCAGCTCTTACGTGGGTCTAGGAGAGGTGCAGCTAGGCTCCACCCCTTCCTGCAGCACAGGTGAATTGCTTTCACCTGTGCTCCCAGGGCTGACTCATTGCTCGCCTCAGGTGACTAATCAGAGGTTCAGGCCGTGACTCAGCAGTTCCCATACATCCAGGTTGCATTATCCTCATAAGAATTTTCAAGTTCTTCATAACAACTAAAGTGACAATATAATATCAGAATTCACTTGAATTATACCATTATTCAATGGTGTGATTAAGGCAGAAAACAGTAATGACAAAAAGGCTCCCAGCACTCACTAGCTTTGCTATGGTATCACCCCACATATTTCCATGATCAAATTTGCATTTCTGATGACTATAGAAAACATAAATGCAGAAAATCCTTTGGTTTTGTTTGGTTCTAGATCTAGGAGCACTAGCTAGCAAAAGAGTGCACTGAATAATTAGCTAGATTAAATGAACTGCAGTATATTTGCAATGTTTATTCTGGAATTCTGGAATATTGCAGGACTTGATGACAGATTTTTTGCATCCTATGAGGAGATATTAGAGCATTTACATTCTGATTAGGTCTACTACTTTTTTTTTTTTTTTCCCTTTCTGGTAGTATTCCAGAGTTGTGCAGACTGGAGGAGAGGCCCAAAATGACAAACATGCTGAAACCTGAGTGTTTCTTCAGTCTGTGTTTATCTAGTTTGACCTATTGGCCAATTGCCAGGTGGTTCCTCAGGGTCCACAAGAATGTGTCATCACTCAAGTGAAAGATAGTCTGCTGATGGTTCATGGAAACAGGTACTGCAAAGAGTCCTTTGAGGATCTTTGCCATCACTATGGTAGTACCAGTTTCAAGCTAGCTGCTTAAAAATACTGTGAGTAGTGGCACACTATGAAAGAGTCATTTAAGCACTGAGATGCAGACACACTTCTCTCACTGCCTCTCTGCCCGTGGTGCACGAGTCAGCCTTTGTGTCTTTGTGCCTGCCACAGTGTGGTTATAAATTCGTGCTCCTCACAGGGATGTGCATACACAGCTCAATAGCTTTGAAATATCATTTGCCTGTCTAGAAGATAATAAGTTTCACAGAGACCTCTTTTGAACTTTTATGTCTTGAATAAACAACAGTTCTGAAGTGAGTAAGTGATCCCTTGAGCTGTCAAGCTTTTCATGTCTTACACATTTTTAAGCTCAACCTTCTTGGAATAGCATAAAGTTCCCACAGCACCTTTAAACCCAAGCCAGACACACTTATCACTGGGTCATATTACCACGTGACCATAGCCACAAAATTAAAATTTAATTTAAAAATATTGTATATCAGTTTCTATATCTTAATATCCATGTTCCAGAAGACTGAACTTTGTTCAGTGAAAAATGTACAGGTTTTGAGTTAGTAAATTAGCCTTCTATTTTCATGTTTATGTCTTATTTTTTGATAATTTTTTCCTTCATAGGAAAATGATCTTTTATTTTGTTTTTGTTTTCTAAGATAAGAAACAGAGGAAACCTTAGATAAGAAACAGTCCCAAAATGTTATGATTCAGTATTCATTAGGAGCCAACACTTGGAGAGTTTATTTCAGTGAATGCCAGTACCCCTTAAAAAGACAAGTTCATTTTGGATAGAATTTCATTATTATTATTTCTGATGCGTAATATCTAGAGTTTTTCCATGTGCTTTTATGCATTAGTTATTTCTGTTTGAAATGGAAATCCAGGGAAATCCAGATGTTTTTGTTTTACATGCAGCTGTATTAATAATCACCAAAGTCTTCAAATTAAATCCACTGAATCTCTCTCTCTCTTTTTTTTTTTTTTTTTTTTTTTTTAATTTTTAATTAGACACTTATATAAGAGGAATAAAATGCTAAAATACTTATTGAATTTCTCCCCATACTCCCAGTGAACTTCACTTGCAGGATGTGCTAATTATAATATGACTAATGTGAAGCAGGATTTTTCCACCTGTTTCTCTGATAAGATATACAATGGCTTAAGGTTAATTTACAAATTAATTTTCATAAATATCCTGGAAATCAGTAGATAACTGTCTGAGGGAAATAAAACTAGGATATAAAAGAATCACAAAACCTTTAGAAAAATGTATCCATTCAAAGTTGGTTCTAAAAACACTAAGTCATGCCCATTATTCTGGCATTTATTTATAAAGCTTCTAATTTCTTCTTATATAGTTCCTCTCCACTATTCAAAAACAAAACAACACCAACCCATACCAGAATAGATTGCATACAGATAATTAAATGTAGAGAGGAGTAGGGGTGGTTCCCTGTGTGGAACTATGGCCTCTCCAATGACAGGAACCTTTACATCAGCCCCTTCACCAAACATCTGTGTTCAGCGTAGGCAGCCAAGGAACATGTCTTCATGGAACAGCAGCAAAGGATAACTGTTTTTCCTCAGCTATTTCTGCACCATGACCAAGGAGGATATGACCACCATGAGGATAAGCTGTCATTTGCTGATCATCTTAACCTGGAAAAATATTTAATGCCGAGGTGAGAACTGAAGAACTCAGCTTTCAGGAAATAATCATTCTGCCTGAGCTTAAGCATTAAATAGAGGCAGAAAAACACATATTACAAAATTCTTTGTATTATTTAAGGATAGGTTTGTAGGCAACATAGTGCTTTTATATAGGCTACAGTGGCAATGACTTTTAAAGCCAAAGCAAATGAATAAAATTGCATTGGAATCAGTCAAGCAATCATTTAGTAATAAGAGAGGATTTGGTCTCTGTCTCTCTAATAATGGACCGGGTTTAAAATATTCATATCAAATATTAAATTGCCTTGAGATTACTAAAATCCTCTCAACCATTATGCAGTAATACACAAATACCAGCAATATTTTATTGAGGGGTAGCAGTCACATTTTACTGAACCTTTAAAATTTTATTGGAAGAATATTCTTCAAAACCCATCAAAAGTATACTTTAATATTAGATTATATTACCAACCTGATACTTAGACTTTTAGAGGATTTAGTGCAACTTACCTTTGCATGATAGTCTATTTAATGGTTTCACTCTTACACTATGTATTTTTAGAACTAGCAATAGTACATCTAAAATGTATTTTCAATGATCCACTTTCTTATGTTACTTTTTTTTTACCCATCAGTAGGCAGTTGACTTACTACATATTTTCAGTTAAGTAATTGAAATTAGGCTAAAGTGTTGGGATAAAAACTAACAAGCAAACAAAGGCAGGCCAGAAGATATAGCAGTGCTACTGTTGACTTAAAAACTATCAATTCTATATAAAGCAAAAGAAGTCTATGAGATCTTCTTCTTGAAGCAGGGTCAGTGACCACATTAGTCCAGGATGCCTAGGGCTTCAACCAGTTACTTTTGAAATGTACCAAAGGTAGAGATTATGCAGCTTCTCTGGTCAACCTCTTCTGCAATTTGATTGCCCTTGGTGTGGAAAAAGTCTTCATACTCAGTCTAAATTCTCATTGCAACTTAGCCTAGTTGCCTCTCATCCTCCCAACAGGCAATTGCAGAGATCATGATAACCTCGTTTCAAGTACAAACAGGCTGTAGCTTTCTGAAGCTATTGCTTTTTCAGGATGAGCATGCACTAGTTCCTCTTCTCAGAGGGTAAGTTCTCCATCTCCTGATTATCTTGGGGGCCCTCATCTGGACCCTAAATGAAATGTAATATCTAGACAGGGTCTTAGAAGTGCTGAGTAGAGGAGAATTATCCTTTCCTTTAATCTACTGGCAGTTCTTATGTTAATACAGTACAAGATGCTACTGGCTTTCACTGCTCAAAGGGCACACTACTGACTGATGTTCAGCTGGTGGCTGCCACAGCTTGCAGGACATTTAATGCAAAGCCAGACTGGCCCCAGGCTGCCCTTGCACTGGTGTTTCCTGCCCAAAAGCAGCACGTGGCACATGTCCTTGCTAAGTTTCAGGAGTCTGTTGGTGGCTCGTTCCTCTGGCATAAGTGAAAGGTAGTGAAACACACTCTGGACCCTTCTGATTTTTTGTCATCAGTAAACTGATATTGCTAAAGATGTTACATTGGAGTCCCTCATAAGCCAAGACTAGCTGCAGAAATATATTCTGAGAATTGTACACATAAATTCTCAGCTCCTTCACATCTATAATGGTCAGCTCACAGTGGCAGTGCCATTGTCCTGGATGATCCTGGTGCCAAGGCATACGCTGCCTATTTGTCCAGGAGCTTTTTTTTTGGCATCCAGATCTCACCTATCAGTGCTGCAGGTGTCCTGTGCCTAGTCTTGATTTCTGCTGTTTCTGATTGACCTCTTTCTCCATACAACCTAGCCTGAGACTGTCGATTCTCAGTCCAAACCTCCTGGTTTGGACTCCACCTCCACTGCCCTCTCTGATAGTATGCAAGTTGGCCTGTGCTCTGGGCATTTGCCGCTCCTGACTTATCCTCCCTTATGGAGCAGCACCCTTCTTACTCTTCAATAGGCAGCTTGTTTAACCATTTCACAGCTCTAACATACATGTGCAAATCAAACATTCTGTGTAGAATATAAAGGAACTTCACTTTTTTAGAATTATTATAATTTTCCATTTCTTTCAGTGGAGTTACTGCTTCACATTACACCTGATGGAATACAAAATTTTCTCAGATTGATAAAACATTCAAAAATGTATAAATGTAGTTTAAAATTGCCATTGCTTTGAGGACTGCTTCATGTTCTTCTGATCAACTCTATTGAAAAAAATAAAAGAAAAAAGGAAAAAAAAAAAAAACAACATAATTTTTCCTGACTTTTCTTGTACTGTTAAAAACAAGAAAACAAGTTGAAATATTGAAAGTACATGTCATGAATGGGATTAACGTATTCACTTTTTCAAAAGTCTTCATAGTTCTTTTCCTAATAAATGTTTGTTTTCTATTCAATATAACTGTAACATAGGAAGGCACACTACTAAAGCTTAGATCATGCCAAAGGGACTTAAGACACCACTTTCTAGCATTAAGAAAACAATATGGAAGTGCATAATGGTGACAAACACTCAGTACTCTTCAATAACATCACTGACAGCCAGAACTCAGTTTAGTAAACAAAGCATTTCCCTTTCAAGATTTTGCAGTGTGATTAAACAAATTTTCTTTCATTGATAGGACACAAGTGATTGTATTGAATGGGTTAAATTATAGAAAAGTGATGTATAGTTACATCTATCAGGCAGTCTTACTCAAAGTTGCGGTATTTAAACTACTAGATTCGTAAGCACACTACCAATGTGTCTGGGAGCATTTACATGCATGAACTCCTAGTGTTGTAGCTGAAGATCTAAACTTCTGGGGTCAATAACTGTACATTTTCTCATGCAGATTCATGTTATGAAGATACATGTAAAGTCCATTTGTGCACATCAATTATTGTATTCATCTTATAAAGGTGCAATGGATACCACTTCCATTAATGACTTAGATTATTCATGATAACATACAAAATAAGTGAAAATAAGATGAAACATAACTTTGGATCCTTAAGCAGTTAATTTGTATGGAAAAGGATTTAAAAGATGATGGAAAACCCAGATCCTGGAAGATTCCCTTATAGTTCAAAGCTACTGTCATGAGAAGGTTCAAGGAGAAGGTTCCATTAAAATTTTAGAGGTTATGTATTCAAAATAAAGGTTAATTTGTCAGATTTGACGATAGGAAAGTAATGTTTCTCCACTTAGTGCTCATTTTGATTCTTTCAATGGAGAAGTACTGTTTTAATCCATTATCACTATTCTTTTTCGCTGCATATTGTTGAATGATAATTTTGGGGGAACAATAGAGCATCAGAACCATATTTCAAATTCCAAAGCTCACTTGACAAAACAAAATACACTCAACTGTAATTTGTTGGAGTAGCAGGAGAGCAAAACATCACAGTGATTTTATCGATAATAGTGTAATTAAGAAAACTGCTTCACAGATTTCATTAATTCAAATATTGAAAAGAATGTATATCACCCTTGAATAAGTGTTTCTGAATCACATCAGTTTGTGCACAATGACAGGACTACTGAACTGGCTTTAAACTGGAAGAGGGTAGATTTAGACTAGGTATTAAGAAGAAATTATTTTCTGTGAAGTTGGTGAGGCACTGGAACAGATTGCTCAGAGTGCCTGTGGATGCCCCCTCCTTGAAAGCATTCAAGGCCAGACTGAATGGGGCTTTGAGCAACCTGGTCAAGTAGGAGGTGTCCCTGCCTATAGCAGGGAATTGGAACTAGATGATCTTAATAGTCCCTTCTAACTCACACCACTCTATGATTCTATGATACAGACATAATGAAATTTTAGTATGTCCACAATGTAATTAGTCCAGCAGATACAGCTCTCAAAGATTGTATATTGAGGTGTTGACTGTAGACTTATCACCTAGGTTCGAGACTGTAAACATTTTAACCCTTGTTATACTAGAACTTTATTATTTGTTGCCAAATAAAATGATTACTTATGCTTATTGTGACGGAGACAGTTCCTTCAGTCCAAGCAAGAGTGTTCAGTGACCTACATGGAAATAATTTTTTCCTAATCTTGCCTATTGCCTAGTAAAAAGGTGAAATTCTGAGAATTCTGAACAGACAAATGGACGTAAAAAGTAAAAATGAATTGCAATGTCCTTAATTTTTGCTGTTTTTGAAGACATACAATTTTAAGTGAACTAAAAATAATGAGCAAATTATTTATTGGTTAAAATATATTTATTGGTTAAAATATATTTATTTTCTTAATGGTGTAAAATGTGGAATAACTGACTTTGTTAGTATATATCTAAGAAAGGTGAGAAGGAGAACTAGCTAATGGTAGAAGTGTAAATAAAAAGACAGGTTATGCCTTCTAAGCCTTTAGCATGGTATGGAAACAGAATTATTATAGCGAAGGTACAGAACAAACTCATCTTTCTGTAAATGAACATAATCTTATTTAGTCATAAACATATGTACATGCTTTTAAATCACTACAGTACAAGCAACTAAAACTAGAAATAGCCTACAAATATAGAAACATCTATTGTCTGATGGTATTATAATATAAATTACAGAATAATTTGGAAAAATAGAAACGCACTTGTAAAAATTCTGGGAATTCTTACTTTGAATGGTATCATATTATTCTTGTTGACGTAGGAGTTTACAGACTTCACAGAATACAGGTTTTCATATGCCAGGCATAATTTCCCCAGTCAATAAGGAAAGTGTCCACATGTCTTCGTTCTATAATTTTTGCATCACTTTGTATTGTTTTCTTGGAGATGAATACATGGCATTTCAGGTCATTCTTCTAGATGTAAGTGAAGAAAGCTAATTGGCTTTTGATCAAAGTGTTTTGATCAAACGTAGGTAAAATGTCAACATTTCACAATTATAAATGAATTTTACATTAGTAACAAAACTTCCTTTTCTTCCACAACATATCACTGGCAAGTACAGATTTCTCTTCATATAATTTCTCAGTCATTATAACAATGTTTTGTGTGCTTTTATGTGCAAGTTTCTTCAAAAAAATTGAGTTCATACTGTGCTTTCATGTGCATTTTTTTCTAGTGTTAGAAAGAGACTTTCACGCTCTGTTTTGATTTCTGTTTTTCAAGAACACAGGGAAAATATATTATTACTAGATTATTATTATAGAATTTTCCTTGGAGAATCAAAGGTACTCAGTGAAGACATGAAAACTTTAAATTATGCAAGATTCTGTACTGTAATGAATACAAATTTGTGAGTCCTTTTTGGTTTGTCAAATTAAAGCACAATAGTGGAAGATTATGGTATACTTAGACCTTTCATGCAAGCACTACAAAGAAACCACAACAAAAACTATTAGTTTAAATTAAGATATATTTTACTGACTGATGACTAACAAACAATGTCACCATAACAGGTATCGTAGCAGTCTATTATGATATTTTCTGTTCTCAATATATCTGATTCTGGTGCACTATAAAAAGTTATCCCAGAAGTGTAAAATATTCCAAGAGACACTTTTCAAATTATTGTTCAAAAAATCTGTAGGGAAGAAGCATTAAGCACTCCTTTAATAGACTGCTGCAGAACTTCACATCTTAAGGAGTGTCTTCAAATGGACAGGCACTGGTTACTGACAGACCCACCTGAAAGTAGTCCATGTCCTGTATCTGATACTGTCCAGCACCATTTCAAAATAAATAGAGAAGCCTGCATAATAGACTGGTGCACTAACAGATTTCCAGGCATGTGATGTTATTTTAATAATTTCTAATCTGAGCCAAAATTGTAAAAAAGCAGTGCAAAGTCTAGTCACCTTTCTAGTACTTCTGATAACAAGATATCTTATAATTCTTGATGTTATCCAGGTAAATATATGTAAGTGCTCACTATTTTTCTGTTTGCAGTATTCTTGTAAGCACATTACTGTTGAGAACTGAAGTGTACTGGAGACCTTCCTTCTTCCAGAGTTTACAATACCAGTTCAGGGCAGGAAACAATACTTAGATACAACCAATCAGAACAAGTTCTATACAGAGAGGATGTCTATTTAAAAGTTCAGTGAAAGTATTAGTGCCTAGTGATAACTTGCAGCAAAAGTACATGGAAAGAAAATGTGGAAATCATTTACTGTCAAAACTACTATTTGTTCCTTCTTCTTAATACGTTATACATGGTTTATCTACTCCAATGCTTTTATGCAGTAAAGGGAATGAAAGTTTGGGGCATAATAGATTAATGAGACGTTTGTAGCAATATAAATGGGAAGGTTAGACTTGCGTTACTGTAAGCTAGAAGATGGATTAATGTAATTTCTGTTTGCAACCTCAGATTTAATTCATCTGTGTTTCTTGGAGGAAATGCATTATTGAGAATATGTTTCAAGTGAATTTTGGAGTAGGGTTACTCTAGGAGTGTATAACTAGGGACATTCTTTATAAATACGGAACTTAATTCTATGTAATATTCTATGGTTTTGTGATAGAATTCAGCGTTTCTTTGATAGTAAGTTAATGTCGGTTCTGCAACTAGGTCTTGGAATACAGGTGAAAGTGTGAAACATCTGATGAAAACTGCAGAGCTCTGAATCTGCATTTTCATTCATCATGTCTGACACTATCTTGATCATTTTACAGAAAGTTATTTGTCTTATTTGTCTTATTTTTTTAAAAAAAATTTCAAATTAAAATCAATTAACTCTTCCTCAAATGAAAATGCATTATTAGGAGATTCAATAAAATATTTATAAAGCACTACTGATATTTAGCTGTATGATAGAACCCAATTTAAAAGAGAATTTAAGAACAGGATTAAACACTTTGCTGAACTCTGTTATATGGAGTTCTGTACAAGCTTACTGCTAACTTTTTCTTTCTTTATCTCTAGTATATGGGTCTTGAATGTTATTACTTTAACTATGTTGACAAGTCCTGTGATTAATATCTTACATAGCAAGAAATACCAGAAAAGTGGCACAACATCAGTTCAGTACTGCAAGGATGTATTTCCTTACCACATATATGCAATTCAAATCATAGAATTATCTGAATTGGAAAAGAACTTCAAGAACATAAACTCCAACTTATCAAACTGAACTACCAAGTTTCATCACTAAAATATTTCACTTAGTGCCACATCCATGCATTTCTTAAACACCTCTCAGGGATGGCAACTCTTTCACTGCTCTGGGCAGCCCCTAACAATGTTTTACCACTTTTCTTGAAGGAATTCTTTTCTATGTCCATTCTAAACATCTGCTGGTGCAGCTTCAGACTTTTTCTTCATAACCCATACTGAGGGGACCAAAACTGAATACAGTACTCAAGTTGCTGTCTTACCAGTGTCATACACAAAGGAGTGGTGCAGTTGACACTGTAGAAGGAAGGGATGCAATGCAGGGGAATCCATACAGGCTCAAAAAGTGGGGCCATGAGAACTAAATGAAGGTTCTTCACGAGAACTGAAGGAAGGCCAAGTGCAGGGTGTTGTACTTGATTTGTGGCAATCTCAGATGTGTACAGACTAGGAGAAGCACACATTGTGATCAACCATACAAAGAAGGACTTGAGGGTCCTGGTGAATGAAAAGCCAGACATGAGCCAGTAGTATGTGCTTAAAGCCTGGAAGATTAACTATCCCGTGCTTTATCAAAAGAGAAGCGGCCAACTGGACAATGGAGGTGATTATTCCCTTTCACCCCTTCTTTGTGTGGCCCCAACTGGAGTAATGCATCCAGGCCTGAGGACTTCAGCACAGGAAGGATGCAGAGTGTTGGAGCATGTCCAGAGTAGAGCCACAAAGGTGGTTAGAGGGCTGGAGGACCTCTCCCATGTAGAAACGTTGATGGAGCTGAGGCTCTTCAGCCTGAAGAAGAGAAGGCCCCAGGGAGACTTCATTGTAGCCTTCCTGTACTTGAAGGGAGCTTATAAACAGAATGGGGATTGACTTTTTACATGATCTGATAGTGACAGGACAATGTGTAATGGTTTTCAATTAAAAGGGGAGATTTAGTTTAGACACCCAGAGAAAATTCTTTACTCAGAGAGTAGTAAGACCCTGGAGCAGGTTGTCCAGAAAAACTGTGGATGTCCCGTCCTTGGAGGTGTTCAAGTCCAGGTTGAATGGGTCCCCACACAGCCTGATCTAGTGAGTAGCAACCCTGCTCACAGCAGGGGGCTGGTACTAAAAGACCTTTAATGTTCTTTTCAACCTGCGATTTATTTTAAATTAAAATTCTATTTAAAATTGTAAGATTTCAACTATTCAGTAAATGCAGTATAGTTAGGAAAAAAAAAACAAAAACAAAAACAAAAAAAAACATTATAACCAAAATACTTCATAATTAGAACAAAAAGCTTGGACTTTCATTGTGGACTGACATAAGTAAGTGCAATTGGATGGAATTCCATTGTTATACTTTTCTGTAATAGACAAAAAGTTCCTTCTGATTTTGGTAAGTAGACCATCTATAATAACCAGTTATTTATCCATCCCTGGTGGTCTAGTGGTTAGGATTCGGCGCTCTCACCGCCGCGGCCCGGGTTCAATTCCCGGTCAGGGAACAGTTCTTTTAATAGAGAGAGAGAGACTTTATGTCCATTGGGAATATGTTGAAAGGATTGGGAGCCACATACAGCATTATCCTTGATCCTTCTGACCAGGATCTGGGCAGAAGGAGAAAAGAAATCTACTGAATGAATGACTGCTTGGATGGTGTCATACCTCAGGGCTTTGGATTCTGTGATCTAGGACACATCTTTAGTAGACTGTGAGTATTGATGTTGGGTGGGGACACAAATGAACAGAAAGGTCAAAGAATATACTAGGCAGCAAGCTGGCTGGGCTCATCATCAGAGATTTAATAAACTAGATTTAATAAAGGAAGAGGATATACCACTGACAGAGAAGAGCCAAATAATACTGACATGATAGGAAACAGCAAGAAGAAACCTCAAAGTTTGTCCCAGAGGATTTGGGCTCCTTCAGGAGGGTAGTACAGCCGATAGCCCAGCTGAAGTCCCCCTATACCATTGCACTGCAGCATGGGAAATAAGCAAGAGGAGATGGAAACCATGGTGCGTTTAGGAAACTATGACCTAAAACTATCACCAAAATGTGGAGGGATAAATCACACAGCTGGAATGCTATGACTGAGAGCGACAAGATTTTTAGAAGGGATAGGCAAAGTGGGAGGAGTGGGAGAGTTGTCCTCTGCATTAAGAAGTTGATAGACTAGAAAGAGGAGGGAGGCTGGGGCTCTGTGATATCCCTTCCAACCTAGGGCATTCTATGACGTAGGCTATCAGGTACCCTTGTGTGCAAGAAGGCCAATGGTATCTCGAGGTGCATTAAAAAGTGTATCCAGCAGTCTCGGGGAGGTTATCATTGCCCTCTGCCTTGGTGAGATCAAGTCTGAAGTACTGTGCCCAGATCTGGGCTCCCCAGTTCAAGAAAGACAGGGACACTCAAAACTGTGTTCCCGTTTCTGTTGTTGATCTTCTCCAAAAGAGGTGTTAAGATTTTTTTTTTTCCCCCCAATAATTTCCAATCTAATTTGTGGCCATATGATATTAGTAACCCCTGTTTAGAACATCAGTATCATACAATCTAGCAGAGTTTTTGCCAGATGATTTTGACCTTAATTTATGAAAAACTTCTTAAGTAAATGTAGTCTTTGTAGCATCATCCGACATATGCTTACATTCTCTTAAGGGATGTTTCCAGTATCTTTAAACACTCTCTAGAATAAAATTGTTCCAGACTTGAAGAACCTTATGTAAATCCTGTTTAAAACCCCTGGCCTTAGTTATTCCATAAAATTTTGCTGATACAAGAAATAGTGCACAGGGTGAATCAATCAATTTTTCTAACTGGCAAATAAGGGGATATGAAGTAGAAGTATAGCATCTGGAAGAGGTTAATTTGCAATCTTTAGTTGATAAACTTTGTCTCGTTAACCTGGGCTGTGTCTTTGTATTAACTGCCGAATTTCTGTAGCAATTGTGCTGCATATCCCCTGGCAGTTGCGAATATTCAGAGCAGCGTTTCAAAGAAGTTATTTCAGTGAGTGCATTATTTTTCCTCTACTTAGGATAGATCATGGAGCATGCAACTTCCGAACACCAGATGGTATCACCAGACTAATGATTTGGGATACGTGATTATAAACGAAAGAAGATTAGACTTTAATCTTAGGTGTCAATTTATAATTTTAAAGATACATATTCTGTAGAGGAGTCTTGACTTGTGATTTGTTTAAAGAACCCTGAAGATGCTAGACCTCAATGATATAGAAACAGCTATTGCAGAGATTTTGTAAGAAGAGGTACCCTTCAGTTGGATTGCAGTGTTGCTGATCCAAGTGCTTGCTGACTTCTTCAATTAATGTTGGTGGATATCTCAGTCAAACTTCCTATTTATAAACACATCCTCAATTACCTGTCCCTCGAGTTCCAGAGCCTCAAATTTACTGCATAATGGCACCTGGGAAGGCGAGGTAGTTAGGGAAGGTGTTTGCCTGCAACACGAAGTAGAGACCTGCCTCCATTTCTCCTCTTCTCTTAGGACCCCTCCCTCTGCCTGATGGTGACCAGGCAGAGGGTCCACAACTATTGGAGGTGTATCACCCTGGTACTTTTCTCATAAGCATGGCAGGGAGTTGTTCCATCATTCTATCTCCTTCTCACACTCCCTGATACTCCTTGATCTCTCCATCTCCTCCTTGAGCTCTACCACCATGCTGAGCTGGTCTCCTGAGTCGGGGGGGATATTCTGCCCTTCCAGGTCACCCTGTCTGAACCAATCACTGTGCAAACTGCCATGAAGACTTCCATGCCATGTTGTTCTGCTACATTACACTCTGTTTTCTCTTCCTGTTCACCATACTCCTGAGAGCTGCACTCCCTGGGAACAGCCTTTGTATTGTGGGGATTGGATGACATCACTCCCAGCTCTGTTCATGCTGCATCATCACTGCCACTGTGAGAGCTCCATCTTTCCTGTTCATAGGGTGTTGTGGTTCCCTGACCCTCTTTTTACATGCTTTTTCCATGTTTTTTCCACAACTTTTTGCCTCTATGAAGTGTCACCTGGTATGAGCCTCTGCTCTGAAGATGATCTACTCCAGGTTTTCCCAACTTCAGAAGGTTTTTATTTATTATAATACAGTGTTGTACCTCTTCCTGGCCTAGAAATTATTGTTACCATTGCTTGTAACAGATCACAGCCTTTGTGTTGGCTAGGCTGTACAGCAATCTTTGGCCAGGTCATTATTAAATATCTCATATTAGTTTTTGTTTTGCTTTGTCCAATCATGTAGAATAGCAGTAACCATGATATATTTGCAACAAATAGGTAGTAACAAGTGATGATCCTGTGTAAAATGAATCACATAGATAAAAGTCTTATATGCAGAAGAGAATACATTTAAGCAGGGGTACAGAAACAGAGATGTCTCACTCGAATTTATAGGAGAGAGAAGAGGTTATTTTTAATATATATACAGCGTGAGATTAAGAAACAATGGTTCAAATGTTGGTCTGACCAGTTTATTACAGATCTTAATCAGGGAGATGGGGAAGAAGAGGACAGACACTATTATGAATTAGGGTAATGGGGAAAGAAAGGAGGGTGATAGAAAAGATAGGAAAGAAGAAGCAAGTAGTCTTTATAGGAAGCAAGAGGGAGATAGTCACCATCATGGATCCAGTGTGGTTCATAGTTCAGTCATTGATCTTCTGTAGTGATGGGTCATTGGGCATTGTTGTTCTGTTGAAGGTGACAGTGACCACAGCAATGATGACAACTTCTTTCCAATGGTAGTACAAACTTATAAGTCCAAAGTGGTTGAGTCAGTTCTTTTTGGAGTGACAGCTTCTGGTTTTTGGATCTCAGCAGAAAGTCCTTTTGTTGCCATCTTCCAGGCCTTACCAGCAGATAAGAGGGAGCAGGAAGGTGCCCACTTGTATCTTGCCTTCACAGGATACAATGGTATCATCCCCCAATCTCCCATAGCAAGCTGGAGTTATTTGGTCACAGGCTAGATCTTCCGCCAGTAAACAGTCCTGAGCACTCTCTTTTGAAGACAAACAGCTAGAATTGTCCACACAGTGATGTTGATTGTCACACAGCAACTCCCAACACTCATCTCCTAGACAAATCAGTCTTATCACAAGAAATACTTCATGAAGCAAGCTTTGAGCCAAAAAAAAAAAAAAAAAAAAAGGATTCATACAAGAGACCAATAGGAAACCATTACACACATCTGAGGGTGGCACCTCTAGGGCTGCAAACAACTTTATGGTTGCCAACTATTGCTCAGGAGGGGAATGTAGCCTTGGAAGCTGGGCAAAAACAGTTTTAGGGATAATAATGCAAACAAAGAGCAAACATCCAACCTAGATGACACACACCTCAGTAAGCCTGAATACACAGTGGAGCTATAAATTAGGGCAGAGGGAGGAATACCAAAGTAGAACATATTAGTGGAGACATAAAGATGACAGCAAATAGATGCTAAGGCATCAAGAAACCATTAAATTTACACCAACTTGAGATACTGATGACTCACTGTACCACCTCTGCCTTTTCCCACGAAGAAGTTTTGGCAATAAGATCGAGGAGGATGATGGAAGAATGAGCTGATCTAGTTAAATCCATGACAGATTTTGGTGGAAATAAATCTGCCTCATCAATCACCAAACACTGCAAGTTCTTGTACATGAAACCTGGAGTGTTCTGCATATGATCCAGAAATCTTCCTGGTGTTGCTACAATTATGTTGATTCCATTTCCATCACAGAAAGGAGCAGATAGTAGAATATCGTTGTAACTATACATATATACATGAATTAGAGTTTTAGCACCACTGTAACTGAATTGAAATAACTTCCTTTGTTAGACTCAAAAATTTAATTAGATTAGCACTAAAATCTTGTCTTTGCATGTCAGATGTGTTTCTCTTGCCCATTATGATGCACTGAATATGTTAGACTGAAGGGAATTTAAACAAACCAATAACTAACTTGCATACACCA
Organism: Phasianus colchicus; assembly: GCF_987193195.1. Taxonomy (NCBI): domain Eukaryota; kingdom Metazoa; phylum Chordata; class Aves; order Galliformes; family Phasianidae; genus Phasianus; species Phasianus colchicus. The sequence continues at coordinate 20,453,020 of NC_143438.1, read as the reverse complement.
AATTAGTAATTACTGTTTGGCTTTACAGATAAGGTAGGGTGTTGTTTCATACTGAAGGAGCTGAATTAAAAGCCACATTAAAAAGTGCTTATTCTAGTGCTTATTCTAGAATGTTAGTAGAGTTTTTAGATGTCCTAGCAGCATCAACTATTCTACTTTAATCTACTGTGATTGAAAGAGCACAATCTTAGATTGCATGAGGAAAAAAAAAATACCATTGCTTTTTCATTTTTTTGAACACTAGTTTCTACCTGCTTGAACCAGTAGAATTGAATGCCCCTTGAACTACATGTGAAGATTTTCTCAGTGGTAATGTAACTCCTTTTGTGAGCTATGTTTAAAGGAAAATAATACTGACACATTTTCCATTGCTAAAACAAAATTAGCTCTGCAAAATGAAGTTACTTTTAATTACAAACCATCACTTCAGTTTTATGAAGATTTGGAGATCATTAATGATTGGAATCTAAACTACTTATTTCAAAATATTTTTTTATAAAAGTTCTATCACTTGCACAGAATTAACCCTGAACTTGATGGAGTTTAGGGCATTTGTTATTTGAAATTGTACAAATGATTCAAATGCTTTCTATACTGTATCGTGAATGTCTGTATGCGCATACCCGCTGAGTGCTGAGATGAGATGTATATTTCTTTGCTATAAGTGTGGTCAAACACTGGAGCAGGCTTCCTGGAGAGGTTGCTGATGCCCCATGCCTATCTGTTTTCAAGAGGCATTTGAGCAATGCCCTCATTAATAAGCTTTACCTTTTAGTATGTCCTAAAGCAGTCAGTAGTTGGACTAGATGACCTTTCAAGATCCTTTCCAACTAAACTATTGTATTCTATAATGCATTTATTCCTATAAATGGTCACATACATTCAAATGTATTCCTATGATAGATATTCATCATATCATACATATAATGAACTTAGATTTTGTTTGTTACACTTCTCTTCAAATTTTTAATAAATGAACTTCTTTTTATAAAGGCTTAAATTCCTGATTGTGAAAAGATACTTTTTTTTTTTTTTTTTTTACTTAATGTAAAATAGTTCTGTTAAATAGATCTGGACACATTTAAAAATGTGTTTTAAATGAAATGTTCATTGACTCAAAGTGTTCGGAATACTTCTCAGGTGCAGTTTGGGATTTGAGATAGCAGGGTAATCAGAATTTAAGATCAGTTAATATTTCCATATGAGATATTTAAATATAAATCTGTGTCCAGATGTTATCTTTATATGTTTAGGTCTTTGATTTTGGCCGCAACATAGCACAATAACTGGTAACCCAGTTGCATCTGGTAAACCATCATAATTCTGCTGAATTCATCACCTCTTTGGGCCCATCACAAGATCTGCTGAATAACAGGTTGCTCTGCCTGGCTATCAGCAGTAGGATCTACAAGAGAAAAAGAAAATAGTTTAAAACCTGTGGCAGAGAAGAATAAAATATCAATTATTTTAAGGATGTTATAAAGTGTTGGGTTTAAAATTTTGTTTTATTTTTTAATTGGTTGGTTCATTTGAATTTATTTGCGTGTGGTGAATGTTTTGTTTATAGGTATAAATGTGGGCTATTTGGAGGAAATAAATAGAATGAGCATGGAGAAGATATGTAATATTAATAGTCATCCAAGAGCACTTTGTATGATCCTTTTTGCATAATTCATTGCAAAAAGCTGTGTCAGTAGTGGTGTGACCTCATGCATTAAGCCTTAAAAGACTTACAGTTATGCAAGGATGAATTCCCATCTGTGAAAATGATCGGTGAATGAAGAATGATTACTTTGCTTTTCTAAAAGAAAGTTAAGATACTGACATAACATTTCAGAAGCATTAATTTCTGCTTCACTTTATAAATGTGAGCTCTTTGATAGTCATGAGCATGTCTCAACTTGCTTTATAAATGTACTGTTGCATATACTGTTGAATACTCCTTTTCTTCTTTCTGCTGTACCTGATTTAAAAAAAAAAAAAAAAAGCTGAAATAATTCCTCCTTTAGTTGCAGAAATCATTGATTCACAAACCTACTAATTTCATCTCTCAAAAGTTTGGGGAATTTGTCCCTAGTTTGTAACATTTAAGAACCAAAGATTAAACATCCTGATAAAGAAATAAACTGAGTATTACCTACTGAGTTGTAAAGGTACCTGATGCAGGAGACAGGATGCATCTCACAATTTGAATCTAAGCACTGATCAGGCAACTCCAGGACTAGTTGTATGAATTCATCATTAAGAAGCCACAATTGCAAAGGTTAGTCCTTCCAGTTTATTGTGTCAGAACCTGTTTTATCATCACTATTTCAGCGAGAAGTTAGAGAAACTTCAGGTTAACAGGATTGCTCTGTCATAGATTAGCTAGGCATAGGCTAGCAGGCTATTCACTTCAGTCTGGTGAAAGATAGGAAGTCTGACTCTTGCTCATACTCAAAAGACTGAAAATATGAGTCACTGTAGAAAACAACTATTTTCATAATTGGATTTTTCTATTTTTAAATTGGACTTTTCAATTTTTAATGCTTATTTTTGAGCTCTTATTAACTTCTCAAAATATTTTACTCAAAAAAGAAAGTTGGAAATATGTCTGTTTTCCGAGAAGATGTCTTTTGTTGGTTCTGCTCAATTTTCTTGATTTGCACTATCTGATCTCTGTTGTTCCCATGAGTTCTGCTTTGCACTATTTCAATTAAGTACCTCTCCTTTGATGAAATTAGGTGTTTTTCTTGGGTCTGATCTTATTTAATAGTAACAAGAAGTAGCAAGGAGAATCTTCATGTTAAAGAATTACTTTGCTCCCATGTTATGTCCTTGTGTACATGTATATTGCCTTGTAGCTGAGTTCCGGCTTGTGTGGCACAGGTACTTTACTCTTGTAGTGTTATTCCCTGTTAGGAATTTTTCTCACTGTATTTACAAGAACAGAATATTTATATTAACAGTAGTGAATACAATGTTTTGTATTAAAAAGTTGTTTCAATTTTTTTCATTAGTTTTCCAGCTGACTTTTTAGGATTTCTATTCCACAATGTAGTAGGTCACCAAAAGACTCTAAGTTAGTTTCTTTCTTCTCCCTTTCAGAATATTCATCTGATGTTTTTGATGTTTTTCCACCGATCAGTTTGACTGTGAAAGTTCAGTGTTCTGAAAACATTCCAATTTGTAATAGCTCTGAGTTAGTTCATTATCTATAATTACTATGATTCATGTACCCTTTCATTTTTTCTTCTGTCCTCCACACTTGTATTCACTAACAGTAGTATTTATGTAAAAGCAGAACAATAATTAAGAGCTGGTGTATAAATACTTCTCACATAGATGTTGTACTAATTTTAGACTATTGATTTAAAGTATCTTTGAACATCTGCAGTCATAACATAAAACTGTCATCCTGTTTCTATTTCTGCATTCTTTCAAAAAGTACCAATGTTATTTTCTTTCTGAAATGTACCTACTTGTAGAGGAAAAGACAATCAATTACTTGTTTATCTATCTTCATCTTGGTTTTCTTTCTTCACAGTCTTCTATTAAATAGTAAAATATTTTAGTTGAAGAAATCTATCAAACTATATGTATAACTAATTACTCTTGATGTAAAATGCTGTATAATATACTTAATTTTCTTCACATTTACATTGTTTGCATTTACATTTTTCTCATTCCTGCTTTTATTGAACATTACCATGATGCCATAGTAACTGTGCTCAGTACAATTAGAATTTTATCTTCATTACTTTCATTGCAAGTTCAGACATCACACTAATTTGTACTTCAAAAGAAATAAGGGTTTCTTTTACATTCACAATAGTATTACAGTTAAAACTGTCCCCTTTGTATAGATCACTTCTATCTTCTTACAGTTTCTTGCTGATAACTTTACAAAAAAAAAAAAAAAAAAAAAAGCTGAGCAATGCACAACTGCTTCATTTAAATTCATTCTGATTGCATTCTTTAGACCTCTTCCTGTTTTAAATTTTGTCTTGTCTCTTTGCTTCTGATTAGCTAATATACTTTCTCTCCGCTCTTTAAGTAGTAAGTACTTATTACATGCAAGTACAATGTGTCTTTTTCCATACCACATGCAAATGACATGGATACAAGCAATGACAGTGCTTCATAAGGCACATTTAATTGCTAACAGAGGCAGGGAATAACTCAGATGCTTCTGAACTGAAGGTAAGGAAGGTATACTCTTGAAGAATGTATAGAATACCCTAAACCTATTTCTGTAAGTTCTGTGCATCTCTTGAAGATATCAACTATTTTGTCTTATCTTGTGATTTTTTTTTTTTTTTTTTTTGAGGAAAAACACAACAACACTATCAAAAATATAGCCGTATGTTTTCAAGATTCAATTACACAGACCTACTGCACTCCTGGTAGGTCATTTTTAGAGCTACAGAGTTAGCTTGGACTGATATGCCAAAGATCCTGTCCTGGTTCTAGCCTGACAGTGGGGAACGTGTGTCATTTGCCTTCACAAGAAAGAAAATTCTGAAAACAATAGTCACTGGTGTTCATTCACCATTCAGAAAGAAAGGTTGTGTAACTAGCCTGGTAGTTGTGGCTCTTACATCCTGCCATGGAGATTTTGGTGGTTTTTTTTTTTTTTTTTTTTGTTTTGTTTTGTTTTGTTTTGTTTTGTTTTTCTTTTGGTTATATAATAAACTATGGAAGTTCTATTTTGTATAAATGCAGGTGTCATTCCTGGCAGAGACTTAAGATTTGAAAACAAAACAAAGCAACACAGATTACATGAATGAAGTAACCGTGCTTTTCAATGCTTCTGAATAGTAGTGCTAGAGAAGGAGCATATTTGTTCAGATTATTCTCTTCTATCCAATAAATATTTACCAGCACAACAAGTTTTAAAATCTGGTAAATTTTGTGTAAGATATAACGTGACCTGCCTTTGAATGACATTTTAAATCATGTTTAGTGTTATCCCCAAGGGTGACAGAAGCACCTTACCATGTAATTACTGGTAACTCACATCTAGCATGAATCTTCAATAGATTTGATTCATATTTTATCTTTTTTACCATATCTCTATTCACTATAAACCAATTCAATCATTTTTATTTTGGTAGAAACCAGTCTTAAAGTAGCTTTGATCTGCCAGTCTATCATCCTCTGACATCCTGATGCTGAAGTATGTCACTGACTGCAGGCTGAATGCTTTGCAAGCTGTGGCCTCCAAGAATAAATGACACTCAAAAGGAAAATCAAGAAGTTAGAAGTTCAGTAGCAGACGTGTAAGTCAATACTGCAATAGAAAGCATTCCACATTTCCTGACTGTATTTTCTACTGAAACCTTGAAATGGTAATTCTGATCTGCAGTATCAGGACAAGTTTATATAACCCTGTAAAATCTCAGCACACAAAACATTTGATTTTGGCCCCTTTTCAGAGTATCTTTGAGGAGGGAGGGGGGAAAAAATTAACAACAACAAAAACTGACCCTTTTGAATGCAGGTAGAAAGGTTAAAAACTGTTGTTATCAGAGAACTGGTTGTCTGCTATGTATTTTTGTATGTACCAACTGTATGTAGAGTCAATGGTAGGCTGCCATCAGTAGACGGGGAGAATGAGAAGGCTGGTACTGAGACTGAAGTATCCTCGCTGTGTGTGTCATGAAACCTTGATTTCTACTCACAAGAGCTGAACACACCTCAATAGCTAGAATGTATTTTGTGTTATTTCCATAAGGGATTACTCCACTTGAAAAACCATTCTTGTTCTTGGTAGCGTCTGCCTGCTCCCGAAAGCAGGGGGAGGCCCCTGCCCAGGACTCTCCTGGCTGCTTCACTCTTGACTTCTTCCAGCAGTTGGAACCTGGTTCTGCCATGGCACCTGGACAAGCTATGGCAGGTCACTGGCTCCAGGACTAAAGAAATACCAAGCCCTACAGCACTCCCAGGTCCTGGCAGCTGTGATGTACCATTACAGTGGAAAGCATGTTAAATAACTCTTTAGCTTCATCCTCTAAATCTTTTTGGTGTTGAGTACTGTTAATAGCTCTCCAAAGAAATCATATCATACAAGTCATGGATTCCATTCCTAGAAAAGATTGAGATCACTGAAAAGAAATTCAGTGGTAGTCCCAGCAGTTAATTTCTTATGCTTTAATTTTGTCAGATATTTGCAAAGAGATAATTTTCTATTGAAGTGTTCAAAATTATCCTGTTTTTACTGTTGATGGAGCATTTGGGAGGCATTTGTGCTTTCTGTGAAATGCCTGTAAACTGGAGACATCATCCTCAGTATCAGCTGGAGGCAGAAATTTTTTTTCACTGCATAAATATTTCAAATCAACAGAAAACCTAGATTACATGATGGCCGATTGAAGGCTTTTGTGTGTTGCACAAAAGGCAAGTAAAATACATTAATGAATGCTTCTTAACAAAATTTGTTGTGCTGTTTTAGCCATAGTGAACTAATAATACAGTACAGTAGGAAATACAATTATATGGATTGCTGTGAAAATTTCTTATTATTTTTCTTATGTTATACTCTTGGGCTTTTATATTTAAAAGTTTCCAGCTTTTAAGCTATCATGTCACTTACTTTCTGTCCAAAAAATCTGAGTTCATTGTGGGATAAACTCTGCAGTCTTGCCTAAGATTACTAACAATAGCACTTCCTTAAAATGTTGCTCGAGTGGCTTAAGAATTTAAGATGAGTGTTTGAATTATTTTGCACATCAAGTACTGCAAGAATGAAAGTAGCTGTTTTTAAAGCATTTGGATTATCAGATAGATGCTAGGATGGCTTCTTGAAGCTAGGGATTACAAAGCACAGAAGTGCCAACAGTCATAACCTGAAATTTGGATTGTATTCTCCAACTGAAGAAAATCAGAACAGATAATATGTCTCTTATGCATCATTAAATTGACTTATGGAGATGTAAGGCATGTTAGGCACTGGTGGATATTTTTGAAGTGTTCTTATAATAAGCAAAATGTATTCTTGTATGTGCATTTTTGGTATATATCTGTCCCCTATTTCTTTTGGTAGGGGAAAATTTTGCTGCAATGTTAATCATGGTGAAGAGACAAAGAAAGGAAGTTTAGTGAAGAAGACTTCTAAATAGAATTAAATCATTTTACAAATAATCCCTATGCAAGAATACAAAGATTCGTGCAAGTGATTTAAACAATGATTTTTTGAGAGGGAACCATTTTAGTATTTCCATTTGCATTAATCTTTCTGACGTGTGGATAAGGACAGGCAGTAAACTGATTCAAGAGAGAGGGTAAAAAAAAGGGGAATAGAAGTGTTATATTTGAATGCTGTAGCTGAAAACTAAATCTTCCTAATATTTCACTGGTTTGAGGTATATTTGAGGATAGGGAGTTCTAGTGAGACACCCAAGTAGAGTGGTGTTATCAGTATTCCCTTGCTGAATCTGTGCTTCTTAACTATTATCTCATACTCTGACTGTGAAGATGGCTGATCATTGTCATATGTTACCCAGAGTTTCGTGGAATCTCCATTCCTACAGATACTAAAAATCTGACTAGATATGGTTCCGGGCAGCCTGTTTTAGTTAACCATACTTGAACAGGTCAGTTAGAATGGATGATCTTAGTAGCTCCCTTCCACCCTCAACTATACTGTAATTCTGTGACTTAATAGTGGCAACAGAAATATATTTAAAAGTGTTTATGGCTTGCTACTGCATGTGGGCTGTCTGCTTGTGTGGATGGGTTGTATGAAGTGAAACAAACATGTCAGATGACATTGTGACAGACAGGGGTTTTTGAGCACTCCCCCGAAATAATCCCTAAAAATGTGATTTGTTAAAAGCTGTTATATAGAAAAAGGCAGCAATTCTCATGTTTCTTGGCATGGCCAAAGTCTTGTAGAACACTTTGCAGGAAAGGGGAAATGCAACTATGCTGAGAGGCTTCCTCCAGAAGCACAGCAAGTAGGGATGCCAAAAGAGATCCTAGCTCTCAAATATATCATAGATTATATTTTTTCTTTTAATAGCTCATACTGGAGGGACAAACTGTGTATTTCTTCTCTCTGAAATATTTTACCATGTGAAAAGGAACAATATACTAATGTTTTCAACTAAGCTGGCCCCGTTAGCATTTTAATGAACAAGATCTTCTAGCATTCAGATTAATTTAGACTAAATCATAATGCTCAATGAACTTGGATTAACTGTGTAACGCCCATTTGACTTTTTGATGATTACTCATAAATGGATACATTTATGTCAGTTTTCTCTCTAAGTTTGAGATTGACTGAATTGTTGTAACATCTGGATTTTGTGATAAATGGAGGCAATTCTCATTTGTTCTGGTTATGTCTCACTATGTCAGAGAGCTACCATATAACATCACATGGGTATTTTATTTTTCTTATTCCTTTATTGCCATCAATATGTTCTATTTTTTCCTGACATTTGAGTCCACATCGGACACTGCTGGCACCCAAATTTATACAGCAGGTGTTGGAGAGATCATAGCCATCTCTTTCTGCTGTCACAACCTTGGTGAGTATTTGGGTGCCAGCCTGGGCCTCCATCACCCTCTCTCATTCAGTGATTTTCCATTATTATGGTGGTATGTTTGGGAAAATAAAAATTGCACATTAATTATCTCCACAATAATACATCTTCAGTGAGCTATTTACATTTTTTGAAACTTAGAAGGACACTTGTTTTGCTTGGTTTGGATCATATACAATACAAATTTTTGTCAGTCTCTACATCAGGCTTGTTTTTTATAAGTACTCATATCACAGCAGGTTGTTTGCTCACTCTTTCACTCTTTCTTGTGCAGTCTACCCCACCAGACTTGCTTTATTAGGGGAAGTGGACTAAATGACCTCCAGAGGTTCCTTCCACTTTCTACAGCTCTGTGATTACCTTTAATAATAGCTCTGTACACTTTCATTCTCCTGCAGATTTTGTCATTTAGACAATTACAGATCCTTAGAAGAAAAAAAAAATACATTTACTATAGATCACTGGGAGAACAGTAATAATAATAATAATTTGTTCATAAATACAAAGTGTAATGGAAACCTATTTGTTAGTATTTCCATGATTCATTGTGATTCTCTAATTGCTGTCAGTAATTTCAAAGAAAATTGAAGTCTTGTCTTTCACGTGGATTTTAAAAATTAGTGTCAGTATCTGCAAAGATTCCTGACAGAATAGATTGTGTAAAAGAATAAACAGGACTGTTCTGAGATATACATTTTAACATAACTTAAAATCATGCCGAAACAAAGCATCTTTCTTTGTGACACTCATTATTTCTTTGTGACACTCATAATGAATTCAACTGTTAGAAAAATACAGTAATACAGTTCAAGTCAAGGAACATAGACTTTTACGTATATCCTGGAAAACAGAACTGCCATTGATTGAAGATGCTAGTAAATAGTTGTACTTCTTTTGTTGTTAGTTGTACTTCTTTTGTTGTTAGTGGGTTTTTTTTGTTTTGTTTTTTTTTTTGTTTGTTTGTTTGTTTTTTACCTTTTATTTTCTTCTGTATTCATAATTTAGACATAGTGTTAGCCCTGGAAATGCAATCAGAAATCGTTTTCTTCTTTAAATATATTCTGCACAAGCTGTAACACAGCTCAGCTACATTTTCCTGAATGATAAACTAAAACCACAGTGAAGTTCTAAGTGTGCTGAAAGCTCCCCCTGCCGTTGAAGAACTATTAAAAATTGCGTCATCCCTTTGGATTTTGTATCTGAAATAAAAGTTAAGATCAAATGCAGTAAATGAGCTAATGGTAAAAAAAAAAAAATGGTTATTTCACTTAATAGCATTTTAAGCTGATGAATGAAAAAAAAAAAAGCTAATATTTACTGTAGAAATAAAGATATAAGAGAAAATCCTTGGTAAGAAATAAGCTATTTGAGTCAAATCAAATGAGGATAAAAGTTTAACATAAAATCATTTTTTAAGCTATATCACTATTTTCCATATTTGATGCTGTGAGAGCTGCTTAGTAATAAGCAAAACACTGGTATGGAATCAGTACAGCACTATACAGGCTACCATGAAGAAAGGGAGCTTCATAACTCCATTCTGGCCCAGCACTGTCCTATTTATGATGACGTATTTCAAGTTAAAAGTGTATATCATTATTCAGCTTCTCTTGATTCTAGATCACTTCCATTAATGAAATCTTATCTACTGGGACACTGTGTCAGATTTCGTGAGGGAGGCATAAAGTACCTACAATTTCTAGTATTTAATTTTAGTTAAAGGCTTTTGCTGTATCTATGTAAATGATGTACATACATACATACATACATATATATATATATTTTAAATCCATCTGTTCTGACATTACATCAAAACAGAAATCTTGATTCATTCCATTAGGATTATTTCAAATAGATCTTTGATTTCCAGTTCCCTCTTTTCTATTTGGCTCTCTTTAAAACCTAAGGAGTTTTCATGTGTTTGCTTCCCCTCATCTGGATTCTGGAAGTTCTCTATATCAGAAGTGGTGCTTCATGTCTTTTACAGAATTGAACAATAGCTGTATGACGTGTTATAAATACGAAAAATGTGTAACTATTAAGTCTGTATAACTTATAATTCCTTGTTCAGCATATTATATTTTATTTCTATTTTTTATTTAGTGACAGCTGTCACCTTAATACATCAACTTAATTTCTGCAGAGTTAAATGTCATTTTAAAATTTTGCTGCATTACTATTCTCCATTATTTTGAGAAAATCCGTGTTGAAAAGGTTATCTTAGATATCAGCAATTGTATACCTTTCATGCAATAATATTTAATTGAGACCAGTTGACTTAGCTAATAAAACTCCTGGTTTTTTTTTCTATTCTTGTCTGACAGTCAAAACAAGATTCAGTGATAAATAATGCAGCATAGCACTTTGTCTCTTTGTGGCACAATCCTTTCTTGAGACTGGTGCGGTGGTTTTCAAGATTTTCTCTGTAGTTTGAAGGGGTCAGTTGAAGTGAAAAGTGATACAGAATTTCAATTTGCTGTTTTTCCTCTGCTTTTTAAGGTTTCTTCTTAAGCTCCTTAACTGTATTCTATGGTTGGTGCAGTACAACAGGTCTGTACTAAGGGGTTTTTGTTGCTGCTGGTATGTATAACGGTGGTTTATAAGGTCTAATTTCCATTAGAATTTATGAAAATGTGAGTGATTCATGTTCACACATAAGCATTATCCCAAATACAGACTTTATGATCCATTCCCATTACTATGTATTAACACTGCTCTCATTTTCACTGCATCTGACTGCTTCAGGAAAGTCTATTACCATGGAATTATAGAGAGGAATGGAGTTGGATTTCAAGGATAATTTTTAAAAGGAGTGATAGAAAACATAGTGTTCCACATAATGCATGGAGATAAACACCTGCTTATCATTTCAGAAGGTCAAGAGCAGATATTTTTTAGACTTACGCAGAAAAATATCGGGTAGTGGGCTGTCCCTGCTTCTATCAGAATACTTTCTGTTTGCTTCAAATAAACATCAGCTGAAAACAATTTTTAATAAATCTGATTTGAACCTGATGGCCTTTACCTGGACTCACTTAGGAAGACCTCTTAGAAGCTGACTCTGTGATGAACCAGTGGATTGAGAGAGAGCAATGAGTCAATGGTGCAGGTGACATAAAAAGAAAGCTGTAAAAAAAAAAAAAAGATTCAGATCTTCTGTCAGCCAGCTCAGTATAGGGAAAGATAAGAATAGTTTATTGTGGATAAAATTGTAATTATGAAGGTATGAAATTATTAGATATTTTTGTTTAAAAATAATTACCATTGGAATATAAGCCCTATAAATTTCCATATGAAAGCTTTTAGCAATTTGGACTTCTGCAAGAACTTAGCTGAACATACCGTTCTGTTTGATATGTGTATTCTGTATTGATATGTGTAGAAAACAGTAGAAGTGGAAATTATTTTCAGATCTTAGTTTTTTAATAATTAAAAAAAAAAAAAATGGAAAGAAAAATAAAACACTAGCTTCATTCTTAAACAAAGAGAAAGTGCAGCTCTTTTTTTCTCCCTAGTGCTTTCTTTTACTTTTTCAATCTAGACCTATAAGGAGTAGAGAGAAGAGCACAACCACACATTTGTATGGATAGGCAAATTTTTTTAGCATCTGAATAAAAGATTCAGTAGGCATTTTTTCCCCTGCTCCATAACATTTCACACTGTAGTGGTGTAGAGTTGAATAACTCCCCTTATATTGCTAAAGGTGAAAAGTATCTTGACCTCCTAGAAATACCGATAAACAGTTTCAAGTCACTATTATGTGGAAATTGAATATACTGTGTAGTGCTTTATCTCTCTTGGTATTTCAAAGGCAAAGTAAGAGTTGAAATAGTTAGACAATTAATAATGAATAATTAATTAATAATAATTAATAAAGCAAAAAAATGACGTGACAAATACTTAAAATATATCTAAATAGACCATTTAAAGCTGCATACATAGTGCTACTGTCTTTGACTCTTGATGGAAAGGGAGAGAAACAAAACATTAATTTTATTATCATTACTTCTGCTTCAGAAATAATCAAGGCTTACTTTACGATCTTAAAGACAAAGAGGATAAATATTAATTAATAGGCTGCTAATATGCATTATTTAATGTACATGGAGTTCACAAAATCCATAAGGAAATGATAAGCAAATTATGCAAATGTCAATTGAAGAAAATCAGCATTAGGTCTGACTATACTAGGTTATCTCATGTTTCATTGTTTTCTGGATGAGGACCTATGCATATACAGAAACATTTGCTCTCTAATAAGGGTTGTTGATAGTAGTTTCTGATGTAGCAGACCATCAAACCCTTTTTCATTTTTAACGTTCCTTTCTTGGTTTGCATAATTTAATATGATTTAAGTTTTTGGGGAAGGGCTGGGTCTGTTTGTATTTCTGCATGAAAATGGAACACACACAGTATGCAACTATGCAATTAGAGATACAGCATGGTCTGAAGGATGGTGACATTGCAGTGTTTGAAAATCTGACATGCAGTTACTGTGGTTGATTTTTTTGGGAAAAAAAAAAAAAAAAAAAAAGGACAACATCACTGTATTGCTGCCATAAAACAAGTACTTGTTTCTTTTCATTTTAAGAATGTTAAACTGCTGTGCACCGTTTCAACATATAATGAGAAACAGTATGGTCACATTGATAACTTATTATGTCAGGATTCAGGATGTCTGTAATTCACTGCTGACTGTTGGTGTTTCTACAGGATATAATTCAATGCTCTGCTTTCTGAAGTGCTAAGAAACAGAATCATAGAATGGTTTAAGTTGGAAGTTTAAGATCATCTAGTTTCAACTCCCCTGCTATAGGTAGGGATACCTTCCTCTAGACCATGTTGATCAAAGCACCATTCAGCCTGGCCTTTAATGCTTACATAGAAAGGGCATTCACAATCTCCCTGGGCAACATTCTAAATAATGAAAGAAAACATTACCATACTTCCATTACCATGGATTAAAACTAAGTTGTTAGCTCAGTCATTACTCTGTATTCCATTTTTTCATGCTTGAAGGGAGGTTGTATGAATCTTCATACTAATTCATAAAAGTATCCCTAAGTTGTTCTAGAAACTTCATGTACTGTACTATGTCCTCAAAATACATAAACTATAACTTTTTTTCACTGATTTTAGTTTAATCTTTTTTGGATATATTGGAGAATGAAGCAAAAGAATCTGAACATGCTTAGCTAACAGATTTATTGTCAATATCTAGATAAGGACAGAAGGGCTGTGGGATGTAACAGAAACAATTATTAGTACAGCCTATGTTAATAAAAACAACAGTTTCTCAAAGAAGAGCTATAATTAATGACTGTATTTGTTACACTGCTTTTTATTACTAGAGTGTAGGTCATTTGTAGGTCAGAAATTTTTACTATCATTTACCGATATGTAGCGGGAATATTTCTCAAAGGCTAGATGCTCTATGTATCAACTCAGTGCATGCAAAAAATGCTTTTTGCTAGTAATCAGTGCCTATTAATTTTTTTTTCTTAGCCCTGTGATATCAACTCTTAATTCAGCTCACATACATCTCTAAGGTAGCATACTCTCTTAATTAGGTTGAAGTAAATTGGTGAATAATATCTGTGATTATTAAAGCTTTTCAATATGCAGTATTTAGGATTCACCTACGGATTAGGTAAGAGAGCTTAGAAGGAATCATTTATATCACTAATGATTATTTGAAGAGTAAGCATGTACTTTTTCTTCTATGTTCCTAGTCAACTTTATTTAGGCTTTAGAAAGTGGAATTTCTCTGTGATTGAGTTTTCTCATTCTTCTTCCAGGCTGTGGTTGTTGAATTACCATTTTTATAGTATACATATATTAATATCTTTCAGTCTTCAAATTCTCAAAGCATAGAGAAGACAAACTTGGAAATATGTATTAAATGCAGTGTCTTTCTGCTATCTTAATAAATGGTATTGCTACATCCAGTCTGAATATAATAGCATGGATAGTGGTTTTGGGAATGGGTACTTGATTTCAGGAACAACACTTCATTTCTCTTATGCAGGCTTGTTTTTTTATTGATTTTATCTTCTAAGATTACCTATCTCACTATTCTTGAAAGCTGGGACAGGTCTGTATTATCTGGCTAAGTCTTTCTTGTCTTTTGTCACTATGCTGTCGTACAACTGAATAATAGAACCATTAAGGCTCTGATTTAAAGTTGAATCTACAGTTTGTCATTAATGTCCAGAATGTTCATTATCGTGTAAGGAATGGGCTGCTTTTTGATCCAGAAGTATCTGAATGTCACAATTTCTTTGGAAGCATTCTGCATGTAAGTAGAGACACGCATTTACAGAGTTCAATTCTTTTCAGCCTCTCTGTATTCAAGCTACCTTCTCTGCAAGCTGAAGGTTCAGCCCTGCATAAAATTTTTTGGTTTTGAGAACATCAGTAATTATCCTCCACTGAGAAGTAAACATTCAAATGAATATCGAGAAGTAATTGAAGCTTTTCATGTGATTGACTAATTGAAACTCCTACTATTTCCATTGGAAAGTCATTTTCATTTGTGTGTTTGTTTCTTGGGACTACAAAAAGCTGAATTTGGAGTGCCTGTTCAGTAACTTTGTAAACCAAGGAGAAGATAATGACAGTCTTGTAGCATGGAGGCCCTGAAGTATAAATATTTCCATTCTCCCAAGCTTGTATCAAGTATGTAAGTTTATTTTCATTATCCTAACAGTACAACTCTAATGTAAAAAATAAAAAAATTAAAAATTAAAAAAAATTGCTGAATGGCCTCTCTGATTCCATGAACTGTACTTTCAATTATTAGGAAATTATTTGGATATTTTTTTTTGCCAAATTTACATTGAAATATTGTTTTGGGTAAAATTAACTTTTCTAAAAATGTTCATCCACACTAGAAACATCGTTCTCTGCTTTTATTTTTCAGTACTTCAAACATATATTTTTAATGTTAAGTTCTGTCAAGAATCAAATTGTTGTTTGCACAAATAGCACGTAGGAAACTTTCTCTCAAAATTGAGGCATTTTCCACTGAGATTCCCATCTGTTAAAATTCTACAGAGAAACACATAGCTGGGCAACTTCATAATTTTTTCTGCATAGCATGAAATTTCTTGATCTTTTCCAATGTAAATTTGAGGCGATGCCATATGTTAAGAATGGGAATTGAAAATGATGGTTATTTAACTGGATGAGTTCATTAGATCTAATAGTTTCTTCAGATATAATGCGTTCTGCTCAGATAACTACTTGATCTGGTAAGGATGTGTGTATGAAACTTGGGAGGTAGGGATAGGAAGCATATGCATGTATGCATTGGAAAATGTATAGCTTCTCATATAGATTCAGTAAAGCTTAATGGTCTTTCAAGCTCTGAAATTATATACAGAGCGTCATATTTTAGCTGTGATCAAGGACAGCTGTTTTAATCACTGAAATATTTAGAGCATGAAACCTCTTATTCTATTTCTTATTCACTTTCCTCATGAGTGATCCTTGGTTTTGTTCTTTAGGTTCTTCTAACATTTATGTAATTTTTATTGCAACCAACTTTCAAAAGCATTCTTAGCTTTTAGGAAGCACTCATGAGATGTTACTTTATTTGATAAAATACTGTGATAACTGGGGAAAGAAAAAAGCCACCTCATTGCAGTTGTGCAGTGTTGCAATGCAAGGCTTCAGATTCAGTGATAAATTGCAGGAATTGTTTGTTGATAGCACTACCATAATTTAGGAATCATCCATCAGAGAGAGGGTAACATTCTGTAAAATACAAACAGTGAACTTGGTTTTGTTCTGTACACTGGATACAGAATGCATAATGGGATTGAAATATATACTTGTTAATAATGGTTGCATCACAGTGAATAACTAGCCATTGCTAATTCTTGGGGGGGGGGACACATTTAGCATCAGTTTGTTAAACTTCCTACAATAGATTTTATTTGCATGCATTTTCTCTTTCTGATTTCCTATTTGTTTTGTATTTTACAAGCTAGATGTTCTTGTCTCCTTTTGAAAGAAAATGGTCATTTCATTGTCTTTTACGACTGCTTTTTGTGTTGTCCTCTTGCAAAACTCATGCTTCTCATTTGTCCCTTTTATGTGTCAGACTGACATCTCTTGCAAAACTCATGCTTCTCATTTGTCCCTTTTATGTGTCAGACTGACATTTGTGCTCTGCAGCTCATTTTAAAGTCCAGGTGTTTCAGTCATTGCAATTGCAGGATACAGTCATGGTATTGAAATCTCATTACCGATATTGGAGATGTTGCATGTTTGGGCTGGGACTTGGTACTGTCTGTCTGTTTAGGCATCTAGTCCTAGAATTTGCAAAAAAAATATAGAACAGTTAAAGTATCTAAGGCAAAAGTCCATGCCAAAGGAGTCAACCATCTGTCATGTTCTGTCCTTGAAATGATGCTGTAAAACAAAACAGGTGTACCTTTTCCATTTGCTCTAATCACTCAGAAGTTCTGTACTCAAAGTAAATTATCTCCTTTGTCTATGAGTAGCTCCAAATTTACAGTGTTTCATAGCTCAATTAAGCAGTTAAATTCAAAACAGACTACCTTAAGCTTCAGATACAATGGGAAAAAGAGGAATAGGTTGTTAAAAATGAATTGATTTGATAAGTGTTTACTAGCACACTAAGTTTTTTAGGAAGAGTCACCTTAAAATAAAAACTTAAAGTGTTTAGTTTTATTTTTTTTAAAATGTTTTTCATACGTAAGCGAGGAAGTAGATACTGAGTAGTTTACAGTTTCTAGATTGTTGATTCCCATGCAGCCCAGTCTTACAGTTTCTACAAGGCTGCTCTGAAAGTAAAACCCTCTCTTCTATTACTTGGCTCACAACACCAGAGATGGATGTTGGTGGAATGGAAGTAAAGTTTGAACCTTCCCAGCAATATTCTGTTACATTTTTGTTGCCATGTGACAGCTGGCAGCAAAGGGACAGTTTGACAAAACAGCTTCTGACATGCAAGTGCAGGTGAAGCAAACGTGCATCACTGAATTCCTCCATGTAGAAAAATGGCACCCACTGACAATCACTGAGTTATAGAAACCAAATTGTGTATGTTGGTACAGTGAGGTAGTGAGTGATCTGTTTCAGCAGTGGCAACAGCAGGTCACCTGCAGTTGGCATAGATTTTTCCATGTATGGCATGCACTCTCTTGTTCATTGCTGGTGCAAATACATATCTAATAGTGGTGACTATATTGAAAATAGTGTTTTGTAGCTGAGAATTCGCTCTATCAAAAAGTGTTATTGTACTCTTTGTATCTGTTGTAGTTTCCATGGAAGTAAAAAGCATTATTTTGAGAGTGACCTACATAGATAAATAATCTTCCATTTGAATTAAAGTAATTTTTCAAGAAGTCTGGACAGTAGAAAAAGAAAAAGAAAAAGAAAAAGAAAAAGAAAAAGAAAAAGAAAAAGAAAAAGAAAAAGAAAGAAAAAAGAAAAGAAAAAGAAAAAGAAAAAGAAAAGAAAAGAAAAGAAAAGAAAAGAAAAGAAAAGAAAAGAAAAGAAAAGAAAAGAAAAGAAAAGAAAAGAAAAGAAAAGAAAAGAAAAGAAAAGAAAAGAAAAGAAAAGGAAAAAAAAAAGAAAAAGAAAGAAAAAGAAAAAAAAAGATTAAGAAAGAAAAGGGGAGGAAAAAAATAATTACTCTCTGCTTACATTTTTCAATAACTACGTTGTTTATTATTATTATTCTGTTTTCCTTCCCAAACCATAATGGACTACTAAAACATGTACTCTGAAATATTTTATAATTTTCTTGTATTCTCTTTTATCTAAAAGTACATCAAAATGATGCAATAATATTATTGGTATTTATAATTTGAGTTTTACACTCAGCAGCTGTTATCTGTACAGTGCAGTTCAGTGGTACTGGTTATCACCATTTCATTTTACTTTTGACTTTAAAGAGAAAAATCTAGGTAAATCAGGTAAACATTTTTATTTCTCCCAATAACATACATCAATAGGATATTTTTTATTTTTCTTTTTAATTATTAGGATTTTAGTTGCTTCCCATTCCTTCTTTCAAGCATGTCTTGAATTTGAAAGGAGGAAGAACATTTTTGGCAGTGTTCTCACTGATAAAAGCTCATATAAGATGTCTTCTGACATTTGTAAAAAAATATCTGGTTTCTTGCAGGCTAGTGATTCATGGACTTAATTTTCCCAGCTTTCACTAAATCGAACAATTGAACTACCCCATTCTATCTTCTAGAGTGCAGCCATGTAGAGAATAAAAATAAAAAAAATAAAAAAATATATAAAAAAAAGAAAGCAGAGAGAGTATTTTTTTGGCATCTATATTGTGAATTCCCAGCATCAGTCATTTTATTAACCAGCTGACCCTTCATTGAACATAAGTTCTGTGCAAGACAGAACCCTTTTGTAAGCATCTGAGATTAAGGTTTAAGGATCACACAAAATTGTTAACACTAAATCTAAACAGAATCTGTTTTCATCATTTTGATAAGATGTTGATAGCTTAATTGAAAGTAACCACTGCATGCATTCAGTTACATTTATATCATAGCCGAGGCCACAAACAAAAGACAACATTTTCTCCTCTTTTAAAGATGAACTGGGATGTATAGATTAAATATTTTTGTGTATTTAAATACAGATTATTCTTTCGTTTTCAATTGTTCTACATTTTATATGAAATGGTTGAATAGATATATTTTTTCAGTAATGCAGAAACTCCATTTAGTTTTTGTTAGTAGAATGAATTACATACTAGGCAAGATCCCAAATAAGCATTGAGATAATTATCAATATCTGGAATTACTGAAGAGGCAAAGCTTACTCATCTTACTCATGCTTCTGTGAGGTTTCTGCATGGTGGTATTTTCCAAAAAATATGTCAAAAAGGGCTAATGAGTAGGTTATATTCCAACAGCTTTTGAGCATTTTTTCATTGTTGTCAGAGAAGGATGGGTTTGTGTTTTTTCATTGCTTTCTTGTTTAAGTATTGAAACAGCACCTTGATTAAGTAAAACTGATATTTTACTAAATTCTTATAAGAAATCTTAAGTCCATAAGTGTTCTGTTTACATTGGTAATATGGTCTGTGTTTTTTTTTTTTCAGTTATTTATTATTGAAAGTCAAACAAAAAATACTTTTATCCTGGATAGTTCTAACTATACTGAACTCTTAAAAAATCATCATTTACTACAGTTTTTTTTTCTTAACATATTTTGAAGTTTCATGTATATTTCTCCTCTCCCTTCCACTGTAGGCCTCATTATGATCCTCTGTGATTTGCAGGCATGCTATAAAACAGACCTTTTAGGCAATGTTGTTAACCTTAATGATCTTGTATTCTAGAAAAGGAAAATATTATACATTATTTGATCTACAGATAAACACAACAACAGCTTGAAAATTGCATTAATTTATACTCGGAAGATATATTAGTCTGCATAACAATGATATTCTTTGTAATTGATTTGAATGATCCATTTTACATATTAAAACATGAGGCAACATATGAATTTCTTGTTCTGAAAACCTTTACCTTCTAATAGTAGCTAAAATATACTATCATAACTGTTTTGTTTGTTTGTTTGTTTGTTTGTTTGTTTGTTTTTATGATGGAATATGAAAACTTTTTCTGAGAAGTCAAATGCTTTTAGATAAGAAGCATGATTCTGGGAGGAACTACTAAAAAAAGAGAAAAAAAATACAGAATTATTTATTCTCTTATTTTCTAGTGGATAATTTTTTATAGAGGACATTTTATCTTTTTATTTTCTTTTCCCTTTTCCCCCTAATTCCTTAGAGAAATTGAATACATAACTAGATGAGTTTAGACAAAACACCGTTGAACCTCAAACATATTTAAATAATAACTTATAGTTTTGCTGAAACAACCATAAAACATTTCAAGTTTTTAAAGGTTCAACAGATGATTGAAGAGCAAAACACAGCAATTGTCTCTATTATGGGAAAACTTAAAGTCTAATATAACGTAACACACATAAGCTTTATTTAAAAGTTTTTTATCATTAGGCCAACAGGAAATACAGTTCATATCTGCGTATAAAAATGAGGTTAGTATGAAATGCTTCACAAATTCTTTGTGCTGTAAAACCCCAAATAATTATAATGGCTAAGTGAGGCAACATACATACCATGAAATCTAGGTTGTATTGAAATGAAACATTATTTTGTTGACAGATTTATCCATAATATCTACTTCCAAACCCAAGCATGTTCATTTTACATAAGATGTAACTAGAAATTCTCAAATATTCATAGTAAATTCCAAAATCAATTTTTGCAGTGAGTCTGTACCTAGGATTTATGTTTTAATACAAGAATTTCATTTAAAATATTAGTAATTTTTTCTCCATTAATTATTTATAATTATTTTTTCTTTCTTGTTTCATTTGGTGCTTCATTTTATTTTTCTCTGTGTTCTTAGAAACTTCATTTTCACCTAGTCCTCCTATGCTACATACAGAGTATAGCTATTGGCATTTATACTGCCATTCTCCTTTGAAAGTATGAAATTAAACTACTTCAGTTTTTTGATCAATCGAAAACAGCATCTCCTTATCTTGAAGTATATAAAAGTTATTATGAAAGGTCTTCAGTATTAAGCGAACCCAGTGTTTTAAATTCTATTCTGGGTCGATATTAGAAGCATCACCTTGTAGGATTAGAATGGTACTATCTCAGTATTTTAATTAAAAAAAAAAAAACCAGACAAAAAAAAAAAAAAAAAATCAAGCCCTAGGTTTTTTTCAACTGTGCTTCCATTTTTGAAGAGAAGTAAGTAAAAAATTCTGTCAATTTGGTTATGTGGTGGTGTTCCTTTCAACAAAATTTAAGCCAGAATAGATTTCTGTAAGACAGTGGAAAAGCATTTTATCAGGAAAAAAAAAATAAAAAAATTCATAGATTAGTCAGCTGTCACTTAAGTACTTAAAGTTATGCATAAGATACTTAAGTTTAGATCCTTCTTCTCATGTTTTGTTATTATTAGATTATTTAGTCATCTCTGTCATCTCTTTTAGATTCAGTGAAAGATTTTAGTACTAACTGGAAGCATATTTGGTAGGGACTAAATCTTTTAGAAATTTCAGTTGGACACTGAAGAAGGCACAAGAGCTCACGATTCATAGCCTGGGGCTTTCTGTATGACAGAGCAGTTATGTACTTTGACATCTCATTTATAGAAGGTTTAAGCTATTTCTTATCTAGCATTAAAACATAAATGAGAAAATCCTGGGGGCAGAAAAAGCCTGAAATGACAAAAAGCTCAAACCAATTCTGAGAATGTAATTTTCTGCAGTTTCATTTCTGCAGCTGTTTTATTTTGAGAGATGTGATTCAACTACTACTTTTCTTGATTTCTTTTAGGATTTTAAGTACTTCCACAAAGCTTTTGACATTTGCCATTGACTTTCACTTCTTTGACCATTTCTTTCTGTTTTGGGGAATAACTGGTCTAGAAGAGCATTACATATGTCAAAAAAACTGTCTTCAGGACACTCCATATATTTCCTGAATGTTTGTGCCCAACCTATTGTCCTTCCAGAACATATCAGGAAGGCTGAAGCTTTTTTTGAACATTCTGGTTCCATGTGACTCATGAATGACACAATCAACTACTTTTATAAGAATCATTTAATGTATCCCACAATTATATTCTTGCAACTATTATAGATTTATTAGACTATCAAAGCATATTTTTCTGTTCCTTTTAAAAAAATACATGTATTCTAGCAACTGCTCAATAAATGACCTTTGACTAAAATTAATATCCTATGTAAAGGAAATGATAATTTCAATTATTCATTCATTTCAGGTTTTTTTTTTTGTTTTTTTTTTTTTTAATCAATCATTTTAAAATCCATACAGTGATTAGGAAAATATGTCAATAACGAAGTATTTTTGTCTCCAGTACTTGACTAGAAGCTAAATACTTTCAGATTTTGATGTGGGTCTCATATTCACTTTTTCTGTCTTTAAAATGCTTATTATATATCTGAAGAGTCATCCTAGGTGAGATATTTGCTCTTAACATTTGCATGAATGAACTGAACTGATTGAGGCATTTAGATCTGTCTGTTGTGTTGGTAATCCTGTTTGAAAATAACTTCTGCATATATTCAGTTAAGGGACAAATATAACATCTCCATTGCATAAATTTTTTTTCAAGGGTTTCATGTCATATTTTTTAAATTCCTGAAAAGTGTGTTATCATCAACTATAGAGAGAAAAAGCAGTGCAAGTTAACTATTCTTTGTAAAAATGTTCCATTATACTCACATGAATTTCAACTATTTTCATGTCAGTTACTTCTGAAATTCTTCTGCTTCAGGTTAAAAAAAAAAAAAAAAAGAAACAAAAAGCCAAGTTAATTTAACTAATTTACATGGAGGAGAAGAGACTAGACAAAAATTAGCAAAATGAATCAACTCAGGACTTTTTCTTTTCTGTTTACAGAAGGTGATGTTAAGTTTCTGCTATACTTTTTTATTTAATACCTGCTTTTGATGTCAAAATCATTCAGTTTCTGTAGATAATCCGAAGCAGCACCAAGTCACTGACATAACCTACCTAACATTTCTCTGCTATGTGAAGCCTAGAAGAAAAGCTCTACTACATCTGTTCAGTGATAACCCTAAATTAAGAAGAAATGTACTGTATTCAGTGACAGCACAGCTAATTTGCAGGTAACTTTCGCTCTACACCTTCAACATACCTCAGTAATCTCTGAAAAGATTTAGATGACATTGTGCATTGTGAATTAAGACTCAGATCCCACCTTAGAGCTTGCTGTTACTTGTGATATTACAATAACTCATAAACAGTAATTGTGCTTAAAAACTTACAGCATCGTGAACAATCTACTATGAGCTCTTAAGATGAAATTACTTTCTGTGCTCATTCAATGTTTGACTTTAGAGTAATCATTTGTCAGACATGGATACTTGTTTGACTGCGTTCTATTCCAAGCAATGAAGCAGGACTAGCAAATTAGTTGGAGAGAAATAATGCACTGAAGAAGTAGGACAAAAAGAGCTTTGTGTGTGTATATATACTTATGCATATGCACCTGCACTTGTTATCTAGCAAATTTAATCAATTCTGTTTAAAGTGATGATTTATAAAGTGCTATTTGGCATATTATATGTGAATTTTAGATGTAGCTTGGAATATTTCCCTGTGTTTTTTTTTGTTTTGTTTTTGTTTTTGTTTTTGTTTTTTTTTAATATAGTTCTCAACCCTACCAGTTCTTTAAAAAACAGTCAAGCTGACTCCAGATTACTCAGGCTCTGCAGTGCAACAAGGTCAGAAAGCAATGCTTCATATTTATTTCCATGGTAACTACAATAGATGCAAAGAGCACAATAACACTCTTCGATAGAGCAAATTCTCAGTTACAAAACACTATTTTTCAACAGTCACCACCCTTAGTCATTCATTTACATCAGCAACGAACAAAAGCCTGCATGCTGTGCCAGAGGAGGTGTCCCCCTGCCACTATTGCCACAGCTGAAATGCACCACCCACCACCTCACTGTGCTCACATCCACTGTTTGGCCTCCACCAACATTTAGCAAGGATCAATGAATGTCAGTGGGTGCCATTTTTTTCCACATGGGGGAGTTCAGTGACGCTCCCGTGCTTTATATTCACTTCCATGTCACATGCCATTCTGTCAGTCTGCCCCTCTGTTGTCACACAGCAACAAAATGTAATGGGATGTTGATGGGAAGGTTCAACCTCTACTGCCATACCACCAACATCTGCCTCTGACATCATGGGCCAACACTGTAAAATAGAAGGCATTACTAATTGAGGAGGCAGTGTAGTTGGGAAGGATGCTATCTCCATATAGCTTGCATACAAACACCTTTCCAAAAAAATACAGTTTTTCCTCATAAAAGGTAGAATCTGGCTCAATGTTTCACGAGCAATAGGAAACACTTCAAAAGTAATAACACTCAAAAATTTGCACAAATTCCAATATTTCTCCAGCATATAAAGGCTTAGCCTTTGGCTTTCTCATCCGATGAAATGCATGCAAGTCTACTTGGGTTATCTGCTACAATAAAATACATTGTTATTGCTTTTATAACTAGAACTAGAACTACAGATTCTTTCAGTCAGATATAACAGGTCACTGACAATTTACTGAAATGCATTAGTATCCTGGTGCAATCTGGATAGTAGATTTACAGTGTAATCACAATCATGTAAAAATGGTGCTTAATCAAATTGACTTTCAACCCAAGAACTACCACTCCTTAGTGGTAGTGTATCCAAAGTGCTTGTAGAACAGGAAAATCTTTGTGGATGCTGCAAGGCATGACTTTTATATGTCCTTTTACTTTCATTAGAGAACAAGATTGCTGCATCTGCTTCTGTATCATCTGGGGCTAAAATTGTTGCTGGCCCTGTACTGCTACGCAATAACAACAACAAAAAAAATAATTACTTGCTGCCATTTATGCTGCATTTGGAAGGCAGAAAGGTTTCTTGGGTTTATTCCCTTTCTGCTAAGCTATTAAGAGGAAGATGAACTGTGGTCAGACTAGATAATAGTCTTCCTGTGAGTAATAAGTGGTTCAATACAGGCAATAAAATAGAATGAAATAGATATTTCATTCTCCTCTCTGAAGCACTTATGACTGAGGCATGAAGCTTTTTACCTGCAATCTGGTGAATTTACATAAGGAAGTTTTCTTTTCATAGTAATTATAATATAAAAATTTTGTATTTCCTTTGTCTGGGGGAAGTAAAACTATTTTCTTTGTAGCTCGTGCAAACTGCTTTTACAGAGAGTTTTGTCTGTATGATGGCTGTAATAAGAAGATGATGGTTTTTCTGCCATCTTTCATAATGGAAGATTTTCATAGAAATTTAGACCTATTGGCTTTTCCTGAAGAGAGAGAAGCATGTAAGTTGAGCAGTCTTTCTGAGGCAGATAACTTTCCCATGAGTTTAATCCTAGACAAGATGTTTTGTCTATGTGTTATATAAGAGATTCTTTCTATCTCTGGGCTATAAAATGTAGTATGCTGCTCTTGTGGACATCATTAATATACCAGTTCACAAATCTATAAAGCTTCATCTTAAAATTCCAAACTCTTCACCTCATTTTTCAGTGGAGAGAATCTTCAGGAATCTCTTGTTTTGGGTTTCTGAGCAAAATGTATTGAGATTTTTTATCTTTCTGTGTCTGGGAGGAGTCCCTACCCCCCTTTTTCCCTCATATACATTTTCATAGGAGATGTACAAGATTTCCAGAGAGAAGAAATGTCTTCTATTAAATTAATTGAGAGGCAGGAATGTGGTAGAGGAAAAGTATGTGCATGCATCCATTCCTCAGGATTTCCAAGGATTATTTTCCTTCATAGACGTATACCTGGCAGTTCTGAAGTCATCCATAGCAAGAACATGGCTTAAATATATTTTAGCACCAGCCGTATGCTCCGAAAGTCAGAGCAAAAAGAGACAGAGTAGTATGTGCCAAGGTATGATTTGCAGATTGGACCAAAGTGTTGTGGCTGGGAGATTGCTGCGGTTGTTGCTAAGCCCTGTTATCAGCCAGGCACTATAAGGCCACTCAATTCCCCACTGGAACAGCAAAGATAATAGAAGAGTCAAAGTGTGGAAAGAAGAGAATAAAAGACTAAAAGCAGAATAAAGATAGTATTCTAAGTAAAGGAAAAGAAGAAGAAACATTCACAGAGACACAGACACACACACACAGAAAAACAAAAACGAAAAGAATGCACAATTGATTCAAAGGCAGTCACTCATTAATTCTCACAAGAAGACCAATACCCAGCCAGTCTCTGGGAAATGATGACCTAACACAAAATCTTCTCATCTCCATTTTTACTGCTGAGCATACCATTATATGACATGGAATATCCCTTTGGTCACTTTGGATCAGCTGTGGAGTTGTATCTCCTCCCAGTTTCTTGTGTTCCCTCAGTCTAATTGCTGGAGGAGGCAGAGCTGGGAAAAGAGGAGACCTGGATGCAAGCATTGCTCAGCAACTCCCAAAACTGATGTGTTATCAACTCTTATTAATGACAAATCTAAAACCAGAACCATACAGACTGCTATAAAGAAAATGATCTCCAATCCAGCCAGACTCAGTACGAGGTATAGTGTACATAAAAACAGTAACAGTAACAGTCCTGCGCCTTTCTGTAATTTTCTCTCTCTCCATACTGAAGATTAATATCCCAACACAGTCTTCATTTTGCTTTTGTGCTCTTGTGTCAGGTCAGTAAGGGATCTTCGCTTAGACTGTGTAAATGGCTCTTCACTCTAGTTTTCCAGTTCAGATTATTTTCTTCTGACCATGAGTGCCCAAGCATTTCAAATGTGCCTTTTAAAGATAACTCTATCACCTATCTGTACTGTGGAAATATTGATTTGTACATCTGAGAGATCTAGTTGCCTTTTTTCACAGGTCCATTTAACTGGCAATTGTCTAACATCTAGTGTCCTTTCCCTATTTCTGACTACTCAAGTTCCCCGTGAAGAATCAGGATTCATATTATCCCTTAATAGATTTCTACTTCTTAACATCTCATTTCTGAGATGTTCCACTCTTCCAAAGGTTTTCAGTGCTCCATTATTTTTTGATCTAGTGATGTTTTACAACTTTATGCAGTCCTGTCCAGGTATTAGGATATTTACATCTTTATTTTTCTAACAAAGTAAAGGCATTGTTTATGTAAACCCTGTGTGCTAACAGATCATAACATCTGCTAGTGCATTAATGATTGTCCATGGTCTTTCTGGCATCATAGTTACTTTCTCTGCGCTGAAAATAGAAAATCTGGTGTTTACACAGCATTACAATGAATAAATTAATCTGCTTATTATACAATCATCAAATATGTATTCTCTCTTAAATATTGTCATATAAATGAAGCTACTTCCTTACATTTGATAGATTTGTGAACACTGCGATTAAATTCAAGAACAGAGAACAAAGATGGTAAAATCAGTGTTTCAAGAGGTTGTCAATTTATCTTTCTCTCCAAGATTATGAAATCTGCATCAGTTTATGCTAGAACATGCTCATTTCTGGTTAGTGTTTTTCAGTATGGATTTATTCTCATTGTTATTTGGTTGTTTATTCTGTTTTTCTATGACCAACACATTTTTCTTGAGAGTCTAAGCCAGAACAGAAAAGACAGAGAAGAAAATATCAGTGGTAAAAATTACATTAAGAGGCATATGTTAGTGAATATGCTTTTCATTTCATTGTCTGATGATTGAAAACTCCAGTTTAAGTTTGTATTTTGGCAGTGGTTTTTAGTTTCTTTCTTTGTTTGTATGTTTCTTTCAATATTCAACTTTTTTTTTTTAATTCCAATCTAATTCCAGTCTGTTTTGGTTTGGTTTTTGTTTCTGTTTTTCTCCTCCTTTATCAGAGAGGAAATGAGACTTCTGAAATATTGCTATTTTTTTTGCCTCTAAGAGAAGATATACTATTTAGCCTGTTATTAGACTTGCAATTTGCAATCTTTTTTTTTCCATCCTTTTAGAGAAGTTCTGAAGTGAGTTAGAAAAATAGGAACAGAGGAAAATAACAGTTTTGTTACTTTCACTTGAAAAATGGAGAGATTCGTACTGAGAGAATAGCAAAAAAGTCTGAATCCACAAGTTGATTTGAGACATCCAGAACTGGAGAGCAAAAAGATGATGCTCTCAATTCTTGTAACTCTTTTCTTTCCTTTTCTCTTTTTTCTTTTTCTTTTTTCTTTTTTTGTTTTCCAACCAGCTTTTCTGAGTCTAATATGTTTCCTGGAATAAGCATGGTTTTATAATTTCTTTTTTAATGAAGTACAGGCAAAATCTGAGGAAAAGATTATGGATTATTTTTATTACTGTTCTTTACTGTCTTGTGCTGTGAACAGAAATCATAGAAAACTCCTTTCAGACTTTTTATGCAAGGATTTATAGACAGAATTATTAGAAAATTATATCTTTTTCTTATTTTACCTTTCTACACAGTAATGTGTCATGACAATTATTGCTCTCCTTTTGCATTGCATTGTCCTTCTGCTTTGTTATAAGAACTAATTTTATATGCAGCATAAAGAGGGAAATCTGGATAAATTGGGCAAAAAGTGAAAAACTGGAGATCTTAAAAGTAGGAAAAAAAACTTTGCAGAAATCAAAAATCAAATCTTAGACGTAAAACTCAAAGGTAATGACACATAGGCATTTGCCTGTTCTTTCACATGCAAGTTATTCATGCAAAGTCTTTCAAGGTTCATAACTCAAAAAAGTATAGAAAAATATAAACCAAAACATCTTGCTGCTTACTCAGTACTTTTTAAGTTTGCTTTTTCCACTTGTAATCATAGAATAATAGAATCATATTAAAGACTTCTAACATCATCTAGTTCAACCATTCACCTACCAGCAATGTTGCCCACCATGTATTTTAGTACCACATCAACATATTTCTTGGACACCACCAGGAACAATGACTCTATTAACTCACTGGGCAGCCTGTTCATTCCTATGCTTGACCAATCTTTGGAATAAGTTTTTTCTTAATATCCAACCTGAACCTCTCCTGGCACAACTTAAGGCCATTCCCTCTGATCCTATCACTAGTTACCTGGAAGAAGAGGATGAGTACCACCTCACCACAACCTCCTTTCAGGTAGTTGTTTCCCCTGAGACTCCTCCCAACTAAAGAATCCCAGTTTCCTAAAAATGCTCCTCATAGGACTTATGCTCCTGTCTCCTCACTGAATTTGTTGCCCTTCTCTGGACAAGCTCCAGGTCCTCCAAGTCTTTCTTGTAGTGAGTTGTCCAAAACTAAACACAGTACTTGAGGGGTAACCTCACAAGAGCTGAGAAAATGGGGACAGTAACCTTCCTGCACTTGCTGACTGCATTATTTCTAATACAGTAGGTCACTGGCCTTCTTAGCCACCTGGGCACGTTGCTGTTTCATGTCCAGCTGACCACTGACCAATCCCCCTAGGTTCTTTTTCTCTGCGCAGCCAATCTGCACCAAGCCTGTAACACTGCATAGGGTTGTTGCTGCCAGGGTGCAGAACCTGACACTTGATCATGTTGAACTTCATCCCATTGGCCTCAGCCTAGCTGTCCAGCCTGTCTAGGTCACTCTGTAGGGCCTTCTTATCCCTAGACAGATGGACATTTGGTGTCATTTGCAAACTTTCTGAGGGTGCACTCAATGCTCTCATCCATGTCATCAGTAAAGGTACTGAACAGGACAGGCCCCAGTATTGACTGCTGGAGGATAACACTTGTGACCAGTCACCAGCTGGATTTAACTCCATTCACCACCACTCTCTGGGCCCAGTTTACCAGCCAATTCTTTACTCAGCAAGGTGTGTATCTGTCCAAGCCATGGTCTGCCAGCTTCTCCAGGAGAATACTGTGGGAGACAGTGTCAAAGGTTTTGCTGAAGATAGGATAGACTATGTTGACAATCTTTCCCTCATCTATCAGGCAGGTTGTCTGGTCATAGAAGATCAGATTGGTAAAGCATAACCTACCTTTTGTGAACCCATGCTGTCTGGGCCTGATCCCCTGGTTGTCCCACACATGCCATGTGAGCTCATAGAAGATGATCTATTCCATGATCTTCCATGCCACCAGGGTTGAGTGACAGGCCTGTAGTATCTCAGATCCTCCTTATGACCCTTCTTGTAAATGGGAGTCATGTTGGCAAGCCTCCAGATTTGAGTTCTCTCCATTTGTCTAAAAATGCTGATAGATGGTGTAAAGTGGCTTGACAGTCACCTCCTCCAGCTCCCTCAGCACCCTCAGGTGGATCCCATCTGGCCCCATGGACTTGTGACAGTCCAAATGGAGTCTCTTAACTGTTTCCACCTGAATCATGGGGATTTTATTCTCCCCATCTCAGACTTCCAGGTCAGGGTGTATGGTACCCCAGGGATAACTGGTCTGACTTTTAAAGACAGATGTAAAGAAGGCATTGAGAACTTCAGCCCTTTCCTTATCTTTAATGGTCACATTCCTCTCCATATCCAGTAAAAGATGGAGATTCTTCTTTGCCCTCTTCTTACTGTGAATATATCTGTAAAATAATTTGTTCTCTTTTACTACAGTGATCAGGTTGAGTTCAAGTTGGGTTTTTGTCTTTCTAATTTTCTCCATTTATATCCTAGCTATTTCCTTGTGCGCTCCCCAAGTTGCCCATCCCTTTTTTCCACAGAAGGTAGGCTGTCTTTTTCTCCTGGAATTTCAGCAAAAGTTATCCACTCTGGTCTTCTTCCTCTCTGGCTCATTTTATGGCACACAGGTACAGTCTGCTACTGCACCTTTGAAAATTCCTTCCTGAGGTGAGGAGTGTCCAGCCTTCCTGGACCTCTTTGCAATTTAGGAGAGACCCCTAAGAGATTGTTCTTACCAGTGTCTTGAATAGTTCAGTGTCTGCCCTCCAGAAGTTCAAGGCAGCAGTTTTAATGAGCTCCCTCTTGACTTAACCAAGAATACAGAACTCTACAATTTCTTGGTCGCATTGCCCAAGTCAGTTCCTGACCTCCACACCTCCCATCAGTCCTTCTCTGTTTGTTAATAGCAGGTCTAGTGGAGCACCTCCTCTGATAACCTCTTACTAGCTGTGCTAGGAAGTTCTCTTCTACACACTCCAGAAACCACCTAGACTGCTTCTTCTACACTGTATTATATTTCCAGTATATCAAGGAAGTTGAAGTCTCCCCCATTAGAACAGGGTTGGCATTTGCGCAGCTTCTGCCGTGTGCCAGTAAAATGCCTCATCCACCTCTTTATCTTAGTTAGGCGGTCTATAACAGACCCCCACCAGGATGTCAGACCTGTTGTCCTTCCCCTGATCCCTACTTATAGAGACTCAACTTTATCACTGCCAACATTGAGCTCAACAACATTGAAATACTCTCTGACAGAGAGTCAAGCAACCATGCTACCTTTCTTGCCTGTCCCACTTAATCCAATCAATTTATTAAATAAAAGTTTTAAAAGGACAAAGTTTTTTTTCTTTAAATTGAAATATTTTTACTTTGCAGAAAGCAAATGAGTAGATAAGTGTACATGGACAGTTGTATTGCTCTTAAAAATAATATATTGAGTCTAACGACCTACTAAGGCTCTATTTCACTTGGTTCTTTTTAAAACATTGTTAAGAGCTGCTAAAAAGGAAATAAAATGTGGAAAAAGTCTAATGTCTCCTTTGATTTGAGCAGTTAAAAAGAAGAAAGTATTTCTATGATTTTAAAAGGTCATACATTACATCTGTTGGTAAAACATAGGCATTTATGCCAAAATTATTCTTAGGGAGTTCCCCAGAGTGAACCCAATAATTGGACACAATAATTGGATACAATAATTAAGACATTTTAGTTCCCCTAGTGCCTCTAATCTTGTCATATGATTTGAAACTGTTAAACATTCAAAGCCTTTTTAAATCTGTGTTGTGGAATCGTGGTGTTGATTTCTCTATATTTCCTGTTCAGTGTGCAACTCATTGTAACTTGATGAAGTGCTACAATTTTTAAGCAACTGAGAAGTAATTAATTGCTTCTCCCTAGTGGAACCAGTGTGATGACATTGGTGTGTCGGTTTTAGTCACTTCCTTTTTAAGATTGTAAGGTTAAGATTTTCAGATTTAGGTTAATCTTGCTTAGAGGACTGGAGTTTTCAGGACTTTCTTTACCAAGAGAGTGGTGAGGTGCTGGAACAGGGTGCCCAGAGAGGTTGTGGATGCTTCGTCCCTACAGGTGTTCAAGGCCAGGTTGGTGGCCCCGCATGTGGCAGGGGGGTTGTAGTTTGATGATCCTTGAGGTCCCTTCCAACCCAAGCTATTCTATGATTCTATGATTCAAAAGAATAATCAATGTGATCCAGAACTATGTATGATAGTTTTGCTCCAAGTATGATTTTAATTACAAATATCAGTTGTTAATCAATTGCCCTAAAGATTACTCTTACATGCTGTTTGAATTATTGTTAACAGTTTGGTAATGCGGTTATGGGAGGACTACAGTCTGGCAGAAAAAATTTCCCCAAACTCACAATGAAGATGTGGTGGGAAAAGGTTTCTGGAGTGGTAGGCAGAATAACTGAAAGTACCTAATGTACAAAAGGAAAAGTCCTTGTTTCCTTGCTTAAGACTCTACCTGAACTACCTGATCAGCTAGTTGTTTTATTTTGCATTTTATGCTTTATGCCTTTAATATATGAGTAGAGATTATCATTATATTGGTATCTTCCATGGCTCACAGATTTTCTGTATAAATTGCATCAGTCTTTTCAACATCATTACATACACATCGACAGATCGGTGCTGACAAGAAACAGAAGTTTCTGACAGAATTGTCAAAATCCTCAAATCACTGGTGACAGTTCATATCTTGTTGAAACATATATATATTCCAATTATTACCCATACATATGAAATTAATGAGTCAGGGACGAGTCTGACTAAATAATATGGACTTACAGTTTTTCTTGGAAACTGATCACACCTCTAGTAGGAGGAATTTTCTAAAGCTGCTTTTGGGTTTAACGTATTCTTGTATTGTACCATGCACCAACTTGATTTTCACTTGTATAAATTGAAGAATAGCAGCAGAACTTGTGTTAATGATGAAATCTGCTAATAAGACAATAATTTGGAAAATAAGCTTGATTTCTCATCAAAGTTTGTGATCCTTAGAATTTTTTAATGTTCTTCCACTCAGTATTTGAACTCTCATTAATGCTGATATTTTCATCATCTGAAGATTTTTTTAATCAATTTGCATATATTAATATTCTTAAAAATTAAATTTGACACAGTAGTTCTAAATATATTGAAAATATTCACATTAGTGCTGCAGACTTAACAAAAGCCCTAAATATGAAATGTCAGTGTGTGCTCTCATGGGAGCTATGCAGAGACTTAGCTGTCACTTGAAATGCCCACAGAAATCTTTACATGACCCTTACAAATCATATTCACGCCTTCCTTTTCATAACCATAATTGCCATTTTTAAGTTAACTTCAACCTTAACCTCTGGTATTTCCTGTCATTTCTTCTGCTGGGAATGTTGAATGCAAATTTTGAAATGAGAATAATGGGAAGTTGCTCAAGGTATTGCATTTATTCTCTGCAATCTCATTATGAAAAGGGAGTTTTACTGACCTTGGGAAATGCAAGTGAAAAATTGTTTCCAGAGGAATCAAACTTGCATTTTCTAGGAACCTTTAGATAAACTTTATGAGCTTTTGAGAAGTTATTAGATGTGCACAGTGTTGCTCATTCTTGAGCTTTATCATCTGGCTGAAGTACTTTGAAGTAGTCCTACAGATTTGTAAGGCAGGGAAAAGTCAATTACAGTCCTGAATTATTAGCAGTTAGAAACTGATACATTGTCAGATAAATTCAGAGACTTCAAATTAACAACTCCTCATTTCAGAGCCAGCAATACTCAGCAAAAGCATATGTCAAATTGGTTCCATTAGGAGCTCACATTGCTTTTTTCATTACTGTGTCCAAGTTATGAAGATTAAAAAGATATAAACTAATTTAAAACAGCTCAAATATACATTTCTATGGGAAAAAATACTCCTTGTCCCATAAGGAGCTAAGTATACTTTTGTGTTCAGTGAATGTTGAAGAACTGATAAACTGATATCCTAGATACAGAAAGTTAGTCCTATGCACAGTGCAGCCAGAGGCACTCGAACGAACTTCAGATAAAATTTGTGTCAAAGAAGCACAGTGTAGTTTTGTGCAGATCTGCTGCTTAGGGCACCAGAATCTCAGTAGACTAAATATGTAAAAACGCCCTCTTAGTTCATTGAACCTATAAGAGAGCTGCAAATTTTGTGCCAGTACTGCTTGTAGTCCCTGAGAAAGCTAGATTTTCATATTTATTTATTTATTTATTTATTTATTTATTTATTTATTTTCCTACAATGTGGTGTACTATTTTGAGGCAGACACAGATCTCTTCTTCAATATCATGTGATCAGGAGAAACTCATCAGTGGAAGGTGCTTTCACTTACTTAGTCTTCCTGTAAATAGACATATTATAGCAGTTAGCACAGCTTTTCCGGTTAGCACAGTTTTGGATCCCCTGATCTTTGTAATAAGTCCTCTGATCTTTGTAATAAGTTTGTTTCCTTGGCATGTTATATTTCAATGCTCTTACTACTAAAGAAAGACACAAAAATTTCATGGTCAACCTTTAAGAAAGGTATTTCCTCAGAAAATCAATCATCATTTTTCTAGCCAGTGCAAATAACTAAAGCTTTATTCAGAGGAACTGCATCTATACGAATTAGAGTCATACAGAAATAAATGATAGGAAAATATCAAATGACTTTTTTTTTTTTTTTTTTAAACCTAAAGCTGCATTGTATAAAGTGCTTCTAGTTTCCAGAAAGCATAAAAAATATGAAATTGTTTATGTGAAAATTCTGTTTTGTAGTTGTATCTTTCAGATTTATTCCATTTGTTCCTGTGGGTTTCACAAGATTATAAATGGACTAAGTAGGATTTATTTATTTATTTTAAGAGAAATCTCATTTTCAGGGATATAGCTATATCAAATAATGCTTTGTGTCAGTTATTTACTCATTTTCCTGCAGACTTTATCCTTACAGTTTTTCCCCTTACGGTTAATCTCTTAATTCTAAAATAGCAGTATGTATTTTGTGATGATGTAGTGATGTCATTTCAGATGCAATGTATTTTATGACATAAAATGCTTGAAAATTCTTATCTACGCACACCTTTACATGATGGAATATTACACAGAAACACAAAGTGAAATGTGCTAGCATTCATTCGTGGCACTGAGGGACATGGTTTAGTGATGAGACTTATTAGGTCATATTTATGGTTGGCCTTGATGATCTTGAAAGTCTTTTCCAGCCTAGATGATTCTATGATTATGATGATGCATTATTATTTAGAGAGCTGTTATACTTGACTGAATTAATGAGAATTTTATTTTTTTCCAGCCATTGCATAGATAGTATAAAGAGCATCATTCTCTGTCTCAACAGCCTAAATATCAGGATGCAATCATTGCAATTATAAGTATATGGTGAGATAGAGTTTGATTCGTCATTTAAATGATAAAGTCATGGATCTGGCTTAATTGGTGTGAAACATATTCAGAATACTGTGTCAGATGTGTCATAGCAGCTCCTTCTAGACCTAGTTCAGCAGATCCATATCAGCACCTCTTCACAGCTATTTCCAGCCCTGTCTTCTGGCTCAAGAGACACAGGAGACCCAAGAGACCTTGGACACACATCATAAGAAGCTCTGTCTCTAGGCTTCTCTCTTCAGGCTAGTTCTGGCCCAACCCTCTAGAAGAATCCTGTCTCTGACTCATCCTCTTGCCTTGTCCAGGACTGTTAGCAACTCCTGATATTATTCCTAGCCCAGTCCTGCTTGGATACTGAAGAATTGCACACTGTCAGAGGTTCCTGGCTAGTCCTCCCTTGTGGAACAGCCCCACTACAACTGCTTCCTACTACAGCCCACTGGGGTGGCAGGCACTGGGGGCTGATTTGCTGTCCTTGAGTATAAGGTCCCTTTTCTGCTCTATGTCTGCCAGGCAATGGACAAGCACATATCCTGTTTGAAGCTCACCTACTCTTCCAATGTGAAACCGAACTTCGTATTTATTTCTTTTCCTCTGTTTTTCTTTCTGATATATATAACTCTTCATACTTTCTGTCAGAGGTTCTTCTATAACTCAACTATAACTACTCGGTAGTTGAGTGATCTGCACTTGGAAAGAGACACTCTAATCATAGCTACTCTTCTAATAGTGTGAATAAAAGTGGCATTTTAGAGTTAACAGTCAGATGCCCTGGAGTTATCAGATATTTTAAGTGGAAACCCTGAGCCTTTGGAGAACACATTAGTCTGTAGTCCTGCACTGCACAGTAAGGCAGCACCTTCCTATCTAACTTCCACAAAACGGAAAGGGAAAGAAATTATTTGCAAAATGTGAATCTTGTGTTGACACTTTCCCACTTTTGATGAGATTTAAAAACTGTAGCTTTGAGGATTTCCCTTATATTGTCTAAGAAAAAAATGTGGCCTGAAAAAAATATCTTACCTCCATTTTCTGTTTCACTTTCATTTATCCAGGGAAAGGCACAATGTTTTTCTCTTAAAAAGTTATATTCCTAAACTTTTTACTTTTTTTTTTTTTTTTTTTTAATTAACCTTGCAATGAGTCTGTGAGGCTTATCTGTCCCTTTTCTTGACTGCACAAATAGACCACAAACTTCTGTTTCCCAGTCAGCTATAAAACCACATATTCTAGTTTTCTAGTTGACAGACATAGTTTAAATAAGCCTTTAAAGGCTCAACTTCTCTTTGCCACGACATCCTCAAAAAATAAACTGGTGTCCTTGTCCCTCGTGCTTTTGCTCATGGGAGATGACTGAAAAAAATTCAGAGATGCTAATGAGAAAAGTGGAGAAATAAAGCCAGATTTTTCTGGTTCCTGAGACAGGAAAAAGAAGTAGTTTTGTAAGACACTGAAGAATTATCAAGAGAATATTTTATTAGATGCTATGAAAATATATAAGGAGAAAAAAAAAACAACAATTATGTTGTATGGACATTACAGGACACAGACCTAAGCTAATAGTATTTTAATAGAGTCTAGCACAGAGATGAGTATAATGTATCTATAGTTTCAGCTATATGGAGTGTGTACAGATATGCAGATGTAAAATATCAGTGGAGGAATATATTAGCTATACAGTCTCACAAAACAATTAAAAAAATGGGGTGACCAATTTTACTCTCCAGTTTCCAGTAGGCAGGAATGTGTCTATGTATGTATGCGGGTATGTGTGTATAGGAGTAATACTTTCCTTTTTGTGCTGCATTTCTGGCTAGGAACACTTGCCTTAAAGAAGTGATTCTGTACTTTGCCTTGTATCTGTCATGAATGTGAGCTTTGCAGTACATGTATCTAAAACATGCATGTTTTTCCTTCCACCCTTGGAGCCTAAACTCTGAGACAGGAGTTAATGCATTATAATTGTAAGTGTACAATAAAACCTTTGGTGTCACAAACACAGATATGCCAAAAAAAAAAAAAAAAAAAAAAAAAAAAGAATAAGAATAGATTTACAAAGTTGTCCAAACCATAGAAAGGATTGCTAGTAGAAAATTTAAAATGCAATTTTGCAAAATAATATAAAGTCAACTTTAAATTTTGAAATTATAATCTTTAGAAAAACATCAAAGGTCTGCTGTACTGACAATAACATGCTTCTTTCATGAGAAGACTCCTTATGATCTCATTTAAAGAGTAGACACAAGTTCAGTTTCACAGCCATCTGGTTCTACTTTGCTTTTGAAGTCTCAGGTTGCTAATTAGCAGCATTCTTTGTGCTTTCATATACAAAAATTGAGAATAAAAAGAGTCCTTCTCATCCACAAGAGTATCTGTATTTTATATTCTTTCTTCATTGAACCTATTTAGACTTTATTTCATGTTATTAAACATGAGAGATTAATTACATTATTTTTTTAAAAACTTTCTAAGTGGTACCTTATATTAGGGTTTATTATCCTTCCAAGGAAATCAAAACCAATTATCATATCTATTCATTTATTTCAGACAGTAAGTAAAGCATAGTTTAGGGACAAATATTCTATTTAACTTTGAGAAGTCAAGGCCAGTTCTCATTTAAATTCTGGATGAATAATATGAGGTGACTCTTCACAGTTGGAAAAGTACAAGATCTGCAACAAAAAGCACCCAATCTTTGGCTGTACTACTGTGCCAGATTCTTCTGGAATGACAGTGTGCCTATGCAGAATAAATCCAGTTAGTTAAGCAGGGAAACTCTGGATTTACTCTTCCAATACTGTTAGCTGGTTTTTGGGACTCTGGTTTCCTTCATTATTATATGTCTTTGGCAACAAGACTCTCTAAAAGCATTCTAACAAGAGCTTTTGTCTCAGCATGCTCTGTGTACATTTAAGAAATCTATAATTATATTTCTAAATTCAGTATTATGATGTTTGCTTCTTCTGTTAATTTCACCTGGCAACTTTCTGGAAAAAAAAAGAAATCATAGTCAAGGTATGATTAGTGAGAAATGGGTTATATATTAGGTTAACACATATACTATACATGAATGTAGATTGTTTTTAAAATTTTCAGCATTGTCATAATCCTGGTGCTGAAATAATGCAAAAAGAATTAGTTTGAATGGTTTCCACCCATGATCTTTCATGACTTCTAAGTGGAATTCAGCAGAAATGTGTCCTCACAGTTCCTAGAATCCCCTTGAAGATATGCATCTCTTGGCTGTACTCCACAACTCATCAATCATAACCTCAAAATTTTTTCATCCATCAATCTATCTGTACAACTATACATGTAAATGTATATAGATGGATAAATGTGTGTATGTATGTATAACTGTTAGGAAGAAGTTTTTTACCCAGAGGGTGGTGAGGCACTGGAAAAAAGTTGCCCAGAGAAGCTGTGAAGACCCCATTTCCGAAGCTGTTCAAGGCCATGGCAGACTGATCTGGTGGGTGGAACCCTGCCCACAGAAATGGGTTGAAACTGGGTGGGCTTCAAGGTTCTTCAACCTAAGCCATTTTATGGTTCTATGATTCTATGATATCATGGCTGCTATTCTGTTACATTTTGTTACATTTTGTTGCCGTGCCACAGATGGCAGCAGAGGGTCAGCCTGACAAAATGGCATCTGACATGCTAGTGTGGATGAAGCAAATGTGTGTCACTGAATTCCTCCATGTAGAAAAAAATTCACTCACAGACATTCATCAATACCTGCTGGATGTTTATGCAGGCCAAATATGGATATGAGTGCAATGAGGTGGGGGTAATGATTTTCAACACTGGCAACAGGTCACTTCCTCTGGTGCAGATTTTATCAGTGCAGCATGTAGGCTCTCGTCCATTGCAGATGAAAATGCTGAGCTAATGTGGTGACTGTTTTTGTAGCTGAGAATTTGCTCCATAAAATAGTGTTATTGTACTCTCTGTATCTGTTGTAGTTTCAATGGAAATTAATAGAATTACTTCTAGTGCAACCAATATACATGAACAATATACTAGTAAAATCTTAAAAAGCTGTCTTTCTTTATCTCTTCAAACCTCATAACTTTACTGAGCTACAGACAAAGGACTTGGAAAAAAAGTATGACCAGAAGCAGAAAGTAATCAAACAGCATCTTTTTTACCATTCATCTTTTTATTCTGTTAGAGGAAAGAGAGAAAGCAAAAAGCCAGTAACAAGTGAAGTCATATAGATGAGAGGAGAAATGTGAGTTTAGTGCCATAGGTAAAAGCATTCAGGGGTTATTTCAGCATTAATTATAATGAAATAGTGTGAAAAGTTGCTGGATAGAACACCTGAAGTGTTCAGTTGTTCAGTGTAAGGCTCTGTAACACTAGCAATTTCTTTCAAAGTATCTCATCAAAGGTTATATCTGTTACAGTAGTTTAAACCTTTATTTGATACCATCAAGTTTCATAAGATGAGCATATTGTCTTGTGTATAAAAAAGAGCATCGCTGACCACAATTGCTCTATTGCTCTCTAGAAATAATCAGTTAAAAACAAATTATTAAAAAATATTTGCTTTCACCCCTTCCTTTGTGTGTGTGTGTGTGTGTGTGATACATAAGGAATAGGCAAATCTTTAATGACTTTTCTTTGTACTGAAAGCATTGTTTCTTGATTTTGCTTCTGGTTTCTTCAGAAGGCAGACAAGAATCATGAAACAGGTTGCAGGTCAACATATTAGCCGCTCCTTTGCCACTTCCTTTTTTCTTCATTCATATTGGAAAGTTTGCTGAAATGTGTGATATTGTTTCCATTTACTCTGGTGTTTCCAGTAGGCAAGAATTCTAATTTTAACAAAAAGAAGCATAAAGCAAATGGAAAACCACATGGAAAAGCAGTGTCTTTATATCATGCTGTAGCAATTACCTGACAGCCATTGCATTCAGAATGAATAGCTTAGACATTTGAAACTGTGACAGTTGTTTAAAGATAACAATTAGATAGCTGCCCCTTCTATAGAATGTCACTTGTGCATCAGCCTTCCTTGATTTCACTGTTCTTTTCTTCCAGAGAATCTCCAGCAATAAGAAAAATGAGTAATAATACATTTTAAGATGTTCTCTTTAATGGAAGAAACAAAGATTTGGAAGAGAAAATATATATTTTACAGATAATTAAACGGAGAGGGATTTTGCTACTTGGGGATAGTTTTCATAAGCTTTATGCCTTCATGAGTTCCTTCTCTTTGGGAAGCTGGTATGTGGGGAATTTCAGTGATGGACATTGGATTTCTAGCCTCCAAGAAAAATATGTCTTTGTCAAAAGTATAATTAAAGCTGTGATATTTTTTCACCATCTTTTTACAAATAATACAGTCAAAATACATTTATATAATTCAGTCACAATTTGTTCATAGTGTGGCTAGATTCTTTCAAGCTGTGTGAATTTTTCTTGTAATGTGCAAAAACAAATGTAGACCACAACTCTTTCAATGTTATTAGCTGATGATACACACATGATGGTGCTAGTAGAACAAAGTTAAATGAAGATTATTTGTTCTACTGGGGAAAAAAAAAAAAAATAAAAAATAAATTCAAAATCATTTGCCTCAACTACCTGGAAGGCAGAAAAAGCCTTCCAATTATTGTTATTATTATTATTATTATTATTATTATTATTATTATTATTATTATTTATTTATTTATTTCCCATCTCTGTCTAGCACTGTTACACTATATTTTGTTATTAGAAATTTGTAACCATATGATCTGTCACTCTTATTGCTCAGTCTGCTTCAGTATTTTCTGTGGAATAATGTTACCAATCACCTTTAGCCACAGTCTCATGATCTATAAAATTGTAGTATTTTCCATCATCATTTCAGCTTCTAATTTTTTCCTGCAGTGTCTTATGCTGTAAAAAAATTATTCATTTTTTGTAACATAAACTTTTTTCTCCCCATAGTTTCAAACTTGGATGCTCATTTCAAAATTGGACATTTGCTACTGTCCAGAAAAAAAATGAAATTCAACTCACTAAGAAGAAATCTGTAGAATTCTGTCCATTCAGAAGCCTTGCTTTCTGTGGCATGCTTGAAGATATAATGCATATTATTTAGTAAGAGTCCATGTTGACAACACTACCCTTGGAATGACACTTTTTTTCCTTTCCAGTGCTAGTTTTCCTACTTGGACAAATAAAAGGAAATGAATATTTGAGAAAGATGAAACTATAGATATTACTCATTGCCTTCTGACTCCACTACCACAGAAAAATAAGCTGAACTACAAACACAGATATAATGCAGAGCAAGAGCACACCTGTTTTATATTTTAGCACCGTATAGTACAGTTTGTAAACAGAAGCCACCTTTTTTATGTTATGAATAGATTTTCCTTAAGAAAAAAAGTCTTACAGTCTTTGTTTATACCAGCAGAACACTGTTCATAGAAAATCTTTTTTATATAAATACAGTTGATCTTTTCTTCTGGGCAGGTGCAGATAATGCATTTCTGGCAGGTATAATTGTATAAAATTATTTTAAGTTGAATTCATTCTAGAACAAATTTTGGGTGCCTGGTTACTGACAGGATTAAATTGAAGACTGGCAAGAGAAAGATGGGAACTACATGCTTAACAAGTAGGAAATTTCTTTGGAGAAGAGAAGGCTCTGGGGACACTTCAATGTGTCCTTCCAATGTTTGAAAGGAGCATATAAACAGGAGGGAGAACAACTGTTTACGAGAGTGGATAGTGATAGGCATTCAAGGTCAGGCTGGATGAGACTCTGGGCAGCCTAGTCTAGTGGTTGGTGACCCTGCACATAGCAGGGGGGTTGAAATCAGATAGTTGTTATGGTCTTTTTCAACCCAGGTCATTCTATGATTCTATAATTCTATGATTCTATGAAATACAGGTTGCAAAGATATAATAATATTTTCTATTATAGTGAAAAGGATTCATGTAGGTGAATTCCTGCTTCCAAGCAAAATGATCGCCTTTCTGGAAGGACAAACATGAAGCTTTATATGTAGCACTGATAATTGCATGCTGCTTTTGGAGGGGAGGGGAGGGGGGAGTTATATATTGATAATAGTTTGTAAATACAGAAGTTCTTTTGTTGCTGTTACTGTTTTAATGCACACTAATGCATGAACACAAAGGACAAATCCTTGTAGCCTTAATTAACGATGACAAACAAGTCTAAGGTGCATTGTAGTTGTGTACTTGCATTGTATATTTACTGTGATAGAATAATCTGGATTTGCATAACAAAGAGGAAAATTGAGGTGATTGTTTTGCACCCCTTTGCCCCCCTTCATAGTCCTTCATTCCTTTTATTTTTATTTCTGCTGTAGATAGCTGTTTTCATGTGGAGCTAAACTACAGTTGTCATGAAACAACATTATACTTTTAATAACAGTCCCTTAGACAGTCATACTTCTTGCTGTGCACAAATGGTTTAGCACTATTATTTCAGGACAGCATGTGCTATGGACTGGGTGGAATTGCATCAGCCCTTATGGTGCAGATAAGACTTTATGGCTGCAAACATCTTCTACACAGCAGAGATTAAATTGTCTAGACAATGTCATTAGTAGATTCACAGAGAGGAGACAGAGCCTGAGCCTAGTATCCCATTGATCCTTAATTTCAAAATAACTGGGCAACCTGAGAAAAGGATTATTTGTACAATGATATCACCTGTTGAAAATAAAGCCATAAGAGATTATTTTCAGGCCAAGTTGTGGGTTAAGCAAAACTTAGTCTAAAGAAGGGATTTTTGATGACATGTAGAAGGAAAATACAAATCTTAACTGAAAATTAGGTGAGGTGATCAGGTCAATATTAAAGTGTAACTAAATCCATGTCATTGAAATCTGAGCACTGGATCAGATTGGCTTGATCAATTTAATCAAATTCAAGATAAATTAATTGGTTCACATCCTGAGACAATAGGAGATGCTGTAATTTCTCAACTATTAGTTGCAAAGATAAATTGTCAGATGGTTTAAAAATATTTTCATGAGAAATGAGTATTTAATTTGATTTATGTGAGAGCTGTGGGTTTTGTTTTGGTTTCTCTTTTGTTTGTTTGTTTGTTTGTTCTCCTGTGGTTCAAATATTTCCCAAAGAATGCTGAAATAACGTATTTTCATAAGATTTGTTATGAAATTCACTACATCCACTTCCAAGATCAGAGAGTATCATTGTTTTTCCAAG
The DNA here is from genome assembly GCF_987193195.1 of Phasianus colchicus. NCBI lineage: Eukaryota > Metazoa > Chordata > Aves > Galliformes > Phasianidae > Phasianus > Phasianus colchicus. The sequence goes on along the minus strand of NC_143438.1, from coordinate 20,409,189 downwards.
CATCTTGTGTAGAAACACTTGAAATTTTTCAACATTTTGATTCTGGGAGCTTTTTTTTGGATGGCTTTAATTCTGTGATAGGGAGAATTTACATATCTAAATAATCTAGTTCTGAAACAAATGCAGTCCTTACCTGATATATCAAACAGAGAACAGTGCATGTGACACTGCTATAACAACTTTACTCGGCAATAAGGGATGGTAAACATAAATAGTATTAGATGAAAATATGCGGTATTTAATAACAATTTTAAATACAGAAGAATTGTTCGAGTATATCAAACAAAAGTAATCTATATGGGCTTCCCACTTTTCCCATTCACAGTATTTCCTGATTTCTCTCTGGGTGAGCTTTTATTAACTTATTCAGTACGTTTATTATAATGTTTTTAATTATTTATTTTTCCTCCTGAAGTAATGTGATCCTTCTCAGGTGCTCTTTGTGAAAAGCTGATGGAGTTGGACAATTTCATAGCAAAACAAGAAAGTTATTTTGTTTCAGCTCAAAATTTAGAAATAAAACCTTCAAAGAATTTATAAATGTCCTTAAAAATGCAAAATTACATTTTTTCATGGAAAAGATTTGCAAAGCAGTAAGGAGTCATGGCAATTTTGGTAACAGGAAAGAAGAAAGATGAGTAAGGACATATTTGGTTAAGCTAAATAGAGAGTACAAATATGCTGTCTACCCTGAAGGCTTGAGATAAAGAACACATATAGAAAAAGAAAAAAAGAAAGCAAACATAACTTTTAATGATTCAAAGCAGCAGCATCTTTAATATCACACTATAAAACAACAGGATGATGACAATTTGACATGTTGGTAAAGAAAACTTTATTTTGTTTTTCCCTTTGTATTGTTTCTGTATTGTTTGAAGTAACTTAAAATGATAGGATAATTTCTTGTCCTGCTTCTTGGGCAGACAGAAGTACATGGTTTCTCCCACTTTTGGCTACTACATCCAGAGAGGAGGACAAAGAATGCAGGGAACAACAGGTGCTACTTTCTGTTGCTTCCTGGAGAGACTAAGATAACAGGGACATGCAAAGCAATATTTACTTTGACCGAGAATTATGTTTTGATGGGCTAGGAAAAAAGCTGGCTTTGAAAGTAAACATATGTGCATGTATATAATATATATATATATATATATATAAATCACTGTATTGCCCTTAAATCCTAACATTTTTTTTTCAGTGTTTCTTGGCACAGCAGCAAGATCAATGCAACCAATTATTTTTGCAGCTGTACCTACAAGACTGATTATGCGGGCAGAGTTATGCAAATACTAGCAGCAAATATCTCTTTCTTCCCTAAACAGCAGTTTAGTTATTGTTAGTAAATTATACGATTTACTGGAGATGTAAGTTAATATAAATACATTGCTGAAGGTTCCAGAAGATTATTACAGGTGTCATCTGATGAAAGTGTCCTGAGTACTGTAGACATCAGATAAGAGAGAATGTGTGGTGCAAAGGTTCTGGGTTCTGGTCAAGCAGCATTTAATTACTTTATCATTAGTAAGTCTGGAAAATGCAAAGCACTCCTGAGTAGTGATGTTAAAAGATTACAGAACTTAGATTAAACAAGATCTTTATGTGAATATGGACTATCTTTTTGCTCAATTATGAAGTACTGCACAAAGGTAGCTAGCTAGCTAGATTGTCATTGTTCTGGTGAAAAACTTAATTCAGAGTAAGGGTGTGTTGTAAATACTTTCCTGAAAATTATCTATAAAACAATATTAAAAGTGATTTTGTTTTTGGAAAAAAAAAAAAAAAAAACAATATTTTTTAGAGAAAGTTATACCTGCAGAAATTAAATATTCAGCTTTAAATCTGAGATAAAAAGGAAAGCCTTGCTTAGCTCCAGGCTTCATTTCTGTAATTGTTGAAACTACACATTTCTGTGAAACTTCGTAAATTCATACAGACATAAACCTGAAGCATTTCAAGCTGGTATTTTTGGCTGCCAGAAAGATGCTATTGAAGATTGTTGCTTTAAGAAAATTTCTGCATAGAATCACCTTGACATGCTAGCTCTGATTTTGAATGGGGATAAAAAAAAAACAAAAAACAACACGATTTTCACAGAAAGAATCTAAAAAGATAGTTGATACTGTTGATGATCAGTGTGACTGCATAGTTCATTGGCTGGACCATTGCAGGCAGTCTTATCTACTGCTGAATTAGCAGTAGTGAGTAATAACTGATTCTAACTTTGCCAAATAGGGTGACCCTGAATATGTCCATGTACACAGAGGCATCCTTGTAGCCATTGCCTACTTATGCATTTTTTCCAGCTATTAGAATAACAGCAACAGCATTGCTGGCTGGCAGATAGAAAAGAAGGGAATGAGATGGTGACCCACTCCTTCACTTTCCTCTCTAGTAGCTGTTGTTTTCTGAGAGAATAGGGAAGAACCAGGTTTCCTTTTTGGCACATCTGTAGTTCTTTCCAGGCAACATCTGGCTTTACAACAAAGTAAAGTAAAGAATAGTTTCAGAATTTATACATTTTTTGTAGATACTTCTTTGCACTGGTTTTATCTTCTTTAAAAAAAAAAAAAAAAAAATTGGTCTGTAATTCTATGCCTCTTTGTCTTGTTGAATCGCAGTAGAAGAATAGGATAGCAATTTTCTTGTGTGGTTTACACCTCCCACATTAGTCAAAATACCTTCCAGTGCTAGAACTAATTCTGTAGACAGAATTTAGGCTTTAGTAAATGATTTGAATATTTTAATTAAAAAAAAACAAAACATTTTAATTGAGTGAAAATTGGAATGCATCTTTATTAACAAATTTCTAACCTCAAACTATATCATAATCATAAAAGAAAAAAAAAAAAAAAAGCACAAATTCTATGTGACTAAATTCAGTTTACTAAAAAGGGGTAAAAACTGGGGAGGAAAACAATCCATGTATTTTAAATCTGTAATATGAATCAAAGTAAAAAAGTGTCATAAAACCGAATAACAGAAAATTTAAGATTGGAAGAGACCCCTGGAGGTCATCAGGTCCAACCTCCTGTACAAAAGTGCACAGCTAGGGCAGGTTGCCTAGGACCGTGTCCAGATGACATCTGAAGATCTCCAATGAGGAAAACTCCACAACTTTTCTAGGCAACATGTACTAGTGTACTAGTGCTAGGTCACCAACACAGTAAAACAGAGTTTTGTGATGTTCCAGAAAGAATCTCTTCATAGAATCATAGAATCAAAGAATCAAGGAATCATAGAATGGCTTGGGTTGGGAGAGATCTCAAAGATCATCTGTCTCCATCTTCTTTGCAGCCTCCCTTCAGGTATGTATACTACCAATAATATGTCCACTAAGCCTTCTTTTGTCAAGGCTCAATAGTCTGAACTCATCTTCTCCTCCTAGTGCTTTTAGTGCTCTAATCTCTTAATTATCTTAGTAGCATTCTGTTGGACATTTTCCAATATGTTCATGTCTCTCCTGCACTGGAATGCCCTAAACTCTGGACACAACACTCCAAATACAGCCTTGTGAAAAGAGATTATACCCATTATATGAAAATACGCAAAACAATAAATTTATCAACATGCTCTGTAAAATAAGTTCAAGGACTGTGAAATTTTACAAACTTCTTCATACTAGAAAGGAAAATATCATAGAATCACAGAGTGGCTTGGGTTGGAATAATTTTGTCTTTTCTGTTATTAGGGAAAAAAAAAAAAAAAAGAGAGAGAGAGAGAGTATATGGACCATTTTGATCATAACATCATCAGTTCAATTTCATCTTTTTGTGAGAAGTAGACCCTCAGATCACCAACGAAGTTTATGATGTGGTTAATAATAAACAGACTCCACTCTGCCCCCCACCTCCAAAGAAAATGAAACTTTGCAAAGAATGAAGGTTAAAAGGATACTTCCATGAAGCATGCAATTTAATCTTCTGCTGAAGGGAAAGTTAGTTGCATTAATATGATCTTTCAACACATTTGTGATTGTGTGTACAATGTGTTCCACTCAGTGATTGCAAAGTTTTGCATTTCCCTTGATTACCAAAACATATCTTTGCAGGGAGTCATTTTCCAGGTCAGCTGGTATGCAGTGCAGCATGGAACCTGACAGTACACTTGGTCTAATCCATGATTCCCACACTTGAGGAAGCCACTTGCTGTGCAGTTAAATTCCTATTCCACAACTGTTTAGACAACTTTGACACAGTTGTCTGTTTACTAACTCTCAATTTAATCAACTATGGGAGAAAGTCCATTCCTAGTCCATCCCAACATGTTTTTACTTTTTTTCAAATGTGTTTACAGAAACCAAATTGTTGTGGAAAATGCCCGATTCCTTTTTTTTTTTTTTTTTTTTTTAATTAGAAATCAGTGTTCTCATATGGTAACAAATGTTGCCTTTTGGCATTCTAATTAAATAGTTTTTTGTTCAAAGCAAATTCTTTTTAATAAAATATAATTTATTTATAATAACTCTCTAAAACTAAACTACAAAGTCAGAAATCTAAACAAGGCATTAGAAACTTCTGTTTTCTTGAATTAGTTAAGGTGGATGTCAAGAAACACTCCTACCTATGTAAGAAGAGAATAATTTTTCAAACTGTGACAATCTGGGGAAATTTTTCTTTCCTCTTTTTATACTGAGTTCATAATGCCAAGCTCTATCTTGATTGTGTGAAATGATGAAAACTAAAACAAACAGTAAATGCTGATTACTACTTTGTATTTTTGTCCCCTTTTTATTGTAAAAATATTGTTTCTTTGTTTAGATTGGCATTCTGTAAATGTGAAAGTCATGCTGATTTGACAGTTTTCACTCTCCTATTTTGCTGAATGTCTCGCTGTGATTTTCTTCATTATTTGATACCTTTTCAAGTGGAGTTGACTAGGTTATTTCTGGGACAAGGTTGATTAATCGTTGAAGAAACAGCACAGTGCTTCTCAGCAAGTCAGTAATCACAGACTGAAGTTTAACTGTAAATTGCATTAGGTCTTCTATTACTGAGCTGTAGATCTACACACATCTAAGATATTAGTTTTCTCAGCATCTTCCACTTAGAAACTTTACTCATTCTAGAAGAGGTGAATTAATACTTGTATACAGAACTTCCTCCTAGGCATCCTTTGTAGTCAACTTCTTCAGTTCACTTTTTAGTAAAACTATGTAAGACCAATACAAATAGCACAATCCATGACAAACAGCAGGCAAATACACAAAAAAAACAACCAACCCAAACAGACATAGATAGAATGTATTATCTACTTATGCTGTGGGTAGGAAGTTTTTAAACTCTGAAGGTTGTCACTGCAACATGCACAATAATAGCAAACCTAACTGTGAAATTAAGGGGCTAACAAATACATATCTAATGTTATAAGCTGATCAGTATATTGATGGAATTTCTTGAATGAAATAAATATTTACAATACTTTATTATGACAATGTAGTGTTAAAAAGTTACAGCACATAATACTTTGTTTAAGACCTACTGTCACGGAAAGCAGAAACTGAACTACAGGAAGAGATTAGAATCAGACAATAAGAGTTTAGGAACTTGTAATGCCAGTATCAACATGTTCTTAAAACTCAGTTCTTAATGCCTGACTGAGAGAAAGCAGTATTACATCTTTGATGTTATTGCTGCAGTTTGTAAGAACTAATACAATTAACAGAACTCAAAATAGATTCATTTATTTTCAGCTAGCAAAATAGAAAAGGTAAAAATTACCTTTAAAATTGGTGCAGTTCTAATGTTCTGGTTGTTAATAAAGGAGTTAAAGTAAAATAAGTCAATTTCAAACCATTGTTTACAAGAAAATAATTCATACGCACATGTGAAAACTAAGCATGACTCACAATTTTTAATGTAACAGCTTCCTCTAGCTTAAAACAATAGTAATTACTGTCGTGGGCATTTTTAATTAATACTTACCTCTGTACATGCCTTTCATGTCTGAAAGCATTCACTGCAGTGATTTAGCTTCGATTCCACAGAACATGGAACCTTCAGAAGATTGCTAGAATTGCTTTTGCTAAATGAGATACTAGTCAAGAGAAAAAAATATTGATATTTACAAAATGGTTAGTTTTATAAACAATTAATTGTGGAAAATCTCCTTAATATTCATAGTTAATATTCATATTCTCATTAATATTCATGTTGATCAGATCTAAAGTTGTGCTCATATTCTATGTCTGTAAATCATAATAATTAGAAACATACATATATGTGCTCATAAATACTATATATCATGTGTGCTAGTTTTCAAGAGCAAAACTAGATGCTGAAAACTGAGATAGAATGCCTCTTTGAAAGAGCATAGTAGTTTCTTAGTAAATTGCTATAGGTGTGGAATATAAACCAAAAGAGCCTTTGCCAGCCAAAAATTGACATAAAAAAAAAATTATAGCAAGAAAGTCAAAGCAAAGAGTATAGGTCTGAGCCTGAGGAAGGGGAAATCAACAGTATATAGGATCTGAATATTGTAAGGGGACTGACTTGGCACTGCAGCTAGACTAAGCCACCTAAAGAAGAGATGTAGAAGATATGAGGTATGGTATTCTACTTTTATCACTTCTACAGATAACAGTATACAAATAATACAGTACATACAATAGTGTAGGAATTGACAAGGAAGACTGAAAGAGATAAGATGATAAAAAAGGTGACAAGAATGTCATGAAATGCTGAGTCATCAAGATACTGAAGATGAAAGACGGACTATTTTTTGTATATTTGATTATTTTCCTTTGAATTTATTCCATTAAGAAAGGAAAAATTTATGGATAAATAAATATCCATTCAGTATGTTTTTTTAGACCCACAGGGAGCACTGTTGTAGTTTATTTTGAATGTCTCCTCCCATCCCTTTCCCTCCATATTAGCATATAAATGGGATTATTTTTAAAACATACATGAAATTTCCATATAATGTTAAACTAAGAAATAATCATTGAACTTGCTAGAAGGACCTATTTACCTTCCACATTCTATATTTCTCTTTCCAAACACTGTCACTATGAGGACTCAGTGATGAATAGTTTTCAAAATGTATTAAAATTTATTAAAAGAGTGTTGAAGGAGATGACAGTAAGGCAGAGGCATGATTTTGCTATCTATTCATCTACTGGTAACATTTTTGTATTAAAAATATAAACTTTTAAGTGAGACAAACATGACTGACTTAGCAATTAGTAAAGACAAGATTATGTAATTAAAGAGCTTAGAGAAATTTAATGCAGACAACAAGCAGGGCCATATCCTCTTATTCTTAGAGAAGCTGCAATGTAATTATGGTCTTGTGTTTTTCCTTTGGGGAACATTTTAAATTATTTTCAAAACTACTTAAGATTTTTGGCAGTAAGCTGAAATCTGAAATTTTGAGAGTGCTTCTAGATCCATGTAGTTAGGCATAGCTACTTGTACATGCTAACTTATTCCACCACAGATTTAGCTCATAATGTTTGTGTGTTATTCTTTTTTATTATTATTATTTGATTAAGAACTGTATGTTTTTTGCATGTGTACATAAAAATATGCATCTTGCTTTCAGACACAGAAGTATACAGTCTATGTATCTTATAGGAACTCTAGTTCTAAAAAAAACAGTATTTCTGTTTCTTTAAAATTGAATTTTGTTTTTGTTTTTTTTGTTTTGTTTTGTTTTTTGTTTTTTTTTTGTTTTTTGTTTTTTTTTGTCTAAAAGGTTTATCTGAAAATTCTTTAAAAAGCAAAGGTTTCCAATATGAATAAAGGGGCTGGATGGGAAGGACAAAGATTACATTTGTAATTAGAGAATTTCTCACAAACAATTCAAACAAATGTAACATTCCTCTGAAATTGGGCAAGACTTGTTTTCAGTTCAATTTAATTCCATTTTTGCAGAATCAGATGTATAATTCACACAAACAAACACACAAAAATAGGGTTTTCTGGGCCAGAAATAATACAGAAAGAAATGTTTTGAAAGTACACTTTTAGTGAGGAGTAGGAGAGTTATCATTGTGTTTATGTTCTTTTATATCTTCCCTTACTTCACAAGTTTTGCTAACTAAAAATTAATATATTTTCCTTACTCTGAGGTTGAGAGGTATTATTTTTCTCAGCTTGAAATAGGAAACAGTCTCAGGGAAATGTGTGATACTGAACAGCCAACAAATAAATTGATTGTCTGTATTTCACAGGTTTTGCTGTAGAACCAAGTCTGGCAGATAAACCCATATGGTAGTGTGCAGCATGTGTACTCATAGCAAATCCAAAACTCTTCAAACAAAGCAAACTGAGAGACAAAATATGGGTTTAATTCTGTTATGCTAGTGGGAGAATTTCAACAGATAGAGAATATCAACAGATAGAGAATAGAGACAAAGGCACTTTGGCCTGTATTTTGGGTACAATTATTTAGTCCCTCGATCAAACACTGGAGGAGTCTATCTGGTTTCAGAGGAGAGGAGTCTAAGTCATCTTGAGAAAACAGAACCAAAAGGAAGGGAAATACATGTAATTAAATGCTGGGAGTGAAGGGGGAGTAGGAGGAGGATGTGCTGTTTTTTTGTTTTATTTTGTTTTGTTTTATTTTGTGTTATAAACTGGCTCACATTTAAGGTCTTCAAATCATTATCTCAGAAACTCATTCTAGCATGTGCTCGAGCTTGTTTTTCATTAGAAATTACTTTCTGTGGGATTCATTAATTTCTACAGTGGAGAACAAAACTATTCATGTTAAAGAACAGGGAAAAAATGGAAATAGGTGCATGAATATGGTGTTATAGCATATCCATAACAGCACTATTATCATTTTTAAGAATCTGCTGTGCAGCAGATAAAATATTATTTTTTCTTCATACATTTTTTTCTTCATACTCATTTCTAATGCAGAAAGTATAGAGTCATATATAATTGCATGTACACTGGTGATAACTCCAGGTAGTATATGTAACTTTCTGTCTTGAGAGCTCAAAAAATTCTCTGTATTTCAATTCAGGCTGTTAATCTCTGTAGTTCCCTGTCCTTGATAAAGCATGCTGCAGAAGAGATTTTCTAGTGTAGTAAAATATGTCAAAAACCTGTCTTTCTCGTACAGAGCCAGTCAATGTCAGTTCATTGTGCATAGTCCTAAAGCAGTCAGTAAAACTTCTAAAATGTAGTAGCACACATTGCTTCATAGCCCAACTTATTATCACTAGGATAAATGTAAAGCAGTAAAGTTTTGTGAGTTTAAGAAAGTGCATTTTAGTCTGGTGTTTGTCAGTTATTCCCAACAGGATTCAGGTCAGTATGGACAAATTCCTGGGTTTAAAAGTATGATTTTCACTTGTAGAGTTGAATTGGTTCTTGATTTGACACAAAAGTGTGTGTGAAAGCTCTTAACAAAATCAAGCAAAAATGAAAGATTTGCAAAACTATTTCTCCATTCTTAAAGATCACTGTATACAATTACTAAAAAAAGCTGGGGACCAGCAACAGCCATCTCTGCCTTTGTCACTGCAGACTATAGATATATAATATTAGAATCTACATAAAACAAAACAGCTGAAAAATGGAGATTAAAAAAAAAAAAAAAAAAAAAAAAAAGAAACCTTCTTGGTAAGTTGAGTTTCTTTTACAAAGCACATACAACTTGTGAATAGTTCTACATATTTCACATTGGTTTTTAGTAACATTTTTAGACAACACTTTTAAGCTCCATAAATGAATCAAAATAAATCAAACTTTTGTGACTGTTGATCAATGCAGATATTCTGAGCTCTTGTACATTTCCAAAACCCATATGGACAGTTGATGCTATCTCAGTGTAATTTGTTACATTTACAAAATTTGTTTGATAATAACTGTGGAATTTTATTCTAGATGATTTTAAAATATGTGCAGACTTAGCTAGGCTAGGTCCTTCTTTTTATTTTTCACAGTAATAAAAATTACAGGGCAAATTACAGGAGCTATCATTCCAGTTTTCAAGATGTAACTATTTTGTAGTTACTGTTGCCAAATGAGTGTTCCAGAGAACGAATCTGTTTGAATATCTGGAATATAAAATGTGTTATGCAGTAAGTAACCTCTAGACTGTGTGGCTGAACTTAGCAAATGTTGAACTAGCATATTTACATCTGGGAAGTTTTATGGAAATAAGTTGTGTCTCATAGCACAGTGTTTGTGTTCAATGTAGGTGTTTTTGTAGTTGTTTATCTTCCTATATTCCTAGAGGATAGTATAGAGCTAGAAGAACAACATTTGAGAAGACAGGAATGAAACTAGGTAAGCCTTTTTCTTACTTGAGAGTTACATAATAAGAATTAGGCTGAGTAAAAAAAAAACATACAAAACAGTAATTGAGAGCAGGGAAATTCAGGACAGAAATGTATTTTGAATTATTAAAAAAAAAAAAAGAAACTAAATCAGCTATCTCCAAGACTTATAAATATTGGAATTAAAGGACAGTACTAAGGATCTTTGAAGACCACAGGTAAATTTAATTTCCATCCATAATATAATCATTGCCGAAATTTAGGCACAAAATATTTTCAGAAATGAATGGGTTTACATAACTACCCTTAAATTAAAGGCAAAAAGAACTTTTCCTCTTCTTTGGCAGTATCTGCAATATAATCATTCACGAATAAGAGAAAGGCCTTTTTTTTTTTTTTTTTTTTTTTTTTTTTCCCCCCTTAATTTGCCAGCCAGCTGTACTAAATCAGTTCAAAATCCAAAGTCTATATACACTTAACGGTATCTATATCCATTTCATAGAACTCAATAGATTTCATTATTTGAGTATGTCAAAAATAATGATTTAAGAACATTTTAAATGTCTTCACATGTTTATTAACTTAATCTTTATAAAATATACTTGATGAAACTGTAACAGAATAAAAGTTTGGGGTGGTGAGGGCTGTCTTGGATTTCTTAAACAGAGGATCTCTCTAGAAAGTACTCTGCTCCTCTTTTCCTTTTTTTCCCTTCTTATACAATAAAATATTTTGCCCTTTTCCAAAATTAATGTTTCCCTTAGGACTTCTCACATAACCCTGTAAAGATCCTTCTACTCAGAATATAATATTCTCAGACTGTCCCACTGTGAGCATTAATTGTTACCCCTACGAGAAGTCAGAACTAAAGACAAGTTATGAAACTCCACAATTCTGTAAACTGATGTGTGTCTGGCGTACAGAAGTCTTGCAGTACTTCTGCAGTGCCTTCTGCAGTGGTATAGGGGGTTCTCCTTTAACCATCGCTATAAAATTTCTTTTTTGTTGAGACTTCCCTGACAATCATACATTTAAATTCAGCTCATAAATGAGCAGTCATAACAGTTACCGACTTGGAGAGATCAGCAGTTTTTTTTGTCATAGTTGAATTCAGTCCATTGCTCTTAATAAAGTCATGACCGCTTAGAAAAAGAAACATTATACTAAATAGGGGAATTGTGAAGAGCTATTGTCAGGTACTTGGCATTAACGTAGGTATGTTTGTGAAGTGCACAGAGCCCTCTGTAGTGTTAAAATGCATCATATGGTGCTGCTTTCGTGGGATTCAAGTCTCTCTTTCCAGTCTGATAATTTCGAATGGATCTCAGAGCCTTTTGATTGCTCTTTAGCTGATACAAAATTGCTAAGCTGTTATATTGTTGTTTCTGTTGAGTTTTGAGAAAACTCAAGTGACTTCATTATAAAAAGCACCATTAATCTGTGAGGCTAGTGTAGGAATATAGATTATACATCTAGAAAAATTCCATGAAGCCTGATACCGTGCTTTTTAAAACATATGTGTATTTTCTGAACAATAATCCTCTTGCATAACAGCATTTGAAAAGCACAAGTAAGTACATAACTGACTACAGCAAAAATTAATGCTGGAAAATCTTCACTTTGTTGAGAGGAATGGAGGGAACAGCTGGCATATTGATATGCCAGCGGTGTTACACAGGCTTTGTTAGAAAGCTGGTGAAATTCCAATGTTTCATGCTCCTTCAGTTAGTAGTCATCAACTAGCATAATGCTGTTTTCTGCAACTACACTGATGACCAATAAGAACATTACCTGAACTACAAAATATTTGTAGTAGCAGAATCTGAGCTCTTCTAGGAATTAAATTTGATTATAGGTCATATAAAAGAAGAAAATGATTATTAATTTTAAAGTATAATATTATTATAATTTTTTGTCTTCTGCTGTTATCATGATACACGTTATATTTTTCACATTAGTGCTAATATAAACTGTTTGTCAAGTGACGATAATGCCAACACTCCAATAGAGCATGTAGAGATGAATCATATATCTCTCTCTTCCTTCCACAATCCCTTTGCCATACCTACTAACTCCCAAAGCTCATAATCAGAATTCTTAGTCCTTCAAGGAGATAGCAGTGTGTTGTTTTTTGTTTTGCTTTGTTTTGTTTTGTTTTGTTTGTTTATTTTTATTTTCCTTCTACTAGTTCTGCTTTAGGAGAGTATGAGTTCTTTGGGAGAGAATGAGTTCTCCTTATCTGCTCAGGGAACTAAATCCTTGCAGCAGAAACTTATATTCTGCAGTTGCGTGTACAAGTGAAAACATAAACTTTTTTTTTTTTTTTTTTTTTTAAAGTAAGTCATTAACCTGGCAGTGCTGGAACAAATTAGAGAATCTGTATTATTCATATCTGGCTTGTCTTCTCTGAAGATTCTTGCTGGGAAGATTGTTCCATACAGAGAGCAGCTAGAAGGACCATGGTGACAAATTGGCATCATCTTTTCACCTGTGGGATTATGCTAGGAAAAATGAAATTACTTGAATTCATTCAGTTGCTGCAGAACCTTGCTGAGCTGTTTAGGGTGGCTGTAACTGAAGAAATCTGTCCTGATATTGCAATTTCTTGCCAGGTCTAAGTTGAATGCTTCAAGGCTGCAGCTTCTACTGCTCCATCTTCAGCAGTTTACCAGACAGTAATTTCTCCCCAGCACCTTTTTTTTTTTTTTTTTTTTTTTTGTAGGCCAGTCTGAGGCATTTGTGTGCTAATTCATGTCCTCTCGAGATGCTGCAGATACTGCTAAGGTTAGTAGTATCAGTAATATCAGTACTAAGGTCTGTCACCACATTGCTGTTTGGATTTCTCATCCAGCCATATTTGACATCATGATTTGTCTTCATCATCGTGATGCTTTCATGCCAATGGCCAACTAAACTCCACCACCACTGTTCTCTTCCTCCTCCTCCCCAAGGGAGGAGGGAAAGGAGAAAATATGATGTTAGAAAAGACTCACAGGTTTGGATAAGGATAATTTAATCAAAGGAAGATGCAAGAGGGAAAAAAAAAATAAAACACCAAGCAAAGTGCGACAAGTTTGTAATGATAGCAAATCTATTTTGGGTGCTTCAGTAGATTTTTCACAAAAGTGTAAACTAGTGGTCTAGTGGTTAGACAAGAAATTAATTGCTGTAGCCTACATCTAGGAAAATTTCCTCAAGTGATCAAGAGTAATGAGCACAAGTAATCTCACATTTCAGAACAGAATACAATACTAATTCAGGATACTAGTGGGCATTTCCAATAGAAATAATGATATATCAGTGACCATCAGTGACCAGGCTTTGGAACCTGAAGTATCCACTGTCAGATTTTCCGTAAAAATGGAGATTATTTCAGATATAGGAGCATGCAAAATAAACTGAACCATAGTTACTGAAGCGGAACTAAATCTAGCTATAACTTAGTCTGGGATCTGTTTGTATCCCATCCTGTTTGCATAGTTTCTTAGTTGTATAGCATTTTCCAGTCAGTTATGCTGGCTCAGCCACATATGTATTGTTGGATGTAAGAGGTATTGCTCCTGGCTAGTGAGAAAGTAGGTGATGAAAGACTTATTCTTTCACTGCATTTTCACAGGGCAGCATAGTTATACTTTGGATAGAGGCTGTCTCCACCATAGAATGTTTTTGCACCATCTTAGCAAACCAAATAATTTACTTCTAAGTCTTTATATTGGAAGCAAAGTAACGATGAAATGATTTCTTTGGATTCCTTGAGATGCTTTGAAATCAGTTTTCAATATTTGTTAAAAATGCTCAAAATTTGATTTTAAAACTTAACAGTATAGAATGAAAATGTTATAAAATATGATTGAAAGCATTGTGTTTCTTCTTGTTTTCAGTCTTTTCTATAACAAAAATGACTGCAAGATGACTGGGAGAAAAAAATCAACAAACCACATATATATAACTGAAATTAGATGCCACCAGATCCAGATGACTAAAATTATTTCCTCTATTTTCCTGAATGTACTAGCCTGATTCCAAAATTTAGAAAACGTAGGTTTTATGAAAGAAATATATGTTTAGAAAACAGGATTTTATTGACTAATTAAGGAATATTCTTTAATTTTCATTAGTTTTTTCTATTTTTTTCATGGAAATTAATTCAAAATATGTTGACTGATAAAAAAAAAAAAAAAAAAAAAAAAAAAAAAAAGGACGATTTTTCTGGTTCTATACCACATTTGTTTTGGTGTCTCTTCTTCACATTTGTTTGTCCTGTGTGTCATATTTAAATTTAGAAGCTTTAAAGCCATGCTTGAGGAAATTCATATGTTTTTTAAAAACATATCTCTTATTGAAAGTGTAGTTCCTGTTCCTGTGCCTAGAGTTGCTCAAATAGACTGACATAATTTTGTATTATTTTTTCAATAAAATATCATAAATAAGAATTAATATAATTAATATATACATGTTTTCAGTGAAAACATGCCTATGAATATCTCAGCATTAGCACAGGCAAAGGCAGTATGCAAAGTGCCTTGATTTCAAGCCTAACATTTCCTATGGATCATGCTGGCTACACTTTCCAGTTTTGTCTCTCTTTTGCACATAAATTTTTGTAAACCCCACAGTTTATTTATTTATTTATTTTCCAAAGGTGTTTTTCAATGCAGTTATGTAGAGGAGGTTTAAAATTGAAGCAAACAGAATAACAACAACAAACAAACAAACAACGATCAGCAACAACCAAGAGCTTATCTTAATTTTGCTGAAAATAGCAACTGTTTCTCCTGCTCTGTCTTGATTTAAATAAGAAGAGAAAAGGAATTGGGTTGTTATAGATTTGCCATTAAGAGAAGGTTTGGAAGGGTTTAATATAAAGTTTGATTTTCATTTACAGTTAATGTCACTTCCATAGGGTTATTTTAGGGGTCATTTCATTATTTGTTTTATGAAGTTTAGTAAAGCTCAAAAATATTTCTATACACACAGAATTGGGATGTTAATAATGACTCAAAAAAAAGACAACATAAATAATTTACAAGCTCAAATCTCCAAATCTCAGCAAATAAAACAATCACTAATGTCATATGAAATGCCAGCAACTCAAAATATTATTGTATTTTCTTTCTGTATTCACTTAATAGCATTTTGTTATTTAATACAACGCAGTCATAAGAACTCTTTCATAATGGTAATGGAGAGAGAAATTTAAAATAAGTATTGCATTGGCTAAATCATACTTTTTAATTCTGTGAAAGATCAGTTGTGTTTATTTGAAAATTGACATCTTGTTAAGGCAAAAACATTTGCAAAGTGTTGTCTAGAATAATATTATCAGCAATATTTTGAGTCATTTATTGTTCTTTGCTCCATAATAATGAACTTTGCTTTCATAACTCAGAGGAAATCCTCATCAACTGATTTTATTTTCAAACAGCAAAATTCAGAGCAAACCTATAAAATTTGTAGAAGTAAAAATTTTGGAAGTATAAAATATTCAAACAGACCTTTGTGCCACAGACATTGTCTACTGTCATTGCTTTCCAAATCTTTGTTATCTCACAATATTGTAAATCTGCATTTCAAGAATAACAGTATTTTCAGATTTGTGAGGTAGCACTCTTAAATCCATATATTAATAATCTTTTACGTTCTATGAAATGGTCTGAACTATCCTAAGTCATGATGTTTTCAGGACACATAAAATTTCTTTCAAAGGATTGTGATAAATTTGTCTTCAGTTCTGTATGTCCACAATATAATCTTACAAGCTAGATTACTTGAAGACATTTTACAGAATGTTTTGTGTTTTGAGGGGAGCACCATTCAGACATTTAAGATGATGCCAAATGTTTGTGTTCTCATGTTTGGAAATTAGAATGAAAAGCATTTTTCTTGAGTCCACCACTTCAGTGCCTTTTACTTTTTCGTAAGCAGTTTCCTGTCACTGATACAACATGAGATCTTATGGCTCTTTCCATAGACCAGAGAAAGACAATCATCCACTGTGAGATATGGATTATACAAGTCTTTTAGGGATTTTTCAAAGATACAGTGCTTAAAAACAAAAGTACATACCTAGTACAGTTCACAAATGTACTGGGGTTCCTTAGTCCCATTGACTTCATATCATCTCAGATATCTTATTTAAATCTTATAAACTTCATATCTGTTTAATTACCTTTTAAAAATCAAAGTCTTAAAACCTGGCATGCATCTTTTAGAAAGAGAGTGATAGAACATGGAATAAAACAAATTGTGTGTGAATATAAAGTGAAGATTTTCCTTAGTTTCACAGAGCTGTTTACAAAAAACAAAAACAAAAACAAAAAAAAACAAAAACAAAAACAACCTCTTTAATTTAAAATTGTTTGATCACCCCTTGAAAAAAGTCTTAGATTTTAATTAAGATTTTATAGCATAATTGCATCAGTAATTATATATATATATATTTAAATCTTCCTGGAGGCTTATTAATAATGTGATTGATGTGATTGAAACATCTCAATTATAAAGCTCTTGAATGTCAAAAATATGCATTTGATATTCAATTTGTCACTAATTCAGCATAAAACAACTACGGTTGTATCTGAATTTTGTCTAATAGCATGATTAAATCACATTTTCTGTGCACTCATTTTAGATGTTAGGTTCCTGTACAGACTGTCCTGCTCAGAGCAAATGCTCTGAGCAATTTGAGAGCCCTCATGTTCACTCAGTATCACTTTCATGATTTTACTTCCATAATACTTGTAAAGGACCAATACACTTACAAAGAGCAGAGCTTGACCTTAAGATTACACATTTGTAAACATTTTTTTAAGAGTTCTGTTTGAGGTCTACTCTGCAGTAGTTGATCTTGCTATGCTATCATGCACAAAAATTAAAAACAGTAGCTTTGAAATTAAAATTGTTATGGTAGTAAATGGGCCTTGTTAATCCATCTGCTTCCGTAATATTTGGTGAGAGCTTTTGTTGCCTTAGTTTGTCATCCAAGGAACATAAGTTATTTGACTAATAATGAAAAAGAAATACACAAGCCCACCAATACAAAACATTTCCTATTACTGTGTGCTGCATTACACCTCAGCTATCTGCTGGTATAATCTACACTGACAGTGATTTTAATGCAACCCTGTCCAATTTTACCATATAACTCTAAATTTATTTAAGCAATATGCATTTTAAAGTCTTATTGGAAGAGTCATTTATACAGCTTTGTAATACCTTCTCATTTAGAAGAGAGTAGAGGGTACTTTGGGTATGTTAATCAGGTATGTGATCTAAGAGTATCTGGTAGCTATTAATTCTTCAGTGGCACAAAAACTAAGTTGTAGATCTGAAAGACTTAGGTTTGCCTTGCCGCTGCCAGTAATCATGAGTAGAGATTGAACATATTGTATAGCATGGCAGAGATTTTAGAAGGAGAATATAAGGATGCATGCACTTCGGGGGCCATAAGCCATTGTCTTACAAAATGTGTATTCCTTAAATCATCCTTAAGTTCCTTAAATCATCATCAGAAAAATAAATAAATAAATAAAAATACATGAAATAGTTTACAAGTGCTCTTCCATGGCATAGTGACTTGCAAATATATGTAATTTTGTTATTTGCACAGCTATGGTTATGAATGGGTATGAACATAAAGAGTGGAGAAATATACTGTCATGTTTTTGTTCTGTCTGTTAATATTTTGTCAAGGAATAGATTTCATTAGGACAATATGTCATGATTTTGAACAACAACAACAACAAAATAGAGTACATATTAGAAAGAAATTATTAATACGAGGATGGTGAGGCACAAAAAACTTGCCCAGAGAAGTCATGAATGCCCCATTCCTATAGGTGTTCAATAGCAGATTGGATTGGTCTTTGTAGCAGTCTGTGCTAGTGGAAAGGGTCCCTTGCCAATGTCAGACAGGGTGAAGCTAGGTGATTGTAAGGTCCCTTACAACTGAAACCATTCTATGATTTTATGAAGAAAAAATTACAGAATAAGGATTCAAATTTTTAATAAGGGTCTGACACTAAAATATAGTGAACTGTAGCAGGTGATTGGTTGAAAAATAATTATCTCTGTAGTATGTATTTCTACAGTACCCAAAGATGAACAAACTAGTTGTTGCAAAGAAAATTGATGTGGAGTTCTTTACATGTACTACTTCAATGATAACTACAAGGGGAAAAAAAATGACATGGTACTAAAAATACAACAATATTCCTAAACAAACAAACAAACAAATAGAAATTAAAAAAAAAATCTATTTAATTTTCTAATAGTCACATTTTTAAAAAGGGAGATTTCCTTCATGTAAAGGAGTAGCTGCTTTCATCTTTTATTATTCTGGAAAAAAATGAAATATTTTCATGAACTTTTAAATATTCATTGATGTATGCTAAAATCTTTTCCTTTTTAATTTTGGCTTTACATCTTCAGAGTCAGCAATAGCATTTTAAATTTCAATTTTCAGTGAAATTTTGGAAGAAGAAATATAATGTCTTGAAATAGTGTTTTCTTCTTTAAAAAAACCCACAAATATAACCCCCAAACACAATGTACATCTCTCTTAGTTTTAATCATTAGATATACTCTGGGAAGTTATCTCCATTTTTGTTCTATAAGAAGTCAGCATACTGCTATTGCTTCTTGTCTTAAAGTCCATGTCCAATTCACCATTCAGTTTTGTAACACCATCACAGCAGACTCTTTACCAATTAAATGATAAAAGTTTCAATAGGCACTTTAGTGGAATTACGAAAAAGCTACCACTCTTCCACCATGATGCCAGAAAGCTATCTTCTTTCTAAGTCAGTCAGTAAACTGCACCTTGTAGGCCTGAGCTTGTCTCAGTGTAATTCCAGAGTAACAAAATAAGAACAACAAAAAACTGTGTATATTACAGGATTTATCTCTTCTTTGCAGATCAAACAAAAACTGACATTATGATAAATGTAGTAACTTGCTGGAAACAATTGCTGTCTTTTATAATCAAAGGAATCCTGTCCTATTATAAAGCTTGGGTTTATCTTTTTTATTTGTTGTTGGTTTGCTTTTCTTTTTATTTCACTGTTGTATTTGTTCTTAAGTGACTTTATCAGGGTTATAACTTTCTTCTTCTCCAAACATGTCTGCTAATATCTTAAAACGAGGTCCCCAGTCACTCAGATAGTCGTAATCCTGGTCTGCCTCTGTAGTAAGGGATTCTATAGAGCTGAGGGACTCTGCAACAGACCCATTTCCTTCATAAGCATAGGTTGCCAAGGAGTCATAAGGGGGTGCAGTTGGATCAATATCATTTTCCTGCAGCCTCTGATTTATGAAATCTCTTATGTCTGTGTTGTCTTCCACTGGAGGTCTCTGACGTGGAAAACGCAAGGTGTCTGGTTTTATGTCCCTGCGCATTTTGTTATCTTCAATCACTTTGGGATTCCTCAGAGCACCAATGTCGAAAGCTTGGGTGTCCTCTTCTCCACCTCCCTCATCATCATAATGGATCACATTATCTCTGATGTCTTCTTTAGAGGTCATCAGGGTGTCTTTTTTCTTCTGTCTCCGTAGTGCTACATATAGTACTACAATGACTGTAATGAGAGAAAACTGAAGTTAAGACATGCATAGAAATAATTTGGTACTCTGATGATATATCATTATACTTCCTTTGAAAGCTGCAAGCAATCAAAAGGATTTTCTTTCCTTAGAAGATAGACTTCTGCTATTATTGTAAAAATAGCTGTGCTCTATCCAATAAAAAGTCATTTGCTGTTTGATGTATGAATCTAACTTTCTTTAGAGTTTGCTGTGAAGGAAGTAACACATAATTTTCTTACTGTCTTGCTTTATGCAAAAAGTAGGGATGGATAGGACTTTCATTTCACATAGAGAGAGATGGGATTGTTTTTTAAATGTGTTCCATAGCTTAATGGAGAAAAATTCCCAATTTTTGACATTATAGAATCATAGTATCATAGAACTGCTCAGGTTGGAAGAGACATTAAAAAGATCATCAAGTCTAACCATACTACCCTAACTCTAACAACCTCTGCTAAATATGTCCACCACATCCAAATGGTTTTTAAACACATTCAGGAATGGTGACTCAACCACCTCCCTGGGGAGCCTATTCCAGTGCATAACTACCCTTTCTGTAAAGAAGTTTTTCCTGATATCCAACCTAAACTTACCTTGGCAAATCTAAACTTACCCTGGTGAGAAAACAAAATAAACAGAAAACTAAAACAACAGCAACCACAACAAAGCAGTGTTGAAGAGAAAAATAAAAGTAAATAAATAGGAATTTCTGAGATGGACAAAGGAAGTCTAAGTTCAGTATTTTATAGAGTACATTTTTTTGCCTCTCTGAATTTTGAAGAATGACGTGTGATACGTGAAATGTTTCTGGAGAGAAAAGAAGTCCCATAGAGTTGGTTGGTTTTCAGCTATCACCTCTTCCAAGCTCAACAGTGTTTCATCTTGATGAGCAGGAAATCAAGCAAAGGCAGGAGGAAGCCTGTGTGAACGACTGAATATCTCCTGACTAAAGAACAGAAGCAGAGACAGATAAGCCAGGACAAATATGCCTGAATTTGCAGGGGTAGGGTTAGGCAAGCCAAAGCCCACCTACACCTAAGAGGGACACAAAGGGCTTGTGCAAGTATTTAAATAACAAGAAGAAGTTAGGGAAAATGTGTTTTTCGTGATGAATGGAACAAGGAAGCTGATGCCAAAGGACACAGGAGAAGCAAAGGTGCTGAATGGTTTCTTTGCCTCTGTCTGTATTCACAGAATCACAGAATCACAGAATCACAGAATGACCTGGGTTGGAGGGGACCTCAAGGATCATGTAGTTCCAACCCCCCTGCCTAGCAGGGCCACCGAACATACACCTTTACTAGATCAGGTTGCCCAGAGCCTCGTCCAACCTGGTCTTGAACACCTCCAAGGACGGGGCATCCACAACATCCCTGGGCAGCCTGTTCCAGGACCTAACCACCCTCCTAGTAAAAAACTTCCCCCTAACATCCAACCTAAATCTTCCCTCTTTTAACTTAAAACCATTTCCCCGTGTCCTGCTATTATCAGCCCTTATGAAGAGTTTACTCCCCTCCTGGGAGTAAGTTCCCTTCAGATATTGAAAGGCTGCAATGAGGTCGCCCCGCAACCTTCTCTTCTCCAGGCTGAACAAACCCAACTCCCTCAGCCTGTCCTCATAGGGGAGGTGCTCCAGCCCCCTGATCATCTTCGTGGCCCTCCTCTGGACCCTTTCCAAAATCTCCATGTCTTTTTTGTACTGAGGGCTCCACACCTGAACACAGTACTCCAGATGGGGCCTCACAAGAGCAGAGTAGAGAGGGACAATCACCTCCCTATCCCTGCTGACCACCCCTCTCCTGATGGAGCCCAGGATCCCATTTGCTTTCCGGGCTGCCAGAGCGCACTGCTGGCTCATGTTAAGTTTCTCATCTATCAGGACCCCTAGGTCTTTCTCTGCCGAGCTGCTCTCAAGGACAACTCCCCCCAGCCTGTACAGGTGCCTGGGGTTCTTCCGGCCCAAGTGCAAAACCTTGCACTTTGCCTTATTGAACCTCATTAGGTTCACCCGAGCCCAGCTTTCCAGCCTGTCAAGGTCCCTCTGAATGGCCTCCATTCCCTCCACCGTATCGACTGCACCACTCAGCTTGGTGTCATCAGCAAACTTGCTGAGGGTGCACTCCATTCCCTCATCGATGTCATTAATAAAGATGTTAAAGAGCACCGGTCCCAAGACAGACCCTTGAGGGACACCGCTCGTTACCGGCCTCCACCTGGACATAGAGCCATTGACCACCACCCTCTGTCTGCGGCCTTTCAACCAATTGCTTATCCATCTAGTTGTCCACCCGTCAAATCCACCTCCCTCCAGTTTGGAGATGAGGATGTGATGGGGGACCATGTCAAAGGCCTTGCTCAGGTCCAGGTAAATGACATCAGTTGCCTTCCCTTCGTCCACCAATGCCGTCACTCCATCATAGAAGGCCACAAGATTAGTTAAGCATGACCTTCCCCTGGTGAAGCCATGCTGGCTATCTAGGATCACGTGCTCGTTCTTTATGTGATCAAGCATATTGTCCAGGAGGATCTGTTCCATAATCTTCCCAGGCACGGAGGTGAGACTCACCGGCCTGTAGTTACCTGGGTCCTCCCTGCTCCCCTTCTTGTAAATGGGAGTGACGTGACCCTTCCTCCAATCGTCCGGGACCTCACCTGACAGCCACGACTTCTCAAATATGATGGAGAGCGGCTCAGCAACCACCTCAGCCAGCTCCTTCAGGACCCTGGGATGCACGCCATCTGGCCCCATAGACTTATACTCATTCAGTCTAAGGAGGCACTCTCGGACTTGCTCAACCCTTACAGTGGGGAGGGATTTACCTCCTTGGTCCCCACATAGAGGTATGGGGGTGCAAGACTTAGGGACGTGAAAAAGACTAGAATCCTGGCCACCAGTGAAGACCGAGGTGAAGAACTCATTCAGCACCTCAGCTTTCTCTTCATCTGTTGAAGCCATTTCTCCTTTTAAATTTACCAAAGTAGGTACGCCCATTTTGGCCTGTCTCTTCTGGCCAATGTACCTGTAGAAGGTTTTCTTATTGTTTTTCACGTCCCTGGCCAAGTTCAGTTCTGCCTGCGCCTTGGCTTTCCTGATCCCACGTCTGCAAGTCCGGACGGCATCCCTGTATTCTTCCCAGGTGACACAGCCTTGTTTCCAGAGCTTGTACACCCCTTTCTTCACCCTCAGTTCTCTTAGCAGGTCCTTGCTGAGCCATGCCGGTTTTCTACCTCTCCTGCCCACTTTCTTAATCAGGGGAATGGAGACCTCTTGTGCTGCCAGGAGGGCATCCTTGAAGAGCAGCCAGCTCTCCTCAACGTCCTTATCTTTGAGGGCAGCGCGCCAGGGGATCTTGGCCAGCATTCCATTGAGTAGCTTGAAGTCTGCTCTTCTAAAGTTCAGCGTCCTGGTCCTGCTCTTTACCAGGCCCACATCGCTTGAGATCACAAACTCAACCAGGGCATGATCGCTGGAGCCTAGGCATCCTCCAACCTTGACGCCTTTGATGATCTCCTCAGCGTTGGTGAGCAGCAGGTCCAGCAACGCTTGACCTCTGGTCGGTCTGTCCAATACCTGAACCAGAAAGCTATCATCAATGGATTCCAAGAGCCTTCTGGAGCTCTTGCAGCTCGCCGTGTGGTTTTTCCAACAAATGTCCGGATGGTTGAAGTCCCCCACCAGGACAAGAGCCCGTGAGGCAGACGCCTCACGCATCTGGAGCAAGAAAGCCTCATCAGCAGCCTCCCCTTGGTCAGGTGGCCTGTAGTATACCCCTAATACCAGCTGACCTTTATTAGTCCCATCTCTAATCCTAACCCACAGGCTCTCAACCTGTTCTTGACTGTTTCTCATGGGGAGCTCCTCACAGTTTATCCAATCTCTGACATAGAGAGCAACTCCCCCACCCTTCCTACCTCTCCTATCTCTCCTAAAGAGTCTATAGCCGTCGATGGCAGTATCCCAATTGTGGGAGTCATCCCACCATGTTTCTGTGATAGCAACAATGTCATAACTTTCAGAATGCATCACAGTTTCCAGTTCCTCCTTCTTGTTACTCAGGCTTCGTGCATTAGTATAAAGGCACTTCAGCCGGGCTGTCCGTCTCACCACCTTCATAAGCGATCCAGGATCCGCTAGAACAGCAGCATCCCCAGCATCCCCCTGCCCTACTCCCTCCTTTTGCACTCTGCCATCATTGCCCACAGAGTTTGGTACAATCCCTCGAATGAACCGTTCAACCCCAGTAGCCTTTATTTTGCCCCCTTCCCCCTTCATTCCTAGTTTAAAGACCTGTCAATGAGTCCCGCTAATTCTTCAGCTAATACCCTCTTACCCCTCAGGGACAGGCTGCTTGCATCAGCAGCCATCATGCCAGGTGCAGTGTAGATTGCCCCATGGTCAAAAAAGCCGAAATTCTTGTGTCTGCACCAGCTCTTAAGCCATCTATTTAAGAGTTGGGTTTTTCGGATCCACCCTGTACCTTTTCCCGACACCACGGGCGTAGAAGAAAAGATCACCTGCACCCCAGCTCCTTCTAGTATTCGCCCCATTCCCCTGAAGTCTTTCTTGATGGACCTCAGGCTTTCCTTGCCAACTTCCTCGCTGCCAGCCTGAATTATTAAAAGTGGGTAGTAGTCTGAAGGCTGAATCAACCTAGAAATTTTCTTTGAAATGTCCCTGACCCGTGCCCCAGGAAGGCAGCACACTTCTCTGCGGGTGGGGTCGGGCCGGCATATAGGGCCTTCTGTTCCTTGCAGAAGGGAGTCACCTACAACAATCACCCTTCTGTCCTTACGTGTAGAAGCAGTCTTGAGGCTTTGGGGTGACCGCTTCTTCTGAGGCAACCTCGTGGGTGAATCTGTCTCCACACTCTCGCTAGTCTCCCCCTCAAGTTCCAGGGCCTCAAACCGGTTTCGCAGAGGCACCTGTGGAGCCGGGGATGGTCGGGATGGGGGATGCCCCTTCCGCCGAGCAGGCACCCGTTTCCACTCCTCCTCCCTTCTCAAATTGCTGCTGGGGGGAAGAGAGGACAGGGGGCTCGCTGCAGTGCTGCCAGCTGTCTGGTTCCCCTTTACCACCTGTTTGTGAGGTGACAGGGGCTGACATGCTCCATTAGGAGCCTCGGCTGTGTGCTGAGAACTTGAGGCTGAGAGGGACTGACACCACCAGTCAATCTCCCTCTCACACTCTTTTATATTCTTTGTATTCATAAGACAGAGATCCCTGAAGACAGAGGGAAAGTTTGGAGCCAGAAAAATTTATTCTTGATGGAAGTGGAAAAGATTAGGGAAAACATAAAAAAAAATTGGACACACACAAGGACGGTAACCTCGACAGGATGTAAACAGTAGTGAGGGAGATGACTGATATTACAAGGCCATTGGAGATTATCTTTGAAATGTCGTGGTATTACGAGAAGTTTCTGAGGATTGGAGAAATTGTCGTCATTATCTTAAAAAAGGACAAGAGGGAACTACAAGCCAGTGAGTCTCACATCTGATCCTGACAAAAGTGATAGAGGAAATAATTCTGGACACCATTTACAAGCCCATCAAGAACAGGAAAAATGATGAGAAGTTAACATGGATTTATAAAGGGGAAAATGTGCTTAACTTGCCAGATAGCATTCTACAGCAAGGTGGCTGATGGATTAGCAGAGGATGTTATTTATCCTAACTTTAGCAAAGTGATGCTATCTGGCATAACAAACTTATTATAAAACTGAGGAAGTATGGAGTAGATAAGTAGACAGTGAGGTGGACTGCAAAACTAGACAGACTGTGAGGCTCTAAGTGTTGTGATCAACACCCAGATATTTGAGGCCATTCACTAATGATGTACCACAGGGATTGGTGCTGGAACCAGCTTTGTTTAACATCTTCATTAATGATGAAGAATAGCATATACCCTCTGGAAGTTTTCAGAAGATAAAAAAACAGGTAACGGTGCCATCATTCAGAGGTACCTCAACAAACTGGAGAAATGGGCCAGTAGGAATCCCATGAAGTTCAACAAAGGGAAATGCCAAGTCCCATATGAGGAGAGGAATAAACCTATGTACCAGTAAATACTATGACCTGACTAGGTGGAAAGAAACTCAGTAGACAAGGACTGAGATGGTGATGGGCAGCAAGTTCACTATGAGTCGGCAATGTGCTCTTGAGGCAAAGAAGGCCAACAGCAGTTTGGACTGTATTAGGAAAAATGTTGCTACCAAGTCAAGGAAGACGATTCTTCCTCTCTGCTCAGCACTGCTGAGGGCATATCTGTAGTGCTTCAGCTTCCATGCTTCAGCTCCTCAGTGAAAGACAGACATGGGCTTTCTGTAGCAAATCCACCAAAAGGTCACAAAAATGACTAAATGGTTGGAGCATCTGACATACAAGGACAAGATGAAATCTGAAAACATTCATCCTGTAGAAGAGAAGACTCAGGGAGATCTTTGATCAGTATGCTTAAATACCTGACAAGGCAGTAAGGAAGAGGGAGCTTGAGCTTTCTCAGCTTAGTGACAGGACAATGGACAGTGGGCAAAAGCTGAAATACAGGAAATTCCATTAAAATATGAGCTTTTTACTGTCACAATGGTTAAGCACTAGATCATGTTTTTCTCAGAGAAGTAGTGTTGCATCTATCCTTAGTTATAGTCAAGCCTCAACTGAATGCAGCCATTCTCTAAAAGGCCCTGCAAGGAGGCTGGGCTAGTTAATCTCCAGAAGTGCCTTCCAACTGTGATTTTGTACTCAAAGGAAATTGTTTTGTGGTGTGGTTTTATTGCCAATAGTTTGGGAAAGGAGAAACCTGGTAGTAGTGAACTGGTAATTTTTTTTTTTTTTTTAAATTTCCTAATGCCTTTGGTAAAAATTATAGAGTTCTAAGCACTATTTGTGAAGTAATATAATAAAGAAAAGAGTTGCAATGGTTGTAAATTCATGGTCCAGTGTGCATAGAATAAAATAACTCCTGATGCTAATATATTGACTGCTTCTTATGTGGAAGTGAGCTCAGTAAGAATGACTTCAAGTAGAGTTTTAAAGATTGTGTGAGACCAGCTTCACAGCAATAATAAAAATCCTAAAGGAACTTTAAGATTTATCAATTTACTATTATTACGGGGGAAAAAAAATAAAATTGGTATAAGACAAATTCCATTCTATTATGTCATACACATCACTGGAGATCTCACTATTTATACATTAGTTTTCCTAATAGTATTACTAGATTGATTGGAATGAAGGGAGCTATTAAAAGACCAAAGCCTCTTTTCCTAATATAATCTCAGTAATTTAGTTTGGAAAGTAGGAATTAAAATATTTTCATTAGCATCATACACGTTGAGAGCATCCATCAGAGTCAGAGTTGATGAGTTCTTTGACATAATTGTATTTGACTGAATATGCTGAGTTTTTGAAATAATTTTTTATTTGTTTCTAGAAACTATTAAAGAAACATAAACACAGTTTTCTTGAAGGCCCACATAATTACCTAGCAGACTTAGGAGGAAAATCAGACTTCAAATATTTGCATTTACCCAGAAACTTGGGTAGTGTAATTAATCAATGGATTAGAACTGTCGGGTTCTCTAGTTAAGGTTCTTCATGGTTCACATCATACAAACTGATCACAGGGGTGAAAGCCTAAAAGATTTTATTACATCTATGTTTTTAGAAGTTTAGAGCACTTTGCTCTGTATTAGAGAGACTAGATGACCTGAGAATCCTGCCTTAAAATGGAGTTCTAATTGACTCATCATTTGTCCTGGTGAATGAAATGTTTCACATATGCCAACAGAGTGCATCTGCAGTTTGGGGAAAAAAAAAAAAAAAAAAAAAAGGGGGTGACCAACCAGTAGGGAGAGAGAGGGGATTGTACTCCTCTGTTCTGCCCTTGTAAGGCCCCATCTGGAGTACTTCAGCCAGATCTGGGGCACCCAGGATAAGAAAGATGCAGAGCTGTTGAAGCAGGTCCAAAGAAGGGCCATAAAGAAGAGGACTGGAGAACCTTTCCTATGAAGAGAGGCTGAGGGAGCTGGGATTCTTCAGTCCGGAGAAGAGAAGGCTTCAGTGACATTTCATTGCAGCCTTTCAGTACTTAAAAGGAGCTTATAAACAGGAGGAAAATTGACTTTTTACACAGGCAGATAGTGATAGGAAAAGAGGGAATGGTATAAACTAAAAGGCAAGAGAATTAGAATAAATGTTAGGGAAAATTTTTCACTGAGAGTGAGGTGCGTTGGAACAGGCTGACCAGGGAGCTGTGTATGCCTCATCCCTGGAGACGTTCAAGACTGGGTTGGATGGGACGCCGGGCAGCCTGACATAGTGCCTGATTTAGTGGTCAGCAACCACGGCAGGGGGTTTGGAATTAGATGATCTTTAAGGTCCCTTCCAACTGAAGCCATTCTATGATTCTATGATCTCTTCACACTGAATAGCTGAAAACTATTACTCACAGTAGATTTTTTTGGAAAGCCAAATCTCATTCTTGACTACTTACAGGGTTTACCCAGGAAGCTGTCATAAGGCTTTTTTTTTTTTTTTTTTTTTTTTTTTTTTAGTATATTTTAAAAATCTTTTAAAGTTTACCATTAATTTACCATTCCAATTCTGATTTGAAACGTATTTCTCACAACAAAAATATTTCAGACAGAATAAAAATTCTAAATTTTACCCACTACTCAGAAACTCCTAATGCAAATCCAAGTCTGTAGTACTTCGCTTAAGCTATAAATTACTATATTCATTCAAATGCAAATAGGTATGCATATATTATATTCAGTATCTCAGCTCTTCTTGTTTGTCAATAGATCTATGCAACAATTAGTATGAGATTTAGGCAGCCCCCTAGCATCGAGAAGGGGCATAGAATAGCATATCTAAGAATTAGTTTGTACTAAGCTGCTCACAATGAACCTGTGTAAGTTACAAAGTTGGATTTAATTGATTACCAATTCATTAAAGACATACTGTATGTAGGATGCAGACAGGTATGGACTGCCTTGGGTATGCTATAAACAATATGTTATTTAAATGTAGTATAGATTCAAATGATGATGCAGTGTAATGGAATCCATGACTGCCTGAAATTAATACATTTCTGTCAAATTCTACAGTGATCTAGCCAGTCACAGTCTGCATTACTATAATTTTCTCCTCCTTCATTTTATCACTCTTTTTCTCAAGCTGGTATTAAAAGTTAAACAAAGGCCTTTACTAAGTTTTTACTGCTATTACTGTCAGTAGGGCTTGTTTACTTTAGTAATATTAAGAAATTGAAGTTTTTCAAGAAAAGTACTTCAGTGAAAGTGTTTCAGACAAATGTTGCAGCTTAAGTTCTACTGAAAGCTTATCTTTCCATGCTATAAGAAACATGTAGGTGTTAGCAGACTGACATTTCTGGTCAGTAATTTGGGATGCTTTTCTAGAAAGTTAGAAGTATGCAAATTTTCAAGAACATCCACAC
This sequence comes from Phasianus colchicus, assembly GCF_987193195.1. Classification (NCBI taxonomy): domain Eukaryota; kingdom Metazoa; phylum Chordata; class Aves; order Galliformes; family Phasianidae; genus Phasianus; species Phasianus colchicus. Next base: position 20,379,913 of record NC_143438.1, on the reverse strand, counting down.
AGTTTCAGTGTTTTTTTTAAACATTTGTTTAAGCTAACAGGATCACAAATTAATTAACACATGAGTCGGAATAACATACTTGAAATGGTATAATGAGAACTAACCTAGAAGTATAACAATACACAACAGGATTGCAATCAATGCTCCTGTACTGAGGCCTACTGGCAAGAAGATTGCTTCCACATTGCAGGACAAGATGGTACCATCAGAATCACATCTGCAAACCCGGATAGTCATTGTGTTTGTACTACTCTGGACAGGGTAACTGCTATCTTCTATTACCACTGGAAGAAAGTACAGCTCTTGCTGCCTCCTGCTGTAGCCATTTCTCCTGGTTTCAATCCCAGCTGTGTTGTCTGTAAAACATGAGAGACATTATAGGATTTTCATTGCGCACATAATTTACCCTTGATGTTTGTATCAACTTTACTACTGGAAGCTGTTTCTTTTCTGAAACTCAGTGAATGACATGCTCTTATGTATTTGTCTTGTCTTATCGTTACAAAAGGAATTGTATTCTGATTGGTGTAGCTAAGGGATTTCCTTTTTGCAGAGAATCAAACAATATATAATTTCCAGCCCAGGACTATGTTCCAAATGACTCTAATTGCAGGTGGATTTAGATCAAGACTCCATTAAATCATTCAATTTCTTTTGAAAAAAGAAAGTAAGATACTTGTGCAAAATACAAAACCCTTTCAACCTCCTTGCTCTATTAAGAGTACAGAAATGAACTGTACTGTACTGTAATGAACTATAATTAGTACATTTTCCTTAATTAGTCACAAATAAGTTCAGAGCTCCTAGAAATTATATTTTGTCATTTCTTCCCAGTAGTTAGTCAGTTATCACAACTTTGCCTGAATCAAACAGAGCAGCAAGGAAATGATGTGCAGATTAGAAGAATTACATTGAAAACAAAAAGAAAATAAAATTAACAGGCAATCAATTAGCTGTCAGATTTGATTGAAGGTAGCCTGCAGCAGTAACCATTTTTCCATCCCATCCATACACTTTACTATATGCTTAGAAGATATTATTTGCTGTGTATGTTATAGATTTTATCCCTTCTTGGAGGTTTATAGTATGTAGAAGAAATAAGGCCCCTGAATTCAACAGTTATGAAGTTCTGAATAAGGACAATAAGAAAAGAAGCCTAAATATCCAAAATCAGGTACATTACAGATGGCTACAATTCAGAGAGCACTTGGCTGACTGAATGTTTATTTCAGATGTCATTATTTTGTCAAACAGGCATACAGACTTATCAAGTTCAGTGACAATTAGCTTTGAAAAATCAAAGTATTTCAAAATTGTTTTAATCTAGCCAACTTCCATCTTCAGTTTATTCTTTCTTTGTTTTATCATCTGCACAGCATAAAAATTATGAATATAAAATTATTCATCTTACCAGCTTCTGGTTCTTCAAACTGTTTTAATAGAGACTCTAGTTAGCACACTGAGATTCTCTCTTGCTTATCTTCACAGTAAGTTATATTCTGGGGAGTACAAGGCCTGAAAAAGTTTGTTCTAGAATCATAGAATTATTTGAATTGGAAAAGGACCATTAAAGGTCATCCAGTCCAACTCCCTTGCAATGAATAGGAACACCTACAGCCCGATCACGGTGCTCAAAGTCTGACCTTGAATGTCTCCAAGGACAAGGTAGCCACCACCTCCAAGGGCAACACATTCAAGTGCTTCACTACTCTCATATTATTTTTTTTTTCTTCTTTTTATTCAATAAAAATCTCCCCTACTTTAGTTTGAAAACATTTCCCCTTGTCCTATCAGATCCTGCTAAAGATTCTATCCCTTCTTTCTTATATCCCCTGTTATCAGGTCTCCTCAGACGCACTACAAACACATTATATCTAGTGTTATTTCACAACACCAACGATTTTATCATTACAGACAGCACTGCTTATTAGACTTCTTGGTGTGTTTAAAAATGTTAGTACATATATTTACTTGTAAAAGCACTAAGTGTAATGTGATGAACAAAATCAATTCCTCAAATAAAGCCAAAATTCCTCTCACAAAGTACCTTCTTGATACTAGCATAATCTCGAACTCAAAAATTATGACATTTATGTTTTCTAGAGATATACTTGATGTAGCAAAAAAAATGACACTCTGTTATTACCAAACAAAGAGCAGAAGATAGCGAATTTGTGTTTTCCAAGGAAATACTACAGATAGCTAATCAGAGAATGGAAAATAGCAGCTGTAGTGCATTATTAAGAAGAAGCGATCTTCACCATTAGGTCTAATGGGACAAATGATGCAAAACATTTAAATCTTTCTTGGCATAACTATAGTTAGATGTTGAAATGCTACAGCATTTTTAGAGAGTAATAGATGTTGAATTCAAACTGTTTAGGCTAAGTACTTCAGAAGAATAATGATGTAATCTTCCAAGAATAGGAGGGGATTTCATTCCTTTACAAGGCTGTCCTTCACATTTGCTGAAATCTGTCTCAAGATAAGTACTTGAATGGACTCAGAAAAAATGCTAAAAAGTACACACTTTTGATTTAATAAGTTAATATTATCATATCTGCAATTTTATGAATTATTATGTTTTCATTACATACTGTATTTACAAATTATTAAGTGAAATTTTCTGCTCACTTGTAAGCTGGTTTTAACTATCTATGATGCACCTTAACGGAATTCACTAATGAGTTCTTTATCCACTGATTAGTCCACTCTTCAAATTCATATATTTCCAATTCAGAGATAAGGATGTAGTGTGGGACCTTGTCGAAGGCCTTGCACAAACACAAGTAGACAATATAATTTACCCTTCCCTTGGCCATTGATGCCTCCACCCTTCACTCTGTTCTTAGAAGGCCATGAGATTGGCCAGGCACAATTTACCCTTGGTGAAGCCTTGCCAGCTGACTTGGATCACCTCCTCTTCTCCCATGTGCTTTAATATAGCTTCCAGGAGGATCTACTCCATGATCTTTGCAAGCATAAACATGAGGCTCACCTTATCTCATAAAGGACCTGAGTAGTTGCTATGCCTTTACAGTAGGTTTGCTAGCTTTTGCCATTACTCATTATATCAGTCACATTACCTCAATTATAGTTGTTGCATTTTCAGTCATGTGATCAGAGGAGGTACCATATGATCAAGAAACATAGTACAGTGTAACTAACATTGCAAAGTTGATGCTAGTTGTTGATTTCTATATAAAAATATAGACTGGCAACTGGAGTAAAGGATTTCTCTACCAAAAGGAAAACTAGGGAAAAGTAAGTAACAAAAAAGTTCTGAGTTGGATTTTTGCCATTAAGTGGAAGCTTCAAATGAAAAATAAAGGTAATATTGTCAGTAGTGACAAAAAGGGGAAAAATCAATGAAGTTAATCATGTAAATCCACAAGCTATTCAGTGTTGTAGAATATTATATTGCAGCAACACTGTTCATATTTAGAACTAATTCTCCTATAGGACTATGTGTCCTTCAGAAAGAATGATAGCTGCATGTTTTGAAATCAGTTTGAAAAATAGAAATATTTAAACAAGGCAGCATTAGTGCTTTGTTTAAACATAAACCTGTATTGATATATGAGTTCTTCCTGATAAACTGAATGATAGAAGGAAGTAATAAAACATGTAGCAGTGTTTTTGCAGGCCTGTAAGAAAATCTCAGTCTTTGGTGTTCTGACAATTTCTGGCCCCTAAAAATGGGAGGAGGTGTAAGACCTGAATTTATATTCATTTCTGTTCTAGATAATTAACAATTAGAAATGTATAAAATAAAATTTCTATGGGCATGCCTGGAATACAAAGTAATCATAATGGTCATTATAATCACAGCCTGCTTTCTGAAAGAGATATATGGGTAAGCAACTTACTTCTGTAGTCATGGACTGTAAAATTTGGTTTGTTGGAAGCCTCAGGTGACAGTCTGAAGGAAAACCTTTGCCCAGCTGGTGACAAATCTTTGTCTGTGGCAGTGACAGTCTGTATTACCTGAAACCAGATTAAGATTAATTTTGAAGTCAGTTCACTAAAGACTTCTAAAAGACATAGTTTTGTTAAAGTGGAAAGTGAAACAAGTGAAGGGCAATCCTTATGGATTACTCTCATCCCTTTAATGGGTTGGATGGTGGAGGTAAGGAGTCTGAATGCTACAGTCCCTAGAGATCATGTAATATCCCAGAAAGTCTTGTTTTGACATATAGAAAGAAAATCAGAAGAAATTCCCCTATAATAATAAAAAGAAGCATCTAATAGTTGTCATTTTATCAAAACGCTAGTGATTGTTTGCAAGTAAGTTGATTAATTAAAGACGGTTCACTTTATCAGTTACTTCTAATATTACTGCTAGGACTAGTACATGCTAGTAGTGCACCCTGATTTTACATCTTCAGATGAAATGGAGAGGTTTTTAAGGTCTGCACCATCTAGGCATGATGGAGTATTTGGACATGAACTTTTGAGTCTCAGAGTAGATGGGGATCTATGAGATTTCAGATGAGGACAGTGAAGTTAGGATACCTCATAGTAGGATTTCCACTGATCTAGATTTTTGTGCCAAGAATTTTAGGCAATTATTGATGTAACAAAATATTTATAATTGTTGCCAGTTTACTGCCTATCTCTGCCTTCCCAGTAAAAGATCGCCTTCTCTATTATTAGTATCTGGAGAAAAAACTGATGGCTTTGTCTGTTAAACAAGAAGCTAATTTAAGTTTTCTGAGAAGTAACTGGAACATGAAAAATACAAAAAAGTGAAAAAGAGAGGAATATTATATGAAGTCACAGACATATCTGTAATAAAAGTAATAGAAATCACATAGGCTGATTACATATTACATACATATAAAGAGAATTTACTAATGACAAAGCAGGCTGCTTATGTTCCTTCCATGGCTGATAGTTACCTCATAATTGAACAGGCAAAGTTACAAGTCTTAGACAACATTCTATTTCTGTACTTTTTCCATGTTGTATATATGTTTGAAACTGTTTATAAAAGCAAGCTTTCGGGAGGACTGACTTTGGCATTGTGGGTTCTTTTTCTGTGGATAGGACACAGAGAAATGTGTAATCCAGCCTGTTGTGTTTACTTCCTTGACCTCAATTTTACTGCTCTATTTGAGTATCTAAAATTAAGAGCTTTTTTCTCCTGTCATAGCTGTTCCCTGCACAGTGGACCAAGTGACTGTGGTCCATATAATCAGAGATCATAAAATAAAAGGACCAGAAATAAATGTCAACAAGCAGAAATCTAAAAGATGAATACTTACAATGCATTTTATTTGCAAAATAATACTAAACATGATGTCATTTCTGAAAACCATGATTTTTCATGGTTATAAAGAATGAGAAAAGGAAAGGCAAAATAGTCATTTGAAATACCTGTCCTGGTTTGGCATTTTCACATACAGATGTCTCATATGGAACTGAAATTTCAGGAGGAAACTCATTGACATCCAAGACGTTTATTATAACGTTGACTTTGCTGGTTAATAATGGGTTACCTATAAATAATTTTTAGGAGAAAAGAATTAAAGAATGTTATTTATGTTTGTTTATCTCCAGTGTCTAGCAGATGTCATAATATTTTTTCATACCAGTATGGTGACTTCTAAAAATCTTTGCCTTACATTCATTTCTGATTTGTATGCGGGAGAAAACAGAAGCAAGCTTATCATTTTGTACTGGACTTTGATCTATTACTGCTCATGGAGTAAAGAATCAATCAACATGACTATGTTTGTCAGAGCATGATTTACAGAATTTGAAGTTACACCTGTAATGATAGGTGCAAACTTTTCACAGATGAATTTTCATGGATTCTTTGGTAAACACTGCCAAGAATTAAAACTGAATTCTGTTTTCAACAATGGAATACAGAAAAAAATCAATATTATTTATCCACTGTTTACATTTTCAGGCTATTAAGGAGGTAAGTAGTGTATTTAGTAGGTGGAGAAAAGTGAGAGAAAATGAAATAAAGAAAAAATATATGCTGGAAACCAGAGAGTCAGTGGAAAATTTAGCAGTGAAATATATAGAAATAGGATTCAATTCATGGTTAGATTATTAAGCTTTGCCATGCTTACATAATTGCATAAATATTTGCAAGTAGCAAATACTTTGTGCAAAATAAATGGTAAAAATTGTACATACCAGTGTCTGTTCATTGTCGTTCTAATGCAGATAATCATAATTTCCTAGCTGATATAATTTAGTCACTAGAAGTATTTTATATACAAGATTATCTGCAAGCTCAGTGTCTGACAGACAGGTAATATAAATTCAATACAAAGCAGATAAAATTGCCTTTTATTTTATGTTTAGACACCTCTGACAGTAACAGGTACATAAAAACAGTTTAGCTGGTGAGTCAAAAAGATAATGTACTTATCCCTTGTAATTTTAAAGAGAGGCAGTGACTATAGAGAAACAGTTAATTATTGAAGAAATCTATGCCTGAAGCATGGTAGTGTAGGAATGACAGCACGGGGTCTTGGCTAAGAACAAGAAGAGTTTTCTTGAATCTTCACATAGAAATGGCCCATTTATATTGTTTGTGCTAACCGCTAACTGTAATTCATACAAACATTTGCACATCTATTGTTTATAACCAACAGCAGGGAAAGTCTTTTAGCAGGTCAACAATACATTGCAACTCATCACCAAGAAATTCATTGTAGCACTGTTAAAATTTTACATGATTTCTTTCTTGTTCTTAGAAACTACTAAATTTAATGTTTTCAAGGAATCCCTGTCAAAGCCAAAAAGTCAAAATGATTTCCTAGTTAAATAACAACAGCTGCAAGTAAAGGTATGCTTTACTTGCTTGCATATAGTGAATAAACCAACCATCCTAAAAACTCAGCTTGAACTCTAAATAAAGACACACAAAAACACTATCCAAATCTCACAATACTTTTAGTTCTTTCTGTGAACATATCTAATTTATACCAGTTTTCATGCTCTTTGAATGCTCAGTCATTTTCAAGTAACCACAAGCACATGAAGAAGGTCTCTGTAAAAAAGCTTTGTGCAGTATGAATGCGAATAGGTCTTAGTCTAGCAGCTGGAAAGAGGACAGGAATTCTTTAGATGCCCAAAGAGCCAGAAGAAATCTGAATCATTTGCCCACATTGGAACTGGTTCCTCTGTACTAGGAGGAAACAGAAGAGGCTGTTTTGATCAATGGAAAGTAGGACCACATCTCTGAATATGGACAGAGATGAACTAAATCCTGAGGAGATTGTGTTTAAAGTTGCTTGCAGAAATCAAACCCACAAATCTTAAACCTCCCTTCTATCAGTAACCATGTAGAGTGCACATTAACTGCCACAAATAATCCAGGCTTTCCTTCAGGTTCTGCACATCTGTCCTAAGCTACAGCTGAATGGAATGGCAGAAGTATACAATACATTCTGCAGACATATTAGAGGTTAATTCATCTGTGAAAGTACAGGCATAGACATTTTTCTTTTTTTTTTTTTAGAACTCTATACAAGAATGAATGTATTCAAAATTCATGCATCATGTACATGGAAGGTATTAGTTAATCACTGCAGTATGATTTGGAAGTACACACTCTTTGCATTTATTTCTCACCGATAGTTTGCAAGTTATTTTCTGTGATTCCTTGAAAGGCGCATGCATATCTATTTTGCTAACTATTGTAGCAAGGTAGAATGTCTTACATAAATGGTCGGCAATAATCAAACATGAAAATAAGATTACTATAGCAAAAGATAGAGGTACTTTCTTGTTATGTGTTTGTTTCTTTTTCATGCTGGCTTACACTGGTATCTGTGTAACTACTCATGTATAAGAAGGAAGACTGCTAAAATATTGTGTACAGCTTTGGATTCCTATATAAAGACTCGCATTACAAGGATAAAAAAAAAAAGGGGGGGGGGGGGGGGGTCAAAAAGCACTTCACAAAGTTTACTTTAATCTTCTCTGGTTTCTTCTTTGCCCTTTCTCTGAAAATCAAATCATTTTGAGTCCTGTGAGCATAGTAGTGATGTGTGTGCTTGTGACAGTGAATGAGTCACTCAGGCCATCTACTTAAGCCATTTAAACTCAAATTACCCACAGAAGAGGACAAGTGGTTTATCATTAGCATAGGAATTATGAAGCTGGTTTCAGGTTTCAGTTCTATCTGTATGACAGGCAAATTAATTAGTTTCTTTCTTCATCATTTTTCCTGTCTGTAAGACAGTGACAACACTGCTTCCTTCTTTTGCTTGAGTGCCAGGGTCTGGTAACATCTTCATAGTTCAAAGATATTACAGGACTAGAAACTATTAAATACTTGAATGAATGAGACTGTGAAAATACAAGATATCTAAAAAAAAAAAAAAGAAAAACCAAATGCTGACCATCGAGGAGGTCTCAATCCCAGCTATGTTATGCAGGAGAGGATAAACATCATCTTGAAATTTAAGATCATATTTCTTTAGCAGTATTTCTACAGAAATAAGATGTTACACAACTTAACCTATTTCTTCTTCTGTCAAGTACAGAAACTATTTTCATTCTTGGTAATTTAGCATGACACTGTGGACCTTTGTGAGTACTGAATTCTGATTATTTATACTGTCAAATTCTTACAGCAACTTCGTGGCACAGTTCTGGCCTGAGGAAACTAGTGGTCTTTCAGGTAATTCACTTTCATGTAGTGAGAGTTAGTATGAATGAAGAACAGCTCAGCAAATCCATTTACACGTTGCCACCCTGTTTGGAAGGCCAGAGTATTTAATGGCATAGAAGTATACTACTCAGTGCCAGCTGGCCTAAGCGCCAGGAAAAAAATGCAAGACAAGTGTAATTTATTACTCTGGACAGAATTTGTGGAATCAAAAATGTTCAAAAGCAGGAAGCGTGGAAGCTACTAGAAGAAATCATTAGGAGAAAAACAAAACCAAAATGAAAAGTAGAGAAAAGAAGTTCAAGTAAGGAGAAACTGGTAAATGAAATGGGAAAAAATAGGGGTTTGAAACATCCCCTTCCTGTTCATGTACTTTGTTCTACGTGGAGGCTAATTTTTTATTTCAACAGATGGGTAAGAGACTTTTTGCTTGCATTCTCCTGCCTTCATGTCTGTGTCATCATCTGCATGTTAGCAGAACAGTCATCCGCTTTCCAGAAATGAATATTTCTACTTTGGGATGAGCTTCCTTAACAAGGGTAAAGAACAAGGTTATGGTGTCTTGTTTTAAATACGACAATAGGCATCCATCACTCCACACTGAGTACTTGTTCTGCTATTTGAAGACAGATTCAGAGATCATGTTTGAAACAGATATTTGTCAGTTTTTCAGGTTAGAAATAAAAAATAAACAACAATATAGTGATATGTGGTTAGAGCTGGTCACTCAGTAACATGGCTAGAATAATTTCCCATATCTGATTTCCCTACATGGAGCCAGATACTTCTGTCCATATGCAAAATTTCTGATGTTATTTTTGGGTAATCAGGATTTCTCACACCTACGAACTGACACAAGCAGGCCTATAACAAGCAAATTTAATAATCAACTTGTTGCTAAGGGCCAAAATTTGGCCTCTGGTCAAGCTGCCAATCCACACCACATTTGGTATAAGTAGGAATGAAAAGACAGAACCTACAGTTTAGGGAAGAATAGTTGCAGTATATCTGTGTTAAAAAAAAAAAAAAAAAAAAAAAAAAAAAAAGTAAATAAATAAAGCAGAAAGAGGACATTGGACATAAAACCATTTACAAATTCCCAAACAGAAAAGCTTTTAAAAAAGAAATTATTTTTCTCTGTAACGGCTCATATCAACAAAGGGCACACTGATTTACACAAGGCAATTCTCATCTGCCTCATTTTTGAAATATATTCCTTTAAAAAATATAATGTCTGGTGGGTTTTTTTTGTTTGTTTGTTTTGTTTTGTTTTGTTTTCCCTAATTAAAAATATTATCAGCTTATCAGAAAAGTCTAAATGGTACATCCAATTGTGCATTTACATTTATATATTGTCTGCTGCTATATTTAGCTATCTAAACTGCTTGCCTTTGTTTGAAAGTAAGTTTCTTTGCTTAGAAGTTGTAAGACTGTACAAAAAAAAAGGTGACATGAGTATAATCTGTGATTCTTTTAGAGTTTCATTCTAAAACTACAGAAGCCCAGTGGGGGCAACCACTAGAAAACCCCAGGGCTAAGGGCACTGGAGCTATCTGAAAGTTGTTTTCTTGTTCCATCATGAAAAAAAAAAAAAAAAAAATGTTGTGAGAACAAAAAATAAGTATTTTAGCAAGTGATTAACAGAAATTAAAATGGCTATTAATAGTTTGAAATCTCTTTATTTTAAATAGATGTGCTCAACAAGAGTTGAAACTATTTAGGTAAGAATTAAAGTCCTGGAGCAAGTTTGTGCAACCATTTGCAATACTAGACCACTTGGTAATCAGGTATATGTTAAAGCGCTGTTCAGCATCCTGTTACTATAAGAGATGATTATTGCACTGTTTCTATATAAGCACTAAATGGGTCACATCTTTTTTGTAGCAGAAAATTCCCCAAAATATTATTTTTCCCTCTTTTACTTCAGATGTTCCCACTCTTCTCTTTGGCCTTCTTCACTGTGTAGTGTCCTGTTTCTCAAACCTGGTGTCTATTTCTGTGTTATTTCTTATACACCTGCATATAAAGTTCTGAGATAACATAAATTAAATCTTCCAAAATGTTCCAATGTTGCTTTAGTACAGGTACAGCAATTATTTGTATTGCTATGGATAATGCTTTATAAATATTTTGATGTATGCTAAAATGAATTGCACATATGTCTCAGGTGTAGAGTCTTAACTAGGTAAGTGTTGAAATTGGGAATTTCATAATATAGACTACCTGCTTCAGTTTTGCATAATATTATGTAGAAATGTAAACTTGGAGATTTTAGCTAGCTTTAATTACTCTAGGGAATAATAAACAGATTCCTATTAAGTTTATTAAAACTGCAACCTTATTGCAGAAAGATTTTACAATTCTCAGGAGATCCTTATCCACCAGAAATAATTAAGCATTACAGAAATGTAGAGCATTACAAGATTTCTTCACTACAGCCTTTCAGTTTCTCTGAAAATGAAGTGCAATTCTTCTGGACTTTCAGTATATACAAATTCTTATACCTCCATATAATCAATCACTTGTGAAAGTTTAGTCTCTTCTGCTAGTCTATTCCTATCTCAAGTTAAGGATAAAATTCAAGTGTTCATTTGACTAGTGTCCCTGTTAGTTTTTCAAACTTCAGATAGTGATCCCATGGTTCTCCTTGAGATAACTACAGCTATTTTTATTTTAAGTAATAAATGTTTTCTTTGCTTCCAATATCTCCCTCTTGCTGTTAATAGAATGTATTACATATTGAATCATAGAATCACAGAGTCACAGGGGTTGGAAGGGACCTCTGGAGATCATTGAATCCAACCCCTCTGCTAAAGCAGGTTACCTACAGCAGGTTAGACAGGAAAGTGTCCAGGTGGGTCTTGAATATCTCCGGAGAAGGAGATTCCACAGCCTCTCTAGGCAGCCTGTTCCAGTGCTCTATATTTAGCTCAATGCAAAGAAGTTCTTTCTCATGCTCAGATGGAACTTCCTGTGTTCCACTTCATGCCTATTACAGCCTGTCCTGTTACTGGGCACCACCAAAACAGCCTGGCCTCATTCACTTGACATCTGCTCTTGAGAAAAGTGTAAATGCTGATATTTATATTAACACTTAGGTAAGTGTAGACATTTATAAGTATTTGTAAGTGAAAGTAAATTTCAGTGCCAATAAATATATTGAGGAAAATAAGTTATTTGTTTTTCTGGACACACAAACAATACAGAACGAATAGGAAATATACCAGGCATATTTTTGTACAGCCTATTATGTCCCAAGAAAGATTTTTGTGGTCTTTTCACATCTAGAAGACCAAAATTCTCATTTGAATAGTAGTGTATGCCTACCAGACTTTCAGTTTCACAGGATCACAAAGGAAGAATGCTACAAATGCTACACAGGATGACAGTGGAGAAAGTTGGAACTACTTAATACATGAGAAGAAGGGAGCTCTTATCTGAAAATAAAAGCTTTATGGGAGAAGGCATAAAGGAATAAAGCAAACAAAACCAACAATACAGTAATAGAAAACAAGTGGTTAAGAAGAAAGTCTTGGGCAGAGAGAAAATTCAAAGTCAAAGAGACAGCACACAAGTTGATTCATTTAGTGCTCTAAATTATTAGCATGCTATTGTGACTCAATTTTACTGTAATTCTTGTCTGAAAATTAAATGACTGTGTATGTATAGAGGAAGGTCTCTATACATTCTCTTCTGATTTCAAGTATTCTTGTTGATAAGCTTTTTTAGCTTCTGAAAGAGTTGTTCTTTCACGAGGACTACTAGAAAACAATTACTGTACAGGCCTATCTGAATGTCATACAGCCTTATAGTCAATCTGGGAAAATGATATTTATTGAGCCTTTCTAAATCATTTCTTGGTAATATATGCACTCTTCATAGTATATTTATGCTCGAGCACTACATTCTGAAAAAAAACAAACACATTAGCATATTAATTCAGTTTGTGTCATACTTACTAACTTTACTTGCAATTATAGAGAAATTGTACTGTGCTGTGCTTTCTCTGTCCAGTAATTCATTAGTAGCAATGGTTCCTTCATTAGCATCTATTGTAAAGTAGCTGTCCACATCATTCTTCCAATCGATGAAATATCTGTATATGAAAAATATTAAACAGAGTAGATGCAAATGTACAATGATTACACATTTATCATAACAGCAGTCTAGCTAGCTGGAGCTGTAATTTTTCTCTTCCTAGCTATTGCCATCTTTGCAGGAAGAAGACAATAAGCTATGATTTGTTTGTTTATTTATTTATTATAGAGTTGGAATATTCAAGGGGAAAAATGAGCATATAATAAAAGACTTACTACTTCTTCTGTAAGATTATTTAAAATGGGCTCCCCAGAAGTTAATGCACAGCTTTTGTTGACGTGATCACTTATGCCTGTTACTTTGTAAAGCACTAGAAAAGCTCACAGGGAAAAAGAGAAAAGTTATGAAACAGTGCTTGCTTAGTGATGAATAGTGGCTCAGATCTGGTATATTCATGGCTACAATAGTCTTAATGGGCTGACAGAGAGGTATCCTTGTAGATCGACTGTTAGTACAGTCTATTTACTTAGAGGTCCTTTACCAAAAGAATATTAGAACAGTCATAGTACAGAAGACCTCAGTAGGCTTCTTACCCTTACCTGTACAGGAGCATTAAAAGGCTCTTTGCTTTTAGGAAGAAGGAATAAGTCTGACTTGCACTGGAGTTAAGAGGAACAGGGCAACTCATTTTCTTTTTTTATTCTTTCTCAAAAAAGGATGAACACAGGACAAAATCAAAACTCAAAATGTATGTGCATTTGTTATTTGTCCCTACCAAGGACATATTAGAAAGAAAAGATGTGCTTGTAAATGTAGCCACTTAAAAGCAATCTGATAATTATTCCAAAACCATTTCCTTTAAATGCTAATTAATTTGAAAGCCTATTTTTTCATTTGATGCTACTGTTTATAGTCATAACAGAATAATTCTTCTGATGTAGTGCCGCCAGCAACTAATTTCCTTTTCACTGCTTCTCTCTTTATACCTAGATTGTGTTTCTCAAAAAACAGGCACAATGAAAATGAGAACCACATTTGTGGAGCAGTAGGCAATTAAAAAAAAAAAAAAAAAAAACTGGCACTCAGCAACAGTTACATTTAGAAGTTCATAAAGGCCAGAGGAATGTACCTATGACATCTCATTGCATGTAGATCAGTGAGAGTAAAAGCAAAAGATCCTTCTCTAATAAGTATAGATTATGGAAACAATGTCTTTGTAAGGTAATGTTAAACATCAAGCTTATCTCTGCAGAAGGAAGCAATGTTACAAAAAGGTAGATTTCACATTCCCTTAGAATGGGACTCATGAATGCTAATAGCAAAAGGAGACTTAAATAATAATAATAAAAAAAAATCACAATAGAGCATATGATTTCATTTAATCAAAATTATAAGAAAATCCTGTATGTACATGAAATAGTTTACTTCAATTGACAGTCATCATTATCAGTTAACTGCTTTATTTGAAGAGCCTCACCTATGATTTGCTAAAATCTGAATATATCCTTTTACACAGCTGAGCAGGCACATTTTCTACCCACATTCGCAATTTCAATCTCATTTAAAATTTAGTTGACATAAAAAATATGAAAAATATATATGCCATTTCTTAGAAACATGAGATACTCTTCCAAAAACAGTAAAATTAATTGTTCATACTTTTCATTTTTAATAGATTATATTAAATACTCAGCCACACACAAATGTCCTGTCAAAGCATGAGAAAGTAACTTATCTTCAGCCTGTGGAAAATCAGCTCCATCTAAGTATCTTACAAGCCAACAGTACGAGTCAGTGAAGAAAATACAGGACCAAGTTCAAAGTGCAGTGTAGGTGTTAAGATCCTTCACTGTGAGGCTTTAAAACTACTGATACAGTTTGAACTGTTGTTTACAAAGTTGAATTTAATAACAAATACTTGTGAGATCAGAATCTAATAATCTATCTGCAAGCATTCACACAGGTGATTTACTTCATGCATAAACTCAGTATGCCTATTCCTAAACACAGCATCAGCAGGATCAAAGTTCCAAATAGGCTTTGCAAGACTGGCACTACTCCTCATGAAACTAATGCCAGAATTCTACTGGTTTCAGAGGAAGCGAGATCAGTGGGAATAGAATAGCGTAATAAAAATAGATTTTGTGGTTGCAATAGTTCTTCAAAATCCACTGTCTTCATTTGCATTCAAACTGTGGATATTATTATGCCAAAACTGTTGGTATTTTTTATGAGATTATTTATTTATTACTTTGGCATTATGTTTGAAGACATGCCTTCCTTCTTTCTCTTTATGGTAAAGAAAGCACATATGGTAAAAATAGGGATGGAGCAGAAAGTTATTTCAGTCCTGAAATTAGACTAGATATGGAACAGAAATAGAAGTATTGGAGATACGTTGTGTAAAATATATATACTCTAAGAAAAAAGGCAAATATCCTTTCTCCTTCCTTTCACAGTCTATTTATGTGTAGTACTCCTGAAAAGAATTCTGTGAGAAGATCCTCTCACAGACAGCTCTTCTGGACATAGAATTGCTTCCTCCTTCTTTAGTAAATTTGTAATGCTTAGCAAAAGAGTGAATGGGACTCTGTCTGGCTACTTTTTAAATGGGAATTGTTGAGGAATCTCAAAGGAAGGTCTAATTTTGGGAAGACCCTAAAAGAAGTTTCCTTCTATGGTCCAAAAGCATTTTTCATACAGTCTGGCATTCACTGTGAGATTTTCTGTAATGAGCACAGCAAAACTCTGCCTTTTCCTAGGACCCAAATTCTGTCTTTTCCTTCAGGGAAAACAAAACAAAACAAAACAAAACAAAACCCAACAACAACAACAACAACAACAACAACAACAACAAAACCCAAAAGAAACACTTTCAAGAAAAGAAGAAATGAGAAAAGAGTCGTCAGTCTGAAAAATCAGTAACTTTCCAGAGACAGACCCGGGTATCTGGAACATAAAGCCTGACATTTCTTGTTAGACTGACACAAAGAGGACTGTTGTTGAAATGCTATTATTAAGACAGCTGTCTAGATCTTCTAGTCATGGTCTAGCAGTTTGAAACAACTGAGCTTGGTTTGTTTAACTTCCAAGATTTCCTGTGAAACAGGCCACGGTCAGTGCACTAATCCCAGGAGGCAGCTCTCTCCTGGAAAAGTTAGGGTGTACTGGCAAAGCCTTACTTGTTGACTCTGGACACAGCAGCAGTATATTTTAGAAGCACCTGAATTGGCTTCCTGGGAGAACTCAGTATCAGGATGCTGAGAAATAGCTCATAGTTATTGTCAAAGCAGAGACTTTATATAATGTAACTTCCTGCAAATAGTGTTTAGCAGAGGACTATGTTCAAGGTGTGTTATTGAGTAGGAATAAGTGTGGAAGGATGCAATTACTAACATTGTTTCAGTCTTCCCAACAATAGCTGTATTTGTACATCAAGTACGATAGAGGAGACAGAGTGGAAATATTTGATTTATAAAATAATTGGAGCCAAATCTGGAGGACTCTCATCCAGAGCGTTCACAAAAACACACTTCCCTCTGAAGGAGCTCATATAATAATCTGCATTCATTCTGGCTAAATCGTGAATGGTCTGTGGCTCATGAGAAGGCTCTGAGAGAGACTATGTCTACTCCACCTGCAGCACAGAAGATAGCAGAGAGCCTGTGGGGGGGGTGTTGAATTCATAAGTGACAGCAGATCATCCTTTTGAAGGTAATAGGAACTCTGAGTCATCAAGCAGACAACTTCAGTTGCTTCAGACTATTATACCATGAATAAATGATCCAGACAGCTGTCCTGCTGCTGCTATGGGGGTGTGTGATAAGAAGTCACGCTATGAAGGGGTGGGAGGTGACAGTATGCACAGAAGGCTGTGGAGCCCAGGACTTGAGCAATGTTCTTTGCTCCTAACAATGTGGAAGAAATTCCTTCTGCCCAGCAGAAATGGCCTTGAGAACTGTGGGGTACATTCTTGACAAAATGGTGAACATGAGAAGAGCTCATACTAAACCAAGTTGATGAAGGTAAAGTGAAGAAAAAGTGCTCCTACAAACATTTCCACTGTTTTCATAGTAAGAAAGGAAGGGAAGCTTGGGCCATACACCTAGAGATGCCATTAAGCTAAAGGCACTCGGACCAAACTTGTTCCTGCTTTACTAACACACATGCAGAAAATCATTTGAAAGCATATTCAACTGGAATTGGCATGAAGAAGAAAATGAATTAACCAATTCAGTGAACAATATTACATTTAACATTTAAATACTCTTTTTCTCTTTTGTTTTACTGTTCAACAAATAAGGAACAGTAATTAAAACCAGTCTTCTAAAAGAAGAAAAGAAAAATGAAATGGGGACATTCCAGTACTTTTCATATTTGTTTCTGGGTTGTTCCACATCATTCATGCCATTCAAAAGTGTAAATTGTCTTGTCTGTATTCCCATTTCTATTGTAAAATTGTAGCTAAAGCAGACCCAGATGGTGACTCTAAGAAAACCCAAATTGCAGATTTGCAACACTGAATGATTTGGCTGCCAATCCCAATTTAGAAAGCATCTTATTACTCCAACTACAATATGACAAACCCAAGCACTGGAATGAAGCACTTTAGATGTTAGAAAATTCCTCATGTTGTGGGATAAAAAGATGCATCATTTTTAAGAGAAAGTATGTTTTCAACTATACTAACTTGGGACAATTAAATACCACCTATCGTATTAAAAATATCTTGATTATAAAAAAAAATAATATATGTATATTATAAACATAAACAAAATATACTAGATTCAGTTGGAAATTATGAGTGATTAGGATTTTTCATAGTTCCAACACGTACATAATTAAATAGATGAAAGAAAAATGTAAAACAGGACTGGCAAAAAGGTTGAGGGACTAGAAGAATGCAAATGAGACTTGAGATGTGATTTGACTACTTGAAAGTCCAAAGGAATTTTCATCTGTACCACATTCATGCACTGCAGCTAGAAATTAATAATCTCTGCATATAACTAGCTGTTGAGAAAATGCACCTTTACAACGTATTTTGGCCATCACATCATCAGACAGATATCAGAGAGAGTTTATAGAAGTCCAGGAAAAACTGTCTTAGGCATAGGCAGGCTGAATTTTAAGGAAATATTAAAAGAGCTAAAATATGTTTAACTTGGGTAAGAGATGACTAAAGGAAGAAATGATAATTGTCTACAGATAGCTGAAGGGCTTAAACACCATTAAAATAAAGGTATTATTTTGTTCAGAGCAGAAGGATGAAATTAAGAAAGAAAAAAATTATGTTATGCAGCAGAATCTTTCTGGCAGTGATGTATATTACACTGTACAAAAGAGTAATGATACCAGTTCTGTCACTTGGTACTGAAAAGCTAAGCTGGGTAAAGTAATGAAGACTGTACATTCAGGGAAATTTCTAGAAAGATGGATTGAATAATCCCATTAGTCCCTATAATAGTGATGTATATGACACATACCAAGGAATACTATCTGCGCGTGAAACATACTGTTGCAAATCTGCACTATGATTCAGTTTGAAATATTTAAATTACAAACATATATATATATATATTTAAGATTGCTGCTACTAAAAAGTATAGAAACAGCAAATTGCTTCTAAAATGAGAAAGAAGACATTCATAGCTAAATCAAGCCTGAAAGAAATTAAAATATCAGAGAAGTTTAAGCATGCAAACAAGTTTGTGTCCTTCAAACTCCCATCCTGACAGTAAAACTCCCTCGCTGTATGATTTTACATTCATTGTGTAAATATTGAAGAAACATCACTACATGTACATACATATGCACTTGATACATCAGTTCTTTATCGCCTCACTGACTTCTACTCTTCTCAAATGTAAGTGCTAAACTCTTAAGCTCCTGATGACTGGAAGTACCTGCACTTCCACTCAAGACTGAGGAGTGATTGTCATAATTTTACTAAATACAAGTCCTCAATGCATGCTTAGTGAAGCCATACAGTTAAAAAAAAAGAAAAAAAAAAAAGAAAAAAAAGATTTTCCTGTGCTAAATGATAATAACCTGAATTATTTGGTTCTAGGGCTGAACAGAACAGATTATTATTCTTCAGGGCAGCAGCACTGAAGCAATATTAAGTAACTTTAGACTCTTTTTCATACTCTCATTAGATTTAAAGATTACCCTTGATTCTGAGTCTTGTGATTCTCTATTAACTCAAAAATGCTGTCTTAAAATTTTTTACAAGTGCAGTAATAGTAAAAAAAAAAAAAAAAAAAAAAAGTGAAAAAATAGTAAAAAAAAAATAGTAAATATACTTTCTCTGCAACATGAAAATATAAAATAAGGCATAATACACTATTCTCCAAACAGTAGCAGACAAAAGTCTTTGCATATTACTCGCGTTGTCCTGTGTTAATACAATCACAAGGCCCTTTCTCACATATTTTCAAGTCCCTTTCCAAGGTACAACCCAGCAACTGTGGTTCTTTATGCATACAAGTTCTATATGCATAAAAGATTAAATATATTTAATAAAATAAAATACTTTTTATCAACCTCAATTCTGTTAATATCAACAAGACTTTAAAAATTAAATTGTTCAGTATTATGATCCTCTGGTACAGAAATTATATTCTTAGTAGTCTGGTTTTAATTCTGTGTTCTTTTGTTTAGAGGAAGCAAGTCTAGTGAAACATATTTACTGTGACATATAAATTTAATCTGATATATTCATAGTTACTAAGCGTTACCAGAAAAGCCTGAATGTAATAACAGCAAAATAATACCTGATGTAAAATTTTCCTGTCATTAGCCAAAAAATGTAAAGGATGTCATAATGCTCCAAAGTGGCATGTGCTTTTCTGCAAGATTGTCTTTTTTTGTTTATTTGTTTAAATAATTTATTAAGCCATCTCAGTTAATTGGAGCAGAAGCTCCTATACCTTTGCTGAACACTGCTTCAGGCATTAGTGTTCTTGAGAATGCTGCTAAGGCATTAATGGTCACTCCAAAGGAAGTTTCAGATCCCACACTTTGGGTAATCCTCCAGATACCATCCAGATTCCAGAAGAACCACAGCTGCACAAACACTGCACAGCAGACCTTGATGCAATAGAAAAGGGAAGGAATTTGTGCAGACTGGGAGAAGAAGCAAACCCTTCTTGTTAGATTGACTCATGCTCATCATCCTCATGTCTTTCATACAGCAGGAGATTTTCCATGTGAAAAAAATAATATAGTTTGAGTCTCCTGCATACTGCATGGTTGGGTTCACAGTCCTTCATATGGAGGTGCATATTTATGCATTTTAAAATCAAGATTAGCGATTTTAGCAGTCAGGAGCTCACCTGATATGTAATGATTAGTAGCAGTGCAAACAAATTATTCTTTGTTTCTTTGTACAAAATGGAACATTATGCAGAATTGACAGAGAAGCAGTGGCTGCAGACACCCAGACTCTAATAATAGGCCAGAATCCGCTGAGAAGCTTTTAAACTTTTCATAAGCCTTATAAATCTTACATAAGGATATTCGTAAAACATGCTAGACAATATGAGAAATAAAACATGCTGCAGCTATCAGCCCTTCCAAACTGTCAGTTCTGCCTGTTGACAAGTTCTAGTGCTTCCTCCCTGCTCTCCATGTAAAGATTTTGTTCATTTGTTTATCAACCCTTGCAGTCAGCTCCATTTTCTGCTTTTACATTTCTCATTATGAGCTGAGTATCTTATCAAAAGCCATTGCCACATCAGAAAACGCATTGTTTTTACTGAGTTTCAACATCATTTTCACTGCCTCATTGACCAGGCAGAATCACAGGACAGCGTGGTGGAAGGCAGCTCTGTCCTGCAGTTTAATTAATCTTCAATTATTTGGAGGAGGAAGAACATGATAGGAATGTGGAGCTGCAGGAAACACATTGGGTTCAACCCCTTCCAACTCTTCAACCTGAATTTTCTATACTGCTGTGGTAGGAAAAAAAGTGCGAGCACTTACTCTACCAGGACCACAAATTGTAGGTTCTGAGCACCGTTTCACTGAATTTGTGAAGTGCAGGTTTGTCTATCATGGTGCTCCCCACGTTGTGCCCTGCAGCTCTACCACCCAGTGGCTGGAAGAGCTGCTCCAACTTAGTGAAGTGCTACTGCTCTGCCGTGTTTTGGTGGGGAAAAAGTCTGCCATGCTGGGTGTCTGGATGCACCTCAGTACTGCTATCAGTGGGCAGAGGGAATATAGAAAGCTAGGGTGCAAATGAAGTTAAGTGCCTCCTGCTTTGAAACCCTAAGAAAACAGAGAGGGCAAAGGGATCTGGGCTGCTCCATCAGATGTTTAGCTTTTGTAGAAGCTAAAACTTCATTTTGCACCTGCTGCATGCAACCCAAGCACCAGGGGATAGAACAGAGAAATGAAGCTGTGTTATGCTGCCTGGGTCCTTCACTTAGGCTGAAATGTTTTACTGTACAATAAAGTGCTAAGGCAAGTAGCGCAGCTCTTGTAGACCTCAAGGCATAAATTCAGCAAGAACAATTTTTGATCACTTTCCTTTTGTATCATATAAATATTAGCTTTGCTCTATATCTTTTGGATACTAAAATCTGAATAAATCTTTCCTTTTTTTCCCAAGACTGAAGTAAAATGTTGAGACAAAGCACAAAACAGCAGCCATGCTGACTACAGAGAAAACTGTGGCTCAGTGGAGATTTATCACTTGCTTGGATCCTCACCTGGGACTGACCTGGGCCACCAGCAGATCCAAACAAGGCAGCACACAGTGCAGTCAGGAACTGGAGGCTGTATTATTGCTTCAGACCCAGTTTGGTTAAATGTTTATAAAGTAAGGGATTATTCAGGATGGCTCTGCCACTATGAGATCAGCCAAGTTTTCCTTTATCAATTCTCCTGTTCAGTCCTCTGCTCCAGAATCCATAGAGAATAATATCACTATGAAGTCACATTTACAAAGATTTCTTCATGAGAACCTCAAGTAGAAAGTACTTGAGGAGCACATCCTTGATTCCCTATGGCCTGATGGCCTGACACAAGCCATGTCAGGTCCAGTCATTTGCCTCTAAAATTGATTCTGCTCTCCTCCTACATGAACTGGAATTTCTGTGTCACAATTCCTCCACAGTCTACATTTTTGCTTCTTACTGCCTCCAGTGACCAAATATATAAGGGACTCTTGCTTAAATGCAACAATTATTTAATCACAGCCATAAACTAAACCATTTCAGGTCAGAAAAGTAAAGATATGTTTACAAACAATTAAAGGAGAAATTTAGACTGCTAGAACTTGAAATCCGCTTATATCACAATGGTTAAAATATGCATTCTTATGGAAAAGGCCATAAGATCTACAATTAAAAATATTGGGAATCTTAAATTTATAACAGAAATAATATTTCAAGTTTGCTTCTGTTTATGACTGTGCAGAATAACCAACAGACAATGCTATGTGAAGCAGATAAGCTTTGCTTAGATGTTGGTTTAAGACCTGACCCTTCATAATTCTCTTCGTGTCAAACCATGAGAGGTTCACAGCTTGAGGTGACATGGCTGCAACCATTAAACCTCTGCTTTAATCTCACAATTGCTTTTTAGAAAGTTTGAAAAATCCATTGCTGGAGAAATTTGGAGTAAGAGCTCTTGATCAAAAACTAGAAAGACTATTATTTGAGCTGAAATAAAATGACAGTGTGTGCCTCTGGGATATGAACCAGCTTTGTAAGATCACATCACCAGGTGGTACAAGTGCTGTGAAGTAAACCAGAGCTATTACAGTCATATTGCTTCCTTTCTTTCTCTCTGGCTTCTTAGGTATTCTCAGTTAATTTAAAAGCTTTCCCTGCCAAGTTCCCTTTTTTCTGCCTTTGAGCTGAATGTACTCTTGATTTTCAGATCCATTTTCTCCACAAACAGGTCAATCAGTGAAAGCAGTAGTGCCTAAACTTCTCACATAGTTTGTCTACATATACTTTTACTTCCAAACGCCTGACTTTCAAAAGCTTAATATGATTGCATATGCCAACGGGAGATCACTTGCTGTTCTTCACAAGCATCAGTAAATTGAGCATTTCCGAACTATAAGTAAAGGTTACCTGCCTTTGTCAATTTTAAACCCCGTTTAATGTGCTTTTGCCTTGCTGGATTTGGGAAATAAAATTTGCAGCTGCAACTGCTCCAGAAGTAGATCTAGAGAAAATAATAATAATAATAATTGTGTGTCAAAAGAATCCTAGCAATCTGTTACTTGGAAAGATATAACTTTCCCCTAGCACACTTTTGATTAGTTGGTCCAGAAAATATTCACCTTTACTCCATGTTCGTGCAACATCACACAAAGCCAATGAATGACAAAATGTTTACCATCCCCAGCAAGGAACGGTGTGTGTTCCCTTCAGCCTTAAAGCTACATATTTCAGACTAAGGTTAAAACAAAACTGCGCTTTTCTCATAGTGGCTACTAGGAGCAGCTCCAGTTGATTTCTGGAACAAGGCACTACAGTTCTTCAATTGATATAACTGTGTCACTTGTCAATGAGCCATGTAACTGAATGCTCGTGTGTACATACTCCATTGCAAATGTGAAATAAAGCATATTAATGTAAACTGTTATGAAAGGAATTAATATTACACTCATCTTGCTTCACAGAAAAGGCAAAGCAGATACTTCCCATTTCTGTGACCGCTGAAGAGCTGAAACAGAATGATTGCTTCAAAAGACAGTTCATAATAAGAAGACGGAGATTTTTACGGCTTGTCTTGATGAGCAGTCACTTTTCTCTCAGATTCCTACAAGTGCACAGATGCTGAGGAGGAAGCCACCTCATTGAGCAGAGTGGGATCTGAGACTGGGGAGGAATGTATGAGAGAAGGAAGGTAGAGAGGAAGATGTGAGTGTTTCAGGTCATGAAGACAAAGTGTAGAGCTAGAGAACAGAATTCAGGAAGGGGGGAGAAATAGGAGGAGGAAGTAAGTTAGTTGATCAGCATTGCTTGAAGGTAGACAGATGGAAATGTGTATATATAGTACTTGAATGATCACTGAGTCAAATGAGACTTCAAATTAGGGATATTGTTGGGGAAGGATCATATGTCAGACAAATATCTCCCTTAGGATACAGGGAAAATAAACCCTTTTTTTTTTTTTTTTTAGAAATGCAGAAATAATATTGAAGTATCCGGAACAGAGGAAAAAATGAACAATCCTCTGAAATTAAAAAAAACCAAAAAACAAAAAAACAAAAAACATAAAACATATCTGTCATTAACACAAGGAAAAGGAAAAAAGGCAGCAAAGTGGGACTCTAAGCAAAAAGGATGTGGTTCAGGAGGAAAAGAAACCGGGTGTGCAAGAAAGATGAACCCTAAAATAGGAGACTGGTATTAGATAGATCATAAAAGATAGAAGAAAACAGTAAGAAGATTAGAAATGATAGCAATCTGGAGCAGGAGCTGAGAAATACTAGTGGCAAGAATCTGAATTGGTTAGACTGAATAAATTAAAACTTAGAGCAGAGGTCTAAAAAGTAGTTGAGGAAACTGGGACTTCAATAAAGGCGATGGATGGAGTAGAACTTGAGTGATGACAGAAATAGACAGGACAACAGAACAGTGTGTAAATTCACTTGAGACAATAAAAATGAAACCAAATTCTTAAATCCTGCCATCATTTAACTATGCAAAACCAACTCAAAAGGGAGACAAGGCAGTGTCTCCCTTGAGCACAACACTATACAGAGAAAAATAGCTCTTGCTTAATCTGCTATTAAATGTACGAGGTGCTGGAAATAAACTTTCCAGTTTTTCCAAGTATATATGTAGCTATGAGAAACAATTTGATGCCACAGAATAGGAGTCATTGCTTTGAAGAAAAAGCAAATATAAAAAGTGCACATACACACACAAACAATTCAGAAGAACTATGGGATTAGGAATTCAAGTAATATCCTGTTGCACAGGTAACTTTATCTTGCCAGTGCTTGAACATTAAAAATACAGTTTAAGGAAAAAACTTATCATTTGTATTTTTCTAGTCTTTATTTGACAAAGCATTGCACTGTAAAACAGACCCTACCCATAATAATTTCTGAACCAGAGTGAACTAGTTCTGAAAATAAATAAGGCTTTTTCTTTGGAAATTCATGCTGGGAAAACGGTCTTGATCCCAAGGCACTGAGAGAAGGATTGACCTGTGGCTAGTACATGATTTATTTATCTTTTAATATCATGGTTCCATGATTCTAGACTTGGGCAGGATAATTCACAGTTCCCACAGCTTTCTTACTTTGAGTGGTTCTCTTGGTTCATAAGACAAAGCTCCTGAGTCAAGCAGAGATCTGAACGACAGTACTATGGCTCGGAATGTTAGACTCATTGTAATTGGAGTCATATCTGGGGTTCACACCAGGAGCAAAAATCCTTTCATGTCTTATGCCAGAAGATCAGACCCTAGGAAATATGACAACTTCAAAGGTGTTAGTGTGAAGTTGCTAAACTTCACATACAATGTTAGATAAAGCTTCCTATTCTAGATAGTATTGCATGTAACACTGTTTTCACATTCATTTTACTTTGTTGTTGTTTAGACACCTGTCTCTAGCATCCATAAAGTACATATGCATGTAGAAGTGATTTTTGTAAAGTTCTAGCATCCCTTGCAACAGAAGTAATGAATTTTAAAACATTTGCATACTCATAAATAACACACATTATCATGAGCTTTACAACACTTTTTTTTTTTTTTTTTCCCCTCCTAGACAATTTACAGCTACTGTAAACAAGGAGTCTGAGAACAGCATGAGATCATTGTTCTTTTCAGAAGGGCTTTGGGATTTTTAACGTCCACAAAGTACTTAAGACTTAATCTTAGCATTTACGCAGATCATTTCTTTCAGCACTGTAGAGAAAATAGAAATTGACAAAATAGCTCTTCTGAGATAAATAAACTCCAGATTTAATGCAGTTTGAAAATCAGGTGCTGTGGAGTAATGTTCCAAAATAGCTTCAAAGCCAGTCACCCTTGCAGGTGTTGAGTACTTGTGGTCCCTTTTCTCTTTGGGCTTAGTTTCCTGTTTTTTACTGATGACTCTGTGCTCTGCTCCTTCATTTTATCATCTCTAGCAAATACAATCCAGCAAAACAAACTTGTTTAAAATTCCTGTTCTTACAACTTGGTTCCATTTACAGGAGAAAAGTGAAGTATACAACCCTGAATGTTTTTAATGGCTTCCAGCAAAATATTTTTCTTTTTCTAAAAGCTGAACCCAGCCTCCACTCTTAGCTGTTATCTCCCCCTTCCTGATAAGTCTAGCTAAAGTTTTTGTCAGAAGACATGGATTACATTGTGCTGCTTCCTTTCATGTTAGCTTTATTTCCCAGAATTTTGCCTTCTGTTGCATACAGTGCAGATTTGTCTTTTTTCCTCATCTATTGTTTGGCAGATTGTTGACTTTGTTGTCATTGTAATGGGCAACTTAATGGCCAAACTGCTGTAGGAAAACATTTCAGAGAAATTGAACTAATTTGTAGAGAGACTATGCCACCCAGAAAATGGCATGGTCTGTTGCCTCAGAGAACATCACTTGCTTTTCCATGTTTGTTTAGATGGTATATTTACTTGGAACATGTTCAGACTCCTCCCTAAAGCATGAAGAAATTGTTGCATCCATTCTTTATATCTATGAGACAAACTACATTTTAAACAGCTGAAAGAGAGTAATCGCTTAAGGTAAGCTTCAAAATTATAACCACGTACAATGTTTTGAAACAAATTTATACCTTTCTAACTTATCATTAAATTTCTTCATATATATTAAGAATATTAAACTCATGGACTGTTGGTCACTAACACAACAGTAAAAATTTTTTACTTGGATAAGTCAGCACTTGAATATAGGCAATTTCTTCCAGGGCATAAAATCACAATCAGACCTGTACTGGGTTAGTACAAGGTTTATATCACTGAATTCAAACTGCAGAAGATCAAACTCAATATGGAGAATCAAATCTATCCTCAGATAAATGAGAATTAAATAAGAGATTTCAGAACCAACATGTGAAAATTTATAGAAATTAAAGTCATCTTAAAAAGCTGGACCAAGAAAACCACATTGAGAGATTTCTAGCTTAATCTTCACTGGATGTCACCTGGCTTGCTGGAACCAATCTCTGCCCTTAAAGCAAAGTACCTCCCTCCAAAGTCCATTGAATTCAATGTGAGATTTAATCCTAGATAGGAACAGGCCCCTCTAAGAAATCTCTAATACTAGATCATAGTTCGTAACTTTCACTCATGAACCATCTGAATTCAGTAAGTAATGCTGGCAGTAGTTCTGTAGTTTGCAAGTGCTCATGGTCAGTAAGTAGAAAAGTTAGGCTGGAATACAAGAGTATTTTGTAATATTCCTCATCTTTTAACCATAAATGAGAATTTGGATCCCCAAATAATTATTTCAGAATTAAAAAAGTCACCTGAACACCTAAGAATGGCTTAGGATTCAATATTACTGGGCTCTATGTATGGAGAAACCACCTTGAAATGGTGATATCTCCTGTGTAGTTGCAAATCAGTAATTAAAACACCTGAATCTCCTAGCAGGGAGTCGTGTAGAAAACAAACCAACGTTCCATTGAGGAATGATGATTCTGCTGTCATACAAAAAACTTCTCAACAATATGATTACAGAGATTGCTATCTGTTTTCAAGATACAACATTGTTTTCAATGACACAGCGGGACTATTTTCTTAGGCTACCATTGGGGAAAAAGGTTCCCATCATTGTCTTTGTTGTTGAATGTTTTAATTCTTTGTCAGGACAGCAGTATGACACAGACTTTTCTGTATTAGAAAATAATTAAGGATGTATTTTTAAACAGGAGGAGCAAACAATATTAGTAATATTTAAGCAATAATTAATAGTGGCTTTATGAAGCAGGAGCTGGATACTTTCATGTTAAATTTTTTCAAAGGAATACAACAGATAATCTAAAATGCATTTTGCATTTTAGGAATATCAATGCTGAGTTAAAATATATAGTTAATAAACATGGTTTATATTAAATAGCCCAAATTAGATTTGTAATCAATTATTTCATTTGGAATACATACTTTGAA
This sequence comes from Phasianus colchicus, assembly GCF_987193195.1. Lineage (NCBI taxonomy): Eukaryota > Metazoa > Chordata > Aves > Galliformes > Phasianidae > Phasianus > Phasianus colchicus. The sequence continues at coordinate 20,352,129 of NC_143438.1, read as the reverse complement.
TGGTTATGCATGCAGTAATGTCTGTATACTTCATAGCCAAGAGTAACATTTTACTGTTTGATCATAGTTCCATCTGATAAACATTAATATTCAAAAGTTGAAGACTTCTATTACATCTGTAATATTGCTCTTTACATTCTGGAACTAAAAATATTTCCTGAAGTCAAGTAGATCCAGGATAAATTTGTACAACCTAGATAGATTTGCACTGGAAGCATGCATAATGACTTCCTACACCTTACAGTATTTTTGCACAGGAGCTTCTTTGTTGGTGCACTACCCTGGTTTGCTCCAAAATTTCTAACAAGGCTGGAAATACGCCAGCAAAATCAATACATTACATTTGTATAGTAGCTCCTCTCTCTCTCTCTCTTATTTCAGGAAAGCAAGCTATACCAGTAAGCAGGAAGTTTTGCTGTCAGGTAAGGACTGCTGAGCACAGCCATGTTGGTCAGCAATCACAACCGCACTATCTCAGCCAAGACAGATGTAGCAATTATTTATTTTAAAATTTGTTCTTTGCTGGAAGTAAAGGCTGAGTGTTTTTTGTGAAAGGGTTGAGGTGACACAGACATGGAATGTACAGACTGCTTTTTCACTGTTCAGAGCAGCTTTTGTGTAAGTTCCTGACATCAGACAAAACATTTTTTACTTCCTTAGTCTCAGGACACAATCCACGAAACCATGTCACTGCATGGTAACTTGTATGATCTTGTATGATAAGAAACTACCCGCACTTAATATATTTTTCCAGCTAAATCACCTAAACTAGCATTTCTTTTCAATTTTTTTTTTTTTTTTTTTTTCCCCAGCAGAATTTACCTGTCCCTGTCACAGACTTTAAACAATTTCTATCTTTTTATTAAGCTCTTTGCTACCGAATCCAGTGTCAACAGCAGTTTGGGCTGTCTGAGAGTGAATGAAGGAGGAAAAGCTTTCTTACCTAATCGAACTGCTGCCAGCATCGAGGTCTTGTGCTGTCACTGCACCTATGATTGTCCCCACGGGAGTGTCCTCATACACCTCCATTGTATACAAAGGCTTGCTGAAAACTGGAGGCTCATCCATGTCCAACACGTTTATCTTGACAGTGGCAGTGTCTTTGAATGGTCCCACTGAGTGAAATCGATGGTCAAGATGGAGATTGGAAGCCTCTACTTTAAAGGTATATGCCTTTTTTGTTTCAAAGTCTAATGGCTGTGGAAAGAACAAAAGCAAAATATCAGCCCTGACTAAAAATTAAATATTGCAAAATCACCTTAGTAGGATTAATCTGTCACAAATTAAGATGTCTTCAAGTGTAAACTTCGGCTTCTGTACTGATCATTTAAATTTGTTTTGTAGTCACTGAAGAGGAATAGAAAGTACACCTCATGCTAAGGTGGTTTCTGAAATAGTCTAGATTGATCTTAACTGTTTTTTCACATTAAAAAAAAAATAAATCAGAATGACATACAAGGATGTAAACAGTTACTGTAAATGTCTGAAATTAACTGTCTGAAGTTTACCTTTTGCAAATGAGCTATGTGCGTGCTAGTTGGAGATCAGCATTCACAACTTCCACACACAAGCAGTAAACCATGATTTAGTTCATTAACAGAAGATTTGTACTTCTTTTAGCAGGAAAAGAAAAACATGACAACAATAGAAATGATTTCAAGTGAAAACCCTGGTATATAAAAATGGGTCAAATCAACTTCCACATAAGACTTGCAGTGTGAATTACGGTAAAATATTTATCTTAGCAGTGAACTGCTATATTTGATCAGCACGTATGTGGAAAATGCAGACTTTAGTCTGCCTTAAGATCTGAGGTATAACTACTAACACCTTGAAGGCATCGTAGCAGCTTTTGTACCTGAGTTTTTGATGGAAATGCATTCTTCAGTCAGGTTGTTTTCATGTAGGTTTGTGTCAATGTATATCTATTTAGTATCTTTGGTTTTAGAAGAGTAATCATCTTGAAACCCTAATGCAGTGATATTTAGTTGAAAAGACACAAAAGCTTTATTTTCAGTTAAAGGGTTTTGCTGCATTGGCTTTCATGTTGTTTTTAACGTTAGTTAAGGAAGATTTTCCTGACATCTGGGTAACACTGGCACCTAGTGGCTTCTGCCTATAATTGTCGAGATAGAAATTTTCGAAATGTGAAAGGATATCTAGAAAAGAGGGCAGGATCACAAGCGTAGGAGCTTTAACATCTTTTTTATTTTTATTTGTATTTTTTTTATTATTTTTTTCCCCTAGACATCATTACCATAGTGTTTCCAGCTATTTGTTACAGCTGAGATAGATTTAAATTATGCCATTTTCTGTCCTTAACACAACAAGACATAATTGACCATATGCCTGGTTGGTGTAAATTGAAGCAGCTCCATTAAAATCAGTGGAGTTACTTTGATTTACATTTGCTGTGAAGCTAGCATAATGCTTTAAAATTCTTATGAAAAACATTATAATTTTAATAGAATGCATGGTCAGAGTTGGGGATTTATAATTAGCCAGTCTGGAACATACGTCCTAAAAATAATCTAGCTTAAAAGCCAGACACTGCTGACCAATCCACTGTCACATGGAATCATCCTTCTAGAGATAAAATTCCCAGTAAAAGCCAGTATGAGTTTAAGCATCATGACTACAAGAAGAAACTAAGGCTAAGAAGCTAAAGACAAAAAAAAAAAAAAAAAAAAAAGACAAAAAAAAAAAAAAAAGACAAAAAAAAAACCCAAAAAAACACAGAAGGTCTTATTCTCAAGTGATGAATCTCCTAATTACTGCCTTTGCTACAAAAGGACATGTGGACATGTTGATTCACTGTCCAAATTGTTGTTATAGTCTTCTTTCAATTTCTATAGTACTCATGTTCACTGTTGTATATTACTGAAAAATCCCCCCAAATGAGCAAGCAAAACAAATCCTTATACAGCTGATTGTAATATCTATTCAAAATATTTTAGAAGAAAACCTGGAGTTCACAGAAGCAGTCTGGAGTGGAAAATAAGTAATTATGAGGAGTTAAGCTAGAGATAAAGATTAAAATAGAGTAAACAGGAAATCTAAGCTCCCGGTTAAATAGCAATTCTAACTGATGCCCTGCATGCATTGTCCATACCCCCTCAAACTGCACAAAACCAGATTCCTCTTATGCACGAGTATATTTGAAGACAGGTGTGCTAGTAACAAGAACCAATTTACACGTGGTCCTTGAAGGCAGAGTTAAAGGCAGAAGTACCAGTTCCTGGTCCATGGCAGTGCCCAGTACACAACTTTCATGATGTAAGGAACACAATCCTTGTCTTGGGGTAGACAGAAAGAAAATTTCAGGCAGTTCTTGGTATATTTTACAGCACAATATCTAGAAATCAGACACAATTTCTGCTTTACTTATCTCTTCCAAGTACTGTGGGCAATGCTGTGGTACATTTTTGAAAAGACAGTTTGCCAAGAAGGAAACACATTTTCCCTTTGTAATGTAAGCAACCAGTTCTCTCCTTTTGTCCTCCTATGGACAGATAAATATAGTTGGAGGTTAAACAGTATTCAAAGCACAGATGGCACTCAAAATAAGAAGAGACAGGCTGAAAGAGCTGAGCCATCACCACAGGAAGTAATCAGTGACAGACTCCCACAAAACAGCAGACTATAGCCTTTTAATATACAGAAGATTGACCTGCAGCTGAAATGCCTGTGGAAAGGTGGGAAGACTGCAAGCAGTAAACAGGATTTAATTTCAAACTGAAAAATATTTTATGCAACATATGGCATGCAGTAAATGAGTATGGTTTAAAATGATTGTGTTTGTGGGAAGGCCATCTTCTGATCAGTTCTGTACCCAGTTCTGCATGGTTGATCCATACATATACATACTGACAGTCTCAAGTTTTGGCATTTGTCTGTTATGCTTAGAGCCTGCCTTTGAAAATAGAAAACATTGAAAGTCTGCCTAGCTCTCAGAAAAACAAAAATGGGTTTTAGTTTTGAAGATGTTAGAATAGCATTTATTTATATGTCTTGTTTAATAGATTATCACCAAGATCTATGAAGGAAACGAGTGATTGAAACCTAATTCTAGCAGATAGTACCCAGTTCTATGTTCATTTACAGTCTGGAAAGCTGTTAAGTATACAAACCCAGCAGAATGTTAGGGAGAATGTTCCATTCTTAAAAAAAAAGTCTTGAAGATTAAGATAAGAGATAATTATAGGAAAAAAAAAAAAAAAAAAAAAAAAAAAACTGTTTGATTAAGGCTTTCATTTTAGAAAAATTAGGATTTTTCCCAGAGTAAACAGCAGTATGGATAAAACTAAGGGAGCTTTTAACTATCTGTGAACTACTCAGCAACTATGGGAGTACTTTTACTTGATATTCTAAGTGCCAGTGTCCTATAGATGTATGTGTCCCCCTCTACTCATTCTTGTCTTTTCTGTGTCATGGCTTTAAGCTGCTCTGTGCAGTTGCATAGTAAAATGCTATCAGCGTATACACAGCTGTGTGCAGCAAACGCGTTTCACAAATCCCAAAATTAAACAACACATAAAGACAAATCACATTATCTTCCAGTCAGGAAGTACCATGGGCGGATTTATTTAGTATGATTAGGAAAACACAGAAAAAACTCTAGTTTAAAAATAGATTTCTTTGTAAACATTACTGTTGTCTGTACTGAAGATAGTGGTGAAGAAAGGTGGTGAAGAAAGGCTGATACATACTTCTCATTTTATTTGTACTTTTAATGCATTTTGATTCTTGGATCTATATACACATAGATGTGTTAAAGAACTGAAACAGAAAAAAAAGGGACAAAAATATAATAGGTTCTAATGAGAAGCACAGCCAGGGCATAAAAAGTACTACCTAGTAAGTTTAGTCTTCACAAAGAGGCAGGACTGAAAACTCCAAAAATTTCTGGAGACAATAATATTGTTTGTTATACAGGCATTCATGAGCTACAACTACAATAACAGAAAAGCCAAGCTTGGGAAAGACACTGTAAACTCCAAGACCTATGGTTAGTTACAGGCAGCAGAACTGTTTTCTGCACTGAGATGAAGCGTGTGCTGTCTTAGGCTTGTCTTCCATACTCTGTCTCATGTGTCTATCAGAAAGCCTGGTAAGGCTTTCCACTTGAAAATGGGCTGAGCTGTTATATGTGAAATGCAGGCTATTAGATCATTCACTGCTGCGCATTTACACTTTTCAGTAGTGGTATTTCTGCAATGGATTTTAAATAGCTTTTGTAAATAGTTATAGAGAGATCTCTATAACAAATCTACAACAAGTGCTGCAGATCTGGACAAATCTTGAATGCTCAGAGATTTGATGGAAAGTGGGCAAAATAAATGTGTGCTTTGTATGCAGAGAAGGGGAGAAGTCAACCAGCATCTGAGATTCTCCTGTTTGCTGCCTGAGGAGGAGTTGAAGTGTCATATTTGGAGTATAGCACATAGGCAAGGGAGATGCTTCCAGTTACTCATGACCACGTGGCAAACAATTTTTGCAAAAAATATGTAGCACGGAGAAGGAAAAAGGGGGCTGCCTCGAGTGAAAATGTATAACGCATTTTTTCACTATATATTCTTTTATTTGTAATGAGTCTCCCAGGTGAGAGGTATGCACAGTTTGCCTTGGGCATCTGTAGCTCAGACAAACATGGTGGAAATTAATTACACATTGCTTCTTTTTTTTTTTTTTTTTTTCTTTTCTTTTCTTTTCTGGAAAGATCTGAAGACATATCTGTATTTCCATAAAAGAAAATGCAAAGCTTTGTGCCAATGTCATGTGATCTTTTTTCAAGACAGGGAATAGTTTGTTTTACAAGTTATGAGGTAGGTATGGAACAGCATGGAGAAGACAAGGGTAAGGTAAAGCAAGAACGTGATTGTATAAACTGTATACGTTTTGTAGTAAAGCATTAAATATACAGCAAAACTTGTGAATAGGTTTTGGTAGAAAGCAGGGGTAGCTTGTGAATCACAACAAGCAAGGTATGGATTACTGCACACAGCAGGCTATGTCGTGTTTGCCCTGCCTTCAGCCTCCATCTAGAAGCACTGAAGGGAGGAAAGATCTGATTAATCTCTCACTCAAGCTAGCCCATCCATGCATGATCAAAAGCTAACTACAAAGTTAAAGATAGTATTTGAAGTGAATAAATGGGTACAAGAATTTGGCCAAAAGCTACATTTTGCCATATATCACCCTATCTTATCCACTCTTGTAGCTGCCTTTCATTGTCCCAGGAAAAAACAAATCCAATGGCTGTATCTGAAGATCTCCCTTCTACACTGTTTTTTTTTTTTTTTTTTTTTTTTTTAACTTTTTTTCTGTGGCTACTGTGATCTTTATGATTGCATCTGTACGATTGCATGACTTTCTGCCTGTACTTTCTCTTCAAAAATGTGAAACTATCCACTGTACTCCTCAATCACAAGAAGCTGTGACTTATGTTGACAAGCAGGCAGAGTCTATGCACACAACTGTAGGGGGTATAGTCTGTTTATGCAGAATTAAAGGGTGGGTGAGCACAGCAAGCAGCAGCAGCAGTGCTGTTCAGGTTGAGGGACATCATCAGTTTGCTCTTTGCTCAGCACTGCACTGTAGGGCTGCAGTTAGACTGCCCTCACATGACATCCCAGCACTACACAAACCTTCTGTCCCATGGGAGAGACAGCTTACTCAGCAAACACCTTGTTGCTTCTTCCAGTTAAAGATTTGTTAACAGTCTAAGAGGCCTCTGAGGTTAAGAAGAAGCCACTACTGCATCTGTTCATCACTTTCCCCAGTTTCTGTTATTTTCTCATCACTCATGCACTCTGTGCAGTTATCATGCCCTCCCTGACATGCTGTGATTCAGGGGTACAGCTTTGTCACCTGGCCAGTTAGCAGTGACACACAGCTTGCAGAAATGGGCCCAGAAGTGCCCTCGTCTTCCACTGACCCACACCACGATATCACCCAAAACAGAGCAGCACGGCGGGACTGAACCTGGAAGGAGACCAGGCACATTCTCTCTCCTGAGTTTTCAGGACATTCTGCACGGGTCAGTATTGAACCCTGACCAATTTCTGGATTATGCTGAGGCTTCTGTGCATTTATCCTTGGTTTAATTAAAATTAGTGCCAGCTGTCCAGCAAAGTTTGGATCCTTCTGTTTTCTTTTCTTTTTCCTGCTGCATGTGGGCATTTAAAGATCTCAGTTTAGAAGGAACCAGGAGCTTGTCTAGGTCTGGCTTTTTCTCCTATACCTGGGAGCACTGCTCTATGCCCACTACACATTGGTCCAGAGGAATCAGTCCCTTCTCACTCCCCACTTCTTTCACCTTACGCTCTCTGTCTTTTTTTGAGTAATCAGGTAGGATGACAGGTATTATGTAAGCATAAAACCCAAAATCATGGTAGCGGACAGGTCTAGACAAGGAAGGAGACTGGCCATTTATCCCTAGTATGCCAGATTCTTGTATCCTAAAACCAGACAATTCCTCCTTCTTCAGTTCAAAATATGATTTTTTTAATTTTATTTTTATTTTTTAAGAAGGAGGAGAAGCAATTACAGCACTATCCACACAGTGATGCTAAATGGCATTTTTATCATTTCTTTGGCAGAAGACAATAAAATGCATTGAAATTTTAAAATATGTAAATAGTGCAAGAGCAGCAGTAATTATACTTATATTGGATCATGGCATGCAAATAAATTAGCAACACAGATGATTTAAGACATGTACCTTGCCCATCTTTAGCTGGTCATGCCCATTCATTGTCCGAGACACAGTAAATGGCTTTTGTCCCCACCAATTCACTTAATGTGCTGAAAAGAACAATCAGGCTTCTGCAATTTTTGACAGCAAATGTTCCTTCCACCAATGTAAACGTAGTGCTGGAAGGCTTCCACTTTCTTGATTTTGATATAGAAAATTTATAAATAACAAAGATGTACTTGAAATGGCTCAGTGATGGATTACTGCAGTACATACAATGTTGGAGTATGCTGTGGTACAGGAACAAGTGCTAATTTGCTTTTAAGGCACACTTTTTATTAACGGTTTTTACTGAGTATTACATATAATTCACAGTGTTGATCCTATTTATTCACTGACTCTGATTTAAAGAATTACTTAAGTACATACCTAATGTAAGTACTTGTGTCATCCCAGAAGGTCAAATAAGTGTTTTGAAATTGCTTCTTTGCAGGCAAATAAATAGTGCTGCTGCAGGTACAATATCAGTAGCATGAATTTTAGTGGTTGTCTATTGAAATGTGAGTGTCCAGCACTTCTGAAAATCTGGAAACAGCAACCCATGAAAATAAGTCTGTATTACTACAAGTGTAGAAAAGATTAAAAGACACCTGAATTTAGGAATTTGGACTGCTTTTGTTTAACTCAGGATCCAGCACAGAACTCGGATGGATTTTGGGTGATTCCACAATGTCTTAAAGCATCTGAACCATTTATGGATTAGTGAAAGGGACTTTCTGCTTGAGAAAAAAACAAACAACAACAACAACAATGTGAAGGGTAAGATCTAGGACCTATATAAAGACACTCATTGCTGAAGAATCCATGTGTTAAGTTTATCTTGTTTTCATGCTCCTACATAGAACAAACATGCAGGTGCTCCCTGACCTCCGCAGCCTGTCATAGTTCCCAGGCTCATTGTGATGAAGATTAGAAGGGTACTAGGATCATTATTTTTCATTTTTTTTCCTCCTTCTTGGCCACAGAGTACACTCTAACATAGAGTAACACTCTACATTTCCATCTGGCAGCATCAACAAACTTATTGATTACAAGATCCTCCTGCTATTACAAACGCATTCTAAGGTTTCAGATATGTTGTAAATTATTACTGGAAAGAATAAACAAATCAGCAAAATACAATGAATAACTTTAACATCTGTATACAGCATTCATTGTGTTATTTACTGTTCCCCGGTCCACCCCTCAAATTGTGGGTCAATTATGCATCCTAAAATTCCTATAATGTGCTATTGGTTAAAATGTGATCGTCCTTATTTTGGGTCTCTCTTGATGGCTACTTTAATCATCACATTCCAAACAATGTTTATTCCCTCTGTCTTTGAAATCAATACATTCAATAATCTTTCCTTTTATTTTATTCTTTTTTTTTCTTCTAGTACATTCTAGTATTATGAACAGCTAAGTTGGGGTTTACTCCCTCAGATGAACATCTGAAAATCATCCATTTGGGACAGTAAAAGGAGACTGGAGGTAGGACCAATAGGTTTGAAACCATCTGGGACTCTTCTAATCCAATTAAGAATTCTGATCACCAAAATAATGAACAGAAGTTTTATTATTAAAATAATAAGCATAAAATGTTAAAAAAAAAAAAAAATCAAACCAAAATGCTTACAAATAAAAAATGAAATATATGATCCCAAATGTAAAACATCACTTCTTCATTTAATGTTCTGAACCACAGTATTGCCCTCACAGTTATAAAGCAAAAACTTCCATAAAATAAGTCTTTCCTAGCTTCTCACTTGAGCCATGGGTACACACAACCCTTCTTTGCCACATACCTTTTTAAGTTTGATGACTCCTTCCTGGGTGTTCTCATCTGTTGTGATGTCAAACAAGTTACCTCCATCTCCTGGAACTATGTTGTACTCAATTTCTGCATTTTTCCCAAAGTCAGGATCCACAGCTCTGATTCTTCCAATAGCAGAACCAACATGAGAGGACTCGGGCACTTTCAAATGAAAGATACCTGCGAGAAAGTAGTAAAAGTCATTCTCAAGATAAACAACGTAGCAAAAACATGGAGCCTTTACAAAATAAACAAACATAAAACATCCAGTTGAAATAATGAGATCAAAATCCCCAAAATTTAGAGAATACAAAAGATTAGATAGATCAATGTGTTACCCACCAAATATGCTAATTTCCCCTACTTGCTTGTTCTGGAACAGTGCGACTGCAGGGGTCTTAGCATCTCTCTGTCTTTCTGACTGTCTCTCTTTCTGTAATTTACACATATGATCGACTCAACTGAACTTAATTCTACTTGCAGATGGCATATGTTTACAATGAGCATTTACTTCCTTTTATGTTCAATACAATTTTTAGTATATGAATTCTTATTTTATTTGAGAACACATATCTATGCATATCAAAGTACTTGAAAAGAAAAATTCAATGAAAAAAGTGTTTCCACCCATTACCGTAATACTCAGTATTAGAATGACATGTACAACTCCTTGTGAGGGTGGACATAAAAAGTTTTGTTCACCCATTGGCCACCAGAGTGCGCTCTTACTAAAATTACAGGGGCAAACATAAATCTCCAGCTTTGCACATTTTTATTTTCTGCTTACTTAACACTACTAGTAGAAAAAGGTAAAAACATTCTGAAAAGCATATACCTTTTTAGGAATTATTAACATGTGAGGACAAAATGTTGTTATTCAGAGAAAGAGCAATTTTGCAAAAGTGCTGGTCACAGTGATAAAAATAGCAAGAAGCAAAGGCTGTAAGCACTTTGAGCCAGTTCTGACTTCAGTTCCATCAGGAGCTGCCCTCAGTGTATGACATCATGCAGATGCACAGTACTGTGCAGGGCAGAGGCCTACCATCCTCGCCGTGTCGGCTGCATATTTTATGGTCACTGCTACACTCCTGCAGCTCCATCAGAGCAGCCCCATCAGCTTAGCAGAGCACTGACAAAGGCTCTGTCTGTTTCCTGCATGTGAGAAGGCAGGAGGGCATCTACATCTCTTTCTCAGGAGTACAGGAGGACAAGCGTCTGTGAATAGTGGGGTCACACTGAGGGGACATCTCAGAGATCTCCCCCTGGCAGTTGTTCAGTCACATGTCCCACAACAAGGTTCTGAGAAGCTGTATATCTGCTGACAGGAGGACAGATGACTTTCACATCCTGCAGCTGAATTAAACAGCAGACGCTGCTCCTTGTCGTTTACTCCTTACAGTGCATGCTGTGCCAGTTTTTCTGCTTCTTAGTATTTCCAGGTGAAGGAAAATCTGACATTCACATTGCTGGACTAAGAGCAAACTTGCTTTTCTGTGAGCTAATTGTTTGAACCAGAGTACCTATCTAATTGACTCTTGGACTGCCCTGAAAAAATGATTTTGTCTGCTTCCTCCCCCTACAACTTAGTTTAGAAAGTGTATCTGAAGGCAATACTGGCTTTATATATTTGAGAAAATCCCTGTTAGCAAAGTCTGCCTCTGTGAGCTCTGCATTTGGACATTATCATGTGTGGCTTTGTAGCATTCATTGACTGAACTACTAAAGACTGTGTAATTATCATTTCACCATTTTATTCTAAGGTAATGCTTTGCAGGGACATTTACACTGTCTTCTTGTTTTAGCTGCTGGAAATAAGCACCTTGATGTACAATGTTATCAAGACTGAGTAGCTATTCCTTAGTTGTATTTTAATGACTCTAACAAAATTTTAATGTGGTATGCAGAAGACAATCCTATTGCGACATAATGTCATTTGCATATACGCTTATTACTGTGTGTCTGCTGTGGAGATTTCTTCAAAGAGGTGGAAGAAAATGTACCCAAGAGGGCTTCACTACACCTGAATCCCTCTGTTACACTTTCACCATGTAATTCCAGAAATGATGCCTGTGTCTTTTACAGATACTTATGCTCATCACAGAAGTCATTGCTGCAGTGTATGCTCTTTACTGACAAATTTTTGGTGAACATAAAATGTAAGAGCATTAGAATTTTCCTTCTTTGTCTTTGATATATTCCTAGTGAACCGAAGAGCACTCAGATTTATTAAAACAAACATTTCTCTATAAAACATTGTACCTGGCTGTAAAGCGTATGGGACTTAGATGAAATCAAAGAAACACTACATTACTCATTTCAGATTGTTTAGGCCTGTATCAGTTATTTTCAATGACTTGGCATTTCATCACTTCCAGAAATTCAACACCAATAAAGATGGGGTCATTCAGATTAATTTGAAACTCTGAAGTAATCCTCAACTCTGCCAGAGTCAGATCTCTGAAGATGCAGTATGTAATTACACTGCCAGCCTTTTCTTGCAAAAGCACTTTCATAGTGTATGGGAACTACTAATCGTGCTACTTCAACAATATACTTCTGGAATAAAATAAATGAGAACAAACAATGTATATTGTTGCCAGCTCAAGGAGGAATTTCAACAGGGTATAATGCATAGCATGAAAACCCCTTTTATCTTCAGAAAACAGTCTTTGTAAAGAAAAGAGGACATTTGGAGTGTTTACACATGCTGGACATAAAATGTACCAGAAACATTGTTTTGCAGATCCTTAATATTCTATTTCCAGAAGGCAGTACTTTGTGCTGTGAACTTGCTATGATATTTAAGCACTATGCAATTTTTATTGTATATTTCCCCTATATGGACTACTACCTCCATTTGCTGCAGAGATACATTGAAACAAGCTTTCCGCTTCTGAATGTGGTTATGATCCTATGATTCTATGAATGTCCTGAAAAATTTGTTCTCTACAGTTTCCAGAAATTATGGGACAAGGATCTTGGACAAACTTATGTAGCACTGATCATACTGCTCAAAAATTTCAAACTGCTGAAAAATTTCTATCAAATTTTGCAGATTCTCTCATGGATCTTCTATTCTAGTTGCATAAATCTTATTTTAATGCTTTTTTTTTTTTTTTTTTTTTTTTTTTTTCATTTTGTTGCTGGATTTCTTAAAGGATGAGCAATGAGCAGCCCTGAGGAAAAGAACTTGGGGATCGTGGTGGATAAAAAGTGGACATGAGTCAGCAGTGTATGCTTGCAGTCTGGATGGCCAACTGTACCCTGGGCTGCAATAGATTTTCACCAGAGTGACTGTCCCCTCTTCCCTGCTGTTTGTTGCCCCATCTGGAGTACTGCATCCAGGCCTGATCAACACAAGAAAGACACAGAGCTATTGGAACAGGTGCAGAGAATGGCCATGAAGTTTACCAGTGGACTGGAGCACCTTTCCTATGAAGAAAGGCTGAGGGAATTGGACTTGTTTAGCTAGGAGAAGAGGAAGGGTCAGGAACCTCACTGAAGCCTTCCAAAACTTCAAGGGAGCTTATAAACAGGAGGGAGATGAGAAAGAATGGTTTTAAACTAAAAGAGGGGAGATTTAGGTTAGGTATTAGGAGGAAACTCTTTACTCAGAGGACAGTGAGGCCCTGGACAGGCTGCCCAGAGGAGTTGTGGATGCTCCATTCCTGGAGTCTCTCAAGACCAGGTTGTATGGGGCCCTGGGCAGCTTGAGTTGGAGGGTGGCAACCCTGACCATGGCAGGGGGGTTGAAAGTGATTCTATAAGGTCTCTTCCAACCCAAGTCATTCTGTGATTCTATGATTCATTCTATGAGTGACAAGGGATGTATCAAAGGAGCAAGACTTTACTTCTCTCTGACTGCACTGAGAAGTTGAACTTTCAAAATTTCAGTGATGTGTGGATGTCTGAATATTTTTACACATAGGAATACCAGTGGCAATGCATATTGCATGGTCAAGATTTTGCAGTGTGTCAAAAATGAAATCTTAAGGAAAGCAAATCATTAAATAATAGTTTTAAATTTAAAAATCATGTATCTGTTGATGTGCTTAACTTATGAAATATGTCACAACTAAATTTCAATCACACATAGTGAAGAATCCAAAGCTAGAGAAATTAAGCTCAATGATTACACAGTTTAAGCATATAGAATTCCTATATCAACCCTGCCCATGTTATCCCGTGTTATCCACACTGAAACTTGCTTGGAGTTTCAGTTTGAGCATCATCAATGAGGATGATAAAATGAAATGAGTGATGACACTGTTGATGCTTACAGAGCCTCAAAAGCATTCAAGAAGCTCAAGTGGAGGTGAGCTAACAGCTAATACACATTGCTGCAGAGTTTCTAAAACACAGACAGCTTAGTGGGAAGAAATCAGAGATAAGTGACAGGTAATCAGTCATATTGACTGAAATTCAGCACACATTTACAGTTCTTTTGACATGACTAGATTAGTTTTAGTTCTTAAGACTCAAAAGCTGTTCTGGGGCTTGATTGTCACATACAAAGGTGTTTTCCTGGAGTTTTCTTGTTTCCCCACAGCTGCAGGTTATTGGTACACCATCATGCAATAAAAAGGCTTTCAATTCCAATGAGAATAAGAAATGAAATCCATCACTGTATCTAATGAGTAGAATAAGTACTAGGAAGTAACCCAGGTTAGTATCTAAGGACTTTGCATTCAAGCAAACAGCTGATCAGTAAATCTTATCTGGGTATTTTTCCCAACTGTCACTCTACATATACTGTGTACATATGAGATTATCCTCCACTGACTCTTCTTTGTCTATATTCAATTCTATTCCTTAAAAATACTGCATTGGAATTAACCTTGAAAACATAAATGTTACAGTCAACAATATTGAAATAAAATCATTTGTCTTTGATCAAAATCCCTACTGTTTTCTCAGGGAAAAAAAAAAAAAAAAAAAAAATCAACTATGTATATTATAATAATAAATATTTTGCCAATCTAAAGAACAAAATTAAGCCAAATAAAAAGATTTCCTTTAAAAATAAAACCAGTATGAATACTAGAGCTATTGTTAGCTTAAATTGATAAAACATTTCAGTTTTTATCCTGAGAAGGTCATAAGGGTGCCAATTTCTGTCTTTTTAAGAATAATTCAAAGCCAGTGGCTCATCTTTACTTGTCAGTGTAAAAAGAGTGGAGTAAGCAAAACACAGAATACTGTGAATACAGACACTCAATGTATTTAACCGATCACATCAGCTACTGCTAATCAACCAATCACAACAAATTTGGCATACCTGCTCCTAACATGAGGAAGCTGTGACAGCACAGAGATTACTAGTTCCTTTCCTTGTTGCAGCCCTAAGCCCTGCGAGGCCTGGGAGCTTGAGCAGGGAAAAGAAAAAAAAGATGGGCTTTGTCACCATGTGCTGTGATGCAGCTCACATCACCTGGCATAGGCAGGTAGAGCTTCATTTATGACAAGACTTCTTCCATCTTCAGCACCAGTGCTCTGAATTAGGACAGCCTCATTAGATACAGCATAATTATTTTAGAAAACACTCAGTTCTCTGCTGGGGATCCCTATGTGTACACACATAGCATGAACTACATTTCCCTAGGCTTTTTAAACTTGCTAAGATCCTGGATGTTATTCATCATAAAAGGAGCAAAAACAAAAGTCCCTTGGAGTCTGATCCCACTCAAGGAATGGGTGATGCACATGATAGACTTTCCCCACCACTGGCAGCTCTGAGCAAGACCCTGCCAGCTCCTCAGGCGAGCTAAAAGGTTAAGTTCTTGAGTTCCTCTTCCCTTGCTAGAAGAAAACAAAAATCCATCACATCCAGTATACTTCTGCGTTCTGAAAAATTTCAACTTTTTTTTCAATTTGCTGATTGCTTTTTATTTCCACTGAAATGCTCTAGTCAGAAAGCTTTCTAAAAACAAACCTTCCCACTGCATGTCAGAAATTCATTCCAAAGGGCTCAATATCCTGCTAGTTGAAGCAAGCATTTGGGAAATGGGAAATAACAGTTTATTTTTTCAGCTCAGGATATTCAGACCCACAGTTTCTGTCTCTCTCTGTTTGGGGTGGATTTTTTTGATGTAAGAGAAAGGAATGGCTATATGGTTATTTGTACAAAGTCTGACTTTCTCAGTGCATTTGTGTGCTAAAAGATGTGCTTCCTGGGGAAGAAGGATAGTTTTCAGGAGAAAATCTCTTTTCTTTTTCAGAATATCAGGCACCATGTAATTGACATTTATAAGGTCAGTCTATTGGTAATATTCTGGTGATCATACTGTCACCAGACAGTATGTGACATAAATCAATACACTCATTCTCTCCATAAAATTTAAATTGCAGGATATACGCAAAACGTTAACATGATAAAAAGTATATTGCTGAGGATGGAACACAGAGTACGTAATGCTCTGCTTAACATCTCTTCTTTCATATCTTGTGGGAGCTTTTTGATTTTTTTTATTACTTTGGCACAAAATGTAATAACACAATAAAATTTTCCTACTTACTTTAAAACTTAAGCTAAGTGCTGTAAATCATCCATACTGGAATAGCCATTTTTCTCTAAACCAACTAAGGAAATTAGGTAACTATCTTTCCGTACTCTGAGTCATGGCTAAGTTGCATGATTAAATTCACCTAAACAAAGTATATTCCACATCTGTATCGCTCAGAAGATTATGACGTTTTTATTTGCACATATTCATCAGCTGTATCTTCTGTAAATAATTTTTCTTAAAATATACATTACTTTCCTTCACCAAGTTGGCACAATCTTCAAGTACAAATGCAAAATAGATCACTGCTCTTTGTTTTCAGTTTTGGTTTACTGTATGTAGTTTTCTTGAAATATTTTTCATTTAATGGGTGATACAGATCAAAAAGTAATGATACGATTAGCATCACACTCGTAGCCTCTTGTACTTTAGAATCGCATAATCACAAAAACATGGAATAGTTTGTGTTGGAAGAGACCTTAAAGACTTTCTAGTTGCAATCCCCCTGCTTTAGCAGAGTCACCTTCCCCAAGAACAGGTTACTCAAAGTCCCATCAGGCCTGGCATTGAACACCTCCAGGGATAGAGCATGCACAGCCTCTCAGCAACCTGTTTTAGTGCCTCTATGCTGAAAAATGCCAACTCAGCTTGTCTTCAAAGGAGAGGTGCTCCAGCTCTCTGATCATCTTCATAGTCCTCCTCTGGATTCACTCTCATATGTTCATGTATTTCTTGCAGCCAATATGATTAACTTAGTGAAATAGCTGCTTATATCTTCCAGCTTAACTATTGAAGACTTGACCTCTGTATAAATACTGTTCAATTTGAAAAGAAATCTGTGAACGGTCAGATGTGGATGCTTACTAATAGATAACGCTCTTGAGGGTGTTGGCAATCCAGTTTATAACATCAACAAATTGACCGTGGAAGCTACTGAGAAAAAGTAATGATCATGCTTGTAGAAGAAAACTTGAAAGAGTTTCTACAGAGTATGTCTATTATTTTTATTTTTATAGATTTATTTAAACAAAAACTCAACTAACCATATTATGGTCTCAGACAGCCATCAGCTTCTATTTTGATATGGAAAAGAGAATTTCAAAGCAGCCTGGTATCTACTGACAGCTCCTGTTGCTGTCAGTAGAAATCTCTGAACTGTTGCAAGCACTTTTCAGGTATCTCATTTCATGATTTTAGAAGGAGTATACACTCCTGAAAATCTGACTACAACTCTGTTTATTAGGTACTTCTGAAAATCATTAGCCTAATCTATTATAATTAGATATTTACATATGGTCTGTTTCACTTTATGTTGCACTTTTGTCTCAGAAAAAAAGCTCATTATAGTGAGAAAGTCAGTGATAACTTACTTGGGCAAAAGGTCTTCTGGAAAAAGACAGATGCTGCTAAAAATGATAGTGATGGAGCAAAGGACACTGTTGTCTGCGTGTCACTTTGCAAACAATTCTTCAGGCACTGCGAAGCAATCCCATGCTGTTGTATCTATAGTCCTGGTTACTCTTCAGTGTCAGAGTGCAGGCACAGGTGTATGCTGCTTTTGAGCAGTCTTAATGATACCATGGGTAATTTCATTCCTTCTATCTAAATGCTCTCTGTGTTTTGAATGTGTAATTCCTTCATTACTCCCGAAAGAAAACATATTGGGGTGAAATGAACATCATGATTCTTGACAAAGTTGGTTGAATTTCTATTAAGCGTATTTGTTTACACTTTCTACACAGCAGGCAGCAGGTGTAAAATACAATTATTAATGATAATAACCTATTATGATGATAATGATGTTTAAAAATAATTGACCCATAAATCTTGCAGTTAATGATCAATTACCACTTAAACCTGATGAGAGGAAGAAAATAAATTGGATAAATGCAGATTACCAGGAAAACTGTATGAATGATATATAATATTTAACTTCTATCCATTGTTGCATTCTTTCTATTTCCAGGACTATTGCTTGCTACGGCATTAGAAAATTACATTTTACATGTTGATATATCATATATATATTTTAAATGGCTATGGAATAGTATCAAGAAATAGATTTATTTGTTTGAGTGCTCCGTTTTGTAGCTAGGGGTTCAATAGTTCTCATTTACAGCTTTAAGGAGTTTTATTTCTTTCAGAGAATACTCCAAGTAGTCCTCTAAGAACAGCCTATGCAAGTTATGCATTTTTCATAATGTTAAAAGAAAACAAAAAACAGGAACAGTATAAGTGTAGCAGATATAAAATTTACTAAACATTTAATGTTTTGAGAGTCTATGGTAACAGAATATTTAATTCTCAGTTGTTTTTTTCTTAATATTATGCTTCAGGGTTTCTTAGTTTGTCATCCCGCTGCCTCAATCAAATAATTCACTCATGAAGATGCTTTATGATCAAGAATATGCGACAGTGACAGCTACCAAAACAAAAAAAGCTTGTTAGGGAGCTTTTACAAAGAGTGCATCTACTTTCTGGGGCAAATCTGCTCTTAATTAGAGTACTTGAAGTATTCTAATGTATAAAGGAAAAAGAAAAAGAAATAAAAGAAAGCTGGAAAAAATATAGATTGGAATTGGTATAGATGTTGAAATTTGTGTTAATTCACTCTTCATGTTGCACACACAAAAATAGTGACAGATGCCTACAAAGCATCAGGTGCTATGTCAAACAGGGAGCTACATCTCTTGGATTGCTAAGCACAGGTTCAAAAAAAGCTACAGCTGCACAAAGAAATTTCATGTATCCATCTATATTCGGCAGCCTAGAAGCCAGCCAGTATAGAATGGCCTACTTCCATGTTATTAAATTCTCTTATCCACATCAAAATAGGTCAGCTTCATGGAAAGGGACTGCTGAGAAAAATACCTTAACTGTGCTAATGACCCCAAAACTTCCAAATAAGTCTGAGAAATCTTTACACGATGTTGAACAAAACTCCAGGGGCTGTCCTTATGATATGTGTGTATAATTTAAATGTTCCCTACCACTCTCCGTCCTTCTTCAGATCTTCACAGTGAAACAAAATGAGATTGTGTACCTTATTCTCTTAGCCTAAGTAAAAAAAGTCTATAAGAGTACTGATTATGTGGTAGAGTGGGAAAAAAAAAAAAAAAAAAAAACCTATATGACTAATTGGCAAGCACACAGCAAACATAAGTGGGTCAAATAGAAACAGAAGTTATAGTCACTGTGCTAATGGCGGGGTGGGAAGACCAAGTGCAATGAAAATATAAAGAGCTTATCTGGGTCAGTGACAACTGATGATGTCAGTATAGAAGAATGTGGAGAGACTCAAATCTGGAAGTGGTAGCTTTGAGAATACAGGAATTCATCCTTTACCAAAGGATAAATTACATTAGCTACATTATTAGGGAGTTAAAAAAAAAAAAAAAAAAAAAAAAAAAAAAAAAAACCTAAACAAAACCAAAGAAAACTAACAAATACTTGGAAAGGAGAAGGAGATTACCATGCAGTAATTGCTAGATAAAAATGTGATCAAGGGTTAATTTATGTCTCTTCTAAGATAAAGCAGACAAGAGTGAATGTTGAATATAAAGGTTGATGGAATGAGGAGGAAAGAGAAGGACACAGGAGGGGAAGATGGATATCCAATTGTACAGAGTTATGAGATGTGGAAGGAACCTGGATCAAAGAGGAATTACCCTAAGTCCTCCTTTGATTCCAATAGGAGCACAGTGCAAATACTGGTCTGCCTGTCTTTATTCATGCAATCAAATACTGATTTGACTACTGATTTGCTGACGTTAGGGCTCTAGTCAAGTGATTCATTGATATTACAGTTCAAAATTGTAATGATCTCTGCATGGCTGCTGGTTTCACAATCAGCTTACAATTGCAGACTGTTTCTGGACCCTTTCAATTTCTATCTTCCCTCACTCCTTGAAACAGCTGAGTACAAGATACAATCAACTCAGAAATGCAGTTTTAGTTTACTCAAAATTCACAGATAAATGGGAATCAGACTTGTTCAGTATTTTCTGACAATACAGTAGAATATTTAAGCTTGGTATGCAAAACCAAGATGATACTACTCTCTTTAATGCATTTTGGCATTGTGGTAAAAAATAAATAAATTAATAACAGCAGGTTGAGTAGGATTCAGCAGGATTCAACCTTCTCTCCCTTTGTGATTCATAGCAAGGTCTGACTCCATCAACCACCTAATCACTGTTTTCAGGCTAGTCTCCATGAATCTGTCTACCTGTCCTGTGTACATAGTTCTCATTTAGTATAAAATAAATAACAAGTTGCCAGAAATGAATTAGAATATCTTGTCTGCCAGGCCATTTCCTTAATCAACATAAGATACTCGTTTTCATCATGAGAACTAATGAAGGTACAAATGTTGTGCAAAAAGGACAGCTTTTACCAGGAGTGTCAGAGAAAGCTATAATTCCCCATTTAAAACACAGTGGGTAGAAAAACACCTCAGAAGATTTGTCAAATTTGTTAAGCTACTTAATTAGGCAGATAAGAACTCTAAACTTTAGTCCTAAATAATTTTTTTTCCAGCAAATTGTCCAAATAGGGAGTATATCCACAGTTTTCAACTTGTAGGGTGCCAGATGTTATTGTGTTGTAAGTGGAAGGTTGTCTTTTTCTCTAGCCTGAATCTGGAAATTCCATCTTAGTCAGCATCACAATGTAGCAGTCATAACTGATAGTTTGTTCTGATTCTAGGAAATTCAGAAGGGTCACTCCTTTCATAACCCAAAAGACATTGCCTACCACTCTACTCTCTGAGGCTGTGTCTTGAACTTCTTCGATGCGGGATTTACATCACCTCTCCATGGACTGTCAATTTGACTATGGCTTGTAACAAACAACAAAGGTTGCCACCATTGTTCCCCACTATTCCCGTGCACTGAACTCAATATTCAGCTCTACACACAGTTCATAATCTGCTGAATGGATAAGCTGATCAAGATCCTTTTCATTTTGTGGTTTGACAGCTGTACCTAGCTGTCCCAAACATGGCTTGTCTCTCACATCCCCATTGCACTACTGAAATGCACCACCCACCACCTCACTGTGCTCACATCCACTGGCTGGTCACTAGAAACGTTCAGCAAGAGTCAATGAATGTCAGTGAGTGCTTTTTTTATTATTATTTATTTTTATTTTTTTATAAAATGGAAGAATTTAATGACGCACCTTTACTTCATATGCATCAGATACCATTTTGTCAGATTGCCACTCTGCTGCCATCTGTCACATGGTAACAAAATGTAATGGAAATCCTGCTGAATTGGTGGGACAGTTCAGTCTCTACTGCCATATCACCAACATCAGTCTCTGACATCGTGGGTCACCATAATAAAATAGGAGGCATTACTTTTGGAGCAGCCCCTGTGGCCCTTCTCTCTCTGTCACTTGTGATAAGTGAAAAGACAATTCAGCACATCTTTCCTTGAAGCCAATGGGCTAAGCCTTAATGCATCAAGTATTAGGCTATTCTGAGCTAACTCAAAGGACATTTGTGGCATGTTTCCAACTCTTAAAATAAGCTTTAAAAAAAAAAAAAAAGGATAGTTTATAGTTATTTCAACATTAAAGAGTAAAAATAAATAAATAAAAGTAGAATTGGTTTGTATGAATTATACTTCATGGAATCAAAGAATTAAGTGAAATGGTGGATTCATAATTGTAAGGTTATTGTCTTCAGTTTTCTTGTTTCTTTTTCTTGTTTACTACTTGTGACTGAGTGACTGAAAGCAATTTGGAGAAATCAACCTTTTATTGCTGAGCAATAAGAACACATGGGAATGGTCATAGACAAAGGAATAGCATGTCTTTTTATTTCAATATGACATAAATATACTTATAGGGGAGAAGTCCCATATATAGAAGAAATGCCAGTAAATTTTAAAATGTATAGTTTGCATTCTGATATTAGCAAATCAAAGACCATTCTCAAGTATCTTACAAAATCAGTTTTAAGTAGGTTTTGTTTCTAAGGTGTCAATATTCCCTTAATTTACTTTCTTCTTCTTCTTCTTTTTTTTTTTTTTTTTTTTTTTCATTAAAAAGCCCTCAATAATAGAATCATAGAATCAATCATAGAATCATAGAATCACAGAATGGCTTGGGATGGAAAGGACCTAAAAGACCATCCAATTCTAATCCCTATGCTGTGGGTAGTGGTGCCAACCAGGACTCAGGGCCCCATCCCACTTGGTCCTTGAACACCTCCAGGGATGGGGCATCCATCCCCATCCAGTTTCTCTGAGTAGCCTATGCCAGTGCCTCACAACCCTCAGAGTAAAGAATTTCCTGCTAACATCTAATATAAATTTTCCCTCATTTAATTGAAAACAATTCCCCCTTAATCGCATCACTATTTGCCTGTGTAAAAAGTCAGTCTTCCTCCTATTTAGAAGCTCCTTTTAAAAACTGGAAGGCTACAATGAGGTGTCACCAGAGCCTTCTCTTCTCCAGACTGATGAGCCCAGCTCCCTCAACTGCTCTTCATTGAAAAGGTACTCTAGCCTTTTCATCATCTTTGTGTCCTTCTTTGGACCCACTCCAACAGCTCAACATCATTCATGTGTTGAGGGCCCCAGACCTGGATTCAGTACAGCAGATGGGGTATAATCACCTCCCTTGCCTTGCTGACCATGCCTTTTTATGCAGCCCAGGATATGGTTGACTGTCCAGGCTGCAGAAACACATGGCTGGCTCATGTCCAGATTTTGTCTATCTAAATATATTTTTTATTATCTCATTTCTAATTTAAAGTAGGAGTTAGTAGTGTTGAGGAATTGTTATAAAATACATTTTTAATGGAAGTAAAATGGCTTAAGATTGACCCTACATTTGAATATTTTCTGCTTGTGTATATCTTAGGTCAAAAATATGTATATATCAAAAAGCTGTTCTCTAATGGTCAAAAAACATTATCTCAGGGCTGTTTGGAAATCTCATTTAAAATGTTTGGAAGGATGTAGAGCAGTGTTTAGAAATCAAAAAGGCCAGATTTTTACTATCATTCATTGTTCTAGAAGCATCCTTTTGAAGTCCATCAATAGAGTTTCAATAAAAGATTGTGGCAGATTTTCAGAAATGCTAACATGCTTGCAAATAAAAGTACAACTACTCAAATTTCTGGTAAGGACAAGGGTTGAAGAACCAGTCCTATAACCTTTCACATCATCTTCCAGTCAGTACTGTAGGAAGTTTGCAGCTAATTGTATTTGGATTACAAGAGTGGACAGTACAATACATTTCTCAGAATGAATTAAGTTCTCTGAATGAGATATCTGAGGAAAATGTTCAAGACACAGCCTTCAGTTAGTAGAGTGATGTGCACTGTCTTTTGAGATATAAAAAGAGTGATCCTTCTGAACTTCCTGGAACTGGGACAAACCATCAACATTGTGACGCTGACTAAGGTGAAGGCTGGACCTTCCAAAGTCAGGCCAGAGAAGAAGACAATCTTTCTCTTGCAGCATGACCATGCCAGGTCCCATACAAGTTTGAAAACTGTGGAGAGCATTGCCAATTTTTGCTGGATGGTCCTACCACACCCACTATATAGTCTGGGTTTGGTGCCATTTTAATTCTATCTGTTTTGGCCAAAGAAAAATGAAGTGTATGGGAAACATTTTCCTAGCAACTATGCCATCATGGCAGCTGTGAACCAGTGTTTCACCTCTGCTGATGCAGATTTTTACAAGCACAGAATGCAGGCTCTTTTTAATTACTAGCAAAGATGCATAGATAATGGTGGTGACTAAGCAGAAAAAAAAAAATTATAGCAGAGAATGTGTTCTACCAAATAGTGCTATTGTGCTCTTTACATCTGTTGTTGTGGAAATAAATAGGATGCACTACTTTCAGAGAGACCTGTGTGCATTTATATTTTCAAAACAAGTGATGCACAGTGCAATTGCTTATCTGTTCTGTCCCCTCCCATTTCTTTGGGTCCTTCCCAGCCTCCTCACTGGCAGAACATCTTGGGGAGTTGAAATATTCTTGTCTTTGCTTAAGCACTGCTCAGCAGTAACTAAAATATTAGTGTGCTATCAATGTCATTTTTCTCCTAAAGCCAAAGATAGCAACATGTTGGGCACTATGAAGAAAATCAGTTTTGCCCGATCTGGAACAATCATAGAATCATAGGACAGCCTGGGTTGAAAAGTACCACAGTGATCATCTAGTTTCAACCGCCCTGCTACAGGCAGGGTCACCAACCACCAGACCAGGCTGCCCAGAGCCACATCCAACCTGACTTTGAATGCCTCCAGGGATGGGGCATCCACAACATCCTTGGGCAACCTGTTCCTGTACGTCACCACCATCTGTGTGAAAATCTTCCTTCTAATATCTAATCTAAACGTCCCCTGTCTCAGTTTAAAACCATTCCCCCTTGTCCTATCACTATCCACCCTCGTAAACAGCCCTTCCCCCTCCTGTTTATATCTTCCCTTCAAGTACTGGAAGGTCACAATGAGGTCTCCCCAGAGCCTTCTCTCCTCCAAGCTAAACAACCTCAGTTCCCACAACCTTTCCTCATAGGAGTGGTGCTCCAGCCTTCTCATCATCTAGTCCTCCTCTGGACCCACTCCAAGAGCTACATGTCCTTCTTGTACGGGGGCCCTAGGCCTGGATGCAGTACTCCAAATGGAGCCTCACAAGAGCTCAGGAGAGGGGGACAATCACCTCTTTCTCCCTGCTGGCCACCCCTTTTTTTAATGCAGCCCAGAACACAGTTGGCCTTCCGGACTGCAAGTGCATGCTGCTGGCTCATGTCCAGCTTCTTGTCCAACAGGACCCCCAAGTCCTTCTCCTCAGGACTCCTCCTTCTCAAGGAGATACTCCCCCAGTTTGTACAAATACCTGGGATTGCTCCAACCCAAGTGCAGCACCCTGCACTTGGCCTTATTGAACCTCATTAGGTTTTCATGGGTCCACTTCTCCAGCCTGTCCAGGTCCCTCTGGGTGGCTTCCCTTCCTTCCAGTGTATCAACTGCATTGCTCTGCTTGGTGTTATCTGCAAACTTGCTGAGGATGCACTTGATGCCATCGTCTGTGTCATTGATGAAGATGTTGAAGAGCACCGGTCCCAAGACTGACCTCTGAGAGACACTGCTTGCAACCAGCCTCCACCCTGACATGGAGCCATTAATCACAACCCTTTGGCTGTGTCCAGACAACCAATTCCTAATCCATCAAACAGCTCATCCTTCAAATCCATACCTCTCCAATTTAGAGAGAAGGATGTGGTGAGGGACCATGTCAAAAAGGATATGTACAAACAAGTTCTATCCTGTTTGTTGGTACATAAGTACACACGGATGACGAACAGATTGAGAGCATCCCTACAGAAAGTGACTTGAGGATGCTGATGGATGGAAGCTCAGCATGAGCCAGCAGCATGCATTTGCATCCCAGAAAGCCAACTGTACCCTGGTCTGCATCAAAAGAAGCACAGCAACTAGTTGAAGGCAGGTGATTCTCCTTCTCTACTCTGTTCTGGTAAGACCCCCATCTCTATGCAGTTCTGCAGCCTCTAGAGGAAGAACCTCCTCGAGTAAGTCCCGAGGAGGGCCACAAGGATGATCAGAGGGCTGAAGCACTTCTTTTATGAAGACAAGCTGAAAGAGTTGAGGTTATTTGATAAGAAGAGGCTCCAAGAAGTCCTCAATGAGGCCTTGAAGAATTTCAAGATAGCCTACCAAAAGGATGGAGAGGGATTTTATTTTTTTTTAGGGAATGTAGTGATAGAAAAATGGATAACAGTTTTAAATTGAAAAAGTGTAGATTCAGATTTGATATAAGGAAAAAAATCTTCACTTTGAGGGTGAAGTACTGGAACAGATTGCCCAAAGAGGTTGTGGATGCCTCATCCCTGGAAGTGTTCAAGATCATATTCAACGGTACCTTAAGCAAATTGATCAAATGACAATGAAACTGGAACTAGATAATCGTTAAGGTTCCTTCCAAGTCACATAATTCTATGACTCTACGAATTCATGCTATGATTCTACCTTTAGCAACATGCACAGTAATGCAGAAAGTCAGGATGCTAATGAGGAGTTGGGCAAGACACATGTAAAACACATTTGAAAATAAATTTCTATGAATAAAATCTTTGAAATACACCTTTCCTTCTACTTATTAAGAAAATATCAATTTTGAAGTGTCTCAGTTTTCTGAAATGTGGGCCAATAGATACCTGCAGGTCAAACAACTCTGACAGAAATATATAATATGCAGAGGTTTCCCATTTGTTACACAGCATCTCCTCATTACCGTGAGACATGCAAGGTGGGAGTTCCCTACTGAATATGTTCAAAAGCATGGGTTCTAAATAGAAAATTCTATGTTCAGCAGGATAGTTAGTGAGTAGTGTTTCATCACTTGAAGCTGATATCCCACCTGAGCTTTCCTGTCTCCTTAAAGGACCCTTGATGAGATGAAGGTATTCCATGATACAGGTGTTTTTTTTTTTTTTTTTTTTTGCAAGCTTATAATGTATTATTTATCACTGTATCTACCTCCAAGTATTAATAATAAATGTTTTCTCACTTCTGCTGTGAAATCTTTTCAGCTTACCTGAGTTCAGAAAATATACATAAACTTCATCCTATGATAATGAATATAATCTCATTTGATAAAGTAATCCAGAGCATGACATCTTTGGTATAAGCCCTTTGGAAAATTTCAGTCCTGATTATGAGTTGTAAAAAGATTTACATAGTAGCAGTCAGTGTTAATGGACATTTTGTTCCCTTTTTAAGTCTGCATTTAGATTTTCTGTCTTTGTTGACATATGATGAAGGTATCACTTCCCACTGTTAACATTAAGGGATCTCTAGGTCTTGGCTTGAACACGAGACCTACATAGACTTCAGTGAAAACACTTATTTTTCAAATGATTTATGAAGACTGTTCCAAAAGCAATGCCCTCCTATTTTATTATGTTGGATAGATGCTGGCCCAGAAGCAGATATTGTTGGTACAGCAGTAGAGGTTGAGACTTCTCACCAATGTTCTGTTGAATTTTGTTGCCACATGGCAGATGACAGCAGAGGGTCAGTTTAACAAAACTGCATATGACATGGGAGTGAGTATGAAGCAAGGGTGTGTCACAGAATACCTCCATTAGAAAAAAAAATTGCACCCATTGACATCCATCAGTGCTTGCTGAGTGTTTCTGGAGATCAATCAGTAGATGTGAGCACAATGAGATGGTGGATGGTGTGTTTCAGGAGTGTCAACGGCGGCAGTGGGTCACCTCCACTGGTGTAGATTTTGATGTGAGCTGCTTGCTGGCTCTTGTTCATCCTTGGCAAAAATGCATAGCTAATGGTCTTGACTATATTGAAAAACAGTGTTTTGTATTTTTTTTTTTTTAATTTACTTTATCAAATAGTGTCATTGTGCAATTCATATCTGCTATAGTTTTCATGGAAATAAATAGGAGACATGACTTTCAGAGCAACCTACTCAGCACAAGTATCCTTTTAGCTGTTTTGGACAAGTGAATGACTCAATTTCCTGGCAGGTAATTACTCTAAATCACTTACTCTAAATCATTGCAATGTTTTCAAAAAGCAAAATAAAAAAATCACAATAACTATATTAAATTAAAATTAATACTTTTTTTCTTTCTTTTTTTTTTCCTAACTCTAACTATCCGTGTGACATATGTGAATTTCAGGCATGCCATACATCATCTCACATACTGCTTAACCAACTGGAACTGCCTAACAAATCATCACTGATCAGGAATTTTTGTTTTTACTACTCTAATTAAGAAGTAGCCCTTACTTTATGAGAATATAAATGTCTGCAACAGATCCAGAAAAAGATAATGTTTCAGATCACAGTCTGCTTTGGTTACATTTGTTCCAATACATTGGAGTTTTCATAGTGATGTTTTAGCCTGTAATACTGCAAACATTCTAAATATTTATTACATTCAACATTAACATGAACATCTAATTCTCTTCCGTTTGTTGAGAATCTCTGTTATGATTCAGTTTTTGGGACATTTGGTGTAATAGAAGGAAAAGCTTTTAAATCCCATTAATGTGCAAAGCTTGGTCTCCCTTGATTTTTTTTTTTCTTTTTTCATAGCCATGACTGGACAAAGATGTCATTGCTACAGTGCATGGATGAGAAGCGAGCTCAAGGCTACTTTCTTCAAAGAAGATGTAGTCCATGATTCATGATAACTATCTGACGCATGTGAGACTTATGTTTTTTTTTTGAAACACTGTAGAAGATGAAGGCATGCAATGAGACAGAGAATGACTAAGATCCCTGACAGCAAACGAAGTGAAATATATAACTGAAATCAGACACAGTAATGATAATTGTGCCCAAATATCTTTCCAAAGCACTGAATATTCCCACTTCCAGGAAGATATATTATTTCCTCCTGCATCTGTGACATTATTCCAGCAGTAGGCGTTTGAGCTGAAAGAAAAAGAGAGAATTTCGTGGTGAGGCAGTTTAATGAATGCTGAGGACAAGGACAGTGAGAATGTTGTCTCAAAGAGACTTCCTGGATGATCTGCTTGTGGACCAAAGCTGGAGCATCTCACAAGTGTTCTTACAGGATGTGACAATAGACAAGAAGGCAACATTGGCTGTAGTCCATGACAAAATAAAGTAAGACTGGATTTTTGCTCTTGAGGCAAAATTAAGTCTGGGAAGCAAAAAGAAAAAGCTAAGGATATCCAGAGAAGCATAGTGTGAAACTGTCTCATTACATGTCACATAGAGAAAGATGAAAAAGTAAAGCATTAAGATGACAGAAAGGTTTGAGGAGAAGGGATTCAAATTATCAGAAAGGGGAGACTTGCAAAAAATGTGCACCTGTACAGGTTGTAAGACTCATTCCAGTCACAGGAAAAACAAGCTTCATAAAGTTTAAAAACTTTCCTATGACCACTGCAATTCTAGATGAAGAGTTTAGGAAATGTTACAAATATAGAAGAACATAGATCCAAAAAACCCCCCCAAAAATAATGTTAAAGCAGGTAGATGAAGGCTGCAGGTTCACACACAGGTTTAGAATGGGAACTAGCATAAATAGTTTTAGTGCTTAATAATAAACAATAATATCTGCATAATGAGCATGTTAGAAATGTGAAGGAAAGAAGATAAAATAAATTTAGAACAATGCAATTTTTTCTTCGTATTCAAAGTTGTCAAACTGAGAAATATTTTAATCCTAAATATTTCTTAAGAGAAGGCTCATAAGGGAAGGTTAAATTACTTATAGTAGCAGTTGTGGAACAAACAGACACAAATGATGGAGATTTGTTGCTATGTGACCAGGAGCTTCAAGAATGTAATAAGTAAATTATTATGGCATGCAATACCTTGCTTCAAACCACTGCTGAATATGAAGACATGAAGGTGCTAACATAGCAATGATTTTCTCAAAGATTTTCAGGGAGTTCTTGGAAATTGAAGACAGATATGCCTGATATTCACAGGGCAAAACAGTAGGACTGGAATTAATGGAGTCATGGATAATAATCTCAGATAAAAAAAACTCAGCACAGCTAATCTAAATAAAAGTTGTGTTTTGCAACACATTCTAAATTCTTTGAAGTCACGAGCATGCAGATAGATATGTTGGGATGAACTCAAAAGAAATGAGGGAAAGTGGTTTGTTGTGGAATATATGCTTAATCTGTGGAACTTGGTAGTTTAGAATGCTGTGGACTCTGAAATTTTACATATATAGCAAAGCAACTGGCAATTTGCCATGAGAAAAAAAATACTGAAGGTTGTTAATTACAAAGACAATCTTGGCTGAAAACCGTTAGAAACAGAGGAAATGTTCTGAATTATTACTACATATTCAATCTGTTCTTATATATATCCCCCAGATGTCATTATAAAAGACTGAAGACAGGGTCAGATGGATCTTGGTCTTAGCATGTTCGTTCTTACATTTTTGCAAAAATGCAGTGTATTTTCATAATGAGGCAATGAAAGTGAATATTTTTTAAAAGAAAGAGATCTTGAGTTTTCAAATATAGTTTGTTACATAAGAAGAACTTGTAATACATCACGTAAAATGCTGACTTGATCTTACTGTAAATTCACACTAATGTCCTAACATTATTGCCTTAGTAAAAACTTTTTGCAGCCAAATGTTTTGGTGTAGTTGTTATCAAAGTCTATGCTTGATTAGTAAGTGCATTTCAAAGACAGGGAACATACAAACCTTCAGTGAACTGAAGAAGAGCAGTAAGTGACAATCCTTTTGCTGATTACATACAGACTATGAAACTCGAAATTACCATATTTCTGAAAATCATCATTTAAAGTAATTCATAAGAAATGTTATAAATTTCTAGAGAAGATTCTATTTTGAAGGTTTAAGTATTTTCAAGGAACGATATAATCTTCTGGGTCAAGATGTGAAAAATGTGTTCATCATAATAGCAATACCTAGCACGAGCTCAATCTGCTCTGGTTTTCCATACCTTGAAGGCTCAGGTTATAACCTTCTGCCATTTGAAGATGACCATCCAGTCTTCCAAATCTATTTTAAAGTGCACATGAGATGAACTATAAGACTGAGGACAATCCTGTGGAATGATATTTTCTTTTAAACATTAAAACTCTTACTTTGAAATTTAACTTCATATTACTGTAAAAAAAAAACCCAGCATATTTTGGTTTGTTTGTTTGTTTTTGTAATATACTGTTGTTCTTTCTGGAACTCAAGTCCTTATATAAAAGATTTTTCACTTTCAGTCATAGTTATTTGAAAATTAATACATTTTGAATACAACATACTCTTAGGAAATCTGGGTGGGTTGTCATTGACATCCGTGAGAGTTATGTTTACAGTTGTGGTTCCAGCTAGTCCTCCCAGTTGTCCTCCCATGTCCTTGGCTTGGATAAGAACTTGATATTGTTCTTTCACTTCTCTGTCCATATTTGGCAAAGCTGTTCTTATCACACCTATGAGAAGAAATGGGAAAGAAAAAGAACAGGTAAATAAAGGGCTGTAATTGTCTACTACTACATTTTAATACTGGATCTCTTAGACCAGAACTGTCTCTTTTTCTAAAGGATTGATACAAGAGCAGTTCACATACAAATATGCAAATCACTTGAACATTTAAAAGTGTGCTGACCACCTATACAGCTATTCAAAATGACCACTGTGACACTTCAAGTAGAACATAAATGGTCAACAGAGAATAACACATATCCACTAGAGATGTAAACAGTGCAAGCATATGTTAACCACACGAGGGACAAAGAACACTATCTTGTGCAGAGTACACAGCATAGAAAAAGACAACAATGTATTTCAGAGCCTGCATCTTCCATGGCTTCAAACAATTCATTGGTCAGCACATTGAAGCTACTGAAGGCCAAGACAAGATGCATTCTGTAGAAGAGAGATGTAGATGGTCTTTATTAGAAGACTCTGCTTTTATCAAGAAAGTTTTCTGGATACAGCACAAAGATGCAGTGAAAACATCAAGAGTTTCCTTAAAGAAATGTAAACAAAACTTACTCAAATGACTTTTAATGCATATTTCTCAGTCCCCTTTCTCATATATTAAGAAAGTATAAAATAAAAGGAAGAAGTAAAAAATGAAAGGAAAAAAATAAAAGGAAAGAGAAGGAGGTAATACTAATGATAGGATTAGTTTATGAGATTGTAGAAAGCTACAAGGTTTTCGGCACTCAAACCTATCTCTTAAAAGCAAATGTATATGAGAAGATGAATTCTCTATCAAAATTTTAGAAGTGTGTGTTACATTGCAGATTGATATAGATTAAACAATTTTTAGAAAATAGCTAGATGGAAATATTTGCAGGTAGCATATGCAATTAAAAGTATATCGAAGGATGCACTCTTCTTCTCTAAATTACTTTTTCATAAAATGCTATTTTCTAGTAACCTGTATGGTTTTAATAGTAGTCTTTTACCCTTGGTGTTTTAATGGATCCGGACTGATAAGAAAAAATCTTGAAGGCCCATTCTTATTTTTTTCTGTCAACTAACTGCTGCTATATTAACAAGTAAAAATAGGAATTGCTAGCTTACAGTACTTTTTTCTCAATCTAAAAATAACTTTGACCCAAAACTGCTTTTTATGGAACTTATTACAAATTCCTATTAAATTGAATTGTATAGCAATTTCCATTCTCTCCACTCTCCACTGCTAATAACAATGGTTAACAATAACTACTACTTTCCACCTCAGCATGGCATTTACTGTACTGTGTAGATCTAGAATATGACTAGCAAATACTTAAGAACAATTACAACACTATATTTCTGAGTTTTAGAAAACAATTGATGGTGTTCAGTGTTTTTTTTGTTGTTGTTTTGGTTTGGTTTTTTTATTTCAAGACAGAAATCTTGAATTGTAAAACTTAATAAAAAATTTTCATGTACATACTTGTGATTCTTCAGTATCAAAATTGAGTGGCATTATGACAGGCATCATGAAAATAAAAGAACCATTAATAATTAAAGATGAAGGCAATACTCATGAAAAAAAATTGTAGATAAGATGAACATTAATGTGTCTTTTCTGAAATCATTGAATTCCTATTTTTCTCATTGTGGAGACTGTACATTCCATAATATTTTACAACATCCTAAGTATGTTCACTCTGAGGAGTAGAGAATGTGAGAATTAAAGACTTCTCTTGTTTTACCAATGAAACATAGTAACAATAAAAAGCACTGAAAATGGGCTGTGTTGTGAGCAGGAGATGAATGTCATCTGATTATTATTATACCTGCTTTAGGTATTGTTGAGTGGTTTTCTGAGTTAAAAATATTCCTGATAGCCTTCAAAAAATGAAGAACATGTTATCATTCTAGTAGCTGTCTGGAAGTATAAAAGTATTCTGTTTGTTGTTGTTGTTGTTTGTTTTCTGTAAGAGGTCTTTTTGTCTCCAGGGAGGAAAAAAAAAAGGAATAATTTTCATGTATAACAGTTCATAGTCAATTTTCCCTTCTCTACCTCTCTACCGACTCTTTTAAAAGCTTAGGGAAAAAAAAAAAAAAGAAAAATGCTATTTCTAACAGAATCCATTTATATGGATGGCATACAGATGAGTTTAAACTATGCGGACACATCAAAAACTATATTAGAGGTAAAATCCACTGGAAAGAAGACTACAGACTTTGGCATTCCACCTTCAGTTTCATAAAGATATGTAAACTTGGAACTAAAGGCTTATTCTAATATAAAAGTCTTACGTGTAATTGACTCATTTAAAAATGTGTTTTTAAATCCTTCTATTTTAAGATTTTACAATAAAGATCATTCAGATTCTGAACAATATAACTTTTAATTTTTTTCATTTAAAAATTTAAATATCAAATTTGCAGAAAATTATGATTTCAATAAGGCTGCTGAAAACTGATACTAATAAGCACAGGTCCTGAATCAGAAGATATGGCCTGCAGTGTTACTCAGACATAATTCAATAAGATGACTCACTTATGTGGCAGATAAAGAATAGTTTTTGTGAATAAATTCTTGTATAAATATTAATGACGATATTCCTCTCAAAACCAATCTTGATTCCAGTAACATAACTGAGGTCAGAATATGGACCAGAATGACTGATCTTAAGAAAAAATTGCAGATATATGTAAGAATATCGACCGTATAACCACATTATAAAATTGGATAGAAAGAAGTTCATGAAAAGGATGTTTGAGTAACAGAACAGTACAGAGAAAAGACTGTCATCTGTCTGAAGAGAAGTACTCCATGTTAAAGAAATCTCTGTTACAATTTTCATCAGGTGAACAATCTCAGAGCATTGGAAATAAACTCCCACGTATAAAATTTGAGGCCTCAGAATATTCCGCTCCAACAGCTGCTCTCCAGCAGACACGGTAATGCATTTAACCTTCCTGCAAGAGCAATATAAGCTTGCTCTCCTGCTCCTACACAGTCATGCCTACCTGCAGCAGAGCACTGCAAAAGCCAGTGTCATGAAAACATGAGTAAAAAGGCAGTTGTGACATTCAAATCCATAATCACTAGAGACTATTTCTAAATTCATATCAGAATAAATTATCTATAAAAAATGACTAGACAGAAGATTATATGTGAAGCTATATGCATGCCAAGCATAACCATAATTTCACATATAAAAGTTTCAAAGATTTGACCACTAATACTTTGCCATAGAATTTTAAGGCAGCAGCAATACTAATTTCCACAAAATTTCCAGCTAAAAAAAAAGAAAAAAAAAAAGGAAACAATGTTTGGAACAAAATGTTTGGAACTGTTTGGAAAGAAATAAAGAACAAAAGAGAGATGGTTAAACTATCTTTTAGATGACGTGAGCTTTCTTGAACACTGTGTGCACATTCTCATCCTTTGATGCTGAAAAGAATACTGCAGAAATGGGAGAAGCCTAGAGGAGGAGAAGCAGCATAATGGAATGGCTTATGTTTGAGAAATTCTTCATTCTGGAAAAGAGACAACTAGGAGAGAATATGATATGAGTATTCCTCAGAATTTAATGGGGAACTTCAAAATTATTGATAAGAGTTAATTTCTCATAGCCTCTCACAACAGAAGAAGTGCAAGGTATGAAAGAAGTTAAGAGGTGTTGGATTTCAAAGAATGAGGAACTCGTTTTTCATCCAAGAAAACTTTTGCTGTGGATTTTCCAGTCAATGAGTGTGCAGGTATGATGCACCTGGACATGTCAATTCTACTGGGAAGTGGACCAGTTATGGAGGAGAAATCCTTTCAGAGTATTCAGTTACAGTTAATTACCACCAAAGAAATATGGAAGGAGAAATTGTCAGAGACTACAGGAAGAGTCTGGGAATGTATCACTAAACTCTTACCTTACTTTATCTAGAGCTGAACAGACAATCACTCTTGTAAACATGATACAGGGTAGCATGAGCCTTTGGTCTGATCCATTATGGACTTTTTAATGTTCTTTAAATAATTACAATACACTGCCTGAAAATTATCACTGGAGAGCAAGAGATAGCAAAAACAAAAGAAAGCAAAACAACAACAACAAAAAAGCAGCAACTGAAAAAAATCGTTTATCCATTTTCCGAGTTTGGTCTGTCATTTTGTATCAAAATGACTTTTCTTTCCTTTTTCTATCACGAATTCAAGGCAAACGTTCTGCAGTAACACTTTGCAATAAAAACTACTGCACTGTCTCTTCAGTTATAAAATAAAACATTGGAAATACCTGAGGATCTATAACAGTGCCGGAGACATCTGGATTTTAGATCAAGAAATTAAGCACATCCTTATTCACTTACTGTTTACCTTTACAGTCATTGTTAGATCCAGAGGTAATTCTCATATTGTAATATTTTAATATAAGACAAGTATTAATAGATAGGTATGGAAACACTAAATTTCTATCATATTACAAGAATAGTCAGCTGTAGGCTATGACCTATGGTCCACTCGCAATAGATGAGAGCATATAATGCAGCCATTTAAAGTGCTGGTGTGCAGGGTAAAGTTCTTCCTTAATAATCTTTTTTTTTTTTTTCTTGCACTAGAAGTCAAATTGTGGCTTCAGTAAACGTCTTTACCACCATTTACTACCTCTTCATTCTTTACAAGACAGATTTTTATTTATTTATTTATTTTTTTAAAGGTAAATACTTTTACCTCCCCCAAGACACTTACGAAGTCACATTTCAGTTTTAAAAGTAAAGTTGCTGACTGTAAATTGCAACACAATCTTCTGCTAAATGGAGCATGTGACAAAAGATTGTGCCTGTTGGAGATAGTGCACTAATGGCCTTATGTGGCTCTCACCTCCAAGCTATTGATTGATTAGGGGGAGAGGCTCTTTAACACACTATCTGACATTCAAGGACAGCTTTACTGGAAGGAGAAACTGTATTTGCTGAAAGAGGCATATGGACAACTATCCCTGTAACACATTCAGGATGACAGAACGCTTGACAATCACCATGTAGGTTATTGGCTCCTTAACTGAACTGCTAAATATAGAAACAAGAATGACATTTAAAAATATAGGACAAGATACCTTATTAAGAGGTCTACCAACCTCCCAAATACATCAGTCTCTTTAAATGCATCATCCTTTCCTGTTCACACATTCTGTAACATAAGACAGTCACGCTATGCCCCAGGAAAAGAGAAGGATAGGAGATAATTTAGCTGTTGCACAGTCTCAAATTAGCTCAATATAGTAAATCAATAATTTCTAGGGAAATCTGTAGTGTAACTTTATGCATTAGAATTGCCAAGAAAAAAAGAATAAAGACCTAGGATATAAAGCTGAATCGTGAGAAATATATATTTAATACATGCAGCAGATGAATCTGTATCTGTAAAGGAATGGTAAAACATCAGGAAAAACTGCTTAATGTATACATATGTTAGATATTCCAGGATTATTTGGAAGAGGGTGTTTATTTTGCTTCATTGCAATTCATTAAAACAGTAGTCAATAATCAAAACAAATTTAAGTGCAAAGTTACTCTACTAGCTTTTCACCTTATCAACATAGCCCATATTTATTCACTGACATTGCAAACACAAATTGAAATATAAAGGTTAAATCTTCCAGTATTGCTGATAAACTGTTTACCTGTCTTTGGATCAATGGAGAAATAGGGTTGCCCCTGAAGAATGCTGTAGACCACTCTGGCACTGTTTCCATAGGTAGGATCATCAGCATCTGTTGCCTTTACTTGGAGCACGTATGCACCTGCAAGGAAACATAGGTAATAAAAATTTCAGTATAGAGCAGTGATGGTGGACATTTCAGACACATTGGTAATGCTGCTAGCTCTGTTGTAACTCCTGTTCCGCTGGATATAAGGTAAGAATAAAATAGTAAGTTGTTCAGCCCCATGCTAGCATCCATCCAGGTAACAACTGAGGAAAAATGGGAAGGAAAGGAGAAGTATCAGAAGATATTTATAAACAATTTATGATGCATACATTATTCACAATATATATATATATTAATCTAATATATATAAGAAGGAGACCTGGGAAAGCAGAAGACTGGATTTTTAAAACTAGTTTTGTGAAATGATGGATTTATCATTAAGGTGTGCGCACAGACAACTGTGCAAGTAAAATATGTGCTTTGCCTTTGAAACAAATGTTTGTTCAAGCAAATCCTGAATCTGTCAAAGAACCAATCTGTAAGTGCCTTTAAAAAACTATAATGCAGTTTCCTTTAAGGTTAGCTCTGCAGTGCTTGAATTCACACTCACATTACAAACTGAAATTGGGTGTTAATTCAGTCAGTTGTCTATGAAATCTGGACTTCAATATTCTATTTCCAATACAGTTCAGTTGGAAACACAAGCATCCTGGAGGCAGAACCTCCCTTTGCTACACTGTTTTCAGTCACGATTAGAGACCATACCCAGTGGAAAAATCTGCATTATGCTCTGACTTAGCAGCTATCAGAGCCACACATATGAAGGCAGAAAGAGAGAAAACAAAAAATCATTTTTAATGGCAATTGTTCTACATAAAATTATTGTCCTTCCTCCAGGTTGCTAAACAATTCACCCATCTCTATTGTCCCCAAATTAAAATAGTGCTCAAACTACATTTTCCAACAAAACAGATGGCCTCATATCAAGACTTTCCATTCAAATTTGAAGAATTATTATTTCCTATAATCTTATGTGAAAATGAACATTAGAATTTGCAATAGTGATTTTGAGTGAGTGAAGGACAAGGCAATCTATGTGAAAAAACAGTACAGGGAGGAAGCTTGTCCTCCTTTTTGTTTTAAGAAATGTACATTTGGAAACAATGTCAGATGATCTCAAGAATATCCATGGAATACTGCATGGAATTGATGACTGTCACTTTTCTGTAATGAAACTTGAATGTTTTAAAGGATGTTCATAATCTAAACTTTACTGTCATGGACTTGTACTAGCTTATTTCAGGGAGTGTCTTATTAAAAGATGCTTCATGGACAGAAAGGTGACTCACGACAAAGTTTTTCATTTGAAGGACTTTTTTTTTTTCCCCACATCTTTTCACATTATAATAAACAGTAGTGCTGACGGATTTGCAACTAACATTATAAAAATATTAGCTCTATAGTGGCTTCCACTACAGTTTACTGAATAACAGAGAAGCAAACAATATTTAAGGAGATGTTCCTTCTGTCTCCTGAAGACGACAGAGATAACAGTTCTATTTGACTAACAAGGATTTTTGAAGTCAATAGTCTGATAATACTTTTAAGCCAAGGGAGAGTCTGATTAAAGACATATTCTAAAGGAAAGAAAGATTATGATTCTATGATTCCATTAACAATGAATAAATGAACGAAAACAAATGCCACTGAAATTGGTTGTACTCAGTTAACCAAGTACCTGGAGTTACTCTCCCAATTTTCTGGATCTACAGAGCGAAAAATGGTACAGGTTAGAGAAGACTGTAGTCCAGATTCAGTATAACAGTGGAAGCAGTGTCTACTCAACAAATTTGAGTCTAAATTTCTTTACGCAGCATATACCCAGTATGCAGTAGAAAGATTAGAAAAACCCAGCTAGAGAAATACATTTTCCTACTGGATTAAAAGACAGAAGCCACTTAATACACGAGCACTTGAAGGCCACCTGTGGACTCTTCCCATTGTGGAAGAAAAGGCAAGGTCTGTTCCTTTTGGAGCACTTACACTGACAAAACCTGTCACACAGATTTTTCCCTCACCGCACAGTACAGCACCTACCACTGGTATCCATGCGATTGTCTCCATTCATCTCTGCAGTATCTTACTGTCTTTCCAACATAAAAAAACAGACTATTTTTTTCTTTGGAAAGAAATACTACTTTTTAACATAGTAGCAGTCTCCTCCTATCCCTAAGTTGCACATCCATTCCATATATTTTGACTTTTAATGAATTTTGTTCCCCTCACAGGTGGAAGAATTAGGTTCCCAGGTGCTGAAGTTTGAAATTGAGTTGGTTGACCAGAAGCAGCCTATCTGACAAGTGTGCTGCTTTGGGACTGATTTGAAACATCCTGCACTTTTACAAAGACACGTATTCCCAAGTCTCCCCTTGGGCCAGGACATGCTTTTCTGATGCCCTACTGGTCACTGAAAAGGGTGCTAATTTTTGTTTATCTTCTATATGTAAATTGACAAAATTTTATTGGCATATCACTAAGACTTTTGCTTTGAACCTTAAAGCAGGCAATATTCTATGTAAGAGAACAGTACAGACAGAAAAAGGCTCACAAATACAAAAGCTGAAAGTAAACTCAAATAAAAGCCACAGTGGCTGAGAGTTGGTTTTAGACCTCATCCTCTATCCCAACATTTGTATTACAAGCCCTAGGAATGCTTTAAGGAACAGCCTTTTTGTGCATTAGTGACTGGCTTCTCTTTCCAAAACCACCATAACCAGACTCCTTATTCTCACTATACCAGCATCATTTTCCTCCAACACAAAAATTATTTTCCTAAAATAAATATATATTGATAGAGAATAAGCCAGAAGGAGTACTTTCATGGAGGAGTTCATGATACCTATTATTATTTGATTTCTACAATGTGGGCAGTGACTTTCATGCCAGGAGTATTTGCAGACACAGGCAGAGCACATAGAGCCTGGCAGCACTGGTCAGCACAGACCAGTGTTGCAATGTAGGCATGTGAAACACCACAGCTGAATCTATATCTATTTCTATGCCAAAAAGTTGACACTGTAAGGTGAAGGAAATGAATAGCAGCCACCAGCCTGCTAGAAAATGCTGTAGCTGACCTAGGTGCCTGGTGGTCCCTCACAGACCAGTTCTTAGCTGTCTACTAATATTAGTTTACATGATTTTTTACACATATACTACAAATAATTCACTCATTATACAAAAGAAAAAATAAATGGTGATTTATAAACTAAGCTTTATTAAAGCAGATTTTCTAAGTCATCCTTTAGATAGATAAGTTGAAAATATTGAATATGAAAAATAGTATTTCCCAGTGATAGCACTTTCAACTGTATTAATCCATATCTTATATCATCTACAACAGCTAGCATGTAAAGCTTGCATTTTTATGAGGTCAAGTTTTTTGTTTTTTTTTTTCTTCATGGGCCATCAGTTATATATTAACTAAAATATATATCTAATTTTTGGAACAGGTTTTCTGAAATTGTTTTCTCATCCTTTCAGTATTATAAAGCATTGCCAATAAGTTTTCTACTTTATTGTAAAGCATAAAACTAATATACTTTTAAAAGTGGGCTCTAAAACCTCTAAAATGGTGGTTTTTGTTGCTGGTGGTGGTTTGGATTTTTTGTTATGTTTTGTTTTCCAGAAATAATACAGGACAGTGGAGCTGTAAATCTTTAACGCACAAACATAAGATCAGAATCATAGAATCACTCAGGTTGGAAAAGACCATAAAGATCATCAAGTCCAACCATTACCTAACCATACTACCCTAACAACCCTCCACTAAATCATGTCCCTGAGCACCACATCCAGGCTTTTCAACACATCCAGGGATGGTGATTCAACCACCTCCCTGGAGAGCCCATTTCAGTGCTTAAAAACCCTTTCTGTAAAGAAGTTTTTCCTGATATCCAATCTAAACTTACCCTGGCACAACTTGAAGTCTTTTACCCTCATCCTGTCACCTGTCACCAGTGAGAAGAGACCCCATTTTTACTGTAAGCACCTTTCAGGTATTTGAAGAGAACAATAAGGTCTCCTCTCAGCCTTCTTTTCCCCAGACTGAACATTCCCAGTTCCCTCAGTCTCTCCTCATAGGGCATATTCTCCAAGCTCCTCACAAGCCTTGTTGCCCTTCTTTGGACCTGCTCCAGCACCTCGATGTCCTTTCTGCATTGAGGTGCTCAAAACTGAACACAGTAATCGAGGTGAGGCCTCACCAATGCCGAGTACAGGAGCAGGATTACTTCCCTAGTCCTGCTCACCACTCCATTCCCGATACAAGCCAGGATGCCATTGGCCTTCTTGGCCACCTGGGCACACTGCTGGCTCATATTCAGCCAACTGTCCATCAGTACACCAAGGTCTCTTTCCATCAGGCAGCTTTCCAGCCACTCCTCCCCAAGCCTGTAGGGTTGCCTGGGGCTGTGACCAAAACACAGGACCTGACACTTGGCCCTATTGAAATTCATGCAGTTTTCCTTGGTTCATCGATCCAGACTATCCTGGTCCCTCTGTAGTGCCCTTCTCCCTTCAGGGAGATCAACATTCCCTTCCAACTTGATGTCATCTGCAAACTTACTGAGGCAGCACTCAATCCTCTCATCAAGATTGTTAATAAAGATGTTAAATTGAAGCGGCTGCAGTACTGAGCCCTGGGGGACACTATTGGCTGCCAACTGGATTTAACTCCATTGACCACAACTTTTTGGGCCCAGCCATCAGTCAGTGTTTCACCCAGTGGTGCATACACCCATCCAAACCATGGGCAGCCAACTTCTCCACGAGAACGTTGTGGGGGACAGTGTCAAAGGCCTTACTGAAGACCACATCGACAGCCTTACTTTCATCCACTAAGAGGGTTACGTTGTCATAGAATGAAGTCAGGTTTGTCAAACGGGATCTACCATTTGTAAACCCATGCTGACTAGGCCTGATCCCCTGATTGACCTTTAATTGGTCCATGTTGGGTCCCAAGATTATCCGTTCCATAACCTTCCTTGGCACCAAGGTGAGACGGATAGGCCTGTAGCTACCAGGATCCAGTCCACTGGGACATCCCCAATTATCCAGGACTGGGGAAGAATGATTGAGAGTGGCTTGGCAACCACATCTGCAGACTCCCTCAGCACTCTAGAGTGCAATCCATCTGGCCCCATGGATTTGTGAGCATCCAGCTTTCGGAGCAGGTCCAAAAATCTTCTCATCATGGGTCATGCAAGGCCTATTCTGTTCCCCATCCCTATCTACCAGCACAGGGGGCTGTGTTCCCAGGGAGTAACGAGTCTTACTATTAAAGACTGAGGCAAAGAAGTCATTAAGTACCTCAGCCTTATTCTGATCCTTGTTCACCAAGTTGCCCTTAATATCCAACAAGGGATGAAGATTCTCCCTAGCCCTCCTCTTGCTGTTGATATATTTATAAAAATATTTATTGTTTTCCTATACCTTAGTGGCCAAGTTCAGTTCTAGCCAGCCTTTGGCCAGTCACAGGGGATCACATTTATTATAGCTCATGACATTTTAATTCCAATATGTACCTATATGCATTACATGGGGTAATTGAATAAGCATAAAATTACAATATTTATTGTTTAGAAATAGCATAGAGGAAAGTTAACAATTCTTTTTAAATGTATTTAAATAGTTGACATGCAGTCAACAAATATTTGATGTAGAGGATGGTTCCAACCAGATCAGGTTGGTTCTGATCAGTTCCGATCAGTTACTTCTGATGCAAACCAATTCAAACTGGTCTTGACCTCAGTGGCCTGAAGCAGTCATGCGTACAGAAGAAATGCTATCATTCCCTACTTTAATTTTTGAGCAATAGCAGCTTTTTGCAAATCCATTTGCTGTACTTCCAGCTAAGAGCTGTTGCATGTCCACATTTAGTGCATAATCAGACCTATTTCCAGTACCTTTGGAATAACACTATTTGATTTTCAGTGCCTGCAGTTCAGGTGGCATGGAAGCCGACTTTCAGGACAGTTTTTGTTAGACTGAACCATGTACATATTCTCATTTTGCCTGGAGAACAGTATTTTAAGTATCAAGATATTTTTTTTCCTGGCAAAATGGAGTACACAGTGTTGTGGAAAAATACTTTTGTTTCTTCTGTCTTATGCAGTAAACGCTTTATAAAGCAAAGCTAAGAGTTTGGAAAGAGTCAATGGATTTAATTACTCACAATGTTTTTGTCTCTCAGAGTCTTTCTTGTAAATTAATTAATAGGTCCCTTTCTCCTGGCCATCCCTATCTCCCTCACATATGATAAGAGTAAGCAGAGGAAACATACAGCTGTGTGTTTTTCAGATAATTATTTATCTTGGAAATCAGCAAGGCAATTATTTTGTTTTCCTCTTTTTTCCAATCCCCTTCTGTTGGGGTCAGACAGAGTTAAGCCACTAAGGGCAGGCAATCTGGCTAAGCTAATAATGCCTCTGTTAGTACTGCATAATTATTTATTTTATTTATTTTTATTAATTTAGGCTATTTATTTATTTATGAAGACATCCAGCTGCTTACATAGTCCCAGGGCTGTGATAATGTTTACAGAGGTTGCACTTCCAAAGCAAATGAGGAGCTTGAAATAGCAGCTAATAGGCTATACCCAACATGCACATAAAGGAGTAGCCTGGTAAAGCAACTGCTGGAAATAATGCAGAAAGAAGCACAAGACCCAATTAGCAAATTCCAAGCTTAATATACATCTATTTAAGAAATATGTCTCTTGAGGGTGATTTTTTTCTTTCCATTTTCAAGTCTATGAAATGTTCTTTTCTTACTAATATGACAGTTGGACGCATATACAATTAAGAAAACAGAAAACTTAGTTTTGAGTTTTACTTTTATCATTTTCTACTTGGTAACTTTCTAGGCCATGACTCAACAGAGACTTAATAATGCTTATGTATTCATAGTGACCAGGCTGTGGGAGATAACAATATATCCTTTAAATCAAAATAGCTATGCTAGAAGAACCCTTAAATCATGATTTGGTAGGGTTAGTTCATGTTTTGCAAGGAGGTGGAGTTAGCCATGTCAAAGAAAGAATCTTTCTGATACCAAAATGCTATGTGAATCAGTGAATGTTGCCAACAGAGCTGTATGCGTTGAGCTGTATGCGTTAAGGTGTTTGCCCCAACAAAGTAAATATCTACTTCTATGTAATTATGAAACAATAGATGTGAGCCACATCTGGTGCACTGAAGTCTTAAGGGCTTGAGGAAATAAAATTAACCCCAGAATAATAGTATGAAGAGTCATTACCCGTTTATTAATCTGTACTATGGTTTCAGTGTGATCAAAATATCCAGATAAGCATACTCAAAGAAAAGGCTAATTACTATGATCAGTTTAAGTGAAGTCATTGATATACTGGAATTGATTACTAGCATTTTAATGGGGGAAGAAGGCTTCATCAACAGGTTCTGCACAATCAGGCAGCCTGTAGTAGATATCAACCACAAGCCTCCTTTTGTTTCCTTGGTCTCTAACTTTTACTAATAGGCTTTTGACTTGCCTTGACTTCCTATCTTCAGGAACAGATCTTCATGTTTTATTCCCTTCTTGATGTAGAGGGCAATGCCTCCTAACTGCCACCTCCTTCCCACTTTACACCTAGTTTAGATCCCTACCAGTGAGCCTAGACAGCTTTTCCAAAGGATTCTCTTCCCCTTTTGAGAGAATCCCATCTGGTGTCTGCAACTCTGGTACCATGCAGGCCACTCCTGTCAAAAAAAGAAATTTTGCTATTGACACCATAAAAGCTAAGTATCTGTAGACAGGACCCTTCCATTTCTTTCAGCGTCCTCACCCATTGTTCTATATCCTTCACAGCAGTCAAATTTCTGGACTGTGTGCTGCCAGACTCAGGACTGACAAGAAGTTTCCTTAAGAAAAGCGCTTTCAGACACAGAAAGCATTACT
This sequence comes from Phasianus colchicus, assembly GCF_987193195.1. NCBI lineage: Eukaryota > Metazoa > Chordata > Aves > Galliformes > Phasianidae > Phasianus > Phasianus colchicus. The sequence continues at coordinate 20,307,467 of NC_143438.1, read as the reverse complement.
GTCTCATTGGAGGAACGCATAAATAGAGTTACATTCTTCACCAAAAGGTCACAGAAACATCTTTTCACTCTTTTCTACCATACAAAGTATGTCTCTGTTTCAGGATTCTATAAGCAATGTTTTTCTTAGCATCGTGTTCTCAATATAACAAAACACAGTGACTGAAGCAGAAGATTTAAACAGGGAGATCTGATCCTTTTTTCTCTTACGTTGGCCAACACAGAAATCCAACACTGCTTAGATTTGTCATAACTAAATCACAGAATCACAGAATTGCCAGGGTTGGAAGGGACCTCAAGGATCATGAATCTCCAACCCCCCTGCCACACGCAGGGCCACCAACCATTCCACCTAATGCTAGACCAGACTGCCCAGGGCCCCATCCAATCTGGTCTTGAACACCTCCAGGGACGGGGCATCCACAACCTCCCTGGGCAGCCTGTTCCAGTACCTCACCACTCTCTCCGTAAAGAATTTCCCCCGGACATCCAACCTAAATCTCCCTTCCCTCAGCTTAAAACCATTTCCCCTTGTCCTGCTGTCACTCACCCTTTCAAAGAGGGGATTCCCCTCCTGGTTGTAGGCTCCCTTTAGGTACTGAAAGGCTGCAATGAGGTCACCCCGCAGCCTTCTTTTCTCCAGGCTGAACAAGCCCAGCTCTTTCAGCCTGTCCTCATAGGGGAGGTGCTCCAGTCCCCTGATCATCTTCGTGGCCCTCCTCTGGACCCTCTCCAACAGCTCCCTGTCTTTCTTGTACTGGGGGCTCCAGACCTGGACACAGTATTCCAGATGGAATACTGGAAACATGAGCCTTCACAACTGAAGTGGTAGATGCTGTTGTAAGAAAGTTCCAGCGTGTAGCGATCTTTGGCGCATCTGGTATGATGGTGATAACAGAGAAACCTTCTAATATGGTAATGACAAAATAATACACATAGCTCAGAACTGTACCAGTCCAAGCCACAGAAAGCAGTATATCACATTCTTCAAATTCCTTAAAGTTGTTCTTTTGAGAGAACTATGGACTAAGACAAGAAGTAGTCAAATGACAATCACAAGGGCTGAAAGAACTATAAAACACTGCTTATTTGAAACAATATTTTAGAATATTTTGGAAGGCACCTTGTAACTTATGGTTGTGCAAGTATCTGGTTTTTCTTTTGTTTACTTGCCTTATTGAAAACTTACAGTACAACTCTCAAAACAAACAAACAAACAAAAAAAAAACATGATTCTGAGTTAAACTGAAGCATTCTAATCCACATAACACATTTTGAGTACATTTTGAGTCTGATAAGCAGACCAGAACAAGAAAGCCCCTTTTTCCAGAACTGCATGGAAGTGGAAAAGACATTTACAGATGCTGTGGAAGATTCAACATTAGTGTTTTTTTTTTTTTTTTTTTTTTTTTTTTTTTTTTTTTAAAGGGATGTTCAAATTTGTACTGTCCAGCTTTTTAGGAAAATTTCATAAAGGACACTGTTGATAAACTTTTTTATTTCAGTGATTTAATTATTCATAGGACCAGGGGTTATACATAGTTTTCTGAAGACAGTTGCCTGACTCCTGGAATATCACTCTTCAGTTTTTTCCTTCTCAGTTTTCATGATCATTCCTGATCAATGACAATCTATGTATTTTTCCACAACATTGGGCACTATTAAAAAGTGAGACTGAAAGACAAGCATATATCCCAAATAGAATACAACCATTTTTTAGGAAAATTAAAAGAATTATATAAATGTATATAAGTGGCTGTATAATCAATGAAAGTTATATAAAGGAATATTATATAATTTAATAATATTAAGATGCTATAATAACAAAATAAGCAAGAAAGTTAGGCACAGCGAGACAAAAGAGAATAAATAGGAGGCTTACCCATGTCATGGGCTTGCTCAGGAAACTCCAGTAGAGTGGATCTTCCAGAGAGGAAAGAGAGAGAGATCCTTCCTTACTGGTACTCAGCTCTTAAATGGGTCTAGGAGAGATGGAGCCAGGCTCCACTCCTTCCTGCAGCACAGGTGAATTGCTTTCACCTGTGATCCCAGGGCTGACTCATTGCTCGCCTCAGGTGATTAATCAGAGGTTCAGGCCGTGACTCAGCAGTTCCCATACACTGGCTCTATTCTGTTAAAACCTATCCTAGAACATTTCTATGTGCATAATCAGCTAGATGGTAAATAGTTTCAAGATATCGGGAATTGAATTTTTAGGTGAATGACCTCTTCACTAATACAAAAAAAAAAAAAAAAAAAAAAAAAAGCTATAGTAACACTACAGTGCTTTGTGACTCAGTTTTAATGAAAAGATACAAGCCACTAGTGGAATTTCAGCATAAACCACCACTTTGGCATGTAGGAGATGTGATTAAGGTATGAGGGATTTCAAGCAGTGGACAAAAAGTCCTACTTCTCTGTTTGATGAAGACTATTACTCCCAGAGCTCTTTTTAAAAATAATTATTGTTTTCATCAGCATGTCTGAATTGTAGATGCTGGAGTTTTACAATTTAACTTCAGGCACTTGAAATTTCAATCTCAGTACTCTAAAAGTTAATGTACCCACCCCAAAAGGTAGACAGTGTTTATTTATTAATTTAAACTTTACTCATCTTAAATCTAAAAATAAATGGTTGAATGCTTATGGAGCAGTCTGCATTATTGACTGAGTGGGCTGTGGCTGCCAAACTTCAAAACAGGAGATGTGATGATGAGCTAGCCGGTAGCCATGGGGTTGTTTTAGCTGATGTTAAAAGCTGTAATCACACAGAAGCCACTCTTATTTGTTAGAGGTAAGCCAAGGTCCCAGACCTCCACTCTCAAAGTCCTTCCTTCAGATAAGACTGGCAAACAAAACTGAATTCATAGCTAATATAAGAGTGTGCATCCTTCAGCAAAATGCAATTATGCTTCTTCACACAGAGGGTGGTGATGCACTGGAACAGGTTGCCCAAGGAGGTTGTGGATGACCCATCCCTGGACGCATTCAAGGTTAGGCTGGATGTGGGTCTGGGAAGCCTGATTGGCAAGCCTGCACATTGCAGTCCTTTTCAACCCAGGCCATTCTATGATTCTATGATTCTGTGATTCTTATCTTTTCCACAATTAAAATGTGAAATGAGCTATAGTTTCAGCTCATGTTATTCTGCAGTTCTCAGTGTAAAACCCTGATGGGAAGTGTGTTCATCATTAGGAAGAAAGCTCTCTTAACCTTGGATAGTGAAGGACCATGAATTTAGAGCTATCACTCCAGATAAAATCAGTTGTTTTCTGTCATGTTGTTACTTAAACAGAGAAACAAGATTAAACATTACATTTTCAGACTTGATTCTACCAAGCCTGTTGTAGTTCAAGAATTGCCAACAATGTCTTGATGGTTTGATTTTGGGTGGTCCTGCCCAGAGCTAGGAGTTGGACTTGATTGTTGTGAGTTTCTTCCATAGGGAGTTCTATGTTTCTATGATTTTATAATTATAGCTGGATTTTGATCAGCCATTCTGGGAGCTACACAGATTTGAAACCTTGCTTGTATGATTCTTCAAACATTCTTTTCTTCAAATCATTAACTACACAGACAATGCTTTCTGTATCCCAAATGGCTGACTGAACTCACTTGGAACTCTTAAAATACAGAAAATCCTGTTACCTGTCACAGATGCATCTCATTACAGATGTACACAACAAATTATCCCATTCCAACATATCTTGGTTCCTTTTGCAAAGTGATATGCCTTTGAGAAGTAACATTTCTCTAAAAATAAATAAATGAATAAATAAATAATCTGTTTTTACTCTATAGTATTTAAGAAGGTTTTCCTTTTACAGGAATCATTTATCTAACTTGCTAGGTCAGCCTGATGATTTTTGCGCCTTCGAAACATGCTCTTTTTATGAAATACAGTGGAAAAAACTATAAAAAGTTTTTAGAAATGTACCTCAATGTGTAAGTTTATCACAGATGCTAGAAAATAAACAGAAAATATCCTCCTTAATAATTTATTACATTACCACCAAGGATGAGGAAAAGGCTGAGGCTCTCAATAGCTTCTTCTGAATCTAATAGTCAGACCAGTTATCCTCAGGATACTTAGCTTCCTGAGCTGGAAAACAGGAATAGGGAGCAGATTAACAGCCCCCACAGTTCAGGAGAAAACATTCATAGAAACCTACTACTCCACCTGTACTATCGCAAGTTCTCAGGACCAGATAAGATCCATCCAAGGATGCTAAAAGAGCAGGCAGAGGCAATTGCCAAGTCAATTTCCACCTGACCTCTGTGTCAGGGAAGGTCATGAAACAGATCATCTTGATTTACACAGCATGTGTGGAATGAGCAAGGGATCAGTCCCAACCAGCATGGGTTCATGAAAGGCAGATCCTACCTGACCAACTTCATCTCCTTCTATGACCAGGTGACTCAGCTAGTGGACAAAAGAAAGACTGTGGCTTTAATTTACCTAGACTTTAGTAAAGCCTCTGACTCTGACTCTCACAGTATTCTCCTAGAGAAGTTACCAGCCAACAGCTTGGACAAGTGTACTCTTTGCTGCACCCTCCCTCTGGCTGGAAGGCTGGGCAGAGAGATTAGTGGTGAATGGAGTTTGAGCTGGTAGTTGGCCTCTAGTGATGCTCTTCTGGTGGCCGGTATTGGAGCTGGCCCTGTTTACTAACTTCACTGATGTTTTGGATGAAGGGATTGAGTTCACTCTCAGTAAGTCTGCAGATGAAACCAAGCTGGGAGGAAGTCTCAATCTTCCCGAGGATAGGAAGGCCTTTACAGAGGGATCTCTATAGGCTGGATTGAGGGTTCAACAAGACCAGGTGCCAGGTTCTGCACTTTGGGAGTATTAGTTGACAGCTCACTGAACATGAGCTTGTAATGTGCCTAGGTGGTCAAGAAGGCCAATGTCATCCTGCTTTGTATCAGAAATAGCGCAGTCAGCAGGACAAGAGAGGTGATTGTCTTTCTATACTTGGCCCTGGGGAGACTGCATCTTCAAAGAAGGGCAGTGAAGCTGATGAAGGGTCTGGGGCACAAGTCTTATGAGGAATGGCTGAGAGAACCAGGATTGTTTAGTCTGGAGGAGATTCAAAGAGGACATTGTTGCTCACTTCTGCTCCCTGAGAGGAGGCTGTAGCAAGGTGAGGGTCATCCTCTTCTCCCTGATAGAGAGTGACAGGATGAGAGATAATGGCATTAAGTTGCACCATAGAAGGTTCAGGTTAGATATTTTGAAATGTAAAAATTCTCAGATAGAGTGGAAAGGTATTGAACAGGCTGCTCAGGGAAGTTGTGGAGTCACCACCTGGAGGTTTTCAAGAAAAGAGAAGAAAAGAGCGGGTGTAATACGAAGGAACTTGGTTTAGTGGGCATAGCGATGATGGGTCAACAGTTAGACTAGATGATCTTAGTGGTCTTTTCCAACCTTAATGATTCTATGATTCTATTACATCCTCAATCTACACATTTTTTACATCAATTTCTTCTCCATGAGACACAATCACATTTGTCATCTTAACTGATCCTTTAAATGAGATCAAAATTATGCAACAGTGTGTTATAATTAGTAATGAGCCTCAGGCATAAGGCAGAAATTGTTTTTAGCATTCATTTTCATTTTATTAACTACTGCAGACCTAGGACAAATAAGACCATTCAGAATACTGCACAGGATGATAGTGCAGTTCAGTTGAACAATCTGTTATTCCTGCAGCAGAATAACATTGCTCTTTTGTTTTCACAAGTCTGGAATCCTTTAGATGATGTGGAGTACATGCATTTGAAGTTTTTTCTGCAGGAAAAGTGGTACTGGAACCTCCAGCATCTGTGTGTGATCAGTTTCCTTTTGTCATCTCAAAGCTCTTTAGAGAACAGTGACACTATGGTCAGTTTTTCTTTTTCCTCTCAAAGCCATTAAGACTTCCAATACAGGGAAAGTTACCATCTAAGAGCAAAGCCAGAATCAAAACAATGAAAGTGCCATCTCTTTCTTCCAGCTGCTAAAAATGTTCTCTCCTTTTCAGAGAACAGTGACACTTCACTCAGAGTGATTACAGGCCTTCTCCTTGGCTACAGAGGCATACCAGTACCTTTTCCAGTTTCAAGAGAACTCAATCTGAGGTTGCCCTATACCCATTCCCATTGACTCCAACTGCAGAGCAAGAAAGGTCTTCAAATTCTGCTCCAAATTTTGCCAATTTAATCTGCACTCTCTCTTGCTTACTTTACTACATTTGATTAACCTGTTTGCTTAAACTACCATGTTGCCAACTGTGTTTCTTCTGTGACAAACTCCTTCCTCCAGGACTGGAAGTCTCCCTGTCTCTGCTCTGGGAATTCCAATCTCAATCCTTCCCCAAGACGTGCTTGATAAAATGCCCCAGAAGCAGCTGCAGTTTTCCCTATGTTTCCCATTACAGGAAAAAATCCCTCTTTTATAGTCTTTCTTCCAGAGAGCATTACTACTGGATGCTGACATTCAAATACCGATCAATTGTTCAATCTTCAACTCTAACCAGCCTAACTCCTGTTTTCACCTTCTTTTTAATTGTATTTTGTGGTGATATTTGAAAAAGCTCTTCTGACACACTTCAACCATTTAATCAATTATAAGATAAATAAGAAATTGTGCTTTCTGGAAATACACTGCGTATCAAATGATTGACTCTGTTCCACAAGTAGTTTTTCTATGGGCCCCATTACATTTAGTGCCAACAAGAGACTTTATGTCAAGAGCCTGGCAAAAAATGAATATATGTCACAACTACCTAAACAATACAGAATTTTAATGAGAAATCCAGCAGTGTCAAGCCACATTTCATTTTCTGGTTTAAATGTATTCACTTGGATTTCTAAATGGGTGTATATGCTTTTTATAGCATCAAAAGAAAAAAAAAAAGAAGTAATAATAATTCATGAATTGTGGGTATTTGAGGGAGACAGTAAAGAAAACTGGCTCATTCACTCCTTTGTTACAGCAGCTAAATATTATGCAGAACACAGTCTGGTTTCCTTGAAACTCAGTAGACATGTTTGATGGCTCTTTGAATAAGGGAGTGAACATTATGTAAAAGCTTCTAATTAATTTTTCTTTGTTAGTTTCAATATGTATCTATTACATGCCTAGGACTACTGAAGTTCCCAACAATGACTGAATTTTGAAACTGTGGATTACTGCCCATAAGTAATTCTAAATATTTTATCAATGAAAACTCTTAAGCATATATCAAATGTTTTTTGGACAAACCAAAATTTCATTTGATTACAGTAATTTTTTATGTTTCTTAGAATACTGCTTACTTATTTAAAATGAGCAAAACATTTTGAAAAAAGGCCTCTGGAACACTTTTGTCTATGATATAACACAGAGAATGGAGGAACATTTTCATTGAGTAATGGTTCCCAAACTTCCTTTTTCATGGACCAATATGCAGTAGCAAGGTATCATATAGACTGCATGTGGTTTAGACAGAAAAGAACTCTGGGAGTATATCCAGTTCATTCTGTTACTGGATAAGCTACAGTAATGTAATATAGCAGGGCAAGTAAGAGGTTAGGCAGAAGATGCCTTCAAAGAACCCTGTGCATATTGTGACCTGTGTCATTTGTAGGGGAGCTGCTGACTGAGAGACTTGCAAATCACTAGTATCCTACTGAATGCATTTAGCAGTGACTATTGTCATGTTTGGAAGTGAAAAATTAATATCACAGAAGTCTCCAAATCAAAGAGTTTAAATAATGAAACAATAAATGAGTGCACTTGTATTAAAGAAAAAACAATAACAAAAAAAAAAAAAACCCACAAACCCAACATTTACATACCATTTTGATCTACTGAATACTGTTATTGTCTTCAGAACATCTTATTTCTTTACTAGATGCTCATGGCTCTGAACAGATAGTTCAAGTAAACATGACAAGTATTTTAGTTTTTAAGTAATTTTCTTTGTTCTATTAAGTACTGATATAGCATGTATTGTGCAAGAAATTACTGTAGGATTTCACAACTCACAAGTGCAACAATTACAATATAAGTCAATATTATGTTTTATGTCCAGATTTAACTATTAGCATTTCTTTTAAAATGTTCAGTTTTCTAGTAGATGAAGAATCTCTAAATCATGAATACAATTTCCATTAGAAAGTTGCCAAAGAAAAGATCCACCAGATGGTGCCATTCTCCTAGTAGGATACAGAATTTGGTCCATGCAAGCTCTCAAATTCCTATTCATATATATTGTTTAATAATCAATATCTGTTCATCATTATATTTATGTCCTATGCATTTATGAATATTCTGTTAACTCTTATTTAAAGAGCTAAACTTGTCAGAGCATCTATTTCTCAAGGAAGAGTAGATGGGAGGAGATGATTTGGCATGTTGCTAAATAGTAAAGCTGTCCACTGTCATCACTTACTCACAAGTTCCTACCTTTTCCTACATGAGCAAAAATCCTCATACTCTGATGTAAAACCTGTGTGCAATTAAAGAAGAAAAAATGGAATAAAAAATGCAAAGTCCTACACCTCAGTCTCTTACTTTTTTCCTTCTGCTTTGCTGTTTAAGTTTGTTTACAAAATTACTAGGAATTAACATTAGCTAACATGTCTGTAATACATATAGATTTAATTTAGAAATGAGCTTGAACTGGATCTATCTATTAAATTATATATATATATATATCACACGTGCATTCTTATTCATTTTAAATGGTCACTTTAAATTACTTATAATTCAAAGATGTATTGTTCTGCACCTATCATTTCATTATCAGTCCTCTACATACAATAGTGAACATAAGGTCAGATTTTCTTTTTAGCAAGAACCATACCTGCTTTTAATTTTCATATTATATCTTAATGTGAGTTTCATGTAGCACTCAGAAGCGTCAGTAGACCAAATGCGGTTTGAGCTGTCAAGCATAAACACTGCAGTTGCAGAGAAAGCACAAACAAAAAAGACTAAACAGTTTGGCACTAACTGGACACTTTCCCGTCTGACTATAAGCCAAACCAGGGCTGAAAGCCACACAGGCAAATAGTGCTCATCTATCCACCTAATATACAAGACATATTAGTCTCTGCACAAATGAGACTAATGAGGATGTACAGCACTGGGACCAAAGTTGCCTGTCATGCTGTGTATGCAGGAGGGAGGTGATGACATTGTGCAAATATCTGTGCTTTGTTCCTCATATATGTACAAATCAAATGCTCCTCAACTTAATGCAATAAATTTATAAATTGAGGCAAGAAAAGAAACACCTGTATATAATTCTTGGTTTCAGTTGCTTCATAACTTTTGAAAACCCTTCAAGCAAAGTCCTCTAAGGAACTCAAGTGCTTCCTCTCTCAAAATGAGCTTCCCATTTAAACTTGCAGACTCCCACACTTTACTCAGGACAGCGCTAATGGATTTTGGCAGGACTCACATTTTGACAAACATCCTCTCTGCCTGATGTATTCTCAGAACACTTCAGCTTTTACTTTCTCACAGCCAGTTCTCAGTTTATTTGTTATACTGCAGATTTTTCCTTAAACTAAAATTCCTTTTGGGAGCCAAAAGTAGTTCAACTTGTTTCTAAATTTAGACATCCTCTTTTGTATACACTTACATAGAACAAAGAAGGGTTGTGGGATGAATATAATATAGACACATATATGTATGGTTTGTGTTACTGATCTGAGAAATTTAAATATTGCCAAATTTGTACTTGGTAGGATTTTGTACTGTAAAGTACTTTTAAAAAATAAAAACTTAGTGATAAGAGGCTTCTATATGCTAACTACACACTGTTAAGATGGTACGTGGTGAATTATACAACTACTAGTAAAGTACTTGGTAACAGTTTCTTAGATTCTTTTCAGGCTAATAAATAAATAAATTGATAATCATTTCAAAGTTGAAATTTAAACAAGTAAAACTAATAAGAACAATCAATCGTGCTAAATCCCAAATCTAGAGGAATTTTTTAGACCATCAAGATTCAAGACGTGCCTAGAACAAAATAGCAAGACTTTACTGCAGATTGTAGTAATCTCCTCGCATTTCCAATGACCATTTTTATAATGTTCCACTTGCCAGTGGCTGTACCCACTGAAAAATCAAGTAAAACTTAGTTCCCTGAGCAGACTGATCAAAGAGCAAAGACTTTTCCTATGAGTATGTCCGTAGTGAGGACAGGGCATCCAGCACCACACTGAGCAACCTGTTTCACTGCTTCATTACCTTACCATAACAACCATTTCTCTTACATCTAGTCTAAATCTTACCTCTTCTCATTTGAAAGCAAATCCCCTTGTCCTATCACAACAGACTCTAAGACTGTTTCTCCTTCTTCCTTATAGTCCCCCTTCAGATACTGAATTGTCACTATCAGGTCTTTCCAGAGCCTTCTCTTCTCCAGGCTGAACAGCTCGAGCTCTCAGCCTATCCTCACTGGGGAGATATTCAATCCCTTGGATCATTTTTATGGCCCTCCTCTGGATGCACTCCAACAGGTTTGTATATCTCATGTACTGAGGACTCCACACCTGGATGCACAATTCCAGGTGAAATCTCACCAGCATAGAGTAGAGGGGAAGGATGACCTCTCTTGATCTTCTGATCATACTTCTTTCAGTGCTTCCCAGGATACAATTGGCTTTTTGGACTGTGAGGGCAAACTTCTGGCTCATGCCTACAGAAAGGCTGGTGAGTCTTCTGCTCCTGTCCTGTACATCTTTATTTTCACTTTCTCTTTACTTTGCATATATCTGAATTTTGTCAACTAAAAGTAAATATGAAGTGATAATCTACAAAACACCACATATGCTGTGCTCTTTTTCTCTGCTTTATTCCTATTCTAAGAAATGTCTTTGTTCCAGAAACTTTGTTGTCAAGCCCTTGGCTTCTTCTTCTTCTTCTTTTTTTTTTTTTTTTTTTGGTCATCACATTAAAAGCAAAATGTCACTTCAGTTTACTTCTACTATTATAAATTTTATTTTAAAAATTCTTTAGGCAGAATTATATTCTCAGTTACATACATGTGGCCCCACTAAAGTAACTAATTACATTTTAACCAGATAAATAACTTATTCATAAGGAAAGAACAGGAAATGAAAGCACTAAGAACGCTAAATAATAGGCAGACTAACAGAGATAATTTAATAACAAAGATATAGCTCAGTCTGAATTTGAATGTTCTCCTTCCTCTGATTTTGTGAGTTAACATTCATTTAAGATCAGTGGCATGTAGATGTTTTATCAGTTCAATTTAAAAGACAAAGGGAAATTTGTGTTTAGTGATAATTACATTTATAAAGTCCATGCTGGCTTTCTGGTTTTCAGAATTGCTAATTGTGGAAGGTACAAAATACTCACAGAATAGAAGGATGAAAAGTTAGTAAAAACATAAAAGAAATCAAAATCCCAAACACCAGAAATATGACCCCTACCACCAGCAGAAGTAGCAGTAGAAGTAGTGATGCAGACTGCTTACAGCACTGTTTCAATCTCTGTTCCTGAAGTAGGCAATCTAAAATTAGTTACTTGGTTAGGTCTATACAGCTTAACATCATAATGTGTTGAGATGAAAGAGTATAGTTGGCTTGGTAAAGCTGAAAAGCCACAATACCAACGTAAACTACCCCAGACAGAGAGAACGCAGCTTTGGTTAAACTACTTTTAATGTCTATAGCAGCCTCTTAATGCAGTCAATGACTGCATGTGATCCTACTCTTGATCCTTTCTCTGCAGGCCTTTGCTAACAGAGCAAATGGCAGGCTCAGCTATGTTGCAGCCCCTGTGATCAGGAGATGTACTACCTTTAGCTTCTCCATCCATGTACTGTCATACCAGTAATTATCACCTGCTCTAGGTCACATCTTGCACAGCTAAATTGTCAAAATGTTGGATGTGAGCTCTCTGCACCTGAACCCAGTATAATGTGCTCCAGCTTAGCTTGAACAACCTTTAGTAGCAGCTCAAGCCAAGATAGAGATAATTTGCCTCTAAAACAGATCAGAAATGTATGTGTAGTTCTTTCTGCTTGCTTAGAAATGAGGATAGTAACCCAGAAGGATAGTAACATTTTGAATCATCATAATTATTTTTGCAGCATTTGCCTGATTATGGCCCTAAAACAAACATTCAAAAAATGCAAAGAGAAGTAAAACCGCATTGGTTGATCAGAATCTATTAAAATACTGCTTATTTATGCAAAGTTTACTAAAACATATTTTCAGTAGACACCATCATGCAGCTGGCTTCACCATACATTAGTATGAAAAACTTAAAAGTTTTTTGACATACATATTAGAACTTTACATTTTTCCTTAGCCACAGGTGAATTTCAGAGTTCTAATTTTGCTATGATAAAGTACTGGAAGTCTGAAAGCTGATCCAATTTTTTTTCAGAATATGCTGAGTCTATAAAATTGAATTTGAAAATCCATGAGAAGTTACTCTTCCAACTAGTTTTACAGACCTCTGCATGCAACTGGACAGGAAAAACTGCAAAAGAGTTTTGCTTATGATTTCTCAGAATTTTTGATGTGTCTCTATATTAGAATGTCAGAGATGAAGATACATATGAAAACGATTAAATGGGAAATAAAGATGAATAACACAGCATCTCAGCATTTTCAAAGTTGGATTGATTCTGGAAGTGCCTTTAAATGATTATTCTTCACTGAATAGTCTTTCTTTACCTACATTTAAAATATATCCAAATGCAACATGGTTACTGATAAAATTGCTTTTAAAATGTCTGCATGTATCTTCTCAGGTGGTCTCAGCAACTCTATAATGGTCAAATGAGGAAAAAAAATGGAGATAGTACTTGATGTTAGTCTTCTAAAATCTAATACTTGCAAATGATTGTCTGTGTATTTTTTTTTGTTCTTTTTAAAAGCATGACATGTAAATAGCATTCTCTTGCCACAGAACTCCGTTATTTCCTTGCTTTTCAGCTGGATGCAGCATGGCTAAGCAATAGTTTAGTGGGCATCCCACACATTCACATATCAACAATTACTATAATTCTCTCTGGTATCAGATATTTAACGGTAAGTCTGAAAGACTTGCCAAAACAACAAGCAATATACAGGAAGACGCTAAGCCACACACAGTTTGTGAAAGTCCATTATCAGTCAAGCTGACACAAATAATTACTTAATCATGTTTTAGTTACATTTCTTGATGGGTAGGTAGTAAAGATGTGTTCAAAAACCCCACAAGGAATAGCATTCTGGTTCACAAAGTTTGCCATCAAGATTTAAATTTCTCTTGAGTTCTTAAGTACCATTCCAAATTCTTTCATCACATATTACTTAGCTTTTGTGAACATCGCTTTTAAATCAATTAAATCATTGCACTTAAAAAAATAACAATAGAGTAGTAATACAATACCTAAAACCCTTGAAACATAGGTGATTACAGGATGCTGCACACTGCACAACTTCAACAATTTTTCTTAATTCTGTGTGAGACATGGATCATAAAAGTGGAGAAATAGCATAGGAATATTTAAATTAAAGTTGTCATTGTCTTGAACACTGTGAAAAAATCAGCAATGCAAATAGGACATGAAGCACGGAACACAGCACAGAAAACATGATGGTTGAGTTGTTGGGTAAGTAGTCTGCCTTTAAGTTTTTCAAAGTCAGATGTAGCTAGACATGTAATGTATGATTCTATGGTGGAAGGAATCTGTTAGAAAATAAATGTTTCTCACTCTAGAGATCTGCTTTTTGCATTTACTCAAGTGACTGAAAACAGCAGACTGTATTCCAGCTAGTTGCATTTATTTAATCTGCAAGGCTGGCTACATAGACATAATTGAGTGTGCTTACTTATGGCTCTGGCAGCATGAACATAATTGTTAATTAGTTTCCAAGAACAAAATCTTAATTGTTGGAAAGCACAGGTGAGCAGTTATGCTCATGACAGTATTTGGATTACACGCATTCGATATGTTTGGACTACATAAAGCACTGTGAATGTTTAGAACCACATATCAGAGCTGCAATAAAAATTAGAATGCTTAAACTTGTTCCATAATTCAGAAACTGTGAGCAAACATTTCAAACGTTGCTCACTGTGAAGAAAAAATTGAGAAAGGCCATTAGAAAGACAAACTATGGGGAACCAAAAGAAAACTTTCTTCCATATATACCCCAAGCTGGCAGTACATCTGCTCAGTGCCCACCATCTGGGTGTGCCTAATTAGAGACTACCTGCAATAGGCTTTCAGAGAGCTATTACAGAAACAGCTCCTCAGCAGATGCAGCGTCAGTCCCCAAGGGCTGAAAAATAAGGCTGCAAGAACAAGGAGACCACAGAGCAATGGGAATATGGTATCACTTCATGTGGTGGTTTGGTACAATGAAATGCTTTTGAAAGAGTATCACTTGCACTCAGAATTTACATGAAATCCAACAGGGAGTGATGATTGCACAGACCAGCTAGTACAAAGCCAGTGAAACAACACACTGAGATGTAATAAACACATGCAGACCCATACTGATACTTCTTATGCATCAAAGTTTAGACTGATATGTTAAGATCTTCCCTTCCCTTCCCTTCCCTTCCCTTCCCTTCCCTTCCCTTCCCTTCCCTTCCCTTCCCTTCCCTTCCCTTCCCTTCCCTTCCCTTCCCTTCCCTTCCCTTCCCTTCCCTTCCCTTCCCTTCCCTTCCCTTCCCTTCCCTTCCCTTCCCTTCCCCTTTTTTGTTATTTTGTTGTTGTTGTTATTGGCTTTGCTTTGTTTGTTGTTTTTGTTCTTTTCTAAGAAAGGCTTTTTCTCATTTTAAACTATTATTTTCTGGTTCTAACATCACTTCCATTTCAAAACATATTCAACTGAAACTTAACACAGAATTTCCCTGTTTATTTCTCACACTCCTCACAAAAAAAATCTTCTTAGAGATCATTTTTCAAGGTTAAACAAATCACAGTGCAGCACCAGAAAAAAAAAAAAAAAAAAAAAAAAAAAAAGTTTTTTTCCCTGTTTTCTAGTTTGTTTGTTTGTGTTTTTTTTTTTTTTTTTCCCTGCAAGTATTACAGTCATTTAGCACAGCACTAAGTGCTTTCCACAGACTGAAACATAATACTCAGCATCTTTAGATAACTGATGAAAGCCAGAAGCAACGTCAGTTTTATTGGAGATGCAATGATGCAAAACCACTGCAGTCAGAAAGCTACATTCCTTTTTTTAGTTATTGGTATTGACACGGCCCTTGCAACAACAA
This sequence comes from Phasianus colchicus, assembly GCF_987193195.1. Taxonomy (NCBI): domain Eukaryota; kingdom Metazoa; phylum Chordata; class Aves; order Galliformes; family Phasianidae; genus Phasianus; species Phasianus colchicus. The sequence continues at coordinate 20,292,236 of NC_143438.1, read as the reverse complement.
AAAATGAGCTGGTGTCTGCTAGAGCCTTTCTTGGGCCGTCACGTACATGGCATGAGCTGGCTCATGTCTCATGTGCAATGCCAACCACAGAGCTGTATAATCTGCTCCTCTGTTGTCCTCAGAAGGGCCAACATCAGCCCTGCCAGCCACATTTTTAAAAACCTAAACTACATGGGGCATAACATTTGTCATTGAGTATTGGCTCCCAAATACTTCTGCTCTGTGGCCTCCATGCAGCCAGTCCAGAGCATGGAATTGTTTGCAGACAACTTCTAGGTACTGACTTTTGGGCTGACACTAGAACTGGACTGCTGAGCAGGTCCTCTGTAAACACCTCAAGGAGCTGTGGCTGGTTGCAGTTCTCTTGGCCAATGAATCTTTCGCTGAATATTACTTAAATACTTTGCATTCAAGCATTAGAACTTTACTGTGTAATAGGTCATCCTCGTACTGTGTAATAAAATCAATTTTGGCACTGTAAATATTGATGATATTTTTAACTACACAATGACAATATTAACTATACTGTTAGGAAATAAAACACATTCCTCCTCCAGTTTAGGATGATTTCAATTAGAATTCAATGCAGCTTCTCTGTATTACCATCATCTGCCTTTTGCAGGCTCTGTGAGGGTTTCAGGTATAGAAAGGTGATTTATCAGATTCCTACTGGTAGCTTAATAAAATTGTGAATTACTGAAAACCACTGGTAAGTAAATCTTTAAATGGCTGAAGATCAGTACCCTGAGCTTTGACAGCGCAGCCGTCCAACATCAGGAGGGCTATCAGAGCTCAACAATCTACAAGCACAGGAATGCACTACACCAGCTGGGACTTAAGGCACACAGTTGAAATTGCGAGGGGCATGCAAACCACTCTGTAGTACTTTAAAGTGGCTGGAAAAAGGGATGCAGTTCTACAGCTCTTCTAAAGGAAAACAAACTCTACATTGTGATATTTGTCATGTTAGAGAGGCTAAAAATACTAGGAAATGTCTTTAAAAAAATACCCTAGAAATATTTAATATTTATGAACATTTTCACGATGTTTACAAGATCTGCAATGACATATTTCTTGTGCACGGACACCTGGGATAAATGTCTGTTTACGCTTCTGCTGGGAAATCTACTTGTAAAAACATCTTGAGGTGCACAACACATTGCATGAAGTCTCCAAGTCATTCTCGCATATAGCACAATATTGAGCCAGCAAAGAACTAGAAGAAGTCTTGTTACAAAACAATTCAAATTGTCACTATAAGAATTTCAAACATAAAAAATTCCTAAAAAGGCTTTATTATGCTTTTTGACCTTGTGAACACAATCCTAAATAATATTTGAATTTTGAAAAACATGCAACCTACTGAGAAACTGAGGTTTAGCTTAGTAACAGATATTTCCAAATATGTATTGAGTAGCTTCAACACAAAATTCTCAGAAATAATAATTAGAAATGCAAAATGACTTTGTTTTGAAACTTTCATGCTTTTATTTCAAAATGAGTAATTCTTTTAGGTCACCCTAATCTTCCAAGTCAGTGAACTAAGAAAACTCAGTTACTTGTACAGACCTATTTGTATGTCATAACTCTTTTAATTTGCATGGCAAATTGAATGAAATATTAAAAGATAGGGAAATAGCTTTTACATACATTCGTCACTCCCCCATAAGATTAGATTCTATTAACTCTCACTGTTATTTCATAACATGAGCATAAATTTGTGAAACAAAATAATCTAGTATCAGAGTATGGTCCCCAGATGAAACATAGACAAGAAAGAAAACGGAAAGTTCTTTTTCCAAGTTAAAAATCTTTAGGAAAGGGACAAATGGCAGAAGGGAATATGTTCCACGTTGTTGTACAAATGCAAAAGAAAAAAATATATATGAAGAAAAGATCTTTAAAAATCATTAGCCTTCCATGTGGCCTACAAGTAAAAAAACAGCAACACTGAATGCTGTATATCACTATAATCCTAATTTAAAATTGCACTGTATTAAAAACAAGTGAGAAAACACCCCTCAAGACAAAGAGTTTTGACAGCAAACGTGTAATATCCTTGTATGATTTCTCTCTTAAATATTACTAGAAAATTCACCTTGGTATTCTAAGATTAATAAATATGTAATGAGTACAGGTCATCTGCTATTCCACATGTATTATGGATAGTTTAGACAATAAGTAGTTGAAAATTAGAAGATACATTCTTTAAATCTGTTTTAAAGATGTAGTCTGATGTTTGAATGCATACCATGATTAAGTGTTAACATGCTTTGCAGAACTGTACAAGATTTGAAGAGCTACCTGAGAATTTGTGAAAGAAACTAATTTACAGTCAGTAGAGAAAAAAAAAAAAAAATCAGAACTGATGTGAACATCAGTAGCAATAAAAGTTCATGGAACCTCATGAAACCAGTGAAAAATACGCTCCTGGTCATTTTTTTCAATTGCACTTTAAGTACTGCTACATGCAGTCACAAAATTCTTACTAGTGGAAGAATCCCGTTCCTCCTAAAAATACGGAGAGCTTTTTCAGAAATCCTAATTCAGGAAATAGGATTTCCTTTAAGGTTTATTTACCTCTGTACATGGGTAACATTCTATTTCTTGAGTATTCAGAGAAACAAAATGCTGAACAGCAGAAAGAAAAAAGAAAAAAAAAAAAAAAGAAAGAAAAAAAAAACAGGCCTGAAAGCTCTGGCTAGTCTCCATTTCTCATATTGCAGCAGTAATTCACTAACAAAAGAGAGTACAAAAATGGGTATGGGAGACTGAAGAGAAAATCAGTCATGGAGAAAAGTAAGGTTCTGAGTTGCCTGCATTCATAAACCTAAGAGCTTGAGATTGTTTATTTCTGCATGTCAGAATACGGCTGCAGTTCTGTAACTCTGATGTTGTTTTACACAAAAGGTGAAATCCTGACATTTTCTCTTCAGAATAAAATATTTTAAAATTGCTATGAAAAAAACTGTTAATTCACTACTGCAGACTTTCAGTAGGTAACATTCGATGTTCTGCAAATTAGAACACAGTGTCAGACACTTTACATGCTTAACTGTAAAAATACAGGGTAACTCAGGTATCAGGAGCCTCATTTTTTTCAAATGTCAGAAAGCAAACGCATATTGACGTATCAGACAGTTTAAGATTAAATACTGGTAGTGAGAGTTATAATTCAATACAACATTTTATTTCTCTAATTTGGATGAGACTGAATGAAGTACAGATGTGCATATATTACAGATTAGGTGTATGAAGCATGCCAGGAGTTTACTTCTTGATGATGAAAATGAAAGTATCTCTATCAGTAAAGGCAGTAGCAGATAAACTTTATGACAGGGATTAATTACTTGATAGCATAACATGCACAGGGAAAGGACAGTGTGTGTGACCTGTGAGACTTTGTGCTAGTCACAAGGAAGGACTGTCACACTCTTGTACATACATCTGCCTTTTACCAACTGTTGTGAGACAGATGTGGCTGCAATATTATAAGTTTAGGGGCTGATCAACTTTAGGTTATGCTGAAAACCTCACCTGAATTTATGAATTTCTGCCTTAAAATTGGAGTGCTTAAAAGGTAACGGTGAAAAACACATCTCTCAGAATGTCTATGTGATGTTTTCACTCCACAGGTACATGGTCACCATGAGTACAGTATTCCAGTAGTTGCGTTAAAGACACCATATATATTTCCAAATATGTGCCTTTCCTTCTTACCACTATAGTAAGGACAAGAAAATCTTTCTTACAACATATAAAACAGTTCTTCTTTAAGAATTCTGAGGCATCATTCCACTAAGTAAGTTAACATCTTACCAATACCAGTGACTACAATATATCCTTCTTCTCATGTCAGCCAAGGCATACATGGCTCTATAAGTATGTTCCAAGTATTTCACATGTAATCTAGTTTTAGAAGGAAACACAGGGAAAAATTAGTATTTCCTTAACTAAAAAACCTGAACTTTAAAAAAAAAAAAAAAAGTAAAATCAGGCACTGATTACAAATTCAGTTGTTTTCAGAATCTAAAGGATTTCTGCTGTCTTTTGTTTTGCAGCAAGACTGCAGCATTCTTCTTAAGTTTAAGTTCTTATAGCTTATTATGGGTTTCTTTATACCTCCATTAGGTTGATTATGTTTTATATGCATTATGTCTTTTTAAATTTCATTGAGAACAAAATAACATACAGATTTTGGCCACTCATACACACAAAAATATAGGTATTTCAATATTTGTATGGCATAGCCATGACCCAGAAAATTATAGCTAAGAGTGATAAACAATGCTTAGCTCTATACTTCCTGCTGTTGAAATCATCAACAAAGAAATTCCTCATTCTTAACACCTAGAAATTTGAACCGTTTACTTGTTAGATCTATTCTGGGCAAGCACTGGGATTTTTTTCCCTCGTAAGCATTTTTCTCTCTATTTTGAAGATCAAAATCACTGCTCTCTGGAGCCCAGATAAAATGCAATACTGAAGTTGTTACCTTTGGCCAAAAAAGAAAAATAAAATAAATAAATAAATAAATAAAAAGGAAAAAGGGAAAAAGGGAAAGAAAGAGAGAAGGAGAGAAGGAGAGAAGAGAAGAAGAAGGATAAGAGGATAAGAATAAGAGGAGAGGAGAAGAGAGAAGAGGAGAAGAGAGGAGAGGAGAGGAGAAGAGAGGAGAGGAGAGGAGAGGAGAGGAGAGGAGAGGAGAGGAGAGGAGAGGAGAGGAGAGGAGAGGAGAGGAGAGGAGAGGAGAGGAGAGGAGAGGAGAGGAGAGGAGAGGAGAGGAGAGGAGATCTTAATTCCAAGTAAAATAATATTTTTTTTTTAATGTGGGTTAGAAACTCACTATCAGAGCCCTGGTCTTTCACTGTAATTACTGAAACAGAAAGGAATCCTTCTATAGCCCGAAGCTGAATCAGGCTCTTTTGTTAATGAGCATGTGAAATACCTATACATTTCTTCAGGGCATTATGACATTATGTACATCTACAACTCCTAGAATTCTGCCTATAGTTGCTCGAACTATTTTCAACTCTGTACTGAAATTAAAATAAAATATTGGAACATCTTATGTTGCTGACTTCCTATAAATTGGTAATGACTTCAAAACAAAGCTACAGGAAACCAATATGCCATTCTTCTCACAAAATTTCAATATGAAAGTAATACAAAAATATGAGAAAAGTGAAATCGCAGACACTGGGAACTTCTCTTGGCATGCATATATAATAAGAGGTGAGGTTGCAGCTCTCACAGCCACAAGTCTTTCAGATGGAGGCTGGATATTTAGAGGAAAGAAAGTGACAATAATGAATCATAGAATCATAGAATCACCAAGGTTGGAAAAGACCTCCAACATCATCCAGTCCAATCATCCACCAATATTCCTCACTAAACCATGTCCCTTACACCTAAACGTTTCTTGAATGCTTCCAGGTATGGTGACTCAACCACTTCCCAGGCAGAGCCTGATCACTTTTTCAGAGAAGAACTTTTTCCTAATATCCAACTTGAATATCTGCTCGTGCAGCTTGAGGTCATTCCCTCTAGTCCTATTTCTAGTTATGCAGGAGAAGAGGCAGACACCCACCTCACCAAAACCTCATTTCAGGCAGTTGCAGACAGCTATAAGATCTCCCCTGAGCCTCCTCTTCTCCAGAATAAACAATGCAGCACCCTCAGCTGCTCCTCACGAGAGTTGTGCTCCAGACCCCTCACCATCTTTGTTGCCCTTTTCTGGACATGCTACGGGACCTCTAGTACTCGAGTACTCAAAGTGCAAACTTGTCAGCCTTTGTAATTTAGGTCTGAGAGTAAGACAGTGAAACCATACAACTACAAAGGACTGTGACAAATGCTATCAAGTGGATTTTAATAATCCATACACGTTCCTCCACACATACAAAAAGAATGACAACACAGTTAATGTCTTAACTCACTGAACTAATCATGCTTTGGACTTTTAATGACTGTTAAATCTTTAGCCTGTTTTCAGCTGTGAGTTGCTTGCCAACTTTTTATTCAATACTTTTTCCTATTTTTCAAATGTAATTGTTTCCTGACTCCTTTCCAAACATATAAAAAAAGAGGTTTTTCCAAGGTGAATTCCCCTCAGGTCCTCTATACATGCACTCTCATTTGTGCTGCATCAGTTCAGGAAATATTGATGCATCAAGAAGCAAGCTTAGAAATGAATATTCCCTCTGTACATTAAATTTTCTGATCACATATGCTGCAGCATTTAAGATCTCTTTCAGTTTTTACCACTTTAAAGAATACACCTATAAAATAGAGAAGTAACTTCACATGATGTGTTTATACACAACAGCTACAGCACAGAGATACTAAGGACATGAATAATAAAACCAGCCATAGCAAAACACAGTAAACCCAGATATAGCTTTTTTCTACTTGGTGTTGTTTAGATGCCTAACAATACAATCTGTATAAAAGAGCTTGATTGTGAAAAGTTACTGTAGCCTGTAAGAAACACCAAGGAGAAAAGTTGTGCCCTAGATAATATCTTTCTCAGAAATTATTTGCTGTAGAAAACCAGTTTTGAACTTGTTTCTCTGTTAATGGCTTAAAACAACCTAATTCTGAAAAATGGATAAGCAGGTGATGTTTCCTCCTGAATGCCCAGCGGAAGCCAATCTTCTGTTATATGGTGGTTGAATGCTTATCTCCTGCTTTTTAAGTGAATGCTCAGACCATTACTTTCTTCAAGAAGGAAGCTGATTTGTTTTATATAGGATCATTAAATATTCACCAGGCCAAAAAGAGGGAGAAGTGAGAAAGATTAAGAAAGGCTCTATGGCCTGGTGGTTAAAACAAAGGTGGTATTCAAAGATTCCCGTTTAAAAAAAAAAAAAAAAGGAAAGAACTAAAGCTGCATCTCCAGCATATTGTGCAAGTTTTCTACCTACCTCACTGCAGTCAAAGACAGATGACCTCTCCTCCAGCAAAATTTTGCATGGAATATAACACTGAACTCTGAAAATGTCACTGACTGGCTTCCAAAGAAGAATTAAGTATATCTACTTTATGAATTCTGACAGTGCTTAAGCATTAATTGGCATCTGGCTGCTCAGCAGAGTAAAGTTCAGACAGTTCTGTGCGCAAGCAGACTGCAGGAAAGCTTAGGTGACATTTTAGGAACCCATGGAAAAAAATCATAGATTTTTTTTTTTTTTCCCAGGTTTAGGCAGGTTTAGGCAGGTATTAAGAAACTACATTTGGAATCAGTGAAATAAATCTGTATGGACATATAATCCTTCATGGCATATCCCAGATCACTTACTGCTGTAGTATGAAATTTGAACTGTGTCTGATCTGGTTGAGCTCCAGAGATCCTGCTCCAACTGCCTGGCCAAATTTCTGAAACATATTGGTTCACATCTCTAATGCATACCAGAAAATTTTAGCTCAGTGCTGTTTTAGGCTTTAGGTTCAATTTTTAATTGCTGTTTGGGAGTCTGCCTATGGTTTTCAAAATCATTTCCATGGCCAGCACTTAGAGAAGTAAAAATAAATAAATAAAAATCAAGTTGCCCATAAAACTTTTTCATTTTCATAATACATTTACAAATATTGTGTGAGAACGTGCGGGTAAAAAACACTCGTTAATGAGATCTTACTATCAAGTCCAAGAACTCTACAGCTGATAAGAGCAGTACAGACACAATGTGCATGCAAGTCAGTAAACATTCAAACCATAAAACACATTAGCAATATGGGCAGGGAGGCTGATAATGGCCTTAACACAGCCAGTCTGGGTAAGTGTAACAGTGGATATGAACTGTCAGGACATCTACACAAGGCGGCAGTTGATTTAGTGTCCTGAAATCCCTTGCAACACACTGCCATAAAAGCTACTCTATCAAGACTGTTATTGTCCCCTTGTGCTCCCCAAAGTATATTGATAAAGGTGGCTAAAACATAAAGTATCCATATTGCAGTATAACTATTACTGAAGCTCCACAACTTCAGCCCAGCAGTAGATCAATAGGATGTGCTAGTGTGGTTCTCATCCCATATGTTTCCTTTAAATGAGCAGTTCAAATATCTCTTCTTGCTGTGCAGTGGCCCAAACTAAGATTCCTGTTTTACAACTAACCAGCTTCATATGGTTTTAGGAAAGCAGTCCATATCGGCACATTTTAGGTCATTTATGAAACACTTCCTTCAGGAAATAACAGAATTTGCTTTTGTTTATTTGTCATAAAGAAAAGCTGAAAAGGGAATTCATTATTTCTTTCTACTGTAGCAATCCCAGTACTCTAGTGTCTGAATCTGGATTTTAGCAAATAAAAGCAGTAATTTACATATATTCAGACACTCCTTCTCCTCCTCCATAAATGTAGATGTTCCCCTCCTCATTCCTCCAGTAGCACAGCAAATAAAACTGACAAACACAGTTCTTCAAGATATCATGTTAAACCATCTTTTTATTCTTTGCAATTAGGGGAAGTTGGCTTTTTTGTTTGCTTTTCTTCTTTTTTTTTCTTTTCTTTTTTTTTTCTGCATGATCTTTTGAAGGCACGTGGGATCATCAGCTGTTTGAACTGTGAGGTGCTATGTCCCACTGGATTTTGCTCAGTGATTAATAGAGTGCAAGCATTTAAAACTTGTGAATGTAATTCATTCAGAATCACATGCAAGAACTATGAAAGAACCCCAGGACTATCTAACATCAGCTAAAAACAGTATGACATGGTTTGGCTTGGAATTCAGGGATGAGGTGAGATGGAGTGGATGCAGAAAGAAAAAGTAGATGAATTTGGAGTTACTGAACCAGAGAAGAAGCAAGTGAGGCTGATAATTTGAGCATCTGTGTCTCTATCATGTCTTGCAAGACCATAAATTACAATCTTGAGCATATGAACATTCAGGCACATAACTCATCTGAATTCTCTCGAAACTGTGGAAAATATTGATTACTGTTGTCCTATTGCTAAAGGTCAGCAGAAATAAAGGGGTCTCAGAGGCAAGAAGTGGAAGTAATTGAGACAATAAAAGTTTTCCACATGGAATTTTAAAGATTTCTTCTGTTTAAGACAGGGCATAATAGAGATGTATACTGTATCAAAAATAAACAAACTATTTCTATCCATCTTTTATTTCCAGACAAAGTCAGAAATGTCAAAAATAGGAAAGGAAATATTTTGTAGAATTATGTGACCAATTTAGAGAGTATGAAGTCACTAGAACTAACAAAATAGAAATGAAAGAAGTATCTGACGTGCCCTTTTAAACAGAGTTGAGAAACCAGTAAGTTGTGTCTGGATACAACCTCCTTCCGTAAAGACGATGACACGATAATCTGCATAAATGTGTGTTTAACTTTCTTCTAGGTTCTAGTACTAGTTATTTAGAGAGGCAGGATGGTAATAGGCTTCTAATTTGAACTTCCTATGGTCAAACAATACGGAAAACATAGCCACATAAAAATGTTATGTTTCAGAAGAATTAGGATACTACTTTAGAATAGAACCAATTGTAAAACTGATGCATGGTTTACTAACAGGAATAAACATACATGAAGTACAATAGAACAACAGGATTGCTTAGGTTGGAAAGGACTTTAAAGATATCTAGTTTCAATGCCATGGGCAGGATTATCACTCACCAAATCAGTCTTCCGGGACCCCATCTAACCTGGCACTGAACGCCTCTGGGGATGGGGCACCCACAGTTTCTCTGGGCAGCCTGTGCCAGTGCCTCACTACCCTCTGAGTAAAGAATTTCTTCCTAATATCTAATCTAAATATCCTCTCTTTTAGTTTAAAACCGTTCCCCTTTGTCCTATGACTACCAGACCGTGTTAGAAGTTGGTCTCCCTCCTACATTTAAGATTCTCTCAAGAACTGGAAGGGCACAATGTGGTCTCCCCAAAGTCTTCTCTTCTTCAGGATGAAAAAGTCAGGCTCCCTCAGTCTTTCTTCATAAGAGAGGTCTAGTTCTTTGATTGCCTTTGTGGCCCTCTTCTGGACCTGCTCTAACAGCTCCACATCTTTGTGGTAAGGACCCCAGACCTTACTACAGACAATGCTGAGAGTGCACTCCCTCAGATAAATCAGGACCTTCAAGTCCTTCACAGAGCTGCTCTCAATGAGATCTTCACCCAGTCTGTACACATACCTGGGACTGCCCCAAATCAGATATGTGCAATGCCTTGCACTTGGACTTGCTGAACATTATTAAGTTTTCGTGGGCCCACTTTTCAAGCCTGTCCAGGTCCTTCTGGTGTCCCCTCCATCTATTATGTTAACTGCATCACTCAGCTTAGTGTTGTCACCAAACATGTTGAGGGCATGCTCAATCCCACTGTGTAAGTCAGTGATAAAGAGCACCAGCTCCAAGATAGATCCCTGGGAGGACATCAGTTGTCACTGACCTGAGCCCTTGATCACAACCCTTTGGCAATGATCATCCAACCAATTCTTTATCCACTGAATGTCCACCCTTCAAACCCATATCTCTCTAATTTAGAGATAAGAATGTGATGTGGAATCATGTCAAAGGTTTTGCAGAAGTCCAGATAGATGACATAAGTTACCTTTCCTTTGTTCAGCGATGCTGTCACTTCATCACAGATATTGCCAGATCTCCCTTCTCATTTATCAGAGGAAGTACACTCTCCTTGGCCTGAGTCTTCTATCCAATGTACATGTAGAACCTCTTTTTGTTATTTTTCACATCCATCATAAAATTTAGTTCCATCTGTGCCTTAGCTTTCTTGATCTCATCATTGTATGTCTGGACAGCATCCATGAATATGAATGGTATAATAGCAAATACTCTTGAACTCTAGATTTCCTGATCTGCCTACCGTGTGATTGACCACTGCAATTTACATTCTTTCTCAGAATCTCTATCCACAGAACATCATTTCATCTTCAGTGGATTGACAAGTACTCAACAATTTACTTCCAGGGAAAATCAGATGTAAGCATCTATGTACTAAGTAAGATCAAAGTGGTCAGTTGAAATTACATCTGTGGGAGTATCTGCAAATGCATTCTCTCCTAATGATGTGTGCATATTGGTGTGTCAGGCAGCCTTTGGTGGAGATCCCTTTGTCTACTTTATGTTGTTTCCCTGATCCTTTAAAACACCTCCATAGGAATACTCATACCATGATTACTATTTTTTTTTAATAAATTGGTATTCTTTAAACTTCTAATAAAAAATAAAAGAATGGTCCTGTGGATTGTTAGCAGAACCCATATCAGCCTCTTCAGGAGTACCATTCTGAATCAAAGCTAAAACAGTGTTAAAGGTGCTACAGTCCTCTCCCATAGCTCCTTCAAAATGAAATCTCTACACTTTGTAAAGTTTTCCCACTTCCTCAGCTATCATTCTTTACATTCACACCTATCTGAAATCAGTAGTTCATCTATTTCCAGTCTTCTCTCTAGCCCTCAATGATTTCACTGTTGCTGATGGCTTATGCATAAAAGATACCCAAACACAACTGGCAAGTAACGCTGCCTGTGGAATATTTTTAAATTACTATTTTTTAGGTAGTTGTTCTTTTTCATTTTGTCCTGTTTCATTCCAGAAAAAAAGTACTAGCACACACCATAAAATAATACTGACTCTGCTGAGTTATAGGCAGAGGACAGTTTGCTTCATTTCCATTGATCTTCTTCCTACTTCTTTAGAACGTGTTCTTTGCATGATTTTATAAGTTATTGCAGTGTTGTGAAAATAAGCCACTAGGAAGCAAGGCAACCTACCTTATCATGGCAGAGAAACTGAGAAACATGCAAACCAGTATATTTTCAGCTCCAGAGAAGGCTGCCTGGCCTACAGATTGCTTGCTAACAAGCAAGGGTCTACTCCATGCTTGGATTCTCAGGTTGGAATAAAAAATGGTTCTCTAGTAATTTAGAAGCCACTTGTTTAATGTCAATTAGCTGACCAGGGGCATGACTCACAAAATGGACATCGTTTTTTTCAGAAAACATTTTAACGGAACTGCATGTCTTTATCTTTCAGTTCTACAGAAGGTTATAAAAATAATTACTCCTTTGGAAAGGTTACAACCAGCTCTGTTGAAATCTATATTGATCAGAGGTTGGAGGGAGAATAAGTTCATGTAAGATCTGTAATAATCCTTTAATCAGGAAAAATGTAATGTGTATGGGATAGACATTGTGTTAGACTGCCCATCCGTGCTGTACCTTATTACAGCTGAGGAGAAGTGGTAAGTATCTAAGATCATTGAATCTTAATGTCCACAGACAGATACACTTTCTTAATTGGGCAACATGCCATTTAAAAATACTCCTTCATGTGCTGTTCTTCATTCTGCAGCAGTTTCATACCCCTGTTTTCAAAAGATCCGTTTTCCTAAGTTTTCATTTTTATCTGCAGTATCTTTGCTGTAGACTTTAAATCTCACAGAATTCTCCAAACAGAGAATGATCTATCATTCACAGAATATTTGCAATTTACATTTTTTTCTCATTGTTCTATTAAAGCCAGATTGTCATGAACACTTTTCTTATCACTCTGGGCCTTCCTAGAATTACATCTAATTTGCCACATGGAGTTATTTCTGCATACAGAATTAAAGCCCTTAATCTTTTTTGGTTTAGTGACTCCCATTTGCTTAGCAAGCTTAGAGACTATTTTGCCTTCTGTCTTGTCCTACTGTAGGACTGATGATGACTTGATTGAGTCACAATCCATCAGTGACTGATTTCTTAGACCAGTTATTGTAGTATAGAATATAATTCAAGTCTGCTTTAATTATTTTGACTTAATGCTGTGTTATATACTAAAATGGAGGAGAAGAACACTATATTTACATATGCTCATGTTCACATAAAACATTCTAAAAATGCATTTTAAATCTGGCTTGTTCTCATTACTTGCAGTTTCTTTGTAAAAAGATGGCTAGGACTTAATTGCTTGTCATGAATGAAGACCTACCTTGTGCCAGTGAAGTTTTTCACTTTTTCTTTGAAAGAAAATATAAATAGAACTGAACTAATATGAAAAAAATAGCTCTGTCTGTAAAGAAAAATGATGTTCCTAGCCATGCTGGGAGCAACTTGAAAAGCAGCTTTTATAAAACATATTTAAGGTTTACAGTCACTTGGTGGCTAAGAAAAGCAATACTTTTAAAATATCTTCAATGTTTAAAGCCAATTGGTGGCCAAAAGAACGGGTCTTGCTGAAAAGATATTTAAAATTTAGAGCCATTCTGTGGTACAGAAAAAGCAGTTACAGTTGGTCAGTGGCTACTAAAACAACAATCAATACAATATGTTTTATGTTTAGACATTCCACGTGCCTGTCTAGAAACAATTACTGCATTTCTCAATGCTACACTAGAACACCCTTCCTTCAGTGATAGTGTCATTGACAAAAATTAACTCATAATCCTAACAACATTAATGCAATATATTCTAAACCCAGAGAGGGTTATGCAAACCACAATGCAGTACTAATAATTACTAAGCTTCTCAGTGTATACTAAAAGAACTAACATGATTCAGCATCATAAAAATAACACACATCCACATTCAGAATAAAACCAAATAGCTTAGTTTTAATTACAAAATAATAATAGTACTGGCTGGGAAACCTATCTACATCAAAAGACTTGATGTAGATGTGGAGCTGTTCGAGAGGGACCAGAGGAGGGCTATGAGGATGGTCATAAGAAAGGAACACCTCTCTCATGAGGAAGGTCTGAGAGAGCTGGGCTTGCTTAGCTTGGAGAAGGCTCTCGGAAGACTATACTGTGGCTTCCAGTACTTGAAGGGAGCTTATAAACAGAAAGGGACCTAATTTTTAGATTATCTAATAATGAAAACAAAGGGGGAATGGCTTCAAACTAAAAGAGGGAAGATTTTGGTTAGATGTTAGGAAAAAATTAATTACCCAGGCAGTAAGGTCCTGGAACAGGCTGCCCAGAGAAGCTGGGGATGCCCCATCCCTGGAGGCTTCCACGGCCAGGTTGGTTTGGACCCTGATCTGGTGTGGCAGCCCTGCCCATGGCAGGCAATTTGGAACTAGATGGTGTTTAAGGTCCTTTCCAATCTAAGCTATTCTATGATTTTATGAGTTATTACAGTGTTGTGAAAGTAAGCCACTCTTTAAAAAGCCTTTTAAAACTGCTAAGTGAATCACGGAGTGTGTATATATATATTATTTACATAGAAAAACAGTATTTCAATTTTCATAAAGCTTTGAGCAAGGTTCCAAACCAAAGAGTTATTTATAAATAAATGAATAACAATGAAAATAGCAGCAACAATAATAGTAACAATTTAAAAGAGAAAACATCTTTTTGATACCTAAATAAAATGTAGAAATCAAACGGTGGGGATAAATGACGTGTTTTTTACTAGAGGGAGACTGCCACTGCCATCTGAACTCATAGATTGCCAGTAAAAGAGAACATATAAGCAGGTGACAACTTGACAAAATGAAACAATTGACTGCAAAACATAGCAGGGGAGTGCAAAGGTACCAAGTCACTGAGATTTCACTCTGTGATGGACAGTTGGCTGAATATGAGCCAGCAGTGTGCCCAGGTGGCCAAGGAGGCCAATGGCATCCTGGCTTGTATCAGGAATGGAGTGGTGAGCAGGACTAGGGAAGTAATCCTGCTCCTGTACTCGGCATTGGTGAGGCCTCACCTCGATTACTGTGTTCAGTTTTGAGCACCTCAATGCAGAAAGGACATTGAGGTGCTGGAGCAGGTCCAAAGAAGGGCAACAAGGCTTGTGAGGAGCTTGGAGAATATGCCCTATGAGGAGAGACTGAGGGAACTGGGAATGTTCAGTCTGGGGAAAAGAAGGCTGAGAGGAGACCTTATTGTTCTCTTCAAATACCTGAAAGGTGCTTACAGTAAAAATGGGGTCTCTTCTCACTGGTGACAGGTGACAGGATGAGGGTAAAAGACTTCAAGTTGTGCCAGGGTAAGTTTAGATTGGATATCAGGAAAAGCTTCTTTATGTTAAGGGTTGTTAAGCACTGGAAAAGGCTCCCCAAGGAAGTGGTGGAGTCACCAGCCCTGAATGTGTTTAAAAACCATTTAGATGTGGTGCTCAGGGACATCCTTTAGCAGAGAATAATTGGAGTTAGGGTAAGTTTGGATAGGTTGCGGTTTGACTTACGATCTTTATGGTCTTTTCCAACCTGAGCAATTCTATGATTCTGTGAAAGTAACACACCTGGGAAAATCTACTTTATCAGAACTGTCACACAGATGGGTCATAGCTCAGTTACGTATCAAATGTTGTTTGCGGAATCACTGTGGAAAATCCTCCTGAGCTATCTTTAATGATTACCCATGGACAAAAGAGGAAAAATGATTGAATTAGATATAGAAAAGAGCATAAACAAGTCATTGTTATCCTCCTATTCAAATTGAGTGCAATTCTATTTTGAATATTTCATCCAATTCCCATCACTGTCTTGAGGACTTTTAAACACCAGAAAAAAGCATGGAGATCATAGTGGAGATGGTAGAGTTGTACACAGAGGCTGCACAGATTGTACCACCAGACATCTCCCCATGACATTACATAATTACATTTAAATATCTTACACCAGGTAAGCTCCTGGCTACACAAAGGCAGACGACTACAGGCAATGTTAAACCAGCATGCAGATTCCTGAATTTCTCTCTGCCCACCAGTTCATCAGATTAATTTTCTACAGATTGACATCCTTTTACATTAAACTACTGGGTACATTAAACATATACTTAAACATTATAAGCTTCTGTCAATGCTTAAGTATAACCCTTACTGAAGTATTAACTTCAGAAGGAATAGTGCCAGAGACTTCACAGAGACTGTCTGTAGCCTGCACTAGGAAGAATATACATAACATGCTTGTTATGTTCTAGTTGCTGTTTTGTACCAGGGGGGACACCCAGTAAAAATAACCTGATACCAATTTTCTAGCATCATAGAGCACTGTAATGTTACCACTGAGGCCATTTCAAGTAGAATTCAACTATAATCAGAAATACAGCTATGTAATCTGAACATATTCCATTACTATTTAATTAATAACCAAAAGGGCAAAAGAACTGCCATGATGACCTGTAGTTTGTAGAGCTCCCCAAAGCAATAAAGAGTTAATCTAGTGGAAAGGTATGGAACTAAATTGCCTGGGAAGGAACACATGGTATCTGTAACTTAGGGAATTAATGAGTTTAGTACAGTCCCAGCTGTAAGCATAGAGGAATAATGGCAGCACCTTAGAGAACAAACAGCAAATTGTGGCAGAAGTCATAAATTAGTCACATGTAATACATTGTTAAGATGATCAATTGAAATATGTCTATTTAAAGAAATGCAGATATCTCTGTACATATCTTTATCTATGGAATACATATTTAGCTCTTTCCTTCAGCGTGTTTTTAATGCTGGTATGCTGTAGTTCTGATTCACTTGGACATGAAGTTTCAATAATGGGATAACTTGTGTTTAAACCTACTCTGCATTTGCATTCTCTCAAGAGCAGGAGCTGGTACAGCCACCAGAATCAGCAACAAAATTAATTAAGCTATATTTAAAGACAACATATTTTTCTAACTTACAAATTTAGAAGTTACTTAGAAGTTACCTTCCCCTTCTCAGTCTTCATACATGGAGATTTCCATTTCTGGTTTGTGCTACATTTTGGCATTCACATTATTTCAAAATAACATTTTCAGATAAAGATGGCTAAATCAAACAAATACCAGAATAAAGAAAAAAAAAAAAAAAAAAAAACACTTTGTCATACAGTTCCTGTATTCTGCAGCTCCTTGCTCCAATGGTTATGTGAGCAATGATGTCAGCTTCTGAGATAACAGCATCCTTCCACTACAGTATAGAAACTATTCACACTTACAAAGTATCTCAAAAATGAAAATCATACATTAGTAAAGTAGCCTGCATGATACAGCAGTCTTTAACTAAGACGCTTTTCAAGTAGTACTTCTTTTGTCTGTATCTGTGATAGATCTATTTGTAACCCCTTTTTGTACTTGAGTAGATTACACCCCATGTGTGGAAGGTGTGAGGTTAATTGCTTCTGATGTAAAACAGGTAGGTATTCTGTTTTGCAGGTGTCTTAAATTAGTTTTAAAGCATAGAAAGCATCCTGCTGATGTTGCTTTTTCTGAGTAAATAGCACATGAAGAAATTTGGTTCCCAGTAAAGAATGCATCATTAAATAGAAATGGTAGTCCCAAAATTATCTTGTCTTCAGAAAAATCTAAAAGATGAGCACAATCTTAATATTTTTTAAGGAGCAGTAGTGACTACAGGGAAAAACCTATCAACCAATCAAAAAAAAAAAAAAAAAAAAAAAAAAGACAAACAAACAAACAAAAAAAAACACAAACCAAAAACCAATCAAAGAAAAAACCTCGGTCTACAGACAGTGTAGAATAAATTTAATATAATTTCAAGGAAAATTTGCATGGAAAAAGTCAAATTTTCACCTAAAACATGTATAGACAATAACACAGTTATTAGAAAATATAGGTGCTGTATCCAAATGTCTCATAGTATCTCTAAACATTATCTATATTCAGAAAACCTGATACTAGGATCCTACGAATTTTTATATCTTTTTCTATCACTAAGGCACAGGATTTTATTATAGCTTTAGGACTAGAGTTCTGAATCTGGGAATGAATGCTATGGTATATTTTCAGCTACCAAAGTTTCAGTGACCGCAATTAATAGATGTTATAAAACTGGGAACAGTGTAGCTATGAAAATTTCTGAACAGTGTGTAAGGGCTCTGAAGGACACCTTGTTTCATAAGACATTCCTCTCCCACCACTACAGAGTGTGGTACTTAAAAGGTATTTTGCATATGTAACTTTACTGCAGTGTCCAAATGGAATATATACTCTGTGTTTACAGTAGGTGTTGTCTTAAGAATTTTACTTGCTGTTTCTCTCTGAACTTTGTCTATATTCTGCTCATCATTACCAATTAATTCCCCCTCTACTTCGCTCTTCTGAGGTACCATCTGGAGTACTGCATCCAGACCGAGAGCCCCCAGCACAAGAAAGACACTTGGAACTCTTGGAACAAGTCCAGAAGAGGACCACTAAGATGATCGGAGGACTGGAGCACCTCCCCTGTGAAGAAAGATTGAGAGAACTGGGCTTGTTTAGCTTGGAGAAGAGAAGGCTCTGGGGAGACCTCATTGTGGCTTTCCAGTACTTGAAGAGAGCATATAAACAGGAGGGGGAATGGCTGTTTATGAGGGTGGATAGCGATAGGACAAGGGGGAATGGTTTTAAACTGAGACCAGGGAGGTTTAGGTTAGACATTAGGAGGAAGTTTTTCACTCAGAGGGTGGTGATGCACTGGAACAGGTTGCCCAAGAGGTTGTGGATGCTCCATCACTGTAGGCATTCGAGGCCAGACAGAATGTGGCTCTGGTCTAGTAGTTGGTGACCCTGCCTGTAGCAGGGAGTTGAAACTAGGTGATCATTACAGTCCTTTTCAACCTAGGCCATTCTATGATGATCTAGCATAAGTTTCTATGCAGTTAATCTTTGCATGTGAGTATCGTGCAACAATAAAAAACAGTAAACTGTTGGCCATCATCACCTGTCATAGAAATTACTAGAAAGGGGGGAAAGAATCATGTTGTAGCGTGTTTCCCACAGAAGACAATGTGCATGCATGCATTTCATAATAGACACTGTTGCAAAAATATAGTAAGTGAAGTTTAAAATATTAGGGACTTCAAAACTGATGACTAAAAAATCTTAGTATAAAAAAAAAACAGGACATGTTTATTAGTACTTCTGCCAAAGCAACCATATGCTAGCACTAGCTAAAAAACACTAGCTAAAAAATCAAAGTGATTTTCTACGTTATCCTCAGACAATGGTAGATCTAGGCACTTCTATAGGTGCAACTAAATAGTACTGATAATGGGAAGCAGTAACTGTTAAATCCTCTGAAAATTCTGAGCTTGGCTGTGGCAGCAAGAGCAGTGATAAGAGAGTGAACGGAAGTGGGAAGACCTGGATCTGAGAAGGCACTATCTCCTCGCACATCATAGAAGGCATTTGTCTGTATTTTTGCAGTAAGACAACCCAGCAGCAAAACCTTTAGTAACCACTAATTGGAGTTTAGGTCTCCATTTAGAATATTTTTTCCTTGACTAGACTTTTCTGATCAATTTTCATCCATCTTTAATTTTTGCTATGGAGGAAAATAAACTGTTATGAGTAAATCTTTTAGAGGTAGTGCATGTGCCAGAATAATGTGGAGGTCAAGAGGATGTATTCTTGCCATAGCATTTGCTGTTGTTTTTCCAAAGGAGAATACACTGAAATCTATTTATTTTACGTAGATGTCTGCAGGTTGCATAATAGTCATTTACATTTCAGTCTTGCAAATCACAGTCAATGTAAAAGCTATAGTGCATAGCATACTTTGAAAAGAATTCCCCATTAAACCAAACCATGATTAGTATTTTACCAAACATCCATAGTTTATAGAATCATAGAATAGTTTGTATAGGAAGGGACCTTTCAGATCATCTAGTTACAATCCCTCTACTATAGGCAGGGACACCTCCTACTAGACCAGGTTGCTCAAAGCCCCATCCAGCCTGGCCTTGAATCCTTCCAGGGAGTGGGCATCCACAACCTCACTCAACAACCTGTTCCAGTGTCTCACCATCCCTACAGTAAGGAATTTCTTCCTAATATCTAGTCTAAATCTACCTCCACCCAGTTTAAAGCTATTTCCCTTGTCCTGTTGCTACCATGCTCCTCCTCAGCTTTCTTGTAGGTCTCCTTTCTGGTGTTGGAAAGATGCTACAAGGTTTCCTCAGAGCCTTCTCTTCTCTAGGCTGAAGATATCCAGATCTCTCAGCCTGAACTCATAGGAGAGGAGCTCCAGCCCCCTGTTCATTTCTGTGGCCCTCCTTTAGACCTGCTCCAACAGCTTCAAGTTCTTGTGTTTGGGGCCCCAGAACTGGAAGCAGTACTCCAGGTGATGTCTCAAGAGCAGAGAAAAGGGGCAGAATCACCTCCCTTGACCTGCTGATCACACTTCTTTTGATGCAGCTTAGGATACAGTTGGCCTTCTGGGCTACAAGTGGACCTTGACAGCTCATTTTGAATCTTTCATCAACTGACACCCCAAAAATCCTTCTCTTCAGGGCTACCCTCAAGCCATTCTCTGCTCTGAGCAACATAATCTGAGCGTAGATGTCCCTGTTCATTGCAGGGAAGTTGGACCAAATAACTTTTCGAGACTACTTCCAACTAAAACAATTATATGATTCTACAATTCTCTGCTCCTATCGTAACATTTATGGATATGAAAATTTACCATGTTTGCAATCAATCTTCTGTTGTTGTTTTTTTTTTTTTTTTTTTTTTTTTTTTCTGGCTTAGGAATCTAGTGCACTCAATATCTTGAATAATAGGTATTCAAGACCACAGCCAAGTCTGGCTGGATCTCCCCCACTTCTATTTTTCTTTGTGACTGCCAGGTGAGGGCTATCAGTACTTTTAGCACCTATGAGGTAACAGGATAAAGAATTCTGCTGCATATCATAACTATGGGATTATGCAAATGCTATTAGTTGTGCAGCAACAGAGGCAGGAACAAGAAACGGCAAGATGTTTCACAGCAAATAATGAACACAAACAAGGAATAAAAGGGAACACACTTCATCACATGCCATATCATGTCTGAGAGTACAGAATCTCTGAAGGAATATCTGCCATGAGTACTATTTCTATTCTTTTCACGTCTTCAGGAATTAAAAGTTAAAAGGACTCATCTGTGTAGGACAATAACTTATTAAACAAGCAAATAAAGCAAAAAAAAAAAAAAAAAGAAACGGCAATCTGCATATTTCTAAGTACAGAGTGAGACGTTTCTAACAGTAACTTTTTGAAGACGTATTTTCACTTCAGCCTTCCCTTTCTCTCCTCAGCAGGAAATGCATATTGAGACAATTAAGTTATCAAGAGTTATGCAATTAGTTATCAAGAGTTTAAAGCTTCTTACCCACTGGAGACATTTCTGGTACGCTGGCAATGTAAGGCCCATCCAGAAACTTTGGCTCATTATCATTAATGTCCTGCACTTTGATGATGAACTCTGATTCAGGCTCTAGTGGCTTCTTGGTGTCAACATCCACAGCCTGTGCTCGGAGTGTGTAGAAAGGTTTTTCTTCTCGATCTAGGCTCCTTATGGCATGAATGTCTCCTGTGGTCTCATCAATAGTAAAAACAGTGCCGGCACCATCTCCTGAAAGGGTATATTTAACAGTGCCCACTCCCTTGTCCAAATCAGAATGAAGCTTGAGAACAAAAAGAAAAAAAGGAGGAAAGAAACATTAATTGCTTTTTCTAGCTTGAAAGTAATTATTATTTTTCTCTTATGTAAAATAAAAGGTGTTAGAGGAACCAATTTCCTATGTCTATAAGTGCACACAAAAAATGCAAGTAGAATGTTAATTAATATTTTTAGCTCTATCTGGTATCTAGGACAGGCAGCATTTCAAACCTGTTTTCTGCCATGAATGCTGCTCAGTACTAAAACTGCAATGAAAAAGGGATTCGGATTTGTTAGAAACCAAAACCTAAGACCAATAATGGAAAAACAGCAATAACTGCATCAAACAAATGTGAGATGACATGAGAGGGTGTCAAAATTCTTCACAGGCATTTGACTTTCACAGAAGTAGAAGAGAATCAGCTCATTTTCATTTCACACACAGCTTGTTGAAATGCTAAACAAACTCAAAGTCAAACCTGGTTTAAAAAGGACAATGCACTGCTCTTCCATCATAATACATATGAAACAGATTTTAAAAGTACTACCTCTTTTCCACAAATAGTAGATCATTTATTTCTATGCTTTCTAAGATACAGAGAAAATAGTTTGAAGCTAGGCTTTCTCTTCCCTATTGGAAAAATACAGATAAAAAAAGTCAGTTCTAACTCAATCATTTTCATCTTCAGTATCAATTTGCACATTCTCCAGCCTATTTGAATGTTAAATCTCTATTTCTACTTTGAGAAAATACTTAAAAATCTCCAAGAATTTGTGTTTGTCCTTCTGATCATTGTCTACTATAACACTGTCTTTAACAGAAAATGTAGGCATTTTTGAAGTAGAAATATGGTCCGATGAACATCTTTCTCAATGTCTTCATCTGATTCATGCTCATCCTTTAAATACAACTAGAAGTTCTGAATACATACTCAAGGTTACATCGCAGATGCTGAAATAGCTTTTAAAATACTCACCTGCTTGTCCCACCTAATGAGGTCTAAAGAGATCTGCTATAATGGACACAAGTTGGAATGGCGTTTTCAAGAGTGAATTCTCTTTAAGCAGATTATGGATATAGGCTTTATTTACATGATGTACTGTCCAAGGTGAAACACAATAAAGGAAACATGGGACATGAAATGAGATTATGTAGAGAGTGAATTACTGAAAAACATAATGGTTTTGGTAATGGGGCAAGAAGCTAAGCCACAGAGAAAGAGGTAAAGGCAATTATTAACATTTATAGCTATTGCCTTGAAATTGAAAGTAGGTCCTTGTAACTGTGGAGGAGGTCAAAGTTTGTGGGATAGAGCGAACATAAACATAGTCTCTTCTTCGTCTACCTTTTCATTTCATCATTCCTGCTCAGTGAACATACCGGATTCTGATCTTTCATCTAGTTACCCCTATATGGGATTTTAAATTATTTCTCCAGTCTGAAAGGAAGCATTTTGCTTCTTGAGCACTGGTTTACGGTGGAAAAATTCAAAGGAAGTTAATTCTTTTCTTCCTGGGGAGTTAAATATTCCCTGCTTGTGAAATGAAAGATAATGGAGCCTGAGATAATTAATATCTATTTCTTCCTCATCATTTTAATTTAAGCAGCTCGCAAGCGTCCTGCTGTTCCATTATACCTTGCTCATCTGAAACTTGCTATTTTTCTTCCATTATCAGTTAGAGGCTTACAGACACAAATGTAGTGAAACAAAATAATAAATCAAAAAGATGCTGAGAAAGCTCACAGAAAAAAATGTAATTTTATAAAGGGAATCTCAGCATTTTCTTACTTATTTCACTGTATTAAACAAAGTATGTCTGGGCTTTATTACAATGTCCCCCTTGCTCCATACTCCTGGACAAAGGAATATCATAAGGAAGAAGAATATAATATCCAAGCAAGGATTTGTAAACAGGAAACCATGCAAAGAATATTGCCTCTTCTCCTATATCCAGTTATCAGACTTGGAACTAAAGCTGAGATGGCTGAGTCTCTCTGAAGCTGAAGGGTTTACATTCAATTAGTAACAAATCAAGCTAGGATTATAATATAGAGAAATAATTATACTTTTTATTTTCCACCAATAGGGGAAAAAATAAAAAAATATAACAAGAAGAAATCAAAACAATGGCTGCTAAAAGAATGAAAGAAGGATATAAGAAGACAAGCACAAGCAAATCTCAAATTTACTGGACTTGGCAATTAGTAGCATGAGCAATTCTGTAGTTTAGTTGTGTTTACTGTGCTTCAGAAATATCACTCAGGTGGTATAATCTAAAAATCATTTCTTTGATTTAACCAGAATTGCATTAGCTAGGATTTGTCACATTGTGTTTATTTCATCAAACCGTACTATGTTATAGGCTCCTCAAATGCTGTTACTGGACAATGGGCAAATGCATACTTATTTGTAACCCATATTGAGCTATCCAATTTGTGGGGCAATTAAACATTACAAAGCATCTAATTACTGTAGTTAAGTAGCTGATTGCTTTAATTTAAATTGAACTAAATTCTCCAGCAATAAAAAGAGATGCAACGTTGACATTCAGATGCAAGGACAGACAGAGAGGAACTAACATTGGTTGGACTCAGAACCACAGTATTTGAGTTGGAAGAGACATTTAAAGGTCATCTAGTCCAACTTTTCATCAGTGAACAGGGGCTTTCACAGCACTAGAAAATAGTCTTGGCACGGAATGCTTAAAATTTTCAAGAAAGCAGTTTAAGCTAAAGAATAAACACATGCAAGTGTATCTTGGTTTTATACGCTACATACTGTATTGCATTAGGAGAAAACACACATTTTGTGCTGAAGAACATATGGAAAATTTGCAATAGGGTATTTTTTTCTGACACTGTATGCACCAGTAGTCTTGTTCTGGTATTCCATTTTTCCTCCTGATTTGTACTTATTTTTTAATTCCTGCTTTGCTATTTGAACACAACTACAAGACAAGAGCGTAACTGCAAAAATCTTATTGAAACTCCCCTAATATGTTTACATTTCAGAATTATTTAAATTTATTAAGACTATGTGGTACAAACAAGTGTATTCATATGAATTTTCTTCACTACTACATTTTCTCTGTAAATTCTGAATGCTAAAAATACCACAAAGGTTTGAAAATGCAAATGATTCATTTCAAATATATTCTGTTATCCTCTCTACTAAGTAACACAGAGACAATTTTAGGGTCAGATCATTGGACAAATCTACCGTAAGTGTAAAGTTAATCATTTCTTGCAATAAACTCTGTTGGTGCAAAAAACTATGACTGTTTTTTTTCTGTAATGGCAGATAAAGGCACATTATCCCATAATTCTTGTTAATGTGTACAAACAATAACACATATGGCAAAGGAAAAGACTGACAAAAAAAATCAAGTATGAATAATAAGATGGAGAGCATTGTGAAGTACATTGTGTAAATCTATGCAGAAACTGTGACAGTATTCTTGAATCACATCCAATACCAGATGCCAGACTGAGTCAGTTTACTGGGCCACATGACCTAACAGTCTGCTTCAGCCTGCAAGTAGCTGACAGCTAGTTTGCTTCAGAGAAAATGAAAAAGTTGATAATACAACTCACCAGAAGCATGTCAAGAAGAAGTTATATATTAGTTCTACAGGCAGTTATGTCTAATCGATTATTGCAGTAAATGTTATGGCAGGCCATAACACTTCCTGTCCTTCCTTACCACCACTTTTAAAAACAAAGCCAATTTATTTGCTTTGGTAAACTCTTACAAATGTTTACAAAATAACTGTGCAAATAATTCTGCAGGAATTCAAAATCTTCTAAAATTCTAAGGGGAAAAAAAAAAAAGAAAGAACTAGGGTAAGTACAATATTTTAGTAGCATATTTTATAGTAGAAAATTTTAGTGTTTTAGAATAAATAGTACTTTAGTGGAATATTTTAGTAGAATATTTTCAAAATCAAAACACTAAAACACTTTCTCTGGAAGTTGCTATTGTACTACAGAAAGAGTCCTACCTAAGAAGGTTCAAATTCTGTGGAGGGAAGGAGGGACGGAGGGAGGGAGGGAGGGAAGGAGGGACTACTGTG
Organism: Phasianus colchicus; assembly: GCF_987193195.1. Classification (NCBI taxonomy): domain Eukaryota; kingdom Metazoa; phylum Chordata; class Aves; order Galliformes; family Phasianidae; genus Phasianus; species Phasianus colchicus. The sequence goes on along the minus strand of NC_143438.1, from coordinate 20,266,866 downwards.
ATACTCAAATCATAGGTCCATTAACATCTGAATGTTTGCCTAAGACTTCCTTCTGTGATGTAATGTTTTAAATCCTCCAGATCTACTTTTTCCCCACTTTCACAGAAAGATTGTATATTTCTAAAGGCAGAGATTAACTTTGAAGTAGCAATGTTTCAGAAAATCAAATGATGCATAAGGACATACTTTTTATAAGAAGGATCTTCAGAACATGAAGGTGGCTTCTTATGGTCTCCATGAACATTTATACATTACTAATAATGAACTAAGCACATCCTGACAGCTGTCAGTAAGACAAATAGTTGTTTGTTTGTTTGTTTTCTAAAAGCAGATTTTATCAGCTTACAGCTTTAACAATTCTGTGTTATTAACCTAGTGTCACTTCAAGAATTTACACAGATGCACAAATAATTTTATATGACTTCTGTGAACACTGGAAAGATCACCAAATCCATTAATTTAGCATACTTGAAGTACTACTGTATGCTCCTTGCAGAACTGAACATGGCAGTAGCATGGATCAGAAACGTGCATTCCTTGGTAGTAAGTTCCTCAGCATCCTATGCACCTGATTCTAAACTGTACATTTTAAACACTTCAATCACTTGCATTAATGAACTTCAAATGTTTTGGAAAGTCAAAGTACTTTGTGAATTCACGGATATTGGTAAAGAAAGCAAAAGCAAACTAACAACCTACAAAACAAATAAACAATGCAAGAACAAGAGACAGAAAGAAAAAAAGAAAATAAAACACTTTCAAAAGGCAAGGAACATTGAAATAAGTTTTATTCTGTTACCAGTATCATGGGCTAAAAAAAAAAAAATAATCATGAAATGGTAGCCAGAACTGAGGAAAAGAAAAAAATCATCATTTCTGTATGGAAAAGGCAGATGCAAAGTAGAGCTATGATGGCAATTCTGATCTGTAATGTCTTTGTGATGGAACAGAGATGACCACTACAGAAGAAGAGGATGTAAATGACAAACCTTTGATACTAGCCACCTAGAAAGACTGTATTTGGAACACTGTCCTTTTTAAAGAGAGTTGTTTGTGAAGATATGTATTATATAACACATCTTATATTGGCAAGTATTGCATGATCTACATAGATTGCAGAGTTTCATTTAAAACTTGATCATTAGACTGTCATCTGTGGCTTTTATATAAATGTTATTATTTCTTCCAACTAAAAACACAAGCTGATTTTTTTTCCCCCTAAGATACAAAGTAGTGGGGTCACAGACTTTAATTCAGGAAACCAACTTACCTAAAGAACAGAGCAATTGCCACTAATCAAATCAAATACTTTCATTTTCTCCTGTCTTCATCACGCGTGACATAGAGACACCCTTCAGAGGACATTTAGGGACAAGACATTATCTGCTTATGTCACATTCAGTATAAATGTTTATTGATCCAAAAATTTGGATGACTAAAGGCACCTTTCGAATATGCAGCTAACGTGCATTAATCAGCCAAGATCCCAGACTAAAGCTGGTGTCAGGAAGAGTTAGGACACAATATAAGCATATGGAAAGAAGCAGTAACAAAATGATGTAATAAAAGAAAGATGAATTAAAAAAAAAAGAGGAGGAAAATAATTGTTTATATAGATTGGAAAATATAGCTTTGTTTCTTTATAGGGCTGAAAACTATCTGCAGTAAGAAGGTTTATTTTTGTACTAGTTTTGTAAAGGACTTTTAATAGACATTTCCACCCACAAATTGTCTTAGTTCTATGACAATATTAATCAATAATTAAATAAATCAATTAAAGAAAAAATATATATACATGTATATATATAATAAGGTAATACTAAAAATAATTATTTGAAATAGCAAGTTGTGCAGTTTTATGATCATGATTAATTTTCTTAGGAACATATTGTTATAGTTTCTTTATGTTTTCTAAAATATCTACCTTCAAGAATTAGCACTTATCTAATTTTTATAAAAGTAATTAAAAAAAAAACAAAACAACACAAACAACATGGTTCTTTCTTAATTACCTTTTATATACTGTCCAATTTAGATTAGTATACTTTCTTATTCAAGAGGAATTAAATAGGAAGGTTTTCTACCCCTTTTCTAATGATTTGTTTGTCAAATAAAGCTGAGTTTTATTTAAATTAAATCACTGATTATCCAATTAAATAAAACCATTATCTCCTTCTGTCACAGGGATTTAGTTTAAGCATACTAAGTCAGACCAGACTTTTCCAATAATGAGCATGGCTGCCAGTTAGTAATATTGATGGCAAATAAGTCATTAGGAACAAATTAGTGAGGAACAAAACCACTACCTGACCTGATCTGTTCAAATGAATCCTAATCTTTCTCATCACTGGTGACTTAAGAAGCTATGAATTTCTGTTATTCTATGCTCCTCCAGAAAAATAACTTTTGCTGCACTATGCTGAATTAAAAAGTAACATGCAAAAGAACATTCTTAAATAATTATCTTTTTCTTTCCAAATAAAATCAATTGCACAAAGTGAAAGCTCTATCAACACTAACTTATTGAACACATAAGTAATTATACATGTAAGTTACAATTTGCATATACTTCTGATGATGAGTTTTGAACCATCATTTCAGCCAGAGTTGATGCATATAGAAACACTGTGTCCTGAGCTTCTCTTTTTAACTTAAATGTATTAATATTGGAATTCAGTTTTGCATAATTCATATTCTTATGAACTCAACTCCAAATTACAGTGTGTCAACTAGCTTAAGACTATAGCTGTGTTGAATTTCATTTGGGAGAAATAATAAATAAAACTTAATTGACTTCTTTACTTTGCTCAAATCTCTAAGTAAAGCATCTGAAAAGCTGTCAGGATGTTCATTATTTCAAGTCTTTCAAGCTTAAACCATGTTGGTTTAAAAAAAAACCTACTTTTTATTTTATGAATTAGAAATATCTTCAATAGAGATCTTGCCTGAAGAGCTGCGTTAGGTACTGGATGATTATTTTCTTTCCTAAGTTTTAGAAACATTTTAGTATGCAGAGATGTTCTCCCTTCAGTTCTCATCACAAATCTCCATGTTACCTCACCTGCCTTGTGAATTTCAGTATGCCACCTCTTGGGGACAGATCCATACACAGTTCCTAACTAATGGTTACGGTGACACAGAGGCTTCCTTCAGCACCCTCTGTTGTGATGTTCACACACTTCTGTTACTGCTTAGAAAAGAGGGATATTTTGAAAGCATCAGTGTTCTGCAGAACTGGAACAGTTTATGGGACCAAGAATCTGTTGAAGCTTTTACCAAGAACAGTATGGTGATAAAAAAAAAACCACAGATTCTAACAACAAATTTCAGTAACAGCAATTAGACAATAACCGAAGAAAAAAGATTGAGGAAATACACCAAATTCCAATTTCTTATTTCTCCAATGCAGTTCTATACATCTTACTGAAATAATATCATGTAAAGTGAAGTGTGCAGCTGCTGGTGACAGCTCACTGGAAATTCCCCATCACATTACATTTTTATAATTCCAGAATTTTTAATAATATTTCACAGAAACATAGCAGAGGATTGAATCTGAAACTCTTAAATCCAAAGACCTCAACACATTAGGTGAGAAAAGCAATGCTGTGCATGGATCCCTTCGAACAGAGGTGGTATTTTCCTTTTACTATCACGTACTTGAAATTCACAGTAAGCTATCTTCTGGTTCAAAGGAATGTGTGCAAGACGCTGCCTCTCAGATGAATGCATTTCAGTTGGCAAAAGCAGATATAGTTTGATTTACACCTGTGAAAATGATGATTCTTAATCAACCACCAGCACTCGGCTGGAAAACTGGTGGCTATGTTTGAATGTAATGCTGATGTCTGAAACTGAGAAATGAAGGATGGAAAGTTACGATGACCAAGGGTCTGGGGGGGGGGAAAAAAAAAAAAAAAATCACAGCTCTAAGCAGCAGATACTAATGCTCCTTTTCAAGGCAATACTTACTTTTTAATTCTAAACTCAAATGAAGGAAAGCCATTACAACCAAATTGTGCATTCTTGCTATTTAATTGTGCGAGATCTGCAAAACACTCTATGTTATTGCTGTATTTAATTAAAATGGCAAAAACAAAGGTGTGGTGTTCTTTGTAGCTAGAATACATTATTGTAGCATTTCCCATTTGAAACAGGATTCTGTAAGAGAAGCAAAAAATATCTGCATCTCTCTAGACGCCACATACTCACTGGAATACATTATTTTGCATTATATTCCCTGTTGTACTACTACCATAACATACATAAAAGATCAATGCACAAAAACATGGATTACAATGTATGAATAAATATGAGATCTTCTCCAAAAGTAAATCCTATTTTATTATGCTGGACCATGATATCAGAGGTGGATGTTGGTAGCGGAACATGGCACTAGAAGTTGAACCTTCCCACCAATATTCCTTTCCATGTTGTTGCTGGGTGACAGATGGCAGCAGAGAGGCAGTCTGACAAATTGACGTGGAAGTTTCAGAAATTAAGCTGTTGGTAAGGTTAGATATTTTCAGCTTAAAATGAAGTGTACTTACTTGCCAAGTGAAATAACAAGATCTGTTTTCTTGCAAGTGTGTGAAGGTAATTCGTTTTCTGTAGAACTGTACTATAGATATCTAAAGCTACAAGATACAAAATCATATAGTTTATGTTCCATATTCCTTATATGTTATCTACTCTGGCTTTACATTGAAAATACCACCAGCCATAGGGGACACTTGCTTGAATACCAAATCCCCCATGAATGGTGTACGAGATTCTTCATTTCACCTAATTATGGCCATAACATTATGGACAATGTTTTTCTAGATATTTTTGATTTCCCATAGAAGCTGCAGCTACAGCTGCTCAATTCCATGGACATTTTTTCCTCATAGAAATTGTCCTACTGATGCCAATGGCAATACCTTGCCGTACACTGAAGGATTAACTATGAATATGTCACCTGGAAGATAGTGTATCATCATATACTCAGCTTCTTAAGTGAAACAAACAAACCTGCCTACTAACAGCCATCATGGAAGAAGAGTATGCCAAATTGCACCTGTGGCTCTCTGCATCCACATAGAGCTTCCCAGGGTGATGTTCACTTCTCTGCTCCCAACTGCTAGAGTCAAATTAAATCCCTTCACACTTCCAAATTTCCCTCTATTGTAACATCCCATCTAGCTAAAGCTAGCCTCTTCTAGCCTAACTCTTCAAATATGACTTGGGCTCTCTGACTCAGCTGTCCAAAAATTCTAGAGACAGGTTCTCCTGAAAGTCAAAGACTCCCCAAAATAGGTTTATCCTGCTTTAGGCAGTCACAGTTTCCTGATATTCAGAGACATGAAAGGACACAAATCACCATACAGACTCCTGTTGCATTACCCAGTGGTCCACCTGTGCCAAGATCTTTGTTTGTATATCTAAAAGACAGAAATAGTTAATAAAAATCACTAATGATAAATACACAGTTTTAGCAGCAGCTCTATTCTAAGTCTAAAAAAACTGGTTCCTGTAGTTATAAAACAGTAAGAAAGATGAGCTGTAAGGTTTCTACCTTCCTGAGTAAAGACATACCTGGAAACATATGCTGAAAGAGTTTCTGTTTAAGGCCATTGCATTTGGAGAGGTCAAAGACTCTAAACTGATTTTACAAGCTCATGTTTAATTTGACATTGACTGGGACCCTAAAGTAGCAAATAAATCTTCAGCCATTTCATTTTTTATTTATTTTGGTATGTTCCTCAATGCCAATCTGAACTTGGGGGTTAGAAGCAAGGGCCTATTAAATTCTGTTGGAGCTGATTAAGCTTTTTTTTTTTTTTTTTTTTTTTTTAATACATCAAATATTTTTCTTCACTGATTAGATTGAACATGAATATATAAAAAAATCTTTTCCTCATGTATTTAAATTTAATGCTATGTTGAATACAAAAAATGTGCTCTGTAAATCACACTTGCTAAGCACTGTCAGCTAAGGTATCTCTTTTTCCTTGATAATGACACTTCTGAGCAGGTAGGAAATGACAGAGTAGAACGATTCTGCTTCAACCTGTCTGTCACTATGACAAGATCCACTATCATAAAGTATTTAACTACTTCCCTTTTCTAAATAAGGGGAAAAAAAAAAGTCATCTTAGTTTCTATCACAGAAGCAAAAAATAAAATAAAATTTTAACACATACATTTGAGAAATAATATTAAGATATTTACAGGCACAGGATACTAAGAGTGGAAAAGAATATTATCTGAGTTTTTAATTGCCTAGTCTTCATTTACCTTGGTCCTCAAATAAGAAGAAAACACAACATTATACAAAATAAAATACAAAATGATCTAGCATTCATTAATCAATAATACTTAAAGAGCATGAGATACAGCCATGGACAGTACAGCAGAGCATCTGGAGGAATTAATCTCTACCCTCTGCGCATATGCTTGAATTCCAAGAACATACAGTTATGTTCTAGCTGCAAGATTTTAAAAAAGTTTTAAAAAAGCTGAATTAATGTGAAACCATTTTTTCCCCACAGAAGACTGTTGATTTTCTTCATGTTTCAGAAGCAGCATAGGAGAGGGTTATGTTGTAAATGGGTCTTTCATATTGCAGAAACATTCAAAATGGTTTCAAGGTTAAATTTTATTCGGTCATGAAACTGTATCTTGGTGAACTTTCTACATCTTTAATTGAGGTCTAGGTGAAATTCATATAAGTCAAATAAACAGCAATACTATCATTTAAAAAAAAAAGAAAAAACAAAAAACAACCCACTACTGACTGAAGGTGGTTTCTCATCTGGTCAATTTGCACTCTTTGTCTCTGAGACCAACAGGAAATCTGGCAAATAGAGCATTTGAAGTGATTAATGAACAGCAGAGTACCAATTTATGAAATTGTGTCTTAAATGCAAGTAGGTTGAACAAAAAAAGAAGAAAATAAAATTAACGAAGAGATTCTACACAGTGAGGAACAAAAACGTTTTTGAGGCAGCAATTCTGGAACAAGAGGGATGTAATTGCTTTAAGAATACACATCTTGTTGGCCTGCACACATGCCATCTCCTCCACCATGGGGTCAACACCTCAGCCTGACACCAGTTTATATGCAGAATGATGACTAAAATCAGTAGTGAAAGTAGGGGCACACTGAAATAAGAAGGCAACTTGGAAGAAAAAAAAAAAAAGAAAAAAAAAAAAAAAAGAAGCAAAAATTCTAAGCTGCCTCAAGTATTTTGCTATCAGGGATACAAGTTTTATTTCCAACTTTGCTGTATTAGAAATAATAAGAAGAGGTCAAATCTGCAATTCCTTATTCAATTATATGTACTCAGAATATCATTATACATCTTCAGGAACGGTACCAGCCATTTCAATAGATTGTATATGAGGTAGTATTAATGATTTAAAACATAGTAAGTTAGATAGCATAATAAATAAGTAAATTCTTACATTTCAGGTAAGTGACACACTGCATAGTTGGCATTTTCATCTAGCTTGACTTTCTGAAAAACTGTTTGTCAGTTTTGCAAACATAAGAAAATTTCTCTCCCAATAGAGTCTTTTAATTAATTAATCTTTCGATGGGATAAAAGCAGGTTCTTATAGCACGGGTAAAGAATCAGGCAGAATTTGTTCTTCAGGCTTGGATTATTTGAAACAAGCAGCATTTATACAGCTTTATGCAGAATTAATCAAATAACGAAAATCTGTGTTCGAAGTTATGGGTACATTCGTATTTCACATGTCATTAAGCTGCACTATATAAGAATACTGGAAAATTGGTATGTCTTTTTAATAAAAAATTTCACACTTATGTACCAAAAAGCTGTAAAAAAAAAAAAAAAAAAAAAAAAAACCACACCACAGCTCAAGTCTAAATCATTTCTGCTCAAATGGAACAGTTCAATTATAAATCTCCATGTTGATTGTTTCTGCTGGATTGTCCCAATGCAATTATATTAAAAAATGAGATGATTTTACAAGTGGTTGTCTTCTAGTCAAAGCATTTACTTGCAAGACTTATTCATGTTTTTAATGGATAAAGAAAAATGTTCACAAGAATGAGTGGAAAATACAGTCCAATAGATAAAAAGTATAAAAGGACTTTGCAACTTAAGGTAGAAATGACTGCACGGCCATGGTAAGATCTCAGTTCTCTGTAATTGTGCCCTACTTACATTTTATACTGGTGAGATGAAACAATAGCCATCTCTGCTGCTGCAATATGGAATGGAAAAGGAGGTGAAATGCATGGAGAGACATTTACTCCAGAGAGATAGGGCAGCAAGGTTATGGCTGCAGGGACTTTGAAGATGGCAAAAGGTAGAAGCAGGGTAGAGGAGCTGTGTGTGGGTGGGTTTATATTCCACCTCTTTCCTGACAGAGCTGCTCAGTGAAATAACAGAGGTGTTAATTTGTTCCTAATCCTTCTTCACATGGTCCTTCCAGACGTCCTGGGGAAAATAATTTACAAGGGCAAAATCTCTCCAGGCTCCAGAGAAACCTAGTTGTGTCAATAAATGCTGAAACTGGGCCTCGAGGATGTCAATGGCAAAACTCCCATTGTCTGTATTATCATTCAATAATAATTAGGGCCTTGCAAGCACTGCTAGAATACTCTCCTGCAGAGTACTAGCAGGGTACTCTCCTGCAGTGTGACAGTAAACATTTTCTTTCATTTCAGTTCCCACTCTTAGGTAAGTTTTCTTTTCACTTTTTACAGTATTAACAAACCAAAGACACAAATACAGAAACAACTAAAAGCTTTTTCTTGCACAGAAATAATACAGAACCTCAAATAATATTCCAAGAATGGAGAGGTAAGCTAAACTTGATCAAATAATGCTTTTTGTGATTTTAACTATAAGACTTCAGTTAGAAAAATTACTGTGAAATCCCACTGGTGGAGGAGTGCCTTGCTCTATAACACCAGTTTGATCTATTTATTAATGTTCACAGAACCAAAGTTCCTCTCACTGATAAATGTTGCAGCTACTGACCACTAAATTCACCTGAATTTGTGATAGTTGCTGATTTTAATCAAGGAAGTCATACTCAAAAAAGGAAGCATTTTTAGTAATTTTCTTACAAAATACTCTTTTAGCATGACAAGTAATTTGCACACACCCTATTTGAGTATAAGAACAGACTTAGATTTTAAAGAATAATAAGTTTATTTGCTGTTGACCTCCTATGCATCAAAAAAATAACCTTGGCAGTTTGCCTTTACATTTTCACAGATTCTCAACATAATTGTTAAGTTCTTCACCTTATGGCCCTTGCTCAAATGCAGAAAACAAGACTGATAAACGTTTGTGCATCTCTAAAAAGACAGTGTAAACACTCACGACTAATGATGAAGACCATGTCTACTTTTTCTATGACAAAAATATTTTTTCATTTAGTGAATAATACAAAATCTCTGCTTCACTTTGAGAAAATGCAATCCAGTGACATATGATTAATTTTAACCATACTTGAAAGGCATACTTATAGAAACTACATGTTTATTACTAAGATCAGAGAACAATTACATCTATTCAGAATTAGATCAGTTAATCCTAAACTAATTAGCATCTGTTTGTTAACAAAACTCTTATTCTAGCAATAATTACTCCATAAATTGAACTGAATTTAACAATAAAGGATAATGAAGTCTAATTAACATAGGACAATAAGTCAATTACTGTTAAAATTCAATTCATTCAGGAACATAATGTATAAGTGAAGTGCTTTTGCTTAAACAAAATCAAAGAATGAAAAGGTAATTGTACTCTTTGACTAATAAGTTTGCAAAAACAATGAGTTAGCCAGAAAACAGGAATTATTTGTTACTCATCTTTTTGAGAGGGAAAAAAACTCCATGAATAAAAGTTACAGAATGAGTGTTTCTAATTCTAAATATTTTAATAATTAGTATAATTTAATAATTAGTATTTTACTATTTTCAGTGTAAACTGAGTTGTTATAAAATCTCATTTTTTTCAGGGATATCTGAAGATAATTTATCTTCCACAGACATGCATTGTACAAGTTCAATGCAGTGAAAATTGTCCTACAAGATAGTTCTCACTAAGTAAATATAACATCAAGCAGAAAGATGAGGTATATTTTCCTATCATTCAAGAGGCAAGATCTACACTCTGGACAGTGATCATAGCACCTGAATATATGAACTCAGCACATATAATCTCTGCAAACACAGTGTGCAGGCCATCTGTAGAAAGATATGCAAGACTGTGCCTTGCAGTACTACACTTATTTATGTATAGGATATAAGATGTAAGTGCCAAAACCCTTATTTGCAGCAGGACACATGTCTATTTGAACCAGCCACCTGCTTCATAGAGCTTGTTCCATTAAAAGAACAATGAGGAGTTTGACAATGAGAGCAAGAGAAGAAAAAGGACTTGTTTCCCACTCTCTCTCTCACATTCTGTACTCATACCGGGAAATATCCATCCTTGTTGAGCTGATCAGAGATCTACTTTAGAGTTATACCCTTTACCTTTTGAGAGGCTGGCTTAAGGGTATGAAAAGAATAAGGCATTCACTTTCAGTGGACCTTTTAAAGCTTTCAGAAAAGATTCATCCCTTGCTGCCATCCAGTTGGCCTTGTTTTGAGTACTGCAAAATATGCTTTGAAAAATCATCCAGCACAGATGAAATAAAATATTTAAGCAAAAATGAGCTTTTGATTTACTACCCGTGTATCTTAAAAGTGCATATTTTTCATTTTAATGATATATTTACAGGAAGCATGAAGTGGTGTTGTGGGTTGCCAAACACCTGCCACAGAATGAAATTGCTTGTAATAAAATCATGAATAAAATGCATCCCAGCACACTTAAAACCCTATCAGGATGATATTCTTCTTCAAAAATTCAACTGGATATTAATGTTTTTATTAATATTATTTTTAAAAGGATAGAATCAGTGATGTACCCCTGCTAAAGATTTTGAAATTCATAAATGCATCAAGTTCTTTTTTAAATTAATTAACTTAATGACCACCTATTCAATCTACTAGCGTGATTATAACACCAAGCGTCCATAACGTAAAAACAATCTTAAGATTAGTTTGTTTTAACCAGTACTTCTGCATAGTGGAGTTTTCATTACAGCTGGCACCTAGGGCAATGGTAATTTACTTTCTTTTAAATTTGGTATAGCATCTGCAGCTGGTGGTAGTGCAGCACTTCTGACTTGCCATAGTATCCATTTTGTAGTCAACTGTGCTGAGAACTTCTGGTGAAAATATTTTACTTCTATGACTCAATTACTGACAGCTCCATGGAGCAGTCATCTGGAATACAGTATTCCCTGGGATTTTCTTTCATAGTAAGAACTCTAACGTAACACAGTTTGATCAAGAGGTGAATAGGTTCTTCAGCATGAATAAGAAAAGGTACATACCTACAGCTCACAAAACTATAGTTATCCATCTCAGTTGCAGGATATCTTCCTCCATCACTGCAGCACAGTGTCCTACAGTCCCCTTTCCTCAGCAGACTCCACAGAACTAGTAAGGGAAGATACTGCCAAATGGATTCCCAAAAGCGCAAATAAACCTTTGTACTCCCAACATTACTAACTGCATTCTGTGGATTGATCCTGCTGCCACAACTATCCTTCTTCTATAGGAGAAAGCAACAAGCCATGCTATTCCAGGGCAGCAGACACCAGCTCTTGCTCTACGAGAACTCCTACATTTCCTTCCTGAGCAATACTGCCTGCTGTGAAAATGATGGAAAAGTACTTTCCTTGTAGACAAGCAAAGAAATAATCACGGCAACAGCAAATTAGCAGCACATATCAGCAATGCAGGGTGCATATAGGATTTGAGTAACAATACACTGCCTGTCCTGGAGGTATTATGGACTTTGACAAAGGAAAGTTAATGATACTATGATACACTCCAGTTCTACAAAACTCTATGTATAGAACAGCTGCAGATGATAACTCTACATCAACTTACATTATCATCTCTACTCAGAGGAAAAGAAACAAAGAAATAAAAGAATATAAAGTAATTCAGCAGTACAATTTGTAAACAGTATTCACTCAAATTCAGTGACTTTAATGTCAGTACATTATCTTTTAGCTGCCTTGCAGCACAACAGCAGTTGTAGATGAGCATTTTTGTTTTTCACTCACACCATAGAAGCTCAAAGAAAGATCAGGGAAATGAACCCCAAATCATCTTACTTTATAAGCTAGGAACACCTGAGAAATGATCAGTCCCACTAGCTCGAGCTGATCCTGAAGAAGAGGAGTTGGTCTCAACAGAAAACACCAAGAAAGCAAGGCTGTCTTCCTCCCATGCGAAACTGGGGCATCACAATGAAGGTTTAAAACGCTAAAAGTCAAGACATAAGAATCAGAGTGCAAATGAGAGGAAACTGGATCTTTTATCAGTGCAAAAGTAAATAACCAAATGAAGTTCCCCCACCTGCTGGTTTTAAGCACAAGCATATACCCACTTCTTTTCTACATGCTCATTTCAGAGGCACTCTTTTCCTGATAAGACAGGAAGGAGAAATATATATATATGATTATACATATGTAAATCATACTCATTACTAATGAATGTTGCAAAACAGCTAGCAAATGTTTCTAAGAGAAAGCGTAAATGAATTTTACATAGACAAGTATTTTAAAAATACTCATTTTATGAGAATCTTGGAAAAAGAACAGATGGAATTTTAGGCTGCATTCTACATACAATACTTTTCTATCACAGATTGTGAATAATGTATGCCTCCATTCTCATCTCTTCCATACATGTTTTTTTTTTTTTTTTTTTTAATTTATACAAAATTATAATGAATATTTTAATTATCAGGCATACAGGATAAAGTACTGACCTTCACAGGAATAAATATAATGTTAAGAGTGTAAGCTAATATTTAGAAACTGACTTCTGTTTTTCTACACTCCTTTAACCCTTGTTCCAAACCAAACTTCTCTCTTGACAAATTCACTGAGTTACACTTTTCTCATTTTCTTTCCTCTTTAAAAATTCCTAACAAGACTTTAGACTACATTTCAGTATTGCAGTGAAAAATTTATTTAAATAGAGCATATTTTGTAAATCAAATGCATTAACAAATAATTTTTTGTTTCTTGTAACTTTGGATTTCTTATTTCATGCCTTGTCTCATCAATCACTTAGGAACACAACAAAATTTAATAATGTAAATGGAAATCTGCCAGTGACTTCAACAGAAATGTGATCTGTCTCATCATTTTTTGTTCTTGTTCCTTGCATGCCCCCCCACCCCACCCACACTGCTATAAGTGATGGCTGACCATATTTTAACATGAAGAGAGAGTTATAAACAAAAAAAGGTGTATGGGAGAATTCAACTTTTATTCAGCCTTTGTTTTGTAACTGTAGTCCTTATGCAGGCCTCCTGTGAAGGTTTTGTGTATATATACATATATATGAACACATATACTCACAATATACTAGACTCCATGAGTACTGTTTGGGGGCTATTTGTTCAAAAAAAGATTCAAGGGCACAGCAGGACATACGAATGTACATGTAATTGAAATTCCTGCTCAGATTCTTCTCTCTTTTGAATCTGCTCAAAAGTAGCTCATTTCTTCCATTTCTTTAGTCCATCTGCCCTGATTTTGTACTAGCTATATAAAGACTTATTTTCCAGCACCTAAACTTTTCAAGGATTGTTGATAACAAGTTGTATGTAACAAGCATAATAATGTGGTGTATTAATGCCATAGACATAGAAATAGGACAAATATAAATCTTAATAGAAATATCTCTAAGAGCTACTCTGAAACAAAGACCATTCTCTCATGCTTCACAATTCTATTCTGCATAATCTCTTGTCTTCAGATGTCTGATGGTGTTAATCACTTCTGCTTAGCAGACTTCTAAGTGACTGGAAAATTTAACTAAAATTTAGGGAAAGCAGGATGACTAAACATAGCAGCACTCACCCAGCCTGGGATAGTTTTTCCATACCTTGTTTTGAATAGCTTTGGGTTCTGAGTTAAATCTATGTTAGCAAGTAAATTGAATGTGTAAGAGTAGATCTTAGAATGTACCAGCTGATGCTGAGGAAGCAATGCCCACACTAAAAGCACTTCATGGATTTTTGCTTCAGAAAAGATCTTGTCTGGTTAGATGGACTAAGTGACAATTTGTGTAGCACACTCTCAGTTTATTTATATGCAAAAGTAATCAAGCTTGCACTAAGACCTCTCTTAACATGAAGAAAAGTGCAGCAAGTCTGAATGATCAAGAGATCTGATTCAAAAGTCCACTTTAGATCAGAGCAAAAATGCTCATAGAGGTTCACCAGCTGTCAGCTAATGCACAAATGCCAGGATTCTGAAACATAATCAGGGCTTTAATAGGTAAGAAAGATAACATCCATCTTTTTATTTGAGAGACTCAGAAAGATTTTTCTTTTAAAGAAAGGTCCTATTTATTTTTGGACACAGCTCAAAACAGAAGTGGGCATTACATTATATTTGTATTGTAAACTTAGAGAAATCTCATTAAGTAGGGATACATGACTCTCAGCAGATGGAGATAAAAGCCAGCATCAGATGAAGTAAAGGGGAAATCCAACATGAAAAAAATGGTTTATTTTTAGATCCCTGAATCTGAAAACTGTTTTTTCTGAAAAGCATTTATGTTAACAGTCAAAATGTGTAGAATATTTGCTCCATTTAAGTAAATGCCATTACTGGCTTTCTTCGTTGACATTGTTTTAGGCATTTGTTCAGCCTGTTCCTTAGCTTATAATGCCCATGAATATTAAGACTATAAATTATTTGCGGCTATTTAAGTACATAATTATAATATAATGTCAATGGCTTTGCAAATCATTATGTAGTTTTTAACTTGCTTTTTCCTGAAGATTTGAGCCATGTTTCTGGACTGTAACACTAGAGATAAAATATTGAAGCAAGCAATTTATTCTGCATATTTATCTAACTCATAGCATGCCAATTGTCCATATGTAAAAACCACAGCAATAGCACCCAAACAAGTATATGGAATGAAGAAATCTCTGGTTCCTGCCTTGTGGATATTTGATAGAAAGGCAGCAAACCCTTTAGTTTAAGCAAAATTGATCTGTGTAATACATCAGATATGTTCAAATTCAGTACACATTTCTTACTATCTTGTTTAGCCTATAGGAGAAGTAATGTCAATAGATTGATTACTCATACCATTATTTTTATTTTTATTTTTTTTTTACAGGTTTTTAACTACTGATACTTGGAAAATAATTAAGCAAATAAGCAGCATGTCAGAATTATTTAATACACTGAGGAAATCATTATTTCAGCAACAGTCTCTGGAGCTGAGCACCCCAAAGAAACAAGTTAAATTCTATTACAAGAACACAAGAGAAGAAAGTAGAATGACAGAATCTAACAGCAGAATACTTTTCTTTGCCTGTTTTCTCTGTTATTCAAATAATTTTGTTATCTAGTCTGATGATCTATGAATGCAGTAGGCTAACAACGAATTGACAGCATTGCCCTTTTCTCTCCTTCCCTTTTCCCTTGAGCTTACTTTACCTTGCAGTTACAAATTTGACATTATTAACGTCAAGACTAGGAATGGACTTAGAAGCTAAGTATTTAATCTAAAGAGCATTGCAGTGGCTGGATATAGAGAAATTTAATCAGTAATCCCTTATTTCATTTCCAGGTAGGCAGATCTGCCCAGCTGTCTCAGTTGCTGCATTTTTCAGCATAGACAGAACTCTACACTTATCTATTCAGACATTATCAAACTGTATACTGTTTTTTACTTAAAAAAAAAAAAAAAAAGTAAAAACCTGAATGACTTTATTTTTTTCTGTTTCTAAGGTTTCAGTATAATTTTGATAATTACTTCGATAGTTCAGTCTTTCCTCTGTTTATGGAAGAGAGCTGATACTTTGCTGCCTCACAAAGCTGTGTTAAGAACAATCACAGCAATGTTCAAATGCCTTAGCAATAAGGCCTATAAAAGCACATTTCTGAATCACAGTATTTTATAGAGATTAAAATAAGACTAGATGATAAAACAATTTGTTTTGTACAGCATAAGTGATAGTTTCTTTAAAATAGGTCCTCCAAAATAAAAGAATATTAGACAATAATTCAGTTTTTTAGTTGATGAAATATTTAAATTTACTATATCCAATAACAATTCTATTCTACTCCTAATCAGACTTATGTAAGAGCATTACACTCAGCTTGCTGAAATAGGCATCATACAGTAAGGACAATTCAGATCCAGGTCTACATAACTTTCAGACATAGCAAATGAACATATCAAAACTATAAATAAACATTTGTTTCTATCTCATATGAAAGAAGAACCTACTCTTGGATCTTTATTTGATTATACAAAAAAAAGCCAGATTTATTGTATCCAATACAATGACTATGTAACTCTCTTAACTTTCTGATGATACAAAGTTACTCTATCAGCATAGAACTTACCCAAAATAAACAGTACATTATTTAAATAACACAGTAGCACATACCTTTACTGAAAAGAAGCTCTCTGCAGAATCTGTCTGCATTTCAAGGTTTCAGTATCTTTATCACAGTTCTTAAAGTGCACAAATGCTGTCTGTCAGAATTCATTAGGCCCATGTGTGAATTTCCTGATTCTGCAAACACTCATTGATTTTCTTCTTGCACTTTACTACTAGCATCAATTAGGGTTAAACGAGCAGCAGTTACCAGCTGTTGGTCTGATACAGCTGGATTTGACAAGAAGGAGCTATTGACTGGCTTATATTATAGTGCTGAAAAAGTCCTTTAACATACCAGAAAATAAACATTGCACTAATAATTTCAGTGAGATTTTTTATCTCGTCTTGCACTTTGCCAACACAGAGCAATTAGATTACTCTGGATCTTTTTTTCTTCTTCTTCTTCTTTTCTTTTCCTTTTTTTTTTTTTTTTTTTTTTCCTTCTTTTCTTTCTTTTTTTTTTTTCTTTTTCTTTTTTTTTTTTAATTCTAATCCTTAATTCACATAAACTATAATAGCTAGATATCTATAAGCTGTTTTTCTGGACATAATATGTCAACTTAACTACCCAAATGTGTACCCTGACACCCTGAAGAAAATGATTTTTGCTTTCTGTGCTGTAAAGACTCAAGTAAGTATAGAAAAATCAAAAGGCTGGTGTGCATGTTTCTGACAAGCCTAAATTCTTATTTAACCAGCACATATAACACCTGCTCTGCCTATGTGGTTATTCATTTGATATATAAAGACTGTACACAAATGTACACAGAACTTTGAAGGTTTCTGAATTTGCAAGATAAACAGTCTTCATCCACATAAATAAAGCAGAAGATATAACAAAAGCTCCCTTTCATTTACTTTTGGCTTTTCAGCTTATCAGGCAGTCAGACTAACATGTTGTGATTTCAGCTCTTATCTACTTTACCAGGTCATTTCAGTTTCATGAAACAGATTGCAAAGTATTTTAAATGACCTACTGCATTTTCTAAAAAAAGCATAAGATTTGTATAAAAAGATAAACCCATCACAGCAAGAAGACATATGGCAAAATTTGTGCTTAATATCTGTCTTTTGCAGCTATTTGAATTTAGGCTTGAGTGCAGGTACCTCTGCAATTAAGGGCTGCCACATTTGTGCTGCATTGTGGATTGCTTGGGAGGTTTCATTACACCTGATTGGGTCCCCTTCCAGGTCTAAGCTGGCCTGGCCACAGTTTAAGGTCGTCCTCTCACCTGAAGGCAGAGATAGAATTGCATAGGCAGCATAGAAAACCAGGTGTGCAGATGCAGCATGAGCTCAGCCCAAGAGCTAACCTGATAATAAATAAGGATTCAGTCACACATAGCTTTAGTGTTCAGCACTTAGGCCAAGTTGAAAACTAATGGGTCCTCTGAGGGGTTTGTAGGGTGCTCTGAGGAGGTTCTATGAGCTTTTCAAGCAAGATTCAACACCAACATAGAGTAGAAAACTACAGAAATAGTTAGTGTGAAATGGTAGGTGCAAGGAGTACTGCTACTTACGCATATTCATGCACAGCCGTATTAATGACATTTATTTTCTTCTGCTGCTGGTAAGAATTCTTAACACCCTATTTGCTTTTTGGCAGTCACTGCACATTGAGTAAATGTGCATTCATGCACAGCATGAATACTTGCAACAGCATAACTGTCTTGCTAGACAGACATTTTTTCTCAATACCACAGTAGCTGCTGACCTGCACTACTATTTTCAAATTCCTAATCTAATATTATTGTTAATCAATCCACATTTAATAAGCTGCTAGCTAGCACATTACCAAGTGAGGTATTGCAGATGTTTGTATATTTTTACACATGGGAGGTAAAGTTTTTATTTTTCACTAATCAAAATGATTTGTAAGTAAAATTAATTTTCTATTAAGAACTGAATTATTCCTTGATCGTATCCCTGCAAATAAAACTATTCAAAGGACTTTCAGCAAAGTTGAAGGAATCACACTTGCAGACAAGCCCAACATAATGACTTGAGATCTCCCTGTTATTACCCCAGTATTTCCTGCAGCAGAGCTCTGCATTCAAGGAGGCAGAACCATGTCTCTGGCAAGGGAAAAAAGTGGGAGCTTGGAGAAAACAGTAAGGTTAGAGCAAGCATAGCTCACTATAATACTTTCAAGCCTCTATTTGTTTGTGGAGATGGTGGTGGTGGCTCTGTATTTACTAGCTTTCAGAAGATTATTTGTTTGTGAACATCTTCTCTCCTTCCATGCCGACATAATCAGTTCTTATATCTACAACACCCTTTGGTGAGGAGACCTCAATTTTGGATTTACATGGTCTATGAAGAAGCACTGCTGTTAAAGTGTCACATGTTGGCTTGCATGTTATGTTCTCCATCTTACATTAGTGAAGAAGGGATTGAATTAGATATTGTATACCTAATTCTGTCTCCTCTTCTTTGCCTCTTTTCCAGGCAAGTAATCCTACCTTAGTAGTGCCTCACTGAAGAGTCAGTGCAAAGGCATTAATTCCCTTTGTATCCTTCTCTACTTTTCCCAGCTCTTTGGGATACACATCCTTCTCAAAGTTAGAGACAAATAATTCACCCAATGTTGAAGATACGGGTTCACCAGAGACTTAGATGCAAGACTGTATTAACAACATTTATTTTTTTCTGCTGCTGCTGAGAATTTTTAACATACTATTTGCTTTTTGGCAGACACTGCACACTGAGCAAACATGCAAACAAGTATTATAAAACAAAATCTCATTTGAGAGAGATCATTATTGCCTCGGAGCACAACATTTTATTAATTAAGTTGGAATTACTCCCCTCTCCAGTATGCTTGACTTGTTATAAAATTTCATCTATTATGTTAATCCTCAGTTTCGTCAGGTCTTTTTCCCATTCTTACTATTCAGCCTTTGTCTTTACTATCTCGAACGGCTTTGCACCAGCAACAAACGTTGTCGTGTCATGCGGATACTCAAACCTTTTTTCACATAATTTGTAAATATGCTAAACAACATAGATTCATACCTAGATCCTTTCTGATACAGAATATAGCACAGTATGTTTGTATGAAAAACAAGCATATATTTTTTCAGTGATCAGTTAAGTATTTTCATGATGCTATGGGTGAATAATCCATCACTGAAAATCCTTTTTTTTTTTTTTTTTTTTCTTTTTTTTCTTTTTTTTTTTTTCAGTAAGCAGTAACCAAGTCATAATGGCAGTAGTTCAACTTTATCAGTAATAAGTGTAGCTTACATGTTCAGGGACTGACCTAAAAAAACCCCACAATGTACACAAAGGAATTATCTCTGTAATTAAAACTGGTGCTAGAAGACTTGAGTATTATTCCAAGCTCTCCTTTGTTCTCTATGCACACTTCTTTCTTTTGTTGAAGTGTAAGAATAAGTACTGCACATAGCTGTTTAAATAGACAATACAGTACTTCCAAAAAGCATTTATAAGCTGTTTAAGTTAACAACAATATGGCTCAATCCATAAAATTTTGGTTACCATCAGTGAAGCCAATATTTTCAGAAGATGACAAAGCACAGAAACATAAGAAGAACATAGAAGAAGAAAAACATTATGCTTTATCTAGCTGATGGAAAATATTAGCATTGCAGGAGACTACCACTGCATACCACAGTGTTATGTAGTGAGCATGCCTTGTAGTCCTGTGTCCCTGCCACTGGGGCATGAGCCCCACCAGTCCTAAAAAGCCCAGGATCTTGACTACCACCATTACTGTTTTTTTCTATCTACAGCTTTATTACTACAATTTCTAATTTTGTAGAAAGTTGTGTTTTTTTTACCATCTTACTTCATGAATGCTCCTTTACATCTTATTCCATCTGTTCTACTCAAACTCATTTTTGTCCCCTTTTTAAAATTTGTAGTACAGCAAGAATCAGCAGGGTTTTCTTTTTTTTTCCTTCTGTGCACTTCTGAAATGAAACCTTCTCTGGAAGAAAAAGAAGTTTAAGCTGATAACTGATAGTTAAAACTATATTATGTTCACTTTCAGCCTGTGCCAATGCTGGATAGATATTTTCTTCACTTGTTATTATGTCTTTCCACTTTTCCTTTCCCTTTTTCACCTTCTTTGAGATAACAGCCCCTGGGCTGGGTAGGGGAGGGAAAGGACATCCAGCAGTTTGTCATTTCTGTGCCTTTCACCTTCTTGCCTGTGTAACACTGTAATTTATCTATCACTGCCATGTGACAGTCATAGTATGGATGCTTCCAGCATCACACAGCAAACCGAAACAAGTTTTATGCCAGTTTAAAAATAATCCTGAAAAAAAATAAGATTTCAATCAGATAGTTTTTGTGACTGAGTTTGGCTTCTACCCCTACAAACAGCTTAATCTCAGTTTTGGAAATAACTACAATATTATTGCATTATTTTGTGCGTTACAATATACATTTAGATTAGGTCAATGTTCAGCAACAAAGAGATGGAGAACTATGCAACAGCATTCTTATAAGACAATTTGAACAATATCCATTTTTTTTTCTTTTTTCTTTTTTTTTTTTTTTTCCATCTTGCTACATTCCAATCTTCTTTTTTTGTTAGGAGTTTTTTTTTTTTTTTTTTGGGGGGGGGGGGATTATTTTTTTGGACTTTTCATTCTTTTTTTTTTTTTTTTTTTTTTTTTTCCCCAGTTTATTCCAATTTGTAAAAAATTAATCTAATCTATGGATTTACATCTAATATAACGTGGAACAAAGACAAGGATCATTTACAGAAGTTTTTCCTTTCATTACATTTCCACCAGCATGTATGGAAAAAAAATTAAGCAAGCTTTTGGGTACAAATGGCTTTCTTCAAATCAAAGCAGAAGCTGCAGATTTCACAGATACCTAAAATTCTTTCTCAGAATTTAATTGGATCTTTAACAGACCCTCTGTAAAGAACAAAGAAATGGTATTTTTTTTTGCAGCAGAGTGGATGTCAGGCAGAAAAAGGATTAGAGGATGGTTATCTCTAGAGGGAGAAGAGAGACAGATCATTTACAGTCTCTGCAACATGGAGGTGGGTGAGGGAGAGTGGAACTGCACTTGCCATTAAACCTGTTCCCAGTCCATTGCTTTTGTTTCAGATGGAGATACAAATTGTGATTTGATGTATGTACTTCAGAAGAACAGGAGTTTTGCAGCTCAGGACTTTGGTGCTTTTGAGGCCCTGACTCACAAACTGTGCTAGATGTGACTGCAGCAACTGATAAGACTCTCAGTCCCAACTGTCTTAATTTCCTTTTATTTCCTATTCATACAAATATTAACTGCAGTGGCTGAAAAAACAGTAATCTTGCTCATTTGGTTCCTTTAGTTGGTGCTAGACAAAACAAGTTGGTGCTAGACCTCTTAAGAAATTATTTGTCTTTTTTTGAAAAGAATGTCTGATCAATATTTGATTACATTTTGTTTTTGCTTCAGCCCTATATAATTAAAAAAATGATTTTAAATTTGAAATTTGATAATAAATTTTATTCTATACTCATATGTTATTTTTTAATTTCTCTGATTTTTCATGCTACATTTTCATAAAACATATGTCGCAGTGATCATAAAATTTATTCCATTTCTGAACCTCCTAATTATTTGGGCTTACACACTGTTCTCCAGATACAGGACGACTACAGGCATTTAGTACTTTTCCAAGTTTTGCTGTCTGGCTAATTTTATTTCATTTCTTAATAGGCATTTTGGTGCTCCTCCAGAAAGGAGATCTTGCAAACTCAGCTATTTATTCCTCAAGTTCAATTGTCACTGATGTTTTAATGTTTTATTAGTTATGAACTCACTTCTAAGTTAACAGTATGGTGATTCAGCAACCTTCAGCCAAACTCCAGATTTAGGTTTAACAAATTCAAAATCTTCAAATTCACTTTGATTAAAAGAGCAGACTATTTTCATTTGTCCATGTCCCTAGGACCTCCAAAATTCTTTATTCTTTCTGTCTTTCTTTCAATTACCTCTTGATTCCAACAAGCTTTCCATCCAGTTATACAAGAATACTCAAAAGATAACTACAATAGATGTAAGGCTTTCCTTAGCAGTTTAATTCCTGCTGCCTCAATTATATTTCTCAATTTGTGTTGACAGTATAAACTTCAGACATGTGCTAAAACCACCAGCACCATCCACTCAGCTGTGTTCAGAAGTCTTCTGGGAGCTGGACTACTAACAGGACTTCCTCCACAGGTGTTCATTCTCCTTTTGTGATCACTATGTTCAAGTCTGCTGGGTTTTAGAGTTCCAATGTTTTCTATCCACGACTTATTTAGCAGTTCCCACCCAACCATCATAACCTTCTAGAACTCCTGAAATGTGTGTTGCAGCTTAGGATGTTCATCATTTCTTTTTATTTTGATCTCTCTTCACCCTTAATTCATTCATTTTCACATGCAACCAATGAAAATACATTTTTAATCTGTTACTCTCATTCATAATTTTCACGAATGCAACCACAGGCAGAAGGTGTTATTGTCAGTGTTTTGATTTTAATGTTACCCACTATAAGCTACCTAAGTAAATCAATGAATGAAGTCACAAGAGCATAAGAAACATTCTGTGGTATGCAGGTTGCTCATCTCTACCACATGTGACAGTAAAGCTGAGGCTTTGTGCACCTTTTAAAAAGATGAGCTTGCAAAAGTGAACATTAAATGCAAGTTGACTTGCTCATGGGAGCTTTGCATTTCTACCTCCATCGCAGAGTTTCATGTGCAGCTGTCAAAACATCTTTGTGTCTCACATACTTTATACAATATATAAGAAGCAGAGCTTTCAAAGTCATCACATTTTTTAACCAGACAGCAGTAAGTAATGGAGACAGAAGTCTCAGCTCAAAAGTGATAAGCAAAGTTAAGAGCTCTGGTTCCAGTTCTGATTCCTCTCAAACCTTTTTGATATTTCATTTCTCTCCATCTCTTTTCTGTAATAAACTGTGACAATGCTTTTACTTCAAAATGTACAAGGTATATATATATATAAACTCAGTGAGATCATTTAGTAAGCCAGGCTAAAAGTGATCATGTGTGACTCCCTGATCACAGTTAAAATTATCATATAAGACACACAAAGGTACAACAAGAATTTTCCTGTTATGTCTGCAGACAGAGTAGGGTATATGAGTTTCTGCAGGTTAAAGACATTGTGGACGATTCCTATAATTACTGTTCCAAAGATCTTTCAAATGAAAATCACCCAGAAACTATTAACCGGGGGAAATTAACACAGTACTTGTAGTGGTCCCTACAACAACTCCTCTCACCTGCTTGAAGATGGTACCATGTAAATGTTAAATGGAAATGATTTACAGGTCTCTCTCCAGTTACTTTTTACTGTTACTTCTGGGCATAGAATATGATAAACTAGGAAAAATCCTTTTGATGTAAAATGAAATAAAGCTTTAAATGAAATATAAAGACTGTCTTAACAGAAATCTAGTAGAAAAAAAAAAAAATATATATATATATATATATATATGTCTATATAAAGCAAATAAGGTACAGTTAGCAATGATGACTCAGGCTTTAATTAATTTATTTATTTTCCTCCAAAGGGCAGTGGCTTTCGAATTCAGTGCACGCATTTCTTTCCTTAATTATATTTCTTTTTTTCTTTCAGATTAACACAATGCTTATGAAGAATACACACACACACACACACACACACACACAAAAGCCATAGTAGTATAGATTTCTTTGTCTGAAAAATTCAAATTCAAAATTTTCTTCACAGAGTGCCCTATCACCCAGACACTTACCTGTAATGGAAAAGAATGGTAACATCTGAGTTCCGAAGGAGGTGCTGATTTAAGTCTGATGGAAGGTGGTCTACATTAATTTTAATATAATAAAAACTATCCACTATAAAATGCATAAATGAGTTCTTTGTTCATATTTCAGATGCAGAGGAAATTATTGTGCATCAGAAAATAACTCTCTTCTGGTCACAAATATAAAGCTCTTCTTCCATCCAATCATCACAGCTTCTGCTTTAACATATGAGGAAATCTCTGAAGAAAATGAAGACTTCTCAGTATTGAGTTAATATTTTTCATCTATGCAGTATCACATACTGTTGTGTGCACTCCGTACAGCCCCAGGGCAGTTGTGACTATAACATTTTTTAAGTGGTGGGGATCACAGCAATAAAAAATGTGAAGCAGTTTGTTTGCAAGCAGGTATAATGTAACGGAGATTTAAAAGAACAAAATTATGCAAAACATAAGTATTTCATTAGCAAGATAATGAATTGGCAAGCTGAGAATATTTTGTTGCTGCACACTAGAAAAAAAAAAAAAAAAAAAAAAAAAAACAGAAAAAAAGTGTCTATTGCCTTGAAAAGCAATTTGCAAGATTTTCCAGTGCAACTAACCTGTGTTCAGTACAAGTCTCTGTTTGCCTGTGCCTGCACTCTTGAAGACAGCACAAAAAGTCTGTGTAGGTGCACAATGTATGAAAAAGATGTAATGTATTAACACACAGATAATGGTATACAAGAATACATAAATGGTATACAAGAATACATAAATACAAAGACATATGACGGAATAATGCTACATGTTTAACTCCTTATATGAAGCACGTTTCACGTTTAGCAACTAAAAATTGATACTTTGCTGGTATTATTTTGTTAATGAAGAACCTATACTTCTCTCATCTACTTTGTTCTCTTGAGCCTTCATTTTATTATGCTACTCCTGCATATCACTATTGAAACAAAGCAATGAAGAATAGGTTCAGCAATGAAGAATAGTTTCGGTTTGTAATGTTTCAGCAAAGCTAGATCTCTTTAAGTAATCCTTTTATAAAGTCCATTCCAACTGCTATCTTGTTAGTCATTTTAAACTGTGCTAAGACAAGGCTGTTCTTGAAAATCAGATCTTCTGATTATTTCTATCACCTTTCAGCAAGGACTAAGCTTTGGCACAAGAAAATTGTCATGAATATTTTTTCAATTTTATTAAACATATGCTGTTTTGCATGGCCTTCTGGAGCTTCACAGTACTAAGAAGTCAAATCACAGCAAAATATGTAAACAAGGGTATATGTCACAGTAAGCCTTTTAGCATTTCTCCAACTTGTACAAGTCACATAGCAACACTGTATTCCAATTTCCCTTTTTAAGGTATGCTAGATGGATCTCTAGCAAGGGAGGTTCTCTTTTGTTTGGCAACTTGTTGGATCTTCATGGCACTCCGTACTACCAAAGCAGAGAATTTCCAGACCCTTGCTTTGACATTCAGGTAAAATGGCAAAATATATTAATTTTTTTTTTTCTTTATCAATGTCAGCTTATCATGTGTCAACATGAAGCATTATCTCAGGATCTCTGACTGAGCTAGACTGTATCAGTTTCTAAACTATATTTTGATTTGTAACCTGACACTTCCTGAAATAGTCTTCTAAAAACAGACATAAAATGAATTGAGTGTGTTGGCCAATAACAGCTGACATTAATGCTGTAAATCTGTGTGCTCTTCCAGGTGGCTTCCAAAATTAACTAGTCACCCCTAACTGTTTAGTGAAATTGTCACTGATTTAATAGACACATTAAACTCCTATTTATAAATTACTGTGACATTAGTAGTGCAGCGGTTCCAGAATAAGCAGTATGAGCTCCTATGCAGCTGTAACTCTATTGTGCCCAGCTATCATGGCTGGAAGATGAAGATAAAAATAAATTGTAATTCCTGAAATATCCTGAACTCTAATATTTTCAATATCTCTCTAAAATACAGTACAGTATATTAAAAAGAGAATTACCTTGAAAATGTATGGTTGTGGAGTAACGCTAAATTATAATAAACATCAAACAGTTATTTCTGCACCTAAGAACTCAATAGCATTTTATATCTTAAATTTTTCTATGATTTAAAAGAAAATACATATGATAAAAAGATACTGATTAACAACTGTTGAGTGTATTTTGACACACTGAGAACTGTGTGAATTTATATTATGCATGTGTTTCACTATCTGGCCTTGAAAGAACAATTTTTTCCCCAGAAGTTCTCTCATTCAGTTCTTTGCTCCTTTGAGAACTTCCTTGAAAAAAAAAAAAAACGGGGGGGGGGGGGGGGAGGAGAAGAGGGGGACTAGAGGGGAATGGTAACATTTCCATCACCTTGTTTTCCTTCTGTTTGTTTCACCACAAGAGATCAAGTAAAGAAGACATCAAATAATTGGCAAATTCCTTTTCAAGTAGACTGAAGCAAATATTTAATATACATAAAATATGCTAGATTAAACATCAAATGAATGCTTGACAGATAATATTGTTTCAAAAGATGATAATCCGGAATATATTGAATAAAAATAGATTTTCTGACAAGCTTATTGATGGACTAATCGAGCACACTTTTTGTTGTTTTTTTGTTTAGTTGTTTCACCACTAAGGTCCTCCTATATTTTACTTTCTTTAGTATTTAATAGCGGAATATTTCCTTCTGGCATATGATAACCTTTCAAGAAACATCACTATTATTTGTGCTACAGTACAATTTGACTTAACGTTATGTTTGAAAAATATTTTCAGCAAGTTGAAACAGTTTTTAAAAAGTCTTATGAGCTACAAACATACCAAGTAAATCTGTGATGCGATAAGCATTACTTTTAATGGAAATATCCTATTAATTTTAAAGCTGCTTACAAGCTCAAATTCAAATGTATTGATAATAGTCAATTTTATGCAAGAATAATATTATTTTGGCTGCTCAGGGCTGACCCTAAATGACTACCCAGGCTATCTTACATAAAAGGATAAAAACTAATGAATTACAGTGATGCAGCGTTAGCATCTCTGTCTTCAGAGGTAAAAAGCAGAGCAATCACGTTGCCTGTGCTACTGCGTCAACTGTGATTAGAGTCCTCGTCTGCCTCTTTAGTAGGTGGCCAGAAAGAAAAAAAGGTGTTAGAGAAAGGACAACTGGTAGTAATTGGACGTTACAAAGATGCAATTTTTCATGATGGGATCAGACTGTTTTCAGCTTGTAAATGAAACTCATCATATTATGTTTGCAATATAAACATACTGTCTTACTGCAAATATTTCTGCCTAATATATTCTAGTGCTTAACACTGGTGCCTACATCTGTAATATTCAAGAATACTCTTGTCTGGTTTTTCCAAGCACCTAATGAGCCAAATGTAGCCTTACACCGCTCTGTTTATACACTCATTATTTGTAATAGCTTTCTGGAAGGGAAGAAGGGAAAATTAACTTTTTTGTGAATTTCATTTATATTTAGAAACAAACAAACAAACAAAACATCATAATTCATAGCTTCTACACTATAAACAAACAAACAAACAAACAAACAACACAGTATTAAAGTTAAAACTGAAAGGTGACACGCCATGTTTTTGGAATCTGAACCTTGCTGTCTAGGGAAGTGGCATTTAGGGACCCAGGAAATTAATCCTTGCCCTCTTATTTTCATTGAATAATAGCCTTTACATAAACTGAAAATTATGCATAGCGTGCAGTTATATACTGAGCTCCTATTCTTCTCAGGTCTAATTTTAAGCCATCTTTTCTGAAAACTCTATTATCCAAATTCACCCTGACACCCCTCAAACAACCAGCTACTGAGGTCCTATTATGGAAACAGTAGTCACATAATGAAAGAGAACTGCATAAATTCTCTGCACGCTTGTGTGCTTACACACAGAGTATAAAAGCTAAATGCAAGACTTTCAATTATGAAGCAATAAATCACATTAGAAATAATTTGCGAACAATCAGAAAGAAAAGCAAGGGATACTGAAAACCAATTTGGAGTAATAATACCAACCACAGAAATGACTGTACATCCTGGGCTAGAGACTCCTAGGTTTAAATCTTTTCCCTGATGTCAGACTAACATTCACTGTTAAAAATCATGTAAAGTTAAAAAAAGCTATGTTTTTTGCAACACAAACTAATCTCAAAACTCCCAGATTTTAGTTTTATCCTAAAATCAAGGACCAGGAAATAAGACAAACATATAAAGGAAGAAAGTAAATGTTTTAAACCTGTGCACTAAAAATAGCAATCATGACTAATGCAGCTGTATGAGAGGTTGAACGTTGAAGGGGATGGACAGAGGGAGCTATTGTCAGCTGAAAATCTGCCCCATCAGAAACAGGTACATGTTTACAGCACATTGCACTCTTTGTCTGCGTCATTTCAACTTTAAAAAAAAAAACAGTAAAAAATTACCTTTCCCACATACTGAGGTTCGGAGCCCATGTACTCCTCCAGCACAAAAAATTGATTCCACACCCAGCCTCGTTTGACTCGCTGGGCAGATGACCTCCTCCCTGGCACTGGGACAACATTTTCTCTTGGCTCTGCTTCTAAAGTCTGTTGTGGCTGTGGATGCAGTGGCGTTAGGAGACCTCCATCAAACAGGACCCAGAGAAGCAGGGATAAGCAGTTCCTTGTAAGCATTGGCAACGGCTTCCCTACAGCAAGTAATAAAAACTCCAGCACTTAATGCAGAGCAGAGTAATCCAGGTTTGAGGTGTCTGTGGCCTCCACCACTTAGCTTCTGATTTTATTGCGGAAATGCTAATGCAGGCATTAATCCTTCTGATGACAAGGTTTTTGCCGCATTAAATTCCATCTAAAGGGACCTATAAAAGAGATTTACATGGCAACATCAAATTACATAAAATTACATTGAAGTGTTCATCAAAATTCTCACACCTAGTTAGTTTCTAGAGAGAAAGAAAAGATTAGGAATCACAGTTTTAAAAGCAATTACTGTTTCGATTGTAGTAGTACCGAGCTGTTCTGGAATATGGTGCAGTTAGCACAGGAATAGATCATTCTTGCCCTGCTTGCCATTATGTTTGTGTCTAGCTGAGGACAGATCCATACCCTCTGCTTTATGACCCTGTTATCTCACAAAACTTTCACCCATCAGTGATGCATTTACTCAGGATACAGACATAAAACACTGGGCAAGAGAGGACCCACTCTTCCACTCTCAAGAGCAGGAATGCTTTGTTTTTTGTCTTTGCCAGAATGGCACCTTGGACATATCCTCCTTCTGTGACTACGGATGGATATGGACAAAGCTTATATTAAACTATTGACCCTGGAAGGCAGATCTGTATGAACTTTGTGAAAACTGAAAAAGTGGGAAACAGTGTCCATACAGCTAAACACCACAGAGCTGTCAACGCACAATATGCTGTCTGTGACAGACGTTCTCTTCTCACAAAGCTTGTATAAAAATGGTAACTATGTTGCTCTTCAGCAATACTGTAAAATGCATTAAAAAAACCACAGTCTTGATCTATGGAAGCAAATGATAGAACTGCAGTCAATGTAGAAAATGAAACAACACAGAAGCCAGTAAGATAAGACACTGACATTCATTTATACTGACAAATGCCAGGTACACAGATTAAAAATAAATCAGCACTAACGAACTACAGGGCTTAGAGAGAACCATCACATCAAGGTGACAATTAAAACTGTAGTGATTCTTGTAGCAGCCAAATGCCATCAGCATAGTAGGGGAAAAAAAAAAAAAAAAAAAAAAAAAAAGCGCTCTGGAAGGACTTGAAGTAATTGTTTTTGCTCTCATATTGCTCTGTTTATATCACCACAGACCACTTCAACAGAAAGATAGATAATAAAAAATACTGTGTTTTCTACCCACAGTATAATTAACAGAGGTGCTTTCTTTTAGTATTTATGAAATATTTGATTCATTGTCTGAAGTTAATAAAATAACAGTACTAAAGAATGTAAATATTTAAATATTATGGATTGTAGAATATATTAAATGAAACTCTAGCTGTCATTTGCAACTTTGCACCAAATTCAGCAGCAATAAAAAATTGTGAAAATGAGTACTCATGCCATCTAAAAATGCTGTGGCACAGCCTACAATAAATACAGTGCAAAGACTTATAAATCTACAGATTTCATGCTGAAACAAATGGAGCTATTCTAGAATTTAGAATTAGCCAATAAGCCGTAGCCCACACACATTTACAGTAAAGTGAACATCAGTAAGTATTGAGGCAATGCAAATTCTTTTGTGTTTACTCTTCCCACCCTTTCAAGCTATCAGTTTCCATTAATAGAGCATGGCTTTCATGAAGTTAACCATATCCATGCTGTCCCCGATTAAGGTGTTAAATCTTGTGTACTCTTGTGTATTTTCATAATGTTCAGGACATCTAACAAATACTTTCCATGCCATGGTTCTTTTTCATTGAGGTTGAATGACTGGAAAGCTATATGTTGCATTATCTGTTTTCTGACAACTAACATTTCTATAAACCACAGTCATATGCTAACAAATTTTAAATTTCAGTGTGGGCTGAGGACGTAAGAATGAATTATAATCCTGTCTCATTAAGAGCTGCATACTATTAATGAAATACCAGCCTGCTATCTGGCCTACTGTTTGTCAGGTACAACAAATACTGCTTCTAGGATTTAAGATGGATGCATTGTACATTTTAAGAACAAAAAATACAATTTATACCACTATGGAATTTACCACTTGCCTTCAGCCATACTGTGTCATTGATTTTTAAGCAGAAGTTTCTCCCAAATCAATAGAATTCTGCTTAAAAATCAATGACATGATATGGACCTCAGGAAAGAAGACATGGTAAAGTATCTAAGCATATATATTCTCATTTTCAAACACGGCCAAAGGTTATGTTTTCCTTATGCATAATATTATTACTATGCATAGCAATAACTAACATAGAAATGTTTGTTACCTACATACTGAAGTACCTAAATAGAAAGGATTTATAATTGGAAGACCAAAAAAAACCTATTGAGTTTTGAAGAAAATCAAACAAAAATCCCTAGAAAAATAATTGCAGCTCCTATTCTACACTTCTGTTCTGATTAGAAAGGCTGCATTTTTTGAGTATTTGAATTCTACCTTCAGAAAGTATCAAAAGTGAAAGAGCTCCTATTTGCCCATGATACTTCTCTACAACAACAAAATAATTTTAATTTGCATTTCAATTTTTTTTTCAATGAATTTTATTTCAGCAAATGAATCTTCAAGACAGAAACTTAAGACTCTGGGGGGGGGAGGGGGAAAATATATTAATATTTAGAATGTATTTCTATTTTTATTAACAACTTTATTTAACAATTCATATTACTTTTTGTGCTTTTCTCTTCAATGCATTCGACAGCACACAAAATCACGTTCAGATTGTGTTCATCCATAATTCAATTCAAAAAGCTTCAAACTCCCATTGTTCTCTAGTTCCATGATTGCAGGGTGCTTGCCTGGCATTTATGGCAAAATCAGAGTAGCTGTGCAAGATTGGGAAAAAAACAAACAAACAAAAAAAACACTCAAATCATCCTCTTGAATTGCTCAGACATGGATGGAAGCTCAAAATAAACAAGATAAAAAAGTGGGAAAGCCTGCACTGCCTCACACACCCCGAAATCACATTGTATTCAATTTAGTTCTTTACTGAGGAAGATCTGTGCATTATGGTTCTCCCAACAGAGCTCTGCCTCCGGCCATGTCTGTCAGTCAGGGAGCTTTTAAAATGTTATACAGCACCAAAAGTAATGCAAAGAGATTGAAGGACTTCTGAGAAAGAAGAACAATTCCCCCTTGGCTGAAAGGTTAGTAACCAAGAGCAAAACAGAGAGAACTTTAACCCCTTCTATGGGGTCTATCGGACTGTCTTCTGAGAATTTGTTGCAGAGCAAGGAAAGAGCAATGCCAGTAGTTGCTTCACTCCCTGCAGCTTCAAAACATGGACGAACATGAAGGTCAGGGAAAAAAGGGAGGGTAGTAGGTGTTGCTCTACAGGACTGCAGCACAGACATCCTTATCAGATGCAGAGTTCACCATGAAGAATTTTCTCTTTTTAATTTAAAGCTCAGCAGTTAGAAGAGAATTCTGTACTTCAGCATTCAAGAAAACAATGCTAGTCAGTCATCTCATTTTAGCAGCAGTAGACTGGGGCAGAAGGTCTCTCCCTGTCTTCTTTCCCTCCCCAACATTTCACTGATGGCTTTGGAGGAAGCCTGGCTTGATAGTGTGTATTTAATAACACAATTGAATGTGAGCAGTAATACAAAGGCTAAGACCAGTGTTTCAATAAATCTGTGCTTACTGGTTTGCATTTTCTTTTTAAGCTATGTGTTAGTCTTCCATTCAGGGTGCTTAACCCTGTTTGGTACTCTTACATTGTCATATGCTTATTAGACATTTAAATCTAGCACCCTTCTATGCGTTTGCCTGGAAAACACTTATTAGTACTCAGAGGTAATTGTTTAGAAATCTGATAAGAACATTCAGTGATAGGAAAGAGATATGCTACTACGTTTCCTATTTTTTTCCCAAGGAATTAATTCCTCTGATGCTCTCAAAAAAAATACATTTATTTAGTAAGAGAGTTTGCACAGAGACACATTTGCAATGCTTCTCTTTCCCATACAATATGAAAGTACAGAAAATTAGATTTTTCTTGGATCTTGGTTTTTGTTTTGGTTTTTGTTTTTGTTTTTGTTTTTTTTCCAAGAATAACCAATTCAGACTGTTATATAGACTCAAGTACAGTTTTGAGTTACTTACTTAACCCATAAAGAGAGCTACAAAGGGAGAGCCTCTATGCAAAATCCTAAAAGTTGAATTTACCCATGCAAATGCTTTTGTATGTTGAGATTTCATTTACCCCATTTGTAAAAAGTAAAGTGAACCAGCAGCAAGTATGGACAATGTTAAAGCATGATAACTAAGAAATACAGATCCTATTCACTCTGTCTCCCAAACTGTCAGGCTTAGAAACTCATGAAATGCAAATGATGAGTTAAATATGATTACCAAGAGTATTTACTGAGAATAATAAAATAGAGTATAAATGATGCTCCAGCAAGAATTTTGATGTTGACCTAGATTGAACTGCTATTAATCTAAGCAACCTGAGCAAAGAAATGCCATAGGAATAGCAAAATGATGTATGCCATTCCTAATGCAATAATCCTCAATCAGAGAAAGTCATGGAACATGAGTCACTTCACCAAGCTCAGGAAAGGTCATCTTTTCTGCTAGAGAGGACAGCCACACATCCTTTGGAGTCATAGAATCATAAATTAAGGTTGGAAATGACCTCTAAGATTATCCAGTCCAACTGTCCACCTACCACCAATATTTCTATGTCCCTTAGTACAAGATCCAAACATGTCTTGAACACCTCCATGGACAGTGACCCCACCATCACCTCCCTGAGCAGCCCATTCCAGCACCTGACCATCCTTTCTCATTTTATTTATTTATTTATTTTTTTCCCTAATATCCAACTTGAACCTCCCCTGACTCCATTTCTGGCCATTCCCTCTCATCCTATCACTACTTACCTGGGAGAAGAAGCTGACTCTCACCTCACCAGAACCTCCTTTCAGGCAGTTATAGAAGTCAATAAGGACTCCACTGACCCTCCTCTTCTCCTGATTAAACAATCCCAGTTCCCTCAGGTGTTCCTCATAAGACCTGTGCTCCAGTTCCCTCACTATGTTTGTTGCCTTTCTCTGGATGTAGTCACTACTATGTGCACAAGACTTAATTCAGAGAAGTCTCAGAAAGCAAATTCTGAATGATAATAGACCTATATGAGTATCTAGTTGGATCAGGCAGGAGACGAACTACTGTTCTATGCAGACAACTAGAAACACTAAAGCTCCATGAAGCACTCAAAACTGTACTCAGTTCAGCAAAGATGATAATTGTACCTCTGTGAATGGAGGAAAATTGCTTACTGACAAAGCATCCATTATGCACTGATGGTGGGAACGTTTCTGCAGCCACCTTAATCATAAATCTGTCAGCACCGAGAATGGTTTTGCTTATGTGAAACAACAGCTAATGTAGAACAACCATCTTCCTACCCGTAAAGAGATTCAAAAAAAAAAAAAATTGGCAGTACAGTAAAACGGTTGATCCATGCCAGATTGAAAGCCAGCTAAAATCTATAAATGTGGATATGCTGTAACGGCTGATCATCTAACCTCATGTATCTGCAATATCTTGAAATAAGAAAATACAACAACAGAAAAAAAGCATGCTTATACTGTCAGTGTCTATTAAAATTAACTGCAAAAGCATCTGAGATTATATGCCCTGTAGCTAAATGAATGGTTATAGGATAAGAAAAACCTCAGTTCATCTCTCACCTTGAAGCGTTTTCTTTATCTGACCTTAGGCAAATTAGTTCCACTGTTATTCTCCTAAGTACTTAGTTAAATAATTCCCATTTGAATAAACTGTGGATGTCTATAAATCTTAGTGAATTTGGCCCTCTTGCCCTCCATAATCTATCTAGACAACCTGGAAATTACAGTAATTCTTCCTTTTTATACCTTGTCTTTTTCAGTTCAAACAGGAACTACTTGGTAACGGAGGTTAGGAGGTTAGGAGAGAGATTACAACTGATATGAAACCTAGGACTATCAAGGAAAGTAATTCTCAGTCTGTCCATCCTACAAGTTGGAAAAGTTTCAAGAGACTGAGTAGATCCCACCTCTGTAGCCACAAAACCCATTTGGCAAGCATAACATCCAGAATCCATGCCAGGCAACACTAAAGGGGTGCAAAAAAAAAAAAAAAAAAAAAAGAAAAGTGTTTCTTCTCACTAAGTATCTAATTTACCAGAGTCTTAACATCATGGTCCATAATCCAATAATAGTTACATGGGTCACAATAAGTCAATGGAATTTTTCTAGCTTTCTTTGAAGTTGAATACAAGAACCTCAGTCCTTCCTTTGGTTTATATGAAGTTGATGATGAATAGGAGGAGCTGAGAACCAATACTCCGTTGTTGACCCCAAATATTTTGGAGCATTGCCATGAAATATAAGAAGTGCGGATAGAAATTTCACAGATGGAAGATGAAGCTTGGTTTTCATGGGAGACATATGCCATGCACTGCAGGATAACTGTACTGACAGGACTACCAGACAACAAGAAGATGATGATCTTCCTCCTGCAAAAAGATGACTTTTAAAAAATCAATTAGAAAGGTCCCAAAATTTTTACCAATTACTCAGTTTGACAGGACAAATATGAATTTGTTTAAGGTTCTGATTTTTGGATTTAACTGCCAAAGCCATCCTCTCCCTATTCAACTGCTATTCACACAGTTGTATTTCCTATACTGAGTTACAAGTTTAATTCTAATGTCAGTTAAGTCTTCAGACATCAGATACTAAAATGAATATGGAATACTTGCTTGAATTTTTACTGGCATAAAACCAAAACAAGATGAGGAGGATGCTCCTGTTCTTGGAGTATGACTGTTTTGTAAAATATTCATAGAAAGACTTATACACAAATATGTATTACAGCACAAAGAATGTGTGATATAATATGGCAGCACACAATAAACATACCTATCAATTTCCTAACAATGGCAAGGAGTCTAACGATGTATAGCATTTCTGAGCACTACACTAACGAAAGTATTATAGCCTTAGAGGCATACAGGCTTTTTATCACACACACACAAAAAAGTGATTATTTAAGGTTACATGGTAGCACAATAAAAACACAATACACACTTTGAAAAACAAACAAACAAAAAAGTAACTGTATAGTGTTGAGTTATTAAAAAAGAAAAAAAAAAAGAAAGAAAAAATAAATATGTATATTAATACAGATTTTGAAAAAAAGACCTTTTTTTTTCTGTGTGATTACAAAACCAAAACAACATAAGTATTCATATAGAACAAGTTAATTTATTGTGTCACTTTTGTAATCATTAGCAGTATGTAGAGCAGATCACTTATGACTTAAATATAAGCTTCACTATAAAAATGAAAATACATCAGCCATTGGATAAGGCTCCATGGTTCACTGTACTCTTGAAAAACAACTCAGGCAATATGAAATTTTCACTACAGGTTAAAAATGAATATTTCTTTCAGTGAGATCAAAACTCAGGATAATTAACTCTGCTGATATATAAAGCAATTTTGCTGTTCAATTATCAGCTACAGTTAAGAAAGAAAATGCCTCAGAATAATTTTATTTCCTTCAAGAAGATCTTTAGATGATGAAATAGCAACATCTATTTTTGCTCTGTTTTGTATCATGCTATGTTAGTCTTGCCTCAAAAATGTACTATGGTGACTGTATACATAGTTTACCAATGATCTAAAGTCTCTATTTTTGATAAATTACGAATATTTTCATTTCTCATAGGAATCTATCAATGTCAGTGCTAAAGTATGGACATCAGAAAACCATCCTTCATCTTGCTGCCCTTCTCTGTTTTTTGAATAAACACATGAGAAGAGGGAAAAGAGGGAAAAGAAACCAAAAGAAAGCAGAATTTTTCTATGCATTAACAATATCTGTAAAGGAAGAATTCATAGATCTCAGGCTGCAACTTGGTTACATTTATAATTCTGCAAGTAATATGACAGATTGAAATGAATGTGAAAGCATTCTGACATATTTTGTAAAAGACTATTTTTTTTTAATTTCCTAAGGTTATTCTCTTTTTCCCAAACTGTCAAGTATTCTAGCAATTACTAGGAACTACCAACATACTTTAAATAAGAGCCTTTATTAAAAGACTTTCTACTATTGGTCAGATTCTGACTGCAATAGATTTGATACTATCTGCTATATATATTTTTTCTGGTACAATTGTTACATAATATTTTTGTTATAAATGTCTCTGGATCCATTACAAGTACTAGTAAGGATTAAATTTTTAATATGCCATTCCATAATGGATTATGGAAATCCATAGCTTGACTTGTATTCTTAGCAAAATCTTACATGTTTGGTCTTCAACAGGCTTCAATCAGAACTGAATTTTGTAATTTCAGAAGACAACAGTCATCTTAGGGAAAGATAATAGACAGTAGTTTTGCCCCAAAAGCTCCAAAACATTAATCTTGTGAATATTAACAAGGTAGTCCCAGAAACAAGAGAACCTAGAGATAACCTATTGACTTTCTTAAAGAGTGAACATTCATCTCAGGCCTCTCAATATTCTGGAATTATGTAGATTACACTAGGCATACACCACTGCTCAATGCATGCTTAAGAATACATAACTGTCTCAGAATGCTCTCAGAATTATGGTTTGAATTTTGGGTGGTCCAGTGTGGAGCCAGGAGTTGGCCTTCACAATCTCCTTGTCCCTTCCAGTTCAGAACATTCTACAGTTCTATGAACTCTTATACTTAATAATTTGTCTGTTTTTAACATCTGTTTTTGACTCGTTCTTACCTACCTATACATGTTCCATTGGTCCCAGCAGTTGTAATGAGCCTATGACTTTTCTGGTGACTGATGAACTCAGTAAAAAATCATGTGTTTCAGAGCTGAGAAACAGTAACCGTAGGGCTTTCTTATTTTTCTGTTCTTTGAAAATGACAGCTTCCCTTGTTTTGCCAAGCATTGTAATATGGGAGTACAAGGACCAAAGTTGTGATAAACAACTTACCACCACAACTAAAGGAGGTTCTAGTTAGACTGATAAAAAGATCTAAGTAGAGAGCCCAGTCATCTACAAATAACTGCAAAGTAATCCTTAACTGTTCTTTGTTGTTCAGATTCAGAAGTGTTATATTAAAGCTTACTGAACATCAGAGTTGTCTGTGAATAGCTAGCCTCTCCTTAGGAAACTTTTCACTTTTCACTCTTCTAAAACTTTCCACTCTCCATTCCATGTTCCCAGTCACAGGGCATTTTACAGTTTGTAAAGAAAATAACACTCTTCTAGCCTGACTTTCATCATTACAAATCCTCATGTTTCTTACATGTGACTCTTCGTTTCCCAAATTCCAGACTAATGAACTGACTAATTTTATAACAGACATTTGTTGTGAATTACAACAATTATGGCTCAACACCGGCAGTAGATG
This sequence comes from Phasianus colchicus, assembly GCF_987193195.1. NCBI lineage: Eukaryota > Metazoa > Chordata > Aves > Galliformes > Phasianidae > Phasianus > Phasianus colchicus. The sequence continues at coordinate 20,228,467 of NC_143438.1, read as the reverse complement.
AGGTCCAAATAAAGGACTCACTTTGGTGACACTACTGCAGTTTTGTTCTGTGTCTTGAACACAGAAATAACTGTGATTCTTATTTATGAAATATATTCTTATTCAGATTCTTACCAACTTTTCTAAATTTTAAAATAATAGGACAAGAGAACAATACATTAGAAGACTTACGGCTTGCAATCTATAAAATACATTCACTAACAGAAAATACCAGAAGGTTCACTGCACCAACATTTTCCTTCCTCTATCTAGTAGAGAAGTGGACCTCTTTTATCTCATGCTAATATATTTTCGTATTTTCAGTCATGTAAATATCTGTTTAATTTATTAAGCTAAGGACAAGTATTATTTAGCCTCTGTTTGGTTATTCATGCATACATGCCCCTTCTTCCAATATTACAAAAAAATGCAATAGGACACTTAAAATGTGGAATCCAAAATCTCACAAATCTTTATCAGTTTATTTACAACTTTAGCATACATTTATAGAAACAATAATATCCATAAAGAGTCACAAGACATTTTCTTTTATCACTGATTTAACTTAGAGTAGAAATGCTATTGACATATTATGCTTTTCCACTAACATACTTCATTGTTCTAATAGTTAGATGCAATATTATTAATTAAAATGAAACATATATTTTAAAACTCTTGCAGCCAACATGTTCTGTCTTCATGAAAGACAGTATTTTTTTTTCCTGTGTTTTCAATTTAAGCATAAATTTTTCTAGTTATTTCAGTCTGTAAAACTGTGGTTTAAATAGGAAATCAATACTGCCTTTTTAAGGTTAAGCTCGGTGAAACAAAGGGCTGAAATAGTCCCTGATGAAATTGCACCTCATCTGAACTCAGAAAGAACCGCATTATGGAGAGAGGATAATGTCATACCTGCAGTATTATAGATTGCAGCCAATCAATCAGATATACTGTAATCGCTAAGGGCACAGTCCTTCTAGCGTACTGAAAAAAAAATACCTTCGGGCCAAAGGTAGAGGGATTGACACATTTTGCTTGGAGCAACCTAAATCAAATGCCTCCCTAAAATGAGTGAATTAACCTTACTGGAGGACAAAACCCGAAAGGACAAACACACACACTCCAGACAGAAATTGAGTACTGGGTTAAAGACTAAGCCAGAAGGAGGGTTAATATTTTGCACTAAAAAAAGCACAGATAGAGCTGCTGCTTTGGTGGAAATAAACCCCTATTCCTCTTTCCGTATCTTTATGGGTGTGGTCTGCTGTGTGATTCTCCATAGAATCATCGAATGACTGAGATGGGATAGCATCTCTTGGGGCCACTTACTTAGATTATTTTCTTTGTCATATATGTAATAATCAAAAGCTGGTTGGTGACAGATATCATCTTCATATATAAGAAAGTTCAGTTTGCACAGAGAGTATTATAAAACAATGGTAAATTAACTCATTTGTACCTCTAATATTCTTTTTAAAGATATTCAGCTTTCTATCTTTCTCTAGCAGAGACTGTAAAAACATTTCTCATAATTGTTGACAGATTATTAAGAATATAAAATACATAATGAATTCAACATGAAATCAAGTATTTGTTTCCTGGATATTAATAAGGTGTTAAAAAGCAACTGATGATATGATAGTAAAACCGTATCACTTAGAGAAATTCCAGCTAAACTGCTTTTATTACTTTGCCTCACTATAAGCTACAATTTTCTGTGATGTTACAGCTCTTGAAATTCCTGAGGCGGGTTTATCCCCAGGAAGAATCTTGTTTTCCATTTCAAAAAGAACTAAAACAATTCTTTGCTTTAATCCCTTTTGATACAGGTACATATTTTTGTGTGCTCTGTAGCACTAAAGTGCATTAAAAGCCAAACTTCATAGCTTAGAAAATGAATCAGGTTGAAATTTTGAGACAGTGTCGACCATTACTGGTTTTACTACTCCTTTGGTTTTATAGACAAAACACAACGCAATGAACATATATGATTGAGAATTTCTCATTGATTTACATTTTATGCTTACTCAGCTATCAGATTAGCTTCACTGAGACACACGGCCAGAGAGAGGATAGACAAGACCCAGCAGCACACACCTCTCACCTTCCATGGTGCAAAACACGTTCTCTGCTGAATCTCATAAAGGGCCCTAACCATTCCCTATAATAGTGGGGAAGAGTTCTGTTTTGCCAAACATTCCAGAAGTCCAGTTTTCCACTTCAGAATGAAACAATGGCTCATATTTTGAATGTTTACATCTGACTATTTGTTAAGATGTTTCTGATGTAACAGTCTGCCTAATGATGGACAGCTGAGAAACAAATCTATTTTCTCCAAAAGAAACACAATGAAAAAAAACAAGGTTCCAAGATTATGATTTTCCATTAGCACTGAATAAGAAATTCATCCTCTGGGATACATGCCTCCCAAACACATGAAGCGTTATACCTTTTGAAGGCCCTTCCTAGCTCAATATAAAAGGTTCTTCTTTTCTTTGTTACCCATTTGTATGTTATTCAAGCATCTCTAATGATAATTAAATATTTAACTAGTTAGCATCTGGTGCAATAGTTGGCAGCCTGGATGGGCAGTAGGTCATGTGAGCAACAGACAATTCAAACACAAAGAATTATTCCAATTGTTTCTTAATAAGGTGCTTACAATAGATTTCAGCTAATCAACGAAACATGCCTACTTACTAGGCCTTTGTTCAGAAACTACAATAATTATGTAAATAAGAGCTTTCAGACAGATTACAGAGACTTTCATATTTGACTATTACTGAGAAAAAATAAATAAATAAATAAATAAAGCATTTCTCAATTATATAAGTCAACCTGCAGGCAAAGGTGCAGGGAATTGTAAATAGCCCCAGAAATATAGATGGACATCAGCAGCTGTGCAGCATCCCAGTTTCTTAGCTGATTCAAATTACTTAGATTAAAAATAAAATAATGTGTTGGAGTTCCAGCCTATCAACACACTGATCAGCTTACTCCGTTAGTGTTCACTTTTCAGTTGCCTTCCCTATCTCCCTCTCTTGTTTACTACAGTAAATTTTAGAACTTTTATTTAAGGAAGTGCCAAGAGAGGGAAGGGAAATTGATCTTTATTTTTTTATTAAGAAGCGATAGCTAACACAACACATTAAGATTATAGTCAGACATACAGAGACAGATCTGCTTCTCAAAGATGTTTTTAGTCATAGGTTTCATATACAGAGAGCTTTGGAAAATGAGAAGTTTTTAGATGTACATTAGCATAGAGCATGTATATCTTTTCATGATCAGAACATATAGGAGGCTAGACTACATGCTGGGCTATTTACCTGTGCAAGTATCGAAAACAATTCACAGCATTCTCAGCAATACTTTACATTTAGATGCTTGCTGTCCGAAGGGATCTTTGAAGTAGGAAGACCAGTGACCAGTCTGAAAAACACTGCATAGCCTTTTAAAGTATTCACAACAAAAGGAAGCCTTTCTTTTTAATTGACTTTTAGAGTTGATGTCTCTTTCAGCCTAAGGGAGGTAGTTAGTTTAACCTCCCAGATGGCCCTTTTGTTCTGCAAAGATTAAGTACTCTATCTCCCAAAGAACAAAAAAAGAAAATTTTCTGAGAGAAAAGCCAAAGTATTACAAATTCTTCTATAAACTCTTACTGACTTTTTTTTTTTAAATACTTCTAGGAAATCTAAGCAAAACCTTTAGGTCTTTAATTTTCATCAACTTATTTAAAAAAAAAACAAATACTGGGCCATTCACATGACATAATCTCCCTATTAAGTGGGACAAAGCTTTAATCACAACCATATTTGTTTTGGTCTTTAGGCCAGAAATCTTAATAGCTTTTTAAAAAAAAAAAAAAAAAATAGTTCATTTCTTTGTATGTTAAGGTAAATATATAGTTGTTTTTATACATACGCCTGTTAAGGTATTACTCAGAGGCATGCATCAGCAGAAAGAACACAGAATCAACTGCCCTAATGTAAATGAAACTTCGCTATACAGTGTAAAATCCTTTCCTCTTCATATTTTTATGAAGACTAAGCATTTCTGTTGGTTAGCAACTAGAGATACAAATTCTTCACATTTCCTTCTCTCCATGTAACACATACACTTCAGAAAAGACTCCCAACAACACAGTTACTGTCCTACAGTGGGGAAAAGATTGAAGCAGCTACTTTGCGTATCTTCTATTTTCCAGAAAGAGCAGTGGTCCAGATAACCAACTGTATTCTTTACAAAGAAAAAGCAATCGGGTATAATGCATTGTCCTCCCACATAAAACATACACTCTCTTCCTATTATTTTGACTACAAAACACTAACATTCATTTTTAAATTTAAAGCAGATTTCAATGTTTCATTTTCAAATTTTCTCTTATCAAAACTAGAACAGTAGACTTAATTTGGATACAGAAAATAAATAAAATGAAACATAAGGTGGCCAAGATCTTCTTAAGGTTAGAGGATGGCACAGGAAGGTAGCCATGCAAGGAGCAATGTGATGAAAATATAGGATCGAATGAAAAAAATCTGAACACTTTCAACTGATGCTAACACATATTTTACATTTCCCCAAAGGAAAGTGTTATTGGAAGAAATAGACTGCTTACTGAATTTTTACACAATACTCAATACTCAAGAAGTGCAACCCAATTAAGAAGGCCAGACAAACTCAATGCTCCTCACCAGTTACACTGCTTTCAACTCTTGCCCTTCTGTCCCCCATCCCACTGCAGGCAAGTGAGTCAGTAGCTGTTTGCTGCTTAGCCTGCTAGGGTTAACCTATAACATGCTTAGATCATGAAATCAAGACTATCAAAGTTGAAAAACAAATTGGCAAGAATATCTGTTTGATTAATGTTACAAAGACCTTATAATCTATAGTACTGTATCGGGTGAGTTTATACTTCACTACAGGTTAGAGCGTACCTGTTCTACCTGGAGGAAAAATAGCCTAGAAATAGATCAGCTGGCTATTTTAAACTTGTTTTGGGTGATAGAAAAACCTGTAATACAGCCAGTAGAGGAGAGACATGTACCTGTTGGAGCACATCCACAGGAGGGCCACAAAAAAGGTCCAAGGATGGAACATCTCCCCTGCTAGGACAGGCAGAGAGAGTTGGGGCTGCTCAGCCTGGAGAAGAGAAGGATCTGGGGAGATTTGTTAGCAGACTTCCAGTATCTAAAGGAGAAGAAGGGGGCAGACTCTTCAGCACAGTCTGTTGTGTAAGCACATGAGGAAAAGGTTTCAAGCTAAAAGAGGGAATATTTAGATTGGATGTAGGGAAGAAGTTCTTTCCAATAAGGGTGGTGATGCACTGGAACAGGTTGACCAGAGAGATGGTGGATGCCCCGTCCCTGGAGACATTCAGGGTCAGGCTGGATGACACTCTATGCAACCTGATCTAGCTGATCTCCTTGTTCACTGCAGGGGAATTGAACTACTACATGACTCTTAAAAGAATTCCCTTCCAACTCAACTGATTCTCTGATTCTACCTAGGTCACTCCAAAAGTTATGCAACTATTTATTTTCATGGAAATAACAGATACAGAGAGCACAATAACACCGTTTGACAGAGAAAATTCTCAGCTACAAAACATATTTTTTCAACATAGTCACCATCATGAGCTATGCTTTTTTACTAGTGATGAAAAGGAGCCTTCATGCTGCACTTGTAAATATCTGCAGCAGCGGAGGTGACCCACTGTTGCTGTCACCACTGCTGAAATGCACCATTCAGTGCCTCACTGTGCTCACATCTGCTGTTTCGTTTCCCTAACAGTTCAGCAAGTGCCAACAAATGTCAGTGAGTTCCATTCTTTCTACATAGGAGAATTCAATTCCATCCCTTTGCTTCATACGCATATGTCACACACAAACAAAATGTAATGTAATACTGGTAGGAATGTTCAACCTCTATTGACATACTACTGACAACCACCTCTGATGCTGTGGGCCAACACAATAACATAGAAGGCATAATTCTAAGAGCAGCCCTCCACAGAGAAGTAAAATATATGTCCCCACAGTGGGCAACATAATTAAATTTTAGAAATGCCAGAAATTCAGCTCCTAAAAGCACTGAAGTTTCAGCAGCAGAAAGAGTTATGCAAAAGAGACTACAGAACTGCTGAAAATCAGCAGGCAGAGCAAAGATTTGGAGGGATAGATTTTGGAGTCAGCCTGTAGTTATGTTCACATGATTGAAAACTCTAACACAGCAACTCTAAATATTTTTCTCCATAAAATGACAGTTTAATTTTACAAAATCAGCATAATTTTCATGTACCAAATGCTGAGTTGTGACATGAAACACTTATTTGCATGAATTTCCATCAGGCTGTCAACACAAAGTTTCTTGGCAAAGATGTATGCTTGCACCTGCTATAGCTACTGAAGTTAACTGACTAACCTCAGTGGATCTGTAAGTTTACCTTTGCTTTTTCAATCCACTTTTGTCACGTGGTCTCTCATATTTCTCCCTTACATGAAGTAACAAAATCCTTGATTTGAGCCAAAGGCACTTAGTCAATGAAGAACTCTGTCATACAAAATCACTGCAACTCAAAACATGGCACTTCTGATTTAAAAAAAAGTAGGTACTAGAGACAATTGGCATAAAAAGATTAGATTTAATTCCATACCTACATATATGTATATATATAAGTATTTGTATATATACACATACATACAGTGAAAACAGAATTTATTTTTTATTGCATTTTATCTGTTCTGTTTTGTTCTTTAGTTGTTGCCTTTTAAATCTTGGGTTGGAAGGGACCTGTAAAATCATCTATTTACAACCCCTCTACTATAAGCAGGGACCCCTCCACTAGACCAGGTTTCTCAAAGCCCCATCCATCCTGGCCTTTTCCTCCAGGGAAAGGGTATCCACAACCTCTCTCACAGTACTGGAAGCCTTCTCTTCTTCAGGCTGAAGAGTTCCAACTCTCAGCCTGTTCCTATAGAGGAGGTGCTCCAGCCCTCTGATCATCTTCATGGCCCTCCTCTGGACTCACTCCATCAATGTCCTTCTTGTGGTTGGGGCCCCAGAACTGGACACAGTACTCTAAGTGGGGTCTCAAGAGAGCACTCAAGTAAAGGGACAGAATCACCTCCCTTGACCTACTGATCACACTTCTCTTGATGCAGCCCAGGGGATACGGTTGGCCTCCTGAGCTGCAAATGCACATTGCCAGTTCGTGTCTTTCATCAACTGACACTTCCGAATCCTTCTCCTCAGGGCTACTCTCAAACCATTCTCCACCCAACCTGTATTTGTGCTTGAGACTGTCCCTACCCAACGTGCAGGACATTGCACTTGGCCACCTCATTACGTTGGCATGGGCCTATCACTCAAGCTTGTCCAGGTCCCTCTGGTTGGAATCACTTTCCTCTAACATGTAAACTGCACCACTCAGCTTGGTGTCACTCAATCCCATTGTCTATGTCGCCCATAAAGATGTTAACAACCCTAGTCCCATCACTGATTCCAGAGGAATGCCACTCATCACTGGTCTCCTCTTGGACACTGAGCCATTGACCACAACTCTTTGAGTGCAACCATCTAGCCAATTCTTTGTACTGTGAGTGGTCCATCCATCACACCCATTTTTCTCCAACTTGGTGACAAGGATGTCATGCGGGACAGTGTCAAATGATTTGTACAAGTCCACATAGATGACATGAGTTGCTCCTCCTTTATCTACCATATCACGGTTCTTCTCTCATCTTTACCCCTAACATTAAGTAACACAAAGTTCTTTATTTGAGTCAAGGGCCATTAAGTCAACTGAAACACTGATGCTGTAACTCCATTAAAAACCATCAAGTTTGTCAGGCATGACTCACCCCTGGTGAAGCCATGTTGGTTCCACCACTATTTACCTCATCTTTCTTTTTCATGTGCCTTAGAAGGGCCTTCAGGAGGATCTGCTCCATGACCTTGCCAGGCACAGATGTGAGACTGACTGGCCTGTAGTTCCCTGGATCTTGTTTTTTTTTCCTTCTTTAAAATGGAAGTTATGTTTCCTCTTTTCCAGTCAGCGGGAACTTCTCCAGACTGCCATGATCTTTCAAATATGATGGATAGTGGCTTTGCAGCTTCATCCACCAGTTCCCTCAGAACCCATGGATGAATCTCGTCAGATCCCATGGACTTGTGCACCTTCAGGTTTTTTAGATGGTCTTGAACCTCATCTTCACTTAGTGGGCAGATTTTCCTTCTCCCAGTTCTTACCTTTGCTTTCTGCAAATTGGGTGGTACGGCTAGAGTCCTTCCTGGTGAACACTGAGACAAAGGAGCCATTGAGTACCTCAGCTTTCTCCACATCCCTTGTGACCAGGTCGCAAGTTTCCTTCTGGAGAGGACCCATACATTCCTAGCCTTCTTTCTAGCACTGATATACTTACAGAAATTTCCTCCTGACATTATTTGCCTTCCTTTTTCTTGGGATACACTGCTTCTGGGCTTGGAGGAGGTGGTCCTTGAATACTCACCAGCTTTCTTGGGCTCCTCTTCCCTTCAGGGCTTTATCCCATGTTATTCTGACAAGCAGTTCCCTCAAAAGGTCAAAATCGTCTCTCCTGAAGTTCAGAGTAGCAAGATTGGTGTGCACCCCCCTTGACACCTTAAGGATCTTGAACTTCACTATTTCACGGTCACTGTAGCCAAGGCTGCCCATGAGCATCACATTACTCACCAGCCCCTGCTTATTGGTGAGGACAAGGGCCAACATAGTACCTTTTCTCATGGGTTCATGTACTACTTGGAAGAGGAAGTTATCATCAACACATTCCAGGAACCTCTTCAATTGCTGGTGCCCTGCTTTGTTGTTGTTTCAAAAGATATCAGTGTGGTTGAAGTCCTCACAAGGACTACGTTTTTGCAAAAGTGAAGCTGCTCCTATCTGTTTATAGAGGGTCTTATCCACTTGGTCTTTCTGCTTGGTTGGCCTGTAGTAGACCCCCACCATAATGTCTCCTTCCCCTTGCTTTTGCTTTAACTCTAACCCATAAACACTCTGTCAGCTGCTCGTCCATCACCAGGTGGAGCTCCATGGACTTAAGTTGATCATTGATGTGGAGGGCAACATCCCCTCCCTTTCTTCCTTGCCTGTCTTTCCTAAAAACTTTATACCTATCTATTCCTACTGTCCAATTATGAGAGCCATCCCAGCAAGTCTCAGTGATGCCAAGGACATCGTAGCCCCCTATGGATACACACACCTGCAACTCTTCCTGCTTGTTCTCCATGCTCTATGCATTACTGTACAGCCATTTGAGATGGGCTCCCATGGAGGTTGATTTACCAGTTGGAGCTCCCTTATCCACTGCTTTAGGTGCTGCCTTCCTGGCCTGTGATCCAACTCCAGGCCCAATACATCCATTAGCATCATCAGCCTTGAAGTGGGATGGGTTGAAGATCCCCTTCCCTGGCAACTCTAGTTTAAATAAATAGATTAAATAAATACACATAGACATACATTTTATTTTTCCTATTATTAAAAATTAGGAACAACTCTATATTCTATTATTAATCTACTAAGATAATACATTATTGCATTAACTAAGAAGTGTAGTGAAAATAAAAAATGTCTAATTCCAATGCCAGTTTTGTGATGCCAGTAAAATTGGTCATATTATTCTGCATTTAACACAGCCACAGTGGATATCAAGATGTGTTCCTATTTTTATATTCTGAATTCAATTAAATTCCTTTGTCATTCACAAAACTTCCAAAGCCTAATTAATGCTTCCACCAGTGATTACCTACTAACTGACAACTTCAAAGAATAATGAATAAATTGCCAACTATATACCATAATCATTTAATTTAATTCCTTTGGAGTTGTACAAAATCATCTGGCTCTCCATAATGTTAAATGAATTCAGAATTTGGCCCAAACATTTATGTACAAGCTATCAATTTTATATTGAACTAGATTCTTGTGAAGAAAGCTATCAACAGTTTTGAAATAAAAAGAGAATAAAAAACTGTACATAACTGAACAACACAAATGGTAGACAACATTTTAAAGAGTATTATGCCCGTTCATATAATTTTGTACAATATGGTGATGCAGTCAAATTTCAAACATTACCCAAGCTAGCAGATTGCCTGTCACTTTAATTAAGAGACAATCCACAGTTTAGCAGGTCCCACTATAGCTCTTAATGTTATTCAGTTAATTATCTGATTGTAGATATGGTGTCTCTTAAGATAAGGGTCTGGTTTCTAGTTTTAGATTCATAGACTTTACATCAGGATTGATAAAAGAGGCTGTTGGAGAACAGACTATATTGGCATAACAGAGGGATGATTTCTATTCTCTTTTTTTTTTTTTTTTTTTTTTTTTTTTTAATTCCTAACTAAATAACTGTTGAGTGGGATATTTTTATTTTTGAAATGAAAAATAAATAAATCATAACAGTAATAACATCCATGTAAATAGGTTCAGCATATCAGAGATGTGTATATCACAAACCCTTAGCATGATATGCACTTGGTCTCATTCAGATTCCATGAACTTGGCAGGATACTTGCACGTTACATTTATTCAACAGAGACAGACAGGCTTCCTCAGCATCTAAGATACAAAGCACGCCCACTTACTCTGCAGTTGCTTATACTACATTCATTCTGATTGTAACAATACAGCAGACTTATCCTGTTGAATAGAAACAGCTAAAATAAGTTCCTTCTATACCTCAGTTTCTTTTATCCATTCATCTTGGAAGATAAAACTGCAATTTGACATTATTGTACTGAGACAAATACTTTCTGCTACCTACATATACATGCATGAGAATTATAGTACCAACTCACATCTTCTGATACATAAAAATTTAACCAATTTAATTTAAAATAAATTCCTTTGTAATAATGTTGGTACTTGAGATAATTTAAGTAAGTCAGAAGAATATTAAAAGTAATTTTTTGCAATGCGTCATCTGTGCTTTACTTCATTCTGAGAGCATCCTTTGACATCTGTTTGCCTACTGGGACTAAGAAATCTGAGTCATTTTACTATACAAAAAAAAACTCACTTGGATATAAACAGCCTGCTGCTGAGCTGACAGCAGACCTTCCATCAGTCACCATTCTTTCTACTTCTATTTCCAACATTTTTAGAGGTGAAAATTGGACTACTGAATGAGTTGTGCAAGAATGAGCTCTATTAATATTTTGAGACTCTGTATGAGACTGCCATTCTTTTTCTTATGTGGAGAAGTGCCTTCAGTTACCATATGTCAGCCCAGAGATCTGATCTGAAAGGACTGACCTTATGCCTCCTTCAGGTTCCGTGAACTGAAACCTGAGAGGACACTGGCTCATTAATAATGGGAGACAGCCAAGTTGCTAGAGGACTGACACAGATGAAGAGAAAGATTAAAGATGGCTACATAGGTTCATGCAAGTTATAAACTGTTAGTCTGATGTAAACAAGACTAACAGATAATGAAATTAGTTTCACCAAGCAGAAATTATTCAGAAGAACATAAGATTTCCCTTCCACTATGAATTATTTCATGGAGAAGGGTGAAGAGTAGGGAATGTTTTCATTAAGAGTTTATTATCTCGCCTTTGCTTTGCTCAAGTCAGACAGAAAAAAGGAAAAGTAGAAGAGGGGAAAATCACTAAAATGACACAGAAAAAAGCCTAACAGATTATTTCCCTCTTTTTTTTTTTTTTTTTCTGCTTTTATCAAACACATTTAATAGCAATGATCTGAATGACAAAACAAATCTTTGTGATCATAAGAATAGATTGAAAAGTATACTTTCCAATTGCTCATTATTTAAAATACTAGATTATAGAATTACAGCCTTTTCCCTAGGAAAGGGAAAACCTTGAGATCCATGAATTAGGGAGGGTTGATTTGTCTCTGAACTCTTATTAAAGACTTTCCATCCATTAACATATAGTAGAAATGGTGTCTTCACAAACCCACGTGTTTTACCAATATATTATTAAAAGCTGACACTCTTTCTCGAGCTTATTAAACTTATACATTCAGGTACTTTATTAACATGAATAAAACTATATATGATTAATTTTACCACTTACACCCTCTTCACCTGCTTGCCTGGTGACTATTTCTGTAAATGAAACTCCCATGCCTCCCAGTCTATCCTGGTCATACACTTTCTTTTCCTCCCTACAACCTAGAAGATTCTCTAGAAAAAAAACTGCACAAAATAATTTTCAATGCAGAAGCTAAAACTCTGGAAACCATCATTTCCAAGCATGAGATTTGACTAGCTTTTGGTAGGGATTTAATTAAAAAGGGAACAGATTCTGTGCTCATTGCATCTAACACAATTATGATGAACCTTCTGAAAATACAGATACTGACAAAATTATACCGTAAAACTTCACAATTTCAACGTTCAAAGATACCGTACTACTGTTTTCATTAGGGATCATTCCCGGAAAAACAAACAAACAAACAACTAACACAATATAATAACTGTAGCTAACCAAAATACATTGAAACAAAAATTGTTTTGTTTTGTTTTTTTAATTTATTTTGTCCCGTTTGGGAAGACACAAAACAAAAAGTTTTGTGGAACTAGTAACTAATACAAAGAGAAGACAAATGAAAGATATTTGAAATTAATGGGATGGTTATTTACAGACTAGTTTGATAGCCGTTAACATGAGACACGTTAAGCTTTTTAATGATCAAAGAAAATATTACCTAGTTAAAAATTTGCTTTCATAGTACTTCAAAGACTAAAAAACAACAACAACAACAACAGTGATGTAAATAATACTAATCAGTGTACATAATTCATTTATGTCCATATAGGAACTGCACTGATAAATGCTTCAGAGAGTAGAATATATACCTTTCTAATAATTAATGAAAAAAATATCCTGACACATCTGTGAAGGCTGTGAATAGTAGCAGACGTTTCACAAAGAGAGATTCTAAGATAGACAGATGTGATCTTAAAAGATCTATCATTCCAAGCAACACTACAGCCAGGATCAGAACTAAATTCAATCCCATAGACATTTACTTTGGTCCTTCTCAGTTTTAAATGATTTTTTTTTCTTTTCTTAAAGCTCATAACTAAAAGGTTATAGCATTTTAAAAAACTGCATCCCAAGAATACAAAGTGAGATGTATAGTTAAGTGGGTTTCCTAAAAACTACATGACCTGGAGTAGTAAGAGTTTTCCTCAGCCTCTAAGATCTCATTCTAAGATCATCTTTTTGATGCCTTCATATTGCAGCAAGACGTGTGCAGAGCATGCAATGTGCAATTTGTTTTACAATCTATCATGCATGCAACCTTGAAATGCTCACACTTTATTACAAAGAAAGCTTCTAAGATATTGCCAAAGTATTAACAGCTAGGGCAAAAAACAATGGGATTAAGATTTTGGCAAAGGAAGTCATCCAGGATTAAAAAATTCGGATTTCATTTCAGTTTTCCATGTTCCTCGCTATTTATGGAAAATACACAAAAGCTTATTTGTAGAATTCTAAAACTGTAGAATTTATAGAATTTTAATCTGTAGCTGTAATAGATTACATATTTTATTCAAAGCAAAGGTATTCTGCTTTGAAAAGAGTAAGATACTCAATTATTCATGTGTAGTATGTTATGAATACTACTGAACTTTTCTACCAAGAACAATAAAAGGATAATTATACTTTACAACATTTGTTTATAACAACTACAATTTAATATCACTGTTTAAATCTTCTATATCACTGCTTTTGCTTAATGTACAGTAAACGCTTACTGAAATGTATTGTTATTTTCAAGATTAATTAGCTATATTTATTTCAAAGTACTTATTCATGATCATACAGAACTATTACAAATAAGATTTTCATCTATGGATAAAAAATTGATTTTCTTATTTGATTCATAAGCTATCTACACATCTAAAACACCTAAGGTGTTCTTAAACACTATGCATTTTAACTACCAGTAAGATAATAATCACTAGTACACACACACAGTTGAAAGAACTGTGGTTGGAAGTTGGAAGAATGTTTTGCAGGCATCGGTGTAAACTTCCCACATCAGAAATTCAGAATTGATGAGAACTTCAGAAAGACAAAAGGAAAACAATAAAAACAACAAAAAACAACAGCTCAGAGGAAGCATCATCTGGTTTGTTCCATGGTTTTGTTACACAAGAATCTCTCTTTATTGAACAGATCTTACAGGACATTTTTAACACTGATGAAAGCAAATGTTCCATTCCAATTTCAGTTTGCTTCCACTCCAGATTCCTGCCTAGAAGACACAGATTATATTTGAGACTTCATCACATCCCTTCCTCACCAATCCATGGAGCAAAAACATTTCTCCTTTGATAAAAAATTCCAAACAAAGCAGTTTCTGCAGTTCCAATTACCAAAATTGCTTATATCATTCAGCCACAAAAAAACTGAAACCAGTTCCCTAAAGTGAGGGTGATTTATAACTCTGACTTGTAGATATTAAGTATCCATTTTCTTAGACATCATGAGTTACATAGTGAGACTGTAACTTAGATGGGAATTTTTTAGGTTTTTCAAGCTCAAATGAATTGTAAAAGCATCAAGTATCTTCATCAACTACTTTGCCAGATTTTTTTTTAAATCAAATATGTTTGAAGAAAAACAAATGCATTCAGAGAATCTTAGTTTCCCTGAAGCATGTGAATTGACAGCAAAATCAGAAGCCACAGCTCATTAATGAGCAGGAGTGTATTACATTGTTCTCATCCCAAGCCCTGTGATATTTTTGCTGTTGTACTCTACAGTTACAGGTCCTCTTATCAAATGATCAAAAACTATTACAAAAGAGATCACAAGCAGAAAAAAAAACCCTAAAAATACAATCCATATAAACTTTTCTCTACACTTTCAAATTTCATTTATCCATATAACCAAAGAGCAAACTGCATTAATCTTAGCAGAGTCTTCATGTCAGAGATCAAAGGCTTGGATAGGCTGGGAACAAAGGGCCAATGCATGATTTCAAATCTCCTGACCTACAACTGAAGTCATTGCACAAGCATATCTCCTGGAACTGTGAATTAGGAAACAAACTCTTCAGATATTTCTCATTCTCCAAACCCACAGCATTTGTAGAAGATTAGAAAACTCTCATGTATTCATACAAAGATAAACCTATTCATCCATACCAACCCCTCAAATTGTGTGTTAATAATTTAACTCAAGATGATAAATGTCTGTTTGTCAAGATTTCTTCTCTGAAGTGCTTTGGCATGATGTGGTTGCTTCATTTATAAAATATAAATATGTAAAATCTACATCATACTTCACAACTCATCTCACAACTAATGTGTTTAATGCCTGTTTCATTCTTCAAGACTCATAAGCAGTCTTCAATAAGATACAAATGTCTGCTTCTAAAAGCCTACGCAGAAGAAACAAAAATGAGTTAATGAAGCTTTCTGTATCTCATATGTTAGAGGACTCAAAATTTGTAATTGCCATGAAACAGAGGTTTCAACCAATGCCTTAGGAGGACTGCTCCTACTACTCTTAGGAGTAATGCCTCCTATTTATTTCCATGGGAACTACAACAGACACAAAGAGCACAATAATTTTGTTTAATAAAGCAAATCTTCAGCTACAAACACTATTTTTTCAGCATAGGTACCACCATTAGCTATGCACTTTCACCCGCTAAGAACGAGAGCCTGCATGCTGCACCCACAAAAATCTGCATCATCAAATCAGCACCCACCACTTCATTGTGCTCAAATCTGCTGTTTGGTCTCCAGAAATGTTCAGCAGGTGTCAATGAACGTCATTGGGTGCGATTTTTTCCTCATGGAGGAATTCAATTTACTTCATATTCACTTCCATGTCAGACTGCCCCTCTGCTGCCATCTGTCACACACTAACAAAATGTAATGGAATACTGGGGGGAAGGTTTAGCCTCTACTGCCATATGACCAACTACTGCCTCCAATGTAATGGACCAATCTAATAAAATAGGAGGCATTACTTTCGGAGCACTCCTGTTCAATAGACAAAATTAGTGTATTCAGCTAAGGTAAAATCAGCACGTTCTTCCTCATGCGGGCAAACAGAACTGCCATTATATTGCAGGGAAGATGGCAGTAAGACATTCAAAATCTTTTCCTTATTTTATACCCCAGACACTACTCTCAGAGAGAATCTTCTCTTTACCACATTCGCCAAAAATCATCACCTCTTGGGAAAATGCTACATTCCTTTATCTGTGCTCCCCCTTCAAGTCTCCCAAGGCAACCAGGCTGACTCAGTCTCTCCAGGAACATTAATGCATTTTATACCTACACAGGAAATCAGCTATCTGTTCTTTTTGACAACTGTAAGTTTCTTTCTGCTTCCTTGTATTCACATATCGTACATCCTATGCTTTACTGACCATTTAACAACTTCATGGAGAGTAATTTCATCTCCTCTCTCCATTTGGAGAACCAGTGGTATATTTTGCTGTGATATACAATCAATAAAGT
The DNA here is from genome assembly GCF_987193195.1 of Phasianus colchicus. Lineage (NCBI taxonomy): Eukaryota > Metazoa > Chordata > Aves > Galliformes > Phasianidae > Phasianus > Phasianus colchicus. The sequence goes on along the minus strand of NC_143438.1, from coordinate 20,211,989 downwards.
ACTACTAATTTTATATCTTCTCTATTCTGTATTAACAAACACACCTGACAGACATTTCAAAGTTACATAGCTATGCAGCTCACTAATATTAATTTTTAGAAGAAAATATTAATCCTCAGGTGACCGATCTTCTAAGCCACTGTCAACTTCTCATGAATCAACTCAGCTTTTACTTGTATGACAATAAGCAGAACTGGATCTTTCACCTTCATTAGCACACACTGAAGATCACTGTCACTTCATTTCTTGTGTGAATTATATGGATTACTGACTCCCACATAAATCTACTGCCTTAAAAACAAAACAAAACAAACAAACAAAAAATAAATAAAAAACAAAACTTTAGTATTTTACTCAATGAACTCTCAAGTTGAATTGTCAAAATCATTTTCTATTTCCCATATTACTAAATGGAAAATACCATACCAAAGTACAGGAGAAGAGAGTGGTGATTAAAATCCTACCTTTGCTACTTTTCTAGCCTGCTCCGAGAGGCAAAGACTCAGATTCTTAGCTAACTGGGTATGCCCAGCATAGATGCCAAACAAAGGTCGTGTTATGAGAAAAAGTAATGAGACATCCTTTTTCTTTTTTCTTAAATTAGGAGTCAGCTCAATTTACTCTTTGTATTACCAATAGAAGAAATAGCACAATAAACAGATTACATCTTTCCTCATATTGCTCATCCTGTTCTAGAAATATGATTATTTCCATTTTAACAATAATCTATCATCTTTGCTAATTCTGTATCTGACAGTGCAGGACAAGAGATGCAAAATATGTATGATCCTTCTTCCTCAAGAGTTGCAGGAATACTTTTAAAACCTCCACTAATCTCTGCTTACGAGTGAGACAAAGAAGAAAAACGTATCTTGTCTTTCATGATATCTCATTTCAGAATGATTATTTCACAGTCTAAAATGCAAGTGAAAAGGTCTTCAACAAGTTGTCAAAAATTTTTTCTTTTACAAATTTAAGATATTCACTGCTCCTTTGGAAGCAAAGAATGTTAAAGTTCCTGTGTAAGAGGCATTATTTGGTTCACAAAACATCAGTTTAGGTTTTGTAATCTATTGTTTGTACTGCCTACGCAACAAGTTTTCAGAGCTTGGTCAAGTTCCTTATGCATCTATGATTGATATAAACTGATCAACTTTTTTTTTTTTTTTTTTTTCCCAAATGCAAATGATCTTCAGCCACTTTTATTATATTTTTTTCAGCAACAATGTCAGAAGTCTGCTCTCTTTGTACAAAATCATAACTACAGAACAGCTTAGGTTGGAAAGAACCTAAAAGACCATCAAGTTCCAACCCCCCTGCCATGGACAGGATTATCACACACTACATCAGGCTGCCCAAGGTCCCATCCAACCTGGCCTTGAACGTTTCCAAGGATGGGGCATCCACAACATCTCTGGGTAGCCTATGTCAGGGCCTCACCATTCTCTGAGCAAAGAATTTCTTTCTAATATCTAATCTAAATTTCCCCTATAGTATCATAGAATGGTTTAGGTTGAAAGGGACCTTAAGAATCATGAAAATCTGTAACAGCAACAAACAGGGTAACCTTGAAAAGTAACATATAAAAAGTCTCAGACTTCAACTATATTCTGCTTTCTCCATTTCTGCTAGACTGCAGTATACTGAATGACAGATCTGTAATCAAGCTCCTACCTTTGCTTTAAGAGCATCTAAAATGTTATAAAGAGTGGCCTTAGGATTTATGCAAATCTCACACTCTCCAAGACCTTTTAACCAAGGTACTAATGGAATAATCAATAACAGTGAGCTTTAGCAATCCTTAATATCCTTTCAGGAAAATATATATATATATATATATATATATATATATATATTTAAAAAAATATATTTTCATGGATCATCAGTGCTGAAATCCTCATTTTGAAAATAGTTATTTTTAAGCTTTTGTTCACATTTTAATAACCAACACAAAGGCCTCTCTTTGGTGTTAAAATAAGGCTACCAGATACAGTACCCTCATCTATGCCCTGCTAGGAAGAATCAGCAAAGATATATTAATGACCTAATGGAATATTTCAAGATTTGACCTCTCAAATCAAAACTCATTCAGTTTCTCAAAATCCTTACTGCAAACTACATTTTAAATGCCATGTATCTGCCAAAATCAACCAACTGATTTCTTTCCTATATTTGCCAGTTCTTGAATGTGTTGTACATTTCATGGTTGCTTAGAAAGTAATGCCATTTATTTATTTCTAAGGAAATTACAACCGATACAAAGGGCACAATAATACTGTTCAGTAGAGCAAATGCTCAACTACAAAACACTATTTTTCAGCATAGTCACCACCATGAGCCATGCATTTTCACGAACAGGAACAAGAGCCTATATGCTGCACATGTAAATATCTACACCAGCAGAGGTGAAACACTGACACTGTTGTCACTGCTTAAACACACCAGTCATCACCTCACTGTGCTCACATCCACTGTTTGGTCTCCATAAATGTTCAGCAAGCATCAATTAATGTCAATAGGTGCAATTTTTTCTCATGGGGGATTTCAGTGACATACCTTTCCTCCATATGACTTCTATGTCAGATGCCATTCTGTCAGACTGCCCCTTTGCTGCATCTGTTGTATGGCAACAAAATATAATGGAATATTGACAGGAAGGTTCGACTTCTACTGCCATATGATCAACATCTGCCTCTGATATCATGATCCAACATAATAAAATAGGAGATATTGCTTTCTGAGCATCCCTCATATCTTATCCTGCTAAATCAGGTACTCCAGAAATGGATTTGAACATCCTGAGAACAATGCCTTCTTTTGTTTACTGTTTATTTACTGTTTTCCTTATTAGTATTTTGCTTGCTTTACTTAACTATTTTTCCTACTTTCCCTGATTGTGTTGCATACAGTTTCAAATTTTAGCTCTTTCCAGAGCTGTTCAGAGTCTCCAGCCATCCTATGCAACCCATTTTTCCCTTCCAATTAAGTGTTCATTATTTAACATGTTATATCAAAAAGTATTATATTTCCCCAGAAGATGTTTGGATGCCAAAAGAAACTGAAGGAAAAAAACAAAAAACAAAAACAAAAACAAAAACTGAAGATGTTTATTTTTAAAAAATAATGCCTCCTAGAATTTATTTATTTGTAACAGAAAAACTTATATTTTTACATTTCTCTAATTGTTGGGCTCTTTCTGTAAAGAAAGATTTTGTTTTGGAGGTACAGGTATGTTTTTGTGGAGCATTTTTTATTTTGTTTTGTTTTAGAATAGATTGAAAAATGTATACATAGTACTTGTCATTATTCAGAAAACTTACAAATAGATTTCCTCTTTCCAGTAGCTCCACGAGAGAAGGGAAAACTCTGAGTTACATTAATATGCTTTGTCTCTGAATTCTTAAGAACTTTTAATCCTGTAAAATGCAGTAGAAAGTCTCTTGACAAATCCATGTGTTTACACAGATATTATTACAACTCGACATTCTTTCTCCACTTTATTAACCTAGACATGTTCAGATTCTTTATTAACATAAGTTAAACTGTCACTATACATCATGAATTTTACTTTCTTAGTCCCTCTTCAACTTCATGGTGACTATTGAACTACTACTGATGTATAAGTGCCTAACCTGAAACTATTGTTTTCCCTATGCAGACAATCTATTCCTTTTTAGTTGCAATATTGTTCTGGTGCTCTTCAGCAGAACTAATTTTTTGGTCATGTTTCCTTTCTCCAACACTATCTGTTACAAAGCAGTAGTCTGTTACAGTGCTTGTTACAGTGCTTCCTTTTTTTTTTTTTTTCTTTTCTTTTTTTTTTTTTTTTTTCCTAACCTCCCCCCACCCCCATAAGGTTTCTATTTACTAACATCTGTAAACACTAATTTTTAGAGTATTCAGTTTTGAACTCTGCATGCATTTTCTGCAACAGCTATTTGATCTGAGGTTGGCAGTTATTGATGTAGAATTTTGTTTGCTGATATCATAGAATCTATGATCTATATTCAGATGTACGCTTCAGAGAAAAATATACTAAATCTGGCTAAGTACATGTAGCACAATCATGTACAAAATAGATATCCCATTGTCTCTGAAATTTAAATCTACAGTTTCATATCCCAAATGCATGTCAATTAAATGGAGACTAAAAATAAAGAATCAATGTCTTTGTAGTCCAAACTCTTGACGTGAAATCTCTATACTCAGACCATAAAGGCATTTCACTGATTAGTATAATGCATTTCTCACAACAGAAGGATGTACCTCTGCTACTTCATTCTGTTTGTGCATTAGGTCGTATACTAATTCTGATGTTTTATTTTATGTCAGGGCATTTTCAGTGTAAAATAGCACAGTGCCATAATAACAATAACACCATGGTGGCCTGGAGCAAGAAACAAGCAGTAGGAATTTTTGAAATCCAAGCAGGTCACTCTAGCTTAAGTAGTTAATAGGTCTAGGTAGTGTCTCAAAGTGTCTTGCTTATTCTTTTGTATCTCTTCCATATATGTACTGACTTATTTTAATTGGATATAATCCTCAAGCCCTTCAGTCCAGAAGTCATTTATCTGGATGGAACTTGACATTTTTCAGGTTATTCAGTAGATCTGGTGACATGAGACTGATACAAGGACACTAAAAACAACTTTTTTAGATTGCTTTTTTACTTCAGAAAACTACAGCAAGATAGCTCAAACCATTTATATTTCTACCTATGTTTAGTACGATGAGAATTCAATGAATTGATCATAATCAGTTTACACTTTTCATTCAGATTAAAATTCCTAGTACAGATTACTAGCCTCAGGTCACATACAGGTGGAAGAAAGCACAGATTTCTCCTTGGTTCCTTTTCTATTTCATAAATCTGTCGTAGGAATCTACACTGTGGTTTCTGAGCAGTATCATAACACAGCATCTCTCTAAAACCACTCTTTCAGCTTTGCACACAATGTTATACATATTGAAAAGTGACCTATTTTTTATCAGTCCATAAAGCAACAGATCATCAATCAGATGATTCATGACTAGCAAGACTATGCCTGAAAATATTTGTGAATGCACATGAGTAGGAAGGTAGCATTAGAGCAATAATGAAACATAACAAAGAGAAAACAACAACAACAAAAAAAGGAGCTCTGGATTTAACTATACACATATAAAATAAGGATATTAACATTTCAGTTTAAGGTATATAATTTACTTGACATACACTATTTAAAAACACAATCCTTGGCTGGATTATTCTTTGAGTCACTTTTTTCATGTCTTCTGAAGTTTCCTCATAACTGATGTTAGAATCATGTGCAAAATTACACATACAGCTTCACAGAGTTAAGGAAGCCACACTACCTCTAATGCTAAAACTCAAGAAAATATTTCCTGACCTTTTACTTGACCAGAAGACCAAAATCATAAGACTAAAACTCAGTTGGCTATCCCTCAGGTGATTTAGCCACATCATTCCAAAGATGATATGTATCTACTTATGTGACTGGATGCAAAGAAATTGCTCAATCAGACACAACGTATTGACGTACAGGGGACCATGAAACAACAGAATGTGAACCTGCCACATCAGACATACTTTAGCCATGTAAAAGGCAAGATGATGAAAGAAGACTTAGGAGAAAGGCCATACGGAGCAGACTAATTGCAACCACTCCTTCTGGCGGTATACAGCTCACTCATAAGAGCTAGAGAGAACTGTCTAGCCAGTCTTAAAACCTAAAGTCAGCTGTCATTCATTTTTTCTAGATCCATGGCGCTCTGCCCCGACATATATTTCTATATTGAGATTGTCATTATTGTTATAAAAAGTGCTTAAAACAAGAGTAGATCTCTCATCAGAAAGTGTTGCCTTGTTGGAATGCCTACTCTGCACTGTATCCTAAAAGAACCTTCTGAGGAAAAGATAAAACTTTGTTAATGCACGGAAAAAGACTCAACAACCAAAAAAATTATCAAGCACTCACCAATGCAGCAATATAGAAATCAGTATTAAGAATTCAAATTTATCACCGTAGTATAAGTAAAAATTGGTTTAAATTCATCAGTCTTCACATCATCAAAGGATAAAGAATGCTACAAGTCAATCCCTGAAAACACAAAAAGCATTTTGTTAGTCTTTTTTTTTTTTTTTCCTGCTTTATGTATTCTTCTTTTATAGCAGATTTTCTTCGTATACTGCTGTCAAATCTCAATCACTTCTATAATCATGTTACATAACAACTGTTAACTTAGCATTTTCAAAGTATCTTATCTGATGAGTTATATGACGTACTTAGGAATAGTCCAGAAATACTACCTAGGGCTAATTAATTACCAGAGCCCATTTAAAAAAAATTCAGCAAACTAGTATTTATTTCATCTGTAATGCAAGGTACCAATTTACTTCAGTACTGAGCTTTGTAGGTACAACAGCCTTTGCTTTTAAGGAAAGATTTTTGCACTATTTGCTGTTTTCTCACAAAACAAACAAACATCTTCCATATTAAATACCCAAAATTTAAGTGACATACACACACACACACACACACAAAAACAAACAAACAAACAAAAAAAAACCTGAAACAGATGTTGAATTTGCACTTTTACTATGAAATCATTAGGCTGGCGGATGTTGGATGTTAGCACAGTTGTGCCTGAAAGCCTGCTGGAGCATTCTGAGCTGCAAATAAAGCTATAAGTCATTCACAATTTAATTTCACCTAGATTTGCAATGAAACCTCAGCCTTGATCTATGACATCTATGTCACAACAAACAACAAACTGTCCCTTCTTAATGTTACTGTGCTTCAGACATATGCTTCCAACAATGAAAAATAAGATATGAGATATGTGGATTGTTGCTACAGACCTGTGACAATGAATTAATAAACTAAAGGTGACAGAGTGCTTTGAAGAATGCAAGTATGATGAACAGACATCAATCAGAATGCTGATTCAGCCAAGCACCTGCATGCTGGGCCTAGATGCAAGCTGGTGTGCAGCCCCTGTTCATGAGAGCCTGAAGCAGTGGGTAACACTGGGACAGCAGAACTTTGCCACAACTGCTCTGTTTTGGGACAAATCAGACTCGTGTGGTAGTGGTGGCAGCTGATGATTAGGACACAGCTGGCCTGGAGGGACAGAGAGGGGTGTGACAACCAGTCACTGAGGCTTTTGGTCCTGTCCACTGCCCTGACAACAAGTCTGGTCTTAGAGAGGGAGTAGTGACAACACTGGGCTTCTGCAGTCTCCAGCCAATTTATGGAAGCCCACTGACCAGGAAATCACTCACTTCAGGCCAAGTCCCACTGTCCGCTTTCACAGAGAAATGGAGCAAGATGTTGAGAGAACTTCATGCATTCCTAGTCCTTCCAAAGCAAAACAAAATCATGGAATTTATCTTCACAAAATTTCCTAGGCTTACACTGTTTCCACCACAATATTTGTTTAGAATAAACTCTGTTCGCATCTGATATATGTGAGACCACGATCTGATATATGTGAGATCACTGCACTGTTGGGAGAGAGACTCCTGACTTCTCAAACAGTTTAGACTTCTCAAAATAGATTAGCTTAGCTCATAAAGAGCTGTTAAATCAGAAAATCTATCAAATGAAAACAACGCTAACAAATTTTAAAAAAAGCTGCAGTGGAAATTCTTGATTTTCGCAGGAACAAAATCAATCCAATAGTAAGAATCAAATATACATATATATATGTATATATATATTGTTTTCTCTCTTTCTAAAGGTAGGGAAAAGTTTCTTTCACACAAGGGCATTAACTGCCATTTCACTCATCATCCACCAAAGCAAGTGAAATCAGTGCAAGAATTCAGCCATTTGAATCATAAAAACAATTAGAAAACCTACTTTCAAGTTTAGAATTCACCCATAGTATTATTATGAAAGTTCTGATTTGCCTCTTTCCTGAATTCATGTTCATTATGTCCTGATACAGCTTTGAACTATGTCTGAGTACCTCACATTTTCTTTCAAAACTAGTGTAATATTCTGGTACAGTGAAGTTGTCCTGTCAATCTTTTTTTTTTTTTTTTTATATGGGATATGGGATGCTAAAGAATAAAAAGATTAAGTATCTAGCTTATAAATGCTTAAATATCTAAATGTAGGTATTTCAAACTACATCACTTATAGAAAACTGGGTAATAAAATGGCATCTATACAATGGAGCCCCTTTTAGACTGAGGAAAGATAACTAAGCTCCTACACTGTGTGCCAATCACAAGCTGAATTATCCCATTCAGTGCTATTTTTGTAGTATTTCTTTTTAAATAAAAAGTGTTAAAGGAATAACGTCTAAAGAAAAATAACCCTATAATTTAAAAAGCTCATTCTATTGTCGTCTCTGAAGTAGCAAGAAATTCAGCTGCTAATGAACATCTCTAACCTAACAATACCTATGGGGGAAAAAAAAAAACAAAAAAAAACTGCTTTGTCTGTCTAAATATAACTTCATGAAAATGCAGGCTAATGGTATAAGAAAATGATATCTTCAAAGATACTATAACCAAAAGATCTAATTCCTCAAATGAAGTCTGTCTGAACACGATTATTGTACTAGTCATATGCTTTTGTGCAAGCAGAAGGGATTGATGAATCTGATTGCAAAATGGTAATTTAAACATTAGAGTAAGATTAGTAAACTATATAATTTTCAGTGAATCTAAAACAATTTGCATTACACACTAAAAAACGAACAAAAAAAAATCAAAACAAAACAAAAAAACCCCCACAAAATAACACACATAAGCCTCTCTCTCCTGCCTTCCTAAGGATGCGCTCTCATTTAAAAGTATAACTAATTACTAGGCCTTTCACGTCTTTATATTGATCTAAATATCCATCTTCATTTTGACGCAATCAACCATAAATGTTGCATTCTCTAATTTTTCTTTATCTATACAGTCATTTTGAACAGTAAATATCAGTGATCCTTCAGTCATTTTCTCCTTTCCAGTTACTCTATCTCTCAGATAATATGTAAGAAAACATTAGTATGGATGAATAAGAATGACTACAAAACATTCTGTGACTCATCTTGTTAGCAGAATTTTGTTCTTGTACCTGCACAAATGCTTAGATGAGCCAGCACTGAACAACAATGTAACTCTCATGTTCCATCTAAAAAAAAAATCAATTCACCATCTCCCACATGAACTTTTCTCATTCTGTTTTAGTTTGTCCTTGCTTTCTCCTTATTAAAAGAAAATTGCAAAAGCCACAGTTTTGTTACTGATTTCTTTTAGTCAATTAATGAAGCATGCATATTAGTTTTATTTGTTTTTAGAATTATGATTAAGGGACGTAATTTTAATAAATTATTAGACTAATTGGATAGGAATTGTACTTGTCCAGAATCGACATCACAGTTTTCCCAGACTTAAATTCCTAGAAGATGACAAGTTTCTACGCATATAGACAGTTGTTTATGAACAGAATTAGAATATGACAGATACATAGTAGAAAGGAAAAATGAAATGTTACACTTCAAAAACACAGAGCGTGGTTTTCTCATTGTTTTTTCTTCCCCCTGCCAGGCAGGAGAGAAAGGATTCACGTGTCTTTAACTTAGCTTTAACTTTCATCTATACTGTAACTCCCAGACAAAACTATGTTCACTTTCTGTAAGCATAAATGGAAATCTGCAGAATCTGGCTACAGGCATCCTTCAGAAATACATTAGCGCAGACCTGGAACTAGCTAAAACCATCCCTGAAGTCAGAAGTGTGGGAAGATGCTGACATCCCATCAGCCCAGCACTTACATTTAAGCAGAAGAAATGCTTCTGAGATGTCCCCAGAGCAGGATAAGCCATGTCCCATGTCCCATGCCTGGGGGTTTTGCAGCGCAGAACATCTCTCACACATAAAGCAAATGGAAGTACCTCAAAAATCTTCATCTTAAATAATTTCTTTTATTTTTAATTTTTATGCTTTAATTACTTTGGCAGTCTTTTTGCTCTGCCCCAAAAAAGAGTAAATGTCTGAACCTGTATCCATATGATAAAACCCTGTCAGTACTCATTGTCTGTGTCATTCTAGTTCTTGGTAAACTTGAATCACTCTAAAGGTCTTTTAAATATCTGTGCTCTAGCCCACAACCAAGTACGATGCATTTGCAGCAAAGATACACTACAAAAACTGCAATTTTAATCAGGGTTTAATTCTAAGTAAATTTCCCAACATAGATTTAGCATCCCATTACCTGAGTACTTTCCAAGGCACTGATATTTTTAAGGGTCTCCACTTCTCTTATGTTCGCTCATAGAGTTGTTTTCCAATACATCATTTGAAATAACTAGTTAAATTTCTTTATTCATACTGGTTAGCAAGAAAAATATTTTATATTATGTGTGTTTATAAATAAAAATTACTAAAATGAAAGGGAATTTCTACATGGAACTCTTCTGTCAATGTTTACTTTTGTATGTCATTTGCATAGCATGATACCTTTTAACATTTGTGGTACTTTACTGCATAAGTTTAATTTTTAAAAAGTAAGTATCTGCTCAGATCAACATCTGTTCCACTTATACCTTCACAGACAACTTAAAACTAGTATTTTCCTTTTAAGCCTATTTTACATAGGATTTATTTATTTATTGTCCTTTCTTTGGTAGAACAACTTAAACTATTGTAGCAATTTATTATTATTATTATTATTATTATTTTCTTACACACTATCAGGGCAATTACTATCTATAGTTCAAAGCTATATTTTTCATTTCTTACTGTACAGAATTACTATGTTCAGTTTTGTAAGTGATCAGGATAGACGGTGACCACTTCTAGCGATCAGAAACTACAGAAGAGAAATCTCTTTTAAAGGCCCTGCTCTCATGCAAACACATTGTTACTGTTAGTTCATGGGATTTGGTTGCTTTTATAGAGTAATGCAAGACGAACAAAATAGATTTGTTCTTAGGCTTAATTCTAAGAAAGAACTCAAAATCTCAAGTCCTTCAAAAATGTTCTGGATGATTTCATGACACTATAAAAAGTTATGTATTTTCAACTTACAAGCTCGCCTAAGTTACAATAAGAAGGGAAGTAAAAAATTATCACTTAATTGTACACATTTCTAATCAGAGACTCATGCAAGCCCTCACTCTTTCATTGGCCAATTCAGAGTTGGTTAGAATGTGGTAGCTACCAAGAGACAAAACCTCTATGAAAGTGTCACTAACGAAACCTTGACTATACTTGCTCATTGTAAACTCATTACATGACTTTGCTATATAGTATAAATGGAGCACAGATCACTGTTACAGAAGGTCTTACCCAAAAGCTCTGGCCTACATCTCCCTGCTCTAACAATTAGACACAGAAGGGCAACAGAGAAGCACAGGTGAATTCTTAATAAATTGGCATCAAGGTAACACATACATATCAGGAAGCCAGAAGGTGGTAGTAACAGAGATAACAACAACCAGATATGTTTAGTTATGGAGAAAGCAAAATAAATTGGTCTAGTATTAAATGGGGAGGTTGGTACCCTGCATGTGGCAGGGGGGTTGGAGATTCACGATCCTTGAAGTCCCTTTCAAACCTGGCCATTCTGTGATTCTGTGATGAGACCAAAGAAGCCATTGGTGACTTATATCAGTTATGTTAGAAAGCAATAAGCAATGAAAATAATAAGCCCTGATGAACAACATCCCATGCACAGCAGCCATCCAGGCTCTAGTATTACCAATAAAACTGTGGCTGATATTTTTCAGTAGTCATGAATCAATCCAAACTTATCATTTTTCACTATTCAGGCAGTCTAGACCATCCTCTCCCAGTGGTCCTCTTTTTAAAGACCTCACACCTAGAAAAGAAACTCCCCCAGGCATCAGACTTTGTACTCTGCACCTTTTTTCCTCATCCCAGTGTAGCTCAGGCTGTTAAGAATGCTGATTAAGCTCCCACTGTCTGATAACATATGCACAACACTATTTTTACAGAATTATACAAATATTTAAAATGTTTTGACAGACTGTGTTCTGAGAACACTTAACTGAACATCAAATGACTAAATCACAGGAATTCTTTTGATGACAGTACAGCTGACATGCTCTAGCACAGGCACAGAGTAACTGGATATTTATAGTTTGTAAAATTATGAAAATGACAAGATTCAATACAAACCAATGTTACTAAGTTTTTGAAGGGTGAAATTTATAGCATTTTTGCTTTTGGTGTTTTCCTTATTTCTGTCTGAAAACACAGGAATATAAATCTGAATTTGTAAGCAGATACTGTAAAAAGCCAATAGTAGCTAAAAAAAAACACTACTTGCCTCACAGCTTACAAGAAAAAGGATATGTTTTATCTATTTACTACTATAAGGTACAAGAAAAACTATATTATTGACCTTTCTCCACTTTGGTCTTTCTGTAAATCACTGAAACACTTAACACTGTACACCTGGTTCTTGTTGCCAAAAGCAAATCCAACTGAAACAGAACAGTCAGCCTTAGAGCTAGAAGCCTGTTCTCCTGCCCATGTATACATATATCCTCTATTAGCATTAATGACAATTATCTTTGCATACGGATGAGAGATCAGACTCCTTAATTTGTTTAGATGAGATCAATTTTAATCAGTGTGAGCTATGCATAACTCTGTATTATGCTTGTGTGGCTGCTGAGTCGATGTCTGAGGTTTTCATTTTACATTCCAGGAATTTTGAAAGAGAAGAATGTCAAAATATTAGTCAAGAATATTATTCTCAGAGTTCTTGTCCCCTGAAGTGCAGAAGAGGAGCTAGAGTGACACTGAATGACCTTACAAAAGCAAACTGGGTCAGAGGGCGAGTGTTAAATGCCAGAAGCATGATTTCAAATTGAATCCCTATCATTAAAAAGAAGTTCTATGGCCATCAATGGATCCTGCTGTAATAAAAATATTGCTCTTGTCTGTTAAACATAGGTCAGTAAACTATTTCTAGCAAAGCTTCAAATTTTGCATTACCCCCTAACCTCACAGTAACCTTATACTGAGTTCTGTAAACATGTTTATTCAAACAAAACAAGCATGAGGAAAATTGATTTAAATGAATTACACAAATAACATCAAAACACACTATACAAGGTGAGATCAAAGACCTGCTTAGGCAGAAACTTACTCTGACCTCCCCTTGAAAATGAGTTTAAATCTGGAAAACAGAACTCCATTTTTATGCCAGAGGCATTAGCTTATCTCTGTTTCATTTGTTACTGGCAATCAAGTTTCCTAACTTACTTCCATCGATCCTGTTCCACAGACATCAGCTTTTTTTTTTCTTTTGAGATGCAAAAATTATGAAGGCAGTTCTTGATTTCACAGATAAAAAATACATAGGCAAATAGATGAAGTGTTTTTAAGACAAAATATTCACGCTGCCATCTCCCAAAACTGAAGGCATATACGGCAAAAAGGACAAGAATTTGCAACCATAAAATGCATTCATGAAAGAGAACAGGAGTACAGACCCATTTCAAGGATGATGATTCACAGATGTGATTAGGCCTCTTCCTTAATCTTTCATTCAACATTTCACATTATGGGATGTTCAAGCAGGCTCTTTGACAAATATTACTTTTAAAAATAACTTTTGAGCATTCCTTTGTGCTTTCTGAGTTACTGGGTGAAGCCAGGAGTAACCTGTGCAGATCATCTGACCTGAAAGTCAGTATAACCTTCTATCCCACCCCACAATTAGTCAGTTACAAAAGTACACAGGTGATTACATAACATCTTGGAAATTTAAAGAGTTCTAAAAATATCCTCATGTTACAGTTTTTCTTCCTAGCTCCCACAAAGGACAATGATGTTTTGCTATTGAATGCTGTACAGGGCCATTTAGACTGACCCAGTAACTGACAGAGCCATACAATACTTCCAATGCAATGGTGGTATTTTTAGTCCATCAAGTGACAGAAAAGTAAGCAGTGTGCCCAGAAAGGTGGATTCTTCCATTCCACTATGCTGCAGCACTCAAAGTGTCTCAGCAGGAAAGGACAGAGTGCAAAATGCATGGTACACATAATGCTTTGCATGTATAAAACACCCCATACTCGGAGATCCACAGGCTTAAGGGAATTGAAGGAGTCATGTGGCAAAATGCACATTAGAAATGCAATTTATCACACGGACTTCAAAGAAGGGTGTACTTTCTTCTTTATTCACATCTTTATGTATTTGTTAGTTTGTTTACTTTTAAAATGTACTATTCAGCCAAAATCATAACAAGGGAGATGAGAAAGAGAATCACAGTATTCAGGTATCTTTTTCATTCAGGTACAGATCAAGTATTTCTTAAAGCTGACAACACACTGTACCAGAGATCTCTTCAGAGAAAAATGTTTTATGAAAAGTCAAAATCAAGATCTGGATTAAAGCTGAAATACAAGTTAAAAAAGAAATTTATCTGAGCTATTTCTTTGGACTAACATGTTTTACAATATTGCACACTGTTCATAGAAAAATGAACAATTGAATACTGGATTTAAGCATTTACAACACAGATGGTGCTTGTTAATATTAGCGCATCATCATTACAGATATTTTCCATGATTTACAAGTGCATTAAAACAAAGATTATTACAAGTGAAACATATTTTACTGCTGTTTAAATTCATGCAGTATTGTTCCAGATGAGAACTTACACAGGTGAATCAAATGGGCCAACAAGCTGTGCTTTGAACTCCCAGAAAGGACTCCATAACTTAATGGGTGATGAAGAACTCAGATTGTCAAAACTTTATGAACTGATCCCAGTTCTGTATCAAGTTACATATTTAAGAAGTGTATTGAACTTTCTGATAATCCCAAATAAAATAAAAATAAATTATGCTGATTATCTTATCTTTAAGTAATTCTAAAATGGCTTTATTCAGTTCCCAAAACTGATCTGAGTTCCAAATTCCTTTCAACATATCATCTGCTCAACATCTCAGCAGTTTTTACAGGGTAGAAGTTCAGTATCTAGGACAGAAAAAGCAATGCTCCAAGCTTTATTTTCAAATTGTGTTCTATTCAAATTCTATTCAGAGAATTCTGGACTCAATGCGAGTAATCTAACCATGTCTGTGTCTTCACATTTAAAACAGAGCTCCAATAAAGCATACCAAGATTAAACTTCACAGGAGAGAAAAGCTCACTGCCAGTAACAACTCCTAAATTAAATAACTTAACTGACCTGAAACATCTTCCTAGCACCTCAGTAATTCAAGGGGCTGGACTCCAAGTAGTTAAATTATCGGAGGATTTTCCACTACTGACAGGTAAAACCAACTTTCCTATTCTGTCTGAAGAAAAGAGGTAGATAAAAAATAAATTTTAAAAAAAAAATTAAAAAGAACTTTCAGTGTTTACTGACAATTGAACAATTAAGCAGAAAATTCTACACACAGAACTATTCATTTTCCAACTAGTGCATTCATGTATGGCACAGAACAGTTGAGACAGAAATGTTGCTAAGACTCCTTGGCCCAACATGCTTCATTTGCATTTAGAGTAAGTCTAAACTATGGACAATTTAAATGAACTCCATTCCTATTAATATTTATATGTATATATATTGTCCCTTTCTGAACAACTTTCAATTGTGCTCCATTGCTTCAAACAGAACATTTTTTTTCCTTTTTACACTTCTAAAAAGTCACTGTTAAGAAGGTCTTAAACTGATCACTCTTTTTTTTTCTTTTTTTTTTTTTTTAAATCTTTAAGAACTTGTAGAGCATGATTTACAAAAATACATGTGGGTAATAATTCACAGAATTTTACTTACAGTCTAGTTTTCATCTGTTTTATTCACATTGCTCAGTAAATTATTTAAGGCTGAAACTATTATCCTGTATATTTGTTAGCCGTAACTGCAAAGCACTTATTAAGATAATGAAGGTAGTGCAGTTACCCAATGAGAATAAACATGGAAGAAAAAAAAATAAAAAACAGTCCAAAGTGTTTTAAAAAGTTATTTTGCTTACAATTAAACTGTATAAATGTACCACACAATTAGCAAGAAATTCACTTAGCAGAAACACCAAACAAATGCCTAAGAATTGTAGTCTCCCCACAGAGAATTCACAATCTAGGCAAAACCAGTAATTATATTTCTGTAAATTCAATGAAGAATCTTACTCATTTCCTATCAATTTCTCTAAATGCCTTAATCAGGCTTTAGCAAATCAATGAAATATTCTCACCCATGGAAAGATCAATTGAGCAGCTCTCACACTTGACACAAAGTAAATATAACCCGCACAAGTTCCTTTCTTCTTTTCCTTCTTTCTTTCTATCTTTCTATCTATTTTTCTGACCATTTATAAAACATTATCAGTACTTGTAAACAGAGTTAAAGTTAAGGACATTGCCTTCAGGAGGATGGAAGCACCTCTACAACGTCAATATCATGTGAAATTTAAAGAAGGGAGTGAGCACTTTAAAGTAATAGGACTGCTGTCACATGTCACAGAATCACAAGAGCAACTAACAGTGCTAGTCAAGAACAGAAAATACAGCCTTCTCAATCCTAGATCCTCCTTCTTCTTTCCAGAAAACACTTACTGAGTAGCTAACAGCAACCCTGCAAAATGTTATAAATACAAATGCATGTACCCAGCATACAATGAAAATCATAGCTGCTTACACAGCCTAGAAATGCAATTGCATAAATATACTTACAGTAGTCTCAAATAAATTGAATTATATTTAGTCATACTGGTAAAAAAAAAAAAAGTGTTTGAATTCTCAGCAAAAAAAAAATTGCTTTGATATTACATATATTCATTGCCTTTTCCAACTTTTCCTTTTCATAGCAAATATTGTAACATCAGAAATTAATTGTACA
This sequence comes from Phasianus colchicus, assembly GCF_987193195.1. Lineage (NCBI taxonomy): Eukaryota > Metazoa > Chordata > Aves > Galliformes > Phasianidae > Phasianus > Phasianus colchicus. The sequence continues at coordinate 20,195,154 of NC_143438.1, read as the reverse complement.
ACTTTGATCATTTTTGTCTTAAATTTTACAGCTATTTCATGCAAGCTAATCTTATTAAAACTTTTGTAAAGAAAAAGACAAAAGCAACAAAGGAAAAAAAAATAAGAAAACTGATGCAAAGAATTCAGTGCTTACAAATTTAAACCAACTTTAAAGAAAGTTGCAGTGCTCACCACTATCAAATACATGATGTAATGGAAAAAGACAGAGATCCGTTGAAACCCATTCTTTCTTTTTTATGGAGAACTTGTTTTTATGAGAGCTGCTCAAATTCAAAACAATGAGCTGAACAATTATCCAGTTACATACTTTCATTAAATTTAGTTTTGTTCTTAATTTAAAAAAGTCAGTAATCTTACAGTACTTGACACCATTAGTTACACACCTGAATAGGTTTGGAAACTTTTCTAGTTTAAGATGTCATGGGTATTACAGCTCTTCTATATTCCTTCACCTATCAATTACTTAACTTTCACATACCAACGACATAAATACAGTTTTACAAACAGTTATATACCTATTAATCATGATAACTGAAAATAGAAACTTTGATACAAAAAAAATCAATGTCAACTTCAGTTAGAGCTGTCGTGAATAAAATAATGAAATTTAGTTATTTAGCAATTTTTAATATTTACATGTGAACACAGCTTCACATTTGTGTGAACTAATAGTTATCAAGTCTTACATAATACTGCTTTCTAATCCATCTACCACTGGTAGCTTTTTGGAATTGTATCTGATATTCAAGCACAGTTTTGTGCACACAGAGCACCCACATAAACATGAAGACTCTAGATTCTAAATGAAAAATTTCAGAATCTCTCATCAGAGTATAGCAAGTCTCAGTGGTGAACTATGAATTAACTGCTACCAATACTTATCATACTTTTGACGGAGCCTGTTGCTTAACAAGTAACTACTTAACAAGGCTCCTGATTAATTGTGCATGCATGTGTAGAATTTCTAGAGTTATTTGATTTCAAGTGGCTTGAGTTCTTATGGCTGAGCAAATACATGGATAGTATCAGATTTCTACTTCCTCTCTTGCCCATTAAAAAACAAACAAACAAACAAATAAATAAATCCTAGTTAGGAATCTCAAATCTACTGAAAAAAAAAAAAAATCTACTAGAAAAATTATAAAACTCTATCATCTACAGCTTTCACCATGATGATTTAATGTTTCCTAAAGCCTGAAATGCAAATGAAATGAAAGCTAAAACTCAAAGGAAATATTTCAGGCAAACTGAAATCAGGAAATTTTGGACTTTTTTTTTTTTTTTTTTTAATATTGAATACCTCAAATCAATATCTTTTTATTTACTCAATTATATTTTGTCTCTTGACATAAGCCCTTGTTTGGACACACTACTTTTATCTATCAGTTTTAAAATTATGTTATAGAGTTGACAATCTACAAGCAAACTACAGATATTTGAAAATGCATAAAAATAATTATAATAGCATTAATCTTTTTGTTGGCCAGTTGTGCTGGATTATTTATACTTTCCTAGTTCTCTTATGCAGAACTACTTCTAGGCAAAAAACTAAAAAAAAAAAACCAACAAAAAACAAAACAACAAACAAGCACCAGAAAAGTAAAACAGACAATTCTTAGCCTGAACATGTGTCTTCTCTTCAGGTTTGGACTTAGAAACTGTACTTGAACTCTAAGTACTCAACATTACCTTCAGAGAGAGGCAACAGTGCAGTTCACGCTTTTCACAGCAGTACTTCTGCTCTTGATTTGTTTCGTAGCTCTCTAGCCATTCCAATTTTAAAACATCTCTAACAAAACCTTCCTATTAAAATCTGGAAATCCTGACCCTAAATTCTCAATCCGAAAGCCACTTGGAAGAAATGGCATGGCATTTCCTTCAGGATAAACTTATTTTCTTTAGTCTTTCTTAGAGATGAAATATTACAAAACCACACAAGCAACTTGAACAATGATTTTAATTTCAGAAAGTCCTAATTTTGTCTCTAATCTTTTTCTTATGGAACTCCATAATCCACTGAACAAATTTGGGGATGTCAGTCCCATGGTCTATAAAGATGATTTGGGAAGCCAATGAAAGCATTTGTTTTAGAAGTAAGCTTAACTTGTGAATAAAAGAAAAAGAATGAAATTTGTTTTCCTTTGTATATCCCTTGAGATGGATGATATGGGAATACAGCAGATGTCTTGAGAAAAGTCAAAGAGGTACTGAGGGGGTTTTAATAGAATATTCTCCTTGTCTTTCTTGATCTGAAATCAAATGTCATTGCTATCACAGGAAAAGCTTCAGTTTCTGCTAGTCTCATTTCTTGGTAACAATGTTGCAAACATAATTACAATGTAAAAAAAAAAAAAAAAAAAAAAAGATTTCTGTTTTTAAATTAAGAGAAACAAGCTTTCCCTGAAATTACAATGTAAGAAAAGATTTCTGTTATCAGGCTAAGAGAAACAAGCTTTCCCTGGAAACACTTTCATATTACATTTAAAACATTCTCCAAGGTATACAAAGATAACTGAAGCACCATTGCTTATTGACTGAAACAGATAACAAGGGAATTATTTGCTTTGTAGTCCCTTCTGTTTTTTATTCCTTAAGGATGTGTGATCCAAGGTAATCAGATGATCTCCAATTTGATTTTTTAAAATTAGAAAATAGAAAAGGAAATTACTTTAAAAAAAAAAAAAAAGCAAACAAAAAACCCTTAATGATGAGGACACCTGCTAGTGATGCCAAAGTCAGTATATTATCCTACGCTTACCACAGAATTCTGCTCTTGTGGTTAAATGATAATCCTTTTCTGGCTACCTGCAAGACAGAGACTGAGCACTACGCAGAGAATTGACATGCACAGTCATTCCATCTCTTTCAGTTAGAAGAAGGAAAAATATTATTGACAGAAAATGCCAGGATGACAGAAAGCTTCTGTTACCTTAAAATCAGGAAATTTTACAGGATCTCAAGCCTAGCATGTAAAAAATGCAGGAAAATGAATAAATAAAAAACTTAAAGGTGGGTAGCAGAAAAGAGTATGGGCATAAAGGAGTATGGACTTCCATCTTGATTACTTCAATTTAATTAACTATTCTGATGACCACAGTTCATTTGTAGAATTTCATATTAAATTAGTGAGGGAATAATGCCATATTATTTAATAGTTTTATTCATGAAAGTATTTATTTACTTTTCACTATGAAGAGGAGTTGTGATTATAATATCCCCCCCTTTCACTGGTACATTGGCATTTACCCCTATACCATATTGTTAAAGTGGTTCATAACTGAGATAAGCTTTAGTTCATTTTAGTTGCTGCATTAGTTATTGGAGAACCTATATTAGATAGACTGCATAAAGGCTTAATCCATCTCATTGGGAATTCAAAAAGAAAACTCTCTTCATATCACTGGGACTTGAATTCCATCTGGCAATACAGTACTTATATTCAGTTCACAATTCAAACAGAATTCCCATGAACATGGGCCAAGTTAGCAACAGCAATAGGAACACTCTTATTAGGATGTGAAAGTTACTCCAAGGAGGAGGAGAAGCTAGAAAGAGATGTTATGCGTAAGGACTGTTTTTGTAACTATACACGGGAATTTATGTCCAGAATCATACTTAATATTCCATTTCCAGTATCAGTTAGTTATTTCTTTAAACAGTTATAAAAATCAAGGTTTATAAAAAGTGTGGGGTAAATAGATTTGTATATTATTTTTATGATAAGACTACTTGAAAAATAAAAGGTAAGAAGATGGTTTTGTACAATAACAACTTCACATAATGAAATCAAACCAAGTTATTAAAGTTACTGAAGATATAGTAGTGCAGATAGGAGCAAGAGTTTTGACTTCATGCACTTAAAGTTATAGAGGTACAAAAAGAACCATCAAAGTTCTTCATACAGTGCTCAGAACAAATGTTCTTGACTATTGAACAGGTAAGAATAGCGCCTGCTTCTTCATGTCTTCTGGAATATAATGTGCACAAGAGAAAATAAGTACTGCAATTTTCTTCTTCTGTGAAACTAAATTCATACCATCTCATGTCTGATTTGTTCTTGTCCAGAGAGAAAAGTGGAGAAAAAAAAATTCAACTCATCCAAACAAAACTCCAAAAAGTCCCTGGGGTTTGGAATATGGGGCGGCTGGTCTGTATTGCCATCCTAGACTTCAGTGTAAATCACTACCTTACCTTTACTCTTTTTTTATGTTCACCTTCTATATTTTAATACAAATTATATAAGAATTACATCACTACTGGACCTTAGTACAAGATCCTTTAAAAACTGATCATGTGCTGTAGTAGTGCAAGTTAATTGACATAAATGAGTCTACAATGATTAACACAGCAGTATAGTGCTTTGACATGGTTTTCATCCTTTTATTTTTCCCCGTAAATGTATAATTTACATTAAAAGCTTCATATTGTTTTCAATACTCTATGTTTCCTGCATCAGTGTGCTGATAACTCAAGGTTATTATATGGAAAAATTCAGCTATAGAGAAATAAAGAAAGACAAACAATTATCATAATGAGTGAATACAGAGTCCAGATACCATTACATTTTGAAGAATCTATACTTGTACTTAACTTTCTTATGCTTACTTCTTCAAATGAGTGTATGACATTTATGAACACAATATTATGTGAGACATTGTAAAGATATATTACAGGAACAGCTACTCTAACATTTTAAAGATTTGATTCTATTTTCCTTTTGAAAAACAGAATATCAGATCTTAATCCACTACTGTTGAATATGATAGATCTTCCACTGATCAAGATCGAATATTCTTTTTTTTTTTTCTTTTCCTCAGTACTGTGACAAACAGAAGATGTACAGTTTATTAAATGTACACTAGATAAAACTCAAGGAATTGTCCAAGAAAATGTGTCATATATTTATATTTGTTTATTTTCAAAACACTGACACTTCACAGAAGTGCAAAAAATGCAGATGTGATACTACCTGAGAGATACTGCTGGTATCTGTTATTAAGAAAACTAATAACACTGGTATAACTACACAGAAATCACTAGACAATAAGTTTGAGACATGATTTTCTGCATTTACTTGACAGCAGTGTTTACATGCTGCACGCAGGTACAAGCTGTGCTTTCAAACTACAACTGCTAATGTGACCTAGGTGGTCTTCACAGAGTATTTCTTGGAAGAAATGACACCTTCACCCAAGAGATGGCATGCCATTTAGAGAGACCTGAACAGCCTTGAGCAGTGGGGCCCTGGTGAAGTTCATGACCTTTAAAGAGTCCTTTCCAACTCAAACAATTCTATGATTCTATAAAGTAAAACAATGAGAGAGAAATCTAACTTATATGAACAGTCAAATTAAAAAGTCCTTCATTAGTTTTAGGTGAGCAGCAGTCTTCTATTGCAAAAGAAAACTTAAAAGAGTTGATAAATTTTTAATACACTGTGTTTGACTTTTGAGACAAGGTCTAATCTGGCCTAATTTTTAGTCACACATGTTGTAGGATTTTTATGTATATGTATCTGTCATAGGAAGTTTTATGGGGATGAGGATTACATAAAAACAGTTATTCTAGAGTGATTTACATGCAACTGAGGCTTTATAATTGTTCTAGTATACAACATGGAAAATCAACAGAGGAAAACATCACCCTTCGTGATGAGAGGAGCACAGGTCTGCTGCTTTAAGAACACACAGAGAGCTTAACAAGAGATGTCATACAGACCCTCTGCAATCAGTCATCTACATCATTATGGTTTAGATATTTTAAAAAATTGTACTTGTCATACGTAAATGTCAAGTCATTAAAAAAAAAAATCATTGTTTTCTGGTGCTTTCTAGTGCAAATTGCCTGAATACTTCTGCAATTTTAAAGGTGTTTAGAAATGCAATAAGTAAGGATCAGTTCCCAGACATAACTTACTAACATTACTGTAACATTACAACAACAGCTTTGACTGTCTAATCCCACATAGCGAAGAAAACTAAACAAAAGAGAGAAAATAGCTCCTTTACCTACTGACAGATTGATATACTTATTTTCAAAATTTTCCATAATGAGCCCCTACTACAGTTTTGCATTCTGATCATCTGAGATGCAGTCACTGTCTGACTTTCTAGAGTGGCTAGAAACATTATTTCTCAGGTGCCATTTCCTTGCATTCAGGAGTCCATTTTGACCCCACACGCATTAACCCAAACACACTGCATTTCTTCTTGTAGTCTCACGTAAGATGTACTCCACACAAAATAAGGTACATTGACCTTGAAAGGAAAGGAAAAAAAAACAAAAAAATACATCTGACATCCAAACCTATTCAACATCCCAGACCAAGATCTAGGCTCTGTCAGAATGATTTCTTATTCCATTTTGCTGAAGCAGTGCCACGCTTTATCACTTCTGAGTTCATGTCTTACAGTTGAGGCAGCCCACTTGAATTGGTAAGTTGTTTAGTTAAAAGTACACACGTGCTATTCACATTGTCAGTATGATTTAAAAGGAAAGGTCATTTTGCAGGTGAAATACAGCTGCAACTGTGACAAGAAGCTGAAATCCAAAACACTGAAGCACACGTAACTAATTGCTGTGTGCCTCACTATGCTGCTTCTATTCCTCATTCACAGAGATACTGCACTCAGATTCATGACACTGGTGACTCTGTGGTGGAAGTGTCAGCTTTAGAACTTACAGTAGTTGGTCACACAATCTTAAATTAAATTGGTCAGGTAATCTTAGCTAAAACTAATGTAATGCTGTCTCTATCATTACATCACTGCACATACTTATATTCAACTGTTTGGAGAAATGCTGAATTTTCTTTGCAAGTGTGAAAGATGCAGGTGTTGAATATCTGAATGAACTGTGACTATAAAAAGGATGCTTCCTAAGTTGATATTTCTTACTTTTCAATCATTATGGTTACACTTCATTTCACATCCTCAGCTGTAGCTGTAATTATTCATATATTTCTTAGTAGAGGTGGGCTACGTTGTTTCTCTAGTCCAGGTATTGTACTGCATTAATAGTACAGGTCAAGTATTGCCATACTAGCAGTCTTATTCTCATAAAGCAAAATATTTTATACTAAAGTACACCTAAAAAGGGCTATTTACTCAAGCAGCAGAGAAATCAAAGGCTTTCTTGTTGTAATTTACAAATATGAAAAGCTTAAGCAAGGATGCTAGAAGTGCCCTGTAACACTGCTTACTTTCATTTTAAAAAATGTAATTGAAAAATCTTGTGAAGGTGATGTTGGAAGTTCAGCTCGTTTTCCATTACAGTCCAGTATAGTAACAAACTCTCTATGCATTTCATGTAAATTAATAACAACATTATCAGACTACAATGAATCTAAACACTCCTCCATCTGTATTTTCCAAAATGGGAATAAATAAAAACTTGAAAGTAATGCAAATGAAGTCACTGACAAAGGATCCATAAAATTCAGAACTAGGTCAAAAGTGAATGCATTAGTGTTCAATATAATTCTGTCTTGGTTTTAATGCTCACCTTCTTCTTTTGTTCTTGCTGCCAATTGATTATCTTTCAGTAAAGTTTACACGTTGCCATTAAATGTTAATAATGCATAAATATTAAACACACCACAGTAGAGTGAGACTATTAATATCCTCAATCTCTGCAGGCAATATTAGAAATTACTAAGATCAGTATCAATAGTCTGAATCATAAAAACCCTGTCTTTCTGACATCAATAGCAATAAACAATGGCAAGGTACAACTCAGTGTCAGTACAAACATCTCCCCTTACAGAACTGCTCAGAATGGAGAAACTGGTATTAGGAAAGAAAAGCCAATATTTTTTTCAGGTAAGACATTCCTCTTAATATTTCACAATTTTGTTCTTCAGCTTCCTCAAGGGAAAAAAATAATACAAAACAAAATCAATCCTCTGAAGGGGCAGAAATATCACCACCAGATTCCCTGCTACAGATCCTTGTCAGGCAAGGCATTGTTGAAAGAGCAAGCAAAGACTTCAATTTGTGACACTACACTAGATTTCAGTCCCACTAGGTGACAACAGCTAGCTAAAGTATACATCTGCAATAAGCTTTACATTCCCCTAAGAGCGCTAAATCATTGTGTTGGCTCAAACTTGTTTTTTTAAGAGCTTTGTTGACTTCACAGCTGGTGAGTTGACACTTTTCATCGCTCCACCACTTGGCAACAGATGCCTCTTACTTATGCACAGATGCTGAGTATCCACCCAACCCTAACATTAGCCTTGTGTTTTGAAGTAATTGGGCCAACACAATTGTAATTAAGATTTGAATAATTAGAAAACGAACACGATTACTTTCACAATTAATCCTTATTTTGTACCATTACATTCTCTTTTTGGACTGTTCTATAAAAGCTCACATTTCTTTGGTCATGCAAACGTATCAACCTTCTAAACATCAGAATAAAAATACAGTTTCAGATTATACTAATAATATTTTAAAGAGTCTGTTGCACAGTGATTTTAAAAAAGTACAGAGTTTGATTGAACTGATGTTTCCTTTCATTCTATTTGTCCACTACATGGATTCCCTTAGAATCATGAAGGAAGAAAAAACATACACAGGGATGAACAGAGATTTTAAAAAACAGCATGTGAATATATATGGATCCACTATAATGCAAAAGTTCTTTAACATGAGCTGACCTGAGACATCCAGGTTTATTCCTTTGATTTGATGCCTCTTTTAAAATAACAGATGCTGGTTCTGCGGGGAAGGGGAGAGTCTGTCTTGGTGAAAAGACAACTGGTGAAAAGGCAACTGCTGTACTTGCAAAGAATAGCTTAGTCTACTTCTAGAGAGGAAATACTTAAAAGAAAGAAATAGTAGTAAATAGCAATTAGAAATGGAACGTGATCAGGAAATGTACATTCAAACCACAAAGGATATATTACTTTCCTCATCTGAAGTATGTAAGGCAGGTATGTCCAATTCACTGCCCAGAACAGCTCACACTATGGCCTCTTTCTGTATTATAAAGGTAGTGGCTCTGTTCTGCCAAGTGGTCCATCCCAGCCAGTGGGCACGCACACTTTGCTAAGCAACAACCAAACTGTCAGTGCACTACTATTTCTGTCCGGGCTAAAACCAGAGCAGGGGAAGGGTGCTGTGCAGTGCTAACTCAAAGTCATGAGCAATAATTTTATGCATTTTAATACACTGGCTAAATACAGTGAAAGGCAAAAAATATGCAGTCATGTTTTTCATTTTGATACAAGAATTTGAGAATAGGTTTCAAGATTGATGAATATTAGGGTTTTTTTGTATGTTTGGAACTAAATTCTCAGTCAGCATAAATACATTTTTCAAATGGAATGTATAGAACAGCAATCATATATTCAACTCAAAAATCTGATCATGTCTTGTTTCCAGACTTTTGCAAGAGAAAAACATCCCTCACTTCAGAGTCACACCTTAATCATGACATCACTTTCTGGCAGGACACACATTTGTGAACAACAGTTGTCAAGAAGGAAGCAAAGGAAGAGTAAAATTTAATAAAAATCTCTGAAGAACACATGGAGAACTCACTAAGAACTGCAGCCACTGCCATTGAATCATACTGATGCATTCCTTTCACAAAAACAAGGTCAAACATCCCATTAGTTTTACATTTTTATTGCTCCCTTTTTAAATCTGTTTTAATAAAAATGCATTGTGTAAAATATACATTAACTGTACTATATATTTTACAATGGCAGGTCAAAAAAAGTAACACTTCCTATTTTATAGTGTTGGCTCACAATGTCAGATGAGGATGTCATGGAGGTGATATGGCTGTAGAGGTTGAACCTTCCTGTCAATATGTGTCTTCTGTTACCTGCCCATCAAATTCGCTACTAATTAAATTTTCACTTTTTGCCATTCCTAAGAGAGTACATTCAATTATGTGGAGGAGGCGGAGTTTGTTGCAAATAAAGACTCCCTTAAACTAAAGATTTATGCTTGCTAGCTTTCTCTAAGCATTTAAACTCTATTATTTGCACTGATATTCTAAAGTTCCTTCAAAAGGCACTGCAGGAACACATTTATTGGGGGAAGCAAAGAAGCTGGAATAGGAAAGGAAAAGTAGCTCATAGATAGGTTCAAAGAAGAGTAGGAAGTGTTAAATGGCTGTACCAGCAGCAGCTCAGCCTCCCCAGAGACAGCAGCAGTGCAGTTCCCCTGAGGCAGGAGAATGAGAAAAGGCTGTAATTAGTGGCTGCTACTGCTAGCGAAAATAAATATACTGCTTCCATGTCCTGAAAGATATATAGCCTTACTCCTCCTCCCCCATGAACTCCTTAATTCCAACTGCAAAAACTCCTGTTTATGGCTACAAAAATCCTTATGTTAATATCTAGCATTAGAACAATTTGTGATTGCAAGGCTGTTTTAAGTGAAAGTTTGAGCTAGGTGTTGTCAAATCAGTGACTCATTACTTCTTTAGGCACTGAAAAGGATCCGTGATAATAAGTAATGGAAAGGAACAGCATTCCCTGAAAGCAGTCATACTAGCCAGCTACTATTCCTGGGTCTGCTAAAGTTAAAAGGAAACATTCTCTTCATGTGGAGTGAATGTTGTGCTTTCCTAATACTGGAAAGAGAAGTCTTTCACTTTAGAATGTAAGGAGAGAGGACATAAACCAAATTAAGTATTAAATGGCAAAGGAAAATTGGAAGACAAATCATTTCATTACTTATGCACTTATTTGTCCAAGAGAAAAAGCTCAGGAAGTGCTGATGGCCTCACAAATACTCACCACCTCACTTAAGCTCAAATGGCCAGAGCTACTGTACTGTGCACCACCGTTTGGGGCAAAGCATCACTCAGAGAAGATGCTTGTCACTTACTCGGCATCTTGGCTACAGAAAGACAGCTCACCCCCAGACATAGCAGTATGGCAGAAATAAAGATGATGTAGCTCTGAGACTCTGTTCACATTAAGTGTAACTTCGAAGCCATGGAGAATGGTGTGGATTGTTATTAGATCTACCTTCTTAGTTAGATTTGCTAGTTCTATCACTCAGTGAACCTCAAATCTACAGCCCTTGGATCCCAGTTATTCTGAGGAATTATTATTATTGGAGGCATTCAAGGCTGGATGTGACTCTGAGCAGCCTGGTCTAGTGGTTGGCACCCCTGCCCACAGAAGGGAGGTTGAAACTAGATGATCTTCGAGGTCCTTTTCAACTCAGGCCATTCTATGATTTTCTGCCCCTTCTGTAAAGCAAATTTTATAAGATAGTTGTATTTTAACATTGTTGTAGGCAGTCAGCTGGGAGGAAATATACAGTAAATCTCCACAATTTCCTTCCATTCTGTGGCTGATAAACATGGAATCCATTTTAATTAATTTAAGGTTAGGTGATAGCATTTTACGCCAAACTTATCACAGAAGACTGCATGCATGACACCATCCATAAAGCACTCTGTCTCAAAGGGGGATAAATAAATTATCTGATTATTAGTCTATTTTCATTGTTTATCAAATAACATTTGGTTTCACTGAGCATTTGAGAATTTTTATGATTTTGGAATTTCAAATTCCAACATACACATAGTTATATTCTCATATGTAATTGTAAAGTTATATTATTTGGAATTATTTTACCTTTCCTGTGTCTGTATGAAATTTTAATCTTATGTATAATAATATTTTCATAAGTATTCCTACTTATTGTCAGAATAAATACTAAAATTTAACAAAGTTTTAAAGGTAATTACAGGAAAAAGCAAACAAACAAAAAACAACCCTTAATACTGGAAAAGTCCAACGTCTTGGGCTTTTTTGATATTTGAGGAGAAACTGGATACTAGAACAATAATTTAAATCACTATTTATTTGTTTTTTGACAGGACATATTTATCTATTTCCTTGTATTATGTTTTTCATTGTATCCTAGTCACATTTATCTTGATGTTACAGTTCTCCATGCTTTTTCAGATGCTTGCCTTCAGAGGTACTGATATCACCAAAGGACACTGTATTTAGTAGGTCTACATTAAAAATCACTTATTTTTCCTGACAAGCTATTTAACATATCACATATATGCCTTATGAATTGCACTTAAAAATACAGTTATATATACAATGCAACCCAAGTTACTTCTTAGCAATTTCCATTGGGAACATGATTGCTGAAGGGTTCTGGAGGAGACATTTTCTAATACAAACACTACTGTTTGCTTTTACTGGGAAGAGGAAAAATACCCTAACAGGAAATTAAAAAGAATGGTTCCAGGAACTGACATCGATAAAAAGTACAATTGAAAACCAAGAAGCGTAGGAAAACTTTTTAATACCAACAGATAGAACCATTAGTACTTAAATGTTTTACAGTCTTAGGATACAATCTCTAGTTATGTTTTGTTTCTGCATAAGATATACAGACACAAAGTCAAAGGAAGAGTGTAAAAGAATGAATACACCCTAAAGGATGCTCGAAGTTGTAATGAGCCATTTCTCCCCCATGGTATCTGTTCAAAAAAACCCTAAAGAACAGCTGGTAGAAAGCAGAACATCTGATGTACCTAAGTGCTGCACTCAGAAATATTTAGGCAGGTTACTTTATATAAGCCTTGGTACAAACTGCACTGATTAAAACACTGAAGTAAACTGCATAGTAACTAGTTCCACCTGTTCTCCATAAATAAGGAAGATCTATACCAAGTGAAAGTAACTAAATCTCAGCCCTTATTTAAAATTATCATATGGTGTTAGGTATCTGGACAACATGAACACGTTTCTGACTCAAAGCAGGCAGAAAACAGGCAAATATTCATAAACAGTTATGAGAACTTACATTCCAAAGAAAATTAAAAAAATAGCATATTGCCATTTTTCCTGAAAAAACAATCCTAGACATTTATTTATAGGAAGGTCCGTACAGCTACCAGGTAGTGTGAAAAGCATGGTGATTCTGGATGTTTAACATCCTCCTTCTGACCCCTCCTTCCCTGTCCCAACTGTAATAAAACAACATTTAGAAAATACAGTTAAGTATTTTCCATTTAAAATATTCATGCTCATTGATCACAAATAGGGCAAAAAATGTCATACAGTTGTTTTACAAAACAAGTGAGTTGATTAAAAAAAAGGGTGACCTTTACAAACCATTTGCAAGAAAAAAAAAAAAAAAAAAAGCCCATTGTTTGTTGGAAAATAATGTCCAAGGGATCTCCAAGCTGTCAGAAAAAAACAACTGAAAGAAACAAACAAAAAATCCACTCAATTTAAATAATATGTTTAAAGAAAGTAAAGAAAGTAAAGGAAAAGAAAGTCAGTTTCTAATATTTAACTTTTTTTAAAAAAATAAAAATGTCCAGAAGCCTGTCCCAGCCTAGGTTTTTTTCCCTTCTTGGCTACTGGAACCCAAGGCATCCTTGACTGATATGTTTCGGTTCTCAGGGTGAGAGAGAGAGTCAGGTAATTGCTATGTGCTACAGCCCATGGGTAATTCAGAGTGGCATTGAAGCCCACTGACTTGAATTTAGCTGTTTACAAATTCTCTACACCGGACAAAGGACATCACCATCCCAAATAATAATAAATGAGTGGGGGAAGGGAATGATGAGAAATGAGGACAAAGATGGAAGCAAGCAATGCAATGGTGCCTGAAATTTCAAATCTAGATTTATGTGCAATGGGTACATAAATGTAAAGATGTCTTTACATTGATTTTGCAAGAAGGTTAGAAAGCTGAAAAAAAGCTTGTAAGATTAATAAAATACACTTGTCAGAAAGGCCAGTAGACGTGGGAGAGAAGATGAAGCCATCAGAATTATTAGTCATACAGCATTTTAGTTAACACTCATTTGAGTGTTTTCCTTATCGCTGGTTACTCTCTTAACATAACCTCCTATCTCTGTATTTATTTTGACATATGTACTCTTTCAGGAATAAACCAGGTCCATCATACTTTCTCTCTTTACTTATTTTAACATTTGCGCTTCTTCAAGAAGCTAGCCCAGACACAGAAGGGTCAAATTACAAAAAAAAAAAAAAAAAAAAAAAGTAGATGAACATTGCTGGTTTGTTTGTTTTCTTTTTAAATAAAAGACCTGAGTCCTATTGTCTAAGTAGTCAGATTAAGAAAGGTATGTAAAGATGAGAATATGAACACCAACTGTATGTTGAAAGGACTGCACATAGTACAGGGAGAGAAAAAGGGGATAGTTTATTGAAAGGCACAGGGCATTTTTTTTTTTCAGTTATCAGTATAAATCAGGATTTTTTTCATTTAGAGTAATGTAGATCTACACTTAGATAAGCTTACTCTCCTCTATCCTAAATTGTTACTATTTTACCCAGAAAAGGAATAGGAAATGTCACTTCTAACAGAATACACTATTTATTTATTTTCCATGTACATAAACAGAGTTAAATATTTAAAATTATGGTAACCAAGTACTAAGATGCTTATTAATATTTTACACACAAATGTGAGACTTAAAAAAGCAAAGATACAAATTTCATAAATGAAAATGAAATAGCTTTTCATTTGGTTGTATAATTAATATGCCAGTATAATGACAGAAATATGACTTGAAGTAATACTTAGTGTTTTCACAGCAATCTTTTTGCAACTAAATTTGAATGTAGTCACGTGCTGAAGAATTTCTTCATCATAAAATATAGCAAGAGTTTGTACTAAAAGTCTGCTCAAAATATTAAAGACAATGGAAATCTTGTAAAAAATATCACTTTTTATCTGTTTTCACAAAAGTTGTTAATTAAATTGTATTATCTAGTATATTTATGCCACTTAACAATATAGTTTTTTGGTTGCTGCATTAATTTAAATGGGGAAAATGAACAAGAAGTGGAGCTTTTTTTAAAATATATATATATATTGGATTATAAGTATTGAGCCACACATAAAACAGATATAGTAAAATGCATAACACATGCAGAATGCATACACATGAAGACAGAATGTTAAGGTTATTCTTAGTAGATGCACTTGGTGATCATCTTATAGACTTTGATGAGAGATTCTTAAAATGCCATCTCAGCAACAAATACATAAATAGTACACTGTGTATTTTCCAAAGATTCAGGAGGATTGAAGTACATGAAGGATTGATAAGGGAACTCAGAGTCTGGTCACCAGTTCAAACCAAGCTCTATGGGTAGTGGTTAATGAACAAAGCAAAAACTCTGAGAAACAAATAAGAGGCCACAGACAAGAGTTTGGCAAACATGTATCTGCATTTACAATTACCTTTAGTACTTGCTGGCAGCCTTAAGAGAACAGTAGCCAAGAAACTAGCACTTATAGACTCTAAATGACGTAGGTCAAAAATCTGGGCTTTGGCATCAGTGCTGAAGCAAATACTGTTGATCAAAAATGATCAAATTCTTGTTTTTTTTTTGTTTTTTTTTTTCTTCCTGGAAAATGAGTCAGTTTGTCTCCTTCTTTACTTTCACCAGGAAAAGAAAGAATTTCCACACTTTTTTTTTTTTTTTTTAAACTATGTCAGTCATAAAGGTATTTTTTAGTATGTTTGATGTGCTGGGCACAGTATTAACGTGCTCACTTAGTAAATGCATGCATGAAAGGAATAATAAATCAGATCTAAATTTGGAAACAAAAAACTCCTTACCAGAATCATTTAAGGGAATACTTCTCTCATTATCTGCTTTGGGGACTCTTCTGAAAATCCTGTACTCAGAAAATGGAAGGACAACATAATTCTGGTACCCAGACACAAAACTTTTACTCTTAGGGGGGATGCAACAACTTACTATACCCGGTTCTTAGAAATTTCCTCGATTTTAATCTCAGATCTCTATATTTCTTATGAATGTTTCCAAAAAGGTTTCCAGTCTGATCTCAGACTTCAGGTTGGGGCCACTCTGCACAGCAGCGATGAGATGTACTGCAACATTAACGGACCCCAAATTGCAGTCCGTTGGGACACAGGACAGTAAATATAGCTAGTGTTACGCATGTCACCTGATGCAGCAATTGCCTTAAGAAATATTGACAGTTGAGACATCTGCAGTAGAAAGATGCCCCTCCAGCAAGAACAGCCTGGTGTACATCGACGACTCTGATCTGCACAAGACAACACTTCTCACTCTCAAAAAAAGGAAGTGATGCATTTGACAGAAACTGAACCACAGGTGCTCCTGTAACCTGACCAAGTCTCATGAGGCAATACGTTAGTCCCCATATGGTGGGAGAAAATGAAACCTCTTTAAAAAATCCAGTTCAGTTCTGGTGGTGTAAAACATGCGTCTTTGACTTCTGCCAAATACCAAGTCTAGTAATAATAAATGCAGTAGTGTAGACCTGCATTTTACTTTGATATAGAAATCATCTACATGAAAGAATATCTTTTTTTCCCCAAACTGCCAAGCTTGAAGGTTCAGGAAGATTCAGGAAGAAAGCAGAAGGAAGTTTTCTCCCTCTCAAAATGCCAGTGAAGCTTCAAACTTCTGCTGGTTCACTACAAAATTATCACCTCAACAAATATTCTTCCAGTGACACATGCCAAAACCAATGCCTTCAATTTGTTACATCTCTGCAAAACAAGCAGACCTTGGTGAAAGATTTTATTAACATAAAAGACGATGGAGGTTTGAAACTCATTCTTTAATATAGTTCCTTTTCATGGAGGCACAATAGAAAGAGAGGGCAGGAAAATTAGTAACAAACATTTACCTCTAATTGAACTAATAATAAGCCTGAGAAGTCATTCAAATGGTACAACTATCACAATGGCTTGAAAATCACCCTTTGAAGTGCTGAAAACTTATGCAGTTGCAATCATGTAAGTGTACAGTCTGCAATACGTATACTTTTTAAAATCTAAGATTTGCTTTTTCAAGAACAATGACATCCTGAGGTATCTGAGTTCAAATCTGCAGAGATTGATTTTATTATGCTAAGAGCAGGTGATTTCTATAGTGTCAATATAATCATAGAGTCCAAAGCTGGCTCTTCCTAAACCAGCTACTTACTCTACAATGAGATTACAGCCTCTGACATGAAAGAAAGTACAACTAAAACAATCAAAAACAGAAAAAAGGGATAATGAAACGGAGATGGTAGACTAATGGAGCACATACATCCTATTACGGTGAGTACTGGAGTTTTTTCAGAGGCTTTTGTTAGTTTGTTTCAATAATAGAGGACAATTTACACAGCTGGACAAGTGAAAAAAAAAATAATGATGGCCTGGCAGCACTAAATGAAAGAAAATAAAGCATTTGAAGGTGATGAAGCAATTCATTTTGGTAGATGAAGAAAAGGAAAAGAAAGAGGGAGAATGTTATAGAGAATGAAAAGAAAAAAAAAAAAGAAAGAAAAATGCAAAACATTAGAAAGAATTACAAGATATAATAGAGGAGGTGTAATAATAAGTGTTCAGGAAACAGACTAAGAGAGTAACAAGGATGGCAGAAATAAGAAGAATCTGGAGGCACACAAAGGTCTTGCTGCGAGAGCCGGTGTTGGTTTCCCAAGGTGCATTGATAACGAAGAGCTTGGAAAGGCCTCCATTTCTGGTGAAAGAAGATTGGGGGAAACTCATGTAGCCCCCTGAAGCTTATTTTATCCTACTCATACCCTCTCCCTCCTGTAATGACAAAATATATTGCTCTACCTTCCATTTCTTATGGATTACTAACTGTAGTCATTAAAAGTTGTTTTCTTTTTAATGCATCATCACATAATGAAGACTAGAAGACAGTTTAGAAAAACTGTCCCTTGCTGCTCCACACCTGAATTTCTGCCAGCTAACAGAGAGCTATCTTTGCTTTATCCCATTCTGAACTTCAATTTAATAAATTTCTTAGAACAAACAAACACACAGATACAAATGCTTTAATACTGTAGGAGGTATCAAACACTGTCTTTTAATGGAGTCAGGTCAGACAGCAGTCTTGCTGAGTCTCCTCATTACTGACAGAACAGTTTGAGGCACCAAATTTAACACTGGCCTCATTCAAAGAACTAGAAATAGTTGGAAAAAAAACCAGAAAACCTAACCTCCCCATATGTGTATTTTTATATTTAATACTATTTTATATGGCCTTGGAGTATAAAGACAGAGTCCAAGAGAGATGAAAACAACGCTATATTGATGTCTATGCCAGTGCTTTCCTATGTAACCCATGCTTCTATGTTTACCAAACCTGAAAAGCTTTAGTGAGTCAGATCCTCCAAATCATTTGTTTAATGAGAAATTATATTCCACACGTTGCTGAGGTCACTTCTATACAGTCACTGCATATGAAGAAGTCAACAGTCCACTAATGGAAGAGGTCAGAAAATAACTGTAACATTATTGGCTGGTCTAACAAAACATGAGAAAAAGCAGCATTTACCAATCTTTGGTGAACTGTCATCTAATAAAATCTCTGAGGCTAGTACACTTCAAAGTAAGTGCTCTTCACTTAGAAGCAGATTAGAATATCTGATCTTTTAAAATAATAATAGGGATGTAAGTGCATTTGTAAGTCTTGTTTAGAAACCCACAGACACAATACCATGAAAGTGTGATTTATTTATAATTTACTTACAGCAACAGCTTTGTGAGACAAAAGGGGAACAAAGCCATCATGTCAAATTGTTTATAGGCTGTACCTGAGAAAGACTGTAATGGAAGCTGCTGCTATTTGTGCATAATCTAGAAGTCTGCAGCTACATAGGAATTGTTTACATTATCATTTTTTCCTTGCAGTGTACTCAGCTATTGTCTTTTGATTTTCTTTCTAATGAATATTCTGATGTATATTAACAAATACTAATTTATTCTGGGAAGCCACTGATCATTCATGAATGAATAACTGAAAAAGACAAGGTATAATGGAAGCTGATTTGTGCATTCAAA
This sequence comes from Phasianus colchicus, assembly GCF_987193195.1. NCBI lineage: Eukaryota > Metazoa > Chordata > Aves > Galliformes > Phasianidae > Phasianus > Phasianus colchicus. The sequence goes on along the minus strand of NC_143438.1, from coordinate 20,176,312 downwards.
TTTCTAGCCTGGTCAAGACTTGTGTCTCTGAGTGGAAGCAGCATGAAACTTAGTAAATGTCACATTCATGCAACATGCAAAATGAAGTGAGCCACGTGCAACACCAAGATGAGAACTGGTGCTTGTAGCTGCTCCCAAAGCTAACATCTTTTCCAAGAAAACAATGGATTCATTGAGTCATCATTATAACAAACAAAACTTACAGTAATTATTTTCCAGAAAGAGAATATATGATCACACAGTTAAATCTGTCACTATTCCAAATACACTCTCTAAAAACCTCAGGTCATTTTCACATATGCTTATACTTTTTGATGCGAAAGAGAACTTGGTATTTCTCACTGCAAAATTTAGCGGCATAAATAACAAACCTGCTGGTAACCAACATTTCCCTGAATTGTCCTTTTCTGGGGAGAGGGAGGGAGGAGAAAGAGCGGATCAAGGGCATGGGAGATATTTTTGGATTTTAAAGAAATCTCCTAATTGAGTAGTTATCTCTCAGTGTTATGAACTATATTACCAACACTGGAAGATGACCAATGATACAAATATTTAATGGCAGTAAACTATGCTGGCTGAAGAAAAGCTGTGCAATTAGCTCACACTTTTACAAACTGCCCAGAGTTACAAATCTGTTTCAGACAGCAAGATTTGAAGCCGATTAACTTTCCATCGATCTTTTCTCCCTATTATGTCAGATTTCTAAAACTGTGTAATTTTTTTGGGAATGACAGAAAGAACACTAAAATGTTTAATACAACAAATCTTAATTTTGACTCTCACAGTATTAAAAAGTTTGGGCTGTTTACCAGTACTGCAGTTATGTCCCCAGACAGAACAAATATAAAATGTACACTTGACTGAGACTATCAGCTTCAATTCACTGTGGACATTTCAGGGTGCATCAGACAGATATACCAGGCTGCATAAGCATCCTTGACTTTTTCTTATTAATCATTTAATCTTTCAAGACAGTCTCTCTCATCTACTTTTTTTTTTTTTCCCCTCAGCAAAGATCTTCAATCATCAGACTATTTCTTTTGATATGCCACATTCTTTCTATCACTCCATGAAAAGTACTCCTTCCTCTTCAATCAAACACATTATCCCCCACAGCAGCAAACAGTTTCATTCTCTGACCACTCACACTGAAGCAGCACCCCCACTCACACTTCTCCCCTCAGACGACTGCTAATCCCACAGAAGGAACTATCCAAACCCCACGAGCTGCTGAGTGCATCAGCCGCACATGAGTCACAGCCCTCGGTCCAGCAGTAAACTGGAAAGCTGCATGCATATTCTCAACTCACATTTCAAAAATCTCTTTCTGTCTTGTTTAAACATCATGGAACTTTGAAGCCTTTCATCTACAAGTTTCTGCTTGCAAAAGAACAAAAGCTCCTTATTCAGAATCAAGTTTTATCATAATATACTTCTGCTTTCCAGCTGCTGTCCTTCCTGAAATAAATGTATTAAGCACAAAGGGGGAAAGTGTGCTTGCTTTTCCTCCCCTCCTCGCACACCCCTGCACATCTCTACCATATTGTCAAGCTTCCAAAAGTCACTGAATCAGAAATAACTGCAGCCATTCACAAGGAGCTGCACAAAACCAGCATCTCTCCAGACACAGGTCCCATGCTGGGACACTTGCCTTTGCCCGAGCCCTCTTGTGACACACAACACGGGCTCCTTGCTGCAGTGCAGACTGTCAGTTTACTCAGTTTGAACTTTCAATGCAGAAATTCAGCATGATGCAGTCAGCCAGATAAAGCAGCACTTACCTTAATTGAAATCTTTTCTCTGGTAAAGCTGGTGCATCAGTCAAATCAACAGTGATCTGGGGGTAATCTAAGTTTCAATCAACACACTCCGGGTAGCTGCATGCTGCTCTGCCTGGTTTTCGTTTGTGTTGAACTCTTCACTGTCTAAAGGAGAGAGAGAGAAAGATGAGCTGAAATCCTCGGAGGTTCCTAGGGAGTGAAAGAAGAAGCACCAAGGCTATGTTTCTTCACATGAGATTCTCAGCAAGCGTGCTCGGGTCTGGGAGATCGCGTAACTGCCGTGATAGGCTCCTGTCATGTCCCCTGAGCCGAGAGATGATCATTGACCTGATTAGCTCCGAACACTCCCTACACGCAGAGAAAGCACTGAGAGGATTGGTGGGTCGCAGGGGAATTGGGAAAGGCACCAAGGCCACTTGGGAATCTTCATTCTTCCAGACTAATGGATGTGCTACAGCTGAGGCTGTAATTTGTGAGGAGGTTATGCACAATGTTAACCATCTGAGGACTTAAACAAATGCGCTTTTGCATGCTGCTTTTCAAGGTGCACCAGCATACCACATAGTGTGTGCTGACTAATTAGAAGCTGATGTAGCTGTTTCCTAACACAAGGCTAGCTGTATGAGATGTTCTGTAAGCTGAGAGATAAAGTGGCTCCAGACCCTGGGGACAATAGCAGTAAATGGTTATAGTAAGTGAAATTAGCATGGTGGGTTCAGGTTAGCCCCCAGATGGCAATCAATCACCATGAAAAGAAAAAGAAAAGAACAACAAAACCCAAACAGGCTGGGATTATTTAAGAAGTACTCGTATCAATTTAAATAAAATGTAGAGAAAGAATGCCAATTAATTACAGAAAAGACTCTTAAAGACAGAGATAAAATCAGTAGCAAAGCATATAAATAGAAGTTCTCAACGCTTTCAGTAGAAGAAAAAACAAACCCACAAGAAATGCATTTAACGGATATAATTTGCCTTTCACTTGTACTGATATAAATAATATTAAAGATAACAGCTCAAATTTGAATGGAAAAAAAATAGCATGAAAGAAGACTGAGGTGTATTTTCTACTGAGTTTTGCTTCTAAGATATTACAGAAACTACACCTTTGTATGCTAAGTTTCAGGCTGATGTGCTCCAGTAAGTCCAGCCAAAGTATGCCAACTTTTAGGACTATCCTCATCTGCTTCCTTTTGCTTCTTTGACAACAATTACAACACTAGCCAGCTGTCTCAATTTTCTGCCCAGATTTATCCATGGAAATATTTGTTTGTGAATAGTATTTATAGAGAAGAGTTCACGTGATACCATATTTAGTCATGGAGGTCTGACACACCAATGGCAAATGGATAAAATTGCATCATGATATCAACTATATGATAAGATTTGGAACCTATACTAGCAATGAAAGTTTTATCATATCATACTCTAGGAACGCTGTAACAACAATAATTACAAACATCTACTGAGATTCTTAATCAAATTTATGTTGGGTCTGTTTTTATTCATCCCTCAAGTAAATTAGTATAATTTTATTTTTGTAGGATGAGTGGTCAAAAAAGCGATTTGAAGTTGTTAACCAAATGACAGAAGAAACGGATGACATTTACTTTCTGCAGGCATTCACATCAGAAATATAATTACGGAGAAAACAAAATCATGTGACTCCGATCACTCAGAGTTAACCAGAAAAGTTTGAACCTCAAATTTATTTAGCAAGATACACAAGGCGATTATTTGTCACCATAACCGCTGTCACTAAACCACTAACTAAAATTCCTGAGAAACAAGCAATAAATCTAAGCTAAGTGCTCCATATTCCCCCTGTGGTAAGTAGGAAGAGACTGACTTTTCTGCCCTAGCGGTGGCAGATAATGATTTTCATGATCCTCATCTGTAAATCTCTCTCTCTATAATCACTGGTCAAAAGCTCCTCATCTGCAAAATGTGGATAAAAAGACAGCAATTTTTTTTTAGAATATACATTATCTTTTAATATGATTTACAGAAATTCTATCACATGGAGACTACCATTTCACCTGGGACTAATAATAACAAAACAATAATTAACCAAATAAGAGGCTTTTACATGTATTAATATGAAATGTGATCACATTCTTGAGCTTGTCTAAATGGGTTTCATGTGTCAAGACTAAGGTGATTTGCTGCTACAAGCCCTCACTGAACAAAAGGTTGCTTTCCTTATCCAGAAATTTGTACTGCAGAATGGGCAGCCAGTCATCTCAACACTTACAATCTTATTTGGTCTGACATGGCATCCCTTATGAAACAGCTAATCCACAGACACACACTGTATTATTTATAATTTCAAATACAATCAAGGAAGTTAAATATGAAAAAGGCATTATTAAGACCATCTAGACAACTTCTGTGCCTGAAAGCTTTCAATTTCAGATGTCTCACTATTTTGTCTATTTAATCTTAATTCTAATCAGCCCTGAAATCTTCCACAATTTTGTTAAACAACCTAGTAGATGTCAGTGTCAGGAATACCTATTACTCGTTTTTCAAAGCTCCTTCAGCAGTTTTACAATATAATTCCAATCTTACAATAATTTTCTTCTCACCTACTATTCTGATGATCTTTTTACAGTTCAAAAGTCAACATTAATCAGAAGTTCATAATATGCAAATGAATTATCTCAACTGCTTCTTACTGCACGTAAAGGCCTGAAAGAGAAAACCGTTTCCAGAAAAGTGACTGAAGCATGAAGTGACAAAATTTGAAGAGACAACATGATTTAAGTTTGTGCAGAAGTCACTGGGACTTACTCTTTGCTTGGACAATTGGGCAAAAAAATGAGCATTTTAAATTCAGTGTTGACAAAAAGAAGCAATAATTTGAATCACTTTAAATCTTTCTTCAATATAAATAACAGAATGGAAATCGCTTGTCCAAGGTCCATCTCCCCATCCTAAATATAACTTCAGATTTTTATTTTGGTTCCTAACAATCATCTGAATAAACAGACCAAGGTTATTGAGATCAGGAAGCAAAAACGATCAGAAAAGAACTACTTTAATCTTTAGTCGGGCTAATACAGTTATACAGACAATAAAAATTAATCAACCTTCCTGGCTCATAATTCTTAAACAATGTGACAGTACAATAAAGCAGTGGATGCAAAAAAAAAAAAAAAAAAAAAAAAAGAGAGAAAGAAAAAAGGATAATTTTCTGTGAAATCTATAGTTAAACTTTTGAATTCACTACCACAAGCCATACATAATTGTGGAAAAGTGTTAATATACATGTGAGAAGATTTTAAAGTCACAACAGCACTTAGAATGTATACATAGCAATAAATTTCCTTTTTTCATAACTATTGTTCATCAAGAATTAAAATTATTACCTTAAGAACAAGTGAAGATAGCATGCAAAAAAAAAATATGATTTAGTAGTAAAGTTTATAAGAACTTTGTGGTGTCCTTGCACAAGCCATAGCATATTTACTGTCAAAGGTTATTAGGTATTTGTTTCATTGAAAGAAAAACTTAGATGTTTCGGGGTATATTTTAACAGATTAACAGGATTTAAAAAAAAAAAAAGCTTTATTTCCTAAATTAGTCATTTGAATAAACTGAGTGCCAACAAAAATACATGATCAGTAATCTTTTCCAGTGTAAGTTTCTTTATTACTATGTCACCATTTTCAGTTTAGAGTCAAAACTGGTGCAGCACCATACTTCACATATATCACTATTAATATATTTGTATGGCCTTTTGCTTTGTATGAATAGTCATAGTCAACACTAAGCTAATATTTTCAGAAGTACTCAGCTGACCCAAATCACACATATAGTTTTCTGAGCTCAGCTAACGTTCAGGAACTAAAAGAACTAGAAGTCAGTAGTGTCTATACAAATAGTTTCACCATGCAGAATTTTTTTTTCTAAAATTGAAAAGATCTTCCATATGAAAAAATATAAAAAAATGTACTAAGAGCATTAATTTCTCAGTAATTTCTTCCTTTTTAGTAAGTAATTAAGAAAAAGTGGTATTGTCTACTTCATTTTGATGGAAAGATAGTAACTACAGGTGTGGGAATACACTAGAGTAACAGCAAAAGCAGGAGAATAAAAGACTATGTAAGAAACAGAGTAAAATCACCCTTACTTTTCACCTCTTCAGACGTATGTGTGTGTGTGTGTGTATGTATATATATACACACACTAAACCACCCAAAGAGATTAAAAACGCTTTGCAGTGTGCCATTTGAACTTTCATAACCAGCATATCTTCCACGTTTTGGCAATCATTTTTTTCCATTGTGGCTAGGGGCAACAAGACCAGATAACTCTCAGTAGTACCTGACAATCGCCATGCATTTTAACACTGGAATTTTACTCTCATTCTCATTAATTTCAAAAGCAAAAACTGAGCAGATTCAATTTCAAATTTTCATCAGTACAGCTGCACTGATTTAAGTGGAACTGCGCAGATTTATAAAGTAGTGAGGTCTCGAGTAAAAGCAATACATCTTGTCATCAATTAATATTATACCAGAGTCCAAATATCACCTTTCTGCAATATCATTCACTAATCTATTGTTGATATGGCTCTCTTTTTTTTTCCCCCAAACCTTCTGGCCAAAGAGAGTTACAGACAATATAGTAAGCTTAACTGCATCTAGCAAAGACTTTGGACGTTCAGGACTTTACTTTAGCACCTTGTTAAACTTACTGTTGATGTTAAAGATAGTTTCATATACATATACATATGTATATTCATATACATTCATATACATATTGTCATTCATATACAACATAAACATGTTATCTGGGTGGAAGGAAGTAGCTGAATCCTAGCTATACTCACTACAAAACTGCTCACTTTCTCAGGCTTTTCCTTCTGGTAGCTCTAGTGGCTCAGACATCTCTGAAGTGCTCTTGTCCTTATTTGACCACTGCTCTCACTTCCAGTTTAGCCAGAGTAATCAGTATTGTTCTTTTTACTTAGGCCAAACTTCCAAAGATAAGAAAAGTAGTACAACATATTGCTCTAAGACATTTCCAATTATGTTATGCAATGTAGAATTTGAGCTTCATTGTACACTTCTATTAAGTGACAGTGGTAGACTGACACATTTAAATATTGGTGCTCTCTACTTCCTTGGAGGCACTGCTACAACGTTGGAGATATTCAGGATGCACAAAGATCTCTGAATTTAAGCAGAGGGTCACAAAATGCATGAAGAAAAAAATGCAAGTTTTGGAGGCTCCTAAACCAACAATAGAAAAGTTCTGGAAATGTAATGATAGTGGGAATGTTAGTACCTAAATTGATACACCTCACTTCTAAAAGGTAGTCAAGGACACCGTTTCACATAAAAATAGAGAACTTGTGGGAAGAGAAGGTAAACAGTCCTATGAACCAAAGAAAGCATAGAAGAACATGTTTTTAAGGATTCATTCAAATTTGCTGAAAAGAAAAATAAAGATAGAAGATGGGAAATCGAAAGGCCACAAAAAAAGAGGTACCGATGAGGTAAAATTAAAAACAAAAACCAAAAAAACTCAAACATTAAGGTGGTAAAAATAGAAATTTAGAGCAGAAGGAAAGGAAAATATACAGGATTAGTAAATGCAGAAAATCTCTTGGTTGGAAAGTAATAATCATAAACCTTACCTTTAAGTCTGTGCTGTGTGCCATTTTTTTTTTTAGGTCAGACTTTGTGAGATAAGATAGGAACAAAGGATAAAACAGTGAACAAAAGAAGAAACTTGTATCTTTCTTATATGATCTAGAATTAATCCTTACCCAAATAACGCAACTTTCTAAATGAACTGCATTATTATAATTATGACTCTTTTTCAGTTCTACTATTCCATGAGAAAAATATACTTTGTATCAGTGGGGGATTAATGTCAAGCACCAAGGTGAAATCTGGTCATCACCAATTATAAAGAAAAAAAGAAAATTTGCAACTGTTTGAACACGTTGCTTGGACACAGTACAGATTTGAGTCATTTTGTTAAACTGTGAAACCCAAACTCTGCGCAGTTTGTTTGGAGTATCTTTCTGTATGTACTGAGATCCTCAAGACTACTAAAATGGGACAGGGGAAATTTTACAGCTGAAGTCAACCTTTGCTGAAAATTTCTGTCAACAGTACACCTATACGTTTCTACTGAAAACAAGTTACACAACGGTAACCAAGGGCATGGTTTTGCAGCAGAGCATGACATACAGTTTCAGTCTGGGTCTCCGTTTGCTGGCGGCTATATACCTCCTTAACACAAAACAGCAAAAACAGGAACATCCTGCAAGTTGTACCACAGGAGCAGCGTGGGAGACCAAATGACTCGGAGACATTCTTCCTGTAGTACAATTCCTCCCTCACATCCTTTTTGTTCAGGTGAAGGGAACAGTGATTTGTGGCATGACCTGTCACAGCAGCAACTTACAACTTCCCAGTAAAATCTGTCTACTCAGTCCCTTTTGCCATCTATGTGCTTTAAGCATGCAGGGATGGGAGATGCTAGTGCAGAAACTGTGCAACAATGCAATATACTGCCTGCAATCACATAAATATCTTATATCTATCCATTAGACTCTATGCTCTCATCTGTCTGAACAAGGAGAGGTTGCTTGTTCCCTTGAAAGGGACAAAACTGAACTGCAATTTAGTCTTGGGATTCTCACTGGCATTTTTATGGCTGAAGCCAGTTCTGCTACTTACTCAGACTAATACTATAAATCTAACACACTTTAAGAACCACATTTTCAGAGTCATAAACCATCATATCAGTCCTTTTTCTTTCTTTTTTTTTTTTTTTCCAAGGGTACCACAGGGCTTTAGAATAGCCAGAAAAAATCAGTTTGTAAGAGGAGAAAACAACACCTTTGCCTGAGATTGTCCAAACATGGTTGGTTTCTGGAAAAGCATTTTACACTGGACAGCTTTTCCTAATATGATCCCTCTCTTCTCTTTTTCAATCTGCTCATTTCAGTCATAGCATGTAACTTTCTCTTTTTTATTACTATTATTTAGAAGCATTTTTTTTTTCTCTAAGCTATTCTAATGTACTTGTTCTCCTGCTTCTTACGTTAATATGATCGTTTTCCATTCCATATTTGTGTTTTTCCCTACACAATTCCAGTACCAGAGGCTTTTCTTATATATTTTTTCCCCTCTTTTAGCATTCTTCCTTCCTATATATTTTCTGACAGTGTTAGAAGGAGAAGATAGAGAAAGAACAACAGCTCCATTTTTTTCCATATCCATATAAAAAATTCTTACATAGATAAGGCAAAGAAGTGCTGTTAGAATCACTTTTAGCATCACACTCAACTGCTGTTCAGAAGAAGTTGGAAATGCTGTAAAGAAGCATTCCAGGAAAGTTTTTTTATTCCTGGTTCTCTCTTATTTTTCTTGCTCAGAAGCAAGCTTTGTCTCACATAACAAACATTGGCCTCTTGTCAGGATAACTTCTCTACATAGTAAATAGGGAATAAGGTTGAGCTATGCTGTAAGAGTACCTGCAATATCCTTTTGATGCCATATCCTGAGAAAAATAGCCTGATGTGAACTATGATCAGCAAGACCAACTCTCATTTAATGCCAGCACTCCTCGCTTCATCTGTGGCAATGCTAGTTAGCACTTAGTCTGCCCTCTCCTAAGAGAGTACACAAGCTACACCGTGCCAAGTTGACATAAGGGTAAGGCAGTTCCTTGTACCTGTTTTCTCAACAGAATAGAACTTGGTTTGCATTTCCTGAAAGGCTCCACAATGTAAGTAACGTAGCCTTGTCCATGGGCCTAATCACAGAATCACAAGATGGCAAGGTCATTATCCCAGAAGCATCGTACTACATCCAAGTGGGTAGTAAGTGGCTTTCATGATCTAAAAAAACCTGAATTGTGTGAAGTAAATACAGGTCTTATTTTCCAGATACTGAGATTTCATTATAGTACACAGGCACACTGACACTGTTTTACAGGCCCTAACTGCAAAATTTTCTTTGCACTGAACACATCACAGAATCACACATTCTTTCAAAAACACTATGACAAATAAGAGAGAAGACGACTGCATACCTCTGTGACTGTTACTTCATATTGTGAGATAAGACTATCCTAGAATCCTAGAACCACAGATCAGCTTGGATTGAAAGGAACTGTAAAGATAATCCAGTTTCAAAACTCCTACCATAAGCAGGATTGCCACTCACCAGATCAGGCTGCCCAGGGCCCCATCTAATTCAGCCTTGAATGCCTCCAGGGATGGGGCATCCACAGGTTCTCTGGGTAGCCTGTGCCAGTGCCTCACCACTTTCTGAGTAAAAAAAATTCTTCTAATATCCAATCTGAATCTCTCCCCTTTTAGTTTAAAACCATTCCCCCTAGTCCTATCACTATCAGGCCATGTAAAAAGTTATTCTCCTTTTTTACAAGTTCCCTTTCAGTACTTTCCTATCCCCTCCCATTAGACAGTACACTACATATTGTAAGTTTGCTTATCTATAGTCTGTAAGAGTTCTGAATAAAATCACTCCATTCTGCAGGTGCACGTTAATCTTCATCAGCTTCTTTTTGATCCTATCCCACACTACAGAAATATCAGTCACGTGGGCCTACGTGATTGCTAGGTTTCCAAAGCTTTCCCTCAGATGCTTAGTAGACATAAAAGAATGAAAAGGCAATAATACAAAACTGTCTTCTTAACTGTTTCATCCTGTAATCATTATTTCCAATGGGACCTATGAATATCAGCATTTTAAAAGACACAGAATCAGACCATGACATGAAATTGAGTTTTAGGCACTGGGAAATTGAAGTGAGGAGAAAAGCAGAGAAAACAATGAGCATCTTCTCTTGGGCAGCCCAAGCAAAATCCATCTCAGCTGCAACCTTTTCAGCATGGGAAGAAGAAACAATGGTCCGACAACACATCCTCAGAATCACCTCCCACAGAAGGAATAAAGTACCACCATCTTTCCAATTCCCGATTCAGAACATACTGGAATAGAGTTTTTTTATGGGCTTGTTGTGGAAACACTGGGAAACATTGGGAACATGCTTCCACAACACACAATCACTCTTTATCTCCTTTTAAGATAATATGGTTTAAGATAGTTGGCTAAGTAATATGGTTTGTCTGGTTAAACTTAATAGAATTCTGTAGTCACAGAAGACATGATTTATAAAAATCAAAAATGTCTTCAGGTTAATACTATATCTTCTCTGGACAGGAATTATCATTACATGATCCTGTTCATTTGGGGTCATTAGCTTCTCTTTCTCCTTTTTCTGAGTATAGAGGAATAAAAGATGATTTAATTATAGCACTGGGAAATTACCTCCCTTTTGGCAGGGAAAAAGGGGAGGAGAAAGCATTATAATCACAATACAATGCTGAGACTGTAGGATATTACTTTAAAATATTTATTCTCAATTACTTTCTCAGTCTTGTTTGCATTTGTAATAAGTAGCATGTTTGAAAGACCTTCAAATATACAGAAGCACAGCCGAAAATGTGAAAGGCAACAGGTATAGGCTTGATCCCTTAACTTCACAAAATTGCACTTTCTCTAATCATTACACTTTGTGTTTTGTGATCAATGTGAAAACGTGCAGTACTAACAGTGTATGTTAAAAACAACATACAAGAAATGTAAACTCCTAAGTGCATTGCATCTTAAATTAATGCTAAGTATTGATTCATGTTAATTTGTCTCTTTACAAGTGCAGCCATCTAGCCTGTGTTCAGCTATCTTCAGAACCATCTATACTGATCATTAATCAGAATTTGCAGAAACCTTGTATCTTTTTTTTTTTTCTCCTATTCATGAGGGTACTTCTGAGAATAGTAATTATGCTACTTAGCCTTTATCTAGCGCTTCTCATCTTTCAAGTACTTTACAAATATTAATTCACTAATTAATCTTTCCAACAACTCTGATTACTCCCATTTTACAAACAGAGAAGCGTTAGCAGGAGAGGGCAAGTGACCTGCCTGAGGACATGGAAAGTAGAGAAAGGGAAGAAAGCTAAGGGGAAGGAGGCTTAAAACTAGAAAGAAATTGAGGCAGATGGAACAATTGCTATTATAGTTCAGCAAGTAATCACACTCCACTGAAGAATTTAACATACCAGAGGAGAACATGGAGAATTAGTCCCACAGCACATTACACAGCCACTCAGTGTTCCAAAAGATCCACTAATAAAAAAATGGAACTGACAAATGAAATATACTGTACAGCTACACAGTAGTTCAAAGACAGAACACTGTCTGTTCTTAGATATTGGCAAAACTGTAGAAGTAGTCATGAGCCCAAAACTAACAGCAGGAAACTACAGAATTCTAATTTATTGGGTTGGGTTGACATTGGACATGTTGCAAGGTTATCCGTTCTTAAAGTTGGATCAATTAAATAGAAAGACTGATCAATAGTAATGGTACAAATTCAGTTACCATATCTATGCCCAGTTCATTTTCCTCACTACATTGATATCCCTGATCAGAATGAAGAGACATTAATAGTTCATGAAAAGAAAGCTTAGATTTCAACCAGTACAGAAACATATGTACTGCAAAGTCCAACGTGGGGAGCTCCCCGCTCTTGCACCCGCTCCTTGCCTTTCTCAAACTACTTTCTTGTCTAAGGATGGCATAAGAATGAAAAATAATTACATATAGAAGAGATGCACCTATTCTGTATCTTGAAAAATTATCTGCTTCCCAAGTCCTAAAAACATGGAAGCAAGAGATTATCCCAAAAAAGGAATAATTAAAATACATATTTTAAAAACACTTATTTCATCACTTCACCCTTTTGGTGGCTGTAGGCAGCAAGAATATCTGTTAACCTTCTCTCCTTGAGACTAGTCAACCCAAATTCACTCAGTCTTCCCTCCTACGTTATATGCTCCCACTGTCTTATTACATTGGTGGCCCTTCACTGGACTACCAACCCATATGTCCATATCTACCTTGTACTGGGAGCCTAGAACTATATGCAGTGTTCCTGACATTTTCCTATCCATTTCAGGTAGAGACAAGAATCAATTCCCTTGACTTGCCGGCAGTGCTCTTTCTAATGCAGCCCAGGACTCTGAAGACTATAATTGCCCTAAAGGCATATTGCTGGACAAGATTCCATTTGTTGTCTACCAGGATTCTAGCTCCTTTTCTACAACATAGCCTTCCAGTCAGTAAGCACCCAGTACAATGTGCTGCACAGGGTTATTCCTCTCCAAGTTCAGGACATTGCACTTCACTTAGGCATGTTCCCATTCAGTTCTTTGGGTTCACAGCAAGAAAAGAAGCTTAATACCCCACATCTCAGGCCAAGTCACTGTAGGTATGTGGATGATGGGGAACTTCCACTCCAGAGGAATTTAATGTCTAAAAAAAGGAGATTTCATTTACATTTATATTATATTAATATACATTACAGTATATTTATATTTATTTACATTTTACATCTCCAGAAATATATTTGGAAGCTACTGAGCAAGGGAGGATCTTGGAAGTACTCATTATAGAAACTTAATTACTGTTATAGGAAGTAAGTATTTCTCAAATAGTAGTTATTATTTTATTTATTTTACCTGAGAACTAGATGCTTCTGTGTACTTCAGTGCTGTAAGTTACACTGTAAGATAAGAGTGGTTATCAAGGTACGGCACATGGTTCTTAAATATTGAAACCTAGAAAACTAGCTTTGCATACCAGCTCTGCATACCAGCTTATCTTTGATTAATATTCATTAATATTATGTGAATATTGCTAATACAAATATTTTCAAGTATTTGAGGTTATTCTAGGCTAGGGAGCAAAGTATCAGCTTTATTTTTCCTGTTGTCTTTATGTTAGTATTGGCTTTAGCTTTGTATTCTTCAACAAGGAAACAGTAAGTAATTATTTTGGATGTCATCTTTTATTGCTTAATTAAAAGCTATATAATATGTAATAAAGTAAACTCTATCTCACTGACATTTGCACAGTAGCACATTTGCAATCAACCATAAGCATATTTGTCCAATGTCATTAATGATATAAAAGATACAAATTATTTATGAGGAATATTAATAATGAAATATTAATTTGTTGAAGAAAACACAGTATTAATAATAAATAGTAATAATCTCTATGGCCATGATACTAGGATGACATTTCTCTAATTTGGTTTAGAAAGTAATTAAATACAGACTTATAATCAGAATAAAGAACACTACTGCCTTATAAACAGTGGTAAAATACTCATTTCAGAACAACTAAATAAGAAAATGAAAAAGTGTTGTAATAATGGATTAATTTACTATGCTGTATCACTGAACAGATGTGAACTCTAAAAGTGCCATGTTTTCAGAAAGAAAATTATGTTTTAAGATAAGAAACATGAAGTCTAAATGTCAATAACAAAATCTGAAAACAAAAATAAAGTGTCTGTACTTCGTATCATTTATTTTCTAATTAAGCAAAACCATGCATGAGATTAAAGATAAATCCATACGGATCACTGTAAGAGCCTTCTTCAATACAGAGAAACAAAGAAAAACAACATAAAGGCTAAGACTGGACAGAAAAAAAATCCTTTATCTGCATATAATTATGGATCTAACACAACAGATTCATCGGCAATGTCAGCAGGAACTGACAATGTCTAGAAGTATGCGCTATTTTTCTTCAACAGGTTTTTTCCAACTTCTCCAAATAGGTGCAACAATGCAAGTTGCCCTTATAAATAGCTACGCTGTTTTTCAAATATTTGGGGATTTCCTATTCTTTATATCTAGATTTACCTGAACTTTTCATCCTTTATATCCAAAGTTCTCGGTCATTAAAATATCTTATTTCTGTGCACACAAAAAAATCTTCCATTTTTTCTAACCTGCTTTTTGAAATATAGATGGAATCCATAATGCTTCAGTCTATACCAATAATGCTCAGAATGAAGCATATTTGCAGACATTTGGTTTTATATACATTAGTAATGTTTTAGTGCAGTCCCATACCACAAAGCTCAAGAGTATCTCATTTGTAAAACATTAGATACAAATATTCATGTTATAGAACTTGTGAATGGTTTTATCCTTGACAGCAAGCAGACTGGGAACAATCACATCACATCTCACACAGACACATGTAAGTTAGTCTTATTGAGGTCAAATACTAGTAGAAGTACAGCAGGTCACAATGAGCTAACTGCAAGTTAGCCACGCAAACACATTCTTCACAATATCACACTCAGCAATCAACAAGTCTGAGACCAAAATAAACAATGCAGAATTCATCCTTTATTTTCCAACAAAGAAAAAATTAAAAGGAGAGTACACGCTATTATTTGTTTCACAACAGCCTCAAAGAAGGTTATTCCAGTGAAGATCCCAGGGGAGATAATTTTATCTGTGGACTAACATATGGAGGGTCAGACCTTGCATACATTTCTTAAAGAGAATATCTTTATTAGTGCAGATGAGTGGAGAAAAAAAAAAAAACAAAAAACCCACAATGAAGCCATTAAATCCCATCTTAACATTTCCAAAATTGACTTCTGAAGTCATAATCACGTTCATATCCACAGCTTATTGAAATTACTTGTGAATAAAAATTCCTGAGTATGTGAAAAATACACTGATTTTATACGCATACCTATATATACGTAATTAAAATGTGAAACTTATTAATAAATCATTGATTAAATATTGCATTTTTCTAATATACATATGTACACGCAGAAGGAATGATTCATAAGAAAAAGTAGTGCCCAATATGCTGAGGAAATCAAAGTCAGAAGTTGTCAGAAGGTCTGCTTTAGTGCAAATTCATAGAATTTCACAACTTAAAAGTCCTCTAGTAAATAACATTGCAACACTCCTGCAATATTAAAACTGCATAAAGCTCTCATGAATTTTTATTTCATTGAGTTTGCACCACCACAATTAGTAACTAATCACTATTAATTAAGTCTAGTCATCTTGGCTACTAATGACAGTATTAAATAAAAACACCAGGAGGGTTTTGTCCACCTGAACAGAGAAATCTTTCTGAAAATCAGATTTATTTTTCCTAGCTGGTGAGTAGCTCTCTTCCTCCTTCAAATACAAAAGAATCGTAGAACATTTGCTGAGATCACATGCTAAAATTTTAAGCAGTTATCAGGTGAGCAAAATCCCACCATTGCTCACTACAACCTTCCTTTAATGTTAATGTATAGAAAACAAACAAACAAAGCACACACCTTATTCCCTGGAAACACATGTTCAGGTCAAATGTTTTGTCTCTTTGTCTGTCAGGCTTCTACAGAGATATTTTCAAGCTTACCAGGCAGACATATATGCAATCTTTTGAGCTGACTTTATATCATATCACTTTACTATAGTATATAGTATACTATAGATCAGGTAGTACACCTGCAGTCCAGATGGATTTCAGCTAACCTAAAGAGTACCTGGTAAATTTAAAAGTGCAAAGCATAGGTATTACGCTTTAGATAGATCCTAAACATATCTTGTAAAACTGCTGACATACAGAAAGCATGCCATGTAGTTACATACATGCAAGTCTTCAACAGATGTGAACTTCAGCATTACATTTCCTAACTTAATGCTATTTTTGTATACCTATGGTCAAATGTTTACATAAATGGTCTCCTACTATTTACTCTTTTAAAAATGCATTTTTATCAAAGCAGTCTTAACCAGATTTTTATTTGCTCATAAAGGTTTTTATATGACACATGCTGAGGGAAGGAACAGAACATGAGGAATAAATCTATGTGTATTCACTTTTATTTATGATGTATGTTACTTTACTTCTAATTTAAATATTTTCACAACTACGATTTCTCTACAGGGTGCATTTTGAATATAAGATGTTAGCCACTCTGACTTTACTAATTTAACCTTTAATTTGCCATGAAGCCCCACTACATCTAAGGAAAACTGAAAGGTAGGACTGATGTTTGTGGGAATGAAACAAAAAAAAAAAAAACTACGGGTGAGTTGCTCCGTTCCTTCACAAAAACAGGTCTATACTACAATTCCACTAAAGGATAAAACTGTTCATTTCCTAAGTGGCAGAAGGAAGAGAAAAGCTGGTAATTTCACTGCAAAAGGGTCACGTGAGCCAGGTGTAGACGTGTAACAGCTGTTTCTGTAAACAATATGGGAATTCTGTAAATGTCTTATCCTCATTTTGGTATTTAAGCAACTATCACCATTTTTCATATAGCAAGAAGCAATACAATAAGCAATTTCCTTCCGCTATTGTGGTGGTTGCATATTCCACTTTCACGGAAACAGTAGGTGAGTGTTGTCAGATACATGTACTCTTACTGTCAAAACAGAAATCTGGCCTTTCCACTGAATACTGCCTTTTTTTCCTGCTGAAAAATATTAGATATACTCTATCACAATAGCAGACATCCCTTAGGAAAGAACAGGCCTAACAAAAATTAAATACTTCCAACTAACTACACCACCCTTTTATCTGGGACTTGAAAATTTTCCAAATAACAATACAATCAATTTAAAAATGAAAGGTATCTTTGCTACAATAAACACAAAATGTGATGATTTTAGTTTTTGGTTGTTTTTATTTATTTATGAAAAAAAGGTCAAAGTGTAGCTGGTTATTTCATTCTTAATTAGGCTTAATCCAAATTCAAAACAGTTTCTATCTAGATATCTGTTAAGATTTTACAGATTTACACCTGCATTTTCTTGAAATAACTGAAACAATGTGAAATACAAAGACACAAATAGCTAAAATCCCATTTATTTAAATAAGGTCAGACTTTCAGCTTTTGATGCTTATGTTATTTCATCTTTGCATATCTTTCTTCATAAGTGCTAGGCACAGGGCAAATGAAGGCAGTGGAATAAAGCATAGATGGAATTGGCATTAACATTGTTTGCTGTTGCTTACCCTAAAATACAGTATGGTTATGTGAAAATAAAAACATTATAATGAGAACAGACTGTGGAACAACATTCTCATAATAGTGACTGTAATGTTAATGCAACACTGTGCAAACACAACCCATCTTGTTGCAATTTAAGCAATTTAATAGTATGGCCATTCCCAGTTGCAATTTGCTTTTCTTCTTACTGTATTAGGTAAATTCATACATTATGTAAATTAAAAAAAAAAAAAAAGACAACACACCTCATACTGATCACTTCTTATCTCCCTGTCACTATATAATTTGTGAATTAACATATGTAATAAAACCTCTGTAAAACCCATCTCAGTACTGATGTTCCATTTCCAGTTCCTGATTTTTGTTTTCCAGAGATATGAAGGACAAGAAAAATCAATAGGAGTAGTCAGCGTCGATTCAACAATCAGAAGTATGTTTGACCAAC
Organism: Phasianus colchicus; assembly: GCF_987193195.1. Lineage (NCBI taxonomy): Eukaryota > Metazoa > Chordata > Aves > Galliformes > Phasianidae > Phasianus > Phasianus colchicus. Next base: position 20,158,193 of record NC_143438.1, on the reverse strand, counting down.
TTGATAAATGCCTACAATTGAACAACTGGCTTGGCACATGAGAAAAGTATAGCAAATTTTGTCTGCCTCAACTTCACATATCCCATAAGATTCTCAGAGAGAAGCTGATCAAGTATTGCTGGATGAATGAGGTGAATTGAACACTACTTGAACAGCTGGACACACAGAACGGTGATCAGCAACAGAATCTAGTTGAACAGTGTTGTACCTCAGAGGTCAATATTGTATACAAATCTGTTCACTATCATCAAACATGACCAAATAATCTATTATTTATGTATCCATAAAACAGGGATATCTTACAGGCTTGAAATAATGCCAGATTAAAGTACCAGGCTCCGGATGAAGAAGATTGAGCTAAATTTGAAGATCCTTTCTGCTGCAGCCCAGAAACAGAATATGAATTACATCAGTCAGTACTCTTCCTGTAGCAGCAAGGAGTGACAACATGACATTTTTAGTAACACCGCAAAAGTGGCAAATGTATTCAAATAAAAGGGAGGCTTTAAGTCTTGAGGCAGCAGCATAAATAAAACAAGGACAAGATGCTGTTTGATCACGTTCAGTATACTTCAAAACCATTATTTCTCAAAGCAAATAAGATGTCTGTGTCAGTCTCCTACAGTTTTACTGTGGTGGGTTCTTTTTTTGTTGTTATTTGATGTTTAAAAAAATTGCTGGACTGTAACTGAATCCCAAATTCAGTTCACTGTACAAGATTTATCCATATATAACATAAAGATATTTGATTTGATTCAGTTTTGATTTGCTACAATACTCAATTTCTGAAATAATCACCCTCGTTTTTTTTCCCCTTTGTTAAGAGTAATTCAAGGGGCAGAGAAAGAGAGAATCTAGCCAAACTGAGTAATTCTTCAGTAGCTCTGTAGTTATGTCACTGTCAGCAACCCAGCCAGAAATTTCAGAGCTAGCTTTTGGTTTTTAACAGTCAAGAGGTGTATTCATATCTTTGAGCAGAAATTGTACTACTACTCAGGTTTTGCAGCATATGAATACACTCATTACCTATATAATCAATGAATATTAAGATGTTATAACTATGAAATAAACAAAAGAGTTAGGCAAAGCAAATTATAATAACAAAAAGAGAATAGATAAGATGCTTACCCGTATCCTGGGCTCATTTATGAAACTCCAGCAGAGTGGATCTCCAGAAGAGATCCTTCCCCACTGTAGTCAGCTCTTAAATGGGTCTAGGAGAGGTAGAGCCAGGCTCCACCCTTTCCAGCAGCACAGGTGAATTGCCTTCACTTGTGCTCCCATGGCTGACTCATTGCTCGCCTCAGGTGATCAATCAGAGGTTCAGGCCATGACTCTGCAGTTCACATAAATTACCATATACATCTCTCTTCTTGGTGGCCTTAGGAGCAAGCAGAATCTTTCCCTTTTTACGCACAATTTTGAATTGAATCCCATCGGATTCAACTGACTTGATGCCGCTCCTAGAATTATCATTGCAGTTGTTTTTAACCTGGCATCTCCAAATTAATTCTACAGGAGGGAACAGGTAAGCACTCTATCATGTTAAGCTGGGGGTCCACTGATGATCCACACAGGGAAGTCTTCTGATACTCTCTTCCTACCTCTGCATTAAATAGAAATCTAAAATTCAAAAAACACAGTAAGCAATTGAAACTAATTTGAGAGTTTCTGCAGCTCAAAGGATATACCTGAGTTACTAAGCTAAATGGTTTCAAGTGAGCACTGCAATCTATCATTCATACTACATCAGAATAGTTTCTGGAACATTTGTGGACTTGGTGTCTTCTTGCAAGCATTCAAATGCACGACTTAGGTGGTAGCAAAGGGCCAAGGAGCAACCTGCAGGAGACAATCTCACTTTTGAACCTAAGAAAGTTTACTTACATATGTGAGCTGCTCTCTAATTTTTAGCCTCAGTGCCAGAAAATGGTCCTAGGGAGTGTGTTTCATTTTTTGATATGGATAAAGAAAAAGTGACAATGATTTGCATGGAAGACTACTAATGATTTCTCATCAAGCTATCATGAAAAATGTATCACCCACGTTATATCAACTTTTGAGAACAACTAAAAATACTTTTTCCTCACACGGCTGCCAGGCATACACCTAAAGGACATCAGTAACGTATCTAGAAGTGATACTAAAGTATCACTAATGAAGACCTAAAGGACATCAGTAATGTATCCAGAAGTGATACTAAAGTATCACTAATGAAGACATAAATGCAATCAAAAGGAATTCTTAGCAATTCTGAATAAGTGAACAACCATAACTAGATACTGATGATGTGACATCACGATTGAAAAACTAATCTTTGTGGTAAATAGCAGATTTGTATACTGTTTAGTAAGAAAGCCAACAAACAACAGAAGCCTGACATTTACAACAAAAAGGAGAAGTGAATGGTTTCATAACTTCAGATCATACCTCTTGCATGCTTTCTCAGATTGCTGAAAAGTTTTTTCTATTGGTCAAGGTACTTTTAGTATTAATTATCTCCAGCTCTGACTAGTCTTTCTGGAAGTAGACTATCTCAAAATACAATGGTTTGGAGGTATTTGACCTTCATAGAAGCAAGTACAGAGATAGCATTTAGTCTTAAATTCACTTTCCAGAATAAATCACCACAGTAGAAACATCAGGTTTGATCATTTCACCCCCTCTTTTTTCCCTCACACATTATATAAATATATATATATATATATATATATATATAAAATAGATGGTAAAACCTGTTTCTGTTAGTCATTTAGGAGGAAAAAAAAAAAAAAAAAAAGATCAGTTATCTCTTTTTATCTCTTTGATCATTATTGTGAGTGTTGTTTGCCTTGAAACTTTCAAAGAAGATTACCTACTTGCTAACTGCAATTAACACTGTTTTCCATGTCATTAGTCCAAGGAGATGTCATGTCTCTCAAAGAAGCAGAAAACAAAACAACCTTGGACTTATTTAGTGTTTTAATATGGTATACAATGTTAAAGAAAATTATAAAACATTTTCAGATAAACAAGAGCCAGATCCAACTCTTAATGTAGATCAGAAAACTCCCATTGATAGCAACTGATTTTGGATCAGACCCAAAACAAGTTAAAAATGCAATAAAGTATCAAGAGCCAACCTGTACTCACTGCTATTTTTTAACTACTTCAAGATGGAAAATAAATATGTGAATCCTTGAAAAAAATGTCTACCATGGAACATTTGATTAAATTATGCATTTGCACAAAAAGGAGTTCAATGCTATCTGGGGATAGCCCTTTCTGTAGAAAATAATTATAGTTTGTTGATAGCAGTCATGTCCTTGGTATTGGTAAAATTAATGCTTGAAAACTGAAAGTAGAACTGGTATTTGGGGAATGGTTTTAAACTAAGACAGGGGAGGTTTAGGTTAGATATTAGGAGGAAGTTTTTCACACAGAGGGTGGTGATGCACTGGAACAGGTTGCCGATGCCCCATCCCTGAAGGCATTCAAAGCCAGGTTGGATGTTGCTCTGGGCAGCCTGACCTGCATGTAGCAGGGGGGTTGAAGCTGGATGAGCATCATGGTCCTTTTCAATCCAGGCCGTTCTATGATTCTATATTTTCCATGAACTACAGTGAAAACATTTCAATACCAAACAATTCAAGGAACACATATTTGCTCTAGAAATTACTTGGGCTTTCAATATTGATTACTTTCACAATAGTATTCTTAAACATTACAGTCATAGAAACAATTGTTAAAGTCACACAAAACTCAATTTCTCAAATCTGACATCTGAATATGGATCATTCAATAGAATCATAGAATCACTAAGGTTGGAAAAGAGCCACAGGATCATCCAGTCCAACCGTTCACCCATCAGCAATGGTTCTCACTAAACCACGTCCCTCAACACAACATCCAAACATTCCTTGAACACCTCCAGGGTTGGTGACTCCACCCCCTCTCTGGGCAGCCCATTCCAGCACCCGACCACTTTTCAGAGAAGCAGTATTTCCTAATGTCCAGCCTGAACATTCCCTGGCACAGCTTGAAGCCATTCCCTCTAGTCCTATCACTAGTCACACAAGAGAAGAGGCTGACCCCCAGCTCACTACAACCTCCCATCAGGTAGTTATAGAGAACAATAAGGTCTCCCCTGAGCCTCCTCTTCTCCAGACTGAACAACCCCAGCTCCCTCAGCTGCTCCTTGTGAGACCTGTGCTCCAGACCCCTCACCAGCTTTGTTGCCCTTCTCTGAAGATGCTCCAGGGCCTCAATGTCTTTCTTACAACAAGGGGCCCAAAACTGGACACAGTACTCGAGGTGCAGCCTCACCAGTGCTACAGTGTACAGGGGGACAATTACTTCCCTGTTCCTGCTGGTCACACTATTTCTGATAAGCCAGGATGCCACTGGCCTTCTTGGCCACCTGGGTACACTGCTAGCTCATGTTCAGACTAGCATCAATCAACACCCCCAGGTCCATTTCCTCTACACAGTCTTCCAGCCACTCTGCCTCAAGCCTGTAGTGTTGCCTGGGGTTATTGTGGCCAAAGTGCAGGACCCGACATTTGGTCTTGTTGAATCTCATTCCATTGTCTTCAGCCCAGCTATCCAGATCCCTCTGTCCTCACCACCCTTAGGCAGATTGACACTTCCAGCCAGCTTGGTGTCATCTGCAAACTTACTGAGGGTGCATTCAATGCCCTCATCCAGGTCATAAATAACGATATTAAACAGGACAGGCCCCAGCACCGACCTGTGGGGAACTCCACTCGTAACCAGTCTCCAGCTGGATTTAACTCCATTCACCAACACTCTCTGGGCCTGGCCCTCCAGCCAGTTCCTTACCCAGACAAGAGCGTACCTGTCTAAGCCACGGACTGCCAGCTTCTGTAGGAGAATGCTGTGGGAGAGAGTGTCAAAGCCTTTACTGAAGTCTAGGTAGACTACATCAACAGCCTTTCCCTCATCCATCAGACGGGTCAGTAGGTCATAGAAAGAGATCAGGTTGGTCAAGCAGGACCTGCCCTTCGTGAACCCATGCTGGCTAGGACTGATCCCCCGGTTGTCCCACACATGCCGCATGATCTCCCTCAAGATAATCTGCTCCATAATCTTCCCCGGCACCGAGGTCAGGCTAACAGGGCTGTAGTTCCCCTGATCTTCTCTGCAGCCCTTCTTGTAGATGGAAGTCACATTGGCAAGCCTCCAGTCCTCTGGGACCTCACCCGTCAACAAGGAGTGTTGATAGATGATGCAAAGTGGCTCAGCTATCACCTCTGCCAATTCCCTCAGCACACTTGGATGAATCTCATCCGGTCCCATGGACTTGTGGTAGTCCAGTTGGAGTAGCAGGTCTCTGACTGTTTCCTCCTGAATCATGGGGGCTTTAGTCTGCTCCCCAGCCAAGACTGCCAGGTCAGAGAGTGGAGAAACCAGAGGATAACTGGTCTGACTCTTAAAGACAGATGTAAAGAAGGCATTCAGAACCTCTACCTTTTCCTTATCCTCAGTGGTCACTTCTCCAGCCTCAGCCAGTAAAGAATGAAGATCTCCTGGTCCTCCTCTTACTGTTGATATACTTGTAAAAGAGTTTCTTGTTCCCTTTTACCCCAGCGGCCAGGTTGAGTTCAAGCTGGGCTTTTGCCTTTCTGATTTTCTCCTGGCACATCTTAACAATCTCTGCATCTTTCTCACAGAGAATCACTCCACCAGTCAATCTCCCACTCTCACTCCCTGATAATTCTTAATCTCTCCACCCCCTCCCTAAGCTCCACCACCAGGCTGAGCAGCTCATCTACTTGTTCACACCTCACACAGGTGGCATCCTTCCCATCCTCACTCAGTAGCAGTAGTAGTCAATTTCAAGACAGACAGAAACTGACATTTCCATGTGGTGAAATATTTTTAAAAACAATATTTAACAAACAACAATACTCTGGAGTCTCTAAAATTGAAAAAAAAGAATCATTTTGATTCAAACCCCAAATACTTCAGTTTGATTCTCTTCATTAGTTAGGTTAATCTTTTTTTGGCACTATATATTTTTTCCATAAGAAATAAAGTTTGGGAGCTTAATGTCCTTATGTTTTTAAAACAAAACCAAGATAAAATGCCCATGAGCACACATACAGAGGGAACTGATTTAAGTAATATTGTTTAAATGAAGTACTTATAGTGAAATATTTTAGGGTTTTTTTTTTTTTTTTTCCTTATAAAAGCTCACGTTAAAATGGAAAGCAATCTATATGTTGAAAATCTTCATTGAAAAATATATTCCAATGGAGAATTTGGTCTGCATAAGGTAAAAATTACTTGAATTCCTAACAGTTATGCTAAATTACGCAATATACTTCTCGTGAATTAGAATTCTAGAACAAGACACTGGAAATTCAGACCTCCTACTGGCCTCTCAGATATTTCAAGTGAGCTATTTTTTCTATTTGACTCAGTATATTTGCTGCAATTAAATATTTTCTATAATTACGTAGAATTTCAGATGTAAAAAAAATGTGTTACAATTGAGGTGTTATTATCTAGTTAGGTCTATGTGACACATACACTTTGGTTTCTACGATGGCATTTATTAATTTTTTAAATCTTATTGAATAATAGACTGTTGCTACTGACAGCATTAAAAATTTGCATTTGCTTCAAATAGTTTTGCTTAATATTTGACAAGATTCTTTCAACTAAAAGAAAAGATTGCTTTTTTAAAAAAAAAAAAATACCAGTATGAGTGAACTACTACCACCCTTTGGACTCAATGTTCGCAGTATGATCCTCCCTATCAGTCAACAAGTATCATATTTAACTGCAATCTGCTTCTTTGGAGTCAGGCTGTGCTTTGAACATCTGACTCCCTTTTTAGGTTCACTGCCTACCAAAATAGTCTATTTTCTCTGGGAAATACTATCAACAGCTTGTTGATTATTTTCAGGAAATTCATGAGGGCATTACTCTAACAGTTGACAAAAAAAAAAAAAAAAAAGGAACACCACAACTCCTTGCATGCTCTTTGGTCTTCGGGAAATATCTATGAAATAGTACTTTCACAACAGTTTTATTTCCAACCACAACATCCCCATAGCACAAGACAAATAGATCCAAAACAATTTCTGAAATCCTTTGATATTATACCCCTCTCAACTCATAAATTTCACAACACAAAAAAATAAAAAATAGAATTAAGTAAGAGCTTTATTCTGCTTTATGCCAGCTAAATCTCAAAGGCCAGCGTCACAATTTTTCCAGTAACATAATTTTCAATTGTACAAATCAACAGAATCAGTTCCTATACAGAACATAAAATAATACAGTTACAGAAGTTATACATTAAAAAAAAAAAAAAAAAAAAAAAAAAGCAGCTATAGTAAAAGACTGAAATGAAGAATCAAATCAAAAATGAAATGCTCACCCGTGTCCTAAGCTCGCAGTAGAGAACTCCAAAAGGAGGGATCTTCAGAAAGAGATCCTTCCCCAGTGGCAGCCAGCCCTGAAATGGGGTTTAGGAGAGGTGGAGCCAGGCTCCACCCCTTTCAGTAACACAGATGAATTGACTTCACCTGCGCTCCCACAGCTGACTTAGTCCTTGCCTCAAGTGATCAATCAGTGGTTCAGGCTGTGACTCAACAGTTCTCATACAGCTCCTAACCAAAAAGCATTCCAGAAGTCTTGTTCATTCATGTGTACAGTGTTTGATTTGAAGCAAAACACAGAGGTTCCTTTAGTTGCTGTGAATTCATGAGGACTCTGATAATTCCATATCCTACCTGCTATGGATTGCTCAAACACATTCTGGTCTGATAGGAAAAATAAAAGCAAAATTAAGAAACTAAGTAGGGAAAATACAGATAAGATTTCTTCTGACAGATGTTTCATATCTGCCTATACTTGGTAAGACTCACAATAAATGAAAATGTGGACAGTCGCCCATAATTTCTACATGCACTACTCCAGATAGAAGACAGATTTCTGTCTATCTCAAATGTTTACAGACACATGATTCAGGAAAGAACTGAGTTACATACTTATTTCTTCTCTTGTTCTGGATGCAATGAACCATACAGCATTCCTGAATTAAACATTTTTCAATTAAAAATCTTAATAAAAATCCAGATACATTAATACTTGAAAGTTATCTTTACAAACATAGACCTAGAAATATCATAAAAAGGTAGAGAGTAATGATTTGGGGTTACCAACTAAAGCCCTTACATGACTGCTCTTCAAAGGCAGAGTTACAATCTGGATTTTAATGCTCCCAAAATTAGAAAAGATAGGAAACCATAAACAGTGAATCTTTAAAAACATCCATGTATAGTTACACTTCCCTTTGGGATTCAATTACATTCAAATTCAAAAGGCCCAAGCATCACACTGAAAAATTTATAATATATAACTTATAAACAAAAAGAACAGAATTATTGCATTTTACCCCAGATATTAGTCAGTCTGAATTATGAAATTATTATTATGAAAATTTTGAGATCATGTTAACCTCATTGAAATAGTATTTTATTTTTACTGCTATTTTGAACTCAAAGATCTGTCAAATTGTTCATTCAAAATCTTACCCATCATCCCTCTGAAACAAACTTACTGTAGTACAAGGAAAGTGTTACAAGAACATTCGTATGGAGAAATGAAAGCAACAGCACTATGGTCAAGTGGATTCTACAGGATGTAGAATTGTCTTTGATAGTTCAGAGCATCTTAAAAAGGATTCAATGGAAAAGACATATTAGGTTAACAGAACTATGGAAAAACAGAGGATAAAAGCAAACCCCTATATAAATACAGCAGAACCTTTTGCTATCATAGGCCAAAAAGTATTTGCAGAGTCTGGAGTATGAAGTATATGTCACTGCACTTAAGCAATGAGGAGATAACATGCAAGTCTATGGTCTGATTACTAAGGGTACCAGTCCTTGAACAATCTCAGTTTTAGATAAGTTAACAGCATGCAGCCCTAAAAAAGGATTTAGTCTTGCATATTTGCTATTAAAAAAATAAAATCATCAAATGAAAATTATTTCAAAACTCAAAACAGATAAATAAATAAATACTCGATATAAATCTGAATAGTGAACTGAGATATTTAAGGACAATTCTTGCCATGCAAAGGTAATCAGCTGTAGTAGATTTTTTTTAGGTTTTTTTTTTTTTTTTGTTTTTGTTTTTTTTTTCAGGTTAACTTCTGACAACAGAAGAAATTAATTCATATATCCTGTGCAAATATCTGTTTCCGTTCATGATCTTTCAGCATATTCACCATAGAGTAGAGGTCAGCACCACCCCTTTTGCTCCTCTCACAAAGAACTGTGTGTCACAATGAGACCTCCCCTCAGCCTCCTCTGCTTTGGGCTGAGCAAACCCAGGGGCCTCAGCTGCTTCTCATACAACCTGTGCTCCAGAAACTTCATCACAGTCATAGCCCTTTGGGTGCTCCCTATAGCTTTTTATCCTTCCAACATAGCATCCAAATAACATATGCTGAGAGGCGATGTGACACAGCACAGAGTAGGATAATCCCTCCCACCTCCCAGCTGGCAGTGCTGGACCCAATGCACCCTAGGGTACTGCTAGCGCACACTGACTTAAATGCAACTTGGCTTCATCCAGAACCCCCAGATTCCATTCCATGTATGTAGATTAAGATTCACTCCATTCCAGGCGCAGAATCCAGCACTTGCCCTTGATAAACTTCATGTGGCTGGCCCAGCCCTCTAATTTGTTAAGATCTCTCCGCAAGATTTCTCTTCTCTAGATGGTCAATAGGACATGCAACATCATTGCTTCAGTTTACTTTTTACAAAAAGTAATATTTCCATTAATTACAGTAATCTGTGTAATGCTTTAATCAGTCTCAGTGTATGGCACAGAAAACAACATACAAAAGAACAACCAGATAGACTAAATCAAATGCTGCTGATCCTGGTTAAGTGGTTACCATCTCTATTCTTGGTATACCTGTTTCAGTTCTGTTCTTTTACCACATTATTCTCCATCTTGCTTCATGTTCCAACTGATTGGGATTTTTTAGCCAGGAGAAGAAGAGGCTGAGGGGAAACGTCATTACTCTCTATAGTTACCTGAAAGCAGGCAACAGCAAGTACAATTTTAGTCTCTTTTCTCAGGTGAAAAGTTGCACTAGTGGAAGTTTAGATTGTATGTTCAGAAGAATTCATGCACAGAGAGGGCAGATAGACATTTCAAGGGTTGCTAAGGGAGGTGGTGAAGCTGCCATTCTTGGAAGTGTTTTAAAGATGTGTTGCTGTGGCAATAATGGAAGTGGTTTAGTGACTGGAAATAGGAGGTCAGGCTGATGACTGGACTTGATGATCTCGAATGTCTTTTCCTAGACAATTCTGTGATTCTGTAGGTATGAAATTAAAGCAAAACCCTGATGCATCTTTTGTGCAAAGTGCAATACGAATATATGCAAATACTTCAGATTTCAGCTAGCAAAGTAAATGGAGTTTATTCAATACTATCATTAAAAAATAATTATAATCAATTAATTTTCTGAATAGAACTGCTCCTTAGAATTCTAAGAGAATTTCAAAGCACTTTCTTTTTTTCTTTTGATTAATCAAAAAAAGATATATTACTGAGATAAAAATGCATCTTTGAGAAATTTGCACATGGCTTTTGGCTTAAATAGAAAAATGTTTGTTTTTTTTTTTTTTTTTACATGATACCAATTGAAACAACAGATTTAAGTTTATACATTAATATAATTAGTATATTTTTACCTGCAAATGCCTAACGTGTTTCAAGATTAAATAAAATTCACTGTTCTGCAATTTTATACATGTTATTGAATATAATATGCTCCTCTCTGCACCTTTTTAAACAGGAATATAGCCTGAGGAACTAATTGTCCTCTAGGCTCTTCAAATAGGGCTGTTTGTGTGCATGACTTTTTCTGCACATTAATGTGAATTGGTTAGATAGTGAAATGGTAGAAAAAAAACTGAGTTGAGGAGCACAACATTGTGATGCATAAGTGGAATTTGGGTAGCGGCAATTACTCACATGTCAGTCTTGTAAGATAGATTACATTATTTGTGCACTCCAAACAAGATTTATCTCCTTACTACTATATTTAAAAGCCTAGTTTAATTGTTCATTTTTTTAATTCTTCTTGTTTCATTTCAGCTCCATACACCTAATAGATAGATATAAAATGTAATTCATTGCATCACCAGTCAGGCTCCCACGACCAGAAATATCAAATCTAAACTACTTATGAACCATGAGTTCTTTTGTAATAATATGCAAACATCCTATAATCCACTCTAGCAACTGACAGAAAATGTTTCACATTAAACTGAAATGTAAAGCTGTTTCTAAATTGGGTCTTAGAAATCCATTAAGACAGGCTTTGAATGATGTAGCAAAATTATTTTATATTTTCCAATCCTTTTTTAATGTTTTTGTTCAAAAACAATATCATGTTTATTACTTGTTTCCAAACAGGATGAATTTTATACATTTCCTATTAAGTTAGCTACTGCTAGAATCTGTGCTTTATCTGTGCTAATTTCATACTTTTACTTTCTCTATTCTCTGAGAATTGCATGCAAGTAAGGTCTGCATTTCTGAGCAGCACAGTCAAGAGGTGAGGAATAATCCACACATCCATAAGCACAAATAAGCTATAAGAACCATTCTGATTGCCACAAAACCATTATCTCTCTTCTGAATCATTTTCACAGGAGATTACCAAAATATTCCACAGTTATCTATACCACATCAGTTCAAACAAGACTCATTTACCAATGAGAGATTAGGTTGTATTGTTATTAGGTCCAGCTATACATAACACAAAATTATCAGACATTTAATTTTGAGTATTTTCTAATCAAAGTCTGCTTTCCCTCTCTCTCTCTCTCTCTCTCTCTCTCTCTCTCTCTCTCTCTCTCTCTATCAAATCATCAGACTTCATTCATAAATGTCCTTCAAGGCTCAACCTCTCAGAGCAGCTGGAGAGCCACTCAAAAAAAACCAACAACATCAACAACAACAACACAAAACAACAACAAAACAAACAAACAAAACAAGAGCACTGGTCAGACTCCATACAGCCACTATACACAATGTTATTCTTATATCTCTTTTCCATCAGTTGTAGAAGTGGACTCATCTCCTTGCTTTCTTAAGTGTAAAAAACAACAAAAAAACCCTGTAAATCACAGCAGACAATTCAGTAAAATTGAACTGTAAAAAGAAAAGTGACAATGTTGAGATGTAAAAGCACTCAGAACAATTTGTATCATCTGCAGTCTTCTTTCAGATTTCCTGAACCGAGATGAGAATGCAGATTCCTACCCTTCACATGCTTTAAGTATTCTCCAAAATATCTCCAAACATAACTTTTCTGTGAACAACCAAGATGACTCCTCAACTCACAGACAACAGTCTAGCCAAGCAGTATTGTATATCAGAGAAACAAAATCAGCAATTATAGATGATCTTTGTCCCCTGCATAAATAAGATCTGCCAAGAACTGCCTCCGATAAACAGAGGAAATACAACATAATTCAGACAACTGTTCAGTCTTCCTTCTCAGGCAATAAAAATGTTAAAATTGTCCTTGTGATGAAGCTATACCAGAATTCTGTTCCATACCATTATCTTTGATAATTGAATAGAAGAGAGAAGACATCAAATTTCCAAATGCTTTGTGTAAAATTTCTTTATTATAAATACATTACATAAAGCTAATATAAACATTTTAAATTATGTTCAAAGGTGGTGCTTCATTTTAAAATCATCCCCTGTATCAAAATTCTTCTTGAGGTATCAAGAATAGAAAATACTTGTGCAAGTTAAGCCAAAGACATTTAGATGCCTTTCTAGAAAATGGAAGAAAAGGATAGAGAAAAGGAGAAAAATGAAATAGAGCCAGAGACATTTTCCCCACAGACAAAATAAGAATAAATGTGGTATCTGCCAAATGTCAGCTTCAGGTCCATTAATCTATTTGTATTTCATTTTCTAAGTGAGCAATCCCTTAAAATCATTCTGGAATACTTTGGGATCAGTATCTCTCATTTGCCCTCATTGGAGCTGTTGATAACATTACACTAATTTAAAATTTGATGAATCATTACAAAAATCATTCTTTTTTAAAGAAAATAAATCATTATGTATAATAGCAATTTAAAAAAAGAATCCTTTATCTCCCACACAGCTGGGGAGCAAAACTGTTTTTTATTTTTTTTTACCAAAACATTACAACCTAAGAGAAAAGTCTCCAAAAAAAAAAGTTAAAAAAAAAAAAAAAAAGATGTTGCATTGATGAAAAGTATACATCCCTCAAAGAAAGGAAAAAAAAAAAAAAAAAAAAAAACCAGAAAACAGAAAAGCTCACAAGTGAGCATTTATTTTGAGAGAGAGAGAGAGAGAGAGAGAGAGAGAGGGAGTTGATTCAACAAAAGTTTGTAAACTGCTATGGTATTGTTCAGCACATAAATAACTGCTTCAGAAATAGTTAATGTTTGATAATACCTTAAAAATTGGTTATACTTTAGTTTATAATATTGATTGTGATGGATAAACAGAGTAGCAATTTAGCATAACTAGGCTAAGAAGTACTGATCCCTAAGAGTCTGTACTCATTAACATCTTCATTAATTTCAGTCCAGACACTTTTAAAAAGTATAATTTACAACAGGTAAAGGGGAAAAAAAAAGTTTCTTCACAAGATGAATCACACTTGTGCAATAATTAAACTAGATGAAATATACAGGTATATTCTCAATATTGACAAAAAAAAAAAAATCCAATTTCAACATATTCTTCACATCATTTGACATATTATGACCTAAGCAGAAATTCTGGGGGCAATTTCAAAAAAAAATCATAGAGAGAAAGAACATTCATTAAGTAAAATCTTCTGAGAAGCAGTACTGCAATAAAAGTCCACAATTAGAAGTACTGCTCCGCAAAGAATGAAGCAACTGGTCATATTTGTGGCCCTCCTCTGGACCTGCTCCAATGTCGTTCTTGTGCTGGGGGCCCTAGACCTGGGCACAGTACTCTAAATAGGACCTCAAAAGGGCTGAGTTGAGAGGAACGATCACCTCCCTCTCTCTGCTGGTCACCTCTCTATTGATGCAGCACAGGAAGCAGTTGGACTTCTGAGTTCCAAGTGCACACTGCTGGCTTACTGTCAGCTTTTCATTTACCAGAGCACCCAAGTCCTTCTCTACAGGATTTCTCCCAATGAGCTTTTCTCCCAGTCTGTACACATATCTGAGATTGTCCCAAACAAATTGCACTTGGCCTCCTTGAGTCTCATTAAGTTGAAGTGGGCCCCATATCTGACGTGTGATTTCAACTCCTGTTGGGAAATTCTTCTGCATCAACACAGTTAGCATAGGATAATTGGACAAACAGCCACAATGGAGCTTGAGGGTTAAAAGCAAACTCCCAGCTTTTTAAATTAAAGTTGTATGGCACCTACACCGAAAAAGAAGAATTAGACAAGAATGCTGCAATCTGAGATGTAGCATTTGCTGTCTGCGTGGGACACTGAGCTAGAAATAAATACTCTGGAAGTACACTCCTTATGAGACACATGGAGATGAAAGAAGGCACCTTGATACATTCTGAATTGGAAGATAAGCTTTCCTTTTGACTCGAATAGAAACAAATTATTTTAATTCCATTTTCCTCAATGCAACAGTATATCAAGGGATTTTTCAAATCTATTTATTGACTTCATACTCCTATGAAGAAATGTAAGAACTAAGAAATAGAAGAAATAAAAGTTTTATTTCTTACAGGAAATTAAGTTTTCTAACTGATTCTACATGTGGCACTTGCAGACCCATAGAAAAGAGATATAGCCTGCTAAGTTAACAACTACACTTAAGCATTTCAGGGACCAGACTGGGACAAAATTTATAAGCACACCAGGTACTCAAAAGACTTAAAAACTACCTTCATGTCTAGCAAGGCCATTCATGGCTTTTAATATTGGGTTCCCTTAAGCAGTCACTTGAGTGAATTGATGGAGATATTACTACAAACCTAAGTTGAAGCACTTTCCTTGGCCATCCAAGGAGCTGCTCAGAATCCAAGTAGGGTGAGCAAAGCCCTTGAATGCTCTCAAGTTTGTTGCTATTATTCCCCATTAGATTTGCACTGCAAAGCAAGTCAAACAATATGCTGCTGAGCTGACAGAACATATCAAACTGCCTCAGGCAGAGAATTCAGTGGAGCTGATGATACTATAAGAATGTACTTAAATGTTCTAAGGATGCTCACTTCAGACCAATGGAACCTTAAAGCTGCAATTTAAAAGATTTGTTTGCTTGCTGTGCTATCAACATGAGGTGTTAGGGAGTAAGAACAGTTCTGTTTTAACTTTTAGTTAGCTCAAGATTTCCCCTTGTGTTCTGCTCTACAAAGCCAATAGATCTTGGAAACATAAAAGAAAATACAGGAAATGATTAAAGAGAAGAAGGAAAGCTGATGAAAGGTGTCATGGAGGCTATTAAAACTGTATATGCAGAAATATATACAGGAACAGAACCATCACAATGGCAAGCTTTCCAGTTCCATTCCTGACTAACATCAAGAAAGCGCAGATATTGAGAAAGGGCAGAAATCCACCTGCTAAGAGAGCATGTTGTAAATAAATGTTATATTGCTGTGGCTATTCACAGTAAATGAATCGCTATGCTCCCGAATATTTCTTGCTTATGTATTCCCTCACAACTCTAGACTGTTCAAATGTACAGAGACGTGAGATCACTTGGCTTAAGATAATAACTACCTGACTTTAGATAAAAATGTTTTATAAACAACCTGTACTTAAGTTCAAACTCAAACCATTTTCACTATATTTTTGTATTAGTTACTGTATATGCGGGAAAAACATGGAGCTTCTCTTCAAGACAAACTTGTGCTTCTGTTAAATGACTGTGGTTAATATAGAAAGCTATCACCACAGCTTCTGCCTGTCATCATTCACTATCATCATGTATTTTTAAAGAAGTAAAAAAAAAAATATCACAGAATGTTAATTTACACGAGCTGCACTGAAAGTAATGTATTGTATTTATTTCTATGGAAACAACAACAAACAAATAATACAGCAACATTGTCTGATATAGCTGAGAATTTGCTCTCTCTTTTTTTTTTTTTTTAAACAGTCACCACCATGAACTACACATCTTCTACAATGATGAACAACAGCCTGAATGCCACACTCGTAAACACGTGCACCAGTATAAGTGAACTACTGTTGTCATTGCCATTGCTGTGACACACCACCCATCACATAACTGTGCTCACATTCTCTGTTTGGTCTCCATCAATATTCAGCAAGTGCCAATGAATGTCAAAGAGTACAATTTTTTCTGCATGGAGGAATTCAAATGCACACTTTTGCTTCATCTATATTTCCATATCAGACACCACTTTGTCCCTCTGATGCCATCTGTCACACAAAATTTAACAGAAAACCGGGGGAAGGATTCAACTTCTACTATCGTACCACTGCCTCTGATGTTGTGAGCCAATAAAATAAAATAGGAGGCATTACTTTTGGAACTGCTCTTGTATTTGCTCTTAGATTTCCTGTAACAGAAAGCTCGCCTTTAAAATGTCATCCTCACATTTATCAGGAAGAAACACCACTCTTCTCTATTCTCTGGTAACAAACACCACTCAATATATCATGATCTTCGAATAATTACCAGCTTATGGTTTGAATAAAGAGATCTCACTATAAATACATGTTATCTGTACGCTTTTAAAGAATCTTATCCTTTTTATATTTCACTTCTAAGAGTGGTCCCACTGAATTAAGATATAATTTATTTTTTTTTTTTATATCAGCATAAGATCTTACAAACATCAGTTCTTAAGAATGTTTGTGGAAATTTATCTGATTATCATAAAGGTGCATCTTTATTAAGTAATTACAAGCTCTTGATAAGAAGTTTAGACAAAATTATTCTTTAATTTGGCATGATATTTTTAATTAACTAAGTTTAAGAGAGCAGAAAGTTATCAAATGAAAACTTGAAAGTAACACAAATTTAAGCTGTACTTAACCTAAACCTTGAAATAATGTTCCATAGCTCAAAGTGAGAATTTAAGGATCATATATTTTTGAATATTTTTTAATTTGTGAGATAACCAGCAATTCCACAAAATAAAGTCACAACAGTATTTGTAAGTGCAGATCCAATGTACTACATAATAAATTTGCACTGAAATTATGTTTTAAGTCATTTGGTAGTTAACCACAGTAATTGTGTCTATTGCCTTCTATAATAGTGGAAACTCATATTACAGAAGCAGTGTTGTATCTCTTAAGAAAACCGAGTCTTGAAACAGACGACAAGTAGAACATATACCACATAAATGTCCATGTATGATTATCTCAACATACACAGTAATATCATTTGCCCAAATAATTTTCATCTTACATAACTCCTATAGTATCTTTTTGTCATTTTATTATTTTTTTTGCATTTCAATTACTGTTTTTCTTGTCACTACCATTTTTCTCTGCAGCTTTTCTGTTCAGCATTTACTATTTCAGAAATATTACTTAGCAGTAAGCAAAACATACACCTATTGCTTAAAAAAAAATTACAGTCACACCAGAATAGTTAATCAGTACTTCTGTAATAAAAACTGTTCTACAGAGATTTATAATTCTAACATCACTACTTTTTTGTTTTTTCCTGGGATGAAGTTTGGCACCTAAGATCATAGCCTACAGCAATTTTATTATTATTATTTTTTAATCAATTTTCAAACAAATTGATTCTGCCATTTTGAGTGGTGCAAGTGTAAATCAAAACTGAGATATAACAGTTTAAAGCTAAATATTTGTGGCCATGACATTGCTGCAGTGTCACGAACTTCATTGGCATTCATTTGCAACAAACTTACAGTTAAATCTAAATTTCAGATAACTGAAATTCTAAATATAAATTCACATGCATTAGAGAGGGCTTCGTGATCCATACAGCTGACATACACCTTTGAAGGCTAATTCCAGTAACACACATTTCCACTGATGCACACTGAATTACAGACAGCCACGACCCAGATCTTATTTGCCTTGCCACGAAGGAGCAATTTCAAGAGGAAGCTAAGCATAAAACACTCTACCACTTTGTTCCAATCTCACAGCAGTGGACAATCATGGACAACTTGCTCTTGAGTACCCATCTGCACGCTACCTGGCCAGAAATCATAGAAAAAAAATGAGTTGGAAGGGATCTTAAAAGCTCATCAAATCAAACACCTCTGCAATGAACACAGATATGTACAGGTAGATCAGGTTGCCCAGAGCTCTGTCCAGCCTGACCTGACAAGTCTTGAGGGACGAAGCATTCATCACATCTCCGGGCAACCTATTCCAGTGTCTCTTCACCCTAATTTTTATTTTTAATATCCCATTTAAATCTTCCCTCTTTCAGTTTGAAACCATTTCCTCTTGTGCTGTCACAACAGTCTGCCAAAAAGTTTCTTTCTTACAATCCCCTTTAGATACTGAAAGGCCACTATCAGATCTCCCTGGAGCCTTCTCCAGTCTGAACAGCCCCACCT
Organism: Phasianus colchicus; assembly: GCF_987193195.1. Lineage (NCBI taxonomy): Eukaryota > Metazoa > Chordata > Aves > Galliformes > Phasianidae > Phasianus > Phasianus colchicus. Next base: position 20,139,629 of record NC_143438.1, on the reverse strand, counting down.
CTCTCAGCTTGTCCTCACAGGGGAGCTGTTTCACCACTGGATCATTTTTGTGGCTCTTCCCAGATGCGTTCCAACAGGTGCATTTATTTCCTAGACTATAGACTCCACATCTGGGCATTGTACTCCAGATAAGGCCTCACCTTAGGGGTGAGTTGGCAAGACACCTCCCTTGACCTGCTGGCCACATTTCTTTTGATGCAGGATACCATGAGCTTTCCAGACTGCAAAGGCATATCGCTGGATCACATTCAGCTTGCCATTCACCCATACTCAAAGTCTTTTTTGGCAGAGCTGTACTCCATCCTTTTGTGACCCAGATTGTATTGATAGCAGGGACAGCTGCAACACCTCCTAGACCCACTGCTCAAGCCTGCATTGAACTCCCTGTATGGCATCCCATCCCTCAGATGCACTGACTGCATCACATAGCTTGGTGTCATACACAAACTGGATGAGGGTTTACTTAATACCACTATCACATAGAGTTACGTATGTTCAGATTTCTCAGGTAGTCATGAAGCTGATATTGCTAATAGCAGGACAGATGCTGTCCCACCAGTCCCCACTTTCCAAGTCCTCTGCTTAAGGGATATGTAAAGAACAACTGCCAGTGAAGACTGAGGGGAAAAAAAGGCTGAGTACCTCAGCCTTCTCCTCATCTATTGTTACCAGTCTGCCTGTATTGCTCACTAGGGATGCATTTTTGAGCTCTCCTTTTTTTGGTTGATACACATAGCAGTCTTTCTATTCTTCTTTGTACCCCTCAACAATTTCAGTTCCTACTGGGCTTTGACCTTCCTTGTCTATACCCTACACAGCCTAGCAACATTCCTATACTCACCCCAGGGCATCTGTCCCTGCTTCATTGCCTGTGCATTTTCTTTTCGCTCTCCAGTTTGATCAGCAGGTCCCAGTCCAGCCATGCCTGTCTCTTGCCTTCCTTTCCTGATTTCCTACACCTAAGGATGGACAGCTCTTCTGCTCTGAAGAAAGCTTCCTTATAGATCTGTTCTGCTACCTTGTCCTTGAGAACAGTTTCCCAGAGGGCTTTGTTGACTAAGTCTCTGAAGAGCTGGAACTTGGCTTTCCTAGAATTTAGCATCCTGAATTTACTCTTTGTCTGTCCCACATCCTTCACGAGTGTGAACTCCAGCACTGCACGGTCACTATAGCCCAGACAGACTCCAATCCTGACATCACCAATCAGTTCATTTGCTTTGGTGAGCAACAGGTCCAACACTGCACGTTCCCTCACAGGGCTCTCTGTCTCTCAGCTCCAAAAGTTTTCCTTGATGAATTCCAGGAGCCTTGTGGATTGCCTACGGCTTATCATACTACTTTCTCAGCAAACATCAGGGTGACTGAAGGCACCTAGCAGGTCAAGAAATTGAGATCATAGCTGGAGGAAGAAGGCTCCACTTGAACAGCTGGCCTGTAGTAGACACTAAGTATAAGGCTCCCTTTATTGTGTCAGTCACTCACTCGTAAGCTTTTTTACTTGCTCAGGTCTTGCTGGGCTCTATACTCTATAATGAGGGCTCAACCTTCATGCTTCACTTGCAGACTCTGAGTGCACATGAGAGTCTTCAGGAGGACTCCTATCTTATTTGAATACATTTAAAAAACTGAAATCACTAATTAGCCCACTTTCTTTCTGTAAACAAACAGCCTTAAACAGATGTCAAATAAAAACTGACTACAAATAGAATTTTGTCATTTTCTAAACTGGTTTATAGTAATATTCCGTAAGTGCTAGGAACTTAAGCTCTTGTACTACTGTAATAGTATGATACTACTAGTATCCTTGATCTAATTCTGCAATTGCCAATGACAGCAAGGCAAACACTTTTTCTTATCTTTATTTCAACTGGAAAAATTCTTGTCTTCAAAACAGAGTTGACCAGTGTTATTAATTTCTAGTATTAAAGGAAGATTTGTCAGAAGTCTTTCAAGAGGTCATGTTTCCTTTGAGAAATTTGCAGAGAATGGTTTGTCAGTAACTGCACAGAATCACAGGAATTTATGCATCAGGCTAAACTGCATCAGGCTAATCTTCAGCTCCTTAGTACAGCATAACCATGTTCTTTAACACTGTTTAAGAAGTAAAAATTACCTCCATGTTACCTCAAAGATGCAATTATGGTGTCATATCATCAGGCACTGACTGCACCAGTCCAGCTGAAAACGTAACGTGTATCAAGCAGTGTTACTGAAAAACAGTTCTTTTTCAGGTCACGTTCTTGAGACTGAGACAAAAAGTGTTCTATAATGGCTCATTCTACTGCAATTTTTTTTATCAGTCCCATTTCTTCTCAACAGTTGCATACAGTACTTCTCATTTCCAAACTGCCTTGAACTCAACTATTTTTATCTTTTATCTTCACTTCATATTTGATTCTGCATTTCTGTTTCCCACAGCCTCTTCCTACATTCATAATTTTTTGCTTGAAAATATTTGGTGTCATTCAGTTTGGAGAAGTTTTACTTCCTCCCTCTTCTCATATGTTTTGAGTCTTAACTTGATTTTCTACTTCTAAATTTGCTTGGAAATAAATCTCACTTGGTTAAAAAGTGACTGGTGGACTTAATCCAGAAGTAACAGCACATCTCCTGTCATCATAACTCAAAAAACACAATGATACTGGGTGATAAGGGAGATGAATTACTACCACTCTTCGCATCTGTCAGTTTGGAGTACTGTAAAGTTACTGTGCTGCGACGAAAACTATGACCAAGAGGGGTAAAAAACAAAACACAAAAAATTCTCATCTTGATTCCGCCTTCTAGTGATTTTGTTAGCTTCTAGGTCTCTCCAATTAGCATTGCCTTAGCAGTATTTTCTTCCTGCTCTTCTATTCACTTCTCCCTCCTGCTTTTCAGCCAGCTTTTTATGTTTTATTCTTACAGCAGAGTTAAAGCATTTCACCAACTTCTGAAAAAAAATAGCAGAACTGCTGATTTCATGATACTATGGAAGAATGACAATAACCAATGAAAAGTCAACATTGAAAAGATCTGTGTGTGATGGTCCTGAATGAGAAGCTGAGATGCGCATGTATGCACTTGTGCTCACAGAAATTGACTATTTCAGCTTTTGAGTCTTCACTTTCATTTCATTTGTCCAAGCTTCTCTAGTTAACCATCCTTCATCTGAAGCAATGGCTGCTCTTTGCTTTCTGTGTACATTTATTTATACTTTATTACCATTCTAAGTACTGACTGGGAAAATACTTAACTTCAGTACGCCCAGAGGAAGTTCTGTACTTCCAGCCAAAGGAAGTTTTACATCTCATTGAGAACACGTTCTGTATGTTGGATCTTCTTCACTTAAACAAAGTAAAGTGAAGTGTTCTCTTAATGAACAACTTCTCTAAAGAAACATATTTCTAATAGAAACCCTTGAGAAGCTTTAAAACTATTCTGCTACCAGTAATTCCTTCTGTAATAAGATACAGAATGGAAATGTCATTTATTTGACAAGAATATTTTTAAAGGAATTCTTGAGCCTCCCAGCTGTCATGTAAATGGCCATCAGAAAAACAATTTCACTGAGGAGGAGAGATGAAATAAAGACATTCTATCATAAATTTAACTGGGAAAACAATGGCCATATTCTTCTTGAGAGGGTGCTCCAGTAAATCTTTTATCTTTGTGAACGCAGATCACCTATACAATACTTTTTTTTTTTTTTTTTTTTTTTTTTTTTTTTTTTTTAATATACTGGTCTTGCTAATATCTTACATACTAATGTTACTTTTTCCTTACATGGGTAAGTATACTGATGACAAACTTACAGATGGGTCATGAGACTCTCAGTGGTAAATGCACCACTAACTTCAGATGAAAACCACCTGCTTTGAAGGAGGATATCAAGTAAAGGTTTACCATATAACAACTACAGCAATTAGACATTCATATTTAACACACTTAAACTCAGCTTAGATGTCTGGAGCTATGTTGTCATTAGGTAAAAAAAACTGTCAAACGGTAAAGAAGAATCTAAAGATCTATTGCTGCATGGAAAGCATTGGCTAGGAAAAATACATGGCTATTCATGTATAAATTTTGTATGTATATCTATTATAAATATGATACAAATAACGATATAAACATCATTATGGACACATAAGATAATCTGATGGATGTTTTTGCATTGTTACCCAAAGAGATGCACAAAAAGATACACTTTCAAAATACTGTCTTCTAAATGTATTTGTATCTGTATTTAGGACTACAGCAAAAATCTTGAACCTGTCAAAATGCAATATTTGCAAATGCATCTTGAATAAAACTAGAACCACTTCAAAACAATTAAACTCCAGAAGTTACTCAGGATTTAGACTATCAGGAGATTGTTTACTTCTGAAACAGTTACTTATTCTGTTATTTTTAGTAAATATTGGTTTTGAATATGTACAGTGTTTCATCACAGCTCTACAGAATAACAGAATCTATTTGTTCTTTAAAATGTTAGAATCACCTGGAAGTTATTCAGCTGTTTATATCATTTTTACAGTAATTTCTTATGTTGTAATATATATATATTACATACATAATTACATATACATACATATATATTTCCCTCTCAAAAACATCTGTCTTATTCTATCCCTTATTCAAAGTAGTGGCTAGTCTCAAGTACCTTTAGTGGGGTGCTCAGCATAAGCCTGTCTACATGGAAAAGGCCTTTTTTCAGTTTACACCACATACAAAACTTACCCTCTGTACTTCTTCACAATACACTCTTAAACTGCAAGCAGATGAGTGACACATCTGGAAACTCATTTCATGCCACGTGTCCTATACTGACTGTAATCACACATTATCACATAATACCACACGTTATGGTTGAGCACTAATTTCTGAGTAGATTAAAATTAATTGAAGCTCAGTTAGAGAAATAATTGATGATTCCAGATTCTAAGAGAGCTCCAGCTAGAAGGATATTAGGGGTATGGATATCTTTTCCCATGGACATAAATTTCCATGAAGTGCAGGGTAATCCCAGAATTATTCAGCTAATCATTCATTATATTAAAAATTAGTTTCAGCTGAAGGGAAAATAAAATTCTTCCCACATTTAAATCATCACATTAGGTTCTACAGTTAGTTTAATCTGCAGTAAGTACACTTTGGTGTCATTAAAGGAATTTGATGTTAACATTTTGAAGTTATCTATCCATCTGCAACCATAGACAGATGGACTGAAATATGTAGTGGTGTAGGGTTTCATGAACAGAAGGTCACAAGGATTTGTCTCTACCGTATTAGAATTCACCTTCTATCCTGGTACATCTGTGTTAATAGAAGAATATCAAAAGTCACAGCAATTACTCAGTAATCATTCATCAGGCTGTTTTATTTCAAAACACTGAGCTATAGCATGGTCCTCTACAAGAGGGAACATACACTCCTAACAGATTCAGTCCTAAAAGCTAGTCATCATATTTACAAACAACAACCCATATTACTCAATCACAGAATGTCAGGGATTGGAAGGGACCTCAAAAGATCATCTAGTCTCCTGCCAGAGGAGGAACACCAGGATTAGGTCACACAGGAACACATCCAGGTGGGTTTTGAATGTCTCCAGAGGAGACCCTGCATCATCTCTGGGCAGTCTACTCCAGTGTTCTGTCGTTCTGTTACCCTTATCATAAAGAAGTTTTTTCTTGTATTTATGTGTCATCTTTTATGTTCCAGCTTGCACCCACTGCCTCTTGTCCTGTCATTGGATGTCACTGAGAAGAGCCTGGCTCCATCCTCCTGACATTCACCCTTTACATATTTAAGAACGTTAATGATGTCACCTCTCAATCTCTTCTCCTGCAAACTAAAGAGACCCAGCTCCGTTAGCCTTTCCTCATAAGGGAGATGCTCCATTCTCTTAATCATCTTTGTGGCTCTATGCTGGGCTTACTTAAGCAGTTCCCTGTCCTTGAACAGAGGGGCCCAGAACTGGACATAATGTCCCACATGTGGTCTCACCAGGGTGGAGTAGAGGGAAAGGCGAACCTCTCTCAACCTACTAACCACACCCCTCTAATACACTCCAGGATGCCATTGGCCTTCTTGGCTGCAAGGGCACAGTGCTGGCTCATGGTCACCTTGCTGTCCACCAGGACCTCCAGATCCCTTTCCCCTACACTGCTCTTAAATGGGTCAGTCCTCAGCCTATACTGGTATGCAGGGTTGTTGTTGTCCAGATGCAAGACTTCACATTTGCCCTTGTTACAGTTCATTAAATTTCTTCCTGCCTAGCTCTCCAACCAGCCTAGGTCTCACTGGATGGCAGCACAGTCTTCTGGAGAGTCAGCCATTTCTCCCAGTGACCTCTATTTCTACTGTATTCTATGCAGGACGTGCAGAATCACTGACATATTACCAATCACAGGGAGACATAGGAAGTTAATGAATTCTACAACACAACAATACATCAATTGAAAAAAAATGAAGACAATCAGAAAACTAAATTCTTATGAGTTCTCCCTCCTTTGCAAGAAAAAAAAAAAAAAAAATGTTTTTCTTTCAGAAACCCTACTATTTCAGAAAAGTGCGTATTGTTTATAAAAGTCTTTAAACAGTCATTCAGGTATAAGATTGTTAATTGCTTTGGAGGTAACCAAGACAGCATATACACTGGAAAGCAACGAACACAGCTCTAATTCATGTTGGCAGACTGCTTGTTGCTACTGCTGTTGAAATGGAAAAAAAAAGTTTCTAAATACAGTACAACATTAGTAAAGTTAAATTAACAGAATTATTGGAAATTTCTCTAGTCATGTCAGGGTCTAAATAAAAGCATCTGACAGACTAGAAGACTATATCAAGAAAAGGAAAAAAAAAAAAAAAAGTCTAGCACTGCTAGGCAAATAATTTCAGCTATGACCTTCACCTAAACTAAGACACGGCAGACTCAATTTTGTTTTTAGTGTGCTTAAAACCAGAAGAGAATTACTTTAAATTCCACACTATGGCACTTAGGTTCAGTAGGGTGTCAGGGACATATGAGAGCTGAATGTAATTTAATTTTGTTCAAATAACTGTGCTTAAAAGAATATTTTTCTAGATTCATGTTAAGATTTCAAGATACATAAACATCACACATTTCAGGAAAACGTCCAATCTGAGACAGATATAGGAGTAGCCATCACTCTTAAAAGAGATATATTGGCTAAGATGGTTGCTTGACACACCACACATCATTTTTTAACCCCACAAAATAAGTTCTATCACACAAGATGCATGAAAGACACTGACAAGGCACAGGGTCATGCATCCAGTTGAAACCAAACAGCAAAAAGCATTTACTGGTGAAGCTAAACTAACCACAGCAGTGAACACTACTTCTCTTCTTAAAGATTGGAGTAACTGCAGTAAAATCAACTATACAAATAAACATATTTGGAAAGAAAAACATGCTACAAATACAAAATTTTCAGTTCAAAATTATGCATAGTCCCATAGTGCTACAGTAAGTGGGAATCACAACTCTTTCCTTACTGATCCTAGTTTGATGCCTTAATGCATATACAATTTTTTAAAAACCATTTTGAGGACGGGGGAAAAATTCATCCCAGTAGAAGTAGAGGTGATGAAGTGCTAAGATGTTATCAAATGCTCATCAAATTATGCTACAAAGTGCTTGTATTGGATATAGCCCCAATCAGGAAACAAAACAAATGTCAAACTGCAGTCAGAAGCTAATGGGGAAGGTTTTCAATCTGCTCTATCTTCCCAACTCTCCAGAGACAGAAAAGGCTGCTGAACCCAGCAAATGGGAAGGGGGGTAATAGGGGCAGGCCTGGGGAAAAGAGAGAAAGTGCAGGTGGTTTACAAGATCCCATCCAGTAATAAGCAGAGCAACTGCCTAATTGAATAACCTTTTGCTGGCAGAAAGACATTGTTCAGAAGCAAGGGATCCCACCCTCTCACCCTTGCAGCAGGTGGCATACAGTCAAATGGACAAATACAAACATCAGGGTTAGGGGTGGGACAGACACCAGCTGTAACTTCCTTCCATGCAGACACCAGGGAAGGGAGTTTTGACAGTGCTTCTTGAGGGAACAGAAAGTGAGATGCATTTTAATAGACTAAATATTGAATTTGGATTTTAACATTTAGGCTCTCATGAGCTACTCCAGATTTTCCAATTACAGGAAATCTGACAAAGGATGTCAAAGATAGGTCTTTTCTTTCTAAAAAGGACTTGTATCTTTTAGCTGACTGTTAATTAAAGGAAAAAGCACACATTTTTAGGGACACAATAGCATTCATGGAAAATGAATAGATGGTTGGGGGTTGGAAACTCTGAAGGCAAAGGGTCATTTCTATTGCTATATATGCTTCCTTTGAGACCTTTGTAGGCTGCTAAAATTATCTGAATAGAAGTTTCTCAATAATTCAGTACAGATAATACCATTTTTCCTCTCGCTTTTTATTTTTCCTATCTATTAAAGATGCCCAGAGCAGGACAGAAATGCTTTTCTTCCAGGAGTTAGCCCAACCAAAACACAATCTCCTAGCTATATTATTATTAATATTAGTAACTGAAAAGTCCCACTAAAAGCCAAATCTGTAACTTACAAATAAAGATATTAATTCACCAAAGCATTTGAACAAATTATTAACCTTAATGCATTCTTAAATGAATGAAGTTCAGGCATATGCTTAAAGGTTTGGCTGAATGATAGGACAGTTCAAATGCTCTGAGAAATCACAGAGAACACCTGGCAGAATACTCTCATGCTTGAAAAATATGATTCATTTTCTAACTGATATTCAATAAATTCATAACACAGGCCCTAACAGAAATAATTAACTTCTTTTAATTACAAATGGCATGCACAGTTGTGTAACTGATATCATAATATAGGGTAAGGAGAGACTCATTTCAAATGAACAATAGGGGCAATAAGCAAGAGTCTTTGAAGCATTAACTTGCCTGCTTCCTTCCTAAACTCCAAGGCCAAAATACTCCATCACCAGATCCCAGCTCTTCTATCGTGGGTTGATAATTTTGCATGAGTTTGAAACTAAATAGCTCTAACAAGGAATAATCTGGGATGAGTTATAAGCATTCAGATGTGAGATAATTTCAGAGCAAATACCAGATCAAATGCTGAAAGTCACAAAGAGCTTATTCCAAAATATATACTTCAGATGTAAAATGACATAATTTATAAAGCTCTTCCAGGAATAATCCATAATGATTTACACCTGAAGGCCAAATGCCATCTTTACTCCTCAGAATTACACCCAGAAAACAGACGTGTTGTGGTGTAGGTGAAAGGTGAGGATATTGCCTTTTGCCAACATACAAACATGCTCACAAAGATATTTATCAAGAAGGTATTTGTTCAGAAGACAATCAAAGAACAAGCAGCAGCTTACCTTTTCCAAAGGCTGGTAAAGTCTCCAAATAGGACAGTCTACAAACAGAGGCTCTGTTCCCTCAGCTGCTAACCCGTAAATGAAAGTGAGAAGGGCTAAACCCAGCATCCACTCCTTCTGGTTGCCCAGGTGCATTGCTTGCAAATGTGTGCCCTGGGTTATCCACACCTTCTCACCTGGAACTCAATCACTTGGTTCAGGCCAAGACCTAGCAATCCCCATACAAAAGTACACTGGCAGCATATTCCCCAGGACTAGTCAGCAAAGGGTAGGATCAATAAATGAAGAGGCTGGTACTACTTAAATGCCTACTCTATAAGCAAACAAAAAAAGGAGCATGTGCCTAGAAATTAAACGTGTTGTAGCTTCAAGGACAGTCACTGGGGTTTCATGATGTCCCTCTAGAATTACTGAATTAAAGTAATGTACAAGAGCTAAACTGATGATCTTGCTATACAAGTTTCTAGCTTTTCCACTCTTCTTTTAGGTCTCTATGTCAGAAAAGTAGATTTAAGTAAATTTTTTAAAACAACATTTCCTGTAAGGGAATTCATGGCAAGATTCTTGATCTGGAGTCCCTGGCACAATACAAAAAGTTTTAAGTGTTTGAATAAGAAAGCACAGAGCAGCAGAGGCTTAGAAAGCAATGAAGAACTCCCTCCCCACAAGAACTGGCAGACCCTAAGGGCTGTATAAAAGAACTAATCCATCCTGTAAAAGCAATCAGAAACCCAGGAGTTCATAATACTTTCTCTTTGAGAGCAAACTTCTTGATTGTTTTAGCACAGTCTAATCCACTCTGGTGCCCTCACTGACTTGTTCTTGATCTCAAAGCAAAATTTAGGTACAAAGGAAAAAGCATTAATAGTAGTCACCATGCTGATCTGACAACATCACTCCTCTTCCTAACATAGCAACTATATAATCCTAATTCCTTCAGCCTCTTATTACCAAAGTATGCTTGGAAAATCCATATTTTCTTATAGCTGCCTTTTATCAGTGAGGAATCCTTGTAAATAAATTAGAGGCTTAAGAATTTTTTGGATTATGCTCACAACTAAATGCTCAAACAAACAAACAAAAAAAGAAAACAGAAAGAAACCACACAAGAAAACATACATTTTTTTACAACAGGGGTTTCTTTGAAAATAATCTAACTCAGAAATACAATATATTTCAGTACAGCTAATGGAATATCAATTCTTGCTTCCACTTCCAATTCCATCCCCAATACAACAAATCCTACAGCACGACCTTTACCTTTCAAGTAATAAAATCAATTTTTGGCTCAAATTCTCAAATCAGAGTTATGAGGATGCTCCAAATAAGCCCATCTCAATTTCTTTGAATCAGTTAAAATAAATGTGTTATTTTATAACTTAGACTGCATTTACACTGGAACGTGAGGTTCTTATAAATAGTTTAGAGGGACAGATAATTTCTCACTAATCAATGAGTTAGTTATACTTGGGGAACATCTGTTTGGGACAAGGAAAATAATTAATCTTGTGGCAGTATTGGGACAGACAAACTTATCATTCATTTTTCCTTTTAGATAACAAAGCTGCATTCATTCATTAATTACTCAGACTAGACCCTGGCTAGCACAGTGACAACTCTTCAGCAGTTTACCCCACTACTCTCTTAGAGGAAATGCCAAGGAATATTTTGTGAACATAAGTGCTCAAGACTGAATTTTACATCTCACAGTAGAGCTAGAAATCTCAGCAAGGCTGCAGCATTCTGCAATGCAGATCATGGACATAATCATTCAGAGGAGAAATGAGTTCTGAAGAATACAAGATAATCATTCTTCAACGTAAGTAAGCAATGTGTCAAAATAAAATCATCTGATATACTGGAATATTTACACTCATACTTCCCTACATTAATTCACTCCTAGGGTTTATTACCTGCAAGAATTATCCCCATTTATAATATTACATGGGCAGCAGTACACTGTACTTGCTCTGTCTGTAACTGGGGAGACTTCAATACAGTAATTCTACAAGCCAGGCAACAAAATTATTACAATATTTTTCCTGTGCCATTCCATAGGAATAGGAGGAAGTGTTCACAAAAACTGTATACTGTATATCTTACCTCCTGAGTCTTTTCCTACTTAATGTCTAGATTCTGCAACAATCTGCAATATGATCATGTACCACTGAAGAAAGTGCCCTTTTCATACTCCAGAGACTTATGCTCAGTAGTACTATCTACATATGCTTATTTGCATCTGTTTATATTTTAAACTCTTAAAGTTCTTTAAATAATAATATAGAATTCCACTGTGAATGCACATTGTATATTTATTATGTATAACACAGACTAAAATAATTTATTGAATCTTAGGACATATTAAGTAAGGAATATGTGGTAGTGTTTTCAAGAATCCAATGTTCCTCTTCAATGTTAGATTTCATGTTATGTTACAGAAAGGTATAAAAGAAAGCCCCTGTCTAAAATATTGTGCTTTGAAATTTTGAAGTTATTTATCAGAAAAAAAAATAAAAAATAAAAAATAAAAAATAAAAAATCACTGACAAGATAACATTCTGCATGACAACACTCAGATTGATGTGGTAAGCAATAATCTATTAAAAATCAGAATTTATGATACAGCCATTTAACATATTTGACTACAGTAATAAAAACTGTCCTGAGAGAACAGCAGAGTTAAAATTCCTGAACTGTCTGGTTAGTTAATAAGCAACAGTTTGGGTTGAGAATACATGACTGTTCAATATAACTAGGTTATAAATAATCCTGCTTATTGCAGAAAAAGCAGCCTCCTTTGAGTTTCAGAGCAGAGATGTCAATGGAGCGGAGGAAGTTGCATTTTTAATCCTCCCATGTTCAAGTATATGTCAGCATCCAACAGAGGTCGATACATATTCCACAGCATTATGCAAATAAATTCATTATTAAGTCTTTATATTACTTCTTCAACACTTAATACTAATTATAATGTTAACCACAATAAACTACTGCTATATCTTCTAAATGCTTTCAAAAACTTTTAAAAATAATCTTTCTGTTATTACTTTATATCTGAATTAAGAACCAACACCAGAAAGATACAGAAGTGGCTCTTGAAAATAAAGAGTAAGCATTAATGACATTATTTCAAAGAAATCTGTTTGATTAACCCAACAACAACAACAACAAATAGGCCACCTATGGAGTTATATAAAAGTTTGAGATTAAAAAAAAAAGTCAAAAAGATTCTTATGAGATTTTGTCTCTTGTTTGTTTGCCTGATTACCTGAGATTTAAAACTGCTGATACCCACCACTGTAGACAAGCGCTATTGCAATGAATCATATAATTGCTTTGCTCCCAGCTTTCAGTTAGTCTTATTACACTTAAAAGTGCATTGGCATCATGGACTTTTGTGGGAATTACTGGTATATGAAGTCATAGAAAATGAAAGAAGTTTACTTGAAGAAATATAAAGGAATACAGGTTTTGAAAAGACTTGGAAATCTTTTGAAAAGTCTGAAAGTATCTAGTCCAATCCCCCTGCCAGAGGGGGAACACCAGGATTAGGTCACACAGGAACACGTCCAGGTGGGTTTTGAATGTCTCCAGAGGAGACCCCGCATCATCTCTGGGCAGTCTACTCCAGTGTTCTGTTACCCTTATCATAAAGAAGTTTTTTCTTGTATTTATGTGGCATCTCGTATATTCCAGCTTGTACCCATTGCCTCTTGTCCTATCACTGGATGTCAAGGAGAAGAGCCTGGCTCCATCTTGACATTCACCCTTTACACATTTAAGAACGTTAATGATGTCACCCCTCAGTCTCTTCCAAACTAGAGAGACCCAGCTCTCTCAGCGTTTCTTCGTAAGGGAGAAGCTCCACTCCCTTAATCATTTTTGGGAAGCACTTAAATGTCTTAATACTCAACTGATAAAGACATTCTACCACTATGGCTATATCTTGAAGCAAACAGCTTGGATGGATTCTTTGATGTGAGCAAAAAAACAAATCAAGTACTTTAACCGGAAATATTTCCAAATACAGAACTACAAGAGTCAAATCATTTGCAAAGAGAAAATACTATTGTAGTTTTCAAACAACATTGTGCTCCATTTACCTTGTACAAATAACGTTGTGTTCCTTTGTAACCAAAAATCAGACATCTAATACTGGTAACTAGGCAAACAAATAATTGCCTCTCCAAATGTGTTTTGACTGTAAAGTCAAACACTGTATTTAGTACAGGTGTAATTAAAGCAATTATACCTAAAAGAGATACCTATGGTTATGGTTACCTATGCTATGCCTACAGAAAACACACAAAATATGCCTTCTTCATGCTTTCAGTATTTAGTATTAAGTAATAAAATCCTGGAGTTATAAGTTCTGAATTAATAGAGAATGCATGAGTTTATACAGCTCACTATCTCCAGAAAATTCCACAGGATTGTCAAAATCTGAGCAGACATACCAGAATACATTCGTACAGAAGTGTTATGAAAAGCTATTGCAAAAAGATTGCATTTAAATAGCAAGTTTAATGTATTCTCCTACAAAGGTATATATCACCCTACCTGCACAGTCTCAAGCAGGTACCATGAAGCAGCCAACCATCCTCCATGCAGTTCCTTGGCAAGTCTGAATATGGACAATGTTCAGGACATCATAAAATGCTAAGATAGCTTGAAGATGACTTTGCAAGTAATTTGATCAGTTGAAAAATAGGAGTAGTACTGTAGTTTTTTAAACAGTCAAAATATATCTGTTACAAATTATGCTATGTAGAACTAGTAATAGGGCAATCAGTTAAAGCCATATTCTGCAAGAAAACAGCTGGTAGGGCCTAACTGCTGGCTACAACTGCAATATTCTCTTCTGCGAAGTTCCCTCATAAGTAATGTGACATTCATGTTGGCTTCACTTTACTCTGAAATATCGTTACATTACACTGAAATAAAATGCTGAGCATCATTTTCATTTTTTAATGGCTGAATATGGTGTTATTATCCTTAAAAAAAAAAAGAAGAAAAAAATCACACTGATTTAGCGGTACCAAAATTTGTCACCACTTTTAGTGTTACTATTTTTCTTGGGAAAAAAGCCAGGTCAGTAATAAAACACTTTTTCTAATAAGATGAAATATTTAAAAAGGAGATTCTTGTAAGTTTTAAAATTAATAGTTGAATTCAATAGAAAATATTTGGCTATTAGTAAAATGATATTCTATTTGTCTTCAATTTATGAAAAACCTTGACATCTTTACACTAGGTAGGTTCTTCATATTTTTCCAGTGTTGAGAAAGTAATCCAAATCATAAGCAGTTATTTCTATGGCTTTCAGTGGTGGCATTTCAGTAAGTGTCCAGGATAGAGTCAACATGCATTTTGCTTATATTCTTTGTCAGTGTTTCTTACAGTGTATCACTTTTGCTGATATAAAATACCATGTCTGGCAAACCTCTTTTATGCTTTACTTCTTTAATTTGCTTACCTGTTCATAAACCCAACAAATGAATTTTGCAAGCACCTATCTAATCATGTTTAATCAGTATTATCTTACCAACTTAAGGTTGATAACCTCTTAAGATTAAACATGAGCTAATGGAAAGGTGATTTTTGACCTCAGATTTGAATTCTGGATGCAAGGTTCATTCATGCTTAGATTTAACACATAAAACAACTATTCTTTCAGATTAATAATGTAATGTAACATGTAGAACTTTCACTTTTTATTTATTTAGAAAAACACAAAATTCATTAAGACATGGAGTCTTCTTGCTCAGCAGGCTAGGGATATACTTCTACAATGTAAATGATAGTAACCACAGTAATAGTAATAATAATGACAATAATAATAATTCTCCCTAGCTGCTTAGATAGTGAACTTGATTCACAGGATGGAGAGGAAAAAAGCTAAAAATCATAGATGATGTATTTTCGTTTTTGACAAAATAGACATTGAGATCCTTAATATATGTAGTATAATGACTAAGCTAACCTTCCACAGACTGGCAAATGGCTGACAAGAGATGAGAAGCTAGAGATTTGAATTCATGATTTTGTGCTAAATTTTCAATATTGTAGTGTGTATTATATCCCCATTTCCATTTATTTATATGCTGGAGACAATAATTATCCATGTAACTACAGAATTAAAATAGCTCAGGTGAGATTGAAAAGAAACTACATTTGAAGACTTGATAAAGCATCTACTGTACATTTTTACTGATCCTGCTGCCTACCACCATGTTCAGATGCATCTCCAAGGAGGGACTCCACAACCTCTCTGGGCAACTTGTTTCATCTGAAACTGTTATTCTGAAAGTTTGTAAATAAATAAATAAATATCAATAAAACTGTTTCCCGATGTTCAGATGTAAGCTCCTGTGTTGCAGCTTGTGCCTTCTGCCTCTTGTCCTGACACTTTGTTCACTACATTAAACATCCATGGATGTCAACATATTTACCATTTACACTCCTACCTGGAACATGAAAACTTTCCACAGTGACATCATAGCTTTGGAGCAGAGGCAAGCTAAGACCAGCTTGAGAAGAAATTTGTAAGATATTTCAAATATGTAAACACACATTTTAAAAACATGATGAAAAATACAAAGGTGACAGAAATGGGACAAAAGAATACTTTGATAAACATATTTAGACACCTATGTAGTATCCTGTTACATTCATCTGAGTAGATCTGTAGGCTACTATGACCAATCGCAGTTGCCTGAACACAATATCATTGAGGGAAAGCTCTGTCATTACAGCTCTTGTATGAATAGGTATAATCATATACATATAATGTAATTCTTCATTAACAGGTTATGCATGACTGGAGATGCAATGAGTGGCAAAGAAGACTTACAGTACTTCATGAGCCATGCCATGTCTGAACTGGCATAAGAACTTATGTCTTCATTTCACGTACAATTTGTGATTGTTGTAAGGGTTCTTTGTGTAGCTGCAGATATTCCACATTCTTTTTCAGCATATAAACATAACTTTCAAGGAAAGTCTGATTTACGCTTCTTCAGGAAAAGGATCATATTAAATAACAAGGCTGTCCTTGGTTATCATCTATGCTAGAACAGCATATTCCAATTAATTTTAAATAATCTAGACAAAATGCTTGAAGCAAAGTAGGCAACAGAGAAATCAAAATAATAAACAAAATCTGCTTAAAACACTAAATATTCTTTTCTTTATCCTGCTGTCTGCCTGTGCAGCTAGTACACAACACATTTACTTTAAATGTACATACTCAATCTAATTTTCATCGAATCACAGAATTGTAGAAATTTTATACAATTGCATAACCACAGCAATGACTGCAGGACAGTTAAGACTTATCAAAAAAGTGACACTGTGTACATACTTCGGAACAAAAATAACTCTTGTATTTCAATGTAATAATAATAATAAACCAGAAAATGCAAGACCTGTCTAGAACTTAAATGGAAAACAAACTGAAAATAAAGTGCACACTTGGTCTAAACTTTGCATTATGTTCTAGTAGCTTTCCTACATAGACTAGCTACACACAATACAATTATAAATGTACTGAAAAACAAATTTTAAAGGGGTTAAATGCTCTGCTATTTGGTTGGGGAGAGCTGTTTGTTCTATATGAAATTAATAAAATCATAATACTAATTCATAATTCAAAATCTTACAAGACTGAAGAAACATATTTTCTCAGAACATTATTTCCTAATAATGCTTCAGTTTCTGTTTTTTTCTTTCTGTCCCTGCCAGAGTAAAGAATAAGAATCACAGTCAATCCAGACAGGAAGTTCAGAATTAACCAACAACTTTGTGCCTTAGCTAGACATACTGTAAAAGATTTTTCTAAACCTTAATTCTATTGAGATTAAAGTCTCATACAAAAATATAATATATGCAATTATTGTTTAGAAATAAAATCAAGGACATTACCAGTCTTGGCTTTGCATTTTTTTCTTTCCTTACAAAGCAAATATGAAGAGATAGGTGCTTTCAGACTGCCTTTAAGTATTTTCATAATTTTAATCAAAATTTATTTTTATTGGGGGGGGAAAAAAAAAAAAAAAAAAAAAAAAAAAAAAAAAAAAAAGCTACAGAGTCCCAGTAAAGGAGATGTTACTTGGTTGGCACAAAATTAATAAATTAATCTGATGGAGTAGGCTTTGGGTTCCTGATGTTCCACAGGGCCCACAGAATCCTAACTAGAATACTATCTGACTTCTCTACCACTCTTCTCTCTCAGTAGGGATGAGTACAGTCTGAGAGAGCTGGGCTGTTCAGCATGGAGAAGAGAAGGTTCCAGGGAGACCTGATAGCAACCTCTCAATATCTAAAAAGGAAACATAATAAGGAAGGGTACAGACTCTTTAGCAGAGTTGGTTGTGATAGGACATGGGGAAATGGTTTCAAACTGATAGACGGAAGATTTAGATTGGATATAAGAAAATGTTTTTTACAATCAGCGTGGTGAGGAACAGTTTGCCTAGAGAGGTTGTGAATGTCCCATCCATGGAGACATTCAAGGTCAGGCTGGACAGGGCTCTGAGCAATCTGTTCTAGCTGTAGGTGTCCCTGTTCATTGCAGAGGTGTTGGACTAAACAACATTTAAGGGTCTATTCTAACTCAAAACGATTATATGATTATATGAATTAAATACGGGTGTGAATCCCAGCCTTTGTGAGAATATCACAAAGGCAAGCTCCCTTCTTCTAGCCATACAGGGACTGAAGAATCACTTTAAATTGTGACCTAGCACTCCTCTGCATTCACCATGAACTCTTTTTTCCTTTCTCCTGCTACTATCTTTGTAAAATGGTAATAAGAGCACTCCAAGAAAGGGGTGCACTGTGTTCATCACTTTCTACACAAAATTTGCCTGATTTTATACCAGTGCGATGTTTCTGAATTTTTGGCAACAGTTGTGAAACCCATTTCTTCATAGTTCTGACACTGGAGAGAACTCACCAATTCTTCCTCTCCCCACATTTTGGGTTATATTGCTGAAGGTGCACAAAGAAAAAAAGTAACAGAGACAGTATATCAGAACAAAGCCTTCTAAAATCTGACTCTGATAATATATCATGGCAAATTGGATTTGTCTCTGAAAAAGTTAAATTGGGATAATCTGTATTGGGATAATCCTCCTAGATTGTGATAATTTTCCTAGGACATCAAGGCTCACTCATGAATTCTTCCATATAAGACAACACCAGTGTATGTGGAATACTGGCCTTTTCTTTCCCATTGGGTCACATAATAGTTTTTGCTATATACACAGAGTGAAAGATAACTATTCCTGCACTCAATATGTGCTGCTGCTGAGACTGATTTCAGAAGAGATGATGAAGAACATAACTGCAAAACTTGTCATCAGGTATTTTCTCTGCCATACATAAACTGTTTTCATGGCGCTAGCTGGGCTTCTAACATTTTGATTAAATATAATCAAAATAAATAATAATTATGGGTGACCACAGCAAAACTTAGATAACATTTTTTATTTTCAAAAGATGAGACAGGTATCAGGTAATTAACTCTTATAGCTCTTTGATATTGTTTCAAGGGCTATGAATAGACAAACTCAATCCAGACTACAAACAAGCTGAACAGTCCTAGCTTTATCTTGAGGAGTAGTCTAGTTAACATGTTACCATCCAATGCCAGAAAGAGGAGTTTTGCTGACACAAACAGTAACTCGATTTTATATGGTACATCTGAAAAACAAGAGCTGTTTAAGTTTTGCAGATCAATGGACCCTTGGTTTTCAATCCAGTAAATCTCATTCATAAATAGTCTAATTTTTCAAGCTTGAGAGTAGTCCTACTGACTTTGGCTTAGAAACTTAAACCAATCACAGATGCACTACAGGCTTGAGAATGGAATAATAAGCACTTTCAGTATGAGGTCAGTAGTGAACACACAGCTGAGAGTTAAGACAGATTATATTTTCATCTAGTTCTAAACTTGTTCTTTTAGACTGTTAGCTATCCAAAAGACAGCTTGCCAGTTCATTAACTTCCTTTTCTGCTCTCTGTTTTACTGTACATAAAAGGCACGCACTGGGATGTGCACAGAACCATAGCCATAGCCACACACTTTATTTTGTACACTACATGCACCAGCAGCTATTAAAACCTGATGGTGCTGAAAGGCTGTGACTATTATGTATCGAGCAATGCTCTCATCACTGCTGAGCTGTCTGTTTGGCAAGTGCACAGTCATTGCTTCCAGGAAAACAAACAAACAACAAAAAAACAACAACAAAAAAGGATGACAATTTGTGCTTCAAATCGGCTGTTTTTATATATCAACTGGAACACTGAATCAGCCCAGTGAATCAATATGCAAGTCAATGTCTTCCTAAAATGCTTCATAGAAAACTCCTTAGAACAAAATAGGAAAACTGTATAAATAGATATACAATGATCTTCAGGCACAGATCCACTGAAGTAAAACTGGGAGGAAGCAAGAGGTCTCATATAAATTTCACAGATCTTAGGAAATGAAATTATTATGTAGTTACCCTCTCATCCTAACAACTGTCCCTTCAACAACAAGCAGCATATCATTCCCTTCCACTTTTATCTCATTCCTCTCCCTGCAATGGCAAGAATTCTTTAGGATGCCTGGAATATTGCGGTTTTAGGTGGTGTGAGAAGCCTAGGTGAAAGAGAAAGCACAAAGGTACCTTTTCACTCAACATCAGCCTGTTCATTTCAGCCTGTATAAAACAGAAGATTCTCAGGAAGAGAGGTACAGATTCAATTTCACGAGTTTCAGTTCAATTTTCATTCTCTAATACATTGTTGGCATAGTTAAGAAGTCTTCTGTGCCTAAAATAACACTAGTTATTTTAAAACAATCAATGCATCAAACAGACGGAGAAACCACAGCTTGTTGGGCCTTTAAAAAAAAGGTTAGCCTAATGTTCTACAGCCCAAGGGAAACACAGATGATATTTATATTACCCCTGAACATGAATAATAACACTAAGGGTTGTAGGGTTATTCCATTAACTGAATCCATCACCGGACAGCATGAAAATTGTATTAAGTTTCCCGACAAGGTCTTGGGAGAATTGTTACAGGTCCATTTATGTTATTTTTGATTCTGACTAAATTAAGTGAAGGTTTTACATTTAAAAGATTTTTATTTGGCCATAGATCAATATTCAATTGCAAGTTTCACTTTATCCTGTCCTGCATACTGTAAAAATTTTCTTGCTGAGATTTATGAGAATATTTAGTAAGAGCTATGTAAGTAACTGTTTGTTTTACAAATATTTGTCTTACAAATGAAAGAGCTGTAAATCATGTCCAGGTGCAACTTCTTAATAGAAATTCAGATTTAAAATTTTAATTTCAGTATATATTAGTTTGGGAAGTTAGCCTGTGAAAGACAGAGGCATTTACACTCTGTGTCCTTCAGCCACCTCCCATCTAAAATTAACACAAAAGTATGATTCTGACAATTATGACATACAGAAAAGAATTAGGAAGAGAGTGGTGATATAGTAGTGTTACAGTCTGCCTTGAATTATGAGCTATTCTATGGTTCCAGATGATTCATCACTCCATAGAAAATTCAACTACTCAATCACCAGCTTTAACAGTCAAGAATAAGAAAGAGCTTTACTCTGGGTTTCTAACACATTAAAAAACACAGTCTAACCACGAAAATGATCCAGTCAAGTTTTCTGGAGATCAAAATGAAAGGAGAAACTATTTTCTTCTCTAATTGTTTCCTCACTTCTGCTGGTGTTCTATTATAAATCTTCTCTTATTCTCCCACAAAATTTCCTGTGAAACTCTGCAACTGTGTACAAACAAGGTGAGGGTTTGAAGTCACTCTTCTCAAAAGAAGGAAAAGGGTAAAGCTGTCCTGGCAGAGGTGTTATGAAAAATTTAGGCAGGAGGAGCATGCTAATTCTAGGAAATGACAGCAGTAACTACTGTGTATGTTTGAGCAGGTAGTAGGTAAAAACATTCCTCCTCCTTTGTTTAGCATTAACTGCCTTCCATACTTCCCATTTCTAACACATCCTTCAGCCCATCAACACATCCAAATATAAATGCAATATCCTCCAGAATGTACTTTTCAAAAATAGATGGCCAGAGCAGCCAGCGTGGCCATTCACTACTATACCAATTCTGATGCCTGCAGCAGTATTTCAACCCAGAAAATTGTACGTGCAAAGAACTATTACAGAAAAAAAACATATTCTAGTTCATAAGAATAGAATTTATATATATATACATATATATATCATTTGCAATCAGAAACAATTTATTCTATTATATTTAGTTACAGGAAGTCTAATTTTGTAGAGTTTTTAACAATGCTGAAATCTAACAACACATAGAAATTCAGAACTGCACATACACTTATTATCTGTGGAGAAGATGAGTTAGTTACGCTACAGCTGCACATATTCTTTATGGGGCAGGCAAGCTCACTCTGAAAGTATCACAAAGACCCCATATAGAGGGGAAGAGAAATGAAGCATTCACTTTTAGAAGACCTATCTTCATAGAATCTTAGAATGGTTTGGATTAGAACGGACTTTTAAGAGCATCTAGTTCCAAACCCCCTGCTATACGCAGGCACCTCCCTCTAGACCAGGTTACTCAAAACTCCAACCAACCTGCCCTTGAACGCCTCCAGGGAGGGCATTCACAATCTCTCTGGGCAACCTCTTCCACTGTCTCACCACCTGCACAATAAAGAATGCCTTCCTAATATCTAGTCTAAATCTACCTTCCTCCAACTTGAAGTCATTTCCCCTCATGCTGTTGCTACATACCCTTATAAAAAGTTCCTCAGCAGCTTTCATGTAAGACCCCTTCAGGTACTGTAAGGCCACCATCAGGTCCCCCCAGAGCCTTTTCTTCTCCAGGATGAAGAGCCCCAGGTCTTTCAGCCTATTCCCACAGGGGAGGTTCTCCAGCCCTTTGATCATACTCATGGCTCAGCTCTGTACCCACTCTAAGAGCTCAATGTCCTTCTTGGGTTGCGGGCTCCAGATGTGGATGCAGTACTCAGGTGGGTTCTTATGAGAGCAGAGGGGCAGAATCACCCCCGTTGAGCTGCTGGTTACGCTTCTCTTGATGCAACCCAGGATACAGTTGGCCTTCTTGGCTTCTAGCACACATTAATGTTAATATTATCAATTAAAATCAATAAATTGAATCTTTCATTTCCCGATAAGGAGAAAAGTGTTCCCTGCTTGGTACAAGAAACCTAGGTAAAATGCTGTGAAGACTAAGTAGCTTTTTACTGTCTGTGTGATTGAGGAATTGTTTTTTATTCCAACAGATAAAATTGGCAATTCATATTATACAATCTGAATGTCAGATGTACTGTAACTACTCACAACTATTAAAAAAAATGATTTAAGAAGCAATATATGACACTAATGAGTAATTTACAGATGACCAATGATACATATTGAGAATTTCCTAAAGAGCAAGCTTAAGACAGTGTAGACACCTATGCTTCCCTTGACCCGTCCTTTGCTCCTAGCTAACAAGCACTTGTTGAAACAACAGAAAATGAGATATTATTATCTTCTTGGATAATACTGAATTCTGCTAATTACCATTTCCTTTCCAAGAATCAAAGTGATTTAGAAAATGAAACCACAAAAAGAAAAAAAATAATAATAATGCTTTTCTTGCTTTCTGATAGATGTGTCAAATACTGTTTCACCATACCTAATCATGCACATTTAAATTTCCTCACCACTTCAGTGTATCAGTCCATGTTACATACTGACTGTCCTGCTCTTCCCTTGCAGTTTGTCCCCTGAAACTTTCCATACATCTCCACCACTTTTCAAAATATCAATACTCGTGTTCTTAGATTTTCAAAACATATGACATTACATCTGTAATTATTATAATCTGTTGTGCTGAATATTAAATTCTCAGGCACTGCAACACTAATGACACTTAATAAGTATGCTATTTTATGTAAATATAAAGTTTTCCTACGCTTAACAGATCAAACTTTCAACGTCACAGAAATAAATGTATATTTTCCTAGAAAGACCATTCATCTAGTTTGTTGCCAAGGTTAGACAAAAAGCATATAGAATGACTAAGGGAGAAAAAAAATACACAGTGAAACCCCACAACCAAGGGTGATGCATAAATGTCAAAATAAATAACACTCCTAGATGAGTTCTGCAGAATACTGCTGAACTCAAACTGTAGAATTTCATTATATTAATTATGATTTAGGGGAAGTTCATAAATACTAAGTTGTTACTTATGGATGGCCACACATAGTTCCTTAGGACTGAGGGCTGGAATTCGTACACTGACACCTTTCTTCATTTTCAGTAACAGCTGAAGTAAATGCAGTTTTGTACAGTGTCAATGGCTTTTCCAGACTTTTTTCAAGTCTGAAAAATCACTTCAGTTACAAACAGGTTAAATATTATACATTGCTTTCAAGAAGAAGTTTACCTTTGTGGGATTTTTAACTCCATCATGACAAGAAAATGTTTGAGCTTTCTTTAGAAATAGAAATTTAGAAGGTCTAAAGATATATTTATTTTACGTGTAACAGTAACAGAAAATCTATCATAGCATATTATATTTCAATCATACTTATTTTATAGATAGGTCAGTGAAAAGTATGATTTCCTAACAGAGATAGCATCAGGTTATCTAAAAGCATGGCTGACAGCAGATCAGTAGCAACCTAACCTAATCATCTATTGTCAAAACATCACTGAAACAGAAATTGACTAAATTGTATAGGGTTATAGTCTCAAATCATATTTATTTAATAGTGAAAATGAAGAACACAGATAATAATACAATAAATTACCAGGATTATGATTGAAACACCAAGAATAATATATGGGGTAAATAATATATTACAAACATTTTAGGTATTTTATGATCTCCTTCAATGGTAATTGCAAAAAGTAAATAAGAGCTCGGTATCATCTACACCTCTGCAGATAAGAAATACTAAATTATCAAACTACTCATACTAAATATCATCTTTGAGGCAAAGTCTTGAAATATACAAAGAAAACTGAAAGAATGAGTTTTGTTACAATCAGACTATGTTACGACAGCACAAACAGGAGTCTACTTAAGGACTATTCATTCCACTGCATTTCAAGTACCAAGATTAGCTGGCTAAGTTAACCAGCTCATCCCCTAATGAAGTGAGAGATGTAAAAGCCTTCAATATTTATTGAAAAGAAATACACTTCTTTAGAGAGTAATTCAGAGTGCCTTCCTTTCTCTGTCCACTGGTTTTATGAGCCTACTAAGCTTCCTAAAATAGATCTTTAGATCGGTGTACTATATGTACACATTGTAGTATTGATCTGTGTAAGGATCTCAACTCCTCATACAGCTAAAATATTGAATTAGTGGTGGAAATGACTTATAATTGTAAGTCATTTGGAATGTTAAGCTAACAGAAACAGGATTGCCTCCATTTTAAGATAAGACTCCAAGTAAATGAGCTCTCTGTTATACGAAGGGTGAACAGGTCATTGCCAGTACCTTACTAGCTAAGATCCTTTGTGAATATGTTGTCTTCTTTTGGGCAAGGAGAAGGAATTCTATGATTCTATGACTCTATGATTCTATGAAGCAGTAATAACAACATTTTGCATATAAAAGTGTATTGCTATTTTAGTTCCTATTTTTTCCTTGCATATTTTCCAGCACTGAACACTAACAATTTAGTTTGAAAGTTTAAAGTTACTGCAAAATTTACATAACCTGCAAACTACTTAAAATTTGAATTCAGTTGGCTTCATAAATTCCATATCTCTACACTATAAAAGAAATAAAGTACAGTTGTTGTAAATAATGTGATATTTGACCCTGTCATTTCGTATGTTTTTGTGATGCCTTCAGCACTTTTGCAGCTTGCACATCCTCATGTGTTCATTAAGATACTTAGTATGGTCAACTAAAGCTTCCTATATTTACCAATCATACTCACTTTACTGTGCTGATAGACCTCCAACGGTCTGCTCCTCTTTCTCTTGCTAGTTAGAACAATCTTTTTTTTTTTTTTTTTTTTTAATCTTTTGGAAGGTGAATAGATTCTAATCAACAAGTACTTGTGTTTTTATGACATGCAAATAGAGTGAATGCTATGCTGATAAATCTACTGAGTCTTACTTTGCTGCAGGTGTTTATAAGTGGCTTCATAAAATCTGTTTTAAGAAAAGATTGTTTAGTGTATGTGTAAACTCATTGTGTGCTCTAAGTTAAGAAATGTAACATCACAAATGACATTTTGGTCTTTTTAACTAGGAACTGAATTTGTTTTTAAGATTTGAAGAGTTTCATCATATTAGGCTTTTACAGATTTGCTGGAAGCATATTCATCTCCTAAATGCACTGCTTTTGTAATCTCTGCCACCATGTTAGATCTCTGCTTCACAAATTAGCAGCATAACAATTAGCCCCTAAAGAAAGGTCTTTTGCTTAATTATTACCATACTTCTTTTTTTAATGCTATCTTTATTTTATTTTTCTGCTGTTTCACACAACTATGAAAAACATTTAAGCCACTGAGTCTTTCTGAGATCTACTCAGAATACACCACTGGATTGAGAAGTATATTATTCCCACATTTAAAGCCAAGCTAATGTATCTAATTTTTAAAATGTAGAGAAAAGATTTCCATAATCATACTTCAATATTGGGCTTTGTATTTAAAAAAATAAAATTAAATTACAGTCATTAAAGTCAGGTTAAAACCAAATTCATGGAAATCCCTGTGGTTTCTTTTGAAGCCATCCATTAGCTTTCCCTCTCTTAGACATTCCTACTCACTTGAAAGGTTAGTCACTTACCTGAGTTTGGGTACAAAAAATGCTCATCCAATGAATGGGCTCATTTAGAAACTGGAACAAAATACAACGTCAAGATTACTGCAAGAGTACTGAAACTAATATGATGTGTGAGCTATTTCCTATATTAAAAAAGTTCATGTGCATGCTATGAATTAAAATCAAATGTAATAAATAAGCATAAAAAATGTTTCCTTAAATGTACTAAATATCTTTTACGTGCTTAAAAAACTCATTTCTTTCTTGAACTGAAAATGTAAACACAAAACCACTGTTGATACAGCTGGATGTACAGGAGTGAAATGGACGAAGGTCAAAGGTTGTTCAAATGTTTGGAGAATGCTCTCACCCTGACTGAGCCTTATCAGACTTCTGAAAAAAAAAAAAAAAAAAAGGACTCATCTCTCTTTTTCATGACTGGAACAGTGCTTCTTCCATCAAAATGCTTTGAAACACAGATAACGGGAAACAACATGAAAGTTATTTTTGTTGAATAAAAATAACAAATTCTAAGCAGGAACATTATGAACTTTGTTCACCTTTTTTTTTTTAACCCATCTGTTGACTTAGAAAACAGGACCAAGATTGTCTTCTACCATATTTAAACGAGTGAGTACTTTACTGTCTGTATTAGAAAAACTTCCTTAAAAAGAACATTTGTTTGTTGTCTGATTTTGCCATAATTTTGTCAGCTATGCATTTATCTCATATTCTGAAAAATAAATTTGATCTGACAAAGGAAAATCTAACACATCAAAGTAGCTCCAGCAATTTAAAACTAATATACGAATATCTACTAAATACATTCTAGGTTCAACTTCTTCCTGTTCCATGCAGTCAGCAAAAGTCTTTCGAAAGCATGGACAACTAGTATTTTAATGGCAATTTTACTTCCAAAAACTCAGCTTCATTTGAATTTATTGACCCAGGTCTTTAACCACTCTAAAACATCCTAAACTCCATCAAAATTAATTGAGTTATGGCAGTCTCTGAACAAAATGAAAGCCATTTGGTATTCTACCTATAAAACGATTGTGATCGAGTCACTTCTCTGTCATAGGGGCAGACTGTACTGTAGAAATCCATGGTCCACCTCCATCTTCTGTACTGTGGGTGGTTCTGGTCCTCCTTTTCTACATCTCAAAATGGAAACTGCTTGGAGATAAAAGAGACGGAATGCCTTCCCTGCCCTGAATGCCTGGGAGAGTAGAAACCCTGCATCATGGTGAAGCTGAATTGTGGTAAAAATTTTTAAGTGAAAAGGAATGATTTGTATACGAATTGATTAAGCACTCTCTTTCAAAACAAGTAGTAGGGATAATAAATTATGCTAGGAGTCAGGCTCAATATAGCTCTTGTTTTTGTGTTTGTTTTTTATTTGGGGAATTTCTTGCCAGAAAATAATTGATTACTAAAGTTTTACAGCATATCTAAAGCATACATGAGAATTTAATGGAAAAGGAATCCACAGGTGGTTGCTAAACACCTAAACAAAACTCAAGAATACCCCTTGAGTTCAAAATACGCTAGAAAGACGTAACATAAGAATGTCCTTTAGGCTTCCTGAATTCCTATACTCTTTCCTAGGCATTAGATTATTGTCCAGAAAGACAGATTGGATGGGGCCCAGGGCAGCCTGGTGTAGCATTAAATGGGGTGGTTGGTGGCCCTGCATGTGGCAGGGGGGTTGGAGATTCATGATCCTTGAGGTCCCTTCCAACCCTGGCCATTCTATGATTCTGTGATTCTGTGATATGACTAAAAATAGCCATCCTTAATGCTTTAATGAAAGCATTCATGAACCTAAGATAGTGATTCACTATTTTTAATCTATTCCAAATATCACATGGGAAGAAAAAAAAAAAGAAAAAAGAAAGTTTAGTTTTTCTATATTGCATTAATTGTTTTTAATATTCTTATATGGTCATTTCAAATCTTCTCAGGAAGCATTACACTACCTCATTTTCATGTAAGACTTCAAATTGAACAGATTAAATCTACAACACGCTTATTCTATTGTTTTAATTTTCCTTTTGAATTCATAAATAATCTTCTAGGAAAAATACCCAGTGAAGCATTTCTTCCCCACTATTCTTCCCAACATTCTTCCTAGATGAGTGTACAGCCACAGATTTGTGCTAAGCATCAATAACACAAGTCTGCAATTGTTTCATTCTTTATAAGTTAGATGTGGAATGGAATGAAGTTCAGATGCAGATCAGTGCTGCATCTCTTTCTATTCGTTCTGTCTGGTTCTGGACAGAATTAAAAAAAAATTCCAGTGGTCTCCTTTTCCATTTATCCTTTTAATTGTAATGCTTTCAAGCCTGTTGCTAAGAGACAATCAAAAGAAAAAAAAGAAAGAAAGAAAAAAAAAAAAACTACATATAGAAACTAAGAAAAAGTCCTTACTTTGGGAAAAAAGCTTCCAGAGTGCCTAGCAATCTTTCCAGCTGGCATGAGATATAATGCATAGTAACCCAGCTCTGTCCTTTACACCAGAGAGAGATTAGTTGCTCCACATAGACTATAAACTACAACTGGCAGCCTTATACAACAAGAACAGGCAGCCGCAATCCATTGAACCTGATTCTGTGCCAAATGCCTCTAACCATCTTTATGGCCAAGGGATCAAACTATAATTCTTCAGGTAAATACATTTCACTAAATGACTCCTTTCATTTCAAGCAAATAAGAAGGAGAGCAAATGAAAACACAAGAGACAGAAGCAGGAACATAGTAGTAGCAGAACCATAGCGGCCCACATTCAATGTAATTAGCAGTTGTTCTGGAAAATGCTAAGAAAGTCAGACCAAGCACTTTGCATTTAAAATTAACACCCATGGCTACATCGTGGCAGGGGTCCAGAAGAAGAAAATGAAGAGTCAGAAAAGTTGAAAACGTAAGCTGTGAGAATGCTGCTTTCTATCCATACAGTCAGTAGCAGTCTTAGGGGAGCTGCCCAAAAATCTTAGTTCTGTTTGGCTTCCCAGGGACCAGTGAATACCTCTCAAACAGCAGGACAAATGGTTATCTGCTGTTAGCTTTCTTTTTGTGGATATTGCTCCATACTTAGACATGCATAGGCACATATACAGAATGAACAGCATCAATCATGTATAATTCACTGACCGAACGTTACCAGTCAAATGCCATCTAGAAATCACATAGACAGACAGATTTTCCTAAAAGGAAGAAAAATGATGAACCAGCACTTGAAAAATGTTTAGCTTGTCTCCCTCTCCTTATCCATTCCTGTAAAAATACTTTTGCAAATCTGTTTGAGTGCTTCTGGCCTTTGGTTTCAGAAGGTGAAGAGTGGGATCTGCCTAATTGGTCACAGTGAACCACAGTGCTCCTTTCCTTTACGAGGGCAGAACAAGGCTGAGTGCAGCTGCATCCTGGGCCAGGAGGTGCACTGGGAGGAATCGAGGCTACTCCCTCGAGCAAGCAGTAAGGGTGCCCAGGAGCCAGAGACATCTTGGCCTCCAAAATGAGAGCCAGTCTCTTCCTAGGGATTAATAAAATATGCTGGCACTGCTCCTGACTCAAAAGACTGGAAGACAAAAGAAAGCTGTAAAAACCTAATAGGCAAGAGAAATTTCTGTTTGCAGAATCTCCTAGTTTTCTGTCTTGTTCTGAGCTCCCTGTTTTAAAACATTCATGCTTCTGTTCTCTGTGGTAATAAAGCCATCAACAGAGATTCAGAATGCAATCAGTGCTTAGGGGATGGTAATTTCCAGACTGACTGCAGTCCCATCACACAATAGGTAAATGATATTTCCAAGGACAGTCCACAATTTCCTCCTCTCAAACTAAATATGGAAGCCTAGAAATCCTATGAGCAATGGTACTCTTGTGTGACGCAGGACTGAGACAGGCACTGCAATGGCAGCCTTATAATGACGGTATTTTTGTGGAAGATAGTGCTTAGTTGGATTCACTTCATTTTATGAAAAAAAAGTATGGGTTTAAGTAGTATTTGTATGTTATTGCTTGTGAGTTCTTTATTTGAAACTGAATCTGCCTCCTTCCTACTCTCTTCCCGAAAAGAAGGATAAATATTAAGTATATGTTTGTTTGTTTTTTAGGGTGAAACCATCCATTAAACACTCATGCACAAATACACACACATATGAATGCGTCCACAGGCAATCCATGCACATCTAGTTACCTGGTGATCACTTTCTACCTTCTAGAAAACAATTTTCCATCTCTCTGTGCATTTTATCAGTTAGTTCTGTACGAAACTGAAAGGATAACAAAAATTAGAGCCAAGAGAAAACTTCTGGAAATATGAGAGACTCCTTATCTTCCTGAAGGCAACTTAGAAAAACATCACTTTCCTGCTGTGTTTTTCATTGCATACTTTCCTTGCTTGCCTTCACAGAATTCGAACTTTGAACATTACTGATTACGTAAAGGATCTAAAAAGTTAGTAAAACTAGGTAGTTTAGAACGTGGAACAATTATGTGTTTTTTTTTTTTTTTTTCCCTTAAACAGCAAAAGTGCAAATTTTCACCTCAAATCATTTTCCAAAATCAGCACAATATGAATCTATACTTTCTAAAATTTTCCATATAAATTTATGCCTGCTAGAACTCCCTTAATAAGAGAACTGAAGTTTATATGATCTTTTTGACATCTTTTTTACTCTGAACAAGAAACTTTACAGAGGCATGCTTATAACGTTATTTATTTTTCCAACTATTGGCATAAATATTAGGGAATAAGGAGGTGTAAGATAGTATGAGGAGAGATGGCTGAAGGATTTTTCACTTATAGCCACTGCTTCATTTTATTATCATGCTACATTAACTATTATGAGTTGTACATTTTCTCTAATAATAATGTCCAAAGAACTATCTAAGTTAGTTAAGATTCTATGGTGCTAATTTAATATATGTAAAATTCATTCATTGTGAATGTTTGAAGAGGAATTATTCACCTTCTACGCATGGAAAACTTTAATTCCTACAAGCAACATTAAGAAAAAGAGTTTCATCCAGCTCAACACATGCATATGCCATATTTGACTATATAGCTTCCCATGCCAAAGATCTCTGGAATTTTTTTAGCATTACTGGAACTGAGGATTGGAAAGCTGACTCTGTAATCATTACATTGAACAATTACAAACAAATTTAAATAGAAAACTCATATATTAAGGTCACAAAATAAGAATAACTAAGAGTCAGTTTGTAAAGAGATTGATTAATATTAATCTAAAATACATAAACTGAGAAAAAAAAAGAAAAAGAAAAAGAAAAAGAAAAAGAAAAAGAAAAAGAAAAAGAAAAAGAAAAAGAAAAAGAAAAAGAAAAAGAAAAAGAAAAAGAAAAAGAAAAAGAAAAAGAAAAAGAAAAAGAAAAAGAAAAAGAAAAAGAAAAAGAAAAAGAAAAAGAAAAAGAAAAAGAAAAAGAAAAAGAAAAAGAAAAAGAAAAAGAAAAAGAAAAAGAAAAAAGCCAAGTATAGAGAACTCAAGTAACCATTCACAAAGTAACTTATTATATATATAATGAGGAAGAACCCTCATGGAACTAGTCTCTTTAAAAGTTCAAATATTAAATCTGTTCTGGCATTCCTAAACTGCAGTTGGATAAATATGTAAGAAAATAATAAACTGTACCTAGCTGAGAAAAGATCAGAAGTAAACTTTCCACCAAACTGCAAACTATGAAGCTCTGAGCTCAACATAACCTAATCTGCTGAGAATTGCCTTGCCCTTCAATACAAAGTTGATGTGAAGAAATACAAGTTACCTTTCAGTGCCTGTTTTAATCTAAAGGTAAATACTGTTTAATTAGACTCAATCATGAACTGCCATTCTCTCCTCAACTGTGAATTTATCTCTTGTAATAAAGTACGGAATATCAGATATTTACTTATGATCAGCGAAGTTTGCCCTATATATGTCCTAAGTTTACAGAGTTGAGAATTTAAGATGAAAAGTGTTTTCAAAGATGAGCTAACTAATTCATTGTGAAATAACAAATGCCAAGGTACTATTTGTGTATGCTTTTTTTTTTCTTTAAAATATAGCTTTTAACTAAACACTGAAAAAACATTCTACTTGTGAAAATCATGCCTGCTTTGCAGTATTTCGTGACACACAGAATTGTTCCAAAAAAGCTGTTTGTGTTTCTATGACACATATACTACTCAAGACACTATGTTTAGTAAAATGGCCTGCTTACATTTACTTCAGCAAACAAGGTGTACGTTTAGTTAAAGATGTATTTAAGTCATAGGCTAAATTACCAAAGACATTAAGATTCAGCTAACTCATGATCTTACTGTGGAGTTTTTAAACTGAAGTTTCAGAAAAAGAAAGTTAAACTTCAAATTAATCTACGACAGTTAGCAGATGCCCATTCTTCCAAGAGAGTCAGTAATAAATGTCATTTAAGTGTCATTTAAGAGCTACCAACTCACTTACCAACTAAGCAAAAATAGGTATGTTCTTAAAATCAGTGAAGACAAACTGAAATAGTCAAATCATACACGGGCAAAGGGCTGTGCAAGTTGGGCCTAAAAGCCGTATCAGTGAGAACATGATCTACAACTTATATTTTCCAAGGAAAATGAAATAACATGCAGGTTGCCTAGAGCAGTTGATACAAACTGCCTTTGTTCTTGTCTTTTCATCTAGTTACTCATGATTTACAGAGCTCGAGAGGAGAACAGAATCACGATGCCTATAAATAAATGCCATATTTCAGTGCTATCAAGGCTGGGACGTAGCTGGAAGGATTTTATACAGCAAGACCCCAAACATTAACTTTTTCATGTCACTATTCCAAGTTTCCTGCATACTTTTATGAAGGTCTAAATTCCTGATTATACTACTAGTCATTATGAAGGGATATTCTCTGTGTTCTCAAGCAACCAAATCTACCAGCATGGGAAACTCTATTATATAATGAATTAATATTTCATAAATTAAATTTTGTAAGATATACTTGGATTAACAGAGCAACAAAAGTAAAATTTGATTTATAATTAAAAACTTATCAATCATTTCCAGAGTATGAGTGCCACATTACATATTTGTTATTCTACTCTCTCCAGAAGTTGTAATGCAACTTGTCAGGTTGTATAAGTCTTTGGTTCTGTGCAGCCAACAACATCTGTGGCAATGCAGTGAGCATTTAGAATGAATTGGCAATGGTAAAATGATTTATTACAAGCCTGTTATGCCTACTACATTAGAAAACTACAGATATATAGAGAAGAATTAAATTTCAAAATGATAGAGACTTTAAATTCTAAATAACTGCATTTTGCCAAATTGTTCATGGTCAGCTCAGAGAGAGGTAGGGCAAAAATAGAAGACATTTGAGAAAGAGATAAGAACCATTTTATAACAGGGTCTGTATAATTACTTATCCATTAGGTCAGAATCAAACTGACAGAACGTACCAAGAAGTCATTAAGTGTCTTTCCACAGACAGCTGAAGTGCAAAGTTGAAGAGATTTAGAAATTGGAATCATTTTTTCTCTTATAACTATAATTTAAACAGTACTAATACATTAGGTTGATACATTTATAGACTCCTCATTTCATATGGTTACACTGTTGAACTTCAGGTGATACTGAGGTCTCTGTGAATAGATTATTCATATTACAGAGGAGAACTACTGTTCTGTCAATATTGCTTTAGGAGATAGTCCTTAATAGAGAGAGTATGGTTTGTTCAAGTAAGCATAAGTTTTAGTAAATTTGAGGATAAGCAAAATCTTCTCAGAAGTTGAAATGTTAGCCATTTGTTAAAATGACTTTTGGATCAAAGTCCAAGTTCTCAACATATTTTCCATATAGTTTTACGTAAATAAATGTACTCAACTTTATCAAGAAATATTAGATTACACCGTTAGATCAAGCATTCTGCCTAAATAGAGAACACTCTTGTAAGCTGCTCTTCATTGCATAGTTTTTCTGGTAGAAGGATATTGACACATAGGTTAATTAAAACTCTGATCTTTTAAAAAACAGATAAAAGAAGAATTTTCTTTGGCAATAACATAAATATTTTGCAAAACTTACTCCTGAACCTCTTAATCAAATGGACTGCTAATAGACCAAGTGAGAAAAGCCACGGAGACTGAAGTTCTAAGCTTTTTTGTCCTGTTTATTTCTTGTTTTGACCTCATTGTGAGTAAGAAAGAAATCAAATGTACTCTGTGTTCTGAAATATTTACATCAGCATTTCTTTAATACAGAATTCTGCTGATTAGTCATCTGAAAACTTGAGAAATGCCTATCAAGCAGTGTTACTCAGCAGTTGCTACCTAGCTCATTGCACATGATGTCTCTTAGCAACTACTCTCTTGCTCATCTATAATCACTTTGCTATCCGTAGAATAATTAGAAAGCCATGGGCTGTAGCAGCAGCAAAGGACCACAGGCCTTTAGTAGTTTGATATAAAGTTACGAAACCCATATGCTCTTTTATATAAAGGCATTAAAGTCTGCTGAAGCAAGTTACTTTCTGGTATTGCAGATGGGCAAAAAGAAAAATATACACTGATTTTCAAAGTCTGCATTGCTACATAAGCAATGAAGATGTGTGGCTGAAGTGCAGAAGGACAGAAGAAAAAAATAAGAAAACTGTTTGTTACATGTTTTTATATTCTTCCACAATGCCTTTATCAATGTGTTCCTCATCATATAAACCACTTACGGCACTTTAAATGTGCTCCTGTTTTTAGACTAGGACAACAGTGCTATTTATCCACTACATTACAGTACAGCATGACCAAGATTTAATATATCTTTCTTGAATAATAATAATATGTAATTTCACTGTCTTGGTGCTTTTCAGAATAATAGGCTTATCATCTAATTCTAGTAATAGATATTTATCTGTGTGTTCCTCCTTTTCTCAAAGCATTCAAAAGCCTTATAGTCTGCAGGGAATTCATACTTACAGTATCTTTGAAAAGCAAGAAATAAAATTCTCCTTTTACAATTAGGATACAGAACAACTATGTTCCTGGTAAATTGGAGAGCTAAACCGACACAATTTTAACCTCAGACTAAGCCTTATTTCTGGTTATATAAGCATTAAAATAGCTAAAAATTGGATAGGTGCTTTCACCTGAACCCACTACAGTAACCAAATAATATTTTATGAAAGCAAATACCGTAGAGTATAAAAAATATTATTAAAATATTATAAAAAATCTAAAACAAAAGACAGGCTTCTGATTAAGCAAATAACTATACCCTATTATTTCTGATGGAGTTAATTCATATACGATGGCAAAAGACAAAATAAGAAAATGACAAAGGAGGTTTTAAATGAAGATAAATTCCTCTACTTGGGAGCAGGAATAAGAAACAAAAGCATGACTGAGCTACACGGAATTTTAGTTTGGCCATCAACAGCAATTCAATATGGCTGGGACTAATGCTTTCATTAAATTTATCATGGTTAAAAGATGGGAAATTTCAGATTCAAATGGAAAAGGGTATAAAAGGATATCAGCCAGAAAAAAAGAAATGGAAATCCTTAAATAAAGGACAGTGCTCTTCAGTGAAGAAACATTCAATAGCAAAGTGTTGTAAGAGATTGATCATTTCCAAACTTAGAAATAAATAAATGCACTGAGGGGGAAAAACAAAAACAAAAACAAAACAAAACACAAAAATGGAAACAATGTATTGTTTCTGTATCAATGGAAACAAATTAAAATTAATTTCCATCTGGTGGAAAGGAGTATATCTTTCTAAAATTTACATATGAACAGTTAGATTTTATGTTAAGAAGTAGGGAGCTTTTTGTATTTCCAAAGGATTTTAGCTAAGAGTAAACTTAAAAAAAAAAAAAACAACAAACAAACAAACAAACAACCCTTCGAGAGCTTTGTTTACTGACTGTGAAGTTATAAACAATACAGTTTGTTACGAACATGTGTAAGTTTTTTTTTTATATATATTGAAAATATTGGGTTTTTTTGTTTGTTTGTTTGTTTGTTTTGTTTTGTTTTCCAAGTGTGGAAGCTGAGTATAGACTGAAACTGGCTTTATATCATTCTTGTAATTACAAGTAAAAGATTCTGCAAATCACATCAATCGCTCAAACCACTGTTAAGTTATTCCACCCTGAAAAATAGTTTTTTAAAAGTGTAAGTTTTTTTATTCCCTTTTAAATGAGGCAGATTTAATACTGTTTAAATATTTGAAAGAAATGCATCAATTTCTATTTTTCCTGCAGAAGTGCCTTTAAAACAAGCTAAAAATAAAGTTGTCTTTTTTTTTTTTTTTTAATGGTCTTTCATCTTCTGGTATCACCATCTTTAAGTAGTTCTAATATGTCACAGAAACCTGTTTTAAATATTATGCATTTTAAGCTCCAGATATTTTAGAGGGACATTTTTACATGGCACATCTTAGATTTTCCTTTAATTAGGAATTGAAATTTTTAAAAAGTCAACTTGTAGAAATTTTATATGGCATTTCCCCCTCTAATTCACAAAATAAGTAAAAATAAAAGGAGTCAGAAAGTACTTCAGCTGATACTGCAAAACTTGAGTGTGACTTGTTTTTATTGCAGCTACCTCAGATATCCAGTCAAAAGGCAGTAAAATAAAATTTCATAAACAATTTTTCGCTATTGAAACACTGAATAAACATGAAGAAACATACTTTGGACTAGTGGATCATGTTCTTATCTATTTTTCTTGAATCCATCTGGAGAAACAACACTTCAAGATCCTACTGGGACTATTTTAATTTTATTATTATTATTATTATTACTATCATCTGCATTTTTGATGCGCTAACCTAGGAGTGCAACAGTATCACAAAGAAAAATGCATAAGGAAAAAAAATGCATAAGTTGGAAATTAATATTTAGAAACTAGGTATATTTCTTAAACTAAAAACATGAATAAGATGATGCTCAAAATGATTGCATTTAAAGTCTCTCTGTCATGCACAGTATCCACTAACCCTTGAGGGAATGAGGATATTGTAAGTAAAAAGTTGCTTGACAAAGAATTTACTATCAGGAAAATGCTTTGTACATGAAGGATGTCTTACACCCAGTCATATTTCCATGTCATTACACAAGCATTTTAGATTGAAGCGGAGATGCTGGTGTGATGCTTTACAAAATCTGACGTTAATAAGTGCCATATCAACAGTGCATGACAGGATTAGATGCATTTCTGCCCAACTGAAACAAAAGTTGTAGTTATTTGGGCCTGACAGATATTTTTTTTCTTTTTAATTAAAATACAAGTTTCATACAGAGAGAACTAACAAGAATATTTTGTCCATTTCTAGGCATACACATGCCACCATCTGCACATTTTAAGCATTTTCAAAGGAAAAGGGAGAGAGAATAATTCTCTCTGGAGAACATACCCTTGATTTGCTGCTAAAAATTTCAAACCAAGATATAAAATTCTGTGGGATGTTCTCCTTGGTGGACAAAAGAGCTCTTCTTAATTGTATATTTTTTACAATACACTTGATAGAATACCTCTCAACTGTCATAAGACTGTTGCAAGTTGCACACCAGGGTGCTGAATATCTCCAGTTGTTTGCAAATGTGTTGATTAGATTCCAGCGGTTGCCTGAGAAATCCTGAATAATACACTTTTACACCTGGTGCATTAAAGAAAGATCTCATTATATGACATTATTGCAATTTGTGAAAGAATGCCAAGAACATATTAACTACAGTGCCAATAATAAATATAATGCATAATGCAGTGAGTAGTTTGCATTTCAACTGCTTTGCAAAATTCTTGTAAGACTAACATTAAACGATCTGGCTGAGCTTTTGAAAAAAAATGTTTTGCTTATTTTTTCTTTTACTTTCTCTATAATTTTGCAATTCCAATTAATTTCTGAATTTTATATGACATACAGATTTCTTAAAAAGTAATTTTTGGAGTGCCATTATAGACTTTAACTACAACTAATCTTGAGATTCTTAAAAAAATATTACAGGATATTACTTGAAGAAAATAAAACAGCCATTACTGTTGTACATTTTCAAATAGCAGCGTATGATAGAAAGTGGAAACAAATTTACTACTGAAGCTTGATCACCCATGAATAGCTTTAAAACATTTCAAAGTTACCCATTTTAATATGAAAAACAATAAAACTGCAAAAAAAAGAATGCATTCTTTCAAAAAATGTACCTTCTTTTACATTCACACAAGTCTGAAATTGACAAATGTTGAAATATTTGGGTTTGCCTCAGATAAAGAAAAGGTACACTAAAGCAGCACAATCAAAGGATGTATGCTTTAATCACGTTAGACAGTGATTTTCATTGAAGAGACTAGCGTTAGATCTCAGAAGTCTTTTTGAATCATGACAATTTTGTAGACTAAATTGAAAGCAAAAATAAAATTCAATATGCAGATATCTCAATGGTTGGAATAGCACAATAGTTATCAAATAACGACATAAATAATGACATAAATAGAAAAACAAAACAAAACAAAACAAAAAAAAAACTACCATTGGTAAAGATAAGATCCTAAATGCTTTGCCAGTATGCAAATTTCTGGATCTTTTCACTTTTTGAAGATATCTTAATAAAACTCAGTTTGGAGTAGAAGAGCAGACTAGAGAACTCCAAGAAGTATTTTGTATGAAAAATAAGAGTACTAACTATTCTCAAACAGAAATCCAAATGTGTTTCATTTTTCCTAGTTACGTCTAGCAAGTTTTTTGTTTCTGTTTTTTCTAAGATTGAGTCAAACAGTAGGTAAGATGCCAGAACATGAACAAGGGTCAACAGCCATGTAAATCATTAAAGTGGTACATCCTTTTATGTTCCCAACACTGACTAGAGTGTAATCCAGTAGTTAGAACTGTCATATTCAATATACAAATCCACATTCTACCAGTGAAATGAAGTCACTGTGACATTTTTACTCAGGTGTAAGAGCTGTTTGAATATAGCATAAAATTCTGTATTCAGCTACCTTATCAGTGGATTTTTATTTTAGTGATCTGTAACAAAGGAATGATGTGGTTCATTTTGCAAATTTATCTTAGTCTGGTTTTTATTTTTTTTATTTTTTTAATTGATTTCAGTTACGTGAGCTGCCAAGCATGTATATTGAAGCTTGTGTGCTTAAAATTATCCTCTTTAAGAATGTATTGGAGGGAAAAATACTGCACTACAAGACTGATTCACATTGCAGAAAATCAACTTTAGTTTAGATGTTGTGCGAAACTGAAAGAGAGCTAGTTTGGTCATATAACACTGATATTTATTAGATGATGAATGCTAACAAATTTTTGCTCAATGAGAAGTGTCAATTATTTGAAAGAGATCACCCCAGCTGTAAGATTTTTAAATGGCTGCCTTTTGTATTTCAGTGAAAGATAATTATCCATAGCATAATGCAGTCTTCTAAACAACATTTACCAGCAAGCAAACAATAGCTATGTAGACAGTAGTGCATTTTGTAATAACACTACTACATATACAAGAGAAAGAAGTTACATAATCATTTGTCTTTCCAGAGCATGACTTTAAATTTGAAGTATTTATCAGATTCAGCCTGCCAACTTCAATATGCTGGTTTACTATTAGAGAAGCATAAAAGAACACTTATGTCTCAGTGCAAAGTAATCTTTCCTTTGCACCTCATTCTCATCTGGTACTGATCAAGGTAACTGAAGCAATCTTCTTGTTGGCAGCAGATAAAATGGCTACAAGCTTTTTTCTTTCCAGTACACCCATTGTGGTGGTGTAACCAGACTGTAGCTCAGCACCACACAACTATTTGCTCACTACCCCTCAAAAGGATGAAGAGATACCAGTAAACAAAATAGAACTCCTTCATTGAGATAAAACTATTTTATAAGACAGAAGAGAAAAACAGAAACAAAAGTGTGCTGATAGCAATGTATATTGCTATAGCACAATTACTCACCAATTGCTGACAGATGCATGGCAATAAATTCAACTGCCTGGTGACCAATGCCCCACAGCACCATAGGGTTTCATCCACCTTGCCCCCCAGCTGATGTCCCACAATCCTGAGGCAGAAGACACTCCCAGACAACTGCCCACAGCACGGTGTCATGCAGCATGCAATGATTCCCAGCCTCATTTAGTGCTATCATAGAATCACAAGATTGGAAAGGTCGTACAAGATCATCTAGATCAACCATCCACCCATTACCATTACTTACACGAGCTACTAAACCATATCTCATAGCTCCTTATCAAGACACCTCTTGAACACTGCCAGAGATGGCAACTCCACCAGG
Source organism: Phasianus colchicus (assembly GCF_987193195.1). Lineage (NCBI taxonomy): Eukaryota > Metazoa > Chordata > Aves > Galliformes > Phasianidae > Phasianus > Phasianus colchicus. The sequence continues at coordinate 20,099,149 of NC_143438.1, read as the reverse complement.
CCATTCCAGTGCCTGACCGCTCTCTGGGAGAAAAAGTTTTTCCTTATATCTACTCTAAATCTCCTCTGGCACAACTTGTGGCCATTTCCTTGGGTCCTGTTTGTTGCCTGAGAGAAGAAGCCAAACCCCTCCTCAGCACATCCTCCCTTCAGGAAGTTGTAGAGCGCAGTGAGGTCTCCCCTGAGCCGCCTCTTCTCCAGACTAAACAATCCCAGCTCCCGCAGCTGCTTCTCATAAGACCCCTCCAGACCCCTCACCAGTTTTGTTGCCCTTCTTTGGACACGTTCCAGGGCCTCAATGTCTTTCTTGTAGCAAAGGGCCCAAAACTGAATGCAATACGTGAAGTGTGGCCTCACCGGTGCTCAGTACAAGGGTCCTGGCCCCACTTTGTCCCCTGCCCTACACTATCATGGTAGCATCTTTGCCCCAGGAAGACCAACAGTCAAACACCAACTACTGTGTTATTAACAGTTTTTTTGTCTGAGACCCGGACATCAATAAAAAGGTAAGCATCAGCTTCTGAACTTTTCCTTCTTTTTCTCTATCACATCAATATTATATTTGCAGAGATGTGGTTGATAACAACATTATTTGTATTGTTTTACAAGTTATATACTTCAAAAACTTCTATTTCTGTCTTTCTCATTTTTTTAAATAATCCAATCTTCTTTCCATAATTTATTCTAAAACTTTTATATTCCTCTGTTTTTCTTTCAGAAGAAAAATCACCATTTTCCTTTGTCATTGCTGTTGCTGTTGCAGTGACAGGTACTTCATGAAGAGTCACTCACATTCATTCCCTAATTTCTGTATTTCTATTTTACAGATACAACACAATATATCTTTCAAATCTCCTTCTTCAGAAGTCTAAAATTTCTAGCATGCCTTGTTTCCTTGTTTTGAAGTATGAACCATTCCATATTAGGGCTAGAAGAGTCATGTCAGTACTGAGCTCTTCTGTATCAGAATACTTGACAAGATACAATAGGTTGTATGAACCAAAATGAATTTCTCCTTTCTAATGTGCTTTCATTCCTGTTCTTCACAATTTATTCTACTCCCCATGATTCACATTAATCTATCAGCTTGAATTTGAACTGTCTGTTGTCTGTGTATCTTCACTTCATGTGCACAGCTATTTCTTTTTTCAGCTTGCGTTTTTACCCTTCAATGGTTTATCACACAGATAAATACATATAATGCATTCATACGGTTACCCAGTGCAGTGGTGCTAACCTCTCCTGCTTCCTAAGGGTAGGATATTCAGTGGGTTCAAAAGTGATGCATTTCCTTACTATCATTCCGTGAGTATGATGAGCAGAGAAAGGACAAGCTGCCTAATGGAATTGAGAGCAGCATCATTTATTGAGGAAAACATGAACACCTGCATGGGATTAGATAAATTTAGCGATTCCCTATTTTATTTTCTTATATAAAAGTTCCTTGTCAGAGTCATAACCAGTTTCTCCCCAAATTGCGCTATATTCTTCCCACAAGATAATCCTTTTAGAAGGTATATAGTTTCAGACCTAGAACTCTACAACTCTTTCTTCAACGTAAGCAAGACAGCAAATGCTTAGTAAAGAATAGAAAATAGATAAAAAATGTACTGTAGCATTCCCTTTCAACATTCAACAACCAGCAGCACAGAGATTATCAGGTTTAGAACCCTCATCCAAAGCACTGCATTGAAAGGCATCACAGGATCCACTCTATAAATTTAATTTTTCTTTTTTCTTTCTTTTTTTTCTTTTCTAAACCCGCTTTTTTTTGTTTGTTTGTTTTTTGTTTTGGTTTTGGTTTTATCATTTGCCTGGTAATTTCACTAGGGCTCTTACTTTTTTTGTGTAATGACAAGTATCAATCAGTTTACTGACCTTCTCTATTCAGCTTAAATAGCATATAAAGTAGAAAAGCTAGCTTTTAGTCTGAGTTGGAGACAGTACATATTTGAAAAGGCTGAAGTATGAATGATCTGTGCTCATATAAAGCACACTCACAAATACTTTCTTTAAAAACATTACTAGTCAATGAAGATATTTACATATATTGCCAACTATTTGACAAAAGTCATCATGCTTGCTGGATGTAATGATACAATCAGAGGCCTTCTCGAATTCTTAACTAATTATTGCATTCATAAATGAAACTCTAAACTAAAATCTTTATAAGCTGAGTACCATTTCTGAAATAAACACATTATGGTTACACAAGCTAATTTATTTGCATCACAATCTTCTGAAGAGTTTTGCAAGTTATCTATTTTAAGCTCAGCCTTATTTTTATATATTTTATATATCTTAATATATTTTATTTTTATATATTCTTATTGTTTCCTTTATCTGCTGAGTGAAGGAAATTATTGGCACGATATTACAAAAATATTCTAAATGTGGATTTTCAAAATTCAAGTAAGGAAAGAGTTAACAGCTTATTTATGATAAAAAGTGCCAAGAGGATGGGGGGGGGGGGAAGAAAAAAAAAAAAACAAAAAACCATGAAGGTAAAAAAATGTAATTCTCAATAAGAAAACAAACCTGCACAGTGATAAAAGGCCAAAGCAGCAGTGAGGAAAATGGAGAAGGGATATAACTAAACCAGAATCACATTTTAGATAAAATCTGCCTAACTGCACTGAGAGTGCAGCAGCACATAGGAAGAAACTGATCACACTTAAAGGAATATTACTGCTTCCTATAAAACCACTTCTTTTTCCTCCTCACAAAATTTCCTCCACCTCCAATCAAAAGCCTCTTAAAGTTTGGCTTATAAAGTCAACACAGGACTTGTTTCTTCATCACTACAAGGATGTTTATCAGACTCCCGAGTCCAAATTCCTCATGCAATCAGGTTTCCAGTCACTCAGCAACCGATCTGTCATCTTTACTCTACTTATAAAAAGTTTTATAACCTTTCCATCTTTAACTAAGGTCTGCTATCTGCTTCTGTGCTGGGAAATAAACAAGACGAAGGAAACCCCTACACATCCCTCCTGCTTAAAACACTTAGAACTTGTATAGCAAGTACTTTATGCCCAGTACAGCTGCTGGCAGAGAAATTGGCTCCAATCTTACCTCCCACGTCTCCTGCAGCTCAACCGCTTCCGTTGGGTAGTTGTTTATTTCTCTTTTCTTTTCACATCCCTGACCTTTTTTCTAATGTGTTGAGCAGAGTTTGGAGTCAGAGTGATGAATGAGATGCGATGATGAGAATCATAGTGAGGATGCAGCATGCAGGGCTCTTTCCCGGGCAACATAGTAGCAAACAGAGGAGGGGGGAAGTGAAAATCTGACAGGTTTAGCTTGCTGACAGCCCATGTTTATAGGCTCTGTAAAGAATACAGATGAGACAGAGGAAAGGCAGAGACGACAATGACATAATAAATCTTAGCTACAGTATTTTCAGCCCCTAAAAAGTGAAGAAATAAAATCAAGTTTGGGATGTTGTTAATGGCGAGGCTGTCACAGAACAGACCTCTTCACTATCTGCTTCTCTGGATTAGATTAATAGATACACTAGGCTTCTCTGTAAAATACTTATTCCATCTGCACAGAAAATTGCAGCCACATGCCCCCTTGACCGCAAAATAATTTAGGTAATGAATTAGGCATTCCAGCTCTAAAACACAGGGTGATACATCTGCATACTTCTCACCAATACTCCTGACCAGGAGGAGAATTTTTAATGCTTCAAAACTCTCTGAAGATTAAAAAATAAAAAATAATAAAATAAAGAGAAAGGATAATAATAATGACCAGCCTCTATTTTGAAAGCAGGAATTGTCTCCTCAACTGCTTCAAACACTACAGTTGTTTGACTTCATGGGAACTATGCCAGTTTATTACCAGCTAAGGTTATGGCATATAGCTTTCACTTGGGAACAAAGACTTCAGGGTTTATCCTAATGCCAGATTTTTAAATGTTCAGGTTTTTTTCTCCTCCAAAGCCTAATTCTCAAATATGGTAAAAGTTTCCTTCACTGCTTTGCTACACTCACAATGAACATGGCTTATCTGACGCAAACTGATGATTCACTCTGCCTCCAATAGGCTACACCCTGCAGACAAGCTTTTGCCACTTCACTTAATCTTGCAGGAGCTACAGCTTTCCAGCATTCCCATTCAAGAAAAAAAAAAAAAAAAAAAATCACCACCAACAAGAACAAAACACAAAACAAATAAAACCAAACATAAAAACAACAACAAAAAAAACCACCAAACCCACAAAACTACTATGCATATATATTTATCACAATTTTTTTGTGATAATTTTTTATTATTTTATTATTTTTAAGCAATTATCAACACATAGCAAGAAAAGACAAAGTAAGAGTTGCCTTCTGCCTAATTACTAGCAATGATAGAATGAAATTCCTTGCCAGAAGTCTGTATTTCTTTTCATTCAAACTGAGTCCAGTGCTAGGTATAGGAAATAAAATGATCACCTTCCTGCTCTTTGTAGATTATCTCATTGTAGTAAAGGGATTATTAATTATAATTCAGACCTAAAAAAACACACTGAAACATGCATGTGTTGTCTTTTCACAGAGACAAGTACATTCAGGCCAGCAATCACACTTTCAGTAACTGATTTGTTTTAAAATAAAGCTGGCTTGACCTCCAAAATAAGACTCCCCAGCCTACAGGTCTAACCCAAACCAGAGCATCTGACCTGTGCATCAGCAAGCAAACAGAGTTTGCTTAGTGTTGTGTGAAAGGCAGAACCGTACAAGACAAAAAGTATTGATTACCATAACTGCCCTTAAGACCAATGTATTCTCGTCAAACTTGGGCCGTGTGCTAAATTTAAACAATGTAAAATTCATAGAAAGGGCAATTTTTCATGATAACGAGACTTCTTTATGGCACAGAAAAAAACATCACAAGAATAATCACTAACCATTTCTAAAAGCAAGAATTGTTCTATTCCTGAACTTAGGATGTTGGCTGGGGAAAAGTTTCACGTTAAGGTCTCAAATAATTATTTAGAGTTCAAAATAGTCAGAAAGCTACCCACATATCATTTTCATAAAATACATTAGTAGTTTTTAAACTTGCTTAATTCTGAAGGTAAAGTGGTTTATCCAGTATCTCCTAGAAAGACAAGAATCAAAAGCTGGAAACTATAATTTCCAACCTTCTGACCTAATTTGGATATGAATTTGCAGTACGTATACCTGCTACTTTTTAGTTTGTCCTGAACCATCAAGTGCATGATTAACTGCTGTGTATTTATTAACAACATTATATTTATGCAGAATGTTATTTTTTTCTAGTCTTTCCAGATAAACAGTAATAATAATAAAGGTAACTATTTACAATTAATTATATTTATTGAAATTATTTCTTCTGACACAGTTTTAAAATGGTATCAGCTCTTCTCCCATAAAAATAAGATATGAAAAAGAATGCAGTAAAAAAAGATTTAAAAATGAATGTATAAATAGAAATAATAATGAAAATGTACAAAACTAAAAAAAAAAAAAAAAACAAAACAAAAAAAAAAAACAAAACAAAACACCAAAACACTAGCACAGAATTGCAGAGCACAGAAAATACAGAGAGAGTGGTGAGGTACTGGAACAGGCTGCCCAGGGAGGTTGTGGATGCCCCGTCCCTGGAGGTGTTCAAGGCCAGATTGGATGGGGCCCTGGGCAGTCTGGTCTAGCATTAGGTAGGATGGTTGGTGGCCCTGCGTGTGGCAGGGGGGTTGGAGATTCATGATTCTTGAAGTCCCTTCCAACCCTGGCAATTCTGTGATTCTGTAATTAATTGATGTGTGAAGGCCTCTCTGAAAGTAATGCCTCTTATTTTATTATGTTGGCCCATAACATCAGAGAAGGATGGTTGGTGGTATGGCAGTAGAGGCTGAACCTTCTCAGCAGTATTTTGTTACATATTGCTTCCATGAGACAGATGGCAGCAGAGGGGCAGTCTGACAGAACAGCACCTAACATAGAAACATGTATGGAACAAAGGTGTGGAACTGAATACCTCCATGCAGAAAAAATGGCACCTACTGATGCTCATCAATGCCTGCTGAACATTTATGGAGACTTAATAGTGGATGTGAACACAGTCAGGCAGTGGTTGTTGTGTTTCGGCAGCAGCAACAGTGACATGAAAGACAAACTCCTGAACAGACATGCATATTTTTAAAAGCAAGTCATGCAAGCTCTTGTTCATTGATAGTGAATGAAAATGCATAGTTAATGGTAGTGACTATGTTGAAAAATAGTGTTTTGTAGCCAAGAATTTGCTCTATCAAATACTGTGATTGTGCTCTTTGTAGATGTTGTAATTTCCATGGAAATAAATAAGAGACATTTCTTTCAGTGAGACCCAAGTATGCATCCAGTACTCACCAGAGAACCAACCCTTTATTTGTTCTCTTGAAAGTCTTGCTAATTAATACAGATTTCTCACAGTAGTGACAGTTCAATTTTTCCTGTGTATTCACAACAGAAAATGGACAAATTGACAAACTGAGTTCCAAGTATTTACTGCCAGTGACACAATTCTTACAAACATATCGGAATAAGCAAGACTGATACTGTGATTAATTTAGGAATATGAAATGATGTTTTTACAAACTCCTATAGAGTCTTAATTTTAGGTCTTCTGATGTGCAAAACTGTTCTAACAGTGGCCTTTAATGTCTATGCTTGACCTTGCACTACTCTTTGTGAATCTCACATTTCTCTGAAATACAAAGCACCTGAAAACAAAGTGGAGTTCACACAAAGAGATGTGTAAAATATTTTTTCACCAACTAGTAATTATTTTTGATAGAATATGCATCTTCCTTGCAAACAAATAATAATTAAAAAAAAAAAAGTACACCTCCTTAGTCAAAAAATCCTTTTGTACTTTTCCTTCCTTTTAAAAAATTTCTCTGTAGGGGTGTAGCTGAACAGTGAGAAAAAAATTTGTGGTAGAAGCACAAAATGTCTACCCACCCAAAGTCAAGCTGTCATCTCAGCTGGGAATGCTCACATTCAATGAAGTATTCTGCTGAAGATAGAATGAGTAAGATTGCTGCCTAATAGGACTATCATCAGTGCAACTATTTCATCATAGACCTGGAGGCTCCTTCTATTCTTTCCAAAATAGAACTTTCACTCTTTCCAGACTTTTAAATAAATAAACCTTTCTTAGTCACTTCTTGATTTTTATCTATTATATATACCTATTATAGTTTAGATACTTGCAGCTTCTTCATTTTGTATGTGTTAATTCCCACTTAGTAAAGTTTTAAAACTTAAAACTATAATTATTATAAAATTAGGAACAAGAATGTCTCTGTTCAAGTCTTAGATTATATTTTGACTTCAAAATGGAGGATGGTAAAGAATTCTGCATGAATAAAGTTTAACTAAACTGACACAGTATTTTCTTAACACAAGGTTAGGTCTTGCACAAACTAATTTCCTCCTACAGTGCAAACACTAGAAAGTTCTAAAGTCTACCAAACCTCAGCCGTGAATTAACACCTAAAAATTGTTCTTTTTCTTGGTAGCATGATGTAGGGGCACCTTCTACATCAAAAGTAGCATAATTGATGCTAACATCAAGTTCAGAGTGGAATCAGTGGGAATTATATCTCTGTCACGGAGATTCCAGTAATTAAGAGTAATCAAAGGGTTGGTTTGTCCCTATGTCAACTTATTTACACAACACATTTGCCATGAAGGGAGTAGGAATTGAATCTGGGAACATGATTGCTCTGGGATATTGTACATTGATCAAACTCAGTTCCTGTACTATTTCCAGCACTTCTGCAGCATCATTAGAATTCTTTTGTGCAACCAGTCTCTCTCATGGGCAGACCAGAAAAGGATCTTTTGCCGTTTGTGATAAGTCTAGATATTGATCCCTATCTGCACCTCTGCTGCTGGATATGCATATAATTTCTGATTTTTAAAAGAGAATTAGGCTGTATAATAATAAAAGATCTCCATGGGGAACTTCTTAAGCCTCTCTTTTGCTCTTTTCACTACAAAACAACATAACGTAAATTTAGTTAGAAGCAAAGATCTAATTATCTAACCAGAGAGGCTTTGTGTCAGAAAATCTGATTTTAGAACACTGACACTATGTTCACATAAGTAAAACATACAGCATGTATTTTTCTGCCCAGATCATAATTGAGGTCAATTTTTCTTGGTAGACAGTTGTTCCAAGATCATGCATGGTTCCATAGTAATATCTGGTCTCCAAACAGGGAGTAAAAAATGCATTCCAGCTAGCTGAGAGTCTAAACAATTGAGCAAGAACTAAAGACAAAGCTAAAACCATCAAGAATGACAAATTGCATTCTTTTTGAACTGATCTCCTAATCTTTGATAACACTGCATAGCTTGTGAAAAACTTAGCAGTATGAAAGAATGGAATTGTCCAGTTCCTTTCTGTTAAAAGATAGCCTGAGCTACAGAATAAGGGCTCTAGTTGTGTGCATGAGGTCTGCAAATTAAGAGATGTTCTTTAGAGGAGTTCGGAATTAAACAATTAAAAAGCTGTGCAGTAAGGATCTCGCCTTACTGGCAAAGCAAGTTACAGAAAGAGTAGAAGTGCATATAGGAATGTATATGGACTTCCAAAGGCATTTCACAATCACAGAAAAGTCCTCACTACTTCCCCATGAATCTCATATAATGCATGATTCATCCAGGGAATAAGATTTATATATGGAGGAAGAAATGCTAGGAATTATCATCACATCTAAAATTTCAGAAAATGTATTTATATTAGAACGGGAAAAAAATATATATAATTCTAATATAAATATATAATGTAAAATACTATATATATATATATATATAATATAATATAAAAATATAAATATTCTTGAAGGACAAATGACAATATTTTTGGACCAGAAGTAGTTTGGAAGACAATAAAACCTTAATCTTCCAATTCAATTTTAGGAAAAAAGTCTGAATTCTCTCTTGGTTGTTGTTGGTAGGTGTTTGTTGTTGTTTTGTTTAGTTTTGTTTGTTTTTTTCTCATATTTAACAGTTTGATTCATAGAAAATAAATATATGATAAGCTATGAGATATCCATCAGCTTTTCTGTGGTCATGTAAGGGGAAGGTAGTCTGTTGATGTTTCACCTCACTAACCCCTGACATTGCATTCCTCTTAACACCGTATTTGTTAAAATTATCACACAAAAGAAAAGCCAAAGTATGAAATTTATTTGCAGTCTGATTTCTTACCAGTTCTCAAAGGAAAAAAAAACAAAAAAACCTAATTTGAACTCAAGTCAAAAAAAAATAGGGTTACAGCTCATTAAATCAGCTTGAATATTATAGCAGGATAACATCTGTTTTGAAAAATCTGAATTTGGTGTCATCATCTTTCTCAAAATAACATGTTAATGATTCCTCTTACGAACCTCATGCATATGAACTAACTTATACAATCAGTTTTCTCAATGACTAAAGGCAATTTCAAATACAGAAAAAGGAAAAGAGTTTGGAAGTTTGGACAGCATTCCTCTCATTCCATGATTTGGTCAATGGCTTTTTCAGTCATTAAAGAATCTGGAGAAAGTAGAATAATCATCATCTAAATGCATGACAATCTTCAGAGTAAAGTCTCAGTAAGTAAGACCTCACTCAATAAAACTGACTGAGGAAAAAATGATCTATACCGCTATGAATAAGAATGTATCTTCATGCTAAAGAAAAACAGACATTATATATACATATTTATATGAAAAATAACTATCTGTATATAATAGGTATATGTAATATTTAGTATGTGATTGTGTATATATATACACATATACAAGTTCGAAGAAGAATCCAATACGTATCAGTTAATATGTTAATATAGTAACAAAATCATGTCTAGGTTAGTGTATGCATGCATAAACCCACTACTAATCTAAATCTGTGTTATGGTGGAAACTGTTTTACATATGGGTAAAATTCTGTATGCAGTAGTACAGAACAGATATATGAAATCGTTTTGAAGCACGACTAGTCTCCTCATCATTTTAGAGCATCAAGCAAAAAGGAGTATAAAGGTAAATAAAAATTGAGTATAGAGTTCTTCTCATTGGAGTTTGTTACAGGTAGCATGAAGAAACAGTGATGGTTAAAAATAGGTTTTTTTTTTTGTCTAAAACTGAGTAATTGTAAAATACGCATTTCCACATTACTGAATTTCACTATTTTTGAATATATTTACTTCACAAAAGTGGATGGTCTAAATAATTTGTCTAGATCAAGTAATTTGAAAAGGGGAATTGAACACAGATTACTGATATAATTCTATTATTTATGTCATTTATGTTCAATCACATAGTTATGTTTTCAAACTTTTTCTCTCTGTTTGTACACCATGTTTACAGTTCAGAAGATCAGCAAAATCCTTTACCTGTAAAAATTGTATTTTTCCTTCAATCCTGAGCAATTCGCTGAAGGAGAAGGACTGCTGTAATTGCTAGTTCTAACTCCTTCTCCAGTGAGAAATAAAAATCAAATATGCTTAAACTGTGATTAACTGTATCGTGAGGATCAGTCCTATTTTGCATATATTTTAGCACAAAATGATTAAATCAGCACACACACACTCAATAATCTGTTGCTGAAAATAACACAAACATTCAAGTCAGAATACAGGAAAAGAAGAATACAAAGTGGCTTTTCTCATACTTATTCATATACATTAACTAGCAGAAATGTATTAAACTTCTCATTACAGCTTGCTTATTCTGTTTCATATAAATATGACTTACTGTTTCATTTCATTAAAAATAAATGCCTTGAAAGTAAATGTCAGTATACTGATCAGTGTAATTAACATAAGTAAAACAAAATAATTAAAGCTGTTTGCTCAGTGAAGCAGTGTTACTATGTAGCTGGAAAAAGTTTGCTACACATGGATTTAATAATTAAATGTTTATGTTATGGTTTTATTTCCTGCTTAGAACTATTCTAACCATTATTTATTTAACAATTTAAGATTTTGCTGTGTAACTTACTGATCTTTATGCATATCCAATGCTTCCACTGTCTAGAGAGCATTACTAGATTGCACTGCTTTCCAGAAAGTAGCAATAAAAAAAATAATTATAATGTGTGCTTATTGAATGTTCTATATTGAATCTGTCTCTTCTATCAATTTCCAAAGCTCCTACTTTATATAGATATAAAGTAAAATTGAAGCTATTTCTTCTTACTCACATTTTCTTCTTTATTCTTTAACAATTCAGCCTTCTGAGAGTTCAGATAAAAGGAACAACAGTCTACACAGTCCAACCACCGGCCAGTAAGACTACATGCCTATAACGACTTTGTCCTGACTGGTTAATCTGTGAGGTGTCTCACAAAGCAGTCCTCAAAACATGCAGAAAAACTATTATGGATGATTACTATCTAAACAGAGAATTTTTCAGTAAATGCCTTTTCCAGTCATAAGTGACTGCATACAAGGAAACCCTTGGGATTTTACCAAAAACTTATCAATTAATTTTATACAGTTTTTCATCTTTCATTGATGGTGTTAATGAAACTAAAGCATTTTTTACTGATTGCACTAAAAAAGAAAACGGACTATCATTTCTGCTCTCTCTTTGTGTTACCTGGAAGTTGCCACTATAACGTCTCCTGTTGGCCATACAGCTGAGAGCAGCTCTTATTTTTTCTAGAAATGAAAGAAAAGGAGGAAAGTGTATGTGTCTTGAAGTCAAGGTGAGATAAAACCCAGGGAGCAGAAAAAAATAAGAAAACAAACAAACAAAACAAAAAAAAAAAAAAAACCAGGAGATTTCTGTGAATTAAAAAAAGAACAAAAGAAGAAAACCTTGTAAAGAAGAACCATAAATGAAACCTTGTGATGCAGGAACTGAAGGACATAACTGCAAGGTGCACTGACTCCTTCAAAAATGCCTGAAATAAGGCTATAAAGAATGGGTGGAAAACAGAAACATAGCTCAAATGATTGGTCATCTGGCTTCCATAGCACAAGGCTCCCAAGTCTATGATCTCATTCTGCAGCTGTTTAACTTCTAAACTGTGCTCCTAATCCATGCAATCAAACTTTATACAAAGATATTTCTCATTATTCAAGCACTTTTCTCCCTGAGCAATATTTAACTCACACTCAGCTTAAAACAGTGTTTTTGGATGTACAGATCATGTGCCATGTCAGAGAATGATTTCACATGTGTAAGCACGATGCATATTTCTGCAGTACCTGTAGAACACTGAAGGATAGACAGCTATGTGGACAGACAACTAAAAGAAAATAAAAACATGCTGTGCTGTGCACTGGTATTTACTTTGAGGTCAGGGAATCAGTGAACCTCAAATCAATTAAAATTTGGTGAGCTGTAATGTTCAAACCATCAGCACTTAAATATTCAGGAAAGCGTCTGCATTACAGGAAAGTTATTATCCAGCCACCGCTTGTCAAGTCTGATAAATGGCTATCCCTTTTAGTGTACTAACATATGTTACCACAGACTACAGCTATGGTAAAAGCTATGACCTACAAGAAAAGAAAAAGGGATGCACACTCCTTTATATAAAGTAAGTAAGAAAGTAGTAGCAAATATTCACAAACTTTGCACATTATGAAAGTATGGTTAACTATTTTTATGGTCAAGGAAATTAATGAAGTAAACTAACATTATTTTTAGAATTCTATAAATATTATAGTAGAAGTTCATTCTGACTTCACTGTCTCACACATCCAGTTTTATGATATGTGAAAAATGATATAGCTGCATCTTATTAAATTAAATTAGACACCACATGCAGCTTAAGCAATTCCTGTAATTACTCTGTAATTTCTAAAATACGTATAATAGGAATACACAAATGACATAAAGCTCATTTTTATGTAAACAGAGTAATTAATATAGAAATCTCAAACTCTCCTGACTGTCAAAAACAATACGCTTGCAAACTTTAGGAAAGGCTGGCACAGTGCCTTAAAATACTTCAGAAAAAATTGGGTAATCAGCTTTCAGCATAATAAATATATGCATAAAGCATGCAAATGAATTCAATAAGTATTACATAACAAACACTCTAGGACATGAAGCTATGATTCACCGTTTGTTTTTTTCTCTGGATAATAAAGACTAATTGTGACTGTGCTCATTTGAATTGGAAAAGAGCCATCAATCTTGCTATTAGAATGAAAAACGTGGGAGGCAGCTCCTACCACATCCATCCTTCCTGTATATCAGTGGCCTGTTCTTCATTCACACTCCTACCATAGACACTTAAAACTAGACAAAAAGTTTGAAGTAAAACAGCAAAAACTAGGAGACTGAGTTACTGCTGAGTTCTTCCATTCTTTCAAAAGCTGTAACATCATTGGTCACATCCACTTAAAATTGACTAATGAAATACAAAGCCAAACCTCTAGTGTGCGTAATATGACAGATTACAGTAATTTAAAAGGAAATTTGTCTACTAGGGCTAAAGAAACTATAAATATGATAAAGGACACAAGAAATAATATACATAGGTTGCTCCAGGACTAATATACTTATTTTTATGATAACTAAAACAGATACAAAGAGCACAATAAAACTATTTGATAGACCATGCATTGCTGAAACGCATCATCTACCACCTCCTATCCAATGTTTGGTCTCCATTAACACTCAGAAAGCATTGATGAATTCTAATAGCTACCATTTTTTTCCACATGGAGGAATTCACTTACACACCTTTGCATCATACACATTTTCATTTGTCAAACTGCCCCTCTGCTGCAATCTGTATCATGGCAACAAAATGCAATGGAATATTGGTGGAACATTCAACTTCTACTACCGTACCACCAACATCCACCTCTGATGTTGTAGACCAACAGAATAAAACAGAAGGCATTACTTTCAGAGCAGCCCTCATATGAAACACCTTCAGATTTTATATGGTATTGGGTGAATACCAGATATTGTATATGTTTATTTATACAACCACTATTAGCTGCTACAAGTGAAAGGCCTCTACTTGTTACTTTGTCAACCATTTTCTTGAGTTAATGAAGAGGTATGGAGCTTATCCTGCATCTACACCTTTACTTTGTTAATTTTCAATATATCTTTCCTAGGACATGTAGGAGTGAACAATTCTGCTTTTTCTTGCCTATGAAGTGCTTGGAGGGAAAGAATAACTGATTGAAAAAATTTCATATTGATTACCATAGTCAAGAAATTATTCATAGTGTTCTTTTATACTCATCTTCCAATATTTCCATAGGGTCCAGCAGCAAAACTCAGAGGGACAATTACTTATGGAACTTCTATAGTAATAGCCTCAGGGACATTCAAAAGAGGAACTGTTTGTACTTCTTCTAAAAATGATTTTTATTTTTCCATGTAGTTTGTTTTAGAACACTTGAATATGGAGAAAATTTCCTTGAGATATGGCACAGAAACCTGTAATTAGGCATAGAGCCACACAATTTTCCACGTTTCTATGACACTTTTATTAATGATAAGTAATCTGTACAGGTAAAACATGTTAATTTTTTTTACAAAAATCTTTCTAAACCAGAAAAGATTTCTGAAATGTGTAAATTGTATTTTACAGTTTATTGCTGCAACACGTGCTGTTTTCAGGTAGAAGTCCTTTACACTCACCTCTGCCTTACAGTATTGTAGTAGCCGTATTCCTGAAATCTCATAATTATTTTTATTTACATTACTGTAGTTCAGAGGAGTGACCTATTAAAGCATGTCCATTCTTCACAAGCACTTCACATTGCGCCAAAAACTTGTAAAACAAATTCTAAAAAATAATCACATTTATCATGATTTTACACATGTGTAATATGGAATGCAGGTAAAAATTAACCAATTTATCAAAACTCATATAGAATGTCTTTGGTACAGTCAAAAACAAACCAATAAAAGTACAAGCCAGTGCCTTTAATATAATAGCAAACAGTTTTAGGAATTCTAATTGTTCACGAACCACTCTTAATGCTTAAATAAAGCTTATCATTGCTTTCTAACTTGATCTCCGAATTCAACTAGATATTGTCAGGTAAAAAAGGGGAAAAAAATAATAATAGAATGATTACAATTATAAGCTTTTATCTACTTACCTCATTAAAATGCCAAATAAAGTGAGATGACAGTTTCAAAAATAATAATAATAATAATAAAAAAAAACACAACAGCCTTTTAATCCAGTGCATGCAATGTAACACTGTTTTCAAGGAAGTTTAGAGTAAAAATCTAAAAATAATATTAACAATTGCATAGCACTTTCTATTCACTGATCTCAAAGAATGGAAATATTATTACATCTATAATTTAGAATGATTGATTTGTCTAAAAACAAGATAAGGCTATGGAAGAGTATCCCACTCCAATGCCCTATCTAGTGAACAAAGGCATCTATCTGTAATACAAGAAAAGATTTGTTCTGATGCACAAGTGATAATTATTTTAAGTTTACTTTTATCTGAAACCTCTATTGCTTTTACTCTCTTTTATTGGTATATTATCAGATTTACTGTTAGTTGAAATCACTTTTGATTTATTTTTGGCAGATGAAGAACATGTAGAAAGTTGTCAGAAAAGAAAAGAAACTAGCACATGAAAGCACTGAAAAGATTATTTTGTTTCTGAACAGTCTTTGTTAATTCAGTTGTACCTCCCTACCAAGAAATGGTTGAATCTTAAGAAAGAATGTTGTCAATATTTGCAGCCTACTTAAAGAGTATATTAGATTATTTATAGAAGGATGCAAGGCAAATCCCTCAGTCTGCTTTCTATAGTATTTTTTTTTTTTTCTGTTTTCAAAAAGTGAGAATGATTACAGACTGATCTATTCTGTAATATCGACACACAGTCAAAATATTTCATGCTCATTGTTCACATCCAGATGACTTCAAAAACCTGTCATAGAATGAAGAGAAACAAAGACTGGCAGAAATACATGTTAGGGAAAAAGATTAGCACTTCAAGTTCTGTTACTTTTGGCAAAAGTTTTCCATAGATATTTACTAGCCTTCCTTTAAAATAAAATGCATCAGGAACTGTTTATTGTAAATTAGTCAGTGCTGAGAAACGTAAAAGTGTGATTGACTTTCAGCAAAAATCTATAGCCAGAGGCTTAAATTCATCTGGTGTTCCATAATCAGAAAAAGTATGTACACAGAACACAGAATCACAGCTGGATTTTAAACAAATGGCAACCTATCAAGGTGTGGTTTTTTTCCCTCAAATCATTTCAAACTCCTTTTCTCATATACAGCCTGAGGCCAAACAAGGTTGCTTGTCAATTTATGGCCAAGTTTATACCTGTAAAGGCCCTGTGAGGCTCTAAGACTCAAAGAAATGTCCATTTTTCTTATTCTCTTCTTGGGCTTTTGAGACCTGTGTCCTCTGCTGCATTAACAGTGTTTGAAACTCATTAACATAGCAAGACAGAAATTCTAAGGTGTGCACTGTGAGAAGTTACTATCATTTGGGGATTATAAAAGGTAGGTAGTTTCAGTAAATGTCTCTGTACCATTTATTCTCTGGTACTCTTAAAAGAAAACATTATAGTACAGACAAACCAACATTGATTAATATGGGCAATTGCAAGAGCAGAACTGAAGAGTCCTGGTGATCTTCACTTCTACACCTGGGAAGTTCATGGAACAGATTCTTTCGGAAGAGATGCTAAGGCACATGCAAGACAAGGAGCTGATCAAAAGCAGCTAGCTTGGCTTCACCAAGAGCAGATCAATACAGCAGCTTTTTATGTTAGAATGATAGACAGTGGGATCAAGCTTGGTGACAACAGTGGGAGCAAGTCTGGTGACAACACTAAGCTGAGTGGTACATTGATACAACAGAAAGAAATCTGAGGGATCTGAACAAGCTTGAGAAGTGGGCCTATCTGAACCTAATGAGGTTCAACAAAGCCAAGAACAAGGTGTGGCACTTGGTTCAGGGCAATCCCATGTATGTACACAGACAGAGAGGAACACTGAGAGCAGCCCTGCAAAAAAGAACTTAAGTATCCTCATAGATGAAAAGCTGGACATGAACCAGCACTGTGCTCTTGCAGCCCTGAAGTCCAACTGCATCCTAAGCTGCATCAAAAAAGGTGTGGCCAGCAGGTAGAAGGAGGTGATTATTCCCCTCTGCTCTGCCTCATGAGACCCTATCTGGAGTACTGTGTTCAGACAGTACTACACAAGAAAAACACAGAGCTGCTAGAGCAGTTCCGAAGGAGGGCCATGATGATGATGAAAGCATTGGAGAACCCCTCCCATGAAGAAAGGCTGAGGAAGATGGGCTTCTTCAGCTTGGAGAAGAGAATGCTCCATGGAGACCTCACCGCAGCCTTGAAAGGAGCAAGACTGATTTTTCACAAGTTTGATAGCAACAGGACAAGTGGGAATGTTTAAACTAGAAGTGGATATATTTAGTTTAGATACTAGGAGGAAATTTTTTAATCAAATGGTTGTGAGGCATTGAATAGGCTCCCCAGGGAAGTCGTGGATGCCTCAGCCCTGAAGACAGTCAAGGACAATTTGCATGGAGCCTCGAGTAGTCTGATCTAATGAATGGCAGCTAGAGTGAAGCTAGATGATATTTAAGGTTCCTTCCAATCCAAACCACTCTATGAGTTGATGATTCTATGGTAACAATCTAATGTAGTCATGAACACATTTCTGCCAAGAGAAATGGTGGATGCCGCACCCCTGGTGACATTCAAAATCAGGCTGGATAGGGGTCTGATGAGCATAATCTAGCTGTTGATGTCCCTGTTCCTTGCAGGGAAGCTGGATTAGATGACCTTTACAGGTTCCTTACAACTCAAATGATTCTATGATAAATGTGTTGTTAACATTTACTAGTGGCTTACCAGCTGTTCACAATCACTTAGTACACTTATTCTCTTCTGCCTGTATCCTACAGTTAGATTTGAAATGCTGCTTTTCTTTCCTTTTCTGTTAGAAAAAATATATAGGTCTTTTCCTCTCTTCCATAACACAGAAAATTTTGTCTCTCATTTGTTCATTTGTTATCACATTTCTTATCCTATTGTATTAGGCCTCTCATCGCCAAAAAATCATTTAGAGAGAACAGAATTTATCTGTGGAACACAATTAGTCAACTGAACAGGTACTGTGTCATGAATATGATGGTCCCTCATGGGATTCCAGGTTTCCCCTTCATTTCTAATCAATTGAAAAGAGCAAAAGCCATAGGAACCATCAGGCTCTTGGATTAATTTGTACAGAGATAGACAACATATTAATGGTCCAGCAAAAAATTTACTCACTGAAAAGTTCAAGGCTGCTGACTCCCACAAATTTTAAATGCAGTCTCTGAATATTCTCTTACTTTAAACAAAATCAGGAATCATATCCAGACTTACATGTTCACTTATCTACACCTTCAGAAGTCCAGGAGATTTAGTTCTGGGAAGAGAATATGCAATTGAAGATTCTAAATGCTAAACCTCTCTACCTATTTGGAAATTTATAGTGAGGAATTTATTAATAATGTTTGAATACAGAACACATATGTTGAAAGACAAGGAAGATGTAGTAAAATGACTTTTTGACGTAAACTATCATCAATATACAAATATGATTCTTATAGGCTCTATATTTAGAACTTTTCAACTTGATATGGAAGTAATTTGTCCAATGTCCTGCTAACTTCAAAGATAAATAAAGTCAGTGGCTCATGCCATTATATGTTCCATCAATTTTCTTGATAAACATCTTTTAGTGCGACTTTTTAAAAATAACACCTCTTTTTCAACTCAGATGAAATTCTTTTATAACGAGTCCATGGTCTTGGTACACTATTCGAGCTATGAAAAAAAAATATTTCATAAAAATAAAAGAGAAAGAAGACCACAGGTACTAAAGTCAGTGGTAACAAAGGAAAGATAAAAACTACTGAGAATAACAAATGTTTTGACATTGAGATTTTAAAAAGAGGAATAAACATGAAATATGTGGAATTAAAAACAAACAAACAAACAATAGCTGACTTGAAAATCTCTAGCTTTTCACCTATTTTTTCCCCTTCCATTCTCTGGCCTAATGGCTTCTACATAATAAATAAAAGATGTGGATATTTCTGTTAATGACTTTGATCTTACTCACATAAGATGTTTTACTGTCTAAGAAAAGCCAGAAAAGATTTTTAATCACTTTAAGGTCTCACATCTTGTTTAGTCTTCTCAGAGCCACCTTCTCCTAAGTCAGTACATGCAGTATGTGAGCTATGGGTACACTGACTGATTAGCTTCTCATAATTTTTCCACTGACAACACACTCTCAGCTGGTGAGACTGTGACCAAACCTGTATCCTTTGTATCATACAGATAGCAGAAAGGGCATCATGGATAAAAAAAGCTCTTGCTATTTAATAGCAGATCTTTTTCAAAACTTTCTTTGAAGCAGAAGTTTATTCTCAAAGACGTTTAAATTAGTCAAATTTAACAAGACAGTTTACAAACCAAAGACTCTCTCTTGCATTGCTTTAGGAGTCTAAGAGTGTTTGCCCTCCATGTATCCCACATCTGGAAATTGCACTGTTCTCATCTTCGGAGCACACAAGATACATGCAAGAAAAGAAAAATAATTTTATCTGATGAAAATATGCTCTTCTGGTCATTTGTTGGGGAAAACTAATCACATTTTTGTTCAACTGACTATCATGCACCGCACGTTTAAAGAAACTGCTCAAGAATACAGATAAATAGCCACAGGATTACATTACTGTTTTAAAAAATGAATTTTTTATGTCCTTGCTTAAAATTTGCTCTTGACTTACACTGCTGTAGCAACCATTCACAACCAGCAGAATGAATCTCACGGACCTTAGGATGATATATGGTAGGCTACAGTATATTAAGAAATGAGTAACACAGTATTGTGCAAAAAAAAAATACACAAGTAGCAGGCAGAGGCTTACATGCCTTGCACACAAGAAACTGAGTTTTAGAGCTGTACATGTGGGAATTTTTCTCCAGAAAAAAAAAAAAACAAACACTGACAAATTTCTGTTAATATCTACCCGTTAATACCATTTCATCTCTTAAAATTAAAAAAGAAAAAAATCAACTGACAGATTTTTTTCCTACTTGTTCTATAATTCAATAAGTCATTTTGATAAGACTTGTTCATGAAATAAATACACATATTATCAAATGCACCCACCCTGCTAAAGAATTTATGAATTCCTTTTAACAAATTATCTTGCATTTTAATGTTACCTATGAGAGAATGTCCTTTGTTTGGAGCTTCTCATTGTCATCACAACCACTTTCTAAGCAAGTGTTTCTATTCTGTGTCTACTGTTTTCTTGCACATGTTCTGCCATGATACCAATCAAACAGTTGCAGCACAAACTGCATGAATGTTCTCACTCAAAACAGGAGAAGCAACATGATACCATAGGTGCACTGAGTCAGAGGGAGAAAAAAGGACAACTAGGAATGATGAAAGGATAAACTTCAGTCCCTGGCATTCAGTCATTATAGGCAGCAAGGAGAAGTGGCCAAGTTAGGGTCAGTGTCAACATTTTCAAATTAAATGTTCTATCCTTTCTGTTGTTGTCCAAATATTCAATTTTTCTGAAAAGCCAAAACTTTGAAATGTAAAAATACAAATTACTTTAAAAGAGATCACTGATATTGCTTAAAAGAAAATGTACGGATGCTTCACTGTGGGTATACATAAGTGAGAAATAAGCATAATACAAACATTTAGCTTTACCTGTATCTTAGAGAATGTACTCAGATATCAAAAACTTTCTTGAAGAAAACTGAAAATGGATATAAAAGCAAAGACATATCTGAAATTGCTCCTAAAAATTTGTACCAGATATTTGAACAAGAAAATTAAAAAAAATGCTTAAGACTGGCACTTTTTTTGGGGATAAGTCTGTCTATTTTCTCCATTGGAAAGTCTTTATATAACTCAGCTAGACATGATACTGGTGAAAGGTGATGGAACAGATTGTGCTGGATGCCATCTCCAGACAAGTGGAAGAAAAGGAGGTTATCAGGAGGAGTCAGCATGGGTTCATCAGGGGGAAGTCGTGCTTGGCCAACCTGGTAGCCTTCTACGATGTTGTCATTGGCTGGGTGGATGGGGGGAGAGCAGTGGATATAGTCTACCATGATTTCAGCAAGGCATTTGATACTGTCTCCCACGACATCCTTATAACACTGAGAAAGTGTGGGACAGATGAGTGGACAGTGAGGTGGGTTGAGAACTGGCTGACTAGCACAGAGGGTTGTTGTTGGCAGTGCAGAGCCCAGTTGGAGACCTGTAACTAGCGGTGTTGCTCAGGGTCAGTGTTGGGTCCGGTCTTGTTCAACATCTTCATAAGTGATCTTGATGAAGGGATAGTGGCCACCCTCAGCAAGCTTGCTGATGATAGTTGGGAGGATTGAATGACATGCCTGAAGGCTGTGCTGCCATTCAGCAAGACCTGGACAGGCTGGAGAACAAGATGAGGTTTAACAAAAGCAAGTGTAGAGTCTTGCATCTGGGGAAGAATAATTGCATGCACCAGTACAGGTTGGGGGATGACCCGCTGGAGAGGAGCTCTGTGGAGAGGGACCTGGGTGTCCTGGTGGATGACAGGTTGGCCATGAGCCAGGAATGTGCCCTTGTGGCCGAAAAAGCCAGTGGCATTCTGGGGTGCATTAAAAAGAGCGTGGCCAGCAGGTCGAGAGAGGTGATCCTCCCCCTCTATTCTGCCATGGTAAGGCCTCATCTGGCATACTGTGTACTGGGGAGCCCAGAACTGGACAAAATAGACAGGGATCTCTTGGAAAGAGTCCAAGGGAGGGCCTCAAAGATAGTAAAGGGCCTGGAGCATCTCCCATATGAAGAAATGAACTTGGTCTGCTTAGCCTTGAGAAAACTTAGCCTTGAGAAAAGACGACTGAGAGGGAACCTGATCCAGGTCTATAAATATCTAAGGTGTGGGGGGCAAAGTGGCAAGACCAGACTGTCTTCAGCAGTGTGTGGAGACAGGACAAGGGGAAATGGCCAGAAACTGAAGCATAGGAAGTTCTGCACAAACATGCACAAGAACTTCTTTACAGTGAGGGAGCACTGGAACAGGCTGCCCAGGAGGTTGTGGAGTCTCCTTCTCTGGAGATATTCAAGACCCGCCTGGATGCCTACTTGTGCGACCTGGTGTAGGGAACCTGCTTTGGCAGAGGGGTTGGACTCGATGATCTCTAGAGGTCCTTTCCAACCCCTACAATTCTGTGACTCTGTGTCCAAGTCAGTAAACATTAATGTCCTCCTTTGCTGTTTCTTAAATAATTATCTGGCTGGAATGGCTGTCATTCAGAACTTTCTTTTCCCTTTCATTTTCATTTACACTAAATTATCCCTTCCCTTCTTGTTTGAATGTTTACATTCAATTAAGGACTTCTCTGTTTATCAGCAGTATTTGATCTAAATTACAATCAGAACCAACCTATAGGCCTAGGTCACTCAGAAAGTCTCATTAGCTTGCTGATTATCCTCGCCATTTTTGAGAGATGGGTTCATTACCATGCAAATAGAAATAGCTTCCTTATTTAAACAGACAAATATTTAGTGTTCTATGAATTGCACCATGCAACAATTAAAGTCATCAAAAGGCAGAGAGAAAATGAAATTCACATTGAACAGACCAATTAATGTTGCCATGAAGAGGAAGAGTGAAAAAAAATGGTTGCTGTCATATTTTGTCATCATTATTTTTAGTAAAACAACAAAAAGCTCAAATTCAGGCCACAGTAACAAAAAACAAACAACCACCACCACCACCACCACAAACGGTTCATTTGGAATAATTAGTTTTCATGTCTTTCTCTCTCTGCAAGAATTCATTTCAAAGTAATAAAATTACACAAGACATTTACTACTGGTATTTCCAGAAGACCTGACCACATCTCATTTTGGCCCTTGAGGAATAAAGGTCAGGCTTAACACAGAAAAACAGAGAAAGGAATTATCAATCCACGGAGGATGCACCAGAACAGAGGAAATATACTGACAATGTCAGACAAGTTGACATAGTCAGTGTCTACACTGATATGATATTTACACAATCTATTTTATGCAGAGTTTAACTGGACTTCTCATTTACACACTCTGAAATATTGTCATAATCCCTGCCTTCTCTTTGAGCAATTAGCGAGCATGATCTTTTAAGCTAAGTGCTCATACTGTAGACTCGCTTCGCTTTCTAATTTTAAGGCAGAGAAAATTTGGACTGACTGTATAGACAGAAGAGAAATACAAGGGAAACCTTCCCCATCATGCTGTAACTAGGAAAGTTACACAAGGGAAGGTAAGGTTGTCCCTTACCTTCACTTCAGCAGCTCAGTAGTTTTTTTCTGAGCTGTGGCCATCTCTACCTAGACACTCTGTGTTCTTAAGAATTTTTTTTTCCATTTTGTCAGATCAGGAACCTGGTTCCATGTTTGCTGCCAGTTTTTAGCAGCTTCCTGGTATCTTTTGTACTGCATGCTCACTAGTTCACTTGGGTCTTACACTGGGTATGTCAAGCTGCTGCCTGCAGCCCCACAGCTTCTTCATCTTCTCTCATTCAAGGGTGCTCACTGGACTGTTTCACCTGTCCGTCTCATGAGAATTTACCCAGCCTCATAACTCTTTTTACATGAGTATCACACAGAAATGTACAGTACTGTGTAATCTTACAATCTTTCTGTTTACAGGAAGATGACCTTTAAAATATAGTAAGAAATAAAGGTTTGCAGCTTCAAAGGAAAAAAAAGAAAATATCAATTTTATTCTGGTAGGTATGAGTGGATATATGACAATTTCCAGTCAACAAAGAGCTGTGACAGTTTAGTCATAAAACCTTTTCTAAGTCGTGGATTACTTTAAACAATCAATGTTGATACCCCATATTGAGTAAAATGGACAGCTAGCCAAGCAGTTCAGCCAGTCATTCAATTCTGCACTTATTTGATTACAAGAAGGATGCAGAGTGATCTCCCAGACACACAACATTAACCTTCAATCAATAACCACTTTAATGGTAGATGGACTCCTTTCTTCAAACCTCTTCCAGCTGCATTACTGTGGAACTGCTATTTGGATAATGATTAACATGCTCAATATATCAAAGATTAATTCCTGTTTACACGGGAAGATGTTGCATTACATATTTCCATACCACAGTCTCTGTCCTCTAGTCACAGACCTTGACAATGGCAGGGTTTTGATTGCTTTCAGAATAGTCTCTACAATGAACAGAGATTTTGTATTTGTGGCAATCAATAACACAGAAAGTGTTTAAAGTGTTATAATTTGAAGGAAAATGCATATACTCTTAACTATGAGTTGCTAGAAAGTTTTAGGGAATGGAGAGATGGATAAATGAAATGCAGAAGCCGTCTTTTCCCTCTATTTTTTTCCTGCTTCTAATGCTGTCAAGATTTACAAGGTAATTCAAAAGGGTAATGCTCTGTTAGAAACATAACTTTTTCTTAGCTCATCTTTGTTGAAATACAGTGGAAGTGCATAGTTGTGCAGCAAATATTTGAATTATTTAGTAAATAACTGTCAAGTTCTTAAAATACACCAGACGTAGAAATGCTCTTTATACGTGCATTTTAATGACTTTAAAATATGAATAATGTATGGCCAAAAGTTATGTCAACAAACTTAAACTATCACAGGGACCAGGGACTTTGTAGAATTAATATCTGCTTCAAATTCTCTTTAAAATTCATCATCATTTAGAAGCCAAGTATAGCAGTATTTTCTCCTATGTTTAACTATAATGGACAAGTAATCTTACTGATTAGGCAAGTAATTAGAGCACTATAAGTATTGGAAAAGATAGCTAAGAAAACTCTAATACATATAGCTTCTTTCCTCCCCCCCATCTCCCTCACAGGTAAATCAACAGGTAACTCATTTGAAAAATCACTTGTAGGTTTTTGCATAAGTAAATCTTTGTTAATATGTCTTGCAGTACATTCTAAGCTCATACATTACTTATTATCACTCAAATGCTTTAAATCTTCATTGGCCCAATAAGATGCTCAGTCCTGTCAGTGACTTCACTCCTTTGAACCTAGCCTTGTCTCACATATGAAAATAATTTATTTGCTTTGATATTTTGAAAATCAGACTCAAATCCTCCTGAGCTGAGAAAACTAAGTTTTACAACTAGAACCACTTTTCCAGCAAATCTATTTTCCTCTCTTACTAAAACCAGATATTCCAACTACAGCATGAACTCCTCGATTCCAGTGCTTCACTCAATGCACCAAGCAGAATGGAGCTGCAAAATTTAAGAAGCATAGGGGTGGGTTGATGGGAAGACGCCTACACTGCATGCTGAGCTCAGCTCTAAATCTGCCCATGGGGCCTTATCTGAAAAATCACACAAAACACTGATTTATATACAGTGCTTGAGTATAACCAGATTTACTGCCTTTGAACTGTTTATGACATAGTCACAGCCACTCCACAGCCTTTTGCAGATTCAGGAAGGCTTCCTCTTTTTCTTTTTCTTTTTTTTCTTTTTCTTTTTCTTTTTTTTTTTTTTTTTGCAAATTCACTAAGTCTTCCTCTTTTTCCACTCTTTCTGAATTGGATATCTTAACAGCTTTACCTTTACATAGTAACTGTGCTCATTGTAAGTTTTGATGCATCACTCAAGATAAGGTCTTATTGGTGGTGGAAATATTCACTTAAAACACTGTAAAACAATCATGTTATTATAGTGAAAAAAGTATATTCATGAAAAATATTATTTGTATGAATGTTTATTATTAACTCAAAACTTCATTTACATTTCCCCAATTGAAATTACAGAATTAATGTAATAAGGCATTTAATTTTTTTTTAATATTTGTCACACAGTAAGTAACCAGGGTCATTTTTTTCTCATTTTCCTATACCACATACGTTTACACAGCTAGCCTCAGTAAGCAATAGTAGACTGTCTACATGATCACTTATATTTGCATAGCTTAATTGTTCAATATGTTTATTTTGCATCACACAAAGTAGACAGAAGACAAAGTAAACTAGTGAGCAAACTAGACCGGAACAGAAGGTGGGCAACAGTTCAAATAAGTATTGCAAGAAATATTAGATCAAAAGCAAAAAAAAAAAACAAACCACTATCCTTGTCAGCAAATCAGTTCTGTATTTTGCCACGAGACATAACAAACTATGAAGATGATTGGACTTCATAGCATTATTCAATATGGAAATGGAAAAAAAAGTTCTATATTTCTACCACTTGACATTAATCTGACATTGACAATCCTTACTGTCTCTGTAATTGCAATGCTTCAACATATTTATTGATATGTATCACACTTATCTAACATTCTTTATATATGTCTAACCTCTAATGAAATGACAGTCTTATTTGCATAATAATAGTAATAATGAATTAAAAATGTAATGCTGTGGAGCAAAATAAGAAGGCTGGTCTGAATAAGCCTGCACTGTGAAAACATTTGATGGCCAGTCAGTAAGACAGAAGTAGTCTGAGACTGATTCTCTAAACCACATGCTCAAAATACTTTGTTTTGAAACGATAGCTATATTTTACATTCAATATTTTGCCTTAATTGCACAATTCTTTGCCTTGCAAGGCTTACACAGGAATAAATTCTAAACTTGGTAACAGATTTGTGGGCAAAAGTCCAAAATTTGTTAAACTCTGACTAACAATTGAGTATTAATTGAAAAGTTTTTCTTGGTTTAGTCATTATTTGATATTACTACTCATTACCTGTGAAGAAATATCTGACTTATTTGAAACCAGCTACTCCTAAATAACTACCTATTTCAAGTATGTAAAAATTGCCTTTGAGATTAAATATATTTTCAAGTAATAGTTGCTGCAAATGGAAGATGTCAAACTGCTATTTGCTGTTTCACCCGCTTTCATCAGTGAAACTCGTCAGACTCACAGTGTACTTTGATTCTTCCTGTTTTCATTTACCTTCTTCAGGGAAGGTTCATCACTAACATCAGAACATGATAGTTCATTAGGAGTGCACAACCAAAGAGCTAGTGATGCTGATCATAAAGGAATGAAACTGCAGTGCAGCATTCTTTCCCTATCCTTAGCTTGCAAACAGTACCTCAATGAAATGGAGAGAATTGACAAAGACAGATGCAAACTCAGTGTGACAACTGCTTTTAGAGACTGGCTGAGCCAAAACAATTTGATGCAAGCTATATTCTGATCAATAACACCTCCTAGGATTGCATATTCCAATATTCCATTTTATACAAGTCTTAGAGGTTCTACATTATTTTTTCTTCTTTTCCTTTTTTTTTTTTTTCCTTCCCCCCCCCCCTCCCACTCCCCCACTTAAATATGTTGCAGACTAATAGTAATGATCAATTTTTACTACACTCATTTTTGGAAGAAAATTGCCAGTACCGCCCTAATGTATCTTTTGTGCATGGTTTGTAAACTTAACAATAAAGGAAGCCATTTAAGGTGTTCTCATTTGCAACACATTAGCTACTCTAGCTCACTGAAGGCTATTAGCAGAGAAAAAAAGGTGAAATTTCCTGAAGAAATCAATGAAACAATAGATACAGTAGAAGTATTAAAATAAGAGTTCTGTGTAATAGTCTCAGGCTAAGCAGTCATTGGATTAAACTGCAGCAGAGGTAAGCTGAATTAAGTCAGTGTCTAGCAAAGTAAGTTGAAACTGTTAAGCAATGTCACATTGCAAAATGCAAATTCTTACCTATTCCAGCGACTATCTACTCAAAAATCATTTGTTTTCAACATCATTGCTTTACCATAGCACTTTTTTTTAAACTGACTGTTGGCTTAACGATAGTGTTTCTTATATTTTGTGTACATTAACAGTTTAAGCAAAGCAAAAACAATTCAGGAAAATAGCATAGCTCTGAAAAAGTGAGGCCAGGGGAAACACTGGGTGAAGCCAAAAGTTTACTACACTGTAATATGTAATTTTTAAGTTCAGGTATGTACATTTTCCTGTCATATTCAATGAACTACAAAGTGGAAGTTGCAAATGAAAATTAGTATTTCCTTACTTCAGAAAATGGTGAAATGTTTACTTTTCCTTTAAAATTTTCCCCTCAATTCATTGGAAGAACATCTTGTGACAGTGAGATGCAATTGATGAACATTTCAGTGTTGTCACAGAAATGACCCCTATGCAATTGACCAATAAACCTAATGCCATAGAAAGCATCATCTTATAGAATCTATACTTCATTTGTCTTTGTATCTTTTCTTTAGATGAGTTGGGAATTCTTTATGTAATCAACAGTTGATTAAACATACTGGTGAATAAAATAGTTTTCAGATCAGCTATAAATTCATCCAGTTTCACAGCTATTTTCCTCTCAGTAATGCAATAACAGAATAGCTATATTGTTTCTTAATATGCAGCTCAGTTATTGAATCATGTAGGCAAAAAGAAAAAAAATCCTACTGAGATTAGTCAATTTTATAATCTATTTTAGACTTAGATATATAATGGAAAGTAATCATGGAGATCAATAACTATTCTGTTTATGTTTGACCTGCATATATCAACTCATAAAGGTACAGGAAAGAAAAACAGTCTTGCACAGTTTTAGAGCAAAAGGGAAACAGCAAAAGTCATGTCTAACGTTGGCAAAAAGTAGTTATAGATTTTATTTTATTTTTTGGTTTTACAAGTCTTTTTAAGGACAAAATAAATCATTTCTTTTTAAATCCTAGAACTGCATTTTAAATGGTAACCAACAATCAATGAAATTACTCAGTCTGAGTCTATGCCAGGCTAGAAACTTGCACACTAATGCAGATTATGAGATCTTTAAAACAGAGACATTGTCATATCTCTATTCTGAAAATAATATCCATAAGAGCTGACCTACAGATTTGAATCAATTAAAAATTCTCTAATTTTCTTTGCTAATCTACATCAAGAACTATTTTTGTTTAAAATAGAATATCTTGATTATTCTTCTTCCAATTCCCTGATGGGGAAAGGCAAGCTTCCTTACTTTGTTTTAATTATTGAGGGATTGTTCACATGAATATTTGTACAATTATGATAAAAGCAACAACAGCCTGTCCACAGCATCTTTGTCTCTCAGATTTCCTGGTTACAGGATATGCAGATTGCTGATGTTTTCACTCTTTAATGGACAGGAAAATATAAAACATTTTTTTCTCTTTTTAGATTCTTGTAGTTAAATACCAAATCATAATAACAGCATTGGCAGTGTTTACTATCTCTGCACTACTATAATTTGTAACAAGATAGATTTTGAGGTCTATCATTGAAAACATATCAATGTATAAAGGTGAAATAATTGACCAGAGTTATTCCTAATATTTTTTTCTACATAAAAAAGTACTTTGTGTGTGTGCATTTATTTAAGTTCACCAGAACAAAAATGTGCCCACAGCACATTAATTCTAAAAGACCATTCTACAAATAAATTGATTGTTTAGTAAACAGAGAACATTTTATCCACACACCCATATATCATTTGGCATATATTATTGACTTGTACTTACAAGATATGTAATAAAAGTGAATAAAAGCAAACTGCTGAAAACTGATTCTGGTAAGAATTTAAGGATGTATAACCAGCTGGTATGCTCACAGTGTAATGAAGCAATTGAACAACAAACTTGATCTCTGGTGTACATAGAAGTGACAAGATGATCTACTAAAATTCTGGAGAGAATATGATCTATAGAAAACTATTCATAAGACTACTGATACAGCAGTATGGTCATTTCTGCAGCTGCACCTCAGGAGGTGATGGAGCAGTATAAACAGACCAAAGGTTAATGGGGATGATCTGTGGTTTGGGAAACAATGAAAAACTAAGAAAACTCCAACTTCTTTCAAGTCTGCAATGTTCTGATCTACAGGTACATAGTTTAGAACAAATATTACCATTGGGGGGAAAAATAAATAAATAAATAAAAAGTCCTTTGAATTGGGTGATAATCCAAAAAAAAAAATTCTTAAGGAACAAGCTGAAAGTGGAAAAAAGTGGAGCAAAAAATAAGGCAACTCTTAATTTATCATAGATGATTACAACCCTATTTGACTTCTACATCAGTAAACTTTATGCTCCATTTTATTCATTTTTTTCAAGTCTCAAATTTATCAGGTTTCTCCTCTCCTTTTTTTCTTATTATCTGTTACTATTTAGTTGCAAAAATTAAGATGACTTACAGTTATGTATTGAATCAGAATCTACACTGGACTGTTCCTATCACAAAATGTAATTTTAATTTTAATAGTTAATATTTTTCTTATCTAGCACACGTGGGATGAGTTAAGCATCATTAAACTAATTTCTGTGATTACATATCTCATTCATTTTTTTCTGCAATTGATTGATATCACATTTATCACTGAGGCTATACAGAGCAGCTGGCTCTGCAGAAAATGCCAGGCCCTTTAAGGAATAGTCATAAATGTCAGACACAAAATTTGGATCTCAGTATAAACTTTTCTTCAGCTCAGAAATGCTTAGCAGAAGATGCAGTGGAACTCATCTTTAAGAAGACAGATTGTTGTGCAGCTAGCAAGTTACCAATAAAGATGACAGAAAATGTCTTCCTGTATAGGAGATTCTGGAAGGGGTAAAATGCTATTCACATAAAGTAATACAAACTTGAGGAAGGGTCTAGTCTCAAAACAAGAATGAATGTGGTTTTGTACACTTCTTTCATTTCTTAACAAAGCAGTGATCCCACAATCAAATCTGATATAAAACTCTGAAATTCAGTAAGCCCTTTCTGCAGTGGATGGACTGGAAAGCACAGCAGCCAAAACCTTACCACAGTCAGCTCAGGTTTTCATTGACTACAAATAGCTACCTGGAGAATTTACAGCTCTTAATTCCCAGCAGGAAAGAAAGCTGAGCAAGTAAATGGCAAAGATATAAAAACATATTTCTCCCAGGAGTCATCATGAAGTCTGACCCTAATGGATCATTTAAGAAACTGTTCATATTAAATACTTTCTAATGGTGTCTGTCAAGAATATAACACATACCTAAGCTGAACATTGATTTCTAAAGAGTAAGGCTTTGAAATTTCAAATACATGATCATTTTGCAGACCTTACTTATTGACAACCATCACAGATAGATGGCTGCTCCTACTCAAACCCACAGCTACAGAGAATATTCTCTGGTGTACTTTGATGAAAAAGAGTGATGGTTAGGTTTGACATTCTTCTTTGATCATCAGAATTACCTTTTGGTGTCATCTGTTGAACAAAATGACATCCTTACCACATGACAACAACTGGATGAGTTTTACTATTCGATTCATAATATGAACAGAGCACTAACATAAACAGTGTACTGTGCAGTAATTTAACAAGAAAACTCGACAGATCAATGGTTTTCCTAGTAAGATTTGGGCTGACTTTGTGTGATCCAAAAAAGTACAGAGAATACAACATTTAGTAAATTGATTTTAAAAGTCTATTCTAGGTATATTCCTTGCTACGTGATTTTCCCCTAAAAAAAAAAAAACAACAATTACAACAAAAAAAACAACAGAACAATGCTGGGGAGATGGGAAAAGCAAAAAAGAGTCCCTTGTGAAGTTTATTGCCCAAGCAAGTAGCCTTATATGTACATGTATATATACACACACTTACATACATATGTGTATGTGTATACATATATATACCACCATCACACAGGATTCTTTTCTTTATGTTCACTTTGGACCAAATCAATCTGCTTATCCTAACTACCTCAAAGACTTTAAGGTAAATATAATGAAGTAATCTTCCTCTGCCTGTATCACTGAGCTATTTACTCATGCTACTGCACAACAGTGTCCAAAACTGACAGTAAGTTATAGAAACGGGTATAGAACTTGAAGGCAGAGCAAAATGGTAGAATAGTCTTATTTTTTATTATTACTCAGTTTTGTACTTCTTGCTGTTTCCTAAAGGAAAAATAAAATAACCCCTTTTTATGATGTTCTCTTAATTCCTTCCCTACTCCTCAGATTGTTTCCAATATAACTACTATCACCTCCACACTTTGGGAACTCAAGAATAAAGATTTTGTAGATTATTAACAGTGCCTTGAAATTATCAACTTAAAACACTTTTGTTCTTGAAATGTGAAGCTAGGGAATTATGGATGTAGCTAAATCATTAATATTTCTTAACTTGGCTAATAAATATTATGCGTGGTAGAACTTTCTTCATACCCTTTTGTTCACATGTGCCAAAAAGCAACAAAGAAGGTACTCCTGAATTATTCTGCTGATGCAAATTTATTATTTAAACTTTTAGTTCCTGACTTGAAAATTCCATCTTTTGCACAGCTCTAGACAGTGGCAATTGAATAAGCACTAACTTTTTAAAAAGTATCATATTTCATAATGTAACATATTCTTAATGTTCAGAGATGTACCCTAACTACATACTTCACACAAATTACTTCTTTTCATTAGTATTATTCGTTTTTATAATTCCTTCAATTTACTTCCTCAATTTGTGATGGATGATGCCAATACATAATTAACATTTGCTTTACTGATAAATTCTGAATTATGAAAATCATGTTTGTCATGGTGAACATGTTCACAAGCCTAATTTATAAGATTGTAATTTATAAGCACTTCAGCATCCTTCCTGCATGAGAACTTCAGTTTTGTCCGTTTCCTTGTGTACCACAGGTTTCTTTCAGAGTTATTTAAGAGTTAGTTCACAAATGATAATTTCCTGGTACTTAAGCCTTTTTATTTTGTTTTCCATTTTAGTTAGCAACAGCTCACTAGCCGAGAACACAGAAAGAAACAAATTAAAGGATGACATCACGGATCACGAAAAATTACCACTTGAAATGTTCTGTGAAAACAAAGCAACAATGATAACAGGAAATAATAAAGAAAATAAAGGAAACAGATGTGATACACTGGTGAAAACACAAAAACATCCAGCCACATTTATTTTTGAAAGAGAAGCAAACATAAGTTTGTCTGCATTGCATTTAAGTGCCTGTTGCACATGAGATTTTGCTACTCATATGCTAGCCAAACATGTCAACTGTCTGAAGAAAAGCATCTTTGTCAAGGAGCAAAGTGACTGATTACTTTCTACCTCTAATGATGTCTTGTCACACACTGATTTGGCAGAAGCTCTAACTTATCTGTATCTGTATGACAGAAGTACTCAATCTGAACTGTAGCTACTGAGAAGCAGACTCAATTCTCCAGAATAACTGTTTAATATTTGTGCTACAGTACTACTTCTCAGCAAAACCTCTCCATGTGAAATAAAGTGCTGCTTTTACAACTGTTTTCATAAGACTTCTTTTTAGTTATTTCACTTCTGCTGCCATCATCTCCTCCCTGCACCCTTCCTTAGGTCTGCTGTCTCTTGGATTCCCTCTGATTTCCTCCAGAGGTTAGGGGATGAAAAATGCTTCTTCCTGCCAGCTCAAGCATGTTGTTTACTCTCAATTTAACATTCTATAGCCTATAATTGCTAGCAAGATTTACCTCATTCACCTACTCCCAATGTCAGAGACGTATCTTCAAAGGTAATCTTACCTTGATGCACTTAGTCTGCTCATAAACAAACAAATCCAGAAAGCAATGCAATTCAGTTTCCTTTTTTTTTTTTCCCCTTAAGTGTTTGGTAGATGGACCATATTTTTTTATAGCTGAGTTAGCCAAACAGAGTGTATCTGACTAGTGTTTACTGTGGTCTTTCCCTCAAAGAGTTGGATTCTTGTCATTTGTTTACACAACTTGGTCAGATTATGCAGGCAGCACTATTTCTGACCCTTTACTTCCTTCTAATCCTAAAATCCAAATTGCTTCCTGAGTGTTCTAACAGATGGAGAACTAGGAAAGAAGCACTTTAGGAAGTAAAAGAGGAACCTGAGTAATTTAAACAGATATTATTTTCTATCCTATTATGTTTGTAAAAATAACCCCATAGCTTTAAAGATAATAAGGTATATCAGAGTATTAAAGTTCTTTCAGAAAAGGAAGCCAGAATACCAATTAGTTACTTAGAATATGTTAAATTGATCTTGGTCTTATTTATACAAGTTAGAGAATGTTTCAGATCACAGTATGAATGGTCAGCTATTTTTGTCTTCCTTCAGCAGCCACCATGTACAAGAGAACTTCATTCTTGCCTTTCTCTTATATATAAACTCCATATTATTAGCACATATAGATAGGCATTTTGCTCTGCATTTTGATGCAGAGGTACCTCTGCCATTACATCCATACCTTTGCACATTAATCCTTCCCACAAACTGATTTTACATCAAGTTTTGTCAAGTCCAAAGCACTGCAGTAGACATTATCTATTATATTCCTTCAATAATACTTAAAAACTTGTGCACTAAAAATCCTTTTTTTTTTTTTACTATAAATTAACAACAAAAAATATAGAAAAGTATAAATTAAAAATGCAGCTAAAAGGTACACATTTTCTCTTTTTAATATTAATAAAAGCATGTAAATATAAATTCTAAATACAGATACAAAAACTAGTAGATATACTCAAGATGCACATGTTTATCAATTTCAAAAGATATCTATGGAGGTAATATTATTTCTTAATATTAACCTTTTAGTCAAACTTCACTGCATTTAAAACCATACAAATATGGAAAAAATAACAGCTCCCAACATAAAATTTAATAGTTAAAAGTAGAGTATTATAGTTTTTATTTATTTATTTATAGTTATTCAAGATTCTTCTTGGATTTTATGGATCTCTAGTCTCTGGACTTCTTTGGAACTATATATTTTTTAGCTTTATCTAATTTTTGATTAGCTACTCTTGACAGTTTTCTGTTCATGAAGTTGCTGTTAGTAAATTCATTTAGTTTTACAACTCATTTACAACTGTTATGCATTTTTGCCAGTGATGAACAAAAGTCTGCACGCCATGCTCATAAAGAACTGCTCAAGTGGAGGTGATCTGCTGTCACTCTTGCCACTAGTTGGTCTCCATAGGCATTCAACAAGTGTAAGTTCATGTCAACAGGTGCAATTTTTTCCTCATGGAAGAATTCAATAACAAAACTTTGCTTCACATGCACTTCCATGTCAGACACCGTTCTTCCAACCTCTGCTTTCATACCATCAACTGACCACCTCTGACACAGTGAACCAACATAATAAAAGAGGAGCCATTACGTTTGGAACAGCCTTTTCATTTCTTTTGCTATGTGTTTTTGTGTGGTGTGTGAATAAAGAAAACATTCACTGCCTAACTTACATCTAAAGGCAAAAAAACCTAAACCTAAATACACCAAATTACTAAAGCACAGAGAACTTTTATCCACTGACAGCATAGGCTCTCTTAGACAAAACTAGAGCGTCCAACTGCTTTTCACTTTATGGAATAGTATGTTATTAAAAATAGCTAATATTATCTAGTGTACATATTAAATGGTGGAAAAATAACATGAATGAGGAGAACACCCCTGACCCCTGGGGTTGTTTTGGAGAAAATGACCACTATGGAGTCAGCATGCATGCCCAACAGCCCATCAGGTAGGAGGTACATGATTACTGCATGTTCAACTCTTATCACCTGATGGGCATACGCATTGCCCTGAGCAACCAGAGGTGGACGAGAGTAGAATGAAGAAGATAAAAAGAGTTTGGAGGTAAGGTGAGTATACCCTCCCTGAACTGACAGACCTACAGCCACCTACAGACCAATGAGACATCACTGGATCTCTGACAGTGACTATCTCTGCTATATAACCCATTCATTAACATTCCTCTCTTCTATTGAGAACTTCCCCATCTTCCCCACATTATGTAAATGCTTAGAATTTGTAATAAAGCAGTCAGACAATATTTGGCATTGTTTGGTGCCTTACTCTCACTTAGGATGAATACATCAAACCACCTCCTTCAACAACTGGAGTGAAACACAGGCAAAACCAGACAATATTCACTAAGAAGTTTGACAAAAACTCGAAGGGTTAAATTAACATTAATTATGATGATTTTTAAAAACTTCATACATGCTAGTACACATTATTATAGAGGATAAATAAATAAAAATAACAATGCTGGACATCTTGGATAATACTGTTCAATTAGAAAGAAAATAGAAGCTAAGACTGCATGACTAAAGGAGTCATCTGAGTTTTCAGTACATTATAGTAAGAGTAACCAAGTTCTTACTTCTTCCTTGTATTTCCAAAAGGCTTTTGATAAATTTCCTCAGGCTTTTGAAAAAACAAATCAGCTACTGCATGAACAAATAATCATGTAAACATATGAATTAAAAATGAACTAAAAATGTAGGAGAAAGGAGTTATTTCTCATAATAGGTCAATAGGTCAATATTTCTCACAACATGTCATAATAGGTGGGAAGCCACCAATGGAATTCCTCCAGAGTTTGTGCTAGAAGCAGTTCTAGAACTGGCTATTTGAAATATTCACAAATAACTTGAACAAGAGGCATGCAGTGAGGTGAGCTGGTTTGCTGATGAACTTAATTTAAGACAGCAAAGACAATTGCAATGATTTGTTGAATGATCTTAGGAGAAGTCAATGATAGAAGCAAAATAATAGAGGAAAAAAACAACAACAAAGGGAACTAGTCATGCTGGGCACAGGACTGGTGATCACTCTCTTCTGATCTCTCTCTCAAAATTGTTAAAAATGAGAAGACTTACTGAAATTTCCTTTAAAACGACACAGCTTACACATATAACTGCAGGAGGGCCAATGCATACAGAACAACAGTTTTATAGACATCTCTATTAAAGTTGATGTTTTTTTCCTCTTATACACAGACTTTGAGTGCTATTTCACTTTAATCTAACCAGAGGTATTTGCAGATCTGGTTACCCCTCCCTCCCTTCCTGGGTGAGACACAACAGGCTGAAGTACAGGTCTATGGGTGAAAAGCATTTACTGGAATCCAGAACAAGTGAAGAAAAGAAAGCAAGGCTTTGAAGTTACTGAATCAATATTGAGTTCTACACTTTTCTGAGATAATTTTCAATGGATTTTCCTGATGAGTAAGAATTTTCTTGTCTATGTATCAGGCACACAGCTGGCTGGTAAACACATTCTAATAATATCCAATTTGTATAGGCCTATTTCAAACACATACTGCCTCCCTGAGTCTCCTAGTTCATTGTGATCATTCAGAAAATAACACATGAAATATTTTTATTAAAGTTTCATCCTACTTTTAATTGATTTATTTAGATTTTATTTGTTTAGACTGGAAAAATAGATTTTCAATGGATTTTTTTTTTTTTTAATAGTTCAGTTTCCACAAAAATATCAGGCTTCAGAAAATTTCAAATGTCTGCATATGTGGTAGGGAAACTCATTAAAAAAAAAAAAAATGAAGTCTATTACAGAATACTTACAGTAGGGCTAGAAGATAAGCAGAGGCAGAAAAATAAGCCTCTCTGTGAGGAGTAAACAGATTGATGCCACCAGTATAGAAAAGATGTAATCTTAGAAAATAGAAGATGTGTTTTTTGCTGATTGTTTAGAGCCTATAAAAGTTCATGGCTCCAGGTTACCATGTTCCATGGTAAGAGTGTTATCTATGCATGCCCATTGCTTTCTACTTTCTCACTAGATGATTAAGAAAGAAAATAAAGCTTTTATTTCTTTCCTTCTTTCTTTCTTGTTTTTAATATATCTATGACCAGATATTGCATTAAAAATTAGCAATGCTTCAGTGATAAGAAATTAGTGGAATAACTCTCAGATTACTAACAATCTAGTTTTGGGTATACACAATTCCAGAATGGCCATGAGGATGAGGAAATATTGGTTTTGGAATGAGCATGTCTTTATAAATAATAGCAACTATAGAAATAACACATAATAATAACCAGCGTACTAGACTTAAGAACCCTAAGTGCATTTAGAACTAGGTTCATTTAGAATTAGAAGGAAGGTAGGAATTGTGAATGCTTTTCTCATCCATCTTATCCATCTAGCAATACATCATACAGTGCTGCTGTGACAGTTCAGAGCTGGACTCTCTCTGACCTCATGAACTACTTCAGATGTAACTTCTGTGGCAACATAATCACTTCTTAAAGCCACCAGGTGGTGTGTAAGTTTCAACATAATGTACAGACAGTAATTTCTCCTGCTTGGTGTCATTATTCTAATGTCAGAGCTCTTCAAACAAAAGCAGGCATGCATTTGACATTTAGTGCACTGCAGTTAATTAGTTCTGATGATTTTTAGCATGACAAGACAAAACACTAAAAATATATTTAGCATTCATACAATTTCAGTGAAACACATGATGAATAATCCCCCTTTGTCTCTGTATTCAGTATTTTATTGATTATACTTTCAACCTTGGCTAGAAACTGTTTCAAAGAATGAATGTCTTTGCAACACTGTATTACAATATCACATGCTATAAAGCTAGACTGCAAGAACTTCTCCTAGAATTATGGCAAGAAACTGCAATGCTTTAGAACACAGAACAATAACCTTTCATATTTTGCCTTAATATATTGATGTATTGTGAATGCTAAACATTACCCCCACATGTTGAGTAAGACACTCAATTGCTTTGCTCAATTTGTTTTTATTTAGGAACGATCTAAACTAATCTTCCAGTTTGTATCTAGTGATTATGAAAATGTTTCTGGCAAATGGTTTCTAGGTGGATTTTCTTTTTCCCCACAAACTTCTCTGAATACCAGTATTTGTACTTTTTAATGTAAACACATTCCTCAATTACTTTCCAATACTTTTCAGTGTTAACACATTAATGGGGCAGCACTTGATAAGCTAAGCTTTCAATAAAAGCTTACCCGTACAAAAATAAAGTATGCATATGAAATAAAGTTTACTACTGTGCTAAGAATCCTCAAGTGAAAAAAAGAATGAAATATGTGTCTATGAAGATTCATTTTTTTTTTTAATGAAAATGTTGAATTACTCTTTCCTCCAAACAAATTTAATAGTAAGTTTTGCACTCATAAAACTACAGTTTGAGTTCCTTCATTTGCTATGCTAGCCATCAGCACCATTATTATTATTTCCCTATCGCTTAAGTGACCGAGTTATGTATCAGCATCATTGCATGAATTAGATGATGAACAAGCATAGAAAATTGCTATACCATCTTCTCCTTCTGAGGCACTGGGTATGCTCTTTATTCTGGCTGCAAGTCACTGCAGGCAGAGCTGAGATGACTGTACTGTATTTTTAGTATAACTATTTCTAAGATGTGAGGTTTTATTCAACAGCAATAGCAGGTAGGAGCGGGATTTGGATGTCAAATGATAGGCCCAAACATGAATTAGAAAAAAAAACAAAGAAAAAAAGTCTTATTGGTGATATGCACATCTATAGAGTAAATAGATCTACTATAAATAGGCTAGATTTCTCTGATCTATATGTAATATTTGGATCTGTATTCCACCATCACCTATACAGGTGCACTGCATATACAACCTTTCAACAACATACTCAGGAACAGAACTGATAGAAGATGAATATTTAATTTGAAGGTGTCTCAACTACAACAAAGCCCCACAGATCTGGGACCATGCCTGGAACCTGCACCTACACCACACAGCAGTATAATTATATCCTAAATATAAATATTTAACTATACACATCCTGTATTCACACACATATAAGACACGAGGATATAATACTCAGGTTAAGTTAAATGCTTTGCTGAACCTTTGTTCTACAAATCTCTTAAGTATTTTATTCTGGCTACATCTGCAACAAGAGTAAGGTGGTTTTAACAAGTGAAGCCAGGAGGGCCTGTGGCATTTTCCTGTTTGTACTGCTATCTAGGAAAGTCATTTCATGATTAAACAAGTCACTTGAGATGATCATGCCTACACTACAATAATCTTTCAGACAATGTAAATGCTTAGCACCAAAACATTTAGAATCCTGTAGATATAACGAATTACCCCCTCCCCCCCAAAAAAAAAAGCATACAGAATATCATGTATGGTGCTCTTATGGTCATAGAGTTAATTCTTGTCTTAGTACAGTGAAGAACTATAAATATATATTTTATATATTTATATATATATAAATTTTAAATAGGAATCTAGGCATGGCTTTGCTAAAAATAGGCAAATATTTTTAAATGTATTTTAAATCTTCCCTTTCACCTTCCCTCCCCCCCCATCGGGGTATTTGTGGGTTAGGCTCAGATTAAATCCCCAACCACACCCTCTAGTACAAATAGGTAAATCACTCAAAACACAGAGCACAGAAAAAAACTTTATAGGGGAGGTTGCTATTTGTTAAATCTGGTTTGTCTAGAAATAGAAGGCAATTTTGACCACACTTATATCCCTGCTTATATCCAAGGGCTGCTGGCCCTTGGTAAGATTACTTAACTCTTAGCTTTCTTCTCATACCTGGTACCTGTCTATATAGGATCCATTCAGAAGAACAGTTTGAGAAACAGTTTGTGTGCTTATTTTAGAAGTAGCTGACAAAAGATGATGATAGCTTACCTGTACAAAAGATGCTTTATGGAAATGAGAGCTCGTGCCACAAACTTGCTTGGCCAGAAATTTTCTTTGTATACATAACATGAATGTGTGAGATAGAAATGGCAATTCTTCAGCTTTGTTTTCCTTCTCATGAAATAAAAACATTTTTTTCCTTTTTTCTAATTAGTATAATTAAGTGGTTGCATGAGAATATCACTTGAAAAAGTCATTTGATGACTTCGTTCAACAATTTTTTTATTTTCATTTTTTACATTTTTGGAAGAGTTTCTGAATCATTACTTGCAAAGACAAACATATTTCCAAAACTGAAGCCTAACTATAGCAATTTCTACAATTTATATTAAAACATACAAAAAGTTTAATAATGTATACGTATGAAATAGGTATATCTATGCAATGTCTATTATGATTACTTCTGTTTTGTATCTTAGATTTTTTTATTTAATCTCATGCCTTTTTAATCCAGATTTACAGTTTTTAGATCTTAATTTTGGCAGTAGAATACTGTGAAATATAGCTTTCTGATTTTCTCTATACATACAGAAACCACAGTATCCAAATTACAGTTTTTACAAAGAAACATCCATAGGTTTTGGTATATGTTAGGGCAGACATTTCTCATATACCTTATGAACTATCTTTCAACATCAAAGAAAACTGGTGTATTATTTCATGATTCCACATATTAGCATTGACAATCCTTGAGTATTGCTTAAGAGCCCCATGGGAGGGGAAAAAAAAAAAGCAGGGATATAAGTATGGTCAAAATTGCCTTCCATTTCTAGATAAACCAGCTTTTAACAAATAACAAGTTCAAAAACAAAGATAATCAAATTAATAGACTTTTTAAGAAATAATTCATCTAAACTTTTCACACACACACACTTCCCCCCCCCCCCAAAAAAAAAAAGAACTGAATCAGGTATTTCTAAAGACATTATTATCCACATGTCTTCATTTCTATGTTCAAACTACAATTTGTGAACAGAAAATCCACGTTTATTTTCAGTGTTTCCTCTTTCTCGCTACCAGAGAATGGAAATTCCATTACTAAGTATCTGATGTATCCAAGTAATAGTCAGCAGCACTTTACAATATCTAGGCCTGTACAAAATGAGATCATTAACTTCACTGCTGTAATTATTACCTGTATTATTAACTGCACTCTTAGCAATAGAATTAAATTCCTATCTATTCCAGCTACTGCATCTTAGAATGTGGAAGGTCCCCAAAGGAAAATAGTTTTGTCACTAAAGCTGAAATGTTCCCTATAATTGAGTTTCTTTTGCTTCCTTCTCTTCTCAATAGTATTAAAACAAATTTTAGCAATGAGTCTTAAGCTACATCACAAAGGCACATGGAAAGTCTGTACAAGATATCTTTCTCAGGCTTCTCCAGTCAGATTTTTACCATAAAACTCCAGGATAATGCAAATCCCTTGATATTATACATCAGAAGTTATTCAGTAAAAATTCAGAGGGCTGGCACACTTCTCCTATAGAGGTGGAAAGAGTTGGGGTTGTTCATTCTGGAGAAGAGAT
Organism: Phasianus colchicus; assembly: GCF_987193195.1. Lineage (NCBI taxonomy): Eukaryota > Metazoa > Chordata > Aves > Galliformes > Phasianidae > Phasianus > Phasianus colchicus. Next base: position 20,057,134 of record NC_143438.1, on the reverse strand, counting down.
GATGACTCTGGGGAGAACTTACTGTAGTCTTTTAATACTTATAGGGATCTTACAAGAAAAAAAAAGAGCGACTTTTTACAAGGACATTTAGTGTTAAGAAAGGGGAAATGATTGTAAGCTGAAAGAAGATAGATTAAGTTTAGATATTAGGAAGAAACCCTTTACTCAAGATAGTGAAGCAGTGGAACAGGCTGCTCAGAGAAGTCCAAGTATGGGGGCATCCACAACATGTTTAAGATCAGCCTCAATGTCTTTAGGCAACCTGATGTATTGAAAGATGTCCTTTTCGATGGATGAGGGATGGGACTAGATGGCAATAAAGGTCTCTTCTAATCCAAGCTATTCTTGATTCTGTGAAAATTTGTGATGGGAGTCTGACAACAGTTAACAGATTGCTGCCTTTGCGATATTTGAGTTTCCCTGAAAATCTGCTACACACAAAACCAAGAAACATATTAGACCGATGGCTCAACTTTGTGAAGTTTTCTCCTAGCAGTGTCTAAAAGCCACTGCTATTATCTTAAAACACCAAGCTCTCCCTTTTCTAATTCTGCCCTCTTACTTAAGCTTTTATCATCTTTATTCCTTGCGTATTTAGAAGCCTTATTTCTTCTTCAAATTGATTATGAATGTTTGATCTGCAAGTTTGTCTTTCAATTAGTAATATGCCTATAAAGGTTTATTATCAGCTAGGAATCCAAATAAATAGACTGTAATACTGTAATTTGGATGCTTCATGATGGTATGCACATACCCAATAGCATTATGCAGACAACCCATGATGGGGCACATCAGGCATTGTGAACACAAATTTTCCTGAGAAACTTGTATTCTCACAGACAGAAACATGATCTTCCCCTACTTCTACATCCATGAATCAAACAGTTGCAGGAAGATTTGAATAATTTCATGAGTATTTTGGCATGTGACCAAAAAGTTGTCTGTACAAATCTACACTTTCAGAAGTTGTACCTTATTAATTTGTTCAGTACAGAAGTTCATTGGCTTGTGTATAAGCTCATTTCCATCATATGACTTCATTTTCAAATCAATTTCTGATACAGCAAATGGCAATTATTATTCTTTATAACATCCAACATATTCAAATATTCAATGAAATGTCAACATGGGCATTCAATCTATTGAAACAATTGTCATTTTAGCACAACACACACTTAAAGGTGAAGATTTTGATTGTAAGCCCAAACCGTGACATTAAAGCACACTGAAACATCCCAGGGAAAATTTGAGACAGAATCAAGTTCCAAACAAAAGAATCCTTCCCCTTGTGGTAATTCATGTAAAAGTTCACTACATTATCAATGCAAGTGTCAAAGACTGTTTTCTGGTCAGCTATATGGAGTTGAAAGAAAAATAAAACGAGCAAGATAATCTTTGCTATGACTCTCTTTATACGCGTTCTATCTATGTGAGTAGGAAGAAAATAAGACAATGATCTCTTGCTCAGCTGTAAGTTGCATTATTCACCCTTCTATTTTATGGTTCCTTTCATTACAACCCAATAAACTAATGTGTGTGCTTGACTTAGCACTTCTTTTTCAGAATAAAGCATTTAATCCACACAGAAAATATTACAAAATGAGTGCTTCATTGTACATTCATATCCATTTATAGTTGTAGTATTAGACTGTATTTTAAATTATCTAGGTTGTACATTTGGTTGTGAAGAACATAAAAAGATTTCCTATGAGAGATGCAAGCTTTGATTTCATTGTCACATAAAGCTTCTCAAAGACAAAGGAATGCAAAGTTTGCTCATAGAATTTAAGTTTCTGGTTCTACCAAGTTTTGCCACAGAATTGTGTTTTTGTGGAAACAAAACCAAAACTAAAAACAACCCAATAACCAGAACCTGTAAGTGAAGGGGTTTAAGTGTTAATAGAATAACAGAAGTCTGCCTTGCTCATGTCAGTGAACTGAAGTCTATAAATCTAGCATATTTCAAGCTACTGAGTTACTAAAGAATGTACTATTTTAATTGGGATCAGGTACTTTTCTTCCTCACCATTCTTATCTTAAATTTATTCCTCCTTAAGCATAATTAAATAAATCTAAACTTCAGCTTCTAAGTGAGGTCAAAGAATCCTCCTATCTAGATATCATAACAAATCCTTAACTTTCAGATATAATTTTTTAATGCAGCCCTACAATGGTACTCACGTATTCTGAATTTGAATTCTAAATCATTCCTCAAAGTGACTTATATCTAACATTGAGTATGGCTGAGAAGATCCAGAAGGTAAAGCAAAAAAAGCTACAAGGATCATGCTTCCATCAGCAAGCCTATACAACATTCTTACTAATAATACCTACTTCAATTCCTCTGTTAGAGGTAGTTTCATCACAACATTGTCTGAAGAACACTGCAGATCACAATTGCCTTTTGCCAATTACATTACATTTTGCTAAATAAGTTTCTCTGTATGTGGCTTGAAGCAAGAAAAGCTTTTACAGTTGTATTTCTATTCATCTCCATAGAAAGAACAAGCTACTAAGGAAACAATGTCATTAATTAGAAAGCAAACTTTGCCAAATACAACAGTTCCCTCCTACCACAGAATCTAAACTTCTTCAAGACTTGAGTCTTTTGAATTTCACTTCTCCAGTGGCTCAAGAGGGGAAAAAAGAAAAAAGAAAAAAAAAAAAAGAGAAATCTTGAATGGGTGAATAGGGTTGGAAGAGCTCTACCTTGTCTCTTTTGCCAAACTTCATTCTCCTGAAAGCTCTGGAAGACAGCTTGCCCTCCTCTCCTTCAATCCTTCTTTATAGCACCAGACACTTCTTATGAGAACAGTAGAGCTTTCTCTAGCAAGTTTTCTTTCTGTCTGCCTCTCTCATGCTTTCTTTCTTTCCCTTCTATTACCTGATCTGAAAAGACAGCTTAAATCAGATATCCAGAGCCAAAAAAATGTTTGGCTAGAAGAAAACAATTCAGGATACACTAAAGGGAAGGCTCCTATTCTGTAGAAACCCAAACTCTCTCTTTGAGAACGTGAACTATTATTCCCTTTATTGCTCTGTTGCTCAATCTCTGAGAGACAACTCTTCCATAAGGTATAATATAACTAAATATAACCATGTACGCAAGAGTTAGTAGAAAATCCAGCTACTGCTTTACAGTTCCAAATTATGTTGCTCACAATTTATCACTATATATTATCTCAGTGTATAATCAATGAAAATTATATAACGGAATATTATATAATCAAACAATATTAAGATGTTATAATAATGAAATAAGCAAGAGAGTTAGGCACAGCAAGACCAAGAGAATAAATAGGATGCTTACCTGTGTTGTGGGCTCACTCAGGAAACTCCAGTGGAGTGGATCTTCCGAAGAGAGAGAGAGAGATCCTTCCCTACTGGTAGTCAGCTCTTAAATGGGTCTAGGAGAGGTGGAGCCAGGCTCCACCCCTTCCTGCAGCACAGGTGAATTGCTTTCACCTGTGCTCCCAGGGCTGACTCATTGCTCGCCTCAGGTGATTAATCAGAGGTTCAGGCCATGACTCAGCAGTTCCCATACACTCAGAAACTCAAAAACAGATTCTGCCTTCCTACAACATCTTCATTATTCAAGATATTTTTTACTCATGTTTCATATAAAAGGAGACAACAAGACTCTGCTTCATTTATGTTCTTATAACACTTTGAAGATCAATGATTAAATGTTTTTAATGTTTTCAGTTTATATGTTTTACCAATAGAATTTTTTGGTCTTTAGATAGACTTCCATTTTATACAACAAAAATTCACAGACAGATAAACAGCTAGGTAGATATTTATGAATATTATAATATTATAATTGACAGAAATAGCCAATCAACTTAGAAACATGATTTATAATTGATTTGTTCTTCTATTGCTTTTCAGTTCATCTGTAAATACATTTCATCAGAAAAGTTTCTGAGCCTTTCTACAAATGCAAATATGCAAAGCCAAAAAAGACTCATTTAAGCTACAAAGATCTGTTTTAATGAGACCTGGTAGTATTACCTACATTGTAAAATCTAACAGAGTAAGATAAAATCATATTTTATATTCTTCAGCCTTTGCCTTTCCTCTCTCCCCAGGTAATATAGTATTTCCAGCTGCATTGATAGGTTTGATAGGTTTTCTGTTTCTTAAAGGCATTATGCAATGTAAAATGTGAATGTTTATCTTAGCTCTGACAAGCAGAAGCTAAAATGGCACATTGGGTATATATGCTAGTCATCTTTAAGTTTCACCAAATGATTCTGAATTTACTAAGGAATCCTGCTAACGATCCATCTTGCTTGCCTAAAGTTGTGTGTTGGCACTTCAGTGCTAAGAGACCAGCCATAAAAATTACAAAAAGTTCAGTCAGCATAGCAAGCAAACTCGTTCTTCATATACATAAATCCACTGAATAAGACAAAGCCATTTTAAATTGGTGTTTTTCACAATAGTATTTCACAACATAGGCAGCCTCTAGGGAGCTGCTTCTATTTCAATGAGCAATTTCACTTTCAGCATAATTTCTCATACAACTGTCTTTAAATTTAGTCTATGCATTCATTTGTTCACATAATTAATGCTGATTTATTTTCAAGTTCTCTTTTTGCAGTTCTTTTGTTTTTCATTTTTGCTTGTAACTTGAAGATTATATTTGATTTTGAGATCCTCTGGAAATTGTGTGGATCTTACACAATTAACATAGAAATATAAAGTTCTTTCAACGAAGCAATTCAGATAGTGGTAAAAACAATGCTGTAAAGGAATCCCAGGTTGCCACTTTGTCATATAAAAAGCCTAATCTCTTTCATGACCGTGAGTTGTACGTATAACTTGTGAAAAAGGCAAGGAAAATATGAATCTCATGTAATATACATAACACTGTAATTTTTGATTTGTGTGCAACAAAGATGCACAAGGCAGATGAGTCTTACAATGAGTTTAAGGATATCTATGTGCTACACAAATGTGAGTCACTTATAGTTCAACTGGACTTAAATTAACTTGCTATTCTTTGTTTTAGACTGCTGCCCACAACTGAATCCTTATCTAAACAAGACTTGAGAGGTATCACAATTTCATTGATTTGTTCTTACATACAAGACTGATTTCAGCTTTATCAATACTTCTGTGGTAAGAACACTAGAAGCTGTAAATAGGGGCTATTCATATCCCAACTTTCCCCCTTTCTACAATGTATACATTGAGCAATAACTCCATATTTTATTATAGTAACAAAATATTGATTTATTAGTATAATAAATGAAGAAACAGATTGTAGTGATTCTTCATGACAATGACTTTCATTCTTTGATTTTCAGACTTTTTAACTTGCATCTACTGCATATCAAGTATCACATCACTGAGTATTGCAAGGGAGAATCTGGACCTGTCTTTGTCATTCTCTCCCATCAGGTTCTACATGTTGATAAGATCCCCCTCAAGTCTTTATGCTTCAGGCTAAACAGTCCCGTCTCTAACACTCTTGCTGTATAAGAACCCTCAGCCTGCTGGTAACACTCTTCCGTACAAAGTATGAAATGCTGTTGGCCCTACTTGCCACAAGGACACATTATTAACTCATTATCAACTTGCTGTCTGTCACTGTTTCCCAGGATCTTGTCCCTACAGTGGCTTTCCAGAAGGTCAGCCCTAGTGTGTACTGATGCCTGGAGTTATTTCCCCCTAAAAGCAGAATCTGGAATTTCCCTCTGCTGAACTTTATCATGTTTTTGTCTGATCATTTCTCCAGCCTGCTGAAGAATAGCTTCAAAATGATCTAGTATATCAGCCACTCCTCTCAGTTTTGTATCATCTGAGAATTTGCTGAGGGCATGCTCTGCTCGATCATACAGATCATTAACAAATATATTAAATGGAATTGGACTCAGTGTTGAGTTCTGCGGTATTCTACTTGTCCCTAACTGGACTTTCCTACTAATCATCCTCTTCTGGGCTCAGTCATTCTGCAAATTTTTCATCCACCTTTCTGTTCACTTATCAACACATTGATAGTTTGTCTATAATAATGCCATGGGAGACAGTGTCAAAATATTTACTGAATTTGAGGTAAGCAACATCCACTACTATCTCTTTATCCAAGAAGATAGTCTTCTCATAGCAGTAGGCTATCATAGAACCACTTTGGTTGAAAAAGACCTTTAATATCATTATGTCCAGCCACCCATCTAACACTATAAATCCATCACTAAACCATGTCCCTAAGTACCACATCCAAATGACTCTGAAATACTTCCAGGGATGGCAGCCCCGTCACCTCCTTGGGCAGACCTTTACAATACTTGATCACTCTCTCCATGAAGAAATTATTCCTAATGTCTAACCTAAAGTTCCCCTGGTGCATTGTGAGGTCATTTTTTTGCATCCTGTCACATGTCAGCTGAGGAAAAAAAAACATCATCCTCCTCACTGCAATCTCCTTTCAGGTAGTTGTAGAGAGCAATGAGGTCTCATCTTAGCCTTTTTTTCTCCAAACCAAATATGTTGATTAAAGCATTATTCCTACTTCACAAGCCAATCCTGATCACCTGCTTGTTTTCCATGTGTTTAGATATGGCTCCCAGGAGTAGCTGCTCTATTGCTTTCCTAAAGGCTGAGATGAGGCTGACTGAACTACAGTTCCACAGATGTCCCTTCATGGTCTTTCAGAATATAGCAATGACATTTTCTTTCTTTAATTTTTAGAGACCTCTCCTGATTTTCATGACCTTCCAAAGATAATTCAGTGTGCCCTGCAATAACATCATCCAGAAATAATACCAATGCCCTGTTGTATTTTTGTTTTGTTTTGATTTTATTACAGGCCCATATCAGGGACTGCACAGGATATACTTTTGTGCTGGTTTTCAGAGGAGGTGACATTTTCCATTCAACAATATTTACTGAAGGGATAAGCAAACTTTGAACAATCACCTCTGGCTGTATCTGAGTTCTATTGTTAGGACTGGAAATTAACTGCCGTGATACAAGTTAACTCAGGCTGAAAAATGGTCAGTTCCTGGACTTTCAATGGTGTATTAAAATTCTCTCAAGTCTATGCTAATCTAGCTGTTTATGGCATAGGCTGCAAAGCCTTCTTCCTTTCTTATTGGAAGTTTTGGTGAAATTCCTGCTTTTGCATAATCTTTTTTATTATTACTATTTTAGGGTTGCTGTTTTTTGGGGAGTTTTTCTGTTGTTTTGTTTTGTTGGCAGAAGGTTTCTTTCTTCTCCTTCTCTTCTCCTTTTCTTCTCTTCTCCTTTTCTTCTCTTCTCCTTTTCTCCTCCTTTTCTTTTCTCCTCCTTTTCTTTTCTTTTCTTTTCTTTTCTTTTCTTTTCTTTTCTTTTCTTTTCTTTTCTTTTCTTTTCTTTTCTTTTCTTTTCTTTTCTTTTCTTTTCTTTTCTTTTCCTTTCTTTTCTTTTCCTTTCTTTTCTTTTCTTTTCTTTTCTTTTCCTTTCTTTTCTTTTCCTTTCTTTTCTTTTCCTTTCTTTTCCTTTCTTTTCTTTTCCTTTCTTTTCCTTTCTTTTCTTTTCCTTTCTTTTCTTTTCCCCTCATTTCCCTCGAGCTTTTCAGGAAGCTGCAGGGTTGGAATACTCTTAAGAAGTTAGATACGTCCTCAAATACTATTCAAGGAATTTACTGCTGAATGTATTTTGTAAAATGAATATCCAAATAAAATAAATACATCAAAAGCATGTGAAAGAGAAGTATAGCTCTGAATCAATTAATTAGAATATGAACAATATTTGACTAAAGACACTGCAATTATCATTTCTCTGATAAACACAGATTTTTCTTATTATAATAGTTTTGAAATTCTACACTCTTGCATGGCTTACCTCCTTATGCTAATAGCATGCCAGAGGAATGGCAATTAGACTTTTGCATGAGGAGGAGTTTTGTCGGTTTATTTTTAGATTTGTAGCCCTGACTGAGTGAACTGTTTATAGAACTGCACCTAATACTGTTTGCTTTCAATACAAATATTCAAAGACAAGTTGGAACACAATCGATTTCTATGAAATTTCAGAAATAATAGAGAATAATTGCCTTGCTATTGCACAAAAGCATGCATTTAGTCACACTAAAATACTTCCTTTCAGATCTACCTACCTATATATAAATTTCTTCTTCGTAAAGAATTATTTGGTGACGGATATAAACCAGAAATGCTAATAGCAAAATGAGGACTAAACATTTCTAACAAAAAGAACCCAAGAGGTTAGCTACAATAACAAAGATAAGAAAATCTTAAGTTTTCTGTAAATGCAGTATGGATGTATGTTCACATATGGCTAAATCATTAGAGACAGAAGAGTACATTTCTTTCTCCATGGACCAGAAAATTAGGTGGAATGAGGCTACACCAGTGTATATGTTTATTAACTGCTATTTGAATAGATTTGTTTCCTGATCTGATGTATTAATGTAGGCATTGTGATTTCGCAACAGTTTTTGCAGGAAATTAAACTACCAAGTTTTACAGTTTATAGGGAAAGGCAGTGGTGCATGAAGCGAACAGAGCTTCAAAAATTGCAAGAGCAGCAGCAAAATATCTAAACACATACACTATATTTAACTGTTTTAGATGTATCATTGGAGAAAGTACTTTAAAAATGTTATTATCAGCAAGAAATAGTCAGTTAATCTACATATTTAACTTTTTCACTCTATGATCTTTGCAGTTACTGCAATAAAAGAGGGCCCTGACATACAAAACTTAAAAATCCTACTTGCTTTTGGCTATTTCCAATCACAGACAGGATTATATCATCAAAGCATTTTAAATACAGGAAAGAGAACAAAGATATTTTCAGTTCTCCTATACCTTGTTTGGGATTTTACCAGGATGATAACTTCATGATATCAAGTCAAAGAGAAAATAAAATTATCTTTACCAACAACTGGGTGTCTATCTGAGCAGTAGATTGCACCAATATGATTATTACAACCAGTACATTCCTTCTGCAGCACTAATTAAACTGTGATTGCATGCTGGAGGTTACTAAGATAGGACATTTTGAAATACAAAAGCCAAAACTAGCACTTCCTCTCTAATGTGCCTTCTCCCTGCAAAAATTTATTATCTTCATGGCTCACACTATCTCTATCTTCACTTTCCATTTCACTCTTGGCCCTTCCAGGAGTTGTTTCTCTTCTACCTTGCCTTCTTTTTCCTTCTTTGTCTAATACATCTTATGTGTAACTACTTCTGAAGCAATAATAAAACCTAGCTATAGCAGAGAGAGAGGTGTTGTGCTACCTCTAGTATCTGAATTTACACTCTCTGTACCTGCAACCTGGGTAGAATGTATTCTACAAATTGATGCTTGGCTGCATGGCTGCTGCATGGCTGCTGCTGCTGCTGCTATTGCTTCATCTTACACAAACAAAGGTCATAAGGCATAATTTAAGCTTCTAGAAGTATGCAAGCCTTGGACTTTAGAAGAGAACATTTCAGCTCGATTGGGAAACTGATAATCAGGTTCCAAAAGGAGATCACCATGAAGGCTGGAGGAACATAGAAGAGTTGACTATCGTTCAAGCATATCCTTCTCTAAAAACAAGGATATGCAAAAATATGATCAGGAATGACAAGAAGTCAGCTTGCCTGAACTCCTGACTAAGCTTAAATTAAAAAAAAAAAAAAAAAAAAAGAAAGCATATACAAAGCAGAAGCAAAGACAACAATGACTATGAAAAAAAAATAACTTGGCGCTGAAGTTTACAAGAGAATTTTGCATCCCATAACAGTAATTGCATCAAGATCTATACTTTGTGTAGTAAGAGTTTTTCAGCCCCTCACTGATAGGTGTAAAAACCCATCATAACACAACACAGATAAAAACAAAAACAACATATTTGAAAATTATTACTTAAATGTGTAACTGGAGGTAGCTCAAGTAAAAGAAAATGCATTCAAGAATGATTAAATTCAAGAGGGGCAGGATCACCCCTCTTGATCTGCTGGCCATATTTCTTTTGATACATACTTCTGGCTCATGTGTAGCTTGCCATCCACCAATACTCCTATATCCCTTTTTGCAGGACTGTTCCATCTTTCATCTCCCAGCTTGTGCTAATAGTGGGGGTTGCAGAAGACCTTGCACTTGGATTTCTTGAAGCTCATGAGATTCTCCTGGGCCCACTGCTCAAGCCTGTCCTGGGCCTGTCTCTGAATGGTATTTTGTCTCTTGAGCACATGAACTGCACCACACAGCTTGGTGTCATCTGCAAACTTGCTGAGGTTGCACTAAGACCCATTGTCCATGCCAATGAAGATGTTAAAGAGCACCAGTTTGACACTGATCTTTGAGGGTTCAGACACTGACCCTTTGACCACCATTCTCTGGATACAATTGTAAGGGATTATTATTTTGCATCATCACTGTCTCAAAGCTTGCTGAGGACACAGATGAACAAGTTCAGACAAGTCCTGGGCAAGGGTTGTGAAATCCTTTGTCTGAAGGACACAGACGAACAAGTTCAAGCAAGTCCTGGTCAGGGGTTGAGAGACCTTTTGTCTGGAGAAATTTGATGGACAAGTCTTGGGCAAGGATTGCGAAATCTTTTGTCCGAGGATGACAGATGGACTGGGCCGGGGGCAACGAGAGAGAGAGATAAGCTGCAGCTTAATAGCTGCGAAGTGGTCTTTTGTGGGGGCTTATCTCGAGGAAGATGGCCATCTCGGGAAGTACTCGCAGGACTCCTGCTAAAATGCCCAGGGATGTCACGTAGGCAGGAGAAGAAGTAGGATAAAAGGAGGAATCGAAAACCACGAGGAGAGGGTTTTCTGCCATCAGATTCCTCGCCACAGAATTCCTGCATGCTGACGGACTCTCCTGGGCCTGCTACCTGAATCCTGTTGCTGCTTCCTCCTGGACTGGCTCTGCGACTTCTTCCTGCTACCTGTTGCTGCCCCAGGCCTTCCACACTGCTGCTCTCCCCCCCTGCTGCTTCTGCCTCGGACCTTCGGAACGTCGTGCAACGGGACCGCCGCTGGATCCTGGTGGTGACTATCCCCGCTTCACGGCATTCTTGCTTTTTCCTACCTTTTCTATCGCACTCCTTCCCTTCCCTGTCTCCCTAATTAGACTTATAACAGGTTGGACTAACATATGAACCGTTGTTTCTTAATCTCACACCGGGTATACAGATATTAAAAGAACCTCAGCTCCCTCCTATAAATTGGAGTGTGACAACAATCTCAACCAGTTTCTTGTCCATTGAACAGTCCACTCATAAAATCCATACTCGTCCAATTTGGAGAGAAGGATGCTGTGGAGTGCCAAGTCAAAGGTCTTACTGAAACCCACGCAGATGACATCAGTGGCTTTTTCCTTATTCACTGACACAGTTAAGCCATAATAAAAAGTCTCATGCAGGATCTGTCCTTGGTGAAGTTATATTGGTTATCCTCCTATATCACCTCTCTCTTCTCCATATGTCTTAGAACAGCTTCCAGGTGGATCTGCTACATGATCTCCCCTGAAAGATCATGACACGGTGGAGGCACGAGAGACTCAATGCAGACTACAAAAAGATGAATTTTCCTATTGTGGCAATTTTTATTTACTCAGGAATTTCCCTTCAAGTCTAATCTGCAATCCTCAAATTGTGTATGACTTCTGAAACTAAATTACATTTTACTCCTCCCTCAAACTCAAGGAATATTATATGATTCTACACTGACGTTTTATACAACGTATTTCCACCTAAGCTATTACAGTTTCAATATTCTTTTTATTTATTTCTTTTCCCTTTCTTAAGGAATAAAAAGGTTTTGATGACTTTATCTGAGTTTTTCACTTGAAATGAGTGGCAGAGCCACAGGGAAGCATCAGAAAATTCTTCTCACTAGCACCATTCAAAAACCTCACTGAGACTATACTTCTCTCAAAGATCTGTAGCAGTTGCAAGTACATGCTTTGCTCAGCATGACATAGATATCTCAGTTTTCAGAAAGAAACAACACACCTTTGATAGAAAAAGCAGAAAACAATATGGGAAAACATTTACTACAGAATTAAGTGCTCAATTCTACATAGAACTTATTCAAATAACTATATACCAGGTGAAGTGAAGTGACCTTCAGCTAAAAATATTTCATTATACTCCATCAGTCTAGCTCAAAGTTAGCAAGTTCATATGATCTTGATATGATAAGTTACGGAACACAAAAATATTTGCAGATTTCACAGTTCTTACTAGTTGGAGTTATTTCTCCAATAAATAATTTCAATAATAACATAGAATAACAAATAGCATCATCTTTTTGGGGCAGTAAATCTTATAAATTTTCTGTAATATATTTGTTACCATACTATTGACATCCTCAGACGCTGAGTTTACAAATGCATAGTATCATAGTATTTTATATACTAATATATAATAAATCTACAACTCCACCACCATACTTGTTAGTAGAAGTAAAGTAAATGTAAAACACTACTTAAATCAAACCAGTGATTTAAAAAGTCTAAGTTATTTGCAGCAAAAGCCCAGCATCAACAACACGTGTCAGAACAGACAAAGACTCTAATAGAACGCCAGTGTTAGATAAAACAGGTTTCTCAGAGGAGCTGAAAGAATGTCCTTCATGGAAATTTGAATAGAAAGGGCCCAGCAAATTAAAAGTGGTATTTTTTAACTAATGAGCTCTGAAACGTGAAGCTCCCCTGCTGACTGTATGCATATAATACTGTCAGCAGCGAAAGCAAAACATTAGGTAGTGTGAGTCACAGTTTTACGTACAATTATTGACATTTTGAATAATAAGCAAGTCAATCAAAACACTATTCCCTTCCAGTGTCACCACACATTAAACCCAAGGAACCACCCCACAGATAGCATTTCCCGTGCTTAGTTGTGATAAAAGTGGCAGTTGGCAATCAGCATTGAAACATTCAGGCCTTTTCTCAATATGTACTTGCATTCTAACAAAAATGATCTTTGAGATACCCTGTTTCAGGCACACGCATATTTGATATATTTATATTTGATATCAGCTATCCAATGGAAGAGTAAATCAAAATAAAATAAAATTTATCTTTTTTTCTGTTATCCCCTTGACTGATCAAATAAGTGAAAAACCACTGTAACTTGCATAGTCTACATTTAAAGAGTTTTTGGTTTTTTTTTTTTGTTTTGGTTTTTTTTTTTTTGTTTTTGCAATGGAGCCTGTGAGACACAAGTGAAAGAAAAAGATACCACAGTACTACAGAGCACAATAGCACACTAGGGAACAGAGCGTAGAGGACATGTAATAAAATTCAGTTTCTTTTCTTTGCTTATGCTGCTCTAAAATTACTTGGTTCACATGATTCAGTCCACACTTAACATGATATGTCTACTTCAGGGACTCTTCAGACTAAAATTGAGGCTTGATCTGTACAGAGTAGTTATCATCCTTGACAAGATAGGAGAGAGATTATTCCCTTTATAATTCATTTTATTTAAAGTCTTTAATCTTGCAAGAATTAGAGACTTCAAACTCATCTCCACATAAGCTGAACTTGCAGCCTACCCTAAATCTTCTCTCTCTACCTTGTCTGCATTCCTGGGGAAGAAAAAAAAAAAAAAAAAAAAAAAAAAAAAAAGGAATAGGAAAGAAGGGGGAGGGAGGAAGAGAGGAAGAGGGAAAGAGAGGAACAGAAAAGGAAAAAAAAAGCAGAAAAAAAGCAGAAAAAGGGGGAAGAAACGGGGGGAAGATATGGGGGAAAAAGGGTTGGGAAAAAGAGGGGGGGAAAGGGGAGGAAAAAAGGGAGGGGAAAAAGTGGGGAGAAAAAGGGGAGAGAAAAAGGGGGGACGGAAAAAGGAAAGCAAGCAGCAGATGTTCCCTTTTCAGGCAATGCTGCATTGCATCTGCTGCCTGCATAGTGGAAGCAGAGCAATATCAGTGAAATGCATGAAATTAGTAGAAGGACCAGGGTCAATAAAGATTATGCATGAAGTTCACAGTATAACACACTGTTGTCAAGGGATTGAACAATTTATGTCAAACTACTGCTTTTCCTAAAAGTCAAATAAACCACAAAGAAAAAGCTATGGTCTTGTTTCAAGCAACCCTGCTCTCAATGTACCAGCCAACACTGCAGAGAAAACAAGGGAACACACTGCATTGTAGTGATGCCTCGAGCCTCTCATCCCCCAAAGAGAAGGTGGAAAGATGAGACCACCTTCCTGACCAACTGCTTCTCAGGCTGCTGCAAGTCCATATACTTCCAAGTAAAACCTTGTCAACATCCTCACACATAAGTAACAGAAATATTTCCTCTTCATGAAAGAAAACAGAGAATGAGCTCTCACAGCAGCCTTTATTTTTATTTCAGCTAACTGAATATAGGTAATTAATAACGGTTTGTTTTTTTGCTCTTCTAATTAACTGCTGGAAAAAAAAAAAAAAAAGGCATCATATCACTGTATTTCTTGGAAGCATTTGAAAATATACACTGTGAATGTTAGAATTTGGGTTGACATAATTCAAGGAAGACTGTATTCTGTACAAAGACGTGTGTAAAAATGTACTGTTAAATTTTAACATGATTTGACATAAATCTTACAGAAAAAAGTAGTGAAACCGACAGCTAAGACAGTCTTTGAACAAATCCTGACGCACTCACTGTCTGAAGGTTTTTAAAGAATTACCTCCCAGTTATAGTGCAAACAATAGCGGCTTGAAGTCAGGAAAGCTTTAAATCATTTTTGCATAGTCTATGCATGCACAACATGAAATATATTCAAATGTTCTCTTTTCTGCTCCCAGGAATCACTTTCTGACAAATGCTGCTGTTCATAAATGCCTCTAATAATGAAGACTTCATGCTTCTCTATATAGACTACTTCAGTAATATTTTTTCCATTATAAGGTTTTTAATTGTATGCAACCCAAGGTTTTCTTGCTATAAATTAAGAAAGTACTTAATTCTTGTTCTGAATATGGACAATATGTTATTCTCCCCTGTTTTCAGAAGTTTTTCAGGTCAAATGAAAATTTTTCATTGATTATATCTTCTCTTCATAAAGCCACGGTTTTTCAAAGATTTACTCAAAAGCCACTTTTTTTTTTTTAAAAAAAAAAAAAGAAAAAAGCAGTAAGACATTGCTGTCCTTGTTTTGAGTAGAACAGAGATAACTTCTGTCACAGGCTTTTTATCTCGTGTTTCTTCTGAGAAAACAGTTCCTGTTCTTCTTGAAGTGTAATGTCCAAAACCTTAAAAAAAGGATTACCAAAGCTGAATAAGAATGAATTTTTTTCTCCCTAATGACATATATGAAGACTCACAGGATAATTCAGGCTATAGAAGGAGCAGCAGTTGTCTTCTTCAATCTTACGCTCATAGCAGGGTAAGTTGTGAGGTCACACTAGGTGGCTCAGGGCTTCTGCCAGGTGCATCCTGAATTTCTCTGAGAATGGAGTCTGCACTGTCTTTTTTTCTCTTCTTCCACCCACTGCTTTTCCCTTGTTCACCAGTCCAGTTATTTCATGGAAATACCATGGAAAGCAATCAGGTTGGTTGGTCACGTACTAATTCCTCTCAGGAAATCCATGCTGACTGTTCCTAGTCACTGTCTCCTCCATGTACCCAGAACCAGCCTCCAAGATAACTTCAGAATTCCTTCAGAAGCTAAAGAGGGATGTCTGTACTGTAGAGTCTTCTATCATCTTTTTGGCATTTTTTAATCATGTGTGTCAACTTTGGCTTTCTGCATTCTTCAAATCATATCTTGTCACAATTTTACAGAGTTATCTTAGTTGGTAATCCCACTACCCTTTTCCTCCCTGAGTAGTTACTTCATCAGCCATTCCTCAGTCTCTGTTTTCCATTTGACTACTTCTGCACATGGAGATTTCCTTTGTCAGTTCTACCCCACCTTTTACTGATTATTTTTCCATTTTTCACTCTTGTTTTGAATGTTGACCCTAGCCTCTGAAATGCTGTTAATTCTCATTTGTTTTATAAGTAGCAAATTTATCTAAATTTATCTATGTATTGTATTGTAAATGTAATGTAATAAGTATTGCAAGCAATATATATTTCTATTTTATCACCAATTGGATTAATGACAATACTGAACTGAAAGGCCAGAGCAAAAATCCTTATGACATAGAATTATACTCTGAATGTGAGTCATTCTGTCATTAGGCAGAAGAGTTCTGCAATCAGCTTTGTGTTCACTCTTTGTTGATCCATCTACATCAAATGCAGATTAAAATAGCATGTGAACAGTACCAAAATCCTTATTTAATCAGGATTTATGACACCTGCTTTTTCTCCTCCATCCATAGGACTACAGATGACTAGATAACTTCTACATAATTCATTCATGATCTGTGCATTTCTACCATACAGATTATTTTTCAGCTTTTTTAATTTTTAGAACTCAAAAGGCTCTAAATTAGTCCATTCATCAGCAAGCTGGAAGCATTCTCTGGCATTATTATAATATGTAACAGATCACATTGATCCCATCCATGTCTCTTACAGTAGCAGCCTTAACACAAAGATTTTTGGGCTTTTCAGGTGATGGATGGGAAGATACAAGAAAGAAACTGAGGGATTTTGTTAGTACACATCATTAGAGAACTTAGATTGCCTGAATTTTTATATGCTTGTTCTATAACACATTCAATGGACTTATGCTGCAGTAGTAGGTAACTGAATGATAGTTCTGAAAGGGGTGGCAGCGCAATGTCTCATGATGGGCAGCCAAATGGAAATAGAATAATTAGTTTTGAACAACTCATCCATAACACTCCCATTTTGCATTGCTATTTTTTAGTATCTGTAATACAATATATTTGATATTCAGAAAAACACTGAGTTAATTTTTTTATGACATTTTTCAATAAAAAAAAATAAAAAAAAACATAATTCAACCACTTTATTTTTTTATTTTTTTTTAACTGGATTTTCATGTTCAAATGTCTTGCTCTCTTATTCTTCAGCCTCAAACTGACACTGACATCAGAAGAATGTTTGTTTCCCACAGGTGAATTCTAAGTGAAAAATCCTATGCTGCTGCCACTGATTTTTAATCTGCATTGAGTAAAATTTTATGAAAAAGTAGCTCAGTATACAAAATGAGTATCATCTCTGCCTTCTTAATTTCTTGTTCTATTTAAAGATTTTTAATAGATAATATTTAGAATATATTTCAGGTGACAGATATTTCTGATCTAGTACAAGAAGCTTTTTACTATATTACAGCATTTTGACACAACTATTTTTTCCTCCCTGAAGCTTGACTGAAATTGTTATACCACATTTTATGTACCCAGTAGACTGTAACGATCTGAATTTCTTTAATATCCCATTCCAGAAATGCATATTTAAATAATTCCTATAAAAATATAGTGTTACAACTGAAAATTTCAGCTCTGTTTCTTGCAAAGCCCATACTTCTGTGAGTAATACCACTAAGCATTGTGAGGTCAATGTCAGGCTTACCAAAACAAATAATGTTTTGTTGGTCCCATACACGCATTACTGGTGTCTACATCAGATAAATAGACACAGCCTTGGCCAACATAACCAAACATACTCCTGAGATGAGAAATAGTCTGTGGTAATAAATAAATAAATAAATAGATAGATAGATAGATAGATAGATAGATAGATAGATAAAACAACCCTAGAAACATCTTTCAAGAATATTTTCAAATTTCTCACATACATACAAAATAAAAGGATACTGACATACCCATCTTAACTTTATAAATCCTACATGGAAACACAAAGCTCTTTGTGGCCCTCCATGGGCACATAGGATCTGAATCTGGAGGCTGACAGCACAGAAGAGCAGGTGGAAGTACTTAAACTGATCTTGGCTGATTTCTTTGATTTACTATCCACTCTGAACAAGTTCTATGTTCAGAGCATATGCAACCAGCATAGCAAAGCAATTTTACCAGGTACATTACTCCTTTGCCACTTGGCAAACAGGGACATTTCAATGGCAAGAATGAAGAAAACTGCATCAGTTCAGCTTCTGTTTAAAGACAGTCTCCTCAGAGAAACAAAAATAGCACATGCAAAACATACATAGGAAAGCTACTTTATTTCTGATGGTATTCATCTAAAGTTAGGATTAAGACTGTGAAGAAGCTGTGTTAATTCTGACTGTAGCAAATGTTGCGCAAATCAAGCACTACAAATTGATTGAATTTTTCTAACTCAATTCCAC
Source organism: Phasianus colchicus (assembly GCF_987193195.1). NCBI lineage: Eukaryota > Metazoa > Chordata > Aves > Galliformes > Phasianidae > Phasianus > Phasianus colchicus. The sequence goes on along the minus strand of NC_143438.1, from coordinate 20,038,953 downwards.
TATTATTTCAAGATCTTCCTAAGTTGCTGGGTTTAATATTTTGTTTTTTTACCATTGTGTGGACCTCATATTTTCATCCTGTAAATCTAATTGTTCTTTAGGTTTCTCTTCCATGCTCTCATTTCTTAAAGCAGGCTTGCTTGAGTGAGCAGAACGAAAGCTGATGCTCACCTTGTACAGTACACCATGGTATGATAGAAGGACACAAAGTAAGAACTTGAAGAGGAATTGTTGTGACAGCCCAGTTGCCCCATTGCTAATAAATCCTCTCATCAAAACTAATTAGTTTTGGCAGAGTGCTGTACTAGTAAGATAGCATTTATTGCTTCCAAGTGCAATAACTCATAACTCTTCAATATTGTATATCATTTTCTGAAATATTTACATCCTTAGATTATAATTTTCTAGTTCTACTTTTAACTAAACCAAAAGATTATTTTGCTTTACTTGTATCTACCCCTACTAATATTTAAAACACAAACACTTATCAAATATACTCAAAATTACAAGAATCAGTAGTAGCATGAACAAGTTTTGCAATTCCTTTCTGCTAAATAAACAAAAACCACCCTCTTTTTTTGTGACTTAAGCCTTACTCCTAAAATGCAATGCCTCAACAGATCCAGACAATATTACCTTCCTCACAAATTTCTATAAACAAGTTCTTTAAGCAGCTATTTCAAGTTAGATGGAATTACAACAATAATTTGCCATTTTCTACATGTAGTTGTTTGAGGGGAATAAAGGTATTAAACAAGTTTAGTTTCAAACATTTGAAGCATATTTGGAATTTCCTAAAAAACTTGATTTCCTTGGATTAGTTTAAGAGTTAATGAAAGTCACAATTCAATACGATATAGTCTTTGAAACTTGAACCTTTGTTCAACCAGCTTGTTAGAGTGCAAAACCTAACTTCTGTTCAAAATATTAGTGTCTTTCAAAATCTTCTCAAATTGGCACAAAAATCTGAAGAATCCCAAATAAATAATCAAAAAATAGTTTTGAAAGCAGTTACAACTAGCAGTTGATGACCTTGTTAACTTAAAGTAACACTCTACATACATTAAAAGTATTACAGTTTATAGAAGGCTATATTAAAAATATTGAAAAGATATTCACATTAGGCAAAATTAACTTTCCTAAATAAAGAATGCTTTTTGCCAGTTCATTGAGTAGATATGATTCCTTCCCTGTTTACTTTATTGGTTTTCCTGAATCATGTCTTTAACTAATGATTCAGTTAAGAATTGGCAAATGCAGTAGCATGTGTTTTATGAGAATGAAAAACTGTACATCTGGGTCATATTTCTGGTGCAAGGAAAAGAAAAAAGACTATCAATGAGAAAGACATCATCAAGATTATGTGAAATCATAGGAAAAAAAAATATCTGCATACATACAGTATCTAAGCTCTGAATTCAGTTTTGTTAGGACTGAATCACAGCTAAACAAGCAAACTATCTCCCAGCATTCTGTTTTATTGGCAATATTTAAAAAAACAAAAACAAAAACAAACAAACAAAAAAAATCCCAATGCAATATTAGAAACTAAATGAATTTTCACATGTTCAAAGTAAGTAGAGAAAGAAAAATGGTCAAATTAGAAGAAAAATCACCACAGAAAAACTGTCTAGAAAGACATTTCTAGTGCAATCATTATGAGATTATTGGAGGATACAGCTATTCTGATGAAAAAACGTCTTGCCCTGAGGCCTGTAAAACTCTATAGCACTGTTTTAAGCATCTGACAAATGGTCTGGCCTGAAGCAGCTGGAAAAAAAAAAAAAAAAAAAAAAAAAAAAAAAAAAAAGATAGTCCCATGATTGTGATCTTCTGTCAGTATTTATGAAGGCCTGTCCTCAATAAAAGGCTCTCTGCACAAAGTGACTGCAAAAAAACAAAACAAAACAAAACAAGAAAAAAAACAAAAACAAAAAAAACTACAGAGTGATGTCTGAGTCCATAGACAATCCAAAGATCCAAAGACTTTAATTACCTCTTATTCTAACTACTAGAAGTGTCAAGCTATGTATGTACAGATATCAGGGTTTTTTTTTTACTTTCAAAGAGAAAAGTAAGGCAATCACAATGTGGACTAACTCTCTTTTACTTAAAAATGATATTTAAAAACGATATATGATAGCAGTGATGATATGCGTAAAGAACATTCAGGGTGAAAATATATATTTTTAAAGATCTTTTCTCGTTGGAACATTATTCCTTGATGTTAGAGCATTTTTATTCAGAGATGTGTTCAATTTTAAAGCTGATTAATAACTACTCAGTTATTTTGTGGATGGATTTTTAACAGTAAATATAGGTCTGGAAAAGCAGTTTCTCATGTCATGATGTCTGAAAATCTCCACCAGCAGCCTCCTTTTCAAAACTGGGGCCCTTTCCTCCACTTACCTAAGATCATTTGAAATAATTTGCCAAATTGAAAAGGAAGAGGCAATGAAATAAATGAGAGTGTAATAAGGACAGCATTAACGTTGCAGTACATATTAAAATCTGATATTCAAATTACTAAACAAACCTACCGTTTAAAAGCCTGGAAAAGGAATCCCACTCAATCATGCTAACTAACCAAGAAAAGGTCAGTATCAGTATTTCAGTATTTATATTCCTACTCTCAGTTCTTTTCAGACGTGCCTGTTCTGAGAGCCACCTACTACTGCTTTATAAAATCTTGATAAACACAAATTCTACTGATTTTCAAAAGCTAGATTATTCTGAGGCACCAAAGCCAGATATTGAAAGCACTGAACCCTAAAAGAAGAACTAAAAACTATTATGTTAGACTACTGATTAGTTTGGCTTCCTGTGCTGATCTATACAGCTGACTGAATTTTCTTGATGTTTTTGGAAGGGACCTCTAGAGATCATCTAGTCTAACCTCCTGGCCAAAGCAGGCTCCCTACAGCAGGTTGCACAGGTAGGTGTCCAGGTGGGTCTCGAATGTCTCCAAAAAAAGGAGACTTTTTTCATTAAAGAAACAACAACAACAACAACAACAAACAAACTTAGTATGCTTCATAACAAAATAGTGTTTCTTTCTTCAAAGCTATGACTCATAGATTCCAAAAGAGTGATGCTTAAACTACTTGGATACTCCTTTCTAATTCCATCATTTAAAAGAAAATCATTCAAAACTTCCAGGAAAATCTGAATTAATACAAAGGTCTTCAAATAGCTGTATTTTTCTGTAATAATGGAATGGACTTGAAAATAAACAATTAGTTTTCTAAAGCAACTTAATACTGCATACAATTGGTACCCAAAACATCCTTTCAGACTGCTAAGAATTTCAGACTGCTTTCCTTATAATGTTTTCACACTCTTTGCATATAGACCGCATAGTTTTGTCTGGACTGTATTATGCAATATTTTATGAAAATCATACTACCTTTATGATAGATAATATCTACTCTTTTATTACCAACTGCCCAATTTTCCTACTGTAAAAGGATAGCATTCGTTATTGACAAATGCATGTTAAGCATTACTCTTTCTTGTACGCCTTCCAGGTGTTTATTTTTCCCTAGAATTAGCATTAAGATAACTTATACATAGAATTGACATCTCTCCTTTTTCCCTCAGTTTTTACAATATCTATTCTAAAACTAAGACAGACTCAGTTGGTTCAGCAAGTAACCTGGAATAAGTTTAATCATGTATTCACAACATGAAAATGAATAATTACTTAGAAAAGTGATCTATGTCACCTGAGATCCTTTAACCTTTGCTGCTGGTGTTAACTGATGCCACCTAATTACTGATAAAGAAAAAAGCTGAAGGAAACAATAGAACAGTAAAAACCCCTGATGACAGTTTTTCTTCTCCTCACTACTTTCTTCTTACCGTTAAATAACTTGTTAAAATAACTACCAATTCCTCTAATTCCTTAGATATACCCTCCTTAAAATCTTATAAATAATCTGAGCTCACCAAAATATGCTTCCAGAACATAAACTATTTTAATTTTCCTGTCTTCCTTCTTCTCCTCAACCTTATCATTTCATGAACAGCATCATCAAAGTTGTATTTTCTTTCCCAATTACTTTCCATTAGTTAGGTTCAAACCTACAAGAACCTTACGTTCTGCTTTGCCATATATATAAAAAATTGATCATAGTCACTGATCCAATACAGCACTCTACTGGTCAGAATTTTTCTGTGTTACATTCTATGTAGAAAAGTCATGGATCTGTAGTCATGTATCACAAAAAAAAGTGCCTTACAACAAATTGCTTCCACACACTCTTGGACTCCTGATTTTCTCGGCTTGCTGGTCTATGAAAGAATCTCCTAATGGCATGTCTCTTTCAAAGACATTTAGATTCCTTCAGTTCCTCTAAAATCAGGGATTCTGAATACAAAAATAAAGTATTCTGAATACATTAATAAATGAGTTAGAAGTTGTTTACAGGGATGCTGGCAACCTACATGTCACAAGTCAGCATACAATAATTCTAAGTTTTCTTCTAGAGCAATAGGAAACATTCACATTCTTCACCCAACTAATTACAAAGCATATAGATAAATTCAACTTTCAGAGTGCTTACTTAACAGCTGGAAGTCATAGTCTGCTTTTTATAATCACAGATCAACCGAATAGTTTGGGTTGGAAGGAATCTTAAGTATTACCTAGATCCAATCCCTATGCCATAGGTAGAGACACTAGGAGACATTAGCCTGCTCAGAGCCCCATTCAACGTGGCCTTCTCATCTCCAAGCTAAAAAAAAAGCCCAGCTCCCTCAACCTTTCTTCATAGGAGAGGCACTCCAGCCCTCTAATCATCCTCATGGCCTCTTCTGGACTTGCTCAAAAAGGTCCATGTCCATTAAGCCTCTTTTTAATAGCAATGAGTAGTTGAATCAAGTACTAATTATATTTTAAAAAGAAGCTGAGGTCAAGTAAGACAAAGGGTTGCTCAAACTTATGGCCTTTTTTTTTTTTTTTTTTTTTTTTTTTTTTTTTTTTTTTGAGATTTGTCTATTAAAGAAAGTTTTCAAACCATTACCCATCACCTTTCTTTGAAAACAAAAATGAAACAAAACAAAACAAAACAACAACAAAACCAACTATCTCAGCAAACAGTTATCTCAGTTACTCTATTTCTTTTTCCTTCTGTTGTGGGAAATGTTGAGTATTTTTTAATAGTAGGAATTCATTAAAAATTGGTTTTAAGACTGATTTCTCTCCTACTAGAGGTAGACACCACTGTTAATTGAGAGAAGCTTTTTAAGAAGTTGACACCCTTTATCCCTGAACAAAGATTACTTGCACAGTAAGTTGTAATCCTCAGCTTTGCAATATTGCTTTACGAGGTTAAGAAGATGAATGTTCATCGCTTCTAATCCTTACCATGATTTACGAGGCTCTGGGTATCCTTTCCCCAGAGCATCTACAACTGAGCGGTTGTTCTGCCTGCTGCTTAAATTACAGAGACATCTGCAAAGTAAATTATGGATTGTTGTCCCACAACCAAGCTGCCTCTTCATCTCTCTGTAGTATTTCTTTGATAACAAGAAAGGTTGTTGTTGTGTTGTTGTTGTTGTTGTTGTTTTTTCCTTATCCGTTTTGTTTTGCTAGACTGGCAGATATTAAGATGACCTGGATTACCGCCTGCCATGCATACTTTCAAGCAATATGTTTAGCTGCAGAAACCCGCAGTGAAAAGGACAGAAGAGAATAGACTTGTGAGGGACAGAGCAGACGGCTAAATAATGCTCACTTTGTGTTCTGAGCTCTTCAAGGTTCACACATCTATGAATTATTTTCCTTAGCAGAAAATTTATGTAGCTAAAAAAAATTATGTGCACTTCAATTCATTCTGCATTGGGCAAATACATAACTTTCTGTTTATCTAATATCTCTCTACTAAATTATATTCATTAATATACTGATTTCTCCATCTTTACTTGTATGCATATATATACGAGTAACACAAATACATAAAACCTATTTACGTAGCCCATACAAGAAGCTGAACTCCTGTGGGGTAGAGATGTACATTTGAGTGTTTAAAAATGCAGTGTAATTTGTGGAGCTTATACCATAGCATTGAGAACTACTTAACATATTCTGAATTTTACCGAGTTTTTAACTGTGTCTAACCTCTCAATATTTTATTTAAAAAATAAAGCATACAGTGTTCCACCTGTTTGTGTTCTCCGTGTTTTCAGAAAGTATTCTAGTAAGAGTAGATCTTAAAAAGTTTCAGATGAAATTTAATGTAATCATTTCTTATTACTTGCCATTATCAGTTTTATTATGGTCTCATACTGTCCAGATGAATACCCTTAAACAATGCACAGTTCTGACTACAATCCAGGTTTCAAAAAGCCCAAACATTTTAAAGAAAATTGCATGGCAATACATTATCCAAAACCCATGTTACAAAGCAGAGAGGGTACCTTCAAATCCAATATTCCTTTGGAACAATTCCAGTGTACCTAACCAAGATAACAAGTGGTAATAGTGGTAACACACCAGAAGCTCATTTTACATATCGGGAAGAGTCGCTGAGATACAGTATTAGGTTCCTAAATCCTTTCCATTACCCTCAGAAGCATGCAGTTTGAAAAGAATAACTGAAAACTGTAGTATCTTTATATCTAAAGTTGTCATTACCATTTTGTGGCAGTAAAAAATCTCTGATTTTTAAGTGTTTGCATACAATACATCACTTGATTACCAAAAAGAAGTCACAGGTAAAACAGAACTTCAGCATCAACAACACAATTTCATAGAGCAGCATAAAAGTGCAGCTTAAATGTCATCAATGATTACCTAGTATGGTATTCAGGCAGAAAATTTTCTTACTATAAAGAAAAATATTGACACGGGTTTTAAAAGGAGCAAAATAAATAGTGGTTTAGCTTTTATATTCCACTGAAATTAAACACAGACAGAACCTCAAACTACTCTCTACAGCTGTTCGCCTTTTCTATGCAACTTTAGCAGGGGACGATCAGTATCCAGATCTTCCTCGCTCCATATCTGCCTGCACATTAAGTGTCATAAGCCAGCATTCAACAAAGTTGTAATGCACAAACTATTACTGAATTTAATCATTGCACTTCATTTCTACTTTCTTCTCTAGCATACACTTCATCATAGACCAAAAATCTAAACAAGAACAAAAACTTTGCTATCTTCCAGAGACTGTGCTTCAAACTTATTATACTCTCAGGTCAACATACATTACAATAAACTTCATTAAAATATAGAATGGATGTCAGCCTCTATCTGCTTTTTTTCTTATTTCTTTTTCTTTTTTTAGGTACATATGGACAAAATACTCCAGTGTTTCAGAATCACCAGGATTAGATTCTTGCCAAGAATATAGGAGTTTATAGTATATATAGTTTATATACTATTTCCTAAGCAACAACCAAAGTAGAGAAAGCATTAATAAACATGAGGAAACCTATGACATTGTTTTTTTTTTTTCCACCAAAATGAGACAAATACCATTTGACAAAAAGAAAACCCTTCAATTACAAGAAAAAAGCATTATAGAAGTAAAGCTCAAAGACAAAATGTATTTCTGTCCTTTAAGAAGTGCAGTACAGACTATAAAAGTACTTTTGCTTTCTCCAATCTGCATGTAAATTGAAATAGGCTGAGAAGGGTAATAAACAGCACTGGCATTTGTAAATAGTCTATTGCTTAGTAGTACTGCAAACCTTAGATTTATTAAATGTTTTTGTGGAGATATATATTGAAGATAACAGGTACTGGGATTTTTCTGTTTCCTAGACCTAAAACAAATTTGTATTTAGTACATAAATAACAAAATAGAAATCCAAAAAAACTACAAAAAGAAAACTAAACTCATTACATTTTAACAGGTGAGTTGATTATCTTTATGACCAGTCTTCAGAAGCTAAAGGAGAAAACTACAGCATTTAAAAAGCCTACCTGTGAATAAGAAGCCACATCTTCCAAGATCTTACAGAATTGAAGCTCAGACCTTTGCTGGTCTCATTCACTGCAATCCTCAGCTGACTGGGTTACTACAATCTGCAAAACGTACAGAAATTAAGTTGGCATTTTGAATAGTTTTTTTTCTCATGAACATTAAAAAAGAAAAGGGGGGGGGGGGAAGCCACCAACAAATAGTAAACCAAAACAGCAACAAGACGACCAGAGAAAATATTACTAGCAAACTCAATCTAGCATAAAGATTGAGTAAGTCACCAAACATCACTTCTTTGCCTTTTATGTGAATACGGCAAGGTAAGGAGTAGGACAGATACCCCCAGAACAGTTGGATCCTGCTGAGCAAATAGCAGAACTAAACTGCTCACATTCCTAGTAGCTGCCTAAACTTATGGGATTTTTACTGGAGATAGATATTACTGCAGAGCATCCTATTATGGCTATGATTAGTATGCACTGCCATGGCTGGGTTTCCTTTGTGTCAGCTATCATTCATCGCAGCGGGAAAATAAACACACAAAGATTTCTTTGAAAAGGATGAAGGAGTGAAAACGTGAGCTAGTGACATTGCATATAATGCTCTGTTCTTTCCACAGTGCTGGTGCAGCCAATTTTGTCACTGCCAGAATGTCTCAAAACAGCACTACATATGGTGGGGTGGTTATTTTTCTGCTAAGTGTCAGCTCTGCAACTCACATGAGCAATTTCCATAACAAGTCCATCCTGAATTGGTTCCTGTTCCAATTCTGAGATACGTTTTTATTTGAACCCTGATCTAATTTTAGCTTCGCACTTAAGAAAAACAAACAAAACAAAACAAATCAGATTTATTTTCAATTACTTCGATACGACTCAAACTTGGGAGTTCTTCGATCTTTTTCATTTGTTCAGCAGTTTGTACATTGGAAATTCTGAATGCAGATGAATTTGAAGAGAAATGAATAGGAGAGAAGAGAAAAAGGAAATTAAAAAAACAAGCAAGTCCAAACCTGAGGCTGACAGAATACTGAAATACAGATGGCATTCTAATATAAAACTAAATTTGCAGAGAAAACTCAAGGGAGGACAAACAGCTGGAAAGTAATCATTTGCCTTTTTTTTTTTTTCTTTTTTCTTTTTTCTTTCTTTTTTTTTTTTTTTTGACACATAATACCTACTCTGTGCCAACACAGTATTTTACTTTAAATGCAGGCTTTTAGAAATTAAAACACACAGAAGTTATGTGAATTACATATGTGAAGAGAAACAAACCATTTATAAAAATATTAATAAGCCAAACTTCCATACTTCAAGTAGACATGACATAAATGCAGATAGCTTACTGCAATGTAAATTGTATGCTGATAAACATGTCACTTGTTTTCCAGTAGTTCGACTATTCCCATATTTTCATGCTGAAAGTTAACCTGTAACCATTTTCAGTAAACTAGGAAACGACAACATCTTCAAAAATAAACCAGAAAATTTCCTTTAACTTCAGTGAAAGCAATAATTCTTGAAAAGTAAGGAAAAAGAATCCCAACACTGCACCAGTTTTTTTGTGTCTTTAATAATAAACTAACAGAAAACTGTTCTTCAATATTAGCTTTTCTTATTATTAAATTAGATTTCACAGCAACTATTAATATTGACAATATTCACTTCATAGATCAGAAATAGCAACTGAAGCATGTATCTAGAAATAAATACATTGCAGAAATCTAGAGTTTACTGACGATGTAAAAATAACAGTAATAAATTGTACAATTTTAAATGAATGAGAAAATAAGGAAAGTCAAGGAAAAAATCCAGTCTTTGGTGTTAAAACTGCAAATTCATGTTTCTTTAAAAGTCTTCTTAATCTGGAGCATAAAGCCCAAGAATTTTACTGCTTGGAACTTTTACAGAAAGCATCAGCAATAAGAGAGAGATTACAATGACTTTTATTGCAAATAAGGACTGGACTGGTTCTGTAAACCTGATCGATTTTTTCTTGGTTGCATTGATTACATTTGAAAAATCTTTACGGCAAATACTTGGTTTATTTATTCAGCTGGAGGAAAAGTAAAGCACAAGAAGAATAATATTTGGACTAATCATTTAGTCTGGGGAGACTACTGGGATCTATGGGGCTACTGAGTTTACTGGAAAATAGTCATGTTCACAAAGAAGTTTTCCAGCACATTCACAAATCAAAGTAAAAGCTGTCAGATTTGCTATTAACGATGAAGCTGCAAGAAACAACATATGATAGGGAATCTGAATATTTGGTGAAATTTGAATTTTAGTATCTTTTAGTTTATTTCAAAATAAAGAAGGAAAGGTTTAGATTGGATATAAGAACAAAGATGTTTTGTTTTTTTTTAACCATAAGAGTGATGAAAGCAATGGAACAGATTGCCCAGGGAAGTGGGGGATGCCTCATCCCTGGAAACAACCAAGGTCAGGCTGGAGAGAGCACTGAGCAACCTGATCTAGTTGTAGGTGTCTCTTTTCATTGTTGGGGAGTTGTACTACATGATCTTAAAGGATCTCTTCCAACTAAGATAATTCTATAATTCTGTGAACTTCCTAACTCTTTTCTGTCTGTACCCTCTCACACATTCTTTCAGCTTTGATCTCGTAACTCACAGCTACCAGGCCTTCAGTGGTGTGTTTCGACCAAGCAAAGTGTGGATTTGAAAAACAATGAGGCTCACACTCTCACAATCTACCAGTTTGTTTTGGAAGTATACACATAAGTAGACCAGATGTAGAAAAAAAACCACTAAAATTATTTGCTTTTGCCCAAAATATAAATAATGCAGCTTAGAAGAACCTCACGTTGTTATTTTAGGTACCTATAAATATTTGACATTCCACATAGGTTAGTTAAGTACTGAGAAATTCACATATCTGCTTTTCAGATGCACTCAGCCCTTTCATACCATTTGAAAAACTGACATCCACGCCTGCCTTTCTTTTCATGTTCCCTCTCCACCAACATCTATTCTTCACAAACAACAGGTTTTCGTGCAAAATACAAATTTGTGCCCATCATGTGCAAGGTCATTTAGAAAGAGCTTGATCATAGACTGAAGGGCTTTTTTATCCCTCACTTCTCCCAGTACTTCTCACTCTCATCATTCTGACATTTTACTGCCTGTTTACAGACATCTGGGAGTCAAACGCACCAGAAGAACAAGAATGCCATGCAATTTTTAACCTCTTTTCAAAATCATAATAGCCAGTTTTGTACAGAAGAACATTTCCATCAAGGCGTATTTGCTAAATATGCTCTCAAACACTAATATGCAACAAGGCAAAGCTAATAATGCTGTCATGTTTACTCATTCACAAATCAATATTAAAGCAAGCAGTACTAACTCCTTTGCTGCAGCCGAGATTCCTGTGATTGAATTCAATAATAAAGCTTCCACAGACCACAGGGATGTGGGGTAAGTCTGCATGCACTGATGACAGAGCCCAGCACTGAATTTTCCTGTTTCTTCTCTCTGTAGCAGAAATAAACTGTTTCCTGTCACTGCTGGCAGTATGAGGGATAAGCACTGGTTACACAAAGACAGTGCATATCATAAGATAATCATATTTATTCACCATTTTAGCAATTGAAGAGAGAAACCTGAAAACATACATTTGTATTCAAAAAAGACTCAACACAAATCTAGTAGGTTTCTATAGCAGCTTTATCCCTCCCCACAGAGAAAACTATACAACAACCTCTAACTATGTGTATTTTTAGCACGAAAATTTCTAATAATATGAACATTGCTTGAATTTTAAGTAGTTCAATGTTCCTTACATTCTCTTCTGCTTTTTGTACTCTTGCACCAGAATTTGCACACTTAAGCATTTCTACTATGGAAGAGTTGACTAGCTGTAAAGTTAAATGATACAGAGGTCACGCTTTCCTTAATTGAAGAAAAAGAGCCAAGTGCTTACAGTGACAATACACAGCAGTCAAAGACATCATTTAAAGTGATTAAAAACAAAACAAAACAAATAACAGTGAAAGGCAAGAATAGAGTAAGAACCATTCAAGCAAAGCACAAACAAAAGAACACGACAAAACAAGCTTGGAGAACCAACAAAACGTCCCCCTGATCTGTAGAAACTTTAAAGAACTCACTGAAGAATTAGGGTATGTGACTGCATGTGCAATACAGCTTTATGCTTCACAGGTATAAGAAAGAAAAGAAATAGATTCCACTATCTATGGTGAATGCAACCAAGTTTAATTCAAAAGAGTAAGAAGAGGATAAAAGGAATTCTCAATCATTTTAATAAGAATCTGTGTGGTTCTGAGATTGCCAACAAGTCAAATGATTTCTTACAGGATTAGATTATATTGGGTTCAGGTAGCATTAATAATTAAACTCAGGTCATCCAATTAAGGAGGGGAAAACAATCAAAACACAGACAAACAGTTGTAAATCTCATTCCAGATATGCATCATCTATTGACTCAGCATGTTTCATGTGCAATTGCCAGGTCAAACAGATTCATATAAAGTACTTGCTGAACTTCCTGAATGAATTGCAGATCAGTGAAAAGTAAAGAAATCACTATTGTCTTATATTTTTCCAACTGAAAATGGTGAAAACAGCCCAACTTACTAGAAACAAGAAACTTAATTATAAAGATAATTAGAGTGGAATTTCTTATAAAAATTCCACTTTTAATAATGCTAATGAAACACATTATGTGGATGACAAAGGAAAACAGAGCTCCTAATCTCTTAACAGGAGCCTGATGGTAGGTGATACTCTCCATATGGTAGCAGCCAAAGAGCTGCAGCTTTTCTCCTCCCCCACCTCCCACAATACTCCTGAGGGTGAAAAATAAAAGAAGTTCCCTTCCTTCTCTCCTTCCTTAAACTCTGCCGTAAAATAAAGCCACTGGGAGCAGTAATTTTTGCATTTAGCCTACCAGTTCAGCAGGAACTGGAAGGAAACCAATCCCTATTTCACATGACAATTGTACTACTATCAGAGAGTAATGATTTTCAGTCACTACCAACTTGGCTTGAACTGTACTACCAGCCCAAAGGTCAAAAGCTTTCTAACCAATTATCAATCTCCTGGTCCAACCAGCCCCTTCTATTGTCTTGATTTTCTTTGCAAGATTAATGCTGTTGCCATAGCTTAATCAAATAAGCCTCTGGATCTGACATTTACTTCAATGTTGCAGATGTTTCTTCACAGAGATGAGGCAAGAAAACTATAATAAAATAACTTCTATAAATATCACATAGAATTAAATATTGACTGTGCAGGATTTACTTTGGAATTGACAAAGAACCCTTGTCACTACACCGGGCTGTATCTTACGGTCTCTTACACATTGGATTCACTTAAATCTGAATTTTTGGAAAGGAATTCATCTAGTTTCAAAAATCCAGAGTCCCAGTAAGCGTAATACATGTAAGGAATTCATAGCTAGCCTACTGAAAATCACCTTCTGGACTCTAGACTGTTTGCCGTTAATCTCCTTCCCCCATAAAGATGACATCTAATAAAAGGAAAAGGACTGTAGGATTTATCTAGTCCAAAAAGACTGACCAGTTGTGACACTATCCAGCAGTTTCTTGCTATCTCCAGATCCAGAATATCATAGTTTATTTTGATGGTCTTCATTCCCCTTCAATATCACATACACGCCTCATAACAAATAAGAAGTTTATATTCTACTCTAAGAGAATTTCAAGATGATTTCTCAATATATCTAACTTATTTCTCAAAATAAATTATCATAGCCTCAAAATATATTCAAGTATTCTGCTTTTGGGTGAACTCAAAGAACACTTGTTCAGAATGCATTTTTCAGGAACAACAGGGAACTGATGAAGAATCCACTGTACATAAATTTCTCTGTGAAATGATGCCATATGTCTACTTGATTAATGGCTGTAGGAACATAATTTGTCTAAGTGGAAAAATAAATGGGTATTTCCCTACTCTGTCACCATTCTTTTGACGCACACCTACTCATATACACTTGTATGTGCATATATCTAGATGACATCTATGAAACAACAATTTTTTTTTATTAAACATTTTCTTTTAAATCTAGCATATTTACCATTAGTATTTTATTTCCTTGATTCAAGTAATAAGAATTGATACGTATATTTGATAAATTAAAAAAAAAAAAAAAACTGAAAGAAAAAAACTCGTCTCTGCTTTCCCTCTAACAGTATTCCCATTGAGAACAAGTGCTATGTAAAGATTGAACAGCACTAACAGAAATGTAATATACTGAAGCCATCTGTTCTCATTCAGTATCAGACATTACTGCACTTTTGATAGTCTTATTATTGTAACACAGATGAAATCAGTTAAATTCATAAGGTAGCCATTATCTAGCACAAATACTTTCCACCCCAACATTTATTTTTACCCTAAAAATAGCAAATATCTTGAAAATAGGATGACAATGCAATTCTACACCATGCCCAGGTTTGGGGGCTGCAGTTAGTTCTTCTGCTTCTGGTCAGGCAGAAAAAGCAGCTCTTAAAACACAGGTTAAACTCCATCCATGCAATGGCAACTAGGTGTTGCAGCAAATTTCTCAGGATCCAAGATCATTTTTATTATCACACTGCAGTTTGAGAGAAGAAAAACTGCTTGCTTTCTTCTGAACACTTGCAAAACAGAGTAGGTTTTTTCTACCATGCATTACATTTTATTTTCTGGTAGCAATGGGATTTCTTTAATATCAGAGCCAGGAGTTTCTATTAGCAATTTATTTGTATATTTCCAAGTGCTCCAAGGTAGACATGTGACCTGCTCACCTACAAGTTTTTACATCACCTTCACCTGCTGTTAAATGAGTCAGCATTGGAAGATGTGATAAAGCTGAAGTCATGGGTAGTAATGCAAAAGAAACGCACAGATTCATGAAGAATACATCTTTCATAAAAGCTCTGGATGTTAATCATGTTTACAGAAGTCAATCTTGCTATAATACAGATATGTGGAATGAGGCATGTGTCTAATAAGCTAAATAACACAGGTATAAGTTTTGTCATTAATCGGATATAAAATATTGAGTACAGTTATAAACACTTGGCATGTCTAGCAACAATATGAAACAGAATCTATCAACAGAGCTGACACTGAAAATTGTGAAAAAACATCACTCATTCATTTCAAAACATTTCTGTCCCTGTCCTAAAAAAATACAAATAATAGTACAATGACTTACGTAATGACTTAGGCAATTATAAATAATAACAGATATTTTCAATTCTTTACAACATAATGTATTAATTTACTTTTCACGCTTCACAATTACATATCTCAGTGACACATATACAACCAAAATATTTTCATTTAAAATCAAAAAGTTATATCACTGTCTGATGTACAAGTATTGCTCAAAAATAATGCCTCCTGTTATATGTTGAGCTACAACAGAGTCAGATGATGGTCATAGAGAGTAGAGGTCAAATCTTCCTATCAATATTCCATTACATTTTGTTGCCATGCGATAGATGACAGCAGAGGGGCAGTCTGATATAGAAGTGAATATGAAGCAAAGATCTGTAACTGAATTCCTCCATGAGAAAAACATTGCACCTACTGACATTCATCAATGCTTGGTGACTGCTTATGTAGACCAAACAGTGAATGGGAGCATACTGAGGTGATGGATGGTGTTTCGGCAGCGGTGACAGCAATGTGAAAGACAAGCCATGTACTGTTCTAGCCATGCAGATTTTTACAAGTGTGGCATGCAGACTCTTGATCACCTCTGGAAAAAATGTGAATGGTGGTGACTATGCTGAAAAATAGTGTTTTGTTGTTGAGAATTTGCTCTAACAATGTTATTGTACTTATATCTATCCGTTGTAGTTCCCATGGAACTAAATAGGAGCCATTACTTTCAGAGTTACCTATGTATTTTGTTGCGACATCTCATAACTAAGTTAAAATTATTTTTCTTGTCATCTTTGGAGTGAGAACTGTTCTAGTACTTCTATACCAAGCTCATGACAACATTAACAGTGTTTTATTCTGCTATTACATACGCAGCTTCTTTGGCTACAACTAGTCCTGGGGGTGCTAGGACTTGATTTTATTTTGTACACCTTTCCCCAGTAGGCACTCCAACTTAAATTTTATGTGGTTGCTGTGAGCAAGTACAGATCCAAAGAGAGTAGCGTATTTTGTTAAGGTTATTTATTAAATTGCTTTTGGAGATGCTATAAATAAAATAAAAAAATCACCAGAAATGAGTAAAGGATTTTCTGGCATTATTATCTGGATATTGTTTGTAGTGTTCCTTAGTAATAACACTGTCATGCTATTTCGAATTGGAAGTTCAGTATACGGTTGGAACAGTTTCTGGACTATATGCTATTTTTCAAAATGATGCTGTAATTAATACTAACTAGCTATAGAATCTCAAAGGAATTAGCTTACTGCCTGTCTGGAGAGGCTCAGAAGCAGCGCTTTTTTTTTTTTTTTTTATCATCATAAAAGTTAAGTATGAATAAACCACTGTGCTCACCAAGCACAGCAGGAAACCAACTGCAGACAGTATAAATAGCTAATGATTGTGATTGCTTAGTTATAAAATAAAAACTTTGCTGCTAAAAAAAATTGTGAAATCATGAATATAAGAAAAGGCATCTGAAACAATGTAAAATTTTGACAACAAATATTGTCAGTTAATAGTCTTAAAATTCAATTATTTAAAAGAGCAAAATGCTTAACTGACTTCCATAGCTTGAAATCCCACACTCACAATCAAATCAACTTTACAGAGTGGTAAAAATTCTATGCAGTTATTCATACAAGATGATTGGATTTGGAAGACATAGAGCAGTGGAATGAAGTAGAATAGGACAAATATTCTCTGGAGAACCTGAAAAAGTAGTTAAAGTCCATTCAAAAGTGATGCCAAAAGCCACAACTCCACAACTGTAGCAGAGAGGGAATAGGTGCAGACTAAACACAATCCAAGATTCCTTTCATGTGCCTTCCCTTCCTCCTCAAACCATGTTATAAATATTATGGCAATTAAGAGCTTTCTACTGATCTTCTGTATAAGGTTAAATTTGCTCTAGGTGGCTATTTCATGTTGAAACATTAACAAAAATAACTGGAAAACCCTACCAGCTTGCAACTCCATTTCACCAAAAATGTATGTGAATTTTCTACAATGCAGAAAAGTTATTTTTCATTCTTTTCCTTCTTGAAAATGAAGCAGTGAAGTAGCGTTATACATATTACAGACTATCATTTATACAGACATAAATATAACTAAGCAGCCAGAAGCTCTGTTCAATAATATAAAAAGTCTGCTCAGAATTTTGCAGAATTTTATTAACCTCCACTATGAAAGATCCTACTACTTGTAAATTTATCATTTTAATCCAGTTAATTGAGCTTTATCTTTTATTTGAATTAATATGCCTTATACCTTTTTTACATGTAACTCTTAACATGTAAAATTACCCAAATCTTGGGAAAAAGTTAACAATGTTTTTCTATTCCTGCCTATAAAACAATTTTCCCAGAGAGCGTGAGTAGAAAATATGGAAAAAAAAATATAACAATAGAACATCACCTTGTTATTGTCAACTCAAGGGCACACCTGGAGATTCAGATGGCTGGGAAAAAGTCCACAGCTGCAGTAAGCACTGTGTCCTATTAGAATTTCATGACAAGCATAGCAGTAGTTTTACATATGAATATACCCTCTGCAGAGCATGAAAACTTTATGATTCACTTAACTACCCAACATTGGAGGAACACACTATGCATAAGGGAAAAAAAGAGAGAGCCTGGAGCAGAGGTAATGTTCTTGTTGCTCACCAGAGTAAGAACCACAGCTCTTTTATGTCTGTAGCAAGTCACTGAGATGAGACTAATTTAGCTTAATCCAGCTGGAATAGAGGAACAAACAAACAAAGCACGCTCGTCTCTGTATTTTCCTACTTCACTGAAGCAAGCATTTCTGCCAGTAATATTACAGGCTGAATCTGGGAAGTCAAACTGAAGTGTTTAATGAGACACTAGGCAAGTCTTCTCGTTCTATTAAAAACAGAGCTGCCAGTGAGTTTCCTTTTGGCTCTGAGAAAAGCATGCAATAGCAATTCTCACAGCATCCTTGCTGAGGAAGAGTGGGTGATGATTTCGTCTTCCTGTATGGGTCTGAAACAGAACCAAGAATTTGAGAATAACCATAGTTCTCACTCCTTTCAATTCTCTCAGCTTCACAATGCCTAATCAAACTTCTCACCCAAAGGAGTCAACAGCAGTGTCTTCCTCACATAGACTGGCAACCATTTCCTGATGATGAAGAACATCATGAGCCATGCATTTTGGCCGACTGTGAGAAGACAACTGTTAATTATCTGGGAAGGCAGGTTAGTTTTCTAGACTATTCTACACTATCAAGGATTTAATCTGGATATCACCATAAATCTTTTCCATCTAACTTGATTATTTTTAACC
The DNA here is from genome assembly GCF_987193195.1 of Phasianus colchicus. Taxonomy (NCBI): domain Eukaryota; kingdom Metazoa; phylum Chordata; class Aves; order Galliformes; family Phasianidae; genus Phasianus; species Phasianus colchicus. Next base: position 20,020,557 of record NC_143438.1, on the reverse strand, counting down.
AATTTTTCTCATGTATTACTTCATAATCAGGACATTAGTAAAAACAGAAAGGCTCCTGGTCAGCAAATGGGAGTGCTTGGACCAATAAGCAAAAGAGGAAAGAGCAAAGACTTTGCACCACAGCAATCCAGAGCTAACACTCACCTGAGCTAGCTTGTACAGCAACAAGGACAGTATAAATTAATGAAAACTGGAACACATTAATATTGCCTTTATCAGCACACTGATAGAGCAGTTTTGGAAAGCAGTAACTCATTTTATTCATATTACACTAAAATGAGAAAATTCAGTTTAGACCATACTTATTACAAAATACCCTATTTGACAGGCATTTCCTCTAGTGCAAAGGAAGGTAATAAAACAGATCGTCCTGCTGAAATTTCAGCTTCAGAATCCACTATGCACAGCATAAACTTCATCTACACATTAGGCTAAGGTCAAATTTTGCTCTCAGTAACGGTTTAAATGGCTTTTATTAGTATTCATGACTTACCACTGGAGTTGAATTTGGCCTGCATTTTCACGATGACAAGTAAAAGTTCCCAAAAAGAACCATTCCCAAGGACTACCTTGATAAATTCTGAAAGAGACCACCCAAAATAACAATGTGCTATTGTAACAAAAAAATGCACTCATATGGGAGCAGAAGGGTTGAAAAACGAATTGCTGAAATGTTCATAACAAACTTGCATTAAAAAAAAAAAAAAAAAGGAAGAAAAAAAGGAAAGAATAGAAAAGAAAGTGTGCAGAAGCTGCAAACACAATCTGTTGGAAAGCTGCCAAAGCTTAGTACCAGCTGCACAGCCAGGTGGGAGTTTTTGTTGCATGACAGAGAAAACTGTCAATCTAACAGCACTGTTTTTGTACCACATGAAGTGATATTTTGGAAGGGTTAGTAGGTATGTTAGCAGTAATTAATCCTTGTGTCAGGAAAAGCTTTGGCTGGAAGCTTTGTTAATGAAAGGTGAAAACCTCTTCTTGGAGCCTGTAAAAAACAAGTAACTACCTAGTTCCTGAAGTATTTCTATGAAGATAGATAATGGATGTAGGTTTTTGGGTTGCTTTTTTTTTTTTTTTTTTTTTTTTTTTAAATTCTCTTGGCAAACACAAAGTAATTTTGGAAGTCAGCTCAACTAGTGCATGAGAAAAGAGTATGTTTAAGTTATACAATTTTAAACATGTTTGATATCAAAGTGATCAATATTACAAGGTTTTGTATACTGATATTTTGCTTATTTGTGTTTTATCTTTGAGCACAGAAAACACTGAAATTACAAAATTTCTAATTTCTATTTTAAACACAGCTTTGGATTAAAGCTCTTCATATTAGTACAAAATCTTTCTGTATTACAAGACTTTCCATAACGCAATATATTAAAGAACATTTGATTTCATAAAACACTGATTTGTGTTGTTCCACATCTTCAGAATATATATATATATTTAAAATTATTCACTTAAGTGTTATAGACAAATAAAAAAGAAAAAAAAAGTTTTTTTCTGAACTAAATTCATCATCCTTGAAGGCCTGAGGTAGAAATTGAAATGAATAGATGCCACTGTATTGTGCTTTTTTGGTTCAGCTTTGATGTTCATTACTCCTAAGAAAAAGATCACTTTTTTTTTTTTTTGTTTTAAGTTTTAATTATTGTTTTGATGCAAGTTTAAAGACAAACATAAATTATAAGGGAAAAATCAATTACAAACTATTCTGTGGCTGTAAAAGAAGTAGTAGCAAGGAACCATAGTTAAAGGTTAGAATTTATTAAGTGTGATTCTTCAGTCACCTGAATATACTTTACTCTTACTGAAGGAGTAAAATGTATTACATTCATTTATAAACCTCTTCATGTTCAAAAAGATGTGTTTCCTAATTACTAATGGAAGAACAGTTATTTAGTAATGTAAACTAAAACAAAGATAGGATTTTCAATTTATTTGTCCAAGGAACCTTGAAGTTTTAAAGCAAGTGAAAGAAAAGAAGGGGGGAAAAAAAAAAAAAAACAAAAAAAAAAACAAAAAAAAAACCACACAATGTCTCACATTGGTATTCCAAAGGAAAGTACTACTGACAAGATGTTACAAGAACTATCATAGTTACAGGCCAAGAGGGTAAATTAAAACTGCTATGATAGTTCACTGTACATTTTTACAAGCCAAATAACACAATACTTGAGATTGGCATCTGTTTCGACAACGCATTTTTAAAAGCCTGATGTTGTGATCAAACTGAGCAGTCCTCAAGCCTCTGCTACACAAGTGGGGCAGCACAAATCACATCTACAGATTTGTTTCTGGTTTGCCATTTTAGTAGGAGCCCATGAAGTTTAGTCATAGGATAAAAATTTTTACAGAAAGGTTTAAAGGCTACTTTAATGAGAGCTCCTCAGTGACCTTTTCCCATTTACTTTCTCTCCTAATGACTAGCTTCCTTAAAATTAGATTAGCTGTCCTTCCTTTACCTAAAAGAATGAAACATGGCTACCATAACTGTATGCGCCTTAGCATGAAGAACATTATGAAATAAGCTCTTGAAGCAAGTAGATTTGGGTAAGAATACAGTGTAAATAAAATGCAACTGCAATGTAGGGACTTGTACAGTGAAAAAAAATTAAAACAGCTATCAGCAGGGGGTTGGAACTAGATGATCCTTAAGATACCTTCCATCTTTAGCCACTCTATTCTATGAACATTCCAGTGAGAAGAACTATTGTTTTACTTTGATAATAAGAAAAAGTATGAAAAATTATAGAAGTAACATAATTGTGAAATTGGTAAATAGCTAACAAACCTGTACCGCATACTGAAAATGAAGTACTACAGATTTTTCTCTGTTAAATATAATTCAGAAGTGTTATTCTTGCTCTCAGCTCTATATAAAATAAGATTACAAGTCACTCACTTCTTTGTGTACTTTGGCTTTCTCACTGAAGCTAACAAGGATCACAGTGAGAAAAGTGACTACACAACACACAGAATCACAGAATGGCCAGGGTTGGAAGGGACCTCAAGGATCACGAATCTCCAACCCCCCTGCCACATGCAGGGCCACCAACCACCTCATTGAATGCTAGACCAGGCTGCCTAGGGCCCCATCCAATCTGGCCTTGAACGCCTCCAGGGATGGGGCATCCACAACCTCTCTGGGCAGCCTGTTCTAGCACCTCGCCACTCTTTCTATAAAGAATTTCCCCCTGACATCCAACCAAAATCTCCCCTCCCTCAACTTAAAACCATTTCCCCCCGTCCTGCAGTTATCTACTCTTTGAAAGAGTTGATTCCCCTCCCCTCTGTAGGCTCCTTTCAGATATTGAAATGCTGCAACACGTGGACACTTTTCTTCTAAAGACCAAATGACAGAAAGAGTGAAAATGAAAGCCTCCTCACCATTCCTAAGTCTCAGATCAGTTTCACTTGTGGATGAAATATGGATTAAACTTCTGGGGTTTTACTATGATTACAGACAGCTTGTTGCATGTTGTAACAGGATAACCTCTTGCTGTCACACAAAATAGAAACGGACCCCAGAGGTAAGTTTCATAATAAAGAAGATGAAAAACAATCATTTTCAAAACAGATTTTTAAAAAAATATGCAAAGTAGAGACTTAAAGTAAAATTTGCTCTCGTGAAAGACAATTATCTCTTTAGACAAAAAAACATTTGTTTACTTTACGATCCTAGTATAAGACACTGTATGAGAAGATTACCCTCCACCATTCCCCAGGGATGCACTGAGAAATCTGTTATGAACACAGACAGAGAAATTATTTTGTTTCTCTCTCCACAGTCTATAACAGAATCCAACTGATATACGAGGAATAGTGGGAGAGCATAAAAATAAGACTAACACCCATACATATACACATGTAATTAAGATAAAAATTTGAAATATATATGCATAAAGGAGAGAAGACATTTTAACGATCTGGACTAAATTTGAATTGCAATCCTTGAAATGAACCAAAGATAAAAGAACTCCGATAAGAAAAGAACTGTACAAATTTCTTCTACACTTGTGCCACCTACTGGATATTACTGAAAGTCACTACAGAAAGTACATTCAGTTTGCTGGCAGAATTCCAAAAGTTTTTTTTTTTTTTTTTTTTTTTAAAAAAAAGGTACTCCCTGATAAATTCAAAACTGAGATGTAATAATGCAGCTGGATGTTTAAGTCCTGAGAAATAAGTTCACAGAGCAAGATTTATCAAGCTCCCTAGAATAAATTCTCCAATCCACCTGGGTCAGATTTCTTGGAAACAGTTTTACTGAAATTTGTGAACTGAAGAATTCAGCTTGTACTGACAAGGACATTCAAAGCAGCCGTAGTGAAATTTCATACAAGAAGCTGAGTATCTATGGTCAAAAATACATGGATAGAACACAATCTTTGAGTTATCAATGAATCCACCCTAGCTGGATGGATGCATTTTATTTTATTTTTTTTTCCAAGTAATAAAAGGAAAAGCTTTATTTTCTGTGTATTAATATATATTGCCTATAAAAATGATATTGACACATTCATTCTACCAGATGACACAAAATTCCAGGTTCAACAACACACAGAAGCATTCTTCTGCACTGAAATGTAAACCCTTATGATCTTTTGCCACAGTCCAGTATCTTTTAAGATACTGTTCTAATATCAGTGAACTAGAAGCATTGGAAAGATTTTGATAATCAAGTAGCTCAGTGTAAACGTATGCTACCACTGTGGGAATTTTTGAGAAGATCAATGGGATTTGAACATCAGCCTACACATGTCCCAGCTACTCTTACCCAAAAATACTATCTAAAAAATGAATGGGAAAAAAAAAATAATAATAAAAATCTCAGACTTTTTAAATCTTGGAACACAGCAGCGTATTATAATGTTTTCAGGAAGCAAATGAAATGTTTCTGAAGTTCTTCAGTTATCTAAATAGCATTTTCGTAAAATCAACTCCATGTTAAACTGAAATACATCACACAAATTTGTCACGGTTACCAAAGCTTGGATCTGTATCCAGGTAAATAGAGCTTCACAAAAAGACACAATCTTAAGAATTTTTGGTGTTCGTCTTAAGTTAATGTTGAGTTAGTTATATTGAGTAACCCAAATTAACAATGATGAGGGAATCATTTAAAATAAAAGTGCTTTTCTGTCACTGAATCCTGAAATAAAAACCATGGCTGGATTCCACAGGGGTGGACAGCTGCATTATGTATACCACACACTGATAGCCAGAGGCTTGTCAAGTATGTCTAGGATTTTATTCCTTTGTACAGTTTCCTGTTAGTGTAGCATACTATTTGAGAGATTAACATTACTATGGACATATATATGCGTTCCTAAACTGCATTTGACACTGCAAATTAAGACTGAAAAATTTGATAGAGTAGAAAATGATAACTCATCTCAGAATCTGTTAAGAACACTAGGCTTTTATCTTCTCATTCTGCACAATCTTACTGCTCATATATTCATCCAAGTGCTGATACTTCTTTCATGCCATACTGCTGTGCTGATTCAGTTCTACTGCTGAGTACTCATCAGCAATTCTTTCTGTAACTTGGTTAGGAGCATCCTGGAGGGTGGGATTTCTGTAATAGCAAGATCCAGTTCACTTTTCAGTTACCATTTATATGTTCATAAAGGAAATAAGCATGTATATGTATATACATACATATATATATATACACATATGCAAGAGTTACCAAGCAAATTCCCTTACCAAGCAAGGGAATTTAGTTTTACATCTCTGAAATTTAAGAAACTCACGTTATATCATGGCCTAAGGTCTTAATAAGCTCTATATAGCTCAAGACTCAGGCACTTACATAGCTAATTAACGTACATGGCCTATGTGCAGTAATCAGAGTCAGGACATGTAAGCATGGAATTATTTCAGTATAACACTACATTGTCCACCAAGAATGCAGAAACAAAATATTAACTTGTAATAGAGTTCTGCCACCAATTTTTCATTCATTTCTCTCCTGCAATCACATGCCTGTCTGGATTTCACATTCTTGTCTTCTCTGCATGCATATTTGCAAACTTCTCTAAAAGTAAGAAATAAGAGGCAGCAGCAAAATAATTTTAAAGTTTTGTTATACAGTCTACAGTAGTGCTTATGTTGTATTAATTACTACCTTCACTAACTTTTCTCATAGCGAGGCTCTAGATAAGAATTAGGTTGAATCTCCTATGGTTCAGCAGTGCTGCAACTAAGGCAGCAGAAGATATCTTGCATAACCTCCCTGCCTTTCCAACCCTTGCAGCCAACCAAGTTAACCAGCAAAAGTCTAAACCCACACTAATAGAATGACACATTATGTGGGCCTATATCTATTTGTATCAAATGTATTAGATATTGTGGATCTCATACATATCTCCGGCTGAATGTCTAACAACTTCAAGACAATTTTCCCCTTCCATTGTGCAGACGGGATATACAGAATTAATCCCCTGGGAAGGGACCTAAAAAAGATAAAGCTGAATGGCTAGATTACTTTAGGGTTGACCCAAAGTTAAAACATATCATTAACCATGCTCTCCAGACCCCCTGGTGGAGAAGCAGCTGTACATAAGCCAGCAGTGTGTGTCTGCAGCCCAGAAAGCCAACTGTGCTCTGGTCTGCATTAAACAAGGGGTGTTCAGCAGGGAGAAGAAGGTGATTGTCCCCCACTACTCAGCTCTTGTGAGGATCCATCTGAAGGACTGCATCCAGGCTTGGGACCCCAGTACAGGAGGGATGTGGAGCTCTTGGAGCAGATCCAGAGAAAGGCCACTAAGATGATGAGAGGGCTTGAGCACCTCTCCTATGAGGAAAGGTTGAGGGAACTGAGCTTGTTTAGCTTGGAAAAGAGAAGGCTCTGGGGAGACCTCATTGTGCCTGCCAGTACTTGAAGGAGCATGTAGACAGGAGGGACAACAGCTGTTTACAAGGATGGATAGTGATGGGACAAAGGGGAATGGTTTTAAACTGAGACAGGGGAGGTTTAGGTTAGATATTAGGAGGAAGATTTTCACACAGATGGTGGTGACGTACTGGAACAGGTTGCCCAAGGATGTTGTGGATACCCCATCCCTAGAGGCGTTCAAGGCCGGGCTGGATGTGGCTCTGGGCAGCCTAGTCTGGTGGTTGGCAACCCTGCACGTAGCAGGGAGTTGAAACTAGATGATCATTGTGGTCCTTTTCAACCCAGGCCATTCTATGATTCTACAATGATTCCATGATGGACAGCCATGGAGCTATCTATGAAGCCTGTTCCAGTAGTTGTGTTTGGCCACCTCCATAGTAAAGACATTATTCCTCATGTTGAGCCTAGACATCACCTGGCAGCTTTGTGCTATTCCCTTTCTGCTGTTGGCGACCAAGAGCAGAGCCCAGCACCTTTTGCCTTCTTGGCTGCCAGAGCACGCTGCTGGTCATGCTGAGCCAGCTGGCACCAGCACCTTCATGTCTCTTTCTGCTAAGCTGCTCTCCAGCCACTCATCCTCATTTTGAGCCTGTGCCCAGCATTGCTCTGTCTCAGGTGTGGAACCCAGCATGTATTCTTGTTAAATTTCATGCTGTTGCATGGGCTTACATTCCCCTCCAAAGCCTTTTGTCCCTGAAGAGAGTTGAGAACACCTCCTACTTCACTATCATCAGTGAATTTATTAAACATACATTCAATGCCTGCATCCACATCATCAATAAAAACATAAAATCTAGTTGGCTATAACAAAACCCTGGAGAATACCCCTGATGTCCAGTCACCAGCCAGGAATGGTCCTATTCACTATAACACTCCCTTTCAGTCCTATCATTAGCAGATAGTTCATTACCCAGAGTAACATACACCTGTTTATCTCACAATTGGACTACTGGCCCATAAGAGACAGTATCACATGAAAATACAGCAAAAAGTAAGGAATTTGAATGCAGACAATAGAAAAACTTGCCTATTATCATATTCTTCTCTGAATCTAAGTTCAAAATCCTATTTTTACAGGATGCGTAGCATTAAAATATTCTGCCTTGAGTTTTTATATTCTGTGTAGTACAGTTTCAATGAATTATGAAAAGGACACTTAATCTGTGGTCAAAGGATACTGTCAGGCCATAAAGCATCAGAAGATAGGCTGTACTTACCATAAAAAAATAAGTGAAACACATACATCTGCTAGATATTTGCCAATGCCTGCCAGCAGGCATAATTAGAGTCCATTACCTAGTACTATGAACACATATTTAAAATTGATATACTTAAATACAATCTGTTCTGTTGGAAAAAAAAAAATAAAAAATGCATGAAATCCTATAAGGACAAAGCATTTCTCCTTATGTATATAATACAAGTTTTGTTTTGTTTTTTTAATAAGGAAGGTGCTCTGATATACAATTATGAAGATGTTAACTTGACCACTTTCTCCTATAATAATAGAACATTAAAGCATAAGATAGAACTCCACATTCCAATACAAGGGGCTAGTCAGAAAGTATAAGCTACATCTAAGTACTTAGAGGCTGAAAACACTTTAGAAACTTTTGGAAGCCATGTCAAACAACAAATCATTGCACACAGTTGTCTGCTGTCTGTTTTAGATGTTGTGAAACATGGTATCATTTTTTAGTTTTTCATAACCTATTCAGTTTACTTTTGAAAGAGTATGGGTGTACAACAAGTTTAATAGTGTTTGGTGACTCAGGAGGGAATCTCTGATTGGCTAAGAGAGTGGTGAACATGCTCAGCTGGAAGCACAAGACATAGTAGGCAAAGACAGCAATTCCACACAGAAGGAACCTGCAGAAGTGGCACAGGCTGCAAGACTCCTGAGCAGATGCAAAGAGTGGATGTACAGCCAAGTTCTCTGAGGTGGCAGACAAAGTCATTCTCCTAAGGATCTAGAGCTAGATTTAAGAGGTTTGCTGCATCTGAGGATATAAATTTAAAGAACTGGGCAAGCAAGGCCACAGTGGGGAGAAAAAAAAAAAATGCTCTACAAAGACAGAATGAGCAAGGAAAGAAACTGATGCCAGCTCCTTTTATTTCCAGCTGTCACAAATCAAATTTTAATTTGTTTAAAAAAAAAAAATACACCTTGCTCTAGTTGGTGTTTTATTAAGCCTCAGTTAGAAGTTGATATTCACAATGTATTTATTTTAGCAAAAAGGTGCAGGCAGATATATCCCAAGGTCCTGACTGACCAGGACCTTGCCACCAATATTCTATGTAGAATAGCAATTAATATTTGATAAAAGTCATAGATACAGAAAAGTTTTTCATTTATCTCCTACATCATCATGAAACAAACGAACTCCACAGTACTGCTACTAATGCAAGAGTTGCAAGGTGAATCTGCCTGATCTTCACCAGTATTAAAACAGACATTTTAACAGTGCCATATAATTTCTTATAAATAGGAATACATAAAGTTGTATTCTTTATCACTAACAAAAAAAGTAATACTGATATTTTGAAAGAATGGTAGTTTTCAGTATTTTAATACAATCACATTCCTAAGAGGCATTAAAATACAAGGGGAACTCTAAAAGTAATACCTCTGTATTTATTATTGCTTATTTATTAAGCTGGCCCACATCAGAGGTGGATATTAGTGGTATGACAGCAGATGCTGAACCTTCCCACCCAGGTTCTTGTAAATTTTGTTGGCATGTGACAGATGGCAAAAGAGGGTTAATCTGACAAAATACTGTATGGCACAGAAGCGTGTATGAAGCAAAAGTGTCACTAAACTTCTCCATGAGGAAAAAAGTTGCACCCAATGATATTCATCTATGCTCGCTGAACACTGGTGGAGACCATACAGTGGACATAAGTACAGTGAGGTTGAGGATGATGCTTTACAGAAGTAGTGACGTGAAAGGCAAGCTGTGTTCTCGATGGTCATGCACAATTCACATTACAAAACAAAGAGCATCTTGATCAGCTCATCCACACTAATTGTCCAACAGTTGTGACTATACTGAAAAATAGTGTTTTGTAGCCAAGAGTTTGCACTACCAAACAGTGTTATTGTGCACTTTGTATCTGTTGTAGTTTCAATGGAAATAAATAGAAAGCATTACTTTTGGAGCAATCTATGTCTGAGGCATAAAAATCACCTAAAATAGTTTAACATATTTTCTGTGAGCATATAGGACAGAAGAGCTCAATAAGAACATTTTTAAATTTCACAGTCCTTCTGGAATCCTTTTAATGATTCTCCTTTCACATGGGCAACCAGAAGCATCAAAAGGGATCTCTCAGATGTTTTTCTAGGAGATGCAAAGGCCAGCTCTACGTTACCAGAATAATCCCTCAAGGATGCCAGGATTGAGGAGCAGATGCCACCCAGCACCAGTAGCTTACTGGGTGATGAGTACAAGCTATGCAGAAAGCCTGGTGCTCTTTATCTTATGGGTATGGAAAGCATGTGAGAAAACACCAAGAATAAGGACAGGTTAGAGTAAGTTCTCAAGAAGCCTTTTTAGAGGAAACAGACTTTTCTATACTACTTGGGACTACAATCTATTATTGCAAATAGACTAATAAGGGGATTTTGTATTCAGATTGAGATTATATTTAGGCTGATACTAAAATCCTAGCTATATATAAATACCTATGGTGTATTCCTATTGCATGCAACAACATTTTGAATGCAAATGAGGCACTTGCAATGCTTTCACTGTCCTGTGAGTTTTCACCCAAGTCACAAGCATCAGTTCTACTATGCTTCCATGGACTGAAATAGAAAGGTGGTGAAACTATCTTTCAATTCTTACATTTCAATGCTTTTACTCCTCTGCCTACACAGACTGTCAAAAACCAATTTGCTAATACAGTCTATAGTTCCTAACATCAGACTCCAAAATTAGCTAAATTCAATGTCCATATTTGCAGAATTTAACATGAATTTCTCTTTCCCCATCATCCATTGACAGAATTAGCAAGACTTAAGTTAAAAAGTAAAAAGAAAAAGAAATACTAGAAAAATGGAACAGTGCGATTGTCACTTCACTCAGAAAGGTTCCTGGCTGGTGGATCATTGCTGAACTAGGCAAATTATTAGCTTGCTTTAATGAAAATCACACTTAAATACCATTATTTTTCATGGCTTCATTGTTTTAACAGTAAATTTTATAAGAAATTCATTATGTTACATTTGAACAGCTGCTTTGTGAACCAAGTACCTTACCAATTTTTTTTATTTATTTATTTTTTATTTTTACCAGCTCCAGTACAGGGAATACTCTACTAAATTAGTAGTATATTACAGTGCCATTCAAATTCATCAGCTACAGTATACTTTCTTTTTATTTAGTAATAAATTGGATCACAGATTGAATAAAACACAGGCACAAGAAGAATCAGTGAAATATTTATCATGGAAAATAAGGAATAAAGAGAATAAAATGCCAATAAATTATCCAAGAACATAGAAGAAACAACTAGAGAGAAAAAAGAAAAGTTAATTGTGCCTTTCACCCCACAGCTAGATTAATTTATAAATGAAATGGATTTTAAGAGGGGAGAAAAATAGCTGCAGAGCTGAATGAGAACGTATGGGAGAATAAAAGTCTTGAGGAGCAACAGGAAGATGATGATACCTAAAAGCATCATATCAAGTGCAGCCTTGGCAAGTGGCAACAGAAAATCATTAACTGAGAGGATAAGCTAGGGATTACGTGAAAGAAATTGTTACTCTCATTTTATTTTTCAGTGATTCCTGCTTCAGTGACATACACCAGAAAGGATAGGTACTGCCTCAGTGCAGAAAGAGCTCATCCATGCCTAGATTAGACTTGAGGCACTTTTCTGTAATGAAGTGAAGGGGCTTAAGTATTTCCTAAGAATGTTACTCCATCCAGCAGGAACCAAATGATACAAGAGTAACAGAGATCAATCTAGAATATTTCATCTGAAACTTCCCAACTCTGGCTAACATTTCAAGAAAATAAATAGGATTATTCATTACATCTTCTATAGTTATTCAATTTTTTCTTTGCTTATTGACAATGCACTATAAAGTTGCTGAATGCCTAAGAGGTAGCTATTTCTTAATCATTTCACATGAATTTATCAGCATCAAGAAGTAGGCAAGTTAAACCAAAAACTCAGGCAGAATTAGAATTTCAAAAGTATCTAGAACATTTAGTGGTATCAATGTTCTCCTCTAACACTAACCAGTTTCTTAGGAACTCATGAGAGCTGACAGCATGATTACTTTGTTTCTGTCATGAACAGGCATAAACTTGAACTTCTTTAATCTGTCTCCCAAGCATTCACAGAAACCACTACCTACAACTGTTTCCTTGACCATTTTACTCCTGGATGGGCAGCACTCCTACTCCACCTCACCACCAGACTTTCAGTTCACATTCACTCATTCAGCAGTTTAACAGAAGACCAAAATCTTGTTTTCATATGTAGATGCTTGGTATTGTTACCACTCAATACAAAAACTTAGAAGAAATACAAATGGCATTGTTCAATGAGAGACAAAGCACGTTAGCTCAGCTCATGCGAGAATATATAAATAAATGAGCCCACAGAACCTGCAACTACAGAGAAGCAACACAAAACTGAGGCGTGAGGGCAAGTAACTCGATGCTGCCATGTGTTTAAGTTGCCTGAGCAGAGCAAGAGAAAGTCCTGACCGCTGTGTGAGAAGAGAAATACCATTACAAACACTATCATAAGGAAAGTCTGTATTTCACAGACTGTTTAAGGTGGAGTTATTGCAAGAACAGCTGAGTTTCACAAACAGCCAAATGGCAAGAATTGGAAATCCCTTTCAGGAGAGGGGCCTGGCAAAAATCAACAAACCTTCAGTAAACACTTCAGTCACACTGAAGTGAGACAGAGATCACTTTGGTAATGATATCAAAAGGGCCAAAATGGAGAATAGATTCAGCAACACTGTTCTTACTAGGCAAAAAGAAATTAGGGGTGGCTTGATTTATCTGTAAAGAGATGAAGATGCAAGGGATAACATAGATTTGCAACAGGACTAGGCTCTTTACAGTGGAGTCCAGCAACAGGACAAGAGGCATAAACAGGAACTTCCATCTGAATTTGAGGAAAAACTTCCTTACTTTGAGGGTGAAAGAGCATTGGAACAATGCCCTTGAGAGTCTCTGGAGAGACTGCAGAGTATCCTTCTTTGCAGCTATTCAAAACCTGCCTGGATGCTTTCCTGTGTAACCTACTGTAGGAAACCTGATTTAGCTGGGAAATTGGCCTAGATGAACTCCAGGTCCCTCCAAAGGCCTATAATTCTGTGATTAAAATTGGTATTATCATGTGCATATTGATCTACTGACACAGCCAGCTACATTTGCAGTACACGGATGCATACATGGCTATATATGAGGAACAAAAGGAAACAAACAGCAGAAACCAAAAAAGAGAGGGAAGGTCTCAGCAGAGCAGAGAGGAGAGCTCCCACTAAAGCCCAAGCTTGTCACAGGCCACAAAACACTCCAAGCTCCGGGTGGTATTTATCCCCTTCTAAAAATTTATGTTCATATTGTAATCCACAGTATTTAGCTTCACTTACACACATTTCACATTCAGATGTTTCATGGTTGTATAACTTACCCTGTTCAATATTTATTATTCAAACAGACTATAAACAGTCCAAAGAGAGCAATTGTTGAGGCTCTTAATAAAAACAGGGACTTAATTATTTTTTTTCTTTCAACTGATTATCCAGCTCTTAAAGTCATTACAATAAATTTACCTTATATAGGTTATTGATCTTTTTCACTTCTATTTCATTGATAACCCATTACCATGCATCACAGTAACAGGGCTGCTGATCACACACACCTCTCACAGAGTTCTGCTGCCTTTTGCCTGCAGGTAAACAAATGGATAGAGAGAGCCATGGGAATGTACTTTATATATCAGTTACAGCAACTCAGAAACATTGTGAATAGAAAGATGAAACTACTGACCCGGCCAATGTACAATGTTCCCAAAAGCACCTGTACAATCTCTCTGGCATCAGGTACTCACAAGAAGTCTGCTTTAGCCTGCTGCAATACAACTGGACGTATATACAAGTTTCACCAGCTTGGAGTCTCAGACAATAAACTAATAACCTGCACTAGTAGTGACTGAACTTGGCAGCTTTAAAACAAACTATATCTTTTCAAGTGGGTCATCTCAAAATGACAGAGCCCACAAGTTCTATTAAACAAAAGTTGATGTTTCAGGAAGCCAGTAGAGAAATTGGCTCATTCCATGTTTGAAAACAATTGCTTTCTCTGCTCTCCCCCTCAGTGATACTAAAGTTTCAGAGTTCTTTTATTTTCCAATAACTTGGTTTTAAAGTTTACTTAGGATTGTTTCCCACAGTTTTGATTATCACAGTTGTGTCTTCAAGAATTATACATAGACTTTTATAACTTTGCTCATTTCCTTAAATTAACAACAAAAACATGAATAGGCAAATTAACTTCTTTTCCCCCCAAGAACAACTATACACCATGTAATTTTAATTCAAAAAAAATTGGATGACTTTCTAAGAGCCATTATTTTTACAGACTGTTCAAGTGAACCAAGCAAAAGAATTGGTCCTGCATTTCATTTTTGGAAAATGCATTTGTAAAAAAATAACGGAAAGAGTCATTAACGGCATTTCACTGCTGAACAATATGATCCATTTCAATGTATATACAACTGGTTCTGAAAGTTGGCAAATGCATTTGAGAATCATTTTTGACACTTACAAACTATTTGATCCTAGAGTATACTTCCTCAATACGTTCCATACCACATTCACCCAACCTACATCAGAGTAAATAAAACTGCTCACAGCTGTGAACTTCTTACACAGTGCTTTGAATCAGACTCATCCATATTCTGCAAGTCTTACTACCAACAACCTTATAAACGATAACAGTTGGAGCAATATTCTGTAATCTCCTCATTTTACCTTTAGAGCACCATACTATGCTATGTAGGAAAGTGGCAGAGCTCTACATCTCCGTTATGCAGATTAAGTAGTAAGTTGAAAACTTCTAACACATTCTAAGTAAATTTTCTTTTCTAGATCCCAGTTGTGATTTCCAGTATTTTACTATTTTATGTTTTTGCATGACAGAATTATATTCATTTTACACTACTCTTACGCATACAGGGGAAAAAGGAGCAGATTTACTAATACATCCAGTGTATATCTACCAAGCAGAAGGTAGAAAATAGAAAACAAAATTGTTGCTGAAATGCAAATCTACCTGCTTCAGATAAGAATTATCCAGAACAAAAACTAATGCTGAAGCAATTTTCCCAAGGCATTATAAACATACACTACATATTAGTTAATATATTCACACACCACCACATTTTATTAGAAAAACTTAATATCACAGACTGATTCAGTTGATAAATCTCATCCCTAGAAGGTAAAATACAGAAAGCATTAATTAGCCTTCAGTAAAGGAAGTTATCATAGATAGTGCTCCCATTTACAATTGTTTCATTACATTTTTCTTTTCTTACAAGAAAATCCCATTTTTTTATTTTTAAATATTTTGATAGAGTATATGATAATTACTTCTAATTCTAGAATTCCTTTCCAGATAATTCAGAGTTTTTAAATCATCATTTTGACCTTCTGAATGCTACTGAGGAAGGGAAGACGACTACAGCACAGCAAATAAAGAAAAAAAAAAAAAAAAACCTATTCCAAAATGAAGCAACTTTTGATGTTTACCATGATGCATTGTGAAGACACGCAGCACTAAGGTACTGATGCCTAGATTCCACTTAACAGAAACAAGCAACTGTTGCTATCACCACTGCTGAAATACACCACCCACTGCCTTACTGTGCTCTTATAGAAATCAAGTAGTGGATAGATGTTCAACAAGCATCAATGAATGTCAACGAGTGCCATTTTTTTTCTGCATGGAGAAAACACCTTTGCTTTATACACACTTCCACGTCAGATGCTACTCCGCTGCATCTGACACATGGTAACAAAACACAATGGAATACTGGTGGGAAGGTTCAACCTCTACTGCCATACCACCATCATCTGCCTCTGATGTTGTGGGCCAACATCATAAAATAGGAGGTATCACTTTTGGACCAGCCTATGTAGATACCCAAAATCAGGACATATTAGATATACATGCTATATACATGTACAGATATCTGATGTACATGTAGTCCAGCTTCCCCTGTTCTGTTCTTTAGGTTTTGCACATAAAAGTTTAAAGTTTCAATCTTACAATTCACTAAGCATTCATTATTCATTTGGCATTGCTGACACCAGCACACTGAACAAATGAAAGTTTAAATCCATACCGAAGTTGTGAACAGTCCCATTTTAGGATAATGAAATGTGCAAATGTAATTCTCAACTTGAATATATATACACATGTATAGTTTTTATAAACACACATATAAACAGATCTGCTGACACAAAAAGCAGATTAAATCCCACAAGCCTCAAATCTACACACATACACACTCAACAAATAAAAGAAACCTAAAGCGTAAAAGCACTTTGGCTAGAGTTCACTAAAACATCCCCCAGAAACAGGGATCCATAAAAAAGCCTTGACATAGTAGTTTAACTGACTTGCAGAAGCAATCAGTAAAATGGATTTTAATTGAAATGGGACTTGCATTGACTAATAGCACAGATTTCCAAAGTCATTTTCCAATCCAGCCTTTAAAAAGCAGGACAATTTCACATAACAAACCAGACTGAACTCTGCAGTAAGATGATGATTTAAGTAACATATAACATAGTAAACACAGTAGGAAAAAAAATAAAATAGATCCATACCTCCTCACTGGGCTCATTTTCAAAGCAAACTGTTAATTAAACACTGGCGTTAATTCACAAAGGCATTTAAATGTTCAGTGACAGACAGGCCAGAACAGTGCAGTCCCGTGAGCTGTCCTTCAGCAAGGTGCCCTCCTGCTCCTCCTAGCGAGGGACAAAAAGGGCTGGGAAAAGAGGTTACTTCCAGGCTGCAATAACAACCCAGCTCGTTTCATCCAAATGTCAGCCAATACTGGTGAGAGCAGCTTCAAAACTTGAGATTAAATAAACTGTTTAACACAGATGTTGATAAGTAGCAACCCAGAAATAGTGGTATTGTAACCTCTACCATCAGGTGAACAGTCTTTCAAACCACACCTTATCTATTCCTTTAATTTATAAAATAGTCCAGAATACATTCATTAAATACAGAGTCCATACAACTGTACAACAGAAAGTAACTTTCCTACAAACTAGTTTCTTTTCCTATGCAATTCGCTTTCTCCAGGAATTTAGTCTTATGGGCTGTAAACAAGCTTAAAATCTTATTGAATTCTACTAAACAGTACTTAATAATACTGAATTTAGCATAGGACTGAGATTACCATACTATCATGGTGCTGTTCATTTTCTCAAAGGGCACCAGTGTTTTTAACACTGCTGGATACTTTTCTAGATCTTCTCTAGTGCCTGCAATTTACATCTCACATACACTTCTGCTGCTGAGAGGTTAGATACTTTTTACCCTTCAGAAAATCCGAGTTGGTGAGGAAGTCGGCAGCAGGCAGTTCTAAATGCCTCACCCATTTATTTCCTACAGCTACCACAGATAAAAACAACATTTGGGAAATGGTTTTAAGCTGAGGGAAGGGAGATTTAGGTTGGACGTCAGGGGGAAATTCTTTACGGAGAGAGTGGTGAGGTACTGGAACAGGCTGCCCATGGAGGTTATGCATGCCCCGTCCCTGGAGGTGTTCAAGGCCAGATTGGATGGGGCCCTGGGCAGTCTGGTCTAGCATTAGGTGGAATGGTTGGTGGCCCTGCGTGTGGCAGGGGGGTTGGAGATTTGTGATCCTTGAGGTCCCTTCCAACCCTGGCAATTCTGTGATTTGTGTGCACCATACTAGCCACAGTTATGCCTTCCATAAACTTATTTGCCTTGAGCAACCAATTTGGATCGTTTTAACTGAACCCTAGAAACATGGTTTTCTGCATAAGCTTGCCTTCAAAACAGGAGGATCTCTGATGCACGCAGCTCAAATCAGGCACAAAACTCTGCTCCATCAGATACGCAGTCCCTGTTCACAACCAGTCCTACATAGCTCTGACAGCATGGCTACCTGCTGCCCTGCCCCACACAAGCTGTACATTCTGCCCACTCAGCACAGGCTCCTCACAGGAACTTCTTCATTGCAGAAACTTCTGCACTGCCTCCAGGCTTCTGCTGCCTGAGATTGGCTGACACTAAAAAGTTATTGCAGGTAACTGTCAGAAAACTGTAGCAGGAAGCCAGTAAAATATTTAAAATTACACTGAAAAAGCATTTCCTTATATATACACAGCCCAATTCTCTTAAATTGGATTTTCATCATTCACAAAAATGGCAAGATCATTCATTTCTATTTTTGTTGACTTGTAAACATCCACAGCTCACAAAGATCATTCACCTCAGATAGATTTTCTCCCAGAGAACACACATCACTGATTACAGTCTAGTTCATGCTCTAACACAGTTCTGTTACTCCATACTGAAATTAAGGCTATGTGGATCAATTATTAACTTAATTCCAGGCTTCTGATGTTATCACAACAGCTAGAGACTGACTGAAGGAAATTAACGGACACTGGAAAGGCAGCACTTCAGCCTCGACTACTTTTTTCTCTACCTCAGAGTAGTAAGCACTGACTCTGACATTTTTAAAACTAGTAACAAATGTAGTGGTACCAGAAATAGTTGTCCCATTCTGACTTGATGTTTTGACAAAGGAACCAGATAAGTCTATATTGATTACTGTCATACTGTTTTATTCAGTTTACCACATTCCAGCTACTGTCTCTCTCATCCCCAGATCACAATGCAATGACATGTCATTTTACTCATTATATAATCAATGGATGTACAGATGTTATAATTATGAAATATGCCAGAGAGTTTGGCTACTCAGTTGTTATACCAAAAGAGAATAGATAGAATGCTTGCCCATATGCAACTCCAAAGGAGGGGATCTCCAGAAGAGATCCTTCCCCACTGGTAGTCAGCTCTTAAATGGTCTAGGAGAGGTGGAGCCAGGCTCCACCCCTTCCAGCAGCACAGGTGAATTGCCTTCACTTGTGCTCCCATGGCTGACTCATTGCTCGCCTTAGGTGATCAGAGGTTCCGATTCAGCTGTTCCCACACACTCATCAATCTTCGAAATACACATATTTAAATATATTGGCATAGTTCTAATACAAAAACAGAAATGCTTGCTTCCCTTTTCTGTATTTTAACTTTCTCCTCAATGAGTGGCTGTAGACTTACTGATAGAAAGCAACTCAGGAGATGACGGTCATCCAAAGTTGTAAACTCGTAGTATGCATGTCAGCAGAACCATTAAGAACTAAATCTAGCAGCCTTACTTAGGATAATATTGAGAGAAAAAGTAAAAAGCCAGATTAAAGCTTAGATGGGCAAAATAAAAGAGAATAAGCTTTCAGAAAGACTAGAATGAGTAATTAGAAATTAGACACTTCCTATCTCATGCTCTAGTATGCCAACAATTTTCTTTTTTCCAGCTTGGAAGTACATGAGTATTCCTCTAAATTCTTTTTATAGGACTAAAGTTGACACGGGAATGATTCACGCACATTAAAGATATTTCACATTTTAACATGGATCTCCCCAACTTGCATCTGTTCTACTTACAGTGTTAACCAATTGTAAAAGTACTACAGAATTAGAAGAAACCACCAAATTATATCATTTTAAAAATACAGTTGTATCTTGTTTTTCCAAACAAAAGCCCCTTCATTTCCTTATTCCATCTCTAAATCCAATTATAGGAATCTAATGATAGAATAATCTTTATCTAATGATCATAATCTTTATCTTGGAAAGGTATCAGTATTGCTGATTCTGCTGGACGTTACTGCTTGTTTTCAAAAGGATATAATCTAACACTACTTGGCTCAGAGAAGCTGTATGTACTGCATGACATTAAACCATCTTCAACATTTCCATTTTGTGATTGGGTTATTACAGGTTCAACTGATTTGATTAGACGTGTTCAGTTAATTTGTGATTACTTAGATTACTATTGATTTTCTAGACTGAAAGGTAGCATATGCAGGAGATTTCGGCAGCCATACCTCAGAAAATTAAAACCACTTAGTCATTTTAATTTGTTACAGATTTGCTTTGTCAGAGCCCTTATTAGTTTTGTGAAACCTTATTACTCATTATAAACCCCTGGCTTATAGCAAAGCAGGGTAAATAAGCATGAGAGATCAAAGACACAGTCATCACTTTGACTTAGGCTGAGACAGCACAAGTTAAAAGAAACAGCAGTCAGAAAAGATCATGGCACAAATCATTAACTCATTGCTAGTTCTGTATCTAACACCACAAGGCGCAGACAAATAGCATCCTCTGAAGAAGCCGCTGGTACTAAAGGAAGCTGATCACGGCATGCAAGATCAACAGCCCCACCTGAACACTTTTCATTACTGCCTTCTCCTCTTGGCCCTGGTCTCACCAGCTGCTCCACAAACAGATCTCAGTGCCCTTCATCAGTGCATGCCCTGACAATGCGCTGTGCAGCTTGAATATCCCAGAACAGCATCTTGTGCTTAAGGGCTGACAGCACATGGTAAAGCAGGTAAATGCAGTTTGAAGAGAAAAAGTGAAAGGTTAAGAAGCTATAGCTTGCAAAGTGATACTCTTTGCTCCAGGCCCACAAACCGTCTGCTGGCAGAAATTTCTTCTACTCCATTTGCAGAATGTACCACAAGGAGTCTAGTTGGGTGCTCCCCAGTTTAGAGAGTATTATAACAGGTTAACTCACAAGTTTCGCCATGCAGCACTGAACTGTTGCACGTGACCTAAGAAACTCAACTAGCTGACATGGTTGCAACTAGGCAGTAGCTCTTTGATAAACTCAAGTTGGGCAGAAGAAGATGGGTTGTGCTACCTGAGCATTCCAGCCTTTGCTAACTTCAGAGTAGTCAAAGAAGCATGGAAGAGGAGAAGCATCTCCAAACGTGGAAGCTGGAAGATAGGGGGCTTGCAACAGTCACAGCACACACAAACTGGAAGAAAGCTTAGATACAGAACTTATATTAGACATGAACTTTTAGTTACCAGCAAAAGGTGAGAGGGCAGCACAGCAGAGCTCTCTACAACTTCCTAGATTTTTCAGTCAGATCAGACAGCATGCAACCACACCTAGGATGGCACTGGGATTTAATTCCCTGAAAGATCACAAATTCCTAAGTTTACTAAGCAGATAGGGCACAGCCAGAATTATGTTTTTAAATCTCATTAACCCAATGATACTCCAAGTTATATAATGGATTCTGTTTTCAATAATTAATAGAAGCAAGATAAAAAGAGCAGAAAGTACACAAAAATCAAATCACTGATTATTCTCTAAAACATTACACCTAAAACTGGAAGGTTCAACCTATGTTTTACCTGCATAACAAAAGGTAACAAAAGAGCATCGTAACATGAAACAGAAAGAGAGTATGCATACATATGTGTATGACAATAGTTAGCCCATTGTTCAGACAAGATCAGACACCTGGCTCTGACAAAGCACAGTCAAGTAATTATGCAGTCTCTGCCATGCACTTGTGTGGACATGTAGAAAAGGCAGCTGCTGCCATGTTCTGTTACACTCAGAGCAGCTGTGTTGCTCAGCCATTTAAGCTCATCTTCAGAAAGATTAGATTTATGTGACACTGAAAACATTGACAGAGCCTGCTGAACTAGTGTATACAACTGTACTGCACTCTGCCCAAGAGAGAGCAAGGAACACAATTGCAGTGAACTACTTGAGAAGTGATGAGTGGGCTTACAAGGGAAAGCAAAGCGAAATCTAGCAATCCTTTATTTATTCAGCCCTTCCACTTTGCCATGTACTTTCCTGCAGAGGATTTATTCCTTCTGCTCAGAGCTCTTCCACAGCCTTAAACAAATATTCCCACACAACTGGACAAATATTCAATCCTACGGGTTGCCAACATAGATGCATTGTCTACAGATATAATATTGCCTAGTTTATCATTTCATAAATTTAGCAAAAACAAACAAAAATAGCACCAGTTACTCAAAAAGTTCATGTCTGCACTGCTAGCTAGCAAAATATGCTCAATATTTATATGTTACAATGAGAAGGGTTTTAATATATCCATATATCACACAAATACCCTCAAAAAAGATGTAAGCTGCTCTGGAAGTAATACCTCCAACTTACTTGCGTGGAAACTACAACAGATACAAAGAGCACAACAACATTATTTGATAGAGCAAATTCTCAGCTACAAAACAGTATTTTTCAATTTAGTCATTACCATCAACTATGCATTTTTGCCAGCAGCAAACAGGAGCCTACATGCCACGTTCGTGAAAATCTGCACCAGTGGAGGTGACACACTACTGCTATGGCTACTGCTGAAATGCACCACCCATCAACCTCACTCTGCTTGAATCCACTGGTCTCCATAATGTTCAGCAAGCATCAGAAATGTCAATGGGTGCCATTTTTTCCTCACGGAAGAATTCAGTTATGCACCTTGGCTTCCTACTCACTTCCAAGTCAAATGCCATTTGGTCAGACTGCCCTGCTACAGCCATCTGTCACATGGTAACACCATGTAACTGGTGGGAAGGTTCACTCTCCACTGCCATACCAACAACAAAAAACATGAGGCATTACTTTTGGAGCAGCCCTTGCACTTTAATATCAAGTATATCAAAGGCAGGCATTGGATGGGCCTTGGTGTATTTTACATGAATGAAAGTAATGTAATATTAAAAAAAAAACGACACCAATGATTACAAGTTCGATCATGTACTGTTGGTCAGGTACGTCATACAAATACACACAACAGTTACCTTTCTTTTGAGATGCATACAAGTACTTTTTATCTATTGTACATCTCGAAACTAGCATGGATATTCTTCATGCATTTATGACACATGTATAAAGACATGTTTATAGGAATGTTTACATTCTTATAATATTTGCAGGAACTGCACATGGATAAGTCAGACATGGCGACAGCTGTGCAAATTGACAGAATTTCCTATCTGCATTAAATTTAATTTTCTCTCATTATTATATAGGAACAGGAATGCCTAAATTCTGCCTACAAAGAGATTAATTTTCCAGAGATTTCTGTTCATTCCAGCAGCTATCATTTTACCCCATGTTTACTGCTACTCAATTACTTCATAAACAGAAAATTCAATGCATTTATATCAATTATGATGATGATAAATTATTACTTATTCTGTCACACTTCATAAGGCAACACTTTTGGTTCTGCATAATTAGTAGCAATTTGATAATAATTACATAACTTCAATGAACAGTACAGAAATCTGTTTAACCCCTTTTTATCTGATGACTTCTTGTGAATGATATAAATCCCTATTTTTATCTACAATCTATGTAGTTTACTATCTAATATTGATACCATATATGCAATTAAGCGGACTGAAAAATCCTGTCTTCAGGGAAAAATTATGCTCTGGGTAAAACTAGTCAGACATAAACAGTTTATATTACTATACAGACATAGAGAATGAGCAGCTTACAGTAAAAGAAATAGTTAGCAATCTGGTTTGCCAGCCAGCTTCTTTTAACTTCACATAAGGTTTTCCAACTTTCATCATACA
This sequence comes from Phasianus colchicus, assembly GCF_987193195.1. Taxonomy (NCBI): domain Eukaryota; kingdom Metazoa; phylum Chordata; class Aves; order Galliformes; family Phasianidae; genus Phasianus; species Phasianus colchicus. Next base: position 19,996,917 of record NC_143438.1, on the reverse strand, counting down.
TAACAGTCTACAGTATTTTCACTTGTTTTACATTTGTCAAGTCCAGAATGAACAAAACAATCCAATATCAGATAATTTCTTGAATTATACCTTGCAAATTTAAATTCTCTCTCATAAAATTCTACAACTTTACCAAGTAAATATAGGATGCATATGTCACCAGCTATTTAATAAAGAAAAAGCCTTGCCTAATCACTTATCCGATACAGGTGTGAACAAGCAGCACATCAGATGACAGTGACAGCACTGTCATCACACTGACCACTGACTGCCACCTAAACAAACAGCAAAACAGCATCTAGTCTTCAGTCACTCTAGTCAGCTGTCAACGATGTTACATAGCATCACAAAACAGATTTGGATAGAAGGGATCCTGAGTCCATTTTGTTCCAGCCTTTCTGCTATGGACAGGACTGCCCTCCATCACCTCAGGCTGTCCATGGCCCCACCCAATCTGGCCTTCAGTGTCTCTAGGAATGGAGGACCCACAACTCCTCCATAACATTTGAGGAAACTTAAATCTTCACAATAGTAACCCTCAGCACACAGTAGAGCACCTTTTGACAGATAAGCAGACAAGAAAACCATATATAGCCTAGGATTATGAACATGAAGAGCACAGCTGCAGAAGAGAACGGTTATTAAAAAACACTAAAAATCCAAGATTATGTGCACCCAGTAAGGCACTGACCCAATGTTTTTGTGTTTGTCATCAGTCCAGCACACCTGGACTTGAGGGAACTTTCTAAAGTCAGAACCTGCCTGCATTCAAACCACCATTAACCATTTTCTGGAATCAAGTGTGCTATACAAATCCATTCCATGAATCAGTCATCAAGTGCTCAACATTATTTTTCTTCTTTCATTTAATTAGAAACCATAAAGAATGGAAACTGCACTTAAACTGTAAGGTCAGAAAATAACCTGAAGGGTTCGAGGTAACTTCATTTATTGCAGAGAAAAATCATCTTGTGCTAATGCCAACAGAAAGAACAGTTCCAAAATATTGTCTGCCAACAAAAATTTTCCAATCCTCTCACTGAGTAGGACAGAGACAAAAAAAAATTTGAAACCCACAAATAATTATATAACTTTGAAACCTAGAAGTAACCTAATTGTTGCATTCATTGTCTTTGTTTCTAATCAAGTATTACTAAGCCAGCTTTTTTGGAAGTTGACAATTCCAAATTCATTATTGTTTTATGTGATGAACAACAAGCCAGAATATAAAGAATCTAATACAATGAACTGATTTCTTTTATATAGAAGCATGATTACACACAAATTCAACCATTTGTTCTTTTACAAAGTCCTTCAAGTGATATATTTGCCTCTTTACAACAGAGAAAGATAGACTGATTGAGCTTGCTTTCCTCCAGCATTAAGTCTTGACAGAGTGAGTCAGAAAAAAACACAAATAGATCACAAGGCTAAAAATACTCAAAATAAAAGACTGTACAGATAGAATAAAATACAGATATAAAAAAATTTCTTCTGCTTCTCTTCCTTTCCCTTGAAACCTAATTTCAGGTCACCTACATTCAAAATTTTAGACAAATCACAGTAAAATTACAGCGGGGTTCCTAAATTAGGTAACCATGAAGGGCAAAGTATTACAAGAGATCCTTGGAGACCATAATATTTACCTCTCTCTAGTTATAACAGCATCCTCCCATTTAGCACAAAAATGGAGAAAACAGAAGTTACAAATCCAAGTGAATAAATGAGCAGAAGTAGTTAAAAATATTTATGCCCATTCTATAGTCTGAGGGAGACGTGATTTACCTTAAAAAAAAAGTTATTAGGAACACAAATGGCCTTACATAAACAATAGCAAATTTGCAAGAAAATTTTTCAGTACCTGATGAATTATATGCTGTATGGGAACTGCTGAATCACAGCCTGAACCTCTGATTGATCACCTGAGGCGAGCAATGAGTCAGCCACAGGAGCACAGGCAAAGGCAATTCACCTGTGCAGCCAGAAGGGGTGGAGCCTGGCTCCACCTCTCCTAGACCCATTTAAGAGCTGACTACCAGGGGGGAAGAATCTCTTTCTGGAGATCACTCCTTTGGGAGTTTTCCACGAAACCCAGAAACAAGGGTTTATCTTTATCTATTCTTTTTTGGTGTAATAACCTGCTTAGCCAAACTCCCTTGTATATTTCTTAATTATAACATCTGTATATTCATTGATTATACATATGTATTGGTGGGAAGAAAAGAACCATCAGAAGTTCAATATGGAGTGAAGTGAACAGGCAGAATGAAGCAGGCTAAAGTAAAAGGAAAAGTTATGATTGAGTAGGTTTATGAAGAGAAATTAAAGACAAAGCAAAAATCAGTTTTTACAAAGATTTAGAAAAAGAAGTTCATTACTAATTAAAATTTTAATCTGTCGAAATAACCACAAGAAATTGTAATTCAGCTTTAATATTTGTTTTTCATACATAGCATTATACTAGCAAACAACTAGAGTGACAAGCTATCTTTCTAATTTCAAAGATAACCTCCTCTGATTTCCACATTGTTAATTTCAGTGGTTGTTCTAGGTTCAGCAAGTTTCTGACATACTTACCAGCTGAACCGATAAAAAACAAAAAAAGCTATTTACGAAGTCTGCTTCCTGAACAATTATTTCTGTTTTTGGTGTTGTTGTTGTTGCAGTTCAGTTGTCTTTCATTGTTTTTAAATGTTAATGGGTGAAATATTAGAAGTAGAAACCCAATAGGGGTTACACAGCCTCATCAGTAGCAAAGAGTTCTCTGGCTGATTTTATCTATTCTGAATAAGGTCTTTACACAGCACTTCGTTTTTAGCAAACTCTACAGACTTTTTCTTAACCACTGTCTTACCTGTTCTTTATGGAAGTCATTTTAAAAAATCTTCAGAAGGAACCTTATTTCCTGTTAGATTCCTAAAGCAGAGAACTTTAATTTACTTCTGACTAAATTTTAGAGGACTTTTTATGAGCTTGAAGCAATTACAAATAAATATTTCTAAGTATAAATATAACTTCAAAAGGAGATGCGTCATCTCCCTAAAGTTATAATTCAACACAGATACTCAGATACCTGTCCTAGTGCTGGGCAAGGTTTGTTTGTTTTTCCCCTGAAAGGAAAAAAGGAACTTGGAATATATTCTTACTGCATTTATAATCTAAGATACAGAGTGCAAAGTTTTTTGTAGTGATTAAAAAAATTTCAGTTTAGGCCATATCATTTTGTCCTTGATACAGCAGCTTTAAAGGTCAAAGACAACATTATATTATATGCTGTTTGGGAAATGAGAAAGGGCTTCTTTCACTGTAGAACACCTATGCATCAGGCAGCAAAGCGATCAGATAATTTATTGAGTTCTAACACATGATTTGTTTCCTCACTGTCACTGCATCCTGACTATTATACTTCACTTCATACTCCCAGAAGCCCAGCAAGGAAGAATGCTTATACTCTAATCCTACTCATTGTGTCCGAGCAGGAAACAACTGTAAGAGCAAAATGGCAGTGTTTGTATGAGTTGATTCAGGAGGCTGAATACTGAGAGGACAAAATTCACAATCCTCTGCTCAATTGTCAGTACAGGAATGCTCTACCACAGGGGTGAGGTTTAGTGGGGGGAAGATCAGGCTATATGGGAAGAGCTCTTCACATCTATACACAGCCAGTAGCTAAGATACAATAAGCAAAACTGAAACACAAATTGTGACTTGACATAAGGTGAAAAACATCACTACAGTGATAGTTAATCAGTGAACAGGCTTCACAAAGAGGTGGCACAGTTTCTATTTATGTAGGTTTTCAAGATCTGATTTAGGTGTTGCGTTGACTCTGTTTTGATCAAGAAGGTGGGCCAGGCAGTTGTTTTCACTTAAATTGTTCTGTGATTGTAGTTATAGACATGTATTTTGCCAGAAAAAAAAAAAAGCCTTTGGCCTTTTGCATTTTGGTGGTTACTTTAGCTAATCTGAACATTCATTTTAACAGACAAAACAGGACAAGTACACTCTGTACTCAAGAAGTGCAACGCAGAGAAGAAAATCTTCAGGGCAAGCAGGACATGTGATGGGAATCTCCGCTGACTCCCAGTGCAGTGCTGCTAAGCTACAAGGAATTTTGTTTGTTTCTAAGTCTGGCTGCTCCCCTTACACTTGTACACATGCACATGAACACACATCTACTTGTGTTTAAAGCGAAGTGACACACATAATACTACACACACATGCATGAGCACTCTCTAACTAGCCAGGTCCTGTTTTGCAAGAGATCAAGGTATGGTATGTTTTTACTCCAGGCTTTGTCATCCCATGCTTTTCCTCTACTACATGTATACAGCTCTATTCTCACCCACAACAGGAAAACAGTAGCATAGCCATGCTATTTCTATTTCTGAAATAGATGAGCATGCTGATGAACAACTCAGTTCATCAGGCTGTTTGCAGTACTATCATTAACCCACTAGTTTGCTTTAAAGAGATGATATTCGGTCCTAAAGTTCAGACTTTTGAGACTCTCTTCAATTTCCAAATGATGCCAAGAACCCAAGACTCATACATACACACTTTTCTACACAATACATAATTTTACATCATAGGAAAGAGTAAACATTAATTTAGGTATTCATTTTCAGATCTGGAGTCATAAGCAGTTACAGAAATTTTTGTAGTTCAAGTGGAGGTTCATTGAAATGGGAGTTCAGTAGAAACAAATACAAGACCCACTTAGCCCATCTAATTCCCTTTAAACTCCTAGTAAATAAGACATTTTGTTTTCCATCTAACCGTGTAACCATCTAATCTAACCATGAGCAGTAGCAAGAATGCCAGGGATAACTTACATTGATTTCTAACTTTAAGCACCTTTACCAGTAAGGATGGAAAACAGGACCTTTAGCTATCCTGAATGTGAAACAGTACATTATATGCTGCTAAAGTACAAAGTTCATTCAATAAGCCGATCTCATAAGGTGACCAAGGAAGAGAAGTCTTTACTGCAGGGCAACTGTATACAGCCAGTGTGAATGAAGTAGTCCAACTGTGCATGCCTAATAAGAGACTATTACTGACAGATGAAAGACACAAACAGTATATTGTTTCCTTCTACAGCATAAGATCCCTCTGCAGTATGAAGGATCAGTGCCTGACTTAAAGTCTTCAAACATAAGAACCTCCAAATTCAATTTCTTCCATTTTCTATTGTGTGGATTGAAAATGAGGAGTTACCTTACTCTCATTTACAGTCAAGATAAAGTATTGTGAGCAAGTTATAAGTCAAGAAAGCAGCTGACAGTAAGTCTCCCTAAAGCTATAGCTTGCACCTCATTCTGACACTAACTAGACAGAGATGTCACAGATTTCAGCAACTAAACAACAAAACAGATTTGTGAGAAGCAGCACTGATTTGTCAGAAAGCCAAACTCATCTATCTTGCCTCACTAGTGACTATAACAAAAAAAAATATAAAATAAATACATGAAAAATTGAACAAATCTCAATATTTTATCAAGCAAACAGCAAGTGCAATATAATTATTTCTTTATTTTTCTCTAATTTGGTACAAATAAGAGATATTTGCTATCTTCAGTTTCTTTCTGTACTTTCTGGTGTACATGTCCACTATTTCTTGCACTCAAGATTTTCAATCACTTCCACAGAAGTGATTCTTAGTTTACTTTCTGCTTGGGATAGGTTTTTCAGTGTCTTATGCCTATTTCTTCCCCTTTCTTAAAGGAGCAAGACTTTTCTGTTAGTTGCATATAATTGTCATATCAGTTATCCCTTCAGCTTGGAAATTTATGATTACTTTCGTATTGCACTATCATGACCGTGTTTAAGGAAAACATAGGAAAAGAAATACGGACTTGTTTTAGTTTCTTCATTTCATCTTGCCAACTAGGCCTATTTCAGAGACCATCACATACTAGTTTCCTTTGCTTGCCGTTCATTATATCAACAGACCATAAACTGTTGCAATGCAACACAGAGGAAGTAAAATGAAAAAAAAAAAAAATCTTTTCCAGTAAAGCTTTTCTTAAAGCTAGATACTAAAACTAAAAAGAAAACAGGCATACCAGCAAAGCAGAAAAATGATTCTTACATCAGTTATTTGTAATGGAAGTCTTACAGGTTGCTTAAATCTCCAGTGAGGCTAGGATCACAAAGACTTGGCTTTGTTGAGAAGTTCTTGTAAAAACAATTGTTTCTGGAAGCGCAGTAGAAAGATCTACCAATTTTTAGGCCAGAACCTTAAGGAAAGCATCATTTATCGTCTGGCATTCTTCACAGCCTTGGAACAGATTAATAGTACTGCAGAGACTGTGCACAAGAAACTCCCATTTTAACTACTTTTATGTTATGTTAATATCCTCGTCTAGTTTCTAAATCCAACCCAAGGTCTTCAGAATTTAGTATATATTTCTATTTTGTGTCACTTAAACACAATACCTCTTAACAGATGAGTATTCATTAAGAACGATGAATGGGGAAGCGTGTATAATTAGAGAGATGAAAGTTTGGACAGATCACTAAAAATTATCCTGTCCAATTCTTTACATTCCCCAGCACGGAAGCAGGTAAGAATTGCACATACTTGAATTCTGCTAATACAGTAACTACTGTTAATGAAATAATTTTTCATGAGATAATAATGTGAAACTTAGTGGCTGGAAAGGACTGCTTTGCATGACTACTTCACATCCAAACAAAATATTGCTTTACCAGGCTTCTTGTTTACCTCTGGGAAGACAGGAATAATGTTGTTTCCCTAGCAGTCATTGTAAGCAGCAATCACTGGCATAACTGCGACTGCCCTTCATAACCAGAGCACAGCTTATTTCTGAAAAAAAAAAAAAAAAAAAAAAAAGTGCCAGTACCAGGCAGATGATCTGTGCTGATTTATAAGTCATATAGCATATAAAACACACAGAAAAAGATGTAACATATTATTATGTAACATTAGAGTGTGATACCTGGAGAGGAATAACCACACGCATCAGTACAGGTTAGGAGGTGACCCGCTGAAAAAGATATCTGCAGGGAATGACCTGGGTGTCCTAGTGGACGACAGGTCAGAACACAATCTGAGAATCCACAGAGTTGGAAGGGATCTCTAAGGGTCATCTAGTTCAGCTCCCCTGCAATGAAAAGGGACATCCACAGCCAGATCAGGTTGCACAGAGCCTGGTCCAGCCTGGTCTCGAATGACTCTGTAGATGTGGTGGATGCCCCATCCCATAGTAACTTGTTCCAGTGCCTCACCACTCCCACTGTAAAATATTTTCTCCTTACATCTAACCAAAATCTACCCTCTTTAAGCTTGAAAACATTTCCCCTTATTCTACCAAAATAGATCCTTCTAAATGTCTGTCCTCTTCTTTCCCATAGCTCCCTTTTAGATACAGAAAGGTTGCTACCAGGTCACCTCAGTCTTCTTTTCTCCAGGCTGAAAAGCCCCAGCTCTCCCAGACTCATAGCAGAAATGTTCCATCTCTTGGATCATTTCTGTGGCCCTCCTCTGAACATGGTCTAACAGGTCTGTGTCTTTCCTGTACTGAGGATTCCACATTCAGACACAGTATTCCAGGTTAGGCCTCACCCAGTACAGAGTAGAGGAGCAGGATCATCTCTCTTAACCTACTGGCTATGCTTTTTTTGATGCAGCCCAGGATACAGTTGGCTTTCTGGGCTACAAGGGTCACATCCAGCTTCCCATCCACCAGTAGTCCCAGGTCTTTTTCAGCAGGGATGTGCCCAATCCTTTCATCTGTCAGTTTGCTTTGGTAACACATGCTGTATTAACCCAAGTGCAAGACCTTACCTTACATGTGGATTTGTTGAACCTCATGAGGTTCACCTGGGCCCACTGCTTAAGGCTGTCTCTTTTCAGTGTTGTGTGGCAATAGGACAAGGGGAAACGGCTACAAATTGAAGCACAGGAAGTTCTGCACCAATGTGTGTAAGAACTTCTTCACAGTAAGGGTGAAGGAGCACTGGACAAAACTGCCCAGATAAGTTGTGGAGTCTTCTTCTCTGAAGATATTCAAGACCCACCTGGACACCTACCTGTGCAGCCTGCCGTAGGGGGCCTGCTATTAAACACAGACCTATAGGGGTGTTCAACTAGACAATCTCCAGAGATCCCTTCCAACCTCTACAATTCTGTAATTCTGCAGTAGTAGATAGTTAGTTCTCAGGACATTAAAGACCCATTTACATGGGATAAAAGCTTATATACAAGGGACTTTAAATAGCAAGATAACTAGAAAGCCACACACTGGGTATGAGAATTAGTATCTCAGCAGAGAGAGGCAAGAATCTCTGGAGATCACTTAATTTGTCAGGATCTCTATACAAGAATCAAAACAGAACATACTATAAAGCACATCCACATTTCTATCATCTTCCATAAAAGCTTATAGTTACATTCACACTACACACTTGCCTACATTGCAACTTTCCAATAATATTAACAGTTATTATTGAAGTCAATGTGCTATAATGCATAGCTAATTCAAGATTTCAGCTGCAGAAAACATACATGCTGCAATTAGCTTCTTGAAAAATCCAAGTGTTTGCTCCTTAGGGTTGAAGGATCAAGAAGGAAAATGAGAACTACGGTATTCTGAAATCTCTTCAAGTCATCTTTCTACAACATTCACTTCCTTTTTGTTAAGTTAATCATCTTAAAATGCATTTCCAAAAACATTTTCAAAGTATGTAGGTCAGTCCAAAAATGCCTTCTATTTATTTCCATGGAAGCTACAACAGATAGAAAAAGAACAATAGTACCATTTGATGGAACAAATTCTCAGCTACAATCACTATTTTTCAACAGTCACCACCATTAGCTGTTCATCTTGGATAGCAATGAACAATGGCCTGCCTGCCATGCTTGTGAAAATCTGCACAAGCAACCCATCACTGCTAACATCCACCTTGACAACACAGGCCGGCATAAAAAAATAGGAGGCACTACTTTTGGAACGGTCTTTGTATTTAATGATACGTAAGAAGCAAAGGTATTTTAGAGCGGTACAATACTAAGTTGAAGGAATTGTGTTTTAACTTGAACATGATTTCCAGAAAACACCATCATTTAGATATTACAATATCTACAAAATTAAATGATGGGTTTTACATCTCTGGATTTCAATCAAACCTCTGATGGTTGGCACATATTCTGAAATTATCTTTTCAGCCTTTGTAACGGCTGTTCTCAAAGAGAGTTTGCTCTCATTCATTTAATACTAGAAGATGTTGGCACTGTCTTACAAGTTGTGTTCCTGAAAATGCTATGTATGCATGTAAAACTGCAAACAGAAGTTACAAACATAGGTAAACTAACAGATATGATAGATGTATCTTTATGGTTATGGATATATCCATTATATAAAATGAGTTATATCCTTTGTCAGATCCATTTTAAGTATTGTAACTCACTTAAATACAGGGATTATGTTCTATTGTGTGGTATATTCCCTCTAGAAATGCAGAAGCAGCTTTTAACCCAACTCCAAAATGTATTCTGTGCAGCTGAAGTCAGTTAATTAAAACCAACTTGAAAAAGACAATTTATCAACTTTTTAGAAGACAAACAACAGCAAAATAACCAACAAGAACAGGTAGGCCCCAGTTGCCTATTTATGAGCTAAAGCACAACCAAGACAATCTACAAACATGTTGGAATAATGCCTAATTTGCAGTCAGTTAAAGCCTGAGAGAGACTGATTTTGCTTCTATGAAGTTGTAGAAAAAGCATGGCCATGAAGTTTTTCAACTGAATATTGTATTCTTTGCCCATGATCTCATTTTGCAACACTTAGTATTACTTTACATTCCTTAAGTTGCTGATGAATTGTTAAAAGGCAGATAATAAGAAACCCTTGAATAAGAAGGAACCAGAACACATGAAGTTGTCAGTTCAGTTTAAAATAAAAACAAGACTCTACATTTTTGTTTACAGGAGACTATAGAACACTGCAAAAGTTATGCAATTATTACCTGTGAGGATTTCAATTAGATAAGAAGCGGCTTTTCTAACAAGCTTATTTTCTCTCTCAGAATTCCAAATACCTCCTAAATGAGAAGACTGCAGCCAAACATGGGACTCAATTTGGATACAAGGTGGTTTTCTATAACACTTTGATCTTGGCTTTTCACATCAGTGGTGAAATACAGATGTGATCAGAACAAAGGCAGCACCACGCAGCCTCAGAACTACTGAAATGCATCCCAGAGACCTGGTACCCACATCTCTACTTTACTTGAGCAGCTGCATCCCATTACTCAAGCTCAATATGTAAAGGGCTTCCAGCAAAAACTTTAAAGTGTTTCCTTTGGTTTAACACTTCCTTCCTATAAATTATGTGTTTCCCTGTGAATAAGCAATAGACTCACAAATGAGCAGATCAGCTCTCGCATCCATCCCAAACAGATGAGAAAGAATGAAGAGATGCTTACATGATAACAGTCAAAGCTGTTTTAGTTTTTCTGAATTTGAAGTCATCATTTAAAAAACCAAAAAACATTACTTTAGTAAGCAGGGCATTTGGCTAACACGCTCTGTTCCTGGTAACATTCATGCTGTCATTAACCCCAAGCACAACAACAAAGAAAGAAGTTCACCCCCACAAATGACAGCCTCACACGTCTTCCCAGTCAGCTAATACCTTTCTGAAAAATCCTAACTCCCTGATAAAGAGAATTCCTCCCTCTCACGGTCTGATCAGCTGAGCTCAGACCACAACAGGCAGTTGTGTGCATTGCAGCTTGAACCCTTGCCTACTCTAAATCACAAGGCTGTCTGAACTATTTTCCTGCTAAGATCCCAAGCGAAAGTTCTCCATAAAGCAGTACCATCACATCAAAATAACTGAATTTGGGAGGTGCTGCCTGATCTTGTAAATAAGCAACACAACAGATAGCTGGAGAGGAATAGAGCATTAAGAGTAATTTTAAATTCTTCTTCCACGCTTGTCTGTGAAAGACAAGAAACATGCTGTTGGCTGGTTCACGTAAGCATTCTGCAATCTGAGCCCACTGAAAACAAGTCAGAAAGGTCAGTTATGAAGAACATTTAAAGGAGAAATGCAAAGATGAATACATAACACAACATAATTATCAGTAATGAATTCTGAGACCAACTCCCTGACTATTCCCTCAGGTTGGAACATTCTCTCTGCAGATCTTACACATTACAGTGGAGAACTTTCAACTCAGAACTAGCAAACACAACCTCTTATACCTAAGGCAGCTGTAACACTATAATGTTATGAAAAGCACAGCAATGACAGCAGGGTAGCAGAGTCCCAAGCTGCGGCAAGTGAGGATAACAAGGATAAGCCCAAGTGCAACAAGCATGGATGCAAAAAAAAAAAAAAAAAAAAAGAAGGAAAAAAAAAAGAAGCAGCTTACCTTCAGAAACTCTCAAGTAGGCTGGGATCTCCAGCAAGATACTCTTGCCTCCACTGCAAACCCTTAAATGAGGTCTGGGAAGAGGCAGAGCCAGGATCCAGTTCTCTCAGGTGTATTGCTTGCACCTGAGCTACTTTGGGTTGACCCTGCCTTCTCACCCGCTGCTCAATCCTGGTTCATGCCATGATTTAGCATTTTTGCTACAACAGTGCATTGCATTCATTACCACTAGGCTGCCTTGCAAGAGCCTGCTGTAAGGGAGCTCTGTAAGAGAGATGACAGCAGGAAGGGGAACCCAAACAACGCCCAGCTTCTCCCCAGGGGCCATCAGCAGCCCAACTCCACAAGCCCATAGGAGCTGAAAACCTACAGCAGCATGGGGGAATCCAAATTACTGAGAAACAAACACCCTACCTGGCCCTCTCCAGGGTTATCCCAGCCCAGCCATCAGCCCCAGTGCTGATGATGGGTAAGGGGATGCAGAGGGCTAGTAATGTATAAATGATTGGTGAGTTAGCATGCTTGTTTAGTCATTCCCTGTGCTGGACTAGCAGAGCCTGTCATCTTACTGAACTACATTCTGGCTCTGCCCTGGGTGAGAGCTCTCTACACTGTGTGCACAAGGTGAAGGTAAAAGGTGGGAGTGCTGTAGCTGGAGTTACATCACAATCAGGGGCCCCATATGCTGCTGGTGCTAACACAGGTGTGTGAGTGTAGTCCTTTACTTAAGCAGGACCAGTTGATAAGCAGGATGGAGGTCACAGATCTTATTTCCTTAGCAAAATAATTTACTCACACGCTAAGGCTGGCAATTTTAGAACATGCTTATACCTGTTTTCAGTTATTCTGAAGACCACTTAGCTCAGCTGAAAGGTAATACTTTTTTATTAAAATAAAGTTTTCATTAATATAAATAAAAGTATTCATCAGTTCAAAAAATGTGGAAGCACGAGCAGCCTGAGGAATTTGTTGCATTATTTAACATCCTAGACTATAGAAATATTTACAAGAGGAAACCTACCCTAAAGAAACTAGTGTGTAACAAGAAGGAACCTACATACTCACATATGTATATATAGAGAGAGACTTCAGGATAGTAAATTCTATGATTCATCCTTTTACTCCAAAGCACCAGTTAGCTGTAAGGATGTCTATGTACTGTGCTTCATAGGAATATATAACATACTCAGTGAGATGGTACACAACATCAACATGATTCCCTGAGTTTTGTATGCATGTTCTCATTTGAGAATGCAGAACAAAGTGGGTTGCTTAGTAGAAGCAGGCTTAGAAATCTTTTTTTTTTTTTTTTTTTTTTTTTTTGCTTGCCAATTAAAACAAAGTTCTACATATCAGGAGCTACCTTTTACTGTGTTCATGTACACCATACAGAGTGAAGGAAATGAGATGCTGGATATAGCTTGAAAATTTTACTGTAGAACTCCTAGAAACCTGAACTTTCCAAGGCTTCCAATACACTTCCTGAAATTCTTTCACTCCATTTGAAAATATTCATGGTTTTTTCAGTGATCATTCTGCACCACTCAAATAAAGTAATTAACAAATAGCATAAAGCCAGGAATCAAGGACTAAGCTACCCAGAAAACTAAGCTAGATGTCATTTAGGATGAAAAAAGGCATAGATGTCTCTGGGACAGAGAGGTTACACAGAGAAGTTAAGGCTCCTGCCCAGGTCTGAGGATTCCCAGCTCAGACACATAGGCAGCTAAGACTATACCATGGGAGTAATGCCACCACCCTTCCAGAAAGGTTCCCAGCACTTAAATACAGATAGGTGCATAGACTGATAGATTCAAATGCTCTAATCAGAGAAAAAACATCATATAAATATCAAATACAACATTACCCCTAGCAAATCTACCATAAAACAAGGAAAACATCAAAATTAAAGATAAAAATTTAAGGATGCAGCAAATAACATCCATGCAGACAGAAAGCCTTCTAATAGCCTGTGATAACCATCTGCTCACAAGTACCAATGTATTTTCCTGCTCCTACTGGACTATTTAGAATTAGGCCATGCCCTTTAAAGAAGTTGCACACTGTTATCACTGAGGAGCAGCAGCAGAAGCTGCCTATACACAAGTCTCTTTGATTCTCTGCCGCATTGAAGGGACAAATTCCTGCTGATGCTGCTTCAAGAGTTACTAGGCATGACAATTTTCCATTTTTACAGTAGGTAATTACAGTCCAGCCCAGTGATTCTGGAACATTGTTAACTGAATCTTGGCATTTGCAGTAGTTCAGTCATAACCTCGGTTGCCAGTGCACACCACTGAAATGGGATTCAGCCAATAAAACATTTATCTGAAAGGTTTCAGATGTGCCCAGAACACTTACTTTAAAATAGAGTTTTTCTGTACGTAGTCCTTCAGAGACAGGACTTGAAGCATGGGGGCTTCTTACCAGTCCTTTTTCCAGTAGTTTTCTATCAAATTGCTCCTTCTACTGAACTTCTTTCTATTTTTCGATAAAGAAACATTTGCTCTTTGTAGATTCTGCAAATAATTCTATCTACATATTGGCAGGAACATGCCTTGAGAAAAGAAGAATAATAACCCCACCATCTAGTAAGCAGTAATTTACTTATGCTTTAATAAAACAAGCAATAATGGTTCCTTTCCCACAGTAGCAAAACAAATACATTTCCAGCAGAACACATCATCATCCCTTTCAAAATAGGGATAAGTTCAGCACAGTTTCCTATTATTTAATTTCCAGTGCTTTAAGAACCTTCTGTTCCCCCTCTACTCTACATGCAGAAGGTGACAATGCAATCAAATGGAAAAAAGTCCAATTAGCTTTTTACTTAAACTCAAAATGTATTAATGCTGCAGCAGTCTTGAAGTTAACAAGAAGCTAGCACAACTCCATAGATCTCAAGTGTGCTCCAGTACGATGCTGTAAGGCTGTTTTCCTTTGCCACTAGCTACTACTTTCTACATCCATCTCAGTTACATAGATCCATCCCACTCTTCCTAAGCATTACAAAATCCATTATGAATATATTTTCACAATGATAGCAAGTACTTTCTCACTACACTCACTGTGGGAAGATTAATATTCCCTCAGTTAAACAGACTGGAAATAAAGATACAGGAAAGCTAAATAACTTAGCCAGGCCCCCTTGGAAATCTCCAGCAAAGCAAGGAACTGAAGCTAGGTTTTTAAGTTGGCACACCAGCTAATATATTATGTACTAAACATTAATAAAGTACTCAAGACCCCAACAGTACAAGTCTAAAAGAATGAATTATTTTGGAAAGTCTGGTGTTTCAGTGTTTTCAGCAGTGATAATAAATACTTTAGTAGAAATAGGCTAGAAAGTTAACACAGACTAGATACTCTTTGTGAAGACTAAGATTCTCACAACAGGAAAGGATGCTAGAAACAGATCCTTAACTTTGGTTACCCAGTAAGAGTACTATAATGAATTCAGATACATTCTTGTTAGATTTTAAGCTAGATCTTAAAATAAAAAAAGCGTTAGCATAAAACAATATCATTGTAAACAATTGCATGCTTTAATCTTTCTCTGTTGAATTTTTTCACAATTTAAGCATGATTTCAAGCTTCATTTTGGAATTGATGTCTTTTATCACACCACAGAGTACAAACAGATCTGCTGTTTGCTGAAGAATAAATAGCTTGAAAAGTTATGATTTGTTACAGTCATGATTCCATTTAAAAGAATATATTACTACAGGTTAATGTATCTGATTTCTGTGAAGAAAAGGTAAATACAATGGTTATGACTTCCTCTTGCCTCTATCAAAGCCTTAAGGGCTATCATATTACAGATAGGTTACTGACATGTACAGACTGTGCTTCTATACTAGTTAATGTTTTGTTTTTGTGCAAGATTTAAAACTAAAGTTTTATTCAAGGATCTTAAGATCTTGTTATAGTTATTCAGCAAGAGAATATTGGAAAAATATTTTTTCTATTTGTAGCATGCTGCCAAGAGCCCTGAAAGGTAACGAGCACAAGCTCATAGAAGCACCTTTGAACCAGAATTATAGCCACTGCAATCTCAGTCTCTCTTGTGACAGTGTGGAGAAGTAACAGCTACAGAAGGAAAGGACTCAGTGCTCAAGAGTGTGAGAAGCCTCTGCAAGTTACAAACTAATCAAAATAATTCCCAGACAGCACGCTGTGATATTTGCATTGTCAGCTGGTTATTGTGATTTATTGGAAAAGTGGGACATAGACATAGCAGCACAACGAAATCATGCTGTGATGCTGTAGTAATCTCATTAAACAGCTTTTGCAACTCAAACTCTGCATGGCCACCGTTCTCCTTTTCATCAAAGCACAAGGCAGAACAAAAAAGAAAAAGAAAGAAGGAAAAAAAAAGAAAAATCCCAGGTGTTTGCATCCATAGCTTTATATATTCTGAGCTTTGTTTTCCATATTTTAAGGTAGGCGTGCTTGAACATATCCACTAAATCTTGTACTAGAAGTTGCGATAATAGTAAAACTTACAATTATGGAATCATTAAGATTGCAAAAGACCACTAAGATCATCTAGTCCAACCATTAACCCACCACTCATACTCACTAAACCATGTTTCTCAGTGTTATATCTACTCTTCCCCTGAAAACTAAAGAAGAAATTATTTCTAATGTCTAATCTGAACCTCCCTGGTACTTAATAAATGGAATAAAGCCAGAATATTTGACATTTTTTTTTCCCACTGCATCTTCCAAGCGTTGACCACAGCCAAAGCAAAGCACTTCTTTTGACTCAACATAAACACAGATCTGAATACATGCTCTCAGACGTGGTTCCAGTAAAGTTTTAGAATTTACTAATTTCAGCACCAGTCTGCTCTTGGAAACAGTCCTCAAAGCAGTTTCTATCCAAACCCTCTGGAAAAGGGTCCATAAGAAATACTGAAGAAGACCAGAAAAGTCTATTTTCCCTTCCCTTCTATCCATAATGAGCAAGATGTTGACCACATACAGACTCATGTGGTCACTGTGCTTCTGGATTTCAACCAATACCATGAAAAACACATGCTATTAACAACTGACAGTTGACACCTTCCACTGGAAGCCAACCATTTAAGCAACAGAAATGGAAGTCTGTAGGAGGAGCAGCTGCAAAAAATGAACCTATGAAATGCTTTGGGGTACTCTGTAAGTCAGCTGAAAACATTTGAGTTTCAATTGCCATGTAATCTCTGACAACAATGCTTTGTTGGTAAGTTATAGGCCTATGATTTCAATGAGTGACAGGTTACAGGCTCACACCCCGCATATTTTGCTGTGCAAAGGTATCACAAGCAGCTAGGTCCTCAGGAAGCAGAAGAGTTTGCTTGCCTATTGACTGCTTAGCTATAGTCTGCTTCACATGTAAACATGGTCTTTTCTGATGGATATGAAATGCCACTCCTTCCATTCACCAGCACACAAGCATGACAGAATTCAAGAGTAATTTCATTTATGAAAATAATTTTAGTTACTCTCTCATAACCTGTAGTTTTCAAGGCATGGTCACACACTCTGGCAACAGACTTGAGAGAAAAAAAAAAAAAGCTAGAAAAAAAATGACAACCAATTGCAGCTTTTACACTGCTCCCTAGAAAAGGCAGCTCTCAAACACAAGTATGAAAAAGGAAAGCGCTTCCAGAACTTACCTGACAGTAATCATTTTCCTACCCACATCCACAGCCCCTCACACATTTTGGTATGTCAGCAGTAGAATGCACGCTCCTTATTCAATTCAACTCTCCATTTGGGATGAGCACTTAAAAAAAAAAAAAAAAAAAGCCAAATGTATGCAGCAGACTCCAGATGTTGTAGACTGCTGCGTGGGCAAGGAGTGAGGCTGTTCAGCTTCACAGCAAGAAGATAAAATACAGTAAATTACCTTGCCAGGACACCAAAGTGGTACAGATTACTTCTCTTCTTCCATAATTATCTGATGATTAAAGAGCATTTTCCTCATTAAAGCCTCTTGGAAAGGATCACTGTTATCAACTCTTCATTTACTCATTAGGCCACATCTAGTTTTTTTACTTCTATAATTGCAATTTGATACAAACTCTTTAGTTCTCAAAAGCTTTCATGAGAAAGGAAGAGAGCTTTATCACCTACTGAGTAAAAAAATACTGTTTTCATTTAAGAGACCTTGAACTTAAAGCTGCATAATTGCAACACGAGTTGTTTTAAAAACAGATCTACAAGTCAGAAAACCTGACCAAAGTAAACAAACCATGACTCAAAAAAAATAAAACTGGGGAGGGGTAGCAGTTAGGCGGAGCAAACTTAGCTGCTTTCAAGCAGTGAAAGTGGTGTCAAAATGTAGCAATGCAGGCAAAGAGCTCGACTGCATTAAAAAGAGCGTGGCCAGCAGGTCGAGGGAGGTGATCCTCCCCCTCTACTCTGCCCTGGTAAGGCCTCATCTGGAGTACTGTGTCCAGTTCTGGGCTCCTCAGTACAAAAAAGACAGGGATCTCTTGGAAAGAGTCCAGCGGAGAGCCACAAAGATGGTGAAGGGCCTGGAGCATCTCCCCTATGAAGAAAGGCTAAGTGATCTGGGTCTGCTTAGCCTTGAGAAGAGAAGAGAAGACTGAGAGGGGACCTGATCCAGGTCTATAAATATCTAAGGTGTGGGGGGCAAAGTGGCGAGGCCAGACTCTTTTCAGCAGTGTGCGGAGACAGGACAAGGGGAAATGGCCAGAAGCTGGAGCATAGGAAGTTCCGCACCAATGTGCGCAAGAACTTCTTTACGGTGAGGGTGACGGAGCACTGGAACAGGCTGCCCAGGGAGGTTGTGGAGTCTCCTTCTCTGGAGATATTCAAGACCCGCCTGGACGCCTACCTGTGCGACCTGGTGTAGGGATCCTGCTTTGGCAGGGGGGTTGGACTCGATGAGCTCTGGAGGTCCCTTCCAACCCCTACGATTCTGTGATTCTATGATTCTGTGATTCTGTGACTGCTTTCCACCTCACTGAAGCAGGAGGTCTCCATCCTAACGTGGAGAAAACCAAAGCTGTGAAGGAAAGAAATACTATTTTCCCTACCAAAAAATTAAGACATGTTCCAATTTACAGAGCACATGGGACAAGGAACAACAAACTGGTGTGTGTATAAGTTGAGATGCCGTGTGAGGCAAGGCCAGGACTGCCCCATGTTGGACACGGTTGATTACAGTGTCCCCAGCACAGGGCACAGCTGGGCCCCGCAGCCAATTTTGGGCACCTCATGGAGAGCCTGGGGAAGGGAAGGCACAGTGCTGCCAGCAGCTGCCAATAGAGGGTTATTATTCTCCCATACCCTTTCCCAAAACAAACTACTTATTTTCTACCAGAATTGTAGTACAAAATATTCTCATTTAGTATCGTGCCCTGAGCACAAATAAGAATCCTAAAATTCAAGATCGCTGGTCAGTATACAGGAGTAGCAAGTCATCCAGTTAATGTACAAGTCCTGAAATAATTTTTCCTACTATACACACGCAAATGAAGCTATATATGACTAAAGTGGTTAAGTAAATCAGATCATTTACACTGCTGTTTTTGTACCAAGATGTTAATATTTTGGCTATGCACCTAATTACCCACCATTTCATCGTTATTGGACTGTATTCACATCACATTTAGTTTTCCAAATGAACGCATCCTGTAAGTGCACAATTATCTATACAGGAAAGAAATTGCTGATGGTGGTTATTTTCAACTAATTCTCCAGAGTGCAGACTCAGTGCTTCTACAGCAGAAAACCAACTCTATCAACGTGAACATCAGACCAGTGTACAAGAACACTTGAGTATCACTTACAGACATATACAGCAGCCTCCAAAACACAAGTTAAAAACCTGTGATAATATCACACAGTATTTTGTCCTATAGGAAAAGGAGGTTAAGGGTTGGTAATACTATGGAAAATCTGAGAAAAAGTTGCAGTATCAAACATCAGGAAAGATTATTGAAAAATAAATCAGCAGAATGTCCTTATAATCAAGCTGCCATTGAGTAATGCATAAAATAATGCAGTAACATTTTTAAAATACCGTTCCAAAGAAAGAACTTAAAAGTTTACAACCTGGTGAGATTCATCCCATTATGGAGTAAACTGACAGAGAATCTAATTAAAGATAGAATAGCAGAACAGTTGGATAAATATAACTTGAAAGGCTCAAGCCAGCATGGCTCCATTAAGGGGGGAAGGATAGAAATCTCACTTCTCTAGCCCAGTAGTGTCTCTCTTTTCACACACACACACACGCACATGCAAAGGAGTAGATGAAGGTGGGCTTAATTAACTTCAATTTTCAAAAAATAATGGAATTAGATTTTTCCTAAAGGATTATTTTTAATTACACATAAGAATATTAATTATTTAGCTTTATGTCACCAGCTGTGCATTATGTAGCTTTCTAAGGGGCAAATACCTTGATTTAGAAACTGATTATGCAATTGGAAGTAAGGTTTAGGAATTATCTCTCAAAACTACCACAGATATTTTAAATATGAAATCTCATGGGTCTATCCAGCCAACCATTTGGAAAGGTTAGCAGATAGCAAATGGATGATGTTTCCCAGTCACATCATGCTGTTTTCATTATAGAACAGCATATAGAATAGCAATCTGGGACAAATCCAGGACACAATCTCATGCTCATTTGTGAGCATAAGCAAGCCGATATCAGATAAAATACAACTTACCTTTACAAGATGTGTCCAGTAAAGAAAGAATTAGAACCATCCAGACCCCTCAGTCCTTCAAAACAGAATATTTTCTTTTGCATGACAAACTTCACTCTTCGCCCTCACCACAACTTAACGATGCAAGATGTTTATCAGGAATACATGGAAACTAAGTACTCAAAGAACTGAAAGCTTATCAGTCCCCACCTTGATGTCAACTATACCACATAATGACAGAGTGACCACAAACTAATTCTTCTCTTCCCTGTATTGCTATCTGAGTCACTTTTGAGGTCAGTGAGAAACCCAGTAGATTGAAGACAGCAGACCACCTTACCATTGCTAGCTTTATCTGCCTACTGAATTTGAAACTATCTCAGATAAAGCTAAAGTACATCACTGTTAGTGTAGGAGAACAGAGGAAACAAAGTCACTGGCAGAAATAAGCATTTGTTTACAACGTGCAATTTAAAATCTTACTCCCAGTCTAGCAGAGGAAAATATTTGTTTTGAAAAAACAAACCTGCTGCTCCCCAAGATCTTGCCAAGTGATAAAAGGTTCTCATCAAACCCTCCCCTGGTTCCAGCCAGACAGCTACAGAGAGCATAACCAAGAGGAAGGTGGAAAGCAGCCTCTTCCCCTTCTTAGGTTCCAGGAGCAGCACCCACTCTGAATGCTTTTGGGATCACAAGGTACTGCTAGGGAAACCCTGCTTCCCCCTTTGGTTTGCCCTCTCTAAGCTTCTGATATTTTAAGTTTCATCTCATTTTTCTTTATTACTCAAATTATCTTATTAAAGGAAGAAAGCCTGATGTGAATGGAGCAAGCAAATGATGAAAACACAATGGAAGAACAGAGCTGGAATATCTAGCTCCAAAGAAGGACTAGCTCTGTAAGACAGCAGAATCATCCTGGCTTTTGTCTTTCATCATAAGTCTCCAGAAAAGCTAAAACGCTAAAATAACCCATGCTGAAAATGAGACAAAGCTATATATCCAAAAAAATCTAGAAAGTGAATTAAGATATTAACAAAAAACAAAAAACAAAAAACAAAAAAAAAAAAAAAAAAAAACCCGCTCAATCAATTAGTACTGAACACAGATTAAAAACTCAATGCCACAATAGAATGAATATGGTATGAAGTCTTAATTATCAGTTCCCTGCAGTTAGTCACAATTTCCCAAATATTCACAGACCTACTTATCATTGCATGCTTGCGCCTCCTGGCAGACTGTACTGGTTTCCTGGATGCTTTTGGCTGACTTCTTAGTTCAGAGGTGGCAGGTTGTTTTTCGTTTGTTTGTAAACCTCTAACACAATCATCTCTCTCACCTCCTCTTTCTTCCCAGTTTGTCTTCTGCAGTAGATTTGCTTCTTAAACTTCTGAATTCTCAAAAGGAATTTTTGCTTTCTTTACTTGGTCAGATCCATATGGCCTAAGGAACCAAGCAGATACATCATACATGCTGAATAAACCTGAGTCTTTGAAACACCCCTTCACAAGTTATGTTAACTTGCAGTTGTTAGACCTTTACAACTGGAGGGAGAGCGTTCATCTTGATATTCAATAGCTCTTGAGGAGCTACTTTATTAATTGTCTAGTCATTCTCTGCAGCTATGCTTTGCTCTTCCAGGATGTTTGCCGGCAGGAAGATCACAGTCCAATTGCGTTTCGCGTGACAGGTGCTTTATTTTATACTTGCTGTTTGATTATTGTAGATATGTTTCATTCTCATGTTGTGAGACAAATATGAAGTGATTAATGAACTATCATTCATGAAATTATTGGTCAATAACATATTTGTCTCCTTCCCAAGGTGAAGATATGGTTATTTAATCTTTCCTCATACCAAAGTCATTTAAAAATCTGATTATCCTTCTCTGCTGCTATCAATAATGAAGGGTTTGAATAATGAACTTCAGTGGTAAACATTAACTTATTTCTTGTACTTGCAGGAGTGAGAAAAAACTAGGTTTTAACTCAACTTAAAAGCTGATGTAATCAACCAAGTAGCTACCTCAAGTTCACCAACAACAAGTAGAACACTTTACAGTACAAATACTTCAGAATAGAACAAATTTCTGTCTGAAAACTCTTAAAAGACTTCTCTGTTATAGGGATGTGAATATTAGCTTATTTCCCCAAAGGTAGGCCACTGAGTAAACCCGCTTTAACTATATAATCTTGATACTAATTATATATGACTATATAATGTTGATCTTCATGGGTTCACGAAGGGTAGGTCCTGCTTGACCAACCTGATCTCCTTCTATGATCTAGTGACCCACCTGGTGGATGAGGGAAAGGCTGTTGATGTAGTCTACCTAGACTTCAGCAAGGCCTTTGACACTGTCTCCCACAGTATTCTCCTGCAGAAGCTGGCAGTCCGTGGCTTGGACAGGTACACTCTTGGCTGGGTAAGGAACTGGCTGGAGCGCCGGGCCCAGAGAGTGGTGGTCAATGGAGCTAAATCCAGCTGGCGACCAGTCACGAGTGGTGTTCCCCAGGGGTCAGTGCTGGGGCCTGTCCTTTTCAATATCTTTATTGACGACCTGGATGAGGGCATTGAGTGCACCCTCAGTAAGTTTGCAGATGACACCAAGTTGGCTGGAAGTGTCGATCTGCCTGGGGGTAGCGAGGCCCTACAGAGGGATCTGGACAGGCTGGATAGCTGGGCTGAAGCCAATGGGATGAGGTTTAATAAGACCAAATGCCGGGTCCTTCACTTTGGCCACAGCAACCCCAAGCAACGCTACAGGCTTGGGGCGGAGTGGCTAGAAGACTGTGTAGAGGAAATGGACCTGGGGGTGTTGGTTGACACTCAGCTAAACATGAGCCAGCAGTGTGCCTGGGTGGCCAAGAAGGCCAATGGCATCCTGGCTTGTATCAGAAGTAGTGTGACCAGCAGGAGTAGGGAAGTAATTGTTCCCCTGTACTCAGCTCTGGTGAGGCCGTACCTTGAGTACTGTGTCTGGTTTTGGGCCCCTCACTGCAAGAAAGACGTTGAAGCCCTGGAGCGTGTTCAAAGAAGGGCAACAAAGCTGGTGAGGGGTCTGGAGCACAGGCCTTATGAGGAGCGGCTGAGGGAGCTGGGATTGTTCAGTCTGGAGAAGAGGAAGCTCAGGGGAGACCTTATTGCTCTCTATAACTACCTGAAAGGAGGTTGTAGCAATCTTGGGGGTCTGCCTCTTCTCCCGTATAACTGGTGATAGGACTAGAGGGAATGGTTTCAAGCTGCGCCAGGGAAGATTCAGGCTGGATATTAGGAAATACTACTTCTCTGAAAGGGTGGTCAGGCACTGGAATGGGCTGCCCAGGGAGGTGGTGGAATCCCCTTCCCTGGAGGTGTTCAAGGAACATTTGGATGTTGTGTTGAGGGATATGGTTTAGCGAGAACCATTGGTGATAGGTGGATGGTTGGACTGGATGATCTTATAGGTCTTTTCCAACCTTAGTGATTCTGTGATTCTGTGATTATACTTAGAGCATGATTTCAGTCTCCTATTTACTGTTCAGAAAGGTGAATGCAGCTGTCTGTTTCACATCCACTTTCATATGATAATACTGCTTAAGTTTTCAATTGCTAAGTTTTTCTCCAGGAGGAAAAAAACCATAAGGAGAATGAAATGTATTCCTCGCTCTCCACATCAAAACGTTCACCTCATAGCACCAATCTGAGAAGCTAAATGGTCGGACAACCCTTTCTACACTTATGCTGGGAATCCCATTTTGACAGATGCAAGGACAATTCCTGTCATTAACCTCTGATAATTGTTGCATCATCTGTGTACAGAAAATTTGTAGTCTCTGGCAAGTTAATACATGACACAGCCATTGCTAGATTGATCCTTGTCCTGGTTTCAGTCAAAACAATGTTAATAGCAGACCAATGTTTTGGTTCTTGTTCTCCAAGTTAGATATGTGGTCTGGGACCATGTCAAATGCCTTGCACAAGTCCAGGTAGACAACATCAGTTGCCCTTGAAATTCCACTTGAAGTTGTTGATATTCATGATAATACAAGCAAGCCTCTATAAATTTTTTGTGTTCCGTGCAGCGCTTACCACTTTGTATATGCAATCAGATAAAACTCACACTAAATGGAAGGAAGATTCAAGTGCTCGGTGCAGAACACAAACCAAGTATGTCTACAGTGGGAATACAGAACACTGAATGCAGTCATCCTACAGTAACCATGAATAACTATAGCTGTAGCAGCACCACATTCTGATTATGCAATATCACACAGGACAACAGCAGTTAAGAGTGCAGCTGATCTAACTGAAAATGTATAAACATCAGCAGGATTTAATGCTTCTTATTTTAGAAGTGTTACAATTCTATCATAGCATGCCATGCATCAAAATAATCCCAAGGAACTCAATTGTGGGTGAAATATGGGATTTGTGTGTGTGTGTGTGTGTGTGTGTTTCTGTGCAGCTTATTAGTAAGAAGATGGTATCATTTGATAGCCCTAAGAAACATAAACATAAAAGCATATACATCTTTCTAAGGCACATTATAGAATTATGGCAAAAAAAAAAAAAAAAAAAAAAAAAAAAAAAAAAAACGAATTATTAGAAATAAAAGCCAAACATTAATGTGTATTTTAGCTCAGAGAAGCCTGCAAAAAAACCTGAATGGTCTGAAACTGCAGTAGATTAATGTTGGAGCATGCATTGGAATTGTATTACCACAGGCTCAGGAAAACCTTTTAATGGCTATCCTTTTGAAATGGCCAAGTCTTGAGCATAAAAGTCAATCACCAGGAAATGTCATAAAGCTCAGAGATAATGAAGATAGATGGATGCTGTCTCAAATGTAAGTTTGCCAGCTAGATGGCCAGATTAATTAATGATTCACATACATATCTCTGCTTCCCCTGGCGTCTGGGAAACATTTGGGAGTGTCTTGGCACCTAATTAAAACTACATTTCTAGGTTCCGTATAAGAAAAAACCTTGTACTTACTCCCTGGAGCATCTCCTTTTACATACAGTTTTGCTATTATGCTGTTTCACTGTTTTGTTTTTAAAGGATGAAAGCAAAAGATACCTAATAAAATAAGATTGCTTACCCCTCTTAAAGCTCCCTTTATTATTCTTTTACAGGTATTAATTAGCAGTGATGGAATAGAAAAAGATCAGTGTACAGTTGAATATTTAGTATATTTCTAAACAACTCTAACACATCAAAGCCCTACTGATTGCATAACAGGATCAGACACATCAAGGATAAATTATTAGAAAATAAATAAATAAATACTACCATAAGATCTTAAAAGAACACTTACTGGACACAAATGAGGATTTCTCTTACTGTAATTACCTACAGATGTCAATTCCAGAAGACTAAGGATAAAAAGAAAGGGGTAGAATTAAAAAAATAAATAAATAAAAAAATAAAAGAAAATAGTTATATCAATTGGAAGAAAAGGTAGTTATGCTTGATAATGCATACCTAATGAATCATTTGGAAACAGCAAAAGAAAAATACCACAACAATTTGAGATTCCTTGCAGTGTTTTTTGTTTTTTTTTAAAAAAAGTCTTCCATTCCCCAATATATTACTTGTATTGTCTATGAATAGGAAAGAAGGTGAAGTTATTGACAAGATGGAGATCACCAAATAACCTGAGCTGGAAGGGACCTATAAGGACTATCTTTTCCAACTCTGGACCTCACCTAGCACCACCCAAAATTTAAATCCAAGAGCACTGTCTAAATGCTTCTTGTACCACAACACGTTTAGGGCCATGACAACTCCCCTGGGGAACCGGTTTCAGGGTTCGACCACGATCTGCTGAAGAACCTTTTTCTAACACCTTACCTGATCCTCTTCTGACACAGCTCCACACCACTCCCTCAGATCCTATCATTATCACTAGAGAACAGAGATAAGCACTGCCCTTCCGCTCCCCTAGTGAGGAAGCCATAGGCTGCCATAAGGTCCTCAGCTTTCTCTTCTCCAGGCTGAACAAACCAAGGAACCTCAGCCACTCCTCATACCCATTGCACTCTAGAGCCATCAACACCTTTATAGTCCTCATTTGGACACTGATAGTTTTATGTTCTCCATGTACTGTGGCACCAAAACTGCACACAGTGCTTGAGGTAAGGCCACACAGCACAGAGCAGAGCAGGACAACCCTTTTCTTTATTTGGCTTAGCAGTGCTGGGCCTGATGCACTCCAGAATGCAACTGGCCCTTTTGTCTGCAAAAAAGGGCAAGACGACATTTACTGTGATAGTGGTGAGACACTGGAATATGTTACCCAGATATGTTGTGATCGTCCCCTCCCTGGAGGCATTCAAGGCCAGGCTGGACATGGCTTTGAGCAACCTGGTCTAGTAAGAAGTGTCCCTGCCTACAGCAGGAATGTTGGAACTAGATGATCTTAAAGGTCTCATTCAACAAAAAACACTCTATGGCCTCTTTACCCTTGAGGTAATCAACTCCTCCTAACATATTGTCATTTGCAAACTTAGTGTACCTTCAAGTCCTGCGTCAAATTCATTGATAAAAACATTAAAGAGAACTGGCCCTAAAATGGAGCCCTGCAAAACCCCAGAAGTTACCACTTCACCAGTCTGATGTAAGTTCATTTACTATAACCCTTTGGGCCTGACCTGTCAGCTAACTGCCCCCAGTCACATTATGCTTTCATCTAGCTTTATGCTGAAGATATCATCCAGAAGGATACTGTGAGAAACTGTATCAAAAGCTTTGTTGAAATCCAAGAAGGTTACATTAACTGGCTTTCCTTGGACTTCCTTCTTGTAAACAATGTCTGTACTGTCTTTCAGAGTATTTTGTTCCAATAACTCCCAGAATAATCTCCATAATTTTCCAGGTACTGAAGTGATACTGACAGGCTTGTGATTACTAAGAGCTTTGTTCTTGCCCTTCCTGAAAATTGAGGCAATGTTTGCCAGCTTCCATTCAACAAAGTCCTCTCCAGATTCCCAAGCCGGCTGAAAAATAATTGAGAGGTCTCAGTGACATCAGACAGCTTTGAGTACCCTAGGATGATTTCATTAGGACCCATAGGCTTCCATGCAAATTCCACGCAACTCTGGAATTTAATCACCACCACAGTCACAGTACTTCAGCTCAGAGCTCCAGGGAACCCACAGCTTATCTCGAGCATCAAAAACAAAGGAACAGGCATTCTCTGCATCCCTAGATGTGATGTGACCATCCTCATCAAGATATGAACTAACGTTATCCCTGGTTTTCCTTTTGTGGTTTACATACTTACAACTCTTTTTATTGTCCACAGTATCGTTGAGCTCCAATTCTGAGTTGTGGTTGCATTTTTTTTTCCCCTACAGCAGCAAACTGTAACTATATGAGTTTTCCCATGTCACCCAACCTCGCTTCCAGTGACCATCTGTTTGTATCAGATATGTGATATTCCCAGTTAATATCTGGCCATCTTTATAAGAACTTCAAATTGCCAATCTAGAGCTTTCTCTCAGTTCCTTAAAAAAAAAAAAAAAGAAAAAAGAAAAAAAAAATCACACTAATATTGTCATCCTAGGTAGGTGGCCTATAATAGACACCCACAATGACATACACTTCATTTGTTTGTCCCTACATTGTTTATCCCAAAAGCTCTCAAACATGTCATCACCAGTTGCCAGCTGCACGCTCCCCAAACTCCTCCTCATACACACAGCCATTCCGTGCCTCATCTGCCCAACCTATCCCTGTGGTGGCCCAGAACCACACATCATGACACAAGTCACAGGACTCTTCCCACCAGGTTTCACTTATGCCAACATCATCGTACTTCTAAGACCAAGCCAAATTTTATGGATCCTTTTGTTTTTCTCATGCTTCATGCATAGGCATACAAATGTTTCAAATGTACTCTGGTATACCCAGCATCTTATGGAGCAGACTGAAAGATCTCACTATCATATAGCCTCTCAAGTTTTAGCATGCCATCCTGTAGCTTATCACTGGCAAACCTGTTTTCCACTCCCCCACTGGAACTTCATATCCAATTTAAAGCATATCTGCCCTGATAACTCCTGTGCAAGACTCTTTTTCTTTCTCTGAGAAAGGTACATTCCATCAGGCATCAAGAGGTGCTGATGTTACACAGATCCCTTTATGATCGAGAAATCTAAAAATCTGCCAGAGGCACCAGCCTCAGAGCCAAACACTGACTAGTTGAGTCTGCCTGCTCCTTTCAATATTGTTCTCTGCCTCTGGGATGACAGAAGAAAACACTACCTGTGCCCCCATTCTTTCAGCCAATTGCCAATTATGATTGTAATTGCCATCTGACTTAAGGTTTCTCAAAGCATTGGAGTCCAGACATTTTCCGGTTGTCAACTAATTTTGCTTTTTGCAGGTATTTATATATATTACATCTTTTAGACTACGCTTATCTTATAAATTCTGATCTGCAGCTGGAAAAAATCCACTTAAATCAGTGATCCACGTGAGCAGAGATTAATACCCTGCAGGATTACGCTGTTAATTAATGACATTTAAAATATCTGTGAGAAGGCCTGTTCTCTTCCAATAGCATTCCAGATTGAACTAATTTGGTTACATAGCCACCAACAGCAACTGGACTATGCTTTATTCATAACTACAACATAAAACAGTTATTGATTAAAAAACATTATTAAGCCAAGAGATACTCAAGATACCAAAGCAAAATCATTTTAGTAACATCAAGGTTTCTGAACAAATTAGACTTAAGCACTAAGCTTTGACTTGAGATCAAATTCTAGCAGACAGTCTACAATTTATAGCATATGCATGGGGGAAAAAAAAAAAAAAAAAAAAAAAAGAAGCTTCAATATGTGCTAGCATAAACTGCATACTCAAGTATAAATACTGTGATACGGAAACAACAGAAGCAACTAGAAAGAAAGAAACTGTAACTTGGATGCATTTTCATCAATTGAAATTAAATATAAAAGGCTCAAGATGTCACGGCTATATTGTCACCATCTTCATTATATAGAATATTTTTCTGAGTCAAGTAAGAAAAACATGAAAATAAGGATTTCAAAATGTTTTCTTGTTCTGAGATGTGATTGCAGTCACTCAAAGCACAACAGAGGAAAGAAAGAAAAATAACTTAGAGGAACTTCCAATACACATCTAAGTCAGCAGTTTGCAGTGTCAGAACACTAGTTTTATATTGTGAAGTCTAAAACTATACATACAATGGAAGACTAGATTTTCAGAAACAACAGAAACTGTATTCCTAAATACGCACTAAGCTGTAATAAAAGCTTAATTTTCCAAAATTAAGCCAAAAAAAAAGACCAAGAAAATGAATCAACACATAGCATTTGCAAGAAATTTTTCATGGAGATTTAGTCAGCACAAGGGAACATATTGGTGTTTTTTTGTTTTTTTTTCCTCCTTTATAATTAATAAAAAGCACCATCTAATACTTTTTTTAATTTAAAAAACAAACAAACAAAACAAAAACACATTTTTTATCAAGATACATAGGCACATTTACTTTTAAAGCCAAAAGGCCTTAATTACATATTTAAAAATTTGGTTGAATTAGCATTCTCTAATACAGAGAATCACATGTAGGCTCTTCACTATCTCTTGATTTCTAGAACTCCTGAATTAAAGCCCAAGTTTTTACATAAATATTAAAAGATACTTTTTGGTTGTTTTTAATAACACTGTGTGTGTTCAAGAAAAAAGCCAAACGTGAAACAATTGCTTATGCACTTCACTAAAAGAGTAGTAGCTTTTAGGATTGATACCATACGCAGTGTAAAATTGATATTTCAGAAATAAGACTAAACAGATCTCAAGTCAAGAGCTGCATTATTCAATCCTGAAAATGTTAAGAGAGAAAAAGAAGTCACTAGAACAATGTACTTAAAAACAAGTGAGAGATACAGTAATGATCTAAGGCCCACACACAGAATTTTTACTTCTTTCCCTACAAGAGATAAAAGCAAATAAAAAAACCTGTTGTTAGTAGGAAAATATCTCAAAAGGGTTTAAGCCATAAACCTAACTCACAGCCACCTTAGATGAGTTACAGACAGGTTTTTGAGTCCTTTTTCATTCATAGACTTCAATTGGAAGCTTAGAAAAATCAAGCTCTCAAGAGCAATCCTTATTAAGTTCTTCAGCAAATCTGCCAAAGATTGTGACATTCAAGCCATTCAGTAACAGTCTTTTTGGCAGCTTTGAAACAGCTCTCTGTCGAGTACCCTCACACTAAAATCACAAACACCAATTGACCCCAGACTTTCTACTACCAGTCCACCTGCTCTCACTACACAAGACAAGAAGCTTTAGAAACAGCTATAGAGCCTATTCTCACCTTCTTGACTCTTTCAGCAAGCCAGAAGAACAAAAGAAAACTCAGAAAAGTCCATAAAGCTCTCCTCCACCACCTCAAAACCTCCTCTAAACCATCTGCCTCTTCCATTACCTACAACTGCTTCCCTCTCTGCTAGCTAATAGAGCAGATGAGAAGCAGTTACTTCTCACTGACACAGCACATCAGGTGTCGTGCCTTAATTCATTAGTCTCCTCAGTGACACATTTCCATTATACTTTTTTCATCTGATTTTCAGTAAAAAGAAAGAAAAAATGAGGATGTCCAAGAAAGAATTTCACTCAGAGTTGTCTCTGGGAACACAACTGTTTGCCTTTGTTCTCAGTGATGTTGTCTGTATGAATTCTAGTTACAAGAAGACTCTAGTTGTCTAAGCCACTGTCTTAGAACTTCTAACACAGAAATAACTCCTGCACCAAATTACTCTTACGTGTAATGGTTATTAATTATAATTAACAAATTAGCCAATTTTACCTCCAAGTAGAGTATTAGTAGTTGTTAGAAAACTCTCAACAAATTGATTTGTGTTATTCCTTTGACTCCTGGATGACTACATTGTGATAACAACGCCTGCTGACTAGGGGAGGCGTGACTCAGGAGACAGATTCACCTCCCTCAAAGCCCCCACTGAGTGGGACAAGACAGTCTATTTTCCTGCTGTTGACAGCAACGTTGATTAACTCATGTTATTCAGATGGTCACTTCAAAAAGTAGATATATGCATCTTGACTTTTTTTTACAGTCAAGCAATATCTATAGTCAAACCAAGGACAAATATAGTATTCTTTTCATATGTAGTTAGAACTACTTGTTAATAAATTCTTAATCCATTTCCATTAAGAAAGTAACACACACACCCCTAAATACTTTCCTCATCACATGCAAACCCTTGTGTGTGAACACTTTTTTGTTGTTGTTGTTCTGATATTGATCCAATCCTTTATTTTATCTTCACCTTTTAGAAGGAAAGGAGGAGAGTGGAAGGGAGAGAAGGGGAAGGAAGGGGAAGGAAGTAATATGGTAACTCCTTACTTTCAGCATTTACCTTCTTGTCCTTTAACAACAACAGAAATATATTAAGTTTCTAATTCCTTGTTGCATTTTCTAAGCATATTAATGTACTAAAAAATTTCAGTATTCAAAGAAAGCAAATCCTCACAAGGATTGCAACTAAACTGCAATCTAAAAATAGTAAAGAGAATTGGTTTGTTAGATTGTTTTTTTTTCACTGCCCTTGATGTGATTCTACAATCATTTTATGATAAATGTATCCCTCTTATTTATTTAATATTTTACACCTTACTTGGTTTTCTAAGAAAACGTGTTGGAGGTAGCAGAATCACTGAAAAATATGATTTCAAAATGGTGCTAAAAAGACACTTTCAACCGTATCATCTATTTACTAAGAAAGAAAAAATCATTCTCAGACAGCTTCTTTTCCTGAAGAAAGCCTCCCAGAGCTCTAAAATGGATCCTTTACTCTGGAGTAGATTCAGGGAAGACTGGGGCATGGATCATGGCATGCAGCAAATTTAAAATTCACCACTGAGTGTGCCTTTACTGGAGAAATGCTCTACATCTGCCAAAACACAAGGGGATACTAGCTATACAGTGGGAAAGAAAAAAAGACTTTTCAGGTATTTCTTTTGGCTTTAGGGGTGCAAGGTTCAGAGAAAAGTTTTGACCTTAGAGAACCTTCAGAGAGGAATATTCACCTTTACAGGTACATTTCTATAGACTGATTGACAGAATAACTCACCCAGCTTGAAAGGTAGGAACCCTGCTGGCTACTGACAGCGATAGATCAAGGAATAGATCATAACTCTGCCAGATTTGGAGGTTTGAAGTTTAAGCCGTGGTTCAGGGCTATAGAGCATATTACAGATTAGCTCCTGGCAGCAGTCAAGCTAGTATGCTAAATCCGTACTTGGGTAACTGAACCCCACACCATAGACACCAAATTGTAGGATTATAGAATCCTAGAATGGTTAGGGTTGGAAAGGACCTTGAAGATCATCTAGTTCCAACCCTCCCTGCTATAGGCAGGGATACCTCCCTCTAGATGAGTTTGCTCAAAGCCCCATCCAGCCTTGGCTGGATGGTCCTGAATTGTGATCAATGATAAGTTAAAGAAAACATCAATTAATCATCTACTGTAAATCAAGAAAAAAAGGACAAAAAAATGTATAGAATACACTTATTATTTCATTCATGAAATGTACAGCTAGATCTGCAGTGTGCTGACGGTATAAAAAAAAAAAAAAAAAATTCTGTCAGTTTTGTTCGCTTTTGAGAGGGGAATGGGGGTGGAGGAGAAGATTCAATTTCCTGAAAAAGTAATTTTCTTGCTAGTGAGCACTGGGGTCTGGAAAGTGGAGCTATGGGTGAGGGCAGGAGCGCTGCGGCCAGACCTTGGCTTGAAATGGAAGATCACCACATGCTTGAGGTTTGTGAAATAGAAGGCACACCTGCAATGTCAACTACCAATGTTTTCGCTTTTTCTCTTTTCTTTTTTTTTTTTTCTCTTTATGAAGCACAAACAATGTGGTCAGCACTGCATAAGGCACTGAATGAGATCTTAATTAAGAAGCTTTATGTAGAACTGTAATCATTGCAGCTCCTGGCAGTAGTCAGTGAACAGAAAAAGGCAATTCTAGAGGAGCATCTCAGTGGGCTAAATCCATGCCTACATCTCCTTGGGGGCTCACAAGTGCTTGTTTTCCCCATTCATTGGTGAAAATGATGAAATGAATGACTATTCCCAGTGGTTGAAATTGATCAGGTAGCAAGTCTGTTTTTGTGTCATTCTCCTGAAAAGCAATCAGTGTCTTTGGTGTATTTCTAAAGGATTAAAAAAAAAAAAAAAAAAAAAAAGAAGAAGAAGGGGGGAAAAAAAAAAAAAAAAAAAAAAGAAGAAGCTGAAATGACTCAAAATGATGGCTTTCACCAGAGGACAGTGAATGCAGTCTTAATCTAAGGACTTAAAAATGTAAGAAATCACTGAAACCCCCCATCTAATAAACCAATGCATGTAGGAACTCTTTCATTTTTAATAGTGCCAAACATCTTGAAACTTTTTTGTTCTGAATGTTTCTGGAAGTTTTGAATGCTAATTTTGAATTGTTTGAATATTTCTTTTGTTCTGAAGTGTTTTCTCAATCTCTTTTGAAACACTGTGCTTGTAACAGTAATGTAGAACAATTAAGAAGTACAAAATTACAGTTCCTGAGCATGGAACTGGAGGTACTCACTTCCATAAAATCAGATATTTTGTTATTTTCTGAACTATATTCATGTCTATGCCTGTTCCATAAACAGATTTCATTAGAGCTGTCTAAAGGTTTACTACACATGTATCCTTATATATATATAAGAGTTGCTCTTTAGAAAATGGCTATTTCTAGAGGAAAAAAAAAAAAAAAGAAATTATACTGCAAATTTGAAAATTATCCTCACTATTTTTAAGTCAAAACATAATAATAATAATAATAATAATAATAATAATAATAATAATAATAAAATGCAGTCCACCACTAGTTTTCAGTAGATGAAAAATAAACCACTGGTTCGTGAATGAAGAAATCTGTGCTTTATTCTCAATTTTGGTAAGCCATATTGAATTTTGTATCTTTACCAGTGAACTGTAAGCAGGACTAAATAACTCTATTAGAACATGAAACTATGGAGATTATTTTTGCATTTTCACTTTCAGCAGTGTCTATCTAGAAATGATGGGATTTATTCCTTTTCTAGCAAAACAGAAATTAGTAATGAATTGGATTTATACAAAGAATTACAACAGAATCCTACAGAAGATATTTTTATGGGGTCTGGAGATGAAACGTGAAAATCTGCAAAACTTGTTGATGTGGTTACATATTGCTCAGACTGACAGCTAATCTCCCATTTGCAGGGGTGGAAGGGATCAGGACAATCCACATATTGAAGGAAAGAGCAGTTTAGTGTTCTATATACCCTGAAATATCTTTTAGATTATGCTACCACGCTGAGGGAACCAGAATGCTCTGCCTTCACCTTGTGGAGAGAATAAAAAGTGAACCTGACAGTTTTCCTACTCAGTTTTGCCAATGTGTCTTAAATCAGGGCAGGTGTGTAATAAACTATCAAATTCAGTTTGTAGTCTCCTGGATAGTTCATTGAGGTGGTAACTCTGATGCACATACCCTGAGATAGGATCAGTAGCTCTTGAATCCAAGGCTTCAGGTCCTGTAAGTTGTAATTGATTATTTTTATCTTTCTGCTGCTCCCCTGCACTGAACTGTGTGTACATTTCTGAAAACAAATTCTATTTCTGATAGAAATATGAGATTCAATATTAGCACATATTACATTTTGGAGATCATAAAGATCTTTTTCTTCTTTCTTTTTTTTTTTTTTCACAGAAAAATACATTGGCTCAAATACAATGGAGGTCTACAGAACAACACTGATACCAAAATAGATGTTTTTGGTACAGGTACAGGACAGGAGAGAAGATAGCTTCTTTTTTCTCCCTCTTTTTGCTTTTCTTATTAGTAAAGTTAGGGATGGGAGAAAAGAGGAAAGACATTTAAAAAATATACACATTTCAAAATACTGCTTTATATATTATAAGGGTCATAGACTGCCAAAAGTTTCCCATACTCTATTTTGCAGTATATTCCTCTCACGCTATAGACATTCACTCTATGCTAGCTGCAGGTGACTAGTAAAGAAGATACAATGTCCCATGTATTCTTGAGCATCTGGGATCACTATTCATGAAAATTATTACCTTTGTGAATTCAACAAAATAGCTGCTTGTGTAAGCAGTACGTAAGTTCAATCAGCACAGTTCAGGTGGATAAAGAATATTATTAGAAAAAATAAAACATGGTTTTCAAGAAGTGAGTTAGGGAGTGAACTACTTTGCAGTTTATGCATTTTCAAGAGTTCCTTGTTTCACACTAAGCTGTAACTAACATTGGTTTTCCTAAATATATATGGTATATATCAGATACTTCTGAAATAAAACTACCTTTTTCTATGTATACAATAATAAGCACTTCTGTGATTGTATGTGTTTACCATCTTTTCCTAAAATATAGTGAGATTTACAAGAAGTTAAATAAACTTCTCTGGACAAGTATTTGTAATGCATATGTATGTTACTCTGAATTTTGTAGTTATCTATAGGTCAGAAAACTATTGCAGGCGATGTAAAGGTTATTTTAATTTGCTGTTCTCTTTCTAATCTAATGAAAATGAAGCTATAACACATATTTATTTTTATCTGAGTACCAAACTCATATCTATATACAATATTAGCATTGATGAATTCATGCTGGAAGAAATAGGTGCAGGAATATGTCATAGTACTACACTGATGTACATTGATACCAGATTTTAAAAAAATTATCTTCCAGGGTTGTTCATCTCTTTTCAGATCATTGAATAGTTTGATTTTTCTAATATTTTAGCACTCCATAGAAGTTCCATTTGGGAATATATGACAAATGGAAAAAAATGAACACAGTTTTGATTTATGCCAAAATCTCCAGACCAATATTTCATAGAAACATTTTCATGCAGAAAGATTTCTTCTAAAGTAACAGGCTATTGTGGAAGAATTAATCTGAGCATAAACTGTCCAAAGAATAATTGTGTCTTTCCCAATTCATGGCTTAGTTAGGAACACACAAAGAAAATGTGTGTTTTGTTGGCCTTATTTTTATCCCAGAAAATTCAGTTTCAGTGGAACCAAGAAGACTATTCCTTTTTGAACTAAATGATTAAGTAAATCAAATGCATCCTAAAACCAGTCTGTGTACAGAAAAAGTTTATTAATATATATTATCTGTTATTGAACAAGGATCCTTTAATTTCTGCTACCCTCTATCCATGGTTTTTTTGTTTGTTTTTTTTGAGTTTTCTCATTCTGATGTAGAGTGATATAAATCTGAACAGACATTCTTATTTTTCTTCACGTTGGCCCATCTAGTATCCCTGTCTGAAAATATCTGGAGTTTTAATCAATCTCCATGCACACGGAAGCAGATAGCTGGTTTTGCTGAAGCAGCAATTCAGACTCTAGTTACCACGCTTTCTTTAGAGGAAGAAAACACACAGCTGAAACACCATTTCTAGTCTCATTGAGGAAAAGATGGCAGGCTATGATGCTATCTGAGGTTATTTAACTTGACTCCACAATGTATACTGTTACTGTTACCAGCATTCTGAATCCCCAAGAACATCTTCCCCCCCCCCGTTTAAAGAAACTGAATCAATTGCCAAATTGGCAAGACACAATACAAAACATGCAACTGAAGTTACAGTACTAAATATCTAGTAGCTAAATGTTTTCACCTTCACATAAAATAGTCTCTTCCCCAACACTTGACAAAGAAACAAGCCTAGCAAATGCATTGGGTCACTGCCAGAGCAGAATTATCAGATATGCAGTTCTTCAAAACTTTATTGTATATAATTTCAAAAAATAGTGTGAATCTGGGCTGCACTGAATACTTCAAAGACATCATGTGGTGTAAAAAGTTCATATTACTTCCTCACAATGCCATGATGAGGACTGAATCATTTTTAGCTTGATCTTTTTGATTTGAAAAGTTTAAAATTTATTAATATCAATATGGAGATGTAGGAGAAAAAGAAAATCCACAAAATTTCTTTTAGCTGTAGTTGATGCTTAAAAAAACCTCCCAGTTGTGGTGTGTAGTGGCTTTGTATGACTAACCAAATCATTTAATACATAAAAGTCCAATCCTAAGGTATCGTAAATTGGTGTAACTCCATCAAAATCAATGTGCTGTGCTCACTAAATAAGTAGAACACATCTTTCTTCTTGCATTACATATACCATAGAACAAAGTGATCAACTTGTTCCAAAGATGACTGCTGAAAAAAAAGATAGAGTCTGCACAGTCATGTTTTATTTATAGATACAAAGATGTTTCCTTGCTTCTGATTAATGTAAACATTAAGCAAACAACATAAGCAGTTTTGTCCACAAAACTCTAGCTAGGAAATTTCTAGGGAGTTTTTGTTTCAATATGGAGTCTGTAATGAATTCTTTTTTTTTTTTTTTTTTTTTTTTTTTTTAATTCCGTGTAGGTTTCTTCTTGCTGATAGTGTGATCTATTGTTCTCCAAGCCATGATGAGATTGCTATCCCTTAAACAGACAGCACTTATTGAAAATTAAACCTCTAGTAATGTATTATAATTATTACTTCAGAGTAATTTGCTGCTCCAGTAGGGAGTCAGAGCTAATCTGATGGTAACATTTCTTCTGTGGAGCCATTAATATTTCTTCTATGTTGAATATACACATAATGGATCTAGCCTGAGGCTGATTAATGATCTTGGTGCTGGAACAATGATTTGTATCTAAATCTGCCCTCACTGGGAGAGATTCAGTGCTACTTCAGTCAATACTGAAGTTAAAGAAGTGCAAACAGTGTCTTTGGTTAGTTCAAATGTAATCTAGTAAAATGTAAGAGAGGCAATAACTTGAAGTAAATAAATAAGTGACATTCTACCATTCATTCACTTCATTTCTATGTGGAACAAATAGCAAAAACGGGGAAAAAAAAACAAAAGCACTCCAAAATTCACTGTTCTAAAATCAAAGCCTGTGCTACTACTTCATAGAATTGCCATTTCCTTAAAATATGAAAATGAAATTAAGCACTATACATAAAATAATGTTTCTTCTTTCTTTATGGATATAAACATAAAGCTGAAGAATAAGCTAAAAGGGGATAAAATCTGAGTGAAATAGAACAATGCCATTTTTAACCCATTGAATCATTTTTTTTTTTAACTTGTAAATTCTCCCTGTTTCAGAATGAAGATGTTTATAATATTAAATCATGTTTTGAAATCACTGTAGTCAGAACCCATGTAAATACAAGGGCTGCTCTGAAGGTAATGCTTCTGTTTTATTACACTGGCCCACAATATCAGAGGCAGATGGTGGTGGTATAGCAGAAGTTGAACGTTTCCTCTAGTACTCTGTTACATGTTGTTGCCATGTGACAGTGGCAGCAGAGGGGCAGTCTTACAAAATGGTCTCTGGCATGGAAGTGTGTATGAAGCAAAGGTGTGTCACTAAATTCCTCCACACAGAAAAAAACATACCTATTGATATTCAGCAATGCTTGCTGAATGTTTATGGAGAGCAAACAGTGGATGTGAGCACAGTGAGGTAGTGGGTTTTGCATTTCAGGAGCAGCGACAGCAACAGTGGTTGATGACCACTGGTGCAGACTTTTACAAGCGCAACACACAGGCTCCTGTTTATTGTTGGCAAAAATGCACAGCTAACGGTGGTGACTATGTTGAAAAATAGCATTTTGTAGCAGCAAACATGCTCTATGGAATAGTGTTACAGTTCTCTTTGTATCTGTTGTAGTTTCCATGCAAATAAATAGAAACAATTACTTATGGAAAACACTTATACACACACATCCAGCCCCCCCCCCCAAGAAAAAAAAAAAAGAAAATCAACATCAAGACAGCCACTTTCAACAACATTTTGAAGTAATCTCTATCATTCATAGTTCCACGTGTCTGACTGTAGTAAAACTTCTTGAAAATATCCCATCTCTCTTACTTTTCAGTCTATTTTTTTTTCTTATATAACAAAGATGCAGAGAGAGAAGAAAAGACAAAATGGAGCTCCTTTCCACAATTTTCCAGCCTCCATCCACTGGAAGGTGATAGATGTATAAAAATAATTATATTTTTAATACTCTAAAGAAAATTGAAAAAGTGTACAAAGAGAGGTGTTCTCAGACTCTTATTAAATATATACTCATATATGCCGTTCTTACTTTTAGTCTCCAGGAAACTTTCTGGACACCATCTTCTGGAACACTAGTATCTTTTCTTGTAAACTGATACTACCATAGTGAGGTGGATAACAGGAGATAAAGGGTCAGTCCTTTAACGTGGAAGATTCTACAACAGACAAAACCAGAAACATAGCTTGATGAAAGCTCCAACCGACTTCTATGAGGAATAACTCCCAGCATTATTATTTACTTTTTTTCTGCTCTTGTCTAGGTGCCAGAAGACTCAACACCTCATTCCAAGTCAGGGGTGAACCACCTGTCTAGATGCCTTAGATGCCTTTTCCCCTCACCCCCAGTCCTACACTCCAATCAGCACTCCAGCCAACAGTATTTCTGCAGGTTTCTGAACTTACTCCAAGTGATCCTTTTTTAGAAAAATTAGATAAAATCGCCTTTTCCTATTTTCCCAAACAGTCCCTTCAAGCATGAGAACAGTGGCAGTTCCTCCATATGAAAGACTTATTCGGATCATTTCAATATCTTAGCAACTGAAGCTAGAAGACTGATTTACACTCAGGCCAATTACTGTTTTAAAATAAAATCTTCAATTAGACAGTTGCACAAAAACACAGAAATACTGTAAAGTCAGGGAACAGACTCTAAGAAGTCCTATTTGTTAAACAACCCACCTGTAAAATGATCAGCCTCGAATCACTTTGAGGGTCACAGTCAATTAATATAACAAATACTTTGCTGAGAGGTACAGGTTTTGGGAACTGAGATACAGATAGTATAAGCAACAGCAAACAGCACTATTTCCTTTACAGAGAGAACTTTCCTTACCTTAAAGCTTGCTTCCTTTACTTTATATTCACTGTAAGTTGCAATTTTGTTCTTGAAGATCTAAAGTTCTTGGCTCAAATTGTGACTTTTGTTTTTAAGCTGATTTGTTATAGTTTTTAAAATATGCAAATATTTCTTGGAAACATAAATGATATTACCTTTGAAATTCAAATATAGTGTACCAAATCTATCAGCTTCTATCAGCTTCAAAATACTACTACAATAACACATAAATCTACACTCCATCACAATAAATCATCTTTGCTAGCCAAATGACACTTCCAGTATTAGGAAAGTATCTTAAATCTACACAGACACTTGCTAGGTATATGTCCTAACCACTACGTCCTTGTTATTCATATGTGAATACACAGTATAAAAAAATAAAATTTAGTAGTTATTATCAGATGAGTTTGTAAGAAAATAAATACAAGTAACTGAGAGTTAAAGTGCCTCGGGAGAGCCTAAGAGTGGAAGACTGAAGATCTTCCTGATAAGAACGTCAGTTACGAGGCTTTTGGTTACATATACACAGATGAACAACAAACTCAGTTTACCACACTTGCAGCTACATTGTTTTCCTTCCTTCTTGGCTACCTTCTGTAGTACCATTCTTATAACGTTCCCAGCAGCAAGGTTCATTACAGGTGGGACCCAACAAGGGAAACAAACAAGTTCCTTTCGCAAAATCACGTATGTATGCAAAAGCTCTTTAAAAAAAGCTCTGCTCATTGGTAAAATTAAACAGTTTTTATACAGTTTTTATATCATAAAATAGAAAACAAAAACACCATAAAAATAGTAAATACTTTTGGAGCACCTGACATCTTTTTTTCTCTTCTCTTAAAACAAACAAACAAACAAACAAAAAAACACCTCTACCGTTATATATGAATATTTAGAATTAAGTAAATTTTTAAAATTCTTTCTCCTTTGGTTATGTGCTTTGACTCCCATAAGTAAGAAATTAAGTAAGATTGCATGTAGAATAGCAACTGTAGGTGAAAGAAAGTAACATTTCAAAGAAAAAATAAAAATGGTAAAAGAATGAAATAAAAAAAAAAATATTTCTAAGAATATGGAATATTCCTTCCCTATAGCGTAAAATATTCAATGATCAGAGATCTTTAAATAATGGAAGTGAGATGAAGAATGAAAGAAGTGTGAAGGGGGGAACATTTTACAAGTTTGTAATGTTTCAGCAAAAATAAGGCAGTTCCGTAATTGCATGCTGATGGGATGGCAAAGAACAAGAATTATCTCAGTAGTGTAACTGCCGACAACTGAGAAATCCTGAAGGACAATATATGTATAAAACAAACAAGTATAGTCCACTGCCCTTCTTTTTTTTATTTTATTTATTTTTTTTTTTTTTTGAACACTCTCCAGTATATCCTTTCAGGAAGCTTACAGTGCTACTATGCTGAAATACATTTCACAGATTTTCCTATTAAAAAAGAACCTTGAACTAAAACAGTTGCAGAATATCTTGTAATCACTTTTGTATCTTCCTCTTCCATCGTCCCTATAATTTTGTACTTTCAGCTGCCAACTCTTGTAGAGTCTTTATGATCACAGTATTAGAAATGTAAACTGAAAACTGAGGAATATTATTAGGTCTGTAAAATAAGAGCTGATATTTTTTCTTGACTCATGTGAAAAGCATATGCCATAATGAAAGTGAAAGTCAATCCTTTCCTTAGGACTGCCATATCATCATCATCATTTTTTTTTTAATCTGCCTTCTCCTATTTCTTCCTTTCCCTCCCTCTTTCCTTCCTTTCTTCCAAGTGATGGCACTTATCTGTTTCCACAGTATTTATCAAATGTTATTTCTGTCCAGTACAAGGAAGAACAAGGCAAACCATTCAATGGAAGGATGAGTAGATGTGGAATGAGTGTGTCAAAAAAAATTCCTGAGAAGGGATAATATCACAGCTCACTTAAATTAATGAACTGTAATTTATCTCAGACTTCCGTGTTTTATCCTCAATATAAGTCAGTTTCCCCATGCAAATAAACAAACTCAAATTAACATTTGAGTTCAATGTTAGCCCTGGATTGTTTTCTAGGAAATAGGTGAATTTAGTAAGGGAGAGAAGTTTAACTGGCACAGCACTTTGAAGAGTGTATTATTACTAGGTAAACATTATAGTGAAATCTGTCACGGAATGATGTATTTCCATATGGCATTCCTTTTCACATGAAACTGAAAAGCAGATTACATTAAATTGTTAGGAAGAAAAGATTCAAGGTGACATAATGTAAATGGTCTCTATGCACTTGGTTTCTGGTTGGTTTAAAGCTAGAGACAGAGTTGTAAATGTAGGTAAAAAATATCTCTGACAGAAAACAAGTTTCAACTGCTTCATCAAGTGGCAGCAATTTCAAAATCCAAGCATCACTGTTTATCTAATAACACAGTCTCAATGCATATTTACTAACATGAATTCTAACATGAATTTCTAGGCTAACAGACACTGGGTTTGACTTCTCCTTGCTTATATAAACAATATACAAAAATGTTCAAATATTTTGCTGCAGCATTTCAAAGCATCCTTTCCAGCATTAAAAGAGTAACCTGACCAGAAATATGGAGAAACAAGAAATAACTCAGTTACATAAATCCTTTTTTTAAATGAGGTATGAGATTTGAAGACTAGCAGATTATGTTTGTGTGTACTTTAGTATCTCTTATTTAGTCTTGCCTAGAAATAACTGTTTGTAAATTATGTATCCTCCAGTACACTGTTGCAGGCATTCCTTTCACCACTGTTGGACAGATGGTAGCTGGCTGAGGACAGTAGGGAAAAAAAGACACAGGAATTTCTAATATAGAAATGCTTTTCTCTGTAAAAAAAACCTCTTGTTTTTATAGCCAGATGCGCTCTCTGCCCAGGAGGAGAGACAAGACAGAGAAAAACAAAATGATAGCAAAACAGCAATACTAATGACCTATGATGTCTGACTGGTGATGGCCTCTGCTGCTTATGTTTGTTTTTCCTTTGATATGCTCTTCTCCTTGTGAGAGAGTTGTGTATTCTGCTTGAGAAATATGAGATATGCATTGAAGTGAAAGATAATACAGTGAATTGACTTGCGAAGTAGTGATGCGGATATGAATGAAGTGTGAGCACCTGAATCTCCCCTTATGTAAAAGAAACCAAGATAAAAAGAAAAGGAAACTTTGGATATTTTTATTAAAAAGTTTTTGTTCAATGCTGAGACAACACAGCAAGACTCTCCTGTGCGACCAAGACACAAGTTTCTTAAAAATCACATTACACTTTTCCATTATTTGATCAACAAATTGATTTCTTAATCAAAACAAGGTGATAGAGCCTCCATTAATTTCTTTAAAAAATAATACTCCCTAATTACCTCAAAGTAACATATTAAGACTCTGAACTTAAGAAATATTCAGAGTTCAGCTGTTCCATTTATTATTTGGAACTTTGCACAGATGACTTTATTCCATAAAGCTGTTTTCCAGAAAGTCCCTGTCTTGTCTAATGAGGAGCACATTTACTCCGTATGTCTTTTTCTCACTATCTCTTCTTAGTTTTTTTCCTATGCATTCTCTAAACTTTCACTAGAAAATGAAACAACCATATCAACATTTCCATATTTTGATATGGAAAGAGTGTTCCATTTGACAGCCATAATAACAACAGTAAAATTGGCATATAATTCAGTTATTTTAAGTATGCAAAAATGAATGATACCTACAAGGGCTGCCCTGAAATTAATGCCTCCTACTTTATTACGTTAGCCCACATTGTTAAAGGCAGATGGTGGTATGGCTGTAGAGGTTGAACCTTCCTGCCAATATTCCATTCCATTTTGTTGTATTGTAATGCAACAGTGTAAGTGTAATGCATGGAGGCATTACTTTTAGAGCAACCTACCTGATTTGAAGTCCAATTCCACTGAGCTTTTCAGAACTATACAGGAAAACAGTAACTGAGACAGAGACAATTGTTTATGATAACATCTTTAACAGTGCTTTCCCTAACTCAGGCAAATGTACAGGTGTCAAAATGATATCTTAACCTCTTTCACAACTTCTAATCTCTAAATGTGGCAGATGCTGTGCATTGGAGAGGGATATTGATCTATGGAAAGATAAAAGTGGCTGCATTATTATAGAAAATTTTAATTATTTTTTTTAAAAAGGAACTAAATCAATGGAAAAAAAAAAAAAGAAGAAGAAT
Source organism: Phasianus colchicus (assembly GCF_987193195.1). NCBI lineage: Eukaryota > Metazoa > Chordata > Aves > Galliformes > Phasianidae > Phasianus > Phasianus colchicus. The sequence continues at coordinate 19,952,635 of NC_143438.1, read as the reverse complement.
CAAAGCAAAAAAGGTTCTCAATAATAATAAGAGTTTAATTTCAGCCTGGAGTAAATGCCAAAAGCAAACACCGAAGCAACTGCATTTCCTTCATATTTTTCAAGAAGTTCAAAAATGACAGTGACTACATTTTGCATTGTTTGTATTCACAGAATGATTCAGGCTGGAAAAGATGCCAGGATGTCTCTAGTTTAATCCCCTTATCCTAGCAGGAGCAGATATAGAGTCAGATCAGGTTGCTCAGGATTTTATCCAGCTGCGTCTTGAAAACCTCCAAGGATGGAGGATGAAAAACCTCTCAGGGAAATATATGCTACTGTTGGAATGTCCTGAGGGTGTCTTTTTTCTCCCATCTTTTATGGGCAGTTTGATTTTCTCTTGTTTCACTTCTTGTGTGCTCACTCTTGTTCTCCCAACAGGCACTGCTGCAAAGAGTCCAACTCCACCCTCTGAGTAAACCCCTCACAGGAATATTCAGTCTGCTCTTAGACTCCACTGAAGTTGTCCCTCCTTCAGACTGAACCAGCCTTGGTCCCTCAACTCCTTCCCACCAGGCACACACTCTGTTATCTGCCCAGAAAGGACCACTGCTGAACTTGCTCCAGTTTTTCAGCATCTACCCTGTGCCAGGATCCCTAAACTGGACTCAGCGTCCAGATGCAATTCCACGAGTACTGAGTACAATAGAGTATTTCCTTCATTCAATATCCTGGCTGTGCCCTTGTGAATATGGCTCCCAGGGCACTATTGGCTGTCCCTGCATCCAGGATACACTGCTGGCTCATGCCTAGCTTGCGTCTGCCCAGGCACTATGCCTCTGCCCACAGAGTAGCTCCTAGCCAGGCAGGCCCCAGTCTGTGTCTTTGAACTGGTGCTCCCAGCCAAGGGTAGCACTAGGCTTTTTCCATATTCTATTTCATGAGGTTCCTATAGACCCTCTCTTCTAGCCTGTCTATATCCCTACAGCTAGTGGCACTGCCCTACAGAATATTACCTGCTCCCTTGTTTTGGCATCACCTGCAACCCTGATAGAAATTGCCCTCCATTGACTCCTCATTGATCTATTTATTTCATGTACCCCATTAATGTCTTATGCAAGGAAAACATTTAAAATCTATAGATTTTGAGGGATGCATGCAGGTAGATTAATGTTCCACTAGAAAGGTACCTATTTTTAAACAAGTTTAGTGCCTGATACCCTGAGTTCAGTTAAGGTTTGTCCTGGGTAAGAGACAAGGAAATTTAATGTTAGTTGCATGTATGGCTACCAAGATCAAGAGGTTGTTTTATAAAGAGATTGATTAACTCCACTGAATTTGGATTTATTGTCAAATAGTCACTACATTTCATAATGGCTGACATAATCTAACTGAAGTAAAAAGCTTTTGTAAAATTCTGTACCAGATTCTGACCCGAGTTAAATAAAAAAGATAAGCCTACCAGAAGGACAGGATTTACACAAGTAGAGCTAATAAAGAAATCCACCAATTCCTGTCATTTAGGGATGCTCAACTTTAAGAATTGTACAACAAGAATCTCCTCTCAAGATGATTTAATCTCACAGCAATCCCAATCTGAATGGCACAAGAAAAGTAATGAAATTTAAAGCTTTAATAACCATTATGTATAAAGCCAAGATTTAGAAATTCATACTAAAAAAAATAAGGAGTAAGAATGAAGTTATGATTTTCTTCCATTTGGAATTTGTTTTGAAATTGAGTTAATTCAAAGATCAAATGTAGAAAAATATTTGTGAAGAATTTCAAAGTGCTCATCTTCAGAGTCCCATATATATATATATGTATATACATACACATACATATATACATATATTTGAACAGAAGGAGACTGATTACAGACCAAGCAATAAATGAAGAGAAAGAATACTAAATGACTCACAATAAGTGCAAGAGAATACAGTGAGTTGTACACTGACATAGATGTTACACACAGAAAATCCAGTGGGGATGGAACACGTAGTAAGAGGCTTAAATTGAAGACTTAATTTTGATTAGACATTATAAATTTTTTTTAAATATAAAGATAGTTAAGCACTAAATTAGGTTGAGGCTGTGAGATTTTCATCACTGAAGTTATTTAGTGGGATTTGGAATAACTCTGTCAGGAGCACTTGGGACAAGAGAATAAAAAGGATGGTATCTCCCAGGATTATTCTTTTGTATTTGCCAAATAATAAAAGACTCTTCTTTGAGGCATCTTAGGAAAGTGATTCCCTGTCATATTGCATGCAGTGAAATCTGTTACTCCATCAGAAGAGAAACTGGAATCTCCAGTCATTGTCCTGAAAATAGTTTTTCTTGACATTATGAAAATAGTAAACAGCCATGTCACAAAGATTTTCCCAAGTAGAATGCAAAGCATTTCTGGACCTAGTTTTCACCAATACAGACCTGTTTATTAAACCGGCTAATAGCAAGGCAGTCTGGATTGACCATGACCTGGCTGAGTTTGCAATCTCAAGGAAGACAGGCAACCGGTAAAATACAGAGTCTGAACTTCAGAAAAGAGAACTTCAATCTACTGAAAAAATTAATTGGTGGGATCTCCTGAAAAGTTGTTCCTAGGGACAAAGGAATAGTGCAGAGCTGACAGCTCTTGAAGAATGAGTTTCTGACAGCACAAGAGTTCTCCATCCTGCAGCATAAGAAATCAAGCAGAAGACAACAGAGATCAGCATGGCTGGTTGAGGAAGGACCTGCTGGTCAAACTGAGCAATAAGAAGGAAACTTACATGCAGTAGAAGCTGGGATTTGTGGCCTAGTATATAGTCAATGAATATAAAGATGCTATAATTACAAAATAAACAAGAGTTTGGCTAAACAGGTTATAATAACAAAGAGAGACTAGATAGAACACTCACCCACTTCCAGAGCTCACTGCAAAACTCCAGAGGTAGTCAGCTCTTAAATGGGTCTAGGAGAGGTGGAGCCAGGCTCCACCCCTTCCAGCAGCACAGGTGAATTGCCTTCACCTGTGCTCCCATGGCTGACTCATTGCTCATCTCAGGTGATCAATCAGAAGTTCAGGCTGTGATTCAGCAATTCCCATACACCTGGAAAGAATACAGGAATGACATCTAGGAGTGCAGAGATGGAATTGGGAAAACCAAGGCACAGATAGAATTGAATTTGATGAGGGATTTGAAAAATGGCAAGAAGGAATTATACAGGTACATCAGTCAGAAGAGACAGGCAAAAGGAGAGTGTACCCCCTCTGATAAATGAGAAGAAGGAAATGGCAATAAGAGACATGGAGAATGCTGAGGTATTCAATGAGTTCTTTGACTCAGTCTTCACTGTAAGTCAGGCTTTCCAGGCCTCTAATATCCATGAATCTCTAAGTGGGGGGTCACAGGAACGTAATCCCTCTCATTGTAAGCAAAGAGCAAGTTCAAGACCACCTGATATGGGGTGTACCACCTGATATGCATATGTACATATCTACGGGGCCCAGTGATATGTATCCCAGGGTGCTGAAGGAACAGGCTATTGTGGTTGCCAAGGCATGCTCTATCATATTTGAAAACTCATGGCTGTCAGGTGATATCCTCGGTGACTGCAAAAAGGGAAACATCACCCTCATTTTCAAGAAATGAAGAAAGAAAGATACAGGAAACCACAGGCCAGTGAAAGTTGCATTTGTGTCTGGGAAAATCATGGAACAGATTCTTTTGAGAGATATGTTAAGGCATATTCAAAACAAGAAGGTGATCTATGACAGCCAGTATCTGCTCCACAAAAGGGCAGATCATGTCAGACAAATCTAGTGGCTTTCTACAGTGGAATGAATGCATCAACAGACTAAGGAAGAGCTACTGATGTCATCCACCTGGACTTCTTCAAGGGCTTTGATATGTTCCCACATCACATTCTTATTTTTATATTGAAGAGATGGATTTGAAGGTTGGTCTATTCAATGAATGAGGATGAACAAGTAAGATATTGTGGTCATGGGTTCTTTGTCCAGGCTGAAGGCAGGTGATGAGTTGGTGTCCCCCAGAAGTCCATCTTGGGACCAGTGCTCTTCAATGTCTTTACTAATGACCTGGATAGTGGGAGTGCATCCTCTGCAATTTTGCAAATGACACCAAGCTGAATGATGCAGTTGATACAACAGAAGGAAGAGATACCATTCAGAGGGACCTGGATAGGCTCAAAAAGTGGGCCCACAAGAACTTCATGAGGTTCAGCAAGGCCAAGTGTAAGGTGTTGCACTTCGACTGGAGCAATCCAAGATACAAGTACAGACTGGGAGAAGAATTCATTGAGAGCAGCCCTGTGGAGAAGGAGTTGGGGGTCCTGATGGACAAAAAGCTGGACATGAACTAGCAGTATGCACTTCCAGTCCAGAAGGCATCCTGGGCTGCATCAGAAGAGAAGTGGCTAGCAGAAAGAGGGAAGCGAGGCCCCATCTGGAGTTCTGTGTCCAGACCTGGGGTGCCCAACACAAGAAAGACATGGAGTTATTGGAAAGGGTCCAGAGGAGGGCTACAAAGAGCATCAGCTGGCTGGAGCACCTCTCCTATGAATAAAGGCTGAGGGATTTGAGCTTGCTCATTCTGGAGAAGACAAGGCTCTGGGGAAACCTTATTGCAACCTTCCACTAGTTGAAGAGAGCTTATAAACAGAAGAAAGACTGGCTTTTTACATAGTTTGATAGTAACAGGATGAAGAATGGTTTTAAACTAATAGAGGGCAGATTTATATTAGATACTTTGTGGAATTTTTTATTCAGTAATGCACTGGAATAGGCTGCCCCAAGAAGTTGTGGATATCTCATCCCTGGAGGTTCACAAAGCCAGGTTGAATGAAGTCCTGAATTGCTTGATCTGGTGAGTGGGAACCTTGCCCATAGCACTGGGGGGTTGGAACTCAATGTTTTTTAAGTTGCCTTCCAACCTAAGCCATTCTATGATTCCAGTGGCAGAAGCACAGTGTTATTTGTACTTGATAACTTTGATGAATTCTAAGGTTTTTATTAAGAAGGAAAGGTATTTATGAATTCATGTGCAGGCCTTCTCCCTCACTATAATTAGTAAGCTAATTTGCAGCCTTGTAAGCAATGTCATGAGAGAAGTCAAAGACTAAATAGGCCCCGGGAATTGCCCCTCAAGGTTGTGAGGGGTTGGGAAAAGCATGTTCACTGCTGGCTGTGCCATGCTTCACTTAGTTCAGAAGCATCAGTAATATAACCTTCTTCAGCAAGGACTGCACAATGACAGCCCTGTAAATCCTTTACTTAAACTATCTCAGCTATTGGACTGCTTTTTCAAGCTATCATTAATAAGAAGAATATGGGGAAGTGTTATGGACAATTAGGAAATAATGAAGACCATGTCATTGCAGTTGATAACAAAAGGTACTGAAGGGCACTGAAATACATTGAATCAGAATGTTAATCTGCTACAATACTGTTTTCAAGGGGTTGGATTTATTTTATGTAACCGCTACACTAATAAACCAAGAGAAGGTATAAACAGCACATTTATTATAGGTGTTCCTGCTACAGAAGTGAGCAGACATTAAGAAAAAGGAGAGGAACGAGGAGAAGAAAGACAGTGAGACTCACTGAAAACAAAAACAAACAAACAAAAAAACCTAAATAACTATAATCCCAGAAAGGTATGTGGAGAAAATACTCATTTCTCTCTACCACAGTGAAAGGCACTACACTTTCAGAACAGATAGGACAACCCTCACAAGTGTTCCATTATTGCTATACTTATGTCAACAGTAACTGACACTAGGTAGTCTTAGCACCAATCACAACTTATGCTGGCACGAATAATTCCCTGAATTGATCTGCCAGACACAATGCAGTGCCAGTGCACAGCACACTGCCTCTGAAATGCTTCTCCTAGTCCTATACATGCTCAGCAATCTAAAAGGAACCTAAGGGTTAACAAGTAGCATGTCCAGGTGCACACTAGGAAAATCCTTACATAGTACAGCGCTCTACAATCAAAAGCTATTATGTTCTAACATTTCTAAATCTATGAGTGTTTAACTCAAAACTTTTTCCTCACATGTCTTAAGCATTAGAACAAACCCCTTTGAAATTACATTGTTTTTCTGTAGTTTTTTTTGTTTGTTTTTGTTTTTTTTGCAGTGGTGTGTCAGCCACCCACATTTTATTTCTTCACATGAAGGCCTATAGCTTACAGCTGCCCAGATATCTAGAACAACATATTTAGATCAGATATATAACACAGAGATATAATTTCTCATTGTACCTTACTCTTTTCTGTGAACTTTAACACAATCATGCTGCTACTACAGAGCCACAAACTCTTGAAAAGATATGGTTCTAACATCAGGATCAAGACTGCTATCCTTTGCCAAGACATACTATCATGAATTATACATTGTGTATCTCATTTGCTTCAGAAAAACATTGTGTGAATCAAAGTTTTTCTGCGTACCCAGTACACAGACATGAGGCACAAACCAAGTATTATGCTACCAGATGGTTTAGGTTTGTTCATTAAAAAAATTACTTCACATATAAATACAACACAGTACTGAAAAGAAAAATTCTGCAGAAAATCTCAATTCTGTTCTCTCTACTTATTTTTTGATTGCATTTATCTCAAATTCTGAAGGGATTCACTTTAAAAGATCTAGAACATACCTAATTCTTTAGAAAAGTTTTAACAACTTTTTTGCAGAACTGAATTTGATAGCCTAGAAAGCAGATTTTAGTTCCCACAGCCTATACTCCACAAGAGCGTTGAACTACAACGAGGACTACAATGAGGATGAACAAAGGACAACTGTCAGAAACAAGATTTACCTTTCTGTTTTCTACATCTATCAGCTACCTCCTCTTAACATCTGAAACTGACTGACTGCAGGGAAAGGAGCTGTAAAATCTTTACAAACCTGTTGGTTTTGTGTCTTTACAGATAACCATAGAAACATCTTGGAAAGAAAGATTAGGTCATAACAAAGGAATTTTATTGAGAACAAAACATATCTTGTGAAGATCCACCCATTCACAGGATGAAGTTCCAGGACAAAACTAGTTAAGTCTTGAGCCACATTATTGTCATTTAGAAAGTCTTTCGAAAAACTGTGTGGTTCTAATGGCTAAAAATCTTATAACTCCAGGTTGAATTCACTCAAAGTCTGTACATACATGCATTTGCTGCTAGGTCAGTAATGTTGTCTACTTTTCTTCCTTCTTGTTTACTCCCACTATATGATACAAATGGAGGCAGCGACCATGTTCCTCTCTCAACCCTTACTTTCACCACAGGTAGTAAGTTCCATCTTACCATCATACAGACATTCTGTCTGGAAATGACCTAAAAAAAGTCTTTTTTTTTTTTTTTTTTTCCCTTATGTATCACTTTTTCCCTTTCTTTTCTCTGCCTTACAGTCCATTTTGTATTGGTTCCATGTTGTCTGTTATTACTGAATATCAAGGCAAGCAAGGATTTTCATTAATTTCTTCCTAGATAGCAATCCCACCAGTTCTTTCATTTTTTACTATTTTATTTTTTCCTTATTTTCTACATGCAGCTGAGAGAAAACATCCTTTTAGTTTTAACTCCTCTGCAAAGTTGGCTATCTTCAGTTCTTACTTCCTTACTGAGTTCTAAAGCATAGATTTCATTTCCATTTTCCCATAATTTGTTCCTTTTCCCACTAAGAGCTGCTTAATTCTAATATCATTGGAGTAAGCTGCTCACTAAAGTTGCCTATGTTTATTCCTCTTGTGATGATTGCAAATCCCAGATCAAACCAAACCTAACCAGATCAAACTCAAACCAATCTCAATTGAATATAACAAAAACCAAACCAAATTACAGTAATCTGAGTAAACTAAAGAATATAAATTTAAAATGTATACATAACAACCACAGCTGGATGTGATCCCAATCTGAAATACACTGGTGTAACTCCAACTGGAAAATCTACTTAGTGAATGTTGCTATACTGTCAGGATTATTATCTGCTTGTTAACAGGAGCAGGAAAGAGCTATCAAGCAAAGGAAAAAGAAAACAGCTCATTTATTTTTAATTGTTTGTATTTTTAAAGGGCTTTATAATTCAATATCCAGTAACTTGGATGGCTTACAAAATACTAAGAGTGCAGCATTTAATCATGTAACAGACATGGCTGTTCTTACAACCTCACTTTCAAATCTGTGGAATATATCTGCTAGCAAGTTAACTAAACACAAAATCACAAAGAAATATCACAGATTGCTGCAGTTTCTGATTAAACGGCCAGTCAGTTTAGAATTAGTTGGAAAAGAACTAGCAATTTTAGTTAGTGTAAAACCTTTGTATACTGGAATTTATTTTAGATCAATCTGAGTTGCAGATCAACCCATGCATCTGAAAACAAATCAATGCCACATTGCTCTCAGTGGAAATACATGTTAGAATAGATGGCAGCAAGAGCAAGAAATATAGTATAAGTGAATTCAGGTTCTAAATGAAGCATGAGGAAAGGTGGTTTCTTCTGGAATATATGCGAGAGGAAAAGCAGTAAAGATGTATGGACTTCAGGTAAGGAGACTCAAACCCATGTGGTATGGTGCTTTGTTCAATTTTCTGATGTCTGGTATAAACCCAGAAGCACTTTCAATTTTTGCTTTTAGGAATTTTTAGAAATTAAGTCCTACATATATTGCAGAGTACGGTGCTACCTCTGGCAGGAGATCATGCATTAAAAATAATAATAATAAAAAATAAGCAATTTGAATAAAAGATATATCTTGAAATGTGAACACTGCTGTAACATCACAAGGTTACAAGTCCTCTATTATTTTCAAATTCTCAGGTTCAAAGAAAAAATGTTCAGTACTGGATTTAGATATTCTAGAATTGCTTTCATTTATCTCCAAAACTCTAAAGACTGAAAATCTAAGAAATCTTAGGTAACAAACTCTCTAGGGTAAATATATTTTATTATGTGACTGAAATATTTGGCAAAACAGTGATTGCGTTATCAATGTGACTAGCAAAAAGAGCAGATATTAAATGTCAGTTTTGTGATATTTCTGAAGCATCATTTTCTGTCTTTAGATGGGAAGCTATCAATAAAACCTTCCAGGTATTGTTTACATTTATGTCTGACTGCTAAGTAAGTATTGCTAATAACAAGAGCATACAGATATTGTCCTGCAACGGAGGTTTATTTTCTCAGTACTTCTCATGCAGGCAATGAGGGTCAGATGTGGAAGCACCACTCGAGTAAGAAATCTAAATTCAATAGTACGAAATAAAGCTGAAGAAGAAAGGGAACCTGAGGTTTGGATAGCAAAAGATCAGGGAAATAGGGAGAAAAGGCAAGAGATATACACAATCAATTGCACATTTTCTTGGAGAAGTTTATAAAGCCTGAGAACATCTAATTCTCAACAGCAAAAACTATTAGATGAATGCCTTCTTGGCTATCTGATAGCTGACCAGCTCATAGCTCAATCTACATAAAAGTCTGGACTGGTACATGCAGGAAAAAAAGCTTATTCTTTACATTTGAAGGCCTGAACCCTTTCTGACTCCAAATGTGGATTGCTTACTTATCTCTGAAATAAATACTGATTCATTAGGGTTTTGAGTGTTCTTTTGGTTGTTTGTTTTCCAGATGGGAATTTATGCAGAACTATCATAGAATCATAGAATGCCCTGGATTGAAAAGGACCTTGAAGGTCACCAAATTCCAACCCCCTTGCCAAGGAAGGGTTGCCAACAACTAGATCAGGATCCCCAGAGCCCCATCCAATCTGGCAGTGAATGCTGAACCTCATGAAGTTCTTGTTGGGCACACTTTTTTACCTTATCATGGTCCAGCTGAATGACAATAAACAGAGACTTCAGACTTTTAAATTTGGCATAAAGAAGCCAGGAATTCCAGAAGTAAGAAGTTCTGTGCATCCTGAATTCAGTGATATTAACCTTAAATATAGTGGAATAGTCCTTTAAGGAATGATCATGTAGTTTTATATTCAGGAAACAAACATGCCTATTTCTCTAGTTTAGGATCTAGAGCCAAATTTGCACTGGAAATCCCAGGCAATTCTGAGGCATGAAGAAGAAAGCATAGGTGAACAATAATATAACCTCACTAATTCTTTGCTCTGGGAACTTCTGGGTGTATTCTTCTTCTGCTTGTGCACATTTCTTATTCATGTGCATCATTCTTTACAAAGAGAAGTCTGCTGTTTGAGAGATACATGCTGATTTCTTTTCCCTCCACTGATACCTCTCCACTCATCAAATGGATAGTGTTCATGTATCATTTTAATCAATAGCAAATAAGTGACCTTAAAAAAATCCCAACTTACTTATCTTTTATCATGCTGGATGAGGATAGAAGTATGTGCCAGTTTGAGCTTTTCTTTGGGAGTAAGTGCTATCACCAGCATTACCAATTACAGATACTGTCACTGCCTCTGGAGAGACTTATACCCTCCCCCCCCCCCCCCCCCCCCGAACTTTTTTTATTTTTATTTTTTCTTTTATTTGTACTCTTTATTGCACTCTTTATATTTAGTTGCTGTAATTTAAAGCCCACAAAAACTCAGCCTGGTTCCTGCTGACTTTTCTTTTAAAATGTATCTCTAAATTTCCAGTAACATAAACAGACAGGGCAGTGAACGTAGCCCATACAGTCACATTGTTTTGTTTACATTTTAATAACAAGGTATCATACTTCCAAAACAAGACCTTTTACTGGTAACAAAATTGAAACGTAGCCTTTCCTTTGAAATCATTTTAATCAAACTCAGTGATAAACAGGAAGAATGCAAAAGATACAACTAAAGTATGGAAATAAAAAGACACAAGACGTAAAGTTGTTTCTGCAGTCTTGTTCCTTTGTAAATGAATTATTCCTTCTTTCTGATGTGACAACGATTGATCAACATGAGACCCAAGGATGAGACTTTGCCTTTGGCCAAAAGCAGAGTGCTATTCACAGAAACACCCTTTATGATCTCTTATGACCCTTTCACATACTTCCATGGTCCAACATAACATTCTCCTGATACCCACCTTATTGCATCCAACAGACTTTTTAGATAGCCTATGCAGATCTTTATAATTAGAATTAATACTTTATGGTAGCAAAACTAAACTGAAAAGTTCTGTTAGCCTGCTAGCCAATAGATGAAGCAGGTCAGACTGCTTAGTATAAAAAGCTGTTTGCAACATGGGCAGAAAACATTACACCCTCAGAGCTTCCAGATAATTTTCCTGTCCTTTGAAAAGCAAGATCTAGAGTTACTGACAGTGCAGACATATTCATAGGCTTATCACATCACAGTGAATAACTTTCTCACTGAATAAATTAGACTAAACTCCGGCTAATTAGAAATTGGGGGCGGGGGTGTTACATTAGAGATCTCTGCAATAAATGATCTGTAGAATTCTGACATCTGAAAAATTGAAATGATAATATCATCAATTCAAATGACACTCAGAGCTTCCTAAACTCAGAACTCAAAAGCATGTAAATCATACGGAATTTTCTACATCTGACAGTCAGTGGAGAAGTCCGAGCTAAAGCATACAGTCTGATTAATGTATTTCTTCATACACAGTTTTTGCTAGGCTAACAAAAGTTGACAAACTACCAGACCACTCAACACTTAACTGCTGTCAGGAATTGAACTGTACATGGAAACAACTGGGACCAGAAACCTACTTAGAATAGAACTGTAGAAATGTTAACATTTTGAGAGCACTTCTAATATTTCATGATCACAAAATCATAGAATCATAGAATGCCCTGGGTTGAAAAGGACCTTGAAGATCACCTAATTCCAACCCCCCTGCCAAGGAAGGGTTGCCAACAACTAGATCAGGATTCCCAGGGCCCCATCCAACCTGGCATTCAATGCCTCCATTGAATGTCAAAGGCCTTGCACACATGACTACTTCAGTTGCCCTTCCTTTGTTCACTAATGCTAGCACTGCATTATAGAAAGCCACCACATTGGTTAGGCATGATATGCCCTTCATGAAGCCATGCTGGCTGTCTCAGATCACCTCCTTATCTCTCATGCGTTTTAATATCTCTTTCAGGAGTATCCATTCCATGATTTTCCTAGGCAGACTTGAGGCTCACTGGCCTGTAGTTTCCTAGGTTTTCCTTTCTCCTTTTCATAAAATCGGAGTGATGTTTCCCTTTTTTCAGTCACTAGGAAACATCACAATAAGAAAGTTGATAATAATAAAAATATCTAAAGGACTATTTTTCAGTGGTGAATGCTACCTTTTGGATAAAAATGATGGTGATCACAATGGATCTTCATGCTGGAAGGCACTGGAATTTGGCCTGATGAAAATAATCATTTGCCAACACCGAGAGGTAAAACATTTTTCTTGCAGTTCATTACATACACACACACACACGCACACAGACAAATAAGCCTCAAGCAGATTGCAAACAAAGAATACATTATTCCCACCTAAATTTTGGCAGTGCTAACCACAAATGAAAGCTGAGACTTACAATAGAAAAGATAATGTGAAATTAAATATTGATACAACTAGCTGATATTACCATGATTTACGAAACAGCATATTACCATGATTTATGACGGAAAACATATTAGTAACTTGTGCTGGTGGATTGACACCACAGCTAAGAATATAGTTTATAAACAAAGATACAGCTATGAGTAAATGAGCAGAGAGTTCAGCTTTACAGAAGAAAACCACAGGTTACACTCAGAGATACAGGTTGCACTTTGCTCCCTGAAACCTAAAAGCAGCTTGCAGGATCGAGTTTATAAATGGTATTTGAAAATGGTTCTTATTGTTCTTTTACATTCATTGTAATTCCTTATGTCTTGCCATTTGTGTTCAGCTCTCGGTTCAGGCATGCATTTCCAATGCAGAAGATTCTATCAGCAGCAGCAGATGTGAAAGTAATGACAGGCTGAGAAGTGATCTGCAGGCTGATTTTGAAAAGTATTTTATTTCTCTCAGAACAAATTTGGTTGTTTAGAAAACCTTACCGTAATCATATTCAACTGCTGGCAAAGGAAACAACAACAAAAAGAAAACCAACTTTGCAGCTACACACAGATTAAATGGCAGAACTAAGACCACGGGATAACTGTAAAATAAAATATGTAAGAATAAGGACATTCAGTAGAATGCTAGTAGAAAGACAAAAGGATTCAGAGGCAGCTGAGTTAAATAAAATAAGTAATGAATGTGTAATGGTACAAAAGTAATACAAACAGAGAGCACGTCAATCAAGACACAAAGAGTACTAAATTTCTCTATATTATAAAAAGAGGGACTGGGAGAGAGGGAAGACAGAAGACAGCAATCCTGTTCATTTTCTCCTAGGCTCTAGCAAGAACCATTATGCTAGGAGAAGGGAGAATAATGCCCAACCATGAAATACTAATTCTACATACTCCCTCTGAAGTCTCTGACATTCACGTTTTGCACCTCTTCTCAATTCAAACTGTTGTTTCCCCCCACACTTATCCCAGAGCTCTTCATTTTGTTTCCTGTCCTAATCTTTTCTTTTCCCTATCTCTTCAGCCCAAACTCATCTAATTGAAAAACTTATTTTGTCCTGCGTAAAATTTCTAAAGCCTAGACACGATCTGCAATTTCCAAAAATCCATCTGCAGGCAATTCAGATGGCAAAAAAGAGAAAATTAAATGGCAACGTTCAACTTTTTTTTCTCTTTTGAATACTGCCTGACATGAAAAAATAAAAGATACTATACTATATTTGGATTTCCACATGCATGTAAGTATGTGGTCCAGATGTCTCTGAATATGAGACAGCTAATTAGCTGAGTAGCCAGGAGATTTTCAGGGTGAACTAAGAAACTCTGGTTTCCTTTACTGCACAGATCTCCAGGGATGCTAAAGAATGCTCAGATAGCCAGTAGGAATGTAGACTTCAATATATAGAAAACAAAATATCTTTATATTAAAATTAATGCAATTTTATTTTAAGGTAAATGATTCTCCTATATGTCATTATATTTCAAATAACTGATGTTCAGGTCCTCAGGACCAATTCATACAGGTTCTTATTTTCCAGAGTATACAAAATGGGAGGCATTAGAACACTTTCAGCTGAGTGAAGATCATAAATAGAATCTAGTGAGTTAATTCTTGCTAAAGGTCTGAACAGCTCTTAAACTGATTAATTTGGTATTGAAAATATAACTTAAGTTTCTTTCAGTTCTACCTTAGACAGCCCCAGTTCCTTGTTTGTAAACATAAGTATAGCAATTACACACACACAATTGCTGTCACAATCCTGGCATAGAAAATATTTGTAAAATATATTTCAAGAAGACTTCTGCTAAAGCATTATGCATGATGAAAAGCCATTGGCTTAATTAATTCAAGTTTATTTGCAGACTGAGACAGAAAATAATCAAAATTTTCTTTCTGTGTCCCACACTCTACTGCTTTTCTTTCTAAGTCAACGCACTCCAAATATCCACACACATCTTCAGACACCTAAACCTCCATCTAATAACTTCATCTAATAACACTGACATTTGAAAGGCAAACTTTAGGAAGAACGGTCTTGTTTTAAGGTTTTTTTTAAACCAACAGACTACATTTTATAACTTTATTTTATAATGGAAAGGAGGTTTAAAATTTAAAAAAAATTCTGACAATCCTTCATTAAATCCAATCAGTTTTGAATGTACTACTACAGAATCCTAGTGAACTTGCATAGACCACTCAATCCTTATTGAATTCTATAGAAAGATATTACAAAAAGGCTTACCTGCTTGACACACAGAATATATGCATGTATGTGGGGGTGAGGTTGGAGGGGCTTATTTGCCTACACTGTTTACAAATACTCTGGATCTTGGAAATAAGAGCAATCAATCATAGCCAAAATTCACTAAAACCATGGAAGTTAGACTATTGCAGAAGCTTTTCTAAGAAAAACAGACAACCTAAAATAATCAAAGAAATTGATTTTATTTCGCTCAGAACAAATTTGGTTGTTTAGAAAACCTTAGGTTTCTGAGAAAATTACAGATTAATGTCTCCTTGTGTATGCATTTTTTAGTATACAAGAACTAAGATTACTAAGGACAAGAACAACCTGCTATATCAGAAAATAGTCTCAAGTTTCACATGAAATTTTTTTGACAAGTTGCTTCAGGTTTTGCTGATCATACAAAGAGTTTGAGACTTGGGTATGCAGAACCCTTTTTTATAGCTTATCATAGAATCATACACTATCCCAGGACCCACAATGACCATCGAGTCCAACTCCTGGCTTCACACAGCACCTTTCAATATTCAAATCCTATGTCTGAGAGTACTGTCCCAAAAACTCCTTGAACTCCAGCGCTTGGGGCTGGACCACTGCCAGTGAGTGTTCCCCTTGTGCTCCCTCCATGAGGAGCTGCAGCTATTGTGAGACCTCCCCACAGCTGCTCTGGGCTGAAGAAACCCAAGGATCTCAGCAGCTCCTCACATATCTTGTTCTCTAGATTCTTCACCATTTTCATAGCCCTCTGAATGTATTGTGCTAATGAAGAGTAAAAGATGGTTCACAGAAACAAAGGGTAGAAGATAATTTGCAGAAGCAAATGTGCAGAGGCTGCTAAAAGAATTGCAACAAGCTGGGATTAGAACAATGTGAAGGTGGAGGACAAAGATAAAAGTTTTGAGAACAGCTCAAGGACATTTGGTAAGTAAGTGATAAGACGTCCACAAGGCAAGTTAGAACTCAATTGGGAGCTGCCCCTCCCACAGGGTCAAGAGTTTACAGCGAGGAAAACTGAGCTTTTGTGAGGAAGAGGATGATTCTTCATCCCACGACCACCAGGAGGAGACCCCCTCAATACAGTGTGAGGGAGAGGGACCGCATGCTAACGCGTTCTCAGAAATCTAATGAATATGTATCCGAATTCTGGGAAACAATGGATTTTGTATTAGTTCAGCCTATATCTGTACCACGCTTTTGCTTTGCGGTGTGCAAGTTTGGTGGAGCTATCCCCTTGCACCTGGACATATGCACATCACTAATAAAAACATACCTGCTCTATATCTTTACTCAGGCTATAGAGATTGATCTCCGCACGTCACTATGTCTTATTTCCTTCATATGTTGTGGCACTAAGTCTTATGTCCCTCTTATATCGTGGCACCCAAACTGCACACACAGCTTGAGGTGAGACCACACCAGATTGGGATAATCCCTTTCCTTGCATGGCTGGAAGTCCTGGGCCTGATGCACCACAGGGTATGGATGGTTTTGTTATCTGGGAGCTGTACTTTCCACTCAGTCAGCCTCAGCTCACTAGTGGCTGCTGGTCTAATAGTGGCTGCCATTTGTCTCAGAACCCCAACCCACTGCAGAGCCACTGTTCAGAAGGCAGGCTGACATTGCTTACACATTCTGCTCAGACAATCTGTCTTGTATCAGAGGACTACTAAGCCTAACCAAATCTGAGAACACTGCACTTATTTGAACAGCTTTCATAGTTTGGTGCCACTAAGCTGGCATTTTCAGAGCCCTTGTTGTAGCCCCCACATGCCACACATCTACATAAACTTTTCATGCCTGAATCACAAACCAAAGGAGATAAGAGTGAGCGAGGCTGAATCCCTTTCAAGACATCTAATATCATTTAAAGCTGAAAAGAGGCAAGGATGCAACTGTGCTCTCAACACGCCAAAGAAAAGCTAAGAAGCAAGAAAGAAATGAGACTCATTGAGAAGGAACACGCTGAATCTAACCAGGGGAAAGGCTGTTACAGATGTTCAGTCTCTAATGAATTTCTAAAGTAGTGGAAAAGAACTAAATGAAACGTGAACATGAAAATGGCTTTAATGGCCCATATGAAAAATCTGCAGCCTTAAATCTTGAGAAGAGTAATAGACACTGTGTGAAGGAACAGCACAAATGCTACTTATTTGAGAGAAGGAATCAAATACTAAGGGATAGTAATTGCAAATGAATTTGTATCCAGGTGATATTTGTTACTGGTTGCTGTTGTATGGTCCACACCGCCTCGGTGAGATTGCATCTGGAATATTTTGTCCAGTTCTGAGCCTCTCCATTCAAGGACAGGGAACTGCTTGAGAGAGCCCAGCACAGAGCCACAAAGATAATTAAAGGAGTGGAGCATCTTCCTTACAAGGAAAGGCTGAGGGAGCTGGGTCTCTTTCGCTTGGAGAAGAGGAGACTGAGGGGTCACCTCATTAACATTTAAAAATATGTAAAGGATGAGTGTCATGAAGTTGGAGCCAAGCTCTTCTCGGTGACATCCAATGATAGGACAAAGGGCAGTGGGAGCAACCTGGAATATAGGATGTTCCAAATAAATACGAGAAAAAAATTATTCACAGTGAGGGTAACAGAACACTGGAGCAGGCTGCCCAGACAGGTTGTGGGGTCTCCTTCTCTGGAGACATTCAAAATCTGCCTGAATGAGATCCTGTGTGATCTAGTCTTGGCAGCTGGCTTCGGCAGGGGGATTGGACTAGATGATCTTTTGAGGTCTGTTCCAATCCCTGCCTGATATTCTGTGATTCTATAGTGTACTTGGTAATCAGATATAATTTTAATCTTGTACTTTTAAAAAAAGGTTACTTGTTTGATTTAAACCTGCCTAAAACTGCAATTGTATATTCTTTTATTCTTTTGCGGTGGAAAAAAAATGTAGCAGCTGGTTTATCTTTCACTTCTTTATACCATTATGTTACAGTATTTACAGAAATATAAATGTTTTACTGAAATAATTCAAGGAGATCTTCCAAATAGCTGGGGTGTTAGGCATTATTATATAAAAAAGAGCATCATAAATAGAGAAAAAAGTTCTAGATCTTTCAGCAGGAAATTTTGATAAGGCTAATTGGTTGGAAAGACAATTTAACAGATAAGAAAATGTTCCTTTTCTAATGATGGATCTAGGGCATTAACTTTGGCCTCACTATACCCTGTCACTCAAGTTAATTTATTACTAGGCTTATACAAAGATCAGAGAGAAGACCTAGATTATTATCTTCACTCATTTGGATTGTACTGTATTGTCATTTCTTTATCTTTGATCAGGTAATGATTCTCATTTTTGAAAATAGCCCTGCTTTTTGCTCCTTACTCTGTCTTTAATTAATTTCCTATAATTACTCACTATACATACAGTTCTGTTTCTATCATCTGAAGTGATCTGGAAACAGTGCTTGCAATAAAAGAAATACTGTGTTTTAGTATCGAATTTATAGAGAAAGTTTATTTCTAGAGGATTTCTAAATTGTTTCAGGTTATCCAGTTTCTGTAAGGCTGGGTATCTAAGGCTGAATAAGCCAGAGGTCTATAAGGAGGAAAGAAGCATAATATACATATGACATTTTTGGTTTGTTTAATTTAAATTAAAGACTTCTGGCTTCTAAGATTTAAAACTGATTATATTCTATTCTACTTATACATTTCTGCGTGCTTGATGAACTATTGTGTGATACACAAATTAAAATCTTACTGTCTTCAGCAACCTGTTTTGCTGAAGTTGGGTAATCATGTGCCTTCACTGCAGTCTCTTTTCTGCTTGATTTTATGTAGTGATGCTGATCATTACAATCCTCTCTAGGAACGATTATAGAGATTTCACTGTATTTAAAATAATAATTCTGCAAATCTACATTGCATCTTTAATTTTAAAATATACTTTTGTAAGCACATGAGATATTTTAAATGGAGGTAGTGATGATAATCTGAAAAAGATCAGATCAAAGAATGCACAGCCCAAAAGCTACACAAAGGAACTTTTCACTGAACACTTCTTTAGAAACACATACACTAACTTGCCAAAATTGGATGCAGTCATTCTCCAATTCAATAAGGACACCTTCCTCTTCTACTGGGTGTCACTTCACAGACATTGATAGAAGCCATTGTGCCATTTACTACAGCTAAGAGTTAAAGATAGTATTTCTAAATTGCTGACGCCAAGATTCACCCATTAACAATTGATTGCTCCCAGCACAAAATTGATATAAATTATTTCAAATTATCTCAAAGGCAGAGAAGCATACTGAAAGTATCCAAATAAGAAAGATTTCCTTCGATATTTATTTTCTGCTGCTTAAGGCAATAAGTAGGTCTTAAAGAGAGATCCCCATGGCAGTACTTGTAACTACCTTTCGTTTTCACTACAAGGTTTTTTTTAGGTAGAAGACTCTCTTTCATGGAAAAGTTTAAAGGATAACAAGAAAACAATACTGCTGAAGGATTATTAAGGACCATAATGGTCAAAACTGCTTGTATTTCACTATTCTTTTTCATGTTTCAGTCTTGCAATGATTAAAACTGAAATATCTTTCGATGATATTCTTCAAATGGTTCCTTGCCTAAGGGTAGTCATTCATATACGTAGAAATATAAACAAAAAAAAATTCAATCTATGTAATAATGTATGGGATTGATTTTATATACTGTTCTAACAGCTTCAGGAAAGGAAGAAAAAAAAAGTAACTTTTCTAGAAGGATGTGTCTTCATAGTTTTCACCTATAGTATCAGAACAATATAACTGTTATTTCTTCAGAGAAGTAGTATGCTGTGTTTTACCAGATTACTTAGCAGGTTTAATTGCTGAACTAAAATTTACACCATTTATTTAATTAAATTGCACAGGAGGCAACACTCTCAGAGAACTTGATCAATAAATGGTGTTTTACAAAAACAGTCAGCTGTAGTCATATTGTCAGACATCATAGTGGCCACACATTTCTTTATAAAAAAAAAAAAAAATCAGTCATTAATACTTTAATGTTATGGCTGTACTATTTTGCATCAAGGTATTCACAGCCAATAATAAATAAAGACTCTTTTGTATAACATCACTAGGATCTATTGTTTCATCTTCAGGCATCACTCCAATCAAAGGGAAAGATACTATCTGAGGACTAACCCAGAGGAGTTGCACAAACAGTTTCTCTCCTGCTCTGTGGAAGTTTCACCACTTGCTTTGAGCTTCTTCCAAGGGCAGGTTTCATGCTAGGGCTGCCTGACATAAAGCATACTGACATAAAACTAACAATGGCTGCAGCCAGAAATTGAAAGTTTTTTTAATATTTCAGGTTTTATAAACTGACCTTCATGTGAAGTAACAACCATAGAGTAACCAGATGACCCATACTAGTGGTCATATGTCATTGCGCCAGACTCCTCTCTTTGTCTTAAAAATGAAATCCTGTTTGGTTGACAGCATGATTTCTACAGAAAATAGGGTGGCATAGTTACATGGGAGAACTACTGCTTCAGTGCTGGACACCTAGCTATTTCACAAATATGGGTATATCAAAAGAAGACAAATATAAGCATCTACTGCCAAAACAACTCATCCTCTCATTAGAAACATCCAAAATCAAAATGGAAAGTATTTCACAACTCCACTACACAGTCTCCTGTCAGCAAGACAGAGAAGGACTGATCTCAACAAATATGTTAAGGCCTTAAGCTATAAAGAGGCAAACACTTTACTACTTCTGAAATAAATTATGCCTCTATTTAAAACAATTAACAAATAAGTTCAAAATTAAATGCCTATCTTTTATTTTCCTATCTATTCTTTTTTCCTTTTATTTCACTGAACCAAGTAATCACACCTGTGTAAATAATCCTAATCAGTCCAAGCAATGTAGCAGGATAAAGTCACACTTACATTACTTGTAAGCATCTATGTTTGTTATTACAAATGTTGTCACTGAGCAAAAAGCCCAGCAATGCATTTTTCTTTCTGCTATTGTTTTCCTGATGCGCTCATGGAAATGTTGTTGTCCCCTGTGATGCCAATGAGTCTAGTTCTTTCCAGCATCACTGTCTTTCAGCTGACAGCATGCTGGTTTGTTTTCCTCAGTTACATTAATTGCTTCTCTCTGCCACATCACTTTCATGTTGGTTTTGTCCATGTTTGGATACCCTCAGGTTTTCCATTCCTCTGTTTGTTTTTTTTTTAAACTAAGGCTGGCAATTCCACCTTGTTTAATATGTAGATTTTATCAATAGTCTCCTTATTTTTCTTTCAGATAGTCTATAAGTTATGAAATATTTTTTAAAAAAGTATTTTTGCACAGATTCACTGGAGATTTCTATGCTGCTTGCATATTTCCATCTTTTTAGGTATTTCTGCAGAAAGAGCATGCTTTTTCGAAATAATTTTGAATTTGATCAATATTTGTTCAGATAAGACGTGAAGCAGTCTAACTACTATTATTCTCATGTTTGATGGGAGCATAGAATATTCAGTTAGATCATCAAACTATTGAAAAGATTCTATTTTAACTGGCTAAATCATGATAACTTACAATTCTTCAGTTTAAAGACATTCTGTTAATTCTT
This sequence comes from Phasianus colchicus, assembly GCF_987193195.1. Lineage (NCBI taxonomy): Eukaryota > Metazoa > Chordata > Aves > Galliformes > Phasianidae > Phasianus > Phasianus colchicus. The sequence goes on along the minus strand of NC_143438.1, from coordinate 19,931,298 downwards.
TGATTGTTTAAAAGGATACTTAAAGTGAAAGAAGGTTATTCCACATAACTTGAAGATGATCTTGAGTTGTGATTGGAAATTACAGTCTTCTATTAATCTCATGTACCATCTTCTACCAGTTTTCTATTAATCTCATACCATATGGGATGACAACATGTTCTTGAGGTAATAATCCAATACACTGAGTGGCATTTATTAGGAAATTAGATGAATTGTAAAAGTTCACACTTTACAAGTAGAGTAAAAAAAGTAAAGGTAGCATTGCCCCTGTTAAACTGCCTTTTTTTCCAATCTACTTGTACAACTTACACCATTATATACTGTGATTCCCTTAATATCATCAACTGCTTAACATAAAAGTACAGCTATTCACATTCAAGAATCAACTGAAAAATGGTAGTGAGATCTGTCTTTATTTTTAATTCAACTAAATTGTTCTAATGATAAAAGCCAAAGAAAGCATTTATTGACTCAGTTATTATTTTTGTTTTTGAATATCTAGTATATCCCCAAATTTGGCAGAATTGAAAAAAGTTATGCTAATGATGATTTTGATTATTATTGAATACTGAATACTGAAAAAAGCTTTATACTTAAAAATACAATTAGAAGACAAGTTTTGTGAAAAAACTGTAGTTTTAATTACTGAACTTAAGGTTCCAATTCTACTTCAATTAATAGTACGTATAGCTCCAATGGAACTGAGCTGCTCTAAACTATTACTATGAAATCAGAATTCACATGAAGGATACATAGCAAGGACTAAATAAAAAATCAGCAGAAAACACCAGGAACACTGACCAATATTTAGTTCTATACTTTATTTCCCCCCATATTGGACAGGGCAGAAGACTGTTTAGAAGTTAGAGATGATGTTACAGAAATCTTTACAATATTGACTATAAAATTCACTCAGTTCTTATCTACACGAGAGCAGATAATTCTTATTGGTGTCAAGTGGAACTGAGAATTTGTGGGATGAAAACAATGGACTTCCTGCAGATCACAGATTCATTTCCAACAATAAGAAAGCAGAAGCAGTTATGTACTTGTCCTCTTGTTAACTGTTCTTGTAATTAACAATAGAGATAAAAATAACAATAAAGAATTGTATGCGCACAGTGCCATTTTCAAGCATTTTTTAGTAAAAAGATCTATTTCAATATAGAAAAACTTGCACTACTCAACCTATGCATCTAGAGATTTGAAAGCTTAAAATATTCTAATAAAATATTATGATGTAGTATTTAAAAAATGATATGACTTTTTTCTTCCTATAAAAATTTTCAACAGTATCGCCACTTTTCTCTTCCCTCATACACTGCATGCGGTTTTGCTTGCTTAAAAGAAACTCTCCCTGTCCTTCATATTAGGATTAATAAGATTCAACTGTAGCAGAGATACCTTTGGGAACTGGTTATTATTCAACAGAAAAGTGCTTTTTGAGAAAAGAGCCGCTGGAATCTAGGAAAATAAATAATTCAAGATAGTTCTCTTCGCTTTTGTTTTAATACTCAGGTGTATACGTCTCATCCATAAGAAATTCCACATGCTTCTTCAGCCAGCTTTGTACACACATTGCTGTATTTAACCCCTCATTCTATGAGGAAAACATGGGAGATTCTGCAGTCAAACAAAATAAGGATTTCTGAGACTGCTAGCTTATTGGAGAAAGCAGAAAGAAGGGACATTTCCCAAAGTGAGAAATTTGAATGTCAAAGAATACTAGACAAGCTAATATAAACCAAAAGTTTTGCACTGAAATTATTAGAAAGCTCATATTTTAATATTTATCTTCTGTATTTTATGCAGATATCAAAAAGACATTTTTTCTGTAGTATGGTGTAAAAAATATAAGGCAAATCTATTTTATTCTCTATTAAATTATGCAGGAAGAGAAGGAAAGCTCTTTAGTATTTCTTAGCCTAAGACAGATGTTTTCCACTGCAGGGATTCTGCAGTAAGTTCAAATCAATGCCCAAGAACTTAATCTTTGCTCTGGAGGTTATGATGCATACACTGAGGAATAGATAATAATAAGTATTGAGGAAAACCCCTCAGAACATTTCAATTATAATGTATCTGTACACTGCAACACCTCCCAGAGAAGCACAATGTCACATATAATTAGAGAGCCCAGAGATAACACAAAAGACCATCTGCAAGCTTTGAACAGATGTAGCCTTTGAATACTTGAGCTTATCTTGGTCTTAACATTTTTAAAGCTCAAAATAAGTGCAGCTTCAAAAATTATACTGGAGTAGGAACAAATTCAAAGACTGGGATGTTCAGATACATCTGAAATTGATATTTTGCCCTCTGTTGTACAAAAGTATTTGCAGTAGTACATTTTGTTGCAAGGGAAAAGATTTTTGTATACATTATTATTATTTGCCAATATATGTATATTTTCTTTTGCAAATGAAATGCCCCAAAACCATGACACCTGACTGACATAGATTTCATTTCATTAAGGCAGCAGAGAATGGTACAGTAAGTTCTATTAAAATGGGGTTTATTTTGCTGGGGAAAGGGAAAGGGGAAGAGAGGGGAAAGAGAAGTCAAGAAGAGGGAGAGGCAGGAAGGACAGAGAGGTGGAAGAAAGGAGAAGGAAAGGTAGGAGAGAGAAAGTCATATAAATCCATACCAACCATGCACTATAAAACTAGAAGAACATCACATATCCTGAACTAGCTTTAAGGATGGTTAAGAGCTCTTTGTCCCAAAGGTATCATACACCTAAATGGAGCTGGAGTTTCACTGAATAAGGATAATGAAAAGCATGGATTTAATGATCCTGTGCTTATACATGGATAAACAAAGGATATCAGTCTAGAGTGCTGTCAGATTGGTGTGCTTCATAAGCAATAAAATTATAACCAAGCCATTAATAAAAAACGATTTCTTCAGTTCAGTAAGCGTTTGCTATGAAGATTGAAGACCCATATGGAAAATAGAATGCATACTTCTGGTTTTTCCTATGCCCATAAATTCCCAAACCTGTAAGTTTATGAAAGGTAAAAGTCAAGATATGTAACTTTTTAAAAAGCAGATGACAGACTTAGGTATGAACAGAGACTAGCAGAAACTATACACGAACACTATATGAAAGTTTCTGCTTATTTAAAGGATCTTTATCCAAGCATACTGTAGGCTAAAAAAGAAAGAAATCTACCACAAGACCAACATATCTCCTGAATAGATGTGTAAGAGAGAAGTAGTCTTTTTCAACAAGAAAATGGCCTAACTTCATTTATTTCCACTTTTCTAACTGTAGGCATAACAATGAAGAGTACTGTTTGTTTAGTAAGCCATCCACTACCTCTACTTAGTTAAATATACATTGGCAGTTTACAGAAAGAGGGCCCTGATACCCTTTACCTGGTATTTGTCTTTCCCGTGTGATTTTTTAGTTAGCTTGCTTGAGAACTACGTTACCCAATAGAACACAAACAGAATGGCATAATCACTGTAGCCAATCTTTTAGAATTTCTTTTTTTTTTTTTTTTTCACGTCACCAATGAATAATGAGCTGTTTCCAATGAATCCCTTGGCACTTAATAGTCTGTTCTCAAACAGAAAGAAAATATACATTTAAAAAAAAAAAAACAACTCCAAAAAACAATAACAAAAAGAACAACAACAAAAAAATTAGACTTTCAATTCACTTTTTCCATCTTAAACAGATGAAAAATTGAGATTTTGGTCCTGTTCTCCTTTGCTATATTTTTTCTTTGTCAAAATCTCACTAGATTCTTACCCATACTCTGAGGATCTCTCACGGGAAAGAACTTGGAAGAGAACTACATGAAGTGATATACCAAGGCAGCATCAAAATGATGATTTTTTTCTTTTAACTAGAGTCCAGAGATTTCCTTTTCAAAAATAGCTGGGAGAAGAATTCCCAAGCAAGGTCAATTAGATTGCAGGACTGTAAAGTCAGTTTATAATAACAACAACTAATTCATTCCCAAACTTTAATATAAGACATATTCCAATTTTTTAGAACCATGGTAAGTTATTCTTTATATACGTCAAATTTTCCAGATTTAGCAGATCTTCTGCTAAAACTTGGTAAAGCAAAATTCTTGCCTGCTAAGATATGGTAAGACATGAAATTCTCCACTGATTTCAGTTTAGCGTAGCTTTTTTTATCACATTGCAGAGTAAAATAGTAACAAATAATAACAAAAAAGATCAAATATGAATATAAAACAAACCTTAGCTTAGATTGACCAGGAAAAGATTGACTCTTTAACATGCAGTATTTCAGTACTTAAAATCAGAATGAACTATTTTGAAATTTTCTATGAATGAGAATAAAATCTAACTTTCATATACCATTACAGATAGAATGCAACAGTAGAACAAGGAGAAAAAGGCAGAATCGGGAACACAAGAAGTTCTCTACTAAAGCAAGGAAGAACTTCTTAACTGTCAAAGTGATGGAGCTGTGGAATAGGCTGCCCGGAGAGGTTCTGTAGTGTCCTTCCCTGGAGACATTCAAGACTCAGCTGGATGCTTTTCTGTGCAATTTACAGTGGGGAACCTGCTTTAGCAAGGAATTGAACTCAATGATTTTCAGAGGTCCCTTTCAACCCCAATGATTCTGTGATTCTGAGATTCTGTGATCTACATTTGGATGTACAAATTCAGGCATTAAAGTCTAATTAGTAAAAATCTCTTACGAGTCCATAATCAATAGTCAGTGTATTTCAGAGAGCACACTTAATTTTCAGATGAGTAACTCCTAAGGTTTGTTGACTGTTTTAAGTTAAGTAGAACCTTGACTGAATTGTCTACTTATTTTTTGATATTTGAAATATGTATAGAGGACATCACAGAGAGGGAAAGGATAATGAAAAACCTGATTGATATGACATCATAGGATCACAGAATCAATGAATTACAGAATCAGCAAGGTTGGAATAGGCCTCCAAGATCAACTGGTACAACTGTCCACCTACCACCGATATTTCCCTGCTAAACCACACCACTTAGAAGAACATCTAAAAGTTTCTTGAACACCTCCAGGGATAGCTACTCTACACCACCTGCCTGGGCAGCCCATACAAGTATATATTTGTAAGTACATGTGAATTCATACTCAGAGATACATGAGTGATTTATCCATGGACGATTTTTTCTTTTTTTTAACCTAGGGAATAGAGAGGTTTAATTTAATACTTCATTGTTGCTATTTTTTTAAGATATTCATTAATGGGTGGATAAATAATATCTTAATTTCTAATATATTTTAAAGAATTATGTATTTTTAAATGATTTTATATTTTATTGAACAAAATTTTGTATTATAGATTTTCTGAGAGGCATTTAATGGCAACTATTCATAAATGTGTCTCACAGAAATTATCCTTAATGAAGACAATATTAAAATCATTTAATGTATAAGCATGGGAAATTCATTTCAGAACATCTTAATGATAAGATATTAGAAAAACCTTCACAAACAGTAGGTGGCTTTTTTTTTTAAAAAAAAAAAAAAGACTTTACCTTCATCATTTATGTCTTTGGAATACAAATGTAGGTTTAAGATAACACTTCTGTTATCTGTAAATAAAGTTGATACACAACTGCATGGTTTTTTGTTGTGTTTCTAGCAAGTTTGTTTTGATAATTTTGGATAGGAATAGTAAAAAAGTAATAATATAACTACATAACCTTTGAATTTTTTTATTCTAAACAAAAAAAAAAATGCGTGCAGATAGTTTAATGTTGACTTTATTAAAAAAATAAATAGGGAAGCAATTAAGCACTGAAACGTGTTGCCCAAGGAGGTTGTGGATGCCCCATCCCTGGATGCATTCAAGGCCAGGCTTGATGTGGCTCTGGTCTGGTGGTTGGTGACTCTGCCCGTGGCAGGGGGATTGAAACTTGATGATCATTCTGGTCCCTTTCAACCCAGGCCATTCTATGATTCTATGAATTAATTTCAGGCTATCAAATCAAGAATCACCAGAATATCTTAAAATAAATTTATGGATCAATATCTTAAGAATCACAAAATGTTTAAAAGCTCTATGAAGGAGAGATAAGCACCTAATAATTTGTATCTTTCTTCCTTTTTTTTTTTTTTTTTTCCCCCCCCATGACTTTAGGTGTAAGTTTGTTTTTCATGTTCATCAGGTGCTCACAACTTCTGTTATGTGTTAGTCTGGAGAAGTGGAGGCTCATAGGAGACATTACTGTTATCCACAACTACCTGAAAGAGGCTGTGGTGAGATGGGATTGGTCTCTTCTCCCAGATAACAGTGATAGGATAAGAGGTAATGGCTTACAGTCCACCAGGAGAAGTTCAAGATGGATATTCGGAAAAGTTTATTCTCAGAAGGAGTGGTGAGATAGTGGAAGAGGCTGCTCAGGAAGGTGGTGGAGTCCATCCCTGGAGGTGTTCAAGAAACACGTAACAAGTGGGACTGACAGACATGCTTAGCAGGCATTATGAGGATGGTTGGATTAGATTATCATAGTTTTTTTCCAACGTTAATGATTCTATGATCCTATGATTTTAATATATATATATATTGGTGATTATTATTTCTAAAAATCATTTTGCTTCAATTATGCCAGGTGAAAATGGTGAGACTAACATTTATGTAGCCATGTTTGAAGAACTGTCTCAGGATAACACATGCCTGATAAAGGGATATTCATTCACAATAACTTATTTTAAAACTTGATAGCGATGGTAATTGGGGGAGAAAAAAAAATAAAATAAGGTAAAGTCTAGTTCATTCTATAATATTGGAAAAAACAAGGTTAAATTGTTTGCATTTTCTTTGATTTCAAATGTATTACTCAATTTTATTAGCTAACCAAAAGTTGTAGATTTTTTTTGAAATTTGAATATTTACATGGTAATTTATACCACACTGATTTGATTATTGACTGCATTTTTGGAACATGAGGTTTTAAAGTCAAAACTAAAGAATATGGTATGTTAGGATATAAAAAAAAAATCAAGTCCTGTTACATATGGTGAATTCCTATTAATACTTACTATTATCTAAATCTCTAACCTATCCTTATGGCCCACATATAACACTTGCAAAATCCCACCAAAAAACATAATTTTCTCTATATTCAGAATAAGTGCAGACCTGACTGATTATAACTGAGCTATCAGTTCTTATCAACTTATCTAAATAAATAAATAAAAGGAGAAGGGAGTTTCTGGAAAATGTCACATAAATATGTGTTTAAACATCCACTCGACTAACAAAACTCTGCCCTACTAATTCAGACAGAAGAAAGCAAAAGGTCAGAAAGATTTAAAAGTCATAATAATTTACTAATTGCCAGAGCATTGGGCCATCTGGCTGGAAGCAAGAGTCTTTGTCCTCAGCAGTGGACTCAGTTATATCAGTAGTGTAACTGCTGTTCAATAGCTCTGTTAGTTTAGCTCCTCCTGGAGCAGACATTTAATTGAAACTCAAACTGAATGCATACATGGCTCCCTGTTGTTAATTGGTCTTTAGAGATTGTTAAGTAGTATGCCAATTATCTCTAGTCCCAGTCCCAAAACAACATTTTTCATTTTTAAAGTGGGAAAATAATAAGGTCACCTTGTCTTTTCATTAATGAACATGAATAAAAAAGTGACAGGTTAAAAAAAAAGTAAGTCTATTTGGTGTGTTTGGATGCTGACTTGAACAGAAGTACAACAGACCAGTTGCTCATGTACCACTAAGGCAGGTGGCCTAGAGATTGTCTGATCAAACCCCTAAGTTATTCTTAAAAACACTTTACCTTGCATTAGGTTAAAAGCATTGGTTTAGGGTATGCAAACAGGAGTGTACTCTGAAATGGCAGGCTTCCTGAAAAAGCAAAATTAGAGATATAAAGCAACAAGTTCAAGAGACATAGCCCCCATCAGAGAAAGTAACTCTACGTGCCAATTAGAAGCATTTATTATTACCACTAATCAGTTGTACTTTCTGGCAGAAATGATTTAAACTGAGAAAAAAGAAATGAAAACATTTGGCAATCATTTCAAAACAAGATATGAGAACAGACAATCTTTGCAAAATGTAGCAGTACATTCTACTTTTTAAAATATCACTGTTCTGAGCCATCAAAAACTATTCATTAAAATCTTTCCTTAACTGATAAAAAGGACTTCAGTACACATTCACTGTGGTACAACTTCATTTTAAAAAAAATTATTAAATATGTCCTATAATAACAGTATCAAAGAAAAAGCAGGAATAAGTCACAAGTCAGAAACAGTCACTAAGAATTTTTACAAAACGAAAAATGTTTGGATTTCACTTCCATCTCCCCAGAGCAAAAGATTCATAATACAATCTCATACACAGTTCTCCTTGTATTTACAATCGGGATATTGAACACTTGTATCTAGGAATCTAAACCAATTTAAACTAAGGTTCTGTCTTAAAAGTCAGAATGTTTGTTTGTTTGTTTTTTAATTACAAATTTCCACTTTTATTGAGGGTATCAAATAGTGACTCTTACCTGGAAGAGTATTCAGGGAATATAACTAACGGAAGACTTCTTTATTTACTGATATAGGAGTAGAGCAAATAGTAAGGGTGCTATTCTGAAAACTCTTACACGTGCAGGGTTTATAAAGACACTTTAGATAATAACTAACAATTCCTCAGTAGAATACTGATAGGGAAAGCAGAGATACTGCAACTCTAGCTAGGCAGCCAAACTATTTTTTCTATTTGGTGAAATGGATGAAAACAGAAAGACATACAGCCAATGTAAATAGTACGGCTCAGGGTACTTTTCTCATAATGTAAGACTATGCTACACTGAAAAAAACAATCTGTAGAAAAGCATGTAGAGCAAGAAGCAGAATAACCACATTACCGAACACAAGGGCTATAAAAAAATGCACATCAAGGCAGCAGGTTTAAAACTTGGTGCAAATGAGCAGTGGTCTAAACAAATATTTTAGATAGCCATCAAACAGGAGATTCTCAAAAGCTGACAGCAAGCTACCCAGCACTGAGTTGAACAGGGGCTAAAGAATCCACATGTAATTTGTGTACATCTTATTTCCCATGAGACAATTTGATTGTGAGAATTTTAATCTGCCTTACAGACCTGGTCACACTGCTCAACCAAAATCTTGCAAAGTAAAGGAATAAGTTAAGTTTACATCAGATGACTATTTGTATCATCACACTTAAAGATATTCAGCCAAAGAAGCTGAATTGAGACTTCTGAATCTAAATTTATGTTACACCCAATTACTAATATGAAAAAAATCTGTGGAAGAAGGAACAGGTCTAACATCAAAGGCTGAAGAGGAACAAAGAGAAAAAAAAATAGTTGGATTTTCTTTAGTAAGATTTAAAGCAGAGAAAAAATTATACAAAATTAAAATAAAATTCTAAATTATAAAATTGCCTTTGCTGCTACAGATTTCTTGCAGATACACTTCCTCTCAAAGACAAGACACTGCAAGAAGATCCTAATTCCTATGTTCATGTCTTCTGTTGCTCATTTTGAGACTAAGTAAGCCTCTGCTTTAAGGTAAAGCTACATTCCCCTTCAATAAATGAAGATATGAACAGCTTCAGGATCATAAACCTGAACATATCACCTTGAGCTCCACTGTATAGACTTCAAAATTCTGTTCTTTGATTTCTATTCTGTGTTAATGGTTCATATATTTGAATTTTGTATCATCAAAGTTTATCTAAAAGTTAAGTTTAGTTTTGTTGATGTTATTGTTTTGTTTTCTTCAGATTACTTGGTTGGAACTACATTTGTGAATTGTACTTCAGATTGTTGATCTTTGTGATTTTGGGTATTGCCTGTCTAAAAGAGAATGGAACAAGATTCATTTTTTCAAAGAACAAAAAAATTGATACAGGAAATTTTTAAAAGCCATATTTTTCAAATTCCTGGAAAAAAAAATATTTGGTTTGCCTACTGCTTGCAGTCAATTTTCCAAGTGATCTATATTTCTGTCAGTGATATTTTTATCATTGATGATTTTCTCAATATTTGCACTAGCTAAAATGTTGTTAACATACAGACATAAAAATTAATAAGCTTATAATTTAAATTCAGCAACATTATTGATGACTCAAGCATAATTACCTTCTACTTTGGCACCTTTTACGCATGAGGGAAAACAAACTGCCTAAGGAGGAGATGCAAGTAAAGACACTGCCAAAGACTAAGCTTTAATGTTGCCTGAAAGAATTCTGGATTACATTGTTTTACTATTTAACAGTATCTTCTGTTAAGCTGTTAGGACTACATATTCCTGAAGAGGTCCTTTAGGCTCAAATTTGACTGACCTAAATAAATAATAAAATTGATTCTGAGTTGTCGGTCATTTGTTTTGGGGGTATTGTTTTGTGTTGGTTTGTAAGAGAGAATTTTAAAATGAACTGATAGATTTTTGAATAGGTTTTCACAGGATGTGGTTAAAGTAATGTAGCTGTAATCCATCTACAGATGCCTAAACAGGATTCACAGATACTTAAAGGAAACTTTCATGAACATTATTAAATATTCTTGGCTATTTCACACTGTCACAGAATGGTGTAACTCAGTAACTCTCTGGAAGCTATCTTGTCCATAGGATGTGATATAAGCATTCATATACTCACTGATATATTGAATAATATACTTCACATTTACTAAATCTATGTATGTCTCATAATTCTAACCACAGTTAAAAGATGCAGTGTGATGATATTTCAATATGGAAACAATTGCTCACTGCTCAACTGTACCCTATTTTTCCTTTATTTCTCTATTAATCAAACACTATTATTTAAATAAAAGACAGCTGTTTTAAAATTTAATGTCATTATTGATGAGTAAAAAAAAATTGCAAGTGATTAAAATTGAGGGGAGTAAATGCCCTGAAATCTCATTAGAAACTACAATCACTGAAATTGTATTTCTTTCCTATTTGTCTATAATACATGTATTTATTAAAAGGTTGCAATAAAATAAAAGATTCCATATGTGTAAATTTAGCCAAGACTACTTGGGTGCCTTTCCTTATCTCAGATCACTCACTACTAAAGATGGGGATGTCATGAATCATTGGGTGTTCTCACCTATAGATGACTTTGAAAAATCATGTCTCTGTTCTCCATCAGTGATTTCATATTGCACCAATTGCAAATCTCTACTTACACATAACACATTGTCATTTCTTGTCAGGGATAACTCATGTTCAAAAAAAGATGAATGCTAGGAAACAAGAGAAGCAAAGACAGAAAGGGAAACTGATGTCCATGCAGGAAAATTGCATTTTTCCAGAGCCATTCAAATTTGAATTTAACTTGCAGCACTGCAAAGGAATCAGAAAACTCCACTACAGCTCCTCACAACTAAAAACTAAGGACAAAATTCATTTTCTGCTTGATTATTACTTTTTTTTTTTTTTTTTTCTTCAGTGTCAGCAAAGATATATAGTACTAGTTCCCAGAACTAATCTTGTCAAGGTTGGCTGAAAACACGTGGATAACTATGGCTCTGAATAAGTACCACATATTTAATAAGTGCAGTTCAGTAGTAATTTCCTTTAAAAAAAGGAAAATCTCAATTCTCAGCTGATGCAGGTCATATTAACTTCATTGATTTTAAAGGGTTAATACCAGTTCATATCATCTGAAAAATCTGGTTTGATGTCTGTAGTACTCTGTCACTGTGTAGATAGTACAACTTTCATTTTCTAACTTAATCCCTTCTCTAAGTAGCTTTCAGCTTCCTGTTGAGATAATTAAAAATACCCTTTCTTTTTCACTCTTTTCATCCTTTATCTGCTTGCTGTAACTCAAAAGAGAAATAATTAGAGGGTGACTCAGACACCTGGAAATCACCTTCACCTGCAAGCACAACACATATTAGATATGAGCACAACACTGCAACATGTAGTTAACCAGCAGACTTGCTGTGAAACTTCTTTTTCTTCTCAATATTCAAACAACCAGACTCTCCTCTGCTTACAAAAGGATTTTAAATCAAGACAAATATTTTAAGCAAATCAAAAATTTCAATACAATCAATTTAAATAGCATTGCAGTTCAAAGCTATTCAATAGCAAGATAACTGTATCACCTCGTGTTCCATCTTAATATCAATTAATATTTTCAGTTAGAAGAGTTGTTACAATTTCTTCTGTCACTGAAAGAAGCAAATTGAGATAATGAAATTCCCTGTTGAACATTAAAAATAAAAACATCTTTACAGTAAAGGTCATCAAGCATTGTATAGAAGAGCTGTAAAGTTTCCATCCTTGGAAATATTCTAAACTCAACTGGACACAGCCCTGAGCAATCTGCTTCAGCTGACCCTGCTCTGAGCAGGAGGATCAGAGAAGATGATATCCAGAGCTCCCTTTTCAACCTCATCCATTCAGTAAACAATGCAGTTAAGATTATTATATTATCTACTTTAAGTTAATAGGATTTTGCTCACATTAAGCATCTAAAGGAAACAATAGCATATCAGAAGAGTCAGCAATCTTTCCAAAATATTTTGATGGTCATAAATGCATGTGTTTTTGTTTTTGTTTAAATGAAAAGAATTGAAAGCACACATTTATTCTTGTAATACCAGTAACAAGAATTAAAAATTTAAATAATAGAATAAAATGCAATGAAGTGCAATGAAATACAATGAAGCATTTAAAGTGCAATTATCAGCTCACCAAAACTTTATGGAGTCAAGCAATTTTTTTTAAATATCCAAAGCACATTCTTGTTTTTCTTCTAACAATGTGTGTAGAAAACTTTTTTTTTCCCTAGATAAAAAATGATCACTACATAGTAAATCATTTTATTTACAATAAAATTACTTTCTGTTCCTTCAGAATATATTTCTGAACTAATGATTTTTATCTTCTTTGACCACTCAGTTGCATTTTATCATGGAAGAAAATTCACTCAGACATTTAATAAAAAAGCAACTGGAACATGAAAGTAAGTAGTAATAAGAGCCGTTAACAGTAGGTCTATTTGCACAGTTTGATCACTTCCCACTGCTGGAGATACTCAGCCTGGTTTACCTGCACAACTGGTCCTACTTTGAGCAGTAAATTGGACCAGATGAACTCCTAGGGCCCCTTTCAGCCTAAATTCTTCTATGATTCTCAAATTAGATTTGAGCATTCCGGAACAGAACATCCCACAGCAATTCTACAAGTCAGTAATTTATTTTCAAGCTGCAATATTAGTATTAAAAAAAAAGGTCTAGGTGCATTTGAGGTGGAAAATAAATCACTGTTGCTTTGAGAAAGCTGTTGTAATCAATTCTAAAACTTAAAACCTTAATTAAAAAAAAAAAAGTCTTCTAGCTACTGATACACAATTTGACTTTTCTCATTAAAAACAAAGCAACGCTATATTTCTAACACACTTTTCCTGTATTTAAGAACCTGTACATGACCTCTTATTGGAGAGAAAAAAAGAATCAGTTCTTTTTTTTTCCCCCCATCTGAGTTATGTTTTCCCAAATTCAAGTCACTCCTGCAATTCTTTACTGACTACCCTTGTAAATTGCTTAGACATCTAAAGAAATCCACCACATAAAAGCTGGGCATCATTGCTGCTATTATTATGGGAATGCGTACAAGTAGTAAAGCATATTGTCACGATTCTGTGAGTTGGAAGCAAATTCAGATCTGAAATGAGAATGGTATTTCAGAAGTACTCTCTGGAGATTATGTTTAAACTGATTTTTTTTTTCATACATAACATCTGAGAGTTTCTGCATTTTCAAGTTCTTCATCGCTATGGCTGGGGAAGAAAAAGGAAAGCCAATTTGTCAAATAATGTATTTGACATAAAGAGAGTAAAAACAAAATAAACATAAAATGTCCTTCCAGTAGCAGTGAGTTCTTTTTTCTTGAAGATCATAATGAGGTTTTTTTTGGTTTTTTGTTTGTTGTTTGTTTGTTTTCAATTGATGCATTATTTTGTCAAGAGAAGCAGCCAGTTTGAGACAAGGAAAGAAGAAAGATGACAAGCAGGTAAACAACTAAAGATGAAATTAACTATAAGAAAATGATATATATTTTTTTAACAATTACTATTCATTGCTTTCTCTTTCGGCCTGTATGCTGAAGACTGAAATCCAGAACAGGACAAAGACATGTTTATTAGGTTAAAATACATTTCATTTTTTGTTGGCTACAATCAAAGTATGTTTGGATCTGATTTGTAATACACTTTTCATAGCAGAAATGATCCATACTTCCCAAATTCTCCCTCCTTTGATGGCTATATTAGTTCTCTATTTCTGGGATGGAGAACTGAGTGATTATCAAACAATATGTTTACAGTACAGTATAATTTCAATATATATAGGAAGAGAGTAGAACACTTTAGTTAGGCCTGTTTCTTGCTTTGTCCCACCTAGTTTTATTACAGCCACACACTGACTGCATGGATACAATACACAGTAGGATTTTTTCCACTGTGCACTTTCTACGATGGATAGAATAACTTGTAGCTCAAAATACCCACAAAATCTTTATTAAGTATGCTTGAAAAACAAATAAAATCTTCAAACAACACAGTTACACTCTCTATGCTCAGAAAAATTATTACATATATTTTTGCTATTCAGGTATGTTACTTCAATGAGCATATATTTCTTAATCCAAGTGAGCTATTTTTTTATGGTTTTACACCTTATGCAAAAATTCATACTTGAAAAATACAAACGGATATAAAATAACATTCTAATTTCTCTTGTAATTTCATGAATTCTAGTAGTCCTATTAGTGGATGAAAAATTGATAAGAATCAGGCCCAGTATGCCTCCATTATTATGCCTATTTCCATGTATAACTAACAATCATGCAATTTCCATAGAAATCAAAACTATTATTGAGTAGAATTTCCCCTATATTATTACATTTATAGATCTTACACTGTGGAAAAGGGGCTGGGAGGGAACACCTATAATTACAACAAGACAACGACTCAGCCACTGCAGTGAATAAAGCAATGAGAAGCAGCAGGATAGTATGCTTACTCATTAGATATATACAATACATCATTGTCAAGGTGAATTTTTTGCCCATTTTCTTTTATCTTTAATATTTAATATTAAAGATTATATAATATATAATATATATAATATAAAGATTATATTATAAGATTATGAAGACAAATATTTTTTAATATTTCAGCTTTTGCTGATTCCAGATGTTTTCTGTTGTCAGAGTTTTGCAATCCCATAAAAAAAAGACAAAAAAAAAAAAATATATAGACCACACCCTGAAGTTCTCAGAAATTGAAAGTTTGAACTGACTTGATTTAAATACTTAAAAATCAGTAATTCTTCTCCAATCTTTGATGATAAGCAAATTTCTATAGAAGTAACAGTCTTCTGCTCGAGGTTCCTTTTCAATGTTATTTATGAAATTCTGTAGTTTGAGATTTATAAAAACAGGAAGAATCCTACATAACATTTGGGTAGACAAAGGAGCTCTGAATTTCATGAGCTGTATTCATTGCTAATGAAGGTCATAAACAAAATAAATTCAATATTCACATGGGTACTTTTCCATATATTCTTGGATCTTTTTCATTCCTGTGACTGTCTTTTACATCATTATTTTCTATCCTATTGACAATGAATATCATTCCTTGGAGGTATAAAATCAAAGCACACACCCATGTACAAAATTATGACCTTGAAGTTTACTTTCTAGTCCCCTTATGAACCTGGAAAGCTAGAAGACAGAAGTATTCCCACTGAAAGATATTCAAATGAACTTAAATATTGATGTCTTCTCATCCAATGAACTACCCATCACAACAGACAAATCACATTCATTCACCATAATTAGTACTCCAAGGTAAGGTGACTATCTATTCTGTGTACTCCTGCAGCGTGAATTACAGAGAGGAGGGGAAAGAAAATTCTCCCTTCAGATCTCAACATGACAGACTGCACAAATCAATTTTAATTAATTCTGCCTCTTTAAATCGGCCTTCTCTTTTGGAAAGATTGCTATCTGCATTAGGCACTATGGCAAGATAATTAACAAAAGCACTGCAGGGCCCTGATAGTGCTAGCAGCCAATTTACTTGGCAGCATCTTGGCTTTATGAGAGTGCCAGGTTAGAAGGTCCACTGTATTAGCAGTGAGATTTGTATTCTATCTTCATGTATAAAATACTCATATTTTACCAAGGAACACCTTGTGAGGTTGTAATTAAATGACTGCAAGCAAGAATTAATGAGGGAGAGCTTCTAAAAAACAAGTTTAATGTTATGAGGCAGAGACTGTTTCAATGTAAAATTACTAACAATGAAAACCCAGGGCTATAAAGTTCAGCCTAGGAAGCAAGAGCTCATGAAGCTTTCTAGTTTCTTTCTAATGCTGCTTTGCACACATTTCAAGCCATCTACCGTTAAGAACTGATTTTTCAGAAGCAGCATCTCTGGTATACAATGTTACTTTATTTTCTACTAAAGCACTTGATGAAATGGTACAAGGCGCTAGTCCAATAACAAAATGTTGACATTACTAATAGTAAACAGATGTAATTTAGTGCAAAAAAAACCTCATATTAGTCCTGGCCTGTAAAAAAGTAAAGAAATTCCTCGCAAAATAATAAATTAAAACTTGAAAATGTAGTCTAAAAGTGCCATTGAAAGTAATATTAATAATATATAGAACATATAGAATTTGGCCTGTTATTTTTAATGGAATTTCATGATAATTGAGAGGTCATCTGGAATAAAGCTTCTGGTAGAATCAGGATAGTATATTCATAAGGTTTCAATATTATTTGATCTTTTTAAAGTAGATATACCATAGAAAGCATTTATTTGGTACAACCACAAAATTTGTATTCTGGACAATTCGAGAGAAAATCTGAGTGCGTGCTCATGGATAATCCAGTTCACAACTTTACTGATAATTTATTGAGTTTGCCATTGCTGATCATATGATCACCACATTAGAACACTAATACTTTGCAACAAGGACAGTATTATTTCCAGTTAAACAACACTAAAATACTGTACTTAACTTCAAAGAATGTCTGGCCTACTGCAGCCCACAGAGAGGATACATGCTGGAGCAAAAGGAAGAGGGACACTGGGCTGCAACCCTCCCTCTGTTCCTCTCTGTGCTGCTCAGGAAGGAGCAGGAGAGAAGGAGTGAAGTTGGGCATGGAAAGTAAAGCTGTTGTTTTTATCCCTGTCCTTGCTCCTTATCACCTGGATATATAGATTTTTTTGGAAATATATTAGATTAATTCTCCCTAATTTGAGTCTGTTTGCCTGCAGCAGTAACTGGTAAGCAATTTCTGTCTTTGTTTCAGTCCATGAGATAAACTACTTTCTACAATCTACTTTCATCCCATGTCCCACTGAGGGGGGACAATGAGTGAGCAGATGGGTGGCATTTGATGTTACCCAAGAGCAAGCCACAACCAGATAGGGCTAACAATATCCAGATAAACTTCAAATACATCTCCCTGCATTTGTCTTTACAGCTGCATATAACAGAAAAGCAAGCACTTCAATTTTCATTTCTTTTTCTTAAACACTACTGGGACAGAAATATTTTAAGTTGATGAATCCTGAAGCTAGATCATTAAGCTCTCACATTTAAACCCTTAACTACACTAGATGAACACATGAATGTAGCATCCTTTCACTTTCCCAGCAAATTCTACACTTCTCATTGCAAGGAAAATGGACAGAAAAGCTTCAAGACTTGCACAGAATCATAGAATGATTTGAATTGGAAGGCACCCTTAAGATCATCCCCATGTAGACAGGGACACATCTCTCTAAACCAGGTTGCTCAAAGCCCCATCCAGCCTGGTTTTGAATACTTCCAGGGAGGGGGCATTCACAACCTCACTGGGCAGCCTATTTCAGTGTCTCACCACCCTCACAATAAAGAGTTTCTTCCTAGTATCTAGTCTAATTCTACCCTCTTCCAGTTTAAATCTGTTTTTCCTTGTCCTGTTGCTACACGTCCCTCCCCAACTTTCCTGTAGGCCTCCTTCAGGTACTAGATGGCTGCTACAAGGTCCCCCCCAGAGTCTTCTCTACTCCAGACTGCAAAGTCCCAGCTATTTCAGCCTGTCCCAGCACTCTGGTCAACTTCATGGCCTTCCTTTGGACCCACTCCAAAAGCTCAATGTTCTTCTTGAGTCAGAGACCCCCAGAACTGGATGCAGTACTCCAGGTGAGGTCTCACAAGAGCAGAGCAGAATCACCTCCCTCGACCTGCTGGTTACAATTCTCTTGAGCCAAGGATGTGCTTGGCCTTCTGGGCTGCAAGAACATATTCCAGTGATTCTGCCATAAGAAACTATTCCTATATTTGCTATTATCTTGGAGAAGCATATCTATGTCCATGCCAAAAACATTCATCCAGGACATTCTCAGCCATGAAATACTAAGTTCTAAACTTTAAGAACAGAATAAAACAGAATGCAGTATTTGACTCATGCTGCAACGACATGGTCAAGATAATAGAACACTTTTGCCTCTTGTCTAGTTTCCTTTACTCAATACACTGGTATATTTAGAATAGAAACCAAAATAAAGTACAGGTAAAAAAAAAAAAAAAAAAAGAGGATTCCTATTAGAAAATGTAATTAGTATGCAAGATTAATTCTTATGACATAGAATGCAGTTTGTCTGTCCTACAAATAAAGATAGAAAGTTAGAAGTGCCAGGGCTAGGATTTAAATGTTTGTGTAAATTCAGATAAATATAATTAAATAGAAATAAATAAAATCTTTATTTACGAAAATATCAAGCATGTTAAAAGCACGTTAATCCTATGAAATCAAACAATGCCAACAAGCATTCCCAGATATTTAATTATCTACACTGCTGAATTATTAGAGTGGTAAAAGCTTGCTTGTGAGCTGTTTCATGCAATATAAAAAAAAAAACAACCGTTTTTCCACTTTACTAGTTAGTATAGGTGCAAACACTACAGTTACCATTTCTACATTTGCAACAATCATGATTATGGTCCATTTTACTTCTAGAATTTCTTAAATTGCCCTCAAATTCAAAATACCCTTTGAAGAGTACTGGAGCACTTGATGACAGTGGGTTCTGACAAACTGAGGTGAGTCACCCAGGCAGGGAAAGACAAGTGAGAATAAAAGATAAAGGCACTCTGACTAACGTTAGGGATATTCACTGTAAAAACAGAACACAGCTGTAAATTTTTCATCACCACTGTAGAACCTATAATAATAAGTAGCTCAGCAAAGACAAATGTTCTGGAATATTATTTGGAACCAAATTAACTATATTTTATTCCAATATTTGACATGTACAACTGAAATGAGTTTATATCATATTCATCTTAAAAGAAGAGGTGGGGCTTGAAGCTGCACCATTTTTCATATTCAGCTGCAGTTGTATGCATCGGTATTTGAGCTCTCTTTCCAAACTTACAGAACTCACTGTAAGTTTTCCTATTGATGTTCCTAAATGCTATAGCATATTCTAAAATTTCAAGTTAGCTCTAATATCTTTCCATAAAATTAAAAATGGTCCACTGGGAAAGATTTTATGTAATTTTGCTCATCTAGTCTATACAAAACCCTTCAATATTTCAAAGATATCTATTCCTTGTGAGTGTATATTATAATTACTTAATTATAAGAGGAAAAAAATGTTCTAAAGATGATTCATGTGGTCTTGAAGAAACTAGTACTCTCTCTCTCTATCATCACAACTGGCATTTATTTGTCTGAATTTCAGAGTATTATTACTGGGTAAGAAACACCTGCACGTAAAGGAAGAGTAGGAACCGTATGAGCACCACTTATGCTCTAAATGGATGTACTCCATCTGGCTGTTTTAATGACATATCCTTTCTCTGACTGCAGCAGTACACAGTATTGAGGCTGACTGATAGGATTCAGACCAGCTGAGTTATGATAGTTTTAATCATCAGTACAAGCTAAAAGTTTAATACTTCACAGACACAATAAATCCAATCTGCATTTGTAAAGCAGTTAAAAGCTTTCTTTAAAAATACTGAAGTCAATAGGTGAACTTATGAAAAATTTTTCAAGCCACTTAATACTTCACAATATTTTTATCATTTTTATATAAAAGGTGGCCAAAAAAATAAGGGTAAAATTGCTAGTAAGTACTCCTTAATTTTCAGATAATTATTCACATGAGATTTTGTGTCTTAAAAGAACTATTGGCGAATAAATAGTTTTAAAGCATAGAAGTTAAAGTAAAAACAAAACAATAAAGATTTAAAAATCATCAAATCATTTAAATTTTACTCTATTTCTATGTTAATGGTTCAAGTTTTTCTGTGTCATTTCTAGCTTTGGAGTCACTGCTGCAAATTAATTTTGTATCTCCAAAAGTTGGAGGGGGGAGTAGGTTCAGCCTTCACAACAGCAGTTGGGTTAGAAATTATCAATCATCTCCTGTAGTATCACCTTCTTGGCATGCAATTCATGAGAAAAACTTAGGAGCTGAAAATATTTGGAGATCAATCTTTCACAACTCTGCTATAGCAGTCCTCCTCCATTGCAGGTCTGCCTGCACAGATGGCTGGCTACACAACATGTGTCATGGCTTTGTTTTGGTTTTTTTTTATTGATTTTCAATATTCCACATCAAAACATCATGTACTGGAATTAAAGTGTTAATGCTCTAACTCTACATACCTATCCCTATACATTGCGGAAGTCACGGGATCTGACCCTTCCGGGGGGGCGGTCTCTTACTGCCTGGCAGTGGGTGCTGGAGGGTGCTTTCCTAGCCATTCCAAGCTTTTTTCAGGTTTGACTCGGTCTCGGAAACTCTCTCTCATATCTTATTTGATTTATTAGTCTCAATTTCAATTAGATTGTATTATATTGTATTATTTTGCATTCCGATATCATAGTTAGTAAAATAAGTTTACCTCCATAGATTGTTGCCACTGTTTTTTTTTCCTTTTCCCCCTTCCTTCCCATTTTGTGGGCCCAGGCGGGGGGTGGGGAGGGCAGGGGCCTACTGCCCCCTGTCACGGGCATAAACTGATTTAGTTAATTCCGTGACAACATGGATGAATCAGAGCATGATATGCCATGATATATCTTGGTGCTAGGCAACATTGTAACTGCTGGTAAAGAGTTGTATAACGCGTACTGAGCCTGGCTACAACTTACAAACAGACAGAAGGAAGACTTCTGTGCTCAAAAGGAAACTGTGCTGCTCTCAACAATGCCCATGAGAGCATACGTACTCCAATTGCAGCAAGGGGCCAACAGATCTGAGTGGGGCAGAAGTGCCCTCAAGAGTCTGTGAAGCTCCAAGTGTGAACGCTATGCAAATTCACACCAAAAAGGACTCCTCCAACACATAGAGTTACTAATGCTGATATGTGCCAGATGAGTACACTGATTGCCAGATGTTACCACATTGTCTGCTCCAGGGAGTTTCACTTTAGGATGCATACAGAAAGCTTACAGAATAACTCTTCAGATTATTATTATTTATTTATTTTTAATCTGATTATAGCCTCTTCCTATTATGAGAGGGAGCCAGGATGAAAAATTGTAGCATTTAGTTTAGTAATGAGCTTTTCACTTTGATGGCATCCTTACCATCATTATTATTGCCACTATTATTGCCTGTCTTTCCTCTGTACCTTTAATGAACTTTCCTTATCCGCTATCTGCATTCATTCTAATGTGCATCTAAGGTGTGATTAATTATTGCCTATATGAATCTTCATGCTTCTCTTTACTCAAGACAGAGTCCTTCTTTACCAAATCTGTAAATGACAATAAATCAGGAGAAAAAGCACAGATACCAGATGGCATGGCTTCATTTTGGAGGAATTTAGGAAACTTGGGGACTGAATCATCAGAAAACCCATGAAGCTCAGTAAGAAGTATAATCCCACATTATTAGATGGAAATCAGCTGAAAACAAAATGGATATTATAGTTGACATAAAATAAGATCTAACTGTGTTCTCTCAGAAGAGATTAAGCAACCAGCACATCACATAACATTATAACATAATGGTCAGCTCATCACTTATCCCATTCCACTCAATGCTAATGAAGCCACACCTGGAAGTTCTGAATGCCACAGCTGAAAGGTGTTAGGGGTAATAGTACCAAGTCAGTCAGCATAGAGACTGCAAGTTCCAAGAGAGCATTAGGGAGCTGGGCTTGTTTAAGAAATAGAAATAGAGGTAAAAGGGCAAACTGAATGAAAGTATTTGCAGGAAAGTCATGAAGATCACAGAATCAACAACGATCACCAAGTTCAACTTCTCCACATAGGACCATCCAACATTCAAACTCTATGTCTGAAAGCACTGTCCAAACAGTCCTTGGACTCTAGCAGCTTGGAGCAGCGCCCACTATCCTGGGGAGACTGTTCCATGTCCACTGCACTCTGAGAAGAACCTTTTCCTAATGCCCAAACTAACTGAGCCTCTCTCTTCCCAGCAGTAGTAGACAATCAAGTAGAAGGCTAAAACGGGGGCTAAAATTAACACTCTGGGAGACTTCAGATTAGATATTTGCATGGAAATAAATCCAAAATAATAAGATACTTTAGCTTTGGAACAGGTTACCTATGGAGGCAGAATGATCTCCATCATAGAGATTTCCAAGATTTTGTAACATAAAGTAGACAGTCACAGACAATATGACCCATTGGTGATAGTGCTGACAAGAACAGGAAGTTTGGTAGGCTTCCAGAGGAACCTTCTAACTGCTATTTCTATGGTACACTCCAAATCAATATAGAACGAAACACTAAAAGTTAGACCAGAAGCCCAATTTTCTAATTCTTTTTTCTTGACAGCAGATTGCTTCCACGCATCAGCAAAATGAAAAGCTAGTGGGCAAAAATCACTGTCTTGATATTTTCTCTCTCTTTCCCATTGTTTAAACTTCTTCTAAGAAGTCTGTAAATTACATAGCTGAAAATCTCTAGCAACTCTTCATAATCACTATTCAGTTCATACTATATCAGATAAGATAATCTAAAATTTCAATTTAATATTTATGCAGAAATATCATTTAAAAGTACGGTTCTTTTCTTCACTGCACAAAGAACAGCTGCATCTCATGTTACTGAGGACAACATCCAAAAGGAAGAGAAACAGTATTTCTCTTTGAAGTTCAGTTCCTCCAGAAAGAAGTGCTAGTAGCTAAACTTCAAAGAGAAAATGTCCTTCCTACCTAGCTGGAGCACTTCAGAGAGAGTTAATTTACCTCCCCGGTGAAAGTCAGGCCTCTCAGCAACCAAGCTGCCTAAGAAGTGATGCACCTGGTAGAATCTAGAATTAGGTGACAACTTTCTTTGAAGTTTGGCTGTTCATCTCCTCGGCATTTCAGACATGGTTAAATGATTTATTTTCCATTTTTGATTTCAAGAAGCTAAATGGAAGTTCTCAGCTCAGCTCTTAAAGTTATAGCTGGACTTTAAAAAGCTTACAAATTTGTAGATGGCATCATGGAGATTTTTGAAAGATACAGTAGGGGCAAACAATATTATGCATTTCTCAAATGACTGGATTGGCATGCACAAATGGCAATATAAGTAACTGTCTAAAAGAAATGAAAAAATGTCTGTAAAAGGAGCAGAATCTTAATATACTGTATAATAATACTCTGTAGAGATGAAAAAGAGTCAATGTTTATTTGAAGTATATCGGGATTTAAACTTGCCTATTTTCATTACTTTGTTTAAAGTGGTTGGCAGTCAGCACTTCATTGTATCTGTATGACAACATCTACAAATACAAGGAAAAGGTCAGATATACTACAATTCTGCTGAATAAAAGTTTTGTAAGTATAATGTTTTTCCTAGACACCTTATACATTTCTACAATTTACTTCTACAGAATTTAAAGAGCACAGCTCTTATGTTCTACAGGAGCTTGATTTAAGCAGTTTCTATCTTCAACTTGTAAGGGACTCAAAGGCTCACAAGAAAAAAAGTTGTCTTTGTAGGATTTGGCACTGACTTGCAGAGTTTTCAATTTTCCTCCTCTAACTAGCACTTTCATTTAGGCAATTATTATGAAGTCCCTCCATCAAGCTCTGCACATTCAGGAAGGATTGGCATAACTCTTAGAGCATGCTTTTAAAAGAATTCCTCTGGAGAATTACACACAGTGTTCAGAAAATTCAATGAATGACTAGCTAGGACATCTGAGCTTGATGAATGAGACTTCCATCCCTCAGATGATCACAACTGTAATCTTATAAATCAGCATGTTGGCACAAGATATGTATACATATGACACATATACACTGACTTACCACTGCCTCTTTTAAGTATCTGTATGGACGGAATTTAGAAAAGAAAGAAAAACATGAAAATCTCAGCAGTCAAACCAATCCAGTAGTTAACAAGATAGGAATAATTGTAGTTGCTGGTAACAGTCAAAACACGGGAAATTACACATCAAATAGAGAAATTCTGCTTTAATGTGAAGCACAATGTAAAGAAGATTATGTAAAGAAGTAGAATAGCAGTGAAAGGATAAACTAGAGCTAAGCTACAAGGAAAGGGGAAAGAAAAAAGTTTCAAGTATAATACAGAAGAGGGAATATAAAAGAACAAATTCATATATATGCATACATAATGACTGAAAAATGTGATGGTAAAAAAGAATATTTCCCATCCTATTCTTTTACCACTGTGATGATTTTTATTTTATGTAGTAGAAACTAATCTTAAGAGAAAAACTGAACAATTGTTTTAAAAAGATAGTTTAAATAAATTAATTGATGCTTAAAGAGCCATATGGTAATAGTATCAAGACACTCCAGGGCAGGTTTTATTGGTCTTTTAGTACAAATTTCAGATAGTAAAAGAACTCAGCAAGGCTATGTGCCACTCTGCTACAGAGTGAAGTGAAGGCTAGAGTAAGAGCCAAGAGAGATGAGGCAGGGATCTGTGCAGGGTAGGATGTCTAGATCTATCAGAATGCAAATGTGGCTATAATAAGTCCCTTCAAAAATATCAAATGAGCTGTAAGGCCTATAGCTCCTTGTCAAAAACTTCTGAAAATTGTTCTTATTTCATGTTTTTGTCAGTACACAGCTCACACAGAAATATCAATAACATGGCATATGTTGTACTCAAGAGGTGTGATTTTGCTTACAAATTTACAGTAAGACACAGCCATTATTATTTGCTTATATCCAGCTGTATCTATGATAGAAATTCTAGGAAAAACAGCAAATTAAGACATCATAATACATAATTACAAAGGGATTGACTGGTTTCCAAACTATGTATATTCTATTTCATATTGAAACAAACAAAAAATTTTTGTTTGGTTTGTTTCAGTTTGATTTGCTTTTCAGGTGCCTCCTGGTTTCATACACGTTAAAATTGCCTCTGAGTAATGTACTAGACAGGCATTTAATGAATTCTGTAATGGCTGCTATTTAATCATAACTATTAAAGATTATTGGCCACTGAATCTGCTGCAGTAATTTTTTTAAGAGTTCAAGGTAAAGATTGGTTGTTTATTTTTATGATGAACTCTGGCAGTCAATCAGCCTTGGGTTCTAGGTCACAGAATGTTAAGCTCTAATCATAAAATTTATTGTGACTCCAAAAAAGTTGCAGGTTAAGAGATGTCACAAACTAATTGTGATTTATGTCACCACTTCATGCCAAATATCACTTCCATGGGAAATGTGTTCTAAATCATCACCACCATATCATCAAAACTACAGCAAATGTGCTCTCTGCCAGTATATCTTAAAGAGCTCTTAGTAAGTTACTAGCCTGTCTCTCTACTCATCAAAAATCCCAGTGGAAATGTTTTCTCTCATAAGGTAACATTTTTAATCCCTGAAGTCAAATCAATTATTTCAGTAGCATAGCATCAGGCCCACAGAGTAAGAAAGTGTATAAACGTTTTCAAGGAATAATCAATGAGAGAGGGAGTTCTATGAAAAGTATAACATTACTGTGTTTTTGAAAAATGCTAACTGATGAAAAAATAGCTAATAAAAGTTTATTAAAATAATAAACACAGTACTTTTTCAGCTTTATCTTAATTTCTTGAAAAATGTGATCACTCTATAATCATGTTCTTAAAGATGTTATTTCTTCCTATCAGTTTGGCTTTGATGGCATCGGACAAATATTACTAAGGAATTTGTATTTATCATAGGTGATTACATGCTTTCTTCACATCGCAAAGCTTTGTTCACAAACTATAGTAATGTAATACATTTTACTTTCCAAAACTCAAGACAGAAAGGAAAGTAAATTTCCTGATTCCAAATGGAGAAGTAGAAGTCAAAGGGGGTACTTGAATCAAAAATCTGATTAACTCAATTCTATTTAGACAACTCAGTTGAAATTTGAGTTTCAAAATTATCCAGTCAACATTACTATTGTTTTTTCAATCTCATGAAAAAAGCACCAGTGAAACACAAAATGAGCTATTTAATAAATAGAGACTGATTATAATATTTTTATATTTCTGAAGACAATTTTCTTCATAGCTGGCATATTAAAATGAAAATCTTTTTAACTTGATGCAAATATTTTTGCAAAGCTAACTATCATACAGGGCTCCCATAAGGTAATGCAGTACTTGCTACTTGTGGCACTATTCCTAAAGAAATATTGCAACCATATTATCTCCCAAAACTTGTAACTGTAATAGATTTACATAACTGTGACTGTATAATGTCCATCACTAAATAAACGCAGTAACCAAGAAAAAAAAAGTATTAGAAAAAACAATGCAAGTATTGGACACGGAAAGCACCCTAAAGACATGTGCTTCAGGAACACAGTGATATCAACCATGAGGACAGAAGCATTATGCCCTGGTACCAGGGCCAGCACTTACACGTTTATAAATGACCTACGTGATGGATAGGCTTGGAGAAGATACAGAAGTGGCTGACAGACCAGTGGAACCTCAAAAGGCTGAAGAAACTGACAGATAGGAATTTCAGTAACAGAAATGGCCAAGTCACGCACCTGGGAGAAACAACACCCCACACCAGTACATACTGGGGGCCAACAATATGGAAAGTGATGCTTCCTAGCAGATCTGAGGGTCGTGGTGAATGAGCAGTTGACCACAACATGGAGTTGAGGTAAGCAAGATCAATAGCATCCTGTGCAACATGTGGAATAGTGTTGCCAGTAGGTCAAGGGAGATGATCTTTTCCCTCTGCTCAGCCACAGTGAGACATCTGGAATATTCTAACCAGATCTGGACTCTGCAGCACAATACAAACATGGACTTTAGAGGCAGGTCCAGGAAAGGGTCACAAAGAGGATTAAGAGACTGGAACAAGCGATGCAGGAAGTGATGCTAGGAGAACTGGGACTGTTCAGCTTGGGGAAGAGGAGTTGCAGGGGGATTTTATCAGATGGGAGAGAACCAAGAAGACTCAGATTCTTCACAGTAGTATCCACTGATAGGAGAAAAGGTAACATGCATAAACAAACTATAGAAAATCTCAATCAATTTTCTTATTTGATTAAGCCAGAATGCCCCAGGCAAAATTCCACTTGGGCTAATTTTATTTACGTACATTTAAACCTAAGTAGCTTTTAAAATTTTAAATAGGTACATTATTTTTGATAGACTATGTTAAGAACTGGAAAGTATTAGTTCCATATAGAAAGAGCTCACATCAGTTGAATAGACTCCTTGTGGTGCCATCTGTGAAACTCTTCAAGATTCATTGGTTAGAAAGAAGAAAATTCAACATACAATTGTGCATCTTTGGATCCTTAAAACAAAAAAATCTTCATCTAATATGTGCACAGAGGTTTTAATCTTATTTATAAAAAAAGACACACAGCATTACCCCCACTCCCTACTTTGCAAACCTGGAAAGCTAATTTCAGTACAACTCCAAAATGCTAGAAACTTAAAACCCTATAGCACAGTAATTAAAAAAAAAAAACAACTTGGTTTAATTTTTACTCACTATTTCCTACTGCTATTTCCTGTTGGCAGTACTCTTTAGCATCTGCTCAGTAAATTTATTTTATCCATGTAGATCATACGAAGTTTTGGTGTCTTTTTAAAGAATGATTATTTCACAAAAGTAATGGCCTAAAATTCTTCTATTAATTATTACATGAGGACTTTTTTCAGTGCACTCCTCCTGTATTCTTCAATATGTCTAATACTGTATGACTGACTTGTTTATACAGGAACTGATATAATTTGTTATCTATATGAATTCCTATACTATATTACGATCTCACTATGGAGAGCTCTCCCATCCTAATAAAGCAAGATTAAGAACCCAAATTTTCTTGGTTAAATACCATTGCAGATTTAACTTAGTTTTTCATTGAGTCTTGAGTCAGAAGCTCTTCTTGGTCCTTTGAAATACTAAAGTTTGAGAAGCAGAACTTCCAGCACTTTTGAAAAATTAATAGACAATTTCCTCTTCCTTACACTTTCCCTCTGCTATAGGCATAAGAGAAAAGCAGAGCTGTATGGTACTACTGGAGTCATTCCAGTGCAGCAGAAGATGCAGACAAATCAGCACATTTTGCTCTAGACTTGCTTGTGAACCCTTTTTCTGTCGATTTATATTTCTATTTAATTAAAGGAGATAGAACCCTAAGGTAAAACTAAAGTATTGTGCAGTTCTTAGACAATTTTAATATTATTTGTTTCCCATTCTTTCATTAAACCTAGTTTTCTTTCATTCTATCCATCCTTTTCAAAGGGATGAATAACACACCTGTAAAATGATTACTTCTGCCTGAAATTAAAGTTACACTATGGGATAGTAGGTAAGAACACCCTTTCACGTGTTCTCTCTCAGATTACATAGATACAAGCTTGTGTTAAAATGCTTACTGTATTTCTGAAGCAACTGTTGGTGGTGTTAGTGAATTCTGTCTCTGTGTTTGACATGTAAGTTAGGTAGAGGCTAACAAGCTTATGGCTTAAGCTCTGGGTATGACAACTAGCATCATGTTGCCAGCTGCAATATGAGCTCACCTGAAGTGCATCAATGATTCTATGCCATCTAGGGACCAAGTTCAGATCCTCTGGAACATCAAGACTTATGAGCTAGACAAGACTTCAGTGGGGTTAAATAAGTACAATTCATAGTCCTAACCAACTTGAATAATCTTCATCAGTCCAGCAATCAGCACTTTGAGATTCTGAAACAATAATATTGTCATATCCTTGAGAAATAACAAAACACTGCATCTATTAGTAGGTGAAATCCTGAGAGCCAAACTCTCAATCTGCTGTCTAACAGAGCAGCCTAACATCTTGAACTGTTCTTATCCTACTTTTGATCATTTTATTCTCCAAAGCATTTTCCATTTACAGTTTGATGTTTGAAAGCTTCATCTTCAAAATCACTGAGATTACTGTAATTTGCAGTAATTTTATTACTAATTTAACATCAATACACTTGTTTTACTTTATATTGTGCAATGTTTTCATCTTTACAGAATTTGCTTATACTGCTATTTTGTCTCTTCAAATCAGCTGAAATGATATTGCTAGTGTCTTTCTAATTATACCTTTTAAGTGTTTTGTCAATGCACTGCAGCAATCCTCAAAGAAGCTCAATTTCTCTTTTGTTTATGTGGTAAATCTTAAGGCAGAAACATATTTTTTGCTATGTTTTTTTTTTTCTGTGCATACCTGTATTAAACCTTTTCCACTGATTTCAGCAGCTTATTCATAGCTTCCCATTTCCTCTCCACAGTAATCTACTTTACTATTTTAATTTGCTCACATAAATTCAGAGCTCCCTCGGATTTGTATTTTAAAGCTGTTCCTCACTCACTTCCTTTTTTGCAATGACTTTTTCCTCTTTAGGGAGGAACCTTTTTTAAGCACCTATTTTAATTTGACACATACTTAAATATCCAAATACAAGTCTCTCACTAACATGACCTATATGAATAGCTTGCTAGGCTTGTAAGTACCAGATTTTCTCATCCCTCCCTCTGTTTTTATTCATATTTATGAATGGACTCAAAAGAATAGATTCAGTGTTGCTACCAGAAGTTATAGTGTCTGCGAGAATAAATATGCACACGCATACAAAGTTAATGCTTTGTTTCAGGGATGATACAGCCTATAGCTTTATCTACTAGCAGCTCATGTACCAGACTGATCTCCAGCAGGGTTTGGATTCTCATGCTAAGGCTTGAAAGAGGGCATATAATTCAAAATGCAACTAGAAAAATTCTCAACTATGAAAGATAGCACCGCATTACTTCATTTATATTTATTCTCCCAAATGTAAGGCAATGAAATTGATGATGTTCCCTTTTCTTAAGTATGGCAGATAAGCCCTAGGTATTTCCTTTGTGATATTGATAATTGGCTTTATATTGCATAAATAGGGTCTTTGGTTTTATTTAATATTTATAATAATTAGTATTTAATTAATGTAAAAATATTAACTTTTGTGGAGAAAAAAATATATGCCTGGTTTAATTATCAATACACTCTATAAACTGTGCAGAATCTGATTATTTCATTGATTTAGGGCTTACACATAGGGATAAGGACAGAACATTTAAAATCTGATTTTGAGAATTCTCATACTTCAATAAATTCATGAAGAAGAACTGAGTGTTTTGGAATCTTTGTTATTAGATATAAAGCAAGGGGTCTATAGCTCATATACTTTCTCTACAGCCAACACAGGACTCTCATCTCTCACTGCTAAGCTAATGTAACTCCCCAGCAATCATTTCCCTCTGGGTTCTGCCCGTATCAGCCATCTGCATTAGAGCATCTCAGGGTAGTAACTATTTTCCCTTCTTATTTTTAATAGAAAATAAGTTAACTGTAACCAGAATGAAAATTAGCTGTTGCTGATAAAAGTGGATTTTCAGCATAGCGTAAAAGAGAAGTGAATGTACAAAAAGATGTTGAAAATGCAAATTCTTTTCTGAAAATCTCTCCCAAAAGATAACTATTAATTACTTACTGTTAATTATTGTAATTGCATGAAACAAATTGTAACTTAACTAAGTATTTATCATTTCTTTAATATATAACAAATTTTGGGTATACATTTAGGTTTGTTTTCAAGAAAAGTTATAATATCAGAAACATAATAATCAAACGTTTTGACATTTTAATCCAGCTTCATTTTATTTTCTTTTTTAACATCAAAGAGGATACACAAGCTGTGCTGGATTTTCAGAGTAGAAATATTAACTGCATTTCAAGCAACATCTATGTTTTCCCACTTGTACACTATTTTTAAGGAACATCCTTATAATTTGCTCCTGATAGAGATTGCAAAACTGAATTATGCAATGGAGGAGCAAATACATGCAAATTTTGGAGACTGATCTGGAACTCATGATGCCGGGATTTAATAGAAAAACAGTAATTTGTCTTCAGTATCCCATCTTGGAGATATCTCTT
Source organism: Phasianus colchicus (assembly GCF_987193195.1). Classification (NCBI taxonomy): domain Eukaryota; kingdom Metazoa; phylum Chordata; class Aves; order Galliformes; family Phasianidae; genus Phasianus; species Phasianus colchicus. The sequence continues at coordinate 19,899,916 of NC_143438.1, read as the reverse complement.
TTCTCGCAATAAATAAAATAACATATGGTAGTTGCCCATCTACACACAATGTCCCTGGCACAGATGCACATAATGGGAGTGTTACTGCTGGTAAGATTATCATGATGAAAATGGGAAAAAGAAACTTACAGGAAAGGAACACTCAGCTGTATTTGAAGATCTAGGTTCACAGGAAAGACTCCACATAGGAGAGATCCCCCAGAAAGAGATCCTTCCCCAGTGGCAGTCAACCCTTAAATGGGGTCTAAGTCTGGCTCCACCCCATCTGGTCACACAGCTGAATTTCCTTTACCTGTGCTCCCACGACTGACTCAGTCCTTGCCTCAGGTGGTCAATCAGTGGTTCAGGCTGTGACTCAACAGTTCCTATGCAGGGAGCAAGACAAAGTCCCAGAGAAGACCAACCTGCAGCCTTCCTATTCAGTCTTGAGAAGATACTTCTTATCAGATTGTTAGAGCCAAATAAATGTTATTTTGCCCAGCATTGCAAGGTCTAAGAAATTTAGAAGACCACCTTCCTAACAATCACCTGTGCACTGCAGTAAGCAGTATTTCAATCAAATTCTCAAGTTTTTAATAGCTGGATGTCATTAAAATATTTGGATAGAGAGAAAAGAGAATCTAAACTCCACTGAAGAGAGAAATCTCAGTCCATCAAAAAGACGAAGGTGTAAATACAAAAACAAACAAACAAACAAACAAACAAACAAAGACTATAGTGAAATACAGGGCCCGGAAAGCCATTATCTACAGTCTTAAGGCCATTGCAGCTCAAGCCCCAATGCTGCTAAGTGGACCTCAGAAATTAAGTGTACTGATGACACACCTCCTCTCAGGAAGGCTGATGAAGGGAGCTGAGCTAATGGTAACTGCGAGTTTTCATCAACATAGCTGGGGCCAGCAGCCACACCAGTTCCTATGTTGCTCAACTTCACAGCCAAAGGTTTTTATTTTAATCTTCACTTCAAAGATCTAAATGTTGAAAATCACATAATGCAAAAGAAAAAAAGAAAAATTAAATTATTTTTCCAAATACATCACTTATTTTGTTACGCTTCAATTCCCATCTAAGAAATGTAAACAGCAATACTTCCTCTGCACCTCTGAGAAATGCTGCATGAATTCACTGGGGAGTGTAGATAGATAAAACTATAATAACCAAGGCCACATGAATAGCAAAACCTTTGAGACAGACTGGAATGAATGTGTTCTATCCCTGGTTCATGCACGAGGCTACTTGGATATATCCGATGTTCTACAAAGCAAAGCTTTGCAACTGAGAACTATTAATTTTAAAAGAAAGCTGAGGTAGGCGGACAGTGCTACAGATGCTACACCTTTACATATTACTTCATAGTGAGAAAGAAGATTCTGTAACTAATGGGGGAAAAACAAAGACTAAAATAATAATAACACAAAGTACTGATGATATGTATGGGAAATGACTGTTGTGCAGTTAGATCCAGCTTCAGAAAATAAAACAATTTTTATCTTCAATAATAGAAAACTAATGAAAAATTAGATCTTTGTTGAAAATACCCTGTTTTCTACTGTAGAAAACCTTTTAGAGCTAATGCATCCATAAAACAGTTTCAAAAATATCAATTTGATGGATGATACATTTCAAGGTTTTGATTTTATAATGTCCTTGATTTATGTATGTCTACAAGTCACTCCAGATAAAAACACGACTGTTACTTTTTTCTTTCTTTTTTTTTTTTTTTAACTGTAATAAGAAACTTTTGTGTAAGATGTAGCTTCACAATGTGGTGGCTTCATTGTGTAACATGTAAGTTTTTTATATCCATAAATATCAAAGCTAATATTAAGACATTCAAGACTACATTTCTGAAGAGGAAAGGGGAAGTAGAAAGCTAGTCTAAAAGCCTAAAGATTCACTCTAGGTTTAGCTCCTTTAGAAATACCATCTTTAGATGTAAAAAAAAAAAACTTTTTTTTTTTTTTTTGGAATTCCACTACCCATTTTATGTTCAGTCATTTTCTACAGTGATTTATTTACCCCTGCTTGGGCCTTCTCATTACAGTTTTTAAAATATTTAGCTTAATTTATATATTTATGGCTCTGATTTTAAGAAAACTGCAAGGAATTAAGGAAATTTAGAGAATAAACTCTCATTTTAAACCACTGCTACTGCACATGATATTTGATGCCTATTTTATTGCAATAGATTGTATTATTCACTGATCATTTTATCATTGACTTGATCTCTAACATTTCTGAAGATCAAAAGAAAGAAACCAAAAAGTATCCCACCAATGCTAGGAACCTAATACTTGCTGAATGTAGCCTACAAATGAAGGACATGCTTGATTCCATAATAGCAGTAATTAGCTAATGAAACTATCCTAGTGAGGAATTTCTAAATCAAGAATGAAGTGTGATTGGAAATAAATATTACCTCAAATAAGTCCTTCACAGACAAGACTGATCAGAAATATTTCCTTCCTCTCTAAAAATCTATTCTCTACAATCCTTGCAATCTAAAAATCTATTCTTCATAATAAAAGGTAAAAGGTTTCACATCTACCTTCCTACTAACCCTATAGTTGCATCACAACACTACTGGTGTCACTTCCCATTGGAAGACTTATTTTTGAAGTAGACTTAAATTGACTATCTCCGGCCTTATGCTGCAGGCTTGTTCCCATTTCTGAGAACTTGGTATCAGCAAGTACCAAAAAGGAAAATGCAGTGTTTGATGGAATATTTTATCTATGCTTTGTTCATCTAGAAATTGACTTTGCATTGGGGGGAAGTTTTCTTTCATTTCACCCTTTCTCAACAGTGTTTCTATTGAATCTAAATTTTTGGCTAAGACTTTCTGAATCCCATAATTGAGGAAGAAAATCATTTTAAGCTAAAGAACTGTGATGTGTCATTGTCTCTGGAATGCTCCTTCCTACTGGGTGAATGAGGTGAATTAAGCATACATTTAATTATAAAGCTCTTGTGTACACTATGTGAATCGTCCTTCATGTCAGACAAAAAGACAAATATACACAAACAAAAACACTTGGTAATTGGTAATGTAGACCTACGGTAGAAAGGAACTGTTCACATACTGACTTTCCATAGTTCAACTGGGAGAGAAATAGGAAGATGGAGGAATAATTCTTCCACTCAACAGTTTTCATTCAAGAAGAAAAAAAAAAAAAACAAAAACAAAAACATACTTTTTTGGTTCTCTTGATGTATCACATAACTATAAGTTTTTGGTCATATCTTAATTTTTAATGAACATTTGAATCTCTTAGCTTGTCTTCTTAAGCACTAACAAGTATTAATTTCAAAGACTATATAAGCCTTTTCCCAGAATTCCTGAGGAAAAATTGAATGTGATCACCTCTACAATTATTGTGAAGGACACACATTCAATTTCTGCAGTATGCAAATGTGCTAAAATGCAATGCAATACAGTATAACAACATTAGTCCAGATAGTTTTTTTTGGGGTGATGAGACCACTGTGACACAGTTCTGGCTTACTGCAATGTATGAAATGAATTATGGACTAGACAAGATTCCATCAAATTAATACTCTGATTTTTTTTTCTTTAAATCTAAATTCTTTCAATCTAAAATAAGCTGTTTTCAAATGTTGGGGGGTTAACATATAGTTCAGTTACAAGAATGAAAAAGGACAGTTTAATGACAGCCTGTCTCTAGACCTTAAAAGGAAACACCTCTGCCCAAAGATGACTTTTAGCATTTTAATGAATGTTACAGTTCAGATATCACTGACATTTTATACCATATGCCATATACATATGATGTAAAAGACTAAGCACAATTGGAACATTAATCACAGTATCTACTGTTTAGTTTTTTTTTTACTTAATAACATCAGAAGGAGCTACAATTTAAATTACGAAAGAGATAAATCGGTTAAATAGTGTATTACAACCTTAAGTGATGCAGAAAGAAGAAAAGTATAAGACAACTAAAAATCAGATAACATAGTGACTTGCTATAAAGCATAAGACTATGATAGACCTTTGCCTGAGAGGAAGTCATGCTATTTATTAACTTTGAAAATAAAACATGAGACTTAGCTCCTCTTCTTAATCATAAGCAAATTAGCTTAATTTAGCACTTTACTGTGCTGTAAAGAAATCTCTTCATAACAGACCTCACACAAAGTATAATATTTTGTTACATTAGACACTTTTGACATTTCTTCATAAAGACAATTGAAATCACTTTTGTATACATCAGCAGAAATATGCAGAACATGTTACATTATTGTAATATGTCCCCAAAACTTAAAACTTAACTTCAGAACAGACTTAACTTTTTGTCTTTATCATGGTTGAAAAGTCTACATTGTATATCATTTATTTTGAAACTACTGAAAATGTACAGTGGAAACTAGTATTCAGGAAAAATGTTTTTTTTCATTACAATGTCAAAAAAAATCAACAAAAAAATTATTGTTCATCCCAGTTTTTACCCATCTATATGTCTACAATGATTTCTGTTGACTTGTAGTTCAACACAATTGAGAAAAAATTCTCTTTATGAAGTCTGGGCTATATTTTCAGTATTATCTACATTTGTTGCAATTCACATAAAAACTGCATGCATTTCAAGATCGTTTCACGTGGTGTAGTCCATCAAGCAAATGTTAAGAAGTTAAAAATGGCACAAGAGTAGCTACAATGAAGATAAAGCTTATGGAATCAATGCTTCTTTCATGCAGTTTACAGAGTTTTCCATAACAAGGCATAAATACTTCACACATGGCTGGAACTAACAAATGTGCATCTCACTAAGTGTCTTTTCAGAATAATCCTATTAACCTATTTCAGCCGTTACTTGAATATTCATGATCCAGATATCAATAAAACATAAAATTTGGAAGCAAAGAACCAAACCAAATTAAGGTAGTAAATGTTTAAAAGTTGAACTTAACTTTTTTTGTATTGCTAAGATAAACTATGGGGGGAAAAAAAAAAAAAAAAAAAAAAAACCCTGCAAAAGATAATGCTAACTTTAAAAAATTGTTTGGTGTGCTTTAAAGTTATATATATATAAAAAAAAAAAAGTTTTATTTTCAGTTCTACATTTTTATTATCTTCAGTAGCAGCTCTTAATGCTGCCAACTTTTTTCTTTTAATTTTAATAAGACAGACTTTTCATCATTTGAAAAGGTGTAAATGTACAGTGCATAAGAAGTAAATAAGGACAAGTTAGGAGTATAATCAATTTAACCAGCTGCCATTGGCAGTACATATGTATCTGGAAAGTTAAAAAAAAAAAAAAATACTTACAATTACTGTTCATTTTGAATATCATACTCAGAACTTCATTTACGTTTAAACATTTCAGTAATATCCATCTCCAATTGTTTTACCAGGAGCTCATCAGTGGCAGCAGTAAAATTTCTGATGCATTAATCAACCATGAGAACTCAATGAACCTACTTCAAACAAATGACTCCTGTTCATTTACAATAAAGTATGGTGAAGAAAAAGTCAATAGAAAGGTGAAGACACAGAAGCAGCATACCTAACAAGGTAAACTACTTTCAAAACCTTAATGTGGTAATCCTCATGAACCCGCAATAGTTTGTTTTCCTAGGAAAATGTCTGAAATTCAGAGATCTTAACCTCTAATTAGCTATTTCCAGTACACATATCATGGATCACTTGGTTTGAACTGGCTGAACATAAAAACTCCAAAATACTATCACTACCAAAATATTTACTGGAGAAGAATTATTTTTAAAGTCTTGGGGGGGGAAAAAAAAAAAGGCAGTTAAGAAGTTAACAGAATTTTCTGCATTCATTCAAGTAAAAATGCTGTAAGACTTTCACCAATTATAGTTACAAAAACTGAGAAGCTTGGAATTTTTTCTACAGCCAGGAAGAACAGACATGCATAAGCTTTAGTTATAATTTTTCCATTAAATATCTTTAATTTTCAAGTTTTTGTAGGACAATAGCAGACAAGTTTAATTGGATTCGTAGTTGATTCTAAATGTCCAACTCTTAACACAAGATTTTGGCTTCTGCATAAACAGACATCCAAATGTAACCTGCAACACTTGTAAGCTATCCAAGAGCTGTGAATGCTTTCTAAGAAGTATGTTGTTGTTCTAATGGAAATATCTTCTCATGCAAGTCATTCTGCTGAAAATTCTGATACTTTAAACACCCATAAAATAAATCAGCTCATTAATTCCTTTTAATTCTAGTAATTACATTTTATTTGTAATTGTAACAGTTAACTGAAGATGAATATTTTCCTTAGGCTGTCTACCTTGACATTTATAGGATTTATTTTAAATGCCACTGCATTTCCTTATTAATTCTTTTCAATCAATATTTATCTATGCTATCAGAGAGTTCCTAAATCAGTCCAAAAAAACTGCTACAGAGTTTTATGTTAATATTGCATGGGTCTCAACTCAACTGTTCGTTGTTGACTTACAACAAAGTTTTTGGGACACTTCAGCTCAAAGTGCACACACGTATCCAATAACTCCCTAACAAAGTAATGTGAGTGAAAAGAAATTGCACAGTTACAAGGCATCTGACTGTGACTCCTTCACGAGAGTACAACACATCAGCCAGTGAAATAACATATTTATTTGAGTAACACATTGGCTGTGGGACTGGAAATTCAAAGACTGCCAGCAAACAAAAAAAATCAACAACAACAAAGCAATCCTTTCTTCCAAGCATTAAAAAAAAAAAAAAAAAAAAAAAAAAAAAAAAAATCTTTTTAAAAAAAATTGCTAATAGTTCACTATATTTTTAAATGCCAAAACTGAATGCATCTTTACCATAAAAGACAAGTCATTGACAGACATTGTACTATGCTGGCAGAATCATTCAAACATTTGCCAGTATGTTTAATATTTGTAAGATATTGAATTCTGCCAGTTCTCCTGTGTCCCAGAATGCACTGCAGTCATTCACGATATGTTAGATTCAATGTCTGCACACTTAGTAAAGACAAAACCACCAAATTTTACTGCTGCAATTCTCAAATGTTGCAGTTAAGTAGCCAATTTTTATTAATTTTTATTTTAGTGCTCAATTACATTGAACAGCAAAATTGTCATTTCTTGTGTGATTTTATCTCAAAATTATTACTGACTTTTATGCTAGTCCTTGCAGCATCAGAAAGAAATAAAGTTTGTTCTGAGCAGAAAATGGAATCTGCTAGTTGCCCTGCAGCTAAGAAACAAATACATTCTTTGACACTGAAAAACTGTATGTTTTGTAATTTAGCCTGTTCACAGTCAGATATTTCAGAAATAACTAGTGAAGTGTCAGTTTATTACATTTCAAATCTGTTTACTTCTATCAAATTTATTGTAGTTTTCACTGAAATAAGAATAAATGCTTTTCTTACACAGTTAAGTGCCTTTCATATTATATTTTCTAGTCCTGCAAAACTATCTGAAATGTTAGATATTTAAGTGGCGTGATAAAGTGTCAGATGATCTTCAAAACATATACAAACAATAGGTCCAGCTTCAAATCAAACTGCCCAAAGTTAGGTACTTAAACATCTATTTCAGAGCTCTAGATGTGGAAGCACTTAGGAATTATCTAACTGAATATATTTGTTTACTGATACTAGTGCATAATTTCACACTAACTACAAATCCAGACACTTATGTGGCTTGAAACTAGGACAGCTACTGCCAAGAATCATTCACAGTAAAAATTTAGCACAGTTGCCCCAAAACAGTCTTTAATAATTTCTTCAGTTGAGGAAAGAATTTGTTCTGCTTTCCTTGTTCGTTTTCTTATTCATCACTGGATAAGTCCTCCTAGGTTTCTCTTTCCCAGAGGTCTATCAGGTCACTTGGTCCCTGCCCTACAAAGAATACACTCTGAACAACAAACACCATGTCAAAAATTAAGAAGTACTGCTATATGTACTGGAGAAACTGATAGAAGTCTTTGGGAAAGGAGAGAGAAGATCACATGCCAAAAAAAATGCTGTGGTAAAATTCCACAGAGCAAGTCAGAAAGAAAAAATGAAAGAAATTGAAAATAATGGGTTCATAGTACTGTACGATTAGCATTTAGATTAAGTGAGCTCTCACAGTTCGCATGTCACAAATGAGCAATATGATTCAGAGATGCAGATGCAAAACCAGCAGTAGAGTTTCACTTACAATTCCAATATTATGTATTTAAGACACCAGGGCCAAGAGGATGATGGCTGATCAATGACACACCCCACAACAGCTGCATTTGAAATTTTCACTCATCTTAACTATGAGCACATGAAAATACTAAAATCAGTGAAAACAGGGACCTGTATTGTCACATAAAAAATTGGATGTCAACTGTTTTAAACAACTCCATATGGCACTTATCACACTTCTTCCCCATCTTTCTAAGAACAGTGTGAAATTGGATGCTCAGAGACAATTAGCACTGTAGCTTGCTTTGTTGTAGGAAAAGCAGACTTAGTCTGAGTTCATAAAATTCTTTACATTCCACGACAGCTTCCCTGCTTCCTGTGTCCAAATTAGGTAGGGACTTTCCTTTAGGACTAGAAACCTACTGTAACAGGTTCGGGATAGAGAATGCCTTCTGCTGGAAACTGAGATATATAAGTACAGTCAACACATAGCAAAATGCAGCCCTGTCTGTTGAAGAGTTTTACTTTAGATAATTTTTTTAACTAGGAAGACCCAAAGTGAGAAAGACCTCAGTTGGTTTTGCTGTCACTTGCACTGCCCGAAGCTGAAATTTTACTCTCTTAATACCATCAAGTGATGTTACTAAAAAAATAATGCAAATAAGCACAGACTCAAACTCTGTATTTTCCAGCACCAAAAGCTTTCTAAGCCATTAGTTCTAACAATGTTAAGCTTAAGTGGTCATTTAACAGTCTTACTTCAAAGCAAAATAAATTCAGGTGAGGTGATCTAACAGATTTAAAAATAACAAAATTCATCATGTATTGCCAAGAAAGGCTTTTGTACATAAATATTTTTTTCTGATTTGGCAGTGCTGTTAATGGCCACATTTATCTGCCCGGTGCAGCGCCAGATATATTTTGATTCTTCTCTTCCCTAGTAACAGAATGAAGTACATGGTGGCTCTAAAGCAAATTGAGCTCTCTTAGTTGAGCTTTGCAATCCACAAATTCTAAATGCTGAGATGCTAAATAACAGAGTAAGCACGTATCATCACTGCAGGGCCTCACAAACAACTGGATATTTATCCTGCAAATTAGCTGCATTTTAAGCACTCCTAAAGGGGTGAAAAAGCAAATCTTAGACATGTAAATCCATAAAACACATTTTATCTGCTTGGGAAGATATGTAGTAGCTAATTAAACAGCATAATAAAAGGATTTTATCTAATGTATTTATGTTCAGTAGATGATCAGCAGATACCAGTTTCTTTTTATGCGATTTTGCTTCATGACCTGATAGTTTTTGGTAAGTGTTGCTTCAGAAATGGGAGGAATTTTTATTAATTGTGTGCTAAATTGCTTTAAAATATTTTATCCTAATTGTGATATAACTGATCATTTTTACCAGAGCTAATATTCCACAAATCCATCGAGTGGATGTTGGCAGAGGTTACTGCTCACAGGACTAAAATGCATCTCACTCCTCCCTAAAACTAGATATATAATAGCTGGTAATTAAGTGTACTGAGATAGTTATGAGGGCTGCTCAAAAAGTAATGCTTTCTGTGTTATTATGTTGGTGTATATCAGAGGTGGATGTTGGTAGTATGGCAGTAGATGTTGAACCTTCTGGACAATATTCCATTACACTTTGTTGCCATGTGACAGATGGCAGCAGAGAGGCCGTCTGACGAAATAGTATCTGACATGGATAGAAAAGGAGTGGAAATTCCTCCATGTGGAAAAAACTGCATCCGTTGACATTTATTGATGCTTGCTGAACGTTCATGGAGACCAAACAATGGATGTGAGCACAGAGAGGCAGTGGGTGGTGCATTTCAACAATGGAGGCAGCAACAGTGGGTCACCTCCATTGCTGCAGATTTTTACAAGCAGGGTGTGAGGCTGGTGAAAATACACAGTTGATGGCTATGTTGAAAAATAGCATTTTGCAGCTAGAATTTGCTGTATCAAAATAGTGTTATTGTGCTCCTTGTCTCTGTTGCAGTTTCTATGGAGATAAAAAGACTGCATTACTTTTAGAGTGACCCACGTATTTTAATTGCCTCTGCATTCAAACAGCAACACATACTGAATTATCTACAAAACCGTAAATCTGTTGCACTGAGGACAAATTTATCATCCATAAAATAAACAAGTGAAGTAGGACAAAACAGGGAAAGTGGGATTAAGTAACCAAGGGAAGGTTGGAATAACTAGAGTGATTATAGGCACAAGAATGTATAAGGAAGTAACAAAGTACCTCTTCCATGCTATTCATTTATTTCCAGTATTTTGGTAGTTTGACTCACAGTGGATTTGCACTTGTGACTGCTGTGCGAGTTCTCATCCTTGGGAATACCAACCACTGCAGCACCTTCCCAGCACCTCTCTTAGTGGTCCCAGCACACTCCTGTTTGGCCTCCTACCCAAACATGCAAGAAACAGCACAGATCAAATCTACCTCAGACCAAGTGCAACCTGAGTGTCATCTCCTTTCAGACAAGTTGAACAGAGCAAGTTCCTAGCAATTCTGAGTCCCAGTGACTGGATTTGGAGGGTGCATGCTGCCTCTACATTGATATTTTTTTCCCCATTCTAAGATCTTTTTTTAAATTTATTTACACTTGTCTGTTAAATCATGTTAAAGATGCTAGATAAGATCAAGCATAACACAGAAATACACAGATGGATATATAAAGACAGATGCATATATCTAATCTAAGGAATGTAAGCAAAGTTTTTATGAAATAACACTGATGTTATTTCATAATTGAATTTGAATTCATTAGGGAGGAGGACAAAGACATAAAAATCACATTGCATGTGTAATTGAGAGCTTAAATTGTAATTGTTGCTTAAATTCTTAAAATCATTAATGTCACAGTTATTTCAACAGTGAAAAGATTACCTGATAGTTAACCTCATTGCGCACAGAGCACTTTTTTATCACTTAGATCTATACCAAACTTCTACTTCCAGACCAGAAATCTCTTCCATGAAAGGCCAACATGTTCTATAAAATTTGAAGATGTCACTAAGTCGGATCTTCCTGAAGGTAGTAGAAGACATTTGCTTCTGCAAGAATATTTAGAATAACAAAATGTTTGGGTTTCAGAGGGAAAAAAAATGCTTTTTCACTCTTTCAATTTATCAAGACCAGAAAAAGCCATCAGGGAGGCATGTTAAAGACTGTTGCGTGTTTTTCTTACTCTTTAAAGATAGCAGGCTGAACTGAAGTTGCATCAAAAGCTTAGGCTACCAGGGAAATTATTTTAGGAACTGGAATGGAGAAATTGCTTGAGGCTGCTTCTCTACACACCATTATCCTATTCTTTAGCTTTCAGAACAATGAGGGATTAACACTGCTTTCATTTGCATGCAGATGCACATGGAATTAGACACAAAGATTTTCTGATAAACAAGTAAATAAGACCTCCCTCATCCCTAGCAGGTGTAGGGGGGTGTACATTCTATGACACTACACACATCTGCACAGGCTCACCACCTTGTCCTGTAGCTTCAATATCCCTAACTGCTCAGTGTCTCAGGCTTCCACCTCAGGTGTTTTCATGACATAATGTAGAGGAAGACATGGAAGTGGCAGCTGGCTCAAGTAGGTATTTTTTGTTTAGTGTCATGGGAAATCTTCTATGGAAGAACTCCATAGACTTAGTCATCTACAGAAAGTCTTCCTGAACTATTGAAGCCTTCCTAAACTATTGAAGCAATTGAATTGTTGGAAGTATTCACAAGCTATGCACTACTTCATGGTAATCCTTGAACATGTAACAGTCAATGAGATGGCAGAGCAGATCCCATGTGGCTTTGTAGCCTCAATTACAACCATGGTTGTCACACTGTTAAGAGTATATTTGATGCTAATATCACAGAACCACACAGAATTGTAGGGGTTAGAAGGGACCTTTGGAGGTCACCTAGTCCAACTGCTCTGGTAAGGCAGATCCATACAGAAGGTTGCACACATTTAGCAGGGAGGTCAGACTAGATGACCTCCAGAGATCACAGTTAATCCTTTTCAAATGATACCACTTTTCTGTCAGCATCATATTTTAAAGGATGCATGCAGATGGCATCGCTTGCTATCACTTTAGTTTGTCATGAGACAGAGTACCTGGAGAGCATTCAAAAGTTACCATCAAAAAGCATAAGTACAGAGCCTGCACATTTGAGAGAAATAACCTAAATACTTCAGCAAATAAATACAGATATTTCTTGTGGATTTTTTTTTTTTTTTTTTTTTTAATTGCTGAGATGTCTGAATCCCTGTGGGAGTTTAAAAAAAGTGAGTTCTCTTTAAAAATGTTATGTAAAAGCACTAGCTGCAAGCCTTACCAAGGTCAGACAGGAGGTGCCTGAAGTGAACAAATGAAATAAAAATAATTCTGTACCTTTTAAAAACCATATGAAGAGTCTAGATCACAGGCTGTCTTATTTCTCTTATCTTGGCTGCCTACTGATTCAAGTATTTCTACAATGAAAAAAAAAAAAAATCTCTATATTTATTCAGGAGATGTCATAATATGTTAAGTTTTAAGAACCATCTGAATTAAGGCATAATTTTGCACAATAAAATCCTGAAAAAGCATCTATAGAAATCGAAATATTGATATTGATTACATATATCTAAGAGTTTCTGCCTTGCTCCTTTGAATCATTTTCTCAGAGGTTGAAGTATAGTATACAAAGAATTTTTTATACTTAAAAAGACACAGAGGCATTGGATGTGACATCACGTCCTTATTTCCATTCTGCAAATGTGTTTTGCTATAAAATAGTGAGGTAAAAATAGAGATACAATCAAATGGCAGAGATGTCTACCAAGATAGAAATAGGTTGAAAATGCACAACCCCATGCAAGTATTCTAGCTGTTTTTCTGCTACTAGAGTTTCCTGTTATCGTCACAAAGCCTTGATTCTCCCTCAGAATCTGATGCATTTGAGTACTACTTTTTACTGCCGATGTGACCCCATCTTTCTTGGAATAAAGCAGAAGGCTCTGCAAGCCTAATACAGCAGCATAACTGAGTTACATACCCTCTTCTGAATGAGACATCAAGATACAAAAAATAATAATAATTAAAAAAAAAAAAAAAAACGATTAGAAAAAAAATGTGTAAAAGAATGAGAAAGCATACATATACATATACACACAAACAAAATAGTATGAAAAAAGAGATAAAATGACACTATCAGGATGCTGGGAACACACATGCTCATAGAGATGTCCCACACATCATGTACAAGTTCTGCTTAAACGAGAACACAAGAGATAACATTACTGCAGAAATGAAGAGAGGCAAGTACACAACTTTTGCCATTTTGAATGATTCCTTTCTGATAACAGCCTACTGAATTAGTAATCTTTTATATGCTGCTTGAAGAACTAAGGACAAAAGGAAATGTACATGACTCAGTCTTACACATTGTACCTGCTTAATTACAAGCCTTGAAATCAAAGGAAATCATATCAAGCCTGTGGCTTGGTGCTTGAGCTCTCAATTGAGCACATAAGCTGCTCTAATATGCACCTGTATTACAATGAGATAAGCATTTTTCAAAGAATTACTTCATTTTAGCCATACCCCCCAAGGGTTTTCTCATTGTGAGACATTCAAGATTATAGATCTTTGCACAAAGATTCCTGTTTTGCCCTGTATGCCCTTCTTCCTGAAACAGTTCAGTTCTACTTTGTCCAAGTGAGAAAAAAAATGCAGCATAAATCATCCATTGGATTAAAATAAATTGAGAAAAAAAGAATGTTTTATAAGAAGACAATTAAAATGTACCTTTTGTCCATCACACTTTTTTAGAGTTCAAAAGTAGTCCCATTCAGCACAGAGACAATACTGGATCGCCTGTAACGAGCCTGCAGACAGATTTCAGATCACTTAGTACTGCAAAAGGTAACTCATCTGAAATGCAGGGAGACCAAGGAGTTTAAAGTCCCCACTTGGCCTAATTTGGCACAGAAAACCAACCTGGTTCTGTAAGTGTGGGTAAGAATTTTACCAGCTGCACTACAGAGCCATTTACAATTCTTTTCTATAACAACGACCTTTTAGGTTTTTATAAAAATTTAAATACCTTCCTTGGAGATATTTAGGCTATAATAGTATGGAGGTAGTTACCTACTTAAAATGAGAGCTGGGTTAAAGCCAAGGCAAATAGGAATTCAATTTTTTTTTTTTTTTTTTTTTTTTGTTACATCCCAGAAGTATTCCTTAACCACTGTGATAGCCTCTACTTTGACAGTTTTCTTCCTATCTCTCTTTTTGTATGCCTGGAACGGAGGGAGTGATGGATGAATGGCAATACTGGTAGTCCTAAAGAAGAATAAATAACCTTCACTCACCAGAATTTTCAACCTCCTGTTCCCACAGTCACACCTAGGAGTCCTGAACCATATCCATCATCATGCTTGTCTTGCTTTCCTACTCAGTTATCAGACTTTCACACAAAATAATTACACTTTTTTTCACTAAGGCATGAAAGTATTTAAGTAAACATTTTGACTTTTATGAGTACAACTCATAATATGCAAAGTGTACTTCCCATTTCTGTCCTGTCTTCTTCCATGAAATATGTGCATTAAATTATAGACAATGCAAGTAGCTGAAGCACACAACAGACATCACAGCACAACCAGGCTTATTAAAGTGTAACTGACTTAGGAAAAAAAGAAAAATTAAATTTTTTATTCCACATTTAGCCTCCACAATGAAGCCGTGATGACCTCAGAGCTGTGTTATTATCATAATCTACTTGGTCCACTTTATGTGTTTAGATGTTAAGCAAAGTATGTTCAATGCATTTACATAAGCCAAAACCAAAATGAATGCATTGGTCTCAGGTGCAGTATTGATCTACTCTGGTAGACAGAGATAGAATATATATAAATATTGCATATTGAAAAAATGTGCTCTTGTCACTTTGCCTGACAAACATTTCATTAGTTGTAGTAAATTACTGATCTGACAGATTGCCAACAGAGCAACGTTTACAATATTTTAAGGTTCATCATGTTTCCTTGTTCTTTTGTGTTGTTTTGGCAGTGAGACATAATTCATGCTTTCCTATTTATCCTAATGTAATGGCAGTGCAGTAAATTATATCAGAGGTTATTTCAGCCAATCAGAAACCCTGATTAGTTGTACTCTAATTAAGGAATAATGAATGGGGAAGTGACAAATTTCCTCTTCCTCATTTATTTTTGTAATTAAATTGCATAGTGTGCATCAATCAAATAATCTACATTATTAGAATTTGCAAACTTTTTTTGGAACCCTCATGTTGCTTTTTTGGCAGGAGCATTTATCAGGTTTTATGGCCAGCTGTCAAGAAATCATAAGGCACAGACATTAAGTTATCCATCTGATAAATGTCCTCAAGGAAAGATGAAAAATAATCAGCCATAACTGTTATAAAAAAAAGCGAGAACAGTATGTGGTGCTTCCACTAGTGTAGGAGAGGGTCAGACCTGGATATTAAGATAATTATTTACATTGTCAGACAACGACTCAAGGCAATAACTCTCCCAAGCCCTTAAACTTCTATAATTTAGTGTGTGTTGTCACTTGTCCTTCTGTAAGTCTTGATCTGGTGAAAAAGTGATTGAATAAATTGAGTGCTGAATAAATGGTGGAAATCTCTACAAAGAAGGTGGATAAACACAACTTCTGATATTTGTAAGCTCACATGCAACAGATATAAAGTACTTTGGGGTCCTAAATGTTATGCAAGAGTTAGGAAACAGTAAATAAGATCGCTTACAAAATTTAAAATTACAGGGATTTGCTTTTGAAATATTTCTATTTTTCAAAGGAAAAAAGGGCAAAAATAATAACTAATTTTAGCCAAAATGCAATATTATTTAGTTCAAATATTTCCTAGATGCCATGTGATGGGTGGAGTTCAAAGCTTACAGAAAGGCCTAGTTCTCGTGGGACTTCTCCCTGCTCTTATTTCCTGTACTGCTCCATATTGTTGCACAAACTGTTTCTGTAATGGATAGTTCACAGGGCTGTTGAGGCCATGCAGCATTATGTGAGGGGAGGAAACCTAAATGGCATTTCTGCCTTTCAGAGCAAAGGTGCAAAAAAGACAAAAAATACAACTTCGACATCATACAACCCTTCTTATATTCTTTCTATTTTGAGAAATTTCACAGATTCACGGATTTGTCTAGGGAATATTTTGCTTGATCTATCTAAACATCTTTTTACATTTCTTCACAACAGAATGTTTTCTTCAGCTGAAAATCAAATTGTCACAAAAAGAATATTTCCATTAGGAAGGTTTCAGCCAGTGTTTCTATAGCTCATTCAGAGGTTA
This sequence comes from Phasianus colchicus, assembly GCF_987193195.1. Classification (NCBI taxonomy): domain Eukaryota; kingdom Metazoa; phylum Chordata; class Aves; order Galliformes; family Phasianidae; genus Phasianus; species Phasianus colchicus. The sequence continues at coordinate 19,883,429 of NC_143438.1, read as the reverse complement.
CTCATTCTCAGTAATTCATAACACTTCTCCTTTCAGTTCGGTACTTATGAAAGGTGGGCAATCACATCCATAAGCTCAGTTTTATTAGCTAGTATTCAAACCTTTCTGGTTTTATAAATTCTTTTACAAATATATTTCCCTTTTTAATAAATATTTCATCATGCCATACTTACTGCTTTAGTTGAGTTAGAAATATAAAAGTAGGATAAAAAATAACAAATATAGAAACAACATGGATGCACATGTCATCAGGACTATCTTAGTGGATGTCTAGTGTCAAAAACAAGCGGATCCAAATAATATAGAGTATGTAGAACATTAGTGTCTGCATAACCACTAATAAATTTATGTAATCAATAATGTATTACATAAATAAATACATAAGTTTAAGTGAAATACGGTGATAGCAGCCATTAGAAAATCATTACTGTTACTGAAATAAAGCCAGTTATATCTCTCTCATTCAATATCAATAGCTTGGTGTCATGGAGCCATGTCACATTTGCCCTGGAATTACTAACAAATGAGGCAGAAATAAGCATTTTCCTTGCAATTTTTACTATTTGAAATGAAGCAGAAAAAAAAGGCCGACATTATAATTCAAAACTAAGCTCTTTGAAAGTTTGAAAAGTCTTTTCTTGATAGAGAAAATTCAAAATAAATTCCAGATAAAGTTGTGGATATTGTTCTGTGTCAGGAGTTCTGTGCTACAATAGATTCTAATGAGCTTCTTGGGTAAAACAGAGGCAATACATATCTAAAATCTTTCAGAGATCCACACTTTTCGTTAACATAAAAGTATTGCTGTGTTGTTTCTCATCTAGATTTAGGGTCTACGTAAGAATTTACCTTAAATATTCAAGAAAGTGCAAATACTTCATTCCTAGTTAGCAGTTAAAATAAAATAGAAGGAAGTTAGAGATAAAAGCACCTCTGAAGATCTTTTTTTTTTTTTACCATAAAAAAAAAAACCTACTCATGAACAAGAATCCTAACTCTAACCTCTCAAATATGATAAAAACAATAATGCATCTTTTCTAGGGTGGGATTCCAGTCGCCTATTTGAAAAATAACAGTAGTGACAAGCATTTCTTGAAGTCTTGCAGATAAGCTTTATCACTGCACTGTTCTTTATGGGCTGGGGGGGGAAGGGGGGGAAGGACAACTAAAAAAGTGATTCAGATATTTTCATATAATGAAGATAAAAATAAATCCAAGTTGAGAATTCTCATTCTTTTGCATTACCCCTTGCAAACATCATTTGTTGTTTGTAACTATCAACATTAACACAAACTTTGAAAATTTGACACTAAGCTTTTATGTTTATTATTACAAAAATTACTCCACTGTAAAATTAGTAGGCAAGAGTTACAACTATGGTTATGGTTTGAATTACAGCTTTTGCTTTGCTTGCAAAAAAAATGCCTATAGTTCACATATCCTCTAGTGTTAGTCTGCCAAGTTTGAAAGATGTGCATTTGTATTCAGAGTATAAATAAATTCTGAACGTTTCTCAGATGCAAACTAGATGATCAAATTTCACTGAAATGTCTGTCACTGGAAATGGAAGATGGGAAAGAGGGCGCAAAGCTTGTATGTTGGTCTTTGCAATTAGTGAGTTTGAATATCCTATGAAATTTCAGTAAGGAACGAAAACTTTTTTGAATGAAGGCTGCATGACTTTAAGCTTCCAAACATAAGTGCAATATTGATCCTCAGAAATCATTACTCTGTTAATGTAGAGGGATGGAAAAGGAAGAAAACTCCTTCCATTACAGCTTCAGGCAAATATCACAAGGGACTTCTGAGCCTTAAATGGGCAGCAACTTTTAGCAAATTAAAATAAGCAAGACTTCAGAATTTTAATTTAGTAAACATTTCAAAGGACATTTTTCACTATTTCACTGTGCGTATATACCAATACGCAGCTGGGAAATCTAATTTAGGTTTGAAATCTATTTACAATCTTGAGATCACTGGCACTATTTCTGGGGATGTTTTTGTGTAATGCTTTTAGAGCAGAATAAAAATGTTATATAATGAGAACCAAATCTATTTAAGGTAATGAAATAGCTTTACTCATTTACTATATGTGCCCATCTTTTCCCCTAATTCCCTGCCTAGCAGGTCAACACAGCAATAGTATTTTAATCACCAAGAACTGTAGTTCTAATGTCTCATATAGGGAACCAGCTCTTGATTATTTGAGCTATTTAGGAAATACATAGCTTTTATACTACATATGTATACATATATATGTAATTTTAGGTACGGATGAATACAAAAAGTTGACTGATTAGAAAAGCATATTTCCAAATAATTAATCACTACTTGACACTGTTGACTGTGTTATATTTATCACTGTCTAGAAGCAGAGAAAGTGGAAAAAATGATGTCAACAGGTGCATTCCGGTCCTATTTTTCATCATCAGTTTCTTACCTTACAAAAGTGTTCTTGAACCATGTATAACTATTCTCTTTCCCTAGTAACAGAAACTGTTAGAGAATCTTTAAATTCTGCTGCAATAAAACTAATTAACTCGAAGAACATTATTTCCTTATCCATAAGGAGTTATTTCTAGCTCGGAAAGCAAATGATATCCTGGGCTCTATCAGAAGAGGGGTGGCCAGCAGGGACAGGGAGGTGATTGTCCCCCTCTATTCTGCTCTTGTGAGGCCTCATCTGGAGCCCTCAGTACAAGAACAACAGAGAACTGTTGGAGAGGGTCCAGAGGAGAACCACAAAGATGATCAGGGGACTGGAGCACCTCCCCTGCAAAGACAGGCTGAGGGAGCTGGGCTTATTCAGCCTGGAGAAAAGAAGGCTGCAGGGTGACCTCATTGCATCCTTTCAGTACCTAAAGAGAGCTTATAAACAGGAGGGGAATCAACTCTTTGAAAGGGTAGATAACAGCAGAACAAGGGGAAAAAATTTTAAGTTGTGGGAGGGAAGATTTAGGTTGGATGTCAGGGGGAAGTTCTTTACAGAATGAGGTGCTGGAACAGGCTGCCCAGAGAGGATGTGGATGACCCATCCCTGGAGGTGTTCAAGGCCAGACTGGATGGGGCCTGGACAGCCTGGTCTAGTATTAAATGGGGAGGCTGGTAGCCCTGCTTGTGGCAAGGCAGTTGGAGATTTACGATCCTTGAGGTCCCTTCCAGCCCTGGCCATTCTGTGATTCTGTGATTTCTCCTTTATCCAGGTTCCACATTCATTTAGTAGTAAACAAAAAAAAGATCATTTTTTTTCTATTTTTCCAAGTCTAATATCTTTGTATAAGAAAATACAGACTATTCCTCTGCCCACTCATATTTTACTTGGAGTCTATATTAGCTAAAGTGTTAATGTTTAGGAAGGTTTTGTGCCATTACTATGACAGTTTTACCAGAAGCATTTAAGATTTGGCTTTGTGAGCAGCTAGATCAATGAGTAGCCCGATGGTCACAGAGTATAAACATGGTGACAGGCATGAAAACTCAGTAGATCTTGGAAGTATTCAACAAGAATTTACAAGTGCATTCAAAACTTCCCTTGTTCTATTCTATCACGTTTCATGTTTTGAATTGCTGTGACTAGGTGAGGACTCCTTCAGAGCAAACAACTGCGTGGCAGCACTGGAAAAGAACTGTCATGTTGGTACTTGCTTTGTGTTTGCAACTACAAAACATAACTGCTTTTCTCTTCTCTGTGGTGCTACCAGCCCAAGCCTCTCCTGAGTGGTATCTGTAGTCAGTATCAAAGTAGAGAGATGTTTTCTTACTGTTGGAAATTGCTCCATCTCCATCTCAAGCTGAGAGGGGAAAAAAAAGATCACAAGACACTAGACTTGCTAATAATCTGTCACAGCAGGCTAGGGTCACCTAACTTTCCTTACTAAAAAAGAAAAAAAGCAAGATGCAAAAGTCAGAAACACTGATCTGATTTCTACAAACGTCCATCCCATCTGCTTATCCAGATGGCCAATTGAATCACAGGAGGAAGGTGTCACAGTCACCGAGAAACCCAAATCTTTCCTGCTTTATCATACCACAGTCAAAACTAATAACTCAACAGCAGCCAACAGAACCCTAAAGGCTTTGTGTACTAGCACACAAAGCTTTCTTGTAATCACTGTGATACCTCCAGGAACAAGGGGTGGCATGAATCATTATTTGGATGTGATAACATGACCCATACAAACATTAGGGGATAATGGGCAAGCCTGCGCTCTGCAAATCGAATCGCACCGTGATCCATCATTAACCTAAGTGAGCTATTGCTTTATTGAAGTAGCCCTGTAAATGAATAGGTCACAGTCTATTTAAAAGCTGAGAGATTTGTTAATGCTCCAAGGACTTGTGTTCTATTAGAGTACAGAGCCTGAGTATAGCTGAATTTAAGTATGTTCTTATAGGATAGGTAAGAAGAAAAGGAAAACCTAAGACTTATACATGAAAAAAAATTTTTAGCCACGCTTATGCACATCTATAAAAAAGATATTTCTAGATATATCTCAATTTAGGTTTTGTCTTAAAGAAAGGTAAAAACACAATCACTGATTTCAAAATACTATTGTTGTTGTTGTTGTTATTATTATTATTATTATTATTATTATTATTATTTTGTTATTGCTAACAAACTTCTATAGCAACAAGAGTTAAGACTTTGGGACTATGTGGAAGTTAAATTATTTCCAGTTAATTTGAATCAACACTACAAATTAGCGTTGCTGATTGAAAAGAACTTCAGAATACAGTTAGGAGATTTACAATATTAATCCATTTAATTGCTTCTTCAGGAATTCTGGACTTTGCATAGACGTGAGTCCAGACACTTCTTTACTGTTCAGTTTAGATAACAGGAGTGAGTTTCAGAACCAATTAAGACAATCTTTTCAAAGATTTCCCTCCTTTTTTTACTGCATCCTGGCAGTTCTACTTAACTGTGGGTGCAACAGTGAATTATGAACACCATCCTCCAAGACTGCTGAATTGAAAATGAAGAAATAATTTGCTTCTAAATTATTTTCAGATTAAGTTTAAAATTGCAATTATATGTTTGAAAAAAATATCTTTCCTCTTCCTCTTCCTCTTCCTCTTCCTCTTCCTCTTCCTCTTCCTCTTCCTCTTCCTCTTCCTCTTCCTCTTCCTCTTCCTCTTCCTCTTCCTCTTCCTCTTCCTCTTCCTCTTCCTTTTCCTTTTCCTTTTCCTTTTCCTTTTCCTTTTCCTTTTCCTTTTCCTTTTCCTTTTCCTTTTCCTTTTCCTTTTCCTTTTCCTTTCCTTTTCCTTTTCCTTTTCCTTTCATTTATGGAGCTATAAAACTACATGAATCTATGAAGTAAATTGCTATGCACCTTCATGGCAGTTCTGACTAAAAATGGTAGTAATGGACTTAGCAGTTGAGAGGAAGACATTATCATGGGGAATTGTGTGGGTAATTTGAGAGGTGCAGATTTTGTGAAACAGGGAAGAAGCAGGTAATCCTAACACATGAGACTCTTATTTACTTTCAGGAAAGACAGAAGATTTTCTTCCATTTTATTCATTCTCACCCTCAAGCATTCAAAAACATCTATGACTACCTCACTTTGCTGTTTTATAGCTGCCCAGAATATTCTAGGAACATCTGCCTTGTCCTTCTTTTGAATTCCAGGGCCCCATCACAGATTAACTTTGCTAACCTTCCTAGAGTACCAGAAAAAGCTACTAAATATTACTATGTATACTGTTCTGATGACTTCTTTCTTGACATATATTTCACCTGTGATATAGTCATTATACTTACTTCCTTCACATTTCCTTTGAGACTTTCACATGTTGGATTGAAATGCACAGTGGCACACCACTTTTACAGCAGGAGGGGAGGGTCAACATTTTTCACTGGTCACAAATTCAAGAAGGGCATGCAGATTCATGTTTAAACATTTCAGTTCACTCTACAGCCTTGGGAACAAATCCAGTGAAATACCATTCCTCTGCATAATAATGAAGTCCCCATGAACCACACACACACTTTACTCAATGTTAGACATTAAAGGAAGCTATCATAATCAGCTCCTTCTTTAAATTACAAGTTGAATTACACTTGTATTTCTGGAAAATACCTGATGATGGAAAATGAATTACTATGAAATGTAAGTAGTATGTAAGATTTTACAGGTAGAAATTGTTTACCCTTAATTCCCTTAAGACTGTATACAGGCCATGGATGTCTTCCTTACTTCCTTATGATCTGGTAATAGAATAAAACTACACTTTCTCAGTGTAAGAGGGCAAACAAGATTTTAGAAAAGATCCTATAGCAACCAACATAACCACTTGTAAGAAAACTTAAGAATTTATATAACAAAATAGCTGCAACCTATACTTTTGGTACCTTCCCTCTTTGTCACAAACAAATGACAATGTAATTTAATTATTTTGAGTTACACACCGTAGTGATATTAGTTACCTGAATTCATTTTACTCTTCTGGAGTATCTGGATGTGTTCCCAGAACTCAACACTAGCAAAGTTTTACATTACTTTTCCCTCCTGCTCCTTCTGATAGTAGTTTTTGTCTCTGCTCCTTCACTCACTAAGAACAGATAATGCCATACTTCCTTTAAAAAAAAAATAATAATAATTAAAAAAGGAATATTTCCACATTTCCACTATGGTACATTTTCTGTAGACCTCACTCTTGTTTGTATGCACTGATTTACATTTCCCAGAAATATAATTTTTACTGCTTACTCTAGTGGCTATTGTAGTTCTTATGAACAAGAGATATCTCTTTCCATGAACATGCAACTTAAAAGAATAGTGTTATTTGCATCACACTGTGGCCTTCCTTTTCATGCACTTAGATATGTTTTCCCATTACATTTGAGCACCCAGCTTTAAGTTTGAGATAGGATGCCTATAATGCTTAGGAGAAATGCTTAGGAGAAAGTACACAATGGGAAGATCAAATCTTTGACCCAAAATTGAGCTTATAAATTAAGAAAGGGAAAAGACAGATGATAAGAAAGGAGTGGATTTGTATGAAAAAAAGACCCCACTTCTTATACTTTAGATAAATTTTCATTGTATATACTTTCGTTTATTTCTGCTTAATAAATTTCCCATTTTCATGTATCAGCCCTATCAAATGCAGATGTTAGACAGAAAATATTCATAGAAGAATCATACAAAGCTTGCCATCTAAAGAAAAAAGGTTAGATGCCAGCCATTCTGCTGACTGTTGGTCTGCTGCCAAGAAAATCCACCTCATAAGTTCATGGCTTCCCTTCACTGTCTTAATCGTAGTTCCTAAGTGAACCTTTATCAATAGGTATGTAATGAACAGAGCAACCACATGGTACCAACATTCTGGCTGGCCAGTATTGGCTGTTTGCCAATAACAGAACACTAATATATTTTTGACAGAGACTCCAAGCAAGGTTAAACTAGCTTTATTCCTCGTCTGTGCTCCCAAAGAAACAAGGATCAATCAAAACTGAAGCCATATTCTAGAAGAATACATAATTAATGTTGGAATGCAACATGAAAGACACTGATGAATCAACTCTGTCACACCAGTTCATTGAGCTGTCTCTTCCTGAATCACATAGCTTTGTTTTTCTGACAGATATCAAAACCATGGCTATTTCCATTAATGTCAGGAAAGTTGAAGTACAGAGGTTTTACTCAATGTTGTTTAGGTTTGATTTCTCTTTTCTATCTAGAGAATTTAAAACCAAGAATGAATCTCAGTACTATCACCTCCCTTTCTATCACCATTATCTTTTCATATGCAGTTGAATTCATCAGATCGTTAATGTGTTCTCCATGAGACTCACTTTGTTATTTCAAAATGTTTTCCTTCTGCTCACGTAATTTTCAAGGTGCTTTTCTTATTCCACACGAGTCCCATTGTATTTCACGCTGTTGTCAAAGTTTTCAATAGTGTATATAAGACAAAAATATGTGAAAAAGAACTGAAAAAAAGACCTCCCCTGTGGGTGACAGTGCTGCACAGTCTGCAATCTCTCTGTCTACAAAAAGAGGGCATCTTTGAACAAATCTGAGTTCCCATAGTCAGTAAAGTCAAAGTGTAATAAGATTATTTGCTTGGAACCTCAGGGCTCAAAACACAGTTTGCAATTAATTTTTCCTGTAGGTAGTAAGAATCTACATATTGAGAAGAAATCCTAGTGCAGGCTGGAGAAGAGTGGTATCCTCCAGGAATCCATATTGGGACTGCTGATTTTCAGTATCATTATCAATGACACAGACAGTGGGATTGGCTGCACTCTATGAAACTTTGCTGATGACATCAAGCTGAGTGTTACAGCTGACACAATAGAAGGAAGAGATGCCATCCAAAAGGAATCTGGATAGGTTTGAGAAGCAGATCTATGAGAATCTAAAGAAATTCAACAAGGCCAAGTACAAAGTATTGTACTTCATTAAGGGCAATCTGAGATATGCATACAGTCTGGGAGACCGACACACTGAAAAGCCCTGTGGAGGTCTTAGTGGGTGTAAAGCTTTGCCAGCAGAGTAGAGGACCAACTGTATCCTGGACTGCATGAAAAGACTGATGGCCAGCAGTGCAAGGAAAGCGATTGTCTCCCCCCTCTACACCATGAAGCCTCATCAGGAATGTTGAGTCCAGGACTTGTGTCAGGGCCCCAACACAAGAAAGATATGGAATTATTGGAGCAGGTCCAGAAGAGGGCCACAAAGATGATCAGAGGACTGGAGCACTTCTCCTAGGAAGAAAGGTTGAGGGAGTTGAGTTTGTTAAGCTTGGAGAAGTAAGGCTGCAAGAAGCCTTCTCAGTACTTGCAAGGAGCTTATAAACAGGAGGGAAACTGACTTTTTACATAATCTTATAATGAAAGTATGAGGAGGAATGTGAGGTTAGATGTTAGGAAATTCTTTAGTCACAGGCTGATAGAGCACTGGAACACTCTTCTCAGATAAGCTGGGGTATCCTATCTCTAGAGGCATTCAAGGCCAGGTTGGATGGGGTCCTGAGCGGCCTGATCTGGTAAGTGGCAGCCCTGTCCACAGTAGGGGGACTGGAACTAGATGATATTTAAGGTCCCTTCTAATCTAAAGAATTAGATCTACAATTCTTTGATTCTAAGATAACAATATTATTCAGAGCAATAAATAAATAAATAAAGCATAAAATTGCTACAAGGGTTTAGAAAATTATATAACCATAACAAACTATGATATCAAGTTCACTTGTTCTCTCAAGAAAAGCAGTTTCTTATAGCTCTTTAGTAAAACAGTTGTTTCAGGGTCCCTCACAACTGGAGAAAAGAAAATAAAGTAGTCAAGGTAAAACAAGAAATAGCAACAAATCAGGAAAGATTATCCAATAAAAAAATTAAAGTGCCTCAAACAGTCCATTTTAGTCCTGGTTTATTCAGTAACTATGCGGACTCCAGTAATGAGAAATGATTAATACCTAGTAGTACTTGTCATGGAAAACAAGTACCCTCTCTAGCAGAAAGATTCTGAAAATAATATTGGTATATATTGAAATCATCTCTTAATATTAGGTAGATTTAAATGGCATCCTAAACATAATTACCTCTTGAATGGAATCTTCTGAACAGCAGACTGTATTTAAGAGGGATGACTGAATCTGTAGTACATCATCCTAGTTTTTACCTTAAAGAATACTCTCTCTGATTTATATTGTTGAGTTTGGCATTATCAAAGCACAAAATAAAGTTCATGCGCAAATATAAAACAATAATTAATTTAGTTACTGGGTATTCCTAGTGTGACAGAACCACTTATAATTATTACACAGCTACTAGTAGGCTAGTACAAGAGGATATGCTAAGAACAATTAATATACCACAGCAGAACCTAGCCCTCCCTCCTCATAGAAGAAAAGTGAAATCTAAAGTCGAAAAAGAGAAGGGCCACCTTTCATACAAGATGTTTTATCTCAGTCTATTCTGTGAGCAATTAGTTAACTAAACATTAAAAAGAAAAAAAAAGCTAAAACTCTCATTATACTTTTCTTAACACAGTTATAGCATTTAATACTTCAGCCAACACCCATTTTTAGCAGCATTTTTCTTTTCAGTACCTGTTGTTACCATGCACCATAACTCATTGCTTTGTGATACATCAAACACGTTAAGTGCTGTATAAACTCAAATTCTCTTCTCCTTTAAAGATGTCACATAAAAATGTCTCAGTTTAAAGGGTATGTATAAACACACACAAACTTCTGTATACATAGAAATTCTTTAAGTGGAGACATTTTTATGAGTCATTTTGAAAGCAAAATAGTATTTGGCTTCTTATAACAAATTTTACATTCCAGATCTCTCAAAGTGCTTTGCAAATGAATAGCCTGGAAGCCAACCAATATAGTGATGTTGTAGGTAAATGCACATCATTTGAAGAGGAGCAGATAAATGTTAAGGAATTATAGTTTCTTGTCTTAACACACAAACACAAAAAGTAATGGGTAAATCAGGAAAAGATCAAGATAGTACGGAATCAGTACCCATTTTTCGTTCTGTGTTTCTCACCTGCTTCTATTAACATTCTTTAATGTATAGTTTCAAACATACCAGCTGTCAGAAATGAGTGCCAATGTGGAAATGAAATTGTGTCCAAGTTTTTCAGTAGAATACTGACAAAATATCAATATATTTTGTTGTTTAAAATGATGTAACTTAGATCTTATATAAGTGCTTTTCTTTGTGTATTTACACTATAATTTAACTAATCTAGGTTTCCACAAGAGGATGACACCTCTACTGGAATTATTCAACACTATATTATTTTTGCTTTTATATTAATTTTTCATAGATCAGTACATACAAATACATGCATGGACATGCCATTGTTAGTCAGTATTATAAAAAATATTTGAAAATATTTCAATTATTTGGAAAGAAGTTATCAGATTCCCCTCAAAAAGAAATAGCATTGATAATAGAAATATATACAAATTTTTCCAGAACCTTATGACTGAATTGAACAATTGTGATAACCTAATCAAAATGCAATTTGTCATTACAAAACTATTTCACACTCTATTCACATCTTTACATTAACTACACTGCATGGTATTAAAGTGCAAGGCGGAACTTTTATCAGACTTTGACTACTGTTATATAAACAATGGATACACATTGTTGGAATCTAGAATGCCTGACAATTACATAACATCTAGAAACTAAGAATACAGATGTGAAGATTGTAAGCATTATGATAAGCATAAACAATATATTCATGAGCAATACATATATTTCCTTGAGAGACACCGTCATCTTAGAACGATATCAGAAATATGTGCAGATAATGTCTTTATAGATATATATATATAGTTGATATATATGATCAGTTATGCCTAGCAAGAGAAAAACTTGTTCCAAATATTTCCTGTTTTCGCACTTTAAGAGTAAGTGAATACACTGGAAATTATGAACATTGGATAAATTTTATACTATGGCACATGTCTGAAGACAAGCCTCACATTCTACAAATGAGATGGCTGCACATACTTCTGTGGCCATATATACAGCAGACACAAGTATGTATATCCATCTCTTTTGCTTATAAACTTGATGAAAATTCATATACTGACTTTATCTTCTATGTTTTACTATAACATCTTCATTAAATGTATGTGCATGTCTGAATAGCTTTGAAAGGTTAATGTCAGATCCTATGAGTATATTACATAAGGACTACCTGAGCTCTGAATGATTACAGAATCACAGAATACCCCAAGTAGGAAAGGATCCACAAAGATCAGAGTCCAACTCCTGGCTGCACACACGATCAATAAAAAAAATGAAATGACAACAGAATCATAGAGTGTATATAGAGTGTACGAGTGGGGAGAAACTAAAAAGAATATAAGAATATTTGGAAAAAAAAAAAAGATATTATCTTGCGTAGTTCTGTGCAACCTACATAATTTACTCAACCTGTTTTAAGTACTTATTTAAACATGTTTTCTTAACTTTCTACAAAGCATTTATAACTATACCTTTAAGATAGTGTCATAGAAGTATCTAGATATAAAAATGAAGACAGATATATTATGTGTCCACATTTTCCAAAATATTATGCAGGTAAGTATGTAAAATAATCTGAATACTGAAGAAGTTGTCAGCCTAAAAATTACTTATGAAAAAACAATTTAGGAATTTGCTACCCTATAAAATTTTAAAATCAACTCTAGCAGTACCGCTGAGCTAATGGGTTATTTAAGGTTGAAAGAAAGTAAAATAAGCATTTAGTTTCCTTCTGAGCAGTCATTACTAGTCATCTTCTTCTTCAGAAGAACAAAACCCCAATTGATGATACAAAATGAGAAACTGCATATAGCAAGACAACCATAACATTTGTATTTGCCTTTTTTGTTGTCTATTCTATATTGTATGTCCCTGAAATTGGAGTAGAATATATATGTATGTGTACAAATAGATAGATAGATAGATAGATAGATAGATAGATAGATAGATAGATAGATATAATAGATAAATAAATAATCATGTATTTGCAGGGAATGCTTTCTACATATTGGAAATAGAAATGAAATTGTGGGAGATTGTATTATCTCTGTTTGGTATACCATTCAACAAATACCATACACTTCACATTCAGAACAGCCGGGGGCTGGGGGAGAACAAACTAATTCAAATTAAATAAACTTGGTGAAAAGCATTGTATATAAAGTAGCCATGAAAAAAAAAAAAAAAAAGAAAGAAAGAAAAAAAGAAAAAAAGAAAAAAAAAAAAAAAGAAAATAACTTTTTAAAGAATTATTTTCAAAATAATGCATTTTGCTTCTTGTTTCCCAGAAAGAGAATTTGCTTTCTCTGTGCTTCCTCTAACAGGGACCAGAGCTCAGCAAGAGTAACACCAAGTAACTACTTTGATCAGCTGAGATTGAAGCCTTTGTTCTGTGTGCTGGTATGTTCTGAAACACTCAGAATAGTTCAGCAATTAATTGCTTATGACTTCTGCAATGTAACCTTCTGGCTTTCGCATCTGGGGAAGTATTTTGTAAGAAGCCTTGAAAACTCTCAATAACACACAGTGATCAATGAAAGGTCTAATGAGATGTTCAGGAAGCTGAAATAAAGACCTCCTGACCAAACAGTGGATTTTCTAAAGTCCTGATTTTGTTGAAACATTTCAGTCCCAATCTACTTTCTACCTGAAATACAATCATATACACAGCAAAAGGTATGCTGTCATAAGACCTACTTAGTATTCCCGTACTGCTAGTTTTGTGTGTGTGTTTGTTTTGTGTGTGTGTGTGTGTGATTTCTCTCTGAACTTGAAAATAAGCAAAAAAATCACCAAAAATCCCAAATGTTCATTGATGTAATCCAGCAATACAATAGTCTGCTTTCCTATTTAGTTCTGAATGGATATTTGCAGATACAGAAACAAGAGCTGTTAACCATACCTCAGTACATGCAGAAATTAGCACAAAACCCATCACCACAACTGTATGCTTTGGGAGGAATGTTTAAAATACAAGAAACATGCAGCCTTCCTTATCTATACTAAACATTTGGAGCTGAGATACCAAAGCCACAGCCATTCACATTTGAAGAGTATGTGAAATATTTATCAAGATAAGTACCTTCACAGATCTCTGTTATAGACATTTGCAGCATGATTTGTAATTCAGGTCTGAAATCACCATTAAAATGTTCGTATAAGGATTGTGTATGTTCTACTGCTCATCACATGATTAATTTGTAGAAGGCAAACTTGAAACATTACAGTAATACAGCATGGCTTGCATCTGAACATCTTGGATGTCAACAGTACATTTCATTTCTCACCATTACATTATTTCTGCAGTGCCTTTTTTTTTTTTTTTTTTTTTTTTTTTTTTTTTTTTTAAGGGAGGAGGCTGCTCAGGTGTTTTCAAAGTCACATCAAGTCAAATTCTCATTTCTTACCTTCTGGCTTTTAATTGTACCTTATCATTTCAAAGGTCAGTGCTGCAGAAATCTACCCCTTCCATCCTCCACACACACAAAAAAGACTGAGTGTTGAAAAAGATTTTAACACACAAATACAGTCACTTTAAGTTTCACACCACCACTTACTTATTTTTCCTACCCACCGCGCTAAGCCCCCGGTTTGGCACGGTGCGTTCTCAGCACTGTCCACCGCAAACTGCACCCGTGGCCGGGCGCCTCGGAGCCAAGGACCCCAGCAGAGCGTAGGACCATGGACAGCTCCCTCCGCGCCAGCCCCCTGCTCCCTTCCCTCCTCCAGGCACCGCCGGCCCTCCCACTTTGCTGAGAACTCGCTGAAGTTTGCGTTAAGGCGCAGGGAGGCCGCCCGCCCGCTCCGCAGCTCCCCGCGGAGCCAGCCGCTCTCGGGGCGATGTAGGGTCCGCGCTCCGCAACCCGTTCCGCCGCGCTTCCGGCCGGGAGCAGCACGCAGTCCTACCTGCTGCACAGAGCCGCAGCAGCACCCGCACCGCGACAGTCCTCCGGATCGCTGTGGCAACAAACCGCCCGTCCTCGGGTCTCCCCTCATTCACAAAGGATCCCACGGGCAGGCGAGGCAGGTAGAAAGCACGTTGTTACCGGCAGAGGCTGGGTCCCTTCTCAGAAATGAGCGAATCCCTCGCTGTGGTTCCCTACACATTTACCCTTCAGATCGATACCGCTCCAGCAGCAGCTCGAGCTGAGCTGCAGCTGATAGAGAGCAGCCAATTGCTACCGAGGCTTCCCTCCCTGCAGCCCCCTCCCACAGAAACACACGGACTGCATTGAAAATTGTATGAGTTGGGAAAAGTAGTTTTAACCCCTTACTTGGAAGCCACTCTGCCCTTCTGCAGCTCCACAAAAGCTTTCAGTTTCTTTTTGCATTAAGAAAAGCTCAGACAGATCACAGTATCCCCTTTCTGGACTCTGGAAAACAGGGTTATGTTCAATGAGAAAACCAAAAGACCTTAAACTGTAATCGACTCACTGAGAAGATGATACATTTGCCACCTACTAAATATAAAATATGACAAAAAAAAAAAAAAAAAAAAAAAAAAAAAAGACATTCCTAGGAAAGTACATTAAAATCTATCATCCAGAAATCATCATTCCCATTCTCGCAGCCTTATTGTCTTTCTGACCATGAAGCGTGCCTGAATTGCAATCAAACAAGAAAAATATAACTTAAATTGTGGCATAGTCAAAAGAAGGCGTACAGAAAGGATTTTTTATTTTGACTGAAAATTATTTTATGGCTTTTCTTTTTTTTTTTTTTTTTAATTATTATTTCATCAAGGATGTTGAGTGCTTTACATTTTAAGAAATATCTACTTTCACACCATGACTGTAAATATGCCAGTTTCTCATTTGTTTCTTGGCATTAATTTGTAGGCAAGAACTGCTGTCAAATAGGTAAAATCTAAGAGCTTGTATTTTGAACTTAAGAGGAAAAAAAAAAAAAAAAACCTCCATGAATTTTTGTAAAACAAAATGTTAAAAAAAAAGGACCTTACATTCTGAGGGAAGTAGAAGATAGAATATATTAGCACAGAAGTATGTCAGTCACGTAACCTTTAAGTGTGCCCCCTCAACAAGAACACTGCAATCTTCATAACATTTCAGTATCTTGAGCTTTGTACTTGCAAATGAGACAACCTCGTCTAGTAAAAACACACGTAGGTTTCCTCTACTTAGCTGATAAGAGTGCAGTGCTATATATAACATAATACTCCGTTGACAGAGACAGGCAAATGAATTACAGACACATGCATGGATTTTCAAGTGGCAGGCAGCAGCTTCATTAATTTTAGGTAAAGAGGAAAAACAAGCAACTGCACTGTGAAACACAAGTGGCTACCACACAGCAGATAAGGCCTTCTTCCCAGTTCACTTATCTCTCCATGGCCAAAGCAGAAAACAGTGCCTCCTTCAGCATCACAGAGTCACAGTGCAGAGAGGTTTGGCTTCAGACTCAGAGACCATTTGCAGCCTATTAAGGTGATTCATAGGATCTGAAGCTTCAGTCTCAGCAGACCCCTTGCCCAAAAGACATATGGGAAAAAGAGTAAGGATGTACCAAGCTGCTCTGGCAGCTCTAGATTCTGTGTTCCTCAAGAAATCACTTCCTGATCATAACAGCAGAGACTCCAAACTACAAGGAGACCAAGCTTCATCATTTGAGAAGCCAGGAAAAGTCTTTATTTCTTGTTTATGTGTGTTTCTTGGGTCAGAGAGCATGCTGCAAGAACCTGTATGTATGTAGGATATATGCAGCAAGATGTAACACTTATGCAGGATATTTGGGCATACCAATGTAAATCCAGAAACACAAGACCCACTGCCAGATGGAGACTATGTATGGATGATAAGACAGGCTGGATTACAAAAGAGAACTTGCACTGCTGTCCAGTTGCGGGACGGAGGTATGCTGTCCACTATGCCAGAAAATCAAAAGGCCATAAATGTTAGGCTACGCTCAATGTTTCTTTATCTTAAGCCATCAGATTGTGACATCACATCACAATCAGAATCAAAGTAAATGTAGCTCTGATACTTGCTGAATTACATTTAGCAAGAACTAAATTTCCAGGACAACATGAGAAGAAGGCAATTCTCCCAAAGTCAACAGCTTGGGAGTGACTACACGGCTAAAGAAGTCTGACAAAAGCAAAACCTTCTCCTCTCACCAAGGCCACAAAGAAGAAAGTTTCCAAAACCATGGGTAAGAAAATGATTTTCTACATAGCTGGTCAGCACTTCCAGTGCTGTCCTACTACTCTTTTTTCTCATTACACAATCACATACTAAAACACAGAAAACAACATGTGCTCTAAACTAGCATGTGAGCTACTCATCCAAGTCCAGCTTCCACAAAGAACTGAGTTAGTGGGTTGTACTTGAAAATGCTGGTGGCTAACCAGAAAACAACAACAACAACAACAACAACAACAACAAACAAAAACAAAAACAAAAAAAAACCCATACACTCTAAGAACTGTTTAGACAGATAGTCTTGGACTGTTCTTTTCAAAGAAAGCTAACAGAGTTATCTTTGGAGTGAAGAAAACTGTGTGTGTCCTGACAGATTCAAATAACTCCAAGGGACTCAACAAATCGAACAATTTATTTTCCCTTCCATCATGTGAATAAGCCCCAAAAGTGTCAACAATTCACTATGGTATACAAGTGTAGTGACTGAGGAAGTTTTCGACACACTACACTTAAAACTAAAAGATCATCAGTACATATTTTCATTGTAGTCATTCCCATTAACTGGTGGCGAGGAAAAATTTGCTGTAGCATTTCAGAGAATCACAGATTCACAGAATTGCAGTGGTTGGAAGGGACATGAAGAGATTATAGACTACAACTACCCCTGCTGAAGCAGGTACCCTACAATAGGTTGCACAGGTAAGCATCCAGACATTTCTTGAATATCTCCATAAAAGGAGACTCCACAAACTTTCTGGGCAACCTATTCCAGTGTTCTGCTTACATTTAAGTTTTAGGCCATTACTCTTTGTCCTACTGCTACACACCAAGAAGAGCCTGGCCACATCCATTTGCCTCCCACCTCCCTTTAGACATTTATAAACATTAAACAGAACCCCCCTCAGTCTTCATTTCCCCTGGCAGAACAGATCCAAGTTACTCTGCCTTTCCTCATATGGGAGATGGTCCAGGCCCTTTATCATTTTCTAAGCCCTCTACTGGACTGCTTCTAGGAGATCCCTGTCTTTTTTGAGCTGGGGAACCCAGAACTGGACACACTAAATGTGGCCTCACTAAGGCAGAGCAGAAGGGGAAGATCACCTCCCTTGACCTGCTGGCCATGTTCCTTTTAATACACCCCAGATCCCATTGCCCATATTGGCCACAGGGCATACTGCTGGATCACAATCTCTTGTCCACCAGGACACCTAGGTTTTTCTCCACAGAGCTCCTCTCCAGCAAGTCATCCCCTAACCTGTATTGATGCATGTGGTTATTCCCCCCCATATGCAAGACTCTACACTTGCTCTTGTTAAACCTGATCAGGTTCCTCCGTGTCCAACTCTTAAGTCTGTTCAGGTCCTGCTGAGTGGTAGCACAGCTTTCTGGTGTGTCAGCCACTCCTCCCAGCTTTGTATCATCAGCAAATTTGCTGAGGATAGACTCTATCTCTTCATCCAGATCACTGATAAAGACTGAACCCAGCACTGACCCTTGGGGAACACCATTAGTTATAGGCCTCCAACCATACTCTGCACCACTGACAACAACCTTGAGTTCTGCCAGTCAGAGAGTTCTCAATCCACATCACTGTCACTCATCTATCCCACACTTTCTAAGTTTTGTAACAGAGATGTTGTGGGAGATAATGTCAAACATCTTACTGGAGTAAAGATACACAACATCTACTGCTCTTCCCTCGTCTACCCAGATAGTGATGACATCATGGAAATTTACCAGGCTGGTCACTCCTGATAACCTTCTTTTCTTCCATTTCCTTTTATGATAACATAGAGTTAGCTTTAAAATTCATAAATTCTAGATATTCCGCTAAAATGAACAGTACTTACAATGAAGCTCATACTATATGCAAAATGAAAGCACCTAAAAGCTTATTTTACATGATTATTTATTTTTGTAGCTTTACAATTTTGAAGTTTGACAACTGAAAGACTGAAATAAATAAAAAATAAAATAATAAAAACATAGACTAGCATTACCTATCCAGAAACAAACAAATCATTGCAAAGCCAAAAAGTTAACTTAGCAATTTTAGTCTCCAATTTTGCTCTATTTATCTGTCAAAAGAAGTGAAAAATACCTGAAGCATCAACAGCTCATTTACTGGCCTCACTGTACAGTGGAGAGAGGGTTGCCTACATATTAGAGAATTCCGATTAAATTTGAAAATGGTCAACAATATGGTAAGAAGGAGGACACACTTAAAGGAGCTTAGCTGATTCCTCCTTTTTGAAATGGTCCTTGCTATCCAGTAGAAGTAAACATGAATTAATAATCTCTCTTTCTTGCTAATTATATAGAGCCAGATAACTCAAGCCTTTTCCTTTCTTTGTCTAGATCTCAGCATTACCTTGAGATTCTCTGAAGACCTACATAAAGATGATGCAGGCTAGACATAACTTTGAAAGTCTGAAATAAAACTTTCCCATTCATGCAAAGATAAAATCTGAAACGTTTAGCCTTGCAGTTCAACAGAAGCACATGTATGCAAATAACTGAATTTATTTATGTAGATCCTTATTCACCTGATTGTAGGTGTTACAGACATAGGTACAGCCATCTGTATGGAGAATTACCTCATCTACATTGTCAAACTAGGATTAAAATGCCAAGTGCTGCATACGAGAAGTGAAAAATATCTAAAATTTCACTAGAGTGTCTTATAATTCATTTAAAATACTTAGGCTGCTCTGAAAGCAACATCTCCTATAATGTAGAGCACAGTAACAATATTTGATAGAGCAAATTCCCCACTACAAAACAGTATTTTTAAACGCAGTCACCACTATTAGCTATCCATTTTCACCAGTAGTGAATAAGAGCCTGCATGCCCAGCTCATAAAAATCTGCACCAGTGGAGTTGTCCCAGTGTTTCACAGTGCTTCATCACCCACCATCTCACTGGGCTCACATTCACTGTTTGGTCTCCATAAACAATCAGCAAGTGTTAATGGATGTCACTGGGTGCAACAGTTTCCTCATGCTACACATGTACTTCCATGTCAGAAAAGTCATTTTGTCAGATTGCTCCTCTGCTGCCATCTGTTCAATGACAACAAAATGTAACGGGATATTGGTGGGAAAGTTCAACCTCTACTACCATACCAGAACCCATCTCTGATGTTGTGGGCCAACATAAGAAAACAAAGAAAGGAGCAGTTGCTATATATGCTTGCATATATAAAACCAGGTAAGTAGTCTTTGCCTGCAAGTTTCCTTTGGATAGATCTATGCCATACAATATTCAAAGAAAAAGCTTATTTTTGTTTGTACACTTATTAGCAACCCATCACAACTTTTTTGATTTCTGAAACTTCTGCAGTTAGACCTACTTATACATAAACCAGTACATTATATTAATAAAGCACTAGCAGTGTACCTTCTATGTGGTGCACTGCAATGTTTACCAATTTTCCACATCATGAAATACTTCTCCTTTTACTGGAGTAGTTACTATATATTGTTACTGTGACTGCTACAGAAACCAACTACTGATACAGCATTATCACCATTAGAGTTGAAGTCCCACTCTAAGGTCATATACAAAGTCAGCAACAGATGTGCCACTCCTATCTGATTTCTAACCCATCCCTACACTCCTGCAAAGATGGAGACTTCAGTTTCTCAACTAGCTCTCCCCACGTCTCAGCTATGTTTTCCAGATGTCTAACTGTAACATGTCATGTTGAAATTTAAGCCCTCTGCTTTTTGCTCTCCATACAGTATGGTTTAGTATTTTGTGCATTATTTTTTTCCTTTTTCCTATGACTTTTCATATCATATGTATATGAAATACAGATTTTGTTACAATTCTCATTCCTTCCATCTCACTTCACAAGACTTCCTGTTTTCCAGACTGATCATTCTTTGCTCTGCTCTGTTCTTTATTCAACAGATTACCTCTTTCCCAAAATTTAATGCCTAATACTGAATATAATGCTGTTGCTGTGCTCAGAGCTAGTAAGGAACATCCTGAGGATTATTAGAAATGTAATGCTTCCAAATTTGAGTGCTATCTTTATGCAGGGTCAATGCTATTCTTCTCTCTTTCATGCCATTATGCTAATAATCAGTCCCTTCTCCAAAGAACTTGCATCTTAAATAAAAAATGAGTGAGAATTCACAGATGCAATCAGCACAGCAGCACACTATGAACGTAATAGTCCAAGCATGACCAACTGTTCAATAGTCATCAGTGATGCAGGAAATGAGAGATAAAACAAGATGCAATAGTGTTGGCACAAGCCATTTTGAACTTTTCATTTTTATTATTACATTCTCTGTCATAGCTTTCAGTTTGCTTGTGTTAATGTCACTAGCTATGTCTCATCCAAATTGCTTGCTTCCCACAATGACTGTGTCCACAACTTTTTGGGCGAGCCCTCCATCTACCCACTGGAAGACCAATCTTTAAGACACAAAACATAAGTTGCATGACTATCAGTTTTTGAATTTGTGCAATTTTTTTTTGCAATGTTTTCTATGGATTTGTTTATTTTGTTTTTTAGACAACAACATAAGAACTAGTAAGAAAGGGAAAGTTCATTTCATCATCAGAATAATCTTCTTTGCTGGTGATTCCAGCACTGAGTTCAACTTTGCTGGTCGTGAAGCACAAACATAAAATGAAGAATCAGAATGCTTTTCTTGAATCCTTCTAATGATGTTCATTTCCATTTAATACTTGCCTACCAGTTCAGTTAGTTTTGCTCCCTACAACCATTGTCAGCATACAGAAACTCATCTCACTTTCCAGTAAAAGTCATATTTCTGTGTGTTCATGGAAGCAATAAGCATACAGCAAAAATCATAGTTATGATGCCTGTCAAACTGAAGTCAACTAAAACTCATCCTTTAAAACTGCCTTTGTATGAACATAATTAGCATCACTAGCACCACATGGACTGCTAACACAGAGCAACTGTGAAAAGAATTGCAGTTCATAATACCAACACTGAGAAAAGTTATGTCAGTAACACAGATGAGAACTGAATAGTTATCACCAAATGGAAAACAGCCTTAAGGAACACAGGCAGAGTCAAGTAAAATAGCTGTTAATTTTTGAATATCTATACAAACTTTGCTTGTAAATAATGCACTATGTTGATTTACTAAGTTTTCCACATTATATGTTTCGATAGCATTGTTGATACTGTTGTACTTCAGTAAGTTACCATTGTTTTCTTCAGGGGATATGTACATCTCTATAAATCATTATCACTAACCTTAAACTTTTCCAAGCTTTTTCACAGGAGTACAATTATAAATACATACATATTAATGTCATCCATTTTTAGTCACTTCTTATTTTACTGCATCTCTAATGAGACAGTGAATTTATGTCACTAAAAGGAAAATTCATTTTCTGGCAACATGTAACACTTTGTAAATCCCAATGCTATACCTTTTCTAAACAACAAAAACTCTCTTTGAAACATTGTTAAATTTTGTTGTTGTTTCTTTAATTTATAAGGTAGCTATTGAAAGGATCTTCCCAGTGTTTGCCACAGATTTTAAATTATGCTTATCCAGGTAATATATACAAGCAAATATACTGACAATTAGTTTTCTCTCAAGTAAGACATTATCTATGTATGCTTTTGAATAAACAGCAGTTCTTTACATTTGTTAATAGCATGAGTCTTTCTAGGCTAAGATTGCAGATATGTACTTAAAAGCCCTCATCTCCATCATGTGGTTAACACCAGTATTTTACACTTGAATAGCAATTTTATATATCTATGTTTCAAATTAATTTTCAGAGTGGTAAGTAGCACTTTTTTAACAAGATATTACCAGAGAAAAAATAATTTTGAGGAAATACTTATGTTCCACATACAAAATACAGGTACGTGTTAAAGGAATAAACCAGAACAAAGATTCAGACAAGCAAGTGATTTGTCAATAAGTGACATACCATAACACATAGTTGTTTGCATCTCCCTTAAAAAAGAACAGCACAAATTTCATATGCACCCATTTAAAATGTTTTTAATATTTACTGATGAAACTGGATGTAACTACTGTCATCCCAAAAAATCAACAAGGTGTTTTGCAGGGTTTTTCTTTCAGCTTTTGACAAGTCATCTCATTTGCGTATTTCAGTACACTAACATGTGAAATCAGAATACAGACATTTTCATTAAGATTGAAGCTATTTTGAGAGAAGATTAGGTATGTTTCACAGTTAAGTATTATGCTCTAGAGCACTGAAAAGTGACACATAATTCCTAAACAACAAAAGCTTTTTTTTTTTTTTTTTTTTTTTTTTTTTTTTTTTCCTGGCAATCAACTTAGTAAAACCCATTGAGTCTAAACATGCGTATGCTGGGATGAAGAGCTACCCTTCCCTTTTCCTCTAGTGTGCTCATATCATTTGTGCTCTAGCATCAGTCAGCCTGAAGAGGAGAGTTCCCTTCCTTTTTCTCCCCTGGAATATCATTCTATGTCACTCTGCAATTCATTACCCTCCCTCTTAAGGCTTCTAGAGGCAGTAAGATTTAGCTACTAAGTGTATAAGTGTATACATTAAACAGAATAGTAGTATTTCATTCAGTGTTCTCCCCAAAGATGCCAAAGAAACACCAAGGGACCTCCAACCCCTATGTTCACAAAATGTATGTTCACAGTCCACAAAACATCTATTAACTAGGAATTATTTTTTCAATTCAGTACCTTGTTTACTGCTGATGTACATAGTGTAGTGCATCCATCTCCCTTGCTGAAAAGAGGCTACTGCTGCTAGATGGGGGAAAAAAAAAAAAAAAAAAAAAAAAAGTATGTTGGAAATAAAAGAATTCATAAGTGATCTTTCGCAGCCCCGACCAAAACTAAATAATGATGATTTGTAAGGCTTAGAAAAGACTCAGATTAATATTACAAAAAATAGGAAGGGAAACATTAATCTCCTTTTTCAGTTTAAATTGTATGCTTATGGTATTTTAGCATGTGAATTGGTATTATCTTCAGACTTACATTTACCTTTTAAAAATATTTATGGATTTTTTTTTTTTTTTTCAATCTTTCAGTATTGTTCACACACATTTCGTGTATTCATACTGTCCGCTCTCTCCAACATCCAAGTGCATTGGAAGGAGGACAGGAAAACAGGATGGAAGAAAAATTCTGTCACTGGTTTATAGAGACACGGTCTAGATTAATGTTGCGGAAAAAAAGCTGTCTATAGAAGCTAATACAGATAGGTACATAAGCTATTTTATAGCAACACGAAGAATACTGCTAAACATTCTGCTAATTTTGCATTTAATTAACAAAAGAAAGATGCACATGGAATTTTTGTTTGCTTCCAAAATGCTGTCCTCTCCCTTGCTCTCTTTCACTATACATGCTTCAGAGACACAAGCTGTTACCTATCTCAAACATTAGAAAATGATTGAATTTTTTCATTTTATTATCTAGTTGAAAGCATTATTGTAGTGGTTTTTGTTGGTGGTTGGTTTTTTTAATGGAATATTTAAAATAATCTCAGATTTAGTTTAAATTCTTGAAGTATTTGAAATATTTATCTTTCAACACCATCGTTTTAAAATAAATTTGAAGTGTCAATCCTGCTGCTGCTTAAAGTTGTTGTCCCTGCTTAGGAAAATGTGGTACCCTTACCACTCCTTTCTTTCTGTTATGAGCACAAACTGTAAGGACTCCTGGAAAAAATCCTTATGTTGTTTTTAAATTTTAAGTTGAGAAATCAACGCAGCATTGTGAAGCGGGCAGACATTTTTTCACTGGAAAAGAAAAAGCAAAAACCCCTCACTAGATTTATTTTTCTGATGCCATGCATAGCCTCACTTCCAAGGAGGTGTGAAATTGCTGCATGATGTAAAAACAATAAAAAGCATTTTAAATTCTTAAGAAATATGGGTTTGTCATTCTGCTTCAGAATATTGAACCTCTATAATAAATTATGGCTGACTAATCATGACAGAAAGGAAAGGAACTTACAGACAAAGCAGTAAAGGATGCTATGGTATTATTGCATAAGCCTATGACAACTGAAACAGACTGCTCAAATCCTGGTACCTACTCAACTCACAGGAATGGCTAAAAAATGGATGATACACTAAGGAGGAAAAATATACATGTAATCCACTTTATTATCTTGCTTACGTATAGACGTCACTTTGTTGCTTCTAGAGTGAAAGATGAAAAGTGCTTGACTGAGTTGAATGTTATCTAGGCAGGTAGAAATTTGTATTTTCTACAGCACATGCTTATTTCTAGGAAGGTTGTTACTGTACAGAAAATTCACAAAATATGCAAATTGTTACTACTTCAAGTATCTGTTTTAATCCTGTTCTCAAATAACAAAGACTATTTCAATGTTTGTCTATTCTCTTCCCCTCTCCTTTTATCTTATTTCAGCTTTATTCGAAATATTGTCTTCAAGCAATGAGAAATGTATAAAGATAATAGTCAGTTGCTACTATATTAATTTCCTAGTGCCAGGTAATGGTAATATTGTGGAAGGAGTATTTAAAACACTAAAACCAGCAGCTAGTTAAAAAATTTCAGCGGACTGTAGAAATTTATTTCAGCAAAACAGATACATTTGAAATTTCTCATGTTTTCCTACTTTAGCTACTCAAATACAACCCAAGGATGTTGTATTCAGTAGGGGAAAAAAAAAAAAAAAAAAAAAAAGGCCAAAGTGAAAGCAACACCATCTAAGACACACATACAAATATTTATCAGTTATATTTCATTTAAAAATTTGATTCTGACTGCACTTCTATCATAAAATAATAACCAGTCAAGGGTGTAGAACTAAATAGGGCGCATTCTGACGATATCTTTTAAAGACAATTTACATTTACTTTCCATAAATACATATGAGCCCACCAACTACAATATAACATAGAACAGAAGTTATATCTTGCCATGAACTAATTTTCTTAAAACTGTTTATATATTGCTGTTTCATCCAAGCACAATTTCCTTTCTTTGGTTACCTTACCTCTCAATTTTCATGATTTCTAATTTTTCAAAGTATGTAAGTAAAAAATTCCAATGAAAATAGAAGACTAAGATAAAACTGTCAAGATGTTCTTTGTGTTTTAATAACACCTGAAGCTGACAAAATTCTGGAGAAAATCATTAACAATAATTAACTACATAATTCCAGTAAAACACGTGTTTAATCAGTGAAATCATGGTGATGTGGGGAGCACAATTCAAGTGCAAAAGCCGACTAAGGCTTGGATGACCAAAACCATCTCCATAAAGGCAAATAACATTTTTCATAAATACACTGATGATAATGGAGGATGCTCTTGCCAGAGGCAGATGAAGAATCAAGACTTATGTCTCTCTACAGAAAGAGGTTAGTTTCTACTAAACATCTTGACCAAGATGCACATAAAGGCTCACTAGGGACTATATATCAATCAGCTATCCTTTATTTCTAGGACAGAAGAAATACAGTAGTTCTTGAGCAGCTTCTTGGTTTTGTTTTATTACTCTCAAGAGAAACTTTTATTTAACTTCAGGAAAGGGAGCCATAAAGAAGTTATTATGGATACAAATAAGCCAGTAAACGCATAATAAGCAGGCATAAATGGATATACAAACAGTAAAATTAGACATAAATCTAATGGAGAAGGATTTCAAAACCTTTTTATCTGGCTAAGCATTTAATAGATCAATGCCTCTTCAGACTATCAAAACTGTCACCAGAAAAATATTTAACTTCTAACAAAGTTTCTTCCTCTGTACTCACTGCCACTCTCTAAGGAATGTGAAAAAACAGCTATTTCTTAGGCGGAGGGAAGGAGGGAAGGAAGGAAGGAGGGAAGGAAGGAAGGAGGGAAGGAGGGAAGGAGGGAAGGAGGGAAGGAGGGAAGGAAGGAAGGAAGGAAGGAAGGAAGGAAGGAAGGAAGGAAGGAAGGAAGGAAGGAAGGAAGGAAGGAAGGAAGGAAGGAAGGAAGGAAGGAAGGAAGGAAGATGCACTCGAGTAGTGAACTTTTCTATTCTGAAAATTGCAGAAATATTTTAGAAATATCATACTGCCATTGTTGGCTACAGATTTGAGGTAAATGCATTACAATAGCATTTGAATGAACATAAAGAAAACCTGTGAAAGGAAAATGACTGCAGATTTAGAAGACTTGGCCATCAACAAATAAAATAACACTGACATAAGCTGGAGAGAATGCACATCCACTGGTATTCAGCTGAAATCATTGCAGAATAAATGCACTCTTACTTCAAACTATTAATCTCCACAGGAGTTGGTTTCAGAATTGAATCCTCACTAAAAGAATGCATCTTATTTCTTCTATTGTTACAACAAATAATGATGGCAATCCCTTTTCTTCCTAAGTTCGAATTAAATTACGCTGATTAGGTAAGTAGAAGTAACATCCAAATTCATCTTTTGGAATTTTGTCATATAAAAAAACCTAGTTCAAAAATTAAAACTCCGCAAAGCTCTGCTCAAATTTTAAGGGAAATCCAGATGACAGGAAGACAACAAAAATATAATTTAGTGTACTTACATAACTTTAAAGATTTTTTTTTAAAGGTTCTCCATTTTTTTCTTTGAATTTAAGGATTATTGGAATCAATAAAATTGCTGTAAAAATAAAAGTATTCCGATCTTTACTATTCTCATATAATATTTACGTGTCTCAAGACGCTACTTTTACATAGCAGGCAAAACAAAATTCTGACAATAATGCTCATTTCTTTCCTGTTTTTTACATTACCACTATACGGCTGAGCCCTTACAAAGTTGGCAACTTTCTGGTATAGGTAGTAAGGGAGCTGACTAGGAAAGGTTTGTTTCCTAGATTTGTTTTTTGTGACTAGAGAAGGTTTTGTGTGTGATGTAGAAATTGGAGTCTGTCTTCCCCATAGCGACCATAAAGTAGTCAAGTTTAAAATCTTTGGTGATAGAAGAAAAAATGCCACCAAACCTTCAGCACTGGATATGAGTAGAACAGACTTCAGCACTTCAGGCTGCCCAGAGGACTAATCAGTGAAGTCTCCTGGGAAACTGCTTTTGAAGAAACTGATGTTCATCAGTGCCAGGCACTTTTTAATTGTCATGGAATCACAGAATTATAGGGGCTGGAAGGGACCCCAAGAGATCATCGAGTCCAACCCCCTGCTAAAGTACTATAGTAGGCCACACAGGTAGGCATCCAGATTGATACTGAATATCTCCAGAGAAGGAGACTCTACAACCTCCCTGTTCCAGTGCTTTGTTATTCTCATAGTAAAAAAGTTCCTCCTTGTGTTCATATGGAACTTCCTGTGTTGCAGCTTTTGCCCTTTGCCCCTTGTTCTATCACTGCATACCACTGAAAAGAGTCTTGCCCCATCCACTTGACTCCTGCACTTTAGATATTTGTGAACAGTGATGAGATCTCCCCTCAGTCTTCTCCAGGCTGAAGAATCCCACATCTCTCCACTTTCCTCATACAGGAGATGCTCCAGGCTCCTAATCATCCATGTAGACAACTTATGAGTGCAGGAGCAAGCAATTACAAAATTGCTTGTTAAGTTAAGCAGGCTGGAAAAGATTGACTTGACTGATCAGGGATCTTTCTCTAGATCTTAGGTGGGAAAATAAAGGGTATGGCCACAGGAAGTGAGGTTGGGTGAGAGGGAAGGGCTGCAGGGATGTTGTTCACCATAGTAGGGAGAAAATTCATGCAGCCAAAGCGCAACTAAAAGCCAATCAGTACTGTGGGGAACAACAAAAATGACTTTAAAAGAGAAATGTAAAAGCAGAGACATTTAATGCTTTCTTTTTGTCTGTCTTCAGCAATGTAGATGGGCTTTAAAGCCCCTGGAGGCCTTATCTGGAGGACCATGACTGAGTATCAATAAACTCCCAGCCAATCCCAAACTTATGTGGGATTGGCTGTTCCAGTTGGATGCATGGAAGTCGGTGTGGCCTGATGGGATTCATCCCGGTGTACTAAAAGGGCTGTCTGATATCATCATGAGACTTCTCAATTATTTTTCAACAGACATGAAAAACTGAAGAGATCACAGTCTACTTGACTGGAAGCTGGCAAACATTGTTCCAAGTTTTAAGAACGAAGAATTTGTAATTACAAGCCTGTCAGTCTCACTTAAGCCTCTGGCAAAATTATTGAGATTATTCTAAGAGTTACTGAAAAATCCCCGAGAGACAATGGATTGGTCACAGACAAAACAGATTCACAAGAGGTAAGTCCCATTTAACAAACTTAATCTCCTTTTATGCCAAGTTTACTCATTTATTTGATGAAGAAAAGTTAGCTGATGCTCCTGCAGAAAGGGATCCAGTGGTCTGGTTGATGAAAAATTAAGCACGAGGCAGCAGTGTGCCCTGGCAGCTAAAGGGGCCAATTGTACCCTTGGGTTCATCACACCCAGAACTGCCAGCTGGGCAAGGGAAGGGACTGTGTGCTGTGCAGTCTCACCTCTAGCACTGCATGCAAGTTTGGGCACCACAATATAAAAAAGAAATGAAACTAGGAGAAAGCATCCAAAGGAGGGGTGTAAAGGTGCTGAAAGGTCTAGGGCATCATGTATGAGAAGCATTTGAGCCACCTGGTTTTGTTCAGCCCAGACCTCTCCTGCTGATGAGACGCCTCATGGCAGCCTGCAGCTCCTGTCAAGGGGAGAGGAAGGGCAGCGCTGAGCCCTGCTCTCTAGTGGCAGTAACAGGGCTTCAAGGAATGGTATGGAACAGTGTCAGGGGAGGACCAAGGTGATGGTTAGCAAAAGGCTCTTCACCAGAGGGCAGTGGGGATGGAACAGGCTGCCCAGGGCGGTGGGCACGGTCCCAAGTGCTGGAGTTCAAGGAGCGTTTGGACAGTGCTCTCAGACTGAATTTTTGATGATCACGTGTGGAACCAGAAATTACTCAATGATCACCTGGGTCCCTTCCATCTCAGGATGGACTTTGTAACTCTAAGATGATTGATGACATAAGGCTGAAAACTTTGTACCTTTTATAGCACATTGGCCCTACATAAACTTTTGTCAAAAAAAGCATGTTGCACGTATATTGCCAATAGACAACTACTATATTCACAAATATTACAACATTTCACCTAATCTGGAGTATATTCACAGCCATATTTTAACTTATTTTGAGCTTTTACCCTTCTTTTCTCTCCCTTACCAGACACTGAGACAATGGTGTATATATCATGTCAAAAACAAAAACAAAAACAACAAAAAAAGAAAGCTCTAAATTCTCTGCAAAGCTGTTTACTATCTCCACTTAATCTCAAAAATTCACATTGAAATATTTGACCCCTTTTCCTCAATGTTATGATTTCATATTTTAAACTTTAAAAAAGCATCCTCTGAATTTCCATCGGATTGCTTTATATCACTCTTGAAGGCCATTGCCATTAGAAATCCAGAAACTATCTGTAGGTTAAGTATCTGCAGGCTTGTATTTTTAATTTCCTTTTTTAGAAATTCTTTTTTTTTTTTTTTTTCCTTGTGATTATACATACAATAAAAATAACAAACTTCCTAAATGTGGATTTGAGCAGTCTGGTATCTTAGTAGTGAGCTTTGTGACCTAGGTACTCAGTAACCCAGTTTGTTTGTAACTCAGTTTGGTAATGGGCAGAGGCTATAATCTGACAGCTCTTTGGTAACGAGAGTGTAATTTGTTTTCAAAGATGAGATCAAAGACATTTGTTTTCTGAAAATTGATCTTTTTAAGGATAAATAAAAGTATTGATTTTAAAGGTATTTGTATTCAAATATCTTTGATTAAAAGTAGCATAAAGGAACATCTGAACTCACTCCAGGAGTTAAATTTCTGTTAAAATACAAAACTATCTTTTCATAAAAAGTGTATGTCTAGGATTGAATAGTTCTATGTCCCCGTCATAGTCAAATCCTATTACTGACAACAAGTGCATAAAATAGCGATAGACCATTCACTGTATGAAAATTTCAAAAACACAATCTATGGGATTCTTCGCAAACATATCTTATTCTATTAATAGCTCACAATGATTACAAAATACATTGCTTATACAGAGAAACACTCTGAAATTATGCTAAAGTTATATATCCTAGGAAATTGTAATGAATATTTGATGAAACTGTTCATTCAATAAGGATATACGATGAACAAGGGCTCTAGAGCTGGAAATCCACATTTCAAGAACATCAAGTACATATTTCATTCCATTCTTTAAAGTAATACCATTCAGAATTTGGTAAAATGTACTTAACATGGAACAGAGGAATTTGACTTTGTTTATTTTGAGACAAAAGAGGTAATCCACTCCTTTCATTGCAGTTATCCTGCAAGTGTTATTCTTCATGTTCTTTCATTTAAAAAGTTTACAAAAACTAAATTTAAAAGTATTTGATATATTTGTTGACCTTTTGCTTTTGTAAATAGTTTTGTCACTACTTATAGCCTTCATGGTTTGGCAGATGTATTAGCACAATCTCTCATTTATGGAATGCTGCCGACAATTATTACTGCTTAAGAAGAAATGTTGTATGTTAGTTTACATCAGAAAGCGACAGTCTCCACCATACAGGAATAAAATAATCCTTTTTAGTGCTCAGTTTGATAAGCCTGGGGGCAACATCTGCTGTCATTTCAGCTATTTGTCTTTAAATGCATACTTTTTGGTATTTCAAGATGCCATTCCTTCTCCACGCAGAGCCCAAAGCTCACAAAGTCTGCCTCTAATGTAAAGAATATAAATTCCTAACTGATACTAAACTACATAACCTCCAGCTAGTTTCATCTGGAGATAGATGCTAATGTGTCAAATCTGAAATGCAGTCAGTGTCAGACAGTTTTACATACATGTCACTTTCTATGTTTCAGAGTGCTACAGTATTATCTTGCAATATCTGCTTCTAGCTAAAAAAAAAAAAAAAAAAAAAAAGAAAAGAAAAGAAAAAAAGGAAAAACAGTTTTAAATACACAAAGCCTCTGATTAATTTTCTGCCAGAAGCAGAAAATCTCTTTTATGTCATATTTGAATACACAGTTCACTTCCTTATTTGATGTCCAAGCAATTGCTTTCATATTCCTGAAGGCTGTAAGAGAAGGATATGATTTTAAACATCCAACTCTCATCACTGTGAATAATCAGCTCATTTGAACTGGATCCCCCCTGAGGAACATCTAGAATTAATTAGAGCTGATTGAACAGCACAAACTCCAATTTGTTGATGCTTTAGCAAATATATCTTATCAGTTAACTCTACGATAGTAGTAAGGCGTGTTATTTGTTTCTAAATACTTTGACAGTTAACATTTTACTTATAATAAATGGCAATGGCTGCTGAAGGGTTTGTGAATCTCTACATGATTTCTTACTATTTTCCATCTAAGTTATGCATTTTATATTATTTCTCATTCATTATTCCTCACTGTTATTTTCTTCTAAGATATTGACCACGTAATGGCTGAGTAAATACAATAGCATGGGATTTAAGGGATGAATGATATAGCAGAAACATTGAAAAACAAACACAGAGGTGAACTCCATCAAAATTTCACAAATAAACTTCTGAAGTTTACTGTATTTTCAGATTGCATCGTCAAGATAAAGAACAATTGAAGCTGTTCAAGAAACTCCAAGTATTTATTGTTCATTCTTGTTAAATATAACATTTATTAATGTACCATGCCATGTGCTGTGTATCTATACAAAAAACATAAACAAAAAACCTTCAGCTTTGTAGGGCATATGCTTTTAATAGCTATTCACAATGCTGTGCCAGGGTGCAGAGTCTTAGTTACAACATATGAATAAATGAATAATAATAACGATAATGACAAGTAGGCAGTTAGAAAGGGAATGTAGAAATGGTGGTTTTCTTATCACTATCATAATAATAAACTTTTCTGTAAAATTCAGGATCTCTTCATAAGAATGCTTTAGACTAGCATAGATATTCATAGATATTATACATTAATATTTTAGACCTGTTCTTAAAATTCTCTGTCTTTTCCATAAGACAATGTGGACAACAAAACCTCCTTATGATGATTATTATTTTTTTTTTATTGCATCTACAACTTATAACTATTCAACTCATGGGGGGTTAGTGACTGCCTATAGACAGCAGAGAAGCCCTGCTGGTGCACCAGTGGAAAGATCTTGCAGCATTACTCATTTAATTAGACTTCTGTTTTCCTCAGTTGCAGTCTTGGCTGAGGCAGTGAGAGGGAATGCCTGAACGCCCATCCCCTCCCTCCCCCCTTGTGACTTGAACACTCCTTTTCTCCCACAGATCACAACAACTTGTGGATTTGGAAAGCAACCATGCCAACTCTGCTTTCTAAATACTGAAACAAAAATTGGTGTACTTGCATAAATTACAGTATCTGCTGGCTGGAACCAATGGCCCAGAAAAGGAGGGAGGTAACAGTTTTCTGACAGACCACAGATTAATGTCATTGTGCTGTTTAAACTTCATCTGTTCTATGTGCTTCTGAAGTTTTAAAAAAATTGCAAGCTAAGACAGTAATATCATCTCACTCTCTTAAAGACACCTATTAGTCATGTCCCAGACAAATAGGGATTTATGACTCAGACATAATTCTTCCAAATATGCCTGCTGTTCATAAAAGGCAGAGATATATGACTCAAAAATAACACTGAGACAGGAATAATTTTACACTTCACTTTGCAACATTGACTTTCTCCCAGAACTTACAGCAAAATCTCCACATTTTATGAATAGGTATCCACAAATACTGCAGATTTATTGGTACAGCTCCCAAATCAGGTGAATTTCTAAGTCAAACAAGAGAGTAGTAAGTTTACACAGGGAAGAAATATACAGGTATATCTTTGCTTTCTAAATCATACAACAATGATTAATTAAATTACATATCAGATAGCTTGGCAATGGCCTCATTTAAAATCTCCATTTTGTTGAAAAGAATTTGCTACAATACTTCAAGCACATTCCCAGGACTCTTCTCTAACGAGTCATCCAAACTCAACTTTTGGTTTGATTCTTTTAGAAGAGAGTGTATTTTAAGAGCCACATAGAAAAAGCAGATGCAGAGAAAGAGATGGAGATGATGATTAAGTCTGCCGTGCAACAGAACGTGAAAAAATATTGTTTCACAACACTCTTGCAATCAGGACCTTGTTCCTGGTATATGATCCCCTTGGGAGGCTCAGGCCTATGAGACATAGGCAGACTGGCTAGGGTGTGAGTGGACATTCTCTGCATGCTCCAACTGTCCTGGTCTGCTTCTTATACCCTATGACACACATATTGATTCACAGGCACCATTACTCTTAGTATGGAAATAAAATAAACTTCTTCCTAAATACATGTCTATTTAATTCTACTCACATCTTTATGAGGGGCTTTGCAACATTTCAGAAATGACAAGTTTGCAACTGCTTCACCAATCTGCTAATAAAGACAACTGTC
Organism: Phasianus colchicus; assembly: GCF_987193195.1. Taxonomy (NCBI): domain Eukaryota; kingdom Metazoa; phylum Chordata; class Aves; order Galliformes; family Phasianidae; genus Phasianus; species Phasianus colchicus. Next base: position 19,849,328 of record NC_143438.1, on the reverse strand, counting down.
TTTTGGTTTCAGATGCCAAAAATGAGGAACCTCATGGACCTACGGTACTCTAACAACACATTTCAATCCATCTATTTGGTTGGCATTGACCACTCACAGGGCAATTCCTGAGACAACCACACAGCTATTCCCATGCTTACTTACTGGCAGACTGATGGACTATATAGTTATGGATAACTGCTATTTTGAGATATCAAAATATTACTACCTGATAAAACTGGGAGAAAGATTAACATTATGCCCATATTTCAACACTGTTATTCTTTAACTATCCCTCATAAAGAGCTGTTCTTAAATAACCTTAAATAACCTCAGTTGTCCAAGCAAGAAACAGAAATACCATGTCAAAGGAAAAAATAAACAAAAAACAGTAATAGACAAAAAAATCATGAAATGACCTAAGAAATAAAGTTTGTTCTTACGTATTTCCACACATCTTTGTCAAAGTCTTTGACTGGTGTACACTAGTACAACTCTTAAACTCAGGTGAGCTTTTGAAGTAACAATAAGTCTATTGAGCACATTATTCTATGTAATATGCTCAGGTATAGATAGTTATTTCAGAACTCTAACACCAAAAATAATCCTCTTCTGTGACAGTATTTCACAGGTCTATATCAGTTTTAGCCTGTAACAGAGGTTAAAAAACAGCGAACGCACAGAAATTTACCTTGCAATTTTTACACAATTCTTAATCACACTGGCACTGCGTAGATTTCCCAAGCTGCCACGGGGCCCTCAATCACACCAATGGCTAAATGCAGTACACAGCCAAAACTGAAGCGTCAAGTGTGAGGCAGAGAAACATCACTACTTCATCAGCTTTCTTCTGCAGATACCTTCTTCGGCGCCTGCCAACATAACTTGAGTCCAGCGCTAACAGAAACAATCTCCCCTTTCCCCCTGGCCCTGGGTTTCATCCCAGCCCTTCCTGACCACTCAGCAACCACTTTGTCACTTTGCCTGCACGTCACTGAGGAATATGAAGCAGAAGGCATGGCCCCACTGGCTTGCACTGCTCCTGACATTCCTTCAGCAAGTTTCTTTACCCTATGAGGATTATACGTTGTTTACTATGTAATTCAAGTTAGATGCAGTGAATCACCTGCAAGCTTGCTGTAGTGGCTGGTATGCCTGCAGATTACTGACCAGCACTGTTCAGACCAGGTCTCAGCAAGAGCAGACAATTCAGCAAGCACAGCCAGGCTGGATGTGCTCACTTCCACAGTTTTGTAGGTATATGCCTACAACTTTGCCTGTTGCCTCCCACCTGTGACTAGCACAGAGGTTAACGAGCTTCTGAAAGAAACTGGAAATCAAATCTTAAATTACCTCAGCTCCAGCCAGACAACACAATCTGACATACTGCTTGAATTGTATTCCTTGCTAATTTAGTCATGTATTTATTACCACTGTATGGGCAGTTGCAGGCATACAAGCTTTCCTCCTAAAACTTAAGTTTGTCATAAAAGTCATGAAAAAAAACATGGCTTTGGGGTTTTGCACATTTCTTTTTCAGAGTGAAAAACAAACCTCAGGATACATTTTGGTTATTATTTCAATTGACCATCTGACACTTTGGGGCGCAAAAGTAATTTAAAAACTAGCAGTATAAACTAGCAATATATTTTCCCAGAAAATATCCAATTTGAAAACCTGAAAGTTTCCCAGAATCATGATTCCAGTGGAGGCAGGGGGGAGTAGTGGGTTTAAGAAAATATCAGAAGAGTAACAATACTTTGGAAATAGAACAATTAAAAAAAAAGATGCAATTTCATTTTCAGACTCACCTTTTACAGTCAGTAATGGAAGTTAGCAAACCATGGAAGATACTCAGTTCTGTACACCTCTACTGAAGTAGTTCAGACTCCTTACTCTCCTTCTTCAGAGAGTATGAACTTAAAGTGTTGCCTTGCTGCAACAAACTTGGTATCTACAACCACACAACACATTCCGAGTTTATGGAGAACTATAAACGTTTACTCAAAATCTCTTGAGGGCCTTGCTTTGATAGAAACCACAGTAGAGTACTACAGTCTATACGTTTAACAAACTAATTGCAGATAATAAAATGGAGTGCCTTTCTCCACACCGTTTAGGCACTCAGCTGCTGAATACCTTTTGTTTTTCTTCTTGCACACTATTTGTTACTTTTCAAAGACACTATTAGCATTCACGAGACTATATTAATTCCCTACAAATAAAAATCAACTGAACCTCTTTATACAATTGAAAAAAATTAGTCACACTGGAACAAGGAATCTAAATGTTACATGATATGACTGTCCTTCTAAACACTTTTTTTACTCCTCAGCAATTTTTCTTTTCCACTGAAACTCAGTGCTGCATCTAATCTGACCATCTCCACCATTCTCTCAGTATGATGAAGCTACTGTGTAATATCATAAAGTGATACGAGTTATTAACCAACCAATTAACCATACAAACCTATTCAGCCTTCCATCTTGTCTCCAACACTATTTCTCCATCTGTTTCTCCATCCATGGTTTTTGTAGATATTTTTGCAAATTAGCATAAAGATAATTTTTAAAAATTAGTGAGAAGAAGGGAGGGAAAGGAGGGATTTCTAGAAAAATATGAAACTGGGTACACAAGAAAGGGGGGAAAAAATAGCTGTTGGTTGCCTGAAAGGCTTTTATCCAACTAATTTTCTCACTGCAGGGAGAAAGGAAATTGGCAAGCACTTTTCTGGCAAGTTGTTGTAGCCTGAGTGCCCTGACTCTCAGTCCCTCCTCTTCCTCTTCCAGGCAGCCTTCCAGCTTCTCTCTGCTTTTCTGTGGAGTCTGGGAATAGAGAAAGCTTTGGGAGGATTGAGACTGGGAGCTCCCATTCACATTTTACCTGCCAGATTGAAAAAATAAAATTAAAAAAAAATAAAATAAGAAGTTTATTAAAAACAGCAAGAGAAGAAGGGTCTGGCAGATGAAAAGCCAATTGGCTTTAAGAAGTCTGAGGATCTTTTATGAGTTCAGAGAACATTTATCTGTGGTATAGAAACTACCTGCCTTCTGTGCTTTACATTAAAAATGAGTGATTATGTTGAGATTTTGGAACAGCAATATGCTTTCCTTACAAAAAAAAAAAAAGAGGAAATATTCATAAAGGTAAATAAAAAAGTACTTAGTAACAGTCTGATAAGAATTCAAATGGACATGATAAGTTAACCAAAACCAGTATTCTGAATTTCCATCCAGGAAATACACTGAGAATAATTACAGTTTTCTAGTCTGGAGAGAAGAATAAAAGAAAAAAATATTCTTTTTTGTACTGTCGTATCTTAACAACTTATCATTTTTTATCTATCATACCAGGCATGTAATCGTGTCTTTGTTCGAAGTTCTATTTCTTCTACTAATAAAGAGACCTCACATACAGTTTGTTTTCCCATTTGCCCATATGATTCCCTAAAGTATTTTCTGTGTGTCTGTTCTCAACTAAACAAATGAACAAAACAAAACAAAACAAAAGTCTGACCAGCCATTACTTACTCTTCCAGTTTCCAACAAATGGAATAAAGGAAGTTTGAGAGAAAGGCTAGAATACAGAGTTTGACATAGAAAATGTGGCTGAAGATCAGAGGATTTTTCACATGAGATTTAACTAAAGAACTGTTGGCAGTCAGTGGCTTAAGTCACTGCTGGGATGCAAGAAGAAACCAGTCACTTAGCACTCAGATAAAATCTGGAAAGTTGCAGCTCCACCTGGTTCATCCCTGTATGCTATCCCCTATTTGAGTTTTCAGGACATATAAGATTTTCAAATTTCTGATATTAGCTCTATAAATGGACAATAAATTTAAACTCAAATAAGTATACATTATTTTATAGTTTTAAAAGACTCCTGACATTGTCTTCAGACTGTAAGGTTGCATTAGCAGGGTTGAATACATGCGTGCTTTGTATTAAGCTTGCACTTAAGCCTATGCCTGTGGCTATTCAATCTTTAATCTTCTAGATCCAAGTGACAGAGACTGGCTAGTGAGATAGCTGTTGCTCTGAGCTCTTTATAATCACTCTTATTTGCTTAACCTCATAGCTCATTTGCACTGATGCTTGGCATGGCACCAAAGTCTGTGCACACTGACTTAAGGGAACCTGTCCAGGTTGAGTGCTGGCTGCATATTATCTGTTCAGTCCAGTTTTCCCTCTCCACTGAGGTTATGCTGGCACACAGTGAAAACAGCTGTTCGAACTGCTATCTGTCACTCCTTTCCCTAGATCTTTCTATCAAGTCCACTCCAAAATTATGGAATTCATAGCTCACATCATCCTTGTCTGATTCCCGAGGCTCATCCCTATAATCCGATGCTCCCAAGATCTTCTATATCCTTTTCTCATTCGTGATAACTCTTAAGCAGAATTTCTCTTTAAAATTGTTTTGAATAGAGTTCAGCTCAAACTCACAAATGTCAATGTATTGACAATCTATATTGTTTATATTATACCAGGAATCAGTTAGAAAAAACTTTTAAGCTTTTAGCCTACGTAACTTCATATGATGTGTCCTAGCTTTCTAGGAATTGATAACAAATTACTGAACATAAGCTCAGCTATCATTCACATTCACTGTATGTTCTGTTCTCAGCTTGCAACAGATGTGAAGTAACATGGTTTATATGAATTATTTTACTATGGGTTAAGCTTTATTTTTATATATTTTCAATTAATTGTGCAAACCTTTAGTTCTTACCATATTTTGATTTCAAGTTTGATTATCTAACAGAATAGCAGTGAAGGAAAAGCAGAGGGAATTTTAGAGAAAGAGGTCCCCTGCCCTAAGAAAGTCCTTGGCTGACTGCTATGTGAGGCTCTCAGTAACTGTTGGGCAGCACAGGATGGTGGCAGTTTGCCTCTCCCTTTTCTCACCATGTTTCAAGTATCTTTAGGATGACTAAAGGTCCCTAGAAAAAGAGGAAGACCTCTCTGCAAAGGGCTGAGCCTTTTGGTGTATACTGGGGGAGTGAGTACGAGGAGTACATCAGAGGAGAGCCCTGTCATAGTTCTTGTCAGCCTGCAGCATGACCACAAATGTTGCTGAGTGTACTGGAGCTCAAATTTATGGCTCTATCTTGAAATTTATTTTTCCTGCCAGAAATGGCACAATGAGTGATACAAAAGTACTATTTCTATTCCTGTGTAAGGATAGTTCTTTCCATGCATTCACTTTATATTATTATTTTTATTGGGTTTCCATGAGGCATACTGTATTATTGCAGAGTACACAACACACAAGATGTATGTTCATTTGCAGCATGTGAATAAATCATGATTACATAAAAGGTAATCTAGAATGAGGATGCTAAGCTCTGCTGTCTTGTCACTGCAGTCTTGGCTTAAATGAGCACTTGCTATTTCATACAGAGTTTGCTCAAGGCCAATGCAGAATGAAATTCTTCATTCATCTGCTGTCTAGACAGGCATACTTCTAAAGCTGTACAAGCTGTTGCTGGGTTTTCCTGTTAATGACTGCATCAACTTTGTTCCAGAAGAATTGCAGTGAACTTCAGTGACATTTATTGCAAGCACAACACCATTCCAAACATTTTATGAAATTTTAATGAAATATGTCACTGATTCTCTGTAAGATGATTTTTCAAAAGTTAAGTAACTATTTAGCCTTGAAAAACCTCTAGCGCATGATGAAAGTGACATTACTAAAAAGAGATAAAACAAAATGTGCATATGAAGCTTAAAACAAAGTCTTTTGCAGAATTCTGAACTTTGCACTGGCCGACCCACTATGTTTCCTTGTAGCCTACAGATCTATCAGTATGTACTGTGCAGATACAGGATGCTAAGCATCATGGTTTTGATCTATTCACATAAAAATACCAAATTAAACCTCAGGTATTTGCAGCTATGCACAAAAGTTGTCTTTTAGTTCATCCTAATTTATTTAATTCTACCTAACAAATTGTTAGCAGCCTTCCTAAAAACAGTTATATAAACATGTTTTTTACATTCAGCATATATTAGAAGGCCAAAGACATATTAAGAAATATCACTTGATTTCTTCATTTATCTTAAGAGAATATTGTTTGATCAGTATTTTATTAACATGAATTTATTTTGTCCAAACTACAATATATATATATATATATATATATATATATCCATCTATTACACAATTTAAGCCCAATATGTGGCAACTGCTTTTTTTTTTTTTTTTTAACTGAAAAAAAAGCCATTTTTTCTTTCTCTAGTGAAGTTCTCTAATTGTTCTGATTACATATATTCCCCATTCAGCTCCCACTGACAAATAAGTAGTATGTGAAGTCCTTCCTTATGTATGTTCATTTGACCATAAACTGAATCCAATAAATATTTTGGTTCTCCCTTATCTTTAGTGGACAACTATTTAAATAGGTATTCAAAGACCTACTGTGGCAAATGTCTTAGGTATCACCAATTTCTAAGTATAAAGTTCCTCCTCCCCCAGTGAAATGGTGTCCTGGTTTCAGCTGGGACAGTTTATTTTCTTCATGGTGTCTGGTATGATAGTGTGCTTTGGCTTTAGCACAAAAACAACATTGATAACACACCAATGATTTAGTTGTTGCTGAGCAGTGCTGTACAGAGCCAAGGAAGTTTCACTTTCTCAGCTTCTTATATTGTTCTGTCAGTGAGAAGTGCTAAGGGGACACAAAGAGCTAGGAGGGGACAAAACTAGGATAGCTGACCTAAACTGGCCAAAGGGATATTCTATACCATATGACATCATGTGACAAATCTTGAAAAAGTTGGGAAGATGGCCATGCAGAAAGTCATTGCTCAGGAACCAGGTGGGCATTGGTCAGTGGGTGATGAATTGCTTTGTGCATTACTTGTTTTGTAAATACATATATATGATTATCATTACTATTATTTTTCTCTTACCATGAGTTCTACGTCCTTTTTTTAATTCTCTTCCCCATTCCAGTGGAGGGGGGAGTGAGTGAAAGGCTGTGTGGTGTTTAGCAGTCTGCCAAGTCAAACCACTACAAGCAGAAAAGGAAACACTCTACATGCACTCAGAAGTGGTATTTTTGTAGTGCTCAGCTTACACAGAATCACTACAGGCAGACTTGAATTAGCAGATACTTTTTCGAATGAAATACCAGTCTCTGGCTCATCATTTATAATAACAAACAGCCAAGATATTAATTGACTTAGCTACACAGTGTGGTTCAACACAGTAGGTTATGGAAATTGCTTAGGAGAATTTTCACATGTAATTTTTTTCATATGCTGCATGTGTACTACTTCTTTTTTTTTTTGGGGGGGGGGGGGGGGAAGGGGGATGTACGATATTCTATTTCAATCTCTTGTATGCTCATACAACTACACAGAAAAGAAACTTCATAATAGAAATTTTACTGAGAGAGAAATCTCAAAAGCTATATAGCATTTTGTGCTTTAGCATGAATGTTAGCCCTTCCTTTGGGTGGTTTAAATGATCTGTTTATTTATACTTTGTATGACTCACTGTTCACTGGGGTATATTCACAAGAATGCATTCATTTGCTGCAATTAGCTACTTATCAGATTTCTCCCATCAGAGATACTAAAATTCTGCTTCATCTTGACACACCGAGTTCACACCCCCATCTACACAGACTTCTGTAGCAGCCTGAGGAAGGGCTACCCTAAGATGACCGCGCACAGCTAGAGCATTGATTTAATTTGTTTTAAGGAGAGAAGTCCAAAACCTTCCCAGGAAAATTATACAACCTCTGTGTGCTTTGCTGCCTCTTCAGCAGGCCTGCTGTTAAGAACAAACAGATGCGTATATTCAAGGCACAGTGAGTTACCACAGAGCAATGGCCAAAGCAAAACCCACTGAAGATGTGAGGTGTTCCACTGAAGGTAGCTCTACATGCCTTAATTACCTCAGGCTTTAAAACATAACAAAAATAACCAGGAGGTTTCTCCTCCAGAAGAGCTATGTAATATTAGAAATGACTCATTCTGGCTGCAACAAGCAATGTGCTCTACTCCTGACTGCTGGCACTGCAAAGCATTACAGGAAAAGATGACAACTCTCACAAGAACTTTTAAACCAGAAATAGCATGAACCCAGACAGATCTAAAAAAATACAGATATGGTTCAAGCTTCATCTGCATTTATACCGTAGCAAATCACGGGGGGTTGGATGGGGGTAGCTGCAAATTCTCCTTAATTTAAATATGCAGCACCACCTACTGTTAACATGTGCCACTATATATAGGCATTGTTTTCATGTATTCTAGGTTCATTTTAGTTTATTTTTCCTGGAAGGTTGTTTTGTCTACAATTATTCTGGTAGTACCACTAAGGTTAGGATGACATGTCCAAACTTAGTCAAAATATTTATGGCCAAAAAACACAAATCATTTCTATTTGGATGGAATAAAAATGAAAGTGGTGAATAAATCCACCTAAAATATGTATGGAATATTTAATTTGATCTTCAATATGATCAGAAATATTCAATTTCTCCAGATAAGTGCAATAAATGAAGAGTAATTGAATATTTCTAGTAAAGTTGGTTTTATGTTATCTTAAAAACAATGTCCGTAAAATATTTATGTCTTAAAATTAGTAACCATGATATCTTACTTCAACAAATATGGCATTTCTGAAATATTCAATTTCATTAAAATTATCACTTAAAAAATGTATTAATTTCCAGTGCGAATTAAATTTGTATTCACACATATTCCTTAATGGTTAAATACCTGCTATGAAATGGATAAAGCATTTCAGTTAAATACTTATAGTTAGCATTGTTGAAATGTCAAGCTACTATGAGCTCTGTGCAGTAGAAATCATCTTTTTTTCTGTATGTTTATTTGGTGAATTCCATCATGGAACCCTGGGCTGGTTGATGTTGCATACCAGGAAACAAAAGTACAACAAACACCTGTCAAAAATGTTCAGTGCTAGTAACTGAGCTTCTCTAAAACTTCTGAATCCATTCTCAAGAAATGCTTTATAAACCTTGATAAAGTACACCTAAGAAACCACAATCTTTGCCCTATCAGAATCAAGCTTACCAGCACACCACTCTCAGCCCTGTTAGAGAGAATCTAACAGATGTTTTATGCACTGATAAACTGATGCTGGCCAAATAACATATCAGAATTAACATTGGATTTTATTATTTTGTTTCGTTTTTCAAGCTTTCTTCAGGTGGATAAAATCAGTTCATTTTCTGTCACATTCTCCCATGAAGGAATTAAGCTCCCTCAATGAAGATACCACAAACAAAACTACATCCAAGGGCAGTTTACTGAAGCATTGGAAATTACCATTGGAAGGTACAGTTCTTTTGTATATTACACATGTGTTTTAGTTGAATCTTTCTTCAGTGCCCTCCCATTTTGCTAGACACTTGAGATTACTACCATCATCACTATCAGGAAATACAATAAAATCCCACCAGAGCTGCAGGTATTATATTCTTAGCTCGTGTGCTCAGTGTGAGACAGAGTTGGCAGGATATGAACTGACCTGTGCCAACCCCATTATTAATTCTTCAGGTACGGTTGGCAGCTTCAGGCTACTGAAAAATAATTTACTTAGAAAAGCAGGAGGAAGTTTTATAAAACACGAGAAGGTGAACAGCCATTTTTAGCTCTAAATACTGACAGTGGTTTTCAAGAATTAAAGAACAAAAATCTCAAAGTATCAATTTATCATCTAGTGCATTGTTACAGTGTATCTTGTGGAGTTCTATTTATTAGCATGCTAGTATTTCTTGTCTACTTTACAAAGAATTCAGATGCCGTCCTCACCAAGAAGGGCTGTAGTAGACAATTTCCTGTGCTTTGTCACCCAGATGGAACTGCACAGCCAGTGGAAAATAATTTGGGCAGAATTTTATAAAAAGTATTTGAAATAAAGAAAGATGGAGCACTGAGATAACCATAAGCTTGGAAATATAAAGCATAGATTTTTGATGCAGGGGGTCCTGCAATACTTCAGTAGTGATCACTGCTTTTCACAAGCCATACAACAGTTTCAGATTTGAATTTGGTTGTATTTTTAAAATGACTGAGAATTTAATGCACATCAATATGCATATAAGTTAATACAACAATGTTTGTTTTCTAGAATTCTACATTTCAGATCACAAACCAAACAATATTTTTCAAATATCAAAGAGCCATGACATGGACAAATAACTAGAGGGAAAGAGGGGGAACTAAGACATTCTCTTAAGATTTTTTATTTATTTTCCAGAGAAAATTGTTTTGAAAATAAAGCCCTTGTAAAACTTGAGTGGCAATCCAAAATAAAATTCCAAACCTTCCAAGAATCATTTTGGCTATCATTTGAAAAAAAAAAAAAAAAAAAAAAAAAAAAAAAAAAAAACCAAGAACAGTAAAACTACTTTCTGTGTCTAAGCAAGAACCTTTTCAAAAGGCATAGTTGAGGATTCAGCCTCCCACATTGATTCTATGTGCTTGTGTAATTGGTTCTTCTCCCAGTACTGTGTTGCTAATTAATCTGTTATAACTAGCTCCTCAGCATGGATTCTTAGTGTACGTTGTTTTATTTGTGCTTATTTGTCAGTCATTATATTCTCTTTATGCTTATTTGTCAGTTGTAAGTCTGCACTTTTCCCAAAATTTGTTATTTTTTGTTCCTTTTTTTTTTTTTCTGTCTACTATCTGATAGAAAAGAGGAAAAAAAAAAAAAATGCATATCCCATCCTTTGTGCCACATAAAGAATCCTAGAATTATCTCTTTTTCACATAAATGTATCACCTTTTCAACAAAGAAGATCAACCTTGAAAACATTTTCATGCTAATAACAATTTTAGTCTCTGTATGCCTACAAAGAAAAGTGATTATAAAGAAGGTTTGTACATCACAGCAACAGCAATTGAATTTCTACAGGATTGCAAAATTCTAGAACTTCTCTGTAGATCATCTCAAGTTGGAAGGGATCCAAAGGATCATCGAGATCACAGGACACAAAATTCAGAAACTATGTAAGACAGAGTTGTCCAAACACTCCTTGATCTCTCCTCTTGAGGCCTCTTGGGGATCATTTTACAGGGATCCATCTACCCTCAGTATGATCTTCCCATCATATTGATCTGCCCAATTGCTACAAGGTTGAACCATCCTGCCAATATTCTGTTAGATTTTGTTGCTGTGAGACAGACAGCAGCAGAGGGGCAGTCTGACAAAATGGTATCTGACATGGAAGTGCATATGAAGCAAAAGTGGTGATTATAGTGGTGATTATGCTGAAAAATAGCATTTAGTAGCTCAGAAGTTGCTCTATCAAATAATGTTATTTTAGTCTTTGTATCCATTGTAGTTTGCATGAAAATAAATAGGAGAAATTACTTGCAGAGCAATCTATGTACCTTCATTAAAATAAATAAATAAATAAATAAATAAATAAATAAATAAATAAATAAATAAAAAGTATTTTAAATGTCTGCCACAGTGATTTTTTGTTAACTGGAACATTATATTTGAAGAAAATTCTCAGCTTTATTCTTAGTCCAAGTTTGTATCAACATATAAGATTTAGCTTAGAAATTTGTGTTATGAGAAATGCTCTCCCTCATATCTTTTGTCACACAGCTTTTTAATTAGATCCTAAATCAGTAAACATACTTACTCTCTCATTCAGCGTTTCTCAGGCTGATAATGGCCATGCTATGTCAAGATTAAAATATCTTAAAAGTTGTTTTTAACAGTATTCAGGATATTGGCAATGACTTAAAAATATGGACTCCTTCATGATAATATATTTTTTTTCCTGTTATTTGATTTGCTTCATTTTATAAAATATGCAAACTAAATACCTTCCCTCAGCATATGAGGAATAAGAACAACACAGCTGGTAACAGCAGCTTTTGAATGGGCACAAAGTCCATTGGCAGGATTTGACTAACAAAAACAGATATTTCAAACTACCATTACTTCAAACTCTTCTTTCTTACTTGCTCTGACAGCACCTTTGAAATAATGTGTGGTGTTTATAAGCATCCTTGAAAGACAGAAAAATCAGACTTTGTATTTAAGAGGTTTTTGTTACTTCTGATTTCCACTGAAAATTCTGCTGTGTTTAGAAAGAAAGAGGTCATCAGATGAATTTCATATAAGGGCCTTAACTTAAATTTGTTCTCATTATTCTCTCTGTAAGTTATTTAGGGAAGATATTTTTTGGATAAGGCTTTGGGGAGACCTGATAGAGGTCTTTCAGTATCTTAGGGGGACTATAAGAAGGAAGGTGACAGATTCTTTAGCAGACTCTGTTATGATAGGAGAAGGGGGAATGGTTTCAAACTAAAAGAGGGGAGATTTAGATTGGATATAAGGAAAAAAAAAAAATTACAATAAAAGGTCATGAGGCATTGGACTAGGTTTGCCCAGAAAGGCAGTAGAAGCCCCATCCTTAGAGACATTCAAGGTCAGGCTGGACCAGGTCCTGAACAACCCAATCTAGCTGTACATGCCCAAGTTCATTGCAGGGGAGTTGGACTAGATGACCTTTTAAGGTCTCTTCCAACTGAAAAGATTCCATGATTCTATGATTCTATGACAGTTTATTCCTCTCTCTGATACTCTTGGTCATTCTAGTTAGATTGGCTGTACATACAAGTATTTGACTCCTGCCGGCTACAGCTTCACTTACATTCAAGGACAGAAATGTAAACATGTGAAGGTAGACAGGCAAAACATTAGTTATTTTTATACAATGTGTATTTAAGGTAGTAGCAACAATTCATAATATTGCCAATTCTTAATAACAATATTCACAGAAAAAAAAATTGCATCTTTCCACATCTCAAGCTTTTAGGAAAAGCTTCCTTTCAGAGGAAAATCAGACTATTCTTCGCAAAACTTCAGATGAAATGTTACAGAGCCAGTTATTTTTGTTCTGTGATGCTCTCTATGTTACTGCATGAAAAATACTATGTAGCATTAATTATTGACCTTGGTAAACTTGTAGTACTGTAAATATCATCTTTGGAGTGTAAGTTTATTTTCTATGAAAGCTTTAGGAGTCTATCAGCACAGTACTCACTATACCAGAAAAAATTTTATGGCAATAGATTCTTTCAAATATTGTATATTCACATTCAAGAAATCATTAGAAGTGGTACATTACATATGTGTAAGAATATAAGCACTCAATTTTTTTCAGAAAAAATATCAATATAGTAACTGTTATAACTACAAACTTTAAAAAGTGCAGTAGCTTAAGGATAATCAATTAAGAAGCAAGCTTACACACTGCATGTATCTCAATTCTTTTTGAAAGTATGTGTATGAGGGCAAACATACTGACATATGCAAGATGCCTGGATACTGCAATCATGGGCATTCAAGAGGAAACACATTGAAATGGCATCTTCAAAACCTATTTGTTTTCAAAGAAGCTACTTAAGTTACCATTATTTTTCTCAGGCTCTACTTTGATTCATGTTAGTCTGACTTGATCTGCTAGTTTTAGGATGTAATGCACAGGACTATATTTCACTGTAACAGTAACCATAATCTAAGAAATAAATACAATATTAAAAAATAATGTTAAGGAGACAATTTTAGAAGTGCATTTTTAACATATTTGATGTAGGAAATGTAATACATTATATTTTTATAATGAAACCAACCATCAAAGTAAAATTATATCAACCATATCAAAGTAAAAATAGCACTTACGTTTTTTTTTTGTTTTTGTTTTTTTTTTTGGTTTTTTTTTTTTGTTTTTTTTGCATAAATACACAAATCATGGCCAACAACTGATATGTCATATTTGGTTTTGAGGCTTGGATTAGAAACAAACAATTGTTTTGCACTCCTTATGACAGAGTGGCTGTCTTTTATGTTATACCACTTTATGACATGTCATGACATATCACATGCCGTGGCTGACAAATAAGATAAAACATTATGCCAGCACAGCAACTGTAAAGCATCTTAACCTGAGGGCATCAACTGCAATGTAAATGTACTGAAATAATAAGCATAATTACATAGAAAATGCTTAGGATGCAACAAAAATTGATGATATATTATTTCTTTGACTTCTTTGGTACTTAATCAAGAAATGTGGTAAACATAACTACTATTACATTTGTATTTACTTTGATAGCTTTATATACCCTCCTGTGAACCGAATATCCGCTACATAGTTCAAAAAACTTTGCCTGTAAATTATGAATTGTTCTCTCTCTCACCCTCTCAGCATACACCAGTATATTTTATTTAGGCTGGAATTTGATATTTTCCATGGATTCACTTATCTTAAGATTTCTGTGTCAAGAATTACTTGTGATGGTCATCTAATCCAATCTCTCACTCTAAGCAGAACAGGTCAGATAAGGTTGTTTCAGACATCCTGTTAAATTTTGAGTATTTCCATGATTGAAATTCAACAACCTTTAAGAGCAACCTCTTAAGCCATACCAGACCACCCTCGTGTCAATCTTCTTGTCCTGTCACCCTACGCCTTCTAGAGGAGTCCAGCACAGTTTTCTTTGCACCCTTTCATTAAGTACCTGTAGAAAGCAATCAGGTCTCCTCTCAGCCTTTCCTTCTTAAGGCTGAACATATCTTCCTCTTTCTGCCTTTGCTATTGTGCTCCAGCCTTCTCATCATGGTAGTCTTCTCTTTGACATCATGTCACTATCTTGTACTATGGAACCTAAAGGTGAATTTAGGGTTCCAGGTCTGGTCTTATAAATGCTGGTGGAGACATTTTGCTTTCCTTAACTTTCTGAATAGGCTCATGACAAGACAGCCCAAGATGCTCCTGCTTATCTTCACTGCAGCTGTACATTGCAGATGTTTTTTAGATATGTTTAAAATGTTTTGTTTGTATAATTGGCTATATGATATATAGTTTGTGGAATGAATTTGGTTAATTAATACAGTTTATATACTTTGTAATTCAACCACGAAAACTTAAACCTTTTCTTTTCATATCTTTTTTCCTCAGTAATTATGAAAGACAAAGCATGCATTCTTAAGTTAGCAGAAAGGACAAAGCTGTTTTTATGTTTATAATTTTAAAACTAAAATGCTATTTTTATGAGTACATGTGCCCTTAAGTGACAGCTCAGCATCCTCCAAAAGATGCACCTTTGCTCTGAAATACAGTTTCTTCTCTGAAGTGACAAATTCACTACCTGCAAAGATTACAGAACACCTACTTAAGTATTCCCCACTATTCTTCTTAATCTTCTTCTAGGATTTTGCAGGATGCACTTGTCCTAAAACATACCTGACAATCAGGCCACTGAGAATGAAAGTTGTTAAGACAGATCTTCCATGTACATCTGCATTTAGAGATTTTACATTGAGAAAACATTATTTTAAATGTTCCAATATTTACATTAGAAAACATAAGGAATATGCTAAATTTAAAATTTCCAGAATGACCAGTGAAATTTCTGCTAGATATTTTTGTTTCTGTGACTATCTATAATCATTCACAACACATTTTAAATTTAAATTAGTTTGCTGAAATGGTCACCAATGAAACAAAGTTGCATCTCTATTATGTCTGACAAACACACTTCACTGTGATCAAGAAGGTAAATGAAATTTTTAAACAGATTCTACAGAAACTGTATCTTATTTATACTTTGACAATAAAAAGGAACATAAACCTGAGGAAAAGCAAACATTTCTAACTTGGGCAAGTCCTTATTCTGGCAGCTACTAGCCAGCACACCAGTAATTTTCACAGTTCATAGGTTATGACATTAGAATGATTATTTTACACAGCTTTCATTTATAGAAATTTATGTTATCAAAAAGTAATTTTGTTGCTACTTAATCAGCTAACAATCTGTCATTGCTTCTAGGCAATACAAAGTCTATATAATATGTGTGGAGCTTTGCCAGTTTTTCTAAGTGTCCGAATTCAATTGCATGGAAAGTGAACAGTTGAAAAACAAAGACACATCTTGTAGTAACACATTCAAAAATTAGGTCCTCTGCTCTGTTAAATGTTAAAAAAAAAAGTTAATCACAGTAACTAACCAGCATACTCATCAACAGTTCTGTTATTTAACAAAAAAAAAATAGGTGTACACTGGTACTAATTCCTAAATAGGATGATCACCAGAGTCCAACATAACCTCAACATATTTTAATACTGGCACAACTATTACCTAGTGGATCTCTATACTAAGACCTCTTGTTAGTAACAACTGAAGTCAATCACTATGTCTACAGTCGGCCTAATCTTTTTTCCCTATCTTTTCACACTGTGAATCTACACAGGTTTCACATATGCTGACAGTAATGGCAGAAGAGATTCTTAGGTAAGCTATGAATGTAATCCAGGGTTGATCTTTCCTCAGCAAAGCAAATGTTCTGAATAAAGCAATGTTTCCTTTCAGAGAAATTCTCTTGACAATCAAGCCTCACACTATGAGCAAAACCTTCGGGTGAATAACTGTCACATTGCCACCAAACAAAACTTCAAGTCTTCAGGTTCTTCTCTAGGAACTTGTTCTCAGTGAGTGATGTTCAGAGAATGACAACATAAGACACTATTAACAACGCTTCATACTAATGAACTAAGATAACGGCAGATGTGGGCATACAGCATATGAAATCAAAGGATTTTATGACAGATGCTGACATTATTTTTAAAATGTTTAAAAACTATAAAACTAGCCTAAAAGTTCAGGATTTAATGTTCACATTGATGGAACTCAGAAGAAAGTTCTGCCATTGTTTCATTAATAACTTCTAGTCCAGCTTCCATGAGTGCGTGTTAACAATAGACAAATTCCTGTCAAGTCAGAAGCCAAGGGTGTTTAAAATAACTAATTATTCAGGGTCTCCTAGCGAGAAATACTGTTTAACACAAAGATCCATCTTTCAAGGCCAGGATGGATAGGAATCTGAACAGCCTGATCCAGTGGTGGGACAATCCTGCCCATGGCAATGGGGTTGGAACCAGGTTATCTTTAATGTTCCTTCCAATCCAAGCCATTCTATGATTCTGTAATCCCTGAGGACTGGGCTGAGTTTTCAAATGTGCAATTGCCTATAGTACAGAAGTAACTACCTTAAGAAAAATAAGGAAAAAAAAATCACAAAATCAAGGATGATAAAATTCTAGAAAACAGAATTTAAATCGTTTCTCCAATCCTGATGTGCCAGTTTTCTTTGAAATCAGTTCTTAATTCTCCTCTTTTTTGTGCACCTACAGATAGAATAGGCCACCTTAAAGAAAGCAAGCAAGAACTGCACAAAGATATTTATCAACTGTCATAAGATGCTGAATGAAATAGAAAACAGAAAATGTCCTACAGCTACTGGCAACTGCACTTTGTATCAGGGCTGTCTTTTTTTCAAAATTTCTGCACAACAGTTTGCAACCATTTTTCCCCACTCATATTTTACATAACAGGTCAACATTTAGATGTTACACTTCTTTAAATTAACAAAATATAGAATTTATTGGCAGAGATTGATGAACAACCATGACTAACACTGAGGAGGCCTTAAGATATTAAATGTTATTCAAAATGTTAAATTACTTTGAAAAAAAAAATGAATATTTAATCATTTTAGATTAAAGCTCTAAATCAGTGGATGTTTATAATGATTTTTTACCTTGTCTTGTGCCTCCTCTCCCATTGATCAAATGAAGATAACCATTCTTCCCTCTCCTGGAGAAGAATTTTCAAGATGGATAAAGGTTTAAGAAAAAAAGCCCCACCTGTAATTCTGCAGGCAGTTCAATATAGAGATGATAAAAAAGTAAAAAATATTGCATGGCACTAGAGAATGAATGATGGCATAAAATTAAATTGAGTTCAAAATACTTCTTAGAACATTCTCTGTTCTTTCTGCTAAGTCATGATTCCTGTTAAAAACAACAACAACAACAACAACAACAAACTTCTGCACATGCACTCCTATAACAAAAACCAGGCTACCTGAAACAATTTCTGATCTGCTAAAACAACTGAATATTTGAATTAGACACTGTGATACTTAGCAATCTGTGCATGTATGAGCTTGCTATTTTGCAAATGAAAGATCTTTGTTGAACGTTTTGTGTATGTTTTTTTTATTATTTTCTGAACAGATATGACTCATTCCCTTTCCCAACAACTTTTATTAATCTTTTAGTGAATCTGAATCTGTTTTTGTCAGTAACATTCTGGGATGATGCTGTCAAAAAATTAAAGGTTCCAGCTCAATTGAAATAGACTTTCTGAGGTTAAAAAAGTTCTCCTGCACATCTACTACACAGCAGTGGTGAAAGCAGCTGAAATCTACAGCTTACCTTTTCAGTCCATGTCAACTTGCTATCTGGTTCCAATTCTATAGTCCATGGTTCAGTTTTATTTATATCCCACGTCATCCTACCATTTGATTTTTATAATTTTTTATTTGATCAGCTGCACATTTCCATGTATCAAAATAAAGCCTGTACTTATAAATCCTGTTTTTCATTTCATGCTTTTAATCTGGTACAGAAATGGCTTGTGATTTTACAGGTGAGTCGTGTTTCAAACTACCAATCTTAAAATACTATAACACCACATTAGTTTATTAATAGTTTAAAATTCCGCTTGCATTGTCAACGAGATTCATGAGCTTGAAAAAAGAAGAATTAAATCTTGTCTCCCCCATCTGCCTGAACATAAACCTTGAAACCTTGATGTGAGAATTTAAATAGTAGAGCAGTGGGTTAGAAAATACTGCTTAGAAAATACCTAGTACTGGATGTTACCTGCAGCTGGCCATGGAAACAGATGTTTCAATGCTGGAGCATTTTTTTAATGTTCTATTTTCATTTTGGCAAAAAGGAAAAGTCAACAGCTCAAGAGTAACATAGCAATGAAATGAATCATGACAGTTTATCATATCAAAACCTGCAGTCACTGAACAGTCCCCAAGTTCTCTACATATATTAGTCTTAGAAAACAAATAAAACATCAATCTCAAGCTTTTATCCAGAAAAGATTTAACACATTCATAATTTTTAGCATGCTCATACTGCTACTCCATTCAATCTGAGTGTTCGAAACATGTCTCCAAAAGCATCTGCGTCAACAGATGCTTAACACAATTTGACAGAATTTCTGCATGCAAAACACTATACAATTTGGGTGAATTTCTTCAGGGGATCTGCTGAGATCATTAGCCAAGTTAATATAGCTGTGTGATTTTCAAATGTCAAAAAAACTTTAAAAATGAACTTTACTTTGCATTTCTTGTTTTGCTTTATATTCATCTCCTGGTTACAGTTCTTTCAGACAGTGCCAAGAAGGAAACACTGCAGTAAGAAAACACAGTGAAGCCAGGAAGTGTTACCATTTTCACAAACATCAGGTACAAAGGAAATTGTCTATATCACACTGGGCTTCAGAAGAAGAAACTAATAAATATTCAGAAATATGTTGTTTTTGCTACCAGCGATTGTAATAAACCTTCAAAAAGGTTTCATTTTAAAGTTCCTTGTTTAAGTTCACTTTTATTTACTCCAAATAATTACGCAGTGAAATACACTATAGATCATTCCTGAAACACGTTGTTGCTTAAAGCCCAATACTTTAGCGAGGTTATCCCTTCCCTGTTTTATGGAAAGGTCCTAAACATCCTCCATCCCAGAACACTGAGAATGTTTAATAATGGTTTTTAACTTGAAATACAGTATGTAATCTTCTCCTTCTATAGGATTAGAGCATTGAATTCATAGAATCATAGAATAGCCTGGGTTGAAAAGGACCATAATGATCATGTAGTTTCAACCCCCCCCCCTATGTGTGCAGGTTTGCCAACCACTAGACCAGGCTGTCCAGAGCCACATCCAGCATGGCTTTGAATGCCTCCAGGGATGGGGCATCCACAACCTCCTTGGACAACTTGTTCCAGTGTGTCACCACTCTCTGCGTGAAAAACTTCCTCCTCATTAACTTAAATCTCCCCTGTCTCAATTTAAAACCATTCCCTCTCATTCTATCACCATCCACACTCATAAAAAGTCGTTCCCCCTCCTGTTTATATGCTCCCTTCAAGTACTGGATGGCCACAATGATGTCTCCTCACAGTCTTCTCTTCTCCAAGCTAAACAAGCCCAGTTCCCTCAACCTTTTCTCATAGGAGAGATGCTCCAGCCCTCTGATTATCTTAACAGCCTTACATTGGACCTGCTCCAAGAGCTCCATGTCCCTCCTGTTACTGGGGGCCCCAGGCCTGGACGCAGTACTCCATATGGGGCCTCACAGAAGTCAAGTAGAGGGGGACAATCACCTCCCTCTCCCTGCTGGCCACCCCTTTTTTAATGCAGACCAGAATACAGGCCTTCCAGGCTACAGGTGCACGCTGCTGGCTCATGTCCAGCTTCTCATCTACTAGGACCCCCAAGTCCTTCACTGAAGGGCTGATCTCAAGGAGATATTCTCCCAGTTTGTATAAATACGTGGGATTGCCCCACCCAACTGCAGCACCCTGTACTTGGCCATGTTGAACCTCATTAGGTTTTCATGGGCCCATTTCTCCAGCCTGTCCAGGTCCCTCTGGATGGCTTCCCTTCCTTCCAATGTATTAACTGCACCACTCAGCTTGGTGTCATCTGCAAACTTGCTGAGGGTGTACTCAGTGCATCATCTGTGTCACTGATGAAGATGTTGAAGAGCACCTCTCCACAGACTGACCCTTGAAGGGTCAGCCTCTTGTGACTGGCCTCCACCCTGACACAGAACCACTGATCACAACCCTTTGGCTGCATCCAGCCAGCTTATTCCTATCCATCAAACAGTTCATCCTTCAAATCCACACCTCTCCAATTCAGAGAAAAGGATGTGGTGAGAGACCATGTCAAAGGCCTTGCAGAAGACCAGGTAGAAGACATCCATCACCTGTCCACCAAAGCCATCAGTCTATAATAGAAGGCCACCAGATTGGTCAGGCAAGATCTACCCTTGGTGAAGCCATTCTGGCTCTCTTGAATCACCTCTTTGTCTCATATGTGCCTTAACATAGCTTCTAGGAAGATCTGCTTCACGACACTCACTGGCCCTGGGTCTTCCTTCCTCCCTTTCTCCCTTTCTTAAATAGGATTAATGTTTCCTGTTTTCCAGTCACCAGGGATTTCACCAGACAGCCGTGATTTTTTCAAATATGATGGAGAGTGGCTCGGCAACCACATCAGCCATCTCTTTCAGAACTCTAAGATGGATATCATCCAGCTGCATGGACTTAAACACATTCAGTTTCATGATGAGGACTCAGATTTGTTCCATTGTTACAGTGGGACAGAAACAACTCCCCACACCCTCACCTACAGGTTCATGGTCCTGGCAGACACAGGAAGCCTGACCACCCATGGAGAATGAGGCAAAGCACTCACTGAGTACCTTAGCTTTTTCTATGTCTGAGGAACCCAGCTCCCCATTACCTTTCATCAGAGGGGGAACACTCTCCTTGGCCTGTTTCCTCCTGCCTATGTACCTGTAGAATCCCTTCTTATTATCCTTCACATCCCTCACCAAGTTCAGCTCCATCTGCACCTTGGCTTTCCTAATCCTATCTCTACACACACGGACAACAGCCCTGTATTCCTCCCAGGCTACACAACCCTGCTTCCACTTCCTGTACATTTCCCTCTTTTCCCTCTGTTTAAGCTGCAGGTCCTTGCACAGCCATGATGGTTGCCTGCCTCCCCTGCTCGATCTCCTCTCTGGGGGATGGAGAGCTGTTGCACTCTCAGAAGGGTGTCCTTAAAGAGCTGCCAGCTCTGTTCTGTGCTCATGCCCTTAAGGATCGTTTCCCAGGGGATCCTACTCAGCAGTTCCTTGAGCAGACAGCAGTTTGCTCTCCTGCAGCACAGGGTCCTAACTCTGCTTTTTTCCAGGCCTGCATGGTCACTACAGACCAGGCTGCCTCCAACTTTAACCCCTCTAATTCACTCCTCTGCAATGGTGAGCACCAGGTCCAGCAAGGCTTCACCTCGGGTTTGTCCATCTATTACCTGGACCAGGAATTTATCCTCGACAGACTCCAGAAATCTTCTGGATCGTCTGCCACTCGCTGTGCCACCATCCCAGCAGATATCCAGGTACTGTCTAGTAAAAATAGTAATTGACACAATAAGAAGTCAAATGCAGTGACTGACCTAGTAACGTGGTGAAAATGGGAAAACTGAAGAAAAAACAGTATTTGAAGTTGTTGTTTTTTTAATTCCCTCACTTGAGCTACAACAGGATTCAAAGAAAATCAGGCTGAAGAAGTATGTCAGGCTCGCAGAAACAGAGCTGGTTTTAGCACTTTGTATATTTGTGTGTGGCTGTCCAGAAAGAGCTTAAAATGTTGTCTTATCAGAGCAGTGCACGCAATATTAGTTCAGGTGTAAATAATGCCAGAAGACAAGAAAGCAGCAAGTCTATTCTGGCCAGCATTTTGAATTAAGTTTTAATAATGCTCTTTTCTCAACTCTGAAAACTATTATTTGAATCAGTCTTTAAACCAAGTGCTGCTGCCTGCTTAAAATCAACATCAACAAAATAGGTACTAACAGTAAAGACTGTTTTCGAGATGAGCATGAAAGCAGAAAGAACATTTCAAGTAGAAGAAAAATGAATTAGATGGGTTAGCCAGTCAGTCAACTTTACAGAAGATCTGGAATTAAACCCAAGAGGCATGCAGAAAACAGAGGCTAGAAGATGAAAGGATATGTTTGTCTGAAACAATGAATGACTATTTGAAAATACAACAGAATTATCATTAAAAATCTAATTAGCCTTATTTTTCCATCCCTTAACCTCATGTAATTTAACAAAATTTGGTCTGTATTAGAGACTGATCTCATAGAAATGCCAGCTGTTTCTTACAAGGAAGATAAAATTCTAAGTAATGTCCTGTAATTTCTGTTACAGTAGATTTTCCCAGCTTTTGAAGGTGTAGCTTGTGGGAAACTAACTTAGGCTGCAGAGTTAATGAGCACTTCATCCATTGCCCATAGTTCTCCTCAGTAGAGCTGCACTGTCATAAAACTGCACAGAATGTTTTTCATGTTTTTGTTGTTGCTGTTGTTTTCTATTTTTGCATGGCAACAGTCTATACAATATAGTATCTTTCAAATTACTAACAATAAATGCATTTTATAAGGTTTCCCCAATACTTTAAAAGGCAGCTTCTCAAGAAAAGTTTTAAGGTTTATATTTTATAGTCAGGTTGAATCCTACTGAATCCTACAGAATTTACAACTGAGAAAGAAGAAGAGTGAAAGAAATTTTTACTTTAAGGCTTCTTAAATCAGTGGTAGCATAAAGCCAATATTAACAGAATACAGCTGCCACAGAAGATCAGTTTTTGGTCAATAAAAGATTAACTGGTGGCCCAGCTTTTCTAGATCAAGCTATATTGATCATATTTATTATAAAAACAAAACTAAATTATACAATTCTTTAATACACAATAAATATATAATAAAATCTGAAATGAAGTTCTGAACAAAACATGCATGAGCATGTGAAAACAGATCACTAAGCCATGTCTAGGGGCATGCACAAGATGTATTGCTTCCTTTGAGTACAAGCAGAATTCACTGTAATCCCCCTTCAGGGGTCACTTTTGCCTGGGCAAATTTTCCCACAGGTAAAGGGACTCTACATGAACATACAGTATTTACGGAGTTGATAGCAATTTGTTACCTCTGCAATGGCCATGTAGTTGTTAAAAAATATACACTTTTAAGTTGTTCAAAATGTTTTAAAATGTGTGTTTTATTATTATTATTATTATTGTTATTATTATTAAGAGCAGAAGTTGCTTCAACAGTCTCCTAGCTTGCAGTAAAATCAGCATGGGAGCTGGAAATGGATCCCATCTGTGAACTAGAAGAAAGAATTAAGACAGTTCTGTTGTTTGGATTTTTAAAAGAACACAAATATAAAGAGGCTTCTGATGGCATCATATTCTTTACTGATACATTAGCTGCAAGGAAGGAGTTTTGTGTTCTATATCATAAGGAAGGCACCCTTTAGGGAGACCTCCACTTGTGCTTTCTTTTTTATCTTCTAAATGAAAACTGTTATCTTAGGTGCACACTACCACCTAGTACAGTCCTATCAGCGGGTATTGTCTCTCTGGACAGAAACCTTCAAGCAACACAAGGATATCTGCTGAAGATGGCCCCAACTGCTTCACTGCTAACACGCAGACAATGATGTGGCACCACAGCTCTATCATTTGTCTCCTCTACCTGTGGTAGGCCTGGGGTAACATTTTCTACCGCTTATATGCATCTTAAAGCAGCTTGTCTAGCATCACCCTGAAAAATTAAGTTTTTCAAACTGAAACTGTGTCTTCATCAGATAGACAATTAATGACAGCATTTGCAGCAGAGGTCACAGCAGGTGCAAGAAATGGTAACATGTTGTTGCAACTATCATGAGTGATAAAAAGATTACTGGTGTGCCTAGGGCCCAGCTTTTTTTAATGCACGATGTGTGTACAAACTAGAGAAATATTTATATTTTATGCATGCTAGAAAGGTCTAAGGGAGAGAAAATACAAAGGTGGGTAAGACACATTTCTCAGCCAGCAATGCTCCATGCCAGTGCTTCTCAGCACTGATTTTGGCACTCTGCTTTAGAAACAGTCAGCTTTGGATGCTCACTGCAGAGACTTATTGGCCAGGGGAGCGTAACATTTCACTGCAGGATCACCAGAGCAACAGCATAGTCTAGCTGCCTTTTATAAGATTTGTAAGAAGAAAAAAAAAAGAAAAAAAAAAAAAAAAAAACAGTCTTTCCAAAGAGAATTTTAAGAAGGAAAGCACGTAATTTGAATGTTAAAGGCAGAAAATTAGAAAAACCTTTCTTTGACACATAGAGCTAGTTTTATATGTCATATATTCAAAATGAAGTTCAGTTACAAGAGTTTTCACACATCAAGGTTATTCCCACCTGTAATTCCATAATGGAGAAGCCTTTTATGTGTCTTGGACATCTATGGAGAGCTTTCCTTAGCTGCTCCTTTCTACTGGCAATACAAAATATCTCAAGTTGTTCCCTCTGATAAAGAAGAGAAACACCGTGTTTATCATGTAAGCAGTTTTGAAAGAGCTGCCATAAGCCAACGTGGCCTCTAGCTTACAAAGGATTTTTTTTTTTTTTTTTTTCAGTACAGCATTAATCCTGGGCAGAATCTCACAAGCAGTGGCCCACTAGGAGTGCACAATGTACTCAAATATTCAGGTAGAAAGGGTACAACCTAAGGTACCTTAGCTTTGTTTCTTTTGATCATCAGTGCCAAATCAAGTCTGATGTAACTGCTGGCTTTTCTGACCAAAAATCTGAGTCAAAAGTCACATAATGTTACACTACCTTATTTTGATGGAGCACTTGCATATCAAAATTGTGCTTCACCAGTGATCTATATCGTCTGAAAATAGCCTCTATAGACATCAATACAAAGAACATTAAGGACACAAGAAAATAATGAAGTCAAAGGATTTGGGAACATGTATTGAGTCAGGCTTGAACTTCACATTACATACCATACATTACAGATACTCAGATTTTTGATTATGAATTTTTTCACTTATATTTCTTTATATTTCTTGCTCTTATGGCTTCATAGAGGCTCATATGAATGCTTCATACATATATATATATATATATATATATATATATATAATTAAGAGCAAGAAATATAAAGTTTGCACCAACAAAAAGTATGGTATGAAGCATTCAGCCATAATACAGCTGAATACTTATTTACAGAATACCCTATCTTGATCATGAAATAAATAGAAACCTATACGAAAGTGAATATGTAATGTAAAATAATAAACTAACATCATTATTGGTATTGACCAAATATCACTAACTTTAACATGAACTTTCAGTATTGTCTACTGAAATAATATTTTATTATTTTTCATCCATTCAGCCACCTGCCAATACACTGCAGTTTCCTGAGTTACAACAAGTCATTTATCACTCCACAGGGCAAAATGTGATTTGAAATAAATGACAATACTTGGATGAATTTGAAAAGAAATCATTTTTCTATTTTGGAAACAGAGAGCTGTTCAATCTTAAAGAAAAAAAAAAGAAAAAAAAGGTTCTTCGTACTTTTCCAATAATGAACTGCAAATAAAAAGCTCTCCAAAAGCAGCCTTTCTGGCACACAGAAACAATCAGCATATTGCTCCAAGGGAAAATGCATAAGTCTGCAATAGTGCAACAGGCCACCCTGGCCACATAGCCTCTCCTGAACATGCACAACCCTATCCAAATTCAAAGCCTGCAAACAGTTTCTTACTACAAGTGGTGCACCCTACTGTTCAGGTGTTGGAAGATAAACAAAAACCAATTTGTTTGTGGAGGCTTTTGCAGTGTGTACCTTTTGCTAAGTAGACTATGTCTGACTATAGTGACTATAGAATATGTCCCATATAATGAATACGTAGATATACTAATAGGTTATAAGAGAAAGAACTTCAGGATTTTCTCCCACTCCCTTGTGAAATCTTGAGAGATTTCATCATACATCTGTTTTCATTCAAAAGAGCATTGATTGAAAGATTTACAAATAATAATAATAATAATAACATTTAAATTTAACACACAGCCTCAGGAGAATCAGTGCCATGTGGTATTCCCTTAACTCACCTGCCTTATGACTGAACTGAAAAACAAGCATCTCATATGTTTAAAAATTATCTATACTGTAAACTCTGAAATATTTCAAAGCTTTATTTAATTGTTTTGATCAATTTTAATTATTTTTTTTTCTTAATTCGTCTTCAAGTAATGTCTTGTTCTCTGTGTTTCGAAGGTTCAACACCAGAGACCAACAGCAAATGTTTTCCAAGAAGGAGTTCCATAGGGGACTGTTCGTTTCTGAAATGGCTGCTGCCTCAAAGTCTTCTCAGCATGACTCTGACTTGGACTGCTGGCAGCATAAAGAATCTAGTCTTTTATAGTGATTTTCCCCTCAGTGGAAATAACCAAACGCAGGTGATTTTTTTGAATCTGTCAATTTATTTCAGTGTGATTGGGAAGAATGAGATGAAGCAACCATCTTGGAAAGGATTCACTATACATTTCTTGAAGTAAAAGCTTTTCCAGTTTACATACTAGTCTGGCACAACAGGAAACAGAAATGGAACAGAAATCAAAATCCTCTGCTTCCCAGTACTCAGCTTTAAGCAAAAAATAAAACTGTTCCTCCCAGAAACAAGCTTTTGGTTTCCTTATGTAAAGGAAATTAGTACCCAAGGCTATATCTTTATTGCATAAATTATAAAAAACGTAAATCAAATTATTTCATGTATTATAAATACTTTTTATTATAAATACTTTTTTTTTTTTTTACTTATGCCCTTTTAACATCCTGCCTCCATAATTATTAGCTTCCATTAATTTTAACAAATGCAAAAATAATCACATGAAATGCATAATATTGGAAAAAATATAGAAGCATTTTATATTACCCATTATTTATTCATAGATTCTCTTGAAATCAGAACAGATGCTTTAATTAAGAACAAATATGAAATAAAGTGCAATTTTAACACAAGTTTCTAGTGATGGGAGCTGATCTATATTTATCTGCCCAGCAATGCTTCACTACATATTTCTCAAGATTTTCATATATAGATTTTTCTGATTCATATTCATTCTCTTCCAGGAAAAGATCATGCAACAAAAAATATTTATAACAGGAAATTAAATACTCTATTCATTACACTTTCACTAACTCCAATTGCTTACTTTATAACACATTCATTTGTACAGGCAATAAATACTTAGTTATTTTTTCCTTACAGTGAAAGCAAACAGAGCACTAATGCTGCTCATTAGTCTCCACATGCATTAATGGGAATATCTGTTTTAATTTGCTATCCAGTCATAGGTTTTCTTTTGTTGAGGAAAAAATGTCTTATGCAGAAAAATATCAATAGAATTTTGAAACAAAAAGTTTCAAATGGAATTTCTTACAGATGCAGCCCCTAATTGATTGTTAATGCATAGATTTCAGTTGCTCTCACTTCCTTTCCACAAAAACTAGCTAGAGAAGGCATTAAAGAAGTCACATCATGGATGGCAAATACTAACACTATTGCACCACATTCTGTAAAAAGATAAGTGGTACATTGTAGGAAATTGAAGGGCTGCACAAGAGATCTAAAATTCTTGCATTTTTCAGCAATTACTATTTATTTTGCTTCTAAACTAACTGTAAAGTCTGTTTATGAAAAACAGTCTGTTTAAACACTTCTCAGACTGGCAATGAAAAAAACATTTTGTAATACAGATTGCACATTTTTATAATTTTTAAAATTACTTCTTTACAATGTAAGTCCCTTTGTCTATGGATTTACCTGGTCTGTGATTCATCTGTAGAAAGCTGTCAATATTATGTCAGACTTAATGAAAAGCTACATCAACATATGTAAAGTGACCAAGTTTATTGCATGAGATTTTCCAAAGCAACCTCAAGATTTCTACTGCGATATACACCTGGAAACAGATTCCCCCCTTCTTGCATCCTTATGGTTTATCTACTTTATTTTTACATTTTTACTTGTTTTCTAGTTTTGACTAACTTTTCATTTTCATAAGGAGAAATAAAATAACTGTTATGCTTTGCAACCATACTATAAGCAAAGCTCCTTCATAATTTGTTAGTAAACTTTGATGATGGAAGTGTAGTTATGGATTTAAATATAATAATAATGCTTAAGGATACTTGGTGTTCTTGCATCTCTTAGCTGACATCTTCAGCTTTTACATTAAATAAGGATAGAACAAGAACCTATTTGATTACTACTTCCAGTAAACGCTCTTAGAAATTTTAAATTAGCAACTGATTCTTATTTTGTTTGCTAGGATTTGAAAAATGCTTTGCTTATGCTCCATCTTCTTATTCTTCTATTAAATCCGGCTTTAATCTCATCAGCTTCTGCTACTTAATGTTTCTTAAACAAGGGATTTTCTGATTAACTCTGCCACTATGAATTTAATTCACCTGATGACAGACTCTCTTTTATATTACTGTTCCACATCTCTTTTCGGTTTAGGGCAAGGTAGCACTGTCTTACAATCCTAGTTGTGCCTGGATGTAAACCTCTTTTCTGGGGGGATGGGGAAAGTGGTCCTGCAGGACTTACAATGAGACAAATTGTGTTTTGTTTACAGAAGAAAATGATGTATCATAGGATCATAGAATCATAGAATTACAAGGTTGGAAACGACCTATAAGATCATCTAGTCCAACCGTCTTCACACTACCACTGCTACCACAAGCACTAAACCATATCTCGCAGCTCCTCATCCAGACGCCTCTTGAACACTGCCAGGGGCGGTGACTCCACCACCTCCCTGGGCAGGCAATTCCAGTGCCTGACCACTCTCTGAGAAAAAAAGTTCTTCCTTAAGTCTAACCTAAACCTCCTCTGGTACAACTTGCAGCCATTTCCCCGGGTCCTGTTCATTGCCTGGGAGAAGAAGCCAAACCCCTCTTCACCACAACCTCCCTTCAGGAAGTTGTAGAGTGCAATGAGGTCTCCCCTGAACCTCCTCCACACTAAACAATCCCAGCTCCCTCAGCAGCTCCTCATAGGACTTGTGCTCCCTCAGCCACCCCTCACCAGTTTTGTTGCCCTTCTCTGGACATGCTCCAGGGTCTCAATGTCTTTCCTGTATTGAGGGGCCCAAAACTGAACACAATACTCGAGGTGCAGCCTCACCAGTGCTGAGTACAGGGGGATAATCACCTCCCTGCTCCTGCTGGCCACACTATTTCTAATGCAGGATGCCGCTGGCCCTTTTGGCTACCTGGGTACACTGTCGGCTCATGTTTGGCCGAGTACCAATCAACACCCCAGGTCCCTTTCCTCTTCACAATCATTCAGCCACTTGTCCCCAAGCCTATAACGCTGCATGGGGTTGTTGTGGCCAAAGTGCAGGACCTGGCACTTGGCCTTGTTGAACCTCATTCCATTCACCCCAACCCAGTGATCCAGCTAATCTAAGTCCCTCTGAAAGGCCTCCCTACCCTCAGGCAGATCCACACCACCTGCCAACTTGGTGTCATGTCATGTATGAGATGTCCAAGGTTTTGCTTTAGGAAAAAAATAAACAAAGTTGCTTATGCAGGTGGACCTCCCAGCAACACAGTATATTTCATTGAATATTCCATTCTGTGTTCTTCTCTGTTTATTGGCAAGGTTGATGGTGGTGTCTCTACCTCCATTTCATTGTTCCTCAAATAATTGGCTATGGAACTGCCTATGAGAAATGGTGACAATTGGAAAGTCTCACTATAGCAAGGACAGATTCACCTTTTCCTTCCTTTATCATCTTTGCAGCTCCTTCTGAGGTTGCCTGACTGTAGGGAGATGCTACCTATATCCAGCTCTTGCATTTCATTCCGTAACTTCTTGAATAGCATGATATGGACACAGAATGTATTTAATTCTCCTTCAAAGAACGTTCTTCTTGGGTTAACTTAGGACTGGACACTTGAAATTGGCCAAGTTTCCACTGCTCTTACTTCATTTCCAAACAACATGACAGAAATATAGGCAAAAAATTCCAAATGATTCTTCAGTTCTTTGAGAAGCTTCAATCAGCCTCACAACCCAGAATTTTACTTTTCCCTCCATTATATTATATTATGATCTGATTGGGTTTTTTTCTGCCTAGTCTGAAAATGTATGCAATGAAAATTGGGTTTCCATCTGCTCCCTAATTATTTTTATATCAAAATATCTAGGTTCAGGAGAGCATTTAAAAAACTGCAAATAAGGTCCTCATCACAGACACCAGAGCTCTTAGTAAGTATCAAAATCTATTATATTGAGTCATTAAAATCCTAAAGCTGGGTTTTAAATGTCAAACTGGAAATGGAAATTTTTTGCCATAATGACCTAATGTTAATCTCTCATACTAATTTTTTTCATGTATAAACAGATCAATGAAAATAATGGATAACTGAAAAAAAGCTAATGTACCTCATGATGTCCATAATGTGTCTTGCTGCATGAAACACTGCCTTAGCTAATGTATGTCTAGATAGTAGGGGAAGCAACTATTAAGTTTACTCAAACTTTATGAACTGCAGGATAAGAGCTATATTTCATAGAATCAAGAGAGAGATTCTGTTTCCATGCTATTATAGGAGTGACAAAGTACCTAATAAATCCAATTTTTCTCTGTGCCTCAGTTTGCCAACATGGAAAACATAAATTTTCTCACTTCCTGGTAAAATACTGTGATAGCTCCTTACATAAACAAGAATCAATAGAAAACCTAGACAAAGTAATACAGTTTCAGAATTCTCATCCACACAGCTGATATCACATCATTTCACTCAGCTGTGGACTTACCTATTCTTCTCAATAATTACAGCAAATGTATTTATTGTATTTAATGCCTCAGTTTTGTTTCTAGCAATACAAAAATGTCTTATTACTTACATTTTTGTATAACTACTTTTAACTGGTAGTGAATGTTGCAATTCACAAAAACCTTTAAGTTGTGTAAATGAATAAAATTCTATTTTTAGTGTGTATTAACAAATTATTGTATTGGGTTTACATAGCTAGGTTTTGGTAGCATTGGGATGAAGTGAGGAGGGAGATGCTGCAGGGGTAGCCTTTATGAAAGGAGACAAAGAGCTGTTCCATGTCATTTTTATCTGGCTCTAAAATAGACCCACCTCTAACCAAAGCTGAGCCCATTAGTGAAGTTGGTGGTGGCCCTGAGATAACATTTAAAAAAATGAAAAAAGTACACTGCACAGCAGCTGGGAGGGAGGACTAAGAAATGTGAGAGAAACAGCTCTGCAGGCATGAAGGTCAGTACAGAAGAAGGGCAGGAGGTGCTCCAGACATAGAGCAGCAGGTCCCTGAAACCCAAGGGCACTGCACAAGAGATCTCCATACACAGCCACGGAGGAGCCTGCAGTGCAGCTGTGAATGAGGCAGACACCCCATGGAAATGCCCCAGAGGGGAAGGATCTGAGTCACAGCTGCAGCCTGTGGGGAGCAATGCACTCCTGAAGGGTAGGCTCAATGGTACAGAGCTGTGTTGGGGTTGCACTTGAAGAGCTGCAGCCTGCAGAAAGCCCACACGGGAGCAGGGCACAGCGTGCAGAGAAAGGAATGGCAGGTAGGAGCTGTAACAAACTGAGACCTTGACCTCTATTATCGTCTTCCCCCTGGGTCACTGGTCAGGAAGTGGCAAAATAATCATGAGTAAAGGCACAAAGTTCAGCCTAGAAAGAAAGAAGGGTGCAAGGAAATTTGGGGAAGGTGTTTATATTTTTATTTCTTTTTCTCACCTACTAATCTATTTTTAATTGGTGATAAATTAAAGTTCTCCAAATAGAGTCTGTTTTGCCTGTGATGTTCATTGGTCAAGTAATCTCCCTTTTTCCTCATCCATGAGCTTTTCTATTGTATCATCTCCCACTAACTTGCTGAGAAGGAGGAAAGAAGAGTTTGGTAAGAAAATTTGCACTATATACAAGAAATATCACTCTACTCATACACGTTCTGGGAATTAATATGTTGTTGGCAGTGAACTTTTAGGAAGTAAATTCTGTTTTTTTGTGTTTGCCTTTAAAACAAGTTAAGTAACAATTATTGGATAGAGATGGGTAGGAAGAAAACTCTTTCCCAAAGACAAGGAGGAAATGCCTGCAGTTACCGTCCATGAGTCGCATACTTAAGATTTTATTTGAAAAAGAGTACTACAGGAAGAAAGATTTTAACCTAGTAGGAGTTAAGTATCTTTTAAAACAGTGAAGTTACCTTAACAGAGTCAGTAAACCATATAAAAAAACATTTCTTAATTTATTATGTACTTTATTGCTTCTTAGAAAATTATCAGCGACTGTACACTAAAATGAAAGTAGTTTTTATTAAAATTGGTTAAAATGAAATAAAACTCTAGATTGATTAAATTGCTCATCCTTACTATGAAATTAATAGGTCAGTGGACTGAATCATTTAATTCATTTTATCACTAAAGTTGGAAAGGTGTTTTTTTTGTTGTTTTTTTTTTTTTTCCCCTTATACCCAGTATCACAGTGCTTACAAAGATTTAATAGGAATTTTATTTGTAGACATCTAAACATCCAGCTCTTCAGAAATAAGATAGGAAATAGTTTCCTGATACCTTCACTACTTAGTACATACAGTATCCCTCTCAAGATGAAAGGAATTTCTTTGAGGAAAAGGGTGGCAGCATAAACTCAAAGTGACTCTGCCTAAGTCCACATGCTGTTTGAACAAGGAGCCTTCTTCCTCAAGACACCAAGTTAAAAATTCACAATACTTTGTCTTTTTGAAAAGATACCTTGGGATGCATTAAATTATCATCAGTGACTTAGAACATCTCAAGTGAGAACAGAGCAGGAGCTTATAATAGCAACAGGCTTTCTCAAAAACTTGTCTGGTTGATGCCAAAAAAAATGGTGAATCAGTTTAGGGTTTTCAGTATGCAACAATAAGTGTGGTTTAGATTAGGTTTTTGACTTTCACAGTCACGGTGTGTTTCTCACTCCATCTTGGGCAACAGACCTAGGTTCAAGACAAATTCAGTTTTTGTTTTAAATAGAATGATTATATGCTAATTTTCACTGGGTGGAGAAATTTTGTCTTAAAAGTTTCTAGGACAGTTAAGTGTCTTACAGAAGTAATTTGCATGGAGCCTGTTAAGACTTCTTACTTGCCTACTATCAACTGGTAAGAAGATACCTGAAGATTTTTACCTATTAGTTGATATCTTAACTGATGTTTAGAAACCAGGAGTAATATTTAAATTCTGTACATCCTCTAATCCATATGAAAGTTTCCTTCCTACTTCAAGGAAGAAAGGCTGGTAGGGTGCAAACTTAACAAATAAAATGAACAAAAAAACCCAAAACAAAACATCATCAACAAAAAAACCTAGAATAACTTTTTTTAATAAATATACCTGGTGTATCTTCCATATCATCAGTAAATTCCATTTACTAATGAAAATTAGTAGAAAATAGCTGTAACTCATCTAGAAGCCTTCAGTCTCACCAAGTCATACAGCATGATTAAAAAAACAAAAAGCAAGTGTATGAATCAGACTTAAATAAGCAAGAATCTTCTGAGAAAAGATTTTCTTCAATTACATACTGCAGTCTAACTACAATACCTCAGATAGCATAGATCATACATAAGCAAAAAATTATATTTACTCAAGACTGATCATACTAAATATCACGGAAAAGACATGGAACTGGCCCTTTTTTGTTTTTAGGATGATTATCAGATTGACATCAACACTTGGTTTCCCTGCATTCATTTGAATCCTAAACAGCTGTTCAATTTTTGTCTCTATGAAGGCAGTATTAAAGCTGTGTGAAGGTATGAAGACAGACATCTGTTCAACTGCACATCTATTTATCTAGAAGACTTTCTAATTGTTGTGATTCCAAATAAATCTTCATTTAAGGACGACAAAACACTTTTAAAAATGCAAATCGAACATCAACAACCTCTAGGAGATATAGAAGTGCTACATGCATTTCAAAGAAAAAAGCAGAGGCAAAAATAAACAGTTTACACAAACTTAAGAATTATGTTAAAATCAGAGCCCAGAATACCAATTTATTTAAATTGATATAATATATTTTTGGCATAAATATAAATTTTGTACTTCCATTGATCAAATTGAATTGCTTGCCCTAGGCAAGTCTAGTTTCTATATCAGTTTCTGAATGGAGAGAAACTTCACCTAGAAACATTTGCCCCAAACACTAGAGAAAACAGTGCCTCTACATGCTCACTCCACAGCTTAATGATGTCTTATAGCTTTTTCTGTAATTGAAATACAGACACTATATAAAAACATTTTAAAAGTAAACAAAAACACTAGGGTAAATAATTTTCCTAAAAATCCTGTGTTTTGGAATAATGGTTATCAAAATTGAGTAAACATCCCTGTATAAATACATCAATACAGTTTTGAGGCAAAGTGGAGCTTTGAGAAAAAACATTACGCCATCTATTTTTTAGGTACAAAGATGATAAACTAGGGCAGGTACGCACAGAAATTAATGGAAGAATCAGTTCAAAAGTGGAATTACACAAACAAGATGTGTAGAGTTGTGTAGAGATAGATTCCTCTATAAGACAATCTTGCTTTAAAAAAAAAAAAAAAAAAAAAAAGCTACAGATTTTAATATATACCTTGAACTAAAATAGTCACTAAGTGAACAAGAAGTTGCTCACTGACAAGTGTCCATCACACAGTGAAATGAAATAAAAACAATAAGCTTAAGCCTTAACACTGCAATTAAAAACAGACACATTAGCATCATGGCCTCTTCAGCTTTCAGACCAGATATTCTAAAAATTTACGTGATAGTGAATGATGGTGATACAGGCCTATGTCCTGATTTTTCACCCAGCTACATCTCCAAGTAGGAGACTGCCTGATTTGTTGAAATTTGATGTTCTAAGCCTGTTACATACAAAGAAACATGCTTCTTAAAAAAAAAATTAGAATTAGCATCAGTAATATTTTTGGTGGTCGCTCCTATTGAACTACTTTTTCTTGACAAAGATTCAGGTTACAAATTACAATTTAGACTTGGTTAGAAAAATCATCAAAGCCTGACAAAATAAAAATAGTGTTTACACTATTTAAGGAAAATATACATGCTTCTTTGACCTGCTGGACCAAAGTCAAAATCTTGGAAAGGTAGCCCTCAGTAAAAGCACAGGTGACTCACATGTAGCCTACTTTCAATACAGAAGTATATTTATACTTCAGAATTAGACGGTGTGGTTATATTTAAATTTCAGCAAAAGTCCTCCAGCTTCCCTGACCAGCTAAGGAAATTCACATTTAATGACATTTATGAACATTTTTTTCCTTGGTCTATCAGCCAAGTGTAATCATGATTCAATAGTTTACCATAAATATTCAGCTAAGCTCCTAATTCTGGATTTAAGATTTGAGAGGAACTCTGCACACTATTACTACTCCTTCCTCTGACATTAAAGCTCTACTTACATCGGAGAGAAAAGATAGGAAACACTCCATGCATTAAAAACATCTTCAGTATTTCCATTAGCGTGCCTAATATTAGAGCAGACATCTTGTGTAGCACTAACCAATCAGATGCTAGCTGATCAAACTGAGAAGAGGAATAATCTACTCGGCTCTGGAGTAGTCCATGCAGGCCTGGGGCCCCCAGCACAAGAAAGATGCAGAATTCTTGGAACAGGTCCAGAGGAGGGTCACTGAGATGATCAGAGGGCTGGAACACCTCTCCAATGAGGAAAGGCTGAGGGAACCAAGATTGTTCTGTTTGGCTTGAAGAAGAGAAGACTCTGGAGAGACCTCATTGTGGCTTTTCATGACGAAAGCACATAAACAGGAGGGAGAATGGCTGTTTATGAGGGTGGATATTGACAGGACAAGGGGGAATGGTTTTAAACTGATACAGGGGAGGTTTAGGGTTTTTTTACACAGAGGATGTGACACACTAAAACAGGTTGCCCAAGGAGGTAGTGGATGCCCCATCCCTGGAGGCATTCAAAGCCAGGCTGGATGTGTCTGTGGGCAGCCTGGTTTAGTGGTTGGCAAACCTGCACACATAGGGGGGGGGGGGTTGAAACTACATGATGATTATGGTCCTTTTCAACCCAGGCTATTCTATGACTATGAATACTTTAAAAAGGAATGTCTACCTCTGAAGGAAACAGGTACTTGGACCTAAGATTACTTGGACCTGATTATTTCAGGTACCTTCTTCTGCCATTTTCTGCCTCTCTCAGCATCAACAAACAGTGATGCAACTGTACTCTGATCACTTACTTGCTCAATGACCACACATCTGGCTTCTGAAAGACAGAAGCAAACCACAGGTAGAAAAATAAAAGCATGCTGAAAGCTAAGCTACAGCAACAGAGACATGTAACTGCATTCTACTGTCTGCTTCTACATACATAAGAGAAAGCAAAAGAATCTCTTGGTTTATGAGGCAATTTCTGAAAGAGAGCATTAAAAAAGCAAACAAGGAAAAATGCCTTCGGCTTTCGATAGAGAAAAAAAAAAAAAAAAAAAAAAACAACGCAAACTTATCCAGGAGTGAAAGGAATACATTTAAAGAAATGTAGCAGATGGAGAGCAGAATAACATCTTGAGTTAATTTATTTTTGAAGTACACAATGAGTTTTATAATATAATTGAATTAAAGAGTCAGAGAATGAAAAAATTTCCTGTTGTGCATATTGTTCTCACAAAAATAGGCATAACATATTGTCTGAGAATTTTTTAGGGAAAAAAAAAAAATCATAGAATCATTTGAGTTTGAAGGTCTTCTATTCTGGCTCCCCAATAATCAATCTAAGTCTTTATTTCTTTTTCTTAATGGATCCAACATAATCCTGCTGGTTGGTGAATGTGTCTATGCATATGTATAGCAGCAACATGGCCAGCCACCAGGTGTCTAGACTGCTTCATTATTCAGGCATCACCAGAATACAATGCTTGTCATGTGCATATCAGTCATGCCATCCAGCAACAGTTGTGAGATATTTCTTTTGTTTCATAAGATATGAGCTCAGCTCTAGAAGCACTCCACAAAGTACATGAATATACATACATCTGTGCTGCAATACTCCAAAAGAGCTACAGTCTTTTGCAGATATAATGGTTTCAACACTAATTTCACATCCTTGAAATTAATACACATATATGACAACAAAATTAGGCATTTTCATCTTAAGATGAATAGCAAAATAACCTATGCCTTATCCATTCAATGCCTGCTTTCTATTGCTTCAGAAAGTGTCAAGAGCATCCATTAAATAAAACAATTCACTCTGAAAGAAAGAGGCATTTTCATTTTACTTGTTATGCAGTTATATGGGTTATCTACCAGATCACAGAACACAGACACACTCCCTGCACCCCCTGACCATGTATAGTATATAGCTATACCCCCTAGACCACACATAACTATACTCCTGGATAATTTGCTAAAACCAGTCATTTGAATAAATAAAAAATGCATTTCCTTCAATCAGCTTCAACTTCACTATTCAAGTTGATCTTTTGGGAGGAATGATAACATCAGTGCATGCTTATTTGGACCAATATCTCAATCAAACATTTCTCATACTGGTAATCACTTATTTGTATATATATTTTTAATCATCTTAATGTGAAATTTTGCAGCAATGACTGAGATGGATGACTACAGGTGGAGAAGTCTTTTTTGAGCTTCTTACATGTCTGCAGCAACCAAGACACTGTAGTCTCAAAATACTTTTCCCACTATTTAAACCCTTTATGAAATATCTTTAAGGGAACAGAAAAAGAAACAATTTACAGAGTTAGGACCCAAACAAGATTTTGCTCCATTGCATTAAGCAGGGTGCAAATCCTGAAACTGTATTCATCCATAAAGATGAACTTCCAGTTGTAAAGGTGCAGAAAGTTCTCTGACAGGATACTATACTAGGATGCACAGGATACTATATCATTTGCATTGTAATGAAAATCCCTGCATTAGTGCCATTAGACTATGACTGTGTTTGGACAGCAGCACGCAAACAGGAGAGGAAAATGGATAGTATGAAGGTTTCACACATGTGGGTTTAAGTCATGACCAGATTATCCCAAGAGGGATTTTGCAAATAGCACAGTTATGCTTTTTCTCCTGTATTGTCAATTTCAGACTTCTGGATATTATGAATGGCCACACAAAGCTGACCAAAGACAAAATGTGTCATTTCTAAACACCCAGTGTATGCAGTAGGCCGAGAAAAAGGGAATATTGCTTCTATATTTTATAAATTACAGAAATGTTGGTAGGAGGAACCATACTTCCTCTTTCAAACAGACCAAAAGAAAACAATTTTCCCTCATTTGGCTTAATTCTGAATTAGAATTGTTACTGTTAGTATTTTCAAGCATAGGACATCTTCTAGGAATTTTGAATTAGCTTCTTTAACAAGGCATTACTGGAGTGCTGGAAGAATCCAGATCCTGGGACAGGTGAAGCACTTGCACAGACTAATTTGTAACAGCATGATCTGCATGATCTGTCTTCAGAAACATCCAAGTAGTTATCACTAGTACATTGTGCAACTAGCATTTTATATAGCATTTGTGTAACTACTATAGCTACTCTGACAGGCAGGAGATCCAACACACCAAGATAGTGCTTTAGTTAAGACACTAAGTTATATTGAACCTCTTTTATCTTCAAACTAAATCCACAGTGTGAAAAATTTAGAGCTGAGATATGCAAAGGTATGTCTAGAAGGACAGGTTTTATTGAACAGTGCTTCTAAAATCCATTAATAGATTTTATCCTTATCTAGAATAGAAATAAATGCAAATATAGTGTGTTCTTTGGTGTTTGTTTTTTTTTTTTTTTTATTATTATCTTTTTAATGTCTATCCCAAAAAGTTCTTATGAAACTTATGGACCAATCCTTCAATCCTTTATTTTTAATAAATAAAAATAAATAAATAATTACTCCCAAATGGGATCTAACTCACCTCGTTTAGAAGGGAATTTTTCCCACCCTGCATGCTTTTACTCCCTCCTGCCACTTCAGGCCACTTCTGCTCCCCTGAGCAGACAGAGTGACCTTTTTGCACCACTTGTTTTCCTCTCTTCATTTGTTAGAGGACAGTGGAATTCACAGCAAGAGAAGATAGCGCACAGAGTATGTCTTGGCAATACTTCCCACTCTGTTCTCTACTGAGGAAACAATAACATTCAGTTTTACAAGAAAAATGGGCACAGCATAACTGTGTGTTCTTTTAAGTGACAGAAGTGGTAATGATCTGTAAACATCTATACACAACTGACAGTAGCTGAGAATTGATCCTGATTTCATGCAAGTTTTCCCCTGAGCAAATCACAGTTTTAATCCACCCAGAGATGATACACAGTCCAGTAAAGTAGATTGAAGCAAGTAGATGCCATTACACAATTTCCCTCAGTAGTGGAGAAAAAGTCATTTTTATTTGTCAGTTCTTTAATGCATTTGCATATTTGTCTATCAATTATAATAAATGAAAGATGTGTTCCACACCAGATCATCCAAGAGAATAAAAATTTGCATACAGCATTAGCATTTTAAAACTGAAGCAAAACAAAAAGACTGAATGTGGTAAAGGAGAGCATCTACCTTCTCGCAGTTTTTGATAACCTTAGAAACAGTATAAGTCACCAATGAGCTCACTGTTTAGCAAGCTGTGTTACAGCACACTGAGCTACAGCTTGGAGTCCTCAAGGACAGATTATTCAAGTTAGGAGAGCTCTTTCACCCCCTCCCTTCCTTAGTATTGTACATTATCAGATAAGCAGCAGAATTGATCATAACCTATTCAGCATATCTTCTGGTGATGGGTATCTTGTCACTACATGCTTCACCTTCCTTCCCTTGTTACAGGCTGGCAGCTTCTGCACACTTTTCATTGTGCAGGTGCTTTCTTTTGGCAGACTTGTTCAGATAATAGAGCAATCCAATCAAAACATCACTGCAAACCCTTGACAGAACATTTGCCACTTTAGAAACATTTGCACTTACCATATGGCAAGGGCATCTTAGGCTATGAAACTGTGATAATTTTTGTTTTCACTCAGTGAGGGCATCTGAGATTTACGATGGCCAAAATTAATTAAGTGTTGACAAAGCCATCCAAGTTTTTAACGCAATTGGTAGCATAGTTCCAGAACTGAGTAAAGGAGCAGCATTTGGTTTTCAATACCTTTTATACAGACATATCTATTTCTGCAGTCACTTTGTATGTCACAACCACAGGCCTATGAAAAAAAAAAAAAAAAAAAAAAAAGGCAAGAGCTTTCTATAGGAACAGAGTAAAATGTAACATCTTGGAATATTGTCAGATTGTTTTCATTTTTTTTACTCAGTACTTTTAAGAAAATTACCAGAACATGAAAAAGAATGATAACACAACAGCTATCCAAAACCAATTAAAAACTTTAACAATTTTTTTTTTGCCAGGTAACCTATTCGCCCCAAACTTCATGGGCAATAGCATCATTATATAGTCGTGTTGCATAGGCAACATTTCATTCCCATGTGCTCTTAAACAAGAGAACCTTCTGAAACAGGCCTTTAGTCCCCTCTCAAGGAAACCTGGTTATTCAATAGCCAGACATTCAATATAATTTTTTAGTTAAATAAAAGAGATTCCATTAACAAGGAAAAGGATCCCACATAATAATGGAAATCAACTCGAGGGCAAAGACCATTATTTTCAGTATGTTGTTTTGTGTGGTTTTTTTTTTTTTTTTTTTTTTTTAGGGGGCAAGGAGATCAAGGAAAATTATGGGAAAATTATGAAGCAATTATTCATAGTTATGAAAGTGTAGCAGCAAATTACATATGCCCACTCCTCCCCCCACAAGATAGTGTTCTTTTAATTGCATTCTTTCCTTACATGTTTACTTTTGTATTAAGAAGTTAATGCATTTTACATTAATTATTCACTTTTACTTAGGTTTCAGATTTGCATTACCTTGTACGCTGATGTGTTAATTAAACACTTTGATGGTGACAGCATTACCCTGCTCAGCATTAATTCCAACAATTAATATTATGTCTGAAGGATAATCATCATAAGAAAACAGATCAGTTTCTTGATTAAAAAAAAATCATGTGAGATCTATTTATGCTAATAACTGAAAGAGAAAATCTATTCTGTATGCTTTTCTTTCCTGAGAGATTCAAAACTAAAGTTCACCTACTTGAAAATTGAGAACAAAGGGTCATGGACTCCAAAGACAGTTTTTTATTTCTACTGCTGAATAATTTTTATCCCATAACGTAAACATTTTACCACATTTTAAGCAAGCACAGTATCCTGTTTTGAAAGTTTACATATAACAAAAGGAAAAGGAGATTGAAGATGAGGCCTTGGAACATGCAGTGGGAGTAACGCTTTTTGTGGCTGATCCACACTAACAGCAGGATAGCACCTATCAGATTCTAAAAACATATTAAGTGCCTATTTCTTTTCCTAGTACATAGAATGATGCCTATCTACATCCTGTAACAGAAGTTGGTCTTACTGGAGTTCAGAAGTTAACAATGGCTGCTTCGACAGTGCCAGAGCAAGTCAAAAATGCAAGCGTCTTAAGCCATTCCTATACCTGTGCTGGACTCTGTCTCTTATGACTCTAAATCACCTTCAGTACTACTGGGTTATTCCTAAGCAACAGGCTAGAACAGCATCACTATGAGGGATAGTATGAGAAAGCATGAGCCTTGGGGACTGACTGTCCAGAAGTACTGTCAGAAAAAGATTAGGACTTATTTAGGACACTATTACAGACATTTTTACATTCATATTTCATGAATTTTCATGAACAGCAGCATACTTTGATCAAGATAGTTACAGTGATAATCAGCTCAGTCAATCCACCTTTCTGCAAAAGGACCCTATGCTCAGACTACACACAGATAATGAAAGGTGAGTTATCTCTCTTGGAACTCATTGTTGGGCCAGAATCCTTATATGCCCCTACTGCATTCCTTCCTCCTGCACAAAAGAATGTCCTCTAATGTTGTCTGCATTTTATGAACTATAGAGTTTTTACTTGCCAGGCAATTAGGTCTGGGGAAAACAAATTAGAGACAGGCCATAACACTAAAAAAACCCTTTCTATTTGTAAATCCACTGGGAACATTTTATAGATATTCATCTACACAAACTATTACAAAAGAGTACATATAAGTTTTAAAGAGTTATTTTAAGAATTCATTTGTATTCAAGATACAATGCAGAGGTCTGTAAGAATATTTCATCTTTGCAAGGGGATAAAAAATTTACAGTAACATATACAAGCTGAATTTGAGGTACTACTTTGTTGTATTATAAAATTATTCCTCTTTATTTTCAAATACACACATCCATGTTTCTGGAGATGTTTCTCAACATGCTGCTGTGCTACCTAAACACATCTAAATACTTGAGCACCTGCAGATCAAATCAGTTACGTGAAACTTTTAGGTGCGAAGCTACGAAAATATAGAAGTAAATTTCAAGACCCAAAACAAAACCAACACATTTTTATAAGTGAAAAATTAAAGCATCTACTTGAAAGAGAAGATAAACAATCTAATCAGATTCATTTTGCATAAAGTGCGGGAGAAGAAAAGTTATCACATTTTGTATTTTAAATACAATTATCCTATTCTACCTCAAAATGTGAATAAATCTATTATATAAAATGAGGTTCTAAAGCAGTTCAGTTTCACAAAGTCAAACTTCCAAATGAAGAATATCCCCAACATATCCATTTACACATCTCCTTGTTCATGTTAAGATACTTTTCATTTATTCCCATTCTATTTCGCTAGAGTACTAGGACTTGCTCAGAGTAGGCATCAGATAAGCTATTTTATTAACTTTTATCATTAATTACCACTCTCACCATTCAGGGTATACATGCAATATTTATGCAGGTGATTAAAACAGTTAATTATTTTAATTTTTAACTCATGATTTTACTTACATTGTAAATATCCTAATTCTCAAACATAACTGCTTAAAGTGCTCAGCTTAGAATTCTACATCCAATCATCTTTCAACTATTTTTAAAACAAACAAGCATATTGTTCAACTGCAAAGTGAATTCCAGGTACGAGTACACTAGATACAAGCAAGTATAAGTGCTCTAATTGAATATATAGTAGCCGTTCTTATGGACTACTCCAGCTGTTGGATGAAATGCATGAAGTTAT
Source organism: Phasianus colchicus (assembly GCF_987193195.1). Classification (NCBI taxonomy): domain Eukaryota; kingdom Metazoa; phylum Chordata; class Aves; order Galliformes; family Phasianidae; genus Phasianus; species Phasianus colchicus. Next base: position 19,805,590 of record NC_143438.1, on the reverse strand, counting down.
GTACTTTGATTAAGAGGACTATTATTTCCTTACAGTGCTTTGATTGATGTACATTAACAGAGTGCACTTAAAAGAAAGTGCAGTCATGCATAATGCAGTGAAGATTAATGTCTGCAGAGGAATGGAAGTTCTATGTTTTCCCTAGGGGAGATATCATTTCATTACAGTCACTGTTCAAGTTATATGATCATCATATAGAACATGAGTTTGTAACTTAGCATACATTAGAAAGAAAGGATATGCACAGTCAGCTTCAAAGCCTAGAAGTGAGGGAGAGGAAAATTTAAGCTTTGCTAAAGCTTTACAAAGGTGTCTTGATGGTGTGAGATTCCTTTTTCCAATGATCCAATTGAAAGGCTTTTTCCTAACCGTTCATTTTGTAAGGGACACAGGCTGCTAGCTTTAACTTCCTGATGTTAAATCATTAGAAGTTGATGAGTAAACACTTCCACAGTCTGATATGCAAGTTTAAGTAAATTAGTCCTTATTAATTGTATTCATCACCATTAACTCTATGGAAGAAAGCATTTCTGTAGTATACATTCTTCTTCCACCACTTTCCTCTAAAGAAGACATGCTTTGGTTCAGTCCTGCAATGTTTAAATTTTTACTAAAGAATTAAATCTGTACAATCCACAACCATCTCCACAATGCAAATTTAAATGTGATTTTAAGCAGCCCCAAGCATTATGGTCCTTGAAAGTCCAAGCACTGTTGAAATTAAATGGAAATACCTGTTTGACTTCTTTGTCATCTTCATTTTTGAGTAATTGTAAGCTAATGTTATGATGCTCTGTTTACCAACATAATTCAGTCTAAACGTTAAGAAGCACTCCAGCATATATATCAGACCTTGCTCATACTGCATCTGAAGTTGTAATATTACCTTTCTGTATTGGCTCTGCTAAGGAATATATACAGAAATTGAGCTGCCCAGCTGACTGACCTCTGGATCTGCCTAGATAAAATCTAAGCCTATCATATCCCTCTTAACACAGGCCAGGTTTGCCCTGATGCATCCAAATCCTTTCAGATACACACTGATTTGAGTAGTCATTTAGAGTAGAAGCAGTAAATTCTCACACAAGGAAAGTTTAAAACAAGCCTCTATCTCAAAATAAATTACAGAACACAGTTATCATCACACAATTTCAGTGCAAGGATGTATATGAAAGTCTTATTTAGATCTTCTAAAACCACCATAAAGTGTTTATAATTGAGAACTACAGAAGCCAAAGGATATCTAAAAACTGCCTAAAACCAGTATCAGTTAAATCAAAAGAATATGAAGAATATGCAGCTAGAATAAATGCTGCAGGAAGGTGAGGGTGGGCTAAAAGATAAAACAATGAAGATGTCAAAATCATCTTTCAAGTGTGGTGGTGGGTTCCTTAAAAATTCTTTTTATTTCTCCAACCTTTTTCTCTCCTCATTATAGAAATAATTCCTGCCTGGTCATGAATACTTGTCAAAGACAGAAGTTATTTTAAGCTGCTGTGAATGTCTCTCTCCCAGAACATGTCCATTGGTTTCTGGCAAGATCCTGACTAAATGCAAAGTTCTGTGACTACAAGAATCAAACTGGCATTGAATGTATGCTCAGTTTCATACTGAAAGCATTTGAAGAAAACAGGACATTCTTCAAAGCAGAAAGATAGCAGAAGTTAAACCAATCTACTCATGGCACAGACAGCATGCTTTTCTAGTAGAATGATAATGTTATGCAATTTCTTTGCATTTTATTCACGATCTCTTCCTCCCAACGGATTTAGAACTTACAGTAACTACTCGCTTCTCCTGAGACAAGTCAATTTAGTACTGATGCAGAAAAGCTGAGCTGAATTAAACCCAATTACTAAATCTTGACTTCCTAGATTGAAACAAATTTATACCTGCATTCATTTATAATTGCAGGAACAAACTATTTAATCTAGAAGTGTTTTTTGTTTGTTTGTTTGGTTGTTGTTGTTGTTGTTGTTTGTTTGTTTTTTTAATTCTTAAAAAAAAAAAAAAGTGTACCTCAAGAAAGAATGGCTCCTTTTTAATTCTGATTTTTTCCAATCTTGCAAGAATAATCAAGAGTACCATAAAATGATGAGAGAAGTGAGATGTAGAAAATTGGGCCATGATGTTTAGTTTTAATTATGAATTTGTCCTCCAACTGTTTACAAGGGGATCTGTACAGTTAAAGGCCAGAATTTATTACAGTGCCAGAGCAATGTTGTCTTAGCTGCTTTTATATTAATCAGCTGTGCTATCACAGGACGTCAGGTATCTCTTGAATGGTGTATGTACTTTGTGTGCACTCCCAACCTATTAAAGGTTAATTAAAATAAAATCTTCCTTAACACACCTATAATAACATTTCAGAGATATTTATGTGGTTGACAGAGCAAAGATGTTTGATGAAATGTGAAGTCCTACTCCCTTGATTACATGGATTGTCAAGATAAGTATTCTTTTAATAGCTATCAACATAAAGTACATTCTACATTCTATGGAATGACTGGAATGCAAGCCCAAATCTGGGTCCTGTTCTCAGTTCTTGTTCAGCACTCTTAGTCAAGCCTTCTGTGTGTGAATTTCCTGGTTATAACATACTCCTTTCCCAAAAATGTTTTTCAGGTCTATTTGAATAATAAGTAGGATCTCTTTTAGTTTAGTTTTGTTTTTTAATTTTAAAATTCAGCACACACTTGTCCAGGTCAATTCTGAATAATGCCTATTAGAGAAAAACAGGAGGATTTTTTATTAAGTGATAAGTCTTTGAGAGATACCTACAATCAGTTTCAGAACTTACTTGTATTTAGTTTCTTTACAGGGATTCTGCATTGTAATTACAGAAAAGAAAAGAAAAATAAATAAATAAATAACACTGTATCCTCTGTCTCAATCTTCAGTGTAGGCAGGAACAGAAGTTTCAAAATAATTGTTACCAAGAGTGAACAGAAAAATCTTTCCATACAGTTTGTTGTGATTTGAAGTTTTTGTTCCAATTAAACAGAATTTCCAATAAACAAGCAATTGAGAAGGAATACTGAAAATCAATTAGTTTCCTCCTTCATGAAAAATCAAAGAATATTTTCTTAGAATTATTTCAGTCTTTTAGAAATAAATATTTTTTTTCATGGTTTCTCCTTATTTAAGGTAATTTACAGTTATTTAAAACAAAATTAATCCTTCTGAATCCTTTTAATGCTTTATTAACAACAATATCATCTAAAACTGTGAAGTCAGCATTAATATTAATAGAAAGATTAATCAAATTTCAAAGCAAAGCAGATGCAATGCATTAACATGAGGAGGTCACCACAATGATCTCCAAGACTAAATTATAATTGCAGTTAACTTAAAAGAAAACAGTAGAATTGTATAGACCAAAATTGTCATCTGAAACATTGACAGGCTCATAGTAACTGCCAATGTCATAATAAATGTTTTTAAAACACACTGCCTTTTCCCTCCTCATTCCAGTTTGAGAACTTGATAGGCAGATCACTCACAAAAGCTCACAGCGTTATAGTGATACTCAGCTTGGCATACAAGGTACTCTCTTCAACTCACTCCACCCCCACTCAGATCCTGTCTCCACATAAACTAGATGTGAACAGGGATCTAAAACTGCAGGAGCTATCTAATTTCAAATTACAGTATAAATCATCTAAAGCAAATCCAAACTTTTTTTCCATTAAGGAATTATGCAATAAAACTCAAAGCTTTGAAGTATGATTCCATTCAAGACACCATCCAAGTATCTGAATCACATTTACATGCTGCAGTTACAGTACATGGTAAATGTATAGTAGAGCACAAAATGGCTTGGGTTGGAAAGAATATTGAAAATCAAGTTCCAATGCACCTGCTAGGGTAGAGTTGAAACCCACCAGATCAGGCTGCCCAGGACCCCATTCAAACTGGACTTGACCACCGCTAGGGATCAGGCATCCACAACTTCTCTGGGCAAACAGTTTCAGTATGTTACCACCCTTCTAAAAAGTAAAAAAAATTCTCCTCATATTTAATCTAAGTCTCCCTTCCATTAGTTTAAAACCATTCCTTCTGGCCCTTTCACTTTTTTCCCCTTTTAAAAAGTTGGTCTCCCAAATGTTTATATGCTTCCTTTAAGTACTGGAACATCATGAGAAGGACACCCTGGACCCTTCTCTCCTTCAGGTTGAAGGAATCCAGGTCCCTCAACCTTTCTACACAGAAAAGGCACTCCAGTCCTCTTATCATCTTTCATCTCTAGACCCATTCCAACAGCTCCACATATTTCTTGTGCTGAGTGCCCCATACCTGGATACCCCATAACCATACACTCCAGGTGGGGCCTCAAGAGGGCACTGGGGGTAGGGGTTGCTTTTAATAGGGCAGTGTTAATTGCCCTAGAAAACGAATGTGTGAAGTGCCACTAAGAACCTATTTGAGAAGCAAATCATGAAAACTGGACTGCAATTTGAAATTATGTATAAGAAAAATTTACCTTGGTAGAATTACATCCAAAAGTTACGTTGCTTTGTGTTAAACCTGAGAATTATTATGTGAATACATAGATTTTAGGCATATCAACTCCTGTGACCAAAACTACTTATTTATTTATTTATTTATTTTTAATTTGGTCATGTGATAAGGTATTTCTATTTTCATTGCAATTAAGAATTAAGCCTTAGATATACGGAAGAAAGCTGAAGTGCAAAATCCTGATAGTTCATGACAATAAAATAGGATGCACTTTAAATACTGAGAAAAACAAACAATGTAAGCTTACTTCTTTGCTTTACCGCCATATCTATAGCTCTCTTCTTTGCTCTTTGAGTTAATACAGTGAATTAATGGACCTGCTTTGAGTCTTGTGCAAATTAGGTTGAAACACTGCCTTGAGTATAATAATGAAACCTCAGACAGACATGAAATTATCATTACATATTCCCTTACTGATATCCTAAAGCTCTATCTATGCTTGAAATGTTTCACTCTCATCTTAACACTGAGAAAAAAGTACTTTTAAATACATTATTGTTTTTCCTGATTTAGTGGATAAACTCTTCACGTTTTACAGTGACATTTGATGCTAAATGTTATCATCATTCTAGAGTGTCCAATTAGGTATCTATGTTCTATCTATATCGATTGTTTAGATATATAAATTTCAGTGGTCTCATGTTTGCTTTGTCTACAGCTGACTGTAGGCAAATCTTCCAAGGAACAGCAAGTTTAAATTCATAAATATTCATAAAAATATGTCCATTCATAAATAACCAAAACCAAATAATTTTTCCAAAAGTAACACGGTATTGTAAAAGTTGACAAAAATAATCTGTGCAAACCACTAGCAGGTGAACAAACATAGCAACACAAGTGTTCCACAAAGTAATAATTTCTTTTAGAGATACATTACCGGATTTGAACATTGCTTTGATTTCTGTTAAAAGTTTTTCTTCTGGGTTTATTGACACTCCCATCCCCCAGTTATTAAGTAATGAATCACTACCTTGTAATTCCTACTGGCAAGACAGAGAAGCCTGAGGATATCACTCTTGTATTTCATGAATGCCAGAGAACTGAAAAAACTGTGCAACTCCATACATTTATCTAACTGAAAAATCATTCCTGTTACTCTATACTTAAATAATTAGTTTTAAACCACAGAAATATTACAGCTCTTAATGATAGCCTGATTAGAAATGTCCATACCTGTCACACAGTTGTTGCACGTTCTCTTACCATCTTTTTCCCTCCAAGTCTGATACCAGAATCAGAAATCTATGTTTATCCAAAGTATTTGAAAACTTAGCAGCTAAACTATGTTGGATTAGTCAGATGAGAATAAATTATGAGATACCAGTTTAAAGTGCAGAAGTATTCCCTGAAGCAACCTTCAATTAAGATTAAATGTCATCATTTTCATAGTTCATTAGTTCCAATCCAACAGGGAATAACCTGTTAGCTGCATTAGGTTTCCAGTATCATCTGTTGCTTCTTCATGACATCTTGTTTACATCAAAAATTAAACTTAAGTTGCAAGGAATACTAAATATAGCAGTAAAACAAAACAAAACAAATAATATTTGCCTCTAATGCCTAATAAAGCCTTAATCTCCAATACTTGAAATTGGTTCAGACGTGTCTTTAATTAGAAAGCCATTTAGTCAGTCAATTTTTATCAAAAAAGAAAAAAAGAAGTAATTAATACTGTAACAGTTCAAAAATTTAGATAAGACTGACACCAGGGAAAATTTTCATTAGTACAAGATTAAATAATGTCCTAGACTCATTGTTTACTTAGACTTTTACAATTACGTCAGTCTTTGACAATTTTAACTTCTAGTATCTACACTCAAGTAAATAATAAGCACTGATGATAAAAGTGCTTGTCCCTACCAAGTCTTAATGTAGCCAATGTTTAAGCAAATTACTCAGTGTATGCACAATGTAATTGCTTGCCATCACTGACCGATGCCCAGTCAGTCCCCAAGCAGCAGCTGCCTGCACAGTCAACTCCCCTCAGTTTTTCAAGTGTTCGTTTTTGTTTTCTCACTTGTTTTGTTTTGGTGCATTTTTTTGTTTGTGTGTATGTGAGCGTGTGCGTGCATTGTTGGTTTGGTTTTTTTTTGTGTGTACAATATGGTTTGGAATACCCCTTTGGCCAGTTTAGTTGTCCTGATTCTGTCCCCACCAAATTCATTGTGCCTCCTCAGCCCCCCATCAGTGGCAGAACAGTATGAGATGCTGAGAAACTGAAACTTCCTTGTCTCTATTCAGCACTGCTCAGCAACAACTAAATCACTTTTGTGTTATTAATGTTGCTTTCCTCCTAAAGCCAAGACACACCACCATATCAGACACTATTAAATAAATAAATAAATAAATAATAATAAAAATCAGCTGTCCCAGGTGAAACCAGGACACCATGTCTTCCCACCTCAGTTGACCATGCTAAGGACTAGAGTAGCATTGAAGTTAGTTACTACAACTAGTATTTTCTGTTTCTCCAAGTTATAGAAGTAGAATAAAGATTTGACTTATCCCTATCAATTCTGACAGCCTTTTTTCAGGATAAGAGGAATATTATGATAAATTTTTAAACTGTCATAAGTGCTTATTTTTCTTCAAGAGATTCTGGAGCATGACTTTACACAGTTGAGAATTGTGTGTCTGACATTAAATAATTCACGGCAACTGTCAGGATTTCCGGGAAAGAGAAGTAACTAGATGATTGTGTAGTGCTAACTTATCATTATTCCATGTAGTAGAGTAACATTCTGCCCGTTCTGCTCAAGACTGAAATACTAGCATTCTGGCATGTTTCTTCTCCCCCTGTAAGGGAACTCAATCAGATAGGACATCCTAAAAAGTCCTGAAGCACAGAACATCTGTGAGTCTGCCAAGTAGCATCTTTTCTCTCTCCTGTTGCCTTCAAAGGGTTTGCAACGATGGGGATGAGGAGGGGGTAAAGAGAGAGGGATGCATGACTCCCAGTAAAAAGAGAACAGGCAGTCAAACTAGAAACCTATTTTGCTGATTGGTCTTCTAAACTCCTCTCCTGGAAAACAGAAAACAACTGATAGATTTCCCTCCTGCACTAATTCAAAATTATCAGCCATGACTAAAACTGAAGCACAGAACGAGATTAACTATATTAACTAGCTTGATTTTGTGCCATTTTTAAGTACTCCACATTTCAGCCACTTAATTACTGACTGTTACTACTGGAATTGAGAACACAAGAAGTTAGAGATCTGAACTTCTGCATCATAGTCTTTAAGCTAATTTCTGCAGGAAAATAATAATAATAAAAAGTAATCTCAGAAGAATTACACATGTAACTATTATTTGATTTGCCCTTTTACACTCTACAGTTGCAGAAATCAAACTCCTTCAATTTTTATTCATACTCATACCAGAAAGGCTAGGAAAACATTAATTGGTTCCTCCCTTGTCACAGTATGTCTAAAATTAGAGGTAGACTATTGTCAGCAAATATTTCCTTAGCAGAATATGTGTACAGTGTAATGTATCAGATTCTATAACAAAGTGAGTTTGAGTTTCCTACCAAAACCACTCTCTGTATACTCAGCCACTATAAATCATTTAATGTGAGGCCCAATTTGTTTCAGCTCTCCATGGCCTTGCAAGGATTGGGATGCTATTGGCAATCAGCTCTGTCACTACCTTCCTCTGGAAATAAACTAAAAGTTATTAACAAAACCCAGTCTCAGAGCAAACTCTTTGCCATCTCCATGCAAAACAGGAATTAAAAGAAAGTGCCTGCTTCTGGCAATCATACTCCATAGATGGACAATGTTCATTTGTGTCTCAGGCCCTTGACAACTCCTCAGTAATGGGGAAAACTGTTTAATGTGTAAGAATCTGTGTGAAGCTTCAGTAGGATAGTAAACTATGTGCTGATGCATTCAAAAAACATGTAGCTGGGTAGATCCCAACCACTATTAGCTACTAGGTTTGACAATGAGTTGTCTCAAAAAATAAAGAAATGCTAAGGAATCATTGTTTTGTTTGCCTGATAAGTCAGGAACCAACAACCTATTCTAAAAGATCTGATACATAGCACAGGATGATTGAAAGTTTCAAAAACTTGCATGAGGTGGTTAATAATTTGAAAAAAGTAATTAGCAAGAGAAATGAAATCACAAAGTAGGCCTAGCCTAAGGATTATTAGCCATATGAGGTTAATCAGGAGACATCAGCATCTACTATTTCTTAAATTGTCTCCTAAGAAATGAGCTGGGCCTTATCCTGTATTAATCTTCCAATTAATTCACCAATAGATTCAGATTTCAGTCTCATTGCAAAAGTCACATCTTGCTACTATTTGGGAATAACAGCAATCCCTAATATGAAGAGGCAAACATACACAGAAGCATATAATGCTGCACTGTACCTACCACGCTATGCAAGCTGCGCAGCATCTATAGTCAGCAGCATTTTCATTGATTTCAGAATATTCTCAGTGTCAGGTCCTGTTATCAGCCACTGTAACACACTCCAGAAGCTTCCCAGCCCAGCCAAAGACAGAAGCCTTTCAAACCTTGATTTTACTTCTTAAATTAAATAGTGAGGACTATACCATTTCTCAGAAAAGGTAGAACTGTGAATTCTCATGCTTTCTACCTGCAGCAACATGAACATAACAACTTTCTATAAATGTTTCCTTCTCTGGTATGAATCATGATTCAATATGTAAACAATTTCTAAGCAAAGATGAATCGGGCATCAGAACAGAGAGTAAACATTGTTAAGAAGGATGTGCTGTGGGATGACTGAAAGAAATAACAGCTTAATTGTCAATAACAGATTTCAAAACACACACATAATGGGTACTCAAATAGTACAGCAATAGTAGTTGTTATAGCAGAACTTGAACTTCTGTATCCTCCGAATTTTTAGATTAAAGGCTGACAAATTCAAAACCTGTGACTCTCTATATCCTCCTGCACAATTGTTTAGCACACATTGTCACAGGATGATGACAACCTCCAGTTCAACCCTATGATTCTTATTTTTTATGCTTTTTGGATATGATTTCACTAACCCTTGTAGGACAGGAGAAACAGATTGTGAAGAAGGAAAGTGATTTCATTTACACAAAACTAATATATAATCATACTGATTATATTTTAAAATATAGCACACACTTCAAGTTTCATATTTACTAACTATAAATAGTTTGGTAGCATTGGTTAGTTCCTCTTAAAGGAACTAACAGACCCTTACTTTAAAGTAGGGTAAGACTCTCCACCTTTTAGTGCTTGCTTAGAATATTTTGGAGTAATGTATATCTCACCAGAATTTATACTGGAAATCAAAGGAGCATCAAAAGTATACACAATATAAGCATCCTTATACTGGTTAATTATCAGTAAGATAGAAGTGTTGTGCAAATTAGGGGTACCTGATCCTCAGCTTGTTTCAGACTACAAATATCAGTAAGTTACTATCTTCAAGTAACGCAGACCAATAACTGCCATGGATAGTGAATTTCAACAAGGGAATTGAACTGATAAGAAGCTTATTTACTACATTAAGTCTTAAAAGTAGTCATGTTTATATATTGAGTTTATTTTAAAATAGCAGCAGCATGCCTCAAAAGCTTCAGCACTGCCATTTTAATATTTCCACTTAAAGTTCCTTTTTCAGGCTGCACAAGTTTTTTCAAACCTAATTGAAGATATACTTTGCCTGACTGCCACTTCTACAAAGCTATTCTTTTTTTCCTGAGTCTGTGACATCCAGTCACAAGCCTCACACACTGTAGTCAACCTTTGTAAATTAAATTTCAGGAACTTAAATTACTGTTGGTTTTTTGTTTTTGTTTTTGTTTTTAAGAAATAGAAATCACTGAGACTTATCTGTTTGGTTGAACTTCTTTAGCTGTTCTTCAAGGATATTTAAATTTGGAGCCTCTTGGGACAATGTTTGGGACATTTGTCTTGGAGTTTGTCTTGGGACAAAACAATTTAATATTCACATCATACTAATGTAGGACCTTCAGAAAGTTTCTTCAGCTTTTACTGTTTATCATGACTCTTCAGTCAAAATACGGAAGGGTGTGTGAGCATGTGGAAGTAACTGGCAAAATAAATGAGCGACTTCTTCCTCTATAATCACAAAAGTATCAGAAAACCTGTACTATAAATGGGAAATTTTTTGAAAGAGATTGAAAAGACTTTCTTAAATCATGCTTATAAATCTTCCTGCTTGTTTCTGGTGGTGTTTCTGCAACTTCTGATGTTTTGAAACCAAGTCTTCAAGAACCAAATTCATCAGCCAAAGAGGAGAGGGGGGACATAAGTATATTTTAACATTGGACCACCTGGAAACTCTGTGGAAAAGCAGGAATTATTTTTTTTATTTCTAGAATAAAGACTGCAGTTACATTTGTCTTTGAATGTTGGCCCTATGTGTAGGTATGATATATGTATGTTATAGTTTCTATACAGAAAAATGTCAGCAAGAACTCACTAAAAAAACCATATATGAACAGAGTTATTAAAGTATAAATAAATTGTAATTACTCAACTCAAAATTATGTTGCAATACTTACCATATACAGCTCACATAAACATTGATGTTACATCTATATTTTTAATTTTTAAATTTTACAATAAAGAAAGCTGAAGACAAATACAAAGACAAGCAACATATGTTAAATGCTCAGGTGACTTATTCCAGGGAATTTACCAAGGTGCTTTATTATATGAATACATATATATGTTTTAGATAGGATTTTAGATCTTCCTAGCATATGATTATTGAGGACCTATGCTTCTATATTTAAATATGAGGACTGTTCATGATGACCATTTTGATGTCATTCAATATTCTAATAGTCTGAAGAAGCTAAATTTAAGATTTATAAAAGGCAGGAGAGAGAACGAGGCATCAAGTTTATAGAAGCCAACGTTTTCTTACAAAATGCTTTTGGTTTTTAAGTAAATCAGCAGAAATATTGACAGAATATAGAACCACTCAGCACACACCAGTGCCAGAATGAGAGCCTTTCTCTTTTAAAGACAGATGCTTTAAGTATTTGAAATCTGAGCTTCTAGATTAGACTAGTCAGTAGATCTCCTGCTAGGAAACATTATTCAAGTTCTCCAACTGAAACAAGTTTCACAATCAAATGAAAAAGTTTATATTGATATACTAAAGAGTTTCAAAGTATTTAAATATTTCCTTACACGAGTTGTTCAAGTCCTTGTTGAACTAAGGAAATTTTTCATGAGCAATTCCAGTACTAGTTTGGGAAGAAAATTCACCACAGATCTCCTTTTCAGTAATGAAATGATTTCATATCTAATTAAATCTTCAATGTGAACCAATACAACTGTGAAAAGCATAAATCAATTTCAAAAATAACTTGGTATGCAATTAGAATCTACATTTAACACAGGAACTCTTCAGAAAGTATAGTTTTACTTAATAGTTACATGTATAAAAGTTCAGAATTGATAAAGTAAACTTCTAGAGGAAAAACTCCAGTTTCCTCGTCTTATTTGTTGAGAAAGAACAGTTGCTCCAGAAGCAACTTAACCTTATGAAGTACTATACTTGCAATTTGATAAGCAGATTTCAGAAAAATGCATGTTTCTAGTATACAAAACTGGGATAGAGTTGAAATAGATGCTGCTGTATTTGTTCATGTAATTCAGTACTATTTCAAGTGAATAAGTTTTGTAAAAAGAACAAAAACAAAACACAACTGAATCTTATCCTGAGCAATAATTTCCTTGAAGAGCAAGAGATGATCTGGATAATCTCATTATCACTTCTAAATGAGGACTAGTAGAATACCTTATAATAAACACTATCTTCTGCTCTAGAAATTTATTCATCTTGTGCACATTCCATCTAGTTTCCCTCATATCAGCAGGATGGACACTATTACTGACAAAGAACAGCTTCCAGACAAGAAAGCTGAGGGTCTGTGTTAAAGTCAAAATAAATATCCTTAAACTGCCAAACATTTAAACATGTGAAGGATAGAAACGATGATGTGTCAAACCATCTCTAACCAAATCAATTACTATTCTGTATTATTGTTCATCCTAACTTCATGGCAGAGGAAATAAAAGTAAATACAAGAAAGGGGAAAAAAACATCCGAAAGACCTCCCTTTACTACTGGGGAATTCAAGGGAAGTTCTCTAACATCTTACCAATGCAAAAACACATCTAATTTGTGCATCCAAAGATGAAAAGTATTTGCAATACTGAAATACTGTGACTGCCACCTCATTATATACCAATGGCTAACTGAATGGCTGGGGCAGAGACTGGAGAGCCAGTTATCTCTGTACTTACATCTTTATCTCTGTATATTTTCTATAAAACAAGACAACCATCATTTGGCGTTCTCAAGTAGATGCTGACTCAAGTGACTTTAAAGCAGTGGCACATGGAATTAGGCTTTAAATATGCCTTGCAGGAGCACTAACCTATTCCTCTGCTTTACGGCATTATTCCATTAGTACCATCTTAGATCTTCTTATCTACTTTTTCGCCACTGTTGGAAGCAACAATCCCAAAGCAATTTGCTCCAGAGCTTCCCTACTTGTGCATTTTGAAATTTAGAAACATTTAACCTGAATCTTTCTTACTGTCTCATGAATTCATTATCTTTCATCTTATGGATGAAGAAAAGGATTATCCTAGCCTTCTTTGCAAGTGTTTTACATATATAATACTCTCTTCTTAGACAGGATAACATGAATTAAATCATTTTTCTTGTAAGCTACATTATGCAGACCTATGATCATTCCTATTATCCCCTCTGAGCTCTCTTCATTTGTGCAGTACAAAGCTCACAACTGGACAGAAGCCAAGAACTTGGTAGTATTGAGTAAAGAAGGATTACTTCAAAAGTCCTTACAGACCAGTAAGCTTACTTAGAGCAGAAGAGACCATTTCCTTTTCTTCCCTCTACACATCAGGATTGATTGAGTACTGGCTCAGCTAGAGAACCATTAATGAACTTTTTGTGAATATCTGCCATCTGAAAATTTATTCCACATATTGTACTTTTGCAGTTTGTTTTTTAACTCCTGCTTTAACCTATTTCCCATCAATGTTTGCTATTTTTTAATTTTTATTTTATATTTTTAGTAACTTTGGTTTTACAAAAACATTTTCAATTCCCAAATGTATGGCCTTATTAATTTCAGTGACATTAGGTCTTGTATTTCATCACACAGATGAATGATGAATGTGTAAAACATTGAGTTAGAAGCGGAGTATGTAATGTTCCAAACCAGTCTCACATTAAGACATATGTATTCTAGGCTACAGTTCTGAATAGGCTCAAGGACATCTGTAAGCTATCAAAGCATCTCCTTTCCACCACCTTTTTTGAAAGAACAATTGTCTTGAATGATACCAAGGGTTACTGCATACCACATGACACCATGCAGAAAGCCATAATACTGTGGGCAGTTAGCTGGAGGTGTCTGGGCATCAGCTGGCAAATAATTTCATTGCAGCTATATATATATCTATTGTCATGATTGCCTTTTTATTTTTATTTATTTTTATTTTCCTCTTCTGTTTTAGTGAATAGTGTTTATCTCAACTCAGGAGCTCTATTTTGTTTCCAGTTCTCTCCCTCATTCTACCTTGGAAGTAGTGACTAAACACCTGCATGATATTGAGCTGCTGCCACGGTACTGTGCTACTGCTACCACTACAGCTGTTATTTAAAACTGTGTCATTTACTCTTATTTGAGAAGTTTATTCTTGATGAGTTTCAAATGTTTATATACAGGTAAGTGGGGAAAAAAAAAAATTAATCAGTTTCCAAGGGCTCAAGAGCTAAAAATCAAAACTGAAGATGTTGTCCACAATTCATTTGATCAAATCACACTTTTAAAATTTGAGTGGGATATATATATATATGCATAATAAAACCAGAGATCATCATTTTTTTATATTTAGTGGCAAAAGTGTTGTTGAACTTAAGAGCTTCCAGTATTTTGTGCAGCATTTTAGAGAAATATCCAAGTCATCCCAATAAAAGCTGTGGCAAAAGAAAGCTTAACTAGGAGACACAAACCTAACTAACTAAATAAATATCCTTGAATAAAAGGTCCCCTCCACTCCCTGACAATAAGAAGTTCTTGCCTGTGAAGTGACAAGCACCAGTAGAACTTTTATATTTATTTCATTTTGCGAGCTCTAAAATAGGTGGGTTTTTTTTTTGTTTGTTTGTTTGTTTTTGTAAACATTCTGCACTTGAAAGTGTTGGAAAACACAGCTACCCACCTTACGATGGATATGGCTTATTATTTTTGGCAATGCAGCTATGAGTTCAAATGCATAGCAAGTTATATATCATTTGTTAGCTATAAACACCTGCTCAAAGGAATTGGAGTTAGCACTCCTTTTTCAACAGCTTAGCTAAGCTGAATAGTCCTGCAATTTTTATGTTGTCAGAGCATGCACACAGATTGTTACAACAATATAATACTAGATCTGATTCCTCTAAGCCCCATACCAAGCACAGCTGTTTGAGATCCAGAGTTAAGATCTAGACAAAATTATGTGTGTGTAATAATAGATAAGAACTAAATTTGAAAATGACTTTAGGTTGCTTAAAGATGTGTAAAATAAGCAAATGAATGCTGCATGTAATCGCAGCTAGTTAGCACTTCCAGCATTAAATATCCCATGTAAGACACTACCCTGGGCACAACAGCTACTTGCTTCTATCAGAAAAGGTGTGTTTGTTTAAAGTTCATACATCTCACTTACAAGGCATGTAAGACATTTTCAGCTATTTAGTTCTGATTCACTTCCTAGAGGATTTTAATCGTTAGATGAAGTACCCTAATACCCTGGAAATATCTAAGAGAAAAAGGAACTTAGGAACATGGTGTAGCAGTAGACATTCAGATTTATGAGGATGGTTGGACTTACTGATCTTAGAAATCTTTTCCAATCGAAATGATTCCATTCTACAGTTCAGTATTTTACACAGAGTGCATATTCAAGATGCTCCCAGAAGGTAAAAATACAGTAAATGTTAACTTTTTAAATACCATTCCTAGGATATTGTAGATAGCTGGCAATCCTGCATGTAGCAGGGAGGTTGAAACTAGATGATCATTATGGTTCTTTTCAACTCAGGCTGTTCTATGGTTCTATGAATGCTGGCCACCTACTCATCTGACCATCTTGCTGCTTCCATTAAGCAATCTCTTGTGAGAGAAAGTATTTGCTTGTTTGTTTTGTTATCTTTAAAAGTACTCCATTTTCTCATTCTTTTTCTACTTTCAAACCCTAGCTAAGCTTTCACAGATGGTCTCACTTTCTTCTTTTGTTGTGAGCTCTTCAAGCTATTTCACTTGCTTCACACTATGCCTGAACTTGTTACCTGTTACTTCTGTCACAAGACAATATAGTACTTGTACATGAATTAACTGTTCATTACCAAATACTTTAGTTTCACTAAGTAATGATGGCACTGTTCATGCATTAAACAATTAAGTTGCAAGAATCTATTGTAATAACATATTCCTGTAATGTTGTAAAAATACATTCTCTGATAATGACTTATCGTCTTCTATAAAAAAGATAACTGCGACAATAAGGCACATTTGGAATGTAGCACCAGATATTCAGTTTTTAACTTAAATAGTTCAAGGAGTGGGTACCAATACATTGGGTACCAATATCAATATCAACCTATTTTCAGGGACAAAAACCTCAAACTTGAGCATCTTAAAGCTCAAGTAAAAATACAGCAAGAACTGTTTGGCCCATGTATCTTTGTGGGAATCTCTCAGTGCTTGGAATAGTAAGAGGAAAAGGAATCACCTTTACTAGCAAGCAGAGCATCTGACCACTCTTCACTTTCAAAGCTCATTTGAAATGTGTCAATACCCTATAATCTCTTGAACCTCCTTCTGTCCATGCTGGCTCAGTGTGGCTGTGCTCTATGAAAGCACTACTTCTGTCTTGCGACAGCTGTCTAGCTCTCAGATATAGAAAAGTTGAAGTGGATTTGAGAAGGCCGACCCCAAAATGCATGGAAAAAGATTTCCCTAGGATTCCCAAGGTTCTAGTAAACAGGGTGTCGTTGAATAGCCCAGGGACTCCTACAGGCAATGGTAAGACAAGACATCAGGTGATAGTATGGTCCAACTACATAAATCAAAGAAATTATGACAAACAGGCACTGAAGAAAGTTAAAAAAAGGAAAATGCTGACTTGTATGTCCCATACCAGATTAGCCTTCACTAGACGGTTGCCAATGAAGTTACTTAATAGGAACACAGTATAATTTATCCACCCTTATTGAACACTTCCTACTGCATGTATGAATATTTCCCTGCAGATGTTGCAAAAGATCAAGTGAATGAGAGACACACAGCTACCACATCACTTAACTTTTCAAAGAAAATTCCTGCTGCAACTGCAGTCAGTTAGGCTACAAACTGGAACAATGAAGTTTTATATGCATAAGAATGGCTAAATACAGAATAATAGAATCACCAAGGTTGGAAAAGATATCTAAGGTCATCCAGTCCAACCGCTTACCAATCAACAATATTTCCCAGAAAACCACATCCCTCAGTGCAACATCTAAACATTTCTTGAACACGTCCAGGATGGGCAACTCCACTGCCTCCCTAGGCAGCCTGTTCCAGCACCTGACCTCCTTCTTGGAGAAGTAGTATTATCTAGCATCCAATCTGAATCTCCCCTGGCACAACTTGAGGCCAT
Source organism: Phasianus colchicus (assembly GCF_987193195.1). Taxonomy (NCBI): domain Eukaryota; kingdom Metazoa; phylum Chordata; class Aves; order Galliformes; family Phasianidae; genus Phasianus; species Phasianus colchicus. The sequence goes on along the minus strand of NC_143438.1, from coordinate 19,788,350 downwards.
TCCCTCTAGTCCTGTCACTAGCTACATGGGAGAAGAGGCTGATGCACCCTTCATCACAACCTCCCTTAGAGAGAATACCCCCTAAGAAAACCAATGCTTAAGTGCAATAGTATAACTTCATCTATTTTTATTGTTCCAGTTAATAGTTTTGGATCTTGATGTTTTTTGGAATCACAAAGGGGAGAAAGAAAAATGCTCAGATCTGTTTGACACATTATAACTTGGTAAATTATTCTTCATCTTCCATATGATTTGTTTCCTCCAGGACCCTTTTTATCATGATAAATTTATGTCCATGATCAGTACATAGAGGCAGAAACTGCCCCATGAAATTAGCCAAAAATACTGTTTCTCAAAATTTTAAGACGTGTTGTTTATAAACAACTTCACAAAGCCACTATTGTTTCCTTCAGGTAGTTAACCACTTCAGAACTTTTAAAAATTGATTTCCAGGAAACAGAGATGAGTGCATCTCTTCCCTGGATGATTTTAAATCGAATGTATGACTGCCTTTGTATCCCAGAGCCATCAGTGCTTGACTCAGGCGCCAACAATCATGTTTTGTTTTCTGTTAATTTGTTCAACTTGTCTAGATCAATTTGTGTCACTCTCATCAAACTGGTTCCACCGAATGCTTTGATGTTGACTGTTGTTTTTGTTGTACACCAGTTTTACATGGGCAGAAATGGGAAAGACTTGACAGAAACAAAATTAGTTTGTGTCCAAACATAATTCAATTAGAGTAACAGAAAATGTTCAAGTCCAATGCCTTCAATTCTATTGAAGGCCAAAACATCAACATAACACCATGATTTTGTTTAAGCATTCTGCAAAATCTGAATTTCCACTGAACAAATCAGAAATTCGTATGTCTGAGAAGCACACGAGGAATCACCCAGACCCAGCCGCAACCAGATCAGGCTACTCAGAGCCTTCAATCTGGCCTTGAACACCTTCAGGAATTAGGCATCAATGCTTACTCTGGGGAATCTGTTCCAGTGCCTTACAACCTTCTGAGTGAAGAATTTCTTCCTAACATCTAAATTTAAATGGAGTATTATTTAGTGGAATTTATAATGACTATATTTGCTACTTAATTACCAAAACCCATTATTCACAAAAAGTAGAAGAGAAACAAAAAATGCAAAAAAGACTGAGGAAAAACAGTAGAATTACAGGTTCTGGGAACTCTGTACTTGTTGTGGGTCTTCCTGCTTTCAAATTTAACAGAACTAACACTGTGAGCATGTAAATAAGATACAAGCAAAATGCTCATCACTGTTATTACTCACACAGAATAGCAACATAAATATTATATCCTCATAAAAAAATATTCCTCTCACAGCACTTGAACTGCAGAATTCTAGGGAGAAAAATTGCATGTTTACTAGACACAACAGAACATACTGCTTTATAAGAAATCTTCATGCTTGTGCTATCCTAGGGAAATATTCTACTTGTTTAGGAGCTAAGCTGACACCCTGACTGACATTACAGGAGATGCTGATCTGACTAAGGACTTAACTACGTGCTACATAGTTTCAGTAGTGTTGAGTTCTTTCTGCTGGCTTCTGCACTTAACATTTCAAATCACTTGCACACAGGTGATTTCTTTTCCACAGAGGTGGTCTGAATAGCAGTCAGACTAGCATAGATGAGAAATCCTACAATCCAAAGATTATTTTAAACAATAAGAAAAAATGTAAATACACTATAAAAAGTGAAGTGCAAAGTCGCTAGGGCTGGTTTGCTGTCACCTTTATTCATAACAAAGGAGACAGCAACCAGCTGTTCCAGTAAGGCAGACTGCTTGAAAAAGCTCATTCCTGGCTTTGGAGCCCCCTCCTCCTGCTGTTGAGCTAGCAATTAAAAGTATGGGCTGGTAACAATCTGTGAAGGCTTCTCAAAGGCAGCCTACCTGCACTCTCTCCAGCCTCCTGTAATGCATGTGGTTTGTTTTTTCTCCCTCAATATCCCACCTCCACCCCTCAAGTTACAGACATACACTAATATTAGTAGGAAATTTACTGCCACAGGGTTGCGTAGAACACAAGAGTAATTATTTTGAAAAATGCAGTTTGGTCTCCTAATATTGCAAAGAGATGTTACAGGGAATGAAAGAACAAATTCCCTGCTGCAAGGGGAAATTCAAGAGCTATACACATCTATCATGGGAGAACCCTTGAAAAAGCTAAGAGAAAAACATTATGACTTTGAGTCAGGTTTGTGCATATTACAAATATTGTGAATGATCACCACTGTTTTAGAGAATTCTTTAAGAGTACGCATGCTCCTTCAGCTGTAGGATCAGTTTCTTCTCTATCTCTATCTGCTGTTGGTGGCATTACTTGGCACTTGAAGCATTTCTCCTAACTACAGAAAGGCCAAGATATTTTGAGAAGGATATTCTCGTCACACTTCCTCACCCATGAAACATTCTTGTTAGGGACTATAGAGCAGGGACATCTTCCTGCCAAATCATTTCTTACTGCAGATGAAAAAAACTGACAGGATGAACACACAAGAAAAAAATATTAATATCAGCTCTTCTGCAATAAGATACTTTTCTGCCTCCATGAACTGGTTCACCTGGCAAAACTTGTATGCTCACCCTACCTCCCTGAGCACACTGAGCAGAACTACTGCAGGTGTGGTAGCACAGAATACAGCAAACCAATGAGATAAGACTCTTGAATTGGGATCAAGTATCACATTACTTGACTTCAGTCAAACACTCATCCCCAGCTCCCCCTCTCCCTTATGTCCCAAGTCACTCAGAGCAAGAGGCAGAAGGAGTGCTTGAATATTAACAAAACTATTCATGTTCTCCTTTATTTCTTAAAATAGCCTGTAAATGAAACAAGTGGGCATCTACAAATTTGTAGCTTATTGAGGTAATGTCCTAACTATGCCTCATTACACAAAGAGTAAGTGTGAAATATTTCTGAGTTATTTTCAATTGATGAGAAAATAGTTTATATAACCTATGACTTATTTCAAATAAGCATGCTAGATGGTGCATCTCTTGGGAAAAAAAAGCATCACACCTTCCTAAAGCAGAGAATAAGGCTGGTCAGACTAAAGCTAGCCATTACAAATCACAAAGACAGTTTGCTTTATCAAATATCACATTTCCATTAAGCCACACTCATACACAGAAAGAGTTCACATTATAATTCAAGATGTGATCCTTCATTCCTCCTATACAACATTATTTCATTTCAGCATTTTTCATTCTGTTGGGCTCTATTTATTCCCATCTAACAGCTTAAGAAATTGAAATAACTGGAAAAAAACAGTATGCTAATAAGACACTAATGAATAGGGTCTTAAAGAATTATCCTTTAATGAAACTCTACCATTAAAAATATGACTTTATAGTTTATACCTATTATACCCAGAAGGGGAAAAAATAAAAATGGTCAATTCTAATGGATTACTCTGCATAAAACATCAGATCTCCAGGAAGAACTTGCAATAGATTAATAAAGTTAACAAGTTTCCTAGCATGACAAAGAGAATTATTAAAAGGATCTTAAGATCTGTGATGCTGAAAACCACTGCTCCTTAAATCATTATGTTATACTCTGATAAAATGAAGGCTTCACATGAAGTGTTTAATATCTTACTGACAAGTCTGACTAGGAAACTGCCAACACATTTTAAATAGGATATACAATAATATACTGTGATACCACTTGCTGATATGCAACAGCTTTCTATTTTAGTACAGAATACGTTTTAGAATTTCAATACAATGCTGTAAAGTATTATCTCATTTGCTATCCCTTTCCTATTTTTTGAATGTGAAGAACTCTAATGACAATCACATTCTGCTGAATTAAAAAAAAAAAAAAAAAAAAAAAAACCTGCCTATAAAATATGTAGATATTTATCACCTGTATTTCCATATAAGCCATTTTAAACACAGAAATCCTTTAGAAACAGAAATATAGAAATCCATTTTACATGGGCAGTTTCCTTACCTGTCCATAGGATATTAACGCTAGCACTAAAAAGCCTTTGAGGCAATAGGTTAAAAAGTTACTCCCAGAAATGATCTAGAGCAGTATTTCCTTGAGCTCTCTGCACAGGCAGTTCTTGCAGCAGCTTTCATGCAGTAGTAAGCCAGGGATCCCACATACCAGGCAGATCTGCTTGTTACCTGACCTCCTCTCACCTTTCTGTCAGTCCCTGAGGAGGTGAACAACTCTCCACTAACCGTTTTTACACATTGCCTATGCACTTTGAATACAGAAACCAAGAAAGCTGGGGTCAAGGCGTCAAGGGTAAGTTTAAATGGATTTTAAGAGCACCCGAAAAAGGCTAATACATGACAAGTACATATGTATTACAGAGAACCGCTGTGGATATATAGATTGGTCTGTACATGTAAAATAGCATTGTTTTTTCCCCCTGAACAGCCTGAGGATTTTTTAGTTTATTTTCACTGCTTTATAAAACAAAGCTCATGCAAAGCAGCATGTTTCTGGCAGACTCCATGCTTTGAAAAAAAAATTCCATGCCGTCAAAAAAAGGAGTTTCATAAACCAATTAGGACTGCTGTCAAAAACAGAGGCCCCACTTTTCCCCTTCAGCTTACTGGTGACCTCATTTTTCTGATCTCCTTGCTTGCAAGAAGGAAATTCATAACACCACCCCTTGTACAGTTGCTCCTGGCCAACAGAAGCAGATCAACCTTTGAAAACAAGTTGTATAAAATAAAAAATCTGATCAGGGAGTACCAGCACTGATACAAATTGCAATTGACTACCTCCTGTAACAGCATGTTTAAATCATTCATAAAACCATACTCAAATCACTTAGCAAAAAAAGTAGCTCTCTCAGTGTTCTTCAGAAATTCTTTGTTAAAAAAGAAAACTGGTAACTGAAATCCTCATTGTATTGCAAATCTATCCTCCCTTAAATTACTCTGCTTCTCATAGCTAACCATAGCCAGAGAGCAACAGAAAACGAAACAAAACAAACAAAACAAACAAAGAAACAAACAAAAAAACACACATACTTATCCAACCTTGTTTTTCATGGAAATTGAGACACTGAGTTGTAATAAAGCATTCAGAAGAATGAAACAAAATAATTTCACGTTAACCTGTTGAAGGGAAAACAATGCCTTCTACATTGCAAGCTTATGATAGCATTTAAATTCCACAGTGGGGATAATATTTTCTGTTTTTTCCTGTTCTGTTAGTATCATTTACAATCAGGTCATCTTGTCTATAATCTTGCAAAGCAAGAAAGTTACTTCTATTACAGTACTTCCTAGACTACGTGCTAAGATAATTTTTCTCTAATTGCATCCAAAAAGCAACAATGAACATTTGAAGATGAATTTAAATTCATACACAGGAAGGGAAATTTGATCACCAGTTTACAGAGGTAAGATGATGCTATATGCAGGCAGTTAAAAGCCAGAAGTTCTGATTTCAGTTTCTGCTCGTACAAAAAATACTCAAAATATATTTTATACAAAAGAATGAAGACATATCCACAATGCTATCTTTACCAGTTCCTCAGTCCAAGGCTACTCATCTGCAGCTCTAAAGTCTTGCACTCTGATACTTGAAATTGTTTTTTTTATCCAGTAGTTAAGGCAGAAAAAGAGAGCTTTACCTTAAAACAAATAGATGTGTGCTAAAACAAAGGAAATGTGCTACTTTATAAAACAGTAGTTAAGTTGACAGAGAAAAGACGTGCTGGACTGTTCACAGCTGTGCCAATTAATTATGCTATCTACACTTTAAAGCAAGTTCATTGTATTTTTTTCCTTCTTAAAAAAGTTTCTGTGGCTCTGAGTGCCAGTTTTTAAGTTGACTGACAAGTTGAGGCCTAGTGTCAAGCTAGGAAATATTTTGTTTTGTTACTGAGTTGGCTAGCTCTGTACTTTAATTAAAGTAGCATTAGGAAGTACTCCACAGCACTGGAATTCAATTATGTGTCCTTTTAATTGTTAGAATATCCCCATCTGGCATATTTTTGGCCTGGAACAACCAGCGCTCTCCCAAATGACTCTTGGGCATGATTCAGAAGCTGGCTAAGTCCAGAAGCTACTCCCAAAAGGCCATTCTGACAATATTTTATTTCTACAGGTTACAATTCTGGCACTAAGGCCAATATGGCTGCATCCCTAGGCTAGTCTTTGATAAATTTATCAACATAAGCATAAGCACAACATTCCAGGGCACAACTAAAACATCTCAGAGCCCAAGAAGCAAAAAAACCAAAACAAACAAACAAACAAACAAACAACAACAAAAAAAAAACTCAGATGCTGAAAGACTTAGGATTTTCTCACATGACTAAATCCTCAATATAACACATTTTATAACATTAACAACTTTGCTATTCATTAAAAGATTAAGCAGTAAGGGACAGAAGCCAGAATTTCAGACCTGCTCAACCACAAAAAGAACCTCAACTTTAGATTTGTTCCCATTTTTCATGTGCAGCATGAGAAAAACTATAAATACTTGGGAAAGTTGTATTCCATCCTACCTAGCAAAGAGGTGACCCTTCACAACTGTGGAAGAGACATTGATTAAAACTATAAAATGACAGCACAGTTTTCTTAGGATAGACGACAGAAGTAGACTAAGGGAAAGTCACTTTCCTTTCTAGGTAATTGCACGGATCAGAACTTTTGAAAGAAGGATTAGGAAATTGCTGTTTATTGACTTGAGTGCTTTATACTTCATTTCTTTATGTTCCTTAAAAAAAAAAAAAAAAAAAAAATTATTTATAACACCTAGGTTAACACCCTTTCCCCTCACCCCACAGACTTGATGGAGAAATAAAAATAACACTTTTTGATGCCACAACAGAATTAATTTTAGGTCCTTTTAGATATCTACCTCTAACCTTGACAGGAACTTTTTGCTCCAGTTTCAGGTTAATATTTAGTAATAAGAACTTTTTCATGAATGGAGTACTATTTTGGAATATAAGCCTTGATGCCTTACATACAAAGGTATGTAAATATGACACGATAGATTGTGGAGGCTCCTTTGAAGTTACAAGCATATATACATACATGAGTGTGTATATATATATGTATACTGTATATGTATGTATATATATATATAAGCAATAGATTTACCAGGTGTTGTTTCAACTAAAGAGCCCCATCTGTAATTCATACTTCTTTCTTCTGTTAATGTTTTCCACTAATACTTCCCCCAGACATTCCTTTCTGTGAAAGCAACAGACATGCCTACAATGTCTAAAGACTTCTACTGCTTCATTTTTGTTTGTCTAACTAACCAGCATTTTAGGTCACAATGAGATTTTTTTTTTTTTTTTTTTTTTTTCATATCACAATAAGCTTTATAATTAACATTGTGTGTTCCAGAGCATTGCAAGCTAATAAAAAAATTTCACATGTAAAGGAATAAAACTGTAAGAAGAAAGCCATCCATTTAAAAATTAAGAAAATGAGAAAATACACAGCTATAAGGCTAAGAAGCCAAAAGGTACAAGTTTCTTACATTTTACAGAAAATATCTCCTCAAAGAAAATCAAAACCAGCTGTATGCTTGTTGTTTTAAGGAAGTTGTTTTAAGGAAGTGTAGTAATACTTAACATATTTATAGACTCTATTAGTTGTGAAGGACTCAACTTTGAAAAGATGCTATATTTACACGATATTCCAGTTATAAGTATATGCAACATTGCCACACCGTTGAAGAAAGACTTGCAATAGAGATAGATAGCTCAGCTACAGGCAGCCATAGCACACTCATGAGACCCACAACATGAACTGCAAATATCTACTACACAGGATACGTAAGGCACCTTGGTTAAGACTGTGCTTCCTCCACATTTGTACAATAACAAGCCCCGTGTTCAGCAGGGACACAGTACTAGAGTCTCACTGCAGCAGCACAGTAGCGTAACAAAGTCAGTTCAATACAGAGTCACTTGAGAGCACATGAGAGTTAGGCTACAGGCAGCAGAAAAAGAGACAAAATTTTTCCTTCTATCCCCCATTGGTTTTCTTTAAGTTGATAATCTTAGTGTTTGATCCACCTACTGTTTCAGTAAAAGTAGCACAACACCACCTGTGAATCAACTCTAAAACTCCCTTCCAGGAATGAGAGTTTAGTTTATCCAATAAATAGTTAGAACATTAAACATTTGTACACAGCCGCAAAGAAAGACCTTACTTGTTAAACTTCTGCATGCACTTTGGTAAGATGGTTTAAGTCTAGCATATTAAACATCACATTTGTACTTGAAGTAAGTAGTGAGAAGTAGGTTCTATTACAAATTCAAACATATGACTAAAAAAAATGATACAGAAAATTGCAGGCTCAGACAAGAAATAGCTAAATTTTTCTCCTTTTCTCCTCTGCAGGGAGTCATATTTCCCTTGTAAGAGTTATTTCAGAGAATGCTTATAAATTGTACCAAGAAAGTGTTTTTTTTTTTCCAAGAATGTTGCAGTAGTGGGAACAATGAAGCGGTTAATTTTCAGTTAATACTGAATTTACCTACATCCACTGCCTCAAATGAGCTTCAGATTCTAATAATAGAAAAGGGTCATTTTTCACCATGCTCTTCTGCCCCACTACCATACACTTGATTCTTCAGCAAGTGTGCAAAATTCCTGTTGGTTGTTCCTGTTCAATGATTCTGCTGGACCTGCTGCAAGTGCTACATATTAATCTATGAACAAAGAGACTTGAATATTACACAATGATTAGTTATTTAAAGCACTATTTTATTGCACACTAGGTTTGCCTTCCTGAAGTACAAAAGTAAAACCATAAAACAAGAAAAAAGGGTAGATAACTGCCTCTTGCTCATGGCAGTGGCAGTCACTTGCCTCATGAACCTGCCCTGCCAGCACTACTGGAGTTCCAGGTACAGAGCATGAGATCAGCAGTCCAGGACTAACAGCATGAGGAAAAAAATGAAAGAGATATTACCACAGAGACTCAGTAAAACACTGTTTAAGCAAGTGGTTGCCATTCTGCAAAAAAAGTCCTATAGTACTACCAAGGGTGAATAATACAACAATATTTTGAGGAAAATAAGGGGATTTATTTCCCCCCCGAATAAACAGGGAGTCACTGCAGTAACAATTGTGTGAGAATGGTCAGGATCTTGCGTGAAACTCAACTGAAAAACTTTGACAAAGAAAGTACAAATTTCCAACAGATTGCACTTATATTGATTTCCGGGAGTTACATTATTGTTTTTGAATGTATCATGGAAATCATATGGACTATAAAGGAAAAAGATAGAAGGGAAAGAAAAACCTCCATTTTTGATGTGTTGATATAACTACCTTGCAAGTTATTTTTTCCTTTCAGGAGCCACTGAAAACAGATAAAAAGAACTGAAATAAAAATCCTAATGTATCCTAAAAGTATTATAAAACGAAGATTCTGACCCATACCACATTAAAGAAGTGATGAAGGTAGTCCAAGCTACCGTTTCACAGCAACAACACCTAAAGGATATTCACAGTATCACACCTAAGTCTAACTCAAATACTGGAAACACTATTCTAGAAACTAGTAATAAGCCTAGTTAATTTCAATTGCAATATATCATCAACTCATCCAGGACTGAGGGCATCTTTAGTCACCTTCAGTAAGCAGTCATGACTGAACAGCCAGTCATGTTCAACTCTGCCTGGATGCATATGACAAAATATTCATCTTTACTTCCAATTGAATTTCAAACAGCAAATGTTTTCTAAGTGTCTGGTTACCGCGCTTAACGTTTCTCTATACATGTAGAAAATTATTATTAAATTACACAATGACTGCAATATACACCTTGTTGATATCAGACAGCCACTTAATAGCAAAGAAACGTTATGGTATTACCATTACCAGTTGCCAGAGAACAGTAAGCTGACCAATATTATCAACTTGTTAGGCTACTGTATGTACTAAATAACTGTGGAAAAGTGGAAGCTAACTAAAAAGCAAAAAAGATTTTGATAGCTTACGTTAAAGAGCATGCTAGACAGTAAAAGTAAAGAAATTTTTCCTCATGTTCGTATGGAACTGCCTGTGTTCAGGTTGTGCCCTTTGCCCCTTGTTCTGTCAGTAGGCACCACCAAAAAAGAGCCTAATCCCATCCCCTTTACTCCCACTCTTGCATCGGATTACATCAGCCTCTCCACTATGTATGTATGAGATGGTTTTATGAGACACTGCTCTTCTCAGTATCGTTCCCTGCTACTTGAGGGTAAAGAAAAATACAACCTGTATACCAAAACTTTCTTCTTCCATTTGGGTTTTTTCCAGGAACTCCTTGCCACTTTTGTCTGGTTTTTTACTCTTAGGCATATACCAGTCTTGAACATGGATGAAGTGGTGCTTGGATGACAACAAACTCTCCTGGGGTCCCTTACTTTTCAATATTCTAACTCTAAGTAGGCCCTTGAAGAGGGTCTCCTGAACTCTAGGGCTGCAAACAGTGTACACGAGGTGTATTAATATAATAAGAAGTGTTATACCACTAGTAATTTACAGTTCAGGAATTCTTTCTGTCTCACCATTTCACTTGCCATTCCACCACACCTCCCTAAGCAACTACAGAGCATCTTAATATATTTTTTTGCTTCAAGGAAGAAAAGCATAAAGCATGAGCATCTTTAAGTTTAGGAAGAAGGTGGGTCTTTTTGTGTGTTTTTTGTTTTTGGTTTTTTTTTTCTTCTTTAGAAAGTAGAGCAGAAAATAACTACCTTTACGGACAATACAAATCAAGGGCAAAAAAAAAATCCTTAAGAAGAAAAAAAACCAATGTAAATAGAATTGTTCCAAATATACACTGATTAACAACTAGTCACTGCATGACTATATACCAAAAGAACAAATGCAACATACGTTACAAACTTAAAACATTATCATCTTTTAGTGCTCATGAATATGCATAGTACACAGATATCATTTCAAGTTTCTGAAGTTACCTGAGTATAATTGTGTTTCTAGGCAACAGCTACATTGGTGCTAGGGAGTGCTTCACAACCCAGGGAGCTCATATCAACACATCATATTGAGAACACATCTATGGCATTTCCAAAATATGATTAAATATAAAATAGGGACACAGCTCTTATGCTACAGCACTGAGGCTTAACTCCAGAAATATTTACTAGATAAAATCGCTACAACTACATATAAGCTATATCTCCCACTATTCAATACCCTGCTTCCTTTCCCTCCTAATGCCATGCAGATGATCTCTTCAGAGTTCTAAACAAACAAACAAAACACACTTCTACATACAAACAAGGACTACGTAAGTGCTAAAATAAATCTGAAAGTTTAATCATAGCATGGTTTGGGTTTGGATGATTTTAAAAGAAGAGACCTTTAAGATCATCTAGTTCCAATCCCCTACTAGAGGCAGGGACACCTCCTTCTAGACCAGGTTGCTCAAAGCCCCATCCAACCTGGCCTTGAACACCTCCATGGAGGAGACATCCACAGCTTCTTTGGGCAACCTGTTACACTGTCTCAGCATCTTCACAGTAAAGAATTTCTTCCTGAAATTTAGTCTAAATCTACTCTTTTCCTGTTAAAAGTGTTTCTGCTTGTCCTGTCATTAGATGTCCTTACAAAAGGCCGTTTCCATGCAGACATACACGTGATCTTAGACATCTAAATATGCTACAAAATGATACCCATATATCAATCTGTATGATCCATATAATTAATGTAACACCCTTTCCCTCAGAAACTCTCACTCATATTTTGCCAAATGTAATACAGATCTGACATCATCAACTAACTAAAAACACCACAGAGGAAATCAGTGAAAGAAAATGACTCACCTTACTATGGTATTTCTCTCATCTGCCTTTGTTTAATCTATGCCATTAAGAATTTGGTTATATAGGTTACAAGTCGTTTCTTCTTCTACGTTCAGTGATTCAGTCTCATTATCCATAGTAATATAGTTCTTTCATAGCTGTCAAAAGAAGTTTCAGTCAAAAGAACTTCAACCCTTACACATGTTAACTAAACATATTGAAAATAAGATCACATATTAATATAATTTCTTGCAAAATTATGCTTTACAAGAAGTTTAAGTTGGTAGTATTCCAAAGCAAATTCAGACACCCATTGTCTTATTTGACTTTCAGGAGATCAAATATACCCAACACATGGGTTCAACCTCTTGTAGGAGTCTAAGTATCTTCTGTACTTCATTGGATTTCATAGCAAAGATCTTCCATACCATTAGCTACGAGTTTCTTTCCATCTGTTTTCTTGCAAAAGCCTTGATTTACAGTTTCCTAAAAGCAGAAATTGTCTTTGTATTAAGAGATTCTTTGCATAATGTTATAGAAAAATAAAAAGATTGGGGGAGTGATCTCATTAAAAAAAAATAATAAAAATTAAAAACATTAAAAAAAAGTAGTTAATAAGTATTTGAAATGTTACGTCATTCCAGAATTACATAAACTTTTTTGTCATATGCAATGATGCAGTAGCTAAAAAGCATAATAGAACAGAGTTGGACCAGTTGTTTCTTTGCTGCATACCTCTGAACAAGCAGAAAACCTTAGTTCAGTTTCTGCTTCACCCGCCTTCCATCTCACTGTAAAATTACATGTATGTGATTGGTTGTGTTTTACAGGGGACCATAAAATCCACTCGCCATAGGTCTTCAGGCAGAACTGAAGCCTCACTCCACTAGCAAAACATTTCTCTCCATTAAAATAAAATGTATATACACTAGAGTCACAGTTGTCCTGCAAATCTACACAGCAGTCTAGGGACAGAATGTAAATACCTCTAAGCACATGCTCAAAATTGTCTTCAACTACTTAATATCCAGAAGGGTACCTAATTAGACTGGAGCACCTAAATGTAAGGGAGGTAAATCTGGATATGTTGCTTTCCAGTTGTAGTGCTTATAAAAGCAGGTGCACCTTTAAAGACAGTACACAATGATCTGTGTTGTGGTGTATTTGTAGCCTCAGCTTTTGGTATGCGCCAGTGTTGACCAACTCCATGTCAAGATACAGCAGCTTCTAAAGGACAGTCAGTTAACAGGAGGTCAGAAATGCAGAGGAAAAGATTGGAGACAAATGTTGTGAGACAAAGTCCCAAAGTGAAACAGGATAAAGAATACAGAAGGCAGTTCCGAAGAGAGAGTAAAGAAATGTATTACTTAGATCATTTGTAAGGACACAGTAAGAGAGTGGGACAAGACTTCTAGATTCAAACAGAAAGAAAAATTGCACACAAAGAATTTGAATAATGCTTTAGTAATTGGTACGCTGTCATAATAAAACACTTAAGTAATACGTGAAAGCAAGGATTAATATTTGATTTTAAAAGTTAATGTTAGGGGCCAGTACATTACAAAAATTTAGCTACTGCGCCCATAAATTTGCTATTTATTTATTGAGCAAAAAATCAGTCAGAATCATTATAATATCATTAATAGTTCTATGCAGTTTTGTACGACTCCCTGCAGTTTTGGAGCCTATACTAACACTTTAATTAGGTCTTTGAGCATGCTCAGCTTTCCCAGAGGCCATGGCATGTTTTGACATAGCCCCCTGCTCATTTTTTGATGATATCTTATATATATTTAATTACTTATAATATAAAATGTACCCAAATATGTATATTCTGTGTTTCTTTTATTTGGAAATCAAATTTTAAATTACAGACACTCTTAAGGAAGTTTAGTTCTTCAAACAGAAGCCCTTACCCAAATATTAGATGACCAGATTTCTTTTGATTCAAATGAGAAAGCTCTATTTGCCTCAAGCAAAGCTAACTGGCTTCAGAAACATTCTGATTCCAATATATCTCAGGCACACAATCTTTTTTAGTTTCAAACTCTTTCTTTCCTTTGCAATTCAAAGGCAGCTTTCTGTTTGACAGTACCTTGTGTACTCATTTTCCCATTCAAAATACATTTCCTTCTAGAAGGTGAGACTCTATGTTTCCTTCTATTTCTGGCAATCTTGATGTGGCTTTAGGAAGAAGAGAATTATGAAATTTTGGTTGGTTACACTGTTTAAGAATTGGTACAAAAGAAAACAGGATGGATCTCCCACCACATTGACTGGATCTGATGGGCCAAGATCCTCTTTTCATTGGAGTCAGGATTAATTGCTCCCAGAGATTTGGGGATGGACCCTATCAGAGTTACTCAACCTAAACTAATTTTTGTATCTATTTTTGTTGGTCTCTGCCATTCAAAAGTAAGATTCACTGACCATTGCTTTGATTATGATGATCCTTATAATATAAGGATGATTAAATTGAAAGCACTGCTGATAGCTTTGCTTTTCTTAATAGGTGCTGACAATGTCAGCTACATACTTATTTCAAAATATACTATTTCATAAGCTGCTAAAAATTTTTAATGTCTTGGTTCTGTTCTGACTTATCCATCAGCATTTCTTGTACGACACATCAAATGCTTCTCTTGGTATCACTGTAGCAGGAGTATACAAGGACATAAAAACATCAGACCTCGAGATTCTGAAGTTCAAGATGTGTAACAGAGTAGCCAAGCAGATAATTAATGCCCCAGGTTATGTTACACTTCCCAGCTGGAGTGAGTAGGTGGGTATGAGACAAGACAGTATGCGTAAATGAGCAAGAGTCCTTATTGAATAAGCATTCCTAAGTTTCCAGTATCCATTAAGAACACGAGAATCACATTTACGAAAGCAGGTATAGCAGTGAAAGAAAGATAATTTGTATTTCTGGTTACAATATTATGATTCTCATGCTATATAGTTTTAAACAATATAGAATTCACAATACTTTCCTTGGTTTTACTACATTTGCATTCTGTAGCAATAAAATCCATTTTTCACAGTATCTTAGATAATATCCACGTTTCCTAGGTGTCATTTCAGGATTTCTCCTGAAATCAATAATCCTGGCTTTTATGTCCATTCCTTTTATTACTCATTACAGCCTCAAGTCCCACAGCAACTTGAAACAGCCATTAACTTTCCCCCTGACACTCAAGTGCTAAATTTTTGAATCACTGAAGTGAGCCAACTCAAAGTGTGAATAGTTTATCCAGTAGTCTTCTGAGGACTGAAGTCAAAAGACTGCCCAGACACTGACTCCTTTGTCAGGCGGGACCAAATAAGTTCCATTTTGATATTAGACTGTACATTAATCAATTTATCTAAGTAATACCTAGTAAATTTATCCAAAAACATAAATGCTGTCTTTTACAGCAACAAATGTTTGATTTCAAGACATCATGCAGCTGTAACTTCTTCCATGTCTCTTGATTTTCAACTTGTGTGACAGAAACCACTGACAGTGTACTTATGCTTGTACATTTGGTACGTATCTTTATAGATTTTTTGCCAATATTCTAACTGCTAAATTTACTACCACTACACTTACAAATCTGTTTGAGTCAGAACTTCAGGCTCATATATATACACTTCTGACATGGCACCTGAGGAGAAGGCCCCTCAGACTTGATGGATTTTCTAGCGATAATATATCATAAAATTATACTTTCCCATATAAATATCTTCTATAAATAGTTATATAAGAACTGATAAACTAACAATATTTTTTTTTCACTTTTCACTTAATTTATACTAATACGAAACTTTTTCATGCTGAATTTACGAAGCTGTAATATTAACAATTCAAAAAAAATGAAGATGAGTAACACATTACACAATATTCATTGTCTATTTTCATTTTGTTTTTATTTTCCATTATGCTAAATATTTCTGCTACTTATCAATACAATAATTTTCTAACTCATCTAACTAGGTATTTCATGTAAAAATGCAAAAACCAACAGCATGACTTGACCTCTGTTTCATCTGGATTCATAAACATTCAGATTCCAATATATCTCAGACACACAGTCTTTTCTTGTCTGAAACTCTTTCTTTCCCTTGTGTTCTACCATTTTTTTATTTTTTTTCAAGTATAACACTCTGAAACACATATACATATTTTAATTTCAAAGCTTAAAAATGCTTTAATGCCTAAGCATTAAACATTAACCATCTTCTGATACTCATTCAGCACTTTTAAAACAAGTCAGTTACACATACAGCACAATTTTTTCCTCCCTTGCTTATGCTTTTCTCTTGAAGAGCACATCCACAGACCATCCCCTGAGAACACATGCAGAGTCTATATAAGTTACCTGATCTAAACCTCACATTCTCCGGGGAAAGAGGACAACAAGCTGAAAAGCTCAGCCATGGTTAAAACAGGTTTGGGTTTTTTTTTTCGGTTACTGCTGTATATAGCAATTACAGTACTGAAAGTGGTTCCTTATGTCCTGTTACAGAATAAGACCACTGTCATATCCAGAGAATTGCTCCTTAGGGCATGGATTGTCTTCAACCTTTTGTCTGGCACAATGGTGTCTCGATCCCTGATTGATTCTTTAAGTATTACTGTGATAGAAAGTACAAGGTTGTTTGAGAGACAAGTTCCTTTTAGACAGACACAATGACAGAGTTGAAAAAGCCCCACAAGAAAGCCTTTCTGCAGTCCTTCCTCAGTGCATCAAAAATAGTATCAGGAAGAGTTTGAGGTCAACAATTTTTTTTAGGATCCTCATTCACTGTAAGAAAATTACCTGCAGACATACATTCTATTGCCTGGAATCATCCCCTCTTCTACTCATGCTGGACAGCCTTAAATCTAAGTTATCTATTGTTTTAGAAGGACTAATTCCACACCACACTCCCAGAAACCAGATTTCTTTGCTGACATGTGTCCTCTCTTTATCTTCAGATGGCGGTTTCAAGAAGAACATATTATTAGCTTACACACATATATTCTGTGCCTTTTCTAATAGAAGCTTGTTTTTTTTTTGTTGTTGTTGTTCTATATAGATTCAGCACTTGCAAGTCTAGAAACCTAACCTACTAAGGACCCTCAAGGGATGTCTGTAGCCTTTTCAGATTTTTGGGTAGCAATTTGTGCCAGAAATGTCTCTTAATCCCTTAAAGAACCCCCTTAAACATTTGAACCTTTTTGCTGCTGACAAAACTTGGCACAAATTAGGTTAGGGTACTGCCAAGGCACAGACCTTTGCAGAATTGCTGGCTAAACATCACGATTTGCATTGAAATGAAAACACAGTTCCCTTTGATGTTACTGGCTCGGAAAGTTGCAACGCGGTAGGCATTCTTGTCAGTGCTCTCAGCAGACAGAGCCATCTTCTCTCTTCAATAGCTCTTTCCCTCTGTTAAGGCCCAACAGATAAGTACAGATGTTGCCAGAGTTGAACCAAGCCAGAGGACAGATAAAGGGATTTCATTCTTCAGCTTTCTCAAAGCTGCCTCTTTTGAAACAATAAATTAAATGAATAGGAAAAAAAAAAAAAAAAAAACCGGTAAGTCCTTTAAGATAACCCAGACCATCATCAAATTAGATCTTTGTCTTATGTAAATGCATTTTGGGTATTTGACTTGATGTATATCATGTTATTGCCTACAATATTTCTAATTCTCTACATAATATAGTCTCCTGTCCCTGCTGTGAAATACTGGAAAGGATACTACCTCTCACATCTTTAAAGCTCTGAGAATCTGGCTGAATTGTGCTTTTAGACGGAATTTTCAGCTAAAGGGTTTTTGGCCTTATTGTTGGGTTTATACAGACAGTTAACTGATTTGCTTACCAAGACTAACAAGCTTAAGGTCTACCACAGTTTGTGGATTCTGCAGCAATTATAATAAACATAGAGCATAAAAAATAGTATGGGTATCTCTACTGACAGGAGTTACCGAATTGGTGTTCGGCACAGCACACAGACTCATGAGACCTGCTAATACCAAGCCAATTGATGCTGATTACCCACAACACATGGGGGTATACCTGTAATACTACGGGGGACACTACTTTGGAGGACTATTAAGCATAGAAGTACGTTTACAAATTTGCAGGTGTTCTTAAACACCTCATAATTGCTTAACTTTAAAGTGATCTTTCTATTCTATTACTGACACAGCTGATGAATTATGTGTTGCTAATAAATACTTCAATCCTAAATTACTTTAAATCATATAAATGAAGCAATTTTTCCTTGTGACAGACTTAATATTCAGTTTTATGCCATGTATCATGCATCTTGGAGATCAGCAGAGGTCCTGAATCACTTTTCTTTCTGGGAAGAGAAAAATATTCAGGAAGTCTTTTTAGGGGTCTGCAGAAATGACTAAGCCACTTACAATAGACAGGCACCGCAGACACCAGGGCATGCTGGAACAAGAAAAGAGGAAGGAAGAAAAAGCTTCTCAGAAGCTAACAATAAAATCCAAACCTCATGCAAGTGCTTATTTCACATGTTCACATACAGAAAAGCAAAGGAGAATTCTGACCTGGAGTGTAAGCACCAAATTGTATTTTACTGTGAGTAGTGTACACAGGAATAATCAAAGACTCCAATATTATTACCACTGTGATAATAAGATTCCTCTTAAAGTCATCATTTTTCCCAAATCCTGCATCTAAAAATAGACTGTAGGGAGGCTGCACACACACGGTATTTTCTTAAGGAACACTTAAATACTACCTTTTGTGTTGTTAGCCATAATTATTCTGTTTATGTGTAAATATTAAAAATAAAGTTGAGCTGGCTAAACTGTGCTTTTTATCACACAAAACATTCATGATGTGCTGACAGACACAGGTATTTTTAAGGTTATTGTTCTCTACCTTGAAAAGGATTAATAGGATTTAGATCAGCCTAGAAACTGATTTATACTGCCACAGGAATAATGTGCTTTATAATGTTCTCTCTCTCTGCCTATCTAGTTCCTGGCCCACCTCATTTCTAGGCAATCACCTTGCCAATGAATTTTCTTCTCATAAAGTGCTCAAAATTATGGTTTTGAGCTGTTGTTTTTCTTTCACTTTCACCTAGGAGATCAGAATTACGCTATTTTCTAAATAAATTTATTAGAGTACCATAAAACTAGGTACCATTCAAATTAATTTGCTTCACAGTTTGATCAGTGCCCTGGAAGTTACAGGTTTCATAGCACTTTATAAGGTACATTTCACAGTGTGGTATCAGCACTGTATGAGATATATTTCACAGCTTTTTACCATGGCATTTCATGAAATATATTTGATAGCAGTTGATGTAGCCACTTTACCAGATAGCATGAATAGCATTTTAGCAGTAAACTTTTAGGGGACATTTCATGGTATACAGTAGCCTACAAATATAAATTCACAGAAATAGAGATACAAGAGGTGAAGAACAATACTAACCCTTATTATTCTGAAGAAAATAATTGCAAAACTCAACTTATTTCACAGCAGATTTTCATACAAGGAAATCTAATGTGGGATTTCAGGCATAGAGCTGCCTTCTCACAGGTGTCCTTCTAGTATAGTAATATCTGTATAAAGCATTATATTGCTATATATCCTCTCAGTGCATTCTCACTCTTAGTGTGTATTTTCTGCCTCCTGTTCTCAAAGATTAGTTCTAAGTGGCCTGACACAAGACACTCCTGTAGAAGTACGGTCTCTGTTCTGACTAATCTAAGTTACCAGTGTGCACTTCTGCAACATTCAAAGACTCTGCAGCCAGGCTCTCTCAACAAAATTGAAAAGTTAATTCAGATATTGTATGAACAAGTAGGGTACCAAAATTCAGAAGTGCTAGGTTGGAGCGGTAACCTAAACACAGTTTCCCTAGTAGCTGTAAAATGCCAAAAGGAAAGAAACTCAAAATTACAAACTTATTTTTCTCTGCTGCCATGGAAACAAAAGGAAAAAAATATATATATTTTTTCTTTTCCCCTGTACTTCTCACAGGCTCAGATTATTTACCAGGGTGATTAAGAATAGAATCATAATCACTCTATCAACACCTGCCATATCTGAAGAGGAAACAGAGAAGACAAAAGAAGTTATATTTGAAGAATTTTAAATGCGGCTAAGCAAGTTTGGAAAGGGTTTCTTTGGTCTAAAAATGCTAGGAGGACAGAAAAATGATCTAAAGTGTACAACTGAACAAAATCTTTATATGATTTATTAGGAGTATGGTTTAAAAACCCAACTTAGCAACATCTTTATAGTACAAAAAGACTCAACACTGAAGCCAGCTCATCTATAGCTACCTTCAGATAGAAAGCATACTGGAAGAGACATAACACCATAGCCCAGAACAGATGACATTGTTCTCCCCCACATTCTAAAACAGTGATCTGTGAGAACAACTATTTCTAGAAGTCCATCACCAAAGTCCCAGATAAGGTCTTTCTAAACTTGCATAGTAATCTCCACATAAAAAGAATAACCAGCAGAAAATATTTAGGTAAACATAAAGACAAAATGTATATAGGAAAGACAAATTTCAAAACAAATGCTCAGTTTATGCTGTAACATATTTGCCCCCAAGTTTTGTTTTAAAAATGCAATATTTAAAATCATTTTCATTTTTACCTGTAAGATGCATATAAAGGAACTCCAGCGGTCCCTCTAAATCTCAAAAATTCTGTGACTCTCCAGAATAAAAAATAATTAATTAATCAATCAATCAAATAAATAAATAAATCTGTTCATAAGGCTGGGGGCTCATACTCATTACATGCATATGGAGAAGCTTCTCAGGATGTAGAATTAATCCTTTCTGCAATAATGATAAAAACCAATGTCAATGAAGTGACAAAAAATGTGTCAGAAGCCTGTACAAAATAAATCCTCCATTTCTACAGACATTATGGCCTCAAGGAAATTGTGCAAAGAATTGGATGACGGATTTACATATCACAACTTGATCAATTTAGCACAGAACTACATGCAACTTCAGAGAGTTCTCTTTGCTAGAGGAAACATTTTTTTTTTTTATTTATTTTTTTAATGTTCAATGGCTTTTCAATGGTTTTCCTGCAAAGACTCAAATTATTTTTTAATTTACTTTTCCTTCCTGTTCTATAACAAACCTTAAAATAAACAACTTTGTCAACTGCCAAGATTAGAACATTCTCCTGCCCTCCAAATTTCTCATTTAACAGTACTGGATTTTACAAAAAATAAAAAACTAAAGAAATAACTCTGTACAACACAAATGACAAAAGACATATTCATAAAAAATAATAATGATGGAATATCTTTTTGGCACCAATACTGAAGTTTTATGCAAATAAGAGGAATAGGAAAAGCCGGTTACATTTTGATCCATTTCCTACGAATGTATTCTCAAAGGCTATGTAATATTCTACTTGCATCCTTTTCCTCTTTCCTTTTCTTTCTCTTTTATTCCTGTACAGAAGAAAACATGAAACTCTATATTTTCCATTCAACACTGAAACAACATCTGGCATACTTTTATTTCCCTTTCTTTGTTCTGTAATATTGTTCACCTTGACTGAATTGCCAACAAACACAGAGAACAAAGCAATTTAATCTCCATGCGTGAGAGCATATACACCTGCACAAAACCTGATTCTGTTAATTCCCCTCTTACACAGCGAAATGTTAATCATGTAAGAAAAAAATCTATGGGCTTGGGCCTAAGAAAAGAAAGGAGAAAACAACACTGCAAACTACTTAGAGGAAAGAGAAAAATGCAATTTTAGTTGCTTAGGGTCACTGACATTGACATTAAATCTCTGCTGCCATCACAGACCAACTACAGAGACACAGTAAGACCTGTATGTTAAACATTTCAAGATGAGGAAATAATGAATAAGTAAATGAAAATGCACAAAATGAGAGACAAATAAACAATTTAGGCTATAATCTTTCAGGCTATATTTCTGTCAGTATATAAGAAATTCAAAAAATATATGGACAAAAGAGGTTGATGGACTTCTAAAAGAAATGGCATACCTGTTACAAAAAACAACAGAGACAGAAGAATTGCAGCACTCTAAGACCTCCAGAAAGATCAAACCTTGAAGGCTGTTTAAACTCAGTAACATGAAAGAATTAAGTTGTGAAGCTGTAAATTTCCCTCTTACAAGACACATTACAAAAGATGAACTGTAGCATCAAAAACTTTATCATATAAGAATTTTCTTAGCCTAGTTTGAAAGAGTTGAATAATTTTTCATGTTCTGTATTTTATTTAGTGCAAATTTGTAACTACAGAAACCTATCAAAACAAGCTGCTGACAAGCAGGCAGCTTTTCACTGAAAGCAAACAATAAAAGTATATTTTCTTTCTCACATGTAAGCAATGGCATGTGTACCCTAGTTGATGTTTGGTCTTGTGTACTGCAATATTAACTAATAATAATTTAAGAGAATTAACAAATAATTTTTTTTTTAAAGATATTGGAATGATGTAGTATATAAATAATGCATTTAGTTATTGAATAACCACTCTAGGTTTAATGCCAGTAAAAAAAAAAAAGGCTCATATTTCAGATAGATACTTCTGAAGAGTGATCTCACATGAACTGAACAAAATCTGAGTCAGAGTGATATTCTCTTCGTCCTCATGAGGACTACTGGAGAGCAGATGCGTAAGGCAAAGATTCTCAGAGCCTAATTTTTCACAGTGCAGGTGCCACCTATCACCTCAAGAAAGTCTAGATAAATTACATACATTTTGACATAGGCTAGGATACCCCTCTTGTTGTTGAATCCACACTAACCAGAAGTTTGAATGCCACTGCTCTGACCTCTTCAAAAGGATTTTGATATTGAAAAAGTCTATTCTATTAGGAAGCACACTAAAATGACTTATTAGAAATCAAAAGGTAGCATAGAATAGCCATAAATAGGAAGAATGGAAGTAGAAATGGAAAAAGAAGAATTAAGAACAAGTTCTCCCGCTTTTATTTTCTTTCTCCCAGGGTAGGACTGAGTAAAGATAATGACTTTCCGGTTTGCAACAAACTCTTCAGTTCCTGCTGGTTCACAAATTTTCACTTTCCATCACTGAAAATGTACTTGCAATTTCTTTGTTTATTATTATCTTGTATACTCTTTTATTCTGTCTAAATCACCTAATATCTTTTTATCTCCTGAACACACTCAAGTACATGCAAGGAAAGATGTAGCACACCCTTTCTTGGTGGCCTAGTCAATTCCTTTTTTTTTTTATTATTTTTTATTATTATTATTTTTTAAAGAGTCTGATACACAAACACACAGAACAGATATCATCCATCATACCTCTCAAGTCTGTTACAGTTGCCCATGAGCAGCCCAAAAGTAGACACCCGAGTCATTTTTTGCTTTTGTCTTCACAGAGCCTCGCAATTAATATTAAAGTTCATCTTAGACCTAATTTAGGTGCACAGTATATACAGCAGACATTCTAAATTATATATATATATAAAAAAAAAAAAACTAACGAAGAAAAAGAGAAAACAAAAAAGGAAGGAAAAAAAAAAAAATTCCATGGGTGTCTGTGCAAATGGTACAGATTTCCAGGCAGCCAAGTCCAGATACAAACTATCTATGTACAAATGTCTTTTTTTAACTATAATGAATATATACTGATACACAATTGTTCTTAAGAGACCAAAATAAGTACATAGAATCATAGAATCATTAGAATTAAAAGGGACCTTTAAAGATCATGTATTCCAACTCCCCTGCAAAGAACAGGGACACCTACAACTAGAACACACACTCATGGAAATAGTTTTGAGGTATTTTTAAATATATAATTCATAATGCCTGGTATATACCTTGTGCACCTAAATTAGGAAAGATCTAAGGTAAGCTGTAATACTAGTTGCTAGGGCTTGGTGAATACATGAACGTATTCATATACAACAGTAATGGGACACAAATCACAAGCAGGCTACCCTGGTGTAAAATTAAAGAGATAAACACTTCCAAAATATTGTTTTTACACAGAAGAGTGATGAGGAAAGTTTAAATAACATTCTGAAGAAAAGGCAGGTATTCAATTTTTGAGGAAATGCAACCCTTACTTCTAGGTGCATTTTTTTTCTGCAGTTCCACCTGAAGTAAAATCCTGACACAGCACGTTTCTGAGAATGCATGCAGGATTTGTGTCTACAGCATTTGTATCTATAAAACAGCTAGTATCTTCTAAGGATGAAAGAATCTTTTAAAATAGCAACAGTAGTACAAATCCTGAGTTAATTTTGATTCCTAGAACATACCATGCACAAACTCTATGTCTTACAACTGACTAAGACATTTCAAGTTTCTAAAATGATGTGCAAAGTTCAGAACAAAATGTTGTGTAATCAGGAGACTACTCAGTCTCCTGTCAAGAACTTTAGGAAGTTTGAGATAAATTTAGTCAATCCTAATTCCAACAGTTCTATAGTATTGTGAAGTAGGAACATCATCCTAATGAAATTCCAAATGTAGAACTCTCAACACAGTTCATGTTAGTCAGTATGAACCTTACAATGTTTTCCATTTCTACATTGCTCTAGATGATAGTTCTTCTTGTTTAAAAAGGTGATAGCCTACTATTTTGCATTGATTATATTTGGAGTAAAGTAGAATGACTAGAAAAACAAGTATATAAAAATGAATAATTCTTTTTTTTTTTTTTTTCCATGATATGTTCTGGCTTTTTTTTCTGTCACATTTCTAAGTTATTATATGGTTCTCAGAAATTCAAACCCAGAGGCAAATAAACCTGTATAGAGGTCTCACTGCCAACCTAAGCTATAAGTTCTGTACAGCAACAGCTTTTAATCTTTCTTTATTGTACAAGACTGTAAATAAAGACTGGATTAAAAAAAAAAAAAAAAAAAAAAAGTTTAAAAACTGTGAAAGTCTTAGCTCCTGAACACAGGAAATACCAAGCATCTGAAGCAGATGGTGACAGAACGGATGAAGGGTCAACTGCACAAAAGCAATAAAGAATCTTCTTACATCGTTATAATTAATCCAAATCCAGATCTATCTGGAAGCTGCAGCCACATCTTAACTACAGTTAAGAATTGATATTGCATACCTGCTGTACAGCCATTGTTAAAAACAATACATATTTCCTAGTGATTTTTATTTATTTATTTTTTTAAATCTGGCTAAATACAGTGGACCAGTAGACTGAATGTAAGAGTAAATTCTGAATTATTTTGTTGAGCTGTGCAGGACTGAGTTGTGAAGCACCTTGTCGAGTTATATGTATGCACACAAAAAAACAATTTTGTTAGTACATTCTAGAAGTGAATATAGATATATCTGCACTGAAAACTATAGCCTAACTATGTTAAGATTTATACAAGTCCTACCATTAAATACAGAAAGGGTGGTATAGGATATTATGAGGAAAGTATTGAAGAATATTGGCAAAATTAATAGTTTTATGGAAAATAAGTCTTCCAGAACAAAATAAATTATACACTGTACCTATGGGCTTAGTTGAAAACATTATGAATTTGGGTTCTGTGAAATATTGCTCTCATTTCAGGATTTCCTTTTCACTTCTCCCTTCCCCTCTCAGTCACACAACTAGGAATTCATGTATTTCCACGCCACTGCCATAACTTCTTTCTAGTACTTCAGAAGGTACACATGAACTCACACAGATTAAAAAAAAAAAAAAAAAAAAAAGTATGCCTGTTGCAACAGAACTGAAGATAAGCAACATTTTCAGAGTCAGGCAGTTAGGGATTATTATGTGTCCTGAGATGGGACAATGAATGTCATATGATTTGATGTGAATAAAAGGGATCAGGATGTTTACACATGAAAATATTAAACTGCGGATAAAGACGGCTATGCAAAAGTAGTAAATCTAAATGCATACAATGTAAGTATAACATTCCTGAGGTTGGGAAGAGAAAAAAGAAAAAAAAAGAAAAAAGAAACAACAACAACAACACCGAAATAACTGCAGCTAATAAACTAATAGCTTAGAAGATGTTTAACTGATTGCTCTCAAAAACATACTCTAAATAGAGAATCATTCAGTTTACCGAGGCCTTTCAGGAGATCTTTCAATTCAATCACATTAAAATTTATATACATGCTTGAGAAAATATTTTAATATCATTACAATTAGTTTTTATTATTGATATAGAAGCGTGAAGTGATGAGGAGATGACAGCCTGCAGATCAGTATATAACTTAGCAAATGCAAAGTCATTTAGATAAGAATACAAATACACAACACACACAAAAAAAGTAGCACAGACCTTCTAAAGCTGTGTGCTGAAATACAGTAGGGTTGTAAAGAACATCAGAGTCCTGTTAGGTAATCAGATAAACACGATCTACTGTTATGATTTTGTCATTTGTGAGCATAGGAGGAACGTCAAAAATGATATTGTATCTGCATGATAGGTCAGTTAAATCCTTCTATAACATTGTGTACATTTCAATATCACAGAATCTAGAAATGCCGGTTGACAGTGATCTCTTGAGGCCATCTACCCTAACTTCTTCAAAGAGGGATTACTGTCAACATTAGATCAGGACTATTGTCTAGATGAGCCCTGAAGTTCACTCAGCTCATCAGCAATGAGCTTTATCTTCTACGGGTAACTATTACCAAAAATAATCCTCCTAATGTATAGAGAAATCGGCCAAGTTGCAATTTGAGACATTTATTCCTTGCAGTGTGGTTCTCAGTACCAAGAATATCTTGGTCTTGACATTTACCCATGAGATGAGGAACGAACATTTCTATGTAACTACTTCTATATTTTTCTTCATGTTGCACCATAGTTCATGCATACAATCTGGATTCAGTATCTTTGGAAAGTACATAAAAATTATTATTCTTTTTTATGAGTTTCTGCCATTTGTATGTGCATATATGTATGCACAAATGAGACAAAGCTACAACCCAAAACTGATTACAAAAAATTAACACAAATCCTAACAATATACAGATTTTTACTAATATTAATATCTATCATTATGTGAAAGTTGACAAAACTACATATATTCATGTTATATATATTCAGTGATCAGCAAAAGAGATGACTGACTGGTTTTTCACAAGAAAGACACTAACACATTTTTTCTTGTTAATCTATTTTTATCCTTCTTATACTTCAAGCAAGAGACAGTATAAGGAAGAATAACTGAAATAGAGAAAATCTTGCTGTTAACTCAGAAACAAAGAACTATTTTATTTCTTGTTTTTATGTACAGTGACATGCTTTTAATTTTCTCCTTATTGTTTTTATGTGCAAATTTATCTTCTGCATTTCTCTTTACCTACTACATGGCATAATGAAGCTGCCTAATACTGAAATTTTTATAAGCAGAAAGGAATGCAATGACCTCTAGTGAGGAATGACAGTTTGGGCAGGAAGGCACTATTCAGTCATTTCTACAAGAAACCACAAGGATTCATTAATCACTTGAATCTAATACATTAATTAAAAAATAATTTTAAAAATGTTCGTTGCATTATCATTATTGCTCTTTATCATCTTAATGTGACTATTTTTTTCCTCACCTTTCCTCAAGCTTTTCAGCAATTGTTTTAACACCAAATATTGGAACGCCTTGAATGAAATGCAGACATACATCTTTCTTCTAACAAACAATTATATTTGTATGGTAAAATAGTGAAATGATCCCCTCAATGTTCCAAAGGAAATAATAGCACAGACAGTTAAAGACTATAAATGATATCTCACTATCTTGTGCTACTGCCTTTATCTTTTCTTTATCTTGTGACTTCTGACATTTGTCATCACTGTATCTTATTCACAGCCACGTATATTATCCTTTTATTTCTCGTTCCAATTTCTTACATAGGAATTGGCCACCATATATTGAGATATTAAACTTTGGAAAAACTGTGTCACTATTATTCAAAGAAATGAACTCCTACATACTTGTTTAGAAACTGCTTTATCTTGTACCTGTTTAAGATACAGAGTACATTTAAAATTTAGAAGAAAAAGCAGTGCAGTTTTAAACGACTCTTCCACTAAATTGTTACACAGTTGACTGGGACATGAATGTGTTACACCAGAAAATTTGTTACTAATCTAGTACCAGTCATTATGCTGATATTCCACTGCAGAAAGAAATTGTATAGATAGTAAAAATGTAGTATTTGAAACAGTAATTCAAGCCTAATGAAGCAACATTAGCACTTTTATGTTGTACTTTCTAATTACAAAGTCTGTTAATGAAATTGGGGCATTTACT
Source organism: Phasianus colchicus (assembly GCF_987193195.1). NCBI lineage: Eukaryota > Metazoa > Chordata > Aves > Galliformes > Phasianidae > Phasianus > Phasianus colchicus. The sequence goes on along the minus strand of NC_143438.1, from coordinate 19,760,304 downwards.
TAATTGCTGTGAACAATTATTTTCAAATTAAGCCTAGCAATTAAATAGCATGATTAAACTCATAGCAAAGGCTCTTTAGTAGAAATATGGTAAGTATCTTGCCTGCAGTATTATGCATGGCAGTCAAAACAACAAAAATCTTCTGATTTGCCAATGTAAATTAAGAGCAATGGCAATGACATTTCACTGAGAATAAGAATGAATATGCAAAGAAGGGGAAGAAAAGAACCCTAATGAGGAAGCCAAATAATAGCCAGACAAACTGTTGTAAAAACTAATTATATTGGTGAAAATTTTCTCCCAGTTTCTTCTATACAAAAGAGGGTCAAGGAAACAAGTGTAAATTCATTATGTTAGCTTGCATTCCACATAACAGAGAAGATGAAACAAAATTCTTTTCCTGTTTGAGCAACAATTAATGCTAGAAGGCCCTTAAGTCATCAGACCGCTTTAGCAATTAACATCATGAATTTTACTGGTAAGCCCATTGAGTTTATTGAGTAACCTTAAATAGTCTTATCACCAGTACTAACACAGCAAGATGACAAATACAACTGGATAGGACAGTAAGTTCTCATGAAAGAATCAAATACTTCTGAGACTATTCATCAGTGCACAATGATCATCATACAAGATACAAGTCCTGTGGTATCCTATTGCCTAGTACCAATACTAAAAAATGTATGTGTGCAGCCTTAAAAATTTGAAATGAATTTAATCAATGCTCAGAAAATTATCTAAGGAACATATTAAAAATATATGATGATTACAGTACTACAATAAAAAGAAAAAATATTAACAGTGAGAAAAACTGAGATGTTAGATTTTTTCAAGTAATATTTAAGTGCAACTTTTTTTTTTCCCCTATTCATAGCTCACAAAAAGAATTACATCCAACTTAAATAATAAAGCATGCCACTCTTAAAAAACAAAACAAAACAAAACCCACCCCTTTGGAAAGTGGTTAAAAATACTCTAGTGTACATCTTTAGTATTTTCAGTTATAAATTGAACATTAGAAAATTTCTAAATCTTGCTTCATTGCAATCATTCAGCATGTTGAGCTACTATTCCTTACTCACTTGAGGAAATAAGTATATTTTAATGGGATCTAAATATTAAATACTTTCTTAAGTGGTTTGATGAATGACTTGCATCATGAAGGCTTCAAAAATGCAAAACAGAAAAGGATGTATCTAACAACTTTAAAAAGAATTAAATGAAAAAAATCTTGAATAAATTTGGCCTATTGCATGAGTTTATTCTTCCCAATTCTGAGTCTATTTTAACATGGTAAGTTGTCTTGGATTCACTCAAGGTGGAACAAAATGTGAACAGCAGGGGAAAAAAGTGGTGAAAATGTCAATTTGAAGACATAGGAGTTCATTATTTTTTTAATTCCTCTATATCACTACAGTAATTACTACAATCACCTTTCTATCTATTCAAAATCCTTAGCTTTCCTTAATGGCAGAAGTTACTTAAATGTTTACTTTAGAAATGTAAGACTAAAACTGTAAGATGGTTTGGTTTTTAGTAATAAGTTGGAAAGGAATGCAGTCACTATAGTACTGTAGAATTGTAAGGTTAACACAACATACTCAGTAAAATTGTTCCACAAGTAAACATATTTTTTATGTCTGAAATGAACATAAAAAAGGGAGTGCTAGGAAACAAGAACTGAAAAAATAATCATTGCTGGGAGATGAGAAGTTCACACAGCTTGGTGTTCAAAACTGCCTGGTGCCAAGGTAAACAACTTACATTAGAATTACGATCTCTACACATGCTTTTCTTATGTGAATTTATTTTAAACATTCCCAGCGTTTCAGCTGATCATTGTTTATCCTCTCCCAATCAATGGTCAGAGCTCTGGCTGCACTACAAAGCCCAACATCTGCAGTGAGCCTGTACAGTATGATCATAGTTTTATACAGGTAATAGTAAGAAGTGGTTAGTCTAGGATGAGGTACTTAAGCCTTAATATAATGGCACAGTATAACAGTATTACAGTCAAAAGCTCATACCTGGAGTGTCCCCATACCAGGAAACACAAGATGAAGCATGGAGAAGTACAAGTATGGAATTTGACAGAACAAGGGGAAATGGTTTCAAAGTAAAAGAGGAGAGGTTTAGACTTGATATAAGGAAGAAGCTTTTTACAATAAGGGTAGTGAGGCACTGGAACAGGTTGTCCAGAGAAGTGGTGGATGCCCTTCTCTGGAGACACTGAAGGTCAGCCTGGATGGGGCTCCTCCTGCTTTTAAGCTCACTTATAGTTAAATCAATTCAGACCATAGCTAAACCAAACGGACTCTAACAAAGAGAATACAGAAATAGTATCTGACATTCATAAAGGCACTATACATAGAATTCAGAATGTTCCCTGTGAAAGGACTCCAGATGATGCTGGCTCACTGTAACATCCTAGTGCTAACTCTAGAATAAAATAACTCTACAAGTAGGATCAAGAAGGGCAGAGGAAAGGTAACTGTAACACCAGGGGAAAGAGAAGAAACTGAAAACAATGCATATTACTATTTTGACTAAATTATTGCTGATACTTTTTCTGCTCATAAATATCCTTTTTTTTTTTTTTCCCCAGAAATAATTAGATCTGTATTATGCATCTGGGCTTAAGTTGATGAAATTTCAAGTTTATTTAGAATTAATTATTAGATTTATGTGAAAGTGTGCCATCTCTCTGGATACAGACAAGATTTTGAGCATATCTACTTAGTGGAGAAAAAGGAAAGCCCTCCTGTAAAGCCTTGCGCCATTTAGGGGACATTCCCAACATACAGCCTTCAGTGGGTGAAAGTCTTCAGTAATTAAAGACCAGTAATGTAATGAATGTGTGTTCCAATGCTCCTGAGAACTATTTTAATTAAACCATTGATTAATACATATTCTAAACAGACCTGTTTAACAATTTGCTGAAAATCTAAGAAAAAAAAAGAAAAAAAGAAAAACTTTGGGAAAGATTAAACCAGGGGCACTGTGTTCTGTTCCTTTGCCCCGAGTAAAGAAGCATTTCAGTTTTAGAGAAGGGAGCAAATCCCTAAGGCCAGTATGGTTCAGGGAGACTAAAAACCCCTTTAGCTTTCTAAAAGAGGAGCTACAATCCCAAATAGATTCACCTCTATAGTCAAACTTGTATAATACCCCTGGGAAACTGCATTTTTTGTTTGTTTTTTTTTTCTTCTCACACGTTGATCTGGGGCAGAATTTTATAAAGAACAAAAATACAGCCATGCTTACAAGCCAGCCAAGCCAGTATAATAAAATAAATCAAAACACCGCAATTAAGAGTAAGATTGTATCAAAGTAATCCCAGAATAAACAACACACACATATCTCCCCACTATCCTTTTCAGAAGACATGACAGAGCTGAGTTTTTCAATGAAAATCAAACTCTGGAAATGATAAGCAAGATGAGTAAGAGTTTGCAACATTTAAGAAAACCATCCAGTTTATTTTTCTTTTCCTCCCTAAATGCCCTAAACTGTGTCGAGAGTGTGGGCAGGGTGATCAGCAACAAAAAAAAAACTAGTAGAGGAATCAGAATTCAAAGCAAAAAATGATAAACTAGAAACTGAAATGATGCTGATGAAACTAGAGTAGGAGAGGAAAGAATACCTAGAGGATCTGGAAGCTATACAAGAGGTTAGAAAGCTTATACAATATCAAGAAGCATAGGAATGAAATTGGGAATTTATGAAAGAAAATCAAAGTATAAAAGCAAGCAATCTGCAAATACAAGGATTGTCGAGGAAATCTCAGCAGCAGTCTTGGCAACCAAGTGGGACCCCAAGGTCTTGAAGAACCAGGGTACAGAACTGAGCCCAAAAATGAGGCTGGAGAAGGTAGAGGCAGCAGAGCTAGGGACCCCCTAGGCTACAATGGACTGGGTACTCAGTGAAGGTGCTAACCCTCTCCCAGAAGTGATAATGATATTCTAAATAACACTGGTGCATGTGCTCCATATTTTAGTCAGGCTATTTTTAAAAAAGATATAGTAGAAGGCTTGAGCATGTGTGTAGTTCTACAGTCTGCAGACATAGGAACAGCATGGGATGTGTTAGAGAGCTGAAAAAGGGAGATAGGGGAAATCTCCAGGAGAATGAATAAAATTAAGAAGGAGGAAGCCACTGGGAAAGGAAATGGCTTGGAGCCTCTACAAACTGCTACTTTTGCTACTGTAACTCTTCAATACCCTTCTTCAAGAAAAGACAAGGAAATATGGTAGTAAGGTAAAAAAGGGAGGCTAAAATAACTGAACCTCTCCCTCAGAATTAAAAATTGCAGCAAGGGAACTGCAGTGGGATCAAACATGAGAACACAGAGAAATCTGAGTAGGATATAAGACACTGAGACAAAGCTCCAGCATGTGTGTCAGTGGATCTCTTGATAGAAATTGTCAATAATTAATTATTCAATTAATTAATATTAATTGATTAATTAATATGACTGATTAATATATACTCCCAACTTATCAATTATATAGCAGGAAGGCCCAGCATCTGCTTTCCCAGGGTTTGTAGTCAAATTGCAATTGAATTGGTGAAGGAGGCCTGCTGGTGAAATAAATTTATAACTTAGCCTAGGATGCTACTAGCACTATAAGCTGTAAGCACTGATGCAGCCACTAACATAATCCAACATCTCCAATTACTGAAGCCATTAAGTGGAGATACAAGAAGACTGTAATTCTAGAGTCTTTTACTGAACATACCATTAATGTAGAAGAAATTAACTCAACTGAAGTATAGAGTAGTCCTTCAAGAAGAAATGAAACTTTTGTAAAGAGCTGAAAGCTAACAATCTGCTTAATGAGAAAGAAAAAAAGAATTCTGGTTGTACTCCTTTTACAGAGAAATGCATCAACACTAAATTTAGCACATCCATGTCTGTGGATTTAGCAAACTTAAGTCTGTGCAGTTGGGAATGGTTAGCTAGATTGCACACATAAACTATCCAAGCCACACATGACTATGCAGCCTTAAAGACCCTGAAGCTCAGTAAGCTACCCAAGGATGACAAAAAGAAATGTTCACTCTGTTATGATCCCAAAATAAATCGCATTTTGAGTTGAAGTGTCAATGATGGATCCTGACCATCCACACACACACACACACAAAAAAAAAGTTTATAGTCTTAGGATGCAGAAAAAAAAAATCTTAGACACTGCCATCTAAAACCTGTTGGATCAAAGAGCAATTATATAAAGGCCAAATATCTGTGGCTCTCCAATCTGGCCTGGTCTGAATTTAAATGGCAAAAAATACCAGCTAACAATTGATTTTTGAGCATTAAATACTGTTCCAAACAGCATCTGTTTCAGGAAAAATGCCAGAAGAAGAGCCACAGCAGCCAGGGCAAAATGGCTCAGCATTTAACAGATTTAGGAAAGGCACTCTTTGTCATTCCTACCAGCAGGGAAGTGCAGATATAAGTTTGCCTTTATAAAGGACAAAAATACTGCTTTACTTCCTGAGAGATCACAATGCTCCAACTATCTGTCATGTTATGTGAATGCTGGTAAAACTATCAGAACTTGATCAGCTGATCAAATTCATCTAATTTCATATTTGGATCATGCCCTTATGCATGGCCGCACTCAGATTTAAAAGTCTTGAAGAGTTTTAGCTACGAGTATGAAAACAGGACCCAAAATAAATCAGGAAAAAGTCTCAGTGGTTCAGAACAAAGTAAAATACCTAGGAACAGACTTAAGATAGGCTGGCCAGGCTCCAACTAGCAGCAAAAGAAACTAATAGGACAATTTCCTGCCTCCATAAATGCACATGAGATAAAATTTCTTTTGAAATTATGAAACCTGTAAGCCCTTAACGAAGCTACTAAGGAAAACTCAGGAACAGGAATGGAACCCAAATCTGCACTTGGACAGGCCAGCCCTAAAAACCAGTTTAACGCACAGTCTGCATTAGGATTTCGTGATCCACTCCAGTGGAATCCAGTGGAATTAAGTAACTATTACAGATACAATGGGAGCTATACTATCATAAGAACAGAAGATAATTAAGAAGTTTGGAAGAGTCATCACATCATTTATAAGAACAAAGTTAATCAACAGTTATGATTATCAGGTACTGGCCCTGATAACTGGAGGAACTAAAATATAATCAAGTAAACAATAAGCTACAGGTGTGTATGGCTCACTCTTTTGGACTCAGAAGATAAGGAAAGAATAAGTATGTTTCCCATCATATATCTTGCTGGATTTTTTTTTCTTCAGCTGCACAAAGTCTGACCTTGAGTCCACATATTATAATAGTAAATTAACATTTAAAGCTCATTTTGGGATTTTTTGAGTTATATGAAATATCTGAACCCAGCAATGGTTGAACATCACAATAAAGAAATACCCTCTGATCTACACAACTCATAAAAATGCAAGACCAGGTGAGAAAGAACAAATACCTCCATGAAGATCACTTTGTGCTGATCAAGAACTTTAAGTCACCAGAGGATTTATAACAATCTGTACTTGTAAGTAGTAGTCTGTAATTCATGGAATATCAAAAGACGGATATTATTAGCCTGTAGCCATCTTGTAACAGATAATATAGCCATGGGTAATAACAGGCCACTGGCTTTGTATTGTCTTTGAAAGTCAACAGGATGTGAGAGGATTCTTCTATTTAAACTTTTATTGAACTCTGGCAGCTTCCTTTTGCTGGGTATAGCTGTAATTACCATCTTTCTAAATGACCAATTAGCTATGGCTGATTTGCTTTGCTTTTAACTTTTTAATGAAAGTTACATAGTTTTATACAGGTGACTTTAACAATTCTATAATGAGGTTATTTGTGGCTTTAACATAATGCTATTATGTAGAGAAATATCAGCCCAGTACCACATCATAGACATTGATAAGAAAAGATACTTCCTTGTTTTGTATGTGTCCTAACATCTCCTTCAGGAAGATCTTCTCCATGATCTTTGCAGGCACAGAGTTGAGGCTCATAGTTTACCAGGTCTTCCTTTCTACCTTTCTTCCTTTCTTTCAGTCACTGAGGACTTCAGCTGACAGCCATGACGTTTCAAATATGATGAAAAGTAGCTTGGCAACCACATCTGCCAGTTCCTTCAGGACCCCAGGATGCACAGACTTGTACATGTTTAGTCTCATGTGGCAGTCTCCAATTTTCTCTGCTCTTACAGTGGGAGTGGGAAGACTGACCGGCCATGAAAAACAGGGCAAAGAACTTGCTGAGTAATTTAGCCTCTTTCATGTCTGAAGCCAGTTCTCCCTTGTCATTTATCAGAGCGGATACGTTCTCCGTTGCCTCTCTCTTCTGATGAATGTATCTAAAGAAACAAACCTTCTTGTCATTTTTCAAATCCCTCACCAAATTCAGTTCCACCTGAGTCTTGGTTTTCCTGATCCCATTTCTCTTCATGTCTGGATGATATCCCTGCATTCTTCTCAAGCCACATGTCTCTGCTTCCACTACCTGTACATTTGCTTCTTATCCCTCAGTTTGACGTGTAGGTCTTTGCTCAGCCATGTCAGTTTCCTGCCTGCTCTGCTTAATTTCTTATTCTGGGTGATGGAGAGCTCTTGTGCTTTTAACAAGACATCCTTAAAGGACTACCAGCTCTGTTCTCTTTTTTTGTCCCTAAGAATAATTTCCCAGGAGATTTCATCTAATAATTCCTTACAAAGATGGAATTTTGCTCTCCCAAAGTCAGGGTCTTCAATCCACTTTTCTGGTCAGCTGTGTTCAATCCAATGTCAGTATGTCTGATCTACTGAAGTTGTGCCCTACATCACAGAGCCCAAGATGTGACACAGGGTGTACAGGTATGGCATGAGAAGAGATGGGACACAAGCTGGACACTGGAAACCTCATGACTGTAAACAACCCTCCAGTGGCCAGTTAAATAAATGCGGGGTTGAGGCAAAATAGGTTTGGTTTGAAGTGTCACAAAGAGAAGCTAGAAATCTAACATCCATAGATGGTACCACATTTGCTAAGTTTGGATGTAACATGGAGCTGCAGACCCATGGAGAAAGCCAAATTTAAAATGCATGTTAGAAAAACCAGAAAAATGGTCACAGATGAACCTAAGGCATGGGGAAGGGAGAAAAAAAAAAAAAGAAAAAGAAAAAAAAAGAAAAAAGGAAAGGAACAAAGGTAAAAGGAAGAGGAAAAAGGAAAAGCATCCATTTTTGATTCTTCCCCACAAGATCCCCAGACGCTGATGGCTTGCTGGAACAGCCCACCAGAAACACCAGAATGAAGCCATCATACTTATAACTCTGAAGCATCATAGAAGAGTGAGAATATAATTCAGTAAGTAAGATGCAGAATAGGAAGTATAACAATTATTACTGAATTATTATCATTAATATTAAATTAATATTAAATTAATATTAAATATTTTTCACAAGTCTGTACCAATAGTAAATTGTTGGCTTTATACAGCATGCTCTCCTTGCTTGTTTACAAAGATTTCAACAACTGACAGTTTTAAATCTGATTATTTTAGAAAACAACTTTAAATTCTGAACTAGTTCATGGTGCATCTGCCTAACTAAACAAAACTTTAGTGTCAAATGAAAATGATATGATTTTAGACTTATATTAGGACTTAACAATAGAATCTATCTGTATCTTCTGAGGGCTATTATCATTCTTGAGAATCTATGTTTTTATTTTTGTTCAATTATTTCATTTTAGGGAAGGTTCTGAACAAAACTGATGGAGAAGTGTTTCTGCAAATGTTAACTATAACAACTGAATAAATTTTATATTAGCTGTCCCACACATTTCACTGATAAATACATTCAGATGCTTCACAACATATACTGAAATGCCTATTAACTCTGGGTTAATAAAGGGCAAGGAAGCAGAACTTATTTGCAGAAATGCTTTTCATTTTGAAGCCACAGCTATGTAGCTTCCAGGAAGGCATTCCATATCCAGAAAGAGCTACATCAGAGGGCCTGCAAGACTCCTCAGATGCTAATAAAAGGAATTAGTCCAAAGAAAATAACTTCACTTCAGGGAATGGTTTTAATTATCCCAATCTGAACATGTAAAAAACTTAGTACAGAGGGCTTCTTTTTGAAGCACTAGTGCAGTGAGCTAGGTCTGAATGTGAATCTCTAGCTTTGCTTGTCTAGTCTGAATTTTCTATTTACTGCATTTGCTATTATTGTTCTTTTCCTTCCACTTGAAATTAAGAAATTGATAGAGGACAAAATATGTCAGTGAAGCTCCAACTATTTTGAAGAAATAAGAAGTAACCTTTCAAAGTCATTTTTCATAGATGTATGCAGAGAAGAAAAACTTCACTGCAAGTTTTGAAAACACAGAAGATATCAAAGGTTTGTCACGTGTCAGATAGAAGGAGGTTTGAAAACTAGGAAAAGTCACGCCAATCATACTCAGGTACATATGGGACTTACAAGGCCTAACATTAAATAGAAATAGCAAGAACAAACTTAACAGTAGTTTCTGAAAATCTTATATATATATATATGCTATTTAACATATTCTGACTGTACTACAGTAAAAAAACCTCAAATAAGTAAAAGCTCTGCTGTGGAAAGAAGAACAATTGTAGTGATAAGTATTAAATCAATTGCGTTAACTGACTTCTTACCCCTTCAAATTAATACAATATTTTTGTTACGCAATGATTTAGTAATGAACTTATAAAAACAAATTATCCATGCCTACTACTTCAGCTTTCCCTTTGTACATGAGTGTGTGTGCATACGTGTGCGAACAAGCTAATTAAGTGTTTGTAATTCATCATCTAATGATCCTTATCCTCAGAATTTTCAAGTATGGAAAAGATGTAGTGAATTTCTGCATGATTTTTTTTCTTAATATATACATGCCATAATAAATATTTCTTATAATTGGGTATTATGATTAAAAAAAAAAAAAAATGTATCTGGGAAATAATTTTTAAAAAAGGATAATCAGAAATTATCATGGTGTAGAAATTTAAATTTAATTTAACCTATGCTAATTTGTACACTGCAATTACTTTAGTAAGACAGAATGATGAGCTCACAAAAGACAAAGTCTATCTGGCAATATGCTATATGCCAAATCATAGTACATGAACAAGGCAACAGGGGCCACAATTCTGGCTGGTGCTTTCCTCTTTCTAAAATAATTGCAACTGTTAGTCTTTTGGAAGTTCTAGAGAAGGCCTATTTCGCCAAACCATTAAATAGTTCACAGGTATCTTTATGCTAGAGGTGTTCCAATTAAAGCAGAAGACAACTGAGAACAGACATCAACAAATGGAACTGTACAATGAAAAAGCCAATATTATTCATCACCAAAGACTGATTCACAAAAAAAATATTAAGGGTGAATAATAAAGAACAGGAATACAATAGGCTTATTACTGCATGTTGGACAGCTACAACACACACACACACAAAAGAATAGCAGCCATTTTAATAGTGCTTTTTTTTTTTTTTTTTTTTTTTTTTTTAATAAACATAAACGACTTTGCTTGGTGTAAAATTCTGTAATTCTCTTTTTCCATTTCTTCTGTCAGACAGGCTTACCAACTAGTTTTAATTTACAGCAAGCATACTGTCACTCTGCCTACTATCATTCACAATATATGGTATAATCTTTTAGCACAAGCTGTAAGTAAAGCTAGAGGTTGTACAGCAACTCCAGTATGGGTGACTTTTCCAGTGAATTTTTTTTTTTTTTCCTAAATATTGTATTAATTGTGCATAGTGCTCATGTTGAGTCTCAGGTCTGAAGGTAAGTTTAAGTGAAGTCTGAAATATTCACATATGCCAATATACAACTGGATCGCAGTGATGGTGTGCTATAGCTGTCTGTCCACGATTTGTTGTTGTTTTGGTTTGTTTATTTTTTGAGGAATTTCTAAGCACGGCCACATTTGGACAACCTTCACTAAACAGGACAAAACTGTGCCCTCTATTTTCTCACTGCCTTTTAAGAGCACTGGAGATCATAACTGTGCCCTTTTCTTATGAATTCTTGCAAACTGCTTTGCCCACTGAGAATGCTACAGAAATAATATGCTGACCTCAGTGATAACAGAAAAGAGTAGTAACTTTTTCTTCGCTAGCAAAGAATCCTGAAGTTTACATTTTCTTTAAGAAGTTGCTTGCCTCTTAAGTACTTTCAGAAAGGTTGTGGTGTTGTTGTTTTTCACCAAAATCATTTAAAAGATCTCTGGAACAACAGAGTTTCTATAAAATCTGTACTAAGCTTTAGATGTACAACTTTTCAATTCTATCATAGCTGATGACACAAATTTTTAGAGTATTCATGCCAAAATCCTACATTTTGTAACATACAGAAGAAAACTCAAAACCATATGAAGCAAAAAGTCTCTCTGATCTGCAAGTATGCAAAGTACATATAACAGTGAACTTATGCACAGAAATAAATTATGATAACTGACATGGATTCTCAAGAACCTACTCTTTGCAATTCTTACCTTGTGGTCTTAAATATGAGAGCTGCCCTGAAAACAATACCTATTATTTTATTATGTTGGCCAATAACATCCAAGGCGGATGTTGGTGGTATGGCAGTAGAGGTTGAACCTTCCCACCATTCCATTACATTTTGTTGCCATGCGATGAATGGCAGCAGAGGAGCAATCTGACAAAATGGTGTCTGACATGGAAGTGCACATGAAGCAAAGGTGTGTAAATGAATTCCTCCATGCAGAAAAGATTACAATGACATTCACTGACATTTGCCAAATGTTTCTGGAGACCAAACAGTGGACATTGGTACAGTGAGGTGGTAGGTGTTAGCTATGTTGAAAAAAAACATTTTATAGCTGACAATTTGCCCATGGTAATAAATGGGAGGCATTAGTTTTAGAGAGACCTACATACAAATGTTTCCTCGTCTTTTTATAACTCATGATTTAACCATGTGCTTAAAAGAAACAACAACGTGTAACTAAGATATATTTTACTGAGTTATCATCTATAAAACCTACAAGTTAAGTGTCAGATTTGGAAGTAATTCTGCTAGATCCCTGAACTTGTAGTTGCCCCAGTAACAACAGTAGGACCCCCTGGGGTCCACTCCCACAAAGTGTACTTTAGTGCATCTGTATGTTATCTGTGGCAATCTTTTATAGATTATCTGTGCTGTAAAAAAGCTGCAAAAGTGCTTTTCATCCTGAAAGTACTTCTCAGAAACTTCTCAAATTCATTTCAGATTTCATAAAAAAATAAGAGCAGTTGCAGAGTATTGCAAGGATTCTATCTCTAATATGTTTACAAAGCATTGAGCACACTATCAGATATGTAATTTTGAAATATTTCAATCTTAAATTCTAGGTAAATAAGCGTAATTCTTACCTAACAGTCTCAGGTGGGGACTATTAATTTTAAATTTTCTTAACTATATATATAATATATATGCAAGTATAAATATGTATGTACGGAACAAAAATGTATGTCCTGAAAAAAAAAAAAAAAAAAAAAATCAACAGCAAACTATACTACATGGAGTAATTTTTAAAGGAATGCTTTTTCTGGACCCATATTCTTCCCAAGGACTGAAAATTATGAAGTAGGTTGAGTGATAAAAAATAAAGTTTTCTAGAAGGAAATAGTCCTTTTAAAAGTTTAAAAATGTGATTTATATGCATGCATAGTGTGGTGGGCTCACCTTGGTTTGCATTAGCACTAGCTTTGCTTCAAACCATTACTCTGCAGCCCCAGGATGACACATAGGCATCCATATCCCATATGAGAAGAAATGTACTTCTATGAGCTGTCTAACTAATGGAAATTTGTGCTTCAACATTAGAACTATAAAATGGTTGAAGTGAAAATTAAGTAGATCAGCAACCATCCAAAAGACATCTCAATAAACTATTTTTGTTTTGCCATCAGCAATCATCTCCAAACTGATGCATTTCCATGAAGATTCTGTATAGATCATTAATGAGCCTCATGCTATACAATTTTTTTTTTTTTTTTTTTTTCTGTAATTAGAGCAAACGTAAAAATATCACAGATAAAATATACAAAAGCTTGTGCAGGGATGAATTAAAAGGAGAAGAGGATGTTCCCAACTTGTTTGATAAGTTCGTGCCAGATGACACGTTTAAGACAACCAAAGTTATGAAGGTAGACAACTCAATAAACAGTCCAAGTCTATTGTTGAAATACACTTTGGACAGGCACTGAACAGGCTAAGAAAGAAATTTTGCATTATGCAATATCTGCCTATGCTTCATTGCTGACTTTATCAACTGAAAGGTCAGCAAACTATGAGGGCAGTAGATAAAAACTTAAAACACTTTAGAGTTTAGCAAGAAATATTTTGCAGTTTAGGAAAACTGCACATCTGACTTATTACAAAATAAAAATAGATTAAAAATATATATATATGCAGACATAAAGCTTTTACTGCCCTTATAGAGAAAGCCATGCAGTACACTGTAAGCCTCTGGAGTCTAGTAGCCAAAGGCAAAACCAAAAGTCCCCAGGAGAGATTTGAATCAAAACTGGAGATGAATTCACACTGTTCTGCTCGCAGTTAAAGTCTGGAATTCAACTAGTTTTCAAATGACACTGTTATTTTCAACAGATTACGACTGAAGGACACTGCCAGAAATCTATATTCTTTGCTTCTTGATATAATGAAATGAATTAGTGCTTTACTAATTAACATCTTCTATGATTTCTGGCTTACTTAAGGTCTGTTTTACAATTAACAAATACTTAAATAATTTATGCATAAAGAAAAGTACTTTATTTTCCTACTGAAAGGTATTATTCAAATTTAACTTGAGAATTTAGATGGAGAAGATCAGAGTTGCAGAGCAATCTTTTCACTTTGGAATGAGGATGTCATGGCAACACTGTGCTTGAAATTCAGAAGAGCTACAATGCCACAGGAGGCCCTATTCATACTGAGTTTCCAAAAGACACTCTAAGGATAATTATCTGATCCAAGAAAGGGATTTGTTAAATAACAGTAGCACTGGAGAAAACCTTATGGCAACTTTACTTTCAGAAGGGTTTTAGTGTATAGGAATGGTAGAAGGTAAGCATAAGCTTTTAAACTTACTATACAATAATAAAACTTGCTTTTTCTTATATCCATGAATTGCATTCCACTTAGTCATCAGAAAAAAAAAAAAAAAAAAAAAAAACTTTTTCCAACCTTTTACTGCGCCTTTATGGCTTCTCTTTCCTTTCTAACTGCTGCTCCTCTTCTAGCATCTGAGCCCCTCTTCCATACTTAAACTAGCCTTGTCTCCTCCTGATTTGGCAACCTGCCTACCCTCAGATATATCAGTTGTTGAGCAGAGTTCAGAGTAAGAGATCCTGAAAATCCAGGCATTCATATTCTGAGATACCATGACGAATGAAAAACAATAAACAGCAATTGGCCATTGTAGATTTCATATTGTTTCAGTTTGTTTCTGTGTTTATTTTGTGACAAAGACCAGTATGCTGCATATATCTATCAGTTCACATGTAACAAGAGCTGGGTATGTAATTACGAGGAAGCACTGACATTACTTAGTCCCAGCCTGCAATGCATCTTTATCTAAAGAATGTACTAAACAAAACTTTCTACAATAAAAGGAAAAAGGAAAAAGGAAAAAGAGGAAAAAGGAAAAAGAGGAAAAAGGAAAAAGATGAAAAAGGAAAAAGAGGAAAAAGGAAAAAGAGGAAAAAGGAAAAAGGAAAAAAAGGAAAAAGGAAAAAAAAATACTGAAAAAATAGAGGGGAATCATGAAAGATGCACATTGCCACTGAGCCAGTTGTGTTTCTCAGGTATGCGCTTCAGTGGAAGAGCAAAACTATCAGTTTGGGAACCCGGGAAATCAAACCAAATTGCAGTGGATGGGTTGCACTGAAACACTACCTGTTTTTAATATGTCATTTATTGCTGTTCGGGCCAACTTTCAGACATTTTGAATGGTGGTTGCATTTTTTTTTGCAAACTGTTTTGCAGTTTGCCCTTTCTGATGTAGCAGCTACAGCTGCTTTTTATAGCACTGCTGTACAGCTCATAGTAAATTTAGAAACCACATTGATAAGGGATTTATAGGTTCTAACACTCTTTGAAAGTTATGCTGATATTAAAACCTCTCTATGATAAATATTGACATAAAAGCCCTTTCAGAATGTGTTTATATAAAAAGCTTTACAAATATTTTACTGCAAAGAAAAGCCATGATGTTATTTTATTGAGGCTGCAAAAAAGTCAAACTTCCACTGACTTCATATATTAATTCTTAACATTAGTACAATGCAGCATAACTACTGAATTTTCAGTTTACAATAAATAGATATATTACTCTCCTAAGACACCATTCTGCTCCTTACCACTTTTCTCCTTCCTCCTCAAAATGGTTGGGAGCTGAGCATACAGCAAGAAGGAAAAAATATGAAGGTAAACATTTTGGGTAAAAACATAAGCAGTAACCACAGTGTTGAACATGTAATAATTTAATATTATATATAATTAAATATATATATATAATTAAATATAATAATTTAATAAGCACTAAATCAAAAGGAGAGATATTGGTAATTTACAAGAGTGGTCAGCATTTCAAGGATGTGGTATAAGCTTGACAAGTAGAAAATAAATAAATAATTAAATAAATAAATAAGCAAGCAAGCAAGCCAGCCAGCCTCACCAAAACTACCATGTGGAAACTTTTCAGAAACAGTTATCCCTTACAATAGAAACAAAAAGCAGTGACATTTCCTTGGTTCTCTCAGTTGCGCTACAGGAAAGTTAAATCCCAAAGTTCAAGATTTAGATGTCTGGGCTGTAAGATGTGAAATCTCAGTAATGTTCTCACAAAGAAAACATGCTGGTGGTACGGCAGTAGAGGCTGAATCTACCTGCCAATATTCCATTACATTTTGTTGTCATGTGACAGACAGCAGCAGAGGGGCAGTCCGATGTGACAGAATGGCATCTGACGTGGAAACGAGTATGAAGCAACGGTGTGTCATTGAATTCCAGAGAAAAAATTAAACCCACTGGCATTCATCTGTATTTGCTGACCATGAAGACCAAACAGTGGATTGCTTGTATCAGGAATGGTGTGGTGAGCAGGACTAGGGAAGTCATCCTGCCCCTGTACTTGACATTGGTGAGGCCTCACCTTGCGTACTGTGTTCAGTTTTGGGCACCTCAGTACAAAAAGGACGTGGAGGTACTGGAGCAGGTCCAGAGAAGGGCAATGGGGCTAGTGAAGGGCTTGGAAAATCATCCCAATGAGGAGAGGCTGAGGGAGCTGGGGCTGTTTACTCTGGGGAAGAGGCAGCTGAGGGGAGACCTTATTACTCTCTTCCAGTACCTGAAAGGTGCTTACAGTGAGAGCGCGGTAGGTCCCTTCTCACTGGTGACAGGTGACAAGACGAGGGGAAATGGCCTCAAGTTGTGCCAAGGTAAGTTTAGGTTGGACATTAGGAAACACTTCTTTACAGAAAGGGTGCTTAAACATTGGAATAGACTCCCCTGGGAGGTGGTTGAGTCGCCGTCCCTGGATGTGTTTAAGAGCTGTTTGGATGTGGTGCTCCAAGATATGATTTAGCAGAGAGTTGTTAGAGTTAGGGTACTATGGTTAGGCTGTGGTTGGACTTGATGATCCTTGAGGTCCCTTCCAACCTGAGTAATTCTATGATTCTATGTGAGCACAGTGAAGTGGTGGGTGGTGTATTTCAACAGTGGCAATGTTCGCAAGAATGGTATGCAGACTCTTGTTCATTGCTGGCAAAAATGCACAACTAATGGTGACTATATTGAAAAATAGTTTTTTGTAGCTGAGAATTTCTCTAGCAAATAGTGTTCTCGTGCTCTTTTTATCTGTTGTAGTTTCCACGGAAACAAATAGGAGGCATTAATTTCAGAGTAATCCAAATATTTCATGTAGCAATTCCAGCAGAAGCATTAACAGAATCTCTTCTAATAATATGCATATAAGGCAAAATGATTTTCAGTATGTTCTGACTACTTAGATTGAAACTACAGCAAAGAGAAGTGATATACAAATCTAGCTTGATTATAAATACATTCAAGATTGTGTGACCTTTGTTCTTGACTTTCTGATACAATGCTAACAAATAAACTAGATTTAGTAGGGTTTTCTATTCAGACACAATTTAATTTCCTTTTAAGTGAAATACTTTCTATCAGAAAATGCTGTTTCATTAAAAATGACATAAAAGGAATATATTAATTATGAGAAAGCTCTAAAGAAATAATCTAAGAATTCTATCTATTCCATTCTAATTCTATTCTATATCTAAAGATAAAAAATTCCTTCATATTATGCTGTGAAATCTGTTTGCATTAAATGTTACATTCTATACTTAGCAGCATCAACTTTATTTCAATTTTAAATCTGGTAATTTTAGTATTCTCTACAGCATTCTATCACTGTAATACTTGTAGCATATAAAATACATTTATTTACTTTTTTTTTTACAATCCCTTTCATATAATAGTACATAATGCACTTTTCTTTTAAGTGACACCTAAGCAGAACACACTGTGAGTAAAGCCCTTTGCACTAACTCAAAGGAGACACAGTAAGATAATGTTGAAACCATCAGTGCTACAACAGAAGAATGGTACAGTGCAAAAAAAGGAAACATGAGCAATAATAAAACTAAAGCGTGAAGTCCTTAATGAGATGTAGAATAGGAATTCAGTATATAAACAGAATAGCAACAAGTATTTGGGAAAGGCATGTTTACAGTCAAGAGAGTGCTGAAGCTCTAAGTCTGGATATAATTCTGACAAATCTGTCCAGGCCTATTTAACTGTATTTCATCATTTCCAAACAAATTGTAAATCAGGAATGAAATAAATGCTTTCAGAGCCTAAAAAGAGGTAAACATAAATTTGGATTGTAAATATTAACACAGTTTTAAGGGTCTATCCTTGCATTCTTTCTGAACTGATTCATCCAAAGATCTTATGAAATGAAATCAAAACGGCTCCTTACAAATCTGTTTAAAGACAAGCCTTTTACCTACTAACAGAAAAGCTATTAAAATGTATATTTTGTGTCTTTTCTGTTGTCTGATGTGCAAACTACCACAGGTGCCACCAGAAAAGCCTGTTGAAGAGCATGCACTGCAACACCTTGCACAACAGAGTGCACTGCAGACAGTGATAACAATTTCCCCTTTAAGTTAATGTTTCGAAGATACCTTTTAGTACAGAAAGAATTGATTCAGCATTAATTCAAAGTGAATAAAATCTAATACAAAGAAGATCTAACACTGCATTGAGTTCCTATTTAGAGAGAACAAAATATGAAACTATTCACTTATTTTTACTCAGACTAAAACAAGTATTTGCACAGATTTATAGAAGCCATGTCTGGTCTGAACCTGAAAGAATTAAAAGCAATGACAAGAAAATAGGCCAAGAAAAAAATGAGACAGATATGCACTGAACTCTTCATTCAGGGAACTACAGGACCAGATACGTTGGCTGTCTTTCAGTTTCAGTGTTTGTTCAAGATTATTCTTATTCTCTCTTCCTATAATTACTTATTTTTTATGTGACATGCTATAAACATCTTGTCTAGGAAATAAAGTAAATCATTTTCCATGCAATGGAAAGATGGAACAAAGTGGAATGAAACCTAAATAGAAGTACTGAGGCTTAGTCCTGAATTAAGGCCTCAACCAGTATGGCTATGAGATATATTAAATTCATTTGTTTCTCCCATTTTCTCCAGCAAATTTTATCTCTTCATCTCTGCATTTCTCTTTTGGATTCTATCTTAAGAAAAATAATATAGAGTACCTACATCTAGTAGTGTGAAACACCTACATCTAGCAGTGTGAAACAGAGACATTCTCCACTAGAAGCTTATAATATACGTACCATACTTTTGAACTTTGCCTTAATATGTAAACCAAATAGATTCCAATGAAGTAAATTCTTAGGTTTGTCCAGCTCTGTTAGCTTTTACAAATAATTTCAATCTGTATGCAAGCATCTCACTCACCTCGTTAATGAAGGACTAGAGACTGATTGCTATTCCCATTTGCTGAAACTTTGATACCAGGACTCCAAAGGATTAAGTAAACATCTATACATTGTTACTCCACTAATTTCCTCTCTTTCTTGTCAGTATTGGCTAGAGAGTATAGCTGAGTGAATACACAGTTCTGCATGTGACAGCTACCTTTTGGTGATTCTCAACAGAAATGAAACACAAAGGAAAAAAGTTTGTTATTAACAAGCACATGGTACATGATAGGTGGTATTGGCAGCCATGAATAATGAGACTAAACCAACTAAAAGAAAAAAAATAAACAGTCAAGCTATGCAGAAACTAGAAACAATTAGAAACTTTAGAGACTAGAGAACAGATGTCAGACAAGTATAAACTAGATTTCAAGCAGGAAAAGAAAAGAAAAAGAAAAGCAAACATTATGAATGAGACAAAGAAATTAGTCTGCATCCAGAATTAAGCATGGAAGATAAAAGTACGTTAATGAAAGGAGTCTTTTCTATTTCACTGAAGAAGCAATGAGAATTAAGTGAGAATGATGCCAGAAATAATTCTGCAAAACATGCTTACAGCTGGTAAAGGTGTTTAATGAGTGCTACAACCCTCAAGAGAATGAGAAGCACATTTTTTTCTTTTAAAACTAAGAAGGAAAAGATGAAATAGACTAGTTAAAGCTGACCTTCATAAGAACTTCTGGGATAGTACAACTACCTTAATTAGGTAAGAGTCATAATATGAGCAAACAGGACTGATAGCTCAGACAAAGAAATCTAACAGAGCAGTTAGATAAAATAAGCAAGTTCCTCCAAAGAACAAGTGCAACTGAATTAGCCAAGATCAAAATAACAGAGAAAGTCAAGTTATTTTTAAGTCATAGCAGTAAAGACACTGCAGAATAAAGCTCAATGTACTTTTGAAAAATGACATGAGAATCTCAGCAACTGCTTAGGCCTGAATGACCTCTATTCTATTCAGCATTGTTGCTGGCAAGTTTAAAGACAGTTCAAATGTATCTACACTACAATACTGCACAAGCCTTCGTATCTACTTGTAGTATGAAGTTAAGGTCAAGTGTAAAGGATATGGGAGGGATGATGGATAGCACAGTCAAGAACTTAGAAAGAAATAAAAACATTCAAGTAAGAATACCCAACAACAAAGTACAATATCAAAAGACTCCAAAGATGGAAAAAAACAGCAACATGTACAGTAGAGATTAAAGACCTGCAGCAGAGGAGAGCATCTTCAATGGGACTAAAACAGATAAAGAGATCTGCAATATGTGCAGTGCAGTAGAAAAAGCCATTCAGCTGCATTAGTTACAGTCATGTTATTGGATCAATGACCCATCTATCTTCATCTGCATTGTAAAGCCAGCAGCACTGTAATCTCAGCAATACAAAGCCATAGCAGCCTGAAAGACTATGATCAAAGGTTAGGGATGTACAGTAAAATCTTTCTGAGGTATGACAATTTCAGGCTGTCAGTAAAAATAACTCACAAAACAAGACATGCTATTGCACTGAGGTTGTAACAGTTAACACACGGAGGTGCTGGAAGAGGGAAGATTACCACAGGTGATTTCTGTCTAGCTTTCAAATAGAATCTAGAGAGAATACATCCTTTCAGAAAATTCACACAGAAAGCGAGCTGCATCATGCACATCAAGAAAAATGCAAAGATAAAGCCACTGATGTAAAGTAAAGCTGTAAAAAAAAAAAATAATAATAATAATAATAAAAAAAATCCCTTGAGATGAGCATAGAGCTCATCAGGAGACTGACAATATCAAAACAACCTTAAAGTAAACTGAAGATCTACACTGAGACATAGCTCCTGATTTATCCATGGGAAAGATATTCACAGTGCTCGTGATGCTAAACATGTTCTGACATTCTACATGATGTCCCAATTTTTATCATATCCTCGTAGAAGGTATCATGGGGCGGGAATCCACTTGCAAAGTTATTCTAAGTAAGCACAAGGATCTCAGCCAGTCAGGATTATAGGTCACGACCCTGTAACAGAAATATCAAAGCAGCAGTCCAGGACTATGAACAACTACAGTTATTGATACTAAAGCCATACTTAAATGGCTGCCAACATTTGAACACCATCCCAGACATAGACAGGTTGAAACTGTTCTGGGAACATAAAAACAAGAAATCTGAGACAAATCAAAGGGCTATATAGACTCTCTCTCTCTCTCTCTCTTTTTTTTTTTTTTTTTTTTTTTTAATCTTTTGTTAAAATCTGTGAAAATAAAGTTTGAAAGAGTTTAATTGATTCCCATTGTGGAAAGAAAGGACCCACAGCCCAGAAAAAGGAAAGTTTCAGTCAGCTCACACTGGATGAAGTTTCCTCCAGCCACACACTTTGCAAAGGTCTTTAGACTTGATGAACTGGAGCTAAGTGCAATTCATCCGGCTGAAGTGATGAACACAGTACTTGAATTGGCTAGAAATCCTGTCCACTGCCCATAGCAAAGAATAAGACCAAGGTAACTTGTAGCAGTTGGTTGCCTGAAATAATGAGGCTGGAGATCTGCCTAGCATTCAGGCTGGATACCTTGAGAAGAGGCTACTAAAAGATTTTGTTGATGGTCTATGAATGAACTACTACTGTTTCCAAATTTGTTATTTAGCTTGCAAAAACGTTTAGGGAAGAAACATTCTTACGTAGGTCGCGTCCCTGTATTTGATAGCCCTGAGTGAGAGTTAGTGGGTTATTCAATCACTTTTGAAGTGACCATTTTTTATTTTCACAAGCTTCATGTAAGTGACTCTAAAAGTAATTTTCAATGGAAGCAAGAACACAATAATACTATTTGATAGAGCAAATTTTCAGCTGCAAAAATGCTATTTTTCACTGGTCACCACCATTAGCTATGCATTTTCACCAGCAATGAGCAACAGCTTGCACGTTGAGCTTGGAAAAATCTGCACCAGCAGACATGAAAGTCACTGTAGTCACCACTGCTGAACCACACCCACTGCTTCACTCTGCTGACATTCACTGCTTAGACTCCAGAAATATTTAACTAATGTCAATGAATGTCAGTGGGTACTATTTTTTTTTTTTTCACATGGAGGAATTCAGTTACACACCTTTGCTTCACAAGATGGAGCAACGGCACTGGTGGACAGGGGAAGGGTGACAGATGTCATCTACCTGGACTTCTGTGAAGCCTTTGACATGGTCTCTCACCACTTCCTTTTCTCTAAATTGGAGAGGTATGAGTGTGAAGGATGGATTAAGAATTATTTGGCTGTTCACAGCCAAATGGTTGTGATCAACGGTTCTACGTCTGGGTGGAGGCCAGTCACGAGTGATGTCCCTCAAGGGTCGGTCTTGAGACCAGTGCTCTTCAGCATCTTTATCAATGTCATAGACGATGGCATTGAGTGCACCCTCAGCAAATTTGCAGATGACACCAAGATGAGCAGTGCAGTCAGTACACTGGAAGAAAGGGAAGCCATCCAGAGGGACCTCTGTGGAGCCAAGAATTGGATTCACAGATCCCTGTTAGATATTCTCAGGATATTCTATGATTCTCTGATTTTTCTGAATTGTGTACATAGATTAGAATCCTTTGAACTCTTCAACAACTAACAATACACCAAAGTACAATGTAAGAATACCTATATACAGTAAAAAGTTTTTTTAAAGAGGCTCTCTAACTGAAGTACTGTGTGCTAAAAAAGGAGCTAGTTACAGTGCATTAATCGTATCACTGTATACCTTTGCATTTGTGAAACTCCTTGTAGCTGCCTTGAATACTTATGCAAAACTGTTTTAAGTACTTGCTCAAAGTCATTCAGCAAGTCTGCATAACAGCAGGGAACTAAATGGTTTCTTACATTCCAGATAATTTTTTTTAACCACTATCTCTCTGAGTTAGCACAATTATAAGCAGAAATAATTGGGTTAAATCCACTACCACAACATTTTCAGAAAATCTAATACCCATAACGCAAATCCATTCAGTTTAAATTGTATTTTAAAATCTCCTTTATGCTAGAAATATTACTGAGATACTTCCACATACTTTAAATGAGGTTTACTAGGCATGGTCTGAAGAGAAAACCAAGACACTGATAACATCTTTTCCTTCAATGAGAGTTGCAACAAAACTTTTTTTAACTCTCACAGTACTGTAACTGAGATCATCTTCAGGTTGTACAGTGACAAAAAAATACATCAAAATGGTGGCATAGTAGTTTGATAAATCCTGGCAAACTAAAAGTGACAGAAATGTTGATTTTCTATTAACTAATAAGTATACATCCTGAAATGTAGTTGAATCTAAAAATGATTAATGCGCACAACATTTATCAACTACAGCATATGACCTTTAACTACCAAGGTAATAAAATGGTTGCTGAAGTAGGTCATGGAATGAGGTAGTTTGCTATAATCACAAAATCACAGAATGGCCAGGGTTGGAAGGGACCTCAAGGATCGTGAATCTCCAACCGCCCTGCCACATGCAGGGCTACCAGCCTCCCCATTTAATACTAGACCAGGCTGTTCAGGGCCCCATCCAATCTGGCCTTGAATATCTTCAAGGACGGGGTATCCACAACCTCTCTGGGCAGCCTGTTCCAGCACCTCACCACTCTCTGTAAAGAATTTCCCCCTGACATCCAACCTAAATTTCCCCTCCCTCAACTTAAAAACCATTTTTCTTTGTCCTGCAGTCATCAACCCTTTCAAAGAGTTGATTCCCCTCCTGTTTGAAGGCTCCCTAAAGATCATACTATTGCAACATTGTACTTCAAGGGCAGGAAGCTGGTCAAAAGTGTCATGCTATTAAACTCTCATCATCTATTTAATCAATATATTCCCCAGTAACCATAATGATTACAGATACATCAAGCTAATACTGAATACTTTTTTTTTGTATTTCGGGTGAGCTGCTTCAACAAAGGTCAAATAACAGAGTAGAAGAATACAATGATAACAGTATTCTCTGGAACCGTAGGATACATCCTCCTTTTCTCCCCCTCTTGACTTGATAGACTGAAAGTTGCAAGGCTTAGAAAAAAACAAAGTAAATAAAAAGAAAAAAAATTTGGCCTGACTGCTTAAGGGAGACAACCCTAATCAAATGATACTACTGTCACTGATGCTACTAGTAAAGAGCAAGTCCTTCTATTCTGAGCGACAGAATCAAAAAAATGGTTGGAATATTTCCATTGCAGATTTCTGAGCTACAGACATCCAAAAATCCTAGTGCTTGCTACTCATGAGCATGTTGACAGCAAAACACTAGGCAGCACATTTCAAAAGCTCCTCTAACATGAATAAATACGTAACATAAGCAAACAAAACCTCCAAACTTCAATGACCTACCTAGCTGTGCCACCTTCTTAAAATTCATTCACTACTAGAGCTGATTAGATATTTGAGGATGATTTGAGAACCAATTACATTTTTTTAATCTTAAAAAAAAAAAAAAAAAAAAAAAAAAAGGAAAGAAGAAAAAAGAGTGCATTAAAGGCCTAATTCCACCTTCTCTCAGATCTAAATACAATATCTTCTAAATATTAGCAAGTATTCAGAAATATTGTTCAGAAATAGAACTAAATAAGTGCAGGCAGCTGAAAATGCCCTACACTTGCAAAAAGTATATATATTCAAGTTATAAATTTTCACATTCTCATATTTTTTTAGAAAGAGAACATGCATTAACAGTTTCAAGGGAAATGAAAATTTGCATTGTTTGAACAAAATTCAGTGATCCACTGCTGCTGTCTGCTAAACCCAGTTACATAGGTAAGAAAAAAACGTAAGACTACCGTTGTGTGGAACAGCAAACCAAGAAAGCTTGCACACAAGTTCGAATTTACTGAGTGGTTGGGAAGCTAACCTTCATATTAACAGATCACAGTATAGCAGTTGTGTAGGCTATAGGTAACACTGCAAAAGCTATCTTAAAAACTAATGAATGAATGACACAAAAATGCAGTAGGCAACATACTGTATTTTCTCACTAAAATTATTCTGGACAGAACCTCTTCCTGCATTTGAACTCCTTACTTCAGAGGTTGTTCATCAGAAGTAAAATATAATTGCTTACACTGGACATAATTTTTTTCAAGTTATGGATTAAAAGGATACCCAGAATTACTTTGTTAGCATAATTTAAAACAATGTACTGGATTATGTTTTACTGCTGCTTCTTTCAGAGAGTGACTTCCTTTGTTCAGCTTTTCTATCACATGCATTTTCTGTTTGTTTTGTTTCTTAAGATATTACTGAGTTCTTCCAGATTGCTTGATTGTACTTACATGTATTTACTTTAGAACTTTTTTTTGCAAATTTATTCATTTTATTGTGCTAAAGCTTACAATAGCTGAACACATACTCAAGAAGCACTGATATCTGATCTGTGTCAAAATGCTAATTTTTGCAGTTACAAATCTAAAACTACAAATAATTGGTTTGAAGTTAATTTATGAACTGAGTGATAATGTGACCATAAAATTAATTAATATTTACTGTTCTTATGATCCTTTATATCTATAAAAATGGCTGCCCATATTTCTGGGTTTTATAAGGCAATCTTCCTGTCCTTTAGATTTTTAATGCCTCTAGTCTCAATAGTGGCACTTTTTAGTCTTTCTTCCCCCCCCCCCCTCCACCAGCATACTGCTCTCTGCTACAATTCAGTGGTTAGAGATTTTTACCCTATTTGAGAAACCTTTGTTGTAACACATTGCTGGTTCGCCAACAGGCAGATCGAAAGTGCTACCCTCAATGCTTGGCTGCCTACAGAGAGAATTACTCACAGGAAACCAATCTGCTTTTAAGTGATAGTTATCCAGAAAATACCTAGGTGTCCTGGAATGTCATAGCATTCTTCTGCCAAGGATTACTGTTCAAGTTTTACTTTTCCCAATTAATAGATCTGTACCTATAATATTGTATTGAAAATAATCTTTACTATATATCATTATAAATCTTCTCAGAGTTTGTTACTGGTCAAGACAGGGTTTATTTAAGAGTTTATAGAGGATTTGCATTTGTGATCCAGAGTGGAAAAAGACTTCCCTACAATCTTTAGAATCATAGAATGGTTTGAGTTGGGACCTTTAATATCATCTAGTCCAACCACCTCACTACAGGAAGGGACACTTCCCACTAGACCAGATTGCCATAGCCCCATCCTGCCTAGCCTTGAATGCCTCCACAGAGAGACATCCACAACCTTTTGGGGCAAACTGTTCCAGTGTCTCACCACTCTCACAGTTCAGAATTTCTTCCTAATATCTAGTCTAAATCTACCCTCTTTCTGTTTAAAGCTATTTCCCCTTGACCTGTCACTACATGCCCTTATAATAAGTCCTTGCCTACCTTTCCTGTAGGCCCCCTTCAGGTACTGGAAGGCCACTACAAGGTCCCTCTGAAGCCTTCTCTTCTCCAGGCTGAAGAGCTCCAGCTCTTTCAACCTATCCTAGTAGTGAGATACTCATGAGGTTGGTATTGGCCCACCTCTCAAGCCTATCCAGGTCTCTCCAGACGGCATCTCTTCAGTCTTGCGTGTCAGTTCCACCACTCAGCTTGGTGTCATTTTCAAACTTGCAAAGGGCGTGCTCAATTCCACTGTCCATGTCGATTACAAACATGCTTTGTACAAGACCAGGTAGATGACATCAGTTGCTCTTCCTTTATCCACTAACACTGTAACATCATCATAAAAGGCCACCAAGTTTGCCAGGCATAACTTAATTTTGGTGAAGCCATGCTGGTTACCATCAATCACCTCATCTTTATTTTCCATGTACCTCAGTAGGGCCTCCAAAAGGATCTGGTCCATGATACTGCCATGCAAAGAGGTGGCCTGTAGTTCCCTGGATCTTCACTTTTTCCTTCTTGAAAACGGGGGTTGTGTATCCCCTTTTCCAATCAGTGGGAACTTCACCAGACTGCCACAATCTTTCAAATATGATGGGTAGTGGCTTGGCAACTTCATCTGCCAGTTCCCTCAGAACCCATGGATGGATCTCGTTAGGTCCCGTGGACTTGCGCGCCTTCAGGTTTTTAGATGGTCTCAAACCTGATCTTCACTTACAGCAGGCAGATATTCTTTCTCCAATTCTTACCTTTGGTTTCTGCAGCTTGGGTGATGTGGCTACAGACTGTGCTGGTGAACACTGAAGCAAAGAAGTCGTTGAGGACCTCATCTTTCTCCTTACCCCTCACAACCTGATCTCCAGTTTCCTTTCAGAGAGAGCCCACATTTTCCTTTTCCTATCATCACTGATAAATACCTGTAGAATATCTTCTTGTTCCACTTTACAGCCCTGACTAGATTTAATTCTGTCTGGGTTTTAGCTAACATGACCCTGTCTGCTCAGACAACTTGTTTGCAGCCCTCCCAGGCAAGCCATTCCTGCTTCCAGTCCCTATAAACTTTCTTTTTGTGCTGAAGTAAGTCCAGAACCGCCTACAATCTTTAGTCATCCAACACCTGCCTCCTACCTGAAAAAATAAAATCTAATCTAAGCTGATCTGATTCTCTAAGAAATATTACCAAAAAGTTCTATTTGGACTTAAACTTCCATAGCTGAATGCTTAAACGTGATCTCTGCCTGACAACTTTATAAATAATCAAAGGAGAAAAATAAAGGTAAAAATTGGAAGAAAATGAATGAAGAAAATACAAAATCCTGCAACACGTAATACTATGTTTTCCAGTAACATTCTTTACTCTTCTCCAAAAAACTGATTGCCAAAATGGGAATGAAGATAGAAACATCAATTTTGAGAAATACCATGCTTTGTGTTGCAATATTTGTCTCTACAAACCTTGATGTAACCTGATAATAGGCTTAACAGCTTAGCCTCATGACTCATGGTACTGATTTCTTCAAAGGCAGTTAAAAATTTCCTATACCCCATCATCATTAATGTACTTCAGCTGCACCTCCTGTATGCCAGTACTGAGGCCACACTGTAGAACTAAGAATTGAACATGGACCAATTAAAAGAACCCTTCTTCAGGTTCATATTAAAGATGGATCATTTCAATAATATGGCAAGTAATGCAGCCCTAAAAACAATAATATTAATGCAACTGTTATAGGCAGTGAAATATGGCCAGAGGATGAGCAGGAGATTCTTCTGTTGGTTTTGCCTTCAAAGCTATTAACTATACAAATGTGTGGTCCAGCTTGAAGGGTGGCAGCTGAGGATACAAGAAGGGAGGGCCCATTTCTTCAGAAACTTCATTTACCAGTCAGACAGGGAGTGCAAACATGGAAATCACATATAACTCAAAGTCTGTAGCTATTTATATTATTGAACATATAGCCCATATTTTGGTACTGAATCTAAGCAATAACAAATTTGAGATAATGATTCCATATCTGTCTGCATCCAGACTATAAGATATGTTTCAAAAGCAAATCTAAAATGCAATCTTTTGGCTTAAATCATTTATATGCTTTGTCATAGTCAATGATAAAAATAATGTTACTGTGAAATAAAACTCAAGTAGAGGGGACAATGACAAACTGGAAAAAAAAAAAAAAAAGATTAATATTAAATAGATGTTTTCTTCTCTAATGATCTTTTTTATTTGTTGTATTCAACTTTACAGGGTTCCAAGTCATTTTTCGAAGCTTTTTGTTACTATGCATTTGGATTTCTCTCTACTTGACAGTTTCATCGCTTAGTCGCAGGAGGCTGAACAAACATTGTAAATCATCAATTAATGAAAAATGGCTTT
The DNA here is from genome assembly GCF_987193195.1 of Phasianus colchicus. Classification (NCBI taxonomy): domain Eukaryota; kingdom Metazoa; phylum Chordata; class Aves; order Galliformes; family Phasianidae; genus Phasianus; species Phasianus colchicus. The sequence goes on along the minus strand of NC_143438.1, from coordinate 19,731,538 downwards.
CTCGGTTTCAAAAAATTTCACCAGATTATCCATATCTTTAAAAAAAAATGATAAGCAATTATGAAATTAAAAAGACAAGAAAGTATATTTCATCAAGAGACATGAGCATGTATAAAATCAGAATAATTACTTCCTCTGATTATTTAAAGTAATAACATTTGCACTGATTATATACAATGGGACCACTATCAGGCAACATTTAGAGAATAGTATATATAGCATGAAAATGTCCTGGAAAGTACTTCTGATTTGTTCCATTTAATTTTGCGCCACAGATTTAGCATAATTAAACTTTCAAGTAAAGAGACTGGAAGATTTTCTTTTCTATTCTATTCAGAACCAAAAATTCTGTTATGCCTTTCAACCCTCTGAAACACAATATTGGCTTACGTATAATTTTCCATATTCAAAATCTGTATAAAGCAACAAGAAGAAAACATATTTAAACCCATTTCCAAGAATTCACAGGTAATTTCATTCAATGCACTTTATGTAGAGAGCATACTTGAAGAAATATACATCTGACCTTAACAGACTTGGAAGGTCTGAATCTAATGAGGTTCGTAACAGCAAAGTTGCACTTGGGCCAGAGGAATCCCAGGCATATGTACACACTGGGAGGAGAAATCCTTGAGAACCCCGCAAGAAGGACCTAGGGGTCATGAGTGGTGAGGTGCTGGAACAGGCTGCCCCCAAAGAGGATGTGGGTGCCCCATTCCTGGAGGTGTTCAAGGCCAGGTTGGATGAAGCCCTGGGCAGCCTGGTCTAGTATTAAATGTGGAGGTTGGCATCCCTGCCTGTGGTAAGGGTGTTGGAGTCTCATGATCTTTGATGTCCCCTCTAAACCTGGCCATTCTATGATTCTATGATCTGTTGCTGAAGCTTGCTTTTACATCTACTTCACAATTATCCTATTCAGGTTGGGCAATTAATGACCTACAGAGAATAGATCTGTGCTTTAGGCATGTATGGACTCTGTTAGCAGTTCTGTTTCCACATGGTTAAAGAGTAGTCCCCTGTGTTTGTTCCCTTGTCATCACAGTGTCTCCCCATCTATGGAAAAAAAAAAAAAAAAAAAAAAAAAAAAAAAAAAAAAAAAACAGCCTTAAAGACATTGGAAGAATGTCTGTATTTAAGCCTCTTATACCAAACTGAGAACCAAAAAAAGTGCAAAACTGAGAGCAAAAAGTGCAAAAAATGTAACAGTCTCATGATTTTAATACAGGAAATGGTATTAATTATCCATATGGGAAATCTTATACTGGAAAACTTTAGCAGTTGCAGCAGTCGTTTTGCCTCTGTTAGGGCATCCATGCATAAAAAACTTCATCCTTTCCTTATTATCTAATTCTCCACACGTGTAGGCACATGTAGGCACAAAGGTATTTATGCCTATGCTAGAGTACTCTTCCTGCTTTCCCTTCTCAGTCAGATACAACAACACCTACTATGACAGATACACACAGGGAAGAAGTTACCTTCCTCATAGAATCACAGAACTATCAAGGTTGGAAAAGATATTCAAGACTGTCTAGTGCAATGTTCAACCTATCACTGCCATGACTGCTAACCATGTCCCTTAGTGCCACATCTACTCTTTCCTTGAAAACCTTCAGGGACTGACTCTACCACTTCCTTGGGTAGTTCCAATACCTCATAGCTCTTCCTGAGAAGAAATCTTTCCTAATATCCAACCTGAATCTCTGCTGACACAACTTGATGCCTCTAATATCACTAGTTACCTGGGAGAAGAGACTGTCTCCTACCTCACCACAACCTCCTTTCAGGTAGTAGAGGGCAACAAGGTCTCCTCTGAGCCTCCTTTTCTCCAAATTAAACAATCCCAGTTCCCTCAGCTGCTCCTCATGAGACTTGTGCTCCAGACCCCTCACCAGATTTGCTGCTCTTTTCTGGACACTCTCCAGGGCCTCAATATTTTGTTTTTAGTGAAGAGCCCAAAACTGAACACAGTACTCAAGATGCGGCCTCACCGAGGCTGACTAAAATGGGACAGTCACCTCCCTGCTCCTGTTTGTTATGCTGTTTCTGATACAAGCCGTGATACCATTTGGCCTTCTTGGCCACCTGGGCAGGGTAGGTTTGTGTTTAGCTAGCTGTCAACCAACACCCCCGGATGCTTTTCCTCCATGAAGCTTTCCAGCCACTCTGTCCCAAGCCTGTAGTGTTTCATGAGACTGGTGTGGTCCTCAAAGTGGAGGACCCAACATTTCATCTTATTAAAGCTCATATAATTGGTCTCAATCCATCAATTCTGTCCAGATCCCTCTGTAGTGTTTTTGTAGCCTCCTCCCAACTTGGTGTCATCTGCAAGTTAACTGAAGATACACTTATTCCCTTATCCAGATCAAATATAAAACAGGGCCAGCACCAATGCTGATCTCTGAGGAACATCACTAGTGACCAGTCTCCAGTTGGATTTAAATTCACTCATTACTCTTCTTTCTCTTCTTTGAAACCAAATTCAGAAATTCAGAAGCTTTGGGTTGTCAGCCATGCAAGAAAACGCAGACAGAGCTTCAAACAGCTTTACCCTCCTTCATTCAACAACAACAACAACAAACTGTAGCTCATCATGGTTTTCTCTATGACTTTGTGCATGTGTAAGATAAACTCACTGCAGCTATTAGAAAGCAAAAAGATTGCAAAAACAGTGACTATTTATTTCTCCTTAGAAGACAAAAACCAAAGCAAGCCTTGAATTTTGGCAGAATTCAAACCTGAGAAATGTTACTTCCAAAAAATGAAAAATCTAGAGGCTACAAGAAAGCATTCAGAAAACCTCACCTAGGATCTCATAATTCAGTTTCTTCTAGAATATATATATAAAAAATACAAACATTAATTTTAGTTGAAAATAAAATTTCTTAGTGAAAAATGTAAATTCTTCCAAGTGTCAAATAAATATAATTATTTTTGTATTTATTTCACATAGCACAGCCATGCCTGATGGGAATGACAGGAGCATATACAGACCATATACACTAGCTCACATTAAGACTGTGAACACGTCTTATCTGCCCTAAATAACACAATAATCTCTGCTCACATTTAAAAAATAACTGAAGTGAAAAAATCCAGATGAAAAATGCATTTTCAAAACATAAGACTGTGCTCTTACAGTTTTTGAATTGCCACACTAAGTGCATCAGTGGTTTATTGTCTATTCTTTTTCCAACTAGCATATGAGAAAACTCAAAATTCTGCTTCAGGTAAAAAAGGATAAAATGAAGGAGTCCTTCTCCTCTTTGTTGTGTATTGCCAGCACTTCAATCCTCCGTCACGTAACTTAGTGCTCAAGCAAGTTCTTTTGCTGCTGTGAATGAAATCTTTCTCTGCTCCACTGACATTACTGTGGAAATTGTATCTGTCTAAGTGGTTTTAATGTACACCAGTATCCTCTTTCTATCTCTCCTTGCTATATGGCTACATAGGTGGCCTTTAGTTAAGCATATTGCTATCGTTTCAAGGGCAATAGCAGGAGTAAGCAAGTACCTGGGTCCCTTAAGGGATTTTAAATGCATTAAATTAACTGGCTTTTCCACTTCAGAAAGAGTTTGGGAGCAGTCTGAAAGTTTCTGCATTGGATGAGTCACCCTCTGGTTAGCACAGAATGCCAACCACTGGATACATGATAACCTGGCTGGAAATGAGGCTATGGCTAAAGAAACATCCAGAACACCCAGGAGAACCACTGGGAACACAACACAGATTTTATGATTTTATTTCAGGGCTATACTGATGCCTAAAAATGGCAAAAGCTAAGGAGACATTCATCTGGTCTGTTTTATGTAGAAATAAAGCAATGGAAATTTTGGAGCTGTACAGCAATTTGTGCACTTTATCTGATTACTCTTGCAATACATTAAAATTGTATGAGAAATTATCACATGTTTATGATATAAAGAGTAGGCAATTAGAATAAGCAGGAAGCACAAAAACACATTTATTGCATTTTACTGCTGTAGCTTCTTTTACATTTAAAAATAAAAATGAGACATTCAGAAAGATGACTTATGTAGTAGGCACTATGACTCATAGACCTTAAAAAACAGATGGGACTTTTTATTAAGTTTGAGTAAATTAAATAAGAAATATGCTGAATAGCATACTAATCAGGTATATCAAAGACATGAGTAGGGGCTTTACTCTCTTTAGGCCTTCAGTATTTTCACAAGACAAATTTGTTCACCTCAGTGGGGCAACTGTACATGTTAATAAAGGTCCCATGATACTGCTCATATCTCAGGGCTTATATGTAAGAACTTATACCAATGCCACTATTTCTTACATTTTGCATAAACACCGATAAATAACTTCAACCATTTTAGCCCTTTTCTCCACCTTTTACCTCAAGATAAAAACAATCTCATGATTGTTCATTATTCTAGAACAAAATCATGTAAATACTTAAGCACACAGACATTTCATTCTAACTGATAGCATCATTGAAGTTAACTGAGTTGTTCACATGATGACATGATCAAATAAGTAATCATGAGTCAGTTGCTCTTCTTTCTGCTCCTTGGTTCCTTCCATGATGAACACAAAATTCTCTGAATAGCCTATGATGCCAGTACAACTCTGGATAGTAACCTTACACATCATGGTTTCTGTATAAAATTTGTCCTATTAAAAAAGATAACCTTTTTGAAATTGCCAAACAAATATCTTCTTTCCCATTGTAAGAATCCATGTAGGCAGTTACGCACTTTTATCTAGAACTATCAACTTCAGAGAGACCATTACTTTACTGTTACTGCATGTCACGTGAGAAAGTAGAACTTAGGTATTTTAAAAGTGTTTTCCAAATTCTTATTTCTATATGTAATCAGTACAAAAGAAAATTTCATCCAATACCAACGTTATTTTGCAAAGCAATAAAAAACTCTTATTCCTCTTTCTTGAAGCTAAAGTATTTTCTCTACTTCTTCCTCTCCCCACACAATTTTGGAAACTTATACTGGATAATGATACTACATTTCCTATGAAATCAAGCTTCAGAAATTGAATAGAATAAAGCAGAAATAAAAACAGAAATAGAACATGAAGTTTCCAAACACAGGATGAAGAGAAAACAGTTGTGTTGAGTCTGTAGGCATGAGAACTCCTAGGAGAGAAGAAACAGATACCTAAACTTAATAAATTTGAGAAGAAATCTTCAGACAAAAAAAAAAAAACAAAAACATTTTCAGCTGAAGCCGATAAGAATTTGATTATAAAAGATACGTAATACTTTTTCTATTCTCAGAAATAGATTGGTATACAGAAATAATAAGACTCAAAGCTGAGAAGCAGAGGAAGCTTTCCACAGATTACTGTTGATGTCATTCGCTTTATAGCTTATACTACACAATGAAGTTTCACTGAGATGTACTTGAAAAATGATGAAGATAATATCTTCCAGTTCAAGCATGGATTACAGAAAGGTTAGATAGGAAGAAACCTCAACAGACCTTGAGGCTGAAAGCAGCAAGATAGGCACTCATCTGTGCTACATATGAACAACAGCACAAAGCTGAATGCTCTAACAAATACTGTAATAGGTAAAAGTACAGTCCCTCCCTCTCCAGCAGAAGGAATAACAAAGTTGGAATCATGCTTCCTAGAATTTCTTGCCTGTCACACAATTATGAGATTGTCTGCTCAGAAGGGCATCAGACACTCTACCGACCTTTTACTCAACTTCACTATAACTATCTGTCCCAACATTTATTTTGCTTAAGCTTAAAGAATGCTGCCTGAAACTTCTGAAGATTTTAATCTATATAGAGAAGTGGAACATTTGCTGGTAGATTTTCAGGATTATGTTTTCTTTTCTTTCTTTCTTTTTTTTTTTTTTGTTTTGTTTTGTTTTGTTTTTTGTTTTGTTTTTAATAATTCTTTGAAAAAACATTTTTCCATTTATCTTATCAATGAACATAGATATAATTCTAAAACTCATTTTCTGATGAAGGTGTTCGGAATTCACTGGAGTTGTAATAGAAATCATTTGAACTAACACTATAGAAGATTCCTAATCTACTTCTGTCTCACACTAAAATGCAGAGTAGCCTAACACTTACAAAACTTACTTCTAGGTTTGTATTATGAAAGACAGCAAACCATTCAAATATTACCACAGTAAATTAAGAATTAATGCCACAGAAAGTATGATTAAGATGGCTGCACCAATCTACAAGAGATTCCCATCCTATTTCTATTGCAGCGTTCTACTAAAAACCTAAAATAGTCACTATCTCTGCCCACTCAAATTGTCATTTATCAAAATCAGTATAGTATTTCCATCCCTTTGACTGTTTTCTCCTTAGACTTTAATCACTCCAAGAGAAAAGACAAACTGTCAATCTGTTCAGCGTATGCTGAAGATAAAGTAAAGAGTTTGTCGCTTCTCAACAGCTAAGCTAGAAGAAGTAATCCAAACTTGGCCTCTGCAAAGAGCAGACAGGCAAGATTAGCTTATACTACACCAAGTAAAGCTTTTCTTCTCAGAAATCTTAATCACTTCAGACCTCATTAAGTGTGCTTTCAATGTATTGCAGTTGCCTACCTATTAAGTGTAGGAATGAAGGAGCATTAACATGTATATTACAATAAAAAATAATGTAACAAAAGCATTAAGAGTCTGAAGTACTGCTTGCCAAAATTAAAATAAATTTATTTCCATTCCTTTTTGACCATGTTATATTGTAATATATTTCCAGATTTCATTCTGTGTTTTTTTTTTCTTGTGAAATCTGCTTTATTGAATTTATTTCTTTCAAAGACAAATGCATGACAAGTGGCTGTTTATTGTAAGATTTGTACTTTGTATGCTGTAGATACTGTAAAATTTATAATTAATGAGAGAAGAGTATTTCAGGAAAAGCAGATTAAGGAATTTGAGAATTCTCAGATTTTACCTCTTTCCCTTTCATGATGTCCAGAGTGATACAAGATTTGTTACTTTAAAGTTTAAAGTACTTAAAAGTACTTTAAATACTTCCTCAGAAGTACTTAATGTGACTTCTACTCAGAAGGCTCTCACTGATCCTCACCAATGTGACTTAAATACCCAACCTATAATGACTTAATAACACATTTTTGAGGGATTCATTCATTTGCTGATCAAAAGGAATACTGTATACTTGTAGCTATGTACTACATAAATGCTGCTACCAAACTGATCTAACATCTAAACATTACAAAAGGGCAAAGAGAACATCGAAAATTAAGAACTGATTTATCAAACTTGTTATCTGAAGCTTCCAAATATTTCTGACAATTTTTATTGTAATATGTGATCCTGTTCTCCTGTTCTTCTGTTGATACTGTTCTCCAGTAGCTACCTGAACAGCAGTTACCCAAAATACTACCAATAAGAAATAATTTCTCATTGTCCATAAAAATCCACAGATTGCCAAATGCAAATATAGTGACCAAAATATTAATATTGGTATCACTGAAGGGCAGGAAAAGATCAACTAAATAATGTATCCATATAATAATATAAAGTTTAAAGAAAAGGTGATAAAATACAATGACTATGTAATCTGTATGAAAAAAATAGTATACTACATTGTTCTCAATTCAATTCATAAACTTATACGAAGACAAATTAAGGTTAATGAATAAATTCTAATTCATGTCTTCCAAGTTTCAGGATTCAATTTTTCAATCTTAATTTATATAAAGGCATTTCAGATGTAGAAAAGTTAAATAATCATTGAGAATATCATTGTAGTTATTAGTCTCTGCTTCCTAAAGAAAGGTAAAAGCAGGATTATGTATGATAATAGGTGACCAGATTGAGAACATTTCCTGTTCACGTACTGCATCACTGTCATGGCCCAGCAACTTAATGCTCTACCCAGTTAACCATCTGTCCTAAATCAAACATGCTAGCTATTTAATTTCAGAAATTGAAATTCTAACTGATACACATATAATGTTTCTCATTAATGTAAAATATCTAATTATTGCTTCTGCATGAAAAGATAAATATCATCATCCATTTTGAGTACACAAATTAGTTCTGATACTATAAAGACTGTAATTCATACAATAAAGCAAAATAATTAGAGGATTTGTTGATAAGAACAATAACTACACTTTCTCCCCATTTACAGTCACACCTGCTTAGAAATTAAATTGTACTTTTATGCTACATTAAAACAACATTTTCTACAGGAATGTATTATGTTTCTAAAATGCAATTGGAAATGCCTTGGTGATACAGGAAATATTTCTGTAAAGTGTCAATTGTGTAATACCTCTGCTAAGAGGAAAAAAAAAAAAAAAAAAAAGTCACTAATAATACAACTCACAACTTCCTACTCTCTTTGAACACTGCTGTGAGCACTTATTACTCTTTTTGAGCATTGTTTACATCCTTTTAGCCTCCAGAACCTGGTAGAGTAAACTTTAATATAATGCTTGCTCTAAATGCAACCTCCTATCATTGTCACTTTCAGCTTATTTTCAGTCTAGGAATTCATGTTTTTATCCAGACACTCCTAGCTCATATCGGCTGTTGTAACTGTATCAGTTGTTGTAACTATATCAGTTGTGAACATCATACTCAGTAACAAAACTAATACAAATCATTTAATTTTAAATATGGTAAGATTGTCTTCTTCAGGAACTATTGGGTCATTACTCCATTTAAACCTTCTCTATGACTTTACTGAATTGCTTTACATCCAGATCACAGAATCATTAAGGCTGTAAAAGACCGTTAAGATCTTGTAGTCCAACCATTGACCCATCACTATCATGTCCACTCAATTATGGCCCTCAGTGTCACATCTACCCTTTTCTTGAACACCTCCAGGGACGGTGATGCCACTACGTTCTTGGGCAGCCTATTTCAATGCTCGATTGCTCTTTCAGAGAGTAATTTTTCCCTAATATCCAACCTGAAAATTATGCCTTTTAAGAAATGAGACGTATAATTTTTATTTGTAGAATATTTGTTACTGTGTTTTCTGTATGATATCACAGAGAAATTGAAATTGTTGTTTAATGTCTCCTAGAATTAAAAGAAACAGCAGGATAAAGTCTGTTCTGCAACCACACCACTACAAAATAAAAATGTTCTTCTTGGGTACAGTAGTTGCAATACTATAAACAGATACAGGTTTGCCTGCAGACATCTATGGTTATTCTTCATTTTCTGCGGTATGGTTTTGTACTGCTTGGTGAAGAGGAGACAATTCAGTATATAAAATTCAAGTAAAAAAAGCCCAATTTCTAAAAATAGTTCAGAGCATCATCCTCTAAATACAAAAAGCCAAAATGAGCATTCTTGCCAATGAATGCCAGCAGCCAGGTAATCACATTCACAGTGAATAAGACTCTTCAATAATTATTTGAACATATTTAGTACTCTTGTATTTGTTCTAGAATAAATCCAATCTATCAGGTGAAATGTATCTGAAGCTACTTTAAGGCAAAGGAACATAGTCTCAACAAAATAGAATATTCCTTTCACTCAATTACAAGGTTTGCCCGGTCTATTGTCTGTTCACAGCATACTAAAAAAATCACATTCCCTTTTTTTATTAAATAAAATATCAGACTGCTCTACAATAGGTACTTATCTATTCTCCTGTAATAAGTTCAGTAATATCTTTAGAGGATTCCAGCAATAACGCTGAAATGTCATCATATATTTTTAGCTTTCTAGGGGTCCTGTAAAGTGTCCTGGAAGAGGATATAACTGCGGTTCAAAAACTCATATCACAGGCTTCCTGTAACACATATATATATATACACATGTACATAGCAAATGAAAGATAGATTTAGTGTCTATTGCCATGTAGTTTTCAATTATGCCAGTTCCTGCTCTGAGAGCTTTATAACCTCAGCAACTTAGTCTGACATGCACATTATGTATAAACTAGTCACTGAGATGTGCTCTTATCCATAACACACCACATAATTAGTGACAACTCACAGAATTTTCTTCTTTTACAACTGTTTTTTTTTTTGTTTGTTTGTTTGTTTTTGTTTTTCTTTCCCCTCTAGAATAGTTTTCTTTATGTTGCTATCCTTAAAAAAAATATATATAGTAGATAATGGACTGTAATGACAGGAGCCTACCATTCTGATAGGCTGGTAGTTCTGGAGTAAAACTCCTTGCAACATTGCAAGAGAATAAAATGATTCATGAGGAAGCAAATCATCCTTGAAAGTTTTCAGATAGATGTTTGCATCACTTTATAGACTGGAAAGAGATACAGTCTTTAGAAAATGTGGGATAGATGATTGGACAGTGACATGGATTGAGAACTGGATGACTGACAAAATTCAGAGGATGGTCATCAGTGATGCAGAGTCTGGTTGGAGGCATATAACTAGTGCTGTTCTCCAGTGGTCAGTGCTGGGTCTGACCTTGTTCAATATCTTCAACAATTACCTAGAAGAAGGGATAGAGTCCACCCTCAGCAAGTTTGCTGAGGGCACAAAGCTGGGAGGTTTGGCTGACACACATGAAGGCTGTGCTACCATTCAACAAGACCTAGACAGACTTGAGAGTTGGGCACAGAGGAACCTGATAAGGTTTAACAAGAGCAAGTGTAGAGTCTTGCACCTGGGGGAGGAATAACTAAAAATAAAAATTTCTATCCTGCTTTAAAAAACCATGACTAGCACAAGTACTGGAGTAAGAAACACAGAGAGCAATGAAATTTGCATATGCAATGAAGGGAGGTAGCTTTAAGAAGTAACATAATCTTTTACATTCTCCTTTTTTTCTCAGCTTCCTAAGAATAGCTATCTATTTTCTGAAAATTGTTCTATTTGTTTAGATTCTGTTTAAGAAAATACTATCAAGGAATCTGTTCAGTATCCATTTTTACATTGTGTAAAAGTGTTTCTCACAGCTGTTTTATGTACCATTTTAGCTGAAAGACTTCATTTTCAGTTCTTTGAGAAATTTGCATTCCTTGACATAAGCTTTTGTCCTCTGGTTCTTCAATTTTACACCAGCTTGAATAACCTTGTATAAATTGCTTTCTCCTGCCTCTTGACAGCATAGCTGGTTAAAGTGTCTTCTTAAACTTCTCTTTTCAAAGAATTTAAACCTTGATTTTTCTAACACTCCAAATAACTAATATCCTTGAATGCTGTTTCCTACCCTCCCCTTTGCTTGCTCATTTCCTTACTATCTCTGCTACTATGAGCTAATCAGAACTGCTCACCACATTCACTCACTGCTGCCTTTGAGGCTGTAAAAATTGTATATTCTTACATTTAGTCCACATGTAAGAATTATACTCCATTTGAGAAGATGTTTCATTTGCCTCCAAAGGTAGTGTCTGCAAAACCTTCCAATATATCAAAGCAGCCTGGTTTTGAGTGCTTTCTTCAGTTTTAAATAAACTGTTTTTCTCTTGCTATTTCAAGGTGCAACATTATTTCTGGTAGTTGGCCCTCTACTGAAAATTAGCATATTGTGTGCTTTCTGCCTCGATGCTCTTTTAAATCTTTTTTTGAATGAAGAATTTGCAGATGTCCACCAACTCCTTCACAGTTTAAAACTGCACTTCTGAATAATTAGCTATGCCAGCTAAAAAGCTCTTGAAAACCAAATAAGGAAAGTAAGCAGTACTGGAATCTATGCACAACCAAAACCGTTTATGGATTAGTGCTATCGTTATGCACAACATATCCATCAGATCAGGTATTAGACTGTTCAAACCAATACTTGCTTCTGACTGTTTTAAAACAGGTATTTGTATTCTGTACACATATCTTTGAACAGCACTGTAATGCAAAGGTATCCAACTTCACTCTTTCTCAGTAATCTGTTTGCTATGGTGTATCAAAACCCACCCCTAGAAATATCAAAACAGCCATTTTTAAGAGCACTAGTCAGCTCTGTCCAGAGGGAGGGTAAGAAGCACGTTCTCAAAAGAAAGCAACATTTAAGAGCCATTTGGGATATATCTTTTTTTCTTCTTCACTCTCTCTAATAGAGAAACACTATTTTAACAGAGAAACAAAAATGAAACAAAATTGAATGAATGAAAATACAGTATAAATATACAGACTTTTTGTTCTTATTGAAGAATATTTCCACATCAGTTCCTTAGTGTCATATCCTTCAGCAGATTTCCCATCAGACTGTAAGGTCAGACAGAATAACTATGAATTTTACATTAACCCAGTATCTTCCAGGACTACATTTCATCAGATCACAGCCAAATCTAATCACAAAGTCGCATTCTTTACTAGGAATGGGACCTATCTTGTTTTATACTTTTTCATTCTGGACTTATGTAAGGATTAGAGAGTCCAAATTGAGTGGACATGTGAAGAGATGTCCCAGGCAAGTTAACTGCTTCTCCTCTTCACTGTCACTAAAGATGAAAGGAGAAATTACTAGTTTTCATCTTCTCTTCCTAAGGGCTGAACACCCTCTGCTCTACAATGCATTTACACTACTGATAATGTGAGAGAGAATGGGAAACCACATTTTACATATATCTTCACACGCTACTTTTTTTTGTTATTATTATTTTTAATAAATATATATTGTCACTTACCTTCCAGATAGCTAAAGGATTTACGATTTACTTTTAGTTTGCAGAACTCGCTATGAGTGGTACTTGTAACAGTAAACAGCCTGCATGGCACAATATAGATAAAATAATTCTATGGACTTTGTCAGCAACACACATTCCTAGGTGAAATGGAAAAAAAAAAAAAGGCAAATTCCATTCTGCATCATTTCTTGCATTACACTCATGTTTTTCCTATAACTTCAGAGGATTGCCCCTTATTATTTGCACTGTAAAAAGCTGAGTTACTGTTCATTTCCTTTCAATTGAATTTTTAGAGAATATGCTTAAAGAACTTCTTAAGGAGTGGACTAAAGGACTCCCACCTGCATCACAACAGTTTAAACAGCTATTTCCCTGCAAAGCATGTAATTACCAGACAGAATAAATTGGACTTGTTTGCCTTTAGTCCAAGATAAGCTTGCTATCCCAGTATGAAGGGGAAAAAAAAAAAAAAAAAAAAAAAATTTAGATGAGATTTTTTCATAGGCAAATGGGACTCAGCTAAAAGCTCAGTTAAGCTTTGCAGCAAAGAAGTGTTTGACAGCTAAGTACATTTATGTACTTCAGGACAACACATAAGGGCACAAGTAATACCTCAAGATATCAGCATGGATTTCAGCAGGAAATGTACTTTATATTCTGCAACTTAAACACTCTACTGTCTACTTTTCACTACTAATTTTATATATCATAACTAATTTAGAGGGAATCCAATAGCATTTTTTTCTGATTCGTTTTTAACAAAAGGAGCTTTCCATTTGCATCAATTGACTTGAATCAAACCCTCCAGGAACAAAACAAAATAAAAATAACCATTAAATTTAGAAGAACACCCATATCACTCATATAAAGTTCTTCTGTACTGGGAACAAACTGCTCTTGATCAGAGTACAATCTGCATGATTTGTTAATTGTCGCGCTACTTACATCGCATTCATCTTCATTTTTTATGATTTTTTTTCCGTTGAATGTATTTTTTTTAATTTAAACTACCTATCTTCATACTCATTAAGTGTGAAAAGAACAATAACTTTGAGATTTATATTCCTTTGATATGTGAAAGATTCTTTTTTCTTAATCTTAAATTTGAATAAAATGCAAAAACATTATAACTTCATGAGTTTAAATAAATCAAATTTAAAAAAAGAAAAGATGTTAACAACATATTTCAAAACTTTTCTGTAAATTTTGAATTAGGTTAATACTATGTGTTAGTGGTGGTTTATGCATTCAGATATTTTTTCCTGCATGAAGCAAAACAACCTTTTTCGGAAGATATAACTTCTGTATTTCTTATGTACTTAAGACGACAAACATCACTACACAGCATCACTAATTCAGTAGCCTATTCTTCATTTCTTTGCAAAAGATTATACACAACTGAGAGCTCATTACAGTACCCAGTAAAAAAAAAAAAATAGCCCTTAATGGTCTTTGGATGAAATTCTGCTCTTCTCACCAGAGACTTGAAGAGGAAAGGACAGTAATTCTCAAATGTCCTCCCAAAATCTCTTCCATACAGAAAAATCTGCTTGAGATCATTTCATGAGTTACAGTGGTTCCAATAATAAGTTCTGGCTTTGCTTCAAAAGACAAAATTTTGGAAGAGAAGCCCTGTCTCTCACAGTGTGCTTAAACTCAGTTTTTAGTATCTGGTGCCAACCAATCTATTGCACATAAATGAATTGCAGTTCTCCAAGGAGATTTTCTGTTAGGTTCCCTAGTGATTTCTTAGTTGCCAGCATAATCCATATCAAATTTAGAGTGGATGAAAAAAACCTAGATAGGCTTAGTAACATTTTGGGGGGGGGGGGGGGTGAGGGGATTGTTTTTGTTTTTCATTGAGGTTCTTCAATACAATTCAGTCTCAGAATAATGAAAATACAGCATGGGGACATGAGAGAAGTATAAAAGTATTAAAAAAGTAAAAAGTTGACACAGTATCTTCCCTTCTTCTTCCTCCACTGAACCTTGATCTGAGTTATTCCATTTCAGCATTACAAGATATGCCACATGGCTTCAAACAGGAGAAAATCCTCCTCTCTGAATTCAATACACAGATTGTTTGCTGATAGAAGAAAAGGGGAAAATAAGAAGTAATGGGAACTAATAAAGTCTCTCTTATGAACTTGTATGTTACAGATTATCTTAGGGACTGATGGAAAGATTTCTTGTTTTCTTATCAGTAGGAGCCAAACACAGGATGTTTCCCCACCACCACAAGACAGTAGAACAGCTCCCGCTTTCTGGCACTGAGCCTTGCATGGACACAGTGGGCACTGTACCTTCACTTTCACCATTAATCATCACTTCTGTTGTTTAACAGCAGCAGTTCTTCTAAAGCACTAGCAAAGGATGTATAAAATTATCCTGCAGGTGGGCTGCCACCAGTTGGGCTGCTTTGACTCACACATACACAGTGTACAGTTAGTACTCAATATGCAGTACGTATATAACAGTTAAATTTAAACTAGAGAAGACCTTTTGTAAGTGTAGTTGCTGCAACAGAGGGTTCAGCAAAGACTGGAACACTTCAGTAGCAGTAACATCGGGAGTTTTGTGCTGCCATGCCCAAAATTTCAACAGTTTGAAGGGGACTCTCATATGGCTTCACATTAGCCAATACAGTCTCCTACAGCTGTAGTCACTTCAGAAACAAGAAGAGGTACATAGAATCCATTTATGGTGCATAAAAATTTTCACCTAAGGATAGAGACCTCCAGTGAACCTGCAATGAAATACAGGTTTATTTAGCAGCTGAGCACAGGTCAATTGTAAGGGGTAGGGTAAAGTTCCTGACCTACTGATCTGACAACATTAAGACTACCCATAGCCAGAGGACTGATGTTGTGACCTCAGTCCCGGTGACATATCTTATTTGCATATTTAGAGGTATAAAAGATTACTTATAAAAATGTTAAATGCATTTAGAACTATTTAGATACTGCATCTGCATAACTGTAAGCATTATTCTGTGACTTGTGATAGGTTTATTACTGCTTCAGCTGTATGACCTGTTTTTGCTTTTCTTTTTGATAGAATTATTACAGATATTTACTTCTTATGGGAAAAAAAAAAAAATAAATAAAGAATCATAGAATCGTAAGATCATAGAGTAGCTTGAGTTGGAAGAGGTATCTAAGGTCATCCAGTTCCAACTCCCTGCCACAGGAAAAGCTACCATCGACTGGGTAAGTTTACCCAGTGCCCATCCAACTTGGCTCTTTACTTCTAAAATGCAAGCTTGTTCTTAAGAATTAACTAAGAAACATCACAATAAAATTTACTCATATTAATCACACAGTATTATTCATCTTTTTTTTTTTTTTTTTAAATACTGCAACTTAAATATAAATTATTGACACAAAGTCTAACAATGAGAACAATAACGATGAACAGCTGGCTAAGGGCGTGTCCATGCCCTTGTATGAATTTTTAGATTTCTAGTTAAGTATAAAGCCAGAGTTCTCCTAACTTTAAAAATCACATGTGTGGGATTATTTTCAATTAAATACCATGCAGGTAAATCTCACAGCTGAGTGAAAACAAGGTAAGATACATGAAATTAATATATTTAAAACACAAAGCAAAATTTAGTTTTGGATATTTTTCATTTTACTCTCCAGTGACCTGAGACAGAAGGGTAAAAATCATTGAAAATATACAACTGCATGTTTCCAGAAAGTCCAGTAATGTTTTTTAATAGTTGCAATCTTTAGTGCAGTTATGAAAGTCGAGGTAGAAATCATGACAATGAAATACCATGAAAAGCTGAGTAAATACAGGAGTTGCTAACCATTAAATTTAATTGATTAAAAAGAACCACCACTTAAAAATAGAATAGATTTCCCCAGTAAATTTAAGTGTTTCCCATATTCACTGCACTTTTAATGTTTTACAAAAAGAATAGGAAAACAAACAAAACCCAAGAAAATTGAAAGCACCTAAAATGAAATTCAATGAGTATTCACGGGGTTAGTCAAGGTTAGTCACTGAGTTATTAAGGGGAGATTATCTCAGCCAATGCTAGATGTCTACATTTAGAAGTGTACAACCCTGTTACTTGTTCTACATGCCTTTTGCAGTCAGTAGAGAGAGACAGGCCTCTGGATGCAATTTTTTCTTTTCCTCTACTTCTCTGATATTAGCCACTGAAATTTCTCTGAAGATTTATTTTATTTCTCTACTAATTCTGACACAGCAATCTCTTTAATTTGCTCTTGGGCAGTAAGGAATTCAGTATCGTTAAGTTTGAAGTTGTCAAGTATTATCTGAAAGGTTGCACTTTTTGCAGAGTTTCACATTAACAAAAAACGACAAAGACATAAGAAGACAGCTGGGTTCAAAAAAAGAACAATGCTGTTGCCCTAGTGAGGCAACATCTGGCATATTGTGTCCAGTTCTGAGTTCCTTCGTTCAAGAAAGACAGAACTCTTTCAGAGTCCAGCAGAGGGCCACAAAGGTGATTGAGACCTATAGCATCTTCCTTATGATGAAAGTCAGTGTTCAGCCTTCTCAGTGGTGCACAGTGACAGGACAAGAGGCAATGGGCGCAATATAGAACAAAGATATTTTCAAACAAATATACAAAAGACTTTCTTTGCTGCAAGGGTGAGAGCACTGGAAACAGGCTGCGGAGCCTCCTTCCCTAAAGATATTGAAGACCTGCCTGGACACCTACCTGTGTGACCTTACTGTAAGGAGTATGCTTTAGCAGGGAGGTTGGACTTGATGATCTCTAGAGGTTCCTTCCAACCCAAGATTCTGCTATTCTATATTATGTTCATTAAATGAATGCAATTATTTTGAGATCTGGCCCACTCATTATGAAAACAGCATAGGGCTTAACTATGTATGAGTAGCCCTTCCAAATAACCTTCCTGATCAGACAAGTGAAGGTGACATGTTTCATTCCATGTTTTTATTACAGTTGAACAAAAATTTGTGCCTTGAAGAAAATGACTATGTAAAAATGCATGGGTCTCTACAAAAGGCAAAATGTTAAGGTAGCTTCACAGATCATGTCTGTGTTTACTCTGAACTCTATTTTGAAATCATAAGTTACACTACAAATGGTGAAAATTGCTTTTGACTTTCCTAATTAAATATGACAGTTGAAAAGGATTATTTTTAAAGGAGATTACTTTTGACAAATATATCCGTTCTGAAATAAATATGAAAATACAAGTTGTATGAGTTTTTTTTAGCCCAACATATTTTTTCTTTTTCTTTTTTTTTTTTTTTAATATAAACATACTAAAAGTAATTGCAGCTAATGAGAAGTTAAAAATGGAAGATAGAAATTGTTCTCAACCTACATTTACTGATTTGCTATTGCCAGTGACCATTATTTCTTTCATCCAAACAGAGGATCAAAACAGCTGGTAATTTACAACATTCAGCCTTCATTCAAATGTAACCATTTTACATAATTTGTACACCTCCAATTTAATAACTGTCTGGATAAATGGATATGAGGTCTAGATAGTATTCCTCAGGCTCTTAAACAGGTGAAAGTGCTTTACTTTTAGAACTACTAGCTAGTGGGGGGGCAGGTGTTCATCTGGATAACAATTTGATGTGCCTGCCCTGAGTGTTCACATACCTCTGTTGCATGGAAACAGCTTTTTCTTTAATATACTAGGCACTCCTTTTTATTTTGTGTGGATCCAGCAGTCAGGGTATTTTACCGATTCCTGCCGCATCAGGCATATAGGCTTGACACTGTCACTTGATTTCTTTTTTCCATTAGCTGCTAATAGAACTAAAAGCATTCCTCATTATTTCTTTTACTATCCAATTGAGATAGATAGTTAGCTTCTCTACATTTGCTATGTTTAATGGTGCTTCGGCAGAGACTGTACTAAGTTTTATTTGGTCACAAAGCTTCCCACAGTTGTTGCTTTGGTACTTATCCTTACCAGTCAAGTTTCAAGAATTAGTTAAATTTGGCAATGTGGTTCGCAAGTTTATTAAGATAAAAATCAGTAATATTTTCGAGCACTAATGCACAACAGAAATACAAAGAGAGAGTGACAAATTTCTACATTTCTTTGCACAGTTTTTACATTTCCATGAGAGATTTGTTTTTATCCTTTACTTGATTTCACTTAGTGGATCAAAGAAGCTAAGAACTAGAACATATACTAACTTAGCTTAGTACATATTCTATAAAACCTGTACATACCCCTCAAATTCTAAAACTCATGTATATGTAACTGCAAAGTGAAAAATATCCTTTAACCTTCCAAATAAACTGTCCAATTAGTCAGACACAGAAAGTTATTTGGCAGTAAACAGAGCTAGACCTTGTGAAAATCTTTTGTAGCATTTGTTCAGTTGTTGTTAGCAGACTCACTGTAGTAAACTGGAATGCATCACGCTAGTGTAGAGAAAATAGCTTTATGAATATAACCAGAGCAGTTCGTTCCAGGTACCATAATCAGGGGTAGAAGTTATGCAGTTGATACTATATTATTTCAAAAGGTGAAGTTTTCACTATTTCTTTGTTTTCTATTTTTCATTACAACCCTTGAAAAGCCACAAGACACAGATCACAATCTTTACAGGAAACAGAAATTTAAAACAAAAAATTTAGATAGTGAAATAATACAACAAAAAGTGCATAAATCTCAATCAATAAACTTTTTCTCTTCATTCTCAGTTTTTTCTGATCAACTCAGAAAACAGACTATTATGTAATTTGTTCTAAGTGTTGAAATTATGTCTGTGGTGAAAACTACATTGGGCTTCTTCAGTAGGAAAAGCTTCAAAAAACCAAGGTGGAATCAAACTAGGGGCTATACCACTAGAGAATATATTGTAGGTTTTTCAAATCTCTATGACAGACTCAGGTCAGCTTATTGCTGCATGTAGGGTCTAGTTATGTAAACATAAAATCTTCCTTCATTAATTATTTCTCCTTCAGTATGCAAACAAGAAGGAACTGATACATTCTGTGTATCAACATAAAGGGATCTGCAGCAGAAGTAATATCATCTTTGTTCTTCGTAATAACCTTATTATTACACTTATGAAATTTAGTGTGAATTTTTAAAACGATACATTTGAACTCTTTATCTATGCATACATCTAAAAATAAAAAAAATCTCAAACTTCCCAGTGAATTTTCTTAAGATTTTGGATCAACAAAATAAAACTTTTCCAGTATATGTTTAGAACTTTACTTCAAAATCAATTTCAGATGCTTAGAAACAGCATATTAGTCAAATGGAAGACTAAGTGGTAAAAATTATTTTCATTATATAACATCATGAGTTTCTTCTAATTTAATTAAAAGATACGATGTTTTCCAAACAACAGTATTGTCTGAAGTCACTTTCCCATATACTAGAGAGAAAGTTATACTTGCACAGACAATTTATGGAGTCATCAAAGTTTCTTCAGTAACAAAGGCATACTTTAAAAAAAAAAACAAACTGTTGTGTGGGTTGCTAAAAGCTTTGTACAGCATAGTTTTGTGACAAAGCTGAAGCCTTGAAACAGCTTTAAAGTACAAGAAGCTTGGCAGTGCTTCAAAGCTGAGAGAGATGGCACAGCATGAAGGACATTTCCCCTTTTCCCCCCACACAGAATATGAAAAGACAAAGGCAGAAAGATGTGCTTAAACAGAGGAAAGACTAAAACTGTTTTTGGTTTAAATAGAAAGAACTAGAACATGTCTGAAATCTGAAATGACTTTTGGAAGAAGAGCTTTGTTGATTGAATGGTCCAAGTTCAAAGCTAAGAATTACATGAATCACTGAGGTAACAGCGTATTGATACTATACAAAAGAAGTTCCCTTCTATTTATACATCACTACCTCTTTTTCAGAAAATGTGGATGATGTGATTTTGCTCAGTAGATATTTTCTAAACAAATCAAACAATTAATACTTCCTCCACTGGCTGTTTTTGTTAAGGGACACTCAAATTTGCTTTTAACAATGAAAAAGGAAGCAATTAAAGGAAAAAGGAAAAAAAACTTCCAGATGCGCTTTTAGAAATAAAAACTGCTCCAAAGAGACCCTCACATGATGTAGTTAAATGATAAAGAACTTTTGAAATAGGTTAAACCACCACCTGTCCAATAGTTTACATACAGATGTTCCAACTCTGCTGAGGGGAAATGGACTAGATGACTTCCCTAATGGTTACAATTTGGTCCTTCCTAGGTTATAACAGACAAATACATGTATATTTAGATTAGCCTAAGTTGGTTTAATTATATTAAAGAGAACAGAATCAAAACATGCTGTAGGAATCTACTCCAGCTGTCAAACTTCTAAGACAGGGAATATTCCTAATCCTTAACTTGTGTTTATCCAGTGAAAAACTCCATCTCTGTGCAACAAGACAATATCCTGAAGCAATAGAAAGTGATGTCTAGTGAAGGGCCTCTCTGTCCAAAGCACAGTGGGAATGTGATTTATTACAATTTCAGCTTTACTTCCCATGCCTCACTAGGTCTGCAGCACTTTTATGTCTTGCCTAATAGTACCACAATAAAACGTCATTCACAATAATGATGTAAAAGGCTGTGTCCTCAAAGCACAGTTCTTAAAATTCGGCAGAAGCTTCTGTTCATTGTAATATAAATCCCACAGGTCAAAACATCATCCGAATACCAGAGTAAAACAAATCTGCATTAATAATGCTTTTAAAAATAGGCTATACTTCAGAACTTGTCTATATCACAGAAAGCTTGTTGTCTACTCATGTCTTTACAGATGAAGTTCAAGTTCATGATACGCAAAATCAAAACAAACTCACACCCACATTTTTTTAAGTAAATGGCATAAATAAATAATATTCATGGTAATTAATAGAGAACAGAACATTATTATTAACTACATAAGCTTATCTTTAAGCAGTAGCAAAAAACAGAAGGAAAGAATCCTGAAAGAACGAAGTTCCAAACTGTGGGATTTTTACCCAATCTTAAGTATGAAAAAGTATAAAGATAATCAGAGAAATCCAAAAACATTTTGTTATTATCTAATGAAATATATTCCTAACTTAATATCATGCTGGTCTCCACTGCAGCAGCCACCACATTTTCAAGCATAATATTCTTAGCTCCGTAACAAAGGAGTATTGCATATATGTAGAACGTTATATTAGGATGTTGCATCCCTTTCTGCTTTAGTAAATCAATTACAGTCCTAACACCTATAAATCCTTGATTCTCCCCTGCAAACAATTTGTCATCTTTTCATCCCTCTTGATTGCAAATACTAGCTACTTTTCTCCCTTTTTACTTTTCAGTAACCATAAAAGATTACCAAATCTTACAACAGGGCTCTGCTTACAGTTGCTTATTAAATTGATGAAAATTGGAAAATGGAATAGATGCAACATTTAAAAAGTTTTATACACTGATAATCACACAAAAAATACTAAGTAAAAGTCTCACAAATCAGCTGATAGTTGTGTCCGCTGATCGTCAGATTATCAATATTTTAAAATTCACTAAGTAATTATATGACAAATTTGATGTTAGAAGGTAGGTGGAACAATGGGTCAATATATTTGAGATTGGCAAAGATATTAATCTCTCTCCTGTTAGGGAAAACTAGCACATACACATTTGCTTAAATTAACTATATCCATATCCATAAGTCTCAAGATCACATAACTGTAAAATATTTGCGAGTCTTCAGTAAATAATGCAATACTTATGAAATGCTAAACCCTGTCTGACATGAGTGCATTTCCTGAATGGATCTGAATGTCTACAAAAAAAAAATTCATTTCCTTGTAATTGTAAAGATAACTAAAAACCAATGGATCTTGAAAAATTCTTTTCTAGCTTTTTTGGGGGAAAAGAAGAAAAGTAGTCTCTCAGTTAAAGAGAAGCATTATCATTTTAATTTATTCTCCATGTAGGGATTTTTCACATTTTCCATGTTTTCTCTTCCTACCTTCACCATAACAATAAAGCATACTTAAAGAACAGACTAAACAGGAGGACAAAGCCGCAGCTTTATCAAACAGTTCTGGAATGATTGCTCTCTGTGGTAATTAGGAAGAATCTTGAGTGTTTTACTATGACACAAAGCTTGTTCTCAGACTTAACGTTATCAGAAGCATAAAGTTCTTTCTTTTTTTTTTTTTTCCTCCAGACTACGAACTCTACAGTTAAGGATAAATGTATTTAGCCTGATTTTGTAAATCTAAGAAAACTTGTAAAACTACTATTTCCTGGCAGTATGACAATGTAGCAGAAAGGCATACTATGCAACTCCATGTGCTGGTTTTGGCTGGGACAGAATTAATTTTCCTCAGATCAGCTTGCACGGTAGTGCATCTTAGGTTTGAGATCAAAATAATGTTAATGCCACAACAATATTTGAGCTGTAGTTGAACAGTGTTTACATAGAGTCAAGGTTGCTCCTACAATGAATAGATGCAGAATGTGCAAGAAGATGGGCTGTGATGTGAATCAAAAGAATATTCAACATCATATGACCATGTGATCTCCCGCAGAGGTACCTAAAAGATTACTGCCAAATTCTTGTATTAATTTAAACTATAATCTTAAATTATCTCAGTAAAAAGTAAAGCAGATTCTCTAATGAGCAAAGAGATATTTTATTTTTATAGACAAAAATATAAAAAGATTGCAAAAGCGTGCAAAAAGGTATTTTCTCCATTGTGAGCCAGTGAGATAAAAAATTAATGAAATTCTTTATGTACTCTTTTCTTGCAGTTAACTCATATTAACAATACAATGATCTTGCTTTAAATTTCTCATCTACATTGTTCTTAATATCTTTTTCTGTTTAGAGTTACTTTTTGCATATATATAATGTTTTTTCTTTGGAGAATGAGGTAATCAGCTGCAACTATTTCATGGCAAAACCTGTGAACAGTTTGTAGCTCTTGCTCCTCAGAATCAAATGGATGCGCCAATACCTACAAAGACCAGTTTCAGAGCAGCACAATCCTTTTATGTCACTATCAACATCATCTTCACAAATTCATTGCCAATATCTTCTTTCACAAAAATAATTATTTATGATTATATAAGTGGTGCAACACTGATTGAACCATTACTATTTTATCCCCTGAGTAGTTAAACAGGGATACTACAGTGGCTATATCTCCTAGCATCATGCAAAGAAAGCATTCAACACCACACTAACCTCATCTACAGAGTCATTTTACTAGTAGGGGAAGAGAAGACACAGCAGTGAGTCACACTACACAACCTGTGAATTTTTTCTTTTCTCCATACAAATTATACTTCTACAAACAGAATCACAGTACAGTTTGGGTTGGAAGGGACAATCTAGTCCCAACCCTCCTGCCATGGACAAGGACACCTCCAGATCAAGGTCACTGCCAGCCTGGCCTTGAACACCTCCAGGAATGCAGTACCCATAACTTCTCTAGACGGCCTGTTACAGAGCCTCATCACAGTCTGAATAATGAATTCCTTCCTAATGTCTTATCTAAAATTTACCTTATTTTATTTAAAGCTGCTATCCCTTGTCCCATCACTACACTACCTGAATCTCTCCCCATCTTTCTTATAGGTCAGTACAATCTTGTAGGTCATACAATAAAGTCTCCCCAGGGCTGACTTTTCTATTGAACCAGAAAATATTTTATAGAATTAAAAAGATGACTCATCTTTCAAAACGAACTGAACAATCTGCTTCTCCACAACTCAAAAACAAACAGTTTTCATGTCCATAAGCATTATTTTTCTCCAAGTCATAAAAGTGAAGCACAGCTTAAATAAATGCTAAATCTGATTCTATGTTCTCCGGCAGTAAAATATTTTTTTTTTTACGTTATTACAAATGCAGTAGTAAAAACACATAAAGCATACAAACAGCACTTAAATGAGTAAGGACTCAAACACTGATTTTCATTTTCCAGAACTCTTCATTATGTTTCAGTTACTTTCAGAAGACATCAGAATTATTCTCTCTGCATCCATATTACAATACTATCAACAAAACAAATAAGCGAACACAAAACCTGATATTTACAGTTTTATGTTTGAACAAATGCAAAAGATGACAGTATAGAAGAAAACAGACAAGAGAAACAGCGGTTCAAATGTTTGCTCATAAAGATCCAAACTTTCTGTGGATCTATATTACTTCAGAAGCTTAGAATCAAATAGTTTATGCAAACGTATGCTACAAAATCCAAATCACAAAAATTGCATGAGATGTAGACTGCAGATGTTCACAGATTTAGTGAATCAGGTGCACCGTTTTTCCAGCTGAAACTACAGGATAAAATCTGATACAAACATCTACTCAAAACATGAATGTAAATACTCAAAAGGAAGATCTTAAGTTTCTTTGAGATTATATGGCTATGAAATATTATCTATCACTGCACATTATATACATTTTATTTAAGTATTTTAGTGCAAGTGAAAATTATCTTTTAAAATAATTTTGATTTTTCTTCATCACAACTCCACTCCTACTGGTGTAACTTGGACACTCCAATAGGAAAAAAAAAAACAAGAAAATAAGAATGACATATCAATACTCAGTAATCTTTCTTCCCCTTAATATTATGGTAATTTCAAGTGAACTTTTAAGTATACGAAGTCATTGTTTTCCCTGTCTCAGACTATCTCATGCTTACGGCAACTAAATGAATTCATCATCTTTCACTCCCAAACTAACATCACTTCCAATATCTACAAATTAAAGGAAACAACTAGAAGTACATGACAAACTACTGATTTCTGAAATCTCACACACACAAAAAAGCAAACAAAGAATAGAAAGTTCTGATACATTTCTCTTGACATACAAAGAAAGCAAGAGGTTCTGAATGTCTCTGATATCTTCTGAAATGCCATTAGTAAGATTTCCCTGATTATTACAAATATCAGTATCTAATGCATCTAAACATAAATACCCTTCACCACAAATTATTCTTGTCCATGTAGACTATTTTATTTAACCTACAAATCATCTACTGAAGTTCACCTCCTTCTTACTTTGCTGTTGCTTTCAGAGCGTGCAAGGAAACTCTCTGAACTACGAGAAAGATCCTCAAGAGTCAAAAGTGCACAGCACACTCCACAACTAAGACCTGGCTTGCTGAAGTTGATTCTCAGCAAGCAACAGAACATTCTTAATAACAAGGCTTTAATTTCTCATTTCTTTTAATATTTCATTAGCAGAAAGAGTAAGGATTGCTCTGTAGGACGTGGCTTTTTCTTCAGCCCTGTGGAGTAAGAAGTATCTAACTAGTCAATAAACAACAGCTCATCGGGAGAAAGCATCAGGTTGCATTTCAGGGATCTATCCTGCTGGCAGAAGTGAAAATCTATATTAGCACACCTGGGAAATGGGAAGAGAACAAAATTGCTCTGAGACACTGCACTTGCTGATAAATGGCACACTTAGAAAAAGACATTACTTTCTTCCACCACAAGTAGTTCTAAAGGAAATCTATAACAAGCTACATTCAAGATCATGTTTCTTATTATTTAAATTCTCTCTCAATTATAAATGTCTACACTGATATGTACAAATCTTAAAAAACAAAGAGAAACTCAAGCTGTATCCTGGGACACAAGGATTTCAAAGTCTACAAACAGCTATACACAGATGTAGGATGATATACCAATTACTGCAAAATAGGAAAGAAGAGGATTAAGCTTGGTTTTCAGATCCTCCTCATAGTACTACTGCAACAACCAAGCAACTCTTTCTTTTGGCTACACTAATCCAAGGGCATAACAATGCTTCTATGTTCCCTGAGTACAAAATTCACCTGCTTCCTACACTATACTGGAATGAAATCAACTTCTTCACTTCCACAGATTGATTTCTTAGTGGGAAAACTATATGCAAGGTAGCAGAGAACCAGGAATCCTGGAGATCTCAAAGGGGCTAGGTCCACAGATTGTTTGCAGCACTCACCTAAGTAAGTATGCACTAATCTTTTAAAAGAGAATGTTATAGCAACAGCTATATCTTGTGAATTATTTTAACACTATATGCTTTGAAACCAGAAGAGTTTTAACAGATACTTGGAATCTTAAACAGTAAATATACAAATAGCCCAAGAAAAACTTTAAGTGTTAGTTTAGATCACACATGGTCCTATTTTATATATGGCTAGAAGGAGATGTTTTGGTACTACTATGAATGAAGAAATGCCTACATGAGAGTAGCATGACCAAATAGAAGACAAGAGGAACAGTTCTGATGACTAGAGAGAATCTATCCTCAAAGAAATCTTATAATTCCCCTCTCTCCCATCATCTAATAACTTCATGCATTTTACAACTTCTTTAATACTATGTAGATCAAATGCCTTTATATTGTAAACACTGTCAGAAGGGGGCAAAAGTAAACTCTGAATGAGGTTCCATTATTTGGACACAATACATCTTTAAGAAGAAAACAACATACATTTCTTATGGCAGGAAAAAAAAAAAAAAAAGAAAAAAACACCATATCCTGAGCTACAAAATTTGAAGACTGCTTGGATGCAATGCTTTCAGGGTAAGTGATTTAGAAATGTTTAACATACAAAAATTTTTGCCACTTTTGGTCTTTGAGAATGTCAAACATATAAAAATATACATTTTCTAGGCAGCTAGTTTATTATTCTGAAAGGCAACTCATAGCTGCGCATAAAATCAAGTATAATTCACTTCTAAAACAGAGATCAGAGAATTAAAAGCTATTATAATCTGTAAAGAGTGCTGAAAGAGCATGCTGTCTCCTTGCAAAGAAATCTTTCCATTACCATATTTGTGCAAATAGAAAAGTTCAGAAACATACGAACAAATCAAAAGTACTAATTATTAAGCATTTAAAGAATTTGAGTCACTACAGATTTGGTATGACTCACAAAACCTGAAACCCTGAAGAAAAAAAATCTGTAACCATGAAAGAAAACTAATTTAGACAGTTGTATCCAAATTTATTTTCTGTTGATATGCTTTTATTTGTTCATTTCCTCCTTTATATATATATATATATATATATACACACAAATATATATAGTATAAAATCTAAATGTTAGTAACTTCAACTTCAGTATCAGCATATTTCTTTACCTGCTGAAATAATGGCCAAAAGCATAGGAAATTGAAAATACTGTATTGTTTCTGTAACATTTCTGGGGCAAAATAAGTTTAATGGTTAGAAAAAAAAATGTGGAATTTTCTTTTTTTTTTTTAACTCTTTTTAATTTTGTTTATACTTCTCTCCCAGCCTTTAGAGCTTTATCTCATTGTAAGAGAAGACGACAAATTAATATTTCAAATATTTACACTGAATCAATGTTAAAAATAATGTTTCATTTCTGACACAGTGGAGCTGGTGAGATGATAAAACTGAACTATTAGTTCCTAAAAAGTGGCACTGAAACATTTATCACAAATTTCTAAAAGTCAGTCAACTTTCAGAGTACCTATTATGGGGGCAGGGGAACTGTAGAGTGAGAAGTTTGTGTATCCAAGGCATAGCACCATGAAAGACTTGCAGTAATAATAAGGAGACTGGTAGAAGAATGAAAAGCTTCTAAATAAAATGAAGAGATCCAAAATGGAAAAGAAAATACATCCAAATCCTGAGAAATTTCATATATGATTAAATAAACCCATGTTCTTGAGAAAGACCTACAATTTTCTGACAGCACATCACTAAGAAAAAAATTATGATTTAGTTAAGCATTTTTAAATCAGCTCCTGTTCAAATGCATTTGTCCATGTTAAACAATATTTGCTTGCAATAACTTTGAGGTAACACATCTAACACCAGTAATCCATACAGACCTATGGTCCTGGGCAATCAGCACTCATAGCTTTTCACGAGCAATTCCTCAATGAAAAGGAAAAGAGAAAACAGATAAGAGTGTATTTTATTTTATTTTCAGATTTATTGGAGCTGGTGAGTGTGTTGATAAACTTTAATGGACTAATTTAGTGGGCAAAGCTAACTGCTCCCATTTCTCAACAAGTGGATAACTGCTTATTCTTACAGCTACAAGGTGACAATTGAAGCAGCACATTGCTAACTGCCCCAGGAAAAAAAAAAAAAAAAGTTTCAAGTAATGCCTGTAATAGATTTTTGCAGAAGAAGGTTGCACAGCCCCTTACAGCGTGGGTCGCTATTCCCTGCAGCAGCCCATCTCTTGTGCCAGAAATTGATATATTTTAGAATTGAGAGAATATCATCTATCGTCACGTACAGCAGAGCTGACAACAATCCAGGTTAGCTCACTGGGTGCTGCTGGCAGACTCTATGAAGAATTGGATACATCTCTTTTTTTTTTTTTTTTTTTTTTTAATTTAGCATGATGAACTTTAAAGGAAGTAGGATGTATCAAGCAACTAAGGAATCTGAATTGTAAAAACACAATCCTGTAAGATGGATTAGTGGCAGGTAATGGCAAAAGACATCTGATAAATTGCAGAGCTACATGGTGAACTTATTTATTACACACCTGCGCAGTTTGTCACAGGGCTGTCTCATCTATCACCTCCCCATGTGAAATGCATATATTAATATTGCACATTGCTATCATTTGCTGACAGCTTATGATCCTGTTTTTGAAATTCATGCATCACTACTCCCCGTGCTCTCCTATCACAAGAAATCCTATCCAGTTATATCTCCATGAAAATGCTGAGAAAGGACTCTTGATCCAACTGGTGTCATACCTTATACTCTTTCTAAATCAAAATACAGAAAACAAAGCTTATGTTAAACCACTTTAATGGCTGAGGGGAAAAAAAAAAAAAAGGTAGAGTTAATTGTTACCATCCTGTCGCTCACAGATTCATTGCATCATGGTATAGATTCAATTAGTAAAAGCTGATTCTTTCACTTAAGTTCATGTGGAAAAAGAACAGTGCTTCATGAAACAAAACAATGATTACTGAGCCAACAAATGGAAGAGCAAAACTCAGTTCAAGTGAAGTTCTCAGGAAACTCAACAGACAGCTGGAAAAGATGCAGGAATTGAATTCTTCCATGTAGATAACTGGTACCACCAAAACGTAAATTGGACAGAAAACTGCTACAGAGGGACCATTATTGGTTTTATAAAATAACATTAGGAGCCTACAGTTAAATGTTTCAAACATACAGAAGACAACTGTATCCTGGGCTGCATCAAAAGCAGCATGGTCAGCAGGTCAAGGGAAGTGACCCTGCCCCTCTACTCTGCGCTGTTAAGACCTCAACTGGAGTACTCCATCCAGATGTGGAGTCCTCAATACAGGAGAGACAACCTGTTAGAGCGTGTCCGGAGAAGGACCACAAAAATAATCCAAGGGATGGAATGCCTTTCCTACAAGGACAGGCTGAGAGAGCTGGGGCTGTTCTGCCTGGAGAAGAAAGGACTGTAGAGAGATCTGATAGCTGC
This sequence comes from Phasianus colchicus, assembly GCF_987193195.1. Classification (NCBI taxonomy): domain Eukaryota; kingdom Metazoa; phylum Chordata; class Aves; order Galliformes; family Phasianidae; genus Phasianus; species Phasianus colchicus. The sequence goes on along the minus strand of NC_143438.1, from coordinate 19,701,599 downwards.
TTTTCAGTATATAAAAGGGAGTTTTAAGAAAGAAGGGGACCAACTCTTTAGCAGGGTCTGTAGCGATTGGACAAAGGGAAACAGTTTCAAACTAAAACAGATGAGATTTAGATGGGATATAAGCAAGAAGTTTTTTATGATATGGATAGTGAAGCACTGGGACTGGTTGCCCAGTGAAGTGGTGGATGTCCTGTCCCTGGAGACATTCAAGGTCACAGTAAATAGTGCTCCAAACAATTTTATCTAACTGCAGATGTTCCTGTTCATTACAGGGGGATTGGATGCAAGTAATCTTTAAGGGTCCCTTCCAACTCCAATGATTTTATGATTCATACCACATCTCATGCTTACAACACAATACCAAGTGTTTTGTAGAAACAGCATTATAGGGGGCAGTAGCACAAGTCCCACAGTTATTTAGACAAATAAAAAAAAAATACAAAGAACCATACCAAACTAACAATTTGATTCCAGGGCCACAGGAGAACTAGGTCAAGAAAGTTCTGTAGTCTTCATCTGATTTTCTTCCACAGTAACATGCCATTTGGCTACAAGTCACATGGTTTATCATACAAACTGAATTTCTTCAGAGCTATAGACAAAAATTATAACTTGAGTAAAATAGCACAAATCAAAATTCACCTATGAAATTTAAGCAAGATTTTAATTTATGTATTACATAATCTCATTATATTACGTGTTGCAGCATGTAGTATGTTTGTTCTCTGTATTTTTGAATGACATCTTCTGTTGTATCAACTGTACCAGGCAACCTGGTATATATGCCAATCTTGAAGCGAGTGCACTCAATCCCATCACCTATGTAAACATGCAATTTCTGTTTTCCTGGGTATATCACCATTACAAAGGAAAATCACTGAATGATGAAGGATGATGAAAGCCCAGGCTGGAGCCCAAATACACAAAGCAATACAATCTGAGGTCACCAACTGAGGGGTTGTGACATCAGCAAGAGATGGCTGTGACCTCTGACCATCACTGAACAAATTCAGGTGCCAACGAAGTCCCATGTGGACTTGTGACTGGACCCCAATTGAGCACAACTGTGAGACTTAAAGCACTGAAAATTAGTCAGGTTGTGCCATGGAGCTGATGGCAGCAGATCTTGGTGTCCAAACCACAGCATCACCAGCATTTCACCAGCCTTGCCTGGTGCACATACATGCAAAAACATGGTATGGTAGAGATAAGAGTAAGCATGTAGGTAACCTAATATTAGTCTTAGTTGTGCCAGAGTGTTTAATCTTAGTTGTGCCAGAGTGTTCTCAAAATTATAACTTCCTTTTGTTTGTTTAGGATTGCAGAATTCATCTCACAGCTCAAAGTATTCCAGAGGTATACAAATTATTATTATTTTTTTTAAGAGTTACATACTTCTATTCAAACAACATTTATGAGAAATTACATATTCTTAACCTACCGTTCTTTTATGTCACTATCCACTGCATTTAAAATAAAATAACTGTTTTTATTATTGAAAAAATTACCAGTCCTTTTCCTGCATACTCTTGAAAATTTTCTTTGAACCATTAATTAGCAAAGGCAACCAAGGGTAATTTAAAGCTGAACTCACCAGCATTCTCATTTTCGGTATTGTGATAGTAGGCAATACTGTTCAATAGCAGCTTTTAAGAGCAATAACTAGAACCTTTTTAAAACTAATTAAAATGGGGTTCCCACAAGCCAATTTTGTCTTTGCTTTGCTTCCCACACCCAGTTCTCTTCTACTTTGTCTTTAGGCTATTTAAATATTTTATAAGTATAAACAAAAATAATGCCAAAATTGTGTGATTTTATTTCTTCAGGTGTCAACTCCTTAACACAGAGACCCTTGAGATTAACAGTCTACAATCAAAGTAAAATAGAAGCACATATTCACCACAAACTATCCGTATCATATGAATTTCTCAACATTCAAATAGATCTTTATTCTAGTTCAGATTAGACTTATTTAGGAAAAACTGTTAAATGTACATATTTTGCTTCAAAAGTAATGTCTCAATTATTTACATGAAATCTAGTACAAAGAGCACAGTAACACTGTTTTAATAGAGCAAATTCTCAGCCATAAAACACTTTTTTTTTCAACACAGTCGCCACCATGAGCTGTGCACTTTCAACAGCAATGAATAAGAGCCTGCATGCTGGGTGGTGGCCTGCCGGCCAGCCAAGGTCCATCCCACCATAACTTCATAATGCTAAAGAAAAAGAACTGCACAGTACAGTGGTAGTCCAGAAAACTTACCAAACAACCTAAAAATGAGATTTGATTATTTTGTGAATCTGTGGAGCAGTGAGAGAAACCCACATATGACACGCAGGGAAGTATGAGTACTCTGTACACAAGAGATTTGAGAATAAAATTTAAGTTACAATTTAGGCTGTGGCCTGAAGCTGTTCTACATAGATCTCATGTTGTTGCTAATAATCAAGCAGCCTCAGGGTGTAATCACAGAAAATAAATGTCTCTTTATAATGACAAACCATTTTTTTTCCAGTTGAAAAATAAATCAGAAAGAAATCCCTACATTAAGATGAATTTGCACACAACACAGAAAAACTATAAACTATTTCTTTGTTTTCACTGGAGACAAACAATGAGGGTTGTATAGTGAAATCACAGAAAATACGGCATTAAGACACAGGTCAATGAATGAAGGAGCTCAACAAGTTTATTCTCATTTCTTTCAAAGCTAAATCTCTAATTTCACTCCTAAAAGTTTTGAGGTTGAGACTCAACATTATTTTAACTACCAATTACACTTGAATTTCTGACTTGGTTATTGTAGAATAAAGGATACACAGAGATACTATATTTATCTTGTCATAGAGATGTAAAGAAGTAATGATAAGAGTATGTAATCAGTTATGAGGAAAAGATAAAAGTTAGAAGGATATTCCATCATTTTAGCCAGAATATAAAAGCAAGAGTAATCAAAACTATGTTCTTAAGACAAGGTGAACTAGTGTAAATACAAATTTTAAAAATGCTATGGAATGTTATTGTATTATTCTACACTCTACATTTTAAAACTGACACATTTATTTCAAAAAATATATTTTAGATTTGTACATGCAAATGGCTGGATACAATTAAAAAATCATAAGTACAGAACTTAGACTGGTATGCACATTTTATACCATAGCCCGAAAATGCCACAAGTGATTGCAATGAATTCTGGAAAACTAGGTAAAGCCATAATAGAAGTTCTATTGCACAGAAGGTGACAGTTGACTTCAAGAGTTGTATTTAGTCTTAATTCGTCTATATCAAAGTAGCTAAAGGAGATCTCAAAATAACATACCAAAGAGATCTTCTGAAATAAGTCCCTGCTTAACAGCAAGCAGTAATCTGCTACGTAATTCTAATTCATCTAGAACACCATAGTTTACTTTAAAAAAAAAAAAATTTGTTTGATATTGCTACTTTTTCTGGAAACTATTAAGTTTATGCATGAACCTCCTCTCTGAAAGGAGGTTGTAGCAAGATGAGGGTTGGCCTATTCTCCAGGTAACTAGTGAGAGGATGAGCGCCTGAAGTTGCTCCAGGGGAGGTTCAGGTTAGTTGTTAGGATAAATTTATTCTCAAATAGTGGCAAGGCATTGGAATCAGGCTGCCCAGGGACATGGAGTCACTGTCCCTGGAGGTGTTCAAGAAATATGTAGATGTGGCCCTGAGAGACATTGTTTCACAGGCTGATGGTGATGGCTTGACAGCTGGACTAGATCTTAGTGGTCTTTTCCAACATCAGTGAGTCAATGTATTTCTAAAAATTGGAACGTTTTCAACTGTTTTACTGTGTAAGATCTCTTTTCCCATGAGCTCTGTTTTGTGACAGATTTGGTCCCAGTTGAACAAGAAATCTCATGGGCTTCACTGGCTCTGCATTTTACTTTCTGCATACATCAGATTCTACTTAGGGACCTAACATTTACTGGCAGTAATCATACCTGGACACCATAAAACATTTCAAACTGCTCTCAAAATACAGTCACTACAGCTTAGTATTATTCAGCAAAGCAATTTTTTTCGCGTTATATGATACTTTGAAGTGGTGTCCTTGTAAAGAATTCCATCACATGCAGCAATTTCATCTATGTAGTCATAATAAAATGTTATGCTTTGAAGAATCTTGCTGCTTCTGTTTGCCATCCATGAAGAATTACTCTCTGTAATAAGGCTGGATCATTTTAACTGTTTGAGCCTGACATATTTCACTCAAAGTACGGACCAGTAGCAGCATCATTTACCCTAAATATTTCTTCATGCAACTGTGTTTTTTTTTTTTTTTTTTTTTTTTTTTTTTTTTTTTACAGCAGAGAATAAGAGGAAATACCAGCAAACTCCCAGTTTCTTTTACTCCAGTCTGTAAGACAGAACAGGTATCTTTAAGAGTAAGACAGTCTGCTGTTTTAGTACAGTCAACTCACTACAATAGTGCAAATCAGTACAACAGTGCAAATCAGAAGTTATTTTTGATTAAAATAGCCAAAGAATGACCGATACAGTATTACATTCTCATATTCAGAAATGTAGCCTTACAGTCCAGGTGAGATGGTAATGCTGCTGCTACTGATATGCCACAAACTCTCTACTAGGGCTGAAGTACAAGGCCTCTGGACTTGTCAAGCCTTGTCTTCACCTGAGCCTGTTCTGTCTGTAACAGCATAGTGGTGTGGCAAGCATGACTTGCATGCTTTAGATTACCTTTCGCAAACTGCATGGATTTACCCCTAACAGATACCAAACTGCATATGGCAAAAGCATAACAAAATTGATAAATATATTATAAATATACATAATAATAATATATATTTATAAGATAAATTAAGCAACCATCGTATACTCAGACCTTTGGAACCAGTTAGAAAAGAAGTGCTAGCAATGGACAGCAACATAAAAAAGCAGCCTATAGTGGAGCAGGTCTGAGGAAAAAGAAAACTCTAAACCATCATCATTCTTCTCTTCCCCTCTCCCCCATGGAAGCAGAACATGAATGCACACAACTCACCTCAAGAAGGTGAGCGTAACACTCAATGGATAGATTTAAAAAAATCTTATTTATAGCAGTTTAAACTGAATTATCACAGGGAATGAGCTGTAGTTTTACACATTTGCATCATTTTATTCAGAATAGTGATAACAATTTGAAGAACTGTGATTAGATTGGTAAGTCTTTGATTACACTCATAAATACAAAGAGTTCTTTAGCCCACATACTGCAAACAGCGCTGCAAAGCATTCTTATATTAAACTAATTTCCATGAAATGACAGATTTCTTAATTGCATTAATAATAGTCCTTAGAAGTCATCTGCTTTTAAAGCAAGGCTGAAATATTTTGTCATGTGTGGCAAAATTTCACAAGCACTCAATGCTTTCATATAAGTACTCATACCCCACTCTTCCTTAAACTATTTTGACAATCTAAAGCATTTCCTGCACAGATTAATTCCATATTAACATAAAACTAAGTAGGTGATGCTACAGCTTCTCCTTAAACTTCAATGAACAGCAAATCACTAAGAGACAGCGTTAGAAATTAGAAAAATATTTTCAATTGAGACTGAATTACTATATATTGGTGCCAGCAACAATTATTTAGCACCATGGTTTGAGAACACCTGGAGTGGAAAACACTTCATTGCATCTCTTTCTTCCCAAGCATGCAGTTTTTCATAATACTTCTGTTACTGTAATCCAAAGGTTTTTCCATTCAAAAAGTCATCTAGAAGTTGGCAGGTCAGATCAATGGTTGGGATTGGTGATCTGGAAGACGTTTTCCAACCTAGACAATTTTATGATTTTAAGTGATCTACTAAGTAAATATTAACAAACAGGACATTGATCACTTCATCTCCAGTTTAATCAGTTGAAAGTAATTCTTTGACTCTATCACTGCGCTTACAATTTTCCAGGCAAATTCACTGAAGAGGAAGGGAAAAGGTGAAATTTCTGCCTGTGAACTAGTAGGAAACAGTTCACCAGCTGCTCAAATTATTTTCAAGTACTTGGCAAATCTCTAGATAAAAATTATCATGGTTCAGAGGATTTGATGTGGACAGGAACATTTGTCAAACTATAACCAAACTTTTTCAATTTACATTAGCAAAGTTATGAAGCTGAACTAGGGCAGCCACTTGCACTAATCTATTAGTTAAAGAAAAAAAGCCACAATGCATGACATGCTTTCAAATCTATCTATATCTGTAAGCAGATGTGTATATTCAGGAATGCATTTTAAGCATCATTAATATTGATACAGAAAGATACTGCAGTCATCTCTCATAACCATAGGTTTCATGGCTGCAGTCTGCATTAACAACCTTCCTTAGCTCATAGCGTTCATCAGTCTTGTAGAAATGGTTCAGCTTTTACATTCATCATTTGGGTGAAGTGTGGTAAGACTTTTTTTTTTTTTTTAACTCAACTAGTGTATTTTCATGGATTGTGCTTTCTGAGGCCATTAATAGTAATGATGTTATATGGTTCATTCTAGTCCTTTCCATGGGTTGTTGCTCACATCAGAGGAAGTAATACAGAGGCAAAGCCCTCCTGTATAGGAATGTATGGTTTCACTGGAGCGGGGTGAGTGGAGTGCAGTTAAAAAACTTCCAGTAATACAACCCACATTTTTTCCCCAAAGAAACCAATAACCAAGCACAGATAGAAGAGGAATCTATCAGAAATAGAAACTAAATCTAGGATTTTCTTAAATATTTTTAACAGAAGGCTCTGTACTTTAGTCCTGGGAGTAAAGACTGAGATATTTTATATGTGCTGCACTGGATATTGTTTTCATTTGCCTATTTATTTCATTCTGCTAGTTACGTGAATAGAAGTGGAAGTTCACAACTCTCCCTATGGCTTAGGAGGCTTTCAGCTGTGCCAAGTTACCATCACATTCTGAGATGTGCTGCATCCTTCATCTCCCCAGTCTCAAAGGATTTTTTGGCATCCAGAATCATAATGATCACTACATTCTGAAGTGCTTTAAATTTTGTGTTTGTGTGGAGGAAGGGATTAATCAATCTGGTAATAGCTCAGATCCCTCCCTCTACTCCAAGAGGTGAGCCATTGATATTCATGTCCGCTTTCTCCCTTAGTCTTTTCAAAGGCAGTTTATCCAAATAAGCTGAGCATTTTGAAGCTGCTAAATATCTATCCTTCAGAAGGGTCTAAATAAATCCTTCTGATACTGAGCTGGAAAGTACAGCACAGACAACATAAACCAGGAATGACCAAGCTGGTACTCTATTTGGGACTGCTATGGCTGAGAAAGACTAAGAGTTCTTAAAGGTTGTAAGCTACAGTAGTGCTGCAAGACTACCATAGCATACTTGACTGAATTATCCAATTCTTGAGTGCCTACACTATCCTAATACATTATTGTATCATCATAAGAGAGAAAGCATCTTTTTCTACATCTAACTAAACTATAGAATACAGAATAATTACTGATAGTAAGTAATAATTCAGTAAAAGCAACCATCACATTTCTACTTTCACGCCATGCATAAATCCTTCTTTGTCCAGATATTTTCCAGTTAGATCAGACATTAAAGACTACAAACCAGCAATTTAGCCTGCAGAGACCTAGATGACATTAATTAAAAGTCATGTTTGGCTTAAGCAAGCCCTGACTATTGTCTCATAGACCAAATGAATTAATCCAGACTGGTTTTTGAAAGGCATGACATTATGAATAACTTCCACGTACATGGCTTAAATGCAAAATGGTCTTGAAGCTTGAATCCCGAATCTCTGTTTGAAGATGAAAGAACAGAATCTTAATTTCACATCTACAGATTCATAAGAATCATGTTATTCAATATGCACAAACTTTAATTGGTGGGACTCTCAAAGCAGCCACTACAGATAGTACAAAACTTGCAAATGTGCATATTTTAAAAGAACCTGAATAGGAGCTAAAAAAGTGTTTTCTTTAAAAGTATGTTAATTTAACAGATGGTTTAAAGGACTAAAGTACTAAAGTGGATATTTTCAGACAATGACAAAGGATATGTAAATGAAAACATTATGCAATAAGTGAAAAGAAATATTACCACATAGCAGGATATGTTTAACTTACTTTTGCAAAACTGAACAGACACTTAATGTTTGTTGCTTTGCCTTTTTTTTTTTTTTTTTTTTTTTTTTACAGTGAGTAAGTTGTAGAATGACTCCTAGGCCTTTGATCCAGTCACAGTGGAAACCTGCTCTGGCAGCTTAATTTGCTCGGATTCTCATACTCTGCAGTCTGACAGAACAGCACTATTAGAGAAGAGTTGATCAGCAAGATGTATAATGGGGAGAGGTCAGAATCAATAAGGACTTGCTTCTGCCACTGTAGCGCTGAGCATCACACTTCATGCAGCAATACTTTTAGCTAAAACTATCTTCAAGAGTGCAGGCCAACTTGTATTTTAACACCAGTAAAAGATTAAGAAAGCACTCACTACCAAACGTATCTTTTATTTACAAGGATTCCAAGTGGTAGACAGCAGCAAAGCAATTTCATTCCCATGTATTTTGGTAGAATGCAATGTTACGACAAAATGCCTATTCTTATAGAACTAAGTACAGTGTTTAAAGGTTAATAATTTTTATAAATCCACATGTTTAGTAAAATCTATTGTACTGGATCAGAGCAAATGCTCACTTAGTTCTGTGTTCTGACTTTAAGAGAACAAAATTGGCTGTCCAGAAAAAGGCAAAAAAAAGACTAAATCATCATATAGTGATACCTTCCCCTTACATCTTCCACAGTTCTAAAGATTGAGGAAATTCCTGAATCAGATGCACAAATAATGATTTCTGAACTCACAGGCCTTCACAAATTATTATTTCTTTAATTTGACTAGGATAAGCATATTTATAATGAACAAAACAAAAAAACAGCAGATGGCCAGCATCTAGATTCCACTGAAAACCTCAAGTAGTAAGAATTTTGTATTTAGAAAGTTAGAAACGCAGGCAGGAGATTTAAGTATGAATCTTCTGAACAAGAGACTTCCATAATATAACCTCTATTTATAAGCACATTATAAAATGTAAATACGCCTCCTGCCTATGTGGATGTAGCCAAGTGGCTTACCATGCTTTCCAGCAACATTTGTTTGAGTAAACTAATTCACTGGTACTAAAACTCTCATTTATCCGTTTCCAAAGTGTAAACACAAGCAACCTGAAACCATTCAACTTTCATATGATCTGATTTGCTTGTATGGATGTAGCTGTTACTCAGCCTGTCCCCTTTATCAAAGTCTTCCCCAATGTTCTAAGAAACATAGTACCACAAATGACTACAGTGTTGACTTCGTTTTAAAAGAGTAGAAAAGCATCACATTTGAACAATGTTTGGACTGTTCTTAAAAAAGTTTCACATTGAACACTAATTTTCAAAAAAAAAAAGTGAGCAGATTGTGCAAGAAAACAGGAGATGCTTTTAGTAGCAAGGAGAAGAGTGTGTGGAACAGTTGACCTTAACTAACTAGCTTTGACTGAAGCAAAATTCTAGACTTTTTGAAGGGAGAGCATTAGAGCAGATTTGTCTCTCCCCACCATGTCTGACCCTCCAGAGATATGAACACCAAAATGAATTGAATTGAAATTTCAAAAAGGGACTCTAAAATTCTTGGAAAAACAACAAATTAAGGTTGTTCTTCAGAGTTGCATTAACTCAATGAAAGCTTGTGTGAGAAAAGGAGGCTGCTGAAGTTCAGCAAGGCAAATAATAATACTGCTTCTAGTCAAATCCACAGCTTAGATTACAGAATCAAAGAACATAAGAATAAATAAGCTGTGATGTATGCATATAGCCAGCCTGTTCCTACCCCCCATCCTGTTCCCTAAAAGTAAATAGCAAATGCCAGTCAAAATCAGCTTATTTCAAATTGATGGTGCCAAAAAGGTTCTTTGTGTACTTCTAAACAATTAGTAACCAAATAAAACATAGTAGGGAGTTTGGCAGAGGATTTGGAGAACTCGTTAAGTGTCACAATGCAATTCCTAGCAACTTTTCCACAACTCATTAATTCCAATTACCCACAACATTTTTAAACATGGTATGTTTACTTATCTAATAAACTAGCTCATATCCTACATGATCATCTGCAGAAAAAAGTCACCTTTTCTTAGTCCAGCACATGGAAACTGAAATGAGATGTAGCTCAACAATATACATATATATTTCTCTTCACTTTTATCTAAAGAAAAATTGGAATGTTTTGAAACTCCAAGAGAGTCAGCAGACCATTAGAATTCTTCATGTCACAAAAGAGCAGCCAAGATTCATTCAGTTAATGCCTGGATCTCCTATTTTCAGTTCCCTTCAGATAAATTTTTCTTGCTAAACCCCCCGGATCAACACAGCTACATCCAGTGCAAAGATTGTTACCAAACTGTATGCAGGTAGCCACACCGTCCATCTCTTTCTGCAAACAATTATATGTCATATTGCCCTCAGCTTTAATTTTACTCTTGTTTTCAGAGGTTTGTATTCTATTGAACTTAACTGTCTGGAAAGGCACAAAGTATCTGGCAATGTTGACTAAATTAACAATATTCTGAAAATAAAAACAAAATAAACCACCACCTTAGATACTGAACAGTAAGTTTCCATGTCCTAAATGATAGAGACATACAAAGTGACAATTTTTAATTTTCAGGTCTCTGATACTTTTGGTTTCAAGAAGGAGTCGTCAGAGTGGGTATTTTCCAGAGCTCCCAGTTGTCTAATGACCACAGTAATTAGCAAAAACAGGGGTAATTACACAGAGAAGTTCACTACAGCGGCATTCCAGCTCTTCTCTCAATCTAATGCTATACTTTATAAATTTCTCTTATGGTACCACTTTCTTCCATTTTGTGTCTCATTTTGAGATTTTATAAAGCTTTGGATTTTCTCCAAATCTTATGCACAGATTATAGAGCACCATTTGATCAAGAACAGCTTACCACAGAAAGCTCTAATCAGTCTTATCTGCTCTGTCATTAGAAGCAAAGCCATATTTAAAGTTACTAACAGTACTATACATTCAATTGACTCTAAAAAATTGTGCCTTACCTCCCCTTTCAGGAAACATGGAGCTTACATCTCAGCTTACAAACTAACTATACTTTTTAACTTTGGTATACAAAAAAAAACTGAAGTTATTTAGAAGTGGCATAAAACTTTTTAATAGGATTTTTTTTTTTTGTCAAGTAGTAAGTCATAAAAAGTTAAGTAACTCTTTGGCATATTAAGCCTCCCTTAAGACAGAAGACTATTCTATATTGTCACAAAGTTCATCTCTGTCTTACAGTTTTGTTTTGTTTTCCAAATGTTCATAGAAGTGGGATATAGAAAAAAATAGCACAAGGGTTGAAAGGCCATTTTCTGAATTGCATTCTTGTACATTTATGAACTGAAGGAGGAGGAAGGAACTTGCTTCCATTTAGTGAAAAAATAAATGGTCTTTAAAAACACTGGAAGGAAAGAGATTCTTCCAGAGGCACCTTGATGGCCTTAAGAAGTTGGCCTTTTCCAAGCTCATGAAGTTCAACAAAGCCAAATGCAAGGTCCTGCATCTGAGTGAGAGCTATCTCAAACATGAATACAGGCTGGGTAATGAGAATAGAAAGCAACCCTGAGGAGAAAGACTTAGAGGTTCTGGCAGACAAAAAGCAGGATGTGAGCCAGCAGTGTGCACTTACAGCCTGTAAAGCCAACCACATCCTAGATTACAACAAAAGAGGAGAAGTCAGCAGGGTGAAGAAAATGACTGTCCCCTTCTACAATTCCCTTTTCTAGAGTACCACATCCAGGTCTGGGAGGCTTCAGCACAAGATATAGAACAGTTCAAACAGGTCCAGAGGAGGTCATAAAGATTATCAGAGGACTGGAGCACCACTTTTACAAAGACAGGTTGAGGGAGCTGGGCTTGCTCAACCGGGGGAAGAGGAAGTTCCAGGGAAACTTTACTGAGGCCTTCAGCACTTAAATTGGGCTTACGGAAACAACAATAAGGAACATCTTATCATGGAGTATAGTGACAGCATAAGGAATAACCGTTCTAAACTGAAAAAAAGGTAGATTATACATAAGGAAGAAAAATGTGCCTCTGTGATGAGGCACAGGAACATGTTGTTCAGAGAAGTTGTGGATGTTTCATCCCCGAGGTGTTTAAGGCCAGGGTTTTGAACAACCTAGTGAAAGCATCCCTACTCACGGTAGGTGGAGGGGAAGTAGGTAATCATTATTTAGAGTCCCTTCCTGTACAAACCCTTCTAAGACTACATGATAAATGTAAACTTACATTATCAACAGTTTACTCATATCTTTCCCCTGGTCCTCACCTACCTCAAGGGTAGGTGAAGAAGTATCCTCAAGGATATTGCTTTAACAAGAAATACTCAAGGAATAAAAATTATTAGCTTTATAGTTCCAGACACCTAAGATCAAGATAGGAACTAAAGAGCTGAACACAGAGCCTTAGCAATCATTGATGTTGTCATCACACTTCTGGGAAAAACCAAAAGAGGAAGCAAATTAAATGCTTTGCGAGATTTTACTAAGTGATTCATTACTTACTGAGCTCTACTGAGCACTTCATTACTGGTGTAGATATAGAGCTGTTGAAGCAATTAGAGAATTTAGAAGAAGAGCTGATTAGAAACAATCAGAATGAAGTGACTGCTAACTTGAGAATAATGTATTAAAACTGACACATTCAAGGCTACCTAAGAAAGACAGATCTCTTCCCTTTTTAGAACATTTTGAAAGTACTAGGTCTCTAAAAGATTTGACCATCAGTATATTTGCCACAGAACTGCAATATTATTTGCACTGAAAAAATAATGTCCAAGGGAACGCACTGAAGACTGGAAAACTTATGAGATCTTCTGCGGCTGAAGTTGCCTAGAGCAGACTGTAAAAGACTTCACCCACAGCCAAGAAATCATCCACTCCCAGGATAGACGTGGCATGGTAAGAGTGAAGAACCTTAGTAGTAATTCCCAGTGTCTGCCACATCACAGAAATGAACACATTTCTGTGTTCATCGTGAAAACAAGGCATTTTAGTGCTAAACATTTTAAAAGGGGAAGGTCCATACCAAGCATCATCGTAACTATTAATTGAAATCAAGTGTTCTTCTGTAGTTTGACATGCCATGACTGGATGAGAATAGAACTAAGAGAGGGAATACAGAAGGGAGAGAGCCCCCTCACTGAAAGAGAGAAGAAACAGGAACCATTGGTCACTATTCCCTGGATCTGAAAGTGCCTAATTTCCATTTAAGTCAGTGTTTGCAGACCAACTACTGTTTTTTGTGCAATGGGAAAACGAAAGCATTTTTGCAAAGAAAATCCAGCTGCTTTATAAAGACACTGATTTAATGAACATCATGTCAACTTTTCAGTAATGTAAATCAGTAGAGAGTAATTTTAAAATAGGTGTATGATTTTAATCCATATATCCATTTGCACTATAGTAATTTGTAATGACAGCTAGTGATTTCAAGCTGACTTGGAAATTGAAGACTTGAAAAGTGTAAAACCCAATCACTTTTTAGCTGCAGGTAGAACGCAAAAGATATACTTACTATAAACATGGTTTCCACTATACAGAAATAGTCTACATATTCAACATTACTTAAGGGGAAGGTGAGTTTTCAAGGTCTCAAAGCCAGCTTGTTCACTTGTACAGAACTTTTTTGCTGAAGGATGCATATGATCAGCAAAGAAACTGCAGGAGAGTTTTACAATAACTATGACATGAGAAATAAACAGACACAGATACCTACAAAACAAAACATACCTCTCAAACAATTAGGAAAAGTTGGGGCAGAATTTAGCTAGGACTGGATGCTTTCAAAAACTCTTGAATGTTGTTTGAATTGTTGCATCTTTTATTTTCATTTTTTAACAGAGATGTAATATTTCTCTCTGTCATAGGAATGTTATTCTTTTGGTTATTCTACACTGGTTTACACAGACACAACAGTGAATGCCTTATGTGTTAAAGTTTGCATAGTGCATCATGTCATTCCGTATTTTTTTTGGGACACATCAAAATCAGTTTTCTTTCAGAAATTGATAATCTCAGTCTCACTTTGAAGTGCAGCCAAATGTTTAGCTTATCAATGCTTGAGTTAATTTTCTTTTCACTGTGGGGGATTTATAAAAAACACGGAATCAAATACAAAGCTGTGTAATGAATCCAAACTATAGTTTTCAGTGGTAAATCATAAAATCAACTCTTGGAAACAGAAATTCTGCTGTGCTAAGTCACTAGCTACCCAACATGAGACAGTCATTTCTTGTTCAAAGAGTTGACAAGATAGTAAATCACAAATAACCCTTTAAGAGAAAGGAAAGTGAAGTAGAAACTACCTATTCAGAGTTTAAGGGAGAAGAAATATTTTGGGAGGCATTCATTTAACAGCAAATAAAAATAACATATCCTCAAGAAATTCTTCTGGCGTTGTTAGAATGTAAGGAAAATAAAATACCATTTTTAAGTTCTCAACAACTGATCTCTACAGATGATACGAAACAAGTCAGGTTTGTTTTCCTATTTCTCTGTGATCACATTTATAAATCTTCAGCCCTTCCATTTCTTCAAGCAGACATTTCATGATGAAGGAAGGTCTTTTTCTATCCTAGGTTGTATAATTTTTATCTTTTTCTCTCCATTTCTTCTATGCCTTAGCGTATTCTCAGGTTGATATTTATGGTTGTTCCCCCCCCCCCCCCACTGTTGAATATGTGCTCATTTCTGGTACGTGAATCAACTGGAAACCAAAAGCAGTGTTATAAAATCAAAAAGAGCAAAGCACACTGTTCTTAAGGGTTAAGAATACTGGTACAAAACCATTATCCAAAATATTTTTTGTGAAAAACATTTTTATAAGCTCAAATAAATGCATATTTACCATGCTCAGAAGCTCAGTGCAGACAAATATTTTTTGAAATATGCTTTAGAAAGTTTGCTCTCATTCAGTTTAACAAGAAAAAAATAAGCAGATGGCAACACAGTATGTGCCTCTTGGATATTGTGATAAGATATCCATTCCTGAAATGTAAAAATTACCTTGCGGCTACTTCATTGGTATAGTAAGATATGCTGTTTGAAATGCAGAAACAAACATTTAGAATTCTAAGTTCACTCTGCACGCAGTAGAGTTTTCAAAGCAAATTACAGTTCAAGTTCTAAACAGACTTTTTACTTGAAGAATTTTTGTAATACTGCAGTTAAAAGATCCCCTTAAAGCAGCTATTAGTTAAGACTCTTGACTTCTTTTAATACATAAGTAATAAATATTATAGCTATAATAAAACACACAATACCTGAAAAACTGCTGCTCTGAGATCTTTTACAACTCAGAAGTTAATTATGAAATGTTAAGCGGTAAAACAAAGAAGATACTAAGTCAGTCTACAAAACCGCGTCAGTTTAAAATATATCTGCAGAAGGCCAAGAGACTGAAATATAGTTTAATCTGTACTATACATTTTTCAAGTAATGCATATTAAGTCTATTTTTTTCCCCACCTGAATTGAAATGACTAGCACAGAAGAGTTTCAGCATCAAATAAGAAAGGCAGTAACATGTGAGTTCTTCAAGAAAACCACTGGGGTTATTTATCCACAGTATATTCAAAGAATACCCCTCTATGTATCTCCAACATTTTGAGAGCTACCTTCCTTGTCTTAGAGGGTTAAGCAGAAAGTGACTACTGCAATTTTTAAAATGGTTTAAGCAAAAAAAAGAAGGACAACTGCTGTGAAAAGAAACATGGGTTGCATTTTCATGGTATTTTACTGGCAGCTGCAACTGGCTTTCTGCTTTCCGGCCTGGTTGAACGTAAGCCAACAGCAGACCAGAAGATGCTGAGGTCCAATTAATATGGCACTGAGTTTGAGCTAGTAAGCCTTGCTGAGAGACAAGGTTTTTAGGCATGCATGGCACTCAGGCTCAGTGCCGTGCTAACACAGCTACATGGCTTCCATTTAAAGAGCTGGCTTGCATCCAGTTGGTTCAGAGAGCAAGCAAGGACAGCTGCTATTTTCCCTGAGCATGGGCCAGACTTGACTAGTGACTACCACGGCACGTAGAAAGTACATGGCTGGGTCTGGGTGCATGACCATGCTGTGAACAGAACCTTCTGGTTCCGTTAGCTATAAGTACAAGAGATTGACTGAAGGAACTCTCTCCGTACTCACAAGGCACAGTGAAAGCGTAAGCCAGTTTCCATATTACTACTTCTGTAAATCTTGGTTGACAGAACCAAGGTATGCTGCCCTTCTGTCACACTACCAACATAACTTCTATGAGTACATGAAAGAAAATGGCATAAGCATTCCCGTGCCTTTTGACTTGCACAATGCACATAAAGTTGTGCCTGTCTGTGCCAATGTTCAGACAACAAAAATTTCCAAAATTTGCTTGTACATGACATTCATAGCTCACAAAACATTTGGATTATTTCTCAAAGCACAGTTTAGGGGTTGTAGGAAGCATGGAAATTCAAACAGTGAAGAGCATGAATCTAGGCTCTATTTGAGATAGAAAAAAGAAATTAAGGCTAATACAAATCCCAGTACAGTTTATAACCTTAACAGTACATGTATCAGAAAGTTAACTGAAACAGTATGATTTTCTTTTTCTCCAACAGGATAAGAGGCAATAAAAAGGGTTAAAAGAGGCTTTGGAGAACTACAGTAAATGATTTTTAGAAATAAATAGCTCTATAAGAAGCTAAATTTTGAGTCAAGAGCGCATAGCAAGATCCAAAGGTAAGCCTTTCTAAAACTTGGGGAGGAAGAGCAAAAAAAAAAAAACAGGCTTGTGAACTGCTTGTTATGCAAAGTAACAGTGAAGAAAACAAACCTGAAACAGAAGTTGTGAACTAAGTGTTATTGTAATACTAGTAAAGGACGAAAACATAGGGAAACTGTGAGATCATGGCTTGAACTGGTGATTGCACACCTGGTAAAGGGATGTAGCTGGCCCAGGGAGGACAAGCAAACTGTTTGCATCTGTGCTCCACATGGGACCAGAAGGGATGGATCCAGGCTGGAGCCATGCTGGGCTCATATGAGGGCCAGACACTGAAGGGACGGCATCCCTTGGACCTAGGCTGCCTCCTGAGAAGGAGTGCTGTGTAGCTAGAGAGTCCCTTCACCAGTTGGCTGAATTCAACTCTTCTTTCTGTATATGACTACTGGCCTACCTGCAAATACTTTGCCAGGTATTGCCAAGAACCTGTCAAGAAGCAATTGTCTTCATAAGCTGAATAGAATGAAAATACTACTTTTAAAGGAAGCTTAAAAAAAAAAAACAAACATGTTACTATGTATTAGAAATCAAAGTGTAAAAATAGCATTTAAGTAGAGTATCAACAGCAGACCACTCCAAGTGAACAATGCTTCACTCAAAGCTTGGAAATCACAAAACCATTTGAAGTTGGGAGGAACCTTTAAAGGCCACCTAGTCCAACTTCCCTGCAATGAACAGGGACACCTACAGCTAGATCAGGTTGCTCAGCACCCCATCCAGCTTAACCTTGGATGTCTTCAGGGACCAGGCATCCACTTGTGTAGGTGATATACTATTTATGGAGTCCATGCACTTTGTAATCTGAAAAGCTGGACTGTTGCATTTTAAGACTAGTTCTGATCAAAAGAGACAGCATGAAACAAAGAAGATGACAAGAACCTATGCAGGAAGGTGTCAAACAGCTTTGCCTCCGAACTAGTTGCTAGCAGACGTACAGTAGAAAAAGGGTCTCCTTTTGGCAGGATGGAGATCCCATGAGAAGCTGGTACAACATATTGGAACTACTCTTCTGAAAGATAATCCACTATAATTATTTCCCAACCAAGGAAATGAAGTTTGCAAATGTGAGATAAGGAAAGCTAAATCCAGGGACTCCCCCTTTCTAGAAAAAATAAAAAATGTAGCTAAATACAAAGGCACATTTAGTATCTTACCTTCATTATAAAAAATGTGGTATTTTTCACAAGGTGGAGCTTCTGCCGCATCAGACGCTAAGCTTAAAGTCATAAAAATACTTTTTTTTAATATTACAGGAAAGCTGAGAGTAGAACTTAGGTTAACTGAAACTTAAGTTTATACTGAGGATTTCTTTTATATCACTTTAATACCACTGCTTTAGATACCCTTCATGCCATGTACAAAGTGGCAAAATTTAATTATAACTGTAGGCACTTTCTTGCTAGTTCTCCACAGACTGTTCATAGACTTCATAGTACTACTGAACAACAACAAAAAAAAATGATCATTGTACCTACTCCTATTCAACCTACACGTTAAAACTAGCTTTCTACAGTCTTGAAATTTTCAACAGAAGTTTTCCTGAGGAGCTGTTTGGAATAATTTATATGGATTGAAAGAAATCTTCATGGTATAATCACAAATGTGGACAGTTAAAACCCAAAGACACCTACAGTCAGTCATCCCTGCACAGATGTACACAGCTAGAACCACCCCCCACAATCTCTTATTTGTAACACAAAGCACTGAATGTCAGATAAAAGCAGAAATCAAATTGATCGTTTTCTCCCCCCCCCGAATCCCAGTTCTCTATTAGAGGCTGCACCTGGGTCTCTCAGAAAGGTCAACCTTGGCAACATTTATGGTCACACATCCTCCTACAACCATGGGATGAGTCCTCAGCAGCCTTTGAAGACATACATCCATTCCATGGATCAAGTGAGTTGCTGTGGCATTGTAACTGAACCTGAACAGCTTTTAAGTTGTCAGCAGCCAATGGACTGGATAATTCAGTTACATCTACCCTTTAGAATTCAAGGCTGAGCATTTCTTTGAATGGTTTCCAATTCCTTCTACTCATAACCATACTTCTGCTATTTTTATCTTTTACACTATTAGTCTCTTTAGACTTATAAATTCAGCCTTCTAAGCAGATCTTAACAAGGACAGTTCATGGCCCTGAGTCTAACAGTGTGAAAATAGAGCAGTATCAGCAGATGTTTCAGCAATTGCTGGTATTGCAGGCATGCACGCCCCAGGACTTTTTTTTTTTTTTTTTTTTTTTACTCACAAACTGTGCCTTGCTCATATAACTAATTACATAGTTTTCTCCTACATTTTTTGTTTGACATGATGAGACCTTTCAATTCCAGTGCAAGTCTGTGAAGAAAATTAGGATTTTATACTGCTTATATTTAATTGCTAAATACAAAACTTCCACCAATTTAAAATATATATATATATATGAGAAAATAAAAGAAAAAATATATACAGAATGAGGTTAGGTAATAGCAGTAAAGCTGCATTTATGATTTATTATTAAGTCATTCATTTGAAGAAATAAGTATTTTTACAGTTCTTAAAATATGATTGTCTCTTGAGCATACCTAAATGTTGGGGTGCTCTCAATTCAAGGGGTCAGGATATCAGGAGCCAAGATTTCAGAACTGCTTCTCAATCAATCACTTGTGAAAAACATTAGGTAGGGAATAAGCTCAAACATCAATTACATTTTCTCAGTTCTGAATCAGGTTCAAGGTGATAAGTGGAATGTTTATTTAACAAACTGGTATGAATTTTTAAAAGCAAACTAAAACAAGTTCAGCCAGAGCTGAACTAAATGAAATTGAAATATGTGGGGTGAGTATATTAGATGCCTCACTAGATCACATGAATTATACTTGTTCTCATGCAAAAAAACTCAGACTTAAAGATGCACTTTAAAAAAAAAAAAAGAAAAAAGGTGGATTATAGAAAAAGACTACATTCCGACCTACTTTAAATCCATTTCAAATTTTCTGTTTTTCACTGTTTTTTTCATCTCCGTTTACATTTTCCTAAAAAACAGTTACAGCAGCTTTTCCTTTCGCACTATTTTTCTTTTTTTCTTTAAAAAAATAAAATCTTTATTACTTAGGCAGCAGTTGCTTACTGTCCAGAATGTATCCTCAGTACTATTTAAAACTGCCACTAGTTATTAGATTTTGGAAATCCATCTATTTTGTAATAATCATAACAAAAAATTGATGACATTAAATATCTGTAATTACAAACATACATATTTTTGCAACTATCTCAGTACTATTTGGAATGAAAAAAAAGGATTATACTGACTATAATAATTTCACTATTTGCAGGTAAAAATTAAGTAACCTGCGAGCACTCCAGTCCTGTCTTTGAAGATAGAGTTCTCTTTGACATCAGTGTGACTCCAGTGGAATAAAAATACTACTTAGCACTTACTTAGCACTTTTCATCTTCAAAGCACTTTGCAAACATCATAATTAATGTTGGCACAATCTGGTGAATATTCCCCATCATCTTCCCCAGATAATATAAAGAAGAAACAGAGAAGTTGCTTATGAAAAAAAGAACAATGTTCAAGACTTTCCAACTCTTTGTTTTGAGCTTTGTTCACATCTAAAGACAGCTTTTCCAACAATATTTAATGTTGCTTTTGCTTCATTAATGTTTATTTTGGTCTTAAATCATGAAAAATAAAAAAAAATTGCTGAATATACAAAATACCATTCTAATTCTATGGATGTACCATAAGTACTGAAATCATCTTTGATAGTACCTACTTATACAAAACCAACAGATGCAGCATCACTAGTCAGATATTAATGCATCAAATAATAGAGTTCCTTTTTTTTTTTTTTTAATAGCATGATTTTCTATTCTGCTATTTCTCCTCTACTTATTCCCTACATTACTGCAAAAAACTTAGGAGGACAATCAGAAAAGACATCCATAGGCAGAAAAAAACTTAAATTTCAATATATATTAAATCACTTCCTACGGATTCAGTCCACAGTACATTTCAAACCCAGTACTGAAGCATACAATGGCTTTTAATGTATTGTTAATGTTATTGGAATCACCCACACTTCTAAATAGTAAAATTTACAGGAATAAATTAATTTCACAAAATCTGTGTTTATAACCACAGTTGACACAGCTTCAGATATGAAGCAAGAGTAAAATTTTCAATAGCAGCTGTGTGGACAAAGCAGTACCCCAGCAAACTCAACACACCCAGGACAGAGATTTTACAGCTTTGGTTTTCAGGAAGGATCAGGTATTTTATGCAGGTTGCCCTTGACTTGTGAGTCTCATCTCACCCAGAGTGGAACATCCCTAAAAAGCACATGAAAGCATTAGTCCGTCATATCAGAGGACAGCCAGAGGAGGTGGTGATGCTGGCACAATTTCATCTCACAACATACATACGGCCACCCTCAACACAGACTAGCAGATATCTGAAACACTTTCACCTGCCTTCTGGTAATGCCTTAGCCACAAGCCTAACAGTTGCTACTGGAGACTGTATGACTTCATTTCAGACAGTATTTAAGTGTTATTCAGGTCACACAAAATAAAGGTGGTAATGACTTGTGCTGGCTAGGCCACTTACAGAGTGAAGTCACACTTTCCAGACCATAATATAACAAGTAATAGAAAATGAAAAACACTGATTACAGAAAGAATAAATCACTGTATCCTACATATTCAATACATTGTAAATTACTGTAATCACACTAGGAGACGAGGGTGCAAATAGGGTAATAGAAAAATTTACTGTCTCCTCTCAAATTTAATTGGTTTAAAACACTAAAATAATGTAGATATATATTTGGATATAGTATGAGATAACTATGCTTGACTGATGAGTGAAGGTAACACAAAGGGCAGTAGAGAATTTAATCAAGAGTGAAAACCTCCGATCTTGAATTTGCTGCCTTTTATTAACATGTATGACTACCATGTCACTCCTCATTTATTTACATATGAATTGCAAAGCTTAATAAACTGGGGAAAAAAAATCAGATGAAAAACTTCAGTCTCAGAGAAGCTTTTTTTTTTTTTTTTTGGTGAATCTTCGAATGAGTCCAGGGGAGAGCCAGGAAGATGATCAGAGGACTGGAGCAGTTCTCCAAGGAAGAAAGGTTGAGAGAACTGGGCTTGTTCATCCTGAAGAATAGAAGGCTCCAGGGAGACCTCACTATAGCTTTCTAGTACTTAAAGGGGGTCTAGTAGAAAGATGCAAAGAGACTATTTGGGAGAGCAATGACAGAACAGGCACTGAGAGCTTTAAACTAGAAGAGAAGGAGACTAGATGTTAGAAAGAAATCCTTTACTGACAGGGCTATGAAACACTGGCACAGGCTGCCCAGTGAAGTTATGGATGCAGCATACCTAGAGTCATTCAAGGCTGGGTTGAATGGGGCCCAATGGGTACAGAACTGGATGGTCTATAAAGACCTCTTCCAACCTATGCCATTCCATGATTCTATGATAAACAGTCTCAAAATACAATGCATTTCTGTAGTTTACAGTTCCTCTGTAAACAGACACAATCATTCTTCTGAAAAGTGATTATAAGAGCAGAACAATATTAACATATTTGTTTGGACTCTACAGCTAACCTTACAGAAAGCTTAACTGATGATTAAAGTGCTCTGAAAAATCTTTTTTTGTTTTGTTTCTTTTCCAACTTTGTCCAGTGTTATAAATAAAACCAGGTGTGACTTTAGTTGTCTTGAGGCAATGAATGCCAAAAGTAGCAGTAAATCCACTGAAATGCCAGAAAATTAAAGAAACAATAGAATTTTTATTATTGTAGCATTAGTGCCAACTAAATAATATCAATTACATAATGTAAGATAACAGTATTATAATTACTAATATAATGCATACTATTGTTACAAGGTAATATATTTAATCAGTATGTTATATAACAATACACTACAGAATGTTCATATGTTTTTTTTTAATAATAGAACTTCATAGAAGCTTAAAAATTCTTTTTGGAATCTATTTGCTGTTTTGTATGATAATGCATACTACAATGCATGTTTGGTTACTTTTTTTGTATTAAGCATATATCAAGTGACTCCTTCAGCTTTGTAAATTTTACATAGATGCTAGATTGTTCAGATTTTGTGCAATTTCACAAAAGCCATAAAGAAACTATGCTTATAGAACATCTTGCTTTATTCTGCTTCTTTAAATCCTTACCTTCTAGAGGAAAAAAACAGAAAAAAACATGTAAAAGCAAACATGAATGCACTACCTAACTCATACTATAATTTCAGCCACACAGACAAGTGAAACATGTTTATAAATGCAAAAGAAGCAGATCCATTGTATAGCAGAAAATTAATAATGGAGGTCTATGTTTTAAATAGATGTATTTCCATGTTCTCTTTTGAACTATTTGCATGCAGAAGTAATACAGCATTAGCATAACTGCTCCACAATATGGCATAATTGCTGGAGCAATATAAAACTCATACATTCAAAAACACATTTGTATACATAACTTTTGCAATTAAGTCAAAGGAAAAAGCCAAAACAACAACAGAAGATCTCAAAGATTTTCTGAAGGAGGAGGGTTAAAAACCTGACTTCAGCAAAGTCAAGACAATACACCTGAGCAGAGCATGCACACAGGTAAGCTGAGTGCACAGCTGGAGCATCAAGATAGATCAGCTCTACTCTGGTCCATTGCTTTCTCCATTTGGATGCTCTCTGCAAAGTCTGTCTTCCCATACCAAAACTGCAGTAATACCAATAGTATCGTCAAGAAAAAAAAAAAAAGTAAAAATGGCTATAAAAAGAACAAGTAGTTATCCTAAATTTGTTGGAGGAAGGCTGCAAAAACAGTGAATGGTCTGAAGGGAAAGACATTTGAGGAGTGGCTGAGGCTCCATGATTTGTTTAGGCCAGAGAAGAGGGGCCTGCAGCTCCTCAAAGGGAGCAGAGGGGCAGCCCTAAACCTCTGCTCTCTAGTGACAGGGACACAGTCCAAGAGAATGGTATGGAACTGTGTCAGGGGAGGGTCAGGTGGGACAATGAAATCATTCTTCACCAGAAGATGGTCAGGCCATGGAACAGGTTCCCGAGGGCAGTGGTCATAGCCCCAAGCTATGTTCAAGAAGCGTTTGGACATTCTCAGACAGAGGGTTTGAATGTTGGATGGTCCTGCATGAAGCCAGGAGTTTGACTGGGTGATTGAGTCACTTCCAACTCCAGATATTTTATGATTCTATGATTCCTAGTAAAGCTAGGCCTACTCTGAACTGATGTAAGTTTGCAGTTATCCAAAGTCTGAATTCCTAGATAAAAGAGCATAATAATACAACAAATCCACAGAATGGTCTTTGTAGAGAATTATTCAATGCAGCACGTGTATAATCATCAGTCCAAATAATACAAAGCTAAGGTGATGTAAATCTGACTGTCATAAAAACAAAGGGAAGCACTGGTAAGCACTCATTCAAATACCATATTCCAGAAGGAAGCACACGTCCTGCAAGTTTTGTACTGGCCAGCAGCACTGCAGGAGTGAGCCAGAACTCTCCCAGAACACTGCAGCTCTCTCCTGCCATTTGGGAAGGGCTAAAGCTTCATGGGGGAGCACCATGCTGACATGGCTTTACTATGGGAAATTGCTTTTGTTTACGCCACAGGTTCCAGTCAGCTCAGAACTGGACAAGTAGTCATAGCACAGTTTTCATGCACAGGCTGATCCACAAGTAGGTGAGATATGTTGGAAATGCATGAGCTCCTCCTCATCACCACTGCGGTTACAAAGCAGACAGAGCCGCCCAGGCTCCTCTCTCACACTGAAGGAGAACAGATCTAAATCTACTTTAGAGAGAAAAAAGACACAGTCAATGCCTTCAAAGAGAATAATTTTCAGGGCTTTAGATATTTATCAGTTCTTCATCCACTTCCTACATGTATACATCAGGCCATATTTTAGCTGATATAAATCAAACTCCTTGGAAGTGCAGCTTATGTTTTAAAGCTGAGGAGCTGTTTCTTTGTATCTCACTTAGTGCCTTCACAGCAAAAACTACAGATTTGCAGCCTGCAACAGCTGCTGGATGTCCTTTCACATCAGATGGGTGTCATGCCATCGTCTACTCCATGCCACCCCTGCATGTCTGTGCAGAGCTCCTTCCCATGCAGAAGCAACTGCAAGCCTCTCTGACGGTCGCACGCTGAGGCACTCCAGCTCAGGCTCTTTATGTTGCTGTGTACCAACATTTGCCCACAAGCATCAGCAAAGACCCCAGAATGGTAGCAACAATTCTCACCGAGACTGTGGCTACAATGCTAACTTGCTTAAATATACACCATGATGTCCCTTCCAGAATCTATAAATCTGTATTACCAGTACACTAGCATGGGAACAGGATAATTAACTCATCTTGTCCATAAGTAATTCCCCAACATGCTCTTAAGAACAACTTCCAGGAACAACTTTGATACAGACTTCATTATTTTTAGGATGCTCCAAGAAAACACCCTTTATTACTACACTAGCAGTGCCAGCTTTGAACAAATAACTGCTCCATATCCACAATGCTCAATGAAAATCAAGTTATTTGTAGTGGAGAACAAACTGATGTATGAGAAACAAGAAGAGGTCATGAGCAATACATCTTCTTAAATATAAAAAAGATGACAAAACATTTTTCTGAAGTATGAGTTTGAATATCTTTGTATGTTTGCAAATATAAGGCAGGTATGGAAGACAGTGTAAAATTCATTTAATTTTAGCAATAAAGATCCTACACAAAGATCAGGAAAAAAAAGCTTACTGACATTCCATGTCTAGTCATCCAAAAAAAAGCAGGAAGGGAAGATATAATGATACTAAAATAACATTTGCCATATTTGGAACATCTGTTCCAGTTTGCATTTATAGTTCTCCTGTGTTTTCATCATTTCCTTCCATTTTATCACATGTGATTCAAAACAGTATTATAACAGATTTTCTAAGCTTTCAAGGCAAGAGGAAAGAATGAAGAGACATACATATATCTCTGCATTCAATCCCCAAAATTAAAACATGCAACAGATAACAACGTTTATCATTTAAAGCAGTTACTTTACAGCATCTCTGCTCTCCTAAAAACCATATCAGACTTCTCAGACTTTCTGCTCCCTCTGAAGGCATTTCTTTGGATCCTGTTAAGAACTCAAAAGTTAGACTTCAACAGGAACAGAAAATTAAAAAAAAATCCCACCTTCAGATGCTCAAATGTTGCCATTGTGCTTTGAAGCACTTTTGTCACAGAATGTATTACACTAACATGATGACATAATAGTGGGGGCAGGGAAAATGACTGTTCTTTCAAGAAATCTGGAAGACATTTCCCAGCTCATTTGGGGATTATTTCTTTATAGGAAATTAATAGATATAATGCACTAGCTTTGTCTATTAGGTAGGTAATTGGATTCTGCAATTGTGATGATACCATTGCTTCCATGTTAACACCATATAATCCAAAGAAGAAAATGCGACAAAATGAAAAAGACATATCAACAATTACAGAAATGTCATAAGACAAAAAAACTAACACAGAAAATGTCTTGATTTCAATTAAACTATGCTATTTATACAACCACTGTTAAAGCTGTTGATGTAATTATGCACTAATTAACAATGGAAAATCAGAAACTTGAGACAGCGACATTAGTCTTGGCATGGCAAAAGGTCAGTCACATGCACTGTGATATTACTGCAGATAACAGATTTGATATTTTTCAAGTCAAGAAAAGCTAACATTGTTACACTTGCTGATCATAAATCTTCCCAAGGCTAGTAATTTCCTAATTTAACAAGTCTGACCACATAAACTGCCCATCTTTGTCAGTGCATTATTTGTATGAACACACTTTCATTGCAGATAGTGAATCTATATGCCAATTTTACCACCTGGAAGCCACATTTTAAAGAGAAAAGCAAATAAGACAATTGCTCATGAAACAAATCTACAAGGTAACTAATGCAGAGCTATACTACCAGGTGTAATTTGTATCACAGCAAAGTGACTGCACAAAGTGATAAAAGCTAGGAACTTATTTTAAGCATAATACTAAAATATTAGAAATTAAAGCTGCTTCTTGAAAAATTCAATCTGAAATGTTACTTAAAGCTTGTCCAAAAATCTCCAAATGAAAACTACAGTATTTTTACCCAAGTTTCTCATTGCATTAATTACACGTTTAAAATTTGCACAGGTATTTGCCTACATTGTTTGAATGATCCTTTAAGGCAGCAAGAGAGCCACAGTATATTCGAGATGCATCCTGATAAATGCAACCATCCCACCAGCTACTTCATTTGCCTTTGGTGGTTCAATGTTTCTTTCTTATGGAAAGGGCTTGCCTCAGTCACTCATACCAAGTGAAAAACAATGTTTCCATATTTGCTTTTTGTTACACCCCTTCCACCCCCACCCCCCCCCTCCCCCATAGGTTTTACAACAGCACAGTAAAACATTTAGGTAAAAAAATCTCTTATTTGTTCATTCTAACAGAATGTAAACCCCAGTGTGACTTCCCTGGCCAATGAAGGCTAAGCAACAGCCAGAGCAGTGGCAGATGAAAGGCATCATAGCCTATTAATCACGGAAGATAAACACTTCCTTGGACAATAAGCTACTTTCAAAAAACAAACAGAAGTCAATTTACTTTGAGGTATTCCTATGGGACAAAATAGAGGAATTTGTTTGATAAATTATTCATCATAGATCATTCACACAGTTTTAATTATGATACTCTTCCCATAACAGTCAACACAACAGTCAACAGAAAAGCTCTGGAGACTTTAAAGCTCAAGACAACTGACTGTAGGAAACAGAGTTTTCACCTTTGTATTGACAGCATGTATGGAAACTGGATCTGATGAGTAAAAGCTGGTATCACCTAGTAATCTTCATGGTTCATGGGAAAAGAGCAGGAAAAGGAATTTGCAAGACAGGGATATCTCCCACGAGCTGCTGGGTGAATGCACATACATTAGAAGCATTCAGCCTTTTACAGGCTATGGTCCCAAGAGCTGTAACAGAAGTGATGACAGACAGCCCTTTCCTTCCAGAAAGTAAGGCTGAGATGCATGAGCTCATGAATACTGCAGTGATCCCTACTGGTCAGAGAGAGAAAAGCAGATGCTGAGACTGTCACTGTCAATGCTCCAATTTTTAAGGTGAAAAAAAAAAAATGACATTTTCCAAGAGCAGGAAGAACTATGCTTATCACCTGGAATTAATGAAAATCCTCATCTTCTTATGAGCAGAAAAACCTCCGCACCAGTTCAAAAACTTTCAGTCTCGCATCAGTCACAACACGCCTTTCAAAATCTGGCTCAAAGCACTGATTGACTGAATTAGAATAAAAACATTGCAGTAAAAATAAAAACTGATGAAACCTTCATAACCAGACCATTGTATCCCTTTTATACATTCTGTAATAAAATTTTTCCTCTTACTTTAAGGAGACTTAAAGACTAGTACACGAGAGCAACAGATGGGAAGCAAGGTAAGAGAGAAGACCCAGATGAGCAATATCAATAAATTTTTCTTCTTTCAGGCATAAGAACAAAGACAAAAAAAAAAATTGAGATCGTATTCAGAAAACAACCCCCCCCAAAATTAATAAAAAACTCTTTCAGAAATCCTCCTTTCATTTTTAGTTAGTTGACTATTCTGAGAATAAGCCTACAGGATCAAAAAAGAAAATCACCCTAGACACTTAAAGAAAAAAAGAACACAGTAGTACTTTAATTGTGCTTTTTGTATATGCGTGCATGCATGATTCACTTTTCTTCATTAAGTCTGACTGGAGTCTAGGAGGATGAAAAATTTATCTATAAACATGGGAAACAAACACGGCTGTCTACTCCAACTGTTACAGATTGTAATTTCTTATCTATATTTATATTGCCCTGACACTACCTACAGCATCCAAACATGCTCAATGGAAAATTCACTTTCTAAATTACAGCAGAAGTTGAGGCAACTATATCACCTTGTTACTGAAATCCTTGGACAAGTTTCTTTTTCTTCTTCCTTACTTCAAAGAAACCCCTCTTTCCCAGAGCCCTGCCATAAAATACTTACATGGAACACAGATTAGACTGTTTCAAATGCAGTACAAATGAGAAAAGAATAAACAAGAAGTTATTGTAGAGGCACCTGAGTCTGCTAAATTCTGGAAGTGACAGAATACCAATTTAAGGCAGAGGGGAATGGTTGATTTATCCAACCAGTTATCTTTTTCTTCTTGAATATTTTTTTTCACAAATAACAGATCCCCATTCTTCAACTAGATGCTGGCAAGATAACACTAACTCAGAATCAGATAGCCCATGACCCTGACATATTACTGAGGGGAACAGATGGTATAAAGCTGTCTTAAAGCTTTTCTGAAGAACCATCTCCACCTGTAACCAACTTACTTAAGACCACTGGCAGTAAGTGGAAGGAGAGGTCCAAGTGTCATGGCCACACCTTGCTCTGCCCCAAAATCTCCATTACCTGGTAAGGTCTTCACAACAGAGAAGACACTTTGTGTCTATGTTGAGCAGTGCCTTGATACAATGCAAGGGGCTTCTACTTGCAACATTCCACCCTTCTACCCAAGCTGCACTGGCAGTGCCTCCAGGAGCAGACAACTTTACTGCTGCTGTTGCAACACTGTGTCTCTCATGCCTTGTATCTGCAAAACCCAGTATTGCTCTTCTGGCATCTCCCTAGGGTCAGAAACTACCAATAGCAAGCAACTTGCTACTCTTTACCTCCCTCCTTCACATAATTTTAAAGATTTTAGTTTATGCTAGAAAAAGCTAAACATAGTCAACAACAGATGTAACAGTCACTATTATCCAATACTAGACATGCATGGGCATTAAAACAACAGTTAATATGCAACACTTGTACCAGATTACAATACTCCAAATAGTGCTAAGTTCATAATAAACACAACAAATGGGGAATTTGAGTAGTCCCAGTAGAAAATGTTAACATAAATCCTTGTCTTCATCAGCAGCATCTGCACTGAAGACCATCCTGTCTACAATCCTCTAAAGGAACCTGCTATTACTATTTCTGTCAAGCTCATGGGGATAGTTCTTACGATTTTCCTTTCTTTGTTTTATTTATTTTTCTCCAAAAAACTGTCATAACATAGTATTTTATGGCATCAGCTATAGACAATGCTAGCAATAATAAAAAGGAGAAAGCCAAGTACACTCAGACTATAGACTCTCATCATGCAGAAGAAGAGAATGATGGCAAATATGATGTCAGGCTGACATCTTTGCCCAGCTTTGAGCCTACTCCACCACAAAGGAACTGCCTAGAGATTACTGGACTGTATCTGATCCCCCTTACACTCTCACTAAGCTGGTTTCTCCTCCTTTGGTAAGAAAGCTATGGGATGGACCTCAGCTAATAAGGTCCCTGCCCTGGCAGCCCAAATAACCCACATGGCTCTCAGCACTCTGACATCACAGATTAAAACCATGATATGGAAAGGCATTATATTGAAGTGTGAATTATGACTTAGCTAACCTGTAATGTTCTCTAATACTTTCTTCTTAGGTAGGACCTGTAGTATCAAGGAATATGAATGCACAGCACACTGTGACCCCCAGAATCACAATAGCATTAACTTCTATTTCCTTTAACTGTTTATTTCTCTCCCACTTTCTCCAGTTCACTGACTTTGACACAGTTAAAGTACTTTTGCTAGAAATGCAGAACTAAAGATTAAAACCATTCTGTCGTTATTTCACCCTGATTTCAACTGAGAAAAAAACAGTACAGTTGTAACACAGAAGTAATTGAATTTTTCTATCATGAACTACTAAGTGTCCTTACTACAAGTGGGTGGAAGTGAGGCAGGACATCACCAATTTCAGAAGGACAATTATCTTAAACTTCATATAATTGTCAAGGCTTTGTCATTTGCATTTCAAACACTGTGTCAAATGTAGAGGTCTTCCTCTGGCAAGTACAATATGGCTGTGTGCCTAACAGAAACAAATCATCTGTATTTTCAGCCTTCCTGAGCAGAAACAAGTACTTCTGTGGACTACATGAATGATTATATACACATGTGATAAATTTATTTACAAGAACATCAGTCTTAAGTATCAAGTTGAACTTGAGACTAAAGCTATCACTGCTTTTGTAAAATGCTATTAAATCTGTACAGTTCACTGCAGTCACATTAAAGCACTGAAAGTATTACTGAAATCATTGATCTGACAACAGACTAAGCCAAACTCATCTCTCTCAGGTTTACCAAGGAGATGCAAGTAATTACCAAAGTAAAAAACATACCACTCACCAGAAAAACAGATCCAATAATTTATTTAAATTTCAAGAGACTTGGTAATCATTGAAGTGTTTGTACAAAGTTTCTTCTTTTATTTCCTCTCATGGTTTCCATATTAAAAAGGCTAAAAAGAACGTAGTAGGTTTTTACTTTTAAAAAATAAATTGTTGAATGTTTCCCCCCCCCTTTAGTAATATTAGCAAATGTTTGTACATACAGATAATCCAGCAGCACTCTGACAGTTATTCCATGTGACAAAATAAGCAGATATCGGTTTCACAATTAGTGAGAAAGCTGGACTATTGAGAAAAAGGAATTGAATTGCATCTTATGTTAGCATTATTAATTCACAAAGTCTTTTTGCCATGGGCATTTATGGATTTTGTGGATATGAAAATGAAAAAAAAAAATCTTTCCATCCTTGGATTTTTACTTTTTTTTTTTTTTTTTTTTTTTTCCCCATCAGAAGTAACCTTTTCTTCCAGAAAGCAAAAATTCTTTATGAAAAATGAGTGTGCATGGAAAACTTATTCTTGTGCCAAACCCAGCTTTTTGTGATAAAGCATCATATATCCAGAAGACCCTGTTTAAAAATCTCATAATATTAATACAAAATAACCCTCTACAAGATGCATGGAATATACTAGGTGCACAGTTATTTTAGACAGCAGCAATATCTTAGGAGTAAAGATGAACATTGCACTGTAGTTAAGACAGCAGCAATATCTTAGGAGTAAAGATGAACATTGCACTGTAGTTTTAGGTGACAACACCAAGTGCTTAGTCAGTATTTTGAAGAAAAGTCTTACAGACCTTGAGGCCATGATTTGATCATAATTTCCACATGAAATAAGATCTAATCACCACCACCACAAAAGTACTGCTCACTATTTTTTCACTCAGTTGCTAGCCTATGGGGTTTATTATCACTGCATCTTTTCCTCATTCATAAAACAGTTATTATTTCAGATGCGTAATTTCTTGTTCATTATTTATAGTAAGAGTTTTAAAAAATAGTTTTCTTTCAGTTCAGCCTAGCAATAATCTCTCCCCCTCCAACTTTCTGGCAATATTCAGTAGCACTGCATTTAACCCAATATCAGAAGTCAATTGACAACTAGGCAACCAGCATTTTACTCTAGTAATAAATTCCATTTTCTACTTTATTTTCATATTAAAAGTAATTGTGCACTGCACGCATAGCAGCTAGATAATAGATTTGCAGTTCACCATGCCACAATTTCCAAGAAAGCACAACTGAAAATATACAGTTGACATACTGGAAAACTTTATCTTAGTGTGAATAACAGAAGAAACTGTCAGATGTGAAACTTCTCTGACTTCAGTCATGAAGTTCAGTAATACAGAAAATACCATCTTTGCTATAAAAAAAAGTTCAGAGCTGTGCTCAGCATAAGCAAGGAACAATAAGAAAGATGGCTACTCAGTGGGTTTTCTCCTCTCAAAAGCCCTCACAATGAAGTAGCAGAGTATGCTGTCATGCCTCAGCTTCTCTTCATCTTCATCCTAAACCCATCCTCAACCACCTTTCATTCAGCTCTTCCTGATAGTGTGGTTCACCAATGCATGAAACAAATTCTTATTTCTGCACCTTAATACAGACCTGCTTTGTACTGCTTTTTAGATCCTAATAAGCACAGAGAATTCCCACATCTGCCTAAAATAAATGCTGAAGCTCTGAATCAACAACTATTTCTAGATCTCTGTGACAAAATAAGCCAGTCAGAAATTCCCTGCAGACAAGTCCCAGGGCCTATCAAGATTAATTTCCTTAGAGAAAAAGCCCCTTCATCTCTACCAAGGACCACTCCAAACATCACTGATCTTTGCCAACTGTTTGCCACTGAGATCTCCCAGCCATTTCTCTGAGAAGCTACCAAGCAGCTGCCAAAAATCTGACATTTGCAGAAACACATTATGTTAAAAGCCCTGAAAGAATTCTGGTCAGTCAATAATTGCTGGCAACAACTTAAGCCATCCCTGTGGTTTAATGCTTAGGAAATTTATTTAGTCTAGTTTTCAAAGGGGTTATGGAAATATGATCTGAATAATTTATCTCTTCTGAACTCTCTCAAATTTTGAGGCAGCATTTAATTTCATCACAAGAAAAAAAAGAAAAAAACACTAGAACCTGGAATTATGCAACTGTGATGTCAAATCAGCTTGGATGGGAGTTTCTATAAAATGTGATGAGCACAAAGCACTTTGCAAGACTGAAGTATAATTTTTGAAAGGCATAAATAAGAATCAAATGTCAAACTTGATTTATGGTGCAATTTTAATGCTTCTGTTTCTTTTTTTCCCAGAATAGGGACTGCATAAGTGTTTCACTTCAGTGTCAGTAAGACCAGTAGATACCACAGGATTTCTTCTTTGCTTGGAGAAGGTTTTGCAGATCTAAAGACCCTGAGTCAGGGAAAATCCTATTATATAAGGTTCACTGCTGCTTATCTTGCTCCATCAAGGTACTAACATGAAAGTGGTTTTGCTTTTAGCGATGATAAATAGAAAATGAGAAAGCTACTCATTTTGTATACAAAGAGAAAAAGCCATTTATACATATTCCTAAGCCACAAGTGCAGTTTGCTGCTAAACAGAAAGTAGCACTATATTTTCTATGGTGGCAGGAGGAATAATGATTTTGTCATAGGAAAAAACAATTTGGAAAACAGGAACAGATCATTACTCTGAGCAATACAATTATTTTTTTTATATATATAACAATGCATGCTCTTCGAAATACAAATATTGATGTTTAAATTGAGAGGAATATTAAGGGAAAATTGAAAATAATTGGAGAGTGATTTTGCTATTCATACTCAGAACACAAACGGAAAAACATCTGAAAGCAACAACATATGTTGGCATAGCATATCATAGTGCATCAGAAACAAGGAACGTGATTTAAACTTGTGTCAAACATACAGTGAAGACAGTTACCTTAATTGCTAGTACATTCAAGTCACACGTGCCTTGAAGCCTTTTAGCATGAGATACATGAGAAACTATTCAACAGATTTTTTAGTGGATAACAAGAGCAGCAATATTACCATTCACTTTAGACTTCTGAGTTGTGTATGTAAACCTGTTGCTCAGCCAGATCCAGTAACCAATCTCTCTAACAGAACATAAAAATATTAAAGATTCACTGTCATTTAACATACTAAGTGTCTCAACCGCAACACAGAAAACTCAATGGTTTTCACCTGAGGTGAGGATTACAAATCCAGATTCTATTCTTTCTGTTACAGGCACTGGAAACTGAAACATATTGACTTGACAATGACTAGGACTGTATAAGGTAGCACAACAGACAGCTACTATGAAATCACTAATAGCTCACACACAGCTCTGGATAGTAGAAATGGATTTTCTCATATCAAAGTCCTATTTGTATTGATCAGATACCCAGAAGGAAAAAATGAACATATGGATGGATGGACTTAAGCAACAAGTCTCTTTTCTTATCTCAGAAATGAGAGAAATACTGTCACACACTTTGTCTTCCAGTAACAGCCATTTTATAAACACAGAAAGGCACTACAGAGTTTCTGTAATGTAATCAATGCTGTGAGGCAGGTTGTCTCTGGCTTACTCCACGATGTTCAGATCAGTTCTGTATCATTTCAATTTTTTTTTTTTCCAAAGTGCTTTTTTCAAAACCATGTAAAAAAGAAATCCCTACTATTCTTTTGTTGTTGTTGTTGCCCCCTCCCCCAAAAGATGAACAGTCCACCAGTTTGGGCTGATAGTCCTGGAACTGGCCTATTTATCAATTCTTTGAAGGGAAATAGAGCAGAGTAAACAAGAGTAAGGACAGTCCCTTGCTACTGAATATTAACATTCCTGAAGTCCAACTTCAAATTCAAAATATTACCTTTCTGATCCACCAAACAAAGAGGTTACGCGAGGTTAGAGAACCCTGGAAAAATAGTTTGTTGCATCAAGAGAGACAGGACAGTATCAAAAACATTAGGTCACCTTTGCGGTGTCTTGAAAAGCTG
Source organism: Phasianus colchicus (assembly GCF_987193195.1). Taxonomy (NCBI): domain Eukaryota; kingdom Metazoa; phylum Chordata; class Aves; order Galliformes; family Phasianidae; genus Phasianus; species Phasianus colchicus. The sequence goes on along the minus strand of NC_143438.1, from coordinate 19,666,409 downwards.
GAAGAAGAGGAAGAGAGAACCAGTTGCTCGCTTGCTGATTTATTTGATCAGCAGAAAACAGTATTTGCCCTTCCCTCTGCAGCATACTCTGATTTGTCTGATCAGATGAGGCCAGATGTTAGAATTACCTTTCTGCCATATTATTCCCAGAACCTAAAAATTTCTCTGAAGATATCTTGAGCTATCTATTTCTCAGGTAAGTAGGAAGATACTAATCAGTACAAGGTATGCCACCAGGGGTTTCAAAAGAATGGTAACGATATTTTTATGAAGAGATCATAGAAAAGAATCATAGGATTGGAAGGAACCCACAAGGATCATCCAAGTCCAACTCCTGGCTCCACACAGAACTACCCCCTAATGGTTAAACCCTATGCCTGAGAGCACTGTCCAAATGCTCCTTGAACTCTGACAGCTTTGGGCTGTGACCATTGCCCTGGGGAGCCTGTTCCAGGCTCAACCACTCTATGTTGAAGAACCTTTTCCTAACACCCCATATGATCCTCTCCTGACACAACTCCATGCTATTCCCTCAGGTCCTGTCACTACCATCACCAGAAAGCAGATGTCACCACTGTCCCTCCAATTCCCTTGTGAGGAGCTGCATCTTTGTATGAGCATATCAAGAGGCCCAAAGGACTACGGAAAACACAATGGAACAGCCATATCACAGCACAGATATTTTAACAATGGTTGCAGATCTTTGATTACATGTCATATACTCACTTGTGTTTTCACATATCGCTTTTTGCAGTATTTTACAGTTTCTGATACAACCAGGCTAGAAAAGATTGGGTGATGAGAAAGATTGATATGGAAATTTAAAAATATTAAACCTTATCCCTTGTCCCTGACAAAGCAAAATGCTAATATGTATAGCATTTAATAGGAAATGCTAACTTCTCTGAACATCTTTTAAGAGAGAATATGCTGAAGACTGCAATCTTTTTGTGGTAATAGAAAATGCATACAGAAAGGAATAACAAAACAGATCAATGGAGAGTTGAAGTATATAATCTAGAAAGGATGGAAGCTGAAATGCTTTGCATCACCTGTACCTCTTCTTCCTGTCCCCTTCAAATAAAAGGACATGGGCTAGTGACTTCAGATTCATCAGAAGCTTACACTGCTGCTGTATAATGGTTTCAGACTCACATTATACATCAGCTTCTGACTGTGTATCCTTAACCTGTCAATACTGAAGCCAGAGAAGCACTGTTTGTAACATGACTTCATGACAACTTACTGACCATCAATTCTTATGTTTTAAGAGGACTAGTATTTTGAATTCTACACTGTTTACTTGTGAAATACATCACTGTATTTACATAGTTAGTACTTTCATTTGTTCCGAACCACTACAAATTCTGACTGTTACTAATTCTTGACTAATTCACAGTAACTTCATTCATATGAAAATGCATGACTTCTTTATGATTATGCAGTAGTTCCACATTTTAAGCATAGCTAGTTGTCTGAATGATTTATGATGCATACATTTTATTCCTTAGCTTGGAATGACTAGTTACATATGCTAGGGAATTCAATTTAATTACAGCATGCCTATTACACTCAGGGCAAATCTGTTAAAAGCCTGTACTATGTTTATCCTAAAGATTTGTACTACGCTTTCACCTTTACAGTAGCCTTCTAGTCAAGAACTATTGAATTTCTGCTGTATATTTTTAATTGGAATATTACAATAATCCTGTTCTGTGCATTGATTATAATGCCTATTGGTTATTGTCATATCCTCTTGGGTAGTCTGGCAAATTCAGCATTATAAAAGTGGCAGCAATTAATTCAGCTGCCAAATTTTTTAGTGTCTTTTTTTTTTAACATAAACTGTACATTATTTATACATTGCTAAATTCATACATCTTTTCATATAGGTTCAATAGTTACTAAGCCCTATTAAACGTTAAGGTAAATATTAATAAGATTTTTCTCTGTATAAGTATTTGTCATGATTCTCTTACTGAAAAATAGCGTTATTAGATCCCCTTTTCCATGTACAGCCTTAATAGAGCCAGGTTATATAGAGTCCTCATTTAAGTCCTTTGGTAAGACTACAGTTTCACAATAAGAGGTGACACTGACAGCAGCAGAAGACAGTTCATGATTTTTTGTCTATTGATTATATTCACATATCTGCAGGGTGAGAGATGTTGTCATTATGTCATATAGAAGCTAATCTACACTTCAGTAGTTGTGGTGTTTGGGGCTGTGGGAGGTAGTAAGGAAGGAATGTTTTGCGGCATAGACTTAAACCCCAAACTACACCATAATAAAACTCCAAGTCGAATATCCACGAAGAAGAGCGGCAGTACTGGCGTAGCCACAGGTAGAACAGGCAAATGTTTTAGGTTTTAAGTACTACAATTAACAGATATTTTCCCCTCTTCCTCCAAAGAGGAGAATGAAAGAAAACAGACCGCATGTTAAAACGGCAGATATTTCACTTAGGATACCATGTGAAAGATTCAAATACTGTGACAGCAGTTGTACAAAAACCTAAAGAAAATTTCTCAAGCAGTCAAGTCCCGTGCTGCTTATTAAGCAAATCATTTCCACATATACTTAGAACTTCAAACGCATCTTGGCTCTTAACATTCACTTTCAAGATTTATAGGCACACTTACTGTGCCTGACATAAATGCTTTTGCACACATTATGCTTGCAAAATCTTGTAACAGGCATGCAAATTGATATTTATTCACTCAAAGACAGTAACTACACTTATGAGTAACTGCTTCTGCAGTTACACTAGTTTATCCACTAAAGTTTTCTTTCAAACTCTTTTCCAAAAAGCATGCAGAGAACTTGTATAGGTTTTTGTTTTTGCCAATTTTAAGTATTAGAAGATACAGCCCTTTGTCATAAAATACATGGTTACGCTTAGTTATACTTTTACATGAGTACAATCAGACTCTGTAGTCAATGAGACTCTTACCCAGACAATGACAAAAGCTGTATCAAGTACTGCATCTCACTTTGCCTATGCCTTCAGCCCTGTAGCAATGACTATCAGCGGGGCTGTCAGGAAGCCCCACTGATATAGGAAGATAAATCAGTTTAAGATTGATAAGCACTGATACATGAATTGTTTAGAAAACAAAGATTGCTTTTAACCAACAAGCAGGTTTTAGTCAGGAACAATAACAGGAGGCATTATTTCCTCCCACTATATTAAAGTAAAAAATTTTTTTGCTAATATTACAATTCTCATTCTGAATCCATTTGTAACAACACTGCATTTTCCAAAAAAGAGCAGTGGATGCACTTCTAGTCTTTAAAAAAGGTAACAAGCACATGCCAAAGATTTAATATTGATAAAATTAGGAAAAAAAATGAAAAATATGATTATGGTTTAGAACAGAAATCACAGTAAATGCACACTTATTTTGTAAGACAGGATCTTATAAGTTTATGTAAGCGGAGAAGCTAAACAAGAAGATAAAGCTTAAATCACTGCTATCGTTCTGCTAAAGAACTATTAGAATAAGACTGATGATGCTGTATAAAAAATTGGTCAAGTATTTTGCTAACTTTCCATGATACATTAAAAAAAGTTACTCCATGTGTTAGCTTTGTAAAACCAAGTTTAGCTACGCTCTGCTTTCAAGTATTTTCAGACTTCAGCAGATGACTCTGTAGATGAAATATCTACTAATAATTAACATGGCATTTGTTTCATTTCAGAACTATGACCGTTCAGAAACAAAATAAACCCTAGAATTCTTCACCTATGCTTTCACACACTACTGTTCAGTCCCTGCTAATTTGAAGCCAGAACACCAGTCAAAACAAGTCTTAGTACCCACCATACACATTCATTTCAAATTGTGCTACATGTATCAAAAAGATACAGCCAAAAATGTCTTTGTAGTGGGAAATGGGAGGCCTTCACTTTGCAGAAAAAAAAAAAAAAAAACTACCTCATCTATATTATCAAGAGACAAAGACATTTACTCTTATTTAATTAAAAGATAACCAATGTTAAACTCAGAGCAAAAAGTAGCTGTTAATTTTCATCACAGCATAGATAGAAGGGCATCAACTAAGTCTAAGAGGTTTTCAGATAGATGTATTGGAAAACTATATAGGAAGTGTTGACTAAGCCTAATTTATACTATGCAATTATTCCATATTGCAAAGCTAAGGCTAAGACATAAAGGTCAATACCTACGTGAACTTGTACAAAGGAGGGATAATCTTATGGTATATAAGTATATATTCATTCTCATTCCAAAATTAAGTGGAAATGCCCATGTTCCTGGTATCTTTGAATATATTTTTAATTCCTTTATGTCTTCCTCAACTTCATAAAGAATGTAGTTGAAACATGATGAGTAGCTTTCCCTCATTCATACCCTACTGACATTCTGCAAGTGCTGTTACTTTGAATTATCTTATTTAATCTTTCACACTTGGTTCAAGAAACCTCAGTACATGATGTGTGGAAAGAAGCATCATCCTGAGGTACCCCATGTTCAAATGTAATATTCATGGCTGGGAAAGACAACATCATTATCATATTAGAGAGCCTTCAAATAAAGAGAAAAAGGCTTCTAATTTTTGAATTTGTCTTATGTTGTTCTGTGCTATTCCCTGAAGCAAATTAAGTTTTGGATTCTATGCCTTTTCGCGAAGTCATAATGCTGTGGCCTATTTTATTAGCTTTCCTTCCCTTTTCTTCTCCTCTTTCTTCTATTCTTAGATTATAAAATATCTAATTCATCTTTATTTACATAGAACAGATTTTGTTCCCTTATAAACCTGTAAAATGTTAAGATATGCTTGTGAATGTTATGTTTAAACCAATTAGTCATAGCCTCAAGACAAATTTTAGTCATAGTTTCAGCAATAGCAGACATTGAAGACTGTACATAGTAGCTCATCTTTATTATGGAAAAAAAAGATACAAGTTGTTTGCAGTTCAAATCTGAGAAACTCTGGACACTTGTAGGAAGATATAAAATAAAATAATTTAGAGAGGATTTAAACAGAGCGTTATTAATTTATGACATCAGAGGATTAAACCAAATATCTCTGGTGTCTCTCCATGTTTTGTACTATCAGTGCATTAAGACATTTCTATTGTTTTAAAAAGTCATAGTACTCTGATATTACAGAAAATTATATGAAAAATACACTTACAGATTTTAACTGCAGTGGATTCATCATCATAATCATTAAGCAAAGCATGTGCTATGCTTAAGAACAGGTTGCCAAAGCCTATTAGAAAACCACACACTAAGGAACAAAGACATAGACCACAGTGCCCCACAGACAAATCTCACTTTAAGGAAAGAACACTGATACATTTTTATTAAAAAGAACACAAGCTAAGTGTTTTTGTTTCATTTGACCTGTGTCCATCTGTAATCTTTTAATTGTGACATACTCACCCAGAAAGTAATTGTATACTTAAATAGAAAGCATACTTGTGTTACATTTCTATTCCTTGATTTCTCTTTGAAGAGAGTGGGGGTAGTATTATGCCTGAAAATGTGATAAACTGTTATGAAATAGAGAGCAAATCTAAAGCAGGACTACTGCAATTCTGAATCAAAAACTTGTGTTTGGCTCACTTAAGAAAAAGATGTATTTTAAATGAATAATTATGTTCTTTCCTGCCAAAAAGGTATCCAAAAACACTTTACATCACTATGATGACTTCAATAAGTCATAAGGTAAGGATTTCTCACAGAAAAACTTTTTCCAAGGGAAGAAAAAAATATCAAATGAAGACTTTACTAGTGGAAGCAGAAATTGCCAGAAAAGGAAACAAGATAAATGAAAGTAAAAATGTATTCTGCACTTTCACCAACAAAACTTCTAAGTATAAGCTTGACTGCAAGGAAATAGGTAATCCCAGCAGCCTTCATGACTATTATGTCATATCAGCAGGACATGGGATATAACTTTCCTTTCAAGGATGTGTTGAAAATGCCGGTCCATAATAACTTTGCTTGCTCTGATCTTGTTACCAAGTAAAACAAAAGAAATTAAAGATTATTCTAACTTATATTGATCTATATAACACATTTAAACATCTATATTAAACATTTAATAAACTAAATGATAATAAAATTATTAATCAACTCTGCAGGGACTAAGTGAAAGAAATTATAAAGTCGGTTCCACAGGCCAAACAGCGAGCAAATGAGAAATTACAAATATAAACGTTGTCACAGTTTTAACCCAAAGTCCTCTTTTTTTAGGAAAGTAAGTTTCTATCAGTTACCAGTGAGGCCCAACACTTTGCCTTCCACACTACTCCACAGTCCCACTGCAGCCCAGTGGGGAGGGTGGCTGCCATGTCCAGACAATGCAGTGTCAGCAGGTGCCAGGATGAAGATGTGTGTGGCATGGCCAAGATGAACACAGGGGCTCTTAGGCAGCTCCCAAGCATAGGAGCCTGCCCATGCCTTTCTAAGGGCCCTTGCACCCAGCTCCCACCTGACAGTCACACAACAGGTCCCATGGTGCTGGGCTGAAGGAGTATAGGGCACAAGCCCACTGCAGAGGAAGGCTGGTAAGCCTGACACCATTCTGTCCTTCATACTGACTCTGAGTTGAACATCCATTTCTGAACCACTGAAGAGGACAGAGGAGCTAAATACAATTCACATCTCTTCTGTAATCCAGAATGTAACAAAAGGTCCAGATAAAACAGCTAACTAGGCATTTCATGATGCCATTTCATCAGAGATCTGAGATCAATGGAAACACACTGAAGCATAGAGTAGGACTCTCATTATCCCATCTCAAAGGCTGAACAACTTGCCATCGGTTCCATGCTAAACAACATCCATGCCAGTCAACCACTGCAAACCATTAATATTACAATCAAGTGTTTTTCAAAGAAATCCTTCATTCAGACTGATTCATCGTTCAGGAGTAGACTTTGCGTACTTGTTTCCTTTGAAATACCTTGGAAATCATTTAGACCCAAGATGATTCAGAGCAACGAAGCTACTTCAAATTACTCTTTAGCTCCTTATGAATCCCCTTTAACATTAATGCATTATCTGCTCTCATTATGTTATAAGAGATGCTCTCAAAAGATGAAGAATTCATACCAGAGAAATATCACACTGAGCTTTGTTAAATGCACCTTTAAACTTAAAGAGTATTTCCACTGGTAACACTTCAAATCACCTTAAAGAATAAAGCATTATAATTAGAAATATAGACTGAGTACATTTCAAAAAATGTGAACAGCATACTTTAAGAAGCAAGAACAGATAGTTCTCTCTTCTCTTTTACAAGTGTAAAGCAAGTGCAGATTCTTTGATATTTTCAGTTTTACTCTGCTTAAAAGTTAATGTAACTGAAGTAAAGCATCAGTCATAAAATTGGTACGAGAGGCCAGACTTAGAACTTGAACAGCATTTGAAGTCAAACTCAGTAATGCGAGTCTGATCCACCTGTTGCCTCTAGAACAAATTTGATGTTTAGAGTCTAAACAGTTGATGAGAACTAAGAATGTAAGAATATCACAAAATCATCAGTTTTGAAGATTCCACCACCATTTCAGCTTTGGGAACTATCACTTCTGGATAGTTGTAGACAGTTACAGAGTACCGCCTATTTCATTTAATACTTGAACAGTAACCTTAATGTAGCAGTTCCCAGTTTAACATAAAGCAGCTCTAATTTCAAAATAAAGCATCTCCTAACAGTCCTACATGGTAGGCTTGATCCTTAATTCTATCTGCCAAGAGGATTGTGGGGGTGTCTTGGAATTAAATTGGATGATGCTGTTCCTTGTATCAGGAAATACTAGCATCCTAGTAAAAGAAAAAAAATGCCTTCACCATATCCTAGATATCTCCTAAATAAGATAGGACCATCATTTTGGATAGGGCATTCAGTTTACTGTCAATGTTGACCAGTGCAAAATGAACAGCAATGTAGATCTTGAAATCAGCTTGTTAACATCTTAACAGTATTTTCCATTTCTGCAGTGAGAGTCTAAAGATTACTGACTTATTTGTTCTATTCTTAAAGCACTGCATCTAAAAATATTCTAAATAGGAATGGGTTTTCTTAGGTTTTCACTTAAACTAGTCATAAAATCCCTTAGATGGCAACTATCATAGGGAAAAAAAGGCTATTTCTTCATAAGCCCGGATCCAATTTCACTAGCATTAATTTGATTATGATTACAGTGTACTATAATTATACAGCCTGCTGTTTTCACGTTCAAATACATATGTAAATCCAGCAAAATCTAGCTGAGGTGAACTGCTGATAGGTTCTCACATACCTGCCAGGAAACAACCACTTATTTCACTGTCAATCCAATACTAAACTTCCCCTTTTCACTCACACTATCATCACTTACCTTTCAGGTTTAAAAAAAATAGTCACCTAATAGCACCAGTCTAAGATGTCTTCTACTTGAAAAAAGACTTTTTTGTAGCGCAGCAACATATTCATTTTAATCTCAAATTACATTGCCAAAATTACTGCTATCACGAGACTTTTTGTGCTGCATTCAAGAAATAAAATATTCAAATGCTGACTGAAAGTGTATGAAAGTTATTTTTTTCTCTTTCAAATTCAAGTCAGCACATTCTACTCCGGTTATGAGTTCCTTATTTTCTGCTTTCACACCATCCTATTTAGCCAATGGATGCTTGTTCTTTCCTCATGGTAGATAAGACCAAATGAATCTGTTCTCTCCACTTTTCTTAATGTTGTCATTCCAGTGTGATTATTTTTCTTCCTTTGACTTCTTCTTGACTTTTAAACTCTATTAAAAAGACTTCTTTTTAAAAATGAAAGCTTTACAAAGCTGTGCCTTATGTGGGAATTTACTACAAGCTAATTTGCCTTATCTTCTACAAAAATATACTGCTGAGCATCCCATTTCTTGTCTATTGCTTGTTTATAATTGCATACAATCTCTTTTCTGTCTTCAACCATAAAGGAATGTACCAAGAAAAAATGCAGTTTTTATATTAGTATCCTTTTCTCAAAGGGAATGTCTGTAGTTCATAGGATTATTTAATTTTTCTTTCTTCATGCCAATAAATTTTGCAACCTTTATCCATACTGATGAATCTGTGCATATATGACAAATTACACACCTGTTTACCCAGGTAAATAAAGGCTACAGAGCAGTCCTTATTTCCTTGGCTTTTAGAATCATAGAATGGCTTGGGTTAGAAGGGACCTCAAGGATCATCAAGTTCATCAACCCCCTGTCACAGGCAGGGCTACCAATCACTAGATCAAGTGCTAGCTCAGGTTGCCTTGGGCCCTATCTAACCTGGCCTTGAATACCTCCGGGGACAGAGCATTCCACAACCTCTCCAGGAAGCCCTGTGCCAGCACCCCACACCCTCTCAGTGAGAAACTTTACTGTCTTTTCACACTTCATTACAATATTCACTTTTCTGTAGGATTCATCATGCATTTTTACCTCTAAAATTTCAGTATGGGTATGTGTGCTGCTAATTCTGTTTGTTTACACAATTAAATACACGCAAGTGCTGATGATGCAACCAATGTCAGAAAACAAGCATCACAAGTGCTCTTGAAAGTAAATGGATTCTATATTCAAGATTCTTTCAAACTTTGCTGCACTAAGGAGCTACATGTGCAGCTGTAAATAGGAAATAATTCAGATTTAAACCTCTGTCTTCCATTTCTTTTAACTATATTTTAAATATTTACTTAAGCTTTCCCTTCTTCTATTGTAGTAGAGTTCAGATGGTGGTAAACTTAAGGACAGTTTGCTTCTTAGAAGGATCCAAACATTCTACCACTTAAAACTCAGATTCAGGGAGGATTCATCAGAACTGCTGGATGATTACGCATCACTGTTCTCCTGCACTAAATGACCACAGCCAAAATGTTGGTAAAAGATGTTTGCGAGGAGGTCACCTGTCTCCTTGGTTACAAGGAGGACAAGTATTCCAATTAGACAAGGTAATGTGAGACCACACCTGGATTATCATATAACAAAGGGAAAGAGGTAGGGAAAGAAAGGCTGATGTAACTGCGCTGCACAGTGCCTTCCAACAAACGTAGCCTAAACTGCACACTGTGGCCTAGATTCACTCTCATAGAGTAAAGAAGCTATTCCTGACTGGAAAGGTTGAATACTTCACACAACCTCTCAACTCCCAAGTTGTCAGTAGAGAACTATTTAAGATCTGTCAATAGCTTCCAGGTAATCACCACCACATGGTTAGGCTCAGATAATACAGATAACTGTTCAGGCAGTACCTTCCTATGCTAATCTTTATTCTATCTATACCTGGCAGATACATTCTTGAACTGCATTCATGCTGCACAGGTTGCACAAGGGGACAATGATGGAAAGCCAACTGCACCCTACAGAGCAGACAGTTCCCATGCCTCTGTGCAAACACAAACATTTTCAGGGATGCCCTGAAAAATCTTCTCAATTGGTTCACCAACACAGTTCCCAGAGCTCAGCTCAAGGGACACCAAGGCATCATTATCATAATTTAGTTTCAACTCCTCCATTAAAAGAGAATTTGCAGCTTTTCCTTTACTGCTGTAAGTACTGAGACTTGGAAGCTGAAAATGGTTATTACATGTCAAATTTACCTTACTGTATCAAAATGAGAGCGACACAAGTTATTTGAATTGTAGGAGAGCGCACTGTTATTCTTAGAGGCAAATTCTTATCTTTTTATTTATGCACTTTATTTTAGTTTCATAAGACATACATATGGACTAAGTCAGCTCAATAAAAGATTTACTGAGCTCTTAAGATTTTATATGAAAAGTCCGTCCAAATAGATTTATTCAGTTGAATTGCTTGATCAATCTAGTGGCCTTCTACAATGTTGTCACTGCATTACTGGACAAGGGAAGAGCCGCTGATATCACCTATCTCAGCTACATTAAGGCCTTTGACAAAGTATTCCACAACATCCTTCTCTCCAAATTGGAAAGCTACACATTTGATGGGTGAACCATTTGATAGATGAAGAATTTGTTGCAGGATCAATTCCAGAGAGTAGTGGTCAATGAATGGAGATCAATGACAAGTGGGTCCCACAAGAGCAAGTACTGGGACCAATACTCTTTAATACTGCCATCAATGCCATTGACAGCAGGGTCAACCGCACCCTCAGCAAGTCTGCTGATGACACCTAGCTGTAGGGCACAGACAACACACCTGTAGGTTAGTAAAGTTAATTTTGTCTGCTATTGAAGAACTGGCACATTACACTTAACAGTATTATTAATTGAGGTGATTCAGAACAGCACTTGAGATCAGGACATATGGCAAGGAAGAATCCACTACAATGTAAACTCTATGGATACAGACAAGCTAAAAAGAAAAGATGGATGTTTGGTGACTTCTTTTTATATTCTCCCCATGTAAACCGTTATAATTCCATAGCATTGGTAATTGCTTCACAAGTAAAGGTCACAGAAGGGTTGACATGGAAGACTAGGAGGGCACTGGAGGGAGATGTACAGTTTAAGAGAAATATTATATGTTAAAAGCCGAGGCTGCTGTAGAACAAGAACTCAGAAAATTGCTGATGCAATGGATTTTTAAGCAGTTCCACAAGCACTGTTATTCTAAATAATATAAAATATATTATAATCTAAAAAAAGCCTCTAGCCATCTGTAGCTGCTAATACAAGCTTTCAGCTATGAAGTTAAAAATCACTTCAATTTTTGTCTTTTTTCTCTTCCAAGCTATTTCAAATTAGATCTACTCAATATACACAAACCTGGTACAGAATTTTGAGGATTTTTGTTTGCTTAATAACAAAAGAGTAGGAAAACAGGTAAAATTTTTTGAGCTGTTTCAAAAACAATTCTCACAAGTATAAGAATAAAGGAGATCCACATGTATATTTTAGTTATTCTAACTAGTTATTCTAGTTTATATCTATAAACTAGATAGCCCCATGTACATGCTTCATCCCAGGAAATAAATAACCTTGGGCTACCATTGAAGTTTTCAGCAAGATAGAGTGACGTTTAAGAAGAAAGTTCATTAAAAAATTAGAGAAGGATAAGAGCAAATGACAAATGAAGACAAAACAGCACATCAGAAGTACTAAAAGTTACGTAAAAAAACCTTTTTTTTTTTTCAGATGAGAAGAATTTCATGAGGGTCTAGCATCCCTTGAAAGCACCTATATGGAAAACTGATCATTGCTTGGACTATAGAGTATGACAAATGCAAAGAAACAAATAGAGCATCACAAAACTGAAGTACAAAATTTCTAGCTTGCAATACTCATCCAGAACTACACTGCACCTACAACGTACTGGACAAGATGACCTCAGAGGTTCCACATCCCTAATTTCTTTGACTCAATGAATAAACATGAACCTAATCAGTACACATATAGTGTTTATCTAAGCAATAATGTTTAGCTAACTGGAGTACACAAGGGAATTAACTGCTTTCATGCTGCTGATTAAACAAGATCAGAGTGCTTTAAAATAGGCTTTCAAGTTTTAATTTGCAGGCCTTTATATGAATTTACATTGTAATAACCTGTTTATAAACCTGGGCCTCTGAAACAAACCTTTAGATGAAACTTTTAATTATTATTCTAGAATAAATAAGTTTGTAAAATATGAGAACTGAGGATCTTATTCAAAGTGTGTAAGATTTGCATGCTTCTAACTTGTTTTAAGCTTTTTTCAGAAACTCACTTAAAGAAATTTCAGAAATAAAATGTAATCAGTGACTGAGGTTTAAATCCCAGAAACATTTTCAACTATGCCATAGTGCTGTGTATCTTAGAAGTTTGCATTTGATGTATTCCCTCAGATGAATTCAATTTAGTTGTGAATGATAACCTGGCTCTAAATTCACATCACTACACTTCTCAAGATACTTTTTGTTGACGCAATACTTCTTTTTCCTCTACCATTCAATTAATCTTTAAAGGCGAATCAAGACATTTCAATATATTTGTAAGTTACTATTGCTAGTATTTTTATTTAGGATTTTACAAAGGCAGTTGTCTTTCCTTAAATATCTGTGCCATTAACGCCAGCAATGCTTTTATAGAAAAGTAAACAGGTCACAGATCCAGTCTGAGTGCACTCATAAATGAATGTTTACCAGCTGTGTAAAGCCAGTACCAACACTTTGATTTTAAAACTCTACATGTAAGCTCCTTTCGCTTTTTTTGTTTTTCTTTCTTGATTGACTGCCAAGAAAAATAACACTAGGTCTAGAGAGAGAAGCATTTACTCTTTCTTTTAGAAAGAAGAGTAAAAATACAAACTGTTAATGGTAAATAAATGAGAAAGGACACTACTGGACTTCGCAATCCACGTATGAAGTTGCATAGCAAGCAGGACTGTAGGAATAGCCAGCCTTACCAGAGGTCTTGTGGCTTGTCAGAGTGCATTGCAGACAGTCATTACCATCAACTGTTGTGCACTCTATGATTCTGGTCTATTACTGAGGCATTCTCTAGGCTATAATTGCATTTGATATCCAAGCACACCAACATTAATTTTTTCAAGTATACTGCAGCCCCCAAGACACCTGTTCATGAATTCCATCCACTTGAGACAGGTCTGAATGGAATCATTCAGGTGGAAGAACAACAGTGAGAGCATGTGTAGCATCATCTTTGAGCTGGAAAAGATATTCAGACATGTTCCCTCACTAACATCTGCAATCACTGCAAAATGCATTTGATTTGAAATCAGAATGTCCTCTCCTACTAGATCACAGGTTTTACTTTTTAAAAAAAAAAAAAATCAAGAAATGCATGTACTTTCAAATTATACTTCTCCTTTGGTTCGGGTAGCTCTTTAGATATACTCTTGATTTTTTTTTTATTTTAATTCATTAAGTGAAATTTAAATCAATCTACTTGTTTCCTATATTACTCTTACCGTACTGAATTTTTCCTTTCTTTCCTTGTTCTGCCTTTCCATCTTCTATTCCGCCATCCATATCTTCATTGTCTTATTTTTGCTCCACTTTTTTTTTTCCCAAATATCCAATTTCCAATATTCAATCATCCATAACACTTGAGTAGAATATATAAAATTAACAGTTTGTTTGCAAAACTGAGATCCAAAACTTTAGTCGAAGACTGAAATTTAAGGAAACTGCAGCTAGAAGAGCAGCACAATTCTACACTTTGAAAAAGAAATCTACAGTAAGGACTAGAAATCCTACAAAACAAAGAATCACTAAATACTGTCAAAAGCTTAAGAACACTTTAAAATAGCCAACTCAAGTCAAATTGCTAAGATAGCAATCCCATCGCATCTACATTTTCTGTTAAAAAGAAGAAACAAGGAAGAAATCTCTAGAAATATAAAGAAAGAGACATGCAAAAAAAAAAAGCCTTTAATTGAAATTTACTTAAACTGAATAATATTTTCATTAAGATACTGTATTTTATAGATACGGACTTCAGCTGCAAGGTTAGGAGATTGACTTGAGTATATATATACACTCACTTGGAGAGAAGGAAAGCCATCCGGAGGGACCCGGACAGCCTGGAGAAGTGGGCCCAAGAAAACCTAGTGAGGTTCCACAAGGCCAAGTGCAAGGAGCTACACTTGGGCCAGGGCAATCCCAGGTATTTATACAAACTGGGGGAATCATGGATTCTACAGAGTCTACTCTGTTCCCTGTCCCTATCTATCAGTGCAAGGGGCTGCGTGCCCAGGGAGCAACTAGTCTTACTATTAAAAGACTGTGGCAAAGAAGGTATTAAGCATCTCAGCCTTACCCTGATTCTTGGTCACTGTGTTGCCCTCGGCATCCAACAAGGGATGAAGATTCTCCCTTGCCCTTCTCTTACTGTTTATGTGTTTATAGAAATATTATCTTAAATAGATGCAAGAAGTCAACATTTTTTTAAAGTGACTTCGGCATTGTATTCTTGAAGAAGAAAATAGGCAGCACAGAAGAGAAGAAACAATAAAACACAAAGAATCGAAACTAATCATAACCATATGTCATTCATATATATGTTTTTTAGTGCATTGTGCTAAACAATTCCACAGTACAAATGTAATAAAAATAAGGAGTTCCTCATACAGAATAATTTTCACAACAACGCCAGAAATGGAAAATCTTTGCCCACCTTCAGGTAACTACAAAGTGTAATTACGGTTTTGCATGGAATACTGCCATGTAAATTATGACTCTCTGAAGAAATAGACTGTTGATATGATTATATTTATTTTTAAGGCACAATTACATCTTATCATCATGACATCACACTACTGATTAGTGGTCAGAAGACTATAATTCAAAAACAAAAGAACACTTGCAGTTGAGATTCAGTTCTCCTTCAAGTGCAGTACAAACCCTAGAATGTTACTGTAATGAACAACAATGTTTCTAAAGGCTTGAGTCAGACTTAAACATGGAACGCACAGACATTAAAAACCTTTATTTTCCACTGTTTACAGTATTTTATCACTGCTGAGTACCCAAGCATGACAGTTTGTTCTTATTGCTGTTATATGGCCTGTCAGCTTGTGGTAGCTGTCTCTCCTATTTCTTCCCCACTCAAAGCACATGGCTGTGAAAGCTTTCACTGACAGACTGGTTGTTTGAAAGCAGTGGCATACTGGAATGTATGAAACCAAAACTTAAGTTTGCTTTTGTAGTCAACTTAAAAATGTGAGCAACTGTGCCAGCTGGAGCAGCTGCATGAACCTAAATCTTCTGCTGACAAATAACCACACCATCAACTGCAGAATTCACAGAGTGCTTTATCGAGTGAGGTCCCAAAGTACAAAAACTAAACCCACATCTGACCACAAAGCAGACTGCTACATTTAAGATACTTATCCTGAGTTTTTTTTTATATGCAGTGGAGATTAATATGACCTACTGAAATTACTTATGTCCTGGAAACATCATAGAACAGATGTGTAAAATAAGACAGTAAAATAAGGCGAACTGTCCTGTAATTGTCCTTTTGCACCCATTAGCTAAAAATGGATACAACAGTGACTAATAGTTATAGATACATCCAGCTGAGTCGAATGCCATGACATTTTTTAGTATTTTATACCTCAAGAAACACTGCCGATAATCCAGCTAAAGTGCCCCTATACCAATGCATGCAGGATGGGAAATAAGCAAGACATGCAAGCAATTAGAAAATTATCACCCAATTGCCCCCATAGAAATGTGGTGGGACAAATTGCACAACAGTAGACAATGAGTGACACAAAATTCTCTACAGAGATAAGCTGGGAAGGAGGAGTAGAGGAGTTGCCCTCTATGTTGAGAAATTGATAGATTGTGTACAGTTGCCTCTGACAACTAGCCATGATCAGATCAAGAGCTTATGGGTAAAAAAAAAAAAAAGATCAGGGATCAGACCAATACTAGACTGGTTGTCAGAGTTCTACTACAGACTCTCTATCAAAATGGAGGCTGGTGGTACGTGACGCCCCCTAGGGGTCAGTCTGCAGGACCAGCACTCTTAAAACTCTATCAAAGACATAGGTGACAGGAACAAGTGCACTTTTGCATAGCAGCTACTGTTCCCCTCCTCCAGTCTCAGAAAAAAAAAAAATAATAATAATAATTGCACAATTAAACCTCAACCTTCCAGGGCACCAGATCCTAAAATTTTATTTCTGTGTTGGTGTTTCAATATCATCTTCCTGATGATTTTTTTTTTCCCCAAAACTTTTTTTTTTTTTAAACAGTATATATCATCAGCAACCTCACCCAAATATATATACATTTTTTTTCCAGAAATCACCAGGCTTTTTTTTAGATATCACATATTATACCTATGCTCATTCCCATCTCTTGATTGTCCCCAGTACTTTAAGAATACAATACAGCTTCTGCTCAGTACTCACTTATACTCACTTACCCGTGAAGTGGAGAAACCTCATTTTCTTCCACATTCTGAAGTTAGTAACAGATATACAAAGCTTAATTTTTGTAGTTGTGCATTGCTGAATAAGAAATATATTCTGGGTTTATAATACTAGAAGTGAGCCCCACAATATTAGGATAACTAACATTCTATAGAAATCCTGTCTTTCATGCCTAGAGAAAAGAGATAGTTTGAAAGAAAAGGAGACTTGACGAAGTCTAAGGTTAATTTAAACAGTGGTAGGTGTATGAAATGTCTGAGGAATTTGTAATGTTAAATTTCTGGCAGGAATTGATTAATAGGAGCAAGTGGTGAAAGGAGTATGATTAATAGCTTCACATGACTAATTCATTAGATTGCATATGATGCTGTTACATATTGCCTTGCAGGATCCCTTGGAATAGAGGCACATTTTTTATTCTGAAAAAAAGTGCTGTGCCATGCAGTTTTCTGCTGCAATTGCTATGCATACCAGCTGTGACAAGCATAGTCTGGAATTCGGGAACTTTTTACTTTGCCTCAGCCTCCTACAGCAAGGATGCTCAAGCTACTTCCCAGGAACAGCTTACTCTACTGGAGCTTCCAATGAGAGCATTACTGTGGCTACATGCTAACATCTTTCACTAAATAATTGATACAGAGGTGCAAAACTGGAGCCAACGTTCAAAAAAATCACTAGATTCCATTTTAATCTAAATCTAAGCACATAGATCCTCCCAGAGAATGTTTAACTGTAGCCAAAGCAAGGAGGAAGGAGCTGGTGTCACAGAATAAGTTACACCCACTTACTGGGCAACTTCATGTGCTTGACCATTTACAGTTGTGAAGCAGAATTTTTTATTTTTCTTTAAAGCTTTAGAAGCCAAATAGGAGTCTAACCAGAAGTCTTCCCTTTGTTGGTTACTGCAACATCACATACACTTAGGACTTCCTCACCCCTCTTGCCCTTTATGAAATTAAAGCCCCAGAAATCCTAGACTTCTTCTGAAGAATTTACTACAGAACCATCATTATTATTGTTTCTACTTAATGGAAAAGCAATAATGAAAATGATGTTTTCATAGTCATGTTTTGTTTTTTTTTTTTACTTTTAGAAAAGAATAAACATTTGGTTGTTTGCTTTTTTTTTTTTTAAATATATCATTCTCATTTACAGAGAAAACATTCAAACTGTATTCAGGAATCTGGAGAAAAATGGTTCAAATTAATTGGCAAAATACTAATGTAACAATAATTTGAAGTTGTTTAACATTTCTTGACCAGCTGCTCAAGCAATCACTACGTTATGACTGAATAATGCTCATTTAAAAAGAAAATCAATATGAAGCTCATGGAGAAAAAGCACTCCAAAGTCTCAGAACACATGTAAAGAGGGAGTGCACTGAATATGAAACAAGTTATAAACCAGCAGAAAAATCATTAAGGGAAGTAAAAGACACTACAATGAAGCCATTATCAAAGCTGAAGTCAAATAAGAAAGGGGCTTAGTGCCTTGTGTTTCTTTAGCAAGTTAGAAATGAAAGTAAAAGATTAAGTACGTGCATTTCTAGGTAGAAAAGACAGATGTGGTGTTTCACTGAATAAGTAGAAAATGGAGTATACCTCTCAAGCCAGAAAGAGGTAATGATACAGCACCACAATAGAGAGATGCAACAACTCACATCTAGGAAAGTTGCTTCACAATACTACACATCTGGTTCCAGAAAGAGGCTGGGGCAGGAACACAAAGGCTCAACAACACTTCATGCACTAGCCAATGTTTAAATCCAATGGAAGAAAGCTAAAGTTCCATCTATATATTAAAGAGCAAATGAGAAAAATCATGGAATTCTTAGAGTTGAAATAACCATTTAAGATCATCTAAGGATCTATTATTTATAAGGGCATATAGCAACAGTACAAGGAAAAATGATTTTAAACTAGAAGAGGACAGATTTAGATGAGATACCAGGAAGAAATTCTTTTACTGTGATGGTGGTGAGACACTGGAACAGGTTACCCAGCAAGGCCATGAGTGCACCTTTCCTGGAAGTGTTCAAGGCCAGCTGGATGAAGAACCTGGTCTAAAAGGAGGTGTCCCTGCCTACAGCAAGGAGTTTGAAACTAAATGATCTAAACGGTCCCCTCCAACCCAAACCATTCTATAACCTAGTCTAATTCCCCTGCAATGAACAGGGACATCCACAGTTAGATCCGGTTGCTCAGAACACCCTCCAGGCTGGCCTTGAATGTCTCCACCATATTTCTAGGCAACCTGTTCAGTATCTCACTGAAGACGACTTATTCCTCATATCTACCATAAATCTCCCCTCTTTTAGTTTGAAACCATTTCCCCTTGTCCTGTTGCCACAGACCCTGCTAAAGAGTCTGTCCCCTTCTTTCCCTGTAGCTCACACATCATGTCTGTACAACAATAGCTTCTCAGTCTGATATTGATCCTGTGTAAAATACTCAGTATTTGTTTCAAGGTTATAATAAAGAACTTACAGCAGTGCTAAAGAATTTAAGGATTAAAATATAATTAATGATAGTCTACGGGAGATAAAAGCAATGTTACCTTTGATAAAAATATATCAAGCTATTTCCTTAGTAGGAAGTATCAAGTTATTTACTTATCACTTTGCTTAGCAACTGTCATCTTACTGCATAGTATTTCAGTTAAAAAACTCAAAAAAGTGATAGTAAGCAGATTAAGAAACAGATGAATAATCAGAGAAGGTACATTTCTAGCAGGACTTCATAGAGTTCTAACCCCACTATTGCATAGCATTTTATCAAAGACTTGAAAGGATATACAAATAATCACTAATAATATCCACAAATGATATCAAAAATTAATCTAATGAAGAGGACAGATCACTAATGTGAAGTGATTTTGACCGTTTAATAAATTGGACACAAGCCAAGAATGAATGCCACAACAATTGACACAAATATTAGGGAGATCAGAAGATCCCACAGGCCCAGGGGGCTACTGCCCCCCTGTGACAGGCATAGATTGATCTAGTTAACTCCATGACACATATGGAAGAGTTAAATGACCATAATTATAAGATGGCTGATTCTGCTTTGATGTCATTATAAGAAACAATTCTAACAAGAGCTGGAATACAGAAATGTTGCCAGTCATGATAGTCACCTTCCTACACAAGGGGACAAAAGTTATATTTTAGGAAATTTGCTTAGAATTAAGTTGATTAGATTTAAAAGATACTGGCATACACTTATCTAAAATATAACTTTCAAAATGACTCAGTACAGTATTCAAATCCAAGTGATGCAACTGCAGTCCAAGAGATGTAATTTGTTTTATGAGTCATATCATTTACTGTATACTCATCTTTACAGACCTATTTATATCAAGTCAGCATTCTGTAGCTGTAATTACTGTTTAGATTTCTAATACAAAGTGCCCTCCACTGTAACTCATTTCTAATACAGAATCAAAATATTAGCTAATCTCTATAATCTATTTCCATAGCTGTTTGTACAACTGTGGGTGTTGAAAGACCATTAGTAATATTATCACATAAAAATAAATGAATTGCATGTTAAGAGTCCATATTGTAGAAATACACATTTCTCAAGGCCCACAGTTCAGTGATTTCATGCTTCCTGCTATCTTGCAAGTCAGACATCTTTGCCATGTTCAAATCAGATTAACATCTAAATTCTTCATAACCATTACCATCTGTACATCTACATCTTATTTCTCATTTTAGAAAAGACTTACCTTGTGAGCAGCTACATGGAGGTTACATGCTCAAGGAGCAAGAATACTAACCAACAGCAGACACCTACTCTGATCAAACTGATAAGTCCAGCTCAACAGAAGACCCTTCCCCATCATCAGAATTCATCATTGAGAACCTAACTGTAGCAAATCACATTAAATGTTTACATCATTCTTTTCCCCCTCTTAAAATCCAACATGGAATGGCTAGGAAGAATAAGAACAGCACACAGATTTAATGTTAACTCCTTGGAATGCTTCATAGCTACAGTAACTTATGGCTCAGACTACAAAGGAAATGCCTGTGAGTTCAGTGGACATGGTGGTGATAGGTTGACAGCTGGACAACATCTTAGCAGTCTTTTCCAACCTCAATGATTCTATGATCCCTGTTCTTTATTTTACATATGTTTTAAATCCCAGAAACAATAAGTTTTCCTTCATAAAAATCATATCCCTTCAACTATGTTTTAGTCATCTGTGTTTACTAATTTTACTTTTTAAAATACCTTCCATTAAATAGCATAATCAATACTTCTAGTCACTCAAGTCTCTACTGAAACCTTTTAAAAATGGCGTCACACAAATCACTTCCTGGCCTCTCATGCCACTGTACATTGAAAATAGCTGAACTAATAGCTGGCAGGTGGCTCAGCACCACACCTTTGCTCACTCCCCACTTCCCAGTGGGATAGGGGAGAGAATTGGAGAAAAAAAAAAGTAGGCCTGATGGGTTGAGATAAAACCATTTACTAAGATAGAGAAAAGGAAAAGGATAATACTTATGACTGTTTATACATGAATGTATATAACAAGTGATGCATGGTTGATTGCTCTCCACACATGAACCAAAGCCCAGTTAGCCCCCCCATGCAGCACGAACTTCCTTCACTTCCTTCAATACTCTTCCTCCATGATATCATATAGTATGGAATATCCCTTTGGACAGTTGAAGTCAGCTGTCATAATTCAGTTCCCTCCCAACTCCTTGAGCCCTTTGCTGAGAATGGCCTTGGCTTTGTACAACACTGCTTAGCAGTAACTTAATACATTAACCTCTTATCAACATTGTTTTTCTCCTAGAACCAAAATATAACATCTTACAGACATTCTGAAGAAAACAGTTCATCCCAGCTACAATTAAGACAACTATGAATTCTGGAAAGCTTTACAACTTCAATGAATATCCTCTACCAAGCTAATTTTGAATTATTTTCTCTATCTGTTCCATAATCACCAGCAACAACTCTTTAATTTATCCATTTCCCTGATAGACTAAAATAAATTAAGTATTCTCCAAGCAATGTAGTCTCTCCCTTCCCCCCTTCCCAGTGGTCTTGTCCTCTCTAATGAAGACATAAAAAGGACTTAGTCTTACAAAACTTTCAGCTCTCCTTCTGATGGTTTGGAAAATATTTATGACCATACCTCATACTTATGAAAGTTATTCATTTAACTCTGGGTTTTGTCTCAGTACTTTGCATGCAACATCCTGGATTTTCTGTCCCCTTCTGTTTTCTCTACCCTTTGACTCACATCAAAGCACAACAAATTAGAGGCAGAACTAGGTCTTGGAGTAACCATCTCAAAACTGCTCTGTATTCCTTAATGAGTATTGGTGCTTACTTTGTTAAAGACTTAATTTAGACTTTCCTTGAAAAATCTCTATATCTGAATATTAGATGTATTTGCCAATAGGTGAGACTCAGTACTGTATCCAATTCTGGACTCCCCAGTACAAAAAAGACAGGGATCTACTGGAAAGAGTCCAGCAGAGGGCCACAGAGATGAGGGGCCTGAAGCATCTCTCCTATGAGGAAAGACTATGACATGGGTCTTCTCAGCCCTGAAAAAAGACTGAGAGGGGATCTCATTCATGTTCATAGATATCAAGTGTGGGAATCAAGGAGACATGGTCAACCTCTTTTCAGTGGTCTGTGGGGACAGGACAAGGGGAAATGGCCATAAAATGGAGCATAGGAAGTTTCACACCAATATGCAAAGTAACAGTGCCCTCATTCCAGTGACAGAGCACTGAAATGGGATGCCCAAAGAGGTTGTGGAGTATCCTTCTCTGGAGTTGTTCAAGACCCATCCAGATTCCTACCTGGGCAACCTGAAGTAGGGAGCCTGCTTTGGCAAGGGGTTGGACTTGATCTGTGGAGATCCCTTTCAACCCCTACAATTCTAAGATTCTATGAAATGCACATTGTTTGGCCATTTCAAACAGCAGTTGTGAGCATTTTGTTATAAGAGCATACTAAAAAAGACAAGGGGAAAAAAAAAATCATGGGATATGAGCATCACAGAAGCCAAGAACTTGTGTGAACTAAAAATTAGGGAAGGTACAAACCACTGAACATATACCCCATGTTCCAGATCTGCATTGTACATATTAAGCTACACAGAAAATCGCTGAGTCTGTACAGTATAGATTTGTATTTCATTTGCAAACCTACCTGAAACATCTCAAGCTAAGAATCTGCATTTGTAAGAGGACAAATTAAAACAGCTCTAAATACAACATCATACTCAATTTTGATAATATTCTAGTTGAGTGGTCAAAATAAAAAAAAAAAAAAAAGCACAAAAAAGGTTAAGTAACAAGCCTCAAGTAATAAAAACTTTTTTTGTGGATGGAGTATTTTAATCAGTCCCAAAGAACTATAATTACTTTCAGTCAAGAGAGAAATAAAAAAAAAAGAACAGAAAATTAAACCATCACAGCCAAGTCACAATAGAGACATCAGCACCCCTACACACACACAATGTTTCATACACATAATCCATCTCTGAATAGAAGGCAAAGACTTCCATTCTCTTTTCTGCTCACCTCACATGTTTGACCTCAGGCTAATAACCCAGCAGGGCTATCTACAACTCTGAGTGACCTACTAATCACAAGAGTTAGAGTCAGAATTTCAAGGTTTTTCTATTTTGTATATTTCTTTCAATATTTTTTCAGACAGGAACATTTCAGTTTATTAGTCAGAATATTCTCCAGGGCATGGAGAATTATGTGATGTCTCAATGGTTCAAAGGAAGGCAAATAACTTCCCTGAAGATAGACAAATCCATGCCTTAGAAATTAAATGTGTTTTGAATGAGTCTGTTCTGTTCTCCTGTTCTGTATGTTCATAGAATAAGTAGTATTGACATTCTCCTTCCTTCATTTGGCAATATTTGAATTTCTGCAAGAACATGGCCAGAAGACTGAAGCATCCCATAGAAAAAAAAACAATGAGTCATCTACAAAGTTGGGTTGTTCCTCAAGTACTTGCAAAAGCATGAAGAACATCCTAGACTCCTTCTGAATTCATACTTTTACAAGCAGTCCATCATTGTATTTTGACCTGGAACTAGAGAATAAATGCATATCAGAAAGCAGAGAATCTTTCTACAGCTATTCACCCCAGAAAAGCCTGACTAAAAGAACAAAAACCAGAAACTGAATCTTAATTCAAGCCACCAGAGAGGATCATTGATAAATCATTAGCAGCTTAAAGTTAGCAAACCACCCATGATTACTGCCCAGCTGCTGTGGTTTAGCCCAGTGGCAGCTCAGGACCACACAGCCGTTCGCTCACTGTCCACAGGTGAGATGGGGGAGAGAACTGGAAACGAAACAGAACTCAAGGAGTGAGATGAAGTCTATTTACTAACATAGAAAAGAAAAAGAGATTTGAAAAGCAGCAATGCATACGCAATTACTCAACCCCCACCAACCGACGCTCGGCAACCCCGGAACAGCAGCCGGCTCCTAGCTGCCCATAGTTTTATAACCTTCTGAATGCCACACAGTACACAATGACCCCCGGCCGCATCCAAGCAGTCCTGGCCCCTCCCCGCACCACCAAGGCAGCGGCTCTGCCCCGAGGAGCAGCCTGGCTCGGTCCTGGACATTCTCCCACTACTCAGCAAAAGCAGTGGTGTGCTATTAACATCATTTCAGTTGAAACCAGGACATCAGCTAGTGCTGGTGACAGATTTGTTGCCCTTCAGAGATGCATCTGGATGCAAACCGGGCATCACTTTTTCCCCTTGTTTCGTATTACTTCAGTGTCTAACAAAATCCTTCTCACAGTAGGTGGCCTGACTGAAGTCCAGAGATCCAGACGCATTACCAGCACTTAATGAGAATTATTTATAGGGTTTCAAGAAGAGGGAGAGATCAATTGATTCTCCACAAGATGGCTTTATCAAGTCATTAGATGCTGCAGTTCTAACTAGGATCTCACTAATTAGCTCATAGGCTCCAATTAATCTATTACCTCAGTCAGTCTTTTATCATCATTAACACACACTTTGAAAAGTCTGGATAGTTAAGATGTTTGAGCTTAGACTTCCCTGAGAAGTAAATAATACACAAAATGCCAAGCTAATTCTTGCAAGTGTTTTCAATGATGCATTTATTCATTACATTATATAACTGTGATCGATCCATTTTAAATTAAAAATATTTGTCCAGTAATACTTGCAGTAATCTAAGTAGAAGTGCCATATTGTTTTGTTTGCAATAATCCTCATTACGAAGACATAATAGGTTTTTAAACATTTCATATATGAAAAATATTGGGAAGGTAAATACAGACTTCCTTTTGGCACTACTTTCAAGCATTTAATGACAGTTCACAGCTCTGACATAGTTTGAAGGCACTGATAATTAAGTGGGATATTAATCCCACTTAATATTTCAAATGTTTTAATTCAAGAAACCACATTCCTATTGCGTTTTAGTTGATGCTTATAACCAGCCTGTTCTCACAGAGCTTCTGTACTAATCCCCATTGTGTCACGTTTTCATTTAAATTGACCTTTGTCTATAGTTATAGTACTTCAGAGGCAGGAAATCATACGAATCTATATTAAATTATCAATGTTTACTTTTGGAATATAGAAGCACAACTGAAGCTCATCTTGGGGCTTTACCTGAATCAGGTTACCAACAACCTTGAGTCTCCTCCAAGACATTCATAACAATGCATTGTTCCTTAGCAAGTTACAACAAGTAAATGTGTTGTCAGCCTGCAGCACAATGCTGCCAGTTCTAACACAGAGCAGGATCCTCTTGCCTGTGCCTTGGCAGAGGAAAACAACTGCCACCCAAGCTAAGCCTCCTGGGTCATTCAAAGCACTGCACAGCACACATCCTAGTTTGCTTTTCTAGAAACTGGAGAAGAATGGAGGAGAAAGCTGTTTGTAACAAAAATAAACATTTAAAGCAGCACACTCATTTTCTGAAAAAGGTTTCCTGCTTATCTACTAGCATTAAATCTGAAGTAAAATGTAGTGGAGTAGATTATCTATGTTCTGATACCTGTAGAAAAGCCACCACATACAGCTGAGATCTTATTTCTAAACAAGGTGTTTCCTTGCTTTACAAGACAGTCTACATTTAAAATTTTCACCTTTGATAGTACTCAGATATTCTTTTTCCACTTATGCTATCAAACTACTATTAATTGGGTATAATTAAATATTTGTATAATGCTTCCCACTCTTTGTGCAACTGTCCCTGATCATACATGTTGGAATACCACTGTGAAAAAAATATTCTTTTCCATGCTTTTTGCCATAGTATTCTTCATCTATTGCCAAGCCAAATACACAACCCCAGTAACAACTCACTGGGGGGAGTCAGTGTATGGTATTCTACTCTTATTAAGTATTATAAGGACTGCTCCAAAAGTAATACCTCCTACTGTATTACATTTGTCCACAATGTCAGAGGCAGAGAGCACTGGTATGACAGTGGAGGTTGAACTTTCCCATCAATATTCTACTACATTTTATTATCATGTAACAAATGGCAGCAGAGGGGCAAACTGACAAAATGCTTTGTAGCAGTGTTTTGCAGCTGATGATTTGCTCTATCAAATAGGGTTATTATACTCTTCATATTTGTTATAACTTCCATGGAAATAAATAAAAGGAATTACATACAGAGTAACTCCTGTAATTTGCTCAAGGATTTAGGGGTCTTAAATAGCTTAAAAAGAGCAATACATTCATTATTTTAGTAAAGAGACTGTAACATGCAGGTAGTTCACTTCTACTTCTCCCATGGTATTTTATGTCCTGCATATACTGCTGTATTTAAAAGCAGACAGGCAGTTTTAAGTAAATAGCAACATGCTGACTTCTGTCTTTCACATGCTTTAGGCACAACCTAGGGCTACCAAGCCTTATTAGAAATGGTAATTGAGAGGTTTGTCAATGCCATTCTGCTATTAGGCAACACTTTCAGGGAAAAAAAAAAACAGAAGAAAAGCGTTGACACTTCATGAGGCAACTATAGGTTACATAGTAAAAAAAAAAATACTTAGCCTGTAAGCAATAAATTTACCAAACATAGATCAACAGGAAAAAATAAGGTAGATTAATAAAGTACAAGGGATCAGGAAAAAAATCATCTTCAGGCAAAGTTGTTCTGTAACTGCTTATGGCAGGATTCCTCCCATCACCCTACCTCCAACTAGTTATTACTGAATACCAGCAATGAAGCCAGAAGGGAAGCCAGAAGGTTTTCTAGCTTGTATAATTAGCAGTTTGTTATTGCCTTTGACACAAGTGATTAACAGCAGATTCTCTGTAGTATTTCTAACTTATTTAATATAGTTTTACTTTCATACTAGATTTTCCTTTCACTGCTTCTAGCACTTAGAATATATGGTGGATAAGAATGGCTATCTGGTCTTCACTGTTCCCTTAATTCCTCTAATTAAATGAATTAAAAAAGCTCTCCAGACAAAGCTGAGAAGCACAATGTAATACGAAAATGTCACACCAGAAACTTGAGGCCAAAGACTGAAAGAGCAGTAACAATGGGGAGTAAGGCTGTCTCATTTACCAGTGTAATGCTGTAACACAAGAGAAAGCACAGTAGTGATAGTGAAATAGTGAAGTCCTAGGTTGCAGCAAGTGAGGAATTGCCCAAACGCAGCAGCTGCAGGTACAGAAATGAAGGAAAAACTCGGGTTACTCCTAGAAGGCATCAGGTAGGCTGGGATCTCCAACAGGATACCCTTACCTCCACTGCCAACCCTTAAATGAGGTATGGGAAGGGCTGGATCCTGGCTCCACTCCCTTCCTTTCAGGTGAAATGCATGCACCTGAGTTCCCTTGGGTTGGCCCTGACCTCCCACCAGGTGCTCAGGCCCTGATTCAGGCCATGATTTTGCATTTCCACTACAACCACTGACACTGAAGCAGAAGAAATTAAGACCTGTCACCCACAGACACCATATAGAGCTGGAAGGTTTACATGTGTATAACACATAACTGTAGTCTAAGGAGGATAGAGCAGCGCAAATAAAAAAGGTCATGAAAACTCTTAGTCTTTGCATACAAATGCAGCAATGTATTCAGAAAAAAATTAACTGCAGTCCTCAACAGTAGTAAGACTGTAACAAGTTAATGTGCATAATTATTTTCATATAGTGAGTTTTAGATGAACTTGTAAGTCAAGTAGGAATTAACCTTTGTTGAAGTTTTTATATGGGTACAATTAGATACAGCAGATACATACTTTGATGTAGGACCATCAAAATTGTTTAAGTAAAGGAACTCATTTATAGTTTGGTTACTAAGCTCACCCTTGAGGACAGGAACATCCTGTACATACATGAAACTAAACATTCATCAGCATGACAAGAACAGTCATAAGAAAGGGAGACCAGTTCCATTTTTAACTGAGCTATTTACTGAAAAAAATCACACCCACCACTTTGAAGACCCAGGTTCATCTCGAAACCCTCTCAATAATCTTGTATAATATCAAAAGTATTATGTAATAAACTGCATATAAATATACAGATTAGGTAACCAGTTGTAGAGTTGGAGTCTGTATTGGGGTAGTGATCACGTGATAAGAACATGCAGAAACAGCATTGTGGAAAATCCCTCTGTGCACTGTGAGAAAACACTCACAGCACTCAAATTTCCATAATTTTGTAATAAACCTCTATCTTGCCTCTGTGTGTGAGACTGGCTAATTGCACTCTGGGTAATGAACCTGTCTGTCTCATCCCACTCAATGGGTTTCAAAGGAGGTGAGCTTTATTTGCTGAGAGATTTCCCCAGTCAGTGGGGCCATGGAGCAGTAAAGTCAATGTGTCTCAGCAACTTTAATGATCCCTTGATCCCATTGGATAATTAAACAATTATTCAATACACTCTCCTCAATATTCTACAACAATGAGAGTTTCAGAAGACTCTTCAAAAATCTGATAACCAAACTGAAAAAAAATCAAATTCAGTAACAGTAAAAGACATGGAACAGCAAGACTTGATCTAATAGGTACTAACTATCCTGAGTCAAAGTAGAGAGAGATAGGAGAACAAACAACAGTGAAAATGATAAATGTATATATAAAATCTAAATAACGTATTTTTTATATATATATATATATATATATATATATATATATATATATATATATATATATATATATATATATATATATAGTCACCACCCAGGGATCAGCAATGGAGTTTTCAGTTTTTTTTATTAGAGGGAAGATGGTAGACCTGGAGGCTCTCCAGACAGCTGCTTTTATAGAAACAGCAGCTCTGAGCTCTTAAGTGGCGATTTCATTATCACACATGCTCTACTTGGATCCAGGGAACTTTCCCATAAAACATAATGGACATACTTGGAGGTCTCAAGTGGTTGATCAAACAGAGCATCCTCACTGAGCGCCTGACCTTTGTTTGACCTTGTTCCTATA
This sequence comes from Phasianus colchicus, assembly GCF_987193195.1. Classification (NCBI taxonomy): domain Eukaryota; kingdom Metazoa; phylum Chordata; class Aves; order Galliformes; family Phasianidae; genus Phasianus; species Phasianus colchicus. The sequence continues at coordinate 19,637,087 of NC_143438.1, read as the reverse complement.
CCTGCTCTGTTGGAGACTCAGGAATATGCAGGATGTCCACAGCCTTTAGTAAGGCCACTAACCACTGCTAACCACAACTGCTTCCCCACCAAACTAGGTTGTGTGTTTTGAGACAAGTCCCTACAGGCATCATGCACATACCTTTCAGGTCCTCGACACCATCTTTTGGAAAACATATAGCAATTTTTTCTTTGTCTGAACAGCACATTACTTGGTTTCATATAAGATATTGCTCCCTCAATAGCACAACATTAGCAAATGAAAAACTTAATGTGTGAATTACCATCAAAAAGATGTGATGAAGGACGATTAACAAAGGTTTATTATTATCCAAATCTCTTCAGTTCCAATGATTTGGGAATTTGATCACTGGTCCAAAACTTTATAGTCCGGAAATTAAATCAGCTGAGAACCTGAAGTGCCTTAGAAGTTTACGCACTTCCTAAAAGATACTTCTGTGATCTGAAGATTTTCAAGAAGCAATATAGAAAGGAATTAAGATGTAGGCCCTCAGTGCTGACAAGTGCAGCAAGAAGAAAACATGAGGCAACCTTTGGCACTCTACTTTGCATGGTGATATAAAAGCTCTATATCAAATTTAATATTAGTTTTAAATCAGCACACTAGCAGTTAGATAAGTCCAGTTGTGCACCCTAATTAAACAGGATTTTGAAACATATTCAAAAAACTTAAAAAATATTTACCATAATCTTGAAACCAAACACTTACAGAGTATATCAAAGAGATTGCATCAATATAGAGCAACACATTCCCTATGAGTTTATACATTTGACAGCCAGCATCTATACCCTAAGCATGACTGTAGTGACTACTTGCTCTTCAGATTTTTTCACCTGTTTGTGAAATGTGACAGGAGACAGACTTTAAAAAGCAAAATGAACCATTATCTCCGTGTTAGTAGATTGTCAAAGAATTTAAAGGCATACAAAAGGCTAGCCACTTTCAATTTTTGTTTTTACAAATTCAAGTTGCTTCAAATTCATTTAATAAACTTCAGAACAGAAAACTTTTGGAACTGTTTGCACAAACTAATGACTGCTTTGACTTTAGAAGTTTAGTTATTAGCATTTTTAATTTTTCTTCAGATGAACTGGCTTTAGAAAAAGCTTATTAGGGATATTTATTTCATACCAACACCGGACGTGCTTAATCTAATCATTCTGTCACTATTCCCTAGTTAAGTGCAGTTCGCCCCACTCATAATTACTCACTGTGCCTGAGTAAAACTTAGCAACGCCAACTTCATATAACAGCTGAAGTAAATGCCTGCAGAACCTGTATAACTGTTTAAATAATTCACGTAATTCTGTTACCTTCTCATTATCTCCCCATATGGCAGCTGGAAAACATTGTAAAATTACCTTTTGTTTTCAAAAACAACCTGTGAACACTTCAAGATAAGAAACAAAGCCATATCTCAGACGCGCTTACAAAGCAATAGTCCTACGGATCTACTTAGTATAGATTACAAAGCTAAAGGCCCAGCAGTTTAGGGCAATTTCAGGACGACTAGCACAACTATTCATACTGTAAAGCAGCTGTTAAAGCGGAATACAATCTCAGACTTAATAAATCCGCATCTCGAACACTGGAATTAGTGGTGCCATCCACCATCTTCATTGACAACAGCCTTCGTATCACTCTTATATTTGCAACAGTTCTTATAACTCCTCCCGTCGTTTTGTATGAGAGAATCAATACAACAGATTTTCACGAATCTTTGGTAAGTTATTCCTGCTGTCTCCTGACCAACACACCACTTTCCAGGACACCTCTGAAGTATACTACTTTTGAAAGCAGTGCCTCAGCAGCAAGAACCAAACACCAAGCAAGAGCACCTACATAGTATTTCATTAAATCATATTTCACTATTTCCCATGACACAAGTCCATACAGCCTGTTTTTCAAACAGTGTAATACGTGGTATATCTAAATAAATTTAGTCTCGATACATATCCCAAAGAAATTAAAAAGAAGAAAAAAAGAACAGCAACACAATAATAATTACTTTTGCTACCACAAACACTGACTTAAGCATAGGACCTTGTTCTACAGACTCCTACAAAAACATAACAACAAAAATAAATAAATAAATACAAACACACTACCACAACCCTGAACAATTCTCAGATGCATTTTAAAGCAAGAGCCAACAGACAGATCTCTCTTAGAGGTATATAAAGTTAAACGAGATTTAGTCCTTTTTACCAACAAACATTTCAGCTAGGAACATAGACTACATTTAGACAATCTCACCTGTGTAAAGCAAGCAATTTTGCTCTTCCTACTAAAAGATCATACGTTCTGTATCAACTTAACAGCAGCCTCCGCGCCTTACCTTGACTCGTGGCCATCTCAGCAGGTTTTGTCGTGTTTTGCACGCTAGCCGACGATTAGCTAAGCGGTCGTTGCCTTTCAGTTGAGCTCAGGGAAGATAGCACGCGGTAAAAAGGCTTCAGCACATTATGCCGTCACAAGGCCTGAGCACACGATGCAGTCACTGCATAACAAACAACTGCACTACAGCAAGAAGCAGCATCAGGAGAACAAGTCCATGAAGGCTCTGTTTCTAAAGAGTCCTTTCAGCAGCGCTCATTCCTGCAGATCTACAGAAGATGGGTATAGTTAAGGCAAAGAAGGTGACTGAAAACAGGTCCTTTCTAACTTTGCTTATGAAAGGAGGCAGGTGTGCTGGTCTTTGAGTTCCCGACCAATGAGCAGAGGCTGTGGGTCTGCCCCATGTGAGGCTGGGGTCAGGGTAATTAAGATCAATGAGTGCACTCAGGGCCTGACTCTTAATTTTGCTTTGGGAAAACCGCTGTGCAACTTTTACACTTCACCTGGGAGCCATTGAGAAGAAAGCAGGCTGTAGCAACAAAGCACGAACAGAAAAAAAAAGGTTCTCGGTGTTCCTCAAGAGCAAAGAATAAAGATATCTCTTCTTGTAATTTCCTGTGTTTGCTAGTAAGGAACTTTAGACAAATGATGATTTAACGTAGTCTGAAAAATAAACATAGTCTGAAAAATACTGATGTTTTTGACCTCCAGTCCCAAAAGTATATTAGATATAATTTTAAAGAAAAGCATGTGTATATTCTGAACTGTATTATTCGCTTTAATTAATATTTTATTATTAATTCAAACTAGGTGATAGGAAAAACTTTACTGCAAGAATGGTCAAACACTTATATAGAATACACTAAACACCTATATAGAATATACTAAACACTTAGATAGAATAGACTTCATAGAGACACGGATCAGTTCCAAAGTCTCTTAAAGTTCAAGAGTAATTTGGGTAATGCCCTTAATACAATTTTAATTGTCAGCCCTGAAGCAATTAGACAGTTGGACTTGATGTTTGTAGGTCCCTTCCAAATACACTACTCCATTCTAGAGTGGTATCTGTAACTAGAGCTGTATCTGTTGACTGGAGAAGTAATAACTTCATTTTACGTTTTGACTAAACTACCAACAAAAGCTTAGTTTCATACATATTTATACTTTTTTTTTCTTTTCTTTTTTTTTTTTTTTTTAACTCTCACTGCAATTTTGCACATAATAATTAGTAAAACAATATTCTTTCTCAAAGTAGCATTATTTAAATGAATTTGTTGTAGAGCTTAATTCATATTAAGCTAACTGAAATAGAAGTTTCCTTTTCTAGCTTATTTTTTCTAATTAAGTTTTTACTTAATCACTTTACTATATTTTTGTAACCAACAATACATCTTTCTGTTACAGCAGCAAATTTATTTCTACTTTTTTTTCTAATGGCAATAAAAGAGGTTAACTATAATTTATGTGATCTTGTCCTAAGGCTATCAGTAAGGATGATTAGAATATATAGGTGCTAGGGCACATGTAGTAAGAGAAGGTGACCAGTGGTTTCCAAAGACTTTTTATATTCTTAAAATAACATTCATTCAGAAAGGGGAAAGAATCATTTACAACAGTGCTATGCCTGCATCTTATAGGAAGATACAGTGATAAGCCTTATAAAAGGGTGTGCTTTTGGTGCTTCTGACAGTATGGACTAAAAAAGTGTATGTTGATAGAGAATTCACTAGTCAATGACTAGTCTGATCAGGTATCATATGGGAGTACATTGCCATACAAAGGTTTCTTTATATGCTGTGACATTTTTCAATCCTCATGGCATATTATTGGAAGCTTTTGTAAACATGGGATGCAATCTGTAATTCTGTTAAGCCTTTAAATATAGTTGATACTTGATCATCATATACAGTCAATAACACTCATACGAAAAGAAATCCAGATGTCTGCAGTTTAAGAAAATAAAGAGGTAGAGAGATGTCTACAGAAATATTAGTGTGTATGTGCACACAGAGAAGATCTCACTGATTCCCTGTGCAGCCAGTTAAATACAGGCTCAGACAGCAATCAGTGCTGTATGGAGCCTTACCAGAAATTTCATGCAGTGACATTCCTGAAGCAGTGACCGTTCTAATCAGCTAAAAAAAAAAAAAAAAAAAAAAAAAAAAACACCTGGCTATATGGAGAAATCCCTATTTTAGGAGTAAGAAAAACATACTGTAAACTTTCAGTAGAAAAGTAAGATGAAATGAAAAATGCCAGGAAATGCAAATACGGGAAACCTAAGCAAAACAGAACATTGAGAGTATATGTTCAGATGAAATGGAAATATATGGAGTGAACCATATTTGATGTGAACTTCTTCATAGGTCTGACCCTGCAGGGCTGCTAGTAATCCACCTTTACTACTTGCTTGCCTATGGACCGAAAATTTAAATGGCCAGTTCTTAATTTAACTACAATTCCCACATTGTATGAACTTTAAGTTCCAGTTCCCCCATCTGTGTAATCAGAAGAAAATCTTTGCTTCATTTTAGAAGTTGCTAGCTCTCACAGCTTTGAAGAAAGAAAGGAGAAATTTAACTCAACTCTGTCATAAAACTATTGAGGCCAGAAGACAAATAAATACAGTTTGTTTGAAAATCATTATATTTAAGTCACTTACTACTTTTGCCTGTGCCGTACCAGTTTATGAGCTTTGTGCACTCCATAGGAATTTTTCATCTGTATCCTGAAGAGCTTTGAAATAGATACAGACTATAAACACAGAAGTATTCTGTATCTCACAAATGTTGTGATAAATACAATGTACACTCTTCTTGCACCTTCTACTCTCCTTAACAAGAACAATTACCTCAATATTAAAGATTGCAGTTTAGAAGAAAAAAACACAAAAACTCACCCTCTTTCACAGAGCTATCTTTTGTTTCCTTCTTTTCAGTCATGTAGGATTTTAAATACTAGTATTTGATTTATGATTTCTGCCTATGTCAGGGGAAAAATACTTCATTGATGTACAGAATCAGAAGATACATATAAATGCTCACATAAACTGCTTTTTTTTTAATTATTATTTTTATTTATTTATTTATTTGTCATCAGATAAATAAAATTTGGTTTATAACTTGCTATTTTTATATGTCCTGAAACCATGGACTATTTTTTTACAACAAAATTAAAAATAGACTTGACTTTGTCTTCTCTTTTCACCTTCAATGTGCTATTTTAGTTAAGGGAACAGTACATTTAAGAGAGACAGCCTATTCTGATTGCCCTTGCTATAAGCTGTCTTGTCAAAGAGAAGCTGAGTTTACTCACTTAGCTTTAATTATAATGCTCAAATGAATAATCTTAATAAGAATATTTGATTTTTTTTTTTTTCTTAATTCATTTCCTAAAGCCAAGAAGTCAGTCTTCTTTAGCAGAATGAATATATACTAGAGAAGCATCAGTGGATCTGTTATCAATTGTTACTAGTTTTATTGTTATTTCTTTCTTCCATCCAATCCAAAAGAGCTTGGATTAAGAGGATCATGGGAAAAAAAAATATTTTCACAATAAAAACAACATTCTTAGTAGGTATTTGTGCGTTGGATAATAATAAGACATTTTATTAAATTTTGATATCTTAAAAATGGGATTTGCTACAGTGAATTGCATTATGAAAATCTATAACAGATCTTATTCTTGGGCAGTTTTAGCATCTGTTTTATTTTATTTTGTTTCAACTTTATCTTCCCTGATTTTGGCATGGTGAGCGTTTACACTGCACATTGAAGACACTCTGAAGACACTTATTTTGAACTTACTCCAGTCTTTTTAGAGCTGAGCCCAGCTGCTGGTAATTCACTGTTAATACCCCCAAAGTCTTCACTGTGGACATTGATATTGGACACTTATACAACAAACATGCTCTCGTAACTCAAAAATTCAAAAGTATTGAATCAATTCCAAATGAAAATTAAGATCTTCAAATGAAAATGTTATGAAATAAATCCAGATCATTTGCAATAATTACTTTAATTGCTGCATGAAAGCTATGGTTTTCAACAAGATCCCTGAATCCCTTTCTTACAGATGTTGTATGTGTGGACCTGAGTTTTCTAGTATAAAATTAAAAGTGTATTCTGACTGAAATAATTTTTGCCTTTTATACTGCAGTGCCTCAATAGACAGATTGCAAACCTTCCAGGCATGAGTGGTAAATATGGACCTAAAACAAATGATGTTAAATCAGCCATGAGTTTGTTGAATCCTCACTACCAAAATCTCAAGTACTTTACCTGCACTGAGCTCTATCACAATTCCAGTATTATTACTTGTAGACATTTTGGACATTCCTTTAAAAGTCATTGGAACAAGGTTTAATTTATTCAGTCTTTAGTCAAGGGTTTGCTATTTTTATTTCTGCTCACTGTGTTTGTTTCAACCTACAATGAAGGTGTTCTTAACAACCCCTAGAGAACTTCTGAGGTGTCTCATGCAAGTTTTTAACTTAACATTTTAAGCAATTGTCTGTATAGGCAAGCTGAGCTAACACAGGTAAGTGAACATCTGAGCTAATGAATGCTGTGACAAGTCTCTATGTGAAGTCCTACAAAATTTTAAATTTATCTCAAAATTATGCTAGTGGCAATAGGCACAGCCTGTAAATTGAAGCTATCTCTCATCTAGTCTGGTTGGTGCCCATAGAGAAAAATTTTCTGTCTGTCATTGCTGTTCGGAACTGCACATGGCAGCAAAGGAATGACGCAATGCATTGACAACGTGATACTCACATCATAACTATGAATGATAGCTGCATTTACAAGATAAACTGAAAGACTGTCAGTTCTTCAGAACATCTAAATCCACAAATAGGCAATTCTTTTTGTTAGGACATATTCTGAGAGTTTGCTAGACTGATGTACATCAAAGTCTGAAAAGCATTAGTCTATTCACCTTATAGCTATGTGTGGAGAATTGGACAGGTGCAGACTCTATTAAGTCACAGATCGAAATCCTAGACAGCTAACCAGACAACCTATTCTTCATCATTTCCTAACTCTCTAACGTGTCTAAAATGAATACTTGCCATCACATTCTGACAGAAATTCTCCATTCACCTAAATCTTCTCTTCTCAGATCTTCCATTTCCTCAGTGCTGTAACTGCAAGTGATATGCCAAAGGATACCACTACAGCCATTGCTGTTGCATGCTCCATTCTTTTCAGTGCTTGCCATCCATCCAGGGAGAAATGAGAAGAAACAAGATAAGGACTGATGCCTGTATTTTCCTGTCAGAATCCCACTTAGTACAAAGGCTTTCTAACCTGTTTTTGTTTGTTTGTTTGTTTTTGGGGGATGGGGGATGTTTTATCCTTCCCATTGACAGCAGATAGTGGATGACTCAAATGAATCTTCAGTGTAATTAGGAAACCAGTTTCAGCATAATATTTCAATACTCAAGATCTGCCTCTGTCAATTTTTTTTATAAGGAAATATGTGTGGGGTTTTGTTTGTTTGTTTGTTTGTTGTTGGTTTTGTTTGTTTGTTTGTTTTTTTAAAGCCTATTTGTCCTCCATACTCTCTGACAGAAAATTGTATTTAGTGCATGGTCAACATATGCAGTTGACCATGACCAACAGCCAAACATGCACACTTATTTGCTCCTCCCACTACTGCCCAGCAAAATGGGAAAGAATAAGGCAAAACATGGGAAATCTTGCAGGTATAGAAAGATAGATAGGAGAAAAAAGAAGAAAAAAAAAAAAAGAAAAAAAAAAGAAAGAAAGAAAGAAAGAAAAACACCACAACCTAGGGAACTTTCTCACCTCAGCTTCCTCTGCCTCAGCTTTTATTAGTGAGTTTGACATCAGATGTTATGGAACAACCTTTGGTCTATTCAGTTCACCTGCCCTGGGTGTGCCCCTTCCTAGGCTTTTCCCCACCCCAAACCTACCAATGGGGGCACACAGTGGGAAGAAGAGAAAGCCCTGATGTTGTTAGGTATTGTTCAGCAACTGACAAAACACAGCTGTGTTACAAAGCACTGTTTTAATCACAAATCCAAACCACAGCACCACACGGGCTGCTATGAACAAAGATTAACTCAAACCCTATGAGATCCTGTACAGTTACTAAGAATGTTCAGCAAATGTATCTTGTGAATACTCATTCACTGGAATTTGTTAGTTTTACTATAAATGTTTGCATACTTATGATTTTCTAGCATATATCATGTGATGTAATTAACCCTAAACTGAGAATTTAACAGATTGGGATTTTTTTTTTTTTTTTTTTTTTTTTTTTTTTGTACTAAGTTTTTACAGTCTTTGTCATTGGTTCCTTACTGATTGCACCTGTGTAGGCTAAGAGAAGCCAGCCATTATCCACTGACTACTTTTCGGTTTTTACAGTATTCAAAATTCATCATATAAAGCATTCTAGTACAGTACAAAGAATAACATGGCAGCTAATAACTGACATTGTCAAATAGAAGCATAAGAAATCACTTTACTCCTTTCTCTTCAAATGGGGTTTCACAGATCATTTTACGGCTCCATGTTTCAAAACTTACCATCAAGTCATCAAGTGGCTGAAACCAAGCACCATTCAGATAAAACTGAATGAAAACTGGAAGTAATAATCACATACCAATAGATGGTGTTTAGTTTGGTTCTTTGTTTGCTGTCAGTTGTACCATAATGGAAGCAGAGGGAAAAGTCAATTATCTATAATTACCAATGGAATGTTTTGCTTGGTTTTATCTATCCAATTTCTAAAACTGTTTAAAGAATGCTTAGCTAAAATTAAGGGAACAACTTCTGAGACAATGAATAGCAAGGCATGACATTTCTTGTTTTCTTTTTAGTAAAATGAGCTATGTTCCAAAAATTCCTCTTTGTTCTCTTGTCTGTTCATACTCACCTTAGTTATACTAGGGTTGGATTTTTTTCCTGATCTTCTAACTATGTACATGCATTTTCCACAAGCATATAAAGAGTAATATTGTATGAAATTTTATACCAAAAATAGAGTGGCTCTACATGAAGTTGTTTTTTTTATAAGATAGCCTCTATCAATTCAGTTCATAGGAAATTACATTAGCAGAAAGTCTTGTAGATAGAGAATAATTTTTTTGTTCCTTACACTAAACAATGTCTCATGCTTATTTTAATAGTCTGCTATATCAAACACATAAATCCTGACTTATTAGTGTTCACAGTTTCTGTACAATAAAAATGTCTTAACAAGATTTACATTGTTTTAGAAAGAGTGTTTCTCCATAGACATATTTTCATTTCATGCAAGTGTGATTCCTGTACCCATGGCCCTGAAAACTCTGTTGCCTTAATATAATGTCTTATAAATCCACAATAGTAAACCAGCCAAAATAGACCTGTGCCATGTTACTCCTAGAATTTTTATTCTGTTACCTCGTAAATTCTAGGAGTTCAGATTACAACTTAGTAAAGAATAGAATCTTTCTAAAGTCTAGATTGGCAACTAAATTATGGCTAGTTTAAGAGAATTAGAAATGTAATTACGCTAGGAAAATAGTTAAAATGAAGGTGGCTAAGAAGTGTTCCCAGGATGATCAGGTTATTAAAAATATGAAGAAAACGTAAGCTATTGTGTTATCAATTCTAACCTTAAGAATCTAACCCAGCCTTCTTGCCTTAAGAAAGGGAAAGTGCAAAATTGAATATTCTACTTAAATTCATGTGCAAAACCCTGTCAAATCCTTTTTTTTTTTTTTTTCTTTTAGTTGGCACCTAGAGGAGAAGTCTGCATGCTCTCTGCATATCAGTATGAAGAGATTCTGAATTTGGTTGGCTCTGTTTGAAATAAAATGTCATGTTAAAATATGAATGTAAAATGATTATGGAGTAGAGAATCACTTGCTTTTGAGATAATTTGCCATTGTTTTCAATATCACCAAGAAACTGTCAGCTGGGTAGATCAATTACGCAGCTTTATTGAAATTAAATGTTTAGATCCTGCTTCCTGACTTGAAGGATTTTATAGGCACTTTTATAATTAGTGAGAGCATGCAAAAGACAAAGTAATAAATAAATGAGATGCTGTCATATGAAGAATCAAAACAAGTAATGCTTCCTTTGTTCTCTACGAGGGTTTTATTATACGCTCTGTGTCTTCATTTTCACATAAACCCATTCAAGGAAACTATATCAGACAAAAGAACAAATGAAGGACTTAGGGTTATTTGTATTTTGTTTTGTGAGAGGTTGTGTTGTGACCTATCATAACTTTATTCTTTTAACTCCTGTTCTAAATACAGACATAAAAAATAGCTAAGAGGCAGCAGATACTCTAGCTAAAATAAGATTAGTTTAAATAAACTGCTTCCGAAAAATATGTTAAAGTTTACCTGTCCTAAATTTATCCATAATAGCACTTTTCCTTTCCTTAGAGTGGCCTAAGGGAAAAATAAAGGCATGTTTTAAAATCCTTGAGCAACACATCCAGTTATGTAATTAAGATTTTGCTTCCCTAAGGACCATAGTTTATGCTGCTAAGTTCTGGCACTGCTGTGCAATATTAAATTACTATATTAATCATTATAACATCAACTACATCATCCACTATGAAAACATGACCAAAAAAAAATCAAGAAAAATACTCATTATGCTCTTATTTTCCGTAGAATTTACATCACATAATTGGTGTCGTCTTCCTCAGCTCACCTCAAGACTTTGTATAGAAATACATCATCATATCCAAATTAGAGCTGTTTAGTGAAAAGTTACTATTGTTCCTTTTAAGCAAAACAGCCATATTTTCCACTTTTTCAGTTAAATATGCAGGTTTATTCCCAAAGCAAGCCTGTATCATGTTATACAACATAAAAAAAAATAAAAATAAAAACAAAAAAATATGGAGAGTATTTTCAAAAGTCTTCTCTGTAATTAAAGTTACAGTTTAAATCTTAGGAATGATGGAAAAGTAGTAGTTAAGGTTTGGAAATGTATTCAAAGACTTTTTTGCCTGTCTTCACTGATAAGTGTTTCAGCCACACTTCCCATGTTACAGAATGCAAAGACAAGTACTAGGAAAATGAACAACCACCCAGTATAAAAGAAGCTCAGTTTAAGGCCATTTAAGGAAGACAAAGATGTCCAAGTTCATAGAGTCTGATAAGATGCATCCAAAGATTCTGAAAGAACTGACAGATAACATTGCTTAGCCACCATCCATCATATTTGAGAAGTCATGGCAGCCCAGTGAAGTTCCCACTGACTGAAAAGTGAAAATGTAAGCCCCATTTTTATTAAGGGAAAAAGGAAGATCCACTCAAGAAGAAAAAAAATAAAATAAAAAAGTCAAAATAAAGCCCTCAAATAATAAATAAAAGATTGTTCCCCTAATATTATATTCTAAGAAACAGGTAGAAAGAAATGCAGCATATATTTAAAAGTAAAAAGCACTATAATGCTGTGAGCATTATTTTTATCTTAAAATACTTAAGGCCAAACTACAGCTTCAGACCCCATGCAGACTTCTAGCAACACTGAATTTCACTGAGGTGATCACAAATCAGGGTTTGAATCCCAGACTATGTTACAATTAACTTTTGCTGTAAGCATCTTCACATTATGTTATCACCATGGTAAGTTCATATTAAATTCAGCATTTACTTTATTGGGAAAAATGCATTCTTTGCCTTTGAATTGATAAAATATTGTCTACTTGAGTTGCAGATGCTGCAATGTCTCTCAAAATATTTTATCAGTTTCCAAGCGTCCGGGAGAGCATTAATATATACCATATTTCATTTTAGAAAATAACATTAGAGGTGGTTCCCTCAATAGGACAGAAAAGTGTGCACTGGTGACATGCATGGTGCTATTCTCAACTAATTTCTAATAGCAAATCTTACTTGATTTCAGGTAAACATTTAGGTAAAAGATGTTCAATAGCTTGCCATTCCACAAGAATTCTTAATATGAACTCTGTTTTGCATGTTTGTTCAGAAAGGTCATCAGAACATAAGTATTTACACAAAACAGGCAAGCAAAAAAGGTAAGATAAAAAAAGTCTCTGCAAGGAAAATGAGTTCAGAAGATCCTGATAGAGTTCCCTTGACTTTTTTTGGCCTTGTCCTAAAGGATTAAATGTGTAAGAAAAATTAATTGGCTAGAATTTAAATAGAATAGGCCAGACTATTCTAATTGCTTGCTCCAAAAATGTGCTCTTTCACTAATGGCTTTGTATTTGCTTTATCTGAGTGTATTTAGACCATCTAATAACAGGAACACGTGGTGTCATTATAAAGAAGAAATATTAAAAAATATAAATGCATAGGAATGAACATGTACTAATGAAACCTGATTCAGGGTTAACTAAAGTACACGTATGACAAGTGAAGCCATTCTACATCTCTAATTAAATTTTTACATTGACTAGTCTTATTATATTGGCCAATCCCCTAAGATTTTAAAGTCACCTTCTAACTCTAACTGTGAAGGATCACTTTGTTTCTTTCCCTATATTTAGAGCATGATAAATTATTCAACTCATACTGACCACAAAATGTAAAGGTGATTAAAATCTGGGAAAGTGGAGATTCTGCAATGGCATTGCAGTGTAATAGAAAGAAATGAAACAAACAAACAAACAAACAAACAAACAAACAAAAAGAAAAGAAAGAAAGAAAGAAAAAAAGAAGTAAATTGTTGGAATTGTCATTAAAGCACAGATCACTATCCTATTAGTGGTTATATTAAGAAGGTTTTTTCATAAAAAGTACATATCTTGAAACCTCTACTGCCATTCCACCAGCATCCACCTGGATGTTGTGGGCCAATATAATAAAATAGAAGGTGTTAGTTTTGGAGCACTTTTATGTGTTATCAGACACTTTGAATAATGCTGTAGAAACACAGCATAAAGCCAATTCTACTTTGATGGAACTGAATTTTTAGCATTGTTTCTAGTCTTTTTTTTCCTCCTGTAGTATGCCTTTACCCATTCTGAATTTTACAGCATGAAAGAAGCAGAAATATGTTATCTGCCAACATAATTTGAAAGATTACACCATAATCTAATTTTTATATTAGGCACTGACTGATATAAATTGTGTAGATTCTGGTCATAGCTGTAGAGTGGATTTAATTTCACTTTATCTTAATAACTAGTAAAACAGAAGCAGAATTAGATCCTCCATCAACTTGGTCCCAGAAAAATTCTGTAGTGCTTCAATAGTCCCTTAAATCTGACAGTACTAATTTATCTACTGATCAATTTACCAAGGGAATAAATGAAGAAGTAGAGAAAAAATTTTCCTCGAGGGCAATGTGTTAAGGCAATAGTAAATAAAAGTAATACAGCCTCATCTTAACAATGATTCTGCATACAAGTACCCAACAGAAAGATAACTGTGCACTATAAGAACTTATATCACTGTCCTGGAATATTTCAACCAGTTTTGTTTGCAAATTAAATTTTAAGCAAAAAATAAAAAATAATAATAAAAAAAAATGCAGGTGGATATTGATGTTAAATGGGAAATATTTTTCCTACAAATTAAAACAGTTATTTTTAGGGTTTCATGATGTTGACATATAAATAGTCAAGCAACTAGGGAAAAAGTGTTGAAGAGAATTACTGTAGGATGAAAGAAGACTGTTGCAAGTTGTACTAAATTTGTCTTCACAGATATTACAAGAGGTACATTTTTCAAGAACAGTCTATCTCCCTAAAAGTACAACTTTTGTAATACTTAAAAGGACCTTGATACCAATGATCTGTTCTGAAAATTAAATGACGTACATATAAGTTAATTTCTGTCTACAGAGGGTAAAATTGGTGAAGACCTCAAACATAACCAGTTCGTTCATTTGAAAACAATTGGTTTCAATTACAGCTAAACATTGGAATAGGCCCCCTTTCTCCATAAAGCCATTTATCCTATCAGTCTAATAATAGAAGAGTTCTGGAAGATTGAAGTGGTTCTTTTTCCTCATCAACCCACTAAAGATAGGAAGTGCATACATTGTAGGGGCAATTATCTGTCTGTAGATGCTTTTAACCCCAGTGGTAGTTCTTCCGGATTACATTAACATGACATCTGTGGTAGGTCAAACTGGATCATGTTCCATCATATGAGGAGCTATTTGCCCACATATCCTGCCACATCTGTTATGAAAGTTAAGTCCTTTCTATTTCAAGCAATATTTGAAAGAGAACTCAGTCAACAACAAGGTTAAAAAAGCTAAAGATTTTCTAACATCAACAAGACAAAGGATATGAAAGACAGAAAAACTTGAAGTTAGGAAACTTGAATATTTATTTAAAGAATATAGGGTTTCAGTATTTTAATTCTACTTCATTTACAATCTTCAGTATTTTGAAAAAAAATATTTTTAGAGTAAGCAAAGTAAAAGTCTTTCCCCTGGAGCACATATAACTGTTTTACTACTTTCATAAAAAGAGATCCCAAGGAATTGTTGGGTGACAAGTTTTATCATTATGTTCATACACATTATTTTCATTTACCTAAATAAAGCATGATTTATCTCTCAAGATGAAATTCAATTGTGATAACTGAATAAAAAATCAAATAGCATAACTCAGCACATTATTTAATTTTCAAGTGTAGTCTTATTGCCATGTCTTTATCATTGACCATCTTTTTTAAAATGATTATTATACTGTGTCAGCAAAAGAAAATGCTTGAGAAAAATGTTGTCATATGTGTTTAGTTAGAAGATTGTGTTTATGGACTGAAAACTATAAACCTGACATTACTCTGCCTTATTTTAAAATTGAAATTTCTTCTTTTTGCATATTTGTATTTCATTTTGTGTTATGATATCTAGGAGTACAAGTAGTTGGATAATTGGGCACAGCTAACTAAGAATTAGGCCACAAACTGCTTCCTAGGACAGACAGATTATCAGTGCTACACGGAAATGCATTTTAGTACAACAAGTATCCAGGCAGATCAAAGGAATACTAACAGCGAACATTTTAATCAGATCAAGATGTCATACATATGTGCAGTCATATACATATATATAATTCCTTCATGGGTCCTCCACAGAATTTCACTGTCATGTCAGTATTGCATTGACCTCATATTGACTGCATTTGTATGCTCTCTTTTCCTCTCATCCAGGATAATGTAGTTGTCTACAGCTGTAACATCAGAACAAAACTAAAGGAGATAAATTCCTTGTGCAATTACTCATTATTAGTGCAGTCAGCTTTGAAGGTGAAAACAAGTTGGCACTGGACAACACATATTTTTAACAAGACTGTCATTCAAAAAATTTAGTTTGTAAAACTGTAAAGCATGGTGGAACTGTCCTGGCTGACTTCCTTGCTCCCATCTTTCCTTCCAATATGCTAATGTGAAAAATATAACTTTGGATATAAATCACATATCCTGCTGATACAATGCCAAAAGGTTAATGCTGGCTTCTAGTCAACTGAAGATGGGGGAAGGTTCCTTGGGCAACCTCTGCCAGCTTCAGCTGATGCAAAACAGAAATGGAGAAGAAGAATGTGGATTCACACAGACTCTGATTTACTATGTATCTGTCAGTGGAGATTCAGAAAGTAAAAAGCCCAGAAAGTTCAGTGCAGATGGAAATACACTTTATCAGTCCTAAATGGTAGAATCAGGATATAGTTGAAGTTGACAGGGGTTTTTGGAGACCATGTGGTACAACCCTCTCGTTCAAAGTAAGGTCAGCTAGAATAGGTGTCATACACTGCACCAAACACTGTATTTGACACTCCTGTTAGCTGCACTTAATACATACAACTGTTAATCTTTTGTTTGAAAATAAGCATTATCAGTTTAACCTTTAGTGAAAGCTGTCTTCTGGTTTTCCAGAGAAACTGTGGATGCCCCATCCCTAGAGGCATTCAAGCCCAGGTTGGATGAGGCCCTGGGTTGTCTGATCTAGTGAGTACCCATGGCAGAGGGTTGGAATTAGATGATATTTTAGGTCCTTCCAAGCCATTCAGTAATTTTTATAATTTCAGGTACAAACACAATCCATGCTTATAAAACCTTTTGAGATCTATACGAAAGATAGAAATTGAAGGAAACAGGATGATGAATTTACTAAGCCCATAATGAATATATATACTATATATTACAATACATTTATTTGGCTTTTGTTTTCCAGAACACATATAATTCCAGGACCTGTAGTTGCAAGCTCAAAAATGCATTTAGAAATTGTATGTTTCAAGCTATACACTACTGGGCTATTTTCCCTCAACATGTGATCCTAGATTTTAATTAAGCAAGAACAGTTTTACTGTGATTATTGTTCACATGCTGTTTGATTACTGTTAGTAAAGTTAATTCATATGGGGTTTCGTTGCTAGGATTCAGCAAATATAATAGTCTTTCAGCTACTTGTAATTTTATGGAGGAAAAAATGGGGGAAAATATTAAAAAGTAGTTAAATTTTCAAAAAATGTCAACACAGTTACATGTTGTTAAACTGAAAATTATACAGCTGGGAGGGGTTGGGGTTTTATCATTCATTACATAAGACTTAAATAGAAAAAGGAACAAAGATGTAAGAATAAGAAACTAGTTTTCAAAATAAGAATTATTAGGAGCACTGTTATAGAACTAACTATCAGATATTATTAAATACAAATACTGCCCCTGATTTAACTTGTCTTTGAGCTGCAGACTTGTGGAGTGTAGCACAGGATACCACAGAGTAGCTTTCTCAAACTATCTGCTTAATGTCACTGGGAACAGCTTAACAGACTAGGTGAACCTTTATGTTTAGTGCAACTGTGCTTATGTTAAGAAAGGTGAGAATGCATTATGTGAGTTAACAACCACATGGTCATTTTGTACTTGAAAATTGTTTGTATAAGAAACATTTGTACTTGAAAGGATCCCTAGACACTTTTCATAGGAACTTAAAACTGAAACATTATCTGTTGTATGTTTGGTGAAAACTACCCATTACAGTAGGCAAGAGAATTATGTGATAGCTTCCATAAATAAAGTGGATGAAGACAGGATTTTTTTTTTTTTTTTTTTTCCTCCAAAGTTTTCATTTGGTTTGGAATAAGTGTAATTTTGACTTTTTGGTGAGGAAAATGAAAAATTCAAACATTAGCATTCACTAGTTTTATGAAACTCTTAACGATTATATTTTTTAACACAGTATTGTTATCTTCAGGTCTTGCCTAAGGAAAATATAAATACAGAAAAGAAACTGTATTTTCTAACATTTCTAACATTATTTCCTAACAGGAAAAATAATGGAATAGAGCATAATGTTTAAAATTAGTTTACTGAATTGTTCTGAATTAAAAACAGGCAGGACTGATTTTCCCAACACAATATATCTCTGGGCTATGTCTGACTCAAGTTCCCCTAAATAAGCCTGATCTTGATCTCCACCTGTGAATTAACATGCTTTCCCACAGCCCTTGCCCATCTCTGTCCCCATGGATTCCCTAATTGTCACTGGACCCAATCCTAACCCTGACCCTCGGATTCTCAGTTGGACCTGGTCACCACTATCAGGTCTATCCTACTCCCTAGCTGGGGTAGTGGGACAGACTCTAGCTGCTCAGGGTCTGAGCTGCTGACGAATAATTCTGTACATTTTTTTCAGGAAACATAATTTGTGACTCTAATTTTCTAACATGAAAAATAAATAAATAAATAAAAGCCTGCTTCTTGATACCAAGCTTTCATTAACCAAAGCCTCTTAAAATATGTCATTTTAAGAAGAATTTACTAGTTGTTATCTTGTTTGTATGCTTACATGTATGAAAGAGAATACTGTTTTGGGAGAAGAATCTAAATTCTGTTGGTAGACCAACACCTAACTAGCACAGATGCCCCAGTGAAAGGATATAATGCAGTGTTTAAGAACTGAGTAGAAGCTTTTGTTTTCTTTAGATTTAGAAACAGAGGGGAAGAGATCTAGGACTCAGGAAGATCCTCTAGATAAAAGTGTGCTCGAAGGCCAAATTGCAGAATAGAAAACAGTACTATAACTGACTCAAATAGCATGAAAATATGAAACTCTTAGAAATCTATATACTCTTTTAGACCCAACTAACTTCACCAAAAATATAAACACTGACACTGGAGCAGAATGAAGAACCACCTTAACAAAAGATGCCTCTTCCACTGTTAGTATGAGTAAAACTGTTTCAGAATTAAGGGTGAATCCCATGTCTGCTGTCAACAAAAGTACTGATTTTGGATATGTTATATTTTATTACTCAGTTTCTAATCTTTCCCAACTTTGTTACCCGTGAAATGAAACAAACATAAGGGAGATTATTATTTTATCATCTAAAACTGAAAAAAAAAAAGGTTTCAAGAAAAATCACTTTAATATGCAAAACCTTTCAATTTTTGAAAATAAAGAAATAGACTATCACTCAGTAAGTGGATAAAAAAAGGGTGCTTTAATTTCATGTTTTCTCTAGGTCTGAGCTGTGGAGATTAGGTCCTATAATAATGAAAACAGTAAGTTGGCCAGTCACAAAACCTCAGATCACTTCAGCTGCATGACACCACCCATATTGCAAAGATGCATTGCTGCTGCAAAAAAAAATCACTTTGAGGAAAGAACAAAATTATTTCCTTAGGTTGAGCTCATGAATTCAGAATAACCAATAAGGTGACTGCATCATTTACAATACTTTTTTGAACTCTTACAGCACAGCAGCATCTACTGTGAATAAGTATAATAAGTACTTGGCTAAAAGTTGATTCCTGCACTACTTTTTGCTGACTTGTAAATATTTAACTTGCTAGGCAAGTACCTGCAGCACTGTGAAGCTGCAACCTCCCAGACTGCAATCAAAATTCATTTTTGACCTGGCATAGTCCCCTCCCTGATGAGACCTGGTATGAGAATTTCTCTGAAGCTTCAAGTTCAACTCTCTGAAGATCTTATTCCTCAGATCGACACTGAGGCATCAGTGCTGAACATCTGATATTGCTACAATCACATAGAACAACACTGTGCTAACTGTTCCTCACTTGAAACCTGAACAGAAAATGCAACGTCAGCATCTTCAATGCAAGAGGTGTTCTCCAGGGAGTCGTCCCACCTTCTGAAGAACTGCCAACATTCACAAGCTGCTGAGATTACAAATAAGAAGTAAAATTTAACTTTATTTTGCTGAGATATTACATGCTGTTGTACTAAGGGGGAAAAAGTCATTTAAATTTAGTAAGCCTGAGTGTTGATCTTAGCAAACTGGAACCTCAGTATAATCTGCAAATTAAACAAATCTCTAGATGCTTTTCAAAACATCCTGTCAATATTCTGCTTAATACAATTGTCTTAAAATGTTTTCATTATATTCTCAACATAGCTATGAAAATAGTAATCACTTAATCTGTTTTTGTGCAGTTAGATCTAAATCTATGTTACTCCTAATTCTCTGTAATACAATGATGAGTATGTCATGATACATAAGAATGTTTTCTCATCTCCTGTTCATTGTCATTTACCACATTTTCCCTTCATTTTTTTTCATGTCTTATTCTCTTTATTTTTATTTCCCTGTTGTTCCTTTATAAAACTAAGAGTTTGGTACTTTACAATGAAAGAGATAAGTGAGTTCGCCTCTTAGGTGAAATCACTGATATATCCTGGTTCATCAGTTCTCACAAGCTTTAGAGTTCCGAAGAAAGTATGAGTAGTTTCTTGGATCTATAGAGATAGTCAGGGAATGTTTCATTTAACATTTTTTTGGTACCACTTCTGACAAATATTAGAATACAAAAACTTCACACAAGCTTTTGCTAAAGCTATCACAGTATTAAACTTGATTGAATATTTACACTGTATTTTTCTTTAAAATTTCCTACTTGTGAGCACAATTATTCCAAATAAAATTTGGAATGTATTAATGTATTTAATCTACATTATCAAATACATTAATGTATTAATGTATTTAATCTACACTGACAAATCAGTTTATCTTCAAATTAGATATTGTCATTTCAAATCTCAGTAGCTTTTTGTTATCTATGATTAAATTGTTAATTTTTGTTATTTTCAAAATATAGTAGGCAAAATCTGTATTTCAACTTGCTACTGCAAAACTTTTTCTAGTTTGTTGTCCTAATTATATCCACTATAGAAAAGAGGCAGAATGTCTATTAAAAAAAAATCTTGTTTTACTCAAAGGTCAGTGTAACATCTCCACACTGATCAAACCATGAGTAGATTCTGAACTTGTTTTATATAGCTACAAGCTTATTAAATACATCTGAGTTTTGATGAAAGAACCACATGTTCATGGACAGAAGAAAGGATCTTTTCTTACCTGTCACATATGAAGTCCAAACAAGAGGTTTCCGTTATGAGGAATCAGTGCTGCATGAAACTTTGGGAGACCTGATGTAAAACCCATGTCATGTAGTCTTGATGCAAGAGAGAATATGGAGTCACTGTGGAGACAGTCAAGAGAAAAAGTGAGCTAGCCTAGAAGACAGCACATATATGTCAACTATGTACAGCTATTCTCAAATGAATATGGTAAGGTAGCATTTATGAAGGATAATGGGCAGGATAGTGTTAAAGTATAAGGTAATAAAACTAGCACTGGATTCTTCTTTATTTTAAAATGAGGAACAGTTCATGACTGTATCATGAGACAAAGGCCAAAGAAGAGTGATAGTACAGAAACAGAGAAGAGAGGAAAGGACATGAATGAAGTAAATGATGAAAGCAGTAAAAGGTAGTAACAAGGAAGATCAAGTGACAGAAGGCATAAGATTCCAGGAAAGGGGAACATGAGGGAAAACAAAGTGGAAAACATCTATGTCAATACTGAGGAATTAAAAAATATATATAATAAAAAGATAGGAATGACAAGGAAAGATGTTACTGCTATAATTCTTTGTTCCCTTTCAGAAAGGCTTGCCTGTTCTTTTTTGCCATCTCATAATTGTGACCACTGTCTTTAGAAATCCACTTCACAATTTAGTTAGCAATGTCTTCTGTAGCATCACATTGCACTTATGGCTGTACCATATTCATCGTGGAGAAATACTTTAACTTTCAATTTTTGATTGCTTCCATTTTTTTTTTATCTTTGACTTCAAAGCAGCTTAGATCAGATCAACAGCTGTATTATATGTCCTCTTATGTTCTCACTATCACTAAATAGTCATAACTACTGTATCTTCAAATACCACCTCAGAATTATGATCTGGGTGCATATGTTAGGGGAGACAATTACAATTTAAAATATAGTGTGCATTTTAGAAAACCTGAATTCAATCTTTGCTCATATAGTCTTACGCATTTTGGGTGGGTAATGCATTTCCTGTCATTTATTGCTAGGCTCTGTTGAAATAAGTCATATTTGGAATATATGATTTGGTAATTCAGTCTAAGGTACTAAATCCAGACACAGTGGTGCAAGAATTGAACACCATAGCAACAGCTTTATGTACCTGCAATTTTTCATCATCTGCTCTGCTGCACACTTTCACAAAATCAAGAATGCTGTTTTGGTGGTCACTTTGCCTGCTTCACTGCTGCATACTGGAAGATAAATTCTGGTGGCTGATTTTTATTACTGGATATTTTTAGCTAACTGTGTTGATTTAGCCCTAATAACTTATATGCTGTGTCAGATAGATTAAATATTTCCAGGTTTGTATTTCATTAAGCCTTTTTAATCAATTTTATTAAGGCATTAACTCACCAAATCAGCATGCTTAATTGGCCAAATAAGTTACAAACAGAGTAAGAATAAAGTAATAGTTAAATGGAAAGTTGGATTAAAAAATCCATACTCCTAATGGACAGAACACTATAAAAGACGTTGGGCAAATCATCTATGTCTAAAACTTTACATTTCAACACAGATTTTAAATCATTCCTATTTTCTTATTAATACTTAGTGATGAAAAAGAATAATCCAGTAAACCATCACTATAATATAAGTGGCTGATTTTTCTTTTCTTGTCTGCCTTATCAAAAGACTGTTCTCAGATTCATCCCTTTTCCAAAACAATATTTTTTTCAAGCTCAGGCAAAATGTGGGACTAGCCTACAGTGGAGAGTTTCAGTAACTAGTTCCACTAGTTACATTGGAGTTGAATTTCAGTCATTTAATCCAATAGTTTACATATTTGGTTTCAGCCTTCTCTAACCCTCACTGCCATTTTTTGCCCTAACTTAATTGCACAGTGCTCTGAATTTTGATGGGCCTTATCAACTTGAATTAATGTGATTTTGCACAATATTTGACTTTAAGTTGTAAGTGCTGTTTCAAGCACTGAGAAATGGCGCTTGAATTGCTCTGTGTAAAATCAGCTCAAGTAATCCTGTGATAATCTCCATCACTTTTGTTGTGGAGCATGTTGAATGGACTTCCAGACTGTCTGTGGAATGAACTCACCTTTACCTGTACTTTTTTAGATTAAACTGAATGCTCCATAAGTGTTACTATGCTTAATGTTTCACCTACTCTGAAGCAGTAATATTATGCTTGTGTTAATAAACTATGTTAACTAATACAGTGGTTACACAAACAGATTTTTGGTAATAAAAATAAATAAATCTGTGACTGAACTTTTCTGGCTATTTTCACATGCTTTCTGAAGTCCATTAAATATTAAAAAAAAAAAAAAAAAAAAAAAAAAAAAAAAGTGGGTTTCCAAGTTAGTCATTTTTTCACTTGAATGTAAACATTCTGGAAATTCATAAATAATCTAACAGCAAACTTTGTTAAGTTCATTACATTTTCTCAGATTCCTCAAGATCTGAAATCATGTTTGTCCAGAGGTAGCAGCATGTTAACAAACGTATCTACAAGTAAAAAAATTATTGTTCTGCCATCCTATTTAAAAACCTCCATCAAACAGCAGAAATCAGCAAAAGATGTTGCCCATGCAATACATTTATCATTGGCCTCAATAGGTAGAAGTCAGAAGGTGCTAAATCTGGACTATGGAATGGGTGTGTCAGGACAGTCCTGCCATGATCAGCAATGTGTTCCATGGTTTTCAAACTGGTATAGGGCCTGGCATTATTGTGTTGCAAGAGAAAGGTTGTCTTTATTTTTGGCTCGACTCTGGAAGTTTGAACCTTCAGCTTAATCAGTGTTGCTGTATAGAGGTCAGAGTTGATAGTTTCTTGGCTTCCTGGAAGGATCACTCTTTTCCTATTCCAGAAGACAGTGCACATCACTTCATATGCTAAGGGCTGCATCTTTTACTTCAGTGGGGAATTCACGTGGACTACCACAGACTCCTCTTCAAGCACTATCATTTTGACTTGAGCTTGTAGTGGTGATACCATGTCTCACCACCATTAATGATGTGATTCAGGAAACTTTCACCTTCAGCCTTGTATTAATTCAATAGGTTCCAACAAATTCACATACAATGTTCTTTCTGTTATTGTGTGAGCATTCATGAGACCTACCTGGCACAAACTTTGCAATACTACAATGTTGCTACCATCATTTCCAAAGCACGGAAGGTGATATTGCACCCCATATACAGTTCCCTGGTCATAACCTATCAGTTTGCATGGATGACCTGATTAAGATGCTCTTCATTTCATGGTGTGACAGCTGTGCATGGCTGTCTTGAATGTGGCTTGTCTTTCACGTCACTGTTGCCACTGCTGATATACACCACCCACCAACTCACTGTGCTGATATCCACTGTTTGGTCTCCATAAACATTCAGTAAGCAGAGATGCATTTCAGTGGATGTCATTTTTTTCTCAGGGAGGAATTCAGTTACACACCTTTGCTTCATACACCCTTACATATCTTGACACCATTTTCCCAGACTTCCCATCTGCTGCTGTGTGTCACGTGGCAACAAAATGTAATGGAATGTTGACAGGAAATTTCAACCTTTGATGTCACACTACCAAGATCCAGCTCTGACATCGTGGATCAGCATAATAAAATAGGTGGCATTACTTTAAGTACAGCCTATGTATACTGCTTAATTCAACAGTTTTACAGTACACAAGGAATGGCTATCTGTATTTACAAGTAAAACCTGAAGTTAGAAGGAGGAAAGAGAGGCTTTTTATCCCTTTGGCAGTGCATAGCACAGTCTCTGGTCTCTGCTAATCTATCCATGCCAACTATTATTCTTCTTGGTTTATAAAGCTATTTCTGAAGCTGACTGTTTGCTTTAGAAAAAAAATAGGCTGACCAAATTGCAAGCTTTATCAAAGTATTATGAAAAAGGGCCAGGTGCTTTCCAGTGTTTTGGTTATCTAAAACATTTTTCACTGTGGAGCTTTTAGTGTCATCTACCTGTTAGCACAGGACCTTTATTCATAAAAATATAGCACTAATATTAACATTTTTGTCTACTACTCATTGAAGTACAGAAGCAGAGAGAGTTTGGCAGTAAACAAGCTTGAGTTCATTCCTCCATTTGTTTTATTTATTTTTGCAGTTTATTTTAAATAGATTCTCTCTTGGGCTTCTTGCTTCTGCAAGCAGTAAATCAGGCAGTGGAGCGAAAGAGCACTTGAAAGGATTACAGCATCAGTTGGGTTTAAACAACTCCATCTCAGCAGGGCAAAAAGGTCAACTTCATTGCAATGAACCCAGTCAGGAAGCCAGTGTCTTGTGCTTCTCCACACAAATGTTGTTTTAATATATGTGATATTATTTTTCCTACTATGACTGTGTGATCAAAGGCAATTCTTTCCCTTCTGAAAATGATGCTCAACTTTTGCTCTTAATCCAGACTCCAAGTATACACAATAGTATAAAACTACAGAATATTTACTTTCATGTTCATAAGGCATTATTCAAGTTTCCCACAATTAAAACAAAACAAAACAAAACAAAACAAAAAAACAACAAAAAAACAAGCAAACAAAAAACCACACAACATCATGTAGTTTTTCACCTAACTACAGGGTGAACCACAAGCTCTTTTGTATTTATTCTAGATCTAGGGGAGGGAATTCAAAATTTTAAGGAACTGATGTTCTCTAAGGAATTACCATTTTTTATTTTATTTTTTTTTAAAGAAAATGCCATCCTTATGTGAACCTTATTCATTTATATGCTCATTATTATACCCAAACACACCTCCATCCCCCAAATCACCCCTTCAAGGTGCAACTATCCCTCTCTAAGCAGGCACTCTATAATTTTTAGCCTACACCTTTAGAAGAGAAGTAAGAGAATTTTACACCCATCAAAATAAAGACATGTATGACTAGAGTCACGTGCTCCACCTGTGAAATAAGAAATAGTATAAAACTGGCCTAAGAGTATGGGGAGGATTAGCAAAGATACCATTTCAGACAAGTCAGGAGAACATCTGTGACTTCTGGGATCAGTTGACAGGCTGAGCATCTCTTTCATCCATTGGGGAAGATTTACCCACTCGGTCATGCTGAGAGCTTCCCTGGGAAACTTAGTGATCTTTATAGAGCTGTTTTATAACTCTTGAGGCCACTTTTTCCTAGTTCTTTGCACATGCTTTGCAGACAGTTTTTATGGTTTAACGATTTTTGGTTATCGGTATTCCACATCATAACATCATGTAGTGCACTGGGAATTAAACTGTTAATGCTCCAGTTCCGGGCACCTGTCTGGAAGAGAAGAACAACTACATATCCTAGGGGGCTTTGTGGTCAGAAAGGAGATATAACCCCTGGCAAGGTCACCTCATGTGCTCTTCTTCGTCAGGCTCTCCTCCCTGCTGCTCAACCAGACTGCGCAAAATCCCTCCACCCCACTAGTCACAGAACCAGCCCATAAACCATTGACAACAGAGAATTTATCACTGGCAATCCAAAAGAAGCTGTAATCTGCTGCTAATAAACTGCATCATTCACAGTGCTAACCGTGTGTGTTCTGATTGAACAGCGCTAGATGAATCAGGCAGTGCCCTGCTTGTGAATCCTCAGTCACGATAGTTCATATACCAAATGCATCCAGATTGACAGCACCAGACTGGGCATTACTCAGAATGCTGCCATTTAATATGACACCATATTATCACCAGACCAGAGTTCACTGCTGTCAAAATAAGTAGGTCGCTCTGAAAATAATGCCTACTAAAGATATAAAGATCACAATGACAGTATTTAATAGAGCAGGTTCTCAACTACAACACAGATTTTCAGCATCATCACCACCATTAGCTATGCAATTTCACAAATGCTGAACAAGAGCCTGCATGCTGCACTTGTAAAAATCTACACCAGCGAAGGACAGGCAACCCACTGTCACTGTCGCCACTGCTGAGATGTACCACCAGATCTACCTCTGTCATCGTAGACCAATATAATAAAATAGGAGACATTACTTTCAAAGCAGCCCTTATAATTAGATATGAAGTGTAGATAATGTCTCAAACTAGATTACACAGGTAATGCTACTATAATATTACAATCATATGCCTATCACAACTAGTTGAGGCACAAAAGCAATCACACTGGCATTAAAAGTAATATTAAAGTAATGGCTACATGGAGACATGTTAAAAATACCACCATATGCTTCTCTTATTGCCTTTAAGGTATAAAGTGCCTACATTAATTTAAAAACCAGAATTACACTATAATTAGATATTGATTATTACACATAATCACATAATACTTTCACCCACAGCTGCTTTTTTTTTTTTTTTTTTTTTTTTTTTATTAAAATTTTAGTCTAGTAAACCATTAGGGCCAAATTTATTTTTTTTCATCTTTATTATTATTTTCCCATAATGACCCAACATCTTAATTCAACATACTAGAAAGGAGGCAACAGGGAAAAGTCACTAATGTGAGTCTAAAAGATCAAGCTATGGGTGAACTCAGAATATCAGCTTCCAAAATATTTTGAAGAAGCCTGTAGGTGCATTTTTATTTTGGAAAAGCTTATGAGATATATGCTACTCAATTGGACACACTTTTAAACAGCTTCTTACTTTTTTGTGATTTTATGACATTGTCATTAAATAAACATATGTATATACGTATAGTGGAAGGAAGCTGGTGAAAAGGACACTATACAGAAAAAAACAGCACAAAAAATGTGTACATGAAGTACAGTGGAAAGAACTAGTATACAGGAGGGAGGTGACAAAAATTACTAAGTCAAGAAATGCAAGGCAAAGAAAATCCTGCCAGGATTGTAGAAAAACTAATCAGATACATGAGGCAGCAAGAGGAATTTTCTGCTGATCTAATTTTTGACCAACATTCTTGGCACTTGCTTTAAGCTAGACTATCATAAAATATCGCTTTAGCATCTCAGTATGACTTTTGCTACTCAGTTTATAAAGCTAAATTTAAATGAATGACAGTCTCATTAACAGGTTACAATCAACAGGAGATACATTGTATTTGAGAAAATATAATGCTTACAATTAAATTTGCATTGTATAAAAGAAATATTAAATAACTTAAGAATAAATGTTAGATCTAGTGATCATTTTCAAGCAGATTAAAAATCTCATGTGTTTAATAGGATCATAGAATCATAGAATGTTAAGGTTGGAAAAAGCCTTAAAGATCATCAAGTCCAACTGCAACCTAACCGTAGTACTCTAACAATCCTCTGCTAAATCATGTCCCTGAGCAATATGTAATGTAATATGTAATGTTACAATAAAAAAGAAAGCAGTCTGATGAATACAATGTACATTCTACACATTCTGCTCCAAAAGTAATGCCTCTTATTTTATTATGTTTGTCCATGACGTTGGAGGCAGATGCTGATAATATGGCATGTTGGTGGCAAAGGAAGAGGCTGATCTTGTGTTAATAGGAGTTGGGTACTAAATAAAACAGACATTGCAGACTTCTTGGCTCCCAGTGGAATCTTCCAAAGAGTTTACTGGGAAAATATTAGGCTACAAATTAACAAAATAGCTTCCCTGGTAGAATTGGACATTTTAAAGCCTCTCTAGAAATGAAATTCTCTGGAAATATGAAATTTCTAAAGCCTGAGTGCACTTGTTATTAAGAAATGTGAGCAAAATAATAAAATAGATGAAAAGATATTAGCTTAATTTCCAAAAATACCAATGAAAAGCTCCAGAACCTTTAATTGGTATAAGAACTTTTCAGTTACAAAGACTTTGGAAGCAAACTGGTAAGCTGTATGGTAGGAATGAAAGCAAATTTTTGAGACTAAGCAAGAAAAGAAATGCAAGAGACACAATTTCCCAGAGAATAACAAACAAACAGAAAGTTGAATATTTTGACAATGTGGACACACTGAAATGTGATGAACCAATCCAGAGTTGAAAAACAGTGCTTGCAAGAATAATGGAAAATACAACTACTAGAATTTGTCATTCTATACCTAAGCACAGTATCCTGACACAGGTAAAAAAAATCTCATACACTACAAGACTGAACATAGAAAGGTATGCCTAGAAAGTATGACCTAACTAAAAAGAATATAGAGCATAGTTTATTTCCAATAAACATTTTTAAAATAATTCACAGCTTTGAACAACAAAAAATAGCAATAGATTGTGTCTCTTCTGCATGTAGAAACATGTACAGATATGATGAAATGAGTACTAAGAGTCCAGATAGCCTTCTATGGAAAGCATAACACCTACCAATTCTTAGTATCTTGTAAAGGATTTATTTTTCTTAAAATGATCAGTCTATGAACGCATAGCGATTATAGCATCAGAAAAATAAGTGAAAGTGGGACCCAAATTTAATACCTAAATAGTCATGGATCTTTAGTATCTAATAGGTGCATATCTAATACTTATGTGTTTTTATAGCTATTTAATCACTTAATGATTATCTCTTAGCTACCAGGATATTAATATACAGCTGAAAGTTACCATATCATACACTGCTTGTAGCAACAACATCAACAATAACTTGAAATGCATAGTAAAATGAGAAATAGTTTACAATTCAAAGTCATTTGAAAAAGTATTCTTGAATACAACTTGATCCAGAGTAAATAGGCTAAATAAAGTTTTAGTTGCTTTTGCTGTTTTCATTCATCATGTAATCTCCTTCTACAGTTCTACAGTTCTACAGTTCTATCTGTATTTTTGCAACATTTCCATAAAGCCTACAAATAATTTCTTACATAATTGGCAGCTAGCACAGCATTTTATGCCTTTAATTTTTTATGTCTTGTAATTTGTTAGTATCACATTTTCAATCTTACTAAGTTAAGGACATCACAACAAACGTTGATTAATAAATACATGAGGGTTATTAGAATAGGTTATGTCATTCTGTATGAAAAAAGAGTCAGTGCTAAGACTGTAATCACAGGCAGTACCTTGCCTGTGAAAAAAAAAAAAGTGGCTTTAAAAAAAATTAGAAAAATCACAGTTGTCTTAGAGATATAAATTTACTTTTTCATACTACTCAAGATAAAATGTCATATCAGTTACATGTAATTGCAGACCCACTAATTTAGACATGCTATATTATGCTTTTTGTTAAAGAAAATTAAATGGTTGAAATTTTTCATTATACGAAAGCTGTAACAATGAAATTTCTATGTAAACATTCTCTGTGTCTTAAGTGGGAATATGAAAAAATTCCTTTGCATTGACCTAAATTTTGAAGAATTCCAGCAAAAGGCTTACTGCACACTTTCATTGCTTAATAACGCTTCATACTGGAACTAGAGACAGATGGTGTTATTTATTAAATCACATGGGAATTGCAAGTATTAAACACCTAGATGTCCCTTCACTAACTAATATAGGAGAAGGTTTTGCCATAACCTTAGTCTGTAGCAGTGGATCAGCAGAAAAGCATGCCTTCTCACAACACATTTCTTATGGTAAAGCCTGAGTATAGAGCTGTCGGTTACACATGGACAAACACTTAATCTTTGACAGCAGCCTAAACACTGGCATAAAGGAACACAAGGAGAGTAACACCCCCTGGTATTTACCTGAATAAATATCTAAATAAATTTGTTTATTTTGCAGTTGCTGTGAATGACAAGTTCAGTGATAATAGATTGGGCTCATACTAAAATTTATTTACTCCTGTGAGGCAGTGGGTGGTGAATTTCAGCAGTGGTGACAGTGACAGTGAGTCACCTCCGCTGGTGCAAATTTTTATGAACACAGCATGCAGGCTCTTGTTCATGGCTGGCAGAAATGCAGAGTAAATGATGGTGACTATGTTGAAAAAATAGTGTTTTCTAGCTGAGAATTTGCTCTATGAAATAGTGTTATTGTGTTCTTTGTATCTGTTGTAGAATGAAAACAAATAGGAGGTAATACTTTCAAAACAACCTTGTTTTTTACTGTCCATGTATCAGGTTGATATTGAGCTCAATACAAGTATACTGGTATGGATTATTCTAGAAATCATTTTAAATTGTATATTCTTGCATTTGAGGTCAGTGGGCAAAATATTCAAATGCCTTTGTAACACAAGCAGTTTTTAAAATGTAGTATGTACCTGAATGTGATCATCCATAGGTCTTTGTACTTACACCAGTAGTACTGAAAGGAGATTTTAGTCCTGTAGCTAAAAAGAAAAACATTAAAACACGTCTACTAGATGCAAGAAATGATATCATTTAAAATTACTTTGTTTCATATCAATTTAAATGATCATAGCATCTAAATACACTTGGATCAATTATGAGTTACATAAATTAAGTATTGTTCTAAGTTTAGCTCAGTAGCTCACATGTATACAATCAAGAGAAAAGGCAGGTAACTATCTGATCAAGATTTTACGGTATCTCCAAAATCATGCCAGCCCAAGAAAACACTGGTTATTTCAGGAAAAAAACAAAACAAAACAAAACAAAAAAAAACAAAAAAAACAAACGAACAAACAAAAAACAAGAGCACCTCTCAGCACCTGAATTTATTTGAACTGAATGATGGACTAAGCTACTGCATTTCCCATCCTTTCAGGGAAAAAAAAAAGAGGTGAACAGAAGTGGAAGAAACTATGCTGTTTCCCAGTCTTGATAATCAGAACATAGATGAGGGCCAGGTTAGAAAAAGTCATTCCTTGCCAGACCCATTTTCTACACAGTTTGTGAGTACAATTTAAACTACTTTCTAGACGTGTGGAATAATATGATGAACAAGAAAAAAAGACTACTGTCTACAGTTTACAGGCTGGTTTGGCCCAGTTCTGTGACAAGCAGGGTGGAAAGATTTCGTGAATCTGCACCTCCGGAAAAGGGGAAGAGGGGACCCCAAAATAATTAAAAACAGCAGCAACAATCTAAGGAGAAAAAAAAAACTAATTTACTAATTACAGAATTTGGATGCAAGATAACCCACTATAATATAGTTAGAATTGAAGCTAATAAATTAAATATAATGAGAGAGAGTGTCTGAAAGGTGGATAGGCTAAGGTTGAGCAGTCCAGTTGAGCAGCAGGGAGGAGAGCCTGATGAAGCAGAGCACATTAGGTGACCTTGCCAGGGGTTAAATCTCCTCTTTGACTGCAAAGCCCCCTGGGATCCATTGTTCTTCTCTTCCAGACAGGTGCCCGGAACTGGAGCATTAACAGTTTAATTCCCAGTGCACTACATGATGTTATGATGTGGAATACCAATAACTGAAAATCATAAAACCATGACAACAAAATTCCTGTAAATGGCAACACTGTTTGCTTTACACTCATCCTCACATTGTGTAAAAGTTCAAATCACACTTAACTATGGAGCACACTTATGAGCTCCATAGATGTGGTGGCAGATTATAGTTTATCATAAAAAATAGTGGTGATTCCTGCAACAACACAGTTTTAGTTTAAATTTAAATTAGTGAAATAGTTCTAACATTCCTTCCTCAAGAAGACAGATTCACTCTCTTGCATGAAAATCCAATAGCACAGTACTTTTCTGAATATATACCCAGGGGGAAGGGAAATACAATGGGAAATTCCTTTTTTTAAATGTTTAATGGACAGAAGATTGCAGTATTATCATGTTACAATTCATACTGAAAGCACTTTCCTAGAGCTGTAAAACAGAAACCGTTGTTGGCAGTTTCCCGTTTAATGATTTAGGAGTGATATAAAAATGATTCCCAACAAAACTGCTGAATTTAAGATGTCAATTTTGAAATATTTTTTTTGCTTCATGTGAACAACATTCAACAGCAGTTTGAGGTTGTAATAGATTCCATACATGTTTTTATCATTTCACTTTGGCTCTTTAAGTCTGAAGTCTTAATATTAAAGACTGAAAATTTATTTAGTGATTTGTTATTTTTATCATTATAAGACAGCTTTGTTGTGCTTATATTACAGTTCTTCAGTTCCTCTTTAGATTAGTTCCTAATTGAACCCTAATGATGCACTTATTGCATTTGATAAACCTCCCTTTACCACCTACACTTTCTGCAAGTGGAGAACAGAAGCAGAAGCTTAATTGTAGTGGCTTGCTGAATATTTACCTCTCAGCTAAATAAATAATGATGGTTCACCTCTTCTAAAGTCAATAAGTGCTTAATATTGCATTAAGCTGATGAGTGTAAAGGTATAGTAAACCATGTTACTGCTGCAGCAATGTAATTAACTAAAATAGGGAACAAGTCCCCTTTCATTTAGAATGGCAATAAAGCATCTGTTATTCATGGAGTTTGATCATAATAAAATTGTATGGAAAGAAATGAACCCTATAAACCTGGACTTAATTTGATTTTCTGAGTGTAAATTTAAGAAATTAATAAATTATAACTTTACTACTTTAGTGACATACTATTTCTGAAGAAAATCTTATGTTGACTACTCAGCTGATGATAGCCAGCCTAATTAGGAAAAGCAAATGAGAGAGAAATATAGTTTTCATTTGTAGATTAGTTGTGAATATGCTGTGCACTAAGACACCAAATTCTGGATACCTAAGCTCATCACATTTTAGAACTTTGGAATTCCTTAATTTATTATAGTTGCACTATTCCTATGATAGATTAATCCAGATTTACTCTATCCTTCTTCTATTTACAGATAACTGAATTAAATATCGCTCAAATTTAGTGAATCCCAGCACACTAGTTGTGCTAAAAACAATGTATGTAAATCCTCTGCAGCTCAGTGGGGTTCTTGGGAAGACCTGAGCTCAATAATATGATCAGGACATTCACCTCAAAGTTATATCTAACACATAGCTCTAATATCTCCTGTTTCTGCCACAGACAAAGTTTCAGACTGCATTTTACTAACTGAATTATTGTGCAGACCTGCAGACGTAGACTTAGGACACTAGGCTAACACTGTTGCTGTCTTCTGGATTGTTTGTGTAGCCCAAAGGAATTGGCCTTTGCTGAGGAATTCATGGCCATTGGAGCTATTGATGGCATCCTCATGAGATGAGAGATTTGTTGAGTTCACCTGCATTTAAACATGTGGTGAATTTGTATATTGCTGTGGGTATAAATTGATCAATTATGCAGTCACAGACAGCATCAACACAAACACAAAATCAAGATTCAACTTCTCTAATATTGACACATTTTGTACACTTTTCTCCTAACAAAAATTTTTGATTATAACTGCCTGGATTTTTTCCCCCAGAAGTGGAACTACACCAACTGATACCACATTAAGATTTGGCATGCTGCAAAAATTTCAGTTAATAACAGGAACATATAGATTAATCTGGGCAGTAAATGGCCAGAAAAGGCTTTTGTTCCGTAATGGATCAGAAGATCGACCCGAGCTTTCATGATGCAAATGCAAGAATTTCTTGTGGATTCAAAGATTAAATTCTGACCACTGTATATTGTGCAGTGATATGTGCACGTACTTCTAAATAATCATTTGGGCTTGTGATATATATTTCACACAAGTAACTGTGACTGTTTAGCGAGCATTTTAAGGGGACAAATAGTGAAGCTGGTTCACTGGTGGGAAAGTGGATACGACTTCATCAGTACACTGACTTTGTTATCAGGATAAAAGCAGGTCTAGGATCCCTGGTTTAATTTAATAAAGAAGTTCCCTATATGGTCAATCTTACAATACTCTGTTCATAACACTTCTGGAACCTCCGAAGAAAAGAAAATGTGAAATTCAATGGATTGAATAACTGAGTACTCTTGCCAAAGCAGATGTTATCCAAGTAATCAATAATTAAATAGCAACATAAGGACTGATTCCTAAAAGAGAAAACTGTAAGAGCTATCAAATTGCTAAAAGTCATGAATGGAAAAAAAAAGAAAGCTTATTGAAATGTTTTAATACAATTATTAATAATTAATAAAAAATCACCAATTATTATTATATTCTAAATACATGCTGAGCGTGATAGGAGAGGAAAGGAGAAATCAGATGCCTTCTTAATGCTGGAGGTGAGGGCAAGAGACCAGACCAAGTGACCAGAGAGATATCATGATAGAATACTACAACCACACAGACTACATTCCGGCCTCATGGCTCAGATGAAGTTTCTTGGAGGGGTTCGTGTGTGTTGCGGGGGGAAGGCTGCTTTCCAACCTACACACACAGGCATTATATTATATCAATTGAATCCTATTGGAAAGGAAACTGAAGCCACATAAACTGCAACTGTCAGAGTCTAGTTTTAAATCTATTCCCTGTGTGATTAAGCAGATCTAATTAAGCAGATTTAAGGACTTCCCAATTACATACAGAAGACTTTCTAAGTACCTTTAAGAATCCCTGTTTTTTTAGTGTCTAACAATTTCACGGCAATCCCACTGGCAGTAAAACTGGCAGAGATAGTAATTAATTTTAACACCTTTGATTACTAAATTAATATTTTCTTTTTAAATTACATAATGTAATGAATTCATAGTTAACAATTTCATGGATGACTATAAATTCACTTTTATTTTTCCCTCTTCCTGTTTACCCATGTATAAGTTTTGACTCATTTGCAGTTTTGCATATAGATCCTGATCTCAGCTAAGAAGCTACTATACAAAATTAATATTTGTTCAGTTATCCTTGAACTGCATTTGTTATCTTTGTAAGAGAATCTTATTACTCTGTCTTCCAGCTGCAAGCTATTTAAAATCAAACCAGGTAGAAGAAGCCCCTCTGTTATGGAGCATTACATTCATTCCCAGGGGAAAACTTGTCCCTTTAAAACCTCAGAAAGAAGAAACCTGTTCTTCCCAGTTTAATTTTCATCAGATAGCCACACAGAGTAGCTGGATGGGTAAGCTTTGAAATGTTATAGTTTCAGCAGTGCAGCAGTATTACACAGCTTCCACTGAAATGAAAGCAAGAGTTTCTATCTACCAATGAGTAATGTGTTCTCAACACAGCAGGGAACATATCCAAATGCAAGAAAGATCCTGTCTTCCTAAGTGTACTGTCCTCTGAACTCTTTCGATGTGTTACAAACAAGTTTCCCTTTTATGCACATACGCAAACTT
Organism: Phasianus colchicus; assembly: GCF_987193195.1. Taxonomy (NCBI): domain Eukaryota; kingdom Metazoa; phylum Chordata; class Aves; order Galliformes; family Phasianidae; genus Phasianus; species Phasianus colchicus. Next base: position 19,601,428 of record NC_143438.1, on the reverse strand, counting down.
GCTGGTTTGGAGCAGTGCTGTCAATATTGCATGAAGACAAAGCCCTGAAACGTTTCTGCTCTGAGGTTAATTTAGAACTCAATGGCAGCTGGCTATGCTCTTTTATTTATTGGTTCTTCAAGAGCACTCACTGAAGCACCATTCATGGTCCACCCAGAGGAATGAGGTGCATCACCAATGCACACTAAGTCTGTCAGCAAATGCTGGCATTTCTTCCTGACTGCACCTCATTGTTAGTCAAATAATCATCTTCTGTAATAAGGGAGCAGAGTGTAAACACAGTCCTCACTACTTTGTGATGTTTGAACATCTGATTCCTTAACGTTGTGAACAGGAAGCATTGATGAGCTTTGCAACTGCACAGTTTGGTTCCAATTAAATTTTTAATGAAACAAAAGTCAAGCCCAACTGTGACTTGTGACAGAGTTTTGATTTCATCAGTGCCCTCTCACATCCTCTCATTTGGTGAGGTTTCCCCTACTGAGCATAAATATTGATGGTTGACAAGATAGTGAACACTGAGTGAAGTGTACCAAGCAGATTTTCCAAGCTGTCACTTGATTTTTCATTCTTTTAGGGGCTGTTTACAGATTGGCAATCAAGCTTATCTTGAATTTTCAAGTCCATTGAAATCTATTTTCAGAATGGATATCCCAGGGTGATGGTAAGGCAAAGGAAGCAAAGTGTGCTTGCACCATCGAGCACAGAAGCTGATAGAAAATGTTTGAAGCTATTTAACTTCTCTGTAGGAGCCCACAAAAGTCTGTTGCTTCCTGCCACTAATAAATGCCATGGAGGCTGGTTGCTTTCAAAGCTCCCTGTAAAACCTACTGTTGTTTTCACAAGAACACAGCAGAAGGGAGGAAAACTAATTTAAGAGATGTTTGCAGCAGTGAAATAGTGCTCAAAGCTACAGCATTAATGACAGTAGTCAGTAGCAGCAGCTGACTGCCTGGATTTAAATGGCAATCTGCTTGGAAGTAGAAGCGTAAAAAAAAAAAAAAAAAAAAAAAAATTGGATTGCACCATCCCTTTCGTAGATAGACCCAACAGATTGGATGATCTGACCCTTAGATACTAAACCCTATAGCCAATCAGGTTAGATAAAGGAAAAAGAAGAAAAGCTTTGGGTCTGAGCCTTGCTTTGTTGAGCATGCATTCAGTGTCAGTTTGCAGTGACGTGAGGCGAGGCGAGGGAAGGGAAAGGGAAAGGGAAAAGGAAAGGGGAAGGGGAAGGAGAAGGGGAAGGGGAAGGGAAAGGAGAAGGGGAAGGGGAAGGGAAAGGGAAAGGCAAAGGCAAAGGAAAGGCTTTATATTAAGGAAATAATTCCAGTAGTCCTGTGGTGGGGAATGGAGTCCCCCATCCTGTTCAGACTGGCTCAGCTTGAAAGAGTACAGCAGAATGGTACAAAAGCTGTTGAGTTGAGGATGTGGCTGCACATGCCTGACATTAGCCTCCTACATTCATTCTAAAGACAGATTATCATAAGTGTAGCACTACTTTTGTCTCAAATAATCTGAATGTTTTTTCTAGCTCTAGTTAGGAAAAAAAAAAAAAAAAAAAAAAAAAAAAAAAAAAAGGCCACTTATTCTTGATTCTTAAATACAGAATTAGAAGGATATTTATAAACACATAATTTGGACAAAATCTTGCCTAGAGTTCACAGTTCAATATCTGGATAAATTTCTTAGAGTTCAAAAGATGATGGACCTTAAAGCCATCCTCCAATTCTGGAAACTTTATTTACTTACATTAGAAGCACTTTAAGTACATCCTCCTATACCAGATATGCCAAGAACAGAACCCTAGTAGCTAAAGATCTAGATTCCTGAGGAGTATGTATGTAAAAACTCTTATCCATAAAAGCACTGTCTATTTTTTCATAGCTACTTTTCCTCATCCTTTACCAATGCAAAACAAAGTCTGACTCTCATGCATTTCTTCAAGTTTCATAAATGAATGGTGGAATACAGGAATCATCAAAAAATATTTGTAGGTATGCTTTTCCTGTTGCTGCCAGTTTATTCCAGTGTACCTGTATGTTGAGTTACAGAAGGAAAATATTTTAGATTTCTAATTTCTGCAAGTGTAGATATGATTCTCAAAAGTATGCTTTCTTAGTGATAAAAGCACAACACATTTTATTCAAATCTTCCAAACAATGCCTTTGGAGATTGACTCCAAGCATCTTGCTACTGTGATAGCCTTTCTTACAGCAATCTCTGCTTCCTCATTATTAATCTAATGTTATAGTGTTAATTTTATATATATACTTCTTTCTTCAATTGCTATACTAAATAATTTTCCTTATTTGTTGGAGTTAACACTCTGACAAAGATAGTATATATTGTTTTCTCTTAGCACTACTCAGACATGGCATCTTCTTGCAGAATGTTCCCTCAGAAGTCATTCACCCATTTTTCTAGCAGTTTTATGAGTTATTCACTGACTTGAATCTTCCAAAGGATTTGGGAAAAAGTGGTGCCAGGTTTGTTTTCTGTCTTTTTATTTTGTTGTTTATATTTTTCTGATCTCTATTTGTGTTATTTTTCCTTTATAACCACTGTATGGGACAGGCCTTTTAATAGTAGGCTTATTTTTGTGCCATATGTTTACTTATAAAACTGTCTTAGAAAGTTGTTAAACTAACCCTGATTCCTCCTGGAAGCAGTAAGACATTTCTCTTGTTTTCTCAGCAGTGTCTTTTAGCTTTCCTTTCATATGAAGTACATGAATTTTTCAAATAAAGCTTCATTTCTTATCCAGTCAGATACTAAAATATGGACATTACAATTGCAGTGGCAGCTTTAGCTGGAAGCTTGTGTCATAATTTCAAACGGAAAATTGTTTCTTTTATGCAGTCATTCTGCAAAGCACTGGCATAATAACCACCTCGCTTCTATAGTGGAAAATAGGTTTTAAAAATTATTCTGTTTTCTTTAAAGAAATTTGAGCTTCATGAACTCACATCTAATGGTGTTCTTCCTACTGCCTATTTTTATTGGTCTTTTTCAGTACATTTTAAGGCACAGTACTATAATCTACTACCTTATACCACCATGAACATTTACTTTAATATGCTAAGTATTCCAAATTAATTCCTTTGCAGTTATCTCTTCAAGATATGCATATTATGCTTATATATATCTTCAATTAATTTCTGTAACTATATATATATAATGGTTCTAAGACCTATCTCTGGAATCTTTTTTTCATTGGGTCATTATACTATCTTAATGTTGTTAAAGTATCTATTTGTTTTGTAACATTTCTTAAATCTTTTTGTTGCCATTAATACAGTGTCCTATGAAAGGAAAAAAAATAATTAAAAAAAAAAAAAAAAAAAAAGCCTTTGTACCCGAGTTCAAGTTACTACAAATATACAAATTGTTGCCTGATGCCATGAGAAGAAGAGAAAAAATGGATGATAGAGGTGATACAGTACAGCTTTTCAGCTGTACTACTAAAAGTAAGGGAACAGAGAGACACTGTTTTTTCATCATCCAGAAAGCAAGTTCTACAGTATATTTTCCTTTGGAAGTTACAATATATTTTCCTTTAGAAATAAAAGAAAATAGAAATCTCTCTAGTAAACTGGTGGGAAGAAATAACACAGATCATGGAATCCTAGAATGGGTTGGAATGGAAGAGACCTCCAGGATCATCAAGTTCCAACCCCCTGTCACAGGCTGGGTTACCAGCCAGTACGTCCAGGGCCCCATCCATCTGTCCTTAAAAACCTCCAAGGACGAGGCACTCACAATTTCTCTGGGCAGCGTATTCCAGTATCTCACCACTCTTTCAGTTTAAAATATCCCTGACATCTAATCTAAATCTCCCTTCTTTTAGTTTATAACCTTTCTCTCTTGTGCATCACTATCTACCCATGTAAAAAGTTTATTTCCCTCATGTTTATAAACTCTCTTTAGATACTTGAAGGCCACAATGAGGTCTCCCTGCAGCCTTCTCTTTTCCAGGCTGAACAAGTCCAGTCCCTTCAGCTTGTCTTCACAGGGCTCCAACCCTTGCATCATTCTCGTGGCCCTCTGTATGGGAACTGCTGAATCACAGCCTGAACCTCTAATTGATCACCTGGGGTGAGCAATGAGTCAGCCACAGGAGCACAGGTGAAGGCAATTAAGGGATGGAGCCTGGCTGCACCTCTCCTAGACCTATTTAAGAGCTGACTACCAGTGGGAAAGGATCTCTTCTGGAGATCCACTTCATGGGAGTTTCCTATGCAAGCCCAGGATATGGGTGAGTGTCCCTTTCTTTTCTGTTTTCTGCTTTGGTGTAACAACTATGTAGCTAAGCTCTCAGCTATACTATCTGTATATTCACTGATTGTACACCTTCCTCTGGACCTTCTCCATATCTTCACACTAAAGCTCCACATTTGAGGCAGAACAGAGGGGGACAATCCCTATCCTTGCCCTGCTGGTCACTCCTCTTCTGATGGAACTCAGGATACCATTAACCTTCCAGGCTGCAACTACTGGCTCATGTTTTTCATCAATCAGGACCCCTCACTTCTTCTCAGCAGGGCTACTCTCAAGGACTCCTTCTCCCAGTTTGTATACGTATCTGGGATTAGCTTGACCCAAGTGCAAGGTCTTGCACTTTGCTTTATTGAACTTCATTAGCTTCACAAGGGTGCACCTGTTCAGTTTATCAAGGTCCTTCTGAACCTTCCTTCTGCTGTGTCAATCACACCAATCAGCTTGGTGTCATCAAGATAACGCACCATGGTATATTTTATAAATACACTACACCTCAAGGTTAAACTGCAGTGGAAATCCCTGCTTAGACAGAAACATGACATTTAATTCTTTGAGAAGTCAGGCCAGATATTATACTCAATTCAGCTAAGCATTGCACATGCACTTTAAGATGCACAGCACCAGCAGTTGCAACAAAGTTACTGGACTTAGTCAGTGGGCTAGAGAATCACAGTAATTAATGATTATCCTGTTTTTGATCCCAAGAATCCTTCAGGCTTTTTTGCATGATGATAAACTTCAGAAGGAGGACTGGAGGATTAAATTTAAAATTAGATTGATAGGAAACCTGGAAGCTTCTCTAAAACATATCTACTGAGCTTCAGTGATAGAGGACGCTAACACAATCTATCCCATTAACCTAGTGTGATTCTTTAGAGTTCAAGCAGCTAGACGATCTGCCCCCTTACAGACACAGGTTAGGGGAACAGCACAATATGTGTACTCAAACACCAGTTGGCCAACACCAGTGTCGCTTCAAAGTACACAGAACAAATTAGGCAAATGTCTCATTGGCGATGTGTGACTTGATTAAAACCACACAAACAATCTTCCAAATTAAGGTTCAGACCTAAAGGTAGACTCAGGTGAACTAGCTGAAACTGTTACCACTTTTGTCTAATTTTTGCCTCAGATGAGAACTGTCACAATTGAAACAAAAATTTGATCTGCTCATGGTTACGTTGCTGAACTTCTACTATCTTTAGCATGACACGCCAAGATAAAATAAGAAATAAATAAAATTTAACCATTAGCTTGATTTTAATATATCTGATTGAAAACTACACTGCATGAGGAATTAATCTGGTAGTATAGGAGTTATATCTATCTTAGCGACAAGGAGAAGAATTGATGGTACCAACTCTAAAACTGCAATGACTGGATTGATTTGAGTCTACGATACCAACTCTGTCACAGGCATTAAAGTTTTCACAATCCTCTTCTTAAACAGAAAACAAAACAAACAAAAAAATACATGAGAATTCCTTATCTTCTTATATTCTAACTGCTCTTCTTTCACACTGAAATTTTCATGGAAGTTTAAGGAAAACCTCTGAGAATTTTTGCTTGCTATGCATAGGAAATGGTTGGTGTTATCCAGTATTTTTGGGTTTCTCTCTGGGCAACTTCAGCAAGAGCTGCTGAAGAAAAGAATACATGAACTTCAGTGTCTAGAACCAGAGACTGAAAAATAATTTGCACTTGGTGCTAATCAAGGCTGATTGCATTCTTGGTAACCCTGGGCAAGTTATTCAAGATGTTTGTTCCTTTTTCTGCTCAGCTGTAAAATTATGCTGAAGCAGGATTTCACTGGAAAGCAGGTGTTACCTCAGAGTTAAGTTTTTCTAGCATAGAGATTACAGGAAAAAAAAAATACAATAATTAATTAATAACTAGCAGTCAGTACATAGTAATTATGCAGCCATACCTGTTATGACTGTACATAAACAAAATCAATTTTCATTAGGGGATACTAATATTATCAAGCATTGTTAGAAAGACTTTAGCATTTACCGAAAAGCTCTTTTCTTTCACTGAAGCAGAGCCATTTTTCTATTTCTTAGTATTGTGTAGTTTTATAAACTAATCAAATACTGCTGTAAAATTTATACTGAAGTTTAATTCAAATTTGAAAGTGCATTTTGGTATTTTTGATGCCTTTAAAAAAAAAAAAAGGATATTTATCAAAGCTCAGATTCTGTTGCAGTTTAAATTGATAAGGTAGGTACCTTATCAAGATGAGTGAAGCTGACTGTAGCACTACAACAACTTAATTTGAACCATATAGTGCTTTTAGTGATATTGATTAATACAGTGTCATTTTGTTCCACTTTTAAGTAGAAAAAAAAAAAAAGAGGAGATATTCACTTACACTGTAACATCCCCAAAATTGAGTATGACTCATGTTTATTTACAAACAAGAGCACAGTTTTCCATGTCCTTATGTACAAGAATCAAAAACCACCCAAAAGAATTTTTCCTGATTCTGAAGAGTCTTTTTCTTTCTTTCTTTTTTTTTTTTTTGTGTGTGTGATGAGAGTAGAAGTGAATGGAACGAAAATATTACAGAATCCTTTGACATCATTCATACTGTTCTTAAGGAAACTGATATTGTATTGTGTTGAATTTGTAGTGTCATGGATTTTGGAATTTGAAAATCTGGGGGAAAAAGGTGCAGGAGGATTATTTAGAGATCACTGATTGATATTTCAGAAATCCAAAGAACTAGGAAATGAATAATGACAAAAAATAATAATACTGGAGAAAAATAATGCACTACTTCATCATGTTCTGTTCTTATACAGATAGGTTCAAAGCACGAGTTAATCATGCTTGCAAAAACATTTCAGAAAGTTATGATCCCAGTCTTTGCTGACAGAACTTAATGGGACCAGTTTTTAGTCTGAGTTTCATGACAATTAGACAGGAAAATGCATCTGATATCATGTTTAAGAGCCATCAAAATTTACTAAGCCTCATTGTGCACTTCCTGCTCTTCAGAATCCCTACTATCTTTTGTTTCCTGAAGAGGTTGTCTTCAAAAGACCATGGATTGATTCTCTGTAGATGCAATTCAATTGCTGTAGTTATAAAGCAAAAAAGGAAAGCATATTATTACTAAGCTACTAGACAAAAACCTAGCATTGCAGAGCTAAAATTGTAGGATTAGCTCTTGTTAACCGTGTATTGATTTCATTGTAATTCTACAATGGGATTGGACAAAAGAATTCAACAAGTCATCTACTTCATGATAAATCTAAAGATGGCACTACTTTAAAAGTTACAGAATAGACTATGCATTAGAAATGTGAACTATCTGCCTGCTTGTCAACTAGTTGAATATTGAATCTATGGTAGATGTGGAGAGTTGCATTTGTCTACAATTTATCCATCATGTACCTGCAATTGTTTAATCTTCTACAGTTTCTGGAGAGAAGACAAACACCAAAACCTCAACTGTGTTTGAAAATAAATCAATACTGATGAATATTGGTGGTGCTACAAATGGTGCTATCGTGTCTATTTCACATATATGTCTATATTAGTTAAATATAAGCCATATGGTATTGACAAGTGAAAAAAATCTTAGTGTTAGGTCTTTGTTTACTATTATGTGTCAGAAGACAAATTTGGAGGTAATGGATATTTCAGTAACTATGCTGATAACATCTGAGACACTACAGAAATGAATGATTAATAGTATTAATTTCCTCCTCTTTAGCTTCAAATCCTCTAGTATCCCCTCACTTTCAGAGGCTCAGTTAGATTAGGCATAAAATCCTTTGGGATGAGTAGTTGCTGAGCATAGCAGTAGACAGTTGAGTTTCACTTAGAAAATTTATTGTTCTTCAGGTAGTGGTATTCTCCAAAAGTGATGATGGTAATCATTCTTGTTGCTTCTGTAGAAACAGAAACCTTTCTGTTTAGAATTTATAACTTCAGGCAAGGTGCCAGAAAGAAGTACAGATCTGTCACCATGTTTAAACCACTTTCACTGCCAAAGAGTCCCAGGCAAAGCCACATTCTTTTAATAGCACATTGTGTCATACGTTTCATTGTCCTATATGTTTTTGCCCTTCAGCGCTTTATTGCTTAAAAATACCTAAAAAGGATGCTATAATTCCAAAGGCTGGATAGTTTAGAGTAACATTAAGCATTTCAGTTTGAAGGGAAATGACGACGATCCAACTGCTAACTCAGAATGATGAAGCTGAATTTGTGAGCTCAAAGTCAAAAGCCTTCAGTAATATTTGTGTAAGTTACTTTGAGGAAAATCACCAACAAACAAAAACAAACTTTTTTGTGCAAATCTGCAGTAAAACCATAGTTCTGCTAAGTACCATCAAACAGTCAACATTGACATTTGGCTAGAATGAACAGCCATGAGGGATCTAATCTGCATTTGATGATGGACCAAAAGACTGCAAAATGAAAGTAAGTAATGCTGGCAATAGCTGCTTCTGAAATTGTTGCATCATAAAGAGGAATATGAAAAGGATAATGGACTTGAGCCAAAAACCTTAACAAACAGTGGGTGAGTCAGTGACAGTGCAGTCAAAAGGGAATGAAAGCAGTTCAGACTACCCAGGATATATAACATAGAGGATTTTCTTGATATAAGAATCAAGATTACTACATCATTTACTGTAATATTCAAGAAATTCCATGAACCCCTTTATTAGAGTAGAATTTCTAGTCAGGATGTTAATTCTTTTCTTCTTTTAAAAATGTACCTTCCATCTTCAGATATACAAAAACTATTTTCACAGGCACTTGGCACGCAGAAATTCCCAGGATTCAATTTATGTTTAGTATTCAATTCATAATGCCCATGCCTCTAAATTTGGTACACAGTGTAATACTAATTTCTTAAATGAGTCAAGCTCCAGTGAAATTGAGAAGAGTTACATGCATTCATTTGCATTCAGAATGCAATGGATAATTTGAAGATGCTGAAATATCTTTGATGTATTCAATATTACAAAAAATCCAAAAATTATTTTCCTTTTATCTATGCTTTATGGCCAATGAACATATTTTTCAGCAAGAAAATATAGTAGGATTCTATGCCATCAGATACATAGATACTTGTTTGTAAACATTAAGCAGGCATTGTTTGGCAAGGATATAGGCCAGAATCAAATTTAGGGAGTAAAAAAAAACCCACAGATTATAGATTCTCCACATCTTGGCAAAATTAAACAGAACAATCTTGTACTTATAGAATTAATTTTCCTTACTCACAAATTTTACTAAAGGAATAAAAAATAAATAGGAGATAAATAGGTTAAAATTAAATTCCTAAATCATAAACATTTTTGATCTTTTACAGTGAAGAAACTGCTTGTACAGCTGGCTTTCCTGCCTTTTTTTCAGTCTCTTCTTCATTTATTCTTTGGGCTACTGGATATAGGAAAGGAAAGCACAGTTCATAGTTTATGCAATGCCTAATTTACTACTTTTTTTTTTTCCTGTTCTACTTCACTAGTCAGTCCCACAATAGCACAATATGCTCACAGTAATCCTGTTCTTTTAACTGCCCTGTTCCCCACCCTTTCTTTCTCTGTTAATTTCTATTACTAATTAAGTCTTTAATATCTTATACTATTCTAGTTATTTACAAAATATGGTTAACACTAAGGATTTCCATAATCCCTTTTTATACACAAAGCTATTAACTGCATTCTTCAACCTCTCATATCACAAAACTTTAACAACTACTTCCTGTTTACTTCATGCATAGTATTAGGTAAGACCCCCAACATTCCTTTTTTTTATTAAAAGTTTTTACAATTTCTGGTTGGAAATGAGCCTTCTAGATAAAAGTGGTAAACCTCTCACTAGATTTTTATGTTTAGTTACCCAATTTTTTAATATTAACAAAACTTCAAACTTTTCTCTGCATGAGAATCTCCTCCTCCTATGTGTATTTTTTTTCTTTTCAAACCAAAGGAAGCTACCTCCCAAACTACCTCAAATGCACAATTTCTGATGTGTCAGCTGGTTCATTTTTTCTTCCCCTACCTCCATCAGATACACCTGTACTGAGTGTCCTTAAAACTGTCTCATGATGATGTTTTTCTTAACAAAAGATATTTTTCTTCAACAAAAGATTTATGATGCAAGTATTCTAAATGAATTACATGTGATTAAAACTACTTCACAGATATTTCAGTTTTAAAGTACTTTATGTCAAACATACCTTTTGAATATAAATATTTTCTACAATAGCTACTCCAAAAGTAATGCCTTCTATCTTATTATATTGGTTCACAGCATCAGAGGTGAATGTTGGTGGAATGGCAGTAGAGGTTGAACCTTTCTGCCAGTATTCCATTACATTTTATTGCTCAGCGACAGACGGCAGCAGAGGGGCAGTCTAACAGAAGGGCACCTAAAATGGAAATACATATGAAGTGAAGGTGTGTAACTGAATGCCTTCATGTGGAAAAAAATAGTGATGAGGTTCAACATAGTAAAGTACAGAGTTCTGCACATGGGCCAGAGGGATCGCAGGCATCCATACAGACTGGAAGGAGCGGTCCTTGAGAGCAGCCCTGTGGAGAAGGACCTGGGGGTCTTGATGGATGAAAAACTTAATATGAGCCAGCAGTATGCCCCTGCGGCTTGGAAGACAAATGTTATCCTGGGATTCTTCAAAAGAGGGGTGGCCAGCAGGGAGAGGGAGGTGATTGTTCCCCTCTACTCTGCTCTTGTGAGGCCCCATCTGGACTACTGCATCCAAGTGTGGAGCACCCAGTACAAAAAAGACAGGGAACTGTTGGAGAGGGTCCAGAGGAGGGACACTAAGATGAGCAGGGGCCTGGAGAAAAGAAGGCTGCGGGGTGACCTCATTGCAGCCTTTCAGTACCTAAAGGGAGCCTACAAACAGGAAGGGAATTGATTCTTTGAAAGGGTAGAAACTGCAGGACGAGGGGAAATCATTTTAAGTTGAGGGAGGGGAGATTTAGGTTGGATGTCAGGGGGAAATTCTTTACAGAGAGAGTGGTGAGGTACAGGAACAGGCTGCCCAGAGAGGTTATGGATGCCCCATCCCTGGAAGTGTTCAAGACCAGATTGGATGGGGCCCTGGGCAGCCTGGTCTAGCATTAAATGAGGTGGTTGGTGGCCCTGCATGTGGCAGGGGGGTTGGAAATTTGTGATCCTTGAGGTCCCTTCCAACCCTGGCCATTCTGTGAATTCTCCATTGAAGAAAAAGTTCAAGATGCAGCATCAGTGGGTGAAGTGCAATAACTTGTGGAAGGCTTGAACTTCCAGAGAAGAAGACAAGTTTACTCTTGAAACAAATAACATCAGGCTCCATAGAAGTGTGAAGTCTGTGGAGCAAATTGCTAGTCTTGTCTGGACTGTCCTACCATATCCACCACATGTTACAGATTTGATGCATTCTGATTACCATCTGTTCAGACAAATGAAAGATGGATTGCATGGACAACGTTTTCCTAACAAATATACTACCATACCAGCTGTGAAACAATGGGTCACCTCTACTGGTACAGATTTTCACGAGCATGGCAAGCAGGCTTGGCATGCAGTTTGTGGCTGGTGAAAATGCAAAGCTAATACTAAAAACTATGCTGAGATCTAATGTGTTGTAGCGCTCTCAAATACTGTTACAGCGCTCTTTGTATCTTTTGTAGTTTCCTTGGAAATTAATAGGAGCCATTACTTTTGGAGTGACCAGTGTATTTCACACTATTACAAAAGTACCTCCAAATTTCAGTATGAGTACACAGTCTACTGATAACTGAAAGAATGAAAAATTCAGTTTTCTTCTTCTCTTCCCTAAAAGGGACAAAAATCTATGTTGATAATTTTTCCTTTGAAATGACAAATTCTATCTACTGTCCTAAAAGTGGAAAAAATGTCTTCACAGTATTGTGTTTCAGAGTATTCTATTTGTATTACTCTAATATAAAGATATATAATTATCTATGAGAGAATATTAAAAACACCAAGAACAACAAAAAACAGATAAGTTGGTTAGGAAGTCCTTGAAGTTAGAAATTATTTTTTGACACAATTCCCTTCTCTTTAATGATAGTTGCATATGTTACGAACTCTGACTTGGTACACCATACAGCAGCAAAATATTTTGTGATCTTCTGTCATTTATGACCCTACCTATATCCACAGCTATTTCCAGTACACAGTAGTAGCACAAAATCAGTACATTCTATTTTTTGCTAATAGAATCACTAAGTTATTTCATTCCTAACAAAAAAGAGGCCTCTGAAACTCAAGGCCATTGTTTATTGGACTTGTAGTGAAGAATGTCAGCATTTGGAAGTCATCAACCTGCCACAGAAAATTGAGTTTCTTCAAGACCAAATATTTGAAATGAGTATCTGAAATAAATAGATGATATTCAAGAAAGAACAGGTTATCATCAGCTTGGAGGATTTGTTTTATGTGGTTTTGTTTTGTTTACTTATATTACTGGAGCTGTAAACAATTGCATTTCACAGAAAGAAAGAAGATAGACTAAGGAAGAAAATGGCAGAATGCACCAACAGGAGCAATATTTTCTATGCTAGCAAATAGATAAGACTCATTTAACCTCAATTAATCTTTCCTTCTGTACATTTTATCTTATTTCCTGCTGCCAATCCTTACAGTCCTGAACTGGAAATAGGTAATGAACTTCTCTTTATTGTGTTAGGAGTTCAATGTACTGAAAATGACTGATGTGGAGAAGCAGCTGTACCGATGAGGAATTTTTTTAAATCCAGATCTCCTCTTAAAATAATTACTAACATACTTGTTAATAGTCCAGATTACAAGTACTTAAAGGACTGAATAAATGTGTCTTCTGCTTGGATAATTCATTCAAGACTTAACATTTAGTTTACAAAACAAAATAATCAGAGATGCAACAGCCAAACATAGTTTTCCAGTTTCTAACTTCTAACCAAGCCATTTTATGCTTCTGTGATTCTACAAGTATTCTTCCCAAATCATCCCATATGTGAGCTTAGACATTACAACTTCAGGAGCATAGCTGTAAATCAGCTTAACACCATGGAGGGAACAAACTAGAGATAAAAGACAGGAATTATGCCTCCAGTTGTTGTTGTTTTCGTTTTTTTGATGCATACTAGCTTCTTTGGGTGTTTCTCAAAAGAAATATAGGTTCAGATAATTATTTAGGGTCTGGACAAAAGGGCAGATGTAGCCACTTGGCTTTTGAGAGAAGCAGAACTTGTATGCACATTTCATTTAGAAAGTTACCATTTAGCTATCAGAATGATTTATTAAATGGTGAATTTTCATAAATGAAATCACTTACAAATATAATAATGCATTTTTATGACACATAAGAAAGGTGCATCTGTATAATATTTTAAGTAAAAAATAGAATAAGATGTACATTTAATCTATATGAAGTATTGGTCTATTTAGAGATAGTGCAGTTCAATAAAATTAGAGCAAAACATGCCATTACTTAAAACACACTCAGTTTCATTGATCTGCATAAACTTAACTTAATGAGATCCTTTAATAGGGAGGGGACAGAGGGGGGCAATTAATTCCTCCTAATAAGGTAACCAAACTTGCTTTTATAATAAAAATTTAAATCCACTACTGCTTACTGATTTATAAATTAATAAATTAATAAGTTCAACGTTAAGCTCTACTGTTGTGTCTTCTACTGCTAGACTGATATAGGTTATGTTTAAATGCTGTCAATTAACTGTGAGACTCTAATGTTTTATAAATGAAGATTTTTGGTGGACTTTTCCACCATCCTTTCTTTGGTGCTCCTCCCTTTGCCTCCTGTTTTTCTTCTTCTCTTTTCCTTAAGCAATAAATGGTTACATAAAGTGTTGTATAAAATGTGAGTTTCCTGCTTGTAGAGGTAATGAATAAACAGAAGCAATGTATAAAAGACAACTATTATTCTGTAAATCACTATAGAGTATGTTCTAGTTCCTATATCATTACTAACATTATACATAAATGCATCATTTTAAAAATGTGCAGTTTCATTTTCAAGATGGGTGCAATTGCAAAATAGCTAAAATCACAGCAAACTCAAATATTTTGTCTAGGATAGCTGTCCAAGTTCCTTCTATAAACAATCAAGAAAAAAAACCTGAAACAGATTACTGAGGAAATCTAGATACTAAATTAGAGGAAAATAATCCCATCTTGAAAGACTAAACCTCACTGAAAATAAACTTTTAGTTCAATTAATGTACTTGACAGATTTTCAAAATTAGCTAATTATACTGATTCTTTCGAGTAGCTCAAACAGCCAAAGATTGTTGGAAATGCTTATCTCTCTTTATCTACAGACATACGTGTGAGAGAAAAAGAGCAAGAAGTGAGAATATAAAAACATATGTATATATATAGAAACATAAACACATACAGGATTCCTTCCTATTGTATTCAGGTGTTGAAGATTTGTTAGGAAAGTGTATGAAAAGATGTGATTTGATCTTTGACCTTCATCTGGTTTTGCAAAAAAGAAAAAAAGCAACAAAAAGAAACATCTTGGTAAAATGATACCTCTTAAAATTCTTCCTGTTCTCAGCTTACATATCAATAAAGTACCTACAAAATTGATATTTGTCAGAAGAAAAGAAAAACACAAACTACCAACTACAAAAAGCAAGCCTTGAAGCCAGAAAAATAGAAAATTAGACAGTTTCTCTCTCTTCTTTCAGAGAAGAGTCTAAGAAAAAATTAATTACCTACTCCTCTTATCACCTGCTCTGCATTTGTATTGACCTTCTTTGCCCTTTAGTCTTCCCTGATGAGCAAAGAGCAGAAAACTGACTTCCTGTTTCTTTCTTTTCCTACCACAAACTTATTCTGAATCTATGTTGGACTCTGACCTCCTAGTGACTCCAGTTGGGAAATCTTACAAATGTATCCTAAAAGAGCTTCTGTCACATCAATAACCTAATTAAGATGCTTTAGCTTTCCCTCTACTATCAATGTATGTTCGCTGTCTCCAAAGGTCAACATAAAACTGCCTGTAATTCTTTGTTTGAATTATGCATTCCACTCTATCATGGAACAGCCTTCAAAAATCAAGAATATTTTGAGTGGAATCTCATTTTTTTGCAATAAGTAAAGTATTTTGCACAGTTAGAGCAGTACTTCTAGTATTATTAGAATAGTCACTTCTACTAACATAATATGTTAAAATTTCAGTGAGATTAGTTGTCACAGTGTTTTTTTAAGGAAGAAAAAAACAATTATTTTGACAGTCAGAATTCTGCTTTTAGTCAATTGGGAAAGCACAGAAGTGAAAAAAAAAAGTTTTTTCCTGTTTGGTTCATAGCACTAAATATGCATAAAGACACAAATTACTTACAAACCAATATATAGGAGAGAACGACTGTTCCATGAAGTTGTAAACAACTGGTGAAATTGTTGGTTAAACTGTTTAGAAAGTCTGGAAAGTTTTTAAATCTGTGGTTTAGTTATACCATGTCCATAGAGATCATTGGCACAGGGCTGATACTCAAAAGTTACTGACGCTGAGAAATGCCACTATAGCTCTGCTCAGAGGTATGGGCTATTCAAGAGAAAAGTAGGTCCATAAGGAAGTAAAAGTTGTGAGATTACCATGTGCACATATGGAAATTTTGATACATACGGAAACGTTCTCTGATCTACTACAAGATATCTGTGTTATGCTATCATATAATGCAACAATTATTGACAACTTTTATTTCCAAAGCTGGCCATAAATACTGCTAGGCAAATTTGCAATGGTTTATATAAAGTTATTTGTTATCCTTTATATTCCTGCTCCTAGACCTGAAATTCTAAGCCGTCTCCTTTTTCGCATATAATTCTCTGGTAAAGACTCTGTCTTTAATATTGCTAATGAATAACAGTCTACAGGTTTAGAGTCCTGCCTCCAGATTTACCAACACATGACATTTCATTCTTCTTAATTTTGAGGTTATACATATTTCACAAAGGAACTGCTTCCTCTTTTGAATTTTTTGAGTTCTAAGATCGGTGCTCACTACAGGAATAATAGATAAATCATGATGAGATTTTCAATGAGAAAATGCTGTTTCATCATTCCAGGTTGTTTTTAATTAACTGGTCTAGACTCTCCTGTTAAAAGCCAACTTGTGCCGTATCATCAGCAAAAAGTTGGTCCCAATCTTAGATCATGAAGAAATGTCTTATAGCATCATCTCTTTAATCCCATCAGAGGTGTTAGCAGACAGTAAAACCAAAACAAACAAAAAACAGGTAACCTTAGAACTCTCAACCTATTCAATCCAGAAGACATTCAAAGTAACAAGAGGAAAACATGAAACCTGAAACATAATGTAAAATTGAAGAGAGGCACGTAAATAAATTGAGGTACAGGAATACTTCTGCAAAAAGAATTGCTTTACAATTCCCTTATACTTCTATATTTTTTAAAAAGATTTTTTGCAACTTAAGTAGTAGAAATGACAGCCAGAGCTGTATATAAACAAATATATAGACTGGAGACTATACAGATTACTGAATTTAGGCTTTCCTTAGAATTTTCTAACCAAAATTAAATTAATTCTTATGATGAGATCACAGATTTCCACAGGTCATCTTTGTACTGTCATTTTATTTCCCCCTCAAATCCACAATCACATTTAAATACATCTTGAAGCTAGAGAGAAATTTCAGGACTCATAACAGCACTTCTGTTTTAAAGTGACAAATTATAAAGAGGAAATTTTGATAGACTCTATATGGAAAGTCTGAACAGGTAGCCCAGCAGTTATGGGAGACTTTTGGTAGGTGCTGAGATAAAATTTCCTTTGCAATTTGATTGCACTTCCTCGAAGATGGATTGAAGCTTTTAATTTAAGGTTCAAGGAGCTGGGGCTTGAATTCTGGAAGTAATTTAAAGAAATTAGATTGGATAAACACAAAGCTGCAGGTGTAGTAATAAGTAGTAAAAAAACCCCATGTTATTAGCTTTCTTCTGATATTTATCATCAGAGATTTTCGATGCAAATGTGTGATCTAACAATATATATATATATATATTTGCTATTATCTATTCAGATTTGGAAATTATTTTTATATATTTTTAAATATTTACTGCTCTTATTACTTCATTGAAAAAATAGATTATTTGGGAAAAGCATATAAGCACACACATTTAAGATATCAAACTGTAATTTAGAAAATGAGTAAGAAGAAGTATGGGGTGTATATTTACAGATTTTCCATCAAACAGAATCAGAAAGAAGGGGAAAATGATTGGTTACTTTGCTCATGAAACTCTATCAACTGAATAAAATTGTACAAAAAATTTAAAATGAAATTGCAGAATATGGTATTTCAGATAAAGACTACAGAATAAGCAAGACTTGACACCTTTCCTTTGCCAAAGTCAGTACTTGACTATGACACACAGAATCATACAAACATAGGATGTCTTGTGTTGGAAGGGACCAGAAAGATTGCCTGGTTCCACACGCTGATAGGCAGAACAAATCTGCTATGTCCTTGCTCATTTCTGACTCTGCCTATGTCAAAACCACAATAAGCCAATTTTTGACTTACTGCCAGAAGCAGTTTTCACCATTTGAACTTCTTCTTTCTCCAAGTTGTGGGAAGAGCACCTAGATCATGAAACCACTCAAAAGCTGAGAAAATTTAAATCTCTCTTCTTCAAGTCATTGATATCAGAATAATGCTAATTGCTGTGGTTCAAGACTAGCTCAATGATTGTGAGTCAGGTTAAAGTATAAAAACTTATTAATTTCTGAATGCTTATTGACAACATTATGAGCATGTGCTACCTTTTCTATTTTAAACCTCCACCGCACTCCACTAAAGCAACAGACACAAATAATTTAGTAGAAAGATTCCATTTATATTCTATTCCATAGATCTTTTGAAATACCATGGAGCTTATTTTTTTTTCCTGTACTTCTCCTGTATATGAGAATTCAATTTTATTACCTTCATTTATATTTATATATATACATATATATTGATATATTAATAGGTAATTTATATTCTCATTGTCACATCATACTGCCATACAGCAAACAGCAATGGGTGCTTTCCCTGTCTGAATGTGAGATGGTATGTAGCCATAGCCAAGGCAAGCAAGGAAAGATTATGAACTGGCCCAAAAAGGTGAAGATAGAAAATCCCTTTCTGCTGTTTTGGTAAATCTATGCCTAATGTAACTTTGAAAGTACACAAAAAAATGTAATAGAGGGTTGCATAAAAATACAAAAATGAGAGGATTAAACAAATTCTGTCTTGACACCATCTCTGCATTACTCTAGCTCTAGGCTAGGATTAATACTGTGGTGTTTCAAGCTTTTTTCTCCATCACCAGATGAACTGAGAGAAAAACAGTGTTGTAATATATGAGAACAGATGCCAGCAGTTAGCTTGACACTTATCTGTTTTTTATTTTTTTCACTATTTCCACTTTACTGGATGGAATCTGACCTTGTCTGATTGTTCTCTATGGGTGGCTTAGTAATATGACATGTACATCTAAAGCATGTTATCTGGGATTAATCTGTTGCTCTACAGTACAGATAACTGTCATGTGATGCACTTCACTGGTTTTATGATGTTCTTCCCTGCAGGCTACTCTAAAATGGTACAGATTACCTTGAAGCATTCAAAACGCATCACAGTGCAGGACAACACTTTCTAAGAGTCTCTGCTATGATGCTCATTGGCCATGCCAAGAAAAGTCAGTCTCAGTTTATGCAATGCCCTTTTACCCTTAACTTAGTCTGAAGGAAGAAACCCCTCTCAGCTACACACAGACGTGCACATGCAAAAAAAAAAAAAAAAAAAAAAATTAATTTTTTAAGTTAGATAAAAATGCTATCTCTTCATGAAACACACTAGTTGTAAAAATAGACAGTAGTAGATGAGGAATATACTTTAGTAGCTAGTATTTAACTATACATGCAAATAGTTCTCATGGATTTACAGATACACATAGTAGAGGCAGAAATTGAAATAGAACATTGTAACACAGAATTCTAACTAAATTTGAATTCAAAGTGCTATGTAAAGTTTTCTGTTCTTAAACTGTGCCTGGAAAAATGCAAATTTATGCATAAACCAATGCATTCATTTTTGTTCTGTGATAATTTATTCAGAATAAAACTCAGTAAATTATTTTGCACAGATGAAACACACATATTCTAAACACTAACATGCTTGCTTTTGTATGTCATCCTTGTGTCTGCACAAATGAGAGAAGAAAGAAAAGAATAAGGAAATAAAAAGTACCAGAGTTCTATGTATATAAATACTAATTCTGATAAGAATGAAGATACACGATATCCAATGTTTGTTTCTACAAGTGTACACATATATTTATGTGTCTCATGACATTTCTATGAGATTTTGTTACCGTAGTCTAAAAGGGCTGCTCCAAAAGCAGTGTCTCCTATTTTATTATGTTGGCCCATGGGATGTTGGTGGTATGGCAGCAGAGGCTGAATCTTGCCACTAACATTCTGTTCCAATTTGCTGCTGTGCTACAGATGGCAGCAGAAGGGCATTCTGACAAAATGGTGTCTGACATGAAAGTGTGTATGAATCAAATGTGGGGAACTGTATTCCTTCATGTGGAAAAAATGGCAACCACTGACATTCAGTGATGCTAAAAGTTTATGGAGATCAAACAGTGGATGTAAGCACAGTAAGGCACTTAAGCAGTGCTGACAGTGAGTGTGGCTCACCTCTGCTGGTGCAGCTTTTTATGAGTGCGTGTCAATCGTCTACAGGCTGGCTCGGCCTGCTTCCATGACTAATAGGGTAGAGGGACCCATGGCCTCGGAAAGGGAAAGAGGGAAAAGTAGAAAACGGTGGGGGACATGGGGCTAAAAAAAAAAAAAAACAAAAAAAAAACAGCAGCAACAATCTGATGAGAAACAAACTAATTTGCTAAATATGATATCAGAACACAAGATAACACATTATAATACAATATAATTATAACTGAAGATAATAAATCAAATAAAATCAGGGAGAGGGTGTCCAAAAACTGAAGGCCTTACTCTAACGCTGACGGTGAGATGACTAAGGAGCACACTTGCTGCCAGGATGAGCAAAAGGGCATCTTTATTTTTCCCTCTCAACAGAAAATGGAAACGGAAGTCCCCTGGGGTATGTACTTTTTCTTCTCTTTTGAGAACCAAGTACCTGGAGCTGGAGCATTAACTCTTTAACTCTCAGGGCACTGCATGATGTTATGTGGAATACTGATTAAATGCAAAAATCATAAAACTATGACAGTGAGGCATGCAGGCTCTTGTTCATCATGAGTGAAAATGCATAGCTAATGGTAGTATGTTGAAAATGACTGCTTTGTAGCTGAGAATTTGCACTATCAAATAGTGTTATTGAGCTCTTTGTATCTACTGTACTTTCCATGGAAATAAATAGGAGGCATTATTTTTGGAGCAACCTACACATAAATAGCTATACATTTCTCTCATAGTACCTCATGCAGAGAAAGGTTAGTATTTCTATTTCTCAAACAGAGCTGAAAGACTGACAATTAAATGTTTTGCTCAAGATGAAGCAGTGATTCTGTTCATAAGACAGTGGTAGTATAAAGACTCAAGTACAGTCCTAATTGTGAAAGTTTTCTCTTTTTTTTTTTTTTTTTTTTTTTGTTTTTGTTCTTAATTTAAAGAAGGCTGCTACAAATAAATAAGTCAGCCTTCTTTTCCACCGTTTTGTTTCTTCTGTTTTCTGTCTAGGTAAGCAGTTTTCATTTATCATCTGTCTCTACCAGTGGGAAACAAAATAAAAATGTCTCCAGTTCACAAACTTAACATCATCCATACAAAATAGGCCTACATGTGCAGGTGCTATTAAAATATAACCTAATTAATATATATATATATATATATATTTGCTGCAATAAGTCTGCATATTGAGAATATTAGAATACAGTCTTTAAACTAGAAAGTCAGACATAAAAAAATAAAATAAACCTGAAGCAGAATGTTGTACAAACCCATGAACTGAAACACAGGACATACTGTGGGTAGCTTAGGTTTGGCAGTCAGGGTACCTTCAGTCTTTTGGGTACTGTGATCAAAACATGCTCTTTCAAAGCCTACAGCTCTCTTAGTAATACCTTCAGCCTTCTGCATATGTGCATTTCATTCCTTCTGGCTCTCGTTTCTGAAAATGCTAAGTTTCTTAAACTTCTTAATTACCCCATAGGGAAAACAACTACATGCTATATGTTTCCTCACCACACCCAACTGACCTTTCTGGGTAGCCATGGAGAGCCTGGGCTGAGGTTTGCCAGGCAGTGACAGCCGCAGCTGCTCACACAAATGCCACAGATGGTACTGCACTATTAAAAAGCTTATTCCCAGGGTGTGAGACACTGACACCCAAGCTGCTGGGGCTGCCAGCACCCAGTTCTTCAGTTTCTCTCTAAGTCCCCACTGCTATCTAAGAACTAAATGTCAGAGGAAAGACACCATACATTCTTTACTGAATACCTCTGGTAGTCAATTTTGCATTGATTAAAGCCGTCTAAGCCCTTGGAACATTACCATAGCTGTGAATAAATGTTCTAAACCCCATCCACTCCTAAATGATACAGGTAAAACATTGCTGTGTATTGGCAATGTTGCAGTTATCTGCAGTGACAGGACCACTATCATTCTCAATTTGCATGATAGATGAGTTCTGCTAGAAATGCCTATGACTATTAAGCTAGATTGTTAATCAAGGACAGAGTGTTCCTATTACTCTGGTTAGTGTTGGTAATGTCTGCAGTAGTCCAAGATTATAATTCCAGCATTACCTCTTTACATGTTTGGCTCTAAGTAATTTATAGATAGTACCAAGTGATATATCCTGTAGCTATGAACTCAGTAACTACCCATGGAAAGTTTCTTAGCAACCTATATGAAGCAATTTCATACTATGTTACTCTGATTTAAGACTGAACCTTCATTAAAGTCTGCTACTTTACAACTTGAATCTTTTTTTGCAATCAATACATTACCAACTAACAGCAGCCTCACATAAGAATCTGAGTTATTTATAGCTTACTAGCGTTTTTACTGTCCCAGCTCCACAAAATGTAAAAGTCACAAATATACGTTCCAATGGATCAAAGCTTGATGCTCTTACTTAGTCTTTTCTCTTTGCACAATGCCTAGGACTGCCTGGGCCTATTTCTGTTCACTTAGTCTCCGGGGAATGCTTTGCCAGGCAGAGATCTCCAGAGAAGAGCTCTCTGACATTTTTCTCCCTCTTCCCCTGAGCACTATTTGTAAGATTCAACCCTGATAAACTCCCCAAAGGTGAGGGTATAGGAGATTATCATTAAGAAAGAACATAAGGAAGCCTTAGCTATCCAGAAGAAGCAATCCAAAGGCCCATTTTATGCTAAAAGAGAAGTTCAAAAGAATTCTCTTAGGTTGTGACTCTGGCTTTTTTTATCTACATTTGAAAACTAGGGCTGCCACAACATCATCTTGTAACCTTTATAACTCTCTAAATTGCCACATTTAGATCTACGCACCAGCTACTACTTTTTTTAAACTCTCTGAGGGAAGGCTGAGAGACCTGGGAGAGGTTTAACCCAGAGAAAAGAAGACAGAGGGGGGATCTTACTGATGCTCATAAATATCTAAAGGGTGAGTATCAAGAGGATGAGGTCAGTTTCTTTTCAGTTGTGTCTAATGAAAGGATAAAGGGTAATAGGCACAAACTGGAACACGGGAAGTTCCATCAGAACATGAGAAAGAACCTCTTTGTTTTGAAGGTGATAAAGCACTGTAACAGGCTGCCTAGAAAGGTTGTGGATTCCACTCTGGAGGTACTCAAAACCCATCTGACTCTTTCCATTGCAGCCTACAGTAGGGAACCTGCTTTAGCAGCGGGAGTGGTCTAAGTGATCTCCAGAAATCAGTTCCAGTGCCAACAACTCCAGTGCCAACAGATCTTGTGATTCTGTGATGGAAATAGCCTATGCAGCTGAAGTTCTATTATAGTCTAACTTGCATAACTAATTAGACAATTTCTTTAGTTTAATCTATTCTAAAGTTCATTTGAAGTACCTATTTAGTTTTTCTCCATTTCCCAGATGTTCCAGATACACCTTCTAGATGCTGAGGAATGTTCATTTAAGACTCCAGAAGACACTGCTATGATCTCAATACCTACCAGAACCAATCATTTAAGTGTGGCTGCAACAGACTGCTCAGGCAACTGTAGCTTGCTTTGAGCTTCTGTCATTCCTAAGCACAGACCAACAGCACTGCAGCCTGTATGTAAACCTTGCTATGTAAATCCAGAAATTCCAGGAAGCAGTTGACTTACCAGACATATGGCAATCAACTGATTGGCTAGCATGCTAGAGGTTGTGCTCTAAGTAGCACCAGGCTACCATAAAAGATAAAATTTACTGAGCTAAAAAGATCAGTGCCAGTTAAAGGCCTTGCTTAATCTCATTTAAATAGTTATTTGTCATATAAAAGCATTTTAATATTAAAAGAAATGATGAAAATTAAGACTCATGTAACTTTTAGAATGAAATTAAAAATTCATGAAGCATACAGGTAGATTGGAGATGATTGTAAGAGCTACTCTGTGCTTAGCACAGCAACAGTTGGATCTTTTAGGATAGATTTTTTATATCTCACTTCTTGAAAAAGCAAACGGATTTACCGATTACTAGAAAGAATGACTCTAAGTACTATATGAAATTATAGAAGCAAGCAGCAGGTAAAGAAGCCTCAAAATTACTTCTAACGCAAATGTAATAATTTCACTGTCCGTGGGGTTGGCTTTTTGTTCACTTGTTTATATTTGCTTTTTGTGTGTGTGTGTGTGTGTGCGTGGGGGGGGGGGGGGGGGGGGGGGGGGAGAGAGAGGGGTTAAATGAATCTAATAATGATTGCTTGGAAATACTAACTCTGAATGGGTCTACTCCACCATATGGATGGAACAGGTGTTTGCTAAGGGCAGAAAACAATATGGGGCAAGGAAATCTTTAATGGATCTTGCATGCTTGAGCGAGTATTTGCTAGGTGGGTCAGCAAAACATTAAAATTTAACAGTGGCAGCAAAAAAACCCCGAAGAACTCAGTCTAGCAAAACATGGTATTTCTAAGCTGAAATATATCACTGCATTTTGTGTGTATCTAGCACTCCAGCTTTTACTGTCATGATGAGAGTGTCAAAGTGCTGCTTTGAAATGAAGTCCTGACTGTTCTGCTTACAGCAGGACGAAATATGAAGACTGTATCGAAAAGTCTAAAAACATAATAGAGAAAAAATATCAAGCACTGTTTTATAAAGCAGTGAGTATTCTTTGTAGCAAAATTGATATTCATTTTCAGAACAGATTTAATGCATTTCCCTAACCAGCTAAGCACAGAGTTTTGAAATTTGTTGTCTCAAGAGAAGAGAAGAGAAGAGAAGAGAAGAGAAGAGAAGAGAAGAGAAGAGAAGAGAAGAGAAGAGAAGAGAAGAGAAGAGAAGAGAAGAGAAGAGAAGAGAAGAGAAGAGAAGAGAAGAGAAGAGAAGAGAAGAGAAGAGAAGAGAAGAGAAGAGAAGAGAAGAGAAGAGAAGAGAAGAGAAGAAGAAAGAAAAAAGAAAAGTGTTCTTTCAGTTTCCTGCTTTCACTGAGACTTACAGGTAATGATGTTTGAAAATATTAGTACAGCCTCACAACATGATCCCTGCAGTGATTATGGAGCTTTTTTGCGATTCACAAAATAACATTTGACATCTGTTAGTATAGTACAGATTATAAATTACTGAGGCAAACTACATTATTGATATTGGAGAGCCCTGAGGGAAAACCCTCTTAAGAGTGGAGAACTTCTGCTACATTGTTTTACTGTTTCATGTGCAAGAGTTGTGCTTTTATTTCTTGTGATTGGAAGGTATTTTCTTGTGAAAGAACAGCATCTTCATCAGCTTCAAACAAAGTAAAAATGACCGAATTCCATGCATCTGAAATCAGTAGTTTCTGTAACTCTGTGTCTATTGTCTCTATCCATCCTGCCTGTCCTGTCACTATCTATTCCTTCCTGAATTTTTGACCCAATAATCATTTTTTTTTTCCTTCCTACTAGCTCTATAATCCTCTCACAACCATACTTGAGGGATGTTTTATACTGTTTCTGGGTAGCCATCTCTGATCAAGCCTTAACTCTTTATTAAGACCACCCTTTCCCACTTTTCCTTCCATGACTCATGGGGTTAATTCAATATAACCTGAGTTCTTTGTACCATCTGAGATAATTCAAGGCTAAATTATTGAGAAACTGGTCCCCTTGCTTCATCTGATTTTTCAAAAAGCAAGTTCGCATCCTTATTTCCATACATAACTCATTGTAACTCGTACACAATAATTAGGAAATAAGTGTAGATTTGGTACCAATTAACCTTAGAAAAATAAGGTTCATTTAGAAGAGTGCAAAGTTAATTCCATTGCAGAAGAAAAGCTTTCTATCATATAAAAATAGCAAAAGATTAAATTAAACACTTCTAAAATAATTTTGAAGTGGTAGAATGAAATGAATAATGACACCCAAGTCATTTTATTCCACATACAGAGAAACTTAATATCCCCAGCCAACCATCTCTTTATTAGCTATTCTCTGCCTAAGAATGTAATAAGCTATTTATTTTCTGTTGTGATACAGCTCAGTATGCATGAAAAGAAAAAAGAAAAAAGAAAAAAAAAAAAGGAGTTACATGTAAATGCTAATTACCATTATCAGGTCCTGTGCAGGAAAAAAACAAAAAACAAACAAACAAACAAACAAACAACAACAAAAAACCAGTTTTTTTGGTCAAAAATACTGTATGTCCTTTCAGTCATTTATTTCCTGTGCATACAAATGCTGCATATATTTTATTTCAAATCAGATGGGAATAAAAAAAAAAGAATGTGTTCAGTCATATTTATTTCTCTTATATCTCACTGAAATCTATCTTCTTACTAAAATCTAATTTCTCCCCTTGTTTATATACCACTTTCTGACTTGTTAAAGAACTTCTCCCTACTCTCATTAAGTAGCAAAATTAGGATAATAGAATGAGAGGCAAAGCTGAATTTAAAACATTTTGTAAAGGATATTCCAGGGACGTGGGAGGTAAAAAAGGGCAGTGATACTATATTGAGTCACCCCAGAAATAAGGTTATTTGTGATTCAAGAAAACAATGTAAGGTAAAACATCTAGATCTCCCACTGAGATCCAGATTGAGCTCACCGACTTTGGAGATTGGTGACAGTGAAACTAGGTAGACAGAATTGACCTGAAAATGTACTTTTAAAGGCAAACAGCTGCCTGGGGGGGGGAAAGAAAAAAGAGCTACAAAAAAAAAAAAAAAAAGAAAAAAAGAAAAAGAAGTATGCATACAACAAACAGAAGTATTTTACACACACACACACACACACACACATAATTGGAACAAACTGGACAACACTCACCTGTGGAGCTGCCTCCTGCTTTCATCCTTTAGTGGATGGCTTAAGGATGTGTGTGATGCTCAATGGATTATTCATACTTTGCTATCTACCTAGAAAAAAACAAACAAACATATGTCATGATGGCATGTACAGAAGAGAACGACACAGCTTGAGCATATCTGAACCAGATATGATTGACTGTTCCCACTTAAGAATTTCTGACACACTACTAGCCAGTAACTAGGACCACTAGAGTAAATCAAGGGGAAGTGTTATTTCATGAGAATCAAAACTATTTTGCAGTCTAAGTCTTGGAATACAGGATTAACAGCATTCAGACATTACAGACAAAAGGAGACCCATTCTTCATTTTATCAACAAGCACTCTTTTTTTTCTGTTTTAGAGTGTTTTAGTATTTTAAAGTCAGTCTATATGTTTTCCATTTAAGAACTTGTCACACAAGACACAGTGCCAGCAGAGTATGGTTTGCAGTGCAGGACTCCTCTCTTTCAGCACAGTCTCTTACTCCCTCCCCTGGAGAGCTGGAAGCCTTTACTTATTTCGATTCTCTCTTTTTTTTTTTTTTTTTTTTTTTTTTTACTGAGAAATCCTGCAGTGTTGATGCCCAAATGAAACACACTGATGGTGTGGATGAAAAATCACCCTGTTCAATATCTCCAATTGCTTGGCTAGAACATCTTTCTCCACCTCCCCTTTACTTCATAGTGAAAATGTGACCACAGATGGTGGTCTGCCTGTGGAGCTCAATCCAGTCCAAGAAAGTGAGGCTGCAGCATGAGCATTACCAGTTGTTTTTGGAGGAAGAGGTGAAATTTAAATAAGCTTTTCCTTTCTTGATGGGAGGCAGAAGATAAGCATTCATACTGCGGTTTTTAAGAAATAACAAAGTAAGTGGACAATCCTCCCAGTCGGGTTTACTGGCTAATTTCCTCCAAAATACATGAGAATGTCCCTACTGAACACTCTACCAAGGTCTCATTGTAAAGAAAGAATGACTGAACAGAGTGTGTAATGTTAATCAATGACAGCAGTGTTCCTTCCTTCAAATATAATTTAATGGGTGCTTTTAGCTATACCAGAAATAAAATGTCAGAATTACCTATACAGCATCAAGGAACAGCGTAGCAAAGTTGGAAAGAAAAAAAAAAAAAGCCAAAAAAAGGCTCCTTTGCTTTATTTCTTCATCATATCTGTCATATCTGAGAACAACTGCATCACATAATTTGAGCTGTGACAAATTTTATTTTGTGTCCTATTAATAGGTACAAGCTACACTCAAAGACGAACAACATACTGTGGCAGTATTTCTCTGACAAGCAACACTCTTTCTTAAATAGCTAGGTCAGAGAAAATAGGTCAGAGATTTCTTTTCCCCAGCATTTTCTCTTCCATTCTGTACCATTCTGAAAACTCTCATTCTTCTATTGGAGAGCTCTTTTCAATTTTACTAGAGATTCAACCTAGTGAAAGGTATCCAAGGACTGAAAGAAAATGGAAACATGAATTATCAATGGATGAGAACAGATCATGCACACAAAAAGAGGCTACTGAAGAAAAACAAAGAGATGAAGAGGCTGCACTGGCGTAAGAAGCATTCACCCTACAGAAAGAATCCATGCTCACAGAGAATCCTGCCTTTTAGTGTAGACTACAGGAAGAAACAATCACAGTAGAGAACAGCTAGGACAATTACTTCATGGCAGTTTCTGGCACTCATGGGTTCACCCTGCCAGGTAGTTTACATTCTCACTGATAGCCTGAGCCTTGTGTTAACTGCCTTTTCAGAGCCATATCCCTGTAGCACAGTTCTGACCAAAACTTGAGGCAGTAAGCGTCATTCTCAAGCTTATTAAGGAAAGTTCATTGCTTCACAAATTGTCTGTATACAACTCAAGAACTATTCTACTTCAGAGAAGTTCAATAAATTTTTAACTTGCTAATGAATAGCCATCATGTACTCAACTTTTTATTGCTATCGCTGATGATAAAGAATACCTGACTGAATAACTAGAAATGTTGGCTTAGTTTTCTGTTGGGTCCCCACCTATATTTCTTTTTATGACCTGCATCTGACAAACACAGTTGCAATAAAGCCTGTTTACTGCTATCATTTATATAATTGACTATTTATTCAAGAATAACTGATTTTCAATTCTATTCATATCCCATTCTCATTCCTTTGTACCTGCAAGGAATACTTTCAAAGATCAAAATAAATCAATGTGATACAAATTACTTACATTACTATTGGTTAAGTATGTTTGATTTCAATTAGTTCTTAATTAACATTTCTATCTGACTGAGTCATAACAGTATGTACAGGGAATATCAGAATTATATGTAATCAAAAGAGCTGTCAGTCCATGTATAGGCAAAATAAGTACTAGCAGACTTCATGAGTTATGATCATACACCTATTTCCTAATACTCAATATCACAAAGCACGGATGGTAAATATTCCTCAGCCTTTTGACAATCACATTTTCCAAATATTTCAATTTTTGCCTACTGCTGTATGAGCAAAATTATTGTCCAAATCTCTTAAAAAATACATAGATGAGGTACCCAACAATGAATGTAGGAAAGGATTTCTATCCATATTTCCCTCCTTTTTTGAGTAACAGGAAAACAAGTCAAATGGAAAAAAAAAACAATACATATATCAAAAGATTTCTGGTGAGAATCACACATACTTAAAATGCTTTGATATAGAAGAAAATTGTAAGATAGAGATCATATGTTTTAGGATATTAGTAGGAATATGAGTCAATATGAGTTCACAGTGAATAAGGTTTTTGTTTACACAAGAAGCATGCTTAGATGAATGTGTAATTTCTACGCTCTTGCTGAGATATTAGAGTACATTTCAATTAACGTAATCAATACATGGCAGGAAATGGCAACACTTAAAAAATCATTATTCAGAAGTTAGATATACAAAATGAGCTTTACAAGAAATGGTACTCATCTAATACTTTCAATCCATCCAAAGCACTAATTCTAGAAAATAGCGTTATCACTCACTTCATTACAACTACAGGAATCAATTAACATAATGTCATCACAGCTCATCCTTCTCTTCTCTAGCTGAAATTTCAAATTATTAATTGACTCATGTGCAGTAGATGGCACCCATTATCTTCTGCACCAGTTTTTCAAAAAGAAGCTGCACCGTAAGCTGCCTAATGGCCCTTGTCGCTCCAGCAGGTAATTAAAAGGCTTCCCACTTTGGCAATCAGCCAGCAGAAAGCAGACCAAATATTCCACTTGTAAAAAGAGAAATGAAGCTCATGCTTTGAAGAAGAAATTATAATATTTTGCAATTCCATAATGCCCTTTCTTCAGGGATTTTAAATAAATTAATAAGCATTAATTAATAGAACCTTATGAATTCCCTAGGAAATACTTATTCTACCCATTATAAAAGAGAAAAAAAAATGAGTTAATTACCTCAATTTCCACAGAATCATTCTTTTTTGATGCTTTGGCACTGGAGAACATTGTCAGATTACTATTTTGAGAGACCTGTTGATTGTTTCCATATATACTAACAACAAGCTCTTGGTAATGCTCACTGTCACTGAAACTCAGACTTTGGATATATTTTTTTTGTGACAATTAGAAATTGTGAACAAAACAAGTGTCACTTAAAAGTCAGAAACTTATCTAGTCCCAGGCAAAACCATGCTACTAATGCAGACACAGTCACAGATAAAATTATTATACTGTAATAATGTTTGATTGGGTAAATATATCTATCTGTTAGCTTTTAGGACACTTACAAATATTTTCACATTCATAACATTTCAAGAATAACGTATACTAGTGTTTTGACTTTTCAAAATGAAATTATGTGTTTCCAGATATTCAGAAGAATTCTTTGAGAGTTCCTTTCTGCAACACTAAGATGAATGTCAATCATTAAATAAAATCCATGACTATAAAACAGAAAATGTGTTACAAAGACTCTAGAATGAAGATTTTATAACTACTGACATAGTTTAAATTCTATCTATTTTTATGCTTTGCATTTGTTCTTTGGGTAAAATATCCAACAAACTTTACTTGACTGTTATGACTATATAAAAGCCAGAAAATTGTAGAGAGAGAAGTTATTTCGTCAGCACACATATCAACAAATATGTGCATCTCCTTGAAGAACAAGGTCCTTTGAAAAAGAATAAAATAAATGAAACTCAAATCACAGATGTGATCTTTATCTCTACAAGACAGTTTTTGTAAGGTAAAATTTTAAAAGAGTTCTTTAAAAGAGATTGCAAATCTCTTCTGTTCAGAAAGCATGTTTTGTCAGAGTTACTCAAACGCTACATTGCAAAAAGGATATTTTTTCACCGTGTCCTCTGCAAGGAGAAGTGTAATAGGAATGAAGACTTTCTAATATGAAGTGTTGCATTTTTTTCATACAAACACAACAAACTTCCAATTCAAGAAAAAGCTTATAATTGGGTAAATGTTGGAAAATCTTTTATCAAACACAGCAGCACATTAGCAATGGTAAGAGGTGACAAAAACATTTTAAAATGCGTCATCTTAATTTAAACATTAGTAACAATAATTAGCTAGGTAAGGAAGCTATTACAAAATGAAGTCAATTCTATTTAATGCAGTGAGGTGAAGTTTGATTATCATTAGTAAAATACATTTCAGTATGGAAAAAAAAATACTGCAACCAGTTAAAAAATTTCTTGAATATCAGTTCTTAATCTGTTTGCTTAACCAGTTCAGAAAACATCTTATTTATGTATTTTTCATGTCTTGGAAATAAAATGAGGAAAAAAAAAATCAATCTTAATGCTACTTTTAGATGGATTTTTAAACAAGTCTTTCTGAACTTATAGAGGATTTTCATGTCTGATTAAGCTTCAACAACAGTAAAAAGATATCTCTGAGCAAACTAAATGAAAAAGCAAAACGTTTTAAAAAATTTAAAAGTTGCTATTGAAAAAGATAGCAAGTTGGCATACACTGCATAATCATTATCCTGAATACATATTAAGAGCTGAAAGCAGCTAATTCAAAAATCTCACTTAGCTGACAAAAATGAATTTTCAGCAACCACTTCTCTTAGGCATTTACTAGCATTGTTAACATTGGTGCCTAAACAGTTTTATTCAAATCTGTATAGAGTTTCTCTTTTGCCTTTAACCCAAATTCAAAGTGAAAAGAAATTGTTAGAAAGACTGCAACTGAGCAGTAGCCCAGTATCAGAATGGGGAGGAGAGGCAAAGGGGATCCAGACACTTTCCCCAAGCTGCAGATTCCTTCTTTGTAGCTCTTGAGCCCCCTCCTCTTCCATAGCATCCCACCTCGCTCCTCTTCATCAGCTGCACCTCTATCACTATGGGTAGCCTGGTGTGCCATAACCAGGGGCAGCCTAGATGCTCCTCTCCATAAGTGCCCTCTTATAGTGCCTTGATCCATCCTACCCCCTCTTACAGGTGACTCAGTGACCAAAGTGGAAGTTAGCTGTGCTTTTAAAGTAGAAGCCATGGGACTGCCAAGTGACACGGGTCTGGGTCTGGTGCAACTGGTAGATGGCAGTGGAATTATACCCTCACAGAAAGCATGCTTAATGGAGCTTCAACAAGGGTGATTCTGAGAAGGATGAAAGTCATTCTTTTGGGCTGCCTTGGTGCCCTTTAAGCAAAATAAATACTTAAAATCAAGGTTTAAGTAATGAGCTACAAGATTTCTTGCCTGGTTGGCACCCTCTGTAGTATGCCTTCCTTGTAAGCAAAGAGCAAGACCTTTGCCTGGCCTCCTATAGCTCCTGGGCAGCATGGCTTCCATTAACCTATGGAAGAAGTGTCACTGAAGAAATTGCTCTGAAGACCTAGGGAAAAACAGAGATGAAAAAAATAGATTGGAATAAGAAAGAAAAAGGTGAAGGAAATATTGACAGTGGATAAGTGTTGCAATAACAAATGGCATGATAAGTATACAGTATGTATGAGAGAAAGAATAAAATTTAGCATTTATTTTCCTAATCTCCAAGTGCAGAAATTATCTTGTACAAAATGCTGCACAACAACTGAATATATAAAACCAGAATTTGCAACAGATAAATTAACACATTCATATATATTCTGTGTGTAGATAAATATTTTCTGCCTTTCTGGGTAGTAAACTGCCATCAGAAATTATCTTCTGTCCAGTGCTTAAAAGCTTCTTTAAAGTTTAGTGTGAATTAGGAAGGACTGGCCATTTGGCTTGATATGCTCGATTACTGTTTTGACAGACATGTGTATCCTGCAAGACTTTCCAGAATAGTTGTAACGTGTTAAGGCCTTTTCCTTCCTATCTGAAAAATCTTTCTTTTAAAGCACCTCCCATCCCAGGTGTTACTTGCCAATTAACCCAATGCATTCCTTTATACCAGTTACCACATTAAATGCTCATTTCTATGTCTCCAATGTTTTTAGCGTAAGTGCAGAGGGCTGCTGTGCTGATTCCAGATACTAACTATATCATTTGTTCTTATTTACAAATACTTTATACATAAATTTTTAATGTAGACAAATACAGACACATAAGTAAATTCAAGTTCAAATAATGAAAAAGAAATCCTCCAGGGCAGTGGACAGCTTTGCCAGCATATTAAAATACAGAAAGCAAAATGACTGGAGGAGGAAAGCATAATACCTAAGGGTGATAACAGTCTGCTATATATGATTACTTAAAATGAAATAAGGGTAGTGAGAAAGCAAGCCAAAAAGTAGAGATAATGAAAGTTTGAGCTTTTCCAATAGGAACAATATGCATTCAGTTCTTAGAAAAATAGTGTCCATTATAGTAGGGAACAATAGTAATATCTTATAAAAGTTTACATTGGAACTGTCATGTCAACTATAGCTTCTTCGGTGGCAATCAGTAAAAGAATTGTTTGTTAATACCTCTGTAGGGAGCCAAGAATTCTATAAACACAGCAAAACCTGATACTGATAAATACTGTTAGATTTGTTTCTCCTTTTTTTTTTTTTTTTTTTTTTTTTTTTTGTGCCAAGTAATGATCACTTACACACAGAAAAGTCTAATAATAGCACATATATACAGTAAGGACCCTTCCAACTCAAGTCATCCTATGATTCACAATTTTTTTCAGGTATTAAGTCTTTGAATGTGGCTATTTTAAGACGACACCAAAAATCTGCAGGTTTTAATGCTAAACATTTTCCATTAACTATGTCTACTTGTTTAATGAACAGTAGTATTATAAAGCTTTTTTAAATTTATTTATTCATTGTGACATCCTCTGGATGTCACAATTCTGGCTGGAGAATACTCAACACCACGGTTGCATCTATCTCATAATCTTAGTGAATCCCTAAGAGCATAAGTGCAAAGCAAAATAGCTGACAGGAAGCGCCAACATCTATATCATGTGGTAGGGCAGAGGGCTCCTGGATTTGTTTCTGAGCCCTGACTTTCACTCCTGGATGCAATATATCAGATGTGCTTCTAAAGTATATCTGTAGTTTAACATCATCTAAGAGAAACACATCGAAGATCAACCAATTTTAAAACCAAAACTATGAAGGTAGCTGTGAATCAGGAGATAAGCAGCAGTAGAAATCTTCCATTCCAAATTCAGATGGTCATATAGGTTCACTCAAAGTGGTAAGAATAAAGCAAGTAAATTTTCAGGCAGACTGAGAATGGCTAATGCAAGTTACAAGTATTGCTGCATTGCTTTGCTGATGGACATCTCTCCTTACAGAAAGGACCACCTTTAAAGGAAAAGTTTTATATTCAGCTTCTAGCTCTCATGAAGCCAACCTCAGAGGCTTATAGGTGAAATGTTCCATAGATCATTCCCCTCTAAAATGGTAAGTTTTAACGAACCAAATGTAGCAGCTATTTTTAATAGAAGTATATAATCTGTTTCTTAGTAGAGTGTCTTCTTTGGCTGCTTTAAGCACTCCTTATGGTTCTGCTGTCCTAATGTATCAAAAGGCGCCAGGGATCTATAGTATAACAGAGGGTTCTATTATATATGGTCACAGTTAAAATTTCACATAGTAATACATTTTTTATGTAATTATCTTCTCTACTTATCCTAGTGTTGTAGACCTCTCTTCATCTCAGTTTTGATGACACTGTATTTCATCTAACACTTGAATAAAACTTATGCCAATATATACTTTCTCTCAGGCTTATAACCTTCTGAGCCTCTTATATTCCATTAAGCCTACTATTAAATGTGACGTCTCAGCTTTATTTAGATCTCCCTCTCCCTGCCGTATCTTTAATAGCTGTATTAGACTTTTATTCCACCAAGGAACAGGGATTTTATTACCTTTCCAGCAAATGGATTAAAAATATTTTTATTAGCTTTTCTTGTAACTGCATTCACCTCATCAGTATTAAGAAAAGTCATCATTATAATTTGCACATATCTTTTTCAATGGCCTATAAACCTTCTTATTCAGTTCTAGGTGAAATTCTACAAGATCGTATTTTAAAGAACTGATTTTTCCCCCCTAGACTCTCTTTTAAGTAACTTCTTTAATGGAGGGGTGAGAGGCTCAGCAAAACTGCTTAAAAGTATTTGTCTAATGGTTCAATCTTTCATTGTATCGTGTCCTTACATTTGAAAGAAGAATAAAGTAAGACATGAGGCGGGGAAGTAGCATTACGGTATTTTATTGCTGCTTATACTCAGAGTATTTTCACAGCTCTGCTCCAAGTGTAAGACAGATACAACAGTGTCATAACCGTTCTGCTTCCCAAAAATCCCTCGCCAGAAAATTGTTGCAATATACTGGACTCCGGCCATATTCTTTCATGTACAAAGTCAGCCCTAAAAAATTATGTACACAGATGGCTGGAAATAATACTACTATAAACCGTTTGTCTACACTGCCCATATCTTCAGTAGACATAATCTGGTTAAAAGACCTTATCTCTTTGTATCACTGTCAACACTGTCTATACTAGCATAATAATTTGACAAAATGCCATTATAATTTTTTGCAGTGATTGTAACAAATGAAGGAAAGTAATGCAAAAACTATTTTTTTTTTCATACAGCTAACATGAAATATATATATATATATATATTATTTTTAATGTTGAATTCACAGCAGCTGATATTATTCCACACATTCCTAAAGTTTCTTATCCAAGTCTCTAATCCTGCTTTAGGAAAAAAAAAAAGAAAAAGAAAAAAATAGAAAAAAAATCCTATTTCCAAACAGATTGATGATTAACAAAGCAAACTTCATATTTTTATTGCTTGTGAAAAAAAATATATCTTTTCACATTCTAATGGCTATTTAACAAAGAAAAAGATACAACAGAGAGAAACTTGTAATAACATAGACAGATGCCACTGAATATTGCATCTCACTTTTGAATTGTAGTTATATACATATTTCAAACTACGGGAGATGTTGTATCTAAAGAAATTAATTGCATAAATATAAAACAAGCCATTAAACAACTACCTATCTTGTTTTCACACTGTATATTTTCACATCTCACCTGATAGCTATCAAAGTTTACTGGAGGTACTAGTTTAATTGCAGTTAACCAAGGGAGTCTCCTTGACACCACAGTGCATACAGGGAAACAAGGAAAAGAAACCCAAGCAGTTAATAAAGCTTCAAACAAACTCAAAGGATAACTAAGAAAATCAATTGAAAAATAAATGAAGCTTTTAAGATAAGTGATACAATCTTTGTTTCCCTTTAGCAAAATTATATTGTCAGTTTCTTTACAAAAGCCCAGACAAACAACCCTACGCTTTGTCTCTGATAAGAGATAAACTGTGCTCCAGTGATAATCTTACTGTAGTGGCCACTGTTAATATAGGCCACAGAAATATAAAATACAGCTTGACATCACTTTATGTTTGTGGGGAAGGTATCAATGCCATTAATTGGAAATTGGAAAAAGAGGTGTGGAAAACTATTTTACTTATCCAGGCTCTGTGGGAACCTCTGGAAGAGGTTGTTCTTGGATATAAGGCCACCCTTTCTCCATGATATTCAGCAGAACCAAAATACAAATGTAGCAGTCCCATACACTTCTTCCTTATGATTTTTGTCAACAATTCTACATGACTAAACTGCAAATGCTGAAAAATTGTTTTCTGAATCCATCATTTTAAATGAACATTAAGCTATATTTGCAATCTATTATTAATAATAAAGCATTGTGTTTATTAATAATTGACACACACAGTTGACAGTTTTTTCCCCAAGCAAATCAGTCATTACTGATATCAAACT
Organism: Phasianus colchicus; assembly: GCF_987193195.1. Classification (NCBI taxonomy): domain Eukaryota; kingdom Metazoa; phylum Chordata; class Aves; order Galliformes; family Phasianidae; genus Phasianus; species Phasianus colchicus. The sequence continues at coordinate 19,564,424 of NC_143438.1, read as the reverse complement.
GTATCTCAGGATCTGAAGCATTGCTGTGTTTGCAGTATTTAGAGAGAAAGGAAACAGAGATATTCACCACAATTCTACTGGTGTAAGCAGAGAAAAACAAGAGCTGCTATTCAATATTTGTCTATGTACACACAAGAAAAAGGAATAATGACATTATAAATGGAAAATCCAGTGTATAATGAAGAAACAATTCTTGTATTGTATTTCGGTTGTCTACCTGAGTTAATATGATTGCATGAGTCAGATTCATATTTATTTCTGAATTCTATTGCACAAAAAGGGAAAAACATATATTCTGCAGGGGAAATGACAGAGGAAATATTCCAGCATAGGGCACCTGCACACCTGCTTCTCTAACCTTCCCTTATCACAGGCACAAAGGAGAACAGATGTATTTGACTCCTAGCCATGTACTGCTTCACTAATGCCAAGTAAAGCCAGTTTATATGACATTGTATGGATGTTTAATTTTCTTCATCTGTTAGAAAGCTCAGTTTATCTGCTTTATTGTCACAAATACACCTAAGAAACAATCCCCTCTTTTTTTTCCATAAATTACCACCTTCCATTTGGCTCCTAAAAAATTATTGAAAGAAAAAAAGTTAGTTTTTTTTTGTGTGTTTGTTTCAAAATAATTCACTGAACTACAGTGAAAATCTGAGCCAAAATATGTCTTTTCCTCATTGCTGTTTTGGCTACTATCAATAATTCATATTATTCTTTTTTAAAAACATATATTTACTATTATCAGAAATGACATTGAAATTTCTTTCAGGAAAATTTCTTTTCTGTAAACCTCTGTTTCTTTTTTAGATTTAAGGAGCATACTTTGAATTTCTCTTGTTTATCATCTGGAAATTCATTGTTACATGCAGTATTATAATCTCAATCACTGTGGCACTTTAATTTTTAAGTGCAATTACTCAGGCAGATAGCATTGTTAGTGAATAATGTTTGTGCACATGAAGAAAAAAGTGCAAAAATGCCATGGAAAAAAAAAAAAAAAAAACTGTGCAGAGATTCGATAATTAAAAAAAGAAATAAATTGATATATTAAGAGAAAAGGATCTTTCTCCTGAGTGATACTTAGTGAGAGATTTGCTAACAATTTAGATTTTGTAACATCTATGTTACTAATGCAGTGTTATTATGAGTAGTGTGGTTTCAAAGATAAACCATGTTGCTGCAAATCAGAAAGACATTTCCTTATACACTGCTTTAAGCATTTGCGAGTCTGATGTATTCAAGTCACTGAACTCAAAGGTTTACTAATTATTCAGATATTTAGTTGTGGGATATTTAGGTAAAAAAGTTATAAAATTCATCAGCTGAATGTATTTTAACCATGTCCTTTTTTCCTAAGGAAAATAGATAAGATGATCTGTCAGTGATGGCAGACTGGGTACTGGAGGGGTTCCATTTGATCTCACTTATTGGCCCAATGCAGGGATGTAACTCTCTGTATCAGTTTATGTCTTTATTTGAAATAAAGTTTATCTCATTTAGAAAGAATTGAGACTGAATACTGAAATAAAACTTAAAATAATCTTATTCTTAACCAAGTCAAATACATTAATGTAAATATGTTAAAACAAATCAATCAATCAATGCTGACCTTCAAACCACCCATCACATCCCTATAAAAGGTGCTAGGTATTGTTTCCCCAATGTTTTTCTATGTTTATGCTAACATTATGAAATTTCTGATTTTTTGTTTGTAAATAGTTGCACAAAGACAAATCTAAACACTAGGAAAAAAATAAAATAAAAAAGGTCAATTTATAAACTGAAGAAAAGACATTTTAGAAAGAAACTCATTTCTGATGCATAAGCAAGTTCTGGTGTTTTGGGGACAGAAATACCTTCAATAAAAGAAGAAACAGAAACGTTAGGTACATTTTATAGGAGTTAACGGAATGAAAGAGGAGGAGAAGGGAAGGGGAGGGAAAAGCAAAGGGGAATGTGAAAGAGAGGGAGATGTGAAAAGAAGGGAAGACAAAGGAACATAAAAAGAAGTCTTCTGACTCCTTCTTCTGAATGAAATATTTGACAAATGTGATAATGGGTAAAGGCAAGAAGAAAATATTACTATATTTGCTTCAATCTAATCTATTAAAATAAAATTAACAACATAAATTTGTAAGCACCATGAGGCAACTCCGAAATTTTTCTGAAGGCAGTAATTATCATTAATCCCAGACATGAATTTGTCCATAATCCCATTTCACTTATAAGAACTAGTTTTGCTAGCAAGTTCTATTGGTAAGGCATTATCATAAATGTTTGATTATTGCAGATATAATATCCATGGTAATTGAGTATGGATGAAGAACTGAAGAAAGAAGTGTAAACAAAGGATGCTTTACTTGCAACTACATAAGTAGTGAATTCTTTGAATAACAATTTTAAATATGTGTGATCACCATTTTGATCACTTTCTAGGAATATTCTAGTGAAGAAAGTTTGCTGACAAAAATATTATGGAATATTTCTGAAAGATAAATTTCAAAGTAAAAACAAGACATCTCTGCCAGTAAAATAATCATTGAGATTTATGTTTAGCATGTAACAAAAAAAAAAAAAAAAAAAAAAGCATATGCACATTGTGATCAGGTTTCTAATCTAAGACACCTAAACTTTATAACATGATTATTAGACATATAAAATTTGCAAGCAATCTAGAAGACTGTAATATTGTTTCAAACAAGAGAAATATTTCTTGTGGATGTTTTTTTTTTTTTTTCTCTCTCCTTGCTACGTGATATATATTAAGTAAAAGAAGTGCAGTATCTTTCATTTAAACCTTAATTTCACAAGTAAGGAAACTAACTAATTCTTAAAACATCAATGTGCTTACATAACAGTTTTTTTTTTCATTTTCCTTTAAACACCACCACCTCTTTATAAGAAAGTTGTTTTTTTCCTCCCATTGCTGGCAACGAGTTACCATTTCAAATTAGTTGTAAAATTAACTCACATCATCATATTTTGCTGATGTATAAAAGCAATATTTGAATGCACAGATAATGAAGATCAGATCACAGATCAGTACAAAAGACTTGGAGCCTAAGAGGGATGTTAGGACTCGGTATCAAGCACAAAAGCAGCTGGAAAAGGATGAAAAAGGGAATTTGTTGAGGAAAAGGCTGGTGTTCAGTAACAGGGAGGTAGCAGAAGAAGACAATGGGAAGAACGACAGAATAAGTAGCATGCCCAAATTCAACTAATGCCTAGCAAAATAATCAGGCAAACAAAATAGTGCTGGGAAAAGCAGATAGTAGGATAGAAAGATGAAGGTGCTAAACAGTTTGAAACAGAAAGAATCAAGTTTGAAGTGAGATCAGAGTCTGCTTTAGAGTGCAAGTTTATTGAGATGAGGAATGGCATCCATAATTTACAAACTTCAGCTAAAATCTATCATAAAAATCCACTCTTCCTCTGATTTACACAGAAGAGGACAGTCTATAAGCATCTATCGTCACATTGTTTCCCTGCATCTGTGTGTTAAACCAGAAGAATTCAGTGCTACTGAGGTGCCCTGCACATTACATCTTGTAGCTATGTTTTATTTCTATCTGAAAATACTATGTTTAAAAATCTTCTGGAGGGTTCAAAATCAAGCATTCAGACATAAGTAAAGCCATTAGCAAGTCTTTCACATCAATAGCAAAGTAAGTGACTACATAGGAGAAGCAAGTCTACTAAAATTAATATCATGAATTCATTCTTGCAACTGTGCATTGATGACAACTGTGTTACCGAAAGTCAGAAAACTAACAGAAGTTATATTTTTCAAAAAGCAAAACTACAAAGGAAGGGAGGGGAAGGGAACGGAAGGGAGGGGAAGGGAATGGAAGGGAGGGGAAGGGAACGGAAGTTAAACAAAGCTAAAAGGAGAACTCCCCAAAAGTTATTTATTTATTTATTTATTTTGAGCAGGGTGAAAGTTTATTTCACTGGGAAAAAAAAAAAAGATTGCAAAGACCGAGGGAATGCCAGCAGTGAACGACAGAATCTGGCTGACATCATTACACAAAAGGAAGCACCCAATCTAAAGATGAAGCTGAATCAATATGAGGAATATAAAAAGACAAAAATTCAGTAGCTTAAACATAAAATGGAGGACCAACAAGTCGGAAATATAATAAGGAATCAATTTATGTTACAAGAGAAGCAAAAAAGGAAGTACTCATGTCAGAATACAAGGCAGCCCATGGGAAGATTTGCCTTAAATTAAAATCTTGCCAACAAAGGTTACACAGTAGAAGTCAATATGAATTGTAATAACTCATGACGATCAGCAGATAATCAGCTAAAACTCCCGAAGGACAAAATAACTGAACTATTGACTTTAGATGAAATTTCTCTCAAAACTGTTATTCTACTGGAAGCAGCTGATGTCAATTTTTAGAAAAGATTTTAGGCAACTTTATGAGACTCCAAGCTACTAAGCCAAATGTCAGTACTAAACACATTAATAGCAGTAGGCTGGAACAGAGAAGAATAGAAAATTACTGACAGTACTGAATTCAGGGTAGAAATGATGTTAGACAAACACAAATTGCAAAGGGATCTCACAATACAGAAAATTCTGTAGTAGGATGACAAATCTCTACCATAAATAGATACAAAATGCTGTAACTCAAAAACCAGAACCCTAATTTTATGTAAAAAGTCTACAGGCTCTCAGAAAGGAAACTCTGAACAGAAGGTGAAAGAATCATCTAGGAAAGAACAGAGGGCAAAGGAGAAAACATTGCCATCCTACAATTATACACAAAATTTCATCATTAATGTCTCTGCAGTTTTGGTGTTCCCATCTCAATGATAGTACAGTAAAATGGGGAAGTGCTTAAAGAAAGGAAGAGCGATGGTCAGAGGTGTGGAAGTGTTGATGTCTGTTGAACAGATAGGCAATAATGCTTTTGCTTAAAGAAACAAAGTTTGACTAAGGGAGGAAAAGATGGCAGTCTATCAAAGCACGAGAACAGCAAACAACCTATTTTCCAGCTCCAATGCAAACACCAGAGGATGTAATATGAATCTAGAAAGTGACAGATTCAAAACATATTAAAGGATACAATTCCATATACAACATCTAGTTAAGCCATGAAACTCCTCAAAATATTATGCACACTGAAGAACTGAAAAGTAATTAAATAAATCCATAGAATACAAAAATTCACATAACCAGCTGGTGAAGCTCCCAAGCTGAAAATCACTCCTGGCTGGAAAAGTGTCATTATGTTATTTCTTTGTCCTAATGCACTTCCATATCAATCTGTTCTTGAAAATAGGATTCAGGACTTGTTGGACATCTGGTCAGAGCTGATATGATTACAATTATATGCTATGTCCCAGTAAAGTTATAATGTGCAGCCTCCATTTAATCCTTTTGTGCTTATTTATGACAAATAATATTACGTACAGTATTGCAGTCTTTAATGGATTTTGTTCTTTATATTCATTCTCTGTTTCATTCAGTAAATAGGGTGGATGTCCTCTACTAAACAAAAAATGAGATATCATATAGCTTATCTTATGTTTTGCCCTATAGCTTTTGAATGCCTAACCTACTAGACTTCTAACAACAATATTTTTCATTTATTATTATAGGATATACAACCATCTTTCTGAAGAGAAAAAAATGAAGGGAAAATCAAAGAAAAAAGAAGAGAGAAAAGTATTCTTATTAGTTGGCATTATTCTCTTCAGCCTGTAACATTGCATTGTAGCAAAAAAGGACTTCCTCACAGCCAACTGTGGTTTGGAAGATGGGAAATTACATTACTGTGGAGTCAAACCTGAAACCATAAACAATCTTTCCAGCTTTATTATTGTGTTAATTAGACTAGATAATCAAACGGTGACTAGCTATAAAAAACGGTGATGTTCACAGGCAGTTGGTTCATAGCACTGAAGTAAGATATACAGAATACTTACAAACAACTGTTTATGCATCTTTGCACACTGAGGTACTGTAAGGTAAAAAACAAACAAACAAGCAAAAGAAAAAAAAAATACAAACAAAAACAACAACAACAAAACATTAGAAACTCCAGAAGGACAGCTTAACTTTAGACACTGGGCTTAAACTTGCAGCCTGTGAAGTTATTGGCAAAATGCTACTGAGCTTTAACGAGGCTGGAAGGAAGAGAAGGGATGACTGTTTTTTTTCTGCACTTGAAAAAGGATTGAACAATTATTATTTATTAATAGGTTATTCCTAATTCCTGACATTACATTCCAGTAGAATCCAGTGTGTAGTATCCCAGTATACAATGTCTCAGTATCCCTGTAGAATGAATTGGTGGAAGTTGATTCGTCTGGATATATTTTTGAAAAAATTGAGTGGCATTATTGTGAACGATGCCTTTAATTTTTATCTTGATAACATTATCTTAATCAGAGGTATTTTATGCTGCAACTTCTATTCATTAAACTCACCAAAGATTTAGAGAGTTTGGTTCCTTAGCAACCCATATATGACCTTGCTTTACAGACATCATTGCCAGTCTTCATAGCATCATCATTTTTTTCTCCCATTTTAAAAATCAGATAGAAGTCAGTATTAAGTCATATTTATACCTTCATCAGTCACAGGATATAATTTCAAAGATGTTCAAAATCTGCTGACTTTTTCAGGAAAATAAATAAATAAATAAATAATCATATAAACAGAAAAATAATAAAAGGTGTTCTGTATATACGCAGGACTCTCATTACAGAGAACATCACATGCTGGAACCTGAGACAATCAGAAAGATAATAAAATATCTCCACAGCAGCCAAGACTTCTTTCTTTACCTACAGCTTGTTGAATTTGTATGTAATAAAATGCAGAGTTTAATCTTTTTTTTCAGAATAAACTGCTAGTAAAATAGGAAAACCGTGACAGACTGGCAGAAGTAAATGCATTAAATTTGATTAAAAATTCCACAATGACCCATTTTTTCAATTACTTCCCTTACTTCTGAAAGATTAAAGGAAGTCTGTACCTTATTACTAGCTCTCATACCGATGTTTTTTCTTGTATTTTTAAAAGCAAGTCATTCCGCATTAAAAGTTCTAACTTTTCCCATTGGATAAAAATGTGGCATTCATGCAAGTGATTCTAACACCTGTCTATCAGAGTAAGGGAATATATATCAAAACTTCTTTTTCCCCATTAAATATTTTAATATTATTGAACTTCAACACAGAACGTGAGAGAATGTGGAATGTGAGAAAAATCGATATGAAATACCTGACACAACTGGTAATTGAGTATAAGGAAAGTATTTGAGGACAAGTAAATCACAATTATTTATCCAAAATCATATATTATGGCTCAACAGAAGAACTATGCTCATCTTAATCTTTATGGAGTTCTTCAGTTTTCACGAAAAGAAAGAGGAATATTTGGAAAACCTCAGTCACGTTTCATAATTGAAATATTTCACACCTAACTAGCATTAATTCCGGTTGTTTTTTTGTTTTTTGTTTTTTGTTTTTTTTTTCCAGAAGTATAAATGAAGTTGTTTTAATCTTCATATATGTTACAAATTGTCCTAAAGATCTGTTTCAGCAAACCATGTCCCTCTCTACTATCTGCTCCCACTGTAATGTTTTGTACATATAAAAACAGAGAACACTTTATGAAAAAAATTATATTATTTCATTGAATAAAATTTTTGAAGGGAAATTCTGGTCAGCGTTCTGACCAGCACTATCTACAATACCTCTGAGTGAATTGTGCGGTAAACCACTAGATGATGAATTTTGAGTAGAGACTGCCTCAGACAGTATTTCATAAACAAAGATTGTGCATCTGAAATGTAATAATTATTACTTTTAAGTGGTACTTAACTGAATAGACAAGTCAACCAAACCAACCACCACTGCTACCAAGATGATTAACTAACTTGAATGTGCTCGTGTTGACCTCCTTGCAGTATCAGTGTAATTCAAATTCTCAGAACATTAGCTTTCACAGCTGTGTGTGAAACAAAGGAACGAGCAGAACTCTATTTCTTAGGTATTACATTTACAATGCTCTGCCATTCAAAATGACAAAAAAAAATTTCCTTGATCTTAATAGTAATACTTTTGGAAAGCATGAATACTATTACAGAAGTTCTATAGTAATATGCAAAGATTAATCCCTCAAGTAATTGTAATTTCCTCTTGCTATCACAAATTTAACCTATATTTTACATTGTAATGTTTACTGTTATTTTCTTTTAGTCACCTACTGACAGCTCATATTTATCCACCCATTTGCATTCATCATACAATAGTTACAGTGTAACAGTCCCTCCTGCACTGTTTCTACAATGAGCTATTGATTTTGCAGTCACTGGAAGTCATTTTTAGTCCTTTCTTTTATATGTCACACTTCTGCTTCCACTTATTCTCAGCCACAGTTTTCAGCAACATGATCACATTTATCTGAATACCAGTTTCAAGGGATATTCAGTATATAACATAGTTAATTATTGTGTGAGATGTTTTTTTTTTCCCAAAGTTAGAACACATGAAAATCAATATTTTTTAGACATATTAATCCTACACGTTTCTAGATTTTAAGTATAAACAACTTTGTCATTTCAGAAAGAAAAGCCTGCAAAATTTTCTTAGTCTTCCTTCCTTACTGTTTTGCTAATAAACAGGAGATAATTTTAATGCAGTCCTATAATATCAAATACATACACTTGTGTTGTAAGCAAAGACTAAATTCTATACATCATCCCTTCAATTCACTTTAGTCAGATCAGTGACTAATTTTGTCATCACATGTGCAAATGACAGTCCAAAATAAAATAAATAAATAAATAAATAAAATAATAATAATTAAAAAAAAAAAAAAAAAAAAAGCAAATGGAGTGAGTTTTTTATTTTATTTGAGTTTCTTCCTAGCCAAGCAAGGGTATTGTTGCTTGCTTATCATATGGTATAAACTACAGCAAATGTCAGACTTGCTTTATGCTTTACTTCCTTTTTGCTTCTCTCAGGAATTTTTCTTTGCAATCCTCTCCTTTCAATCCTTTCTGGTATTTTGATTACCATGTATTACTCACAGTTTTACTTTCCCACTGTAGTCCTTTGACTTACAGATTTTTTTCTTGTATTTCCATACCTTATAAATACATACACATATATGTAGACCAATAAGCATAAAAGTTACCCATGCCACTGCACATAATTATGCTGGAATCAAATTAAATTGTCAAATTGAATTTATTATAATTTTAAGAATAATGTTCATTTTATTTTTGTGGTTTTACTACACCTATGTTAGATAGAGGCTTGAAACATCCATAAAATAGCATAGAGGTGGTGGGTTTTTTTTTGATGAAAGAAACAGTTCAGATTGCTTTTCTGACAGAAAACTTGATTAATTTGTGTTTTGCAATCCAGTAAATGACACTGAAGTTTAAAGTTCAGATGGATACATGAAACAATTTGTAGAAGATAAGGGACAGAAAATGCATAGTAGTCGGCAATTTTATCGATCAGCTAGGACACATTTTTTTAAATATTGCATACATCATGGTGGTTTAGCAGTTATACGATAGACCAAATTCTTCCATCTCAACCATTCTGCATCCTTTACAGGCAAAAGAGAAATGAAGATTCAGAGCGTGAACTGAACGCTTTGAGCAAATGGAGAATCTGTTCATGGCAGGGATGTGTGGTGAACTTTTACACAAGATAGAGTACAATATCTGCAAGCTGAGATAAGAGTTTGTAGCGTACCACCTTTATGTATTCAGTCTGTTTTCAGCTGGGTCTGAAAAAGAAAGGTGTACAAAGAGCAGAAATGTTCTACATATGTGTTTCTAAAGATTTTTTTTTTTTTTTTCATGAAATATGGCATTTTTAAGTGAACAAGTGAATGCTTGAGCTGGAGTAGAAGAAAGTGTTTTAACATCAATTTGAGATGGCCCCAGCTAAAATTGTGCTAATAGAAAGTGATACAAAAATCCTTGGTTGAACATTATATTAAAAACGCTTCAAAGACATTACTTGAGGGAATCCAGTTGTATTGCTTTTCCTTTTGATAAAATTTGATAAGGTCATTTGGTGCCAAATTACATATCATCCTCAAGCAAAATTAAAGTTTTTGACATAGGGTGGCAGCTGGGAAATGAAAAGATGTTTGAAAAGCTCTTCGAAACCTCTTCAAGAGTATATGAAAACTATTTTATAACTCTTGTATTCTTAGCTGCCCTAGGGAGCTTATTTGCTCTACCTGAAGTAGCCTTACCTCAATAGTGCTAAAACAGCAGTGCACTTTTGTACTTAAATAGGCCCTTTTCTGGGCCTATTTTAGGAATTACAGGATTAAACTGATTTGCTGGAAAATTCTGTGCTAAGAAGATACAATACCATTAAAATCAGAGCAGGGCACATTTTCAGTAAGCAAAACAACAGCAATAAAAATAATAATGATAAGTAAATGTATTGACAATTTTGACTGTAAATGTAAAATCTTTGACAAAGACCTATCTGGATGAAAAGGGACAAGTGTTAGTAAAGTTGTATTAAAGTTATTTCCTTTTTCTTGAAGGGCTCTATTTCGGGATATGAGACAACTTAATTCATTTTCAACTGCCATGTTGAAGCCGTACTCTGAGGACTGACAGCCATTTTGGCTATTCTGTGAATGAACAAACATCTGTAGCAGAGCCTAAGGTCTTGCTTCACAAACGAACATCTTTGGATAAAGCTGGGAGGTATTGTGGGAATATCTCAATTATTTTACATAAATTGAATGAAGAACCCTGGAGCTCTCCTACCAGACCAGAACATACAAAAATGAAGTCTTTAGATTCTAAATCTGTAAAATTCCAGCACAAGAAGAAACTGACTATATCCATAATAAGTACTCTAACCAACAAACTGGCAGAAGGAAAAAAATATATGTATATAACTGACATATCCTCGTATCTTCTGCGAAAAGAAAGTATTTCCAGCATTTATTACTTTCTTCACTTCAGTAGCATTTTAAACATCCATTCCATGAAAATACGCTTGTATTTTCTTGTGAAGTGGAATTTCTTATAAAATTAAAATAAAAAATCTCAACAATATAGTTCTCAAAAGGAACAAATTTATCTACTGTTCCTAAATGGGATGGGATTTTTAACAAGATTTAGTCCACATAGTACAATTTTTGTTGCAAAACTAATCAGATGTCAAAAAAATAGAAAAGGATACAAGACAAGAGGAAGACCTATATAAGAGTTCTATACTCCTATCTGAATTGTGTGTGTGAGAGAGAGAGAAAACGGAGATCTGTATAGGAGTCAAATGCCCCTGTTGGAATTTGTGAACCTTGATTTCAAGCTGGTTGTCTCATGTTACATGATACTTTTTTTTCTTAGCTTTTGAAACCATATTCATACATGCAATTGCCTTTCCCACCACTCTCCCCATTTGTACATAACATATTTGAAATACTCTATCGGCACTTACAAAAACTGAAAATAAGGAAGATTATTATTTTATCATTCATCACCCAAATAGCAGTAGTTCATTTAACAAATGCCAGTATCACAAAGAGTATAGCAAGAGAAAGTTTAAATTGTTTCAGAGCTCAGAAAAAGAGAAATTACAGTAGAATCAAAACCTGAATGCTTTAGCCCTGCCTATGATGAAAAATCTTCACAGGGACATTTCATAGGTCATTTGTATAGCAATTTAGCTTGCAGAAGTGAGCCAGACTTGTCTTACATCTGATTGACTCTGACTACTCTGACTATCTACTCTGGAAAAGAAAAACATATTGCTGTATCTCTCCTGAGATTGTATATCTAATGACCATTCTCAGTTATCTGGTACTATTTTTCTCTTCTGACAAAATAGTCTACCTGTAAAGCTCTTGGACTGATGCATAGGCGAAAAGTTGTAAAGCTAAGTGTTTTTCATCCCCAAATTTTTAATTTACAATGTATCTTCATTGCCTTTCAAAAAACTTGTATGCATAAGGCTGTATTTCACTTATTCAGCAAAAATTAACTCAGTCCAAATACATGTTGAGGTGCTTTACAGATCAAAAAATATGTGTGAAATAATGTTTCATGTGCCAAAGACAAAAGAAGCAGCATTAGCTAAAGATTTATTAGCTTGTAACTCTTTTAATATCATCACTCCATTTAAAAATGAATCATCTGTACTATTTGTTCGCTACAGACTCATTTAGCAAGTGGTCTACAAAGTGTTTTCTATTAGTTGCAAGATACTTCAACTTAAAAGAAGACATAAAATATTATTTACTGACATTTATAGCAAACATAATGAAAATTTCTAAACCTCTGTGGATAATATTTTACAGAAAATAGATAACAATGACTGCATGTACAAAAATGTTGCAAGATACACAGGACATGGTAACAATTTCAATTATAGAATATATAGCATTGTGTTCCAACATTTGCAGATTATAAAATGGAACATTATTCTGCCTGGCTGATACTGTCTGCAGGAGCAAAAGCAGACATCCACAGTAAAGGGCCAGATGCAGTACAACTGAACGCAGTTTTGAGCACAAAAATCAGTGAGGCATGACTGTAATTTGAAAGACCATTTCACGTTTGTTTCTTTCAAAATGCTGCTTTTAGGAATGAGAGACAAAGGAGCACAGAAAAGGTCTTTTGTTTCAGTCTAACAAAGTATATTTCAGAACTGAACAAACTGGCTCTAGAAAGAACTTGTGTACAAGGATATCATTTTTATGAGTATTATTCACATCATCTTGTTTTCTTTCAGATTAAATATCAAGACAGAAACATTAAAACCATTATCCATACACAAATACTTCAATTTTGGTTGCCACTGTAAGTTCTAACACACAAAAAAAAGGTGATTACAAAAACTAAGCACCTAAGTTTTTTCCAGTAATGGGGACAACTGAAAGCTGCCAACAGAAGTAGTTTGACACAGACTCCTTTAGCCATGAATTATAATGAGCAAGTTATTCCTTGATTCCTAAGAGAGCAATGAACATCAAGACTGAATTAGTTGTATGTGAAACAAACATATGATGATGGATGTATGGAGACTTTCATTTTTAAATGATTTCAACAATGTACTTTTGTTAGGAAAAGCTGTTCTTTGTGCCACCTCATGCTAATACTAAGCTCAAATTTCTGCATGAAGTTAAAAAATTTCCTAGCAGGAAATTCAATAGATTGTGTGATATCATTGGCTGACAAAGGATATGGACTGGAAGTAAATCTAATTCAAAATGTTGTATAAATCTTAAGCTTGCCCTATTTTTCTTTTTTAGGCTCAGCACACATCAGTTAGCTGGCAGGTGGGTTGGTACCTGCATGCCTAGCTAGTTCAAATGTTGCTTGCTTCTTTTAATCTAGATAATCAATCACCTGATGTACCTGCATTCAACTTCAAGTTGTATTTGACTAAAAGCAAGGATAAGGGCTGCCTCTGCTATGCTCTTACTGCTGCACACTGGGTCAGATACAGCTACTAGTTGGCAGAAGGAGACTGCATCTTTCCAGGGGAACAGTGGGCAATATTTGACCCCAGACAGGCAAGGAGAGCACAGTCCATGAAAGACAGAAATTTCCTAAGGTGGCAGGAGAACAGCCCTGAGCCAAACCAACAAGCTAGGAAGCCCTTGACACTTTATAAATGAGAGCAAGTTTGAAAGCTACTTGTCTGATTACAGGGCCAAAGTAGAGGAGTGAAGTAATATTCAGAACCTGTACCTACACAGCAAAACAAATTTTTCTTTAATTAAAAAGTTACACTGTGCATACTGTTTTGTAGTAAAATGTCATTAAATATAAAAAGCTCTCTGGTGTCTCTTGGTGCCTTTACAATAAGGAAAATGCCAAGTTCTACTTCAGTGCTTGGGCTTGGTTAGGATCCTGTCATGGAACACAGTGAAAGCTCTTACTGCAAATTCCAATAAAACCAAGCATGCCAAATTACAACTTAAATTACTGGATTTAAAATAGCAAATAAATTCATATTATGTTCTTTTATCAGTTTTTCTCACTTCCTTCAGTCAGCACATACTGCAGTACAAACACGCTGGGGTAGCTAGGGCTGTATATGCAGACTGTCAGCCTGCAGCTGCAGATAACTTTCTTCTTCCTCTTCTACAATGCAAATCATTTGATAGAACAGTGTCTGTCAAATTGCATCTTTCCCTACAAAACCTGTGCTTAGAGCAAAACAGCGAAGTTGAGCTATTCCTTTAAACCAACTTGGATTTTGAGCAACTTCTTCAGTGAGTCTTTTGTTTTTTTAATATTCTTTTTCCAAGTACATTTATAACAAACTCAGAGGGATGTGGCAATGCGTCTGCAAAACACTGGTAATTCTCCATTCTCTGTACTTCGATATCACCCTAGAAAGGCAATCTGGCTAACTAACGCTATTTGGACATTCTACAAGGCCTCTGTGGAAGTGTAGTCGACTGAAGGACAGTAGGAAGCACTAAGCCAGCTAATGGCGTGGTGTTAGAGAAAAAAAGAATAGAATCCTGCTTTTCAAAATGCTGAGCTGAAAGTCATCATCCATTATATGCAGCACTGAAACTGTATATGCAGTTTTCTGACGTTTACCTTATGCAGCTAACACACTAACACATTCCTAGTAGACACTGAAAATCCTTTACATCCTTCACAAATTACTCTTGAATTTAGGGACCAAATAATATTTATTATACGCAATGGGACAATTCTGAAAAGAATAGTTTTTCTCCTAAATAGTATTTTCCTTATGTGATACTTTCTCATTTACATCTGGATGGTAAATCTTAGGGCATTTGACGTGCATACTTCCTTTGTAATAATGCTTAGTTTGATCTGTAGTTCATCTGCTGAGTAACAGAGCAGAATCAAGAACAAGCTGCTTATCATACCATGAACAGAAATGTGAGACAGTGGCAGAAGAAGATTTTTTGTGTGTGCTTAATTTCTTTTGCAAACATTCCCAAAAGCACTGATGATAGGCATTCCAGTGATTTGTAACAACAACAAAAAACTTGCTGCATTAATATTTAATAGACTCAGCAAAGGCAACACAACATGCAAAATGAGCGATTTGTGTACAGAATGCCAATATGAACTACTGCATGTGGAAAAAAAGAATTTGATTAGTATCACTCTCTGGAAAAAGAATCAGAGCAAATAAATCTTTGTCAAATATGGGAAACATTCCCTATCTGCAAAAATTCTACACTTTTCTCATGTTTGTTTCATACAGCCATTCATATGGATAAATTATTTCTGAAACTATGTAATACACTTGATGCGACAGACATTCGAAGCTTAATTAGTGACAAACACTATAGGAAACAAGTATAAACGCCAACAACTGTGATATGAAAGACATGAAAAGTTTGATTATCAGAGAATAAGGAAGTAGGGTGACTGATGACAGAAAAGCTATGTTAACAAGAATTCTTGGGATCATAAAGGAAGAATGATGTGTCATGTGGGGAGATATAGTACTGACTACTTCTTATGCTAGTGTTGTTGGTTTACATGGCTCATTTTACCTCAAAGTCAAGTACAAATGTACTGACCTGTTTTCTAGTGCTGGTTGGATTTCTAGTGTTTTTGGTTTTCATTTCTTTCCTGAAATTGTTCTTTATTGTAACCTATAAAAAGAAAGGTTTATTTTAGAGGTGGGTGACAGGAGTAGATGTATTTGTTACAGTAAACAATATATATATTCTGTTAACTTGGGTGATCTGCTTCATCTAAACCAAGAGCTTGTCTTCTTTCATTAACAATTCAGAACAGGAATTTGAAATAGGAAAATACATTCCCTTGAGGGGTATGTCAGACCTCAGATACATAAATCACTGGAGAACTCAGCCTAATTTAATAGAATTTGTTTATCTTATAATACTTACTATTTTAAAAAGTATTTCTTTAAATTTCTGTTTGGAAAGCTTCTCAAATTATTATTATTATTTTTTTCCCCTAAGGGTAAAGTGTTGCTGACTTTCAAATGATCAGTGATGCATTCTTCATTCAGTATATTCATGTTCAGATTTTAATATAACTACTGTGTGATATCACTAAAGTTGCTGTACATATGAGTAGACCAAAAAAACCCAGATATAATTATGAGTAATTTAAATATGAAATATCTGTATTAAGTCAAAGATTAAATGGTTGCCCGACTCTTACCACACTGATGAACATAAGAATGCCATGCCCTAGACACTATAGAAAAAAATAGACATCTTTTTTGATAATCAATGATGCAAAGATAACAACACCCATATTACATACCTCTAACAGGGTCAAATGTGTTGTTAATGTGATTATTTTTTACTTATTAATAATCAATTTATATTAAATATCATCATTAAGCACAACTTTAAAAAGAAAGATTATTTCAAGAGCACACAGAAGATGTGGGCGTTTGGATGAATTTATTTGTTTTAAATTAACTTATTATTCCTCCAAAGGAGGGATTAAATGCTTTTTAACATTATAATGACAGCTCCTCATGATAAAAAAGCGGGAGTATGAAGTGCAAGAACAAATACAACTCAGTCCATATAATGTAGCAGATTTCAAGTTCATGAGACTAAACAGATGCAACAACCACCTCACAAAAGCTGAGTCAATGAAAAGTAACAGTTAGTGGTATGTGAATCCGGTGAGCCCCTGTAAAGAATTATATTTTTTTCAACTTTAATGAGACTATAGGAAGAATAGCATGTATTCTAGTATCTGAGTTTGAAGACTGTTCTTACTTTCTCATGCTCTCTGTCACCCACATAGTCCTGCTTTTTAACTGTCGACTGTCTGCTCATCCTTCACATGTTTAAGCCAACACCAGTGTTTCCAAGAAGATAATGACAGAATGCCACATTTAAAAAGTTATGGCATATCATCAGCAAGAATCATTTTTTTCCCTACAGCTTAGCTTCTGAAACACAGGAACATTAGCTTTGTGGAGGATTCAATTCTGCAGAAGTGTGATTAGAAACTTTTTCTCAAATAATATAATAGAACAGAAAGATTACTCTTAAATATTTCCATTTTTAAATATTTCTAAAAGTAATAATATGGAAGACAGACTTGGTGCTGAATATATTGGACAATGAATTTGCACTATCATTTCATATATGATTATATAATGATGTTGCCTTTATTCCTTTACCAGATGACCCATTTCTTTAAATTAAGGAATTTTGTTCATTTCTCTTTTTTTTTTTTTTTCCTGTTTAGAAATTATTCTTAAGATTCTTATGATAAAGCGCAATATTACAAAAAAATTGCTTCTATGATTTTGTGAGAGAGCAGAAGGAAGAATATCATATATAGATATTTTTAATGCAATCATAAAATTAACAAGAATTTGGGGGAAAACAAAGACAAACACAAAAACATTGACTACTTTTGCTTTAATTACTACAAATATGCAAAGAAATGGGTCACAAAATCCTGTAGCAAAGGTATATAGCTACTTTTTTCAGCATTTACACCAATATAAAAAATAGTTATATGTATACCAAGAATACATATTAACTCCATAATATAGGTGTTGGAAAAGTTATTGTTTATTAGCCTGGAAACTTGGAAAACTGTAAATATTTTTGGAACTGAACCTCCTATTTAAATAACCACACTTAGAAACCACATGTAGTCATCAGATAGGATCCTGATGGGCATAGTATCAAAAGCTGAGTAAATTCTTCAGTATATTCAGTATATTACAATAGTACCAAACACTTCTGTAAAAATATTCTCATGGCCTACTTTTAATAAATATTCAGACCATTGTAACTTGGAAGACTTATCTAAAATTCTCTTTGTCCTTTTTGATTTACATATGCCAATCACTTAACAACATAAGGTTCCTTTTATGTGAAGATATAATTTTTTTTTACATATTGAACTACTTCTCCTGTTTGTATTTTTTCCTCACTTGACACTACTATGTTTGTGTTTTCCACACTGTGTAGATTTTTTAAACTGCTTTTCTGTACCTGAAATCTCATTATGGAGAGAGAACAAAGAAGACCTGAGCCATTATTTATACTTCTACTAATCCTCCAGAGACTATAGTAACATTTCAATTTAGTAGCATCATTTCAGAGATGATGGCATTCCATCAATAAAAAAGGCATTCAGCACAAAATAGGTAAGAATGAAGATGTCTGTTTTCCTTGCGAATTGTTGGACCAGTCTGTCATTCATCAATTTGGACTTCCTGATTTATTACTTCTGTAAATTTACTGACTATTAAAATCAGCAAACTGAGCAAGATTATTATGAAAATATCTAAGAAACAAAGCTATGAAATTAGTAGTGGCTTGAAAAAGAGCTGCATATTAAATGACTACTTAAACACATAAAGGAATCCAGATGCGATTTAAGAGTGAATATTCTAATAGATGGAATAACACAGGCAAACAATAAATACAAAATAAATGAGTAAATAAGCGCCTACAAACTCAGGTCTTGCTAAAAGCTCATTTGAGACTTTCCTTAAGAAGAAAAGTTTCCTATTATAACTGAAATGGTCAAATTTCCACATATACAAATCTAACTTTTCTATGAAAAAGAACATCTGAGTCAATATTGAGAAAGAAAAATCCCTCTAAGTACTAAAGAAGCTTCTGTATAACAGAAGATTAGTGTGCAGATCTAATTTGGTACAAAGACTCTACTGCAAAGTTTAATATTAAAAAAAATGTGACAGACATACTATTATGTTTGTTTATCTAGGGTTTCCATAGATATTTTGAAGAGAAATAATACAGGGATATGCCCTGTATTAAGTTCATTTACAAAGTCCTTGGGCATAAATCATAATTAAAAAAAAAAATGTTCATAGAAAATACACTGAGCTATTCTGTGTTAGGTTAAAAAAAAATCTACTAAAAACATCTAACATTTTTCAGCAGAAGAAAGACAAAGAAAAGATTTCTAAAAATGATCAACAAAAGAAGACTCCATTATGCCATTCTCCGATTCTGACATTTCATTCTTGTCCAACTTTCTTTCCTTTGTAAAGTCTTCTCGAAAAGTCATTTTTAAGCTGTGCGTGTTATATGATACAAAGGTCCTTCTGCACTTCATTTTTCTAGAGAACAGGTGCTAACCACTAAGACAGTCACCCCTGCGTTGTAGGTGCTTAAGTTCCTCATTAGATCTAGTGCTAGTCCTACTCCTTGTTGCATGTAGGCTTTATGTCATTTGTGGAAAGGTTTTATACAGAGGAAAAAAAATCTATTTTTGCTGTCATTGGTAATTTGAAAAGATGACTTAAAGAGTAACTCGTGCATTAACACCAGGCCTGGGTGATATTTATATGTACCCTTTAAAATTAAACCCTTCAAATGAACCTACTAATCCTATAGAAAAGACAACCGTATATTCAGCCAAATTTATTATCATGCCATAATGATTTATGGACATTTTTACAAGTTACAGCCCACGTGTTGTGTTGTCATGTCTTTTTGAAGATGTTTCTTTGAATTAGCTAAGAAAGCATACGGATATTTCTCATAAGATGCTTAGCAAGAGACATCCTTTAACTCAGGATTACCTCCAGCTGTTTGATTAGAGGAGATGTTTCTGTACACAGATGATCTCTAAACTGCAACTTTATCTTCAGACAAAATGACATGGATGTTCCTTAAAAAGCTTACTCCAGATATTTTTTATTATTACTCCTATAAACCCATGAAACAATGTGAATTCAGCATTATAAACTCAGATGGCAAGCTACATAATTTTATACAAGATTTTCCTAAAGAAGATTTATAATAAGTAGCTTGTTAAACTGTACGGGAAGTTTTACTGACAAATCTAAAAACTCTTATTGCAGTTAATTCTTTTGAAAGAAGTAGAATAAGGTATGGACTTGGGAGACAGCCAAACAGAAGAAAATGACAAAAAAAGCAGCTTAACCATTTTATGTTTAGGGAGGAATATAACTCAAAACTTAACAAGTGGTAACAATTAAATTTGCCTTAGTGTTAACTCTGTGTGTGAAAGATGAATGACTTGTAATCAAAATATTTAGCCTGAAAGTTTATATTTTATACCAATGTATTTATATTTTCTGGTATTTTCGGTCTTTCCCTGATGGCAATAGCAGTTATAAAACAATTTAAGTGCTTTACATTTAATATAACCTGCCATAACTGTAAAAGGAAGGCAGCTGTAAGTGAAGACAAACATTACATCAAAGAGGCATCACAGAGGCATCCCACATTCCAAAGTGAAGTAACTTGCATTAAAACACTGAATCTGTTGCCAGACTACACAGACAGAAAATGGTACCTTTTTGGTTTGATGTCACCTTATTGGTCTCATAGGAAAAATCACTAATAATGGCCAGTCACATTCTTCCCTCCAGAGAGGAGGGATGAAACAGAAAATATGAACGTTGACAAGAACTGCCCTCATAATCCATTTATTCAATTTCCATCTAGTGCAAATTGTCTTTGTTACTTCAAGTAAAATGAGACAATTTGTTTGAGGCTGCATGACAACATATCTAAGGGCATCAATACGAATGATGAGGAATACTCAGGAGAGAAAAAGAGAAATGAAGTGAGAATCCTGATATCTTGATTAGTACAAAATATGAGGGTGTATTTGAAGTTGAAGAAGTGAATAGAGATATAACCTGACTGTATGTCTGCATCTCTCCCACCAGTGTTTGCTCTTTTACTTCAAGACTGGGTGGTTTTGTTTAGCCATGTTCTCTATATTACAGACATGCATTCTTTATACATACACCTTGTTATTTCTCAGAGATAGCTGCTGCTGGAACAGAGCCTAAGAAATGAAATCATAATTAAATTCTTCTTCCATTTTTTAGTTTTCCTTTTTTTTTTTTTTTTTTTTTTGATTTGGAAAAAGTTTCTTGCCTGTTCTGTTGAATACAAAATGTTTCCTATACTCTAGCAATCATTAGGGCTGATTAGGTTTTCAAAATTAGTAAGAATGAAACTAGTATTTAATAATTAACAAAGGATTTTTCTTCTAAGAGTTAGCCCAATCTCCACTTGAAACTGCAGATTGTCAGTATCTGCAATATTCCGTAGGAAGAGGTTTCATGGCTCAATTACCCACTGCATGGAGAATATACTCATTTCATTTTGTTGTTCCAGACTCAGTTCTTGCTTTGTTTGGTGCTATATTCCCCTCACACCAAAACAATGGAGAAAGTGATCCTTCTCTATTCTCTTCACATCCCTGACAGTGCTGGAGATCTTTGCCACTTCTACCTCTCAGCTTGTTTTCAAACTAATCCTGCTTTAGTCATTCCACATACAGAAGCCTTTTTGTACTTTGTAACGTATCCACTAACTTCAATCTTCTGCAGTTCAACTACACCCTGAGATAAATGGACCAAAATACCACATACTAATCAAGCATGAAGCATTGATTTATACAGTCATACAGGTTGATCTCTGCTTTGCTCTCTCTTCTATTCTAGATATTTCCTGATACTAGAATTAATTTTTGACTGTTACTGAGCAACTAGTTGATAATTGGTATTATTCTTAGTATTACTGAATGTAAGTCAAAAGCTGCATTGCTTAATGGCAATAGCTAGGAATATAAAATCTGATATGTAAGGCTGAGATTGTTTCTTCCTATTGTACATTGTTTTCCCTTGGAATAGCAGAGGTTTAGGTAGGTTGTGCAAGAGTCCAGTATACACATTTCAATCAAGTAGGTGATTGCAGTCTACTATGAGCTTGCTAATGGTCTTGACTTGTGGTGTAAGCTCTTTGCCTGAACACTTGTACATTTCTCAAGTTTGATTGCCAAGCTGTGACAAACAGCAGACTACTGTGATTACAACGTTAATAGTACATAAAGCTGTTAAAAGTAAATTTCTATATTTACTTTAGAGTCCCTACTTTGCTGTGTAAACACAGCAGCTCAAATTATTTTGCCTTCCAGAACCATCTGCACCTCCCAACTGACCTTCAGAGTACCTGAGAGAAAAGAGGATATAAATTATCAAGCACTGCTTAATGCACACAAATATTATACGGATTGATGAGCCTCCCTGCAGCACAGGAGACACAATTCTATGGTTTGGATAATTAATCGATTTCAGAATTTGCTGAAGGACAGTAATATTTCTATCAAACATAATACTGAGATGGAGTATTGCCATCATGTTTTCAATTCACTTGCATCTAGGAATGCTCTCAAATTCCCTGTCTCACAGAATCTGTTTTCTTGCAGTGGTTTCTATTTATTTCTATTTGGATCTCTTACAGAAAGAGACATAGCACATCTGTTATCTATAGTTAAATTCTGGAAGGATTTATGAGATAATTGTCATGTATGCATAGTCACAAAAATTGCATGAAGAACATCAGATTTCTTATCCTTTCACTTTTCCCTACTTCAGATGTTTCTTAACAATATAAGCAAGTAGACAACAAAATAAAGTACTGCAAATTCAGCTTATGCCACTCTTTATTAAGGACTGTCCTAAGCTTTCGTTTGTACTGCAGAAAACAATACAGACTTCTTCCTCCCCCACACTGGACTACAGGCTTCTCTAGGGTCAATATTATACCTACTGTTTAAGAGATATTAAATAGCATTACCAACTTCCCTCACCCTTCTTTGCAAATACAATTTCTTAGAAAAGAAGGTGAATTACACTATACCAAGAAGTAAATGTACATGGCTATTCTTTTGACATAATCAAAAATTTCTGCATGAATTTCTTACGCATATTTTCTTTTTCTTTTTTTTCTTTTCTTTTCTTTTCTTTTTTTTTTTTTTTTTAAGATTTGGTACTTGAGTTCTTTCAAAATGAAATATGCTAAGTTAGATGAACTTACTAGATAAATTCTCAGAACAATGTAGTATGTTTCTTCTACTTAATCATAGAGCAAGCTAATGACAATGCGCATGTCATACAAGACTTTTGTTGCTATACACTGCTGGAGTCTCATTGGATATATAAAAAAACATGGTGTGGCATTCTGTCATAGACATCTATTACTAAGTATGTTTATAACAAACTGTAAGAAAGTAAAGGTTAAGAACTGAGCTTCCAAAAGATGGCAAACCAGTTTATTTGTATATTAATTAGTAAGAACTGAAGAAGAGTACTTCTATATGGAGGCAAAAAGCACTACATAAATATTGCAGAAAATTTCCTATTCACAGAAAAGAATGTATGTTACAAATTGGATCTCACATGATTTTGTATTTAGACTTTGTATTAAAAGCATCCAAATGGTATAGTAAGAGATAGTTCCCAAAAAACATAACAGGAATCCTTGCAGCAGTGACAGCTTCAGCTATTGCAAGTTTTTACTTCCTTATTCAGAGAGAATTTTGTGAAAACACTAGAGAAAATGGAAGTCTTTAAGGATTTAAGACATGATAATCTTTTCTTTACTTTCCCCTTTCACAAGAGCGGTTTCTAAACATGTGCTCGCAAAGAGATATTCCTTCAGTCAGGATAAGGAAAATAATGGATACGATTACAATCCTGGATATGTACCCTTCCTTCTATTACATGACTTCATTTTAACATCACTGGAATCATTATTATTGCCTCATAAATCATGGTGATGGTACCATTATTGCTTCTGATCTACAGATGTAGATGGAGAATAACAGATATAGATTTCAAGACTCTAAAAAAAAAAAAAAAAAATCAACTGAAAGGCTTTTAAGTTAGCTGAAAAGCCAGCATGTAAATTATTACAAAAGATATAGACCAGTTTTAAAGCTGGCTGCGAAACACTGAAAAGTCATCTACTCACAACACTTTATTTTTGAACTTTTCCTCTGTAACTAAATATGTTGTTTGCGGTATCAAACCAGAAGGTTAAATTTCAGGACTCATTTTGATTTTCTAGATAGCTTTTGACCCTTAGGAATAGATTTTTGTAAAGCTGTACAAACAGCTTAAAAACAATAGATAAACAGTCTTAAATACATAATGGTGTTTTTTTTTTCTCCAAATTTCTTATGAAAATAGGATTAAATACTATGTTTTTAATGACTAGCATATGCAATTTTATTTATTACGCTATAACTATGAAGTATTTGTTTCTTGACAAATAACTTACATCATGATTTTTCTATTATTGATACACAATCTGATATACAGCCACAAAGATAGTTAAGGAACTGGAATATCTTTTTGATGGGAAAGTGCTGGAAATGCTTGGCCTGGAGAAGAGAGAACTCCAGGAGTACCTTATAAGTACTTAAAAGCAGAGTATCAATTACTGAAGGAAAGGTGCAAAGAGGATGGAGCCACGCTGTTTTCAACAGTGTCCAATGTCAAGATAAGAGTCAATAGGCCCAACTAGAACATAGAAGGTTCCATTTGAACACTAGGAAATGCTACTTCACTGTTCAGGAGACAGAACAACTAAACAGGCTACCCAGAGAGGTTGTGGAGACTCCTCCATGAAGATCTTCAGAAGCTTCCTAAACATATTCCTAGGCAACATAATTTAGGTGGCTCCGTATTAGTAGAGGTTGGACCAGATGGCTTCTAGAGATCCCTTCCATCTTCAGCCATTCTGGGAACCTGTAACTAGATATAAACTTCCTGACTTTTTCTGTACCTTGAGCTCCACTCTAGATACTACAACATAATATAAAAAAAGAATTCAAAAGGTAGTCTCAGCTCTTTTACACATGCTGTTCTTTCAATAGTCTTTCCAATGAAGGTCATCATGTTATTTTCTTGGGCTTGGTTCAGGATGCAGGACACTTGGCTGACTCCGGTTGGTCACCTCATCACCCACAATTCTATTCACCAATCCACTGCTTCTTCATTAATTTATGGTTTGCCATCTTAGTCCATTGTCTTACACTGCAGAGATAGGGGAGCTAATAATGTTACTTGGAAAAAAAACAGGAGACCCGACCTCTGTACTAACTGTTTAAGTCCGTAGAAAAACATGTGTCATCAAGAGCAAGAACCTGCCTTAGCAAGGTCAAACCTGCAGCTGCCAATTCAGCACCACATGAAGGCACATAACTTTTAACTAACTTATTTTCCTTAATTCACTGGTTACATAATATTTGCCACTGAAATAAACTGCCTCAAAGGTATCAACCAGGTTGTCTACAAAGTGTTTCATTAAAAACAGATAAGTTTTATTTTTAATCTTCCATATGAACATGAGTAACATTTATTTAAAAACAAACATCAAAGTTTCTAACCTTGGTTATGTTTTATAATGCATCAAAAAAAAGCACACCTAATTTTCAAGTCATCTGTAAGTAAACATAACATATAAACATAACAGTCAACATTTTTTTTTTCCCCCTGAGTTGCTTAAAAAACAATTTGCTCCCTTTTTCTTTTAGTAATTGATATTGCAATGATTTTCCTAACCTTGAATAGTGTAATAAGCCTCCTCTGTTAAGGTCCACCTGATCTGCAAAGGATAAATTTTAGAAAAATGGAACAAGGAAATTGAATGCCTATTCCTGAAATTCAGGGTCTCATAAGGCATAGCTAAGCAGAACAATAGAAGAGCAAATAACAGGACCTGCTATGAACAGGTATGTGAATCTTATAATGATGTTGAGATGGGGTGTGACAATGTGTTTTCTCAACAGTGTAAGGATCACTTGTCAGAATATATAGAAATGTGTGTTGTAGTGACACCTGGAGCAAATCATGGTTACAGTGGAAAAAATAAGCCAATGAGCCCCTTATTTGGTTACTTTTCAGACCACACCATGCTCCTCAATATATTTTAAAAGGGTAATTTAACACTGACGTAATCAAATAACTGATCTGTGATCTGATCTGCACTACTGTTTACTGATAATGAAAATAACATTAGTAAAGACATGCTGCATTCTAGCAGGAAGACTTTGATACACTCTTTACGTCAGTAGCAGTAGGATTATTTTTTCCAGTTAGGCAGCAAGGCAGACCAGCATTCTGTGGGAAAATCATAGACATGTGACTCAAATAACATTTGTTCTTTACTTCCTGAGTAATTCCACTGAAAATGACAACACCACACCTAGGTTAAAAGTGCTCCTCTACATGACTCTAAGAATCCAGCCCCAGTTTCTTCCATCTGCACTCTCAGAACTTCCAGTGCTTCAGATTATAAAGCACGCATAAGAATGAAGTAAACTTCAGCAAAAACAAGAGTCAGAAAATAGTAACAATCAAGAGCTTTTGAAGTAGATGACATTACATTACCCTCAGAAAGAGGTGAAAGTCACTGTTTGGCTGACACACAACAAAATATTTTCTCTAATCAAATGCACCTGTTTTAATTCTTACCAAATTAGGCTGTCAGACTGAATCCTCTGGGAGAGTTATACATATTGGCAATGAACTAATGTTCTCACCACCGTGGAAAGGTCAGGTTTTTTTATTTAACTAATGATATGTTTCAGATTCTGCAGATGATCAACCACATTCTAATGTACATCTGATTGAGATCTTTACTTACACTAGCCATTAGATCATACAACTACACAAAGATGACACTCTTACACACATTCAGTGAATAAGGAAATGAAGTCTTGACTAACTGTTATCTGTTGTATGGGAACTGCTGAATCACAGCCTGAACCTCTGATTGACCACCTGAGGCAGGCAATGAATCAGCCACAGGAGCACAGGCAAAGGCAATTCACCTGTGCTATTGGAAGGGATGGAGCCTGGCTCCACCTCTCCTAGATCCCATTTAAGTGCTGACTGCCATTGAGGAAGGATGTCTTCCTGGAGATTGTTCCTCATGGAGAATATTACAGGCCTACAACATCAGTAAGCATTTTCCATTTATTACCTCCCCGTTGCAATAATCTTACTTAGGCTAACTTTCCTGGATATTTCTTAATTATAACATCTGTATATTCACTGGTTATACATCTATTCGTAAGTTCAGTCTGATTGAAGCAAATTGAACTGCAGAGAACTTGAACACAATATACAGCCATTAGAAGATAAACACTCCTGTGCAAAGAAAATACAAAAAGCTACATTTTCACTCAAAGAAAAGAAAGGTTTCCCTCCCCAGTGACTGCATCAGATAATTCAAAATCACAGAGAAGTATTCTTAATATATTTGCAGCTACCACGGGCTATAATAATATAATGAATTGATAACACAAATATTTATTTTCTGGTTTATGCTGATGTCTTTAAAGACCAGTAATATGAAGATAAAGGCTTCACAGTTATTGTTTAAAAAAGTGAAAATCATGAGATAATATTAAGTATACAACATTGATGGGTTAACTAGTATTAATTTCTAGTCATGAATGACACTAGATGTTGCATCTGGAAGTACTTTCATGTAAGAAGATATTTTTGCTTCATATAATGTTTATTGAATCTATCAAGTCTCATTGAACTGGGATGGTGATACTAGAGAAAGGAAGAAGTATTAAATACAAACACAGTTTTTCTGGTTGCTTCCACAAACATCCTCATTCCGCTAGAAGGAAACAAGTGAATTTACTGTTTCAGAGAGTTTTTTTTTTTTTAATAGCTCCAGTAGCAAATAACTAGAACTTTTATAAAGTTACTGAAAATTCAGTGGAAGTTTCCCAAGCAAAGACTTTTTTAATGGATGAATAATTTGTGACTACATGAACTACAGATTTCTGGAATTTACAAACCTTCACATTGCCCAAGTTTTATTTTGACGGTGTTATTTATATATGAACTTGCTTTCGAACTGAAACAACATTTAAAATGTCTATTTTTTAAAAAACAAACCAGATAGTTCAAGACATGTCTATATATCTTGTGTTTTCAGCTATCATTTAGTGACTTCCTAATTAAATCACTTGCAATAAGCAGTACCTCAAAGCAAAGCCTGATCCACTCAGTCTCACTCAAAAGCATTTAATCATTCTTCATCAGAGGTATAAATGCCGGCATGTGTCCTCTAATAAACAGAATCTCAAACAGTGTGGAAGGGACTGTTTTAACTAAGCCCTCCACTGGAAAACAAAAAAAAAAAAAAAAAATCACCATATTTCCCCATGCACACAAGGAATACCAACTCCATGACTAAATTATCTATGTGTGCATTTCTAAAACCAGATTATTTTTCTGTGGATGCGTAGATAATTTGTTTCACTGATAAAGAAACACCCTCTTCTATTCTACTTTTGTATTGTCCTGCTTCCCCTTTTATTCCTATATACCAAACACAAATGTAGATATTTCTGAAGGACCTAAATAACTTCCAAATCCCAGTGCTTAGATTTCTTCTGTCACATTTACTTGATTTTCTAGGAATCTTGTTCCTTCACAAACACTTATCTTCTCAAATGAATGAGCTTCCTTGAGCTAATAAGCTGCATAATCTCATCTCTCTTAGTTTTCAGTGCTGGTCTACCTCCAAATATATATATATTTTTAAGACTATATCCAACTATCAAAGCAGAAAAAGCCAAAAAACATATAGCATATCAGCAGTCTTACTATTCTTCCCCTTTTTTCCTGTGTTACTATGTTTTATGTGGACATCCTTCAGGTATCACAGGTACTTGGATTGACAGAAATTGTTACATGCCTTACTTAGGGCATAATATATTTGAGAGGAATAATTGTCTTATACATATGTAAGACATCACACAATCTTTCTTATTAATGTTTTTTTTCTTATTGTAGTAAAAAATATACAAATGGGAGCTAAGAGTATATATAACAATTGAAGATACAAAATTATAATGCTATAATGCAATGGAATGCATAGCAACAAAAGCAGAACAGCAAAGTCCAAGGCTGGAGGAAGTGAGGATATACTAAACACAGCAGCTGTAGACACAGAAACAAAAAACAAGTTGCTTACTCTTGGAAGACCTCAGTTAGACAGGAATCTCCAAAAAACATCCTCACCTCCACTGCCAACCCTTAAATGATGTTTGGGAAGGGGTAGATCCCGGTTCCACCCCTTCCAGTCACTCAGGCACTTAATCATGCAGTTGAGCTCCCCTAGCTTGTCCCAGCCTTCCCACCAGGCACGTAATCACTGCTTCAAGTCATGACTAAGCATTTCTGCTACAAAAATATTTACAAAGAATCTTTTATAGGAAAGAAACAAGTGAAATATTTCTAGACGAGTATACAAGTGAATTTCAGAAGTACCTAATATCCAAACTTATGGCTGGTTGAAAAGTTTCAGGAGACACAACTTCTATTAAGTCAGAAGAAGCACTATTTCTAGATTCACTGTTTCTATTTCAAACAATTTTGATTCTTATTCCATCTAAATTTTGCAGATCACAACTCTTTAGCAAAGCCTTCTGGAGAAGCAGTTTACTGGGTAGAAAATTGACTTGATGGCTGTATCCAAAAAGTCACTTTGAATGGACTTAAACCTGGTTGGCAGCTGGTGACTAGTGGAAGCTTTCAACTTTTCTTTATCACTGCCTGCTTCCTATATTTTAAATATTTCAGCCTTTCAGTGCATAAAGGGAGCCTACAAACAGGAGGGGAGTCAACTCTTTGAAAGGGTAGATAACAGCAGAACAAGGGGAAATGGTTTTAAAGTTGAGGGAGGGATAATTTAGGTTGTACATTGGGGGAATTCTTTACAGAGAGAATGGTGAGGTGCTGGAACAGGCTGCCCAGAGAGGTTGTGGGTATCTCATCCCTGGAGGTGTTCAAAGCCAGATTGGATGGGGCCCTGGACAGCCTGATCTAGCATTAAATGGGGAGTTTGGTGGCCCTGCATGTGGCAGGGGGATTGGAGATTCATGATCCTTGAGGTCCCTTCCAACCCTGGCCATTCTGTGATTCTGTCTGTGCAGTGATTTTCAAATGAAATATGCATTGCAGAATTCAGATTCCTAGATCGTGCAAGATCAAGAGAGAAGAAGTGAAAAACCCATTTGTATTTATCAGGCTATAGTAGGAAATGAAGTATTAATTGTTCATATATACTGCAGTATCTCATGCTGAAGTTAGATGGCCAAGAAATACTTGCTACTGATTATGACAGCTTAGATATCAAACAGTAAATGACAGCATTTGGAATTTCAGTTTACTTACTAAAACCCTCCAAAATAGTCAGAGCTACTCTAAATTAAATAGTTAAAAATGTGATTGGTCTCCACTGCTTTCTAAGTTTTACTTACAATCTTGTCAAAAAAAGAACTGCAGCTGTAATATTAATGATGTGAGGGACATACATCTGAGGCAGAAAATTATATATAATCACATATTCTGTTTGAAATATGGCCATGAATAAAATCCAGTCCTCTGTTTAAAGATAAATGTAATTTGTCACTGAGGCAGATAGGTATCTTTTCAAAATCCCAATGGCTATATATCTGCATTTTAATATATGCATATTTGATATCTGCCCCAAAGTCATTTTGTCTTTTTTATAATTTTTTCCTGTGCGTAGGAATTTATTTGCTTACGAACAAAACAAAACCAAGCCAAGCTACCCTGACAATTTTTTTCTTTATGTTAAAGAATTTTACAGTGTACACTTTAACTAGTGCCACTGATATTGTCCAGACAATAAACTTAACAGCTCACCAAATCTGAGCAACACTTGAAATTAATGGTTACTGAAGTGTTAACAATATGAAGCAATAAATATCTACAGTGGAGTAGCAATGAGCTCTTCTGCCTGCTTGAACCTACACCAGCAAACAGGATACAAGTTGTGCTCACAGTTACATTCTTTCTTATGCTAAACTACAAATTTATTAACTGAGTTTATACGAACAGTAGCTACTTAAAACTCCAAACAATTTGCTTGCAAAGAACCTGATTATGGCTACAGTATACTCCTGAAACAGCAATTTAATGTTGAAAGAATTATAGATTACAATAATTTTGAAATTCTTCTTGAAAAATATCCATGACAACAAGAAAGACAAAAGTTTCACACACATACTAAAACAGCTTAATGCCACATTTTACACTGCCTCTTCACTAATGTAACTATTAGGTGAACCAACATACATGCTACTCAGAAAGTAATACCTTCTATTTATTTCCTTGGAAACTATAAACAGATACCAAGTACACAATAATACTGTTTGATAGAGCAAATTCTCAGCTACAAAACACTGTTATTCAACATAGTCATCACCATTAATTATGCATTTTCACCTGTGATGAACAAGAACCTGCATGCTGTGATTGTAAAAATCTGCACCTTTGGAGGTAGCTCAATGTAGCTATCATCACTGCTGAAATACACCACTCACTGTCTCACTGATCGGTCTCCATAAACATTTAGCAAGCATCACTGAGTGTCAGTGGGTGCCATTTTTTCCACATGGAGGAATTCAGCATCTTCACTTCATGCTCATTTCCATGTCATGATGGACATCATTTTGTCAGACTCTTTGCTGCCGTCTGTCACGCAGCAACAAAATAGAATGAGATACTGGAATGGAATATTGGAAGGTTCAACCTCTATTAGTGTACCACCAACATCCACATCTCATGTTGTGGACCAACATAATCAAATGGGAGGCATTACTTTGGAGCAGCCCTCAAAAAAAGTTATTTTTTTTCCTCACATATAATCTTTTAGTGCTTGATAGAGACACAAAGGGAAATTCTGAGAGGAAGAGAAAAAGAAATCATTTAATAGGCTACAACTTTCATCTCCTTCACAATGAAGGAATATGTTTTGAAAAGTTTGGAATGGAAGATCAGTGAGTACCACATTCTGTGTAGTACAAATGTAATATTTATCCACCCCACACACACTTCAATAGCTTTCTTAAATATCAGCAGACCATGGCACTATCTTCTATGAATTCACAGCAGATACTTTGCATGAAATCACAAGTAGCTGATAGGTATACAGAGTCAAGGGGACAAGAAAGAATGAAAGAGAGCCACAAAGGATTCATCCAGTATTACATCAGAATTCATCCAGCTACAAACTCCTCTCAGTAGACCTTAAATACACAGGAGCTCCAGAAGTTCCTCAGAATAGAGAACTGGCAGGTCTTGATGGAATTCCAATGTGACGTACAGCTGTTCAGAGATATTTTCTCTAGGTAAAAATCTACTTTAATGAGACACCCTGCTGTCTAGACCAATTTTTTTTTGTTGTTTTGTTTTTTTTTTTAAGAGTTACAGTGGGTATCTCTGTGCTATAGCACACAGCTCTAATGCAGAGGTATCATAGTTTGATGGTTTTTCATTAGCACTCTATTCTACATCATAACATCATGCAGTGCACTGAGTGTTCAAGAGTTAATGCTGCAGTTCTGTGGAGTATCAGTATTTCCACTCTCTTGGTCTCAGAAGAAAAGAAAAAACTACAGCTCTCAGATTTTTCTGTTTCCATTTTCTATTCGGAAGGAAAAATAAGATGGACCAGAAGTCACAAGACTTCCCTTTTTACTCCCTGGCAGCTTTACCTACAGCATTAGAGTAAGGACTTGGATTTCAGAAATTCTCTCTCTCTCATTGTATTTGATTTGTTAGCTTGTACTACATTGTGTTTTCTCACATTCTGCTACTGTATTTAGTAAACCAAGTTTTTCCTTAGCTCATTGCTGCTGTTATCCTTCCTCCAGCCCACCTCCTTACCTTTTCCCTTTCCCCTACTACTTCCTGTGGGTCCCTTCACCCCTTTGTTCCATAACTAGGCCGAATCAGGCTGAACAAGAGGCAGTGCTATCAAAGACCTCAAACTTGAGAGTGCACTTTTTCCTATCATTCCCCACAGAAGCTTACAATCAAAGTATGAGTCTGCAAATGAACATACTGACCTCTCATAGGACGGAGATGGAAAGAGACGAGACAAATTTGATGGTAATATGCAGGGCAAAATGTCCCAGAGAATTCTACAGTGTCCTAAAGCCCTCTCAAATAGTTTTATTTTTAGAGCTCTTAAGCAATGGGTGTATATCTGGACTCAGGATTTTTTTTTTTTTTTCCTATATTTGTAATACAGTTAGTAAAAATAATCAAGTATACACAAAAGGCATTTATAAAATATGCCTAGTAAGTTTCTGGATATGTAGACAATATAATAGTGTAGGCAATTCAATACTTCTGTGTTACTGCCTTGTCTGCATACAAACATGTGCTATTTGCATATCCGCAGGTATACATTTGTGGTATATTTTGGGGTGAATTCTCAATGAAATTATATTTTCTTTACTCATGCATGCTGTTTGTTTATTGCTCATCCTATCTGCTACCAAATTTATTGCATAAAACAAATATCTGTGCACTGAAGTAATGCTGGTCTGTGCAAGGCAAAGAGAGCATAGATAGGCTTTGCAGATGATAATGATATTGTTCTTCTCTGAAATGAAAACTAAGTTGTTATTTTTTTAATCACTTTTCAATGTATTCTATACTGATGTTTTTTAATCCCACTTTGCTTGACTGTCTAGGTTCCATTTAGAATGAAGTTACTTCCTAAGGAAGTAAATCTATAGGAGACCTAAGCATAAAGCCCTTTCTAGGCCTTGCTCTCACAACCCAGATTAAAAACAATAGTAAGAACATTTTCTTGGAAGTATTAACTTATTTAATAATAACAAAAAGGGGTAACTGTTCACAACAGTGACAATTACCAGCCCTTCACTATTCCCTATCCCCACAGATCTCTCTTTAAAAGGTGATTATTTGATACCTCTGACTCCTGCTTAGCAGTCTTTCTGCTTCTGCAAGTGACACTTCTGGAAATGAAGGAGAATCAGGAATTAACATTTGACCTTGCATCTGTTTATGAGCAAGAGAGACAAACAGTATCTGTTCATCAGGCCATTTCTCAAGGATTTATATAAATATCTTACTGGAAGAAGCACAGTTCTAATCCTCAATTGAAACTTTGGAATACTCTTTGAGATAATTAAATATAATGTTAGAAAAACATCATCATCTGAAGTAATATGTATGATGACACTTTTTGTTAACACAGGAACCATCAAGCAAGATTAAACCTGTTTCCATCTGCCTATACAGCCTACCTCAATGTCAAAAACAGGCGAAATACTATTTAAAGGACAGCTGAGAAATCACTGATTCCTGAAATAAGCTATTTCCTCACTTTTTTTTTACTGCTGATAAAAATTGAGTTCTGTGTATTTTTATTTTTATTTTTTTTTTACATATTTCTTTATAATTTGTGATGAAAAATTTTTAAATGCTGGATATTCTACAAGAAATTGAAATTCACTGAAATATTTTATTGACTTCTCTGGTAAAGTTAAATAATCCCCTTCCAGCCATTAAAAACAAACAAACAAAAAAATAGCTGCAATCCAGAAGAAACATCTTGTTCATTATTTAATGTAAATTCAGATTATTTTTTTTTTGCCCCAATTCTTAGAAAGATTAATATAAAACTAACTTTGAAAAATAATATTTGATTAAATTTGATTGCCAAATGAAAGAAAATAATGCAACTGTTATGGTGCATGTAGACATTTAAACAATATTTTGATACCCAAACTGTAAAAATTAACAGAATTGCTGCTGCTAATGACAGTAAAGCAAAATTATCTCAACTAGGTTTTTATTAGAATAGCATACAATTTTAAAAGTTATTTTCCTCACTTTCTTTCTACAGTTTCAGGAAGGAAAATTTTCATGCTGTTAACTCTTCGAATCTATCTTGAATAGATTCAAAATGATTTGACAAACCTATGCCAAAACCTTTGTTGCTCTAAAAGATTCAAAAAGATTTTTTTCTTCTATTGCTTGTTTGCTCCCCATGGGTATTTGCTTTTGATCTTTAAGGGCTCTCAAATAAATAAATTGGATGAATAATCTTATTTCAATAAACGTAAGAGGAAACAGAGCTTCTCTGTTGTCACTTATGCACTTACATCTTCGAGGTTATCTTATAACTTAAAGATAATAGCCACACTACTCACAGGAAAGCTTTTTTTCAAAAAATAATTAATGTTCTAAGTCAACTTTTAGAATGATGCCATTTAACCTCGTTTTGATGCCCAGCTAAGCTAAGAAAATGAAGAGTCTCTACCTTACATTCTGTTAAGCAGTTAACATTCTTTGGATCCAACAAGCCTTGCATTGAGGAGAGTACAGAGATCAAATTTTAAAATTCAGAAGATGTTTGTGAATCTGCATTACATAGAAGTATCTGTATCAACAAAAGATTAATTGAAGTTTTATGTTTTATGAGTGTCCAGCAGTAGGTAATCTTCAAGAGCTTTTTTCAGCATAGTAGTGTACAACAAATGAAACATTGATGTGGCACTGTTTAAAGTAAAATGGTGATAACTGTACCGCTTAACTGTTCTTTCAACTAGTTTCATAATTCAGTTTTTTTTTTTACTGAAACTTAAATATAAAAAGAGGAAGAATAAAGCCAATAGCAGAAAAGGAATGGCACAGAAGTTGCACCACTTTCCACAATTCATAAAATAAAATTGAAGGTTCCAATATAATATGAAGCTTTTAAAGTGATCTTTTGTAATGAGATAAGATGAGCAGTATGTCAAAGTCTGATTCAGATCACAAGTATGTTTCCTCTCATGAAGAAAATAGATTCTGCATGGAATAAAATAAATGAATATATAATTAAGACTTTATGAAAAGAGAGGAAGCCAGAATAAAACTGATAGTTGTGTTGTTGCTTCTTCATGTTGTTTGTCCTCTGCCAACCGAGGGCGCCACGGCCCAGCGAGACCGACCCTGACCAGGTCGGGGCCAAATGCTTTCACAGACCCCCAGAATAGGTGAAGCAAAATGGCGTTTATTGGAATGTAGCAGGCACTTAAATACATACATTCTTGTCCTGCTTTGTCTACACCCCTTGCATGCTCGCTGTCCTATCATAGGGCATCACTTGGCAAACACGGAGCATAGGGAACCTGACCCCGTCACATTCCATTTCCTCGCCACGCCTACTACATTGTGTATACATTTTTGCTGTACTTTCTAAAAGTCACACCTAAGTCTCAAATAGAGAAAGGAAATCTGACTAAGATTGATATCCAAGCCTCGTATAATAGCAAATAGTAAATTCTGCTATGAGAAGGGCAGTCAGTCACCTATCTGTTAGTCTTTTATTATAAAACAACCAACCCAAGATTACTTCTATTATCGAGACAGATATTAATCTTATTTCTATGACTTATAAACTCTTTTCAGTAAATTGTACAGCCCATACAATGGGTTTGCTTTAACTAAAGCTAGGTTTCTTCCCACATTTCAAGCATATCAAAATCTTATTTTCAAAAGCAATGTTTGTTTGTTACTAATACATGAGCAATAGACATTATAAGTGTTTCTAGACATTAAATATCTGTATTTATTACAGGCAGACTTAATGAACTACAGGATAGAAACAGTATTCTATGGCTCTAGAGTGTGTAACACTTTCCTGTATTCCATTCTTCATAAAACATTTCCTGTGTGATGTTTCCGCAGTGCTTAATTTGGCTTTGCATTTTAAATTGCATATAAACAAATAGTGCATAACAAGAAAAGTAAAGGGACAGTATTCATGGCTAGCAAACATTAGCAGTGATCTGTAATAACCTTTAAAGCATGGTTAAAATAAGAATGGATATTCTGTTTAACTCATTTATTACCGGGGAGAGCTTCAAACAAAGGCGTAACTTCAGATTTCAGTTTTTGTTATTCAGTTATTGCACAAAATTCTGGTTCTGAGATGAGGAAATAACTGAAAACATCCTTGGGAAGTGTTATTTTCAACTGAATAATTTATCATTTTCTACAAAGAGAAACCACATTGGAGGTCACTTTGGAAGACTGTTAAGACCTGAATGATTTCAGCTGGTCAGAAGAGCCCAATCCCTCAGTTCTGTATGATGTACATGTCAACATCCAAGTTTAAATCTAATTTTTCATGGTGTTTTGCATGAAAGCTTTATAGAGTCTCACAGCACAGTCAAAATAATGAAATAAGGAATCACTAATTTGAACTCAAAGATGATTCAACAAAAAAATCATAACAGCTTGCTTTTTGCTCAAAAGCAGTTGGACAGCCTCTGGAATTAATTGGACAGAAATGTACTCCTTTCTGCAGATAAATTCACTGTTAGTTTCATTCCAGAGAGGCTATCTTACAGTCAGTCAATATTTAGACTGACACAGGACACAAAATATGGACAAACAATCAGGTTATTTCAAAAAGTATTTCAGTCACTATGCAGATTGAAAGAGGCTTCCAGGATTACTGGCTGTATATATCACAAAAGAACTCTTCACTGGAGAGGTGTGTATCTCCCAGTCAGTCTGTTCAGCTTTTCTGTTCAATTACACCACAGTCTGTTTACCTGGAACATGATTGTTACCTCAAATGTGTGCCATGAAGTCAGATGTTGTCTGAAAAGGGTGCCTGGTAAATAGCTTTCATCTGCATTGAGAGCAATGCGGGCCAAAACTAAATTCATGTTAATAAAAGTGTTTGCACACAGATCCAACAGGAATTGACTCATGCTTTTTACTTCCAACAGTTTGAGTTTTAATTAATACCTGCATAGTTCCACATCTGAACTACCTCCATATTTCTCTCAGATTAGGTCCCTGTGCCCCTTTACAGTCCAATGAAGTTCACATTACAACATCTGCAAAATTTAAAGTCATTATGAAAGCATAGGCATCCTGACTTCAAAAATGTATTCTTAGATAAAAGACGACACAGGCAAATTGCTGTCTTTACCATTCTTCTATTCTTCCTACAGAATTTAACTATAGACTGCTTCTAACTTTACATTTTCTAGATCATGCTGCTTCTTTTGTACTTCCTCCCTCAAATTAAATTTAAAATAAACCAACACATGAGGAATACCACTAAAAACAACACCATCTCATCGCACTAATAACAAAACTTTTCTTCATATATAGTCTTCATGCAATTTCAGAGATCTGACATAAAATACCTTATATTGCTTTGCATATGACTGACATAGTCACAGAGGTGATATTCTCATTAGGCTTTTTTGTTTTGTTTTTGAACTGCAGTAGCCATTGATTAACCTTTGATGAGCTTTCCACTTCAGTAACTAGATCATAGTTCAGAGTTCATGCCATTAATTTTGTATCCTATAGCAGTTTTATAGTTACAGGATGTTGTCCCCTTATCCACTACAGCTGCTTTCATCAACACTAATTTCATTCAGTATCATAATGCCTATTTGCTTTATTTTCTCCATCAGCTTCCTTATGTTTTCCTCCAGTTCCAATGACCTGCATCACCATCACCTGCAGACTTTACACTGTTTATTCCATGTCCCTGATTAATGAACAGAACACAAATCACAGCCCTGTTAAACTGCTTCCCAGATACAAGATACTTTTAGTCACATTCTTATGTTTTTTTTAGACATAATTGGATGCAGAGATATACACCATCTTATTCCTAGTTGACAATTTTTTCAGGGTTTTCTTTTAATCTATTGTGTTTTGAATGTTACTAATATTTCACGGAAAATGAGTCATGTAGTATTAATGTATTATTATTAACCAAGAACAACTACTTCACATATCTGCAGATGTTAACCAATAGAAGCCTGTTAAAGACAAGTCATCCATATTGAAGCTGGCAGCTGAATATTTTTATAAGCACCTCCCTAGCAAGTGAAACGCATCTTACTAAGACTCAACCAAAGGATAGCTCAAAAGTAAAAAAATCTGCACATTACTTCATCCCTCATGATTCTGCCAGCTCTACATAATTCTGAAGGAGTATTTTTACAGTTTAATGGAAGAGTTCATATCTACACAGTGGTACCCTAAATTCATCAATCTCTAAGGCACTGTGCAATTGGATAAACTTACAAAGCTTAATCTATGTGTCTTCATCACTACAATAAATCAAGTCAGCAAATAGAAGCTAAAAAAAAGGATGCAAAATATGTTTAATGTTTTAATTCAATCTTAAAAAATGCTTATCATTATAAAATTCAGACAAATTAGACCTAATCAGAGAAGTGCATTGTAGATATGCTGAATTTGTGTGCTAAATCAAAACTTTCAAGACTGATAAATCACAGATATTTACCTACCATACACTGCTACTAACTCTGACCTCGCCTTGTACGCAATGATCCTGATCACTGATATGGGTCCCTCCAAAAGTCTTACAGTGGTTTAGCTAAAAATAGATCTTTGTCTTAAAGCATTTCTGTTTAATTTTCCTTTTATGCAAATTATATTCAATGTATTCAGGGACAACAAACACAAACCACTGTCTGAAAGGATATTCATCCTAGTTTCTCTAGAAACTAGATGATTATATTCTCTGTTGCTTCTTTATTCTTGTTTAGGCATTATAGGTTTACAAAATATAAGCTTATATATTTTAATCATATATTAAACCATCAAGTCTAAGTAAAATGTTTTGTTCAATATACATTTAATACTTTATTTTGAGTATTAAACTTGTAGCAAAGAAACTCATGAGTATCACAAAGATTGTGATATCTACATTTGGTTACAGAAGTAAATAGTGAAAGAGTTATTATGGTT
The DNA here is from genome assembly GCF_987193195.1 of Phasianus colchicus. Taxonomy (NCBI): domain Eukaryota; kingdom Metazoa; phylum Chordata; class Aves; order Galliformes; family Phasianidae; genus Phasianus; species Phasianus colchicus. The sequence continues at coordinate 19,525,022 of NC_143438.1, read as the reverse complement.
CCTTCACCATAACAGAGTACATGGATATGCATCTGTTTGTTGATGACTTAGTGTCATATTTCGTCAAATAAATGAACCAAGAGAAATATACAAAAATAAGGCATTAATTTTTAAGCTTTGTTTCACATCTTAGCTTTCAGTGCATAAATATCAGCAATCTCAGACTAGAGTTTGTCAAGCTTACAAGTTAATTTTTACTTTGCATATAGTAGTATTCATTTAAAATTAAAATTATGGTCTGATATGTTCTCAGCTTTCTGTAATCCTCACTCTTTTTACTTGTTGACAACAACAATCGTTGATCATTCAACTGTGTGATACCTGCTGTCAGGTACACTTATTTCTTTCCAAAGGAAGAACAAGAAGACTCACAGAAGGATCAAGAGCTTGATTTCATCAGCTGCATGTGATATATAAAAAGGCTAAAGGGGGAGAAGTAATATTGTAGAGCATTTTCAGTGAAGTATAATGCAAATGTCTGACTAGAAAAAGACAACAGAGCTAGTTACTGGATATGACTTATAAATTCTGGTCTGGTTAGAAAATGCTATTGGCACGCACAGATACATCTTTCATTTTGTCTTTGTACTTTTTAATAACATTAGCTTTGGCACTTATCAAACTTCTGATTAAGTTATTTCCTAGCTTTCATCAGAAAAAAGCGTGGCCAACATGTCAAAGGATATCACCCTTTCCCTACACACTGCCCTGCTGAAGCCACATTTGGAATACCATCTCCACCTCTGGGCTCCCCAATTCTAAAAAGACAGGAATCTCCTAGGAGGCCAGCAGAAGGCTACAAAGATCATAAAGGTTCTGGAGTATCTTCCATGCAAAGCAAGACTGAGTAACGCAGGTATATAATCAAAGAATATTAAGATGTTATAACTATGAAATAAACAAGAGAGTCAGGCAAAGCAGATCATAATAACACACACACAAAAAAATAGATCGGATGCTTACCCATATCCTGGGCTCACTTATGAAACTCCAGTAGAGTGGATCTCCAGAAGAATTCCTTCCCTGCTGGTAGTCAGCTCTTAAATGGGTCTTAGGAGAGGTGGAGCCAGGCAGCACAGGTTAATTGCCTTCACCTGTGCTCCTGTGGCTGACTCATTGCTTGCCTCAGGTGATCAATCAGAGGTTCTGGCCATGACTCAGCAGTTCCCATACACTAGGTCTGTTTGACCTGGGGAAAAGAAGACAGAGAGGATCTGATCAATGTTGTCTTATGCTTAGAAACAAAAGAGTTTTATCTTTGCTTTCTGAGAGTCTTAATTTGTCTAGGGTATGTTCTCAGTAAAATAAGAAGCTAATCCTTTAACATCACATGTTTTGTCTTACTCATTTTTTGCAGCAAAAAATACTAGAAAATAAACAATTTGAATTATGTAAAAAATAAATATTTAAGTTTATGATAAATTGCTTTCCATTTCCTCGTAATTGTAACGTAGGACAAATTACAATAACTTCATAAGCTATCCCTTTTATAAGAATTCTTTCAGAGAATGTATAGAGATTTGTAAGTCAGGACTTCATAAAAACAAACAAACATAAAGAACACATCAACTTTTCTAAAACATATTGTGCTAGTCTAGATGCCCAGTTATTAACGTATTTATTTAACTGGTTCAATTCAGATGTCAGACTTATAGGTCTGTACTTTCATATATCTTTCTATAACTTTTATTTTTAAAGTCAATGCTTATATATCATACTGCACTTTGCTATCAAGGAAACTGATAAACTCTTTTAAAATTACGAATTTATATGCTCTTCTGAGTTCAAAGAGAGCTCTTAGATAGCTCTTAGAAAGTAAATAATATTCCAGTCACACTGACTTTTTGACTGTTCATGCTACCAACTTGTTCCACGGCCTCTTCAATTTCAGATATATCCTCTCCTAAGCCATCCTCAAACACATGGCCTAGCATTTGAATTGCTACGGTTCTTTCATAGGGTAACCCTCAAGAATAATTTTATCTTCTCTGTAAATGCCTTGCCGGCTCTTAGTGCTCTTTTAATGACCTGATGAGCAATTTGTTCAACAGATGCTCTGTGAGGTTTCTTGATTGAAAGCTATTATGTTCAAATCCACATAGATGTGAATTCTTTCATACATTTCCTATGCAAATTGTTTTTCAAACTCTTTTAGATTAACTGTCTTTCTATATTTTGTTTGCCAGAGTTCCTCATCTTTTCTATTTTCTTTCTGAAAAAGCTGACTTCAGCTTTTCAGAGATGGTTTCTTCTTCGTAATAATCTTCCTTACCTTCTTGCTTAGCTAAACTGTCTTTCTGATTCATTAGTGTTACTCTTCTTGGAAGGTATCTTTCAGTAATCTATAGACTCACTGTGAGACCTACAACAATTCCCTTAGCTTTGAGTTTTTATTTCTTTCTTAAACATTCCTTTATATTTAAATGGATTATTTATAGTGGACTTTCTGGCTTTCAAAAATCCTGTGAGGATGTGAAATATAATTACAATTACTGTTACTGTTAAAGAGTTATTCCTAAACAGTAAAGTTCTTAGCCAGATTCTTCATCCTGCTTGGCATCAGAACAGACACTGCAATTCCTCTTGTGGAATTCCCATGCAGCTGCTCCAGGTTATTATCACTTACTGTATGTTATTATTATTTTTTTCCATAGCATCACATCCTGTTGTTACATTTGCCTAATATTTACAGCAGAAGGAAGAAGGAAGGGAAAAATGTCTCCCACTATCTTTAATTTCTTTCCCTTGCTGCTACTTTATCTGTCTCAGCATATGATGATAAATGACTGTTTGAAGAATTCACTCCATGCTGTTTCTGCATTATTAGCTGGGATAGTTATTTTATTTGAATTGCATGACACACCAGACTTCCTAAGAAACTGGCCTAAATTTTTCACTGCAGCAAGGTAGAACTCTTCATGGTTCAAACCACTGTGATGTTAAATGTTGCTGTGTTTGCTACTCTGTGACTCTTGCCTGAGATCTGTGTATCCAACTGCAAAATAATACAGCCTTCAATCATAATACAAGTGAGAACACTTTCAGCTCAAAAGAGAGAAGAATGTAAGAAGAAGCAAAATCAATGACTCTGAAAAAGTAATTCCAAAATACCCACAGTCTCTTGTACTTCTTTGTCTGAAGAAATAGCCTCGCAGAAAACAAAACAAAACAAAACAAAACAAACAAAAAAAAACCATCTGTCCCGAGAACAGGAGCTGAATTTTAAATAAATAACCATGGACAACTATGTGTTAATTTAATGATAAAACACTTTTCAGGGGAGTAGAAGGAAGTGCCCACTTTATATGTATATTTCTACTGTACTCATAGAACCAAAAGTTTGATATATACTCAGCAATGTAACTGTTGAGTGCACAACCAGACACACGTGTACAGACACATATAGTTGCATCAGTCTGTCTTGATGGCATATATCCATTAGCAGAATCCCATAAAGCAATGTTAGAAAAATTTCTGGAGTTGCAAGGTGATTTCTTTTCTTGACAAGCTAATGTACTGTGCTGTAAGCAGAAATTAAGTAAAATTGCTGAAAACAAGAAAACTACTTCAGTTTATTCTATGCAGAATAAATCTTGAGAAAAATAGTGCACTTGGCAGCACCCAACAACTTAGATATTCCTTCAGGAAAAGGAAATACAGATATATGTTTTTCACTCACTTTTCTGTTTTGCTGAGATTGATGTTGAATTTTTTTTCATTTTTTGTCTTAGCACTGATGATGATTAAATTACTGTAGTTCAGACAGCACCTGAATTATGGAAGTATTTATAAGGGACTTCAATTACTCAGGACCACAGTATGTCACACACAAAAAACCCTCACACTGGCATAACGACACTCTTTTAGGATTAGGACCTCATTTTCATTTAATATAAGGTTGTAAAAATACACTGATGTGATTTTAAAGTGTAAAGAAGACATCTATCTATCATTACTCATTGATAAGTCTCAGTTTTAGGCATTGCCAAATTCCAGCTACATTGTCTGCTATCCTAAAAAAAAGTACAGACTGTTCCCAAGAAATGCATCAGCATGAAACCACGTTTTCCTCGAAATTAGGTAAGTCACAATAAATTCTAAGTAATACATGAGGGAAAAAGTGCAGAATTTGCTTCATTTCTAGAAAAATCATCACCTAGCCACATTAACCAGTGGGAAAAAAAAAAACAACATTATTGTACAAGATTGAATTGTCTTCACCTTTATGCTTATTAGCCCCATTCAATTAAATTGTCCAAGTACAGCATGGAAGGGAAAATCATACTCAATTTATGAATAGAAAAAGTGACTTGCCTCAGTTAAAAAATAAAGCAAAATGAAACAAAATATGAGAAAGCATCACGATTAACACCACACCCTATTGTTGTTTCTTTGATTGATGACCACTCTCAAAGGAACATTTTATTCTTACAAGCATTACTTCTAGTCTTCACAACTTCTGGTCTCTCCCAGTCATTTTAATGGGAAGTCTGATAGCCATTTGGCAAGAATGAACAGTGAAGAACAACTGCTGTCATTTATGTGTCAGTGAACACTCTTGTAAATATTTTTGGCCATAATACTCAGCTCATTAGAGAAGATTTCTATTATCATAATCAGAAGCTATGAAACTCTGAATAGCATTTTAGAAATCATGCCTGAAAAATAAAGTTCACAATCTAACTTGTTCAATAAGTAAACTAGTAGCCATGCACAGCCCATAAGAACCCAATGTCACTGTCTGTTTTGCCTCAGATGCCAAATGCACCTGGAGGAAAACAGTCCATGGCTGCCTTAGCCTTCATGCTGGGCATGGCCCAAGAATGAGATCCATATATCTCTGACAAAAGAGTAGGGCTGATTTAGTAAGAAAATTAAATATAGGCACTATAGAAATTCAAATGAAATAATAGAAAAGCATGATGCTAATTATGAAATCAAGACTTGAACATCATCAAAATTCATTTCCTTAGAGGAAGGAAATCAACCTGCACTAGAGAGATTTGAAGAACACCACTGAATTTTATTGGAAGAACAGTTCTTCTTCAAAGTAATTTAAATGTGAATGACTAACTAAAAATAGCTAGCAGAAAAATATGGTCAAAGAAAAGTAGGAATACAAATCATTAGACTAAATGACCCCTCATAGTAAACCACCAAGACCACTTCTGAATAGAAATCAGTTATTTAGTGTTCTGCCAATCTAAAGGAACAAGTGTGTCTCAACAAAATTACAACAGCACATACACAAATGAAGAAATCACATTTTGAAGTATATTTAAATAACACTTTCAGAAAGGAAAACTTTTAAGTAGGTAGAATATAAAAATTGCACTTTCAGTAAAAAAGTCTATGTTTAGTGGACTGCGGAGATTTTTGTTATCTGTGTCTTTTACACTTGGGAAGAGCTGGAAATAAACCTGGTCTGTTGAATTTCAGGATACAGAATCGCAGAATCAGAGAAAGGCCAGGGTTGGAAGGGGCCTCAAGGATCATGAATCTCCAACCCCCCTGCCACACGCAGGGCCACCAACCTCCCCATTTAATACTAAACCAGGATACACAGTCATTTCCTAACATAGGCTTTGCAAAAAATAATGGAGTAGGATTTCAATTCTAGTCTCTATGAAAGTGGGATGTTTTGATACAATATATTGGACTCTCAACATTAATTCTAAATGTAAAGAGACTTGAATATTTTGCTTAAAATTCAGATCACAGAAATTATTTTCACTTTTTTTTGTTTATATTCAGCTCTTACAAATAAAGAGTATGATGGCCGAATTCCCCTGAGATTTTCAGATACTTTCAATCTAAAGAAAAGTTTTCCTTGAAACTTTTGGAAACAAAATGCTTCTGTAATATGCACACCCTTAAAAATAAAAGTAATATTCAGAAAATATTGCTTTTATTACAATTATCACCAAAGAGCCATTTTGCCCCTTAAACACTCCTTCAAAACAGCCAGCTGAAATTTTAAGCATGGACTTTCCTGAACACAAATGCACATTATGCATTATGAAGCAGGTATGTAAAACTAATAATACAGATTTTTGCCCAAGATACTCCACTTCTAATTTAGCTGAATGATAAAAGGAATATAATATTCCGTGCAGTATTTTACTGACTTAGAGATAGGTATTGACTGAAAAATGTCAATATTTAGCTTTCTACAAGTAATACACAAGAAAGCAAAGGTTAAAGTGATTTTTATGAGAAAGTATTACTAGAAATTCATTCATGAAAGTTGTTATATACGTATATATATATAACTCAAGTGACACGTGCAAATACATTCATACACTCTTAGGTCTCCAGAAGTAAATAGTTTAACATTTTTTGTTAAACCGTTCCTGAATAAATCACTTTTGCACTTAACATTTAATAAATGAATTTAATAGATGAAATCCAGAAAGAAATACAAACAAGCCTTGCTCTTCTCCAGCCTTCCATGTGAGGCAGTATTGGAGCTCAGCTGCAAGTAATTACAACTCTGCATCTGACTGGCTATTACGCAATTTTTTTTTACACAAATGTTAAGAGTGTTGCATTCCAGCCAAACATAAACAAGTAATTGGAATGCAGTTTTCTTTTCTTAGTCTCCGGGCATTTGAATATAAAATACCATCTAAGGTTTTTTATTATTGCTTTTTTTTTTTTTTTTTTTTCTTCCCCTCCCTTACCCCCCCTCCCCATTTCTATAGAATCTCTTCTCACGGTCTTCTTCTTCATGACTATCCATGTTCTGGCTCCATGCCTTTTGCAAAATCTAGAAATGGTTTTACTTATTAAGCTGAGTGGTCATGACCTCTCTATTCTATCTTCCAGGAGAGCATCTCAAAACTTTAGAGCCAGTATAAAGAGGCCATTTATATTTCACTTTTACTCACTCTTTCCCTGAGAGATTATATGTTTCATAGTTTCTGTAGAACTGCTTTTGTAGAGAAGATTGTGAGGTTGAATTCACTTCTATATAAAGTTATTACTTGAATTTGAGAAGACAACAGAAACTGAACAAAGGAAGATATAAATCCACCTATCCATATAATAATTATTTTCATCTGAAAAAAAATATATATATATATAAGTATATATATATATATATATATATATATATATATATATATATATGCAATCATCAGATTTTAGACCATTATGTCTTTTGTGTGACTATATGCTGAAGTTATGCCATATAACACATTGACAATCTTGTAGGGAAAAAAGTAAGCAAGGAAAGGAGACTTAACAGGATAAATAGATAAATCTGAATTCTTTCTCTGACAACCCATAGGCATAAAAATGAAAAAAATGTCAGAACTGCTGTCTATATCTTCTTTTTCACATCTTAGTTCTCAAACCTTAAAGACAAGCATGCAGTTGAGCAGTGGCTCAAACATGGGCAGGTATTTAAATAGGATCTTGTTTTACTTAAACAATTTTCCCCAGGAAAAGAGAAATATATAGGCTTAATCTTGTTGTGCAGAAGGAGTTTCTGAAAGGGAATGTAATGGATTTTCAACAAATTATATGTGCAGATTCAGGCACAGGTTATTTGCAAATTAAGTCAGCATAAAGCAGATGCCATATTTAAGCTTTGCTGTTTTCCACAGAAAATCGTGTGGTATAGAATTTAGAAGACCATTAACTGAATCAATTACAGAGATTTTTATATTTTGAAGTGAATTACTTAATCCATGAGGGTAAAATCCTGCTTTACAAAATAAGAATTAAAAACACTATCAATTCAAACAGCATTTTCCTCATAAAGCAGTACATTGCTTATGAGCACTGAGAGATTATTGGGAGAAAAAAAAATCACTCAATAAAGTTTAAACATTATCTGATTATCATTTGATTCCTTAAGAAAAGTCAAACACACTGCCAAAGATTTCTGGTAACTGGACTTCTTTCTGAAAGTATTTGATGCATTGAATGCAAATTGGTTGCTGATCAGTTATGGTATTATCCTTAAGTTATAAACTAACACATAATTAGCACTCAATTCAAACACAGAATGAAAATAAGCATCCTTGAAATACTGCTGAATCTTTAAAATAATGTCAGTAGTAGTGGAATACTTCTTTTACCTTACCACGTTTACTTTGAATACTTCTTGGTTTTATTAATTGTACTCTAGTGGGAAAGGAAAAACAAAACAAAACAAAACAAAAAGTATTCCCATCTACTTGAGACTTTTAAAAATCTCAGTTCATTCCTTTAGAGAACTTTGATTTCTTGTTTTCAGATGACAAGATTAGGGATTACATTTGTAGGGAACATAGCTGAGATATTCCATGTGTGACATGAAAGATAGGAGGACTGAACATACCTACTAACCTAATTCATTTCAATATCATATTTCCTCTTTCAAACATCTATCCTAAAGCACAAGTCACATTATAAACAATATTATTGTGCCTCAATTTGTCATATATGAGTATAGAACTTTGGAAAAGTTCATTTCAAAACTAGGATCCTGCAGTGCAACTTCGAGTGTATGCACAAGTTCTATGCCCCAGTCAATGCTATTACTGTGATTTCATGGCATGATTTGCAAAGCAACACTGCTGCAGGCTGTGAGGAATACAGTGTAAAGAAAGTATTAATTTTTCTTTTATGATTTTTATTCTTACATAAAATCTTATGTAGAATCCAAATATAATTACTCGGACTAAAATATACCAAATTACACATATACTTGATAGAGATGGGTACTTTACCGAATTGATGAGACTATGCATTTCTTGATCATTAGCTACCAATGTCATGTACTGCAAAGGCAGAACCTTAGCTGCCAATACACATAGGGGAAACGAGCAGAATAGAATAGAATAGTTCAGTTGGAAGGGACCTGCAAAGACCATCTAGTCCAACTCTCTGACCACTTCTACGCAAATCAAAAGTTAATGCATGTTATTGAAGGCTTTGTCTGAATGTCTCTTGAATACTGTCAGCCACAGTGCATCAATGATATCTCTTGGACATTTTTCCTAATGTCCAGCTTGATCGTACTCTACTGCAGATTTGTGCCATTCCCATTCTGCCACTGGTAACAAGGAGCAAAGCCTGGCACTTCCCTTTACTTCCCATCCTCAGGGAGCTGCAGAAAGCAATGAGGTCACCTCTTGACCTCCTCTTTTCTAGACTGAGCAGCCCAAGAATCCTCACCATCTCTTCATGCCTTCAGCCCTGCTACCAGTCTTGTACCCTCCTCCAGATTCTTTCAAGGATGTTAACATCCCTGTAATATTGTGGAGCCCAGAACTGCACACAGTACTCAAGGTGAAGGTGTACAAACACTATGTCCAGTGGGAGAATCACCTCTTTTGACCACCTCACTATGCAGAGTTTAACATGTCACACTGCAGTGGGAGGTATTCTGCATCCCTGCCAGCAGGACTGCTCTGCTGGCCTGCTTTGCTCATCCATAAACCAGGGCTGCAGATCTGATGGCCTCCCCTCCAACTGCAATGCATTAAACAGCTTTCTGTCAGGTACACAGCAGTAAGGGGGGTAAAGACATGGTGACCACCCAACAGAAATTATGGAAGTCAATTCTCATAACTTCATAACTTAGGCAAATCAGAATAGTCACAACACAATCATACAGAGCTAAGTTATTTGAACTCTAGCCTTTTTTTCTGTGATCTTGAGGATCGACTTTTTTGCAGTAATTCAAAACTAACATAAAAAAATTTATTCAGAGAGCATGTAAGATAGCATCACTAATAATTGTAGAGGACTGACACCTTTCAAGTGTTCTTGGCATTAGCAAGAAATATCTAGGAGACCTACCATAACAGAAACTACTTTGATTTTAATAAATCATTTCTTCAGTTAAAAAACTTTTCCACTTGTAATATCTGATTAGCCAACTAATGTGTTATTAAGTTAAAAAAAAAAAAAATGTGGAATAGAAGAATGATGTATTTAAAGGGTTATTTTCTGACATGAACTTGTATTTCATTAGTCACAAACTGCATGATTTTATCTTAATTATGCACTTGTAATTTCACTGCTATAATTGATAAACTTTGTCACTGTGCATTTTGGGTTTGCTATTCTCAGGGCAACTGTTATCACTAGTTTGAAAGTGTAACCCCATAGGGGCAATTTAATATCTGCGAAAACTGAGAGATACAGATAATTGTAGAAAATTGTAGATTGTTCACTGCTAGATGGATGCTAAATGGAGCTATCTTAAAATGTCTGAAGGATTAAGCACACCTGCAAATCTGAGGGCTTTACAGGAGATTTGGGGTACTAAAGGCTATGGAAAACTTACTGGTAAGTATAGGTCAGCAAGGCACTCAAATCAGTCATTCTGGAAAAGAAGCAGATTCCTCTGACACCAGGATATTTGAAAATGAATTAACATATGAACTGCAAGCAAGTGAAATCCCACTGTTGTACTGAAAAATAATGAAACTAGAGAACTAGTAAAAGTAAAATTTTAAGAATGATAGAGATACTGTCTGCTTGTTTGATGATGATCACAGTACTCTGAAGAAGTAGCTTTTACTGTCTCTCTTTTTATGGGTTCAAATGCTAATCTGGCATCAGGAACAAAGTAGGGTTCTGTTAACTTACAGGTTTGAGAAGAACCAGCATTAGGAATGCATCAGACATTAGCACCTCCAGTCAGCGTGACCACAGTGTAATTCCTACTGGGGTATCTGGGCTCAGAAAAGAAATGTACTTAGGCCTGGTAAAGAAGCAAAGTTATCCGGAGGTGAGCTGTGTGTTATTTTCAGCCGCATAAATGTTACTCTGGCAATTTAAGAGGCTGAAGAATAACTTTCCCACACATGCGTGTGGGCAAGTACTTGCTTTCCATTCCCCAGGCAATACAACACTTAAAAGTTTCATCTTTGGGGTAGATCAGACATGACAGTTGAAGTGGCTGCAGTTGCAGAGCTCAATCAACTGATGATGTAGCCAGTGAAATTCCTCACTACTTAAGAACACAAAAGCTTTTAGTTCAATTATATGCAATGTCTTTTCTACTGTTGTATCAGGTGGACACTTTAATAATTGATTTTCAAAGTAAAAGGAAAAGTAGTCTGTAACAGAGGGATTGGTGCTGGCTGCAAGCACATACTTCTATGGTTTGCCAAGGGATGATGTAGAAATGCTTTTCATTTATCTCAGCAAATACCGTCTGACCACCATCAATACAATCATTTGCCAAAAGACACAATGTTGCCACAAGAGCAATTCCTTTTTAATATATAAAACACCCTTATATAATACTCATGCTTATTACCATACATTACCAGCATTTTGAACTCTATAATATTAATCTCATTCATGGAGTAGCAGTTAACAGTAATAATGTATGTAATTCATGTATGTTTGTAATTTATTCAATTTTACTTTGCTTTTCAGATAGGCCAGTTATTGGTTAGTCAATCTGATCAGAGGTGAGAACTTCCAAGATGTTGTTTCAGAATAGGGGTGAAGAGATCTAGAAAACGCTCAATTCAGTTCATGATGTTTTAAGATTGTCATCCATTCTGCATGCTAAAGTTTTGATACTCCTGACAGAAAGGTAAATTCTGAGGTTAACGTCTAAAATATACAGTTTTGAGTATAGATAGTGTTCTAATTCTCTAGGAGTAATGATCTGCTTTAGAGCTTTAACTTCTTCCCATAAAACGTGATACACTGTTGTCCGAGGAGAACAAGAACCATAAGATTATTTTAGAATAGATTTTGCTACCCATGCATATTCCAGGAATCATTTTTCCCAAGTACTTCCATTAAGTGATTAGTTTCTCATTTTATTCAAAATTGAAGGCACCTGGGCAATGCGTCTATATAGATATTGAACTGCTTTTGAAACCGGCTGGTATTAGGTGCAAAAATGCATTGATAATCTGCTGTTTTAGTATTAATTTCTGGATAAATTTTATTCATTGATGATACTTTTAAATTATTTTTCAAAAATAATAGGCTCCCTTGATCATCCGCAGTCCTTGAAAAATCTCCTAATGAAGGTCAGCACAGAAAATGATTTTGATATAGAAGTTAATAGTGCAAAAATTACTGAATGCTATAAGAAAGTCCACAGGCTTGGATAACTTTCTCATTGATTTTTGAGTCATTTTTCTGTACTTAATTTATCCACTTTTACTGGAAGCCTTTAAAAGTAATCACTGCTCAAGGATACTTGCCAAATAGATTACAAACTGAGCTTATTTCTCTGCCTTCCATCTGCAGACAGATTGCTCTTCTGTTGTACATCCATCTCTCTGCTGAATGGTCTAGACTTACTCTAGACTTACCACTGACGTTCTACTGTCTATTATACCCATGTCTCTCCCATGTATTCCATATATTTTCTTCTCCTTTTTTTTTTTTTTTTAATTTATTAAAGTCATCTTATAGTAACTTTCTTCCTCATAGAGCATGCCTGGATCACTCTGTATTACACACTCCTCATAAAGCAAGATGTAAGCTCCAACATATTTCAACTGAGTCTACTTATTTCCTATGCTTCTAAAACTACATATGGAGACTTATGACAGTGAATAACATTTCTTTGGCAGTCCCTAATAAATATAGTGTGGATTTATTTACTCCTGCATTACTACAGCACTCTATATTTTTATTTCACCATTTGGAGGAAGCACAAATGACAAAAATCCACTGCAGTGTCTCCTTTTAGTTGGAGAAGCTTCCAACAAATCACTAAGGGTTTAGTGACTCAGCTTTAACAGTCCTCAACACTCTGACAATACCAGAAATTAGACTACATCATTTCTCAGTAGATGATTCAGGTAAGCCATTTAAATTGGTTTTAAACATGCTGACAGTGTAAGAAGCTTTAAGCAAAAGAGTTGTCCCCTGATTTTCTTTTATCTGAATAATTTATTTGTCTTACCTCACTTCTAGTATTCCTAGATCATTTCATTCTGTTGCCTACTTATTAACATACAAACCAAATAAACACTTTTATAACAGGCTTAGTACCAAACAATCTTATGCATTATATGGTTGGTATCATTGTTTTTTGTTTGCTAAGAAGATCACTATCTTTCCTATAAGCAGGTTTTGATTCTACGTAGATCCTTAGGAATATAAAGAATAGTCTCACAGAGTCTTTTTTTTTTTTTTGTATACATATGTACAATAATATATACACATACATGATACCTACTTATATGCATATAGTTTGTATATATTTAAAAACACACTTACATATGTACATGGTGTATGTATGTATAAGAGGTTCTTGTATTTTTAGTTTCCTGATGCTCTTCATAGCTATTTTTGTTCTCTCTTTTATTGAAAAAAAAACCCAAAACTTTCTAAATAGTAATACATAACACTCCCATCTGAACATATACTTCAAATTTTAGATTTAGTGCTACAAAACTCTACAGAAAATGAGCCCTTTTCAATTAGAAATCCATGAATCTATGAATGGCTTCAATTACAGAGACATCACTGTGATAAAAGGTTGTAACAGGCTGTAGAAAACCTGTTGGTTTACATTTAGACCATATAGAGTACCAGAATTTTCAGGATATCTATGCACATTGATAGAACAGCCTAATTTTCACTGACTTTGAAAGATTTAATTCAGGTATCACATTTGTATAAGAAGGGAAATTCAGATTAAATTCCAGAATCAAATAACTGATTTCAATAGGTCACATTATAAAATGGCAACACATCGTTAAAAGGAAGATTTACATTAAGTAAACTAGTGTTTATCAGGGCACAAACATACACACACGCACAAAAAAAAAAAAAAAAAAAAAAAAAAAAGACGAGAAACTGATATCATATCTTTAGTTCCACTTAAAAAACAACTGAAGTACTAGGATAAATAAGCTTATATACAGATTTGCTAATATTATATCAGCAGAAATATCAGTACAGTGAAATTAGAAATCTGAACACTTAACCTCACTTGCATCATTATCTTAAAAAAATTTGTTCTAGACAACACAGTGAAGTTCTACCCCAGAAACAAATGCTATTGAATCTTACAAGCTGCTAGATCTAATGTTTATAAATCTCCTGGTGTAATGAGTAAAATTTTTATATTAAAAATATAAAACGTTTACTTATATCACATATTTACAGTAAGATGGTGTGTGGTGGCACACACACAGAAAGAGCAAGTGAGGCAATGCTTTTCATCTGAAAAGTTTCTTTGGAACACTGCACAGAATCTTAGAGAAACACAGTATTAGGGTCTCATAGAAATAACTGTAAATTTATATTAGTAAGAATGGATTAACTATTTCTAGAGCCAAAAATCTGTATTGTTATATCCCCTGTTCAGCTTTGGATCATAAGTTTTTTTTTTCATTTATTCCTCTAGGATTCATGCCGCTTACAACTCAAAACCTCAACATTTAGTTTTACTGATAACTGAAGTTTTTCAACTGAAAAAAAATGACTGGTACCAAAAGTTAATCATGAACAGAAAGACAGAAATTATAACTGGTGAATATGAGACAGAAAACACACACACACACACACACAAGAAAGAAAAAAAAAAAAAAGAAAAATGAATATCCATTGACTCTTATAGAATAATATATAATCCTATAAAAAACTCCAGCAGTAATGTTAGAAAAATTTGAGGAGACAGTTAAATGTTGAAGACTACCTGGATTACACTCTTACTCCTAAGGAAGGATATAATGAGAGGTGTTAAAATGATGTAAAACTATAACCTATAAAGCAAGATGATCCTAGTGCATGTATGCAACAGAAGAAAACCCTGTCTTAGATTATATGTTGATCCACACATTGCATCACAAAAGAAGATTGTCACATAATGGAAAAAAAAATGGTCACAGTGGTTGAGACAAATGAAATTACAAGATATTGGAATACCCAAGAAACTAGGATCACATTGGATTTCTCAAGTATCCATCCAGTACAGAATCACAGAATGGCTGAGACTGGAAGAAACCTCAGGGTCCATCTGGTCCAACCCCTGCTCAAGCAAGGACACCCAGAGCAGGGTTCCCATACCCACCATGTCCAGGCAGCTTTTAAATATTGCCAAGGAGGAGACTTCACAGCCTCTCTGGGCAATCTGTGCCTTGGCTCCATCACCTCACAGCAGATAAGAACTTCCTGGTGTTCAGTGATGCATTGAATGCATGTGACATTTTATTCAATTTGATATGAGTAATCACATGACACAAATTTCATTTTAATTCTAAATTAGAGACTGTTAAAATTTACAGTAGAATAATGCATACCAGCAGAGCATTTTGAAAATAATATTTCTATAAGAAAATACTTCAACATTCTGGCTTAACACAGCTTTATATGAAAATGAATGATTAGTGTCATATTTAGCTAAAGTACTTTTGAAGCAAATGGATATCAGAGATAGCATGCTGAACACAGTAGAATGTTATCAAGGCCATCTAGAAAATGTTTTCTCAATATGTTATGTAAATGATGACAACTGCACAGGCAGATCTTAACAATTTGTGTGATTTTTTGCAATCACAAGCTCCTTTAGACACATCAGTCATTACTCCTTCCACGTTGTGTAAGAAGAGTAAACAGCATTTAGGTTTCAAAGTATCATATAATGGCTTGGCTTGAAAATGACCTCAAAGATCAAGTTTCAGCCTCCCTGCTGCAGGCAGGATTGCCAGCTTCCAGGTCAATTACTAGAGCCATTTGCCCAGGGCCCCATCCAACCTGGCCTTCAACATCTCCAGGGATGGGATATCAACAACTTCTCTGGGCAGTGTGTTCCAGCAGGTCACTATTCTCTCAGTAAAAACCTTACTCTGACATCTAATCTAAATTTCCCTCCCTTTATTTTAAAACCATTTCCCCTTGTTCCATCACTGTTTACCCATGTAAAAAGCTGATTTCCCTCATGTTTATAAACTCCCTTTAAGTATCGGATAGTTGCAATGAGGCCTCCTCTGAGCCCAGTTCTTGAGCCTGCCTTCATAGGAGAGGTGCTCCAGCCCTTGGATCTTCCCCCCACAACTCTACTTCCTCTAGGAAACTTAGCACTTTTTGCCTAGAAGTTTGACCAAAGACATCTAGCTATAAGTTTTAGTATTTGAAAGATCAGAGCTTATCAAAGCATGTTTCAGCAGAATTGTCTAGAAATGAAAACCAAGTCTGCAGTTTGCAGTTGATTTACATCAACCTAGCAATGTATTCCAATATTCCAACTTTTTGTCTTCCACTGCATTATGTCCATGTGCTTGAGTTAAAAAAATATTATCCATGGTCTTAACTGATGGGTACTGTTTAGTAAGTGTCTTGGGAGTTCTTGATGATCTGTATCATTTTATAAGTGTAATTTTGCCATACATTGTATAATTTCATTGCACCTGTTAGCTGTAGCAAGAAAACTGCAGATCAGTTTGATCTATCTTACTTTGACTAAGATTTTAATAAGAGGTTAACTAAAAAGGCTGCAGTAAGTAATAAATTATTTAACATTAAAATCACAGTTCAATCCACTTTATAAAAACTAAAGTGTTCTCCTGTATGGATATTCATGGCAAATCTCTTCCAAATTATACTAGCTTTTCTGAACTGTAGCTATGTGTATATCTATAATGTACGTATTTGGTTAGCTTCATTTTTCCTCTCCTACAAAAAAAAAATAAAAAAATAAAAAAAATAAAAAAATCCAGTTGGTGAAACATGTATTTTCAGTGCTATAGTTCAAACCAAGTTTGAACCTAGCACTTCCAGAAGAAATCTGCCTAACTCTGAGGAGGAAAAGATTGTCACTTCTGGGAATTCTTTGGCATACAAAAGACTCCCATATATTTTTTTCTTGAAACTGTTTATTACTTCGGGTCTGATACTGCTTGACCTTCTCCATTCAGCTCTTAGACCTGGAGCAGACTAAAGTGTGTCCTAATGGAATGTAATGTAGTCTACACCTGTGTGTCCAAATATAGACTTTTATGTGCTTCATCTGAGAAATAAACTGCACATGAACTTCAGTGGAAGCAGAAAATGCCTGAAATTTCATCTTCAGTGTCTTCCTTTGTACTGTTGTACTGAATTAAGTAAACTAAGATAGACTGCAGCAACCATACTAAAAACGACTATGGCATCTTTTAAAATTACAATACAGAAATTTAATTATGAATTAGTGGCCTTTTAGAATAGCTTGTTATAGAGAAGAATTTTTTAATAGAAACTGCAAAGTAAAAAGAAATATATATATTTTTACATTTTGAGTATAAATACTTTACCTGCAACAGCAGGCACTCAGCAAACAAGAAATTTGATCCTATACTTATAAAAAAAAGATCAAAAGATACCACGTAATTGAATTCAAGGATGGCTACAATACCACTGTATATTAAATTCAATAGTGTGTGTAAGGAAATCCCTGAGCCACTAAATCCCAGAAGAAAACATCTGTAAACTTTTATTTTTCCTCGTGTATTTTCCATCAGGCATTGTCACACACAGGAATTCTAACTCAAACTACATTCTGGTACAGTGTCCCTTCTATGCTAGATGAGATGTGACTAAATGTTCTAATTTAAATTCTGATCTTTTCCTCCTAGAGTCTACTCTTCTCATTCTGTTGAAGCCATATGTATTTAATCCTAGTATATATTTGTGCAATTTCTTTTCCATATATCTGATTGATATATTGAGCTGTTTGTAGCACATGTGCTTGCCTACGTTTCCCCAGTTTATATGTAGCCTGGCACTACAGGCTACTTTCTGCAGACATGATGAGTTTTGGCTCAGATCTCCTATTGCCAGAGGGCCAAGTGGTTCATTGCCAGTATATGCATTTATGCACACCGCAGTCACTGCCATGTCAGTATCTGAAGCCAGCTGTTTCTGACAAACAATTAACAACCTCAGAAAAAAGATGGGGAATGAGAATTCAGAGAAGAAAGTACCCTGGAGCTTGAACTCAACTCTTCCCCTTGATGCATTCCAAGTCTGTCTTACAAACTCTGAACCTGTGCCCACTCCCATATATGCATCCAGCTTCCCTGTTAGCACACACAGCCATGCCTTGGCCATCCTGAAAGCAATCTGATAGCAAACATAGAAAGACTGATGGAACATGTTTGGATCTTTCGTTTACCTGTGCCTTTTATGACTAGGTTTCTGCTTTTGCTAGTGTAAGGCAAAGGAACCATCTGGTTTGCTCCATAATAAAATTTCCATTGTAGCAATGGTAAGAGAAAGTTATAAAGCACCCTGAGAGTCATATACCCGTGATTGGTTGTCTATTCATGACTTCTATGGCCTTTCTGGATGAGAGTTACCTCTTTCAAATATGCACAATACCACAGTGGAAGCAAAGTTGCGCTGTCTGCTACAGCAGCCATAACAAGCTGCAGGTTACACAGACAATGAGTCACACAGCACAGCACAATGTGTACTGTTGTAAGTAACCCTTGTCTCCTATGGATGCTTATTGACCTGCAAGGAAGCGTGGCCAAACCCAACATTCTCTAGATTTGGCCTCAAACTCCACTGTTATTACAGCTGTGCTGGACACCCAAGAGACTACCACTGGAAAATCTCCTGGCAGCCAGGAGACAGGGCCATCTCTGAAGTCCACGGTAGACTCAGGCAAGTGCAGCTGAAGACATCCTGCTGTTGGGAGTGTGGGCTAAGACCCTACACTGGGTGACAGAGTGCACTGTTTGAGGTGATGAAGTAGAAAGATGGCAGATCTTATGTATGATGCTCTTCATGCTCTGGAAACCACAGATAATCTCTGTTTCCTCTGTATAAGTTACTCCCTGGTAGGATTTCAGAACGAGAAGGAAACTATTTTAGATTTTGAAAGTATTACAGATCGGTTATTTTAAATGCAGCTCCTGATGAGAATTAAGATGATGGTATGCACTTCTCATACCCAGTCAAGAAGGCCTTTTTTTGGTCTACCTAGATAGTGAAAAAACTGCCTGAAATTATAATCTATATTTTTAGTACTGCAGTCTTTATCATGAAAAAGTTTTTATTTTAGCTGATTCTGCAGGAAAAAAAAATGTTGTTTTGTAACTTCTGAGATTTTCTAAATTCTTGAGTATTTAAATATTTCAGAGAAGGAAAAAAGACATAAGAAACAAAATTCTTCATTTTCAAAGCACTAGATCATTTGTACATAATTGCTTGTATTTATAGTAGAAAATCATCTGCTGTCTATATGAAATTCACTCAAACTACAGGAGAAATTTAGGCTGACCAGTGGAAGTTGAAATATATGTATGTATAATTTGCCATACATGTAGTTTAAGAAAGATTTAGAGCAAAATTGTTCCACAGAAAAATCACATTCAATATTTGCCCACATATTTGTTCACTGATCAGTAATTGCCATAACATATGCTGACATTCAGAAACTTTGTCTCATATTGTTATTCAGTTTTGCTGTATTCTGAACTGATTGAATAGGCATCGATTATTCATATAGTACAAGGATTGTCAGGCTTTGAGATAAATAGAACCTCTCTGAAAGTACATTTCTATAGGATAGTCTGAATACAAGACGTCTTAAAAATAAGAAGTGTGGAAAGTCTTTTCAGTATATAAAGACCAGTATGGCTTTTCTGCATCTCCTTAATTGCTGCTGAAAGAAGAATCAGAAGAATTTCACATGAATTTCTACTAATGAGAACAAGAAAACTGGGTGTATATAGTATAGCAATCTCAATGAACATTAATATCAATGAGAAAAAAAGTGGTGCTCCTTTTTTGAACTTTTAAAGGTATAACGTAGGTGCACCTCAGATTTAAGAGAGAGTAGAACACAAGCACGGTGGGCTCCCGATATCCAAACCAGTTTTTCTCTTAGCCCTAAATTGCATGTAATGCCTTTTTTTTTTCTTTTAAAGTGTCAAATGCATCCTGACAGAATATTTCAAAAGCATGTATTCTTTGCTGATTTTCCATGTGAAGGATATTCTCTGAATAGGTTCTGCCATCATTTATTGTCGTGCATTTAAGATACATAGTGATCCTTCTGAAAGTAACAGGAAAAAGATGAACTTTTCTACTATTAATGTTCTTGCCTACTACATCCCCTATCAGAAGTATAACTGTTTATCCCAATAAACTTTTGCTGTACCTTGCCTTACCAGCAACAACACTGATAATGCTGGTGCCAACTATTAAACAGTTTATTTAAAGTCAAGTGACTTTTATATTTTAATCAAAGTGGAGGCTAGTCAGTAGGAACAACAAACAGGTAAACTTTAAATTGCATTTGATTACATTCTAGTCAATTCAGATCTGAGATGCTAAGAATAACACATGATTTTATTACTGATTTTATATACCCCAATGGTTTGCTTATATTAAAATGACTGACAGATTTACAGCTTATCTATGTGTTTCATAAGCCAGGATACACACACTGTTCATACAGAGCGAGTACTCAGAAGCAAAACTATTTTGCAACTACTATTATTTGTGAGAATGCTTTCTTTGTTAGATTGTTCAATGAAGCAAGCTCTTCTCTTCCTGATACTTATCTCAGGGATAACAGAAGTCATTAGACATACAGCCTTCGGTAATGAAACTTGTCATTTACTACTGTTTTATCCAAACTTGCTTGTAATTATGTGTAATTAGTCACCAAGACTAAAGGAGATGAGAAGTTATTTTGACTTGCACATAGCGCAGTATGTAGAATAACTTATTACAGGATGTACGATCCTATCTTTAATTAGCAAAAAACCCTCAGACTTCCTTTGTTAAGTGTAAATCACTCTTCACATAGTTTGCACCTTTAACTTTATTTTAGCAAACTTGTGTAAGTATACCAGGTTTAAATATGTTATAAAACTTTTCTATACAAGCACCACTAGGCAGTACAGATCATCAGTTCAGTAAACTAGAGAAAGGATCTACAGAATACTTGATGGGAGCTGGTGATAAAAACCTTCACAGAGTAGAACACAAGTCATATCTTACCAAGGCAGCTGAGAATAGATTGTTACATTCTGCTAATGAAAGAGGGAAAAGGAAGAAAAATAAGCTGATGTATCTAACCGTTAGAGTGCGAAACAGACAGAACTTCTAAATCTGAACATCCAAAGTCAGCATTGTGAACGTTCATGACAAGTCTCAGGACTAGTTTTTAAGATGACAAATAAAATTTAAAAAAAAATGGAGATGTTAAATATTAAGAAAGATAATTTAAAGAAGAAAGAAAACTTTTTGTTGTTTTGTTTCTGAATGAATATAAAGGGGAAAATAACAGATCTTTGTAATAGTAGATAATTTTAAACTATTTCACCAGACATAGGATATAAGATAGTTTAGCACCCACTTCTTCTGTTGTCAAGTGATAAAGGGAAACATTAATCATTCAATTCCTATTAGAAAGCAACACAACCAGACATAGCTTCTAAAAGAAAGTAGAGAAGGCACTGGACAGAACATGGAACACTACTAAATTCAGGAACCAACTATGGCTAATCTTGATTCTAGCTGGTAGGAGGTGGCTGAGGATTAGAAATTGGAAGGTAATGGAGATGGTCACAGGAGGATGAGGTTCACAATTCTCATTAAAAAAAAAAAAAAGGAAGAAACTGACTGAAATGAAAATAATGATGATGATAATATATTTTCTGAGGTTTCCACCGATTTTAGAACCAGATGAGTAACATGACAAAAATTTCAGTGGTAATAAAGGCACAGAAAAATCTATAAGATTTCTATATAGATTTCTAGAAATAGAGGGACAACAGAAAACTGTTAAAAATAAAATATAAATCCAGAACTTACATTAGACTGGGAAAAAAAAAGGAAAGAATATCATAGTTCTGCTTCAAATAATAAGAATGAATCTATAGAAATATCAATCAAAGGATAAAACCTGAAAGATTAACATATAAATAGATGATAAACAAGTAGAGACATGAAATCTATAAATATACCATAATCTTGAAGATAAGAAAGTACAACAAAGATATCTCAAGAGAAAATTATCACATATCAGAAAAATTCAAGAAGTATTCATTGCCACGTTACAAACTGTTCTGTAAAAACAATATCAAGAGAGCATATATAATTATATCTAATACATAAACTTCAAACAAACAGACATGGTTCGAAGTACATATATTTGATCAAATTAGATGGGCCAAGGCTGGAGTAGAAAGAAAGGAACAAAAACACTTAAACAAATAGCTGAACTAGTATCTGAATCATGAACTGAAGTAGAATTGCAAGGTCATAGCCAGAACCAATGATTGAACACAAGGTGAAAAGGCATAACAAACCCAGGGAGCTCAGGTGCAAGCAATATACCTGAGTGATGGGGAGGCGTGGACTCTGGGTTCATCCCTCCTCATTCTCATTAAAGGACTAACAGCTGAGGGAGCAACTTCTCTCTGGGTAGGGACTGCACTTGTCTTGAGCCATCACTAGTCATCAGAAGCTAATCTTTCTTCTTTGTTATCTTCTATCACTTTATAGCACTTGTAACCAAGTAAAAGGGGCTGTCATAGCCTTCTTTTCCTGCATACAAGTCATTATCTTTAAGATTGCACAGAGGGGGAAGTCTAAGGGGACTAATAAAGGGCAAGCCATAGAAATAATATTTAAACAGTGGAAAGCAAAGACCTGAGAAATCACCTCCCAGTCACAGTATTTTCAGTATAAGGAAAGATACTAGGAAAAGTTATTAAACAACCAATTTATAAGCACTCTTCAGGAGAATAAAAAGGTGATAAAAACAGACACTACTACTTTCTCAAGAGTAAATCATGTCAAAACAATCTAATTTCCTTTTCTGACATACTAACTTTTAGTCTAATGGATAAGAAGTAAACAGAAGATGAGATTGCTTTACTTTAATAAAGCTTTTTACACAGTGCCATGTGAGACCACATAGTCAAGTCTGAAAAATATGGACTTACAGGTCCAGCCTGAACAAAAGATTGAAACTATATTGAGAATATATAGTGGATACTAACACAAGGAATGACATGGTATCACTGCTCAACAGCATAAACCCTAAAAAGTAGGCCTAGATCTAAGTGTGACCACTAAACCTTTCTTTGTTTACACCCTCTGGTATCAGAAAACGTATTCTCCTATTGCAGGTTTTGAACTTAAGATTAACTGAGGATAAACTGTGGCTAGAAAATACACTTTAAGGTGTAGTTACAAGGAGGATGAAATGAACTTTTAAAAGTTTAATAAGAAAGAGTACTTAAATTCTTGTATTGATTGTTAGGAAGATGATCCTTGCATAACCCCAACAAAGATAAGCAGCAGATAACAACCTGAATGAGATAAGAAAGAATCAGAACCTGCTGTATTTTCAGTGAATCATATGGCCCTAAAGAACCCCACCTGACATGGTAATCAGGGACTATAGTCACCTGTGATCTGCCCAATGGTTAACCATCTATCGGTTTTCAAACTGGTAATCTTAAGTGTTGGGAGATTCCTCCATGGATGCATGCAGTTCTTTCACAGCAGATCTTTCACACCTTTGAAAAAATTCTAAAATGTTGCCTCACCTCACCTCAAATTTACCAATTTAGTGCCACTGGACTAAATTGAACATTTATTTTATGGTTATACAATAATTGATATAAACACTGATCTAACCCTGTTGTAGCATGTATTATTAGTACTGTTATGACTGATGATGACAGTTGGTAGTCAGTAGTCTCACAAAGCAGAATTAACAACCCATGGTCCTTGTAAAATTAAAAAAAAAAAAAAAAAGGCAGAAATAAATCTAATAAGTCAACAGGTACTGTTAAAGAAAAATGATAATGTCTCAAGTAAAATTCACAGGAAGAAAGACACTGGTATTCTATTAGTTAGGTTGATTGCTATAACTGGTGTCCTTATCAGAAGAGATAGTGGGGGGAAAGAGGAAGGAAACCTAGAATCAAGATGTGGATAATTACAAATATCAGACATGGTAGAAAGTGAGACTCCGTTCTGAAGAGTTGAATATTGAAGCCTAACACTTCACACAAGCATGGAACTACCTTTTGTGTTACTTACAGTTCTGTCCTTTGTCCCTTTTTATTCCATCTTCGACTTTGAATACAAAGTATAGGTGTGACAATATGAAATAACATTTATGGATTTGGTTAGGAGAAGAGAAACTTTAGCCATACAAACAATATGTACATGTATATTTATGTATATACGTGAAAATGAATGTATATATAGCATTTAATATCTGCTATCATCCATGGACTTTGTGATCTTTCATTAGTTTCATGCTAACCTTAATAACTTTAGTTAGAAATAGAATCTTCAACAAACAGTACTGTAGTTCAAGCATTGTTTTTCACAAGTTTTTAACTTAAATTCTGTAGTTAACCTGTGGTTGTAACAGGTACAAGATAGATTGTTACATCTTACAGAACTTCTTAAGGTAAAAGGAAATGTACTGGAGCAAGAAAGGAAAACATCTCAGAGGTTCCTACAGAGTGTGTTCATAGTATAAGCCATTGAAAGACATATAAAAGATATGAGGTAAAGTGGGCATAGTTGGTAAGTCTACAAAAAATAAAGTAGAATCATCCATGATGTCCAGCCCTCTGATGAATACTCAACATCTGCCTCATCTCTAAAATTGTATTATTATCTTATATTTTCCAATAGTTATGAAAAAGATCAGCAGCCCAGATGAAAAAACAGTGAAAAAGAAAAGGTTAAAAGTCACATTCAGCTACCACATATTTGAAGTTCATTCAGGCTGAGTAAATATATAATGTGAGATCCTAGTGAATGCTTTTGATGAACCCAGTTCATATCATTCTTTTCAGTTATAATTCATGCAGTGCAATAAAAAAAAAATAAAAAAAAAAAGTGTTCTTCAACATTTGGAGGTATTAACAAACCAGGAAAAGAGTAAACACTTCTGAACATGGATCTAAATCAACTTGTCAAAATCATTCTTGATTCCAATTTAGCACAAAGAATTTAACAAAAGAAAAATATTACAATATAAAACAGAAGAAAAAATTAAATTGAAAAATAAGAAGAATTAGAATAGCAGTCTCATAGCACTGTTTTAAATAAGATTTAGAAGATTTAATGGACTTCAAATCAAGTCAATGACACAATATTGTAATAGAAGAAAAAAAATAAAGAGGAAAATATAGAGCTTGGATATGGGATATACTTCACCTTATAAGTAATTAAATTATTCCTTTCTTGTCAGCTTTGCTGAATTACAGCTAGAATTTTCAGCACAGAGAGCATTTCATGAAAAGATAAAGAATACCAGAGGAGAAAAAAAAAGTACAGTAGAATTAAAAAAATACAGTGAAAAGACAAAGATAACTTGTTGTTGATAGAAAAAGAGAGTGATTTCTCTATATTTCTCTAGATTTCTTCCTCAGTGGAGGTTCCCCAAAGAAAGCCAACAATGAAAAGAATATGTGTCTCTGTTAGAAATTAACAGTAATTACTGGTTCTTGGTGTCTCCAAATAAAATCGTATTAGCAGAATCTGCAACAAGGAAAACAGAATCATTAGGAAATTAATACTGACAGTGGTAGGCACTAGAACATACCTGGAGTTTAAGTACTTAGACATAAGGTAGCAGAAGATTCATATTCTTCTTCAGTCCTACATGTCTATGACTTTAAGAGCCTAAAATTATGGAATGGATCTGTTTTAGACACTATTTGATAATCATAACATTCAGAAGAATGTAAGTATTATCATCTGTTGATCAGTTAAGACATGTTCCTGGCTAAAATGCAAAGCTTGTGTTCAATATATTAAATATATCTCATTTAAATATCTTTGACCATTATGCTTTTTTTGCTATCATTTACACCATTTACAGCTGTGCTTGTTGAAAAGACTGTAGAGAAAGCAAACACCTTTGATAGAAATATATTATAGAGATAGATGAAAATATTGGTATGATGGATATATGAAATGGCAATGCACAGCTGTGTCAGTACTAGAAAGAAAACAATGGAGAAAAAAAATGGCATGTATTTAGAAACAGGCTATGATGGACAACCAAAGAACTAGTCAACACAGAGGCAGGTATTCTTGCAATACATAAGATAGGTAACCACAGGATAGGTAACTTGGAAGACCACCCTTGTAACAGATAGCAATAGCACTGCATGCATGACTCCTTATTGGATGTGGCTGTATGATATGGAAAATGAGGCAAGGACAACAACCCTAACAGTGTTTACAGGGAAGGAAGTAAAAGACAGGACTTCAAGTATCAAAGATCAGACCATAACAAGTGTCAAATAGTAAGCACTATAAAATATTTTAGCCAAAAATCAGTTCCTTTCACCAACTAAGAAGAACCCAAGAGATGACTTGATAGCTAGCAACCATTATCTTCCATATGAAACATGAGTAAAATACATAACAGAATGAGTGTGACAGAGAACTGTTCTGCTTAAAACAAAATCTGTTTCCATAAGATTTCCTTTGAGTTTTCTTATGTTTAATACTTCCTCAACTTCTGTAACTTCTATTTAGGTTAACATCAGAAGGAAGCACAAAACTGTAAATCAATAGTTTTCTCCATATGATTGAATAAACAGAGTTTCATTTCTCAGTGAATTAAAAGAAAACAACTATTTTTTAAGCTTGAATTAAGTTCAGGATTTTGTTTGTTAAATAATTTATTTTTTCATTAATTTGTGAATGTACTCTTTAGGCCTTTAAAGCTGTGAGGTTAGATTAAGAAACTTGGTAGGTAGCTAATAGGCCAGAGACAGCGTACTATTTTCTTAAATAAAATGCCTTCTCAACTAGATAACATTTTTCTCAATATAAATTCTAATTACAAAGTTTACAATATCTAACAGGTGAAATTATTTCACCAGAATATATTTCAGAATGGTATAATCTTCTTCAGTAGTAAAATTTCAATTTTCTTTAAATTAATCAGTAATTACAATGTTCAGATTTTTTTTTTTTTTTTTCTCATAAAGATATCATTTTGAAAATGTCTAGCATCATAGAGGGTGTAAATTCAGTGTTAGGTAATAAGCTCTTTTTTTTAGCCTGACAATTGCATATGAGAAATGTAAAAGCTGAATCTAATGTTGTAAGCAATACTTTGTCAATACTTAGGCCACATGTAAGTGGCCCTTCATATTCAATGAGTTTCTTAATTTAAGTTAACCAATCAGTAAGTCTACCATGACAAATATATTTTTCCCTTTTCAAAACTTTCAGTTAAGGAAGTTAATAATAACCCTGCTCTGTGTGTAATAACTCATCAAAAGGTTAATCTGAAGTGCTGAAAGTTTTCTAGTGAGTTTGGTCTAAGCATTCTACATACTGTGATGAATATTGATCTGAAAATTAGAGCCTTGCCAGCAATCTTTTCCGTGTCTGATAATATTTCTCTAGGACAATGAGGTGAAATGATTAAAATGAATCCTAGTGGCTAAGAAGAGCATGAAATGCAAGGCTACAAAGCCAGTGCTGCCAATTTGTTTGCAGGCCATGTCCTTAAGTCAACTGGAATATGTGTGAAATAAAGCTATTAAACATGATTTATATTCAGCAGAGAAAAGCTGTGGAAATATAATACGTGGCTCCAAGCTTTGCCTTTATCATCTTCAAAAATAGGCTTTTCTAACTAGCACTGAAAATTACTTTTTTTGGTTCATGTTTAAGTTGGATAAAAAAAAAAGCGGAACTCTTCTATCACACTCCTCCTGACAGCATGCAATCTACTGCCTGCCTGAACCTCTTCTCTGTGTTTACTCTTTATTTGCCTTTTATTTCAAATGCCCCTTCACTTTGTGTCCTCTATGAAGACAGTAACATGATCTTTCTCTCTCTGCAACATTCTAACAGGTAATAATCTCATAGTTGCATTTTACTTAGGATATCTAAATATATAAACCATTTTAACACTAAGTTTTTAATTCTCTACTGGAGGACATACATAATCTATTTAAAATAGGGATTCAACAGGTCTGCAGAGGTCTTTACAAGATGCATTAAATTTTTTTTGGTAACATTTTCCCTAGTAAAAACATTGTGGTCAGGCACTGGAATGGGCTGCCCAGAGAGGTGCTGGAGTTATCAACCCTGGAAGCATTCAAGTAACGTTTAGATGTTGTGCTGAGAGACATGGATTAGAGAGCTATTGGTGATAGGTAGATGGTTGGACTGGATGATCTTGTAGGTCTTTTCCAACCTTGGTGATTCTATGATTCTGTTTTGATCTCTGCTGTTTGTGAACAACTCATACTGTCTGTTTTCCCTGTATTTCTTTCTTGAGCCCATTTTGACTGCTGCATTATACTGAAGATCAATCTGTATTTCTTCAAACAGGTCAAGAACATTCTAAATATGTGATTGTTAACTTGATGAACAGTTGTCTAACACGTCTAAATATGGACTGTTCTTGACAGATTATGTCTTGTCATTGCCATCTTACAAAATGCAAGTTTATCAACTTGGCAGATTTACACAGGTAAAGCAGATGGTAAAAACTTCCTCTGTTGTTGTTTTCAAAACACTTGTAAAGTTAGTTTTAAAAAGCATCTGCTTAAATATATGAAATATAGTCACTTTTGCATAGTATTAACTTATGCTGAGGGAACAGTTCCTTTTATCCTTATTTCAAACTCTCTCTGCTGCTCCCTGCACATGTAGGAGAATGTAATTATTCTAATTTTTTTTTTTTTTTTCTTTTTTTCTTTTCAGGTGATCATCAATCAATAGTATTTATTTATTTATGTATTTAAGTACAGTAGGAAAAAAAAAACATTTCTACTTGGGCTCTTGAATAAAAACAAAGGGCTATTAGAATTTTGCAGTTTAGCTGCTGGCAAGCCATTTTTTTTTTTTTTTTTTTTAATCCAGACACATAAAAATGCAGATTTCATTACATTTCTATATCTATTACACTTTTTTTTTTGTTATGATTATTGAATCACCAAGTTACGGAACAACTTATGTTTGAAGAAACCTTTTGTCCAAGATTTTTGGACATCTTGTCCAAAATCTCTCACCTTTCCTCCCCCCAACCCCCCCCCCCCCAAAAAAAAAGGAATTTATATCATGAAAATTAAGTCTTTATTCTGTCAAGTTTTGACTATATTCACAGATGGACATTTTACAAGATTTCCAGGCAGCCATTTTAACCACCTTCAAAATGAAAATAGATTTCCTTATATCTATTCAGAATTTCTCATGTTGTAAATTGTATCCATTGCTTCTCATCCTCCAAGAGCCAAGAGCCTGGCTGTGCTTTTTTCTATAGCTTTCCATTGCTTGTTAAATGCATCTGCGAGACCTCCACCTTAGGTATTATTCCTAAACCCAAACAAACTCATCTCTGTTGGCCTATCTTCCTGTCATTTACTTTGGCTCTCTCATTATCCTGGTAAAACTTCGCTTCATCTGTTTGATAAGTCAATGTACTTTGTGTTGTAAGGGAGAACAAAGCTGGACACAGTACTCCAGATGTGGTGGCAAGTGCCACAGAAGGGGGAGGAATGACTTCCCTGGACCTGCTGGCAGCAGGCCAGCGTGCTGCTAGTTTTTCTTGATGCAAATGTACATTTCTGGCTCCTACCGAATTTGCTAACCACCAGTACTTCCAACTCTCCCTCAAGCTTTTCTTCTTCAATTTGTCTCCAGCCTGTAATGTTCTGTTAGATTTTTTCATCTAAACTGTGCAACTTAACATATACATTTTTTTCCACTCTATCAAGTTTCTTTCACACCATTTCTTCTGTTAAGGTCCCTTTATTGCACAGCAGTCCAGCCCTCCAGACCACCCGTACAATTTGGTATCACGTGCAGACTTGCAGAGGGAGAATTTCACTCTGTCAGCAAATCATCTTTTTTTTCCCCATTACTACGTGACTTCAGTGCATTCTTAAACTCATGACAATTTCTTTAAACAAATCTTCACTGTTCCAAGTCTCTAATCCTTTCATGCACTTTTAAGACAAGCATCAATCACTGTCAATACAACCATTATAGGTACAGGAAGACACTCACTGATTAGCTATCAAGAGCTCTACATTTGCTCACATGAACACCTACTGCCATTTCAGTCTTTCTGCTGTATCTTATCTGCCTTCTCTCTCCTGCAGGAGGAAGGTGCGAGTCTCCTGTATGATCTATATTGTATATGGCTGGTGGAGACATCTGAGATACAGTTAAAAACATAAAGACTTTGCATACCAGTGCACTCCTGACCACAGAAATCTGTGTTTAAGCATCAAACTGAATCACATCTCATCTTCAGTATCATTATTTGAAATGTATATCTGAGCTATAGCTTAATTTTTCTTTCACCTGCTTTTCATTATAACAAATAGCCTTGAAACAACAATTAAATTAATGTATTTAAAAAATGATTACCCATAAATATAACCTACTTTAGCTCATAAAGAAATCAAATAAAAAGAAAAATGTAATCTACTACATTCCTAACATCACCTAATAATTTAGTCTTTATATTTCAGTGACTGTGTTAACAAAATTCAAACAAATTTTAATGGATGACATCTATGATATCTATTATGTCATGTTCTGCTTGAATAGAAGAAAAGTCCAGTTTCTTTTGACTGAACATAGGCTGACAGTAGGCATAGTTAAAATATGCATCTGCTTGTGTCAGGTAGGTTGCTAAGGGTAAGAAAATGCCTTTACTAACAGGCAGTCCTGCTTTGCTTCTAGTGCACTCAGCCCTGATGTTTACCTAAAAATGACTTTATTTTGCAAAGAGTTTGGAGTTCCACAGCAATGCTGCCAGTACACTGATCACAGCAGCATTTCCTATGTGGGAGCAGTGGGAATTCTAAAGGTTTTTAATTTCCCAGCCCTGCAGACTGTTTTTGGAATATCCCTGACATGTTCCACTTCCAATGAGAGAGAATGCTCTGTCCTTTTGGAGGGCAGAAAGGAGGAAGATTTATCAACTGTCATTCTCTTCTTAAAATTCCTATTGCCTTCCACTGTTGGACAGCAAAATTCAATTTTGTCTAGTCTGCTGAGAGCACAGGGCCAGTTCTGACTACAGCAGCCAGAAGTGAATGCTCCACTTCCTTTAATGTACACTGATTTATTCACAGTAATAAAGTAAAACAGTTCCCATTCCTTAAGATGAATCCAAGGGTACATGGTAGGAATCTGGACACAGCCTGTATCCACAGGCCTGCTGCAAGCAGCAGATGGCCCTGTTGCTACTTTTGACACTTTGAAGTAATAGATTAACTCCCGCCAGCAGAGGCTTCCCATTCTCAGCTTTAGAGCATCACTACCTCAGCAAGCTTTCAAACTGATGCTAGAAGCTGACTGCTACTAATATGCGATCATGGAATGCTCCATAGCTTATGGCTGTGAAAAGAACTCTGAGTTGGGACTGAGGAAGAAAGAATAAAAGAGAGAAGCAGTGGAAAAGTAGGCTGAATATGCTACTCACTCTGTCACTTCCTACGAATAGCTTTGAAAAGTCATTTTGACTACTTTGATCTGCAAGTAGAAACTTTTCCCGTAGGAAAAGATGAGTAAGCTTTTAATGTGTCTTTTACAAAAGGAGTCCTTACATTACCTTATATGAAGTTTATAAAGAATGTTCCTTAAGAGAATTATGAAAGCATGCAAATTTTTTAAGGATGCTGACAAGGAGGACATGACACAGTTATCAGGATGCAAAAGAACTGTAGGACTGATTCAACCTTTATTTCTTCTTTCAGTAAAATGATACCTTCCTTGGCTTCTTAAGAGTTAGTATTTTTTTTTACTTTCTAAAAACAGATAATTTTGCTTTGGTCATTTTTTTTGCTAGCAAACAAAAGAAAATGTGTCTTTGTTGAAGATAGACTCTTGAAGGACACTAATTGTGCCTGCTAAAACAGGTCTGGAAATCATCCCATTGCTGACTAAGCATCTTATACTGTGATCTATTTTAGTTAATATAGTTCTTCCTCATGCAGCCAAATAACAGTAGCTGGAATACTAACAAACAAACAAATAGAAATCAGAAAGTTCAAGATAAACTGACATATAGGGAACAAGCTATCAGATCTTCCTGTAAGTGTAATTTACATCTCTAATTTAGTTTTATTGTACTTCCATGTAGGAAAAGAGAAAGTTACTTCCTGAAAAATCTGCGACCAGAAGATAGATGTAATTTTTAACCGCCATTTTGTCTCAAGTTTTATCATTTACAACTTGTCTTAGCTAGCTGTCAGAGATGCCAACTTGCTGTGTTGAAGCATGCAAGCATTCTAATCATGCACATACAAAAAGCTTACTTGATAGATATTCTGTATTAGTCAGTGTTTGTAAGTTACAAGGAAAAACTTTCCTAACAAGCACAAGCATATGTTTTTAAATAATGAGAAACACACAACTAGCCATGGCAAGATACTAAAATTTAAGTTACAAATAACATTTAAGGATGACATTCAAGTTTATCCTGTGTTTATAATTGTGTTGTAGATTGATATCATGGCTGTAACCATGTGCACTCAGCGCACTCAGTCACCAGTTTCCTGAATGATCAAAGAACCCCCCTGGCCAGTTTCTGCTCAGGTGAATCCATGGATTGATTTGAGAGAGAGATTTATTTCCCCACTTTCACAGTAAAACATTTCAGTAAATGCTGCAATAGCTCTCTACATTCAGTGAGCTCAGGAGATAACCCCTGTTACGCACTCCTCAGTTCACAGGGAGTAGGTGTGTACTTTAGTGTATTGATTAATATCTGGAATGAAGAATCCAGCTGATTCACAGAGTCTCTGGGGCAATTATTCCTGCAGAATTGACTTTGCATACAATAATTTCAAATAGGCACTAGAAATAATTCCTGCAGATGCAGAAGTATTCATCTAGGGCAATTTTTGGAACATATTTAAGGAATGAGGTCTTTCGTACACAGTTCAAGATAACAAATAGCAATTTACTATGCATACACTGGAATTGTCTAGTAGGACTGCAGGATTCAGAAATGGATAAGAGATGCAATTTAAAGAGCCCATAAGAAGACATCAGCACAAGGTCCCCTGCAATGGACTCAACTGACATCATCCAGACAGGGACAGATCATCTTCTCATGTTTGAAAGCTCTAATTTCCTATGTGAGCACTGCTTTATTCAAGAGATTCTAATGATAAAGGTTTCTTAAATATTGTGAATATGTACCACGTGGTTCTGTAAGTTGGCAGTAAGGACAGTCTGCTCCCTGAGAGAAGTTAAGAATGGAGCTGAGGCTGACAGAAAGATGGAAGGAGGTTGGGGCCTTTCCAAAATGAGCCCCATCCCATGGGTGAGGCTAGAAGAGCACATTGATGCTGGTTCAGACAGGAGTCCAGATTGTCAGGCAAGTCCTTAGCACCTAGTTGTTTGCCTATTCTGACTTGACTGTGTTTAAACATTCTCAGCTTCAAGGAAAAGCAGTAGAGTCCCTGATAGCTACAGAGATCGAAAAGAATTCCTTGCACAGCCAGTCACTTGGCTAGGTGAGTGATTAATCTTCACAAACTGAGAATCTCCAAATGCAGTATAATTCCTGCTCACCTGGTTCTCCTTTCAAATTGTATTATGCAAAAGTTTTTTTGAAATATGTAGCTACATTCCTATTGCAAGATGAGCGACAAAATACTTGGTATAAAAATGCTGCCTGCTAGCTCTTTAAAACTGGCAAAATCAGCCCTATCATAGCCATTTGGCAATTGGCTCCAATACCAATAATTACTTGGAATTCCTTCCTTCCTTCCTCTAGTAGCAGAAATAACATTCTCTACGTATATTTTTTTGTTTATAACAGTTTTGTGTATTTTACACAGTGGTTTATAACTCCTTTATTAGGCATATCTTTTTGGACAGTACTACTAGCAGATTAAAATTATTCATAAAGAAAATCAAATTAAACAGATACAGAAATGAAACCAGATAAAACTTTCTGATAGCAAGAATCTTTGTGTCATGCTTTTCCTGTATTTTCTCCTCAGCTGAAAGAGTAACACCAAGAACTACTTAGTATTAATTACTAAGCACTGCACCTTCCTCAGGTGTATTCCAAATGCATTCCTTACTGAAAAAGGACCTTATCAGTTTCCCCTGCTATGATCAATATATTGTCATCTTATTCATACCTCTTTACACATTTCTTCAAAAGGTACTATCTATAGACCAAATTTTGCAGCATTTCCTTTCTGGATACTCTAGACTTCTCTCAGAATTTTAGCCAGGAAAGTCTTGCAGCTTAAAGGGAAGGTGACCTTAGACACTTATTGCTGTTAACTGCCTTGAATACCTTTTAGATGTTCAGGGTTTTCTCCGGTCTGACCTAAAATAGTGCATATTCCACTGGGTCTATTTACTTCAAGTTTAAATTACTTTTCAATTTGTGTTTCTCATGTCATATTTTCTACCAGTAACTTTACTTGGCATCTTATTTTAACATAAAGCCAGGAGAAAGCAATTTACAAAATTAAGAATTGCACTGCCCTTTATGCCCTTCCCTGTGAATTTCCACTCCAGCTTCCTCTTCATTGTTCTTCAGAAGGTGTGACACTCTTGGGCATTCAACAAGCCTATTTGAGAGCTCACACAGCAGATGGTAAAACATTGCTGTTTGGTATTTAGGGTTTTTTGAGGATAACCGAAGGTGATACTATTGTGCCAGCATACATTATGTCTAAGATACCAGATGCAACGTGAATTGCAAATGGCAGTTATGACAAATGAAATACAATACTCAAAAAATGTACCTCCTCAGTGCTTCGTTGTACTTTAGGTTCACTTCAGACTGAGATTTACTGAGAAACTGAGTATCAGTTCTGGAATACTTGAAGCAGTGGAATGTTACTTCCAGAACTTTGTGCAACTCAGGAATAGCATTTTAACATCACTGTGAACAAGGATTTACAAAATATAATAACTAATATGTAACATGAATACATCCAACAGAAGAACAAGCATACACATTAAAAACTGTCTTCAGTAACATAGGAGATAGTGATGAGTATTTACTCTTTCCTCCCTTCTATGAAATATCTTTCTCCTCTAAGTATATGTCAGACTATTAAATTTGTCAGAGGAAAACATCAAAATTGAGCTCATACTGGATATCATAAAGATGCATTTTTATTTGAAAAATTTTTATTACAAGCATGTATTGCCATCATGCTCTCCAGCAATAACTGTGCAATTAACAAGAAAAAAGATGCTTTTTTCATCTATTTTGCTGCCTGTGGTTAAGGCCTAGATACTGCAAGGAAATTCATAGGCACATTTCCTTCCATATAAATCCCATTTAACTGTGTTGAGTCATGATTTTAGAAAGACTTAAAGAATTACATATCTGTGTGATTAGGTTAAGAAACCACAAGTTTCTTAGATACTAATGAAATAGTCTATTTTCTTCAAGAAGGATTTATTATCTAATTTTCTGTTATATCTTTTCCTGTATTTATTAAGATATCCTTCTTGTTTATTCAGTGTTTTAGCATATTTAACATTAAGTTTTTCTTCTTCTACCATTCACTAGCCTTAAGTGATGACAATATAAGGCTTTATAGAGATACTTGATATAGGTTCATTGTTAGAATACAGTTGAAGCATCTAAAGGAGGGTGATGAAGATGATGAAAGGCCTAGAAGACAACTAAGGCCCCAGATATGCTCAGCCCAGAGCAGAGGAGTGAAGAGAAGCCTCATGGCGGCTGCAGCTCTTCACAGGGAGCAGAGGGGCAGTGCTGATCTCTACTCTTTGTGACAGCAACAGGGCCCAAGGGAGAGGCATGGACCCATGGATTAGAGGTAAGGAGAGTGTTCTTTACAGGAGAGTAGAAGATATAGAACAAGTTGACTAGGTTAGTGGGCACAGCTATGAGCTGCTAAAGTTTAAGAAGTATTTGGGTACTTATAATACAATGGAAAGCACAACAATAACAGCAGACCAGCAAGATCCTAAGCTGTAGCAAGGAAGGATTTACTCAAAAATAACAGCCACAGAAGTAGGGAGAGGAAAAAACAACAGCAGCAAAACAAACAAACAAAACAACAACAACAAAACACCAGGAAAGGAACTGCTTACCTTCAGAAGACCTCAGGCATAGAGATCTCTACAAACATACTATTGCTTTCCCTGCCAATCCTTAAATGAGGTCTAGGAAGGGGTGCATCCTGGTTTCACCTCTTCCAGTCCCTTAGGCACATTGCATGTGACTGAGCTTCCCTGGGTTGGCCTGGCTTTCCCACCAGGTGCTCAATCACTGGGTCAAGCTGTGAATTTGTATTTCTGCTACAGCGGTGTCTTCACGCATACAGTTTGAATGTTGGGTGGTCCTATGTGGAGCCAGTATTTAGACTCAATGATCCTTGGGTTGGTTCCAGGTCAGAATATTCTATGATTCTGTACAGTAAATGAATGATAAATGCTTACTTTGTAAACTAATTAACAAGTAATATATTTTAAAAAAGGGAAATGGGTTACACATGTGATCTGAAATAAATATATTGCTTTTGAACACCGGAAAAGCAGAAATATTCAAGCTTTGTTTTTTAATTACCAAGGGAAGAAAGAACTCTTAGTTTTTAATGTGATTTCTTAAGAATGACTTTGCAGCTTATTTTGAATCTGATAACAGAACTTTCTAGAACAAAGGAATATGATGGAACACGGCACAATAACACGAGAGTTGTAGGAAGTGTATTTTGACAATATTGGAAACATGTTTTGATTTAAACAACTCTGCAGGTTCTTCTGGAAGAAGTTATATTTTGAAATAGGAAAATATATATATATATGTAACCTTTAAATTATATTCAGTCAGGTGATCCTGATAGCAATGATGATACCATAAACCTGTTTATAATAGATTAAAGGTTTATGTATTCAGCAGAGGAATCAGTGATCTGAAATCCATTCGTGGATTTTATTATGTTTCTTATAGAATAATAAAAAAGAAGTAGCCTTTTCTTTCACATTAACTGATGTTTATATTAAAATCCAAGTTAGCCAAATATGAAGTTGCAAAAAGAGCGAGTATAGGAAAAGGATAGAGGTTTTTGAAGGTAATCATACAAAACTAAATGAGAGCATTCCATGGAAAGAGTGGACTAATAACTTTTTTTGTTTTAATGAAACCATTCCAAAATATAGCCATTGAGAAATATATTCTAATTAAAACTTATCTTGACTGGAAATCAGTATTGCACTTGTGTATAATTACAATGCAGTCTCATAGGCAAGATGGCTGTTTAACGTATTTGTACACAAATGGATGATCAAATTTAAGGTTCATCTAAGAGGGAGAGAGGGATGAAGAAGGATTAAGAGAAATACACTTTTAGTTCTGTTACCAGCAAGCTCTATGCTGTTTCAATGTTTAATGTGAATATTTACACTCCTTTAATTTTGCATGTGAGCAACTATTTTAATGTTCCTCATGACATATTTTGTTGTGATAGAAATGCTTGGAATGGCTCTCCGAATCTCAGTGATCTATTGTGATATATTTTTCATTTCCCAGTAAAATTGGAGAACAAAGTCACAGCTTTACGTTGTTTACCTGATTAATTCTAAGTTAATCAGATGCAGCAATAGTTTCTCTGTTGCTATGGAAAGCACCACTAATTGTTGTAGAATGGTTGTAAAACTCTGGAATGTTCTTTCTTGCCACATTACACATTTCTTGGGGACATGGGAAAAGTCCAGGACTTGACAAGCTGTAGTGTTCTCATTAAACTTAAGTCAACATAAAACAAGTTATTACATTTTGCATCAAAGAATGATTATTCAAACCTGTATTAAGTTCATATTAACGAGCTGAAATCTACAAAGAATACATTTAAAATGCAATCTCCTTAATAAGGATGAAGGTTATTTAAGAAGAAACTTTTCTAAACGCTGTGTTAGAGTCAGCATTGGTGTTCGCTTCTAAAAGAAAACCCCTGAGAAGTGATTTGTGTTTAATAACCTGCTTACATAATTTGTGTTTACTGTCAGGTTCTGATAGAATTGTACTTAACTTTTCTTAAATTAGTTTCTTCACTTAGACTCCATCAGCCTCCTTCATCATCCCCAAAGAATTCTGAATCATTTAATTAATTCTATCAGGTTTACTTAATTCTATCATCAGCACAGATGCCTGAAACAATTTGCTTTTAACCTCCAGTTATGTGACCAAGCTATCCCACTGTAATTCTGCTGCTGAAGCAAGATGGAGTCAAAGCACTGCTATACTGTTCCTGGAGAGACTCTATTTGGATGGAAAGAGATAAATAGGATGCCTTCCCATTCGTGCTGTGTAAATGTAAACCGGGAAAGAGTTGAAGCATCTGTGAACCACAGTGCTAGCTGTGAACAGTTGGCTGGGGCCTGTGGGCCACCTGTATCTGACCCACTTATCTTTGTGATTAGTCAAATTAACAATACCAAAAGAAGTTTTCAAAACGTTAGGAGCCTCTGCACCAAGAATTTAACCTTGCAGAGTAACTACGTCTAGTCCTTCATATACAAGAGAAATTTTTATGTATGTTACAAATTAATGCGCTTTTCTTTCTCTGTATAGTTGGTAGTTCTAATCTTGATGAATTTTTGTTAAAATACAAATCATTATTTCAATTAGTCTGGAGTGGTCAGCTCTATTAATTTAATAGTTCTAAAGGAAGGTGGTGATAGTTGTTATTTGAGATATAGGAATTAAACAACTTATTATTTTAAACAGAGTTAAACAAAAAGAATGCCACCTTCTTCAATTTCAGTGTGGCTTCTTCAATATCTCTGCCCCAGTTACGTCAAATGACACAGACAGCATGTTATCCTCAAAGGAATGCCTCTTATTTATACAAGGTTTTCTGTAATTTAACCAAGGTACAACTATTTTGACACACTGAGGGACAAACTTCAGAGATTAAGAATATTTTTGCAGTAAGACACCCGTCACATAATATTTAAAAGAGTTGCATGTGCTTGCAGGAGAGTAAAATGCTTGTATATTTTTTTGGAATTATTTCATGTGTTTGATTGCCTAAATGCTGCTTATATTTTGCCTGCTATTTTCATCTTTACTCTTTATTGTATTTATGGACAATTACTAAATGGATAGGATTCAAAGGGAGACTCTCTGAATCAAGAAATAAGTTTTATTACTTTGTTGTAAATAAGTTGTCCAAAAGTCGATTTAGTCTGAGCTGGTAAAATGTCTACAGGGAATGATGAAAAATCACTATTTATAAATGCATGAAATACAATGCCATGTAGAAACCTTTTTGATATTCTAGATCACTTACATATGTAGTGGTTGCAGCTACAAAACAATAAAAAGTTGTCTACAGGTCTTGAAACAGGACAGGTGACACACGACCCAGTTTAAAATGATATTCAAGATGTAGGCATGTTGGAGGATACAGTAGCAGTATTGCATTATTTAGTTTATGTTTAAGTTACCTCCAATTGGTATAAAAACCCTTCCCTAGAGTCTTCACTAAATGGATAACACAGGACATTACGAGGGTGAGCAATGTTCGTCTTGTATTAATACACTCTATCAAGCAAAAGTGATTATGCATATGAAGTCCATGTAGTATAAAAACAAGCAAACAAGGAACTTGCTGAGTCAATAATGTCACAGCAAACAGGAGCTATTGATTCAGCAGGGTTTCTACACTGCCAAAAACTGATAGCTTCACTAGAGTGCAAAAATATGAAACAGACAGTATTGAATAAAAAGCTGTAAAATTTAATTACTCAAATGCAGACAGAAGAAAAGTCTAGCCTGTTATGAGATGTAGATTAATTTTAAATATTTTGACATTTGAAATCAGTTTTGAGTAGAATCAACTAATACTTAGAATACCTTTAATCATACTTTTTATCATTTATAATTTATCATTACTGCTTTAAAACAGTAGGTTGTTAGATAATAGTAAAGCTGTGTCTTTTTTATATTTCTGTGTTCAAGCATAACATTCTGCTTTTATAAAAGACATTTGAGAGTTAAACTGGAAATTAAGGGGGAGGGGAAGTGGAGGGGGGGGGGGGGAGACTTTTAACTGACTCTCTTGAGTCCCTTGAGTTAATGAACTTATTTACCATGAAAGTGACAATGCACTGAAACAAACTGCCCAGAAAGAATGTGAGGTCTCCTTCTCTGGAGATATTCAAGACCTGTTTGGACACTTTCCTGTGTGATCTACTGTAGAGAACCTGTTTTGAAAGGGAGGTTGGGTTCTGTGATCTCCAGAGTTCCCTTCCAACCCCTGCAATTCTGTGTGATTTTGTGAGTTAACACTGTGTCTGAGTAAATCATGTATATAGAGTTGTTTTCCTGAACTGTCACATAGAAAGTTGTAATTTAAATAATGTTACATAAATGTGTAATTTCTGTAAATGTTTGGTCAGAGAATAAATTATCTATGATTTCCAGTGTGGTTAGATATTATTCAGTATTTATTCTACCTGATTTCTGAGAAAGAAAGAGGTTGGAGGAGTCAAACAATTGAGTAACAGTACAGAAGATATTTAAAGGTTTAGGACAGACAGATATAAATAGGATTGCTTTGAATTGTACTGTCTTCATACTTTTGTTTTAAACAAAATGATTTAAATCAAACTTACTGCAATGCAAATTATTTTTGTTCCAATTTCAAGCTAAATTCACTAGATGACCTGATGTAACACTGGAATGCTGTCAAAATAATATTTTCCAAGTACAAAGTAAGGTTTTTAAATTTAAATATGCAGTCTAGTCTTTTGCTATAGAAAAGACAAGACAGTGAGTCTTTTGTAAGGTACTATGATAATTACTTTGATTATTTGAATTTGAAATTATGCTTAAAGTTTCCAAATAACGAAGGATCTTTGATAACTTTTAAAATATGCTGATTTGTTTATTATAGGTTTATAAGCATTTGCAGTATAGTAGGGACTAAAGACTTGTACATGAACACAAAATAACAAGTTGGGGAAAAATCTATTACTCAGTAGCAGGAGGATTAAGTCCTTTTACCTGCTGCTTTATTGATCAATCTTCATCGCTTTCAAAACTAGTGATCCTCCTAAGGCTTAGTGCAACATCAATAATATACGTAAACAAATGATGGTCCTTCTTCCCATTGCTCTGTAGTATGTTTAAAATTCTCCCATCAAAGGAATAAAAAAAAAACAACAAACAACAAACCAACCTTCCCTCCCCCCCCCCCGCCCCAAAAAAAAAAAAAAAAACAACCTACCTCTTCTCCTCACTGTTGTGAAATGTCCTTTCAGAGTTGAATTAGCATGAAGGAATAGAAAAAACAAAGTTGGGCAGCACTCCAGAATGTGGCTTGTTGTAACGTTGAAGACAAATTCCTCGGAGTAACCTGTCACTCAGTGCAATGTTGCTTAAAATTCTATCAAAGGGAAAAGAAATAATGAAGATGTTCTATTATTTTTTTTATTATTTTTTTATTTTTTTAACTGAAAGCTTATTCCCAGAAAAGAATTGCAAACATTGCAGACACCTACATTCCATACTGACTATGTGCTCCTCTGGAAAAAAAAAAAAAAAGTGGAGATATCAGATCACTCTGCATGATGTAAAAGTACAATAAAGCCTAGCAATATCTTATTTTCTGGATTTTCCGAATGCATGCAAGGCTAAGGACTGCACCAGTGCTTATGCTGGAATTCAGCTGGCAAATAACAGCCTGCAAAGCTCAACATACTATTAAAATATGAATGATAATGAAGTGTATATGCTTTACTGATTCTGAGTATGAATAACAAAATGTTATTCATTTAGAAAGGAAGATAAGGCTAATCAGACCTTTGAAAAGGCATGGAGATCAAGTCCCTAGCATGACAGAAAGTACTATATCTTTCTCAGTATTTCACTTAAAATGAAGAATGACCTACACCATTGAATATATTCTCTATGAAAGGTTTAAACTCTTTAGTATCATTCAAAGAAGAGAAAGATGGTTGGATCATACTCACTGGGCCAGGCAGCTGCATACCAGTTTTCATAATCCTTTTCTCAAATTGCTCACTAGGACTAACATACCTCTCTATTTCTAGCAATTTTGCTTTAATCTCAAAGCATATAATCAGAGCAATTACATTTCATACTCATTCTGCAGATGTAAATGGTAACTGTAGTTGAGGGAAGGGGAAAAAAAAATCTAGAGGAATACTTCAGCCTATGGATTCCAAATTGCTCTCTGAATCTCAATTCCATTTGTTCTTTCCAGGCACAAAACCTGAAGTTTTGGCATTACTGCCTTGATCATTAAAACAGAACAGTGCCTGAACATCCATGTTATTGGATGTCTTATAGCATGGGTAGTAAAGAAGAGATTCATTTCAAGATACAAAATATAGACAGACCCCTTTTTTTGCTTTTCTTAGCCAATGACAGAATGGACAGATATTATAAGGCTTAATAATAACCACCCTTTCCCTACTGCAGGGAAAAGCAAAACAAAAATGAAGGAAGCAAGAATTGGAAGCCATTTGTACCATTCCTTCAGCAGAAATCACATTCACAGTCCTCATTCTTATGTCCACCCCAAATGGGTGTTTTCAGCTGAATAACAACAACACTACCTCTTCTTGACTGCAACTGCTATATATGGGAGTTACTAATTTCTGGAAACTGCACAGTGACCTCTTTTCATGGACTGGATTATGATTAGTCTCAGAGATGCTTAGGTATTTAAAAGCTTTCTTATGATCTAGTGTGCTCAGTCAAGGTAGAGGATTGTCTCCGTTAGGTAATAGCATAATATCTTTGTTGGCATTTCTGACGAATGTGTTCTTGTCTTGATGAAACACTATTCCTTCTCTACAAGTTCTGTAAATTTCTTTGAAAACCAGTGGCCAAATAATTGCAGTTTTCTTTTCCATCCAGAAACCTTAGTATGGTAAATGTAGAGAAGAAGCAAAATTATTTTGTCAATAAATGATTTTCTCCGTACATCTGAATACCAACATTAAAGTTATTAAAAGCTTTCTTTTCCTTGCTCCCCCCCCCTCAAAAAAACAAAACAAAACAAAACAAAACAAAACAACAAAAAAAAAAACATCTTTTGCACAAATGACTGCAAATATAGCACTAAAATAAGAATAAAGTTGATTAGCATGAAGCAATTAATTTGTGGAAAATAAATCATTTTATAAATGTAGTTTATGAACTAGTTATAAAATGGTTAGAGATGCTTAATAATTTTTTTTTTTTTTTTTTACTGTATACGTGGAAGAAATAAAAGCAGGTATAATATGAGAGATAATGTGTCTGACATTAATGTTTAAGCATACCCTGATTTCAACATATACGAATAATCTATTCCTTATGCTTAGGCTAAACAGCATTAGTCTGAGATAATTTTAGTACAATCACAGCCTTGCTGTGGGTACATCACATATGGAAGAGGGAATTAGTGATGAAAGTAAAATTGTCTCTGCATGAATATTCAAATATTTTATACATATAGAATGCTGAATTTTATAATCTTATGCCATTCAAGACACCCAGTTCCTGAGCTCACTTCACTGTGCTTTTCCTCACATCAACATATCATTTTTGGCTAGAGAGGAATGGATGTTGGTTACTACTCTTAGCATGGGAACCACCATTGTGAATACAATCAATTTAAAAATAGTTTTAGTTGCTCTGATCTTCCCAAGACCTTCTGCACATTTTTATGGTTGCATTTTTTTCTGATGGGGGTTTCGTGGAAGATATGTTAAAAAAAAGAAAAGAAAAGAAAAGAAAAGAAAAGAAAAGAAAAGAAAAGAAAAGAAAAGAAAAGAAAAGAAAAGAAAAGAAAAGAAAAGAAAAGAAAAGAAAAGAAAAGAAAAGAAAAGAAAAGAAAAGAAAAGAGAAGAAAAGAGAAGAAAAGAGAAGAAAAGAGAAGAAAAGAAAAGGAAAGGAAAGGAAAGGAAAGGAAAGGAAAGGAAAGGAAAGGAAAGGAAAGGAAAGGAAAGGAAAGGAAAGGAAAGGAAAGGAAAGGAAAGGAAAGGAAAGGAAAGGAAAGGAAAGGAAAGGAAAGGAAAGGAAAGGAAAGGAAAGGAAAGGAAAGGAAAGGAAAGGAAAGGAAAGGAAAGGAAAGGAAAGGAAAGGAAAGAAAAGAAAAGAAAAGAAAAAGAAGAGAGAAACTTCTTGATCTTACTGATCAATTGCACTAAGCATTTTCAGAGTATAAAGTAAGTCATCAGACACACTCCTTCCTAATTGTTCAAGTAAAATTATGCCATGTGAAAAAACAAGTCATGGTTGGGTACTTAATTCTTTACTTTG
The DNA here is from genome assembly GCF_987193195.1 of Phasianus colchicus. Taxonomy (NCBI): domain Eukaryota; kingdom Metazoa; phylum Chordata; class Aves; order Galliformes; family Phasianidae; genus Phasianus; species Phasianus colchicus. The sequence goes on along the minus strand of NC_143438.1, from coordinate 19,480,831 downwards.
ATATGTTTTCATAGTTGATATCTTTTCTTAACATTTTTATTTAACTTCAGTTACACAAAAAAATAATGTAACTGCTTTGAGCCAGACTACATGACAAAATTTACCATGTGGGAAACAGATCCTGTGCAGTGTATGTCTCATCCTGTCAAGTCAGACGGTCTACTCATTAGTGGGATTCATTTATACATGAAAATTTTACCATAGGCTTTTTTTAATCAAGAATAGATACTTAAAAAGAAGTATGGCTTAAATAGTAGAATATGCAAGTTAGAATTTGTGCAAAAATGAAAGACATAGTGTTATTCTCTGAAGACTTTTGACATTTGTATCTTGGTTTTATTCTGATCAGCCAAAGGCAGGGTTAGTCTTTGATCCCTTATGAATGTAACAACCTGGAATGAAATCATTTTTTAAATCTTGGTTCATTGTATTCTGCAAATGCTCTGTAGGCTATCTAGGTCAGAATTAATATAATACCAAGTATAAGTCAAGTTGCATCATTTGGTGATCATTCTATGATATTACCGCAAAGACAGAACTTTTCAAAATCTTTTCACTTGGTAATATAAAGACTTGCTGTGCACAGGCAGGATTCAGATGTTAAATACAGGAATCAGTTAAATACATCCCATCTTAAAATACCAAACAGCATTATATATATTGTTCCTACTATGTCCCATCTCCCATGAAGTTCAGCCTTGCTAGTGCTTAATGTTCAGGACTTGAAATCATACTATTGTAAAAACAGCTGATTATCTATGCAGTTGTACATGAAGTGCAGTTTCTTTGAGCACACAGTACTGTGGTTCTTAGATCTGCTTTGAGCAGGTGGGATGTTCTCCCTACAAATGATAGGTGCTTTTCCCCCTCCTTGGCAATGTGGCCTTTATTCTGTGGCCATTATTCTGACATTAATGGTCAGTGTTCAGGAAACATTGAGTCTATTTCGCATGTTTGCTTCCCTCCTAGAGTCAAGGGCACAGGTTATTTATTCAGATAGCTTCAGCGTATCCACTGCAATTTTCCTGCTTCTATATCAGAAAAATTGTTGCATCCTGATCTTCCCAGTCGTATTTCTCTTCTGTATATGCTGCTTAAATGGAGTACTCAATAAATACAGATAATTGCTGGCTTATCTACCTTGGAAAGGGTTCAAAGTATGTGTTTAGAAGACAATTTCTTTCTGTTTACAGAGGAGATCTTTCACTGCTGACATTATTAACTCCGTTTTCCAAAAAAAACAGTAAAACTAATTCAAAAGATAGTGAGTTCACAATTCTGTCATATATTACATGAAACAAGAAATGCCATAGACTCAAATATAACTGAAGCTGTTCCAAAATCCAGCAAGAACATTTCAGAAACTTCCACAACTTAATCTGTTGGGTATGTATGAAATTAATGCTTTTCAACTCTAAATTATTGAGGCATTGCAGCTAGCATATAGTCCAAGTATTGAACTATAGTCCAAGTATTGATGGCTACAGTTCTTCTGTTTGTAGAGTATAAGAGGCTGTGTGACTAAAGCTTACAAGATCATGAAGGAATGGAAAATGTAAATGCAGATTTTTTTTTTTATTTGTTGGTTAACCCAGGCCTAACCCTTAGAAAGGGCTAGTCAAGTATATATAGAGTATGTCTATGGAAAGATACTAAAGGAAACAGACAGCTAGATATCTATTATTTCTCAATCAACTTATGTGAATGCTGGGGAGTCTTAAAAGAATGGATTCCAGAAAGTATAAAGGCCTTTATGTTCCTTATTAGCATTTACTGTCAGAGTATATGAAGGACACGACCAGCAGGACAATTTCTCTAATTTGGAAGGCCAGTCAGGTCTCTGTATTGCACCTTAAAATTTGAAAACACAGACAATCTGTGCAGTGGTAGTGAATGACAATTTCAGAACTGCAAAAACACCAGACTTCCTTTAACTATACCTTAGTACACAGATTGTTATGAGTAAGAGATTTTAGGAAATATTCCCATCCATTTTAGGGAACAAAGCAAAAGTTGCCAATCTCTCAGGCTAAAATTCAGAAAAAAAACAGACATAAGTCAATAGGCAATAGCTGTCTTAAACAGAGAATACTCAGAATTTCTTGGGTTAGACAGATTAAATAAAAGCCCTGAAAATAAACTTATGACATACTTCTTTTTATTGATGGTGGATTCTGTCCAGCAGCATTGACTTTTTGTCCAGCAAATCTGGCTGCCAGGGTTAAAATGAACAGTCTCCTGCTGGTGAAGAGATCACTCCTATTTCTGTAACCTCTGATATTTGCCCATGTACTTATTCCCTTCCTAGCTTATCATAAGAGCCTGCCATCTACACATAACCTATCTCCTTACCTTCTATAACTTGCACTCTAAAAGCTTTTCCCCTGAGCAGGCTCAAGCTGCTCTGTGATAGTGCTTAACAAAACTCTATATTAATAGTTCATATAACACAGCTGTAATATTTACTTCTGTGATAATGCTGCTCTCCTTCTTCCTACTTTATTTTCACACCTAACTGCAAGCTTTTAAAGGCAATCTTTATTTATGGTGAGGTAACTGCTGAGGCTAGGCTGAAGGTCTCCAGTGGGGAAAACAAAAACAAAACAAAACAAAACAAAACAAACAAACAAAAAAACAAACAAACAAAAAAAAACCCTCTTATGTAGGCTTAAGGGATTGAACTAGCTTTGTGTATATAGATGCATTTTTGAAGGATAATGACTGTATACATTCGTAGTCAGCTAGACGTGTTCTCCTCTGCATGGCTATTATCTTGATTTTTTGATAGACTCCCCCTTTCAAGGGAGTAACATAATTATGTTCCACTAGCTTGTAACTGTCTCCTATTGAACCTGACATTGTGGGAGGCTGAATGTGATCTGCTTCCCTTTTTTTTTAGGAAGAGTGCATTTTTGCTTAGTAAAAGGCAATTTGCAAAGACCTTTGAACTACTGGTGAGCACAAATGGGCTGAAACGAGGACTAAGAACCAGCCTTACCAACAAGGCAATGTACATCTAAATTTCTGTACAAAACTGCTTCTCATGTGTTTGTTTATTTATATTGTTACTGAAAGTTTTCTGAAACACTGTGATAAAGCAATCATGGATTTTTACCTCCAAGAAACTGAACTGGTGGGTTCCAAGGACATAAGTTGCAGATGCTAAGTAGTTGGACCATGTTTTCTTTAGGGATGGGAATTATGAGATATTGCATCATTTTCTTGAGAAGCAGCTTTTGATCAGTTCAAACCTGTGACTCCCTCCTGCATAGCTTGCTTAAATCAGTTCTGTCTATGGCCAGCTATACATGAAGCTCTATGAAAAAGGATAAAGAATACTTTGGGGAAATATTTTCATAATTTATTTCTCACTAGTCTCAAAGCATATTGACTTAACAAGAAGTTTGCAAATCCTGTATAGTACATTTTTTGTACTATTTTTAGATTTCATGACATTTCCTAATTACATTTTGGAGTAAGAGCAAGTCTTCCTTCACCCACTCTGTGTCTCAGCCATGTTCAAAAACTCAGAGAAGTTTACTGTTGTGTGAAATATTGTTTTAAGCTTAATAAATGATAAATTCTAACTTTTGAAAAGGAAAGTAACTACAATAAAAATCTTTAGCAATGACCAGAGTACTCTTAACCATCATATGATTTTCTAGCTCTCTTATAATTTTGTTCATCTGAATTTGTAAAAAATCCATAAAAATCAGTACATCTAAATTAGACTGATGCCAAAATGAGTGAAATCAGCAGCTGACATTCATATCTGTTCGGGCTGCATGAAACACAGAATGAGATCATAGCAGTGTGACCATTTTTATATTGATTGCAGAAGATATGTGCATTGGAAAATGTTGACCCTGTTACTCATGTACACTCATTGCTCTTCGTGTGCTCTTTGTTCTCATGTTCTGTTATTTAATACACAGCTTGATGATCAGCTTGGTAAAAAACTGGTAGCTTCTCCAAAGCAATCTATGCCTTTGACAGATTAGTCTACAGATATTTTTTACATATTAATAGATTCACTATTTATTTTAAATGAAACTTATGTGCCTTCTCTAGCATTTTATTAACTTTTATGAACTTAAGAAAGGTTTTGCTGTTGTGAGATGATATAGTCTGTAGAAAATAATACTTATTTTGCTATTTGTTCTTCATATAACCTTAACAGCATATTTTCTCTTAAGAAAAAAATATCCATGCAGGAGACTGAGAATAGTATGTGACTTGTGATAAAAGACAGTGCTTATGCATCAACCTAGGCCAGGTAATTGTAGAAAAGCTGGAAAGTAGAATGTTTGAAGGGAAAAATATATAAGCTTTCTGGCACGGATAATCCCCTAAGTTCATTTATTGAGATCCTGGATTTCAGAAGCAAAGGGACTAGTTTTCCCTCTCTCACAAAAAGGGAGAGAATTCTGAATCCCAACCCTGAAGATCTCTTATGAGCTATCTATGCAGGATGGTAAATGTACAGAGATAGTCATTGGGATGCCAGTGCTTTTTGATGAGCACGAACACCATTCCTTCCTTCATTACTCAGAGTAGTGCTGCTTATCCTGGAATAAAATTCCCTCTAACAATTCCAGCTTAATTGGCTCTATTTAATAGGCAGTTTTATCTTGTAAAGAGTTCATCACCCCAATTAGTATGGGTATGGCCTATAAGTCTCCGTATACTTTCCATATTTTCTTTCTTGCGTTCCTGATAGAATTGTCTGCTGACCTCCATCTTTCACTAAATGTCTAAGGCTCAACTTATACAACCTGGATTTCCAAAAGAAAGGAAATACACCAAGTAAATCTGATAACTTTTTCTTCCCTTCCTTATTGGTTAAGCTAATCATGAAGATCCTCCATTATTTTAACAATGAAGCTGCATTTTTATAGTGCTCTTTGACAGTCAGCATACTATATAGCCTTTCTAAATTTCTGTAAATACTTGGAATTTCAAAAGACCAGAAAAGAGAGAGAGGGAATTGCTCTTTGGGGCACCTATGCTACAGGTAATGAATGGAGAAGAAGGCAAGAAACCTGTGACCTTGCACACTGGAGTTTACATGCTGTGGGATTGTAGGTTAATATTGGCAAGGGCCTGCTGCAAAGAAGCCTGCAGCAGCTGTTGCTCTGAACACTGGTTTCAAAGGTCATGGGCTGCAGAACAAAGGAGAGAAGGAGGGGGACATAAGCCATGAAGAGTGCTGATTAAATTCAGAGCAGATAAGACATTAAAAATCATGATGTGCTATTTCCAGACTATTGAACATGGTTGTGGGGAACAATTACAGGTGCTTGAAGTTTCCATGACTGCAGTGTTAATTAAACACACGGTAAGAAGAAAACTTTGGAGGATCAAGATTGCAGTCTTGAAAAATCTAGATAATTTTTTTTTCGAAGACCAGCTGTGCTTTTCCACTAAATGAATTTATTTACTTCAATATGGCGGCTAATGTTGACTTACTTTCTTTGAAGGCAGACAAACTCGTGCAGTTCAAATGCGGAACATATATCTTCTATTAGCAGTCTGCATCATGGAGTCTTGCAAAACCACTGTTTCTGTAATTTTCTGTAGAAGAGCTTATAATATCCCACATCCTCAGGACTCCATTAATATATTCAGTGTTAGTTCCTCTTTTCTTTACTTATGTTCATGTGCAAATATATCCAGAGATTAATAGAAAGTAGAAACTTCATAGCATAGGAAAAATAATCAACTTAAGATGGATCTGATTTATGATTTATATATAAAATATGAGTGGATTTTTTTTTTCCAAAATGAAGTGGCAAATCACTGTTTATTTGCCTCTCTTTCCTATTAGGTCAAAATGCAAGTAGAAAGTAATATCAGAATTCCATCAACAAGTTTAACCAGATTTACAGAAGATTTACAAACTGTTTTTTAATACCTTTTCATTCCGTACAGTTTTAAGGTGAAGATCTCTAAGAAACTTCAATTGAAAATTATGTTGCAAGTATGTATATTACCTATAAATCAAATCACTATGAAAATACATATAGAAACTTTCTCTAAAGATGTATATAGTTACAATTATTTTCATATATTAGTACTACAGAATAACACTAATTAGTCCCTTAATATGTTGGTATTTTTAAATAAAATTATCTGTAATTTCCTTTGAAAACTATGTTTAATCTTCACTAAATTATGTCATTGTTTTCAGAAATACCCTCTACTTGAGCACGTAAGAAATATATAATATGTTACTAAAAAGGAATCCTCAGATTTACTTAATTTTTTTTCATATTTGTAAAATATGATTATCAGCTGAATATATCTGATTTCTTTTCATCATGCTTTCACTGGTATCTGTACCTACAAAATCTTCTGCATTTATTTTTTTTAACTTATGTTTAATGATTGCTTTTTTGATGCTCAGGACTCAAGCATTATTTTTTTATTTTTTATTTTCTATTTCCCTTCAGTTTGATTGCTTGGGACAATAAGGTATATATTTTAAATTGCACTGACATTTTCAGATCATTTATCTTTCTGCATGGTCCCATCACCTGGCATGCTGATTATAATCCTGAATATACATTTTTTCAAAGTTATCTTCTAGAACTAACAAAATAGTTCCTTATGAGACACGATCTGATCACAGTTCTGGCAATATTTTGTTCCAGCTACTGCTTCCTGTGGGTAGCATGAATATTGCTGCATCATGTATGGCTCTCTGCTCTTACAGTTCTGATACTGTCTGGGCAGTCCTTATGGCCTCAAAACTCTCTCATACCACATTACCACATTCTAAGGCATAGAATATATATCATACTACATCAAAATGCTTTGCTTTTTTTTTTTTTTTTTTTTTTTTTTTTAATGTAATGATACTAGGGATAATAATCTGGAACAAGAGCAACATAAAAAAAAAAAAATTGTTTTAATTCAACCATAAATCTGCCTCATGAACTCCAGAAGAGATGTAAGAATATGCAGAGTGGACATGGATGGCAGCTACCGTAACAGTAAGCAATGAAAAATGAGGTTGTGAGCCATGCTGTGTGATTGCATGTGTGGGCAGGGATGTCTCCTTGGACTGGGCAGACTACAGATGTAGCCTGAGAAAAGTACTTAGGGTCATTCAGGAAAAGCAAATGATTTGAGTAATTAATTGAAGAAACATATATTCTAAAGGTAGTTAGAAAGAGAACTTATTTCCCAACAGTATGAATTGTAACTGTCTGTTACCTATTTTGTTAGACAGGTCTACTTTATATGTGCTTAGACTGATCTGAGAGGGTATGCTTCAGTACACCTCAGAATTTCAGTATCCAAATCATCTAGGCAGTGCAAGTGTGGTGTACATCTCCCTTGGCATAGACATCAAGTTTTTCTTCCTATGGAATTGAACATGTAGTGAGTCAGAAAGGACTAGTGAATGTGAAACTCATTTTCCATGCAGAGTTAGAATATAGCTAAGGTACCTCCACTTAAATGAGCATGCTTCGGTTTTGATATGGGTTTAAAGGCTGCCAGCTTAGATATAAACACTGCCAATCTGAAGTCTAAGAAATCTTCGAGCCCAAAATTTCTTGAGAGTTGAAAAGTTCTCAAATAAACCTTGAAAAGCTGCCTTTAATTATTTCTGTTGAAAATATCTGTGATTTCTTACCACATCATTCACCAGGACTATTAATATTATTCACTACTAACTAAATCAGTTTTAAAATCATGGATTGTAATTATTGGCAATACTTCTTCCCTTGTGGATCTCAAGCCCTCATGAATGACAGGAATGGGGGCTGCAAGGGTATTCTGGTGCTAAGCTGAAAATCTATCCTGAACAAATCTGTCCTTTTGATCTAAAAATATAGACTAAAGGAAACAAGGCATATATTCATCATTACATTGGCTACATTTTAGTGTGCTTTTGTGCACACACGTATCTAGAGACATTGCTAAGAATTTAATTGGTCCAACCAATCCTTTAGCAACTCAGTAATTCAAGATACCTAACTAGGATGGAAGCACCTCATTAATGACAGAATTCACATTGTTATTCCCCTTCTCCTCCCGTCATGGCCCCTACCCTATGCACCTTCAAGGGGCTTCTGTGAGACCACCAGCCCTGGCGTTGCCAGACAAAGCCAGGGCTGTGAGGTGGCTCCTAAAAATGGACAGGCCCCTGCCCAGTCTTCTCCTGCCTTCTTCTAATACCAGGAGAGAGGGGCAAATGTGCAGAGGGCCCCACTGGTGTCCTCAAGCCCTAACCGAGCTGTCAGTTGTCCTATACAGGGAACCAAGGGCCTCTATTATGTTAGGTGAATCCATGCTGCAGGCTGCTGAGCTGCGGTGTATCCCAGCCACCAGGGATTGCAGGGTTAGGAAGATGTGGGCAGAACAGGTGTCAATCTGCACATAATAGTTTTAAGTCAGGCTATGGCTACGAAGAAGCACACAGTGCAAGTGTTGTGTCAAAGAGCATTAGAACTGGTTGCTCTGATTCCTTCAGCAGAAGCCAAAACTTAAATGCCTCATTAATCACAAGCCACTAACATATTCTTCAGAGAAACAATCTGCAATCTGCCTCTGAATAGGAACTCTATGCAGGCAAGTACTGTCAGCATTGTTTCACCATTTCTCGCATTCAGTAAATCTGCTGTTAAGTGTGCTTGTTTTCACAGAGATGAGGGGGAGACACTGGGGATACATAGGAATATGTAACTCCCAGGAACCTGCTGTGATGCAACCCGACAGCAGCTGTCTGCTCACTCCCCTCCACTGGGATGAGGGAGAGAACTGGAAACAAAACAGAACTCCTGGGTTGAGATAAAGATTATTTCCTAAGACAGAAGAGTAAAATGGAAACAAAAACACAATTACCACCATTCAAGTAACTTGCAGCACCCTCCCCATGACCAATGCCTTGCAGTACCCAAGAAGTGTCAGCAGCTAGCCAGCACATCTAGCCAGTCATTTTATTTGTAATCAGCACCTCCAAGAAGCTAATTGCTTCTCAAGTAACTGAAAAAAAATAAGGGGGGGGGGGGGGGGGGGGGAGGGAGGGAAGCAAACAAAAGCTATTTTCCTACAATTTTGTTGCTTTTGATGGATGTAATTTTATATCTTATTTTCTATCAAAGCATTCACAGAAAAAAAAAAGGATACAGGTGCTTCTTTAGATACAAAAACTGATTACACCGAAATACAGTTAAACAAAGAAAACATAATGTACTGAATTATGAATCTTTTCAATATTATTCTGTTAGCAAAAAAGGCCAATAGGACTTCTTTAATACTTTCAGTTTCACTGCTCTGGACCCACACAATTAATTAATTAATCTTCTGATCTGGTTTCAGGCTTCCAACTTTCTTATTTTTATGATTTTTAAATGTTACAGAAACAGTTAATTTGTCATTGGCTTTATTCCACAATGAGTGTTAATAAAAGTGAGAATTGGTTCAGCTTTGGCCTCTTTCCACAGTGAGTGTTAATAAGAGACTAAAATTAATTTTAGGTCCAGATATTTAATATGATACATAGACATTATATTTGGAAACACTGATGTTTTGTAATTCATGCCATTCATGTCACTCACAATGAACCATAAAGGAAAATCACTGAGGACAAAGTACTTAATTTAGAGTCAATATTAATTTCCATCACAGGCTTCTGCATGATCTTCAACAAGTCATTTATTTCTTTAGTTTTCTCTCTGAAAACTGGGGGCAAGACCTCCTTCACAAGGTTAGAACACTTAATTAATGTGTCTAAGTGCTCTTACGCTTCAACACTTATTGCCATGTTAGCAGATGAAAACTAAATTTATTTTACTTCTGAATGCTACTTCCCATATATAATCTGATTTCTTAGCTTCAGTGTGAAATCGCAAAATTTAGAGTACTTTTCATTGGTTAATTTTTCTAGAAATTCTCTTGATTACAAGGTAATTCTCTTGATTACAAGGTAAAAATGAAGGCTTCTTTCATACCAGTGTCAAAATTGGACTTATCTGTCAAGAATGAATAGACAGATAGATGTATATGAATGTGTAATAAATATACTGATATTATGGTTTTAAATGATTAAATTCATCTAAGAAAAAAAATTTAGGACTCAGCCTTCACATCAGTTTCATTCTAACAGCACTAACCAAGATTCAGCCTCTAAAACAATTCCTCCGGCCTGCCCAAAAATAGACGAAAGTTCCATGAGGACTTTTACACAGTCATTATTTGTTACATCAAAATTCCTGATTAATTTGCTTAAATTCCCACCAGTTCGTTGTACTTAAAATCTTAGTGTGGGCAAAAGAAAACAACTGCTATGTGCAAAGGCAAGAATTTAGATTAATGAATATTTGAATTGGCCTAATTAAGATTCAGTTATTACTAGTCCTGTTACAATTATGTTAATACTTTCTGTTTAAATTCTATCAAATTAACATGATGCACACACAAACTTTCTTCAGCCTACTGCTTTCTGTAGCTCCACCCTTCTTAATTATTAGGTGACTGGCTCACATTGGGGTTGGATGCACCAATTTACAGTATCCAGAGTCCTAGCTGGCATGACATTTTCTACTTCCTCTCTCTGGGACCTGCTTGGGGCTATTCTTGTATTTTAATAGTATAGTCGTTGCATCTACATAATGAAGAATCGTAGAATATCCTGAGCTGGAAGGGGCCTACAATCATTATTAGGTCCAAATCCTGGTAGCCAGAAGAGCCAACAATAGCCTATGTGTGCTGGGTCCTGCAGAGCCAGCTGGGTGAGGGAAGATATTTTTCCCACTCTGCTCTGTGCTGTGTGGTTTCATCTTGAGCACTGAGTGTAGTTTTGGGCACCACGATGTAAAAAAAGATATAAAACTGTAAGAGAGCATGCAAAGAAGGACTACAAAGATGGTGAAGATTCTAGAGGCCAAGACTTACGACAAGCGCCTGAGGTGCCTTGGTTTATTCAGCTCAAGAAGAGGAGACTGAGAAGAGCTGTCATAGTGGCCTTCTGCAGCTCATGAAGGGAGCGAAGGGGCAGTGCTGATCTCTATTCTCCGGTGACAGCAACATGACCAGAGGGAATGGCATGGAGCTGCATCAGGGGAAGGTCAAACTGGGTATCTTTAAGCAGAACAGTATGACTTCCTGATCTAGACAAGATTGTCATGTAGAAATCAAGTTCAGATACAGAAATTGTAGTGATCAGGAACTCTTTATTGACACTTTTCCAAGAAGAAGTGGATAAAAGAAGAACAGACATTCTATAGTTATTTTAATTATTTTTCTAGGATTTTTTTTTACTTTTTACTTACAGCAGCCATTGTATTCAGAAGTATTAACTGCTGATTTAATATGAACTTAGCTATGACTTTCCAAGGAATGGTATTATTTATTTGAAACATCCAAAAATTAGTGTTATGCATTTTCTTACACAAAAATAACAAGATTAAAAGCCATGATACAATTGAAAAAATAACGAAAGTGTATAGGTAGGAAATTTTTCGACATAACTTTTAATTTTCATACCCAATAGCAGCCATACTGGCTTATTTTCCTTCTCCAAAGGAAAATTGTTGGCATGACATGGACTTGAAATGTCTGAACTCACTGCACCAGCAAGTCTTCCTCTTCCATACAAGGATATCCCAGCTCGTCTGAATTGCCACCTTGGGTTTGAAGGCTGTTAGACAGGCCAACTTTTAGAAAAGAGTGGAAACAAGATTATCCACTTGATTTCCCCATAATCTCCAGAGTCATATCATCTAGGATTGTAGCAATTTAGAGGATAGCATGGGAATGGGGCACATATGTGGAAGGAAATACTCATGCCCTCCTTTCCTACTGTACCAAAGGACTATACTGTTGTAGCTCATATATTTCATGCAGAGTGTAGACAGTGGAGGAAGGATCATGAGTACAGTTGGTCTTTATGGGTGGTCCTTATGTACTAAGGATTTTGCTGAACTTGGGAGTCTAGATAAATATACAGGAAAAGATAAAGTGAGCATGAGAGATCCTCAGAAGCAATCCAGAAGATTTGATGAAAAATCTTTCAGATGGTAACTTTATTCACAGTTACTAAGGGTTTGCAAAACTATTGAAATAGAAGTACAATAAGAAATATTAGGATTTTGAGTTCTGTTTGACAGAATGAATTCAGTAGCGCAGAAAAGAATGGCTAAACATAAAGGTGATAATATAAATACTGAAGAAGCCTTGCAATTCATAGTGTTGGCTGTGCACCTCTTCAGAGACTGCCTGAGTTGTAGTCTCAGCTCTGTTTTCAATACTTTTGTGCAATTTCACAATTTGTTTGAAACAAGAAAGTATTTAGTATTACCAGGCTCCAGGACACGGCTAGGATACTTTTCTTACAAAGATATATTCAAACGACATAATAATAGGCATAAAATTAGAAATTATAAAATCCTGGCTTTCACCCCAATGTACTATTTCTTTCTTTCTTTTTGGTACGAAGAAGTACATGATGTACTTTTCTATCTGCGGTTCTGTTTAAGATATGAAGCATCAAGGAATGCTGCCAGGAACAATACATTTGCCAAATGTGAGTTTTATATCAAATATATGACACTTGGCATACCTAAGGAATTTTCAACACAAACCTTTTGGCCTTTTCTCTCACATTACCATGTTGTTAAAAGACTATCTTTTTATTGCTTATATGTGGGTGTGCTATTGCCTTAGACTGAGTTAGAGAAGAGGAATTTGAAATGTTGCTTGGAAATGGTATGTTCAGTGAATGTAGAGAAAGGGAATTATAATGGCACTTTGGGTGGCAACTTGGAGGTCAGGGTACTTTTTGGCGCAAAAGAGACAAGTGGAATTTTTATTCAGAGATGAGAAGAGCAGATTTTGGCAATGTGAAAGAATCAAGAAAAGGGTGCTGAAAGAAACAAAGGTGCGTGTGCAGTCTTCTTGTCCTCTGAGGCTTATCTTGTAATTTATATCTTAAATTGTGTCAGTCTGATGATGAACAAAACTAAGTGTTTGTGACTCTTAATAGTTGCATTGTAATTCTGCCAGCACAGAATAAAAGACTTTAGACTAGATGTCAGGAAAAGTGTTCTTCAGCACTTTTTAATGTAAAATGATGTCTTAGAGAAAAAAAAAGAGAAAGATATTTGCTGCAAACAAGAACATGTCTGTGAAGTTTTTACGTATCTGGTCTATATTTCTGTCTCATTACCTTGCAATCACTTTCTTTGGACTTGCAGAGCAAAAAGAGAACCATTAAATAAGTCTCTGATGAGATAAAGAAAAGGAATAACTAATTTTCTCTCCTTTTACTTCTCCCTAAAGCAGAATCCAAAACACAATTTTCTGGTTGTTCAGCAGTGCCGTGATGATCTCTAATTACAAATAAGTTTTGTACAATATTGAACTGCTGATAGCAATACAAACATGAAGTGATTGTCCAAATATTTTCTCTTTATTTCATTTGAACACTACATGATTCTGAGATCATAGTAGTACTTGTTCTCCGAGTACTTGTTCTCCCTTACCATTTTCTGTGAGAACTACCTAAAGAAAATGTGATAAATTTCTGATGCAAAACTTAACCTATCCAATGGAAGTTCTTCAGCAGCCTCATTAACATTTCTTTGTCAATTATACTAGTAATATTTAAGAATTTTCTCCTCTGGTTTCTTGGTTTGCTGCTTAAAGCAATCTAAAGTGTATAAGCTGTTAGGTAGTATGGGATAGGGAACACTGTGCTGCCAGGAAAGTGATGTTGACCTTGTCCTTCTGTCAGTCTTGATTTACGGGCAACATAGTTAAAGCTGTCACAAGCAAGTGAGCTGGCTGTGATATGGATAGATTGAGAAACTAGCAGCGTGACCTTTTACTTAATTTCATAGACATGTAATACACCTACTTGAATAGCAAATTTTAGTCAGCGGTAAATCAAACGCTGAAGAAAAAAATCCTTAAAAATTGATAATCATATTTGTTTATTTATTTTTGTACTATTTAACTATTTGTCATGGTTTTGGTTTTTGCTTATTTGATTTTCAATATTCCACATCAAAACATCTTTTTCTGGAAGTGTTAATGCTCTAATTCTATGTACCTATCCCTATACATTGCGGAAGTCACGGGATCTGACCCTTCCGGGGGGGGCGGTCTCTTACTGCCTGGCAGTGGGTGCTGGAGGGTGTTTTCCTAGCCGTTCCAAGCTTTTTTCAGGTTTGACTCAGTCTCGGGAACTCTCTCTCATATCTTATTTATTAGTCTCAATTTCAATTAGATTGTATTATATTGTATTATTTTGCATTCCGATATCATAGTTAGTAAAATAAGTTTACCTCCACAGATTGTTGCCGCTGTTTTTTTCCTTTTCCCCCTACCTTCCCATTTTGTGGGCCCAGGCGGGGGGTGGGGAGGGCAGGGGCCTACTGCCCCCTGTCACGGGCATAAACTGATCTAGTTAATTCCGTGACACTATTCTATGAAAAAGAAAGCATATTTTAAGTCAAAAGTTGTATCACCTATGCTGGTCCTCATATTTAGCAATAAACTATGTTCTTTTTTTTGTGAAGCAACCCTTGCTGTATTAATGGGGGAGATTTATAAGCAGGCAGTGTAGCACCTGCAGAACTGCCCTCAGCTCATGCTCCAGTCTTGGGAGATTTGTAATTCTCACCTGCTTAACAGCTCAACTCTCCAGCAACAATATTATAAGCACACACATTTTGTGAATGTGGTAACTCATAATATCGAAGATACTGATAATAATCACTGTGAGACAAAACACTGTTTTAAGAGATAATCTAAAGTATACCTTAGTGCTTTTGCCTTCGCATATGTTATGTATTTTTCATTCAAAAGCAACATCTAGATATCCCAAATTCAAATAGGAAAAAAAGTCATGGTAAAATGAAGGAAAAAATATTTTTTAAAGTTTAATTCAGAAAAAAATTGCGTGGTGTTCTTCAGTTTTTTCTGCTCTTGTTCAATAAATTCTGTAGAGATTTCAGGTTAAATAGATATATCACAACTGAAAGTATTATTTGATGTTTCACCTACTCACAAATCAACCCCAACAGCAAAACTCACTTGTAAGTAACGAAATGTAACATTCCTCTTCCTGACAGTAAAGCTGGAAAGAAAGCTTTCTTCTCTAAATGAAGAAAAGAAAATAATAAAAATTATGTAGATGGACCAAAAAAGTCTAGGGAATTAGAGTAACTTTAGATGGCTCAGCAAGGAAGTCATACAGAGTTTACTTTTGGTAAAGTTCAGGGTACAAATGGCTACGAATAATAACCATTCTGCACATAGAGTTTGTAAAACAGCTGCTGGGTGAACAGTCATCAGCTAAAACGGCAGTGATTTAAGTGACAGTGGGATGAATTTATATTAACATACATATACATTTCAAAAAATATCTAATTCTGTAGTAAACATGATAATGTTGTGGCTCAATTCTAAAGTATACATTTCCGTCCCAAAGATGGAACTGAAGGGAGAAGCAACTTATCCATTGAAAACAGATCCAAATAAATGATGGCTTTCTTCTTTGTGTTTGCCAACACTGTCTAAGCAGAAGTTTTTGAGCCCAGAAAGCCTCTGTAGTGCGGAGACCTTTGAGACAGAACAAAGTAACCTGTTTTTATTTATCTTCTGTGTAAAAATGGCTGGGACAAAATGTTGGCAATATATGAAATGTTCTTCCGTATGTTCAGCTTTCCAGTTATGCACCTATCCCTTATCTTTCCTCTCAGCATATTATCACTCTGTAACATCTGTCTTCTCCGCAGTCTGCTCTGCAAGCCCTTTCTCCTTTATTTCTTTCATCTGCTGCAGATGCATGAATAGCAAGTGCATGCCAGCTCCTATTTCCTTTAAAAAAAAATCTCCATGAGATGAACCGCAGCTTCCACAACTAGGATTATATTTATGTATGAGGACTGCTCTGAAAGTCATGGCTCCTATTTTATTTTATTGGCCTGTCCAAAGCAGATGTTGATGGTATGGCAGTAGAGGTTCATTTTTGAGAATAGCCATATCTTCAGAAGAACAGCATACTGGATGCTAAGAGCTTGTGCAAGGTTTTGCAGGAACCTTCTGGTGGGACCTATGAATGTATGCACATGTCCTCAAACATTAGTTTCTTTGCTATAGAGCTTAAAGGCAATGCATTAACTGAATGCCTTTGATTGTGATGGATCTCACTTACTTACCCATAAGCCTGTTTCAGTGATTAAAGAGCATTTTGTATTTGCATAAATGCACTAATGAACAAAGTGAGAACACAGGGCAAGACAAGAACTGTTCCCTAGATTGATGCAAAGTGTTGGAACTCGCTATCAGAAACACTGTGTAAATGGTTATGAAAGCACAGCTAAGAAGCTCAGAGTTTTCTATACTATAAATAATATGAAGTACCTTGAAGTAAGGTAAGTTAAGCTCTGTGGCAGAGAGAAGAGCCCTATATTCTTTTGTAGACAAGGGTATTTTTCAAAATGCTAACTACATTAAAGCCACAGGAACCCTTAAAAAAGCAATTATTCACACCACAACATTGTTATGTTTTAAAATTTTTAGGATATATTTCCTGGAAATAATATAATGACTGAACAAATTAGCTTGATTTTACTTGCTAGTTTTAAAGCAAAACCGAGTTTTCATGCAATCATTTTTTTGAATATGTTCTAAAACCAAATAATATTAAAATGTTTCTAGCTTTTTCTTTTATTTCATAAACTCTCCTGTTCTAAAGCATTGTGAAGATGAAAAATAAAGAATTCTAATGCTTAGGGAAATAACAATGTGGTGCTCAGGGACATGATTTAGCAGAGAGTTGTTAGTTAGGGTAGTTTGGTTAGGTTGCTGTTGGACTTGATAATCTTTAAGGTCTTTTCCAACCTGAGCAATTCTATGATTCTTATAGGATCAGGATAGGATAGGATCTTATAGGATCAGGAAGAGAATCTGTTCCTTTGGACACTTAGGCATAAGTCATTATAAAAGATGCTTCAAGGAGCACATCATACAACTGAAAGTATAAAATGTGGAAATCTTTCTCTCCTGCATATTCTACTTTTATTCATTGTTGCACACCACTGCAAAAATACACTGTAACGTATTGTGATACAGAGGTACAGAGGTATCCTGGCAGGTACAGCAGATCATTCCTACAGTGTGATTTCTGTAAATATTTGTAAGGCTTGGGCAGAGGAGAAGGAAGGGAAGGAGAACAATTCATTAAAAAAAAAATAATAAATCATAAAAAAAAAAAATCTGAATATTTGGAATGATCTATTATATTCCAGTTACAGCAAAGTGATTCAGTTCAAAAATACTTCATTGCAATGGACTTCTACTCTGATGCAGTGTATCTTGTAACCTTGTCATTGTTATCTTAATGAAAGAACAGACCACATTCACTATATATATTTTCTATTAGTTATATATTCTTCTTTTAATTAAAATAGGTATTTTGATTCTGTCACAAAGCACTGTAGTCTACAAATTAACATCATAAGAATTTTTTTTTTATTAGTTTAATATGTTTAAAATTTCTTTAACTATTCCTTTTTCCTTTACAGTGTAAACTGGAACTGTCATTTAAGTGTCCCTTTACTTATGCACTAAACTTTGTGTATGGAAGGAGGCCAAAAATCAGCACTTTTTTTTTTTTTTAATTCTAAAAATACAACTCCTTCAAATTTAATTATTTAAAAGCAGGAATACAAAATGTTTCATTCATTCACCTTTAAACATCAAAAGTTGAAATAAGTAATATTTTTTTTTTCTGTAGTAGTTCCATAAAACAAACACCGCTTCAAAAGCACAGATTTAAAAGTGCAGGCATGTAGCGACAGGATGAAGGGAAATGGTTCTAAACTGGAAGAGCGTGGATTTGTACTAGCTATCAGGATGAAATTCTTTACTATCAGAGTGGTGAGACACTGCGCAGAGGTTGCGCAGAGAGCCTGTGAATGCCCCCTCCCTGTAGGCATTTAAGGCCAGACTGGATGGGGCTTCGAGCAACCTTTTCTAGTGAGAGGTGTCCCTGCCTCTAGCAGGGGGGTTGTAACTTAAGGGAAGGGATTTTAAAGGTCCCTTCCAACCCAAGCCATTCTATGATTCTATAATTCTATTATTTTGTTTTCTGTTAGTTTTCTGTAGACCTAAAACAGCTCTAAAGCATTGGAAATAAGAATGAAAATAGTAAATTCTGCTTTTGTACAAAATTTTAAATAAAGCATTAAACATATATTTTAATACTGTCTTATTTGGGAAGTCTTAATTCCAGTTTTCAAATACAGTTTTTTGTTGTTGTTGTTGTTGTTGTTTTGTTTTGTTTTGTTTTCATTTCCATCTGTGTGCAAGTAGACTCAAGAGTACCTGTAAAAATTCTTGTAATTTGAAAAATTCTCTAACCATTGTTTAAGGTTTTAATGTAGATTATAATTATAGACTGAATGGATATTTAATCACTAACACCTGCTTTTACCTGTGTTTGCAAGCTTAGGAAAGCCTGTTCTGCAGTGCAATTGACCTGCAGCAGTTATTCTTTATTATCCATGGACAAGAAAATATCTGGGGCTAAAATGATATTTACATCCAAAACAAAAAGTGAAGGCTGCTTTAACTTAGAGTTGCAGGATTAAAAAGAGAATACCAATCCCTAAAATAGAAAGGAAATGAAGTTATTAATGAAAAATATTCTGTGTGTGTGCATTTCTTACTGGTAAGAGTTTATAGCTAGACAGCATAGTCTCCTGTTGGTGAGGATATATTGGATGGGATTCCTTAGGAATTGAAGGAATAAACTAAATTAGTAGAAGAATTGTTCTGCTTACTGCAATGCCTTTTTTACTCTATTGATTGCAACCTGAAATTTCAAAGAACTACATGTCAGCAAGAAAAGCAGCAATTACCATTTTGATTGTTGAGTTATTGCTGCCAGTGGAAGCTGGGCTTCTCTCTCAGAACTTCTTTTTCCTTTTGCTATTTTCAACAGCTTAAAATACCTTTGGGAGCTGGGAAATAAAAGGGTCACTGTTTGTGTCAGGACACTGCAAGGGTTGCTCCCTCAGGGAAGGGAGCCAGGAGCTGGGGCTGACCCCAGCATGGGCCAGGCCATGCCTGCACCACTGAGATGCCTTTTCACTGCACAGGAGCAAAGCGGAGTCCTACTGATTCTGCAGCAGGAAGCCTTACTGATGGTCCAATGAGTATTGTGTGAAGTAAGATAACAAGTCAGGGTCAGGCTCAATTCAGGAAAAACAAATTACAGTTTAAAAACAGGAGAGAGACACTTATGACTTCATTCTGACAGCCCCATCCTTCAGGGTGGTGAGGCAGTGGCATATGCCGCCCAGAGAAACTGTGGATGCCCCATCCCTGGAGGTATTCAAGGCCAGATTAGATGGGCTCCTGAGCATCGTGATCTAATGGGTGGCATCCCTGCCCATGACAGAGGATTCAAACTGGATGATCCTTAAGGTTCCTTCCAATCCAAGCCATTCTATTATTCTTTGGTTCATTGCTAAGATGCAGGGGGGCTCCTGAGTTCATTGATAGTCTGTAGGGTAGCTGCAAGTGAGGCTAGTCAGAAAGGCTTAATACATCCTGTGGGGCTCTGACAGCTAGGAAAAGCTGTCTATTCCCCTCTGATAGGGAAAAAAATATATGTATATAAAAAAGAAATGAGTTTTTTTCCAGCAGAAGCTGATAAATCTATTGACCTGAGCATGGTAACTGCTGCTACCTCCTACTTAACATCCTTTTTTTTTTTCATAATTTTTTTGTGTATATATTGTTATGCTTATTCATTATCTTCTAGGATAAGTTGCTATATTTGTCTCACTGGTAATGATAATATTCATCTTTTTTTTTTTTTTTTTTTTTTTTTTTTTTTTTCTGGAGGGGCAGGGTGGTGGGAGCAATGGGTAGGCTAAAAAGATTTCTTTCCATAGCATCCATAACAAGCTGTTCTAAAATAGAGAGCACAGGATCTATGGGTACAGATCTATGTCTGTAAACTGTAAACTTTAAATTCAGTCACAGTAGTCAACAGTGAGAAGAGAAGAAGCAATTGCCAGAACTAAGTGTAGCTTAGCCCACCCACCTAGGAGAGCTTTTGTATGGTATTGATACCCAAATTCTTGCAGACTTCTCAGTGAGTACCTCTGCCATTTTCTGCACTTTCAGCATCAAAACAATTTTCAGAATGAAGATAGTTTTATTTTATTGGTAGCAAAGAAATGACACAAAACTAAGGACAGCAAATCATAAATGACACTCCAGAATTACAGAGGACAGGCTACATTTCATTTCACAGTTAGTACAGAAACAAAACCAAAAATATTAGCTATGAAATTAAAAAAGAAAATGGACCTTAACTTTATAGTTATTTATAGTAGGGCAGTGATATGAACAGAACTAATATTTCTTCCCTTGAAAATAAAGAGATGCAGAAATATTCTTTAATGTGAAAAGAAGGGTGTAGAAGATGAACAAAATCATGTTTTACTCATTTTGGCAAGTAGTTACTGGCTTTGATCAATGCTATGATGTGAAATGAGCAAAGCTATTATGTTTTTATTCTTCACATTGTTAAATTGATGGAAATACATATTTCATCTAGTCTATGTCTGGTACAATTATGTTTTTAGAGAGCTCTAGAAGTGGTGTCAGAAGTTGACAGTAATACTTTTTGACAATTTAGGCCATGAATGTTTTGATACCCTCTTTTCAAAGAAGATTTTACATATTTCATTTCCATTTTCTACTGAGTGTAGACTAAAGCCTGCAGTCCATTACTATCAGCCGAAAGTTCACAGAGCAGTACAGCATGCACCCAACTTTAAGTACGATTAAAACTGAGTGTATGTTGAAGAGCCATTGTGTATGTTGTAGAATAACGTTCACCATGGTATTGAGTTTCCTCATTTCAAAAGAATCCAGAGTCTATGTCTAGTACTGCAACATGATAGCAATGGGAATGAATGTCTGAGCTATGCATCTTCTTTCTTTCACTCAGATTTAACTTTTTAGAGGTATTGAATCTTTCTGTGATAATGTGTTCCGTTCTAGGACTCTGAAAAATCTCAGCTTTGACAACTGTTGTTCTTATCTCAAATTTTAAATGACTTGGATATTTTTTCTCCTATCCTTCTGTTGTTTCAGAATTAAACATATGAAAAGAACAGAGGAAAATTCCAAAAACTCTAAATATCGTCTCAGACTCTTGATCATAAGGGGTTACTGGAAACATTAAAGAACACTTGGTAATTGAATAATCATGAAAAAGAAGAAGAAATGGTACCAAATAAAGAGCCTACACCCAAAAGTATTTTCTGTATTTTCTGGAAAAATAAACTTTTCTTTTTTTTTTCTCTGTAAGTACTGAAAGTATCATAAATTTGCTTCAGTCCTGCAGTACTGAATTACACTTACTTCAGTTTTTAATGAATGTTCTTAACTCAAATTCCATTTCCAGTTTTTCAGGCATGATGACTTGATTTTAAGTTCATTTTGAACTTAACCCATTTTGAAACTGGGTTAAATGTCATAGACTTCTTCGAATGTGAATTATTTTCCAATTTGCTTTCCTTCACAAGCTCCTGATCATTTCCTTTTAATTTTTATATTGTAAAACTAAAGGTAGCTAAAAAAAAACAACAGCATAAAAAAAAAACAAAAAAAAAAACCTTACAACCCAAACTGAAAAAAGCAATTTACCAGACCAGTAAGCATTTGGGCTTCTCCAGTGCATAGTTAGATACAGGTACTGTTATAGATGAAATATCTAAGCACCTAAGTAAGTGACTTGTGAAATGCCTGAATGGCTAAAAATATATAATTCTCATTTCAACTAACAAAAATCAAGTTTCCTAAAAATCATGGTAGTTTTCCACTACAAATTAAACTGTTATTTGATGTGGATTTCTTTTCATCATTTGATAGGAAGTTATCAAAAGTACTTCTACAAATGTCTAAATGATAGATCATAACTACATTTTCTACCCTATATTAACAATCTTTAAAATAAGAACATTCAAACATAAAATCAAAATATTTGTGGATATTTTCATAGAAATTTTCAGGAATTAATCTGTACATTTCACGTCTTCTAGATTACATCTAGCTTAACACTTTAAAAATGATTGGGTTGATAGTAATAGGACAAGGGGGAATGGTTTTAAACTGAGACAGGGGAGGTTTAGGTTGAATATTAGGAGGAATTTTTTCACACAGAGGATGATGACACATTGGAACAGGTTGCCCAAGGAGGTTGTGTATGTCCCATCCCTGGAGGCATTCAAGGCCAGACTGGATGTGGCTCTGGGCAACATTGCAGGGGGGTTGAAACTAGATGATCTTTGAGGTCCTTTTCAACCCAGGCCATTTTATAAGTCTTTGGTATGATTCTATAATTACCTTTGTTGTCCAGTGGTTACGTGCTAGTCTGTAATCCTTTCAAGAACTTTGATATGAACGTGTTTTAAGCAAGGAGGAAAACAGGTACAAAGTGTTACTAACTGTCTAATTGTCTTCACTGTTATTAAGACAAAAATCAACAATGGGCATTTTTTGTAGTTGCACTTTCTCTGTTATTAGATCTTGTTAGGCATTTGTTTGCAAAATCTGAACAGATTCTTGGTTTTAGAAATACCTCCAACAGATCATTATTTACAGATTTCACTTCTGGATAAATTCAGTGTACAGAATGCTTTAAATTTTTGATGAATAACTTTCATTAAACAAACAAACAAACAAACAAACAAAAAAACAAAATAAGCACCACAATTATTCATACCTCAAATAATTATCTTTTCTAAAACTTCTTGAATATTTTAACAATCATCTGATATTAAGCTTCAGCAACCATTTAAAAATAGCCAGTAAACCCTGATGAAAGTTACTTTTAAGAGAAAGAAATAAAACAAACTTTTTGGAATTTGAATTTAATTTGTAAGGAACCATTTAATTGGCAATAAATATTTACCTGACAGTGTGTTTTTACAAATTAGAAATCTCATCATCTGTTTTTGCAGCATGGATAGAATCTTGACAAGCTGCTTATTCTACTTTAAAAAGAATGATTGTAGGAAAAAAATAGCATTATGTGTGATCAACGTAATTATTTTTTAGTATAGAAGTTATACATACTTTGTTTTTTTCTGCTAGCAAATTCTCAACTATGGCAGAGAGAGGTAAAGAAAATCTGTTGGTTTTCTAGAATGGGTTTGTGTCTTTACTGTTGCATGATTAGTCTTATAGAAAAGTTATGAATGTCACCTAATCTAAATTAATCACCTTGGAAATAGTTCAACCTCCATAGTAATTTTTTTTTTTTTTAAATAACATATATTCAAAGTTTTTGGATACGTGGTTTCATTTCATTATGCTTAGCTGTTGGGCCATAAAATAATGAGATAATTAACACTATGAATCAACCTGCTATCTTGCACATTTGATTTGGGGTATGTGTGAATATTTTACTTCATTTATTTATTTTAATTAGAAATAACTTGATGTCCACTTCATTAAGAACATTCTTCAGCATCCCTTACAGCTCATTTTGTGTACTTATGATCTCTGTTACTTATAAAGTCATTTAGACAATTTAAAAATATTTATTAATCCATAAATTAGTGCACAGCAAGTGAACAAGAGAGAATGTACGCGGAGTGTTAACTACATTGTATTAAAATAGCACATAGAATCTTGGTCATCCTCTATAATTGAGAAATTAAAAAAAAAATGGTAGAAAAATAGCTCTTGAGGCATATTACTTGTTAGAGTCTTTCACATGTGAAAGCTTGTTGATCATATCAACATATTTATAAATTTTGTAGATCTTTAATTACCATGTGATGACATACATTATTCTGTGAGGTACTGTCTACAACATTGTTGGTTTACCAGCTGTAGCACAAAAAGGTGGCAAATACATTTTACCCTGGATTCATATTGAAACTTTTTTTTTCCAAAGAGTGACTGTGATTTAGAATAGATATTAGACGCTCTGGAAGTAAACCTGAGGCTTATCTTTCAGTATCTCTAAGAGGAATTTTAGCAGTCTACTAGAATATTGTTTGTGCCTTAACTGTATTCCTACTCTTCATGTTTACCTCATCCCACATTACCTCAAAAATAAGGAATGAGGTTGCTCATAGTGATAACCAAATCTTCATGTGCCAGTTAGAGGAGTATCATGGCTTAATGGTTTTTGTTATCAGTATTCCACATCATTGCATCATGTAGTTCACTGAGAGTTAAAGAGTTAATGCTCCAGTTCCAGGTACTTGTCCCAGAAGGGAAGTAGAACTACATACCACAGAGGACTTAGCGTTCAGAGAGGAGATAAAACATCTGGCAAAGTCACGAGACCTCTCTCTCTTCCCTTCTGCTCTGGCCGACCACGTCTTTCCTCAGTGTTAGAGTATGGCCTTCAGCTTTTAGATACTCTCATTTAATTTGATTTATTAGCTTCAATTCTAATTATATGGTATTATATTGCGTTATAGAGCGTTATCTTGCATTCTGGTACCATATTTAGTAAATTAGTTTGTTTCTCCTCAGATCATTGCCATTGTTTTGTTTTTAGACCCATCTCTGCCCCTTTTTCCCTTTTTCCCCTTTTCCCTTTCTGGGGCATGGATCCGTGGCTTCTCCCACCCTGCTAGTCACAGAACCAGACCAATGCAGCCAGTAAAATGTTGACAAGGAGAAAGTGCAGATATGTGGATGTAGTATCTAATTCTGTGCATTTTTAACAACATTTTAAAATTCTTATATGTTTACCACTATGATAGTGAAAATTTGCTTACTAATTATGAACTGTCAATTTGTTCTCAAAAAATACAAGTAGTGTTGGTTGTTTTTTAACATAATATACCAGGTTAAGTTGTTTATTCTCAGGCATCTCTGTTTGTTAGACTAATAAAGTCAACAGTGTATAAAACAGCTTATCAGAACAAGCTTTTATTTTAGTTTTCAAATGCAATAAGCCAAGTATTTTCAAACATACTGTCTCTGCAAGAATGATATATTGCACATCATTCCAAGATCTATTTTTAATGAAGTTTGATTCAACGCATAATTATATAATGATCTAAATGTTGAATTGCAGCATTGTTGTGTGCTGTAATTTGATAGTAGCAAGAGTTCCTCAATCTTTACACTATCACCTTTAAAATTAGCTTTTCCAGGTACATTTTTTAATGTAATAGAAATTTCACTGTTAATATCTTATTTTGCAAATACTTTAAAATAATCAACATATAGAATGATTCCAAAGAAGGACCACAAAATTGGTCCAATAGATGGAAAACCTTCTCTATGAGGACAGGCTGAGTGAGCTGGTCTGTTCAGCCTGGAGAAGTCTCCAGGGAGACCTGATAGCAACCTTCAGTGTCTAAAGGGGGCTCTAAGAAGGAAGGGGACAGATACTTTAACAGGATCTGCTGTGATAGGACAAGGCAAAATGGCTTCAACATTAAAGAGGGTAGATTTATGTTAGATATAAGGAGAAAGTCTTGTACAGTGAAGGTGGTGAGGCCCTGGAATAGGTTACCCAGAGATATAGCGGAAGCCCCGTCCCTGGGGACAATCAGGCCAGGATGGACCAGGCTTTGAGCAACCTGATCTAGCTGTAGATATTCCTGTTAATTGCAGGGAAGTTGACTAGATGATCTTTAAAGGTCTCTTCCAACTCAAATGATTCTATGATTCTATGATAATGACCAATGACTTTTACACTGACATTTTCTTTAACTGTACATATAAATCCACTGCAAATTGAACTACTTGAAAACTCATTTTTGTACTTATTATTCTGCTTGCCAAATATAAAATGAAGGAGAGAGTTTTAAAAGTATGAAGATAATTTTCACAGTGCAAACAAACACAATTCAGATAATTTGATAAAAATAAACATAACCCTTTAAAATAAATTGTGAGTGGGATCATAGAATCATTGAATGGTTGGTTTAATTTGGAAGGGTCCTTAATCTTAGAATAATGGTATGTATTTTTTTCTTCAATCAACTGCTACTTCCTTTGCAGAGATCAGGATTTGGAAAACCTGGTAAATAACAAGGTAGGTTTTGTCAAAGTTTGAATTGCAAAATCTACTGCTGATAATCAGTGACTGAATCACTGTTTCAGTGATTTTATTTAGACATTTGGATCAAATATTTACATACCTGATGTTTAAAATATTCTCAGGTTTCCATTCCAATCTTCAGTTTCTTCAGGAAAGTGAAAACTACATTACTGACATATTACAAATAATCTTATACTTACACAAAATGAAACCCTTCTCCACTTTTTTACATTATTGAGATTAGTTGCAGTGGTCTTGTACATTTTGAAATTATATAACTTTGTAGAAAGTAATACAAAGTATTTCATTATAAAATAGTTTATAAAATACTGATTGGTGTGCATAAATCCCTTTCTGCATAACTTCCAGCATCAATTCCAAATAGTTTCCAGGCCTCATTCACTACTGGAAGTGAATCTTTGAAATCCTAAGAACACTGAAATGACCCAGGACATTCCTCCATAAGATGCATAGACTTTCCACTGTGAAAACATGACAAGTAAATACCATTTATAACAGAACCATCACATTTTTATATCTATATATCGAAGAATCCAATATCCTTCATTTTGTGAACCAAGTAATCTCAGAGTAAAACTAAGCCTTAAGCCATTGCTATCAACGAGAATGAATCCTGACAGACAATCAGTAAAGAATAAAACCCACTGAACTTCCATAGAGGAGAATTTCTCAGAAGACAATTGTTCAATTTCTGATCTCTCAGCCCTGATTCTCAAGGGAACCAAAACTGCTTATAAAAATAAACTTTGGAATTAAAATCCACAACTCTGCTGAATACTAAAACCCACGATCTCAGTAAAAATATTGGCTCTGTAACATATTGTCATATTCGTCATCCAATTCCAAACCCATTAATCTCCTTGTGTTTCACATTTTATAAACTACTGCTGTCTTTTCCCTAAGAGATTAATGACCTTGTCATATCTCCATCTCCTTTCACTCTTCTGTTCTTCCCCTACACCCTTTCTAAAATTCATAGGTATATCAAATGTGTTTACTTTTAGAGATAATCTAAAGAATACATTTCTCAGATGCCTAAATTTGAAATATAACTATTCTAGCCCTGAGGAAGAAATAGTGTTCCTAAAAGCTTGTTACTTTTTTTTTTTATATTTTCCCCATCTCCATCTGCTGGCTTAATGTAAGTTATTATATCTATATGGAAGTCTTGATCGGATTTTATTTCTTATCCAGACTTTCTATAAGATAATGTAGAAAGCAGTGTTCAGAGGCAGATTTTAAAATACAATATATGGGTGAAAAAAACACATATATAGGTACTCTGGAGCATTTCAAAACCCTCATTTCTTGACACAGCACCTGTGCAACCACTTAGAGGTAGTTGCATTATCAGGAGAGATGCCAGAAGATTAAGTTACAAGTGAAAGTGGCAAGAAGACTTCCAGGAGATGTATTTATTATGATAAATGACAGATTAAACTAAAAATGGTTTTAATGTTTTAAAACAATTATTATGGCAGGTTTTTTTTTTTAATATGTACTCCTTCATTCATGTGCTATCCTGAGAATTCTCATAAGCTTTTGAACATTGGAAAAACTTGCACAATTTGGCGGATTATTTATTGTTATGAATTTGAGGAATTCCAGTTTTAATAAAGAGGCAATTTGCTGCTAGCATTCTCCAGAAGGCTAATTTTGTTTGCAATAAATACATTGCTATATATGGAATAAATTTTAAGTATTAATTCTGATTTCACAGCAGGTACAAGTTCCTATGTTAATAAGTTCCTAGATTAACAAAGGCTTACATAGCTTCAATGTATTATTAAGTAACCTGTGCAGAATGTGAGCCTTGGAACTGTCTTATTCTTAAAACACATAATACTCTCCAGCTACTGATGGGAGGAGTAGAGTATCATTTGTTACTTGCTGAGTAAAAGACTTTCTTTACAAGAGCAAAACATACCAGTTAATATCCACCTTCTCATTTTAAGTACATATTCAATATGCTGTACTATGTAATGAAAAGGTAGCTTGCCTAGCTTTGTGTAACGTAAGCAAAATACTGATTGTCTGGTTATGTTCTGCCTGGATTGTTATGTCCACTTTTTTGTATTCAATTTTTCCTCTGAATTTTACAATAACATGACTACTAGCTTATATTATCTTTGGGTTTGCTAATGAATTTTTAATTGAAAGGAAAATGAAGTTAAAGATGATGATTGTTTGGGATGAGCATGCCTCACTTAGAGAAAAGCATTAAATTCTTTTATCTAGACCCTTTTCCACCCTAAGAAGTTTAAAACCCCTCAAAATAGCAACAAAATATGACAAAAAGATGGAAAAATGAGGGTGTGTTAGCATAAAAATCAAGTCATAAAGAAGGAAATAAAATCCCAATCTAGGTTTTTTTTGTTTTGTTTTGTTTTGTTTTTTCCCAATATAAATATATCTGAACATATTTATTGCAGGCATCTGTGATCTGTGGCTGTTAACCCTGTCCTTCTAAGATAAATAGTACTTTTAAAGTAGTTAATGTATTAACTTCTAAGACTACCACTTGTTGTGTTTAATTAATATGTTCTTAGATGGTTTGGTATGATCTCAAGAAATTTAAATGTAAAGTAGGACACATACACTATGTAATGGTATAAAAATAAAAAAGAGAATTCTCTCTAGAAAAAGACTTTGATCTCTGATAAAGGACTTGAAGTTTTTTGCCTCCTAATGAAATCGTGAAAAAGACTGAATAGCTGTGATACATTTGCAAATCTCAGAAGTATGATTCCTATTTACAGGTAAAACGATTTCCCCTGTTGGATTTTTGGAGTTGCAATTGTACCACTTCTACTTCTTTGGGATGGCATAAAAGAGAATGTAGTTTTATTTGATCACTTGCACAGTTTTGAAAAGAGAATTTCTTGCATCTGCTGTTCATTTTCATTTCAGACGTGGAGAAAGAGGGCATTCCAGTCCAGAAGTTATGTAAATAAATTATTCTTAATATATTCTTCTGAATAAAATAGTTTCCACTATGCTTCACATAACAGATTAGGAACAAAGTCCATTATGTCATTTAAGTAAAATTAATCTGAACCATTGGATACAAATTTTTATACAACTGTCAGAAGCATGCAAATGGAATTGTAAAATGAAATATGAATTCATGGTGGAAAAATCTTCAAATAGAATGATGCTACTCCAAAAATATAATGACCGCAAATATTATACTATTATTCAAGGTTTCATATATGAGTAAAATATTACATAGTGGATATAATTAATGTCACGTGCGTTTTTTTTTTTTTTTTTTAAACCAAGATTATCTGATCTGATTGGAAAGAGTAAACTGAGCTGATTAGAAGCACAGGTATTGTGATGGCTCTAGTGAAAAATATTTCAGATATTACTACAAGGACTGCTCCGATAGTAAATTCTTCCATTTTATTATGTTGGCCCACAGTGTCAGAGGAGAATGGTGGTGGTATGGCAGTAGAAGCTGACCTTCCCACCAATATTCTGTTAAATTTCATTTCCATGTGACAGATGGCAGAGGGGCAGTCTGAGAAAATGGTGTCTGACCTGGAAGTGCATATGAAGCAAAGGGGTGCCACTGAATTTCTCCATGCAGAAAAAAAATTGCACTAACTGACATTCATCAATGCTTGCTGAACACTTATGGAGACCAAACAGTGGAGTTGAGCACAATGAGGCAGTGAGTGGTGCATTTTAACAGTAGTCACATCAACAGTCAGTCATCTCTGCTACAGATATTTCATGAGCATGGCATGCAGGTTCTTGTTCATTGCTGGCAGAAATGCTTAACTAATGGTAGTGACTGGGTTGAAAAATACTATTTCATAGCTGAGAATTTGCTCTAATTCATACTGTTACTGTGCTCTTTGTATTTGCTGTAGTTTCTGTGGAAATAAATAGGAAGCATTACTTTCAGAGCAACCTATGCATCATCTTTATTAGAAAATCAATCTTGATTTAAAATTCTGTGGCTAATATTGACTAAACTGTGACAGTACAGTCAGGGATTTCTTTTTACTGCAAGTCTTAAAGGATGATTCCTCTTTAATCTCAAGAATTACCACTTGGGATGACATCTAGAATAGATTAAAATTCTTCCTCTTTATTCTAAGACCACAGCATTATCACGCAGCAGTGATAACGTGCCACGGATATGCCCTTCCTTTTCAATTATGAAGGAGAAAGTAAGCACCCCTACTCAGTAAGTGAAAGGTGTCTAGAGACTTTTGCAAGCATTAGAGGCAGAATTCAGTAATTCTTGGTTAAGTGCAGGTTTATTTACTTATTTATTTTACATCTAACCACCACTGTGCCTCCATAGAAAATAAATCAGAGATTTAAGAGGGAATCTTGTGGGAAAGGACAATATCCTGGTGAATTCTGACTGCTTGCACATGAGTGAAAGTAGTCATGAGTGACAGAGGCAGGAGCAACCCCTGGATGATGTCCTGTTCCACACTACTCTTTGCAGCAGGTGGCTCAGGGCTGTGTCCATTTTAGAGCTTAACACGTATAATGATGAAGATCCCACAGTGTTTTTGGGCACCTCATCAAGTATTTGATTAATCTCACATTAGAAGTTTTTTCCAAATATCTAATCACATTTTCTGTGTTCCAACCTGTGCCTTTTGCCACTTGACCTATAATTGTTTGTGACTGAGAAAAAATTGGCTCTCTTTTTTCTGTATTCTCCGATCACTTTACTGTTGAGGACAATATTGTTTCTCCTTCATTTTATTTTCTCACAGCTGAGCAGAACATTTCCCTCAGCTTTATCTTGTTCATCCAGTTCCTGGTCATCTTAGTGGATCTTCATTGGACCTACTGTAGTATGTCAGGATATTTTCCTGTACTGAGAAATCCTGGACTGGACAACACTCCAGATGCAGTCTTATAAGTCACAAATAGAGGTGAAAGATTTCCTTCCTAACTGTGCTGACAACATCCTTGCTAATGCAGCTGAGAATGTCGTTGACTTTCTTCGCTGCAAGGGCTCCTGTTCAGCTTTTTGTCCACCAGGATCTCCAGAACTCATTTCATCAGTGTACACAGCCAGTATTGGTGCTTGTCATTTCTCCATCCCAGGTGAAAGACCAGAACTTCCTGTAGTTCCTGTCACCCCATTTTTCCAGATTGTACAGATTCCTCTGAATTGCAGCTTTGTCTTCCTTGTCTTCCATGTTGACTGCTGCTCACAACTTGCTGTCATCTGAAAAACTGCTGAAAGTGCACTACATCAGCTGCTTCCATCAACTCTTTACAAGGATAGGCAGCAGTAGGACAAGGGGGAATGGTTTTAAGCTCAGGGAGGGGAGGTTTAGATTGGATGTCAGAGGGAAGTTCTTTACTATGAGAGTGGTGAGGTGCTAGAACAGGCTGCCTATAGAGGCTGTGGATACTCTATCCCTGGAGGTGTTAGAGATCAGGTTGGATGGGGCCCTGGGACACCTGGTCTAGTACTGGTTCTGGAGGTTGGTGACCCTGACTGTGGTAAGGGGGTTAGAACTTGATCCTTGGGCTCCCTTCCAACCCAAGCCGTTCTATGGTTCTATGATGATCAGATCAATATAGTCAATAACAAAGACAGTAGACAATAGCATCAGTGCAAACATTAATCCCTGATTAACACTGCTAATTACCAGCCCAGATGATTTCATCTCCATACCTACATGTGCTGGTAACATCTTTCTATTCCTCTGAAGTAACTCATACCTCCCTCTATATTCTGTCTATCTTTCTTTTGAATTGGAGCTCAGTCAGTTTCTCCATATTCATCCTAATGGGTTTGCTCAGCTTTCTGCACATTGGTCCATTCTTTTTCTGCATATTGGCCTGTCTTTATACTCTGAAAATGCTGTCCTTGAGGGGGTAAAAAAAAACAAACAAACAGAGAATCAACCATCTGTCCTCACTTCTTACCCTCCAGGACAATTTTCCATGGGATTGAACCAGATAGGTCCCTGTAAAAGCCAAAATCTGGGCTCTATTTGTGGGTGCTGCTGTTTGCAGTATGCTTGCAGCAGTCTGCATTCAGCAAGGCTGACCCAATTGTCAGCCCAACAGTCTGAAAGGCTTCTTACACTCGGGGCTGAGTCTGGGACTGCTATCCACACGACAAGTAGATAGCAGTGTCTGATGCTCGCTAAGAACTCTGATCAGGCGGGGACACTGTAAGCTGACAGGTTGACAGGGAATATGCAATATAGTAGGAAGGCTTTGCAAGCTAACCTAATACTGTATTTCATATCAGTGTTTAAATAGTCATTAAAGAAGTTTATTGGTTCATTCTTTTCCAATTTGCATTTTCCTTTAATATATATATATATATATATATATATATATATAATTATTATTTAAGATGCAAAATTTTCCTTGAAACCAGTTTTAAACTTGTAAATACTTTCTGAGCAAGGATTGTGTCCAAATATTACTGCAAACATAAATTTTAAGCACTGTGTGATTTTCTGAGGGTAATTTCTCATTCTGTATGTGTATAGCTTCTGTTTTTCTAAGTACAAGGACAATGTGATCACTCTCTGTATCTTTTTCAGCTTGGGATGTTCTGCCTTCCCACCCTTCTATTTTTCCTCTGTCTTTTGAACTCACTGGAGACACTCCATATTTTTCAGCAGTACTAAGGTCTTGAAAATAACTATTATTTTGTTAAATTGGACAGCTCAGTAAAGGAAAGGCTGCAACACATGAACACAGTATTAACAGAAAAGAGAGAATCCACAACAGTGGAAGGCATGCCCTTTCATAAAGACATTACCTGGGGAGAAGCTTCATTCATAGCAGAGGCCTTTCTGAGACACCAAAGTCAGCAGCTATATGACAGAATCTATAGGAAATTAGAGATAATTAGATCCAGAGTTGCAAACAGTCTGTCCACAGGAACCGACTAGCCCTGAGCATCACATCTTTTATTCAGCTTACATGTCCTTGCCTAGGTAAAAAAGAGTTACAGCCTTCTACATCACCACTTACTTTGAACAGTGAGCGCTGAACTCATCTGCAGCACATGCTATTGGGTAGGCTGCTTAAACATGTAATGCTTTAAATGAATACTGCTTGTCAGTATTTTTCAGAAGCACAGAAATCATACAGATTTTAGTTTACTGGAACCACTGGCCCAGCATTTACTGACATATTTATTGGAAAAAAGCCTTATTTTTGTGCTGATATGGCACAATGCCTCTATACAAAGATATTTTACATACAGGTTACAGGTATCTGTATGTATTTCTGAAGCAGAAAGACTTTGCTGTTAATCACATTGTTGCTTGCTGCATAATATGTCTGTAGTACTTTCCAGATAAAGGTCCTATGCCATCCATATGCCTATATCTAATATGTGGTGGGTTTTTTCAGTTCAAAATGAGAATAGACCAAAATTAGTTGTGAAAGGAGTTTTGCTAGAAGAGGGTCAAAAATCTGGGCATCACCTGTAGATATTTTAGCTTGAGTAAGCAATGAATCACATTGGAAATACCACAGAAGACCTTAAGACTTCTTTTCTCATTATTTATTTCTTTTAATTTCCAGTGCAATATATCCTGATTTCTGAGGCAACTTCATCTTTTTCCCATTCATCTTCTCATGCTAGTTAACAAACCAGTGCTCTCACAGATGGCCTTTTGCTTAACTATTCCTTTAGCTAGTCTGTACAGCTGAAATGTAGAATAAATGTTTGCTGGTTAGCCAGATTGCTTCCTACCAACAGGCTGCTGCTGTTGCTCCACTGAACTTCAGCCTCTGACTCAGCTCAATTTTCAGGCTCTATCTCAGTGCTTTTGCCTTTAACCCAAGCCTCCAGCAGTTCATCTGACATATGCTTATGCTCTTTGAAGTTGCTTCTGTTTTCACTTTTGTTTCTTTTGCCATTGCTACCACCAAATTGCTTACCTTCTTGCTGTCTGGATTTAGTTTTTCTGCAACCCCACAGGTAAAAGCATGGTTTACGTAACAGCTTATCAGCTAACAAGCAAGCAAGTAAATAAATAAAAAGTCAATCTAGTTAAAACAGTCAGGAAGCATGACTTGAGGTAAATGTCTGGTACTGCCTGGAGCAATATAAAGAGACACAAATTGTTCTAGCAGAGCTGTAAAGCTGTTCTTTTGGCTGGGGACAGGCAATAAGAGCCAGGGCCAATTATCTTACCCACAGGTATGGGTACACTGGAAAGAATGTGATGGGTTCTGTGTGACTTTCAGCAGCTAACAAAGTATTAGGTAGTCATAACTATTTAGCCAATCATTGCATATTTGTGATTTTAAAATAAAAGTTCAGATAAACTCAAAAAATTTGTTTCACTCTAAGAGTGTATGATGTGATACGAACCTGATCAATATTTAGTAAAAAAAAGGCACTGAGCATTTTAGACTTAATTTGAAATACAACAAACATTAAAAAATTGCTGTTATGAGTGGGGTTTTGTTATGAGGCTATACAAACTCTCGTGGAAGTTCTATACTCATTTGCTTTTACTAACATCTTAGCTGTATATTCAGACCACATGCAAGTGGTCAATCATGAATATTAATGATTTAAACGTAATGCATATATTAATTTGTATGTATTTTAATTTGTAAGTATTTTAAGCCACTACTAACTTTCTGATTTCTTTTCTGATTGCATGATTTCATTATCTATGACCACAGGTTTTTTTATTTACATTGTTCAGTCTAGAGAAGAGGAAACTCAGGGGAGACCTTATCGCTCTCTTTAAATACAGGAAGGGGGGTTGTAGTGAGCTGAGGGTTGGCCTCTTCTCTCGTGTAACTAGTGACAGGACTAGAGGGAATGGCTTCCAGCTGCGCCAGCGGACATTTAGGCTGGACGTTAGGAAATACTACTTTTCTGAAAGAGTCATCAGGCACTGGGATGGGCTGCCCAGGGAGGTGGTGGAGTCACCAACCCTGGAGGTGTTCAAGGAATGTTTGGACATTGTGTTGAGGGACATGATTTAGTGAATACTATTGGTGATAGGTGGATGGTTGGACTGGATGATCTTGTAGGTCTTTTCCAACCTTGGTGATTCTGTGACTCTGTGATTTTCAAAACTTAAATAGAAATTGAATAAGATTTAATAAATAATTAAGCCTCACCATTACATGCAAATGTTGGAACACTGAAAAGAAAATTTTTACACTTCAAAACTGAAGTAGAGATGAGAAAAAGAAATACCTAACAGCAATACTAGCTCTCAGTGAGACTACTGCATTTTACAACTATACAGGTCTACAATCACAGAATTTTCTAAAAAAAGAAAAACAATTTTAAAAAATCAAAATCTATAAATATGACAAGAATGACATTTAAAATAATTCCAAAAACATAATAATCTTTTAATCTTATTTGCATTATAAAATTGCTCTGTTTAGAAGTCAAAGCACATATTTTGCTTGCCAGGAAGGGAAATTTTCTATGTAAAAAAGCAAATCTGGAAAATTAATAATTGTAATTCTCCATAATCACAGAGATTTTATAATTTTATTCATGATGCATATGACTCAACATGTGATACCTCTTGGTGTACATAAATCTGGATATTTATACTTTTTATGCTTTACAGGGGTTTAATTATTTTAAGACAATGTTCAGTATTAATGTTCTGCTTCTGATTGTGCTCCTCCTTATGCTTCTGTAAAGAGGTGTTGCAGTAAAAATGGCTACTCCATATGTTCAGCTGAAAAGTAATGTAAATATTCTCTTCAGTGGAAAGTTTCAATACATACTGGAAGTCTAAGCTGCCTGAAGAAATCTTACATCAGAAACTAATATAATTTTTTCTGAGATAGTTCGTGTTGTTGCATTGTTTTGTCATGCAGGGATTCATCTTGGGACCAGTGGTCTTTAATGCATTTGTGAATGACAAAGACAGTGGGGTCGAGTGCACCCTTAGCAGGTTTGTTGATGACGCCAAGCAGAATAGTATAACTGATATGACATAAGGAAAAGATACCATCCAGAGAGACCTGAACAGGCTTGAGAAGTAAGCTTGTGAACTTTTTAAGGTTCAATCAGGCCAAGTACAAGTGTTGATATGTGACTCAAGTGCAAGTGTGCTTGAGTTGGGACAATCCCAATGTGTGTTCAGACTGGTAGAAGAAGTCATAGAGAGCAGCACTGTGGAATTTGACAAAATCTGGACATGAACCATCAGTGTGCTCTTGCAGCCTGGAAGGCGAACTCTATCCTGAGCTGGGTAGATAGTGATAGGACAAGGGGGAATGGTTTTTCAAAATAAAGATATGAGGTTTAAATTAGATGCCTGGAAGAAATTTTTTACTCGAAGGGTGGTGTGACACAGGAATGGGTTGCCCAGAGAAGTTGTGGATCCCCCAACTCTGGAGACATTCAAAGCCAGGTTGGCTGCATCCCTGGGTAGCCTTGTACTGTGGATGATAATCCTGTCCATAGTAGGGGGATGGAACTAGATAATCTTTAAGGTCCCTTCCAACCCAAGCCATTCTACTATAGTTCTATTAGCAACTATAATGCAAGAAACAATATAAACTATGAAGGAATAATGAAAATATTATTGCCTTTCATGACTTAATCATATTATAAAATATAATAAAAGAAAATAATATATTTTCCCTTTCAATTTTTAATATTTAAGGAATCAGAAGACAGCACAAGTGTGGATCTGAAATCTTGTTAAAGGGCTTTAAAAATCCAGAAACTTTTAATGGCAATGAATGTGTGAGATTTTTTTTCTGCAGAGGCCTTCGATAATTTTACTTACATTTAATAGTCAATTACTAGAAAAAGAAAAGTTGTAATTTTTTTTCTAGTACGTACAGTTAAATGAAACAACATAGACCTATGGAGAAGAAAAAAAAGAAGTCTTTGATGTAACGAAGATGATGAAAAAGGCATTCTTACGCTTCTCGCTTCTTAGATGAATGCAGATATTTTACAAGTTGTTTTGTCTTTTTTAGTAACCTTCAGATTTTGTTGAATAGAAGAGGTAGCTGGCACAAATATATAAACTGTATTCTCCAAATACTATGCTCATAAAAGCAGAGAGTAATTTCTCATTAAAATCTAATCTAAATTTACTTTACTTTGTAATATATCACAGATTAATAAATACGTGAAATTAAAAATAAGTTAATTTAAAAATACGTGATATTGCTGTATATCGTACTTGGATTCTACTAACAATTCCACAAATAAACTTTTCAGGAAGGTAGAATTCTGACAGCAGTTGAAAGAGGTCTCCAATATTCTGTCTATGTCATTCGTTCATAGTGAGATTTTCAGATTCTTGTACCTCAAGAGTAGATGCATCTGTTTACCTTAAGGATATATTCTCAGCAGAAGAAGACACATAGACTAGGCAATTTTGTAATTCCTGGAATATATGCCAGTATTCAGTACGGTATTTTAATGTAGATTTTCTTAGTTGCCACACTGACCTTAAATGTAAACTTTCCTTGCCCATACAAATATTCATGCTGTACACGTCTGTTCTCAAACATTCCATACACTCTTCACTTACACTGGAATAAATATACACAAATATGTATATCATCTAGTGGATGCATATCTTAAATCTAGTCATTGCAGTGTCTTGAGTAGTGCTGACAAAAGAACTGTTTAATGCAGAATAGATGGTACTTAGGCAGACCACGCGAATTGCCTACCTAAAGTTATCTTAGCTTGGCAGTGGAGCTCCTGTGACACTGGCAAACTGAGCTGCAATAAGGCTTTCTGCCTGCTTAGCAGATGGCTCCGAATGAAGGCAGCCAAGATACATGAAGCACTGTGTATTTGTGCAAGCCAAAATTCCCGAATGGTGTGTTTGGAGTTGCTGCTTAGCCAGCTTGGATTTAGGTCTGTTTTGTGTTATCAAAATCATGGTGTCTGCAGCAGTCTGT
The DNA here is from genome assembly GCF_987193195.1 of Phasianus colchicus. Taxonomy (NCBI): domain Eukaryota; kingdom Metazoa; phylum Chordata; class Aves; order Galliformes; family Phasianidae; genus Phasianus; species Phasianus colchicus. Next base: position 19,442,862 of record NC_143438.1, on the reverse strand, counting down.
AGCAGAGCAGGGGTTCTCACTACCTTATTATGATCCTACACAGCCTCAAATAGAACTTATGTGTGTTTTTTTCTTTCAGTGTAGGAAATTTTTGAAAATATGATCTATTGCTTTGCATCAGTGAAGTGCCTCTTGCCTTCTTTTCTCTTTTCTACTACCAGCTGTTTTGTTATTAGGCCCTTGTGTAACAGTAATCTCTTCTGATGTATTCATTGATATCTATAGATTCCTTACTTTAAATTTATCTATGTAATTTCCCTCACCTTTATAATGGATAGGAGGATCAGAATCCTACAGTATCAAGCTTCCTTCCAAATTTTCTGATAATGTTCATAGTAAATTTTGGAAATTGAGCTTTTATAAATAACCTGAACAATGTTTAAATTGGGTGATCTCCTACCAGCTCTGATTCCTGGTGAGTGATGGGTAACAAATGTCAAATACCAAGAGAGAAAAAATTTCATTGTATCCTTTTGGTGTTGTCTGTTATGTTCCTTATTTCATTCGGTAACAAAAGTACCTCATAATTGAATACCTATTTTCACAGAGTAACTTTTGGAGCATGTTATCATGTTTTTAAGAGAATGTTAGCTCATTCAAAGGAAATTATCCCAAACTCCGTGTAATAGGTCAAGAATGTAGTTTATGTACTGTATATAAATAATTTAAGTTTAGCAAGATCTTGAAAGATTTGTCTTTTGTATAGAAGAAATTTAGTTTCTGTGAGTAAGCTAAAAGCAGAGAATTCAGTGATGAGATAACTTGGCAGCTACGGTAGAAAGATTATTAGAGCTTATAGAACTATTTTGATGGGCTACTTTAATTAAAATTAGTTATCAAAATCTTTTTCAGGTGAGTCATTTTCAACGTAATGATACTCTAAATGTATAACTGAAATCTTTTTACAAACTGAAGTATTTCAAATGTGCCATGGGATATATATACATCATTATGTAAATATGATGATTTGTTCTAAATGGGCTTCGTAATGATGACTTCATTACTAAGCTTCTTTCCCAAATCATTTATCTGCTAGTCTTGGTTTTATCAAGGTTTACTTTTGTAATAATGCTTCCCTAGTTTTATAAATGAAAAATGCTAATTTGTTTTTTGATTTCTGCTGAAATAATTGATATTCTGTTTGTCATTTTGTCATGACTGACTTGAACTAATCCTGAAAAAGAATGTTTGGTCCCTGTTAATCTCAATAGACTCTGATAACATACAGAACTTTAAAGCTTTAAAGCTCAGAAGTAAATAATGCCTTTTTCTAGTATTGTCTTCACAATATTTCAGTAGAAACTGCTCAAGGAGCTTGAGGCATACCAGTATTTTTATTAAAATCAGTTAATAAAGCCTCATTTTATTTTATCATCTCAATTATTCTCTTTTTCTATATAGTCCACAGGACTAAAAATTTCTGACTTAGCATCCCCCTCTTGGACTCAATCTGCCTGCCTCTAGTCAAGTGTTAGTTTGTATTTCTGAGCCAAAAAAAAAAAAAAAAAAAAAAAAAAAAAAAAAAAAAAAAAGGTATGTTAAGCAGTTAAAGAGGAGGAAGGTGGAGTACAGTGCAAATTTTGAAAGAGAAAGGTGGCAGGAGGATGAAGAGGGGAGAAAATATAGGAAATGTTGACTCCCTTGCAGCACAGGAATGAAAGCATTATGTTGTACCTGTAGAGTTAAAGCATCAAGAAACATCATGATTAGAAAGATGTTGTGCTGTGGCTTCCCCACTAACCAAGCAGCTTCCACGAACTTTCAGACAGGATATAACACAAAACAGAAAATATATTTGGATGAGAAGTTAAAGGAGCTCTCGTGTAAGATGTCAGACTCAACACTTCAGCAGACTAATTGTTGCCAGAATTCCTGCTACCATCAGGGAAGACACAATAGAGTGGATAATTAGTTACTTCTGTCAATGTGTAAGAAGGAATTATCCAAAATGAGAGGGCACCATAGCACAAAAATACTGCTTTGGAATTTTGCCATCTATGTAATGTGAGCTGATATCATAGGGCAGCTGAAGATAGAGTTGATATTTGCATGGCTATTGAGAAATATTTTGAAGGGATTAGTGATGGAAAATTGAAATGGTATTCTGATTTGAAGAAAGGCTTAACAGTTCCTGCTTTTGTTGCTTTAGCTCCATTAGATTTGCGATCTCTTTATATCAGGCAATATCAGAAGCAGATTTTGGTGATATCTCAGCAGAGGCTGAACCTTCCCACAAATATCCTATTATATTTTGTTGTCATGAAACAGATGGCAGTGAAGAGGCAATCTGACAAAATGGCATCTGACATGGAAGTGTGCAAAGGTGTATCATTTTGTTCCTCCATGTGGGAAAAATGGCACCCACTGACAATAAGGTGGTGGGTGGTGAGTTTCATCAGTGGAGCCAGCAATGTGACAGACGAGCCACCTATCGGATGGTCACGTGTATGTTTGCAATCATGGCATGCAGGCTCTTATTCATCAGTTTTGAAAATGCATGCCTAATGGTTGTTACTACAAAAATATTGTTTTGTAGCTGAGAATGTACTACAAACAGTATTGTGCTCTTTACATCTGTTGCATTTTCCATGAAAATAAATAGGAAGCATTGCTTTTGCAGCAGATTACGTAGTATATTCTTTCTGGACACTGGTTATACAATGTAACTTCATCAGGAAGTTCAGGAAAACTGAAATAGTAAAATATGTTCTCAGCTGTACAATTTCATTGCCATCAAAAAAATCAGAAATTTAATAATTCTGATACAAACCTTTAAGACATCTCAAAATAACTTATATTATAAACTTCTGTAAGAAGAGGCATTAACTATCTTATTAAGTAAACTCTCAAGCAATATGGACACATCTTTATAAAACATTTTTCATAGAGTCGTATAATCCTTAGAGTTGGAAGGGTTGTCTGGAGGCCATCTAATCCAACTCCGCTGCAATGAACTGGGACATCCACAGCTCGATCAGGTTGTCCAGGGCCTGATCCAACCTCACCTTGAAAGTCTTCAGGGACAGGACATGAACTATTTCACTGGGCAACCTGTTCCAGTGCCTCACCACCCTCACTGTAAAAGATTTTTTCCTGGTATTTTACCTAAATCTACCCTCCTTGAGCTTGTAGCCGTTTCCCCTTGTTTTATTGCTGCAGACCCTGCTAAAGAGTATGTCCCTTTCCTTCGTGTAGGTCCCCTTTGGATACTGAAAGACTACTATCAGGGCACCTTGTAGCCTTCTCTTCTCCAGGCTGAAGAGCCCCATCTCAGTCTGTCCTTTTTGGAGAGGCGCTCCATTCCATGAATCATTTTTGTGGCCCTTCCCTAAACATGTTCCAACAGGCTTTTTTTGCAGAACTACAAACATAACTGTTACTTATAAAATTGCTACTCTAACATTGTAACTAATAACTAATGAAATGTTTTTCAAATCTATTTATTGAATAATAGAAGAACACAAAGAAGTGAGACATGTTGAAAATGAGATGCAATTATCACAAGACAATATCTGGCAGGAGACAGTCTCCAGAAGACATAAATATAAGCTTGTGTGTTATTGTAATTAATCAGTAGTTATGCCCCAAAAGCAGTACTATATGAATAATAAACTGTCATGTTTGAAAAAAGGAACCAAAAAATGATTGGAGAATGCTATATATTCTGTTTTTCTTGTTTTTGTTTTTGTTGTTGTTGTTTTTTCCTAGTAAGATGTCATTGGTTCTGAAGTTCTGAAGTGGATAATTGGATGTCTTGCATCAGTTTTGATTGTTCATTTGTTTATATGAGCCATTTATCTGCTTGTTTCTCCATCCTAATTTCATAATGAAATGTTGTCTGAGACAACATTTGCAATGTTGCCAATCAGCACGAGACAATCCACAATACTTTGTGGACTGTTTTAAATTCAAAAGCATTCCTTTGGACAGAGCCATTACCATTTGCTTTTGAATGGGAATGGCCAGGAAGCAAAGATTTTCAGCCTGATACAGGAGATGTTGCAATTGTATCCTGTGAAGACATGATACAAACTGGCTTCTCCTTGCTTCCTCTTACCTCTGCTGACTTAAATTTGCAGGGCCTGGTAGACAGGAACAAAAGAGTTCCTGCTGAAATCCCCGAAGCTGTCACTCCAAAGAGCAGTCTTGATCACTCTAGACTGTACGCATGAGAACATGTATTGTGGTTGTCAACTGGCCATCGAACCTTGGATGATCCACCACTACCAAAGATCAGCATCCCCTGACATCAAGGTACTGCTGGATCAAGAAGTAGTGAAATGCTTCACTTTGCTGTGGTTGCATATCTGTCTGTCTGTTTGTCTTTCCCCATTTTCTATTTTTTCTCTGTATCTTCTTTTACTCTTTTAGTCTTTTTAGTAGCCACTGCCTAATATTTTCTTAGAATTTAGCATAGAAATAACTCCTGCACCAAAGTGCTCTTACCTGTAATGCTTATTAATTCTTCTTAGCAAATTACCCATTTTTCTTTTTACCTCCAAGTAGGTTATTAGTTGTTGTTAGAAAGCTCTCAATAACTTGATGTGTATTGTTCCTCTTAACTCCTGGATGACTCCATCGCAGTAATGACCCCTGCTAACCAGGGGAGGCGTGACTTAGGAGAGAGAGAAAACTATTCACCTTCCTCAAAGCTCACTGAGTGTGATGTGACACTTCTATATAAACATAGATAAACAAACATGCATATACACAGAATGTCAAGTCATAGCTGATGCTGTGTATGTATCGCACTGTATGTAATAATAGTTAAGCAGTACTACTGAATCTATTCAAAATAATGCTGCATGCAGTGTGGCAGTCTTCATTTTGAATTGCTGTCTTTTTCTTTCAGTGCTTGTCCTATCTTCCTCAAGTAATTGCAGGGAACAGCCATCATTGCAGAGGCAGTCATAAATCTTTCTGCATCAGTTACTCAAGCCAACATGTTATGCTTGTTCTTGGTTTTCTTGAAAACAAGGACTATAATGGTACATTAACTTGTTTAATTCAGCAAGGGACAATGCAACAAATAACTTTTGTTACAAAATTTAATCTATTATGTCACAAAAAAGCTTTCTGTGACAGGGCATGTTACATTTCAGTTCTTTCTATGCTTAATATTTACTTGAGATCTGAAACACTTACAAAAAAAAAAAAAAAAAAAAAAAACCTTTGTTGTTGTAACCTTGGTGTTTTATCAGATGAAACTCATTAATGTTCACCAGAAGGTGCTCTTTCCTCACTTGAAGCAGAATTTTTTTTTACTCTGTGACTTGTCTCTATAAACCTTATGGTGGACTGCACCACTTCATGCAAGAAATCACAAGGAGGTCAATTCAGGTAAGAATTTACAGTGCACATGTACCATGGAATTATTCCTCTTAGTACATCAAGTCAGAATATAATAATCCTTAAAACCAAACAATGAAAAAAAATCTAGTATCTCATCTTTCCAGTTTGTACATGACATGTACTATCAACATATGAATTATATTGTGACTGTACTTGTGATTAAGTTATGTCATCTGCCACTATCTAAGAGGAGTCATTGCCATTATTCTAAAATTACGTTGGTTTTTTTTTCCTACATTTTAAATAGATCTATAGCATCTGTTCAGGTGTCTCATACCCAAGTAAAATAATCACGAGTTTGTGTATTATGGATTGCAACTTGTATTCATGTCATAAAGTGACAAGACTCTGAAATCACATGCTACAAAATGGTGAAGGAAGACCTAAATTTAGGATATTACAAGCAGTTACAGAATGTCTTCTTAATTTATAAATCACTTTAGTCCTTTCATCCTCATTTTGAATTTCCATGCATCCCTTCTTTTCAGTCTCTTTCCTGACAGTCTGCATCTTTAAACTTAAGCAAATATATATATATATATATATTTCATTTTCACTGTACATGCAGAAAATCCAAAAAAGACTCCTGAGCAGAGAGTATGTATGTATTGAAGCAATCAGAAACCTCTAAAAAGATCTTTGCCAGTCAGTTCTCTGCATAGGAATCCTTACAAGCACATAATTTCTCCACAGTTACAAGAAGAGCTCTTTAAAACATAAAACTGTCCAGATTCTAATCTAATTTTTGCTTGTCTAATAAAGAGCTTTATTATATTTGGCAATTGCAAATAGCTAGATGAGGCAGCTGGTGCATAATGGTATACATGCCCTTTTTGTGTTGAACTGGCACTTTGCATTGGAATACAAATGTCTTGGCATTACAGAAATAACTTTTCATACAGGACTAGTTATATTTTAAAGTAACAAGATGTAAAGACCAAGTACCATATTGGGCAGTAGATGTGTAATGGCATCTTCTGCAGAACATGAACACTCCATGGCTCCCAAGAGACAGCTGGTTAATAATGCACAAATTTAAATGTATTTGGCGATGGTTTCTTCGAGAGGCAATACCGGGTTATCAAGCTTAAAGACATTTTACTCATCATTTCTTTAACCTTCATTTGATACACAGCCTGATATCATATATTGTTACATACGACTTGCTGCCTCATTAGTATTTTACTGGTTTTGGAACACTGAAAGAGAATGGGTGACATTCACCAAAGCTCTGCATAATTCACATGAATTCAAAGTTTATTCTAACTTATTGGACAGGCGCACCTAAGTGTCAATGCAAAAAAGCAGGTAGATTATCTTTATACAGCAGGTTATATATACTGATCATATAGTAAATTTAATTTGCTTTATATCACAGTGAAAGTTCTTTTTTTGCACATATCTTATTCCTGGAGTCTTTCAAGATGAGGCTGGATGAGGCAACCTGATCTAGCTGTGGCATCCCTGTTCACTGTAGGGGAATTAGACTAGATGGCCTTCAGAGGTCCCTTCCAACTTTAAGGATTGTATGATTCTATTCAACTTAAAATATAAGTAACAGCTAATGTCAAATACAATAAAGTGCAGTTCAGTGTCTATCATCTCTAAAGAGAGTTTTAAAATTGACAATTCCAGAACAATTTTTCTTTCCAGAAAAGACAGTGATCTCAAGAAATAAATTTTGTTTCATTGCAATTATATTCTTGATGTTGATAAATAGCAAGAGTCATTCACATTTCCCTGTTTAGTATATTGTTTTTTTCAAGAACTGGATAAAGATTGATATAGAGACATAAATGTGTTAATGGCGATTCCCTCTAAATGCTGATATCTGAATACAGATGTATGCTTACATTTTGGGGTAATATAATTCAGTGCTTGTCTGTGCTTACTTCTTCATCATTTATTCACTTTTCCAGTAATGCATGAACAAGTGTCATGAGATAAAGTCTACCTTAAGGCAGACTTGCTAAGATAAGCGAGGGTTTAATTCTGTCGGCCCAGCTTTAACTTACTAGATGATTCTAGTAGATGCTGTGAGAACAAAGTCCAGGTAATTCATCCTCAGTAAGTTTGCTGACTACATCAAGTTGGGTGGGAGTGTTGATATGCTTGAGGGTAGGAAGGCTCTGAAGAAAGATCTGTATAGACTGGCTCAGTTCCACTTGTATAATATTCAACAGGGCTAAATTGGCTGCACTTCGACCACAACAACTCATGCAGTAGCACAGGCTTGGGGAAGAGAGACAGGAAATCTACCAAGCCGGGAAGGTTCTGGGGGGTGCTTGCTGGCAGCCAGATGAACATGAGCCAACAGTGTACCCAGGTGGCCAAGAAGACCAATAACATCCTGGCCTGTATCAGAAGTAATGTGGCCAGCAGGACTGGGGAAGTGATTTTCCCCTTGTACTAGGCTCTGGTGAGACTGTACTTTGAGTCCTAAGTTTTAGTGACCCAAGAAGGACAGTTTGTTGCTCAAGGAAAACAGCAAAGTGTTCAGAAAAAAAGCAACAGTGTTGGTGAAGAGACTAAAAAGCAAGCCAAACAAGGAGTCTGAGAGAACTGGGGCAATTTAGCCTGAGGAAGGAGAGACTGCAAGGAGGCATCATCGCTTTCAATAACTAACTCATAGGAGGTTGCAGCAAAGAGGGTGTCAATTTCTTTTTTTCAGGTGACAAGTAATAAAAAACAAAGGATGATTAGGAATCAGAAGGGGCTGCCAAAAGAGGTGACAGATTTGTTATCCCTGGAAGTATATCAGAGATGCGTATGTGGTACTTATGAGCATGGTTTAATGGTTGGATTTGATCATGCAAGTCTTTTCCAACTTAAACAATTCTCTATTTCTAATTTGAGGTTGAGGGATAACCCAAAGCATATGGACTACATTTGCCCTGCTGACTTAGGTTTGCATGGAAAATTAACAGAAAAACTTCACACAGATGCACTTCTAGCTTTAAATGTGTACAGAATCATTGAAGTGGGAAACCAGAAGTTGACAGTAATACAAGTAACAAATTACTTAGAGAAAGAGATGACCTTTGTGTGAGGCCACTGTTTGCTTGTACTGACCCAGCTGAGTTAAAAAGCTGAAACTGAAAATGATAGCCCACTTAAGGGGGTAAAGCATCTACATATTAACACTGCAGAAGGATGAGCTAAAGGCCTACTAAATGTAAACGTCACACCATCAGCCAAGATATGAACAGCTTGACCATCTGGAGTCCATGGTTCCAATCACAAATAGACTAGATATCCTGGTCTTGATGACAGCTCTCTGTATGGAGAGAGTATGTCTATGTCACAGAACAGAAATCACTATCTACTCACTACACCCATCCTGTAGCATTAAATAAAATCAGAAATTTATGTCACTGAGTGTTGTAGCTCTGTTTCTATGGCTACCTCACTCTGAAGTTTCTCTGGAGCAACAGTCAATGTGATAGCACGATTATGTGATGCAAGACAGTCTTGTGAATTTGGCTTGTTCCTGGTGAAGGAATTGAGTCCAATAGATTTCCTCATTGTTCTTTGTAATTGTAAAGCAATTGTGATTTATTCTTCAGAAAAGGGCTAAGGAATCACTGAATATTTATATTTATTTTATTTTGACTGGTAAAAAAGAGAGATGATAACTCAGATATTTCTTATAGCAAAGAAAATGACCCACAAGAGTTCATATATATATGTCTAAGTATAATAATCTGTACTGTGACTACAGAAGAACCACAAGTTCACTGGGTTGTTTGTAGAACAGAATGAAATAAATCTGACTTTTCATTTTAAGGAAGTTGATTTGAAAAAAAGCTAATGGCTTAATACAGGTGTCTAGCCCCAAAGAAACAGCTGTGTGCAATAGTTGTTCTGTAACCGGTTTTATATGAATTGGAATTTTGCTGAGGAAAGGAGAAGAAAATATATTTAGCACCAACCTCTGTTCTTTTTCTCTAGACTACAGGAATTTAACAATAAGAAAGGTATATAAGTTGTCCTCTATATGTGATAAGACCAGGAAATTTATGCATTTTTCCTTGAGAGTATGGGTAATTACCTACCCAAATACTATCTGCTCCTTGAAGTGTCTGATGGAAACAAGACACACGCTTTCATTGAATGAGGATATGTATATGTATACATATATATATTCTTGAATAGTGTTTAGAATATCGTTGCTATTGCTGTGGAAATGCTGTTGATAGAATGATGCATAAGGCAAACACAGATTTGTCAAAGTTAAGCAGCCTTTTTTTTAATGGATACAGTTCTCTGGTAATCAGAAACTGGAAGCAGAAAGCATTCCTTTTTTTTTTTTTTTTTTTTTTTTTTAAATTAAAAAAAAAAAAAAGGAGGAGAAAAAGAAAAAAGAGAGAGAGAGATTGTGATTTGATACTGATGGTGGGATTTATCAAACCAAATGTTACTTGTCTACATCTAAGCTGATCAATTGAGGCTCACTTTGGAGACACATAGTACTGTGGTGTGACCCTTCCAATTTAAGCAACAGCAATTTCTCTCCATAAGTCTGAAGGTATGAAGTCACATGTAGCTGTTTGCTCTACAGACATAGAGAGTTGGATAATATGTAATCCAACAATATATATTGCAAAGAAAATAAACCTTTTTCTCCAGACAGTTAACTCTCATATGGAATAAAGCAATGAAGGGAAAAAAAAGACAGGGTTAAGATGTTACTCATCATACAAGTGTTTAAAACTGGGGAAGAAAGGCTCACCTTCAGAGGCTAATTAATTTATTGCTCATTTAAGCCAGGGAGCAACCCATATAACTCTCATTCCTTGTACCTGATTTGTCTTCCACATATCTCAGATAATTTAACATTTCCCACATCATATATGTAAGAGCAACACCTGCAAATAGACCAGCTTTCTTGCTGGTCTCCAGGAGCTCAGGAAAGTATGTCCATATCATATACAAAATCCAATCAATGCTAATGACAAAGTCTAAATCCAGTGACAGTGGAAGACTGTCACTTAGATATCTTCTTCAGCTAATGTGTATCACTAATTTACCTCAACCACAAAAGCATATATAAGGTAATGCTGTCTGCATTTCTTCCACTCCTAGGTAAATAGTACAAATAATCATTGTTCCTTTCACTTCTTCCAAATTAGTTGTTTCTCATTTGTGAAGCATAACTGACTAGAAAAAATAAGACTAAAATAGTTCATAAATTGGTACATATATTTTTCTAAAGACGGAGGAAAAATAGTATTTTCAGATACTGTTGTTTATTAGTTTCTACTGCAGCAAACTCTGAAAACAAATGAAAAACACTGTGTTCATTTAAATATTGAATTTATTGAACACTGCTTCATGTCCTACACATTTTTCACTTTTTAATATGCGAGTTAGATTTACAATGTTGAATGTGGTGAGAATATGATTGTAAACAATGTAAACATGAGAATATGTCTCATAAGTTATGAGGATAGCAGTATATTTTATTACTTTGCCTCCCAAATAGGCAAAGTAATATGCTAGTAATATCACACATAAATAACTTTTAATTCACATTAAAGCCACAAAAGTAATGCCTCCTATTTATTTCCATGGAAACTACAACAAATACAAAAAGCACAATAATGCTTTTTGATAGAGAACAGTCTCAGCTACATAACAATATTTTTCAATGTAGTCACCAGCATTAGCTGTACATTTTGATCAGTGATGAACAGGAGCCTGCATGCCATGCTCATAAACATCTGCACCAGTGGACATGACCCGTCACTGCTGAAATACACTACCCACCACCTCACTGTGCCCACATCCACTGTTTGGTCTTTATAAACATTCAGAAAGTATTGATGTCAATGTGTGCCTCTTTTTTTTTTTTTTTTTTTTTTTTTTTTCCTGCATGGAGGAATTTACTTCACCTTTGCTTCATCTATACTTCCACATCAGACACCATTTTGTCAGACTGCCCCTCTGCTGCCATCTGTCACAATGCAACAGAATATACTGGAATATTGTCAGAAAGGTTCAACTTCTACTGCCATATCACCAACATTCTCCCCTGATGTCATGGGCCAATGTAATAAAATAGGAGGCATTACTTCCAGAGCAGCCCTTGTACTTCTAAAGGACAGCTGTCTCTAAAAATGGAGGAGTATAATTTCTAACTACTTTCAGAAAAGCAAGGATTGTTGGGTATAACTGAAAGACAAAGTAAAATTTATATAAACATTAGCTAAAGGAACAGTGGGAGTTGGTGCATGGATCCACAGTTTTATAACATCTGAAGGCAAAAGGGTGGAGTTTTAACAATAAAAAAAGATCTGTAAAGCTTGTGTTTGAATCACATGTGAGGTACATCATCACTAAAGTTTTAGTGCTATAGACTCCACACAGTAGAGATCTGTTGCTTGACTAAGCTGAGTTTCTGTTTGATCATTAACTTTATAGACCAGATATCAGTGAGTTTTATTTGTGAGATTTGATAATTGTTTTAGGTAATGTGAATTATATGTGTATGTACAGTTATAACTATAAAAATGCCTTGATTACAATTTTAGATCAAGCATTTGAATATGGCTTTGACTGGCCAAGTGTCTGGCTTGCCATGTTTGATTGCTAATTTGTACTGTGTGAAGAGTCAAATCGGGCACTACTGTCACAAACATTTGTATTCAGGTTAAAAATTCCAAATTTTTAATATCCAAAGGGGAGAATATTACATGCTTTTTTTTTTTTTTTTTTTTTTTTCCTTCCGTTCCCTTGCTAATAAAAACTTCAACATTATATAATGTTGTTAAAAGCATAATTACTTTGGAAGAATATTTAGAGCTGGCAGTGCACCTCGTTTTTGAAGCTAACTGCTGTTCTGGATTCAGTACACATGGAGTTGGTGGCAGATTATCTGTTTGCTCTGCAATGAGTGATTTCTGGATCAAGTGTGTGTTTGGGGGGGGGGGAGACAAAAACATGAAGGTTTCTGGCACATGTGCTATAAATTGGTATTGAGGCATGCAGTTCTGAAGTACTTATTGCCAAATGGCACTTGCAGCTAAAGTGGAGCTTATGCTGACTGCTTGAATGAAGGTAGGAACCAAGAAATAACAGAGCCTACTTGTGCTGCATATTGTCTCTAAGCATTCATTTCTCCTTCTATCTCTAATGTGATTAAATCTATGTACCCCAGGAGGACAAAATTGTCTTATCTTGAGTAAAAGTTAGGGCATATTTTAAGGTGTAACCGCATGATTTTTCAGAACAGTCAGGAATCCATTTGTGTTAAAGCCACATGGTTCTTTGTCCCAGTAAAGAGATCTTCACCTGGGATGAAAACTTATTACAGAATACTGATGTTTGAAAAGAAGAATGCCTTCTCCTGGTAATAAAAGCAGCTGTAGATGTGGTTGTAGTTCCTGAGACTCAACTTTGAGATGAGTTGATTCTCAGCAGGGGTGTTGTCAGGATCTTTCTTGACATCTGGTAGAATAAGCTCTGAAGGAAGTTGAATGAGACAGTAGCTTTTGGTAACATTTAACCTGGCATGTCACATAATTGCTGGTAAGGAACGGGAGGGAATTAGATGTGTTGGCAAGGAGGTAGTTCAGGTGTGGTTTCTTGATGACATGAAGTCTAATGTCTGTATTGAGTTCTGTGAGTGAAGGGGCTTGGTTATTATAATAAATTATGTGTTCTGTCCTGGAAGTAAATTTGTGGACTGTGCAAAGGCAGATTTCAAATGGGACTTCTTATCTTAAGGTCTAGATACCATTTTAGGTCTCATATTAGTGCATTATTGTGATATATACCACATAAAGATTCCCTGGCATCACCAGGCAGAAGAAAGGTATTTTTAATATTTTTGGTCTTCTCTAAAACAGAGGGGGTTTCAACTCTATTCCAGTCCTGCTCTCGATTGTACTTTTACAGGCTCATGTAAGTGTTTGAAATTGTATAAAAAATAACAAGGTTTCACAGCTTGACAAATCAGAGCCACCATATTGATGAAATCTGTTATGAAATATCAAATATCATTATGTACTAGCTGGAAAAAAATGAGAAAACAAAACATGACTCTTCCAGAAAAAAAGAGAAGAAAAGAATTTGTGACTGACAAAACTTCTCTGCTCTGTGACATAAGAGCAATGTATGCAGACCCTTGCCATATTTCTGACAGTGAATTAATTTGAATTTGGATTCAAAATTGAAGTATAATGAAACTTTGATCGCTGCTTAGTTATAAGAAAAAATGTATTGTACCTTATTCACAGATATTACACAGATAACTCAGATATTACCACAAAATAGTGAGCAGAAGGTTTATAGAATCATAGAATCGCCAAGGTTGGAAAAGACCTCTAAGATTATGATGTTATAACTCACAGTAGCAGAATTTACAGAAAAGGGCTGTCAAAGCCTCCTCCTCACCCCCCCACTCCCCGCTCTCCTCTCCTTTCTGTTGTGATTTCTTTGCAAAGCACATACTGGAATTTTGTCCTGTTGATGAAAAGGGTTTTAACATTCCCCTGACACACGTGGAGTGATTGTAGTTACTGCTGAGTCTCACTGCAGGAAACATAACCCTTCTTCTAGGGCTATATTAGCGCTGTGAGTGATTTTCTAAATCAATACGAGAAGCAACTTCTTATTGAATGGAAAGTTAATGAGGAAGAGACTCTCACTACATTTAATACAATGTTTGGGATTCCATTTAAGAAACCTACTCCTTAAGGGACAAACTGCATGAAGCGCTTCCTATCTATTCCACATTGTACTAATTTCAGTACATCATCTTCATACATGGGAGAGTGGTGAGGAGGGAGAGACTTGGTTTCTCTCTATTCTCAGAATGTTAATATATTTTATGTTAAAGAACTTCCAGATAAAACTATCAAATAAAATTTAGCACTTTTCTGAGTAAGGTTCCTCATTGGGATATTAACACATCTTTGTGCTTTGTTTTGTTTTGCTCATCTTACACTTCTTTGCACAGATTCCAGTTGTTTGGATAGATAATTGTATCATACAAAAAATATTTTTTTGGATCCTCAGGCTTTGAAAAGCAAAGAAGCAGGATCAACTTATTCCTAGCCATGGAAGTTATCTGTTTCCAAATAAAGGGGCCGGTCAGTCTTATGTCCACCAAAGCAAAGCGTATGAGTAAAACAGAAAAAAGAGATTCAGGCTCTGATTCCTAAACTCAAGAAGAAGTCACTTAATTCAGTTCACATCCATATCTAAAATGAGGGCAGGATTTCAGAAGTTCTTTTAATAACTTCTATTGTCCGGTTTTACTCCCTTCCTTTTAATTTGCTTCTCTTTTTCCTTACCAAATATTTCGACTGATAAATCCCTATTATTAAGGCACCAAAATATGTAATTCAGATCTCAGCTGAATTGGATGCTCTCACCATGCTATTTTTTGAGAAAATATTAGGGGCTTCTCTTGTATTCTTTTTACCACCTCCTCCCCTGTCCTCTTTTCATTTAAACTATGAAAATAGTAACAAGACAACAGGATATATGAATGGAAATAATCTGTTTTGTGACTGTCCCTCCTTTTGAAAATATGAAACACTTAATTTTTCAGAAGCTCCAGACATCAGATATAACACCTAATAATATTTTATAAGTAGAACGTTAAAATAGATTTTTTGCTCCTTTTTTTTTTTTTTTTTTTTTTTTCTCCTGTGTTCTAGTCTATCTTTAATAAGTTTATAGTGGCTTGAAATTTTATTATTGAGAGCCTGTACATTGTTTTACCTATTGAAAAATGAGTACCTATTACAACTTTATAGCAGTTTGTCATTTTGAAACTAAGCTCCGTGAATAAGAATGTAATATAAAGGATATTGAACCTGAATAATTTTCTCCTGAAGTTTGGTTTCATGAAATCATTCTATTTTATTGTTATTAATCTAGATATGTCTAATGCTTCTCAATATATATGTTCTGCTTTTTTGCTTATACATAGAGATTAAATTTCTGTTGAATCAAAGAAGCTGCCATTCTCTCTTCAGAAAGACAAGATCAAATTGAATAGGTTACAGGTTAAAACATAAACTACTTTGTATCACAGTCACATTACAGTCATCCTTTTTCCTCATCTTTGCTTGCAATCTATGCTTCAGAAAAGAATAACAAAAAATACAAAAAATTTTGATGAGCCTTTGCTGAGAATTATGTCCTTAAGGTTATCTAAAGTTCAGCAGCACAGACTCACAGCTTTCCTTCCCACGCCCTTGTTACAACACAAGGTATTTTGTGCTTTCATAGGTATATTTTGCTACATAATCTAGTCATCTAAGTTCCCTTTGAATGACAAGGAAGCTACAATTTGAGGGCAGGTTGGGAAAAAATTCAGGTGGAAAAAAGCCTTTTAATTGCATGTGAATGAAAAAGCTGCCACATATTCTCTAATATAGTCCTTTGGGAGTTGAGGGAAGTGTTTGTTTTGTTTTGTTTTGTTTTGTTTTATAGCTATCATCAACACCATAACAGATACTGCGCTGTTTTTGGTAGCCTTCTGAAAACCAGAACAGCAACAAATTACCAGAGCAATAAGCTGTTTTAAATGTTTTATGACCAGAAAACAACAACTTAAAATATTTTCTTAATAATAAATACTCTTTGAATAGAGTATGTAAATTAATTGGATAATGACTGCCAAGAGATTTATTTTCTTTGACTTTTATCAATATTCACAATCACAGATTATTTTAAATAAGAAATTAATTGCTGTTTGCAAACATTAGTGAGCTTCATGAATATTTTCATGCGCTGATTCTGGCCTAATCATTGGGTAAGAGGCAGTTGCAGATTCCCTGAGTTTTTAACATTGATAATTAAACATTGCAGTTTTCATTCAAAATGAAAAATGTAGCTTAACAGGACTGAAAACTCATGATGCAAAAATCGTATAATATTTGTATCTATAATGTATAAATGTAATATATGTTTAAATCATATAATATTTATATCGGATGATATTTAGAGGAACATTTATCTAAATGAGGATGAATTGTGATGCATGGCTATGATATCAATTGAGAATAAGCTAATATTATAAAACTGTTTCATCTCGTGCTCCACACGTCTTGACCTCTGTGTATGTGTACCAGTAAAAATGATGCTCACCTAGCAGTTTTCATTAAGAACTGTCTTTTGAAAACATATTCAAAAGGGAATATACTATGAATATGGAAAAAAAAATGTATAGACCAAATGTTCTTTTAACACTTCAGTAGTCAAAGTTGCCTAGTTAACGTAAAAAATGCTCAGTAATGATACAGTTAAATATATTTCTACACACAACCTTGGTTAACCAAGCACACTGCTAAAATCTCTCTCTTTTTTTTTTTTTTTTTTTTTTTAACTTTATTATATTATGTTTCACCTCCCCATTCATTTCAGCCTCCACTTGAGCAGGATAGAGGAATCGCTACCAGAATATTATGTTCCTGGTGGAGCTTTCCTCCTTTCCTTTGAGATCAGTATCATCACCTTCTTCATCTTCACCTTGGTTATTTGTTTGGGTTTCTTCTGTCAGTCCACCTCTTTTCTCAAGTGGCCAGAACAGCAGGATTAGCTGTTCACTGGTCCATAAAGGGATGGGATTTATAATGCAGCAGCTACCACAGCTGTTCATGCTTTTATTGTCAAAGGTACTGCATAGCCCCACCTCAGCCTCGGGATATGAGTCACTGTCTCGCTCCGATTTATAGGAGGGAGAGGAAGTTCTTTTAATATCTATATACCCAGCATGAGATTAAGAAACAACGGTTCAAATGTTGGTCCAACCAGTTTATTACAGATCTTAATTAGGGAGATGGGGAAGGGGAGGACGGACGCTATTATGAATTAGGGTAATGGGGAGGGGTAGGAGAGTGATAGAAACGATAGGAAAGAAGAAGCAAGGAGTCTTTATAGGAAGCAAGAGGGAGATAGTCACCAACATGTATCCAGCATGGTTTGTAGTTCAGCCTTTGATCTTCAGTAGTGGTGGGTCATCGGGCAGTGTTGTTCTGTTGACAGTGACAATGGCAACGACGGTGACCATGGCAATGATGGCTCCTTTTCAATGCTTTCAAAGTGGTCGAGTTAGCTGTCTTTGGAGTGACAGCTCAAATCCAAAGTGGTTCTCTCAGCTCTCCTTGGAGTGGCAGCTTCTTGCTTTGGGATCTTACTGGAAACTTCTTTGTTCCTATCTTCCTGGCCTTGCCAGCAGATAAGGGGGAGCAGGGAGGCGCCAACTTGTATCTTGCCTTCACAGGATGCAATGGCATGATCCCCCAGTTTCCCATAGCAAGCTGGAGTTATTTAGTCACAGGCTAGATCTTCAGCCAGTAAACACTCCTGAGCACTCTCTTCCGGAGGCAAACAGCTAAAATTGTCCACGCAGTGATGTTGATTGCCACACAGCAACACCCATCACTCATCTCCTAGACAAGTCAGTCTTATCACAAGAAATACCTCAGGAAGCAAGCTTTGAGCCAAAAAAACAAAGGATTCTCACAGTCACTCACTCTCAGGTAGACAGGACAGACAGTGCCACCAGGATCAGGAGTTGGCCCTGCAAGCCCCAGCCCAACAGACCAGGGTCCCAAGAGTTTCTGCTAGTGAAGGCAAAAATCATATTTGCCGGGCTGTAAGATTTAAAGACTTTTGTAGAGATAATTATTCCTTTTTAAAATGCTTTGTGAAAATGAGGAGCCATAAGTTTAAGGCCAAACTTTTCAAAGATGACTTCTGACTTCTTGGTTGTCGCCTGACCAAATTTGCTGTGGTCAGAGAGTTCTTTTTTTTTTTTTTTTCTCAAGCTCCTGAGCTCTCCCAGCACTGAAATCAGTATTGAACAGTGAGTGCTCTAGCTGAAGTGTGCCCATTTGAGTAAGCAAAGCTCTGGGTAAATGAATTGTGTTGGGATGTAATTCACTTATTCAAGGTTGTACTTAGTGTCAGATAGAAGCATGCAATCCTCTGACGCAGGGCCCATGGACTCTCATTCGGGTACTGAATGTGTGGATTTATACTTTTACCTGCTGTAATCTGTGACCTTAGTGCAAAGAATATAGTTTCAAAGAAAAAGAGATCATCTGAGTGAATAGAAATTCTTTCTCTTAAAAGGAAAAAAAGAATCATTGTTCAGGAGCTCTCAGAGGTAGCCTAAGGTGTATTTAGAGTTTACACAAGCAAACTCTCTTTGTGATTTGGTGTCAATGACAAATTTAACTCTGAGGAAAATGTTCAGTGGAGGATAAAGTAATGTTCTGAAAAAATACACTATCTAAAACATGGAAGTGAGCAGTTAAATTTCATTTAGCAAGTGAAAAAGATGAAGTATAATCTTCTCAATTGTTGAATTCAGTATTCTTTTATTGGGAGGTTTTCAGAAGTGAAAAGGAGATTAAGGAGTAGAAGCAGTACTTCAAAGGGGAAAAGGAAGCAACCTTTTTTTTATTTTTTATTTTTTTCATTATCTATTCACTCCATCCAAAACGGCATTGAAAGACACAGTTTAGATGGAACTCTAGGTTATGGGTAATAAACATTTATCAGTGGAGAATGTTATGCCACTGAGATGCTTTCCATCTTCAGCCAAGGAATTTTTGGAATCAGTAAGCATTTCTTGAATCTGTAGAGGAAACCTCAGTAAGACTCAGTACTTGCTACAGCTGTGTTCTACAAATGGTTTTATGTTTTCTGTTTTGTTTCTTAAATTTGCACAATAGTAGCTAAGCACTCTAGAAATTTTTAAAGTCATTTTTAGTATTGCAGACCTTATTTTTTTTTGCATATAGAGTTTTAGATTGCTTAAAAACACAATCTTTCATAGTTTCAGCATGTCTAGCATGTTTACAATGGTTTGATTGTAACACCTCACAACAATAATAAAGCTAAGTTCCTAGTATTTTCACTGATAATCTTTCTATCTCATCGATAATTAATCTAAAATTATTCCTTTTGCAATAATATTGCACAACTACTGTTACAAGTCTGGTGTGCATAAACTCCATACTTAAGTGCTTGAAGCCCAATTACAATTTCTATGCTACACCTGCAGGCTATTGCCTAGGCAAAAGTGAAGATTTGGGCTTCTCTACCAGGGAGGGAGTTTAGTTATTGTTATACCCTGTAGATGGGTAGTAGTTAAACTCTCCTGTACCTATAAAAGACATCCGAAAATAGTATTTGTTTTGAGAGCCATAAGGAGAGGAGGACTTAATGAAATAATGCTGGTTTTGAGTTTCTGCAGGACTGAGGAAGATCACTCGTACTGAATACATCTTTGAAACAGAACTCCCTCTGGAGCATCTACAGAACCACAGCAGCGATTCATAGAATAATTCTGATTGGAAGGAATCTCTGCAGGTCTCTAGTCCAACCTCTGCCTCAGAGTGGAGTCAGCTAGATCTAGCTAGGCTGAGCTTTGCAGGCAGCTGTGTCCAGCTGCCTGAAACTTGGAGGTGTGATACTTTGCATTCTGGTGCACCAGAAAGGATTTATGCAGGAAGAAACTGTGCTTCACTATTACATTGATGTCTGCATGCTTATGAAAAATCTGTTAAATGCTTGCAAAAAGTTTCCTTTCTTAGTTATAGTGATTAATAATCTTCTCTATTACTTGTTCTTACTTTATAAAATATCTCTGTAGGTGTTATTCTGTAGGAGTTCTGATTGTATCAGATAAGACTGATTTAAAAGAAACCCTCATTGGTTTTAGTACATCTAGTAGTAATAGCCAAAATAGCAATTCCCATTGACAGTGTTTTCTCCTTTTAAATAAAGACAATGTTTGAAGTCAAACTTGGTAATAACCTTGTTCAGAAATGAATTGTGGAAATACAAGGCATAAGTCTTAAGCTGAAATGAATTGCTAACTTTCTCAAAAATGATGTCTAGCTCCCTGAAGGCTCTGAAATAACCAGAGAACAACAAAAAGAGTTTAATAATTTGATGCAAAATTGTGTAGGAATAATTCTCTTACTCAAGATTTAGATGTCAATTGTTTTAATTCTGATTTTAAAGATATTTAAAACTGCTTTCTACTTAACTAAAGTATGGGGAATATATGGTTTCCCTCATCATTCTTTTGAGAACAGAATCTCTGCTTCTCAATTAACCCTGAATTCCTAAATAATTTCTTCTGACTTTTACATCCTTTTCCATTATGAAATTTGGGACTGTTTCCCTACTTTCTTTCTAGATCTTATGCTGTGTGCCAGTACTGAAATAAACACAGGGATGTGTACATAAGACAGATATAAAAATATCTTTATCCTTTGGGAGTGTTCAGTTGATTGGTATAGTCAACACCATTTACACTGAGCTTGTAGCACAGATGAAGCATAGAAGAAAATCTGTCCTATCAGTGATCCTTCAATGACAGGAGAAATTAAACATTGTGTGGAAAGAAAAGGAAAAAACAAAACAAGACTACTCAGAGACTGAAATCTTAGTGGAGCTTTTCTGAATTAAGAGCCTGATTCTCATCTCTTCAACATAGCTCTGTCCATGTGAACAGAATGTAAGTAAGCATCCTGCACACGAATATTCTCTTCACAAAGACTGTCTCCTGCTTCTTATAGCTCCAGGAACATGGATAGCAGTTGTTGAATAAGCAGTAAGTAGTGTGTGTTACAGGGCTTCCCTGTGCTGTGGATATGAAGTCTGGACACTTAAAGGAGGCAGTTCAGTAGAGACTGTCTCAGCACTTGGTCTCAGCAGATGTTTGAGAGACATTAGTTCTCTAGTCCAGAACCAAAAGATGCCCATAGTAGATCATATCTTTGGGTTCTTCTATCCAAGGAGAAAGATTAGAAATGCTACATGTGGGGGTTGTTCACCTTTACTTATTCAGTGGAAAGAAATAAGTATGTTTATTTTTCTGTATTAATTCTAAAAGTTAGTGAAGGTGAACAAAGTAAAGTTCTCTTCCTAATCATACCTTTTGGACAGGAGGAAGAAGCAATAGAAAAAAATTCAAGTCACTAGAGTTTCAAGAGTCTCCATTTAGATTAATAAATTGCATAATTTGAAATAGTACTAATCTATTTGTAATCTGAAATTTAATACTTCTGGTCTGCTCTTTGTATTTGTGTTTTGGTTGAAATATGCTTGTATTTTGCAAGAGCAGACGTCCAGATATAATTTCTGATTTTTTTCTTGGAGTAGAATTTATCACAATTTAATTATATGGGCACCTTGATCTTTAATATCACCTGTCATTGATTTCTATTGTATCTTAAAATAAAAATTATATGTACTTTGTATCAGTTAAGCCAAAGATATGTATCAAGATAAAAATAAAATGCATGGAATTGACCAGTTAAAATGGGAAGTAATTACTTGATCAAGATCAGAATCGAATAGTGGCTTTTTTCCTCTAGAGTTTGGTCTGAATATCAGTGCTGGAATGCAATTCTCTCACAACTCAAATACTTGGCATTTTTGAATCCCTGTTTTGTTTTTCAGTCCATTGTAAAATTGAGACAGTGAATTGCAAAACTAGAGGCTGCTTATAAACTTGAAGTGTTTGGATTTGTTATTAGTTTGAGTGTATTTCAAAGTGTGGGTTTTTGTTGTTGTTGTTGTTTCTTTTGTGTGTGTGTTTTTTTTTTTTTTTTTTTTTTTTTTTTTTTAATGTGCAATAGAATGTATGTTCAGTATTAAATTGTCTCCCATGCCTGTGAGACACTAAAAGCTGAACGTGCCTTGCCACAGGCCTATGCATGCTGCTGTCAGCATTTTTTTTCCTCTTTAAAGATGTATTCTTTTCCTAACTCCCTTCCTTGGAGTGTTATCAAATCAGGAGGAATGGATGTAGTTTCTATAACTTGGGAATTAATCAAAATGAATTCCCATAAGCAGTTCTCAAAACCTCTTTTCATTTACTTTTCCAAGTGTTTACAAATCCTCTACAATTATAATTTGTTTCCCAAGCCACCAGCAATGATTCTTCTGATGTTTCTTTTTCAACTTTTCAAGAGCAATATAGCTGATTTATGTTCTTTTTAGAAATCTTCCCTTTGGTACCAGTGATAGTCCAATTGTATTTTGCTAGGCAGAAACATGTAGAAAATTAATAGACTGTTTCATATTGACATTGTAAGCTATCCAGCACTCAAGGATGCAGCTGTTTTCTGTTGGGGGTTTCTTTGTTTCTATTTGTTTTTTGTTTTGTTTTTATTAAGAAAAAAATGTATCCATTCCTTCTACATTTTCTACGTCTCATTTCTCAGCTGAATGCTATTAATCTGAGTTTCCACAGATATATATATTTGTTAACCATTGTGTATGGAATTCTTTAAGTACTGTTAGTCAAAGTACTAGTAAGACACAGTGTGCCTTTTGGCAAAACTTAAGAATAGGAGACTGTGGCACTCTAACCTTTCTGCTGCTTATTGAGAAATTGCTCTATAAGCAAGACTCCTACTCTAATATTTTATCATATCCTCTATCCTTGCTGCATGCAAACAAGACTTGCAAACTCAAGATCTGGCATGATCCTACATGAATATAGGTTGGACATCGATTGAAGGTTTTTATTCTAGAGCACTGAAGAGTTTCTTGGCTGCAATTAGAAAGATTAATGCACACACATACAAGCACAACTATTTAATGTTAGCAAGTCACTTTTCACAGAATTAGAATCACAGAATCGTACGGGCTGGAAGGGACCTCTAGAGATCATCTAGTCCACCACCCCCCCCCGTCAAAGCAGGCTCCCTAAACCAGGTTGCACAGGTAAACAGATAACACTTACATTAAAAGGATAAACAAATTGCCATATGCCCATATGTTCTCTGTTTCCCACTATCTGCAGTAAAAACAACTCACTTTTAATTGGTTACAGCCAAAATAAGTTAATCATCTGGTAAGCCTTTTCCTTTACTGAGCTTCTTATTTCCCTGTGCACTTGCAGGAATGTTCTTGTACATGGAATTATTTGGCAGTGATTGTGTCTGTGTTACATCTCTTCCCACTCATCTTCCTTTTCAGTCCCAAGGAAAATCCAATGGCTCCTCAGTTCGCTGAGACGTAGTAGCGCCTATGATGCGTTACTATTATCCTTTCTAGTCAGTTGAGAACTCATGAATCACTCATATTCTTCAAAATGTGGCATTTACAGTGTTCCAGTACATGCTTTTAGGTTGGTCACTTCCTCGTTTCCAGGTAAGGTGAAAGTGAGGTTGTGCTCATTGGAACTAGTATTAAATGCAGACTTGTTGAAGGCTGTTGTGTTACCCTTCTGCTGAAATGTGGAAAAACATCTTGGACAAGGGTAGATGAGTTACTGATCGTGAAGACATGATCTCAAGGTTCCACTTCTGAGTGCACTTCACGGCTGTGTGACACAATGGAACCGAGAGGAGAATGGGATGGAAGTCAGAAGTGGAGATCACCCAACACCACCCTGCCTTAGTTTTACCTCATCCTGAGGTGAATTATTGTACAGGGTGTGGGTGCCAGGCATCATCCCAGGGCTGTGGGGCTGCATGTGGGGTGAGGCCAGAGCTGCCTCAGGCTGGACACTGCAACTGTTCCAGTGGTCACACCACAGGGCATGGCCAGGCCCTGCAGCCATGGGTGGGCACCTCAGGAAGAATACATGTGAGTTAAAGCACATTAAGTTGCAGTAGCCCTGGATACCCAATACAGAAATACCTTGAAACAGTATTAAGAGCCTATTTTGTAAAATATAGACCATATAGCCTTCTAAATGATGATGATGATGATGATGATGATGATGATGATGATTTTGCAAATTACCTACTGCAGGAGCTTTGAAAAACAATTTTTCTGAAACTGTTAAAGGTTATTGTACTTACTTTTACTTTCAGACAGAGAACATTGATTTAAACTCATCAGCAGCCATCTTCTACTTGGCCTTGCTAGCAAAGAGCAGCTTTGAGTCCCTAAACTTCTTGTTGAAAGCTACATTCAAGGATGCTTGTGTTGTGCTTTTTTTTCCTCAGTGCTCTGAAATAACATTAAAATGGCACCTTAAAATACTCAGAGGATACTAGCTGCAGCTTTATAAATCCAGTTGTCTTAAAACCTTTAACTGTAAAAAATAGAAATATTTCTTAAATAGGTCTGATGGTATTGGAAATACTAAAAATGGTACAGCTATGCTTCTGATGTATTCCAGAACATTCTGTGCCTAGCATAACTATGTTCCTACAAATGCACCTCTTCTTTGTTGGCCTTAAAGGGGAAAGCTTCGTTTCTTATTTCCTTCTTCAAGACTTCTGTATGCATGATAATTCTGGGGATTTTTTTTTTTAATGAAAGGGCTTAGTAAGAAATATGCTTTAGAGCAGACTTTAAGAAAGATGCTGGCTGTGACAATCTGCATGAAAATGGCTGTAGAAAGTGCTCACATCAAGTTATGATGCCACAGACATTGTAGAAGAGCTATAGCTTCATTCAAAAGCAGACTTGAAGTCTGGGATGCCTGTGCATAGCCTAGTGAATATTATGCTTCTCACTAACCCCCTCAGTACATTGGATATGCAGGACCAGCGCCTGGTGTAAGTGCATTGGCCATCCTGCTGCCCATGCTGAGTGCCTCCCACCTTCAGGGGTAAGCTGGGACTATGTGGTGCCACCTGGTATGGGCAGCCCTGGTTGTCACCTCATGGCAAACCCCAGCCTGAATGTTTTTGTTTCTTTAGTAAAATTTTGATTGTATTATTCCTGTAATAATTTGATCTAGGTATATTGTATGTAGATAAATAATTTGAATTACTGGTCTGATAAAATGTAAGTTAGACTAACAATTCTCAGCTCTTTAGCTTGTGTTATGTTCAGTATCCCACCATGAGACTTTTGCCTTTTATGCTCAGAGAATTCTGGGCTGTTTGAGCTAGAGATCAGGTCTCAGTTTCAGTCTCCATCAAAAATTTGTTAGATGCCTTTGGGGATGTCTGTTTTTCTTTTGTGAGAGGTTAATTAAGAAATAGGTAATTCTTTGTGATGATTAACTCATTAATGTGGGAAAATAATTGAAAACTCATAAATAAGTGAGGGCGTTTTTTGACATAAAAATGGAAACTTATGTAAAGCTGACTGTTGCAGTGAATAAAAATCAGGGCATCTTTTGTTTTGTAGGCACTTAACTTTCAGCAGTAGATGGTATTCTTTGAGTCTTATGAATGGAACCTGTTTCATGTCCTGACATATTCTGGCAAACTTAAGCAGTTGAGTGACATAGTCATACTGACTTACTTTAAAACTATGTGCATGTGTTCTGTTTCGAGAAGTTAACATTCATTTTTCCTGGCAACATTTTTTTCATACAGATCTGTTTATATACTGATTTTTAAGAATCCTGAATTAGGAGCTGATTAGGAAGAGTGGACTGGGAGGGATGGAGACCCAATGAATAGTTTCTCAGTGATTTCTGTGATTGCTTCTGTGTATGTAGTTCCAATATGCTGACACAAAAGTAACTTGATCACTCTCCTACAGCAATTGAAGCATCTTATTTTTACCCTTCCTGTCCCCTCCTCCTCCTCCAGTGTCTGTGTGTTACTGAAATATGATTAGGAATGTAGGGTACATTAGCATTCCCCCTGTTCATATAATAGGCTAAACTGGTGTCAAAAACAGACAGCACTGCCACCTATCTTACAGGCTGTTGTGTTTAAGCATCTTCAGATGCCTGCAGATATATTGTGCAAGCAGTATATGCGATTTATATGTTTATATAAACAAATATTTCTGCACACACATGCATAAAAAATAGGGCTTAATGAGCTGTTGGGTTATGTTTTGTGTGCTTGCTCTCACCAGAAAGCTATAAAAAAAAAATGGTTTTCTCTCGTGTTGACAGGAAGGGAAAGGCTGGTACCACAGTATTCTTGTTCTTGAGCTGCTGTCTTCCACTAGCTCTGATGCTGATGACTTGGCCAGATGATTCTCAACTGGCCTCCCTGGTTATTCATAGAATAATAGAATCCTTAGAGTTGGAAGGGGTGTACTTAAAAATAATTTTTATAACATAACCTATTGGTGCTTTTACTTATGAATCATTTATCTACTGACTCTCTATTGGTGAATTTTCTGGAGCTATTTATTTATTTATTTATTTATTTATTTATTTATTTATTTATCTCCCTCACCATTTAACACGTAGCTCTTGCACATGAGAACTGGTGTGCAACTTGAATCCTTGGTACACAAGCAGCTAGACTTCTGTGTGGGCAGAAGACTGCAGATAGGGTTACAGATCCATCTCTCAGAGACTTGGTGTTTTTTGAACCATGGGGACATTGACATGGCAGTGTTTGTTAATAGAGTATGGCATTAGGCTGAGCTTCTTCTTGCTCCTCTGCATAGTGGATTGTAGCCACCAGCAGGTTAAGGCCCCACCAAGCAGTAGCAGTAATATCTAAACCTTAGTCTTTCCACTGTTACATGATTCATTCAGGATGTGGTGGTGCTGAGAATTGAATCCTGAGCTGTGATTTGATATAGCTTTTCTTTAAAACACAGGATTATTACATCAACAGTTTTGTGAATGTCTTTGGTATTAGTAATTGCAATTGTAATTTTACCTACTAGATGATATAATGCTACATAGTGTATATATGTCATCTCACATATATATGTCTTCTCACGTATATATGTCATCTCACGTATATATGTCATCTCACTGAAGAGCAGTCTGTTGTGGTGAATACAGATGTTGTGTTCACTTGTCATGCATCATGATTGTTTCAGTTCCTGTTCTATGTTGTCAGAGGAAGGGGAACTGAAAAAGGTAAGGAAGTAGTGAGGGGAAAGGAAGTCAAAAGTGGCAGTGGAAATTAGAGTAAGGAAGCCATGGAAATTGCAGTTGTTTTGAGGTAGGCTTTCTCTAGATGTTTGTGGCTCACACTGGTGCTTCAAAAGCAAATTGTATTTGACACTGGTTGCAATCAATCTATAAGCCATCTATCTGTATGAAAATACGGTAACAAAATTTGCTATAGAATGCTCCAGTTGGCAGATATATTTTGGATGTTGCTTTTACTGGAATAAAATTAGGCTTTTACAATAATAATAATAATCTTTTAAACTGAATTGGGAAATAGGATACCTTCAGTCAATAGCAAAGTATTTATCAGTAATAAATTTTCTGGGAGGAGAAAGATTGTCTCTAATGGTTTTGTATATAACATTGAAATGCATGACTATTCAGATATACTTTCATGTGATCTAATGTAATCAAGAACAGCAGTCCTCAGTTATAAAACTGTAATAAAAGACTGTGGATTTATAAAGGATGCTTAGAATCAGTGAATCAGTTACTAAATATTTAAATAAACTGGCCTTGGAAAGTCAGGAAGCACCTATCAATTAACTCAGCTGGTAATTTTTTTGAAAGTTCAACTCAGGAATGAATTTTGGCTTGTGTGCTATTACTAATGGCCTTCTCCTAAAGCTGTTCTTCCTTTGTTTAATGAAGAAGAATAATAATTCTGAAGGAAGTTCTAACCAAAAAAAAAAAAAACAGAATATGTGTTCTTAGAAATAGCTTGTTCTTGCCGCCATCATTGTTAGTGATCTCTGTTATGTAATTATAACACTGATGTAGTAAACCTTTGTATTTTCAGCTTCATATGAAAGTGTTTTTTTTTTTTTTCTTTTTTCACTTTAAATTTTTGGGTGAGAGTACTTCATATATGTTTATTCCTTTATAGAGATTCTATAATAAATTCCTTTATAGAGATTCTATAATAAATTCTATTATTTCCCCTTTACTCACTCTTCTATTGTTTCTTGTAAGCATGTGACATTGCTCTCTCTTTAATCTGGCTCTTTATTTTAGACCTAGTCTTCAATTTTAACTTCTCCTTGCAGAATATTGGATTGAATAATTACAGTGAGAGGCTTCTGTGAATGAAATAGCTTTCTCTGAAATATCACAAGTTTTTTTCCTGTTAATATGTTCCTCTTAATCCATTACTGGAAGAAGTAAATAATGCATTTGTTTATATCTGCTATATTTTGTTGCTCCAGGACATATGAAACTCGCATCAAACATTTTCTCACTTGGGTGCTATCTTCTGCTCCCCTAAAGCATTCCTTCTCAAGGTCGGCTGTTGCTTGTTTGCACCGTAGCAGACTAATGAAGTCCTGTTTCCTCTGTATACATGCTCTACATTCTCTAGGGTTTTTTTTCTCTCTTCTCTTCACTGAACCCTAGCTACTGTTCAAGCCTACCACTTCTGCCACTGGACAGAAGATAAAAATGGCTCTGCCCTTGTGGATCATTCTGACTTTGCAGCCAATGTCTCTTGCCAAACCACGTGTGATGGCTACATTCTTTGCTTTTCCCACTGCAGGGACATGTTCTGTTTTCACAAAACCAGAGGGAATTTGATTTCTATTTGAGATCTTTATTGCTCTGTCACATTTGATTGAAATAGGCCAATGGGTAAAAAGTTTACTGGGATTACACCAACTTGGAGGAACAAAAGGAAGGAACAGGCAAGCAATCCTAGGACACTTCGGAAAAATCTGCAGTTTTTTTTTATCTGCAGTCATCCAATAATGTTTAATAAGCAATGAAACTTCTGATATATCTCTAACAGTTTAATAGAAAACACTATTTTCCTAAACGTTGTCACATTTACTATCAGCCATATTCTAGGTTCCAGTTCAACAGCTCCTATAATTTAGTTTTGACAAATTGATACTTCACTTATTGTTGAAGTATTTTTTTCTTATGACATTCTCATTAGTAAGGGCTCTCTTTTGTTACCATTTCATCATATTTTCTTCCTAAACTACCACTTTATCTTATGTACAATGATTGGCTCTGTTTTATTACCTTTTAAAATGAGTACTAAACACAAAGCATAGATCTTACTGGTTCATATAAGAATGAGTATATTGTTCAGTATTGCAGAGCGTGATTGAACAGGTTTGTGATAATTCCTGATGTGTGCAAAGACACTTCAGTGACTGTCATTTTTGTGATCACTTAAATGAAAAAATCCTTGTCTTTGCAAATGGCTTTTCCTATTTGCCTCTTAGTGATCTGACTCTGATTTCCTTTTGGAGAATAAATTGCATATAATGCAAATAAAATAAGCTGACTCATATAATAATTGTATTTTAAAGCAATATAAATGTAGCCTTAGTGTTATTCTTCATAATGTTCTATTGAGCAATACTCATTTTTGTGGTTTTTTTTTTTTTTTTTTTTTAATACATCATTATACTTTTAACAATTTGATCAAATAATGAGTTCAAATCCTAGTTTAGAGGTAGAATTCCTTGAAATCATTTGGATAACAAAATCTTGGTGAGCAAAGTGAGCTAAAAAATGTAATAGCCTTTCTTTAAGAATTCACAGAATTGCGGAGCTTTTTGTATAATAAATGTAATTTTGTGCAGCGTAAACTAAGGGAAAATGGGAGCTAGTAAGAGGACAACTACCTTGCTTTTTCAAATCAAATGTACTGTGTGTTGCAAGAATGTTGTATTTTCAGAAAACATCCTTTTGAAATACTGCAGATGTCTTATCCCTTCTTCCTTCTTGGACAGAATGTTCTCAGCACTTCTAGCTTCAGCTAGACTGAGCTTCAGCACAGGTTTTGCAAATGAGTATGCTAGGATGTTTGTGAGTCCTTTGCTGTCATCTAAACAGTTTGTGATGTGCAGCATGGATTACATAGGATGCACTCCCACTTCTTCATTTTATTTATAATACTTAAATGAACTAATCTTAGTAAAAATCTTATTTTCTTCAGTGAAATTAGATGGAATAAAAAATAGAATTGCATGCGAGCGTGGCTCATGTTCATAATCAATTCTGTTAACTGCCTGTTCACATTGATCTTATCACTACAGTGAGGTTAGCCTTTTAGTGTTAGGTCTCTATAAAACAAAGATATGTCAGAACAACAAGTATCTTCTCGAAATTTTCCTTTATTTTTACCAAGAAATACATTTTCTCTCTGCCTTGGAGTATTCTGGATTTTGACTCACAAATATGAAGTAAAAAATACATTTTGTTTGGAAAATGGGCAACTGATGCCAATGAGTACGATTTGAATATGATTTCAGTAAGTCAAAAGTTGAACACATCAGATGCTTTCTTGAGGGGCAGCAGGCTTTTCTTCTAGGTTCTTAACATTAGCAAAGTAAAGGCCAAAGTTCTTTCAGGTGGAAGTAAATAGACATAACAAAATCTTTCAATACATCTTCTAAGATATGTGGAATATGGCAGAGATAAAAACTGAACCAAACTTCCACCAGTACTTCAAATGCAGAACAGCTTTTTTTATTTTTTTTTTTCTGAGAAATCAATTTTTTTTTTCATTTACTTTTATTGTAAGAATTAAAAATACACATAATATTACCAGACTCCATAGTCTTCTTTTGAATATTTGTAATGTATGTATTTACACTGGGACTGTAACTATGAATTTGTCAAGCAAGGAGATGTATTTTATCATGTATCATATAGTACACTATACATTTGCACATTTTGAGAGAAGGGGATTTATAAATTAAAAAAAAAAGAAATTGAGAACTGATGCAAATAGGGTGAAAAATTCAGAACTGCACAGTAAATCTAACAATTGAAAGAAGAAATAAGCTTCATTTATGATGATGATTTCTTAAGCATGTTCTATTATGTAGTCAGTGTAACGTCATGACAGGGGGATCATCAGCTGCCTACCAACCCTCTTCGCCTATCCCCCTCCTAAAGGTATGGCAACCACTTGTCTGTCCAAGGCCCAGAGTACTCTGAAGCTGCATTACATTATACATAAAATAGACAAAAATCTTACAACCTCTCTGCTGGATAACAGGAAGTAGGAGGCTAGGAGAAAATAAAAATTGCGTCTTTCCTGTTCTGCAGTGAGCAGTCATAGCTGACTATATTTTATTCCCTAGCATTTTTAACTTAACTCTTTTCCTTCCCTAAGCAGTTGTCTTTTTAACATTGCTTCAAAGCATTGACTTGAGCTAACTGTTGTGGGCAGAGTTATCTCTCTGGTGTATCATATCATACCATACCATATAAATACAGTTTATGCATTCTTGACTTAGACTACTACTGTTTGCAACAACTGTAATTTTCTCAGAACTGTTTTCAAATTCTAGAAGCAGTATTTCTAGAGCAATAAAATAACAATCTTTTCTACAGTCACGTCAGTATGGTCTTAGTCATTTCAGACTACTGCCTTTGCAGTCATCACCTTCTAGAACACTCCTCCGGTTTTCCTGACAGCCAGTGGAAGGTGCAATTCATACAGTTGCTTCCAGTGGAGTATTACAAACTGTAAAGCAAGGCGTGCCAAACCCATCTTTCTCTATTGGCTGCATGTGATGCCCTTCCTTGATGTGGAAGAAATTCTCTGCATAGATTAGTGGCATCCTTACTAGGATCTTTGGATTGTTGTCACTTGTCTTATCAGTTGATTATAAACCACTCTAAGGATCGTTTAAGTAGTGTTTCCGTCTCCACGCCAAAAGCTCTTTACACATTGTCTTTCACTTTTACAACAAATTGCTTGCAGACTTGTTGTAGTCTGTCAGATTACATTTACTACCAGACTTGGATGCTTTACTTACTCATGTACTGGTGTACACTGATGTTATTCATAGATGAACTTGCTCATAGGTGTTTTTGTTTCTTCCTTTTTCCTAACAGACTAAAAAATGTCTAATGCAAATTTTGTAGATGAGGAGTGTCCTTGTATGACCTGGCTACTTCATGCAGCAGTCTTTCTCTTGAGATCTATTTAAAATTTAAAAGCAGAATTGTTTTCATATTCTGGTTTCCTTTGTCTCTTTGCTTAAGGAGTTAATTGCCCCCTTGCATTTCTGCAGCTTCTTTCTTAGTTAAAACAAACAAACAAACAAAATCATAATTCCTGTATAAACTCTGTTTTTATTTTCTTTTGGGGTTTGACTATTTATAAATTTCCTTTCTTTCTTTTGTAGATGAGATGAAGGATCAACAGAATTTGAGCAGAGATTCTGATTAGATTCCCACTTGTATTTAAATTTTGTCAAGGGAGATCCTCAGGGAAAGGCTGCACAGCTTGCACCTAAATTCAAGAAATAGTTGTACTGGTTTGAGAAGTCTTTCTACAGCTGAAACAGAGCTGTGGAATTAATATCTTCTTTTTTAAAGTAACAATCTGCTAAGATGTATCTTATTTTTATGACTTTGTTATATTTTGATTTTAAAGGCCTAGTAATAGCCACTTCTTTCATTTTATCAGCTGCCATAGGGAATAACTGCTGCAAGAAGGAATGTCCTCTTATCTCATGGTAGCTATAGACAAGTCTGTGTGCAAGTTTTCCATGCTCTTCTATTCTTCTTGCAAATCTGAGAGACTTCTCAAACACGCTTCTAAGATTGTTAGAATTGAGAATTGCTTGTTATTTCTGTTACATTAATCTTTCCAGAGAATGAATTCATTTAGTGCACTTAGTGCAGAATTGTAGATCTCAGTACTTTTAAATATTGTGAATTAGAGTATATGATGAAAATGTGTTTTTTTTTAATATATATATATGTATTAAAATATTGCATTTCCTGCTGCATGAAAAAATAAAGTTTTAAAGTTTATAAAAGTGGGAAAAATAGCTGGAATATTACTTATGTATATATATGTTAGTCTTTGTGTATAGTACCTTTAAAAGGAGTCATTAGATTTCTTTTTAAAAATTTGACAGGAGACCAATTTACTAATTCCAAATAAGCCACTAATATAAAAAGTAATATAAATTAAGACTACATTTTAAAACATCAAATGAAAATATAACCAATCTTGTACCTCCCTTGTAGCAGCTTGCAGTTTTTCATACTATTTTACCTTACAGATCCTAAAAAGATCCAAATATTAATTGCAAGTATAATTTTTTCCTACTTCAGAGTTCCTGGGGAGAAACTTCTCTCATTATATACAGCGGAATCATCTACACAGTTTTATAGAACATAACTTGAACTTATTTTTGTACTATTTTTGTTTATTTATGTCAAGTCAGCACATGCAAATCTAGGGGAAAATATTCAGTGAAGTCGGATTTGTCCTTAGCAGAAGCTTCTTAAATCAAATATAAACATTGCTGCTTATCATACTAATATTGTCAGAGTAATGCTTCAGTTCTCCCCTACTAATTATCTTATTTCTTACTGTAACTACTTTTTTATTTGCTTTTGATTTGTGTAGTAGTAACTACTTTAAATCAAACTACTGATAAAACAGATAAATGCTTTGGACAGAAATCTCATTTTCCTTTTGGTTTTATAGCTGTTTTTTATTCACTGTTTATATTTTTTTTTGTTTACCTATATTCACAACCATTTTTTTTTTTTAACATTCTCAAGTTCCTGTTCTTGCAGACAGATTCACAAAGCAGAGCAAATCAATATAATTCCCCTGAAATATGATCTAAACTGAACTGTTTTCATTCATCATGACTTTGATCTTACTTGATGAGTAAACTGTTGTGGTTATTAATGTTTGATGGGATAAAGGTACACTCCACTCTGCTTATCGACTTGTAATTTACTTAAAAAAAATTCAGATATGGCATTTTCCCTACATTTTTCTGTGTTACAAATCCCTTTCTTAATTGGCACAGCACAAATACTGACTTTATTTATAAAGAGTCTTTCATAGAAGTGTACTTCTATGACTTTTACAACTCGTATTGGTAACTATAGATGTCATAAGCAAACAAAGAAGTGTTCTTAAAAAGTGGCTGAAAATCCTTATGCCTTTCAAATTGTCTGCATTTCATTTTCTTAAATACTTTGAAGTCAATTTCGTGGTTGTCACAGCTCCTTCTGAGCCAGCCAATCCTATATTTATCAGCTAAAATGAAGCAGGAAAAAAAATTCTTAACCAGTATGTTACTAGTTAAGAAAAAATCCATATTGAAGTATGCATTTTTATGATCTCATTATGCATAAAGACAAAGATTACAGAAGCAGAAATCTTGGCCTTCTTTCTTTGCCTAATGGTTGATTCCAGAACTTTCACAGGAAAAGTAAGAATTCGTAATAATCTCAAATTAAGCTTTTTTTTCTAAACTTGTTTCAGGTGATCAGTGACTTGTTTATTTAGAAGATATCTGACATATAAACTGGTATGATCTCTCGTAGTTTTGGATTACTGAATCCTTTTTTAGTAACCATCACGATAGCAAGCTTCAAGTATATATTCATGCATATGTATATATATACATTCAATCTAACGTAGTAGAATGCAAAGATCATTCTGGACTCAGTTATACTGCTCTTTATAAATGTAAATTTGGGCAATTTCTTTGTTACATTTCTTAGGAGTGAAAATAAGAGAATAAATTAAATTAAAAAGTGAGAATAAAACCAACCAACCAAACACAAGCCGATCTTATTCCTAAAACAACAAATACAGTGAAAGAAATGTGCTGATAATGCCATCCTTTTGTGGTTAGCTTTTTCTTTTTTTCTTTTTTTTTTTTTTTTTTTTTATGAAGTTTCGTAAAATTTTTAAAATATGAAAAGCAAAGGAGAACAGTCTGAATAACTTTATCAAGCTGGAATCAGACCAGCAATGGTTCAGCATAACATTAGAATCTGAATCTTTTTCTTTTCTTTTGTTAGGTATGGAGTGGTATATGGAGTCCACGTAACTGTTTCATCAAGAGTCCTGTCAAAGTAAAGCAGTTGCACAAATTTATAAGCTAACTTTCAGGCAGTTTTACAAAGCAAGATTTCTGCCCAAAAAGTGATAGCCCGGGAAGAGCAATGATAGCAAAATAGTTTTATTTATAATGCAAGGATTTGGGTTTGTTGATATAGAAATCCAGACCTTTCCTCTGTGTGGATACTTTATTTTGACAAGTTGATTTTTTTTTTTTTTTTTTTTTTCTGATGTATTGCATTTCCATATGACGTGTACTAAGCTGTCAAAGGTTTTCTTCCCACAGTCAATGTAGACTTGCTTGAGGCTTTTATAATTGTTGAAAAACTATGTGTAAAGGAGTAGTGTTTATTTAAGTACTTTCCAGCATCTTGCCTTCAGTACTTTGCAGTTCATATCCACTGGGACCATTAACACAATAAAGGTAAAAAAGAGAAGCATTCTGAACTTATATTAGTTGCTGTAACTCATAACAACTTAGTAATAAGTGTGTGGTATGTATAGGTACTGTACAGGTTGACAGTTTTGCTACGTGATCCATTTGCATCTTCTTTTATATGGTGTTCCCCCATTCCTCATAAGTTGGAATAAATTTCTTGATTTCTGTGAAGTTATGCTGAATTTGTACCAGAAATGTGTTTGTGTATTATATAATGCATACCTGAGAATATCTGTTTATAATATAAAATATTTTACTGTTGTATTTGTGTGTTATTCTGACAGCCATCATTAATGCCAAGATCAATTAGTAAAATAACATTATGAATTACCTATTCCATGACTCCAAGAACTGCCATGTCACGTTATATTAACTGTGCTTACATAATATTGCTTAATGTATTACATTTTAAAGAACAGAGTATATGAAGTTGAAGCAAATGCTTGAAACATTATCGAGTTTCATTTTCACACTGTATCTGTCAACCTGTCATATTCATTAACTGCATTCCTAGTATAGTTTACTTTGTACCATATTGCTGATGAAAGGCTTATTGGCTGATGAAACTAATTGCTATGGATAATGTGGTGAGAAATCTAGCAGTTTTACTGTATGACTATATACAGTTTTTAGCTATATAATCAAAATAATAATTTCTTTGTTCCAATTTCATTATGGTTTGGCTGACACACACGTCACAGAATCACAGTGGTTGGAAGGGACCTCAAGAGATCATTGAGTCCAACTCCCCTGCCAAAGCAGGCTCCTTGCAATAGGTCACACAGGTAGGCATCCATATGAGTCTTGAGTATCTCCATAGAAGGAGACTCCACAACTTCTCTGGACAACCTGTTCCAGTGCTCCGTCACCCTCATCGTAAAGAAGCTCTTCATCATATTCATATAGAACTTTGTGTGTTCAAGTTTTAGGCCATTACACCTTGTGTTATCACTACACTCCACCAAAAAGAGCCTGGTCTTATACATTTGCCTCCTACCTCCCTTTAGATATTTATAAACACTGATCAGATCCTCTCTCAGTCTTCTTTTCCCCAGGCTGAACAGGTCTAGTTTACTCAGCCATTCCTTATACAGGAGATATTCCAGCCCTTTATCAGCTTTGTGGTCCTCTGTTGGACTCCTTCTAGGAGATCCCTGTCTTTTTTGAACTGAGGAGCCCAGAACTGGACACAGTAATCCAAATGTGACCTCACCAGTGCAGAGTAGAGGGGGGGGATTACCTCCATTGACCTGCCAGCCATGCTCTTTTTAATGCCCACCAGGATACCATTGATCTTGGCCACAAGGGAACACTGCTGACTCATGGTCAGTCTGTCGTCCACCGGGAGCTTCAGGTCCTTCGCTGGAGAGCTCCTCTCCTTTACTGATGCATGTGGTCATTCCTCCCCAGGTGCAAGACTGCATTTGCATTGTTGTTAAACCTCATCAGGTTCCTCCGTGCCCAACTCTCCAGTCTGTCACATTTTGTTGAATGGTCGCACAGTCTTCTGTTGTGTCAGCCAATCCTGCCAGCTTTGTATCATCAGCAAACTTGTTGAGGGTGGACCTCATCCTTTCATCCAGGTCACTGATGAAGATGCTGAACAAGACTGGAAATTACTTGCATGTATATAACAGTCAAAACAAAAGTTGCTCGGCCAGCCTTTGTCATTCAGAAATGCAAGTGTAAAATCCCCTGCTAGTCTAGTGATTTAGACAGAAGCAATGAAATGGAAGACAGAATTTACTGTTCTCATTCCTATTGTTATGATAGAGAATCTATAATCCACTGCTTTTTCTTTTGTATACAAACAGAATAACCATTTTGGTTGTGACTGAAGATGGCAGGAAGATGTGTTACTGTAAAAGTATGTGAGCAAACATGTATGTACATATGTACATACTAACATACATGTATTTGTATATCCAATGGATCTTACTTTCTCAGCTTGCCAGCATGATGACCAACTGCATTCCAGTATAAGAATTAACAAAGAGCAACTGAATTTTAAATCATGCTAGCGTAAATTTTCTGGTTTTCTTTAACTTCTGGTGCTGGTAAGTTTGAGATGCAGAAACCCAGAGCACCAGAAAGTGTCTTGAACTGTTTTTAAAAGACACTCTGTTACAGCACTACTGAAATTGTGTTCTTAACCGAGGGAGTCCAAAACTGACAGATTTTTTCTCTCACACATTTTAGTCCAAGCTGTCAAAATCTGATACTCAGCATTAATTTGAAATAATTTTCACCATAGTGTTTTCCAAATGCAAGTAAAATCACCTTATAGTATGTCATGGCAAATCACTCGATTTTCATGCATTGGCTTTCTTTTTACTTTTTTAATTATTAAAATTAAAATAGACCAAAGAGCAGAAGACCTGCAAGTGGGAGATCAGAATGGAACATGACAGGACAGGAGAGCCAATACTGCTGTCTCCTGTAATGCTGATCATTGAAAAAAATGATAGATAACAGAACACTAGTGAGTTATTGGAGCAATTGGGTTGCTTTCACAGCCAGAATAGATGACTAGGACTTTGAAGTAGTTATTAAAAGTGAGACAGAAAGAGAAAATACAGGGTACCTGTTCAACTGCTAATTCCAACTCGAAAATACTTGTTAGAAGTTCAGAGAACAAAAAGATCTTTCATTATGATCATCCTTGCTATCAGTTTTGTTTGCTTTCCCCCTTTAGTTACTTTTTTTGGTTTTAAACTTTCTTAAAACAAAGTACTTGGAAAGATGAAAGAAGATACAATAATAGTTCAGTAAATCTGCAACATTTTCCTTTTTGTTTTGTTTATTCTAGGTTAAGTATGATTTGTTTGTTTTACTAGTAGCTGTAGTAGAGTTGTGATGATGCTTCCAAGCTTGCATGTGTTGCTGCTGCAAAAAAATTAAAGAAAAACAAAATTGGAAGAGTTGATGCAACAACTCAGTGTATCATACTTAATGTGGCTGTGTTTTGATAGTGAGGGTCTGCAGGTGTTACTCTATAAGCAGAGCCCAGCACTGCCCCATATCAGATCAGAACTGCCTGCAGCTGTTCTAGAATAGACCAGCTGCTGCCAGAGCTGAATCCTAATCAATGCTGGTGATGCTCAAGGAGAGCAGATTTAGGGAAAACTGAGAGAATCAAGGAGAAACAGTTCTTTAGGCACCAAGATCAATGCAGGAAGAGCTCTAGGCATACAGCAGCAGCTCCCTGCTGCTCAAGAGAGGTCCATGGAGGAGCAGGCCATCCCCTTGCAGCCCATGGGCACCCCACAGAGCAGATCTCTCTGCACAGCCACTGTGGATGAGGCTTGTAGGAGGCATAGCCCACAGATACCGCTGTAGGAGTAGCCCAGGCCAGAGCTGCAGTTCATTGGAAGCAGTGGGAAATAGTGCTGTGTGAGCTGCAGTCTGTGGGAAGTCTGTTTGAGATCAATTTGGGAAGGACATCAGCCATGGGAGGGACCCACGAGGAGCAGAGTTAGTGAGTGAAGGAGTGATAGAGTATTATGGACTGACTTTTGTGCCTTTCTCCATTCCTCTGAGCTGTTTGAGGAGAGGAGATAGGAGAAAATGGATGGGGATAAAGCGTTTTTAGTTTGCTTTTAGTTCTCACTGCTCTGGTCTGTTAGTAAAAGGCAGAAGTTATATTGTTTTGTCCATGATGGTAATTGGTGAATGATCTCCCTGTCCTTGTCTCAACTCATGAATCATTTTTCATCCTATTTTCTCCTCCTCATTCCTTAAGGGATGGGTGAAAGAACAGTGTGGAATCTGACTAGCCATTAGTGTGAAACAGAAATAAAGGGGTATATTTTCAAGTTTATAGTGTACACTTCATATAATACTGCATCTGTCACTTCAGAAGTCCAGATGAAATCCAGGACTTAAATATTCCCTCATTGTTTGAAAGTGATATTTATTTAAAAGTCTGCTATTCCTATTTGGTTTATTTAGATAATAGGAAATAAAAAAAGCTAATTTTGAGGGGACTGAGATAAGCAGTAAATGGAAAGCATGTATATATGTATGCTAGTGCTTTCACAATTAAAAGTGAAAATAACATATCAATGCATTTTTGAACAATTGAATAAGATTTAAATTATTTGGATCTCAGAGATGTAAATAAATTCTTCTTTGAAACAGCTGTGGTTTGAATAATTTTGCTACCAGATTTATAATGCTGATTTCAGAAGTAGAACAAAATAGGCTACAGGTTTGGTAATTGCAGTTAAAAATAGCTCCAGGAGTACTAAAATACTGACAAGCTTTTCTGTCTGAAAGTTGATCTGTTCTAAGAAAGAATATTTTGTTTAGAATCTGAATCTGCTTTAAAAAGAAGTCATGAATGTGTGGAGGGAGATTAAAACTAGGATGTGTACTATGTGGGTTTTGTGGTTTCCTAACTTGTGCTGATAAACAGCTGAGGCATCTGTTGACATCAACAGAATCTGGAAGGATTTATTATCTGTTAAGTTTCCTGCAGGTATGTTTTTCTTTTTGGTGCATCTGTGAGAGAAGGGTTGTCATCAGAGTATGTGCTCATCTTCATATTTAGGTCAGTGAGATTCAAAGGGAAAAAGGGTCATTAATTTTCTAGTTCTTGGCAGTGCAAGCTTGAATTTCCCCTTTCCTGTCAGAATGAAGGAGTTATCAGCTTCTTTTTCCCCTTCACAGTAGGAACGTTCTCTTCCTTCCAGCTTTCCTGATTAGCAAAGAAATAAGGAAAAGCTTCAGTTGTACTTCTCAATTCAGACAAAGGTACTCTAGCAAGACACAAATGTGTTGCAAAGAAGCAAGCAGGTCAAAAAAAGAAAGCATGGGAAGCAAAAGTGTCCCATTTGCAGGTGCTATGTAGGTCATGGCAAATCTGCTGCAGCACTACTCATTGGCTTTTATTACACAGATCTTAATGAATGGAAAGGAAGAATTATCCAAGCCTTTTTTTTTTTTTTTTTTTTTTTTTTTTAATCAGTTTAACAAGTAAGCTTTCATTTTCGTTCATTTCTCATACAGGCAGAGAAGATCAGCTTGTTTTAACATCTTTTGTCGGTTTAGACAGTACCTCAAATTTGTATTTACAACATTATTAGCTACACGTGCACGTGTGAACTTGGAAGTGTTTATGTGTGGAGGATTATTACTATTCTTCTAATGCATTAAGCTGATTGGATTTTAGACTGGATTGGATTTTGTACAGAGCCGGGTAATATACATCTGCATAAGCATATATCAATATAAAAATCTTTAAAAATCTATTTCTCTGCATATCATGTAAAATGAGAAGCAAGGTTAGAATGTTATTCTCTAATGCCATCTACTGGCTATTGGAGCAATTGCAACCTGCTCAGCCTTCCCGTGTTGTGTGAAGGAAGCAAGTAGGGAGAACAAGTCAAAGCATGCAACTTTGCGGTGTGTGTATATGTATGTATTCTGACCAATACGAAATGGCAGTGCAATTAACCTAATATTTTTTTGAAATATTCTGCTATAGAGGCTGAATAGCGCTGCTACTGAAACTTGTTACCCTTTGAGGTCTGAAGGAAAACTCTATTCTCAGAGGCCTGTTACGCTGGACGCCCAGTATTATTTCATCGTTCTCCATTTGATATGTCTCTCATAGTCTGTAGTGATGGCCCTTATACTTCCAAGTAGGCAGTATCTTATGTGCATCAAAACTCAATTTTATCACATTGCAGAGAGGGCTTGACAAATGTGAGGGCTGCACATTCACCAAAGGCATGAAGTTGTACAAGAATAAGTGCCAAATTATATGCTTGGGATGGGAAAATCCAGTCCAAAAAAATCCACTTTTTAATTGTTCTTTTAATAGCATTTTCATTTGTAGCTATTGAGGAAACAGTTATCTTCCTTTCTCTTCTATATACAGCTGTAAAACCAGAAACTTTCTTGGATGGAAAAGCTTTGAATGATTTTTAACTTTTAAGAAGTTTCATGCACCAGTGATCATAAAAATACCCCTGCCTAATCATGCTGATATTCAGATTTACTGCTAGGTTAAAAGATTCATGCCATGAACCCCCTTCCAAAACTCGGTTTTCTGCACAGTGGACTTCCCATTCACCATTTCATGCTTTCATTTTAAATTATCTTTGTAAGAATAAAGCTTATGCTTCTTTATTTCTCAACGTGATTTAAAGAGCCAAATTCTGCACTTTGTTTCATAAAGAATGGAAAATAACAGACATTCACAAGCCACATAATATTTAGTGATACATTACAATAAGCTTCAAGAGTCCTTCAAAGCAGGATTTCTCCTAATACCCATCTGTCTTGTTTACTTGTAAGCTTAGGTGCCTGCTTCCTCATCTCTTCGCCATTTTCTCCCTGAAAAATCAATTTGAAACAAGAAGCTCAACTTGTATTTTAGTGCTTTGAGAGTCAGCAGTGGAAGAGATTTATTTGTCCAATAATAAGCCATCAACTAGTAGAAAAGAAGAAAATCATAAGGTGTTTGTAATTATCTGTTTGTAATAGTCTAGTCCAAAAAAGCAGTCTGATTTAGGTCCTGTTGTCCTGCCTCAATCAAAATGGCAGTTCATTTTATACTTGCCACATTCTTTTAGCCTAGTCTAGTGGGAAAAATACTAACATTTCTGGAAAATTGCATATCATCTCATGACATAACGTGACTCAAACATGCCATGTCTGTTAACCCACATCTTGGTAAACTAAGTAATCTATCAGTTCGTATATCTGTGAAAAACTTAACAGTATAGAGGTGCCCTGTTTGCAGACACAGAATCTGTGAGACACTAACTGTATAGCTCAACCCTTTCAATTTTGATGACTTGTGGTTATCTCTCTATAACTTAGTTGGCTCACTATTATATAAATATATATATATATTTTTCGTGATTCTCATTTGCCTTATTTTGCAATCAATCACCTTGGAAAGGCATCTATATTACTGAATTATAGTATTAATTCTTGAATTAATTACTACTGAATTACAGTGGTAACAATACTGTACAAAATATTTTGTGCCAGAAAGATTATATGGTTTAATAGGAAGTCATACTTAAGTAAGTGCTAAAACTTTTTCATCATTTTTGTTATAGTAGGTCAAGCTGTGGCTTTTAGAGGGCTGTTTTATGGAGGTGGTTTATCTGTAGAGACTTGAATGATAAAACCATAGAGCTGATAGTGAACTTGTTACTCTCAGAAATATTACTGTTCATTTAACAAGCAATTCAAAGAATATTTGTGGTTGTTTTATGCTCTAGAACTAACAGTGATGACATTTTGGTTTTAAAGGAGAAGCCAAGTAAGTACAATAGAGCACAATCATTTGAATAACTTGTACATTTTTAGATACCAGAAAATCACATCATGAAACAATTATACTAGTGTAGAAGTTAACAACTTTAGTTCTAGTTTAGAACTAAGAGGATTCATCTTAATTAATCTTAAACTGGAGACTAAAATAAATTGCTTCTAATTCTTTTTTAGAATCAAAACAAGAAAATACTTCCCACAATTTTTCCCACAACTTTTCACAAGAAAATGACATAGTGACTGAGAATTTTACTTTTATTGACATTACTGCATTGTATTTTTTCATGTGAAACCATGGTCAGATTCCCCTCATCCCCTCAGAGAACCACTCTTTGACCTGTTACCTGTATTCTCTGGAGCTCTCAAGCATCCATGGTAGAAGATTGTTTATCTTCATTAGTCTGTGTGTTCAGATTCCTAAACAACTTCAAAGTTCCTAAAATTCAGCATACAGTTTTTATTTTCTGCTGCTGTTGCT
This sequence comes from Phasianus colchicus, assembly GCF_987193195.1. NCBI lineage: Eukaryota > Metazoa > Chordata > Aves > Galliformes > Phasianidae > Phasianus > Phasianus colchicus. The sequence goes on along the minus strand of NC_143438.1, from coordinate 19,399,676 downwards.
GGGCCTGCTTGCTGTATGACACTCCAGATGTAAGATTGCATGTGACTTTCCACGTATTCCCTGTAATCACACTATTACAGCTTGAAGAAATTTGCTGCTGTGGAAAGTGAGATCTAGCCACTGTCAGATGATCTTCCTTGAAAGTACTTTTCATTCCTTACCAGTTTAGTTCTATGTAAATTACCTATTTATTTTGTACTTTTAAATTATTTTGTTGGACTTGATAAATTTACATTGTCCTCTTATTTTGAAGAAGCTAATGGCTACTGGGGTCAGGTGGTAAAATCTGATCCACAAAGTTTTGGATCCCATTTGTTTCCTGGCTCTTCAGGTAACAGTGTTTGCTTTATGTTATCTTTGCAGACTCCTGATGTACTTAGGATAGAAATTATCTCTAGATAATTTAAGTTGAATGAAATATCAATGTAAATTTAGCTTATCTTTATTTTTTTTAGCTATAACAGTTATGCATTTCATTCATCTGTGAATGTTCTAAAACTTCATATACGTTCCTTAGATAACATGAGATCAAATCAAAATATTTATCTGGTATTGCTCTGGATACCAATTCATTGGAGATACTGGAGAAAGGGAGCAAATGGCTTTTTACATCAATAGTTCACATATTTGATAAGAGATAAAGAAGAAAGAATAGTAGTGAAGTCTCAGAAACTTCACGTAGGGCCTTCAAGTATGCCTTTCCAAAAAAAGCTTCACTACATCTGGTTTCTAGAGACTCAGTAAAGAGAAGCTGTCTTTGCAGTGTTGCTAAATGAAGAAAACAGGTATAAATAATGAAGTGTGCATGTGAGGAGAACATGTACTGGAGGACATGAGCCTGAAATGATTGTAAGACATTTCATTAAATGATCTGTTCTGTTATAACAAAGGACAAAATACTGTTAGTGTTTGCACAAACATTTGAGGACCAACTCCTGTGGGGACTGCAGTACACACAAGATTATGTTGATCTGGCAATAAATACCAAGAAGAGATGGGGATAATTCTATATGTATGTCTGCTCATTGTAGACTGAAGGCGTGTTAATAAACAAGCAAAATAATGTGAAAATTATATATTTGAGTTCTTAAGGCTAAGTGTAAGGCATTCTTGGTAACATCTAATGTTATCACTTCAACAAAGTACATGATCCTTTTATTTATGGAATGTTAAATATAATCATGAAATTATGGAAAAAAATAATTTTCCTTTATATGTTGTTCCCAGAATGACTCCACAGTGGTGCTAAGGAAGAGGGACATGAGTAGAGTAAGAGTAAATTAAATTTTAAATAAAATTCTAACTTTAGGCAGTTTTATCTATCCTAAGCTAGTTTTCTCACATTTTACCTGTGCTTTCTCTATTTTTTTATGCCTTCTACATATGACACTTCTTTAGAATTCCCATCTGAGAATGGAATCATGCTCAGAAAGAGAATGTCAAACTACCACTTACTGACTAAAAGAATTTCTACAAGTAGATTATTCAGCCAGTGCAGCAAGATCTATGGTAAAGACCCGTAGTGACTTTAGGCCTTTTGTAATGGTAGAGAAAGACAGACTACAACTCAGAATCTGTGCTTAGACTCAAGTATTTGGTGGTACAGGTGGCACATCCTGTTCCTTAGGGAAGAGACCTCCTCTTGCTCCCTCAGCTAAGTAAGTATCTGTGTTTTTCAGTGTACAAAGGCTGCAATGAGGTTTGTGAGATGAACCAGAGCATACATTGCATATTTAATGTTAAAAGATTGAATATATTCTATTTCTACTAGAACATTCTGCTACATTTTACAGGATAGTATTATTATTATTATAGTATTGAAATTTTTGTAAATGCATGCATCAGTGCTTATCTGTACACAAACCAGGAATCACTCTTCAGTGTTTAAAAGAAAAATCATGTGAGTTTCAAGTTTCAAAACAACACCTTCCTAGAATGACATTTGTTAACAATATATATTGCTAATGATTAGTTCTTGCTTATTACCTACTGTTCTGACTCCACAGAGAATATAGTTACTCATTTAAAAGCTTGCCTGTAGTTACCTGTGAGTATTCTGTACCAGGGAGCTGATGTCAGAAAGATACAACTGATAACTGTAGTCTTAGCTGCAGAGGTCCAAGTAATGAGGCTTGAGCTCCTTCCTTGGTGAAGGAACTGCAGTGCATCTTTCCATTTTCACTCTTATCTTCCTTGGTTTCCTCCCCAGAGGAAGTTAGGGGGAATTCATCTGTTTCTGACATTGTTCCTCAAAATTTTTTGGACCAAGAGTCATTCAAGTTTTGTTAGTCACTTTTCCTGCTTGCTCTTCAGGGTCATTGTAGTTGTACCAGACACTCTGTTGAAGGATTATTTTGGTTTTACCATGTGTTTCCTCCATTTTTCCTTGGTTTTCATCTTACTGATCTTACAATGAATATACTTTCCTGTGCCCTGTTTGGACAGCTCTACTGTAAGACTGCCTCTCTTTGGTTGCTGTTATTAATGCTTAGTGGCATTACTGTGTTACCGAAAGCTTAAGCACAGTCATTCCCAATGCATGTGTTTATGCCTTGGTTCAAGAGAAGCAATGATTAAATCATATCAAATCTGCTTGTGCTTCATGGGTGCATAATGCTTAGCCAAGAAACTACCTACTATAGACTTGGGACAGAAAATCATGATTAACTAATTACAGAAAGTTGCATCAGAAATGAGTGAGCTGAAAGACCTAATTAATTTCCATTGTCCTCAACTCAGACAGGAAAGGTGAAGAGGAGTAGGAACTGGTATAAGTACTGTGGTCCAGACTTAGTCTTCATTCTGCTGAGGGTCTCTAAGCTTGACTCTAAAGAAACTGGAGTAGAACAACACCCAGTCCATATTTTAAAATAAATAATAAAAAAAATAAAAAGCAAATAGACCCATGGGGAAAAAAATGATATAACTGTTATATAATTAACTATACGATGAAAAATAGATACAGGACTTCATAAATTCTGGCCAGTCTAAGGAGAAGAACTGCATGTAGGATTTGCTTGTACCTCTGCATTGATCTAAAAATTACAATAAACTACAGTAGTCTTTCCTCAGCTATTCAGTTTTATCCTATCATATATTTTAATTAATATTGATTGAAATCTTCAAGCTATTTGAAAATTAATTACATCAAAAATGGATTCTTTAACAAAAGAGAACCACTCGAAATGAGGATTTAGGGCAATCATTTATATTCAAATTCTGTTCACCTCAAGCTAGAGTTCTGTTTTTTTAATAAATTTTATTTTCTGCTGCCCAACTCTTAAATTAATATTATAAATACACGTCAATTATACATCTTTCTGTGCCTTCTGATAAAGTGATTCTGAATCAAAGATATTTCATCACTATTGTAACTACATATATGATGCTATTTATGCCATAGTCTTTGACACCAACGGTCCTGATTTCAGCTATAACAAGCTCAAGTGACTGCATTTCTATTCCAGTGTCTGGAGAGCTTTTAGAAAGGAAAGCTTTTCCTACTTTTTTTTTCTTTAAAGTAGAACAAGTAGGGTTGTCAGATGCTTTTATTAAAAAAACAAAAAAACAAAACAAAAAAACAAAACAAAAAAAAAAACCTCAGAAAATAAAGACAGTATGTTTAGACTACATGGTGTATTCTGTGTGTTAAATACATTCTGGGAGAAAAATAGCCAAAGTCATACCAAAATAGAATGAAGAATTAGTGTTCTGTATTTTGAAGGTTGAATTGTTTCTTAAATTTCTCCCAACTTGGGATGGGAGATCATCTTTAGTTAACTTTCTGTCCTGCAGATTTCCACATATTGCCTGTACTCAAGGAAACACTGAAACCCTTTAGGAGTGATGAATGGATACTCTGTGAAAGTGTAAGTTTTTCATATGAGAGCCCAAGTAAAAGCTATTATTATTACTTCATTGAACTGTAATAATCATCTTAAAACTAAACCCAAAAAGCTTTTCTTTTTCTTTTTCTTTTTCTTTTTTTCTTTTTTTCAACAAAAATAAATAAATAAATAAAATCCTCAGAAGTAATTTTGAACATCTTTGTCAGGCACAATAAATTGGCATCTCTTGTTGCAAGACAGGTGAAATGGCTGCTCCCTGAGGGGTTCTGATCACCTTGGCTCAATCCAAGCTACACTGGGTTTTCGGTTTCTGCAGATGTCATGGATATGCTGCAGTGCATACCAGAAGGTACAGGAAGATGATGAGAAGGGGAAAATATGAGAACACAGGGCATACATTAGTCTCATCTTCTCCAGGTCTGTGGTTTATTCCCTGCTAGATATGAGAGGTTGGCTTTGAGAGATTCCCATTACATTCCTCTGCCTTCTTGTTGATACGCTTTTGCTATATTATTCAGTGTGCGTGCAGTACTCGTGGGTTTGATCTATCATTAGCAATGCAGAGAACTCATAGGATTTTCTGAGCACTATTTGTCATTTCAAGTAAGCTTTAATGCTTTGTGTTGACTGATAGCAATGACTGTGATGTTTTCTTGATATCCTAGTAGAGAAAGTATATTGCTTAATAGTGTGTCTTGTAGGTGGTAAATTAAATGTCAGTGTATTCACAAAGTTTATTCAGAAGCTTGAATTCCACAGTGAGCTCTTAAGATACTATTCCATATTAAGACACAATATTCCATATTGTCTCTTGTTTAAAAACAACATCATTTTAGAGTAATTAATTTTGAATTTTGTAAAGTGTTAATTTTGTATTAATTCATCATTTAAATAAATAATTTTAATCAGATAAAAGACAAAACAACAATAAAAAGCAGTAGTCTGAATCTGTAGCCCTCATGAAATTGTTTGGGTGCCAGCTGACTACCTTTGGCAAATAGGTCTCTGCAATAAAAATATCTGTTTCTGAAATTAACTACTTGATCTCTGAAACAAAACTTCAGAAGGCTTTGGTAGCAAATCAAGGCAGCTGAATACCTTTTCTGTCCTTGCATCACTGTAATTCCTTTCTGTCCCTCTCAATATTATCTGTGAAATAGAGAGAGAAAACTGATTACTGCATCAGTGACCATCATTTGATGGTGAAATATTTGATAAGGTGAAATAAAAGACTTTTGAGAGTAAAGAGGAGGTAAAAAAAATTGAGGAGAAAAGCAGTCTCAGCATCTTGAAGAGCAAGCATAAAGTTAACATAGAGATTTGGAAGTAAGAAAATTTGAAGAACAGTGCTGATTGTGTAATGAAAAATGAAGAGGCCAGCTGCCTACTTCTGGTTCTTCAATCACTGCAGAATGTTTTCTTACAATGTATCTTCCTTTTGCTTCTTAGTGCCACAGTTTTCCTTTGTGAAAGGATGAAAATTTAGTAATTTGGGGAAAATACCAGCTTTCTTAAGAATAAAATCTAATATATCTTAATGAACTTGTCTATTATACTTAATTTCATAGGCAACTGCTTTCAGTGTGAGTCACAAATCAAATCTTTCATGACATCATAGAATTCACAGTTCATTACATAGGTGTTCTAAATTGAGATTGAAACTGTTAAGATTAGTCATAGTTTCAGCATGCACTTGTTTGATTAAAGGTTTGCTTTGTTCTGAATGTTACAAAAATCCAAAATGTTTGTTTAGGAGTACAAAAGTTTTAGCATTTGGAGGGTTTTTTTTTGTTGTTTGTTTGGTTTTTTTTTAATCTGCATTGGATGCTTATTTTGCAGGGTAGTCTTGGGATTGCACTTCATGAGGAGTATTTGCAAGAACTTTAGTTATTGATAAAGTACAGGGAAATTTCTGGAAATATTTAAAGGATAAATGCATAATTGGTGTTAGAGCTAGACTTTTGAAAGCATGAAGAATTCTGCTTTAACTTCAGAGTCAAAAAAACAAAAACAAACAAACAAAAAAAACCCACAAAAACCTGTATGATGCTTATAGGACAGAGAAGAGGCCCTCTGAAATTCACTTTTTTGTACTGTTTGTATTAAAATATTGTACTGTTATGCAAAAATTTTTAGTCTAAAAACTGTTTATAAAATGGATTTCATGAAGAGTGCTTGAAGCATCTACATTTGTTTTTATTTCTGCTAGGAACTATGCGGAGGGAAGAGAACATACTGGCAAGGAGGAAGGGACGCTATGGTTTCTGCTGGTCTCAAGATAACAGCAGCCTTCCTAATCCTTGGTTGGGCACAAAAGCTTGGAGAATGCGGAAGTCTTTCTTATCTCTTTGTACAGGGAAACATTTCCCCTTACGTGTGAAAAAAAAAAAGCAACATTTTATAGATGAATCTCTTTCAAATTGGTACTGGTAATCTACTGTCCTAAAAAAAACCTGCAGCAATGTTTGAGTTGTGTTCTTTCTCAGTGTACCCTCAGTAGAAGAATAAGAACCCACCCTGAGTATAATATAAGAATCAGAAATGTATTTTAAAATGTAGGCTTTTTGTGTTGTTTTTTTTTTTTTTTTTACTTATGTATTTACACATAATGTGATTGCTTGTAGAGACAAAAAACAAAAGAAGAACTAATAGCAGTGCACAAATATAAGAAGGTAAAGATAGTGCTACTAAAGGAAATGTGGCCTTTTAAAACCAATGTTATTGAAGTAGCCTCTTGGATTTAATGGGAAGAAAAAAAAAAAAAAAGTGTTAAAAGTATAAGGGTGAAAGAGAACTGCCTTACCAGGCCCACTTTTAAGAACAATAATATCCACCAAAAAAAAAAAAAAAAAAAAAAAAAAAAAAAAAAGTATCCACACTTTGTAAGTAAGTTCTACACTTCAAAATTTGCTAATGCCATCATCATTGCTGTTAATTGTAATCACCAAGAAGAAAGGAAAGAAAACTTCACTGTTGTATTCCTGCATGCATGCTTGGGAGTACTCTTCATGATGAACCTTCATGTGATCTGCTGTTCTCTGGCCACCATAGACAATAACAAAACATCAGCAATAGAATTCAGAATTGATAGGCCTTTTGAGAGGGGACAATGCCAGGAGGATGACGGACAAAAGCTATAGTTGTGTATGTGTGTATTTACTTTGTTTCATTCGATGGTAGTCTTTCATTCAATGGCACTAAGACTTCAGAGGCCAAACTGAGGTGGTATTGCTGAAGAGATAGTGGTCTCTTGCAGAGTAAAGGCTGTTGCTCTTGTGTTTGGGAAGCAATTTGTGCTTACAGCCTTTTAGGAGCCATCTGGGAATTCTTGAGTGATACAGAGACTGTCACAGGGCTTCTTGGCTCAGCTACTCCTGTAGCTTCAGGAAAAATAAGCAGGAAAAATAGCTAATTTCTAGATAGCCTTAGTACCACATAATACACAATGCTGGGTACCTCTCTACATAACTGGAAATTTTTTTCTGGGATGGCAGCTGGGAGCAAAGAAAATTTGAGATTTTACTTTGAGCAAAAATATTCTGCTTTCAAAATCCGTATTTAGTTTTCCATGGTATATCCTTGTAGGACTAGTCAAATGTTTTTGAATCTGAGTCAAAAATGAAGTGCTATTTAGGAGGAATCATAATTTTCTCTGTCTTCATGGTATATATATAACAACTATATGACAGACTAGATTCTGAATTAAGCACTGTAAGAACAGGTGGCACTAACAAAAATACTGCTTTTGGATGGATCTTATTACTAGATATTACTACTAGAATAACAATCCTGGGTATCATAAGTATATAGTTGCTTATGGAACAGTCATGCCACATCCATCTTAGCTGCAGGTTCTTCTGCCCTGCTCCACAGTAGTGTGCTGTTTCCTAAAGAGATTGTCAGGAGGAAAGGCCCTGTTCTGAAGCAGCTGAGATGTGTAAGGGGATGCAAATGATAAAATTAGTTTTTCTCCCTAATACAGGTCTGTTCTCCATTAAGCTTTATGTATTCTGCAGTAAACATATTACAGGTTTCACAAGTTTCAGTCCTTCCATTCTAATTAGAAATATCAATGTTTAAACAGATTGTTGACTGGAGATTTTACAGGATTTTCAACTGATACATAATTTATGCTAATAGTATGTACAAGAGATGTAATCTTACTTCCCAAAGAGAACCACAAGATTATGTGGCATATTATTACTTTAACAAAGCTGGTTGAATCACACTGTTTGTTATTTTTGTTGCAACCACTTTTCTTGGAAGAATGATGTAACAGGGAATGATAATGTAAAATTACAGCACACTATCATGTTTCACAAAACAAATGTTTGACCTTTCCATCATTTAAGCAACAAGACACTCCAGGGTGTGCTGTTGAAGCATAATATTAACATAGCTCACCTACACTGAGCTTAGTATGCATGCTGATATCGTACGGTAATAGGCACCCTGGTGTGTTTTAATGGAAGCATAAAATAAGAGGTAAATTGTTGGAACGGGTTTCTTATGTCTATAATATTTTCAAGCAATTAACACAGAGTTATGCTTCAAAACATAACTTGAAAAAAAAAAAAAAAGCCCACAAAATGGAATAAAACACTCAATTATGAAGAGTTATTAAAGAAATTTGAAGGTTTTCTAATTATTATTAATTAGAATTATTTAATTACATCTTTTTATTGGTATTCAGAGGCCAACTTAACTTAGGACATATTGCCAGAAGCCTTACCAAGAATACATAGTAATAGAGTATTCCTGCTTGGATGGAGAAATTTTGAAGCATTTGTATTAAATATAATTGCTAAATATGATTAAACATATATGTAATTATTTTTTATCAGGTTTATACATTCTGGAGCTACTCAGTAGATCAGAAAATTTTGATTTGCTGCTTTCCAGAGTTGTGACACAAATGAATGCCCTGTATGTTGCAGGGGGGTTGGAGATTTATGATCCTTGAGGTCCCTTCCGACCCTTGCCATTCTGTGATTCTGTGATTCTTTGAATGTCTCTTATTTCTTTGTAATGTTTTATACAGTCCTTGCAACCTTCAATTGATTCTCTCTCTCTCTCTCTTTTTTTTTTTTTAACTATTATTTTTTATTTAGTTTTCCTCTTCTGAATGCCCTTTCTATGTAGGAATTTTCCTTGCCTCTTTTTATTCAACCCATTACATTATAGGATCCCATTAAATTAATAGGATTTGAGAACAAAAAGAAAACATAAAAAAGTTTACCTAATAATTTCATTGGAAATCTTGCTATATAGACTTGAATTTGCCTTATACTTTTATGTAAAAAAAAAAGCTAGCAAAAAAAAAAAAAAAGCTAGCAAAAAAAAAAAAAAAAGCTAGCTGACACTGCTGCTCTGTGTTTTCTCCTACAGTAATAAACTGCTTCTGCTCTTGACTGACCTAAATTGTGTTCCATTTTTCCCCATGACACTGTAAGATTGATGAAAAGGCAGGGTTTTTTTTGGAACATCAAAGCTATTGTTTTCTTCAAAAAGTTCAGTGAAATGAGCCTTTGTAAAATGCATGCCCTTTTCTAGATATCAGCTTTAATACTGTGTTGAATTAGGAACACACGCATATGTTTATGTAAATTCCCTTTCCCTAACCAAGACAGAATTAACATTTCTTACTAAGAAAACTACAGTTAGAATTACCTCGTAGATGATGAAGAGCTTGGAGCACCTCTAGTACGAGGAAAGACTGAGTGATCTGTGTCTGTTCAGCCTTGAGAAAAGAAGACTGAGAGGTGATCTTATTCATGTTTATAAATATCTCAAGTGTGGGAGTCAAAAGGATGTGGTCAACCTGTTTTCAGTGGTCTGTGGGAACAGGACAAGGGGAAATGGCCATAAAATTGGGCATAGGAGGTTCTGCACCAATATGTGAAAGAACTTCTCAGAAAGGGTGACGGAACACTGGGACAGGCTGCCCAAGGAGGTTGTGGATTCTCCTTTTCTGGAGATATTCAAGACCTGCCTGGACACCTACCTGTGCAGCCTGTTGTCAGTGGCCTGCTTTGCATGGGGGCTGGACTTGATGATCTCTGAAGGCCCATTTCAACCCCTACAATTCTGTGGTTCTGTAACTTGCCTTCTTGATCCATATGTACATAAAACTTTAAGCTTTAAATTAATTATCTTTTTGTGTGTGGTTTCCTTTTGTTTTGTTTGTTTCTTTGTTTGTTTGTTTGAAGGGACTTGGAGCATAGATAAGTTTTCCCCAATTTGTGTGTGAAAGTAGTATAAGATATCTTCCTTAAACTCTATGAGAGACAATGCTATAAGAGAATTATCTTTATGCAGGTAGTAGATGTGCATAAGTGAAATGAATGCAAGTTGGGAAACTATGAACAACACAAACTGAAATGGTTATATTCATAAGTGCTTTATCTATTCTGCTAGTACTCAGAATTCACTAATTTCTGTTCTTTTTTAGTCAATTATCTTAGCTAGAAGCCAAAGCAGAAGAAAACTGTTGGGTCTATATAGCTTCAGACTGTAGTTTGTATGGTTATCTGAAATTGTTGCAAAGGGTATAAACTTAGCAATAAGGATTTAATAAATATGCCAAATGCTATAGAATTCAATCTGCAAACAACACTGACATGTCAATAATGGAAAACGGGCTATTAATTTTATTAAAATATGTATTTATTACAGAAGAACAGACCCCTATCTGGGCCAGATGTAAGTAGGAAAAAGTTAATTGCTTGGAAAAAGTAGGAAGGCCAGACTCAAAGCCAATAATTACAAATACAAGACCTCTTTATATGAGAACGAAGATAAACACTACATTTCATTACTAAGTGATAAATGACTTATGATTGATTTAGTTTTTACTGCAGTCATATATTTTAAAATGTTTCATTTACACTCAAATAACCTTTCTAGAGAAACAAGGATCTGTGAGGATATATAAATATTTTGCTAAATGGTCTCATGCTTCACTAACTTTTCTGTTTGCAATTCTTTATTTCATTCATTTAAATACATGAAGCACTAGCTTTTTAAAAGAAACAAAGCAAAAAGAAAATCCCTTCTTTTTTTTTAATATGAAAATCACATTCCACTCTAGTATACTGCAAAATATAATTAAACCTGAATAAAACATAAAATTTTATTCTCAATTAGGTATTTTCAAGTAAATTCTTTTTGCTAGACCTTTTGGTTACAGACCTTATTCTCCTGGAAGCTGATACAGAAATCTCTGAAAAAAAATGGTAGGATTTAAAATCTAAAACTGTGTAATGTAAATAAATTTGAGTAAATTTTAAAAAGTGTTTCAGATTGCATGTGTTTTTCTCATTCACTTTTTTTATGGTGGCACATCACAGAAAGGTCATTCAGTCATTTAGTTCTACTTTCTATGACAACTTTTCACCATTTTGTTCCATCAGCCTAAAACATTCAGCACCACAGGGCACTAAATAATACTGCAGAATAATGTATGTGTATGTGGAGGGTTAGGGAAAGGGGCATAGAAAAACACTGTGCAAGCTATCACACTTTATGCTTTTATCTCCCTGTGAAACTCATTTGCTTTCTAGTAAGAAATCTTTCACTAAGCTTGCAAAGGAGTTTTGGTGTGAATTCTGAAAAGAATTATTATTTTATAGAGGAAGCAAACTTTCAGCTGTAAATAAACTCTCAGAATTTGAGAGAAAAAGACAAGTTGGGCAACACATTCTGCCTGCCCTTCAACAGTGAGACCACTGAATGCGGCTTTTGCATGCACGTTGCTTTATAATGCATTTAAGATGTGTTTCTTTTTACCTTGAAAGCATAAGGTTTTTGCTTATTATTTTTTAAAGCGTCTTTGGTTGACATTGGTACTGGCTCCCTGAATTTTGTCCCTGAAAAGTAGGATGTTCCTCTTCTAAAGCCTGCTTCTATCTGGAGCTAACAGCATTTACAAATCCTTTTCTCCTTTCTCTCTCTTGGCAGAAGCAGTTTTCAAAGGACCTTTTTGGGAATTAGTTTTGTTGTAGATTGAACTTCCTAACATAATATTCTGCTCCTATCTCGCTCCTAGTAATGTACCAACTTCTCTATCAAAAAAAAAAAAAAAATTATGACACTTACTATTCTTAGAAAAGAGGTTAAAAAAAATAATAATTCAAGGATAAAGAATTTTATGCTGTAGCTGTTTCTACTTCGTCTCCAGCTGAAGTAATGATATCATTTGCTCTAAGGTAATATATAAGAAGGAGAATGTCCAAGTCAGAGTAGATCCTGCCATCAAAATTAGAAAACAGGACAGCAATGTAAATATTTTTGAAAGGGAAGAAAGCTCTTAATGAAGAACTATTAGAACAATAATATTGGGAAAGTAACCAGTTCCTGTTGCTGTAATAGCCCAGAAGGCAGATATGGAGTGCTCCTAATTAGGGTAAAAGCAAAAGATATTGCATAAAACTGAAATGTTATTGACGTAAAATGAACTGTTCATATAAAGAACATGTCAATTCAGAATTTTGAACCACACTGGCCCACTTGATCACTGTGATGTTTTTATGTACTGATTCCAGAAATTATTACTGTTGACACCAGAATAAATAATTGGTTATTAGAATGTTTGATAGTGGCTTTTGGTAGGAGAGGTCATTGGCAACATGTGGAGAAAAGAAAGGCAACTGTTGCTGAGCTAGGAACCTGAAACAGAGATCTGTCTAAAGAGAACAGTATTGTTGTCTCTGAAGGTAACTGTTCTTCAATTAAAAATAGAATCCTATTGCACACTTTGAAGCGTTCCTTTGTTCTCTGCAGTCCTTTCTTTTACTCTCTTCTTATTTCAGATCAAATGACAGGCTTCTGCTGACATCTGCAAATTATATTAAAAATACACTTATAAATTAGTTTGTAGTAAATGCATTCATATATTGGTCTTTGGAAATAATATAATTCATGAATATACTTAAAATATATGTACAGACCTGAAAAAGAGCTCATTGAGAGCACTGCTGTTGAAAAGGATTTAGGAGTCCTAGTGGATGAAAGGCTGGACATGAGCCAGCATATGCACTAGCAGCCCAGAAGGCCTACAGCATCCTAGGCTGCATCAAAAGAAGGGTGGCCAGCAGGAAGAGAGAGGTTCCCCTCTGCTCTGCCCTTGAAAGTATAGTACCCTGAAAATTAATCTAGTACTCTCACAGCCTTCCATTACATATTTTTAGTATGTTAGTTGTGAAGTCATGCATAAATTATGGTTTTACTCTGTTATGTGCTAGTATTAATAATTTTATAAGCAGTTTTATACATATCATATACAGTTTATAAATCATAAATGCCTGTGAATTCAAATGTGAAAACTAATCTTTTAGCCTTTACCCCATTTTCAGTATGTACCAAGAGTTTAAATTTTAAGGCATAAACATAGTGCAGGAATACTCTAAGAGTCTTCACACCTCTTGTGTGCTTCTAAAACATCAATCACATGCTGAATGCACAGCAGGTAGTTAGATGGAAATTAACAGTAAACTTACTTGAAAGATGGTTAAGCAGATGAAAGTGATCTTGATTTTTTAATTATTTTTAATTATTTTTTCTTTCTCTGGCTAGAGAATTGTTACAGTATTCACTTTTGAGGAGGAGTGACCTGTATTTTACTCAAATAAAAGGAAAAATTCTGAAGTTCAAACTGACTTACGTGAAAATGAAATATATATATTCTGGCTCTAATGACTGAATGTACACTGCTGACTCATAGAGGTCACTTTGATCGTTAATGGAGAAATTGTGATAAAAATGAGTAATTTGATGAGTGATCCCCAGATCTTATGGCACTTAGTTTAGTTTAGTTTAGTCAGCGACTTTCTATCTTTGGAAATTTTTTTCTATTATTATGTATGTTTATGCCTTGAATAGTTAGTACATATGGCTGCAGTCTGAAATACATTATACGTGCCCAACTCCATTCTCTGTTCCTCCCATTACTGTTACCTGTGTGCTATTTCTGTCCACTCAGAGGTGTTCATCTTAAACTCTTGCACAAGAACTCAAAGCTTTCCTTCTCCACAGTCAGTGTGAATTTCTGCTGGTTGTTCCCTCTTTCTGTAAATGTCTGGTAAGTTGAAAAGATTTGAGCTGAACAGTTACAAGTAAATTTTTCTTACAGCCATGTAATCTGTTTATTAGGTATAATAGGAACAAAAAAGGCAAGGTAGAGCATCTCAGGAATTTTGAAATGTTGAATGGGGAGAGAAGTAGTTAAGAGATATGTGTTTGAAGTTGCCTTCAGGTTTGGTGTTTCACTTTGTGCCCTGGTAACAGGAATGAGAACTGTAAAACAGCCGTTAGTGCATGCTGATACATGCTTACCTTATTATAGCTGGAAATGCATATCTGCATATAGTATTAAGTTCAAAAGAAATAAATAGGAGCTTAGAAATTGATCTTTCTAAACCTTTCTATAGTAGTAACTTTTTCAATAGAACCCCAGAAGATTTTGAGATATGCACAAAAGACCCTCTTTAGAATATAGCATTCCATATTTGTGATTTCTAATAGGATGTTTGCCTTGTATATAAGAATAAGTTGTCTAAAAGTCCAATTCCCTGTCAGTCCCTGGTTTGCTGCAGGCTGGATTTTGCATCCAAGCTTAATTTCAGTCTATTCAGTTGCTGTCTAGGATACTACAAATTCCACAAAATCCCCTTTAGATCTTTTTTCCCTGTACTCATAAAGGCCTGTCTATCTGCTACCTACTTCTTTTAGCAGTCTGTCTGCATTAGCTGCAGCCTGGTTTCTTGTTCAGTGCTTGCTCGCTGTAATCGATAGCATGGTAAGTTCTCCCCTCCTTTTCAGAGTGCTCACTATCTCCAGGGCCATAGCTAACACTGTTCTTTCCAGATGTACCTTGTCTGGTCACACTCTTCACAAACAAGCAAAGCACTCAAACAGGGAGCCAACGTAGAGAAGAAATACTGTTTAGCAGGCTGCCGTTGCTCTTATGAAGTCTCCTGGAGAGACTTCTGGAGTTTAGAGTTTGAAGTGCAGAAAACTGTCTACACACATGGTGGGGATGTGGGACTGCGTGGGAAGCAAATGGAAATCAGTGAAATACTGATTCCAGACAAAATCCTCTGGTGGCGTTAATGAAAGAGAAAACTTGAAGAGAATGTGGAGGGACAGCCAGGATATGCACTATCTTGGTTTGTTTTCTATGTTTCAGTTTGTGTGATACGGATAGTATATGTCTGAAAAAGCATAGGAGTTCAAGAACAATTTTCAAGGGATTAGCACAAAATATACATCAGGGTCCTTGGAAGTTGTGCCTGTGTAAGGCTGTGGGATTAGTTTCATAATGCTTATGTCATATTTTAGCACCTAATACAACCACAGAATTATAGAAAAGGTCAGGTATCTTTTTTAGACTCCAGCAAGTCTCATCTAACTAGGAAAATATTTCTGCCAGACAGACAGGGTTGTCTGTGAGTTACAGTACTGCCACTGGAACTGAAATATAATGATAGTGGTCTTTGTAATACAATTAGTGAGAAATGTTGAGTAAATTACTGAGGAAAAGGAATCTTTTTTAATAATAGGACTCCATCAGCCTAATAGAACAGGTGGCATTTGGATTTTTTTTTTTTCCTGTGAGATAACCAAGATGAATGCATGGAGAAAGTCTGAGGGAACATGGAGTAATATGGACATTGATGATATTTTAACACATGCATTTGCTATAGGTGATCAATGTTGCCTTTTTATATTGATTTGAGAAACATACTTTTTTTTTTTTTTTTTTTTTTAAATCAGGGCTAGAATAAAACTTTCATAGGTATGTAGTAATGCTGCATTTCATAGCTTTTTTACATTCCTAAATGACTGATAAATCTTAGGCTCTGTCCTGAAGTGATCAGGAGGTTGGACTAGGTGATCTTTGAAGGTTCCTTCCAGCTGTTATGTTCTATTCTTTGTTTCTCTTCTGTTGTCATTTAGAGAGCAGTCTGATATTTCTTACCATGTGCAAAAACATTGATGAGAAATAAATGAGAAACCATGGCGGAAATACATATAAAACACGCTTGTTCTGCCAAAACATGGTCCTTGGCAGTGAATCCTTTCTAATCACTGATGTTTCTGCATGCAGACACAGTGCTTCCATTCTGTCAGTGCAGATTAATAAACTGATAAGGCAGCTCAGTCTTATTACAGATTTTCTTAGGCTTTTCAAAAATATCAGGTTAGCTGATAAGTATGTCAGATTACTTTAGAAGAAAACTACTACTACCTTTGGTGTGCTTTCCATCATTTCCCCATATTTGATGAGTTATGGAAAAAGATTTGCAGGGAGTTGTTTGTTTTCTTATTTCTAATAGGAATTATTTTAGCATTCAGCTAAAATATGTTTGAGACAGGATAAGCTTAGCAATAAGGCAAGATGATAGAATGTAATCTACCATAGAACAATACTATATTAATGTTTCACATGTTTCACAAGGCAAATGAAATGGATATAAAAAGGCTATTTTCTTTGGTCGTAGATTTCACAAACAGAGCAATTACATCCTCATATTTGTCTCATGGAATATATGGTGCTTTCCAGCATTGATTTTAGTCTGCATTAGTCAGATTACACAGTTTAACATTTGGTTCTTCCTGTGTTTTCCTGTTAGTTGTCATTATTTTCTCTCAGAAGATAAATTTATTATTGTTGTAAATTATGCTGTAAAGATAGGTCTTCATTGGTGAGATTATTCTTTTACATCATTGTCTCAAAGCTTGCTGGGGACACAGATAAACAAGTCCAAGCAAGTCCTGGGCAAGGGTTGAGAAATCCTTTGTCTGACGGACAAGACAAGGCCAGGGGCAACAAGAGAGAGATAAGCCACAGCTTAATGGCTGTGAAGTGGTCTTTTGTGTGGACTTATATTGAGGAAGATGGCCATCTCAGGAGGTGCTGCACATGACTCTTACCCAAGCGCCCAGGAATGCCACGTTAGCAGAAGGATCAAAAGGAAACCTAAACAACCATGAGGTTGGAGGTTTTCTGGCAACAGATTCCTCATGAAGATGAAGAGGTTTCTGACATGAGAAAACTCACGACCTGCCTCTCTACCTCCGGGACTTGCACTGCACTCTACCATGATGCTGAAGAAGAACAAAGGTGTCTGCCATCAGATTCCTCACTACGGGATTCTTGCATGCTGAAAAACTCTCCTGGGCCTGCTACCTGAGTCCTGCTGCTTCCTCCCAGTTGGCTCTGTGACTTCTTCCTGCTACCTGCTTGCTGACCAAGGCTGGCCATGCTGCTGTTATCCCCCCTTGCTGCTTTTGCCTCAGACCTTCGAAATGGCATGCAATGGGACCACTGCTGGATCCTGGTGGTGCTTATCCCCGCTTTAGTTTTACGTCAAACCATGAGTTCTATTTCTCCTGATTTGTTCCCCTCATCCCACTGGGAAAGAGGGGAGTTAGCGAATGACTGTGCGGTGCTGAGCTACTTGCCAGGTTAAACCACAAGAAATTGCTAGAGAAACAAACACACACAAACAAAAAACAATAAAGAAAACTCACACCTCATAATCCTAAATGTATGTTTGCAAAAGGATACATTTGAACTTTTCTTAATGGCTGCTGTTAATTTCAAGTTTGGCTTTGTAAATGTTCTGTGGAAAATTAGGTATTATGCTCTTTAGAAGGGGGTGCTTCAAAAATTCTCCATTTCTGCACTTCTGCAGCCATTAAATCTAGAAGCTCTCCTAGGTTAGGAAGACTTTTCAGTAATACTGAAAACACGAGGAGAGACATTAAGTGACTCAGCCTCTCTCAACTGCTAGCTCTTGCCCATGGGGGAAAAAAAAAAAAGATAAGAAGAGGCCATAAAACTGTGAGTGTTCCACTGCACTTTGCATAGAAAGGAATTTGTAGGCCTATCTACTCTGCATGAATCCATCTGTTCATGTTGCTGTCAGTCTTCATGGCATAATTTCTCAAATTCTACCATTTCTAAATTTGTCTACAATGATGAATGTTTTTCCTTGTGAGATATGCAATTATGATCTTTTAGACTTATGTTTTTCTGGCCCAGAATGTCAAATTAAAATTATCTGGTGAAATAGCCTAAAATCTCAAGAGACATGGGAATTGTTCACATCCTATATAGATAGTCTGCTGACCTCTAATGGAGAAGATAAATCTGAAACTACTTCATAGCCAACTTTGTGTTCATAGCTCAACAGAACAACAACACATAACAATAACACAGTGGTAGTACTGTCATCCTGTTGGATATACCTATTTTGTGTGAGGGAATCTGAAGGGAATCTTACTGAAATGTGATAGTTCAAATATGGACTTGTTTTTCAAGCTTTAAATCTATTTTGAATTGAAAAATTCACATCTGATATTACAATGTAGGCATCTTAGAGAGAAGTAGAGAGTATATGTGTCTGTGAACCTAGATGTGCTAGAAAGACAAGTGCTCTTTGAGCTCAGACAGTGTGGCTTTGGAGTCAAATGCTAGGAATATGTGTGTCATGCTGCCATATTAAGCAAATCTTACATTTTCAACATTTGGTCAGGGGGAATTATATTCATCTTTGTTTCATCTTTAAAGTGTAGGTCTAGAAAATGGTGTCAGAGATGAAAAGATGCATGGAGTACCAATTTTCCCTTTTCTAGAATTTTATTTTTTTATTTTTTTTATTTTTTAGAGATCAAAAGTTAGTATAGTATTACACACTGTTGAAGAAGAAATCCTGTGAAGTATACTGTATGTATAATACTTGAGAATTATAGAAAAACTGAGGATGGAAGGCACTTCTGTAGATTGTCTGGTTTTGGACTGGTCTCATCTAGCATCTAAGCTTCCTGCTCAATCACTTGCTTCCTACTCCAGTGGGATAGGGAAGAGAAGTGGAAGGGTGAAAGAGAAAAAATTGGCTATGTACCCAGGATTCCAGATATGTCTGATAAAGGCTGAGGAGAGGGAAAGTTTCACCTCTTTTGGCCTGCTAGCAGCAGCCCACCTAGTACAGTCCACGATGGAGTTGGCCACCTTAACTGCAAGGACCTGTTACTGTCTCGTCAGCTTCATAGAATCATAGAATCACAAGGTTGGAAGCAACCTATAACATCATCTAGTCCAACCGTCTTCTCATTACCGTTGCTACCACAAGCTACTAAACTATATCTCACAGTGCTTGCTGTCCTGCACTCTAGGTCCTTTTCTGCAAATCTATTAGTCATTATATCAGCTTTAATTTTTAACTGGGTACAGTTTATCTGCTTTATGCCTATTGTTTTTGGACTGATAATGTAAGATATTTCCATTAATCTGAATTTATTGTTAAACTCTCTGTAGCTTGTCTGTGAGGATGTGTGAGTAGCTCTTGTCCAGTGAAAAGAAACCTTTCTTTGAAGGAACTTCTGTGAAGAGTGCTTTGTACAACTACAAAGGAAGGGAGGCACTAGTGACGCAGAGGGATCTGGCAGTATTGGAATGTACTGGGACACGCAGTACAAGTACATGAGTCTATTTGAAAATGTGTTTGATAAGTTACTCTGCTCACAGAACAATTTGCTAAGCCTGTTGCATACATATATGTTTGTTAAACAGCTCCGTACTTTGCTTTTCTGTTGTAAATGCATCATTCCATCCAGAAGATGGTGCTGGCTGCATTTACTTCCAAAATAGTTGCGACAGAAAAAATTTCTATCCAACTCAACCTTGAGTCTGGTAAAATATTGAGAATACCTTTGTAATAGAAGCTGTTAATACACTCTTGCTCCCAAGGCTTTCACATTTACAAATAATTTTCATAACATTTCCACATGACAGCTTCTCTTGTCATGTTATATTAATGTAACCTGTTATGTTAAAGAAATCTCATTTTTTGACCACTAGAGCATACAGATTAAATTAAAAAAAAAAAAAAAAAAAAAAAAAAAAAAAAACAACCCTAACATTTTACTTAATGTTGTAACTGCAAAGTTGACTTTCTAACAGGGATATCTATAAAGTTCTCTGTCATATTAATTCTGTATGGAAGAATTTGCAATATATATTATATGTAACTCTGTAAAGATGCATATGCATGTAAGTATTGTTTCTGATATAATGTATGAACTGTAATATTAAAACCAGCATGAGAAATCATGATTTTTAATTCAGAAATATTGCTTCAAATTTCTTACAAACTTCATACTGCAGTGTTATGTTTATGCATTTTCAAATGATTTGATATTTCTGCATAATTAAAAGCAGATTTTCCTGGCTATGTATTTCTTTTTATCCTCTTTCATAGGGAGTCCTGATTGAGTTTGAAAAACTTTCTAAAATTAACATGTTTTGTGAAATTTTGCAGGTAATTCACTTCTGTGCAGGATCTCAGAACACATGACATGCTGAGTCAGAAACACACATGGAATTGCTGTTTATCTGTAGTCAGTAATCACAACTTCCTAATCAGTTCTCAGGTACAGGTATTACATCTTTACTCTTTAGTTGGCAGTTTTGATATAGCTAGTGAGGTTGTTTCATTCATGGGGTTTTGGCGAGAAAGTAGAAATACATGGGAACAGTCAGAAAATATGAGGAAGAAACATGTAGACATGAATATGATTTTTTTTTTTCTTCTTCTTCTTTCCAAATATCTAGCTGGAATTTCCCTTGTTGCAGCTTGTACTTGCTGACTTTTGTTGCTGTTGTTGTTGTGGACGTCCTACAAAATGCTAGATTCAGTATCTCTACAACCACACACTGAAAGTTAAAGAGAGCAATAAGATCCTCCATTAACCTTCCCTTCTTTAGGCCAAGCAATTCCAGCAATCTCAAGGATTACTTACATGTCTTATGTTGTATCCCATTAATCATCTTGGTGATTGCCATTCATTAGGAACAAGTGAAATGTAAACCTCCACATCTCTCATCTTACTCTAGTGCTATAATTTTGCAATATAAAATTTAATTTTAATATATGTATGTTATATAGCTCTATACTGTGTGCACATTCTCTCACTGTATTCACCATAGCACTTTGTTTTCTTGAACTTTTTGAGAGTTAAAATAAAAATCTAGACCAATATTACTTCTTAGAAATGAAGATTTGTGAGACTGTGAAATTAAACTATATTTTATCCGTACCAGAA
Organism: Phasianus colchicus; assembly: GCF_987193195.1. Classification (NCBI taxonomy): domain Eukaryota; kingdom Metazoa; phylum Chordata; class Aves; order Galliformes; family Phasianidae; genus Phasianus; species Phasianus colchicus. The sequence goes on along the minus strand of NC_143438.1, from coordinate 19,378,719 downwards.
TACATTCATAGTCACTTGGTTAAAATGAAAAAGTCAATATATATGTAAAAAAAAAAAAAAAAAAAAAAAAAGTTGAAGTAAATGAGGAATCTTTTTCCTCTTTTTTTTTTTTTAAATGATTTTTTTTCTCCACAAGGTTGATCTGACTTGAAAAATAAACACTTCTGTCTTCCAAATGAAATATTTCATTAAGCTTAAGTGTGGACGAGTTTTTCCAGTATTATACTTATCAATAAAAAATCAGATTTTATGAAATAATTAAAGCAAGAGATATCAGAAAACCCTTCTGTTTATTTTGACAGTAAGTAGGAACATATATTTTATTTTACACAGGAAAAAGATTTCCCAATTTAAAAGAAAAAAATTATTTGTAATTCATAATTATACCAATTCAAAAAATAAACATTTTGAAATGAATGAATGATAAATGTAAGTAATCATTAAAGCACTAAAAACTTCCTTATATTTGTTAGCAATAAACCTAGAATTCACATAATCTATTTACTGGTATAATTTGTCTTTTCTCTCTTTTTATTTAATGAGAGGAAGTTTGGCAATTCAATAAGAATCTAGTAAGTCCAACAGTTGTGAGGATAAATTTCTGTAATGGATGTAGAAAGCTTATTCTGGACAGTGAAAATAAGTTAATCTAATGTTTGTGTGGTTTTGATCATAACAATAATTCACTTATTTGAGAAATTAAAACTAATACTCCAGTGAAAATAAGTTAATCTAATGTTTGTGTGGTTTTGATCATAACAATAATTCACTTATTTGAGAAATTAAAACTAATACTCTGGATTTGAAAGAAAAAAATTATACTACATTAGATAGAACAGACATAATTCATGAACTTAATTTGGCTTTCCACAGTATCCTAAATCCTTCAGCTCTTCCCAGATGTGTAGTTTAACCTGGAGGGGGAGATAAGTATTTATAAAACCTTAACTTCTGAGAACTAAGTTTGGTAACTACTAAGTTGTGTCTTTGGAAATTTAATACTCTAAAGGAAGGAACCAATTTTTTTTCCTGTGATTTGAATGTAGAAATAAACCACTTGAAGCCATGTCTGGTGTTAGTAAATTAACCTAGAAAAATGTATTTCTTAGAGTTAAAATAAATATGAGATAATATTAGATATTATTTGACTGACCTTTTAAAATGCATTTCTTATTCAATTTAGATGTATCTGTAGGTAGAATATCAGGGTAAATCAAGCAGATAAACTATTGTATACATCTCACTGTATGTAAATCTTCAGTGAAACATAAAGAGGTATTTTGGAGAACTATAAACTGATTCAGTATGCTGCTTTAAAACTGATTAAAAGGCTTTTAAATAGTTACTACATGCTGTGAAAGTGTACCACAGAAATTTTGCAAGATTTGATGAACCAGTATTGACATTTAATTTTCTTTCTCTTGTTTCTCTCCTCTCCAATCTTGAACACTCGGTATTACTTTTATTATGTTTACTCATCCTTATACTTGAGATTAATCAATCTGCACATTAGGCAAATGGAGCCAGGTGATAATTCCAAAATGCCATGTTTGCAAGGAGTTTTCTGGTCATTATCTTACCACAGATATTATATAACAATTTATCCAACGAAACTATCTTGCATTTGGAAACCTAGGACTTCTGCTGAACTTTACTTTTTAGGGAAATGAGTCCTTATACAAATTATAAAATGGCAGCTGAATTTCTCTGAAAGATGTTGCAGTGGTGATTTTTATGTTGCCATGAAAATATCCTAATTTTCTCATGGTGTAATTCTGCAGATGTAGAAACAAACAAAAAACCTTGGAACTTTCTCCAATCTCATGTTTTAAAGCACGTGTTTTACTACTTAATTTTTGAAAATTAGCTAAGATTTGCTGTGTTATGTGAGGTATTGTGAAAACGTTTGCTGAAAGTAAGCTGTATTAATAACTTAAGATGACACAGTAGGTATCTCATATGACCTATTTGAACAAGTCTGCTCTGAAGATGATCCTCTAAAGCTTCTGTGTCAGACTGCAATTCACATCTGGAATTCTTATGACATCTCCATTTTCTCTTGGGTAATCTGTTAAGCTTCCATCTATAAAACAGAGACAATTATAAAGTTTTTGGAATAGACCATAACATATCCAATGATCAGACCTCTGTGGTCAGAACTGTATTAGCTACTACCCTCAGAGTGATCAAACAATACCGATAAATATTTTTGAGTGTTTTTGAAATTCCTGTGCAGATTTTTAAGAATTTGCATCTAAAGTATATCACTGTAAAGTTAATGTGAGTTTCTCACAAGATAGGATCAAAGTCTTATTTGAAATATAATGCATCAATTTCCTCTCAAAATATGAAGTTTTATTACTTCACTACTTCCCTAGGAGTTTGATTTTGATTTTTATTTTTTAAGCTGCCTGGTTTGTTGTTTCTTTTAGTCTTTTCTCCATCTGCAATGATACTGTAAATATTTGTCTTTCACCCTTATTTGATCTAAAGCTTACCTGTTAACAGCTCTAAGACAGTTTTCACAGCTTGCAGTATTGCTTCAGCTATTTTTATGCCTTTCAGTTGATTTGAGAAAATTTACTTTTGACTAAGTAGTATCTACATACTTCCTTTAATATTCAAGTATATATACTTTAGTCTTGTCTGTTGTATCAATCTTCGGTTCTCTATGTTTGTGAGTTACATTCAGACACAGATTGGACTGATGCAATAGAGAGTATTCTTAAATATATGTCCTGTAATCAGTGAATGAGGCATATTCCAGAGTCAAGACTTTGGTCACAGCTTCTCAAAACTGAAGTTGCTGATTTGCAAAATTTTTAAATCTCTGTCTCCGTTTCACAAGGCTTTTGTCCCATCCATCTGTTCCCAGCCTTTGCCCAGATCTTTCTGGCTTTTACTGTCTTGTTTTGAAATATAACTCAAGTTTTTGGTCTTTAATTCTTTGAGGCACTTACTAATGTATACTCTGTAAAATACATATGGAATTTAGCTCTTTTGCAGTTTACACGTTCCATAAGTGGAGTTAAATCTGAGTCCATTTTTTCTTCTGCTGGAGTCTAGATATCCTGTTTTCTGTGAGTGTTTTCTAAGTCTGAGTCTACAGCAATTTTGAAGAACTCATTTTTGACTGCTACAGATATTGGTGAACAAATATCTCTTCATGTGAGCTCCTTTCAGCTGACAGTTTCTCTCTGGCATTAGATGAGTGCAGATCCAATTCTTGTATCCTTAGAGGCTGAATGGATGCTCCTGAGCTCTCCTGCCTGTTGACTAATTTGCTCTCCCACAGCTTCCATCTTGGGGAAAAAAAAAAAAAAAAAAAAAAAGAGGAAATAATTAATAATTCACTCAGGAAATACTATCCATCCCTCATCTTGACCAGGTGATCCCCTCAGCTGATCTCATGAGGCGATCAGCTTTCAAGTGTATTGATTATATTAAATCAGTCATGTAGTCTTAATTTGTTTTGACCTGTGACCCTATTTGATATTCTTGTTAATCTCATCCTCTTATGCTTAATGTTCAATGTCTTTGTTTTTATACTACATATACTATATCTTCTTTGAACGAAAAATTGATTTGGGCCATTTGAGCCAGCAACACAGTGAAAATGTCATAAATACTGCCATAAGGCTCAAAACAACAAGGAAACATTTCATAGCAATGTTTCAATAAAACTGTTATAAACTAGATGTTGCATCGTAGCTCACATATGTTTCAGTCTTTTGAATGGCAGATGCTCCGCAACAAACTGATAGCATTAATACAGTAGGAAAGATTGACCATCCATGCTTATTGTGGAGTTACTGCCTTTCTATTTTACTCAAAACATATTTTTTATTTGAAGATAAATTGTCCAAGGCAATTTTTGAATATTTTAAACAATATATTGGTCAGTTTTCAATTAAAATGAAATAGAAATATTTTTAATTATTTTTATAGGAAAAGGAAGCAGTGGCAAACTTGCTGAAAAAAAAGACAGTTAGGCTTCTATTAGTAATTTTTAAGGTGATTCCAAATCACTAAGTCCTTGTATATTTTCTCCTAGGTTTTAAGAACCAGACAAAGCATTACCAATGATATACTGCAGTAACTATCACTAGAAGAAACTATGTTCCCTTTGCTACCTAACTACTGATGAAAATAAGGTTCAGTGATTGAGTTCAAAATTCAGAGAAACAAATTTGGACATCTGAGTTCAGTATAACCTGCATTGATATTCAGCTGTTACTTACTGACTCACATTTTTGAGTGTTTGTACTTTCAGCTTTATATCATTTGCTGTCCTAAATAGTGCATACACACACAAATATTTTTAAAGCAATTTGGTAGAATTTCTTGGATAACTCAGGTTATTTTGCAACAGTGCATTTTTATTCTGAGGTTTAAGGGTTAATTTTAAACAAGCTTATAGTGCTTTCATCATGTCCCTACCAGGGAGCCTGTTTTAGTCTGTATTAGAATCTTGGCCTTTTTTTAAAACACAAAAATGAAGGCATTTTACAGTATGTCCATTTGTACATAGATGAATGAAAAGTTCATAAACAGTCGGCTTTCTGCCAGTGAGATAACTAAATTTCACAAAAGTGTAATCTCCTACCATGGAGGTTCTACAAAGCCTTCTTTAAAAAATGAAAATAATTTCATAGAAATATTAGGCTAAAATGCTTCTGTGGTTCAGGTAAAGTATTCCATGTGTTTGCTGGAACATCTACCCTGTAAAAAAAGAAAGGAAAAAAAACAAAAACAAAAAAACTTTGCAGCTAGCATTAAGGATAATTTTATTTCTTATTTGTGCTGGAGCTCTTTCTCAGTCTAAGCATCTTCTCAGTCTAAGCACCACTAAGTTGGACCAAGCAGCCCAGCAGTCTTTTTAGCAAATCATAGTGTTGTAATGTATTCCTAATGCATTATATTTGCTATGACATAAATCAGAATGCAGGAGATAGGTAGCTTCTATAGCTATAAAGAATGGGAAAGACAACAAGAGTGTACACATGGTTTGATAACCATTCTACTATTGTTCTCAATATCTTTGCACTTAAGCATTTAGGATATTCCATTAAGTATGCAGGAAAGTCTGAAAGAAAATGTTTCTGTAGTGTGTCTTCAGTGTAAGACTGTGCATATCACCCATCTTGACAGAGATAAAATACCTACTGAATTTTAATTAGGAAACAGCATGTTATGGCCATCCCAAATTGTGTTTTTTTTTCACAGTTGTGAGTTATGCCTTCAGTTTTTTTTTGTAATGTTGACAGTAGAATCCCAACTTTGTTGGTCAACCCATTATGTTTCACTATCAGTAGCTCTTTCTTAAATTTAAGTTAAGTATAATACTGGGGTTGGGGCTGCAGGGGTAATTTGTGAATGTTTGAAGTATAATTTATATTTCTGTAAAGGCTTTAAGTAGATTATTTACATTATTATCCTAGCTGTATAGGAACACATATGAGATACCTTTAAAATTGAGGATAAGAATAGATCATTAGAAAAATACTTGCCCATTTCCCTCAACACTTAGTGAGAAACAGATCCAAACTAAGTTTGGCACATGTTGTGGTTTTACCTGGCAGGCAGGTCAACACCATGCAGCTGTTTGCTCTCTTCCAGCCAATTCCCAGTGAGATGGGGGAGAGAATAAAAGAAAAGAAAAACAAAACAAAAAAAAAAAGGAAAAAAAAAAAAAGTAGAAATCATGGGCTGAGATAAAAATTATTTCTTAGAGAGGAAAAGGAAAAGAGAGAAAAAAAAAAAAAAAAAAAAAAGCAGTAAAGTACATATATGTATATACATTTATAAAACAAGTAATGAATAACGCTCACCATCTGCCAACAGATGCTCATTTGGTCTCTGAGCCGCAGCTGCCCCTCTCAGCCAGTTCCCCACAGTTTATATTTTTCACATTATTTCTGTCATATGGTACGGGACATCCCTTTTGGCCAATTCAGGTGAGCTGTCCTATAACCTTTCAGCTTCTTGTGCCCTCCTAGTTCCCCACAGTGCTGACAGAGCAGTGTGAGAAGCTGAAATTTCCTTGGCTCTGTGCAGCCACTGCTCAGCAGGACTTAAAACGTTGACGTTGTTTTTCTCCTAAAGTCAATCATACCAGACACTATGAAGATAATTAACTTTAGCCCAGTGAAATCCAGAACAATACATAATCTGTAAATAATTGAAGAGACTTTTCAAAACAGTAAAACATATTTCCTATTTACAAATCCTTTGCACTTTAAAAATGCTTACATTCTGTTTTTTTCCTTTTTTATACGCTTTGTTTAATGTAAAGTATTTAAATGTGTAGTATGAACATTTGTGTAATGATGAGGAAGCTAATTTTTATTTCTTACGTTCATTTAGAACCTGAGTAGAAAACAGAAAAATTAAAAGAAAAATCAGATGTTGTCTTCCCATTTAGATGTAGATTTTACATTGTAGATTTACACAACAAACATTGTAGACTGTAGTCTGGAAAATTTCTTACTGTTAGCAGTGATTAAAAATGCAAATAGAGCTTTATGTTAAGGGAAGTAAGGAAATCTCAAATGAAAAAAAGCAAAAATAAATTGCTTGCATTCATGTCAAAAAAGATTAGGCTATTAGAGTTCATGAGAAGATTGATCTGTCTTTCATAGAAAAGATTAAGAATTCTTCAGGTTGAAAAATGATGATTTGAGTATACTGTTGAACAGTAAATTAATAAATGATAAAAACAGTGATTAAGTGATTAGTCATCTGTAATTCTTGCATCTTTTTTTTTTTAATCTTCAAAATTAACTAAAAATATAATGTCAAGTGAGATCACCTAGAATGATAAATCTGTTAATGTGATCTGCTGTGTGCATTTAAGTATCAGTTACCACTGTGAAACTGATGTAACATCAATTTTGATGTAAAGATTTGAAGATATAATATGAATGAAGATATAATGATAAACATATAATAACTTTAGTTTTTATATTCCTTTATTTTTAGTTTTGCTTCGTATGAATGTATGAGTGAGATTTGTATTTGTTTATCATAAAACTTCCTGCATTCTCTCTGAATACAAATTTTCTTTTTCTTCATTATGATTAATTTCTGATTCTGCTGCATTCTTTGATATGTTTCCATGTCCAATTCAGTATTTTGATCTTATTATCTACCCTTGCCTCACATTTTTTCTTTGAATAAATGATAACATAGAATCATGGAATGGCTTAGATTGGAGATTTAGTCCCATCACTGCTGTCTTGGGCAGGGTTGCCAGCCACCAAATCCTGGCCACCAGGGCCCCATCCAGCCTTGATATGAATGTCTCCAGGGATGGAGTGTCCGTAAGTTCTTTGGGTTCCAGTTCTTCATCACCTCCTAAGTAAAAAAATTTCTGCTGAACAACTACCCTGAATCTCCCTGCTTTAAGCTTGAAGCTACCTCCCCCCCTTTCCCCCCCCCGCCCCGCCTTGTCCAATCACCACTGTCAGACCATGTAAAAAGTCTGTCTCCCTCCTGTTTATGAGCTTCTCACAGACACTAGAAGGCCACAGTGAGGTCTCCCCAGAGTCCTTCTTCAAGCTAAGAAACCCCATCTCCCTCAACCTCTTTTCATAGGAAATGTTCTCCAACCCTTTTGTCACTTTTGGAACATTCCTCTTGATCTGCTCCAATAACTCCACATGCTTCCTGTATTGGGAGTCCCAGGTTTTGACACAGATATATGTTCTTCCACATGTCCTGATCAATCTTTCCTTATTTAGGTGATCACTTCATTGTCAGTCTTTTCCTCATGATTTTCTACTTACGTCTTTATCTTGTAATGTCCTCCTTTGCTTCACATTTCTTTTTTTTTTTTTCCTTTATTTTCTGACATTCATTTAATTCTTGAGAATATTGAATATTTAACAAGCTAGAACTGCTTCTCATCAATATATGTAAAAGGTTTGTAATCTGTCTTTAAATGATTTAGCCTGCCAGTAATGGTCTAGTTCTCAGTCTAAAGTTTGAAATTTTTCTGTTTCACTGAGGCTTAAGCCTATTTAAACAAGGACAATGCTACTTAGCAAAGCAGTTTTATTATGAAGAGGAAACAGTAATGACTAGTGTACCTAATTCACTTTGATTGCTTTGCCCTAGACTGCCACAGTGAAGTCATTTCAAAATTTAATTCATAAAATTTAGTAAACATCTTGTATGTAAACATACTAAATGTACTTGAGCTTTACATTTCATGTATGCTCTACAGAGTAATTTTTGAGTCAGTTATGATTTTTATTTTTTCAAAGAAACACAACTATACAGTTTGAAAACGGAAATTATGCACTCAGGAAAATAGATCTGTAGAACCTATTAAAAAAAAAAAAAATCTGCTTTAGACTGTTATCTTCACTTCAGCAGACTTCTACAGGGGAAAAAGACAACCAAGTTTTGTGTCTTTTTATGCCTCAAATGAGTTAACTTTTTGACAAAACAGGGAAATCTGTTAGAATTGAAATTTGCTTTTCCTTCACTAGGTAGCAAAAGATGGAAAACAAGAAATCAAAGACAATCATATGATGAACCCTTCAGTATGTGTAATACCTGGAGCTATTGTTTTTGTAAGAAGATCTCCAAAGAATAGATACGTGACTCATTACTGAAGAGGCAATGTGATGAGCTCTAGTGCATCCAGAATTCTTCACCAAAGATAATATTTCAGAATATGATGGTCTAATTACTCCAAAGCCTTATAAATAGATTAAGGTGCACACAGTCTGGGTAAAAAAAAAAAAAAAAAAACATGCTGCTACCATTTTGTTATTAGAGGATGCGTAACAATAGATGAAGAGTTTCTACAATTAAGAAAGGTAGAAGGAGGTTATTGCTCAGTGATAAAACTTCCCTCTTTCTTACTCTCAGGCAGATGAACACTTCCCCTCCCTCAACTTGCAAACTTATTGAGGGTGTACTCAATCCCCTTGTCCAGATCATCAGTAAAGATGTTAAACAGAACTGGGCCCAGTGCTGAGTCCTGGGGAGTGCCACTCATAAACAGTTGCCAGCTGGATTTAACTCTATTCACTCTCCAGGTCCAGCTGTCTTGACAGTTTTTTACCTAGTGAAGAGTGCACCTGCCTAAGCCATGAGCTGCCAGCTTCATGGGGAGAATATTATGGAAGACAGTTAAAAACTTTAGTAAAGCTAGGTAGGGAACATCTGCAGTCTTTCTGACATACACTAGCTGGCTCACCTGCTTATAGAGGGAGATGAGGCTGGTCAAGCAGGACCTGCCTTTCATGAACCTGTGGCATCTATGCTTGATCCTCTGTTTGTCCCACATGTGCTGTGCGATTGCCCTCACTGCCTATGGCAGCATCATTGTTGAGCTACAGTCAAATAACAGTTTCCTATATATGAATATGATTTTATTACATATGTTAAGCTTTCAAAACCCATCTTGGAACTAAGGAAAAACATTCAGGAATGTGAATCAAGATTTAGGTGTAAGATATATAACGTTCAGGTAGGAACTAGGAACTATGATTCTTGAAAACAAAATATTTCTAGAATATGTAATGAAAAAGCTTATCTAGAAGTATATAATGACAGTCCTGAAATAATAATTTAAATAAAATCAGAGGAAATCTTTTTAAAAATTAGTTTTATTTTTAATGATTAGACTGTAGCAATTAAAATGAGCATATTCCTAAAGGTTCTAATTATATTCAGGATATATAGTAAACTTTTTAATCTTGAAGAATCAGATGAGTAAATTCCATGACTCCCTTGGAATGGAGAAGGAAAACGTACTCATAATGGCTAAATGATGGAACAATACTTATGCTGAAACAGAAATATGGTAATGCTAACTGTATGGCTAGTATTGTATGGATATGCCATCAGGTTTTGGAAATGGCCAAACATGTCTCTCTTGTAGAACCTCCTATTTTCTGGAGTCATTATTTCTATGCTATGTTCTCTAATCTGAAGATGTGTTAATTGAAGCCAAAGGTTTGTCAACAAGGTGTGCTTCAGTTCCTCTATTGAGATAATTTAGTAATTATATACAGCATTTTCTTGTATTTCATTTGGTGGAAAAATGTGTTTTTCCTTGGTTGGAAATATGGTTAACCTTGATGTGATAGAGGAAGTCCATGGGTTGTTCTGGCTGTGGGATGTTACCTGGAATGTAGAATGGGAAGATTGAGCTCTGATTCAGTTAAGTGGTGACTCAGAGCTTCCCATATATCTGTGGGACTACTTGTGTTGGGTTTACAACCACAAATCACCGATGATTTTGGAAGCTCTTTGAGACATTTGTTCTCTCTTCAACTTTCTTGATAACAAAGCAGAACTATTCTTTTATTTGTTCATAAATAGCTGAAAATGTGAAGGCTGTGCAGACTGGATTCTTTATATGACAGCCTAATAGCACTGAAGGTAAGCACATCCAAGAATAACAGGCAATTTTCTCTTTATTCTTTCCCTACAATAGGAAGTTCCATTATATATCTAAATATTCTACTTTATTTTTCTGGGCTTTGTTGTCATGATGACAAACAAGTTCAAATATTATACTTTCCAGTATAAAGATCTAAAACATTCAGAAGGTCTAAAAATTATTTTAAGCAAAATCTGCATTAGTCCTATGTGCTGAAAGAGGAAGGAACATTTTTTACCAATATTGAGCTGTTCTATCCTTCATAATTTTTAAGGAGTATGCCCTATCTTTGAATGTTTTTTTTTGTTTGTTTGTTTGTTTTTCCTTTTTTTTGTTTTTTTTTTTTTTCTTTTAGCAAAGCCAAACAGTTCTCACAAACTTTGTTTTTTCCTTTTTTAATTGATCCTTATTCCCTGTGGATTTTTTTTTTTTTTTTTTTTTTTCCATCATCTGATTAAGGTAATAGATAACAGTTAAATGTAGTCTATAGCAATTAACTTTATAACTATTTGAAAAGAACTTTTGTGTGCTCTCTTCAAGATATTTGATAGAGATGTTTAAACCAATGAGATTATTTGTATTCCTCATTTGCAGTTAGCATACCTTTTCTGAGCAGTGAAATAAAATTCTGAAATAATAATTATTATTCTGGCTAGTGAGTGTTCAGAAGACATAACACAAACCCGCATGAAAGGATTTGAGTGTGGTTGGGGTAATATTTTGTTAATTTAATTTTTCTGGGGAGTTGTATGCTGTATTTTGCTGGAAGAGGCACAGCTGGACATAAATAGGAGGCAGGTTGCCTGTTTGCCTTGTTCTGACTGCTGTTTTGGGGTTCTGCCTAGAGCTTTAGGGGGAGGAGAAGTGGGGATTAATCAGCTGTTGATAATGATCCAGGCACATGGGAGGTCAGTAATTCAATAAGCAACAATGTGGCAGTGTAGGTGCAGACTAATAGAATTACAAAAAAAGCTTACTGACAAAGGAGGAACTTTATTGTGGGTGGAAGAAAAAAGGAAGAGATCTTTCCTTAAGTTCAACAATATAAATAATGCTATTTGACAATTTGGTGAAGAGCTGCAGTTATGCTTCTGACTTTGATTCTCTTCATTTGGAGGGACTTCTTAGTCAAGTGATGAGTCAAACGTGTTTCCTGAAATCCTGAGCATAATTCAAGAACATATATTGTTTAGATCTGTGATAAATAAATCCTCTTTAAGTTATTTGAGGATGTATTGGTTTGAAACCAAACTATAATTATTATCTGATATTAAGCCTGAACTGCAGATATTTTTGCAAGAACTAAAAGTTGAAGTAAGATCTTTTATTAATTTATTCATTTGGTAAATCTGGAATTGTAATTCAGATGAAAATTTTCTTGTCACTGAATTTGAAGATTAGTTTCAATCTAACAGTTGAAATGGCATAAATGAAAACTCTTCTTTAAGGAGTATTCTAGGTTCCACGTGGTTTGTACTCATCTATTTTGGGTGGAAGAAAAGTTACATTTTAGAAAAGAGTGTGCACAAGCTAAAACAGAAACAAACAAACAAACAAAAGCAACAAAAAATACAATGAAGATTTATAAAGTTTTCTAATTTTTGGATATACAAAAGGATTGAAATGACCAAAAATAGCATTTTTGTTGTTAAGACAGTTATTTAGCAATTTAGGACACAAACGGAACCATGAGATCCATCTATCTTGTGTGATAGGACTTAAAGAATTCACAAAAGCTATGCAAGCACTAAGGTAAGGGATATTTTTCAGTTTTAGATGAAATGCAGATTTTAATAGAAAATCCATCAACTAGTTAACTCTTTCAGAATGTATTACTATCAGCATAAATCTGCAAAATTATAATAAGCAACTGTTCCATTTCTTTCTCAGATTATAATGTAAAAATATATACCTTTCATGATTCAGCATATGAATATGCCTCTATGAAGTGCTATGAGTGAAGCAGTGTGGTTTAATCAAACTTTTATTATTCTTTTTCTGAGCTGTTACTTACTTTAAGAATTTGTGTTACTCTACTCCACTGATTAGTATGATCTCATGATAAAACTTCTCCATCCTCTTCCTCTCTTCCAGCCATACTTTTTTTTTTTTTTTTTTCCATAAAATGAAGAAAATCAGAGGTAAAGTTTACAGACACAGATTTAAAAGAGTGGATGAAAATGTACCTTCAACATATAGTCATTTTTGAAAAATAGGCTGCTTGACATCTGACTACTAAGGCTGATAAAATAGCACAAGGTAGTATTTGGCGAGGTAATATTTGCTCAAACACAAATTACATTTGCCCCTTTACAGTTTGGTTAATCATCATTATTGTAAGACTGTATTCTCAATCTTCAAATTCATTGCTGAATAAATAATCATACATAACACTGCCAGTGTTTAAAGGCTGTATGGATTTGTACTGAGATTTTACAAGAGCCAAGGGCTTTCTGGGAGACAATGGATATAAGAAAAACGAGTCCCTTGTTAGTGAAGAGAAAGTGATGGGGAAGCTAAGTTTCTCAGATTATCTTTTTGTAGATTTCAGAGTACTCTAAGGTAGAGATGAAAATATTGAAAAATATATTATAAAGCAAAAACCCTCAAATCCTCAATTATTTACCCAGGTTTATGCATGTTCCATGAGAATCTCCATTCTTAGAGGATAATGTTACAGTAAATTGCATTTGTGTAAATTAAAATTAGGAAAGGCAGTGAATGAACAGTGAAATCTGTTAGTACAGGGAGGTGTTTTTAAAGATAAAATATATGAAATATAGCAGACAATTTTTCTTTGATATATTTTATGGGAAATTCACGTTCAGTTTCTTGTTCACTATTATTTCATTTTCTTTCACTATTTCTGCTTTTCGTTTTCTCAGAAAAAAATATAATTTTCTAATTATTTCTTCAAAACAATTTAGTGTACATATTTATCAGATGAACACTATTTTTTTACTTTTTTGCATTTATTTTAGTTACTTAAGTATGTCTTTTTTGATATCGTGCACATCTCGTTCACAAATGCAATCTTTGTGTGTATTTGGTCAGACGTGTATGCACGTCAGACTAGCTCTTCTATGTAAGAACATAAAGATTATGGAGCAGACAGTACACTTTCAGTGCAATAGCATTCGCAGTATAAGTGGAATAAGGATAGCAGCAGTTTCATTGGTCAGCATATGTTTGGCTGCTTGTTTCTGCATGGCGCATGATCTACCCTTCTCCCTTGCCTTCCTAGTTTGGTGTTAAAATGATAACTAACTTCTCATCAAAAGTATGATAAAAAAAAAAAAAAAGTAAAAATCTTGTTTGTTATCAACTCAGCCACAGAAACAGATGATCTTCAGGCAAGTACAGATGAACTTCTGAATAAATTGAATTCAATCATGGCAGCAGGATCCTGAAAAATTCTCATATCCAAGGCCTTAATTCTGCTGAGACCAACACATCAATTATTTGTGCTGTTCTCTGAACTAGTTGCATATTAGAAAGAAGAATATCTGGTCATACTGAGTATTGTCTGATATATGTCAGACTTTATTGTTTCAGTTCAGAGTTTACGTAATATTTCTTTTCATAGTTGGACACTCAAGGAAAAGGAGGCATAAAAATTTACAGGTTGTATGAACAGTCCTAATGGACAAGGTTTGAGAATCCTTGCATGCAAGTACATGCAAATACATGCATAACTACAACATGATTAAGTATTTCTGCATCTTGAAGAGCCAGAGTTACTTTAGTGAGACCATTTTTCACCTATTCCACTGTTAGCAACAATTTCCTCAAATTGCAGCAGTCTACAGTTTTTGTTAAAAGATTCCTACATTTTATTGTAGACATACTGCAGTTTGATTTACTAATGTGATTCATTTATTCGTTATGTGTCCTTTACATTATAATTAATAGTCCTTCAACAAGTTGGCAGATCTCATGGCAATATTACATTGAATTCAGTTTGCATTAATTCCTTAGTTTAAGAATCTATCCTAATGTGATTTCTTTTCAACAATAGTCAGTGATAGCATCATCTGCCAGCTAATCTTGTTTATTAAAAAAAAAGCGAATCACAGCAAAACAAAACAAAAATCCAACCCCAAAATGGATAATGGCTAGCTTTGTAGAATTGTATTGCTTAAGGCTTTCAGCTGACCTTAAAGCTAATAATGTGAATGTGTCGCCATTAGCTCTGAAATGATGTTCAGATTGCATTTTCTTGATATATTAAAAAAATAGGCACCAGGAGTTTTGACTACATAAGCTGATACTCATTATGCAGATGATGGCAGTAGTAGTTTTTCTGAATTAAATATTCAAAATCTGCACTGGGATTTGTATAATGTAGATTTTAATCATACAGGGACATACCAACCATGCTGATGGCTCAAGACAGACATACCAGGAGCAAATCCCAAGATAGCTAGAAAAAATATGGGTTTGACTTATGAAATACTCAAATCCCCAAATCTATATGCCTAAGTATTTTTAGTGTTTAAAATTCTGATTAACCTTACATTTTCTTTGTCCAATTACTAGTTTTCTTTGTCTTAGAAATGCCTATTCTTACTCTTTCATTCCCCTCGTGATATTGTTTTCTCCAACCAGAGAGTTAAAATGTTTAATTATTTAAGATCAAAGATATATTTTCCAGACATATGTGGAATTGCTAGCTCTCTGGAATAATATACATGCAGGATTGATAAGTTAGTGTAATTTGGGAATGGCTTAATAAGTTTAAGTTATATTCAGTTAGGAAGCAGCAGAATTTTTAGTATGATTATTCTCTCCCTCACTACCCATCAAACTCAAAACAAAAGACATGAATTATTTTATAGGAAAAGGGTTCTGTCTATTCGTAAACATTCTTTACTTTGCACAAACATTACCTTTTAGGTGTTTGTATGTGATCATATGATAATCACTAGCATCATTTTTTTTGCAGGCAACATTAGTCGCAGCTTATTTTTTTCAAAGAAAATTAGTGGAGACCGAAACATCTCATCTGGTTTTGCTTTAAAAATAAAAAAACTAAAAAAAAAAAAAAAAGCCAACAATACCAGAAGTTATGCATGTGATAGAATACATCAAGCTCTTCTATGCTGAAGAAAATTCAAACTTTATCTCAACCTATATTCATCATCATCTATCTATTCATATTCTTTTGCTTTTTGAATCTTATGCTGTACCATGTATTTTTCTTTTTCTTTATATAATATTAACAATCTCAAACTTTTTGCAATCATCTTTTACAATCTCTTTCTGACCCAACAAGAACATGAATTCCTCTTGACATGACATGTATCTGTATCTCAGAGGTTTCAGTTATTCTATAGAATAGCTCAGCACAATCTCTTTGAAAGATTCCTGGCTTTAACAACTGAAGACGGATTATACTTAATCAGACTGTCAAGGCAAGTAGTTGTGGGTGTTTTTTTTTTTTTTTTTTTTTTTTTTCCAACTAGTGTACAGTTAATGCTCTTCTTAACTCTATTTTTTAAAATTTTATTTTGAATAAACACATCTCCAGAATTAATCTGAAATAAGAAAATTAATGATTCTAATATGAACACAGTGGACATCAGTGGACATGTTGGTGAATGCACACTATTACTAGCAATATACATATATATATATATTTTGGTTGAAGAATGTTTAAGCTTTTTGAGGAACAAATTTAAGTACACATACCCTGAGACTACTGTACCCTTTATCTACTTGGGAGATCAGTACAAAAAGGTATGTTTCTTTTGTAGATATATCTGAGCATGACAAAGATTGGAGCTGGAGATATGAAGAGTCTTCTAAATCTATAAGCAGGTGAAAGACTGCTATAAAAACTTAGTTTTGAGTAAAATCCTTGTTACAGTCCAATGACATATAAAGGAAAAGAAGATAGAAAATGTTTTTATGTAGGGGGTGGTTTGACTTCAGAAGTGGAGGACAGCTCATGATTGCTTTCCCTTCCCTTCCTCCTTGAAAATAAGGGATTTTTCTGGAATTATAAAACTGAGCTTAATGCTTACATTAACTCATTAACACATACTAATGTGAGTTTTTATGTTAGACTTAAGGATCTCAGTAACCATTGTGATCACAATGGTTACGTCTGCACCTCAGGTCCTTGGAAACTGCTAACCAGTCACTTCTTTTATGTAGTTATGCTAGAGAATACTTGTCTGTAAATCTTTTTAGTTCATCCTGGTAAAGTTTTACTTTGTAAAACATTACCTTTATCACTGTTTTATCTGTTCTGTCGGAGCTGGATTTGTTCACCCATAACCAACGCAATTTTATTTTATCAGTTTACTATCAATGTTAATCTTTGTGTGCTGTTTTTGTTTGTTTGTTTGTTTGTTTGCTTTCCTTTCTTGCATGTAATTTTGTACAATTTTATCTTTGAGCTTAAGATAGAAAAAAAAAGAATCCTTTTAATATTCTTTCAAATACAAACTATAACTTTTTCTGTAATTAGAGGTGTTTGTTCTCAATACTTTTCTCTCAAAAATAAGAATGAAGGAAAGTTTTGTGGGTTTTTGCTGTACTTACCTTAGATGAGAAAATCTTGCACTATTTTAGTGCTGTTTACTGCATTGTTGCTAGTTTGCAACTCTAATCTGTTAGACATTTTTGGTTGTTATATTTAATGTAGCATTCATGTGCATGCAGCTCTGTAAAGTCACATATTAGCTGAAGCATCTGTTTACCCATAAATATCATCGTGTTTGTAGGGGGGGGGAGGGGGGGAAGAAAAACCTTATGTCCCAACTGACTAGTGGTTAGAATATTTAATCTGTTTTCTCACATAATTATTGAAATTCAAAGAAGATCAATTGTCTCAAATTCAATGATCTGATTGTTGAATTGAGCAGTTCTAGAAGATTTCACTAATATTACTGAGAGAGTTTTTAGTAGCACAGTATATAATGAGGAAAGGGGAAATAAACCTTTCACTGCAGAGAAGATTTAAAACTTCTCCAGTGCAACTAGGTTTATATTTGTACAATCTGGTATAAATCTAGAATGTGGAAGGGAAATTAGTACTAGTATAATTGTGTGAAATACTAGCACATATAGTGCATTTAAGAATTATGTGTTAAGAAATTATCAAGCCAGAACCACTAAAAGAAATCTTCAAATTAAGAATTCTATTTACAACATAAGAATGAAATCTTTCAACAATTGTAAAGTGACAGATAACTTCATATGTCTTTATAGGGGATTTGTTATTTAGAGAAAGGCAAGGACTAGAAAATATACATATACAAATATACATGTACATGTATATTATATATTACATATGTACACGTATATGTGTACAGTAAGGAGTTAAAACAAACTAAGATACTCTCCAACAATTGTTGAATCAGAAAAAAAGAAAATGAAAGGAGCAGTTGAAGAGAGATACTGGTGAACATGAAGCACTAAGAAGTGCTGACTGGTGAGTTAAGAGTTTCTCTTTTTGTGTTTGTTTGTTTGTTTGTTTGTTTGTTTTAAGGCAGTGATTGCTGAACTGAAATCCTAGTAGAGGATTTTGGTATGGAAATGCTAAGGAATAGCTTTTTTAAAGAGTTTACGAATTAGATCATCCCAGTGACTTAAACAGTATGGATGATGAATGTATATGAAGTTGCTCTTTAGGTTCCATTCCCTGAGACTTCATCTCTGGAGGTCTGGAGAGAGACCAAAACCTTCATACAAGGAATAACATCTTACAATCTGCACTTTGATTTTCTACAGAGACCCCCTTCTTCCCCTTCTGTTCTTTTGTGTTGTTTTTTTTTTTTTTTTTTTTTTCCCCTCAGTTTCAGAGTCTTTGGAGTGACAATGTTGCCAAACAGGAAAAAATTATTACTTCAATATGTGACAGATTCATTTTAGGCAAAGGCAGTAGAATGTCAATAGAACTTGAATTTCCATATTGAATCCTGTTATGAAAGCTACTTTATTCTTGCATCTTCAATTTTGGTATGCTTGTTAAGTCCATGATTATGGAATATAACCATGAAAATTCCACTTAGGAATTGTTTAGTGCTAAAATATATCTACTTTGTTAAATATCCTTCATCATCTTGAAGTAATTATGACTGCCAAATGCTCTAGTATTAACCTAACTCATTTCAAAGTTGATTTGAACTTTAACAGAAACTTAACCAGTGTGCAGAGCCTGTAGAAGACACAATCAGATGTTCCATGAATTTGATCAAGAAGTTTGTAGAGAATTCAGACTTAAGAACATCTGAAATCTCTTGCATCGTGAGTGAATGTAATGCTGTCATTGATTTATGGGTGCAGCTTCTGCCCGAGTAGTAAATTTTTGTGTTGACTATATTAGACATTGAATGTGCATTTGATCTCCTGAATTTTAAAAGGTTCCATGTCCATCTAAAAAAATTGTGATTTTCTTTGCAAGTTTTCTGTATTTTTATTATTACTAGAGTAGTAAATATCTGATTACTCTCTCTTCATCTATCCACCCTTCTTCCCTTCCTTCCAAACAGCAACAGCAATAATACAACATCTGCACATCAAAACTAGCCAGAACACATTGAACATAGTGAAAGTATAAAGATGAATGGCATTGTCTTAACTCGGGAAAGTAGGTTTTGCTTTTGTTTAGGAAAGTGGCTAAATTAGGGCTGCTCTTTATGCTAAGTTCTGTATTTTTTGCTATTCATGGTTTTATGATTTTTGGTTATTGGTATTCCACATCATAACATCATGTAGTGCACTAGGGGTTAAAGAGTTAATGCTCCAGTTCCGGGTACCTGTCAATGAAGTGAAGAAGAACTACATACGCCAGAGGACTTTGCATTCATAGAGTAGATAAAGCTCCTGGCAAAGTCATGAGACCAGGCACTCTCCACTCTGCTCCTCAACTCGACTGCATGTCTTTCCTCAGTATTAATGTAAGGCCTTCAGATACTTTCATTATATTTGATTTTTTAGGTCCAATTCTAATTATATTGTATTACATTGTATCACAGTGTGTTATCTTGCATTCTGATGTCTTATTTAGTAAATTAGTTTGTTTCTCCTCAGATCATTGCCACTATTATTTTTGCAACCCATCTCTCCTTCTCTTTGTTTTCCCAGGACTCATGGGTCCCTCCTCTCCACTAGTCACAGAACTGGGCTGAACCAGCCCATAAACCATTAACAGTAGCCTAATTCTCATTTCTCGTAAAAAGTACTTCCCTCAGATGAAGGGAAGTACTTCATCTTCACATGCTGTGTATTTGTTGTTGTTGTTTTGTTTTGTTTATAATAATTCAAAGAAATTGTAAGAGAACAGATCTTTCAAATCCTTAAGATCTAAAGCCTAGAGGGCTTTGAGACCCAGGTCAGCAACTTGAACTTGGACATTTTTTTGAAGTACTTTGCTGTATTGCAAAGAGTTATCTTGGGAACAAAAGATATTTCATAATAATTTCTGAATAGATAATTTGATTTTTGAATAAAAATTGGACTCACAAGAGGAAGATGCATGAGAGAAGCTCGGAGACAGGAGAACTGAAGCAAGGAGCAAATTAATTGTTGGAAAAGATGAGGAGTTGGAATAAAGTTCCTTTGTTGGCCTACAAGTGTTATAACTACTGCTAGATCAGAAAATTAAAATAATAAGATATAACATAAAAACTGATTACAGTTAGCATATTGAAAGTACAAAAAAAGTAACCGTTTTCTATATCTTGACAAACTTGCTTCCTGTGCAAAGGAAAATCAAACATTTATTTGTTGTTCCTTCATAATCATACAAGAACAAAAGATTTCTCTTCTGGCCCTCCTCTGGATCGTTTCCAACAGCTCCATGACTTTCCTGTGTTGGGGTCCCCAGATCCTAGTGCAGTAATTCAGATGGAGTCTCACAAAGGCAGAGTTGAAAGGAACAATCCCCACTCTTTCCCTGCTGGCCATCTCTCTTTTGATGCAACCCAGGATACAGTTGGCTTTCCAGGCTGCAAGAGCACCCTCCAGGCTCCTGTCCAACTTTTTCATCTATTAGGAACTCCAGTTTCTTCTCCACAGGGCTGCTCTCAGTGTGTTGTTCTCCCAGTCTGTAGACATCTGGAATTGCCCTTACCCAAATGCAACATCTTCCACTTGATCTTGTTGACCCTTATAAGGTTCATGTGTGCTCTCATTTCAAGTCTGTCCAGGTCCCCCTGGATGACAGACATCTCTTCCTTGTGTGTCCTAGTTTATCACTTCCATATCATGACATCATGTGACTAGCTGTTTAGTGCTTGAGCACAGTGCAGGGGAGCTACATTTTCTTGAGTCAGCTCCTAGCAGTCTTGGCTATGTGCATTTCCTGGGTCCTAATAGCTTTGGCTATTCCTATGTTAGTTCTGACTCTCCACAAGGAAGATAAACTGAGAAGAGACAGACTGCAGTTAGAAGTTAGAAGACTTTGGTACTCTCCATTTGATTTCTGATTCAGAGTAAAAAAGAGACAGTAGCACAATGATGGGGGAGAAGGCTCTCTTCTGTTTCTAGTTCTGCATAGGATAACACAGTCAGAATTTCTCTCTCTCTTGTTTGATTTATTACCTGTAACTTTTTTTCATATCATATTGTCTTACATTCTTTTGTTGTTTGTAGTAAATTATTTATTCCTCCTTATCTTAGCTGTGTTCTTCATACACCTTTCCCCTCAGAAGCAGGAAAGGGGGTTTGGTGGAAGCCCCATCACTTGGGATTGAATTAACTAAACCATGACATTCTGTCAGTTATACCACTCGTTTTGGTGTCATCCACAAACTTGCTGAGGGTGCACTCAGTCTCACTGTTTGTCATTAATAAAGATATTAAATAGCATTTCTTCCTGGTCTGACCCCTGGGAAACACACTCAAGTCTGGCCTGCACTTGAGCATAGAGCCATTGACCACTTCCTTCTGGCTATGACCATCCATCCAATTCTTTATCCACTGAATAGTCCACCCTACAGATCCATATTTCTCCAGTTCAGAAATAAAGATGTGGTGCAGAACCATGTCAAAGGCCTTGCAAAAGTCCAGGTAGATAACATCAGTTGCTCTTTTTTTCACTAATGTAATCACTCCATCATAGAAGGTCACCAGCTTGGTCAGGCACAATCTGCCCTTGGTGAAGCCATGCTAGCTGTCTTAGTTCACCAAACAATAGAGAAAATAATAGAAAATATAATAATAGAGAAACAATATTTTAAATAAGTCATAAGTATATTACAGAAAAGTGGCACTGGAGACTGTACATTTCCTTGCATGCTATAGAAGTTTAATTATTTTATTCATAGTATGCTTAATGCTTCCTTTTTCATTTCTCTAATATAAATCTATTCTTAGATCATGAGTAAGACATTTCACTATGACCTTAGAGGAAGATTCTTTGTATGTAGTACGCTGCATACATTTAGAAACTGACAGCTCAACAGTAAATTAGTTAGACATTAGTAATCACAAACATCTTGCAATGAAATTTTTATAAGGAAAAGAAGTAAAATTTTTGTGAACTCTTATTTCATTTCATTAATGTCAATGTTTTGATTAACATTTCACAATATTTTACTTCATTTATTATTATCTATTAGACCAGGGTGATATTTTACATTAAGTAGTTTCTGTTAGAACATTTTGAAGTGTTTAGTATTATTCTATAAGAAATTTAAAAGCTTAGACATTTTATTCAAATGTCCATTAAGGTGAAACTGAAATGGCTGGCTTTCCAACAGAATGTAAGCAGAAAAATAGAAGCAACTCCCTTAGCAGCAATTTAAAATGAAGCTCCACATTTCAGTTAAGTTCTCATCAGTTGTTATCATTGTGTTCTGAGCTGTTAAGAATCAGATGTGGTTGAGCAGTGAATGCAATTTCTGTTATATGGTGGATTTCCTCCTCTTTCACGTGTGTGTTTGTTTTAGTTTGTTTGTTGTTGTAACTTTTCCAACCTTGTCCTTTGCTTTTCATAAATTATGCATTTTTCTGAAGTGTGTGAATAAGGTAGATGAAGATGGAGAATATATAATTCAAGACAGATGTATTTTTCTGAGTCTTTAAAATTTATAATTGGTTCTCATCAGCAACATTTTTGTGGTCATTTTAAACATATATATACTTATTGCTATAATTGGAACTTTGTTACAGTTATTAGTCAATTCTTAAATTTCAAAACTGTAAACAGTATGAAGTTTATACACATGTATATTTAAAAAGGCATGAGAAATGTACAATAGAAAAACTTGTGAAATGTAAGCAATTTCCTGTGCAGAGAGTCACAAATGAGAAATCTTTTCAGTAGGTTGAAAAGAGGTATCTCAGCATTACCGCACATGTTTAATTTACTTAGCTTATTCTTACAGCATCTGTCAAAACTCACAAATTTGAAAGCGTTCACCTGGAGAGAAGTATGTATCTATGTAATTGCCTGTCAGGCTGAGTAATTTGTTTAATGGCCAGAGCTAGAAGAATATCAATTAATTGTGAAGATTAGCAGAATCTCTTACATGTAACAAATTGCATGTTTGGGGCCAAACATCATCTCAAAACCAATTTGACTTTGTAACATCTAAAAAAATGGCACCAATCACTCATACCTGAAATTCAAGTTCTGAAATTCTATCTGCCTTGATCAAATGTCTCCAGATGAGTAAAATAAAAAATGATCTGTTAAATCTGTCATATTGAAAGGGGGAAAAAAAAAAAAAAAAGATGTTCTTTTCATGTCTGTTGTTCTTATCTTCATTATCTACACTGCCAATTTTTTTTTTTACTCTTACTGTGGAAGAAGAGTGAACTTCTGGAGGACTGCTTTTGTTTCTATGTTTCTATTGCAGGATCAAGCCTTGCCACAGAGCAGGTGTTCAGTCAGTTGCTCAGCTTTTTGCCAGTTCAGCTGCAGATATGATAGACAAACATGGCTGAGGCCAGCAGAGGAAAGCAAGAACCCCCTTCTCAGATATTCTGGCAGGGCTGGTAGAGTAGGCTATCTCGGTTGGCATTTACTCTTGTTGCAGAAGCTGTGAGTTTTGTCATTATCAAGGAAGAAGCAAAAAATCAAGGAAGAACAATTGTTTTCATCTCTGACCCTGTAATAAAATGAAGAAGCAACGATGGACAACTATTTTTTTTTTTTCCTATTAATATATAATTTGAGCTGGCTACTAAGTTGCTACTTATTTCAAAATATTGATAATAACATTTCTTAGAAATATTCCTGGGAAAAAGAAACTTGTATGTCTTCTTAAATACACTTTTCACTGTTCTCACAAGCTCATTCTTCTGTGTAGAATGATGTTGTCCTGGGAATTGGGTGATGCAATTACCAATGTGTGGCAAGCTGACAACACTCAGGCACTTTCCATTGGCATGTAATCTTGGCTGTGTGAATTTCTTTTCACAGTCTGCATCAAAGGGTCTCTTTTTGATTGTGGACTGAGAAGGAAAAGATCTGAGGTTAGCAGGAAGTTCAGAAAAAGCGTGAAATGTGTTTTTAGCAGAAAAACTCACTTGAAAGTGTGCATGTGGAAAGGAGATAAAATTGGGTAAAATGAATGGGGGATTGACATGAATGAGAGGTGCTGAAGAAAGTTTTAAGAGGAGGCTTAGGCTTGGGGAGACCTGGTTGACCAGTTAGAGGGGAGAAGGATTCCAGTCTGTAAGAATAATGGGTGGAGGGTGTAAGAATAAAGGGATGGAATTAGGGATAAAGATGTCTGTCAGACAAGTTCTTCTGTACAGGCACTTTTCTCATGGAGCTGAGTAAAGGGGGATTTTGTCCCTCAGGGTGAATGGAAGGTAGATGTTCATGCTTTGTTCTGTGTGAGAAGATAGAGGTATTTACTCTGTTCCACTGTCACAGGTGCAGTTCATCTTACTTATGTTGGGATATTTTGACTGTATGAGCTTGTTTTCTGGCTCCCATGTGATCCAGCATTTAGGATTTTATTTATTTATTTATTTTTCTTTAAGCTAATTGTGCTAGATAGGCATACAATGTGGATCTTGGCTTATGAAAATTCATTTTAGCATATTTCATTTGATTATGCATAAGGTGAAAAAATGGATAACTCCTCGCCCATGTCTTCCATTTGATGAAGTAACTCATAGTGTACTAAAACTATCTGGGGAGCTGGCAGAACAGACCCTCTGGCAACTGCAGCTCTGCAGGAACATAAAAGGTCGTCTGACTACATAACTTGTCACTGATTTTGAGACACTTTGTTTGCCTGAGCTTGATATTCTAAGATAGATAGAAAATAGTGTTAAAACTTAGGCTTCTTGTTGTCAGGTTTTCTGCACAGAATGAATTTGCTGGTTCTTAAAAATATTTGGGGCATTATTCTCACATATGTCATCTTTTAAAAGGTGTTGATTTAAAATTGTGATAGTTTTTAACTTTGTGTATTAATTTGGTGTGTGTTGAGAAGGATACTGTTATTGAGAGGAATATGCATTTATTTTATGTAACTCACTCCAAAAATAATGCCTAATACATATCTGCATGGAAACTACAACAAAGAGCACAGTAATGCTATCTGATAGAGCAAATTCTCAACTACAGAACACTAGTTTTCATCATTAACTACAAATTTTCAAAGAGCAAGACGTGCAAACTGTGCTCATAAAAATCTGCTTCAGTGGAGGCGACCCACTGTTGCTGTTGCCACTGCTAAAACACACCACTCACCACCTCACTCCATTGTTTGATCTCTGTAAACATTCAGCATGTGTTGATGAATGTCAGTGGGTGTCATTTATTGGAGTAATTCAATTCCACTCCTTTGCTTCATATGCACATCCATGTCAGACACCATTTTGTCAGACTTTCCCTCTGCTTCCATCTGTCAAATAGCAACAGCATGTAACGGAATATTGATGGAAATCTACTACTACCATACCACCAATATGTGCCTCTGACATCATTCTTCAACATAATAGATGGGAGACATTGCATTTTGTCTCGCTCCAATTTATAGGAGGGAGAGGATGTTCTTTTTAATATATATATACCTGGTGTGAGATTAAGAAACAACAGTTCAAATGTTGGTCTGACCAGTTTATTACAGATCTTAATCAGGGAGATGGGGAAGGGGAGGACAGACACTATTATGAATTAGGGTAATGGGGAAGGGAAGGAGGGTGATAGAAAAGATAGGAAAGAAGAAACAAGGAGTCTTTATAGGAAGCAAGAGATAGTTGCCACCATGGATCTTTGTGGTTCATAGTTCAGCCATTGATCTTCAGTAGTGGTGAGTCATCAGGCATTGCTGTTCTGTTGACGATGATTGTGACCACGGTGATGATGGGCACTCTATCAACTTATTTATAAGTCCAAAGTGGTCAAGTCAGCTCTCTTTGGAGTGACAACTCAAATCCAATGTGGTTGAGTCAGCTCTCCTTGGAGTGGCAGCTTCTGGCTCTGGGATCTCAGGAGAAATTCCTTTGTTCCCATCTTCTGAGCCTTGCCAGCAGATAAGAGGGAGCAGGGATGCCCACCTGAATCCTGTTTTTCACAGGACATGATGATATAATTCCCCAATTTTCCCATACCAAGCTGGAGCTATTTAGTCACAGGCCAGATCTTCTGCCAGTAAACACTCCTGAGCACTCTCTTCCGGAGGCAAGCAGCTCTGGAGAAAGGGGCTTTCAAATGTCCACAAAATGATGTTGATGGTCACATGGTAGCACCCATCACTTGCCTCCTCAATAAATCAATCAGAGTCTTATCACAAGAAATACCTCAGGAAGCAAGCTTTGAGCCAAAAAAAAAAAAAAAAAAAAAAAAAAAAAAAGGATTCTCACACATTTGGAGCAGTTTTTATTTCGTATAATAATAAAACTTTATGGTTTTTTTAGGGACTCTTATATTTTAATACAACAGCGTTAATGGTCAGTGGCTCACCTAGAAAATTCTGAAAGACTGTGGAACTTGAGCAAGTTAAGAGTAATTGTATAAAAAGTTAAAGAGGACTATGATTTTTATTTGCTGAGCTGATGCTCTACTTGAAAATTTCTTACAATCAGTTCATTTATGTTTCTGTTAGCTGTTATCTGAATACTGACAAGATGCTAGCTTTGTATTAAATGGAGTAAGTAGATGGATGCAGATCTCTTGCCCTTGCAACAAGCATTACACAAGGACAAACATGAGCTGAAAGGGCAAAATGTATTGATCATGTAATCATTAGTGGCTTTACTAACTTCTTAGTGTAAGATTTTTAATGTGTTCAGTAGTGACATGAGAAAATTTTACTAAAATTAAGTTCTAAGTAAGTTCTAAGTTCTGATACCTTTTCTGAATAAATTCAGGTGGCAAATAATAGTTAAAAAGATCAGGTTGAATGTGAATAAAACAATAAAACAATACAGGTTTAGAATGGAAGAGAACAAGTGAGAAGACAGAGAGGATGGAACTGAAATCTGAAATACAGGAGGAATTAATACAGAAAAAAAAAAAAAAAAAAAAAAAAAAAAAAAAGTAAACAAAGTGAATTGAATTGTAAACCACCAAGAAAGTTTTGTAGTGGTAAAGAATGAAGTATGAACATACACTGTTATTGAAAAAAAACCACACATTGGAATAATGAAAAAAGAGAAAAGGAAAATATGTGAGAGACAGAACAGCAATATTCTTTTCAGATAGTAGACACAGGATAGTTGGATCAGTTTTTTTAACATTGTTGAATTTACCTTGATATTTGATTGGAAGGCAAATGGAGAAGCAAAATGCCCACATACAGAATGGAGTAACATGAGGCTGAATTATGGAGTATCTTGCTCATGTGATAAAGCAAGATCAGTAGTGCACATTACAATAGAGGCAGAGTATTAAATTAGGTCATTGGTGTGGGCAGAATGTTAGAAAGAAACCAGGCAGAGCCTGTGAAGGAAGAAGAGGTCACAGTATACATTATATCAGCCAGCTGTTGGAGCTGAAGAAATTGATAAAATATATCATCTGCTGCCGGCTTTTGAAAACATTTCTATGTGTAAGTTTTAATTCTGATCATAAATGCAAGGCAATAAGCATTGTTCAGGCAGGATTTTATATTTTCCTCATTGTTTCTCAGTGTTTTTTGTCTGTTTTGGCGTGAAATGAAGATACTGAGAATATGAGTTACATGGAACAAGAGTGAAAGCAGTGAGGTTACGGATGACTATAATGTCTTCTGCCTAATCTTTAGCATGTTTCAAGCTAAAACATACAAAAAAGAAAAAAAAAGAAAGGTCTCTTGTTGACACATACTAATTATATTCTGAGTCAAAAGCTCACATTCAAAAACTGTGGCTGTTATTCAGATTTTGAGTTTATTGATGAGCTGCATCAATGATATAAGAAAAAAAGCAAAAGCTTAAGTGTTATGTTAATAAAAAGCAATTTCTTTTAGACTGTGTACCTGTAAATAAAAACAACAGTGTCAATTGTATCCTTCCATTCAATTCAGAACTTTAAGAGAACAGTTTTGTGTCTTCTTTGGGTATTTTGAGGATAAAGATGTAAATCAAAAAAAGTCTGTTGTCTATTCACTTTATGGTATAGTAAGTTATCTTACTGCAAATTTTATTAAATCTTAGGTTAGGTTTAGCAAAAGAATGTTTTTTCTGGTAGCCTTTTGAATTTGAAATAAGAAGTATATAGCTATTTATTTTGTATAGTGTTTTTTTTTCCCATATGCAGGACACTAATAATTATTGAAAGGGGAAACACAGATATTATATTCGTATTCTTGGTTGTTAATGAGAAGCATTACGTAACATTATGCCACACTCCCACCTCTTAAAATAGTTGAGCATTTTCATATTGCATCCACTGCAATATGACAAACAGCTGCATTCTGAATTATTTAGAACATTAGTACTTTAGCTAATTGACAGTTAATTGATACTTTGGGAGGCAGTCTGCTAGGCAGCATGTGTACAGTTCAGGCCTTGCTTTTCATGATGACAAGACCATTTACGAGCTACTTCTGCTAGGGAAGCTATCCTCCTCTTTTGCCACAGCCATCCTGGAGAAGTTGTTGCTGCAAATGTAAAAATGTTACCAAAAATCCACAAGATTTACTTTTGATTTTATTTTCTTTTTGTAAATTTTAAATACTTTGCCTAAATTGAAATCATACTGATACACCTACAGAAGTATGCACTATATTTCTGTATTGATTTATCTACATACCCATCTGACTATTACATGTTATTCTCTGGGGATGTTGAACTGCCTGTTTCATCAGTCACTGTTAAAAAGGATAGCAAGATTTATTGAACTGAAACAGGAAAATTGACTTATAGGGAAAGTGTAAATCAAATAGAAAATATGGTACTTAACTCATATGGGTGTGCATTTGCCTTCATGGAGAGTAGGGAAGCTACTGTATCTGTGTGGAATTTTTTGTAGCCATAAAGCAGTATGTGATCATTTGCCTCTAGATGGCAGTTTTTGTTAAGTATTGTTGTAAGTAAATAGGTAGTCTTTCAGGATGGATTATTCAGCATTTGCACTAGCTTCATCCTACAACTTTTTCAGTGCTCTGGATATATATATTTTTTCTCCATGGTAAGAAACTGGTGTTCAGATCCTCCCCTGTTCCCCATACCTTCTGGATCTCCATTTCCGTATTTAATCAGTAGATAAAGTCAGAAATAAATCTCTTCTAGGAGATTTTAAATGCCTCCTTTAAAAAGTTACTGAACTAAGTAGATCATGAACATCTAGATTTATTTTTAAATGTTATAAAGTTTAAAATCTAAAATGTTGCATGTAAGTTACAGTCACAGGAAGACTTGGAGGAAATTCTAGTTTTCTCTCACTTTGTGAAACTGTTCAGCTCCATATAAACTTCTGAAAGACAGATAAAGCATATATGGCAATCTCCAGATGAACCAATGTGTAGCTAATGTATCCCACGGAATGGCAAGGTGGAAGAGTGTGAAACAATTATTACTTTTGAATTGTCACAATTTTTTTCTGATCTAAGCATGTATTTACATATAATAGAAAAAAAGGTAATTAATTACATAAGCAGTATTAGTATTCTTTTCAGTACAGTAAAAACATACTTCAAAAGCATATTTCACCTGGCATTTTTTGTTTATTACTAGGTTTGTCTGATTAAGTGTGTGTGTGTCAAAAAAATGTATGTGAAGTATGTTAAGAAAAGCTCAGAATCCAGAATGAATGTATTTTGTTCTGCAGAGGAGAATAAAATGAAACCTTATTTTAAAGATTATACTTTGAAGTATAAACAGGTCTTTGAGCAGCAAGACTGTGCTTAAGGAGAACTAAATGTGCCCTTTAGAAGGCAGAGAAAAGCTTCAATGGCATTTCTTTTTAACCCACTCTTAATACCTTATTTGTGAATGTAAAATGACACTGATAATTTAAGATATATATTTTTATTTGAAAATCAGTATTCATCAATATTCATTTCACGCACAGTAATGAAAAACCAGTAGTATAATTAGCATTGCTCTTTTAATTAAAAGTAATATTTATATTGGTTTTTCAAAGAGGGAAGGTAGGGGATGTATTTTCTAGAATCTCTTTAGCTGCAGAAGCATAATGCGAGTAAAAGATAGTTAGAATGGATATTGATTGTAGTTGCCACCTCTTAATGCAATAATATCTCATGCAAACACCTTTGTACTTTTGTGCCTCAAATGGTTATCCATTCACTACAGATAGCCAAAGCTGTAGTTCCTGTAATCACTAAAATCTAAATCTTTATCTCAGCACAGGAACCTAATGAAGTCGTGGACAGACCCTTGAAGAATGGCATTTAGGATTCTAAAGATCATACTTTGAAGTATAAACAGACTTTGTTCAGTTAGACTGTGTTTAAGGAGAACTGAACGTGCCCTTTAGAGGGCAGCAAAATAAAGGAACTTCAAAATGTTCATCAAAAATATACTTAATGATTTTCGATGAAGTAAACATTTCCACATTATCCTTATACCATTCAGTACTCAGTTTGTGTGTCCATTTCAATTGTGAAACTACCTATGTTACCTTTTAGTAAAGCGTTCTTTATTTTTGTAGGTTTTCCTCTGAAACAAGTTTCCGTATATACAATTACCAAAAAACATGGAACCAACAGCAGTGTGCGAATCAGCAGATTTGTGGCTAAAATTATCTTGTTCACTTCCCCTAACAGTCATGAAAATTAACAAGTTGTAAAAGGAAAATTAAATGCTCATGCTTTCTCAGTTTCTCTGGTAAAGTTTTTTTTTTCTCAGATAAGATTTCTAGGTGTTGATGATAATGCCAAACAGGAAAAAAATAACTCTAAGTGACACAATATCTGTCATTTTGTCTATTGAGAGTTTTGTCTTAGAAACTACTTCTATATACTGTCCTATAGTGCAAGATGTGTTTAAGTAAATTGGCTCATACTTAAAAACAGTGTCCAAGAATATGGAGCAAAAGAGGAGTTGTGTCTCTTTGTTTACACATGCAATCTCTCTGTCGCTTCAAGTTCTGTTTTGATCTCCCTGTCTTGTTAGAATTATTTCCCGACCCTAACAACAGAAGAGGAGGTTTTTTAGAATAGCTGGGTGTATGCCAAGAAACTCTCAAATATTCAGTGAGATAACCTTACTGCATTTTTTACCAGGTTTATTTTAGTTCACTTTAAAATATCATATAGCTTCTTTGGGGGTATGTTGATTTACGAAACTATATGTTACAAAGGGATGTACTGATCTCTTCCATATTTATAAATATCTGATGTGTTGGAGTAAAATGAATAGGGGCAGGCTCTTTTCAAGGCAAAAAAAAAAAAACAAGGGACAATGGGCACAAACTGGAGCATATGAAATTCCACACAAACGTGAATAAACTTATTTACTTTGAGGGTGACAGAGCACTGGAACAGAATGTCCAGGAAAGCTGTGGAGTCTCAGTTTCTGGAGATATTCAAGACCTGCGTGGATGCTTTCCTGTGCGACCAACTGTAGGGAAACTGTAATGAAATATATTTATGAAACATTAATCACTGTCTTGTATGTAAGGTAACATTTCTGAATACTTGAGAGTATGAGAGTAATGTGTAGCTTTTGAGACCTTCTACTTTGCAATTCTTTACTGCTGTGCCAGCAAGGAGCAATACTTTCACCTACGTTCATAATGATGATACTTTGATGCCTCTCATTATCATTGTGCTACCTGTCATGTGCCTATCACGATTAAATAAACTCTCATCCAGCAGATCTCTCCCATTAACAGCTTAGCTCCACATGTTAATCAAAAATCTCTGCATCAGTTGTATATGCTACCTCTTGCAGTTGTTCTAGTGATATCTGAAAACTTGTATGTATTTTGAGGCAGAGGGAATGTCTCTCAGCAACCGGGTTTTTATTCACTTTTTTTGAGGAATTAAGTCTCATGGTAACTAAATGGAACAATTTACTTGTGAAATAAGCCAACCATTCAACTGTAAATACTCAGTCAGACTACAAAACATTTTATTTATTAAAATTAACATACTTCTGTTTTCCAAGGAAAGTGCTCTGGAGGGTTTTGTACTGCCTAGATGTAGGAAAATAAGTCAAATCCAGCAAACTGCTTGCGTAATAATTGAATGAGCAGGTTGCTGCTCTGCACTGAAATGAGCTAGGTTCTCCATAGTAATAAGAAAATTAATATGGAAATTAATGCTATTCAAGTAATGTGTAATATGATTCTTCCTTTGCAATTTCTGGACAGTTCTATAGTGTTTTCAGAGATGTAGCTGGTAAACAAGAGCTCAGAAGTTAGGCACAGGA
The DNA here is from genome assembly GCF_987193195.1 of Phasianus colchicus. Taxonomy (NCBI): domain Eukaryota; kingdom Metazoa; phylum Chordata; class Aves; order Galliformes; family Phasianidae; genus Phasianus; species Phasianus colchicus. Next base: position 19,346,579 of record NC_143438.1, on the reverse strand, counting down.
GAGAGGTGAGGGAAGGACATTTTGGGAGACAGTAAGCATGGAACTGAGAAGGACCCAAAGTTGTGCAGCTCTGAAAGAGATGGTACATTCACATGATATTGCGCAGATTTATACACAGAGTGACTTAGAAGTAGTGTATTCATTGCAAGAATATTCCATCTCCCAAAAGCCTGAACAAACAGAATATGAATTAATAGGGTTATGTTGTTTTGTTTAGTTTTGTTGACAATGTTAATATAATCCTGGTTTGATTTATTGATTTTTCATGCTTTCTTTTTTACAGATCAAAACTCTTTAAGAGTCCTTTTACAGCAGAAAAAGGAATCTGATTATTATATTTTAAATTTAAGACAGAATATAGGTGGACATTGGAAAATAATCTACTATTGCATTATTCCTATTAAAACTGCTGTGTTTTGGAGCATTTTTTGTTTTTATTATTATTTTTTTTTAATTTGTTACTGGGTTAGTGAGATCTCTGCCAACCAGGCAGAGTATGCAATGGTTATCCATCTTTTTAACCATCTTTCTATGTATTCAAGGGTTAGCTGGTTTGAATTGTGCATTAGGTTTCAGCATGAAGGTGCTGGCATTATGGAGGATAGTTGTATGTGAGGCATGTTTTAGTTGCTGGTATGATAAGTCAAGCAGAAATCCATAGCATTTCCAAATAATCCTTGAAGACCATTTTATCTGCTTCTAGTGCCAGTGAATTTAGACAATTAGGATGTAATTAAGGGTACTGGGATTTTCCCATCCCATTCTAACACCTCTTATTTTTCAGTATGTTGTAAAAAGTTTTTTAATGAACATGAATGATCTCATCTCTGTTGCCTCATCCCAGCTTATGTTTTGATATTGTCAGGAAAAAATCTGCCTGTTATTATCTGCTATCAAAATTATTAATAAGTTACTCCCTGGGTAGAAAACTGCTTTAACAATGCTGAGATGACCTTCTAGCAAGTGCTTTTGGAGGCTGAAAAAGGGCATAGTCAATGGACTGCAACTTTTTCCATGTTCTGTAAATCTACATGTGCTCGTCCTATTTGGCATAATAATCAAACTAATAAAGTTTCTAACTCTGAACATGATTCTAGCTCATTGCACTGAAATGCCTGATTCCATAAGCTACACACTAAAACTAAATCATTAAGTAGCAACTAAAATGAAATATGTTTATAAAGCTGTTTCCAGGTATAATCTAATGGATGCATATCATAGTACCACATCATTTTATTTTCTCAGCAAATTGTTTCTAGGGGATATGTGAAGCAGAGTACTTATAAAATTTAATGCAATTCAATGTAATGAAGAAATTTGCATTTGAAGCACAGTCACTTACAAATGTTATGGGACAAGCAGCATTCTATTAGAAGGCATTTCAAATGTTTCTGAACAGCAGCTGAGGAGGATATTTCCTGATGTAGCTCTATTACTGCAGCAGTTTCTCTTCATCTGTAACTACTTCTTAAAAATAGAAAAGGCAAAACGGAAACTTCAGTTACCGGAGAATACAAAGGACCTCAATTCATCTTTTGAGAGAAGTAATGAGCAGAAGGCAGCAGTTAGTCATCCACTGAAGCTTTCCAGTGGAGAGACTCTGATAATTTGATTGCTCATTTTGAAATAGAAGTTCTCCCTGTCCCCGGAAGGTTTTTCTTTTTCTTGGCAGCTCTGATAGGTAGGTTGTTTCATGAAGGAAAGGTAATGAATAATGGCTCATAAAATTTTCTTTGTCAGACTCTCTCTTTTCCCATCCTCCTCCTCCTGTTGTTTCTTCCTGGCTTTTAATAGAAAAGGACTAACTATTTTTCTGAACAACAGACTGAGAAATCACACTCTATATAGGATCTGTTCATAGGGTCTGTTATAAGCCATCCCTATGTTAAAAAAAAAAGGCACTGGAACTTCCCTGTTCTCATTTTTGTAATCTCAAGCTTCAATAGTCTCTTTCCTTTACATCCATGCACATGAACATCTTTATTCTTCATCTTGTATTCTCTGATATATCTCATGTTGCTTTGCATCCTAGTGCTTCTAGTAATTATGTATTGTAGCATTTTCCCACTCTGTGTCTCTGTTAAAGTTGCCCTGCAAAGAGCAACTGAAGGAACTGGGGCTATTTAGTCTGAGGAAGAGGTGGCTGAGGGGAGAGACCTTATTGCTCTCTTCAAATACCTGAAAGGTGATTGCAGTGAGAGTGGGGTTGGTCTCTTTTCACTGATGGCAGGAGACGGGATGAGGGTAGATGGCCTCAGGTTGCACCTGGAGAGGATTAGGTTGGATATCAGGAAAAACAACTTTGCAGAAAGGGTTAGTAAGCACTGGAATAGACTCCCCTAAGAGGTGATTGAGTCACTATCCCTGAATGCGTTTAAAAACTGTTTGGATATGGTGCTCAGGAACATGATTTAGTGGTGGGTTGTTAAAGTTAGGGTAGTTTGGTTAGGTTGCTGTTGGACTTGATGATCTTAAAGGTCTTTTCCAACCTTAGTAATTCTATGATTCTCAGATTCTATGATTCTCAGCCAACAGCAGAGGAAGCTTCCAATCTGAAACTCTCTTGACCCGTTTGTTCATTGATATTGTGAGAAAGGGGCAATTCTGCTTGCTTTCAATTCTAAGGGAGCATTCTGCAGAAGCTGAAGACCTAGGTAGTAGCATAATGTATAAAGTAATTTGTTTTATTTTTCCCAAATTATCTAAAATAATATTTGTGATAATAACACAAGGGTTGCAACACTGGCTATCATTCTCAGTATTAGGATTGGTGTTTCAGATTTTTGGTCATTTTTTGTAAACTACAGTACAGAATAGCTCCATGAATAATCAGGAAAACAAAAATACATATTATCAGGAAGAAAAAAAAAGTAATATTTTTTGCCAATCTTTCAGAAGTTAGTGTGTTTATTTTATATTAAGTTTCGGCCAACATATAAGTTGTCTTTTGTTTGTACTATTTTTTTTATTCTCTTACGTTATTTGCCCCTTTCTTAATTTGATGATACTAACCACATATGAAGACAAAAAGAAAATTAAAAAAAAAAAAAAAGAAAGGAATGTTTTAAGAGCTTTCAATTATGTTTCAGATATTACCAGGATGTAAATTAATAATCAGTATCACAAATTGCTATTGGGCATTTGGAGTTGAAATATAGCCTGCTAAGATAGTTTTGAGATGAACTGTGGTTACTGGCAGACCCTCTGTTTCCTCACTCTAAGTGATACTGGCTCCAAAAGCTACTAGTTACTTAGTAGTAACTAATAATATATATTAGTTGTTTGCTATGTATCATTCTGATGGGTATATATACAAGATAATTTAACAAAACGAGAGGCTTCATTATAGGTTTCGATGCTAAGCTTATTTAAAGTAATTAACATAACTTTTAAACTAAAATTGGAACATTGTGAAATTTTAACACTCATAATCTATCAAGGAAAATGATCTAAAGTTTATTTTCTATTTTGGTGGTAAGTTGGATAAAATTACTGTTTTAAAACTGCCACCAGCGTTAGAATCTAAAGTGCGTATGTGCTTCAGACAGGTATATTAGGCTTCAATGTCAGGAGTGTTTTAGAACACTTCCACTTTGTAGAGCTGAATACAGCTATTTAACTAGAAATGGACAAAGAAGCAAAAAAAAAAAAAAAAAAAAAAAGAGATAGTGTACGAAGGCTCAACAAATGTACGTAAGACTTGAGCAATTCAAAAATCAAGTACATAGGCTGAAATTCTCCATTGTGTATTACAAATCATAATCCTAGAGGATTAATACAACTATTATTCAAATAACAGACCTATAGTTTCTGGAGCATTAAGCATCAATGAATGTAGAGTGATTTCAAGTAGCACTACAAAATAATTTTCTGGAGTTTTGACTAAATCAGTTGGGGAAAAAAAAACAACACAAAAAACAGTTATTATAAATGAGTTGAAAATGTAGGTACTAAGAAAATTCTGCTTGGGTGTATCACCTCGGTTTACACCGAGCATTAGCAGTTAATTTGAATGTCTTGTATAACAGAGTTTTCTAGGTTCATGTTGAAAGAGAAGGATATCTAAAAAGTTATGAGAAAAAAACTACACAGAAGCTGTGGCTTTCATCAACTCCCATAGAGCTAGTGGGGCTGCACTGAAAGTAATGCTTCCCAGTTTATTATATTGACTCATGGCATCAGAGGCAAATGTTGGTAGTATAGCAGTAGAGGTTGAACCTTCCTGCCAATATTCCATTACATTTTGTTGCTGTGCAACTGATGGCAACAGAAGGGCAGTCTGGCAAAACTGCATCTGACATGGAAGTGTGTATGAAGCAAAGGGGTGGAACTGAATTCCTCCATTTGGAAAAATGACTCCCACTGACACTCATCAATGCTTGCTGCATGTTGATGAAGACCAAACAGTGGATATTAGCACAGTGAAATTTGGACAGCTCAGACAACATTTTCCCAACAACGACACCATCACAGCAGCTGTGAAACAGTGGGTCCCCCAGTGCAGATTTTTACGAGCACAGCCTGCTGTCTCCTGCTCTTCACTGGCAAAATTGTATAACTAATGTTGATGACTATGTTGAAAAACAGTGTTCCGTTTCTGAGAGTTTGCTCTATCAAATAGTGTTATTGTCCTCTTTGTATCACTTGTAGTTTTCTTGGAAATAATTAGGAGGCATTACTTTTAGAGAAACCTATGTATTTCAACTGTATTTTTATTTTGAGAGCCTACTTCTACAATTTATGAATCCTTAAAGAGCAAAGTTGTGAAACATACTTTAGAAATTTAAGTTATTCAGTATATTAGAGGATCAATCTGTTATGCTACATATGTAACAATTAGACAAAAATTGTTTGGTCCTTGTGAATTTCATCATCTCAGGAGAATTATAAATCGGAGGCAAGTATCTATAAATGTAACCTGTGGAGGTATATAGACTCCACAGCAGTATGCTTGATCAGCTTATTTGGCACTGTGGTTTAGGTAGTGACATTACATAATTTGTGATGACTTTGTTCTGACATCTTCCCATCACAAAGGATTGATGAACCAAAGTCACAGAAATGTCATTGGTGATAAATTCAAGCTAGGCTTTAATCTTTCTCACTTGATGTAACATCAAAGAGGAATAACACAGCCTGCAAGATACTTTAGACAACTTATTAAAGAAAAAAGATCCACAACTGACAGTTTGAGTGAAAATTGTATTGATAATTTAAGGTACGTTTTCCTTCTGAGTTTGTAGGGATTTCACAGTAGTTCCAACTAACCAGTATTTCAAGAAAAGCAATTCCCCTATATTTCTGTAGTTAACATATGTCTTATTTCTCAAGCAGATTTAATCTTATTGTTAAAAGGGCCTTGAAAAAGTGATATGTTCAGTATCTAATTTGAGTAATAAAATATAGTTATTATTGAGAACAATGCTGCTGACAGCTTTTTTCTCAAAATGGAGCTGATGTATTTAGTCCTTAAAAGCCTTCAGTGCCAGAAAGGAAGCTGAAGTTGTCCTTTGATCCTTCAGTAGGTAAAAATAGGTAAGACTGAACAGTGAATAACTTCATAACTAGTTCCAATTTCTTTTCAGTGAATTTTTAATGAAATGTAATACTCAGAGTTTATACTATCCATTCCATACTAAAAATCTAAACTTACTTTTCAAAACCAAGATTGTTGAGATAACAATCTGTGTCTATGGTCATGACCTGTTTTCACCACTGATGTATTTGTTTTAATTGTCTCAGTTGGCTCTTTCCAATGTCAAATAAGATATCACATTTAAATTAAATAGCTTAGTTAATTACTAAGCTATTTAATTTAAAACTAATAGAAAAGTTCACAATCAGATAGTGAAAAAATGGGGCTAGATATTGATAAAACAGCTGTTAACATATAACTTCTCAAAATATTTTTTCAGAAGCTGATCTCTCCAAAACAAAAAATAGAAATATGGTATATACAAACCATAATGTGCTCAAGAAGAATAGATTTTTTTTTTAATATTGACTCAATCCTTGATCTTTCTCCTTTAAAGAAAAGTCCACAAATTTAAACTTTATTATCATTATCATTATTATTATTTTACCAGTATAAATACTCATCCAATAGAAAGAATTGATATTTTATCATTTCACACACAAGTCGCAAAAGGCCTTTACTTGCTATTAACTTTTGGCCATTTCTAAATTGGGGTGGATTTGAACCCATGACCTCAAACTGAAAGGCTCCAAATCCCATTACTAGACCTGTGATCCATGATGTTCTCTTTTATATATATATTTTTCCACTGTAGAAGTTCTCCTGCTAAGCCGACCTATATTTCAATGCAAAAAAAGAAAAAGAAAAACAAACAAAAAACAAAAAAACCCACAAGTTTTAACATTCAGATTCCATTTTTGTTTCACTAACACAGTTGCAATTACTTTCTGTTTCAAAAATCTGCCAGATTGTTTTCATTGTATTTTTTCCCACATGCTGGAAGTGTCATTTTTTTTCAAACTTAGAATATGTTATTTTAAGAGGCATCTTGGAATTTAAAGCAAAAGGCTTCAACATTTCTCTGATTTATTCTTCAATTAAATTACAGCAAATTTGTCTGGACTGGAAAGCAAACAAAAACCCTACCTCATAATTTTTTTGACTTTCTTGTTGTTGATAAAATAATCAATAATAAAATATAGCTTGGCTGATATACTGAGCAACAGTTCCTTTTCAAGCAATGTCTTATCTGTTTCTGTAAAAAATAATACCAGACCTGAAAGGTTATTGACATTTCAGCAGAAGGAATAGATTTTCAGCTATTGGCTAGCAGCACGTCCTTTTGACATTTTTTTAGACATTTCATCTAAGGCAGTGTAATTAACCTTAGAGTGATGGATAAAAATTGCCACCATCATCTGACAAAATAACTTTGTGTTCTAATTGCTGCCATTCAGTCATATGGTGGTCTTTTAGTAATGCTTCTTTCTGCACTGAAGGTGTATAAGAACTCTTTACCATCACCTCAGAGAGAATTCTATCCCCTACCTCTTTATACAAATACCCAGAGAAGTTTAAGAAGTGTAACTTGTGCACTGAAACTTAAGCAATATGATAGTCAAAAGAGAAACAATAGGAAATGATTATGTCAATTGAAAAGAATAGTGCCAGTATAAGATACCTGTGAGCTTTGCATAGCAAGGAAGTAGTGGGAAATGTGTATTATTTTTCTACTCTTGGCAGAGGAGAAGAAAAGGAAAAATTTTTAGTGTTTGTTGATAGTTTATCATATTTATAAATTAAAAAAGGATATTTTCCTATTCTGCATGATTCCTGTATGCAAAGATCCGCTGAGGTTAAAAAGAAAAACATACGTGCATCTGAATGAGTAGAGATTTATCAAAGAATAAATATATTCAGGAAGAAATCAAAATATCTTCATGCAACTGCTACAGGTTAGTCTACCACTATAAATATTTATATAATGCAAATAAATATTACAGTTGTGGGTTTTTTTGTTGTTGTTGCTGTTGTTTGGGTTTTTTTTCCTAAAGATGGTGCTAAATATGTTTAGCTTTACTGTATAACAACATTTTGAATTTGGAATACTCCCTTTACAAGTATGAAACAAACTGTTTATTTCTTTTAATATATTGTGGAGTCCTGTGTTGATAATTTCATTTACTGTTAATGGGCTTCTTGTTTTTTGTTTTGATATTGAAGCCCAGTTTCTTGGGCCAGAATGTCTTACTGTAGAGAATTCATTCTATTTATTTCTGTCCACTAAAACAAAAGCTTATTCTAGAAATAATAAGTAATAAAATATTCTAGAAATAATAAAAGGAATTACTCTATAAGGGATTATTTTGGAATTAGAAAACTGCATGATCATAGAATCATAGAATCACTCAGATTGGAAAAGACCTTAAGGATCATCGAGTCCAACAGCAACCTAACCATACTACCCTACCTCTAACAGCCCTCCACTAAATCATGTTCTTGAGCACCACATCCAAACTGTTTTTAAACACATTCAGGGATGATGACTCAACCACCTCCCTGGGGAGCCTATTCCAGTGTTTAACAAACCTGTCTGTAAAGAAGTTTTTCCTGATATCCAATCTAAACTTACCTTTGCACAACTTAGGGCCATTTCCCCTCTACCTGTCACCAGTGAGAAGGGGCCAACCCCCCTCTCGCTGTAAGCACCTTGCAGGTATTTAAAGAGAGCAGTAAGGTTTCCCCTCAGCCTCCTTTTACTCAGACTAAACATGACATATGAAATTAATAAATAAATATACATATATATTTCCATGATAAAACAAGTAAGAGTTGCCTGTGAATGCTTTCTAACTGCTTGAAAATATTGGTAGGCAGCTTTCGTTGGCACTTAGGCATTCTTTCTTCAACAATGCAGTATACAACTGCCAATAAATTGTCTTGATCAGAATAATAAGTGTAATAGCCAATGACATAATCTCATTCTTCCTTTCAATTTGTGCCATTTAAATACTTCAGTTGTACTTTGTAAATCTTGCCTTTAGTTCACTGCACAGTCCCTCTGAATTGGTCATATTTTCCCTGTATCAATTCTGCTTACCCTCTTACTCTCACAATTATCATCTCCCATAATCTGAGCTGTTCACAGACTGCATATCCTCACTTGTAATTATTCTCTTCTTTAAGTAAATAGCTTTTCCATTCAGCTTCTGCTTTCCACAGATTCAGTAATTTCAGTAATTTCTTTTCATGCCTTAGCATATTTTATAACTTCTTGATAATAATTATTTGAATGTGGATATCTCCTAAGTGTTTCTCCCCTTCTTAGACACACTGTCCCTGGGCTGAAACTCAGTGTAGTCATAGCATTTGCCTTTTTCCTCATCCACTTCTGGCAGTTGCTGTTTTCTCTCTCTCTTTTTTTTTTTTTTTTTTTTCTATTGTAGTTCTTCAGTTCCCATAGAAACCTGTTGTACAGGATAGTTCAATGTGATATTTTAGGTCTTTTTTGTCTGGAGACAGGAATGGTACCCCCAGGCTGAGAGACTTCCTGGACTTCAGCTTGAGGATGAGGGAGAAGTGTGCCAAACCTGTAGATTCACAGGATCAGCTGGGTGAGTCCAGAGTGACCAAGAATCATTAGGTTTTGTAAAGCTAGTTACAGTCCTCCATTTTTTAGGTGCAAGCCAAAACACTGTTCATACAGACATTAAAAATACATAATGCTTTCAGTGCTCTTAAATTTCTGCATCTGCAGAAATAACAGCTCTTCATTTCATGTTTTTATAGGATGTCTTTACACCTACTATGAAAAGAAATGTTTTTTAGAAATGATGAATTTGCTCTGAAATAGACTCATAGAATCATTCAGGATGGGGAAGACCTCTAAGATCATCTAGTCCAACCATCTAGTCCACCCCATCCCCACCATGCCCAATCCCAGCAAGGTCTCACTACTAGGACAGCTACATCCTTGACCCAAGAATCAATGGCTTTAGCTTTTTTTTTTTGTCTGGAAGAATTTCCTATTTGTCTTAGGAGAAGGACTGCAGAACTTTTTTTAATAAGCCAAGTAGAGAGGCAAGTTTGCAATGGAACATCGGGTTTACTAAGAATATATCAAGGAGTGCTCCAAAAGTAATGTCTCCTATTTTATTATTTTGGCCCACAATCTCAGAGGTGGATGTTGTTGATGATATGGTAGTAGAGGTTGAACCTTCCTACCAATATTCCATTATATTTTATTGGTGTGTGACAGTTGGTCACACATTGCAGTCAATGGAGTTAAATTCAGTTGGCAACCAGTCATGTGTAGCGTCCCCCAGGGCTTGGTACTGGGGCTACTCCTATTTCTTTATTGGTGATCTTGGTTAGGGTATGGAGAGCACCCTATGTAAGTTTGTAGATGACACCAAGCTGAGAGAGAGTGTTGATCTGCTGGAGGGTAGAAAGGCACTACAGAGGGACCTGGATAGCCTGGATTGATGGGCCAAGGTAAACTGTATGAGTTTCAACAGGGCCAAGTGTCATTCAAGAAGTCCTTGAATTAAAAATGGAAAAATAAAATTATAATGCATGGGAAGTGGTATGTAAAGAATGAGTATTGTGATCCTCCCTTGTATACAGGGAAAAGGATATTAAATATACATGTTTTTTTGTACAAATCACCTCTTCTAAGGTTGCAAGAATTTCAAGTCAAACAAAACCAAACAAGTGAAATGAGCAAAAAAATACCTTTTTTTCTGGATGTTAAAATAATTACAAATTATTGGCTAGTCTACTAAAATTAACTGAATCATCTGTTCACCTCAGTTTAAAGTTATGTATCAGAATCACATTTGACCCCTTTGCAGTAAGATGTCAATCATGAGAGTGTAACAGAAGGAAAAAACTAACAAAATTTTCATCAAACATTCAAAGAGCTTATCTGGAGAAAAGGACAAAATATCTTCCTACTGAATCTATTAAAATAGTCCTGCTTTTTAGTAGGAATATTCCCTGAAGTATCAGGCAGTGTCTGTGTTTGTCAGAATTTTGATCAATGTAGATTCTTGTTAGTAATTTTTGTTGCCATCATATTTGGTTGGCTTACTTCACATTCATAATAGTTGCCTAAATGACAAAATATCTGAAAATTTTCAGTAAGTGCTATAGTCTATTTTTTATCATTTTACTAGTAACAATCAAAATTGAATATGTTATACTTTCCAGCTCTTGTTTAACAGTATGACGGAGTGATGAGAATTATTCTTGAATGATCAAAAGAAAATAAAATTAATTCTTATGGATTAAGATTCAAATGTATTTTGATTAACAAGAAGTACGTTGATGGCAATTATATGGTCTAATTAGTTCATGCAGATGCCATATCCAAATGGAATGAAATGTATCTGTGAATAACAATATTATGTTGCTTCTATTGCTTTAATTCACAGATAAGAAAATAAAAGAAATCCATGTTTAGCTTTCATTTCCTCATGTACTGTATTTTTTTCTTTATCTGTGCAAAGACAAAAAAAAAAAAGTGCATATACTTTCTAAACCTTTCAAGCAGCATAAATTTTCATGATAGGCACTGATATTTTAACTCTTCTAGATGAACTGAAAACAGAAACTCAGGTCCTTATTTGCAAGCTAACTGAATTAGTATTGATTTTAAAAATGTATGTCCTTAAATTAAATACGTCTGTATTTGATTACTGAGAGTATAGTAAACCCGACATTCTAGTTTAGGGCAATAAACTGCTTCCAATACATAAACTCTTTTAAACTCTATGTTTACCACTTCAAGCTGTAAAAATATTTTCTTAGTGGCAACTGTATACATGCAGTATTCCACCACAACTACACTGATTCCCAAAAATATACGGATTTTTACATCTCAGGTTTGCTGGGTTTGTGTTCTTTTTTGTTTGTTTTGGTTGGTTTGTTTGTTTCTTTTTCTTTTTTTCTTTTTTTTAAATCAAAGGTGGTAACAGAACATGCAAGTTTATTTTAAAGTTTTCCAGAGATCTAGGTCACAACAGCTTAAACCTAAACACTCTTACCTCCTATAAACACTCTTGAAAATGCTCTTCTAAATACCAATTATGCTGTAGTCTAAAAAAGGTGACAGATGTTAAATGTTCCTCCTGCAGCTATAATTCAGCTATACTATAGAGCTTTCATATTTTTTTAGTATTTTACTATCTGCATCATCATTTTGAAAAAAAACATAGAGATAACTGTAATATATCCTACTGTGCTGTAGAGCACAAGTAGGCAAACTCAAGATTGCAATGAATCATTTCTAAATACCTTTGTGGTTGGAAATTTCAGGCAAAAACAAATGATTACTTCATATAACATTTATACTTAGAGTTATGTTCCCTTGTTGGGTACAGCAGTAAAGGGAGAAGGAAAAACTCTGTTCTCGTCTTCCAATTACATGATGCAGAGGCTGAGGAACAGCCCTTGGAGGCATATTAATCATCGTCGAATTGATACTTAGCTAAAGGACCAAATGATATTTTTCAAACTAACACTGTGAGTTTTTCTGTTGTTGTTGTTTTGTTTTTCTGTTTTTTTTTTTTTTTTTAAGTAGTATAATGATTTAAAGGTCAGTTAAATGAAAAGTGTCATTTTCATTTGATTTATTGAGTATTGATAATGAAAAGATCTACCTCTAGCATATTTAAGACTAAATAATGCTTCCAGTGCCTTATAGTAGATTTAATTTTCTTGGAATCCTCTGTTCTAAGAATATGATTATTACAGTGTCTATCATGAATCTTGATGATAGTCTTTTACATTATCTGCACTCCTTTAAAGCAGGTATGAGTAAATGCTTCACTAGCAGGCCTATTCTCTCATCTGTCAGATAGCTCTGAGAAGAATGCAATGATACCTGCTTCACTTAAATGGTTGCTAATGAAATTATCTGATTTCTGTCTTAGAGAACTTATGTCATGACAACTTGATAGTTGCAACTTGGTAGATGCAACTCTACTAGCCTTCATCCCCCCTAAAATCTATAGGCAGTGTGTATTTTTAAACATGCCATAGATGGCAGCCAAATTGTCCGTAAAAGGAAAACTTTGCAAGAAAGAGGTCAAATACCTTTTTTGATGAAGCCTAATGCTTTTTGGTGAAAAGCAGGAAAGTACAATCATTTATCACAATGGGTTTCCTTGTTTGTATTGACTCTTATAAATGAAAATATCTCTTTTGTCTGTGATTTATTAATTCATTTTCAAGTAATTCTTATTGACGAACTTTTTTTTTTTTTCTTGTTCAATTATTCTTCAATATCTTTCAAAAAAATATAACACTAATAGGTCATGTAAACATGTGTCTTGATAAGGTCACATACAACAAATGCTTCTTTTACAGACAGTAGCTGAAGGCTGAAAATTGTTTTAAACTGACCTTGCTCAAAAGCAAGTCCAAAAAATGTCTAAATTAAAACAGACAGTGTTCAGTGCTTTGACAGAGCAACTACAAATATGTTCATAACAGTTCTTACTATACATTATCACCCATGGAAAAAGGAAAATGTAGAAAAGTAAACATTTGGAAAGTGGATTACTCAGTCTGAGGAGATGAATACAACATACAGAAGCAAAACTGCAATAACCGTTCTACAAAATTTTGTGGTCAAAAACTGGTTTAGCATAAATTCATACACAGCACATGAGAGAAGGCAGAAATTGATCGTAATTTAGCTAAATAGCCCACAAACTGTGAACAGGAAAAAAAAAAAAAAAAAAAAAAAAAAAAAAAAAAAAGACTTCCAATGAAAACAAGAGATATGCCTTAAAAATAAGGAAATTATTTTTTAAGATACCATCAATGGTTTTGTTAATAAAAGCACAAAACTATTACAGATCAGTTAGATATTCATGTTTGCAGAAGTAGAAACACAGAATATACTTTATAATTATTTTATCTGCAATACCTGAACTTTTTTTCAGAATCACCATAAATTTTTCATGTGTGTACGTTTGAAACATGAACTGCCTTTTAAGTCTTTGAGGCACAATTAGTCTCGGAAAGGGACGGAAGATACCATTTACACTGCACGTTCTGAATAAATACTATTGTCATTATTAACTTATAAATAGCCAGGTTCAATAGAGAATTACTTTTCAATATGGTGGTTATAAGGGTACTGTATCATTTAATATACAGCTTTTACTTTGACGTCTATAATTGTGGCTAATTTCCAGTGATTAGATTTTAAAGTAATATACCTATATACTTAAAAAGGTACTCATTAATTAAGACAGGAATAGAATGATCATAGAATCATAGGATCGCTCAGGTTGGAGAAGACCTTAAAGATCATCAAGTCCAACCACAACCTAACCATACTATCCTAACAACCCTCCACCACTAGTAATATTTAATTCTTCTGCAAATGAAACTGTAACAATTTCCTGCTCTTTAGCTACACGGATCTATTAAAAGGAATGTTTCATTCTTAAGGTCAGTTGCAGAATAAATTCATCTTATAGGTAATTTCACTGATTCCACTTTTGAACATTTCTACCTGTTCTTTATGGATCCCATTCAATAAAAATGAACATTGCATTTTTTTTCTGAGTCAGAGGATATGAATATTACAAGTTATGAATTGTAAATCTAATATAAAGGCTGAATCTTGTTATTAAGTGAATCCATGTCAGGTGTATTGTTTATTTAATTAAGTAATTAATTATAAAAGATCACTCTAAGTTTTACATTTATGAATCTGGGATTTCTTGAATCCCAGATTGTATATTTTTTTCACAGCATTGTAAAAATCTTAGAATTTGAAGGATACACACAATTGATGCATTGTCTTTGGAATACACCTATTTTTAAAATTTTCACATTCTATCATACTGTTTTTGTACAGCTTTCATTGAACGAACTGCTTGTGGACACCCTTGTTCCTTTTGAGAATTCAGCCATTTCAAATCTATTTTGAAGTTGGCTGATTATGGAACATAATTCCACATTCTGTCAGGCCTCTATGTTTAAGCCAGCTTTATAGCACTAAGCCATTGGCTCAAATCACTAGAGAGTTAGTCATCTATAACAAGCTTTAACAGTAGCATTGTTGCACAGCTACAGTTCATGCACTTCTATTGTTGGTCGCTGAGAGCAGAACATCTTGTATTGTACAAAAATTTCATTCTTTCATATACCATTGTTATTCACTATAATTCTGTTCACTGCTAGAGATCTTATTGAGCAACACTGAATTAAAATTACTTAATTGGTATGATGCTGATTAGAATATTCTAGCCTCTGTTCTTTTAATGTTTTTTGTTTGTTTGTTTGTTTGTTTGTTTGTTTGTTTTGTTTTGTTTTGTTTTGTTTTGTTTTGTTTCTGTCAGAGTTCTGGGTGAAGCCTATTTCACCTGAGTGGAGTATCCTTTCTTTACCCTTGAATGAAATACAAGAACAGAAAGTTATTAAGTATCATTAAGGCATTTTCTTTTTGTGTGAATTGTTCTTAGGAGGTGCCTATTGGCATAAAGTGACCATGTAATCAACATTCTATTTCTTTATTTTTTATTTTTTGGGAACACAAGAAATCACAGAACACTCCAGAATTAATTTTAAAAGATTCTACATGTACAACACATAACAAAATACTATGTTGCTAGCTGGTTTACCTACACAAAATAAAATTTATGACTGATAACAAAGTGTTACCAGTCATAATATGTTAAATTATGTTAACAAACATTGCTCAAATGAGAGTATCTGACATTAAAATGGTAAGTTGTTGCTGGGAATCTGAATTTTAACTTGCCAGTGGTACAGTAGAAAATAGATCAACTCTGAGAATGGCTCTTTTTGTTGGGTCACACACTATTTGAAAGCAAAAGCAAAACAAAACCCTCCAACGGCATGGCAGTCTAAGCAAATAGATAAGTGAAATGGTCAGTGAGCATAAACTGAAAATACTTGTGCTTAATGAAAACTGAAATAAAAAGTTAAATTTATCTCAGAAATCATTTTGCAAAAGGAAAAAAAAAAACAAATCCTAAAATACTTCAAGATGGTATGCAGTTGGAATTTGGAGGAAAAAATAATCTTTATTATTATAAATTTATTACCTATCTCAAGATAAAGATAGTTAAGCATACTTTTTTAATTGTGCTAAAAGATAGATATTTGGCAGTAGAATTTTGGAGAAAGGTCAACATCTCTGGAGAATTTAGCTGTATTCTGTGCGTTATTCTAATCTCTCTGCTATGCTTAGTTTCACATAGTTTCTACTCACTGTTGCTATTGATGCTATCTTTTCTGAAATGCAAATGAACCATGTATTTGTCTTTAGTTTCAAGTTCTCCAATAAAAACTTAAATAGATTGATTATAAATAAAAAATAAATAAAATTTACCCATACTGTTCAACATAATGATATTAAAAAAAAAAAAAAAAACCACTTGATACATAATGATATGTAAATGTAGATGAGCAGTCCTCCATGCCTACTTCAGTCATCTCAAGTCTTTGGCCTATTGGATAGGACACAGATAACTAAGGCACAGAAAGTTTTAAATTGTATATAAAAATAATATAATAAATTATTCTTTTTGATCTGGCAATGTAACATGTTATTCTATCTTTTTAAAAGTTTTTGTTGTCTAGTGAATCAAGGTAAATGATGAATTTAACAATACATAAAGTATCTTGTAGTTTGCTTTATCTTTAACCTACAATGTTGGAAATGATTCCATTCCACATCTTCAAAAAAGTCACAAGAAATTTATTCTAGCTCATATTTTCAAAAACTGAAAATCAACAAGCAATGTATTTTTGATAGAGGAAGGGATTTCAGAATATATGAAATACCTTTTTAACCTGTCTCAGCAGTTTCATGAATTTAACATATCTTTGCAGCCTTCCATGTCTTTCTTGTCTGCATTTCATATCTTCGTTGATATCAGTTGAATAGTTGATGAAAAAATGCAAAATTCTGTTTATAAATTCTGATTAGAATTATTGGTGTTTTGGATGAATCTATACAAAAGTGATATTTCTAATTTGTATACGGAGCTTTAGCTTCTCTGCTATGTTTTTTAGCCCGGTCTTTACAAGCAGGTCAGGAAGGGGATCATTCAGAACTAGCAGCAGAGGGTAATTGCTTAAAGGCTGCTGCCTTGGAGTTACTCTAACCATGAATGAAGCTGGCTTCATTTAAAGAAAACTGGTTTGTTGAAGGTGGAGAGTTGGCAAATTGATTTGTTTCAGTGATGATTCCATGCACGTTTCCTATCAATCAGATAAAAGAAAGCAGAAAGGAATGGAAGTGGAGCTATTTTATTTTCAGTCATGTTCAGCAGCTGCATAGCTGAGGAAGACCCTCTGCATCCAGAATTAGATATGGATAGAGATCTCTGTAGTAGTGTAAAAACCAGTGCATACACTGCAGAGAAGGAAGGCCTTTGTTATGAAAGGGTCTCACGCTTCTGTTGGACAAAAGAGAGTAAACATATTGCATTCCTAATTAGCAACCCATCAAACAACTACTCAGTCATAATTATCCCGTCAATCTTTTAACTTCGTTCACTAGGTTTCCAAGTAGGTGGATGTTCAGTTTGGATGAGCCAAAGTGGTGATGTGTATGTTGAAAGTCTGATATCTTAGTTTTTTGAAGGCACTTCATCACTGTCCCATGCTTAATTATTTTTAAATCTTCTAAATAACTTATTTTTTCCCCTGCATATTTCCCATTCCCTCTTGCAGCTAGCTTCACTATTAGTTCTCCCCTTTATCTTTCTCCTTGTTAGACCACCTGTTACTCTGGGATCTGCAGACCAGTATACACCAAACATGTCATTAGCTGAGCAAGTGAAACATCTCAATCCCAGAATAAGTGTAATTTGCATTGACTCATCATATAGTGAGTAGTCAAATTATGCATATGATAAGTGAGCAAGAGATATTTCAGTAAGAATTGCAGCTGACAGGGGGAGGTGAAATAATCTTCAAAAGGAAGTTATAATCTATTATCCACTCATCTCATTTTTTCCATCATCAGAAACTGTAGGATCAAATTTATAGCTGAGGTTACTGTTTGCCATCCCAGTATTACTATAAAAATGAGTGATTAGTTCTACTTTCGGTGACAGATTTGTCCAAAATTAAATTTTTGGGGATGACCATTGGAACCTGCATGGAATGTGAAATATACACATCTTCTTTGTCTGTTACATGACACACTTTTTCATTTTAGTGAATGGATATAGCTTAGTGATTATACAAGGGCTGCTCTGAAAGTAATACCTCCTATTTTATTATATTGGCCCACAATGTCAGAGGCGGATGTTGGTGGTATGGCAGCAAAAGTTGAACCTTCCTATAAATACTTTGTTCCATTTTGTTGCCATGTGACAGATGGCAGCAGAAGGGCAGTCTGACGGAATGGCATCTGACATGGAAGGGCTTATGAATCAAAGGTGCATCACTGAATTTCTGCATGTGTAAAAAATTGCACCCATCGGCATTCATGGAGCCTTGCCAAACATTTACAGTGACCAAACAGTGGATGTGAGGACAGTGAGGTGCTGGGTGATGTGTTTCAGCAGTGGGGACAGGATCATGAAAAATTCACAGCACTGTGAATTGCCATGTAGGTTTTTATGAGCATAGCATGCAGGATTTTGTTCATTACTGGCAAAAATGCGTAGCTGATCATGGTGGCTATGTTGAAAAATAATTTTTTGTAAGGAAAAATTAGCTCTATCAATTACAGTTATTGTGCTCTTTATGTCTCTTCTGGTTTCCATGGAAATAAATAGGAAGTATTAGCAAAACTTATGGAGCAAACTCCATTCAATCACTACATCTATTGTTTTATTTTGCTTAAAAAGTTATTTCATATAGTTTCAAGAATTGGTAAGTAGAAATTATAAAACACACACTTGTCATGTGTAGTTGTAGAGTTAATATACAAAACTCCCAAGCCTTGTAGTTGAAGATACAATAAATAAAAGTTCAGAGGAATAAAAATGTCAGTTCTACTTTTTCCTTATTTTGATCTGAGTTTGTGCTGAGTTCATCCTGGTCTGATCTTTTATAACTTAGCACAAAATCATATGATATAGGTTACCCCTTCAGCCAATTTATGTCAGCTGTCCCAGCTGTGTCTCCTCCCAGACTCTTGCTCATCCTCACCTTACTTGTGGTGAAGGGAGAAGACAGACAGCCTTGATGATGTGCAAGTACTGTTGAGACAAAAGGCTGGTAAGTTATTAGCACAGTTTTAGTATCAAATGCAAAACAGTACAGTGTGGACTACTATGAAGGTTAACTTCATCCCAACCAGACCCAGTATAGGGCGTGTAGAAGCTTGGGTTGCTAAAACTTCTGACAATTAAACCTGTTTCAGTGAAAGTCCCAGGTGGGCTCTGGTAGGCAGGCATTTGTGAATCTGTTTCAGTGAAACAGAGGGCTCTGACAGGAAAACTTTAACTCTGGTAAATGACTGCATACGGACCTTTAGATATAAACCGTTAACTAAGTCTAGGACTTAGACTGGGCCTAGTTACACCCAGACTCCTCACTGACAAGGAGTTTAGGAAGCAAAAGGGTCCCTACTGAATCTTGTGACTCAAAGGGAGGGCATCCTCAATGAGCTGCACGTCAGACTTGTACCCATAATGCAACATATACTTTGGAAGAGATTTTATGTTATGGGAATAAGGATTAAAATTGAAAAATCAGAGCAGGATGATCTCTTGTAGCCACTGAAACCTACTGTTTCACAGGGAATGTATATTCAGACAGGGCAGATGGGAACATTTCTGGAAGCATCTGTTCCCCATCATTCTTCTACACAGCAACCCAGATGCTGTTGACAACTTGTATGTAAATCATGCTGACAGTTTGTTCAATGTCTTTCATGCTGCGACTGAGGTTCTGGTTGCACCATCTATCAGATAGAGAAGATATTTCAGTCCTGCAAGAATGGCTCCAACTGTTTTGTTGGCCAACTATGGAAATCATAAAATCTGTCTAAAAGTTTCTCTAACTAGAATTTACCTTTGTATTGCAGAAAGAATTGTTACCTCTTTCCCTGATTTTTTGTGAAAAGGAACATTAGATATTAAATGGTACACAGACGAGAAAAAGTCTAAGTTTCTTTCTGTGATTGTTTTTAGCCCAATTCTTTAGTGACATTGGCAGATATTTCTCTGATCTTGTGTTTTAAAATTACCTTTATCTCAAGGATGTGACATGTAAGGGGAAATTATGCATGTATTATTGTATGAATGCCAGGCTTTTTGGTTTTTGAAGTACTTCCTATAACATCTTCATATACATAGAAAGTTGATTTATACCCCATATCAGACTTAAGTCTACATCTTTCTAATTCTCTTCTTTAAATGAAGCAAAATATTTTGATATTGTATTAAGGAGGATGAGGGAAAATGTCTGATGTTTCTTTAATTCGTAATGTTGTCCAAATAACAAGCTAAAACACTGGCATTTAATAGAATAGTGTAGTGTTGTTATACATGGTTTGAGTGTCTTCTCTGCAGTGAACAAAAAACATACACCTTTACGTGGAATTATATCCCACTTCAAGATGATGAAGTAGTACAGATATATTAGAAGGAAAGTACTGCATAGCTCTTATGTGGCAATTAAGAGAAAACTTGCAGGTTCAAATTATGATGTATGTAGACTATGCAGTGGATGTGATTGGGGTAGGATACCCATGGTAAAATGTTAATGAATACAAGTTTCAGTATGCTGAAAGAATCAGAGAAAGACATTATATAATGAATTCTGAGTGCTTCTTGAGAGGTACTGAATTTACTCCTCTGAGTCTGGGTAATCTTTGTTGTTTTAATATTCTGAATACCTTCCAAGAACATTTAGAGGATCGGAGAACATCATACAGAAGCCAACAACCTAATGTCCATACATTGTAAATATATCTAATAAAATGAATTCTTCTGGTATATGCCTTTGTTCTCATTTTGTGCCATTGCCTATATGAGTGTAGTGAATGCAGTCTGATCTAAAATAAATATATATATATACATATATACATATATATATATCCAAAATCCCTTTTTACTACTTCAGAAGTTATTTTTATAAGCCCTAATTTTTTATCAACAAATACATAGAAATTATAACTTGATGCCCTGAATAACAGCCCATAGCTTGCATTGTTCCAGGCTTGTTTAAATCACTTCAATAGAGATTTACTTGAAGAAATTACATCAGAATTGCAATAGCACAATGGGAAAACAATTTGCTGTGGATTTTTTTTTTTTTTTTTTTTTGTACTTTTGTGTCTTTTTGTTCTTTTTCTTTAATGCATCTCATTTCATGAAGAGAGTTTTCCTGATCATTCAGAAATAAATTTATCCAGAAGATCAGGCAAAATAATTGCAGTGGTAACATAGTCTT
Organism: Phasianus colchicus; assembly: GCF_987193195.1. Lineage (NCBI taxonomy): Eukaryota > Metazoa > Chordata > Aves > Galliformes > Phasianidae > Phasianus > Phasianus colchicus. The sequence continues at coordinate 19,325,695 of NC_143438.1, read as the reverse complement.
GAAAATTTTACTCCAATATCTTTACAGAATGCAGATATCTTGGATTGTAATATATTTTAGAAATAGACTCTATGCTTTTTTTAAAAAAAAACCTGCTACTTTTTGTACTTAAAAAAGAATTTAAAATGCACTGTGCTTTTTTTCCAAAGTTTTCTAGCTTTAGTTTATGGTTGTGTTTCTTTTTTCCCCTATTACTAAGAAAATATCTGTTACAATCAATGACAGCTGTTCTAATTGATTTGTAATGTGTTCTCAATACATTTTAATAAGAAAAGTAGAAAATAATAACAGGATACTTATTTTGAAGTGCTGTTACATCATTTCTTTCTACTGTAATGTAAAATATCACTGTACTTATTAACTCTACAATCAATTTGGATTCCAACCTGCAAGCATCTTAGAATTTAAAATCAAACACTTCATACTTCATTACCTTTTAAAAATAAATGTATTCTTTTAATAGAACATTTCACAATTTCCAAGCATAATATGTAAATGCAAGAAGATATAGAACATACTCTTGGGACATAAGGTTAATGCAACATTATAGCTGTACAACTGACTAATTGTATTATGTGCATTATAGGGAACCGCATATAAGATCTGTACTCTGTATACAACTCTGAAAACATTTTTTTGAAATTAAGAAAACACAAGTTCTTCCAGCTCCAATCAGAAGTAACGCTTAAATGATAATAGTCTCAGCAATCCTAAAACTTAAATTGCAGAGAAGATTGAAAATAAACCATAAGGTGTACTGAATCCATTGAATTACTAGAGCTATTTAAAGCATATTATGTATTCATTTTTGCTAAATGATATAGTCTGCCGTGCAATAAAAGCATTATTCCACTGAAAAATGTAGAAAGTGGAGTAGACATATTTGCCACAAAGATGGTGAAGGGCCTGGAGCATCTCCCCTATGAGGAAAGGCTAAGTGATCTGGGTCTGTTTAGCCTTGAGAAGAGAAGACTGAGAGGGGACCTGATCCAGGTCTATAAATATCTAAGGTGTGGGGGGCAAAGTGGTGAGGCCAGACTGTTTTCAGCAGTGTGCGGAGACAGGACAAGGGGAAATGGCCAGAAGCTGGAGCATAGGAAGTTCCACACCAGTGTGCGCAAGAACTTCTTTACGGTGAGGGTGACGGAGCACTGGAACAGGCTGCCCAGGGAGGTTGTGGAGTCTCCTTCTCTGGAGATATTCAAGACCCGCCTGGACGCCTACCTGTGCGACCTGGTGTAGGGATCCTGCTTTGGCAGGGGGGTTGGACTCGATGATCTCTGGAGGTCCCTTCCAACCCCTACGATTCTGTGATTCTGTGATTCTGTGATTATTATATTGCATTCTGGATATATATGCTTTTGAGAACTAAAATTTATGTAATCTAGACTGTAGATCTTGGCCCTACAAAAATCAATGCAGTTAAGAAAACATATTCAAAAATGTACAAACATGACAAAAAAAAAAAAAAAAAAGACTTGATTCCATGCAGATAGAGGCGGTTAAATTTTTGCTTTGTTGTGATATTCCATTTCTGGAAAAAAAAAAAAAAAAAAAAAAATTGTTAATTTTCATTATTTTCTTACCAAATACATTTTTTCTGTCCTTCTTTTTAAAAGTACTACTCAACATAATAAATGGTAGAAATACATTGTTTCCCACAGCCATGCAACAGTGATATTAATATAGCACCTTAAACCATATGTAATGTTAAAGTTTAAAATGTGCACAGTGAGGTGAACACTGGTTTTGTAGTCACCTTTGTGCAATAGAGAGAATCAATTGTTTGCTATTCACTACCGTGTTTGAGGTAACCAAGCAATATTCTCATTCAACAAATGTTTACGTTTGACATATTCCATTTACTGAAGCAATAGTTTCTCAGCTACTTCTTATTATTCACCATTCATCAGCAAAAGCTGTGCAGTATGGTTTTTGCTGTTTATGCTATGGTTTAACTCTCAATTTTCATAGTTTCATAGAACAAATTCTTCAATTTATTAAAAAAAATCGAAAAGAGTATCATGGAATTTAATGATAGACATATAACATGGAAGTCACTATTCTAGCAATTGCTAGAGCTTTCATAATAGCTTGTGGAACATCCATTTTTGTGCACATCAACTAAAACATATATCCATTGTCTACAGAAATCCTAAACCCTGAAGCAGGCATGCTGTCATTCAGCTGTCTGAATGCACTCCCAAGTGTACAATGAAACCCTGAGAGAATATAGTTTATTATAGTTATTCAACTTTAAGTAAAGAATATATTAGTAAGAAATAATTCACTTAATTTGTTAGCTGATGAAAGCTAGCATTTTATGTTGCAAAGAAAATGTGTAGGTAAATATTAACATAGGAATACAACAAATATTACTTACTTTTATTGGATTCACAAGTCTGAGCAATAAGTAGATAATGATTTTTTCAGCCTCAAATCTTCATCTTTTAAGAGCAATAAATTGGAATAGGAACATTCTTTGTTTCACTGTTTTTTTTTGTTTTGTTTTGTTTTGTTTTTTGTTTTGTTTTGTTTTGTTTTTACAAATGATTTGAAGATTCTAAATAATTAAAATCTAAGGAAATCAATAGCTTCAAGGTTAGTAAATTAGGTCACCATTAAAATATTCATTAAAGATGCTGAGTGCATTTATAAATGTACATAAAAATGGACATTAAAAAGGATCCAGTAAGAAAGTTCAAAAGAGATTTCTGTACAGAGAGGTCCAGACTGAGAGATCCAAGGATTTGATTTAAAAATTAAATAAATAAAAGTTTCTATATATATATAGATAGATAGATAGATATAGATATAGATATAGATATAGATGATATAGATATATAGATATAGATATAGATATAGATATAGATAAAGTTTCTCTCTATATATATATCAGAAATGTTATTTTTTTACTTATTTGTTTTGAGGTGACTTATGGTAGGCTCTTTTAAATAGAGCCTTTAATATATCTGTAATGCTTGGTAAAAAAGCAACTGCTGAACATGTACTGATGTTTGAATTTTGAACTTATCTTGAAAGTTATTAGCTCATATGTTACACAGCTATGCACTCCTTTATTCAGTTCAATAAGTAACATTTTACAGTGTCCTCCTTGTGCCCCCACAGCCAGTTTTATTAGGGAAAAATTGACATTACAGGTTCTATTTCTCTAAGATCTAAAATTGTTATTAGAAAATCGTCAACTATTTTTAGTCATTCAAATAAAACCTGAAATTTATGATTACTTTCAATTTTTGTGGAGACTGGCATTAAACCTAGTAATGAAGCACTAATTGTACACATGTAAGAATGAGTGTCATTATGTGAAGGTACTATGCAATACCACTCTATTTTAAGTTATATTTTAAAAATCAAAGTATTTTTGGCTCTTGAAATTATAATGTTAATCAAATGTTAAAATCTTTGAGTTACTTGCTATAATTATACAATTAAGATATGTTTTTCTATCTTTAAATTTGAAATTGAATTTTTCCTTGAAGTTGCTGTAATATCAATCGTTATACAATTTTATAACAGCAAACAACAGAAGAGGTAACTCAAAGAATAATATAAATATAATATATGAATAATATATTATATATGTATAATATTATATTTTAAATTACAAGTTATAAAGATGGGTCTTTGTGAGACTTTGATAATATCTCTAAGATGGCTTTTAAAATGGAAGAAATTGAAATGACTAATTTATCATTGCATATTTACAGTCATTGCTGAGAAGGGTCATTTACTAACTTTGGACAACTGGTATTGTTACTGAAAATGTAAACACTGTGCTCTCTCAAAACACGCATCGTATATTTAGAGAGGACACACTTTATTTTCTGCACAAAGTGCCAGGTGAAATACTTCTACAAATCAAGCACACCTTCTTCTGCTCATTCCAGTTTTTTATACATGCAGCACTACATTAATTCATCTTGTTAATACAGAAGAAACAAACTCCCACTGCCTACATATTTATAAGGTTGAGCAAGCATGAAACTCCATCCCCTTCTGGCTACTATCCCTGGCCATCTGCACTTACATGAGGTTGTATGGTGGTTTCGTGCAACCCTCAGCGGTCATTTGTGAAGTGCTCAATGTATGTATTTTAATCAAAGTGGTATTTATTATTCATATTTCAGAGTAAACTTTAAGAAAATATTTAGATAGAATTCATATTGATAAAGAATAAAACTATTCTGTATTTAGAAAAACTGTGCTCAGAATTAGAATGAAGGATAGACAGGATGATACATGTCATCATAGTTTTGAAAATAGAATTCTGTTATGAAAAAATATTTTGAAATTTTAAAAAATCACTTTTCATTTGTTTTTGAGCTTTAAGTTCTTTGGCCTTTGCTAAACTGTTAAAATTGTTCTTTCAAAAATTATTTTAAGTAATCTTCCTTGAGAAGTTAGAGTAATTTTAGAATCTCAAGTGGTGATTTGGAAAAAATTTTCAGGATACTAATGTTGCAGTCATGTTCATGATTGCTTTATAATCAGTTTCTTCAATTTAGCAACTGTCAAGAAGTTTTGTAGGAGTGTGAAAAGTTGCTTGCTTTTCTTTCTATTTCTTTTGATCTGTCCTCTTGTAGCTCTGACTATAATCTGAAAGCTCTTTAGTTATTTGATTCTATAACCTGGCTCCCTAAAACTAGTCTATAAAAAAAGTACCGTAGGATGCAAACTATCCTTCTGGACAGTTTATTGAAGATGTTTACTTTTTTTAAAAAAATATATCATTCACAATCAATTTACACTATTAATTCAAGGTGTATTCCAAGCCTGATTTTGGTACATTATTTCCTATTTATTTGTTTTCCTATCATTGTTTACATTTTAAAATACCATATTGCTATTTAGTATTTAACGACTTGATCTTGCATCTAAACAGGATGCAGGAGTGCTTTTTATTGTGCAGAATATTTATGTCTGGACTTGAATATGATAGGTCTGAATTCTACTTCAGTCCAGCTCCATTAATTCAGATTACTTCATGTTTTTGTTGTGACTTTACATTCTTCTCTGTAATGGTGCTCATTACTTGAAACTATTTATATAAATATCTTTTTTTTCAGTAACACTGTTTTTAATTTCAATAATGCATTTCTCCATAGATGTGAATTCTAAAATCTTTATTTCAGTTTTTTTAATTGTCCTGCTCAAGGAAATTAAAGCATTTGGGAAATCATTACATGTAGTCAGTAGTTTGTTGTAACTGGGTGAACAATAGGATTTCCATCACTTGTTCTTTTCCCAAAATATTTAAAAGAGGTTTGGAGGAGCAATGACACTTTCAGCCAAATATAGAGCATAAATGATGTAGAGCTAGTTCTGAGGCAACAGAGGAAATCATGAATGCATTTGTTTTGATTACAGTAATAACCTGATTCACAAAATTACTTCTTTACCTGATCTGAACATTTAGTAGGTGGTGGAACATGTCTTTGGTATTTCTACTTCTATTTGTCAGAGGATTTTTTTTTTTTTTCCTTTCTTTTCTTAATATCTCCCTCTGGAAAGCTTGAAAAAAGAGATTCTATAAAGGAACCCCCCTCTGATTATTAGGACTGAAAATACAGTCCGCTGTATTTTTTCCACTGCACTGGAAACAGCATTATAGAGACCTTGCTAAAATTAAACTTCATTTTACTTTGAAGAATAGCTCTGAAAGTGGGATAAATACACATGTCGAAATGGATTGAAATCTATGAATTGATGTGCTCTGAGTTTTATTCCTAAAGGACTGGAGTAGGAAGAACACTTGAGATTTTTCCTGTTATTCCTTGCTTAGGAGATGAATTCCTATCATCAGGAGTTGTGAAAATTGGATGAAATCTCCTTCTCAAGTTGTTCCAGCTTAAGAGATTTTATGAGGTTGAATTATGCAGTTTAGGAAGTAGAAGTTTAGTGAAGGTATAAGTCATTATGGGATATGTTAGTTTTATGGGTTCAGTTTCTCTGAAAAATAAGCAGAACAACTTGGATCCAGAAACTGGATATTTTTAACATAGAGACTGATAATTAAACTTCAACAGTTTTTTCTAAGTTCTGTTTAGAACAGCTTCTAATTAGCACAGCAAATCAATTTTTGCTGGCTTTCTAAAGCAACAAGACTGGTGAGATCACTATGTCTCCCCTCTATGTTTAACTTCCCATTCATAGGTTTTGAACCCATTCAGAATTTACAATGCAACACCCCAAAGACTTGAAAATCTTAGAATTAACTTAATATGTTTTAGAAACCTGGAAGACTAATAGAAGAGATGGATCCTTATATGGACTCAAGAACTATGCTCGGCCTTTGAGTATCTGTTGCATTAAGGGTATAAGTCTGACCGATAGCTCACTAGGGAAAACTACCAGTGAGATACAAGGTTCAGGAGGGAACCTCTTGTTTTCTAAACTCCTTCTCAGAGTAGTCTAAGTGCAGTTTGCTTCAGTCCAAGTCCTGGACTTGGTCAAGGGCTGATGTCTAAAGGGTAGTGCATAGCCGGTTATTATAGTCATTTTCTTTTCAGAGCCCTCTCGAGGAATTTCTCTGAAACAGATTCACAAATGCCTGCGTGACAGAGCTCCCCAGGACTTTCACTGTAGCAGGTTTGTACAACCAAAAATAAATGATTTTTTCAGGAGACAGATGACAGATATAGAATTGCCTCTTGATAAGTGAACTAGCTGTGTTAGTACTATTATCTCAAGGCTAGCCAGTTAATTAATCAATAAATCACTCAAGTATCATCCACAGAGTAGCAGAGGTGTGATATCTTGCTGTGAGAGGCATTCCTGCTGAATAGGTGAGAAGGATGGGTCAGATCTGTCCATAATAAGCCCTAGCTGATGGAGTATCTCCTCTCAACAAAGCATTAGAAGGTGTCTTAATGAGTTGGGACTGAATCATGTGTGCTGATAGGCATCTTAACAAGATTTATTGTGTTAACTGAGGACTGGGAGGGATTGATGGGGAGGTGCTCAGTCCAATGTTTGGAACAGTGGTAGGGTTGCTCTCCCATCCTTACTGAAACAACATTTTTACTGGAAAAACATGAGGCTATGAGGGCCCTGTCTCACTCCAAGCATCATTCAGCCCCCATAGTCCCTAGTCTCAAGCAAGATGTTAAACTGCACATCTATAGTCTGTCTGGTGCATTGGCCAGATATGCAAGTGTTCAACTTTAGCATTTTTCAAGGCCAGTGCAAGATAACCACACTGAATAAATCACATGCTTGCTTAAGCTGCAATTCTCTGCTGATTTGTGGTCATTCTGTATTTTGACACAGGATGTCTGGTGATTTCCTACAGTACCTTGCACATGAAACCATAATGATATGAGGAAGGAAAACCATAATGATATGAGGAAGGATACTTTGATAAAAGTAGAAGATATTGGAAACAAATCAGAGAAAGGAGATTTCTGCAAAATGAGGAAGAGAACTGTAGGTTGCTCCAAAAGTAATACCTCCTATTTATTTCCATGAAAACTACAACAGCAAGAAAAAACATAATAGAATTATTGATAGAAAATTCTCAGTTGCAGAACACTATTATTCATCATGATTACCACCATTAGCTACACATTTACACCAGCAATGAACAAGAGCTTGATGCCGGGCTCAAAAAAATCTATACCAGTGGAGGTGACCCATTGTTTCACAGTTGCTATGATGGCATCATTGATAGGAAAATGTTGTCCACTCAATCCATTTTTCATTGCCCTGAACAGATGGATGTCAGAAGGTGCTTTTTGATCTCTCTAAAAATTCACCAAGCGCTGATGAATATCAGTGAGTAAGATAAGATTTTTTTCCACATGGAGGAATTTAGTGACACACCTTTGCTTCATATACAATTCACACATACAGACTGTCCCTCTGCTGCCATCTGTCACACAGCAACAATATGTAATGGAATACTGGTAGGAAGGTTCAACCTCTACTGCCAAACCATCACCATTCATCGTTTTGTCACTCAAATATATGATTCTTTCTTTCGGTAGTGACCAGAGCAGAGCAAGATCAAGAGCTTACAAATAGGATGTAACTTCCTTTCAGTCTTCATCATGAGATAATCTGTTCACTTATAAAAATCCCATATTCTTCTGTTATGTTCATTCTACAGTTGGCTTACTCTTCAGGTTTGACCAACACAGATGCAGGATGCAAGCCATGATTATTTTTACTTCTGTTCTTTCCTTTAGATAGGAAATGTTACAAAGGAAAGCATGTAGGATGTGCTATCTGTATAACTGAGTGCTTTTGAAGGAGAAAGTTTATAACTACGTATTCACCAGATACTCACCTGTTTAGCCTGTAGAGACACAAGAAACAGATTGCTACCCACCTGTTCAGAAAAGATAAAGTCAACAGGGAGACTTCATACCGTTTGACACTCTATTACCAATTTTTACCAAGTAGTGCTGCAAAAGGAATTCTTTTCATGAAGGGTAGGAGTGCTGCAGGCAGTACTTAGGCATGTAGACTTAAGGAAACAAGACGGTCTCAATTTGCAAAAATTCGGGGTCTGTGAACCAAACAAAAAGAGAGAGAGAAGAAAAAAAAAAAAAAAGTATTTTAAGAACTGAGGATCATGTCACTTATTTTCAGACATTTTCAAGATATGATCTGTCAAATAAAAAATACTAAAGGCCTACTATTATCTTTCAGATAATCTTTGGATTCCTGTACCAAGGTTGAAGAGGCAATATCAAATTTCTGTGCTATATTCCAGAGGGGTATCTTGCTCTCCACAAAAAATCTACTAATGTATGCATATTTATTTGCCTTTCGTCCTGAAAAACAGCACACTGAAATTAAATCTATGTGAAACTTTTCTTGTCCTTTCTGCCACATTTTTTCATTTTGCATGTTTCTGGACTTTGTTATTTAAACCATTTGGATAAATAAATCTAATGTAAAAATTTTCAAAACTCAGCTGTGATCTTCATGAAAAGCCTTAGTTCCAAATAATATTTATCACATACTGTTAAGTCTACGCTTTTTATTTTCTTCTCTCCATAGTTATTCCACTTGAGTTCCACTGTTGAGGAAGTAGCTCTGAGAAAAACTTTTAAATGCTGCCACAATACAGATAACACCTTAGTAAAGAATGACTTAGTCTGCATTCTTGGAAAGCCAGAGGCTGAATATTCTTAAACTCTATATACACTTCATATATATACACTTTATATACGTCAAAATGTTTTTCTACTGTCTAATTTTAGATTGCTCACTGAATAACTTGCATTGTTCATTGGATTTTTTTCTAGTGATTTTTTTTTCTCATTCTTCATTTTCCATGGATCTTGTTTTCAAATGCTTGGTCCTTTTTTTCCTCTGAATCTATCAGAGTCTGTACTTAGAAATTAGTATTGCATTTGAGACTGGATAAAATTTTACAGTATTTATTTTTATTATGAGTAATAATAAAAATAATATAAAATAAAAATTATTATTATTATTATTATTATTATTAATAAATAATAATTTTAAAGGAAATTCCTTTAAGATTAATAGCCTAAACTATCTTGCAGCGGAAATACTCACCATCCACAAGGTTGCTATATTGCTGTTCTGTATTACATGAAGTAATCACTGACATCTCTCCACTGTTTCTTATAGTGATCATTGTAACAGCTTGTTCTGTAGTCAAGCAAATATTTAGTACTCCACCATCTTATCCTATGTATCTTATTAAAATGCAGTAACCATTACAGAGGTGTTGTATATATCTTACTAGTATTACTGTAACTGCTAGGATGATGATGTATATATCTTATTAATATAGCAATGACCATTAAACTATTTTAATATTAATAAAACTATATAAAGATGTCATTTTAATATACAACCCTAGTATCTTTTGTATACACCATACATTTATGTAATGCTACAATAAAAAATAATATATTGGTCAATAAATACAGCAGACATACACTTTTATGTAACCTGAGGAATAGTATGAAAGAATTCCTACAATTCAACATAAACCTTTATAAAAATGCATGCTGTGCTTAAGTAAATATACTTTGGATCTAGATTAGTTAATCAGTGAGAGTACTTGCATACCTATTTAATGATTTTTTTTTTTTTTTTAATTGCCAGGCTGCATAATTAATCTGAGCTTTTTGCATTAATTCTTCTTGTCTGTAAGGGTGGTGAGGCACTGGAAAACTGCCTAGGGAGGTTGTGGGTGCCTCCTCCCTGATATTCAAGGCCAGTCTGGATGGGGCTTTGAGCCTGCTCTAGTGGAAGGTGTCCTTCCCACGACAAGGGGAATTAGAACAAGATGTTCTCTAAGATCACTTCCAACCCAAGTCATTCTATGATTCTATGATTCTATGATTCTATGATTCTATGACTGGAACTCACATTAATACTCATCATCTTTGAGCAGATACAAACAGCTGTATGTTAAAAATAAGGAGAATGAGAAAAAAATATCTTATGAGAAGATGTAACCCTTTTCCACCAAATTGTGATTTTATGACTTTGTACATCTCTGTCAATACTGAGCTAACTTTACAAATCTCTACATTTCATTAATTTCTACTTTCTACTTTGTACATAAATCTTTTTTCTTTTTGATTTGGAAATTAAGACAGGATCTTTCTTCGTGGTAGAACTACTGAAAATAGTTTTTGGTGGACTTATTTCTTCACACTATAGAGCTTCTTTGAATTCACTGAATTTTCTTTTCTTTTCTTTCTTTTTTCTTTTCTTTTTTTTTTTTTTTTTTTTTTTTTTTTCTGTGAATTGGAGAATTAATAGATTAAAAAAAAAAAAAAAAAAATCTGCCTGGGTATTCCTTTTCATGAAAGCTGTAGAAACAATATCTTTCAAAATAATCTATATTCTGAAAATGTAGCAGAAACTGAACAGCTGTTTTGTAAGCTTCTAGCAAGGAATTCACATACAACAGCCTTGCTTCAGTGTCTATGTGTGTGTGTGTGTTTATATACGTGTTTATGTGCACAGTTCCCTTGCAAAATGAGTCTACAGCCAGCAATAGCAAGTAAAAGGAATGCTGATTAATGCATTCTTAGGGCCTTGAATAATATATCAGTTCTGTTATTCACATTTTCATGTAGAGCCATGTACTTAGACCTACACTATAAAAGAATCCTTATTTCATGAAGTTAAGGAAAAAAAAATCAATTATCTGATGTGTGGAATCCTCAAAATATGTGTACGTATTTATTTTTATTACTAAGAACTAAGTCTCTGATTCTTCAAGCGTACAATTCACTTGTGAATAAATCTACTTTTACTAACCTAAATTGTCCTGTAAACTCAACTCCTCCATAGTTAAGCTTTTTTTTTTTTTTTTTTCTGCAAAGTTTTCAAAGTATGAGAGGTTAAATCCTGCATAACTGTTTCTTTGCAATTATTTGCTCACCAATTTTCAGTACATACTGAACTGTGCTGATTGGCAGATGGGATCATTTTGTAAACATTGAGCTACAATTTCTATGGTAATATTAAAAATTAAGGTTGTGTGTGTGTGAGAGAGAGAGTGTGCATCAAATGTATTATGATTATAAAACTATATTTAAAAGTATTAAGACAAAATTGTAAGTTCATAAGGTATCTTAAGTACTAGCAAATGAGTTCCAGAGATGACTGTAAATTTAAAAAGTTCAATGTTAAAAGTATTCTGCATTTTTCTTTCTACATTTCCTAATTCCACTTAGTCAGAATTTTGAATGCCCTAAAATGAAAAGGTAAATCCTAAGCAACTCTATGCATGTGAATGTTAGTCTGCTGGTATTCTTTTTCTTTTTTTTTTTCCTCCCTTTTTCTACAGATTTGTCTCTCTTTTTTTATTTTTTTATTTTTTTTCCCTGTTAATTAGAAGCTAACTGGTTTCACCGTTTCTTAAAATATGTCATTACAATGTACTATTTTATTTGATTAATTTGTTTATCTTCAGTACTAAAATAAAAAGCTCTTCATAAGAAAGAAGAAAAATAGAAATCATAACAACTATTATGTTGCGACTTTCACCATTATTTACATAGTACCCTTACTTTTGTGTTATTTTTCAGTCCATCAACAAATAATCCAATTTGAATTCACCTTTTGTAGATTACAGTAATGAATTAACCTGAGTTTAAATAGTTTCTCTTGAGTAATGTGTGTCATATTTCCTCCAAGACAGTGCAAACCAAGTATCAATATTGAAATCTAGTGAGTAGCAATCTTTAGCAAAGATATTACATAGTTTCTTTTATCAGTATTCTTCAAAAGTATAATTTTAAAATATAGATACATTACAAGGGAAATCACAATACTGTAATAAAAAGGTAGCTTGCGCTGAATAGTGAGAGTAGTTCTATGAAAGATTCAAACTGTGCTGTTAAATATAACTGAATTACTCCTCGTGTAGTAGGTTATAAGAGCTTGAGAAGTAAAGTATCTTCAGTAATCTGAAGCCATCATCTGAAGTAGCTACCATGTGACTGTAAATAGGTCAATACTAATTAACTTCATTAAGTACTCAGATTCTCAGAATCTGATTAGAGTTCCTTACCTATATTATCCCACATAATTTAATTTATAGATTAACTGTTGATAGCATATTTATATGTTTATAACAGTACCCTAATATTCATTGGGGATGCCAAGGATATGCAAGTTTAATCAGAGAACTATTACAAGTAATGTCTCTGTATAAGAAAACTGTATAATATATATCCTTCCTTAGACTGTCTTAAAATCTTTTCAGAAATAATAAAGCATTTTAGTATATTTAACTACATTAAATTAAATTAAAAGTATATTGACATGCAATATATAAAAGGTTTTCAGACGTCATGGAAATGATATTCTGATTACATAAAGTGTAAAGAATTATATGAAAGGTAATAGTCTAATAATAAATGGGAACATGAAAGACAACAGAGAAATTGAATATGCAAATAGGCTAGTAGAAATAGGCAGTCTCACTGGATATAAATTTTGTTGGTTTTAGGCAATTGTAATGTGCCATAGTTTCCTACTCTGCATCGACCTCCAAGGCTGACTTATATGACAAAGAGTACTCATAACTTTGTTAAAGTGATAACATTTCCCTTGGATACCCTTTTCAGTAAAAAATGATTGCTGGGGAGATTTTGACTATTCAGATATTGCACACCTAAAATAACTTTTATAGATGCTATGTATCTCCAAGAGCTATTAGACATACAATTTTAGGTGATTTTACACATGGACAATGAATCCAAACATTCTTTTCCCTGTAACATTTTGGAAGAGATATGGAGGTGAAGAGAAATTTAGAAGTCTGTCCCATACAGAGGAAGAAAAGGTAATATTATGTTCTTACTTCACATTCTATACTTCTACAGGCTGAAGAGAAAAGAAAAAAATAGTTGGAAATAGCTTACAGATCATTGTTAGCTACATGGGAGATACAGTCAGGGAATGTTTGATCTAAAATATTAATTTGGTAATAATACTAAAGAGATTCTAATCTTCCCACTCACATATACTAATGTCCTGACACGTACTAACTGTTTGAAATATAGCTTTGACAGAGAAAGAATAGTATCCATTCTATGAATGAATAGTTACAGAAATTGTCCTGGAAGATAATGAATGTATCTAATTTTAAAGAGATGCTGGAATGATCCTAAGTAAGATACAAGCTTAGCCTACTTTCTCACATTTTACTTAGAGTGCTTTATGCTAGATAATCAGCTAATATTAATCATTCAGGTGCTATGAACTACATACAAGCCCTAGGGGCAATAGTGTTACATTTATCTTACTGTGACAGAACTGGTGCAGAACTGCTTTAAGATGTCTGTATTCCTATAGTGTGTATAATGTCATCTGGAGCCACCCTTTGAGCATGTGGCAGACTAATCAATCCTTGGAGGTTGCCCCTTCTCTTGTCGCCAGTGTAAGGAGCATGTAATGGAGGCAGGAAGAGAAGAGAAATAATGACCTTAACTTTAAAGCAAATGCCTCTGGAGAACTCTTCCATTTGTATTAGGACTGTCATATTTATCATCATGAATGAAAAAGTGTTTTGTTTTTAATGCAAAACGTACATTGATCATCAAGCTACTTCTGTCATTAATTATGCGTTAGTTTCACCACTCAAACTACTGTTCTTTTGCAAAAAGTATATTTGAGATATTTGAGAAGGGCTGCATTTGCTCAGTGAGAATTGATGGCTGACAGCAGAAGTTTTTCACTAGCTGTGTAATCCATTTAGCACTTTTTAATATTTTGTTATAACAGTCTTTTCCTCCATATATGTTAAATCACCCAAAGCATATGGAACTCAACTATGCCAAAACTGACAGCTGCTTGAAATAATACGCATGAAAACTCTAATTTTCACAGTGTTTTGCTATTTGGCTTGCTTGTCTCATTGCTTCAGTTAATCATCATTCATAATTATAACACCAAGTATGTGGTATTTCCTAGGTTTTTGCCAGATTGAAAACTGAGTCCGTTTCAACTTACTAATGGGTCAGTTTTATTTAGTACAGGTATTGTCAAAATATTTTGTGATGTGATCTTCATGGGATAGAATTTATGTGATCTAATCCCTTGTTAGCTTTGTATCCATGTGTTTCAGTTTTAAAATATAATTTTTGTGTATATGTGTAGTCACAGACACTTGTATTTGAATAAATTTGCTATAATTTTAATTTCATTAACTAAGAAAACTGAAGATGGGTTAATCTGGGGCTTGATTTTAGCTTACTTGCCCTAAATAGAACAAAAAAAATTGGACATGCTACTATGATTTTCATGTATTCATGGAATGATAGAATCATAGAATGGTTTGGGCTGGAAGAATCTTTAAAGACCATCTAGTCCATCTGCTTTGCCATGAGTAGGTACATCTTTCAGAAGATCAGGTTGCTCAAAGCCCCATCCAACATGACCCCAGTTTCCAGGGATGGAGCATCCATAACTTCTTAGGGCAACTTCTTCCAGTGCCCCATCATCATCATAGTGAAGAATTTCTATTGTGAAGAATTGCAATGAATTATCAGTCAATGGAGATCAGAAGGCCACTGACTGTAAAATAAAACTTTTCCTTCCCCCCCCCCCCCCCCCCCTCTCTCTCTAATATTCTAGGAAATGTTTTTATGGTGATAGAAAAATCTGGAAATCTGGATGAAAAAAGTTCAGGAACCAGTTCACAAATGACAAAAAATGTAGAAAGAATTCAAAGGAAATGGCTTCTCTTCCAATAGTTTTATACTGCTGTTGTTTATGAGATTCAGAGGAATTAATCCTGGTATACTCTAAGGAAGAAACAGCAAATCACATCCTAGGTCTTCAGATACCATTTCAAACAACAGCTTGATACACTTTGGCATATTCAGCTTCAAGCAATTAAAGATTTGAAAACTAAACTGGAGTCTCAAATTACTAAAAAGATTGCATGTATTTAAAAAGAAAATTAAAATTATTTCTCCCTGAACTAATATGTATCAATCAGATGAAAATTCAATGCTCTTTTGGCTGTTCTAATTAGATACATTGTACATACTGAGATGAATGCATCAAGAAAATATTTAGATGCTGCTATTTCAAACTACTGGAATTATGCAAAAAAGCTGAATGTTCTTGGTCTTGTTATCATCTCATGGCTGTTCTTGGATCTTTGTGACAAAGAAAGGACTGCTCTGATCCACTGCAGTCAGTGGAGAAGAATTATTCCGGGTATTAGCCCAGAAAAAAAAAAAAAAAAAAAAAAAAAAAAAAAAAAAAAAAGCCTCTAAAGAAATTGTGCCATCAACATAGAAGACATAAATGTTTTATATGGGAGAATATAGGATTAATTTTACACATGCTTATACACAGGCACAGAAGATAAATACGTATTATAGATATATAATTTAAAAATTACCTTTAAACTTCATTTAAAAACATAGTTTATAAATTAAGTATAACTGACTATTACAAAATAATTTAAAAATTTGTATATGGATCTTATATTCTAATTTTCTACATATCAGAATGAGAGTTGTCCCTGTCAGACTTATAACAGATAATGACTAGCTTTACGAGACTTGATGCAGATGCACTCATGCTCCAGAAACTTTTCTTACCTCTTCTTGGTGGAATTTGGTCTCATTCAAAACATTTTACCATGGCTGCCTTCTTCTGTTCAGTCATTACAATTTGTCTGTTTTCTCCATTCTTAAACTTTTTTTGCAAATTTTTGTCCTTTATGTACATTTGGAAAAAAAACCAACCAAAACATTGTACAGTAAGTGATGAAAAACATATTACAAATTCATAATTCATTTTAAAATTCTTCTTGAGAAGCCAGCTTCTCCTGCAAGGAAGTTGCATTCTAACTATTACAAATATTTCAAATGTGTATTTTGCACATCTCAAACACGTACTAGGCATTATGTCTTATGCTAAATGACAAGGTTGTATCTCAAATTCATCTGAGCAATCTTAACAACTGGTCTCAGAGGCAAACTTGCTGCTGCCAAAGATTTCCTCCAACAGAAGAAAACGTGCTTCTGTTGCTCCCATTGCAATAACTATAATGATCCACTGATCTTTTTTTTTTTTTTTTTTTTTTTTTAGCAAATACAACTGAAAGCGGAAGGAAGGAGGGAAGGAGGGAAGGAGGGAAGGAAGGAAGGAGGGAAGGAGGGAAGGAGGGAAGGAGGGAAGGAGGGAAGGAAGGAAGGAAGGAAGGAAGGAAGGAAGGAAGGAAGGAAGGAAGGAAGGAAGGAAGGAAGGAAGGAAGGAAGGAAGGAAGGAAGGAAGGAAGAATAGTTTTCTGCAGAGTTTCTGAGATGAATTAGTTCGTCTTTTAGTAAATTATTTCACAGACAGTCTAACAAGTGCTAGTTGTCATGAAGTAGGTGACAGAATGATGCAGAAATGTATGAGACACATGGAAGAACCTTGTAGGAATTAAACCTCTATTTTTAGTGTCAACTGTGATGTAGTTTGGCTCATCTTGTGTGAGATGACGTGTATGTGTTTAACCACGTATGTGTTGACATATGTGTTTAACCACGTCACAGAATCACAGAATCACAGAATCACAGAATGACCTGGGTTGGAGGGGACCTCAAGGATCATGTAGTTCCAACCCCCCTGCCTAGCAGGGCCACCGAACATACACCTTTACTAGATCAGGTTGCCCAGAGCCTCGTCCAACCTGGTCTTGAACACCTCCAAGGACGGGGCATCCACAACATCCCTGGGCAGCCTGTTCCAGGACCTAACCACCCTCCTAGTAAAAAACTTCCCCCTAACATCCAACCTAAATCTTCCCTCTTTTAACTTAAAACCATTTCCCCGTGTCCTGCTATTATCAGCCCTTATGAAGAGTTTACTCCCCTCCTGGGAGTAAGTTCCCTTCAGATATTGAAAGGCTGCAATGAGGTCGCCCCGCAACCTTCTCTTCTCCAGGCTGAACAAACCCAACTCCCTCAGCCTGTCCTCATAGGGGAGGTGCTCCAGCCCCCTGATCATCTTCGTGGCCCTCCTCTGGACCCTTTCCAAAATCTCCATGTCTTTTTTGTACTGAGGGCTCCACACCTGAACACAGTACTCCAGATGGGGCCTCACAAGAGCAGAGTAGAGAGGGACAATCACCTCCCTATCCCTGCTGACCACCCCTCTCCTGATGGAGCCCAGGATCCCATTTGCTTTCCGGGCTGCCAGAGCGCACTGCTGGCTCATGTTAAGACACGTCTGTTTTCTAGAAAATAATTTCAGTTCCTTATATAAATGAATATGTGCTCATGTTATGTTTCAGGTTTCTTTTGTCCTTCCAGTCAGTTTAAAAAGCTTTTGTAAACGCAGCATCTGACTGCATTAGACAAATCCACACACCAAATGCTTCAGTACTTTGCTTTTCTATCTAGGTAACAAGTAAAGACATTTAAAGTGACATCTCTCCTATTTTCATTATCACTAACTTTCTCCTAAAAGGTTAATGTCTCCACAAGTTCATTTGGACTCATCTAACATCAAAAGCATGTTCATCTCCAGCTGTGCACTGATATTGCATCACAATGAAACATAGTGCCTATGTTTTTCTTTCTTTCTTTCCTTATTTGTTAAAAAAAATTAAAAAAAATAAAAAAAAAAAAAAGAAAAAAAAGAAAATTCACTGTATGGTTTTCCCTAGTTCTGTTTTCCATCTCTATCTGACAAAAAGCAAGAGTGTTTTGTTGGATGAAGCTGTAGTGAAGGAGAAAGAGAAATAGAAACCTAACATATTCAAAATGAGTATATTTAAGTAGGTTTCTAGATCTTGGGGAATCTTAGGTAGGAACAGGTCATGGTCAAGTGTTTTAAAGTATACTTTTCATAGGATATGGATCCACATATTCAACTCAAGGAGCACAATCACCTTGGGCCCAGTGGTTTATGGATTCAGCTCTACTTTCAAACAAGTATGTATGAAAACTATTGTCTTCATCAAAAGTCATTTGCTCATTTCAGTCTAGTGCAAAAAACAATTATGTTTGCTATCTAATGTTTATCTAATTCTGATGTAAAGATGCAGTTAACAAAATCCAAATTGTATGTAATTTTATTGTCAGAGATGACTGCATATGATGAGAAAGTGGAAAAAGTAGCTATCTAAAGATTAGGCAGTAGCAGCAGTCAATCAAGCATTAATGATATTAATCTGTATGGCCTTCATTTGGCATATTATCATGAAGTTTAAAACAGCTATTAGTATTTTATTTCTTATTTCCCAGGGCCATTTTTAAGGTTCTTAAGTTGCCATTTGGTCAATTTTAAAGAAGCTTCTCAAATACACGGTCAGATTACAACCTATGCAATTTTCTTAAGTGTGCAAGATAGCAGAGAAAGTTAACAGCAGAAGCAATGTAAAACAAGCTGAGAAATCTCATAGGACATGACTGATCAGAACTATCTTTAGAAGCCTTAAATACAATGTCATTGTCAACTGAAAATGTAGTAAGGCAATTTTGAGACCTGATCCTAGAAGGTACTGGGGAGCTCTGCAAGTTAGTACTGTACTTACTGCAACGTATGCAAAATGCTTAAATGGCATTCATTGTTTCTGGCCTTAAAGAGGTAAGTACAGTTCTGTCTCTCTCTGCTGATATGTTGCTTACACTTTGAAAACAGTGTGGTGTGAAAAAAAAAAAAAGGTTACAGAGATGGGATTAACACCTGCAACTTGAACAATTTAAAGACAACTTGGAGTTCACTTATTGAAATCAAAGAATAAATGGATGCATCTTCTGGTACAGAAGAATTCAGGATAGTTTGTGTCCATTTCCCTATTGATCTGTCTTTCAGGAATACTTACTGCCACTGGAGCCAGACAGAGGGAGACAGCACTGTTAAGGATCCTGATGGCTGTAGTTAGTACAAAAGGCAAGGTGGATTATCTTGACCTCAGCACTGCACTGATATGGCCATATTTATTTTGGAGTGTTGAGTTTTAGTCTCATAATTCTGAAATGCAGAAAGGATGTATTCATGTAAACTTCTGAACACCACATAAGATTTTTGTTCAGATAGGCACTCTACAACAAAGAATTGAAAGCTTAGAAGAAAAGAAATGAAATGAAGATGTAAAGACCAGCAGCAATTCCAACCAGAGTACAACCTCGTAGCACAATTTAATCAAATCTATTTAACATGTAACACCTCTTAAGCAGATTTTTGCTTTGTTTCAATGAAACATGCTTCTATTATTCATGTGAAGTTAATGTATTTCTATGCAAGTACCTGCTTATTGTTAGCACTATTTAAATGGTTTATTTCTTTTTTGTATTTTGGTCATAATTTTTTATGTTATTATAATAGTTGTTAAAATTTACCTCTTCTTTCTAAGTTTGAAAAAATACATATTTTAATGTTTGATCCTTCTCATACTCTGTTGGGAAGTGATAACATATAGGAGTGTAAGGAATAAGCTACTGGAATGGAGTTTTTCCTAAATTCTTTTTAATTGCTGAAGTAAATAAGTTTCATACTCACACATGGTGTCTGTATCAAGACTAATTACTAATGCTTTACCTAGCAAAAAACAAGAGTCAGGAAAGATGGGGCTTTTTCAGTCTTAAACTAGTCTTAAGTTTTATTTAACTGAAGTGGAATTTTTTTCAAACATATTTGTTTTGTTTGTAATTAAAAAAAAAAACAAAAACTTTCTATAATTTACTGTCTTAGAACATACATGTTATGCATAAATAGCAATGAGCCAATTTTCAAATTCATGACTGGAAATGTTTCTCCAAAGGCCCCTAAAAACAGGAAACAAAAAAACTCAAACCCCACTCAATGACAGATGTGCATGCATGACCTCTGGTCACCTACATTCCTTGTCCATCTGTTTGGGTGGCATTATGTTTAATCACAAGTAAATTGAAGCCTTGCACAGGAGTATTGTGGTTTGGCAAAAATAAGTTCAGAACTAACAGTTTGTATTAAGCTACACATGCCATTTTTCCTCTAGGCCAGCACTGAATGTTAGTAAATGCCTCCTGCATTTAATCACATCTGTTCAGTTCTTAGCCAAATCTAGTAAATGATCAGAATAAAAGCAAAACAGTACAGATAGTCAAGCTTTGTAGAACAGGTTGCATAGCAGCGGGTGTTCAAGAAAGTCAGAATTCAGGTCTTTCTTGACTTGACTTTAATAGATAAGGTCTCCCTCACAAAATGATGCCATTCACTTTATAATGCAAACTCTCACACGCTGCCAGTAAAAAGGAGAAGCAGAGCAAACACTGAACAAATGCCTGAGATAACGAACTAGCATGAAAATAAGAAGTTGATAGGGCGTAACATCCACAGAAATAAGCTGTGCAACACCTTTTCAAAAGGTTTACCAGAAATAAGGATTTGTGCTTTTCAAGGGAAACTCCTGCCTGCTTTTTTTTAAACACACACACACAGAGGAGAAAAAAAAAAAAAAAAAAAAAAAGAAAGAAAAAGAAGATATTTAAAGAAAAAATCTCTAATGTTTACCTGTAAGGAGCATGAGAGCATATCAGTATTTCATTTTGTTCTGTTAAAATCCAAAATAACTAAATCGGAAAATGAGATCTGCTTTCACTGCTATAGATGTTATGATGCCGGAAGTTCAGTTGGCTAAATCAGGTGTTCAATTGCCATGTTTTAGAAAGCACTTTTTCCTAGATAATACTCTGTACAAAATTACTTTTTTTTTTTTTTTTTTTTTTTTTTTCAGCCTGAAAAATATGCCTTCTGCAACCATTGATATAGCTTCCTTAGAAAATTATATGTCATTTTTTCTAGACTATGACTGCCTTAGTGAAGAATGAAGGACCTTTGGAGGAAATGTGTTTTGGGAAAGCTTTCAACACCACTGTATTTTTATATCATAGTATTTGAAAAACAAAACACATCTTTTAATCATAAGTGTGCTTTTCTGTGGAAAAATGCTAGAATAGCCATGGGCTTAGGCACCAGAAGGCTTAACTGACCAGGAATGTCTAAGTCCTGAATAGGATTCCATTGCCAGATGAAAATGAGCAAAAACATTTCTGAGAGTTCATCCAGAAGAGATGCTGAAGAGAATCCCAAGTTGTCAGTGTGCCGTCTGTATATACTGTGCAGTCTATAGATCACTACAAAAGTATGTTTCCTATTTGTTTTCATGGAAACAACAATAGATACAAAAAGCACAGTAACAGTGTTTGATAGAGCAATATCTCTGCTACAAAATATTATTTTGCAACATAGTCAACACTATTACTTATCCTTTTTTTTTTTTTTTCTTTTTTTTTTTTTTTTTTTTCCCCAGCAATGAACAAGAGCCTGCATGCTGTGCAATTTGCTGCATGGTCTTCAAACTCTTATGGAGTCTTGTGTTACACTATTGCAAGAGAGAGACGTTAATTTTGTCCTTTTTCTAATTCTTCTTAGTACTTTACAAATTACATTTATAACGCCACTATGGAACATCTAGTATATTTGTGTATCCTTTACGTAAAAGACTTATAATAATAATACAGTTGAAAAAAACTATGATTCCAGCAATCTAATAATTTATGTGGAAGGAATTAATGCTATCATTACATGATTGAGCCCAAAATATTAAGTTGAAAGCAGTTTGGTAGTACTGTTGCTTAATATGACTGCTGAAAACATCATAGTCCAATTGTAAAAAATAAAATAAATAAAATAAAATAAAATAAAATAAAATAAAATAAAATAAAATAAAATAAAATAAAATAGTAATAATAATCTTGTTTGGGAGGGAGGAGGACAGAACCACAAAACAAAAGACAAGGATTTGAAGCCTATCTAAAAAGTATCTTAATTTCCAAATATATCATTACACTACACTGTGATTTTACTTCCTTGCTTGGTTTAATGAGTTGTCCCATCAAAGATAAACAAAAAATCAAGAAGTGTTTCATTATGTCGTGATCTGTTATTCCAAAGCAAGAACCCACTAAGATATGAAAAAGTACAAGTGTCTCTGAATAAGCTAAACTAATAAACATTTTCTGTCATGATGTAACTTGCTCTTTTCCACACCTGAAAACAGTACTTAAATAAAAAGTTGTGATTAGCGTTGTGGTTTCACCCTGATGAACAGCCACTTCCACCACTTCTGGAGTGGAAGAAACCACAATGAAAAAAGTGTTCATGGATGAGACAAGGACAGCAAGTTCGCCCACCCACTGTTCAAGATGGTTAATGTTTTTAAAATGATTTTGTCTGGAAAAAAAATGTGGTGTTCTAGTTCAAAGTCCCTGTGCTATTTCATATGCCTCTCTTAGTCATATAATAACATAGCTTGTGCAGTCAAAAATCTATATGAAATGTTTAATGAGCAACTTCATCTCTGTAAAATTAAAACTTCTAATGATATGCTGAAATTTGAACTAGCTGTACTTCAACAAGAGAAAATTGATATTCCAGTACACTGGAAATGTCATGACCTATGCTTGTTTTTTTCTGAAGTCCTTTATTGGATTCCTGCATAGTTTTTAAAATTTCTTTTGCTCATTTTGTGCAGTTAAGATAGGAGGCAAGAGTTTAGTTTGAGATCTTGGCAATGTCATAGTACTTAACATTTAACTTCCAGTTTTACATGTTGTAAAAATAAACTGCAGTTTGCTGATGTCAAGATAACTTTTTTTCTTCAAGAATTAACAAGAAAGCATTAGGTCACCATTGTTAGCTTTTAAATTTAGCATCTCATCTTTTTATTTGAATATACTCAAGAAAATATGACTGATACATGCTGATCTTTGCATATTCAGCAGAAGAGATTGTCTTCCATAGGCATTAGAAATACAGGGCTGAAAGTCAGAACTTTTTTGGTGTATAGAATATTCTGCAGACAGATATGCTTGAATCTCCCCTTAGGGCCCTGGTGTTATTTTCAAAATGTGTATCTTTTAGGAAAAGCATTTAACAAAGGAGATCACAAAATAGACCATGTTTGTATAATTTTTGCCATCCTTCTGGATAAGATAACATCAATCTGTAACCAAGTATATTGAAATCACTTAATGCAATGTGTTATATTGTATAGGTCTGATTTTCAAAGAAATTATGAAATACTAATTGTAATATTTTCACTGAAAAATAACAGTATCAGTTAGAATAATGGGAGATCTTCAGTCATAGAAATTCCAGACAAAGATACAGGTAGTTGTCAATCTTACATAGATTTTGGAGACTAATTTAAAGTGAAAACAAGCTGTATTTCTTCTGGTTGCTTTTATGAATCAGGTCAGACATTGAACTGATTCATTGATTCACTGATTCACTGTCTTTTTTTTTTTTTTTTTTTTTTTTTGGTTTTCCTATTTCTTTCCTGCTCTTCCCTATCCATCTGACACAGAAAGTAAGTTAATGAAACTTCCCTTTGGAATGACACCAGAATATAGTAGTAGAATCTACTGCAAAGTCTTTTCGAAATTAATTATCTTCATGTCCAGAACACAGATTAGTTTATGACCAGCTATACTTAAGAAAATTAAGAAATATGTAGTCTTGTGTTTTACATTTTTTTAGCTCTGTAACAGTTCTTCACTGAGGAACAAATGAGGGACTGGTAGACTTTTAAAATGAATAAACAAGTAGATTTTTATCTTGCACATACTTGTTTCTCAAATGCAGTATATTATAATAGAAAATTCTTATTTATTTATATGTTTTGTCTTTGCCTGTTTTCTCTCTGTTCTGAATGGTGCACTCTATTTGTGAAAGTGATGGGAAACTCAGATACGATGAAGTAGTTGATTTTGATTAATTCAGATTGGATGCTGTTGAAATTATATGAACATTACCTTACAGTAAATCAAATTCCATTGCCAGACTTAGGGCTTTATTTTATTTAACATCAAAACAGAATATCAAGGTACCAAGAGATTCTAGAGCCTAAAAACTTTGAAGTAGGTTGTGAATGTCATCATCTGACTTCTGTGCTTGTCAAAACTAAACTGAACTTCTCAACTGTTTGAAGTATATCTGCTGCCAATGGGAAAAAATACCTAACTGATGATAGAAAAAAAGTCTGCCATTTTCAAAAGTAATGCGGTAATATTCTATTGTTCTATTATTTTAATAATTTTCAAAAGTAATGCGGTAATATTCTATTGTTCTATTATTTTAATAATTTGTCTATACTTACACAGCTCAAGAATCAGTGGAACTTATTGTTCAGCTTCTGTTGTTTTATAAATAAGATTGAATTTATCCAGTTGCAGTATGAATTGATGTTCATCCATTTTATACTGTTTAGATGCTAGGCAAAAACTGGAGTGCTCCCCTCTCCTGTCTGGCATTTTCCTTTTAAAAATGAATTGCTTTCCCCTTAATAGGTTATGTAAGATTATTTGTGCATTAAATGGCTTAGAATTTTATAAATAGCTGACACTGACTGGAAGGAGTTATTTTCAGTGTGTTTACACAGGCAGTATATGCGTACAAATGTTGATTAATATTGCTTTTAGTTATATTAATTAAATTAATGGATGTAATCACAGAAATGTTTAGTCTTCATTGAAAAGGAGAAAAGCGATAAATAACTACAAAGCTGAAGATTTGCTATCCAAACTGTGAATATTCTTGTTAGCTTCATAGATGATTATTTTTTCCTTCTTAACAAACTTTGAGAAAGATTTTCTCTTCTTTTCCAATTACAGCTTTTTATAGGTACACTCAAATCTGTTCTTGGTGTTTTCAACAAAGCCTACTGTCATTCCAGTTAATTGTATTAAGGCATACTTATGTTTTGTAACACATGCTTTTCTTGATGATGAAAGCGCTAGCATTTTTAGTAATGAAGAACAATCAATGAGCTTTATAGTATTGGAGCTATACAGAATCTAATCTTGAAAGCAGAAACTCTGAGGGTTGTTTGGTCTATTAACTGAAATACACTCTTTCAGTTTACAAGCTTGTTTTATATCTGCAAGAATAATGTTATATCCTTAACCAAATGTAGAAGGCTAAACCACTTTTATCCAAGTAGTTTCACTTTAGAAATTTGATATTATTCTGATAGTCAAGGTGAGTAAAGGGAAGCTTTATAGTATGAGTCAAGACACGCCTGTGAATCAAATCAAAACAAGCAAACATTCATAGTTTTACTAACTAATCCCAGGGTGTATTTCAATTCTGTCACATAACAATTATCCCATCTGAGACTGAGTCCTAGGCCTCCAAAAGAGACTATAGTGAATTTTGAGGTGCATATTCCTACAATTCCATTTTATCTCTCTCTTCTGCTTTGCAACTTAGTTGGGCAATAAGAGATTTCAAAATATACAAGTTTACAAAGATCCCTCTTTGTAAAGAGGACATCCAGCTTCCCTCTGTTCTTGTTCTCTCTTAGGAGTTATTTGTCCTTTAGTTGTACTGGTCACTAAGTACAAACTACAAAGAGTCTAATACCCCTAGCATTTGGATTTTTCTTCTCTCCTCTTGTGTTCCACCTATATTTTCCATCTGTACAAAGCATTGGATAAAGAGACCGTTCTGAGTTTAAACCTGTAATCAATGGATGGCTAATCATATCTAAGTGGACACAGTATTATCTGTGGACACAATATTCAGTGGTTGTAGATTCTTACTAGTAACCTCTTTTGTTCATGAATCTGACATGTCAATGGGAACTCTGGAGATATTTTCCAGAAGAAAATAAAGTGTGTTAAGCCTTGAGAGAAAAATATTTTGCCCTACTTAGATCAATGAGAATAACTTAATTGACACTAAAAAATAAAAAAGACAGTCTCCCATTCAACATCTTGCTACATAACACTAGATATGAATCTTCTATTCAAACTGCCTTTTGTGATAACCTTTCCTTTTTCTTTCTCCGTCAGGACTCCGTTATCTTAAAACAAAGGAAACACTAAATGACAGGGGCAAGGGCTTAAAGTTCTGTGCCCAGATGGGAGAAAATTCAGGAAAGTGACTCTTTATGATAGGACAGGTCAACTGCACTTGGAAAAGCCAATAAACTATCCAGAATTGAACTAAAACTAAAACTAAAACGAAAATGAAGATATATGTCCACATCTGACATGAGAGAGGAGCGCTGGATGAAGATGTTCAAGTTCTGGTAAGAGAGACAGCAGGGGTGGCCTCTGTGAGAAGAGAGGGCACACTGTGAGGAGAAAGGACTATCAGGGAGGAAATGCTGGGGTCAGACACCAGCCCCATTCCCCAGCCTGTGTGCTTCTGGAAGGGAGTAGGGAATGGAGGAGTGAAGCTTGGCCTGGGGAAAAACATATATGGTGAGAGATAGATGTTTTACTTTTTGTCTTTTATTTCTCATTACCTAGCAAATTTTAATT
Source organism: Phasianus colchicus (assembly GCF_987193195.1). Lineage (NCBI taxonomy): Eukaryota > Metazoa > Chordata > Aves > Galliformes > Phasianidae > Phasianus > Phasianus colchicus. Next base: position 19,298,897 of record NC_143438.1, on the reverse strand, counting down.
ATCAGGAAGTCTAATTTACTTTATGCAATTTAAGTCTGTTTTGTCCATCGTAGTAATTGATAAGCAATCTTGTTTTATCTCAACCTCTCGGCTTCTAAAACTACTCATTTTGCCTCCTGTCTTGTAGTAGTGGATGAGTGAACAGCTGGGTGGGTGTCTAACAGATGGTCAAGGTCAATCCACCACAGCATGATAACTGTACCTGTGCTTTACTGTCCTTCAAAAGAGGCCCCTGATCATTAACTTTGTCTAGGAAGAGCTTGATACAGCAGAAATGAATGTATTATGGGAAGGTTATAAAAAAATAAAAACAAAACAAAATATTTTTGACTTCTTAGTCTTTATCATTTCAGCAGTTACGTTCTTTCTGTGCAGAAACTTAATATCTCATGTCTTCAATTATGTCACTGTTCTATCTTAGCTGCAAACCTCTGTCTAGTGAGAGAGAAAATAAGAACAGAGGTGCTTTGATTTAATATTTCCTAGTCAGTAATTTAGGAATGTTTAGAGCTAATGGTCAGAAATTCCTTGTAAATATTTTGTTTACATTTATAAAAACCTTTTTTTTAAAAAAAAAGTCTTGGCTGAATATAATAGCATTTGACTAAGGCATCACAATGTGTTATAGCATTGACTCCCACAAGTTTTCTTTTTGATTTTTTTGAAAAGCTTTAAATTGCTATTATTATATCCCTGATACATATCATAGAAGCATTCTGAAGTTTCATTGGGCAGTTTGGTAGAAGCTTCTGTTTTTTAGGACTAGTAGAGTCTTTTCTGTTAGACAGGAAACAATGAAGCAATCTAGACTTAACCAAATTTGAAAATAATTCAAATTTTTTATGAATGCTTAAGCTATGAATGAGTCTCAGAAAAAAAGCAATTTGAAAAATTGTACCCATGGCATTATTTATTACACAGTGCAGTATGGAAAGAGTTGCATTTCAAAAGAAAAAAATTGATGACTTTTAGCAGGTAATAGTTGTCGTTGCACTCCAAAAATACTTTAGTACAAAGGTTGCAAAAAATGCCATTATTGAGGTTGTTTGTTCTTATTTCTTCCTTCTATGTGCATTTAGTTTTTAAATGCACAGTCATATGTTTTTTGTTTGTTTGTTTGTTTGTTTTTTTAAGGTTTCTGCTTCACTGAATGTGAAGAATAGCCAGAATGCACTTTATAAGGAACTAATATCCTTGACCAATAAACATCATTTCATTTGTTCTATTTTGCTTACAACAGGCTATCAAGTATTATGTTTTTTCCAGTCATTCCTATGGTGCTCATCACTATAGAAGGAGAGTGGCTCACAAAGAGTTTAATCAGAAAAATCCCCAAGGCTGTGGATTTTTTGTTTATGTTGTTGTAGTTACTAGTTTTCATTTTAAATCTCCAGTTTACAAATATGAAGCTAAGAATGAACTCTTAAAGCCAGAAAATGTTGAAATACGTAACTCTAAATTGTCAGTCTTAAGGATTGATGGTTTTATGTATCAGGAATGATTTTTCACAAATTAGGAACTCAGTAATTCCAAACTATATGAATAAAGATTACCAATACTTATTTTAATTTCTTTTTAGACTCCATAGTAGAGGTAGAATACTACTTGTCTGGTAAGAATAGTTTTTGTTAGAACATGTGTAATCCAATCTACCAGTTTCCATATAAAAATAGGTAAATCTCTGCCAAAAAAGTCATTATGTAGGAGCCTTGAATCATTCCCAAAGCAAGCTTATCCAAAGTATAATTGAGGAAAATAGAGCAACATGATCTAATGTAAGTGACAATATAGGAGATATGGAAATAATTTGTGTATTGGGAAATTTGCAGTAAAGGAATAGGTTTCTTCCTCTTTCTTTCTCTCTGTGTCTCTTGATGGTGAATTGTTATGGAATAAGGCCAGAGAGATTCAACCCTTAGCAACAATGGAGTTCTTTTATGCATTTTTTTTTTTTTTTCCCAGATACTGTAACTAGAGGCCAGAAGACAACCTTCATGCTTTAAAAAAAAAAAAAAAATCTATTTATTTTCACTTCCTTTACTCTCAGCCTCATTTATGTCAAGACTTTTCAGGTCACTGTTTTGAGATGATGACAAAGAAAGGTTTATGCATTTTTGGCAAAATTATGCATGGAAGCTGTCTAAAGTTTCTCTGCTGGAAGTGTCATTTAGAAAGGTTACTGTGACATTTCCAAAATTGGTTCTTGTTAATATGAATGAAACATGTTTTCCATGTCATGCCTATATTTTGTGTACATGTATACATATATTTATTATGGACAGACATACATACAGTTGCCATATACACAATATCGACATTCAAAATAATTGTTTGTTTGTTTCTTTGTCTGTTTCCTATTCTGCCTTGAATGCATCAATAAAGAGTAGCAAGCAAAACAGTACTTTCAGACAAGTTTCCTTCCAATAATACAGTTTTCATCAGCAAGTTTCACCCATTTCTGTTGCTAAATAAACTGCTATTTATGGCAGATAAATTTAATATAATATTCTTCAATATGTCTGATGGACTTTCATCTAAAGAAAGAAATTAAGTGGCAATTTAAATACAAAACTGAAATATATAAATATTAAACCTAGCAACTGTTAGCAGTCTTTGAAATATAAAAGATAAATTTTCTTAGAATAAATTCATACTCTGAACCAACTTATGATAAAAGGCAAAGTGTGTTTAACTGAGTTTAACATGTTGGAAAAAAAATTTCTATCAGTGCCATTTACTTTTCTTCTAGATGCTGTTGTTAAAGCAATTTTTTGTAAAATTACCCCATGATTTTGGGGGCAGAGGGAATGACTCCTGTTTCTTTTAGTAAAAAGCACATTGAACAGTAGATTCTTCCTATTTCATCATTCATGTTTTCATAGACTTATCTATGATGTCAGGTGAATAATCCTAGCCTGCTTCATAATTCCTCACAAAACCTAGACAAAACAAAACAAACAAGAAAAAAAAAAAACCAGAACATCTGCCTTTGGTCATCTCTCAACCTCTTTTCCTTTTCTAGGCTTAACCTATGTCATCTGAGCAAGATGATTTTCAATGTGACAATCAATAAATACCAGACGATAGCATATCAATATATATTTTTTATTCTTTCTGTATAATTCTTAATATTTGATTTTCTGTATTTACTTAATACTGAGCTAAGGTTTTCATATAATTGGCTTTTAGAAGATTTCACCTTGTAATAATAATCACTGCATCACTTCACATCAGTCTAAATTGATTTTATATACTCAATTATTGTCCAGGCATGGTTGCAATATGTCCTTGTGGTTCATAGGACTATCTTTTTATTTACTGGTCTTAATCTTAATTATAATCACAGTTAAGCTTTTTTTCCTCTTTATTAAAAAAAAATATATATATATGTTTTGTTTTGTTTTGTTTTGTTTTGTTTTAAAGAGAAATCTGCGTTCGAGAAAAAGCATTACTTTAAAAGCTGTCATTGTGATTTCCTGCCTTGATGAGGTAGATAGATTATCTTATTGGTCTTTTACAACCTTAATGATTCTAAGATTCTATAATATTCCTTTAGAATGCAACAAAGGTTTACTGTAAAAAAGAGAAAACATAAGAGGAAGAAGAAGAAAAAAGGATCCTATCTGCTTTATTGCAAACAAAGATTATGATGTTGTTGCTATTTTTTACATCTTCAATTAAGTTGAAACTGATTGTTCAGCCAATTCAAACATACTGGAGGAGAGAATGAATGTTTCACTATAAAACTGCAGAGATTATAGAGAAGTCCACAGCATTTTTGAGGGGAAAAAGATCATATTCACATATCTTCTTTTATTTACTTTTATCTCCTTATGTTTATTATTTACATAATACATTGAACACAATAGATAACGTTATGAATACAGAATCACAGAATCACAGAATGGACAGGGTTGGAAAGGAAATCAAGGATCATGAATCTGCCACATGCAGGGCCACCAACCTCCCCATTTAATACTAGACCAGGCTGCCCAGAGCTCCATCTAATCTGGCCTTGAACACCTCTAGGGACGGGGCATCCACAACCTCCCTGGGCAGCCTGCTCCACCATTCTCTCTGTAAAGAACTTCCCCCTGACATCCAATCTAAATCTCTCCTCCCTCAACTTAAAACCATTTTCCCTTGTCCTGCAGTTATCTACCCTTTCAAAGAGTTGATTCCCCTCCTTTTTGTAGGCTCCCTTTAGGTACTGAAAGGCTGCAATCAGGTCACCCTGTAGCCTTCTTTTCTCCAGGCTGAACAAGCCCAGCTCCCTCAGCCTGTCTTCATAGGGGAGGTGCTGCAGTCCCCTCTTCTGGAGGGAACATCTTTGTGGTCCTCCTCTGGACCCTCTCCAACAGCTCTCTGTCTTTCTTGTACTGGGGGCTCCAGACCTGGAAACAGTATTCCAGACGGGGCCTCACAAGAGCAGAGTAGAGGGAGACAATCAACTCCCTGTCCCTGCTGGCCACCCCTCTTTTGATGGATCCCAGGATAATGTTTGCTTTCTGAGCTGCAAGAGCACACTGCTGGCTCCTTTTAAGCTTTTCATCCATCAAGAACCCCAGGTCCTTCACAGAGATTCTTTCAAGGACTGCTCCTTCCAGTCTTTATAGATGCCTGGGATTACTCCGGCCCAAGTGCAAAACCTTGCGCTTTGCTGTGTTGAACATCATTAGGTTCACCTGGTACTTGAAATTGTTTAATTCATCTTGCTGTGAACAGATTCTGATAAAATAATAAAGTTATGGAAAGCTCTTAGTAACTTTTGTAATCACATCAGTAATTTCCTGATTTGGAGAAAAGCAATGAAGCCTAAACTCTTTTGTTGATACACTATTATTGCATGTATGTTGCTAACAAGCTTTCTAAATATGTTCATAGATTTTTCTTCATAGAAGTTAGTAATAGGGCAAGAGAAAATACTTAGTTGACTTTCCTTCCCAGTGTTGGATAAATACAGAGGACCACTCAAATAGTTTGATTTCTGTTACAATAAAGGCAAACTAGGCTGAAAAGTACGTGGGGCAATGGTTGATTTGTCAGTCTCCACTAATTGTGTCTAGCACAGTTAGAAGATATATAGCCCTTAACAGATATTTATGTAGTTACTCGAATAAAAACAACTTAGAAGAGGCTTGAACGATAATAATGTAGCATACAATTATTTTTCTTGTAACTTTGTGTAATAGGCAGTATACAGATATATTCAAAAATTATTGTTGGAAAATTTGATTCTTGGGCAATGGTGTCACTCTGGACAATGATTGGGAGGAATGAAGAGTAGACTCCTGACAGATAGTGATATTATTGATAAATAATTTTATCCATTACAAAACATTTTTTCCAGGACTGTGAATAATATTTTTACATGCTATGTAAATACCAGTTTTGGAAATGCTACACCTAGTGACAGTGAGCAATTAAAAACATCTGAACTTCCAGGGGGTGGCAGCTGTTGAATACAGTTATCTGATTATGTGCAGTGTGAGGATTTTGTTGATTTACGTGTTGTTTGTTTGGGATGATTTACTCAGTATTCATTTAATTTTTGACAGTTCTTACCATCAACACTTTCCCTGAAGGCCCTACAAAATATGATTTTTGTTGTTATTATTCTCATATCAGTTTATTAATAGAAGATCTTGTACATACCTCCTTTCCAATATTTCTATTTTAATTAATTAATTAATATTTGTTTGAATAGACTCTAAGAACCAACTGCTTTCTTGGGAGCCAGTGGCCTTAATATTTTCAATGTTTCTGAATTTTTAAACATTTGTTAGATCTGTCCTGTGAGCCATTCACAGGCTCCGTCTGAAATATGGTTTCAAATTCTGCTAAACAGTTATAAAATAACCTCCTTAAGGACAATGACAGACAAAAACTTAATATTCAGAAATAATTATTGTAACACAAACAAAAATAATAGAATCTTCTTTAATATTTGCTGATATATTTAAGAGAGCTGTATGTAGGTGGTTTTTTTTTTTCCCCCCAGAGATTTTTACTGAGTTGCATGTAACAGTGTAGACTGCATTTATTTATCCAAAATCTATTTTTAGCAAAAGATGACAAACAGCTGTATTATAGCCTATTTTATCTTGTCCTGGTATGTACTCAGTTAATTATGTTAGGTGGCATTGATCTGAACTCAACACTGTTGCAGAGAGAAAACAGTATTGGAAGAGTCTTTTGGCTATAAACATACTGAATCAATGAATTTTGTTTATTTTTTACTAATACATGCTGCTAAAGGACAAATGAAGGTTAGGAATGGAGGAAAAATAAGACCAATTTCACTAAATAGTCATTAAAAATTCAACTCTTTGCATGGCATGTCACGCTTCCAAAAGAACTTTATAATATCTAAATATCTAAGATATTTCTTAATATTCTAAGAATTCTTTTTAAAAAGAATATCAAAATGAAGACATTTTTGATTGAAATGAAGAGAAATCCATAATTTTCAAAGTTTCTCAGTGGATCAAATAATTAAATTTGATATCAAGTCAATAAAAATTCATTCTTCATTGCACAAAACTAGCTTGCATAATAGCACTGTATTCAGCTTTCAACTTCACTGCGTTTAATCTCTCAATTTAGGAAAAGAAATATCTGGTATAATAAGAATGCAGCAATGCACTTTACAAAGAACTAATGTATTTTCAATATTTGTTGATTTTATGCCAGTAAGAAGTTAAGGGAGATAGAAAAGGAGAGATTGTCCTTCAGATGTATTTCTTTCACAATAAATAAGTAAATGTAGACTCCACGACATCCTGCTCTCCCTCTGAAATTACCTAATCTCAGAAATGTTTATAGTTCCCAGAATGCTTCTTTGTTGAATAGGTTTGTGTAATCTAAAGACTGTGGGAAGAAAAGATATCTTAAAACATCTTGGAATGCCTACTTTATATGATAGCTAGAGTGTGATTTCTGTTATGGCTGGCTAGTAGCTTCATTTTCTTTTTACTAGACTTTTCCAAGCCATCAGAAAACTGAGAAGATTGGGTGGAAGTTTGTGCTAGTTTTACTGACATTTTGTCAGTCTTCAGCCTGGCAGCTCTAAAGGAGATTACTTTACCCTCAGATAGTTGCAATAGAATGCAGTGTTTTGTCATCAAGTGATTTGCCATAGGAAAAGGTTGGTGCTTAAAAATCGCTGCTTTAACATCTTTCTACACTTTCTTCACTGCAATTACAGATCACCTCTAACGATGTAATCATGATCCAGAATGGAGAATTAGAATAAATAATCCAAGTTTTCAAAATGAATTCTTTCCTCTGATGGGTTAATTTTATCAACATTTTTAGAATTATGTAATTCAAGACAAAATAGCACTTCATCTTTCTACATAAGATATCATTAACTTAGTTAAAAAATAGAACTTTTCTTAAACATGACAACTGTAGAAAGTAACACTTTTGAGCAAGCAAATAAATCAGTGATTTGATCCTCTCCCCGTGAGTTTATGCACTTCTGGCTGCAATATATGCATGCAGCAGATAGCAGCATAGAATCAGTGACACTTGGCTGTGCTACCAGTGGAGAAATATCATGCTTTCTTCAAGACAGGAACTGATGGCCAGAAAAGGCAAACAAGCATCAAAATAGTTGTAAAAACTGGTTTATTTCTTAAAAATAAATACAAAAATATAAATATAAAACATCGGCAGATAGAATTTGATGAAATGAAGTTGCACAAACTTTTTTTAAACCAGCTGCATATTACACTTATTAACACCACGTGTACATTTTGTTTCAGTTTTAATGTACAAAACAGAACATACTGGATTTCTTCTTCTTTGCCTTCTTAAAAGCTGCACTTGCAAGGGTAGGACATGAACCTAACAGAAGCGGCTTGTACATGAGGTTGCTTAAGGGATTATCACCCTTCAAATTTCTGAAGGTAAGGTACTTTTTAATTTTAATTACTAAAATGGACAACACTGATTTTCCATAGCTTTGGCTCTTGGAAGGTGATTAAATAAAATACTGTACGTGTTCCAAGTGGCATTCTACTAGAAAGAATGAATGACATAAATGGACAAATTGAAAACAAATTCTAAAGGAAATCATTGTGCTGAGTGGCAGGAAAATTTTCCTGAATGGTAAATACTGTTGAGTGCAGAAGGTGTCTGTAAAATTACTTCCGCTCAAAGGAACAAAAAATGTAGCCTACTATAGGTTAAGAAGTGTCTTTGTCACTTTCTCCTCCACCATACATTTCAGCAAGCTTATTAAACCGAGGGCCCCATTCTCGGAGGTAATCATAGTTTTGGTCTCCTTCAGTAGTACCCGACTCTAAGGAGCTCAAAGATTCAGCTATTGAATCATTTCCTTCATAGGCATAGGTTGCAAGTGAGTCATACGGTGGTGCAGAAGGATCAGTATCATGCTCTTTTAACCTTTGGTTAATGAAATCTCGGACATCTGTGTTATCTGGTGCTGAAGGAGTCCTCCGTGGTACAAATAACGTTTCAGGGATAATGTCTCGTCGAAGCTTCTTATCTTCGATAGCTGCAGGATTCCTCAGTGTGCCAATATCAAAGGCTTGGGTATCTTCCTCTCCACCGCCTTCATCATTATAACTCACAATGTTGTCTCTGATGTCCTCTTTAGACAGGATCAAAGGCTCTTTCTTTCGTTGCCTCTTCAGAGCAGCAAACAGCACCACTATAACTTTAAGGGAGAGGAAAGAATGGGTAAGGATAGAACAATTTTCAGTAGCTATTCCATCAGATACAACAGCTTTATTTCAGCTACATTTTGCCAGTTCATTTCTACCTGATAAATGGATCAACATTGCTGTCTATATCACAGTAGAGACTGTATCAAAATGTGCTATTTTTTGCAGAGAACCATGAGCTTTGTCTATGTGCTCCACTGATAACTTCGATGAGTTTTAAAATAGCCAGGTTTATTTTGAAGATCTTTTCCCATTTTTTAGTATGGTGCATGTTCAAATTGTTTTCCATCTGAACTACAGATCATTAAGTGATATTCTGAGAAACACAAAATGGAAACTTTAAAAAATTTACAATTTTTTTAATTACAGCACAGAAACCTTTGGATAAACTGATTTAATATGGTAAAAATATTATTTACTGGCTAATTCTATGTGAAATACATACTGCACAATGACTTAAAGCATTTATTTAAACAAAAGATTCTCTATCTCAAAAAAATTAAAATGAAAGACATGAAAGTGATTTTTGATTACATTATTCCTTCTGCCTGATCATCTTTCTTAAAGACAAGAAAATTATAAAAATGCATTTAACAATCTGAAACTTGATTTCATTTTTACTATGTCCAATTGCCAGGCAGTTTTTACCTTTATTTCTTCTAATTTTGCATTGAGTGTCTCTTGCAAAAGAAGTAAACCCCATGATCATTTATTCTGCCAATCTGCATGATTTTGTAAAGTGTGTTAGGCCTGAAGCATTTGCTCAAAAGGGAAAGAGACATTTTTCTTACCCAGCAGGATGATGATGCAGAGGAGAATGGCAATCAGTGCCCCTGTACTGAGGCCAGCAGGGAGGAGAAGGGCCTCCGCGTTGCAGGACTGCATGTTCCCTCGGCTGTCACAGGCACAAACACGGATGGTAAGTGTGCCAGTGCTGCTCTGGATTGGATAGTCATTGTCTGATATCACCACCGGTAAGAGGTATGTACTTATTTCATGTCGACTAAAGCCATTTCTTCTTGTTAAAATTCTGGCAGTGTTATCTAGATAGATTAAAATATAACGTTATTTTGCATAGGAAAATAGAGAATGTATCACATAAAATACATGCAAAGTATAATATTTTATGTCACTGTTAGTATTTTGAAATGGGCTAGTCCTCATTTCATAGTCACATCTGACTTTTCTAATGACATTCCCATTTAATCAGAAAGCTATTTATAATTTTTTACATACAGCTGGCCTGCTCCTCTGTGCCTTTGCAACACCTCTGAGTACAATTTGAAAAGAGGATTTCTGAAAGCTTAAAATGTTTTATGGATTAATGCATGCAGTGCACGACACAGTTCCATTCCATGGCTAAAGCCCTGAAATGAAGTGGCCAACTGAGAAAAAATAACCTTCCACTTCACGCTGTTCAACAAGCACTCTGTTCTGAAAGATTCCTCCTATGGATCTTCTGTGACAGCACTCAGGGGAATGCTATCAGTAAATACAGGATGAGATTTTCCACATCAAAAGACTTTCAACATACTGTAAAACAATGAATTATGTACCTTTGTTGGAAAAAAAAGACAGTTTTGAGAAGTGAATTTACTAAATTATACTTGTGGCCCATAAAAATAATATGTATGCAGTACACTTCAGCATCAAATCTATTTACTAAACAGCCAGAAAAGGAATGAAGGTGGTCTGAGTAAGAGTAAAAGACTGTTACTTCTATTGTTAAAGCTATCTTATAAAACTGTGACCCAACACTAGAATTGCTAACTTATAAGTCTGAAAGGAAGAAAATACAGATTTAATCCATTAGAAAGAAAATTTCATTATCATCACAAAAATGAATTTCTTGAGGTAAATGGTAAATGTCTTGTGAACCAAATTCAAGATGAATTAAAATAATTAATACAAAATAAAGAAAATAATTTCATGTAGAAGAGAAATACCAAGGTCAATGCCTCTGCATGGTCATTAGGACATAATATTTGTTTGAAAAATTAAATGACTTTTTTCTTCATGGCCTCCATGAACTGAAACACAAAGTTTTCTTTTACTGGATCCTTTGATTTGTTTTGCATATCTATGTTATTTGTTTTCACTGAACATCAAAAACAATGTGTCTGATGTATTTTTAAATACCTTTCTCTGCTACTGAGAAATCTATAAGGTACCTAAACATTCAAATTCAATTATTCACTTTATCTACTGATATAATTTATTTCAACCAAATCTTCCTTATGGTGTTTGCAGCCTGTTACTTCCTGTAATCTTCATCACTGATAGAGGATTATTCCTGCTGCCAAGTCAAAAAACTTAAACATATTTGAAGGTATTATGATATCTCCCCTTATGATATCTTCTCTAATCTAAAGAGCTCCCTATTGAACTGATGATGAAGGCTGAAATGGATGTGTTGTATACATCTCCTGATTAAAGCTGGACTGATCAAGGATCAAAGCAAAGCCAAAGTGGCCATGTGTTACCAGCCTTAATTTTCATTAATCATCAGAAAGAAGCAAAACAGAAAATCAGGTGACATAAATGTGAAAGAAAGATAGCTAAAGTGAAACATCTGAACTTGGAAGGTGAAGCCGTTTTTTAGCTTTCTTCTGTCCTCTCCTCCCTTTATTTGGCTACCCACTCCTAACCAACATTCACTGATTTTCTTTATAATTTATTTTATCCTATTTTTTTCCTAAGTTTTGCCTTCCCTACACGGATGAAAATATAGAAGTCCCAAACCACAAACATTCAAATAAAATTAATCTTCCTGTTAACAGCAGCTTTAAGGACTTCTCTATTTGTTGATAGAAAATAGAAGTAAATTCAAAATATTGCAGGAATGTATGCCAGGTAGTAAAGATCAAACTTCCATGAATCAGGAATGAATTTTACCTTCATTGTCTTGAACAGTGAAATTAGGGTTAACAGCTGCTAAACTGAAGAAAAATTTTTGTCCCCCAAGAGGGTCATCTTTGTCTACTGCACTTATGGTCTGGATAAGCTGCAAGAGGAAAAAAAAAAAAAAAGCAAACAACAAAAACAAAGTAAAACAAAATGCATCCAGGTTTTTATGTTTGAATGTCTTAAGACTAGAAGAGTTAAGAAACTTCTTATTCAAACTATATGCATATTGATTTAATACTTAAACTGTAGGACATATCAACTGAACAAATTTTAAACAAATAGTAAGCTTTCTAACAAGAGCATCCATATATATTTTCTATGGTGTTACATACACACATGCAAAATGTCAACTTAATTCTCCTTCTTTTCTTTTTTCAATATATGTTTATATATTTTTGTAAGTATATAAGTGACAAAACTAAAATCAACACCTATGAGAAGAATTCAGAGGAGATTTTTTGCTTTGGGGATGAAAACATTATTTCATCAAATGAATTCTTCTAATAGGGAAGTTAAAGTTTCAAATAATATTTCAAAAGAAGAACATTTCTTTCTAAAGCAAAATTTTCCTCTCTCTTATTAAAGTAAAATATTTAAAAAGATTTTCATAATTAAAAAATTCATGTTAGATTATTTTTCTACTAAATACCAGATTATATTTCTACTTGTAAGACACATCATAAGATACTGTACAGATTCAGCACCTTAGGTTGAATCCAGTGTCACAGATATTTCATATCTGTTTGGTACTTGGATGGAATGCTTCCTGCAATTCCTGCAAAAAGATATGTGTAATACCTTTGTTTGTAAGTAACAGCAAGGGTTTCATTAACATTTGCTTATTTGTCAAGTAAATGAACTTATGCCTTTTTTATCCACTGAAATTTCTAGATGTAAGGCTGACAAGATGCCACTTTGGAAATAAAATACATTTTTTTACATCTTCATTGATTGTGTTTCTTATACTTATGATTAACATTTTTGGAGGGTGTATATGTTCAATTAAACATGCCAAAAATAATTTACTCTTGTCCAGGTTTCAGCTTGAACTGAGTTGATTTTTTCTTCATAGTATCTGATGTGATGCTATGTTTTGGCTTTGGGGGAAAAACAATGTTGATAGTACACTGATATTTCATGATGTTGTTGAGCAGTACTACACAGAGGCAACGATGTTTCAGTTTTTCAGCTCCTTGTGGACTGGCTGAGCATCATTCGGAAGGTGGAGAACAATTGCTTATGCATCACTTGTCTTGTGTGTGTGTGTATATATATATACATATACATATATATATATATAATTATCTTAACTGTTATACTTTTTTTCCTCTTCCTTTGTCTGTCCGAGTAAATAGTTTTTATCTCAATCCACAAATTCTACTTTCTTTCTTTCTTTTTCTTTTTTTAAATTTTCTTCCTCATCCCACTGGGAAGGGGGGGAGCAGAGCAAGAGAATGACTATGTGGTGCTTAGCTACCTTCTGTGTTAAACTACAAGAAATCTTTAACCTAGATCTTTTTTATTCTTCATATCTAATCCATCATTTTAAATTGCAGTGTTTTTCCAAGCATGCAATAACTTCTAATTTTTGACATTATTTCTTCCCTGTGGCATACTTGTTAAACAATGTTTTTCCACTTCCCATTCTTCCAAATACAGCCATTTCTCTTCATATCACAGGTTTTGTCAGGACTGATCATTTTTAACATCAACAATTGCACTGTTCTCCTGCTTGCCTTTACAAATGCATGATTAACTCCCAACTTCTCTCTTGTACATCCCGAATACAGCAACAAATTTCTTCAATAGGTAGGGACTGGATTTGTTTAATGCATCATCTTGCAAGCTTTCTCATCCAGAGTTTTCTCTTTCTCTAAATTTATTTTATCACACAAACCTACAATAACTTGCTAGGAAAGCAGAATAGAAAAAAGAAGTGTAGCATAATATTTTCCTTTAAGGGATGAAGCTTTTAATTATATAATGATTGTATAAGTAACTAGAAAAAGACCTTTAGAGATTTTCAAAAACTTAGCAGTATTTTTTTAAGTCAAGAAAAAAACGAGCCAATTTTACTTCACAAGTGAATACCATGAAAGTGGTCTGTTGTAGGTGTTAAACTGACAAAAATCAGATAATTCTCATCTGATCACCCATAACTGTAATTTAGAATGAGTATGTAAATTTTTTATTGCCTAAAATTTTTCAGAGATTTTTAATCTGCTATGACAATGCCAATCAATGTGCAGAACTCTAACAGAACAGTAGACAGCAGGAAAATATCTTCTACCTGTCTATAATTTCTTGTAGTAATTGAAGTTCTCTGGGAACTTCTCTATTCAAATACTCATTCTGTTTGTCATTTAGATAATTTACTTACACTAGGACTTTTAAAAAAATCTGCCTGTAGGTTCTTAATAGTTTTTTTTTTTTTTTTTAAGTTGCAAACATCCTTCAGACTTGAAATTTTTTGCATAATTAAAAAATACTAACAAATACTCGACTGACTAAATATTATGCATTTTTCCCACTAGATGCTGGTGTGTATCTTTAAAAGGCAAAGTTTTAGGGACAATCTTAATGAGATTATGTGCATAGATACATTGTTATTTACAACATCTCTTAATTCAATTGCAAAAAAAAAAAAAAAAACAAAAAACAAAAAACAAAACAAAAAAAAAAAAAACAAAAAACAAAAAACAAAAAAACCCAAAACCCACGAAGATAAGCATCATTTGTTTTGCTTTTTTTTTTCTCAATTGGAACCAGAAATATATATTTTTATTCTATTTTAGTATATTTACAGAAATTCTTGCAAGTGAAGATATTACTGAAATTTTACACAGGAAGTCCATTAATAGCTCCTTTTCAAATACAGGCACATATTCATAAAGCAAGCACTCATCATCTCACATGTCAGCCTGGAAAGTTCTCCTTGCACTATCTGTAGTGCACCTGAGTTCCACCTCATCAAAAGGAGCATATGCTTTTTAACAGTGTGGATACAGTTAATTTACATCAGTACATGAGGTCGTTGAAGGAAGCAGCATCTTTCTGTCAGCTTTTTGAAGCACTGCTCATTCTTATGTGGTCTTTCAAGGACTGTGTTCTGAAGTGTATTCAGACAATACATGGCTACAACATAACAGTAAAACCTGTCCAGCAGGTTCCTGATATATTGCCAGGAAGCACTCAAAATACAGATGTAGACCACAGTCAGTGATATAGGTTGTTAGATGATTTTTTTGCTTGCCTATTCCATATCTCTTGAAGACAATAACAGCACCATCAGAGACTTGGATGGCAGATAAGATTCCATGTCCAAAAAGGATATTTAGCTTGCTTTCTGTTGACTTGAGCAAAAAGAGTTGTCACAACTTCTATTTGAGGGTAGGTTTAAGTATGCTTCTCAGGTACATCACTGTTTTTTGTTGTCAAAATAGCTCTTTTATACTTGTTTCCTTCAATGTCCATAAGTTTACAGGTTCTTGTCAAAACAAAGAAGAAGAGACACTGATAATCCCACTGTAGAACAGCCACTGTTTACAGTTTTTTTTCATATTAGCCATTAGTTCCTTCTATTCTCCAAGTCTTGTCTAACGAAGGTTTGGGCTGGAGTCATATCTTACTTTCTTACCTAGTCCAAGCAACTACAGTGTGACAGTGGTTCTTCCAGTAAGTGTTCTTTTACAGCTTTTTAGGATGTATTTATTTTGATTGTTGCTTCAGTATTTCAGTTTCAGCTATCTTGGGGCACTATATGAACAAGGGCACATCTTATGAAAATGTGCCTTTGTTCACACAAATTTTTAATCATTTTCACAAATCTAAACACTTTAAGCACACACTACCACTGTGTTCTGCAGGTAAATCCAATGAATCAACAATTTTCATCTGATTATTATCCAACTGTTTACGGGCACAGACCTGATGGAATTAATTATGAGTGTAATTAACCGTGAGAGCTGTGTTGCACTAGCTTTCCCTTTTGCACAGTTGCTAGGCAGCCACCTGGAATACTATTTGTATTTTACTTAAAATAGACTCATTCTTGAAACTTCAAGGACTCGTATAGCCTTTAGTATACTCTTATTTGCCTGACTCAGAAACCTCTGGGCAGTTATTGATTGCAGGGTAACTATTTAGAGTCTGTTAAATGTAAGCAAATCCACTTGAAGAACAAGACAACATTTCTCATTGGGTAAACCTCTTTATCTGTAATCATGATGTATATTAGTCTCCTAGTAGCCTTTTCCTTTCTCAGTGTCTTCTAAGTATAAATCTACATTTGAGTAGAATTGAAGTGGTGGGCAGTAAACTCAGCCTTACAGGTCACCTACTGTTCAGTGTTACATTTTAAATATAGATATTTTGTATTACAGCATATCTGCTACTTGTAATGTACATTCTTGTTATTTCCTAGAGAAGCTGAATGAAACTGAAACATTAATGCTTTCAATTCTCATTCTCTTAAATTTGTCTGTACCATTTTGTATCATTTTTTTTTTTTTTAAATAATGTTAAATAAATGAATAAACATCTATCCAAGCACTCATACCTAATTACCAATCCTGCTGAATTCATGGGACACTGGAGAAAAAAAAAAAAAGATATGACCAAGTTCTACTATCCCTATGCCTTTTCATGAGAAATTGATTTAACAGACTTCCAGAAATAAAATGAAAGCCTACCAGGAAATAGCTATTTGAATCAGGAAGTTTAAATACTATCAATGGAATTTCAAAGAATAGAAATCTGGCTATGTTTTTCGTTTTTTTTTTTTTTTTTTTTTTTTTTTTTTTTTTCCCCCCCTCCCCCCACTGAATTTTAATAAAATTGTTCTTCATAGTTTTTACACCTAGAGGAGTTGCTTTGGGAATTGTGCTGACACAATGTCATTACTAATCCAAAGGGGTTCTTGCATGACATAATATGTTCAATATGAATAGAATATTTACAGAAATTTATTTGTTTTTGAGATGTGATGAGGGGCAAGACTGGTTTTTATTAATTCCTCCAAGCAGTGTATCAAAAGACAAATATTACATTTGGTGCTTTTTTGATCAATTTAACTCCAGTGGGATAGGAAGTGGGGAGAGAGAGTGTGACTTCGGGTTAGCAAAACAAATGAACAGAAGGTGGAAACATTTTATCACATTTTTGCATATATTTTCTGATGTTGTTAATAACTGTATTAATCCTACAATTTATATGATTTCATACAACATTATTTTCTCATATTAGTTAACTATGGGATACCTCCATTAATCTCACACTAAGTTGCTTCTCAGTGGCAAGAAGCAGTAATAACTGCTGGGAAGATGAGACAGTTTCTCCAGTTGAAATCAGACAGAAATATAAGGAAACAAAACAAGTCAAAGAATGTTGCTAGCCACTAAAAAAATGATAAAATAGTAGAAAGGTGGTTGCTGCATTGGTTGTTTATTCCAAAACTACTCACCTTTGTGTTTTTTAAGTCTTCTGCAAATGTAAATGATATATATATATTTAACTTAAAGTAGGCATTTGTTTTTAAACTCTATGCAAAAATAAATAAACAATCATAAAAATGTGTTATTAAACAAACAAAAAAAAACCTGTTTGAAAACTCTATATTGAATTCCATTACAAAAGTTTTATTTTACTGTAGTAAGTCAGAGTAAAGCTTTGAGAATTATTGAATAAAATGTTTCAAGAAGAAAATTCTGACACCGCTATAAACACTGGAATATATAAAATGTAATGCAATTGTTGGAAATATAAAGATATCAAAAGCCATGTGCAGCAGAAATGCTAAATCACAGCCTGAACCAGTGATTGAGCACCTGATGGGAAGGCACGGCCAATCCAGAAGAGCTCAGGTGCATATAGCAATGCACATTTTTTAAGCAATATTATCATCAGAAAAATATTCCTGATGAAACGAAGAGGGTTTTGTTTGTTTGTTTGTTTGTTTTTATATATATATATATGAGTCAAATGAGTTGATGAGAAGCAATATAAAAGAAGAAGTGGTGAAAGAAATCGAGTTTGTTTATATAATCTATGAGGACTTATGATTTAGGGAAAAACAAGAAAAAAAATCATACATATTTTAAAGTATCTTTGAAAGAGAATTCACAATGAGATAGACTGATTTTATATAATGCTGCGGCAAGTGAAAAGATAGTAAGTATGTATAGATTTGGTAAAACGAAGGTTTATAACAGGAAGATTGCATACGTGGAGACCTTAACAGATAAAAACACAACTTTCCTAATTATTTCTGACTAAGGCTTTGAAAGCTACAAGGAAACATGCAGTTTACCTCTCTGCTGTGTCTAGCTCAGGAAGGAAGTCCTTCAGAGAAAGGGCATGGTCTTTAAAAAGACCAGAGCATTGCTGTGTTCCTGTGGCTATCCAGATCTGTTACTGCAAGGCAGTATGACTTGCACTGACTATATGTTTGTTACTCAGTAATATTCCATTTCACATAAATTTAGAATCCCACAGATGCATATGTTTATACATTTATAAAAGTGACCAGAATAACAGAGCATGGTGAACAGTCAAAAAGGAAAAAAAAAAAAAAGGAGAAAATTGAACAGAAAAGAAAAAGTGGGAGGATCCAAGCCATACTTAGTATGGATTAATTTAATTCAATCCCTCAGGACAGAATGAATTCTAAAATAATGACTCATTACTGATCTACCTGTAAGCGAGAATATAATTACATTCAAATAGATTATTCTTGTTATCCTGAATTGTATTGTTCATTTCTCTTCCTGTGAATTGATTTTATTTAAAGACTCATTTAAAAATCAGACTGCTTTAAGTGATTATTTAACTAGTATAATTATATAATAAATATAATATTGGTTATCATAATGTAGTATATCTAATATTGGCACTTCATTCTAACAAGGGAGACCCTTCTGAACTTTATAATTTGAATAAATATGTATAGTTTTGTACATACATTTAGCTTCTTATTTATTAGTCATAAGTACTTATAGTGCTTTCTTATTTTCTTTTTTAACTGATGGCCATTTCTGAATGTGAAGAGATTTGTGATTAATTTGTGCATTAATGCATTGCTGGTTTTTTTGTTTGTTTTTTTGTTTGTTTGTTTGTTTGGTTGGTTGGTTTGTTTTTTCAGCCAGAGGTGCTGGTGCTGGGAGAAAAATCAGTATTCTACATTTTTAATTTTAATTCTATATCGTAAATTTGAATTAATTAAAATCTTATATTAGCGTACACAGGCGACAATACAACAATCATAGGAGACAATAAAACTATCAGAAATTCTAGATATTTTGCCTAAGATTTCCACTTATACAGCTCTAATTATCTTATAATTCTACTAGTAGCAAATATTGCTCAATATTTTAAAGTATTTAATATGTTATAACCATGAAATATAAGTTCTCTTTTGTGCTTTCTGACTACTGTTGCTTTAGAAAAAAAGAATGGCAGCCTGAATATAAAACTTGTGATGCAAACTAATACCTGTAGAACTGAAACAGTTAAGAGAAGCTAACTCTTCTCCCATCTGAAATGCTTGCACTGAAGTTCTTCTGTGACCATTTTAGAGCATTTATTGCTGCCTGACTGTGCTCTGGGACATGCTGCGCTGTAATAGGCAAACAGTTCTTAGTGGTTCTAATAAGCAGCTGCCTATTAGGAACTAGATATTAAGCACTGCAGTCCTTCTACTTAAATTCAAGTATGCCTTCTGTAGTCTGTAAGAAGCAAATCAACATGGTATATTGCCATTTTAAAAAAAATATGTATTTTGTGCTTTACTTTCAAAAACTTTTGCTGGAATAATCTGAAATATTGCAATTGTAATAATGAAATATTACAATTGGAAAAGAAAAGTAAAGTGTGACAGATGCATGTGTGTGTAATCACCTTCAGCATGGAATTAAATGTGAGGTTTGCCACTTGTGAGTTACTGAAAAGATCGATAAAACTTTTTTTCAGTAATTAAGTATAACATTTTGCTTTCTCTGAGAAGGTAACAGCAAAGCTAATTACATCCATATTTCTTGAGCTGATCTAAATAGGCAAAAATACTACAGCGTTAGGCTGAGAAAAGTGCTAATTCACACGCTGTTGATGTTGAAATAAATTGATATTTCACTCTAAGACTCACATAGTATGATACTTGCTATGTTCATTTTCAACATTTGAAAGATGGTTTGGACATGTTTTCTCCCAAATAACAGGCAAGAATAATCAACAATTGAGTACCATAGCCAATTTAGACAGTAGGAAGTGTTTTATCAAAGTCATACCTGTCCGGCTCTTGCATTTTCACAAACAAAAGTATCATAGAATACAGCAAACTGTGGGGCATTGTCATTAACATCCAAAATTCTTACATAGACAGGAACACGGGTAGTATCTTTGGGGTTGTCTGACAAGAGAAAAAGAAGAATGAATTTAACTTACTACTAAAAGTATTCTATTTTCCAAATTTAATGAACAAGAGATATTTAAGATTAGGCTTGAAATTGGTGAAAAAGTAAGAGGATGACTTCGATTAAAAAAAAAAAAAAAAAGTGTGTATATATATATATATATATATATATTTGAATCTAGTGAGCAATTAAGACATTTACATGAAATTAGTGGCTGCCATTGCTTACGTTCAATGTAAATATAGCACATAGAAAGTATGTCCATTGCTATCATGACAAATTTATTTTGTGGATTCAAATGTATCTTTCTGATATAAGGTTTTGAATTATAAAATGATTTGCAATTGGTTTAACATAAAACAGACATATTATTAAAGCTCTCCTATGCCTTAGTAAGCAGGGAGAAAATTCAAAAAAGTCAAAGTATATCAATAAAAATGAGAAACAATTAAAGTTTTTATGTTTAAATTGCCTTAAAAAATACAAATATAATTTTTCAGACCTTAGAAGCAGTTACTGTTGTTGGTTTTAACCCATCTCCTCAAATGTTCTAACCTTAGTATCATTTAGAATGTGCTCCCTTGCAGATCGAGCTGGCCTACAAAGAATCTGAAATAATGCCTTAGGTTAAAAATGCAGCTACTACTTGGAATTGTGCTGGATATCCAATAGCTTAAAAACTGTATGATTTTGCTACTTTAATGGAATAGATAAATAACAGTAGAAATTATTCAAAATTACTTGGGATTTTTTTGTTAGTTTTGGTTTTATTTTCCTTTTAAGATGCAACAAATAAAACATGAAACATTTAGGAAAAGCTGATGTTAACTTCACATGTAACTTACAACATTTTTGTTGGAGAGTGTGATGTTGGTCCTTTAATATGCTGAAATGTTTAAAATGGCAGGTTTTGGATACTGATTTCACATCCTTTTGCATTTTTTGTACTAACTTTCCAAATATGTTCTGTTCTTATAGTTGCTCTCTGACTGCATCATGTTTCAGAGTTAACATTTTTAAACTAATTTCCTCCTTCCATACTTTCTCCAAAACTAGTGTATCCCTTTGGAGAAGTTTAGCTACTCTATGTAGGTCTACAATGTAAATTCTCTCAAACTATCCTGACAAGGAAGTAAGTTTAATGTTATGATAGAGGCATAAAATTATAAGTTTTGTTGATATATAAGTACTTCTGAGTATTACTGTTACAACAGTGGGCAGGGCTGTGAAATAGAGCAAGTTTAGGAATATGCATTCACAGAAAAATGTATAGCTACAGGATGTGCTTGGTATAACCAGCCCATGGTAGGAGACACCTGGGGTCCTGACTACCGAAATAGGACTAGGAAGGCTAAGAGTGGTTAAATGAGTGGACATGGTGTTCCACTGAATTCTTTGCATTGTAGTTCCTGCCAACTTCTGCCAACTTCCTGCCAACTTCACTGCTGATCAGCAATTTCTGCTTTTTGTAGTGATTTAGAGTTAACTCTAAAAATTCAGTGACTTTGAAAGCATAAGATCCACTCGAGCTATTTCAAAGTTCCAACTTTTGTCACTTAGAAAATTTTCTTGCAGGAGTATTAGGTTTAATCTCAACTGTGTAGCAGGACCTCATCTTTCTTCTTTGTACTTTCAACATGAAAATATCTACAAGGCTATAATTTGAATAGTCCAAGAAATATTATAGCTTAGTGATCAAGTGCAAGCTAACTTTTAAGATGTATTGATTCCAAGAATTGTAGATGTAGGTAAAAGATTTTTTTCCCCCTGAGGAAAAGAAGAAAACAATATATATGTAACTTTGCAGGCTAGGGAATGGAGTGAAAAATACCAAACAAGCTTACTGATCTCAGCTGCTATAACACTGAGATTGTGCCATTGTGATATCTCACGGTCCAGTGGCTTAGAAGTATAGATGGATCCATTTCCAGAATGAATATTGAATATCCTGTCAAGATCTGTATGACGATCTAGAGAAAACCTATATTGGAAGAAAGAAAAAAATGTTAATTGATAAAAAAATGGAAGAAAGCATTTGTTTCACAAGTCAGTACAGCTTTTGGGTTCTATACATTATATTAAAAGATTGCTTTTTGTAACACAAATATTCAGTTTCTGTAAATGAAGTGCTTCCTTCCTTTTCTCCTCCTGATCATTGGTAGTTAATGTAGTGATTATATCTAAAATTCTACATGCAAATTTGTAAAAATCCTCATGAGCTCTCTAGAATGAAGAATAAAAATTGAAAGATTTCATAAGTCATAAGTATGATATAGCAGTGTAATATTCATCAGAACATTCATAGGCATATATAAGGATCACCAAAAAATTAAGTCAAAATTTTAATATAAGAGTTAAAGAATTGTTTTAATCTTGAAAGGAAAATTCTCTTTGATGTTCAGTTCCTTCAAACTGAGACTGATAGCTAATTTCTGAGCTTTTCAAAAGTACTCTTATAAACTCCATTTCTGTGCTTTAGGATATGTTAAATTAACAGAGATGGAATTAAAAAAAAAAAAAAGAAAAAAAAACAGCTATAAAAATTAGATCATATGCAGAAATTTCACTTTTATGAATGTTAAAGCATCTTTCATGGTTGCTATACATATTCAGAAAAAAATCCTTCTATCACAAAATGGCAGATATGTCAAACTATGATCAGCAAACTGTTCTTTACTTCATTTTTTTTCTAATATTCAACACTGCCTTCAAAGTTAAGATTAAACCTTTGATGTGGAGTAAAATGTAAGATTTTATAAGATAAAGATCATTTGTATAATTCTGGCAGTATTGGGTCGATTTATTGTGCAATGTGTAAAAATAGTCATTTATGTTTTTATTAGCTTTTATGACTGACCTAAACATTTCATTAAGTGTGCCAGTTTTTACATATAATATTTAACTGGATTGAGTGAAATGGAAAAATGCTGCAATATGAAAATGTCTGTAAGTTTAGTGAATTTCATTTCTACATTTCACCACTTTCAACAAAATAAATATGTAAAAACAATTAAGCCAAAAAAAAAAAAAAATCCAACACCAAAATGAATAAAAAAAAAAAAAACAAGAACAAAATTAAAGAAAACTAGAACAGTCAAAAATCTTCTGAAACTGCAGGAAAAACTTGCTCAAGTAATTTTTTTCCTCACCCCGTTTTCTATAAGTTGGAATTTAACAAAATCTTATATTTTTCAGAGAAATTATACTTAAGACTATTCTGTTTATATGAGAAAAACAAACAAACAAACAAACAAACAACAACAAAAAACCTCATTTCCTTCATCCATGGAGCAAATAACTTATTTTGACAGTATATCTTTTTATTTTTTTATTTTTTATTTTTTTTCCCAAGAGGTAATAATCAGTTTACTGTTTTCCAAAATCTATGTCATATTGTCTGATTATAAAATTCTATGCTGTTTCATTTTTGATATCTGTCATATTAGATAAGTATATAGTTTTACCCACTTCAGATGGCCTGCAAATTCTACTGGAATTATTAGTTTCAAAAAACCCTCAATTCATTGAACAGAGAAAAAAAAAAAAAAATACTGAAAGAGGAAGCTGCAAACAATAAATGGGAACTTGAACTTATTTAGAATTTCAATTAGCAGAAACTAGCATTTGAAAAGAAGTAGTTAAAAAGAAAGTTAAAGCCTGAATTAATTTTAGAAAGTGAAGCTGCGATTTTTTTTTATTAAACATTAGCATTTAAATATACAAATTGCCTTAATGTCAAAATAATATGACAGCTTCAAAAATATTTTGGTTTAAATGTCAGCTATTCATGTTAGGGGTGAATACATATTACTTTGTATTTAATATTGGTCTTGGAAGAGGTAAAATCTTGTAAAAGCTTACTCTAGATACCTAATTGAAGTTGAGAGACAAAGCAAATACTGAAGAGAAGAATTTGAGCTATGCAGTGTGAATTGTTTTAAAGTTCCTGTCTTGAACTGTGTAGCACTAAAAGTAAGGTTTAAAAAAAAAAAAAAAAAAAAAAAAAAAAAAAAAAGTTGTGTACCATGATCTCAGTTTTATTTTATTTTATTTTATTTTTTTTTGGTAGTAAACTAAATCTAAACAATCCCCTTCATTTTTTTTTGCTTTTTTTCCCCCTTCATTATTTTCATTTTGGCAACCTGCCTCTTCTAAGTTATTTTCTTAAGGGGAATGACAAAGACATCAACACAGAACACAGAAAAATTATATAAAACACTTTTAAAATTGCTATTCTTTTAAGTAATACTGATGGAGGAAATACAGTTCTTCAGTTCATCGAGTAGTGTCAGCAACAAAATGAATAAAAGTGCCAAGTTTGTTCCTTTTCCACTCACAATTATGAAACATAACTGCTAAAATTGTCAGTTGTCTCATGAAATTAGAGTGGATAAAGATGCAATGCTAAGTTATTTATATATTCTACAATTTTAGAGGCTTGGTGCTTTCATCTGCTATCTTTTCTATGCACTTAAATCACCATAGGAGAAAATTAGATTCAATTTCAATTCCTAATACAGTTTTTTTTTTTCACCTGGGCCTCATTCAGCTGCATGTGACAATTTACTTCAAAGTTAGTAAATAATGTGTTTTTTTGGCCAAATATAGTTTTTGTACTTTGTTAGGCATTTCAGGCAAGACATATCCAACTTGGACAGATTTGTCTTATCTGTTTCTTAAGACTTATGAATTGTAGCGACAATAAGTAAACTAACTAACTAACTAAACAAAATACAGTTAACTATATCCAGCTAGATGTGATCTAGCAAATAGCATCAAACAATATCCATAGAAGAGATATTTTGAAGATTAATCTTTGAGTGTCTAATTTCGTAGGGAATTTGAGTAAACACCAGGATAATTCTATTCTATGTAGCAATCATATTAGTAGCCTGAATAGCATGAACCAGAGCCTGGCACTGCATATTTTCCAGGACTAAATGGCAAAAGAAGTTAAATCCCTCACCCATACACTAGTTTTGCAATTTTTCATATTCTGAAGCAAGCAGTCCTGAAGAGCCCACTTGAAATCAGTGTATAATTTTAAGTTTTCTGAGATAGGAAGTACTAAGAAGCATTTATTCTTGGTCTTGTGTGTAAGTAGTGAATGCCTGTTCTCTGAAGTGTCTGAGGCTTAGAGATAGATAGCATCATTTTCAACTCTGCCTGGTTGGCACACTAGTAAATATGAGAAAGAACATTAGCGCCTTCTACTATGTCTCTTAATATTTTCTTTACCAAATTTATTTCTTTACAGAGAATCAGAGATTACCTTATAGGGCTTGAAGCTGAATCAGGATCTCGTGCCATTACCGTTCCTATTATTGTTCCCAACTCAATATCTTCATGAACCTCAAAAAGGTAAGAAGATCTGCTGAAGACAGGAGGCTCATCTACATCCTCTACAGAAATTTTCACAATAGTTGTATCTTTGAAAGGCCCAAGGTAATAGAAGCGTGGATCCACATGGATATTCTCAGCTTCTACTTTCAAGGTATAAAGCCTTCTTGTCTCATAATCCAATGGCTAAAAATGAAGATGATGATAAACTAGTAAATTACATTACATATGAACAAATGTTGACCTATATATATATATATATAAGCAAGGACTGAAGCCTTCACAGATCTTGTTCTAAGTTGGTAGAATCCTAGTACAGTTCACATTTTCCAGAGTAAAACCCACTTTCCCTACTAAGAAATTCTCAGTTTTTCAGAATTTTCAGAAATTTTAAGGGGAGTTTCTGTAATTAAATAATACTTGAAATAACACCAATTGCAGAAAGATTTTTCAGCACAAATTTACTAGTCATTTAGTGAATTTTGCAGTTCTTTCACAAGCATAGGAATATGAAATAATGTTATAAGCATTTAAAAGTGTTAAAATACTGATTTAAAATTCTGATATTGCAGAACAAGGTGCATAATAGTGATACTATTCACAAAATATACACACCTCAAAATTCTGTATTTTAATTGTCAAACAAATACTTGGCTTTCAAAATCAGTGGTAGATTTATTTATTTATTTATTTATTTATTTTAAGGACAGGGATTCAAAGATCTTTATGTATAGTAAGTGCTTAATTTTGTTCCTCATCACTGAATTTCATGAAACATCTTTTTTTTTTTTTTTTTTTTTTTTTCCCCCACAAAATAGATTTAACATTTTTATCAGCAGTTCCTTTTTAAAATGGAAATAAAAGATTTAAGGCTAGAAACAATTGTGGATACAAGAAAAAAAAAAATAACGATCATCTGTTCCTTCAAATGTTTCCAACTCTCATAGATGAAAAGTATTAGCTAATAAAAGATACTTCCTTAATTCCCTATAGGTCTCATGGAGATTACAAACTCATTTTCCTTCATCAAAAATGGGTGGTAGAAGCTATGTTTCTTTTCTCTTTGTCACCTTTAAATACAAATTATTGTTCATGCAAGATGCTAGAAAGACAGCCTGGACAGAAGGACACAGTCCAGACAAAGAATTTTAGACACTGCTTCAACTTTCTTTTAGAAGTAGTCAGAGCAGAAGAAAGAATATCTAAGAATGTATGTAGGAAGTGCATCATAGTGTTGTTATATAAGCTAAAAATGTGACTACTGGTATTGTCTATAAAGTGCAGCACGCTGCTGTTAAGGGATGCTGCCTTCAAGCCTAGAGTAAAAGAAGCCATGTTCATCCAAATATATCAAATTGTGACACAGCAACAATGAAGTTAAGCAGTTATTTTATCTTTCTCTTTCACTGATATATAGTAACTGAGGGACTTGGTAGAGAAACACCAATTTTTTTTTGTAGCTACTTACCAGTGAAAACTGAAATCATAAAGTGCATAAATAATAAATACTTTCAAAATAGAACAGTCTGAACTTTTTTTTTTTTTTTTTTTTGCTTGTTAATACAGTTGTCTGTGCTCTCTGAAGGATAAGCTACTTATCAATACAAGAAAGCATCCTGGAAATTTCTGAACATGTCAGGTTGCTAATGTCAAAACGAGCAGAATTTATTCATTATAATTCATTGGTGACATTTTTGGAGCTGATACCTTATAACATCAATTTCTCACACTTGATCCAGTTGTTAGTCTATGTTTTTCAAAACTTTGGCTAAGATTAATATAATAGAAGTCTGTGTAGGAAACCTCAAGAAACAAACAGCCCAAGTCTTCGCAGACTTCTAGGAAAAGGAAAAGTATCTGGTCCCTAGCTTGGTATTTTCAAACCTTCCCTGATAAATTTCAATGAAAGAACACAAAATAACATAGGTTACAAAAAGGAATGTATCTTTACCTTTGTTATAATTAGTAAGAGATTAGGAGAGGGATGCTGTTGTATAGAGTGTTTTGTTTGTTACGTAATGTGTAAGGTGTTATTTTGTGTTAGAAATACTGCATAGATTCTTTAGAAATGCTCAAAATCCTGAAGAAGAGGACTGGGGCACTGGAGGAAAAATTGTTGAGGACCAGGAGAATGACATTTCTATCTCTGAGATCTTACACTTATGAAAGTGCTTAGTGACAGAAAATAGAACTAAAGCTAGCTTTAAAACAAGTGTACTACCATTATGCTCTACCTGTGTATACCAGCTGACCTGCTGGAAACAGGAATAAAACAATATAGCTTTTGGTAGTTTCCACAACTGTAATCATATTTCTCGGTATATATTAGTCTCCTAAATTGAAATTGAGTGGATGACATACTCAAAGAAGGAAAGCCTATGTTATTCAGTAGTGATTTAGCTGCATTGATTGCTGAAGAGAATAGCTTGCATGAATATTAGGTAAATACATTTGAAATCACAGAAATAATTAGTACTAACGTTGTCAATGGCCAATTTTTTTGCATACTTAGCTGGCAAAAATGCTTCATTATTGCATCTCTGTGTCTCACTGCTATTGCTTCCATGTGTTATTTCTAGTTCATCTTAAAGGGAAATAGTACCATTCAGTCACCAGTGGGGAAATATTTGCAAATATTAAGCATTAGAATCACCATAACATGATCTAAGCACTTTTTTAGAGATCACCTGTTCCATAACATTGACACCAAAGCCATTTAGTAAAACTTTTTAATAAGCACCTTCCGCACAGTAATGATGCCTTCCTGTGTGTCCCTCTGCGTTACAATGTCAAACATATCTGTCCCATCACCATCTATAATTCTGTACTCTACTTCTGCATTTTTTCCAGTGTCTGCATCTGTGGCTTTGACGCTGCCAATAGCTGTCCCAACTGGAGAAGACTCAGGAATGCGGAGGTGGATGGTACCTGTCAAAGAGACAAAGAGCCACTCAGGAGCGCCATAAGCCATTACACATGCATTAAGTAACATTATGTGCAGAATTTTGTTTATCTTTTGTTCTAGAGATTTTCCTTCGTAATGCATTTGAGGAAAAAAGTTATGTAGGGGAGAATTTCAGGTAGAAAAATGAAAACTGCAGAAAAACAAAATCAGAGAAAAAAAAAATCCTAGAAAAATAGAGTTGAGAAGGCCTTCTATTTTCTATTTTTATTTTCCAGAAAATGATCAATCATATATATTTTTTAAATTTGCATAATTTAATTTGCATAGTATTTAATGTGAATCTATACATTAAATACATGAATATACATTAATGTTATATCTATACTATCATGAAAGCAATAGAAAGACCAAAACTTCCCTGACTTCTCCAGCAAAGTATGAGGAACAAATTGAAGTTTTGGCTTTCAAAATTAGACAATCAGATAAAGTATTAAATAAATAGGGGGAATAGTTATGAAAATCCACAAGTAGGTGGACTGAAGAAGCAGCATGCATATAAGTAAGTAAATCAATAAAGGAATTTAATAATTATATGTGATCAGAAAGAATCATGGGGAACTGCAGTGGCAATGCAATCCCAACATATCCTCAGGAAAACAGAAGTGAGGATTTTCAATTTCTTTTAATAGAGTATGTTGCAAGGCAGCTACAGAGTGACAAAGGTACTGTTTCTGTTTTTGAGTAGACTGACTAAAAAAACAAAAACACACTTTTTAATTCAAAAGTTTACGAATTTCTCTTATTCTGCAGAATTACTTCTTTTCTTTGCCATTATTTTGTAGTTGCCAACATGAAAAAAGAAATAAAATCTAAAAAAAAAAAAGCCTCAAACACATTCACATATACTTTATTTACTAAATCTTAAATAGAAAAGGCTAAAATTGAATTTCTTACAATTTTCAGCAGCTTTTGATATGAAAGTGGTATACAGCACTAGAGTTAATATTTTCTGACCATAAACACTCCATATTCTATTTATATGAATTAATTTCTGTGCAGTTGATTTTTGGTATTTCAGTCAAGTGATTTATCTTGCATTTGCTCTGACATATTCATTACCTTTATCTAAAACCTAAATCTGTGTACTTTACTACATTAGTGTTTAATCTCTGTGTAATCTGTTAATGTTAAAAAAAAGAAAAAAAAATAGCCTCTGCTTTCATTTAGTGTTTATTCAGTCTTGTGTGAGATTAAAGTGAAAGACTGCTCTTTTTGCAAATATTTTATATGTTATAATTAGCCTTATCATGTGTCAGCTATTCTTTTGAGTTGTTTGTTTTTTGTGTGCTTAAAACTACATCCCCAATCAGTGCATTGTGGACACTATGTTGACTTCCACTGTAATACCCAAATTGTTAATTTATCTATAAAGTGCTAAGTACAAATAACAGTGGAAACAGAAAATAACCAGAAATCTATCATCTGAAAGACAATTTTATGTTGAAACTATACATTAATAGAAATCTGCACCATAGTAAAAAATATTATCTTTTATTATTTTTGTCACTGATGACTAGAAATCATTTAGGACATTAAGCATGAGAGGTAGTGTAGCTTTAGTCACTGTATCAGAACATAACTGCACAAACTAGATTAGTCTTTCAGAACTCTACTGTAAATCCCTTTTGTTTCATTGTTCTTCTTCCCCAGTAAGAGTTATATATTGTTTGCATTTATTCCAGGGAGTGATATTCTTGCAGATGTTGGTCAAGATTAAAAGAATCCTGAGATGGAGAAGAAAAAAGCTTCTCCATATGCCAAAGAGAGTGGAAGCAAGGTGAAAGATTATCTACATATTTGTGTCAGTGTACACAGTATCTTCACTTCTGGAAAACAGTTGAAAGTATGACAGTTGAAACAATGATCCAAAAACTGTCTTCAATTGCCTTTCTGTTCAGAACTTTGATAACATATTTGTGAAGGCAGAGGAGGAAGGGCAAAAGGTGCTGCTTTCGTCTGATCTGGGAACACTAGAGTGCAGTACTCCATTGACACAAACAGGGTGACCACCTGCCACAATGGGCTGGCTGAGACAGAAACCCAGACTGAGAGGCCTTTCCCTGCTGATGTGTCACCCTCAGAGGAGCAAAAGACCCACCCAGACCTTCAGCTGTGGGACATTCCAGAGTCAGGCATGAAGGAAGAGCAGGATGTCATGGGTGCAAGCATGTTCAGATTGATGAACTTTTTGAGCAGCTGTCCAGAGTGTGAGGGCTGATCTAGTTGTCAAAACACTTTCCATCTTATTTGAAAAGTTGAGGCTGCCAGGTGAAATCCTCAGTGACTGAAAAGGACGAAGGAAAACCTGGGGAACTAGAGGTAAACCTCACATCTGTGCCTGAGAAGACCATAGAGTGGATTCTCCTGGAAGAGATATTATAGCACATGCAAGATTCACCAAGGGCAGATAACACCTGACCAATCTCACAGTCTTCTATGATGGAGCAGTAGCATTGTTGTCAATGGTTCCATGTCACAAGTAGAGGCCCCCAAGGGTCAATTTTGGAACAAGTGTTTTTTAAAATCTCTATCAACAACACAGTGAGGATAGAGTGCATTCTCATCAAGTTTGCTAACAAGACCAAGTTGAGCAGTGCAGTTGACACAACCAAAGAAAGGGATGCCATCCAAAGGGACCTGGGCAGAATTGAAAATGGAACCCACGTGAAACTAATGAAGTTTACCGAGGCCATGTGAAAGGTGTTGTGACTGAATCAGGGCAATCCCAGATATGTGTACATTGGGAGAAGAACTCCTTGAGTGCAATCCTACAGAGAAGGATTGTGAGTCCTGGTGGATGAACCAGTAGTGTGTGCTTACAGCCCAGAAGGCCAAGAATTTTCTGGGCTACATCAAAAGAAGGTTGGTCAGCAAGAAGAGGGAGGTGACTGATCCTCTCTACTGTCCTTGTATGACCCTGTCTGGAGTACTGTGTCCAAATCCAGGGCCTCCAGCACAGGAAAGTTGTGGAGCTGTTGGAGTGGGTCCAGAGGAAAGATTCTGTGTTAAATTTCAGCATGTGATTGCAGAAGAACAGTCACTTAGAGGAACAGTCACTGATATAAATACAGTTTTAAGGGAATTTTTAAGAGGGGAAAAATAATCTGAAGAGGCCCCAGTCTCTACATTAGGGCAAAGAGGAATCAATGCTTTTTTCATAGTTTTCATAGTTTTTCATAATTCCCATGAGTTTGTTTGGGGGAGAAATTTAATTCATCCTTATATGCTTCTGAGTCCTATGAAAACATATGAAAATTTTTAATAATTGATAAATTTCAGAAGAATACAATCATCTTATGAATCTAACAGGAGTCTGTTATTAGTAGGACAGAACTGAACAGGCATCACTTCTCAGTCTCACTGAATTCTATTTAGAGATTAAAATAAAGATTCTTAAAAAAAAAGTAACCATTAACTTTTAACTTTGCTATAACCAGTGAAATTACATTAACCTTTATAAATATTTTAAATTTCATTTCTAGTGAAACATTTGTAGTTAACATGGCTATTGGCAGAGAGAAAAACAAAGTAAAATGAAAGCCCACCAAGAATTAAAATTAATTCAAACAAAAGGTCCCTTCTGATTCATACTGACAATAGAAAAGTGCACATATATTCCTGGGATGCTACACCAGGTCCTCATCTGAGTCCAATGAGTATGGTGGTGGACTACCACATAAGACATGTAAACACAGTCTAGAAAGTTGATTCCACTGCTCTAGGTATTAATTTCACACAATACTTAAGAAACAAACAAACAAACAAACAAACAAACAAACAAACAAACAAAAAACCACAAAAGAGAAAGACAACAAGGAAGGAAGAAGAGAGAAGAGAACAGGGAAGGCTTAACTGCATATTTAATACTTAAAAACATTGTGGGGATACTGAAGGACATAAAAAGACAAATTAACAATAAATTCTGTCCAGAATAGGGCTTCTTCAGTTATGCACAAACTGTAAATATTCAGTTGCTTGCGATATTCTCATTTGAGTGTATTTTAAGTCTCATGCTGATAAACAGCTAAATACATATATGCTTTAGTTACAGTGCTAAATTGAACAAAAGCATGTACTCAATTTGAGCCATAAAGAACATTATAAAGTCAGAATTGTTAGAACCAATGTCACTTATTTTGAGCCTGGAGGATGATCGTCAGTAACTACTGGATTTAGTGGAGTTACACAGAAGAAAAACTGTTGAGGATAACCCAAATCGTTTATAACCAAACCATTTTGCAACTATTATGATTTCAGTACATGCAAAATGTTTCAAATACATTTTAAATACATAAACTTTAATGAATTTCTAGTTAGATAAAATTGTCACGTATGTAGAGACTAATAATGGTTTCATACTTTAATTTGAGGATAAAATGCCTTGATAGCTATACTATCAAAAGTTAAAAATCAGTATAAAATGCTTTGGTCAACATAAGTAATCAAAAAATAAGTTAAATGTCATTTACTTCACTTTCAGAAGTCTATCAGATTGTGAAGCAATATAACTAGAGAAGTACAAATCTGCTTGATTTCCTTCCAGTAATTCCTTTTTCAGGTTCTCCATGATTAAATATTTAAGCAGATAATACAATTCAAACATTTCTGTATATCTGCAATAACTACATGTTTTATTTTCTGGTAGGGGAATCTCTAGGAATTAAGCAATAGCTATGGGGAAAGAACAACACTGCTCTAATGCTCTTATGAATTCACCTCTCACCCTCTCCCATAGAACTGGAAGGTATCCTAGGCCTGCCATTGCTATAGCTGATCATGTAAATGTTTTCCTAACAAACAAGTGCTGTAACATTTAATATTCTGCTTTAATAATAGTGAATAAATCAGTATATAAGCCTTTTTGTTGTTGTTCATGTGTGCCCTGTAATCTAGATTTACTCTAAATTAAACCAGATGGTCATTGCTTAACTCTTTAGTTTGAAGCTCTTATAGTGCAGGACAACAATTAAATGCAGCTTACTCTGGGGAAATCGAGGTGGATTGTCATTGACATCAGTCAAAGTGATGTTCACAGTGGTGGTCCCTGATAATCCACCCATCTGTCCTCCCATGTCCTTTGCCTGGATAACCACTTGGTACTGCTCCCTGTTCTCTCTGTTCATATTTGGTAAAGCAGTCCGGATGATGCCTTAAATAAAGACCAAACAAAAATTGTTAATCATCCTTTTATTTTCAATATGCAGCAATCTACTGCATCTTTTTTTGTATTAGTCTGTAAAATGTATTTCTAAAATACTCATTTCTTGCTTTAAAGTACAAATTTATGTTCATAAGCTTTATAGTCTTCAGTGCAATCTGATAAAAAAAAAAATCCCCCTTCATTCTGCATCACAGCTCCCTTTCAAGTTACATCTCAAGCCAAAGATGATTCAAGATACTTTCACAAGACAAGGTTAGTGGATAGAAATAACACGTTATTGGACTAACAAGAACCATAAGAGAAATCCAAGCAACATTTTTCAGTACAGAAATCCTTCTTCTTGCCTTTATCACTTAGATCCTCAAACTGTTGTAGCTATTCCAATTGTACCACTGTAACATTACTTACATTTCATAGCATTAACAGTAATAATAGTTCTTATTATAAACGTAAAAACTCACAACAAGTTATGATGAAAACAGCAAAATATATTATTTCATTTCAGTTAGCTTTTAAGTTTTTCTTAGGGTGATCTTCAAAATGAAAGAGCAAGATTACTTACCTGTTTCTGGTTCCACAGAGAAATACGGCTGTCCCTGAAGTATGCTGTAAATGATTCTGGCACTGTTACCATATGAAGGGTCATCAGCATCTGTAGCTGTGACTTGCACGACGGAGGTACCTTAAACATCAAAAGTCAACTTAGTTTCACATGGTACTAAATAGAGATCCAGGAACTTTAATTTCCATTTGAGTAGACCCCAAATAAATTCTCATCTAATGCTGGATTTTTCAAATATGTTTATCATCTTACAATCAACTTCAGACTCACACTTTTCTGTTCTATTCCATATAAATTAGATCTAAACTTCCATAATCCCACAAGTGTAATTAAGATGCAATTAATAAAGGTAAATGGTAGCAGTGGTTGAATTCTTATCCCTACCTTGCTATCATTCATTCATACTTACACTTTCATACATACACTGTCTCTTATTAGAGGACATGTTCATTTTTCTTGCAATAGATCTCTGCTTTTCATTCCCCAGAACAATTTATGTTTTCTCTTGTTTTGCTTTTGATGTCAGTGTCATTTTACATTAGTAAAATGTTAAGCACAGACAGAAAAAGATGTGTAAATAGGTCATCGAAAGTTGGAAAAAACTAGTCATCAGTTCTACCTGTCCTCTTAGTGGAAATATAGATATTAGCAGAAGAAATACTATCATAAGGTCTTGTTTAGCTCAGTTCTATCCCTTCAACTAAATACTGCCCAATATTGTGAAATGAAGCATCTGTAAATTCAAACAGCACAGAACTATTTATTTCCTCTCATAGTTAGGGCTACATTACATATTTATTCTAACACACATACGAAAGCAAATAGAAATAAAAGCTAAGCTTCCTCTGTTTCTTTGAGAATTTACAAGTTTATGACAGATCTACTTTTGATAAATCAGTTGTTCAATCATGTGAACAATTTTGCCAGTACCACTGATATCATTATGTGCCTAACTGTTTAGTCAGTGATGAATTTTCAGAAAGGTTTAGGTTTCAACTGTGTTAGAAGAGAAATGCTTATTTCAGCAAGGCCCTAAAAGTACTTGCATCTCATAAAGAAGTCAATAACAGGCAAATTCCTAGCTACATTATTATTGATTTAAAATTGAATGAATGATTGATTTAACAGAACAGAGCCTCAAACACAAAATTAAAAAAATTAAAAAGCTGCACAAATATAATGAAAAAAAAAAAAAAAAAAGGAAGCTCTGAATACTTTCCAAAGAACTAATGACTGTTTTAGTAAGCATCCAGAATAGGGTGGAAACTGAAAATTAGGACATTTGTTAACTAAAATACTGTTGGGAGAGCTGCCTTAAAAACTTGGCCAATTTCTGATTCACAAATGTCTCATATAGGCCACACCAATCTCTATCTAAAATCTGTTAAAGATATTTCTGTTAAAAGATACAGAGGCCTTGTGGTTGAATATGGAATATTTCATTGAATCTGAAATGCACTGTTTAGACCATCCTAGCATGCAGCAAACTGCTGTGTTATTATGCATGCTAGCTCCTAAACATTACTTGCTCTGAAATATCAAAGTAGTGTTGTGTAAAAGAAAGATAAGAACAGATAATGTTCAGTAACCTAAGTTCTACAAGGAGTTAAAATAATAAAACAATAGAAAAAGAAAACTAAAAGAATACAGACAAATCTTCTTCAGTGTGATGTCATTTCCTTTTTCTGTACACAGCTCTCAGGAAATTGGCAAATACTTTTAATATGCAAGTGCAGACTAACGTCATTATCCAAACAAAAATTAAAATTCTTCTACTTTATATTCATTCACTGAAGTCACTGAAGACAACTGATAACTCAATATTAGTAGTATATTATATGCACCAGTTTGAAGTTTGGACCAGAAATCCCAAGGCAGTGATTTTGATAATTCATGATGGTTTGTGATGTGCCTTAGTCCTTGCCATTTAGCCCAAGTCTTGCTCTCTGCCTTTTATGCGAGGATCTTCAGGATCCAAAGACTAATCTGAACTCTACAGGAGAACATAAGGGACACAGCTGTAACATTATGAAGAACGTGACTATAGCATTATTCAGGAATGAATAAGACTTTGATTTATGTAACTTCCTTCTCATATTCTTGTAAGTTTCATTATACAATAAACTAAAATTACATGGATGCATGCTAGACCCAGAAACAAACTGCCATTTGTCAGGCTATTGCAATTGTCAGAAGGCATATTTTAAAATAATTTTAATTATACTGTTTGATTTTCCCTAAGGTCTGATACTATAGCAGTAATTAATACACTTTGCCCTTTTAAATGGTTTCTTTGTGAACATCTCCAGATGACATACAAGTATTAATGACTTCAGCCTCACCGTGTATTTATGATATAGAAGTATTAGAGAAGAATCACTGAAGATAATTAACTGGGAGTAAGGAGGGGAATATAAACAACAGATATCTATTGTAGAGTTGAATTTGTAACTTATTTCCTACACTCAAGTGAGTTATGAAGTATTTAACTAAAACTGCTCTCAGTAGTAAATGATTCATTCAAGAAACACGTTGAATTAAAAAAAAACTTCTTTCTAGCAGAAAAGAGGAAATAACAAGATCTGTTCTCCCGTGTAACAAAGTATTTAATACAGCATAATAACAGAAGTGGAAAGGGCTGCATATTCAGAGAAGTCTATGTCAGCAAACTTTGCTTACATGGTCATACCATAACTTGGAAAATAATAAGCTGGAAACAAAGATGTCAGGGGATGCTTGTAGTTCTAAAATGGTTCTTTTAAGATAGTTTGTAAAATATCTAAATATGTAATATGACCACATTTTTCATAATCTGATATTAACATTATAAAATTGCAAGTCATGAAATACAAAAGATTTGGTGAGAGAACTACGAAAAGAAGAGTAAAGAAAAACGTTGTTAATAGAAAAAAAGAAGCTGGTGTAATGAGATAAATGCTACGGCAGAAGAAAAGGATTAAGCTCTGGAAGTTGTTGAAGCAGCACTAATGAGGGAGTGAACAAAGATCCTGGGGAGAAACCCAAGCAAAAGTAACTCAAAATGCTGTCTGAAGACAAAAAGATAGCCACAGTTAGGGATGACAAGCTAACTGTGGGAGACCAAACCTGAAGATCACATGTAAACCCAGTGGGAGATTACACTGAAGTGCATATTGTTATTGGTAATGCATAAGTGGAAGAAAACTGCTGCTGGGGAGCATGACAGCTAGAAATTCAAAGTGCTTCTGGGAAAAAGATTCAGAAAATTTTGTTTAGCACAGAAGATATAGAATGAATAAAGATAAATAATGATTAAATTTTATCTAGGTATAATAGATGAACAGAGAAGTAACATCAAATAAAAGATATGGTGTACTGTTCTGAGAAGACGTCTTGATCAAGAAGATACAGAGAATGAAGAAGATGGTAGTAAAAAAAACAAAAGAATTTCAGTGTAAGAAAGTGGGAAAAAAAAAGTAAAAGAAAGGAATATATCTGGAAATCTGCAGAAAAATTTCAGAACAAAATGTCTTCAAGACTATTGACCTAAATGTGAGATCCTGAAGTTAGCTCATTTATCCCTGCCTTTACTATGATTAATGATCAGTAAAAGAAAGATGAACAAGGCAATCCTAGATTGCAATTTATCTCTACATTTCTTTTACCTCTAAGTCTTTAACTTCCTTCCGTAACAGTCAACATGATAAAGAAAGTGGAAGCTCTAAGATTTTTGTTTAATCCAACTGAAATCTTGACATGTGTCTCCAGAATATTCATCATTGTTCTTTAAATATGCTTTCCCTAAAGGTATCGACATTTTTAAAAAGGCACGATTCTAGAAATCCAATCAGAAAAACCAGTAAAAATTGGTATTACATTTTATTTCTATTTTAGAAAAATAAATAAATAATCCTTTTCAGTTCTGCATCAGACGGAATTTCAGTGCAGACCAATATACAATCACAGAATCACAGAACCAGGATGCTCAAAGCCCCATCCAGCCCAGCCTAAAACACGTCCAGGGACTGAGATCCCACAGCTTCTCTAGACAACTTGTTCCACCCCCCCGAGTAAATGTCTAATCTAAATCTACCCTCTTTTTGGTTCAAAGCCATTAGTTCTTGTCCTGATAGAGCCCCTTTCAGCTTTCTTATATGTCTCCTTTAGGTACTTTAAGTGATTTAGATACTATACACAAAAATCTAATACATTTGCTTTCCCTGCCTTCCATTTGTGAATACAAAAACCTTATTGCTGAATGATGACTTTTTAATGTTTCAATCACAACTCACAAGACAAGAGAAATATTTTCTTAAGAATAGAACATTTGTATTACACTTTCATGCATTGCTGTAGAGCTTTGCTATTATCTTTCATTAATTATTTTCTTAATCTTTAAACATTAACCAAAGTAGAAAAACTCTAACACCTGTATGTATTAAGCATCTAAATGCACTATTTGATCAAGTGGTGAATGCAGTGGCAATAATTAAAACATTAATAATAGATAAAAAGTACTGAAGCTACTGTGGACATTTTCTGGATATTTAGAAATTAACATTTTATCTACAGTAGTATAATGAATGAGTGAATTTTTTTTTAAAGAGAATATTTTGAAAACTCTCAAAATACAGCCTAAAGATAGTTCTGCACTAAATCAAATCCTGCATTCCAAAATACTGCATAGTTTGATTCTGACTACCTGGCATGATACAGGCCAGAACTTTGTAGTTGTGAATAAAAATCCATTCTGTTAGGTTCATGTCATTAATTTTGATAAAATTCTGACATGAACGGAGAATAGTGTTTATCTTACCCTTAACACTTGATCATGCATAGCAAACTGAGTTTGGTTTTTCACAATTCAGCATTACTGAGATGTGAAGTCATGATGGAAAAAACCCTTGGAAGAGTCTAGGCACATAATATCAAGGAATGACAAGGATTTCATTAATGTAAAGTTCTTGCCTGAAACTGAATGCAAAGAAGAGAATGAAGAGCAGGCAGTCTACCTACAGGTAGTGCATCAACAGTACATGAGCAAACAAATAACTTTCCTTGGCCACAGGAAGAGTGAAAGACACACAGCTCTCCACATAGTGCTTATTATCACCGGGCACTTCCAGTAAAATGAAAGAAAAGTTCATTAAGCATTCAAAAAATTAATTTATTGATCTTATTCTAATAATTCTTAAAGAGGAAAGTGATCACCATTATTTACTTTCTATTTATTTACTGTTTCTATTTATATTCCAAATGACTTTAAGTTAATGTTTTAAACATTCTTAGTAGAAATCACAACACCTCTTTCTGGATGAAATTCTAGTATTTGTATGAGCAAACCAAACTGAACAATACTTATTCCATAAAGAACTCCAGATATAACTGAATTTTCAGAAGATGGGGGAAATATTTCTTGAATAACATAATTAGAACAGGCATTTCTGTTGCAGTATAAAGCACTCACCTACTACTGACATTTCAGGAACACTAGCAGTATAAATTTCTTCTGGAAATGTTGGTTCATTGTCATTGATGTCATGGATTTTGATGACAAACTCAGATTCAGGTTCCACTGGTCTCAGAGTTCTTCTGTTAATAGCTTGGGCACGCAGGGTGTAAAAGGCTTTCTCCTCCCTGTCAATTCTCCGAGTAGCATGAATGTCACCTGTTTTCTCATCAATTATAAAAAGAGTACCAGCCCCATCTCCTGACAGAATGTATTTGAGGGATCCATCTCCTTTATCTTGGTCAGAATGAAGCTGAAGAGAAAAACAAACAAAAATAGATAATTTTATTTAGAAGTAATGAAAACATTTTTTACTTACTGTTATTATAATAAATAAAATTATTTTGAATCCATCAAACAAGAAAACAGTCATTTTCAATCACTTCTAACTAGAAGTCATGATGTTATACTGAAGCATTTGATTCTTAATATAGCTCTAAGAATCTTTTAACTTTACTGTGATGGCAGATTTCAATTTTGCAGCAACACCTGTTTTCTGCTAAGAAACCTTTGCACCACAATTCTTAAAGAAGTTTTTTATGTTAATACTGACCTTTTCCTTCCTTGAAGAGATCCCATTAAAAATTCACAACTTGCTGTGCTAGTTGTAAATTCACTAAGCAGATAAAGAACATGGCAGGGTACATGACAATTAAGGAAAACAGAACAACTCTCTCCATGTCAGACTAATTTTAGATTTTATATATCATATTATTTATATTTGTTCTAAACCAGACTATTTCATTTGAAGTTATTATCCTTTTAATTCCATCAACAAATGTAAATAGCCTCAAGGAAATTTACAAATTTATTAGGGATTCAGATAATAGGTGTTAAATCAATACTATGTAATATATAAGTAATATAATTCATCTATTAGCAATCTTCAGGACAGACTTATTTCAGTACATCTGTATTGAAAAAACCCTTTTCTATTGCATTTCTTTTTTTTTTTTTTAGTACAGTATTTAGTACAGTACTGTAGTTGGCTAATTATATCTTTGGATACAATTATCACAATTTCTTCCATCACCTTCCTGCACCTATATCATTGATTTCTTATCTAACTGAGGGAATCTGGAATTCAGATCTATTATCACTATGAAATGCATATTTTATTTTTAGATTCAGTGGAAGAGTTATGTCAAGAAGTTGTCTCAAGTAATTTTAAAGGTCATTTTGAATACTTTTGAATTTATGCATGCAGCAGTAAAAACACATTTCGTAGCATATAAACAAGCTACCTGTGTACATTAACTATGTTTATAAACTTGTACTTCCATACAGAAATGATAAACATGATCAGTTTGAAGAGATTCAGGGAGTTGCAGGTGATGTAAATATAAATGACAACTCTTTAGTGATTTTTATATTGTAAACCTAAAGACCATTCATTAGTTCTTATGTAGTACTTCAAATACGTGTATGCAATAAAATATATAAAACTTTCTTATCTGTATTATTTCAGTACAAGAAATTAGAGTGCAAGTGACTGTTTTTAAAAATAAGACTCTAAAAATATCAGAATGTTCCAAGATTTTTTGACAGAACCATTTCATTTCTAAATGTAGTTAACTGAACACACATTATAAAAATCGACTGAAATTACACCAAGATCATATATAGTCATCTGAAAGATTTTTGTGAATTCAAGCTCATATTTCAGGTTACAGAAAACATCACACAACATAAATATCTCCCTTGAAAAGAAGCCATGGATTTTTTTCTCTTCTTCTCTGGCACCTTTCTACTGTTTTCCATAGCATTTGTTTTAAGTCATTTCCAGGAGTATCATTTCAAACTATTCGATTTTTGAATGTGACTTTTCTTGCTCTTTGTGCTGAAACCAACCATAGTGGAATAGTGGAATAAGATCCAGTGAAACAGCAAACTTTCCTGCTATGAAACATTTTCAAACACTGAATGATTGCTGAACAGTTACAATATGTGGAACAGAAAGCGTTCATGCAGGATCTTGAATCAAAGCATTTATGGAAGAAATTTAGAAAGCTACAGTTGATATTTAACTACTTTGGTGTTCTATACAAAGTTTCTCCTACTTTCTTTCAATTTTGAGATAAACTTTTAGAAACACAGTAAATATTAATCAAACAATGGCATATTGAATATTGCAAACATCAATATATCTAACACCTATTTACTTTACAAAATAAACTTATTTTTACTTTCTTCATTTCATTCCACAAGAATGAAATAGAAGCCTCTACTAAACATGGTGAGTAGGAAAATGGATGTAGAAGAAATCTTTTGCAGGTAAATCCTATTATTCTTCCCCTCTCTCTCCCCCCCCCCCCCCCACCCCCCCCATTTTTCTCACAAACTTCAAAGAGTAGTTTTCAAGACACTCTCACTCCCCTTCTGGGAAATTAATTTTTTCTTATAAACTTTAATTCTTCATCCTTTCCTCAGACAGCATGTTATGACCTTTTACCCTTTTAAGATAAATTCTTTTCATGGACTGGATAGTACTTTGCAGTTGGTGATCCATTTTGTGAAGTCTTTTAGTTTAACCCAAAAGTCTACTAAGTTCTTTCTTCTTAAGGGCTTCCTGGGATACCACTTTATCTTCAAAAATGTTTTACTACTAGGAGGTTACTGGAGGCCCATAACCACCAGATAAAGTATTTTCATGGCAGAGTGATGATGGACAGTTATAGGGGGATGTTATTCCTCAAATATCTGCACAAGAAATAAAAAAAAATGAGGGTCTCCTTGAGTATGAACTACTGGGGCAAAATTATTTTTTTATAAATGAAAATGAAGAATAATAGTTTTCTCATATGCCTCACAAAGCTAGGTCTGGCATTATAAATTCTTATAAATTCAAACTAAATGGTCATATGATAATAGATTGAGGCTACAGTGCCTGTTCTCTGAAAATTCAGAAGCCATCTAGCAGTGTTGGGCAACATCATTTCTGTCAAATTCTCTAACTCTGCTCTCATGTAAACTGTCCCAAAAAATAGTATTAGTCAAAAGTGACTCACAGACCTTCCATAGAACTTTTTGGGGAGAGTGATCTTTAGCAAAACATTCCAGGGACTTGTTTAGTAATTGATCAACCCTGAGAACTGTGTTCTTGTGCCTGGGGATGTTGTCTGGCACCAGGAGTACAGAAACAGCATACTGAAGAGAACTAAATCAGAGGACAGACAAAAATCCACAATACATGAAGCTTTTGAAAAAAATATCCAATTAAGGATGTAAAGATCATATAACGTACTTATTTGGTAAGTATTCAAGGTAACATCAACACTGATGATCTTTTTCCTTACTTCTCCTGTTGCTATGTGTGCATAAAAATTTCTTACTAAACCAATTTGAAAGTGAAAAATGTTCTTTATGCGTCACTTAAAAAAAAAAAAAAAAAAAAATCATTAATCTGTTCTCCCCTGATAATTCAAAATGTATACATTTTTTTAAAATAAATTTTTATTTATTTCTGGAAAGATTGTTGAACTTCAAGACCTATATATACAAGAAATAGTTGTGCTTTTTGAACAGCATATTTATAAGAAGACCTATTAGAACACTTAAAGCTATAACACTTTACATTTTTGTAAAAATTGTTAATCATTTCACTTTGACAAAATAAGAAGTTTTCAATTTTTTAATACATACATAACCATCCACAGATGTTGCAAAGCAACTTCAAGTTCAGAATGACCTTTCAGAAGATCTTATGAGCAAAAGATTCCAGAAATAATTAATAAGTAAAAACACATACTCTAATATAAGTAAGGAAAGAGAATACCTTTCACCATATTTGTCTTTAGTTTTTCAGTTCTATCAATCTAGACATTGTTAGATGATTCAAGATGGCTACAGATAGCCTGTATACTTAGCAGCCTTGAACACCAAACTTTATCCAGGTCTGAAAATCACAAGTAGTGTCTCAATCAGAGAGGCAGAAAAGTTTTGTCAGTCTACTATAGTATTAAAGAAAAAAAAAAAAAAAAAAAAAAAAAAAACCCAAAAACTTTTGTTTCACAACTTTTAGTATAAAATGTTTCCTATAGATATTTTGGAAAATGAGCATCTCTGATTCATATCAGCCAAGCTGAGAAATGAGAGATATGTTTCATTCAGCAATTTTATTGCATAAAATGATCAGCTGTGAAGCAGTGGTTTTGTTTTCTTATCTGCTACTTAAGAAATTCACTGAAACAAGTTTTCGAACTGTTTCTCCACAGAAAAAAACTTCCCATTTCAGGTGCTAGCAGTATGTACATTTCACCTGCTAGTTTAAATTTATACAGCCCTATTTTGTCATAAAGTAACTGCAAGTAATATAAGACACAGTTTTGCATATTTAATCATCTATTTAAGCTGTTGGAATGGGCTTTTAAACTGAGAAAGATTTTTAAAAATGAAAAAAGGTGTTGTTAAATAGAAGATAAATGCGGGCAGGAGAAATTAAGAGTGTTCTGTGAATACTTCAGTTGTGATACAATGTAGTGGAAAGCACAAGAATAATTGCAAGGTAGCAAAGACTTAAGCTACTGCAAATAGGGCCCAGCCCAAATCCAGATACAGACACAAAGTAAAAGAGCAGCACACTTTTAAAATGCCTCAAGTAAGCAGGGATCTCCAGTGAGATACGCTTTCCTCAACGGCCAACCTTTAAATGAGTTCTGGGAAGGTGTGGATCCTGGCTCTACCCATTCTGGTTACTAAGGCACATTGCTTGTACCTGAGCTTCCCTGAGTTGGCCCTGCCTTCCCACCAGGTGCTCAATCATTGGTTCAGGCTGTGACTTAGCATTTCCACTACAACTTTAAGAAGAAATTGAGGTATCAGTCCAACACAGAGAGATTTTTTTTTCCCCCCCTCAATTACAATAAAAGCATCTAATTCAGATACATTGCCTTGTTCTTTAAGGTTCTTTAAGGTATGCAGTCATAAATACAACTGGTTGATGAAAAGTTGCCAGAATCAAATTTAACTCAATATCTTTTCATATTTGTAAATGATCCCTCAGAAGATGTGAGATAAACAACATAGTAATTCTCCTCTAAAAATGACTTGAAAATTATAGTGTGGGAATTCTATGTTAATTGTCTTCCAGTGATTCAGATCAAACTTGCCAATTATAAGACTGATTTTTTCTTTCCCCCTGTGATTGCTAGCCAAGTCTGAAATCTCTGAATTGAATATAAATTTTGTGAGTTATTTTTTAACAGCATACAAAGCCTTACCCCTATTTTCATTCCAAAAGTCCGGAGCTACTACTGTG
Organism: Phasianus colchicus; assembly: GCF_987193195.1. NCBI lineage: Eukaryota > Metazoa > Chordata > Aves > Galliformes > Phasianidae > Phasianus > Phasianus colchicus. Next base: position 19,254,119 of record NC_143438.1, on the reverse strand, counting down.
AAAATACAGAGATCAAGATAGAAACATTTTACCATATAGAATACTTATGGAACATGTAATGATTTATGACAATGCCAGATAAAGACTAAAATCTCTACCACAAATTTGTATTTGAAATTCAGAAATCTCTATAAATTTTCAGTGACTGGTATTTAGATAACTAGAGACTGGAATGTGACTGTATTAATAAACAATCAAATAATCTTTACATTGAATTTTGTAGTTGTTAATACAATTCAGGACATTTTTCTATGTGGTTTTAATGTACTATAATGTATAGGACACTTTCTAATACAATTTACACTTTTTTGAAGTCTTCATGAAATGACAAAACTACTCTGTTATTACCTTGCTAAACATAATTTTACTCTCCCACTTCAGAATAATGTCTTTTTTTATTATTATTTTATATAATCTAGAATATGTTTTTTGTTGTTGTTTTTGTTTTTGTTTTTGTTTTTGTTTTTGTTTTTTTTACTTTAGTCTGCAAAATATTTGCCAACATTTCCATTTAATCCATGTATTGCAATAACAATGAGATCTCAGTGTGCTCCAAAATTAATCAATCTTTCAGATTTTATTCAAACAAGATCTGGATTTCCCTTCATTATGGACCAATTCCAGGGCTACTAACTCTTTTCTAAGGACTCATATTAGCCATATGATGCCAAAATACACCTTTGGAATCATTCACAATTTCGCTCTAAGTTTTCTACAGCACAGATTATAATATTACTCGGTTCTTCCTAAAATAATAATAATAGTCTCACTAAAAATATTCTGACAGTGGGCAGATTTGATCTGCAGAGAATAATAGGCATAGAATTCCCCAAATGGGGATATTTATTTTAAGCTCCATGAACTGAGGTATTAAATGATGCAGTTGTTTAATGTTAGCTGACATTAAAAAAGACCTCCATCCTTACCCTCACTCTTATGTTCTTTGCACAGTCTCTTGGTTTCCAGATTTAACTACATTAGCTTTGAACAAACTTATTTCAATTTATCCTTAAGGTAACATTTAAAGCAACTCTTTTAAGTTAAGAAAGATTTTAAACTGAGTTTTAATGAGACATGTCACACATTTAATTTTCTCACTCTGTCATATTGCCAGTTTTTAAGTCCTGTTTATGTTATTTAACAAAGAAGTGAAAAGGAAAAATGGCAAATTTCAAAAAGAAAAATTTTATGAGTTCAAGTATTTTATGAGTTCATAAGCAAGAGCAAAGTAAAATACAAGCATAACAAGTAGCACAAGATGAGGAAAGAAATTATTTTGCTTCCTGAGGAGCAGCAAAAGGTAGAAATGAAAAGCATTAATGTGCAGTGCATTTCTAGATTGTATGAGTTTATATTAATTTGAGTCATTATCCAAAGGAGTTAAAAAGCATTGTTATTTCTGTAAGGAAAGCTTATAATTGTTTCTTGCTGGCCAAGATTTTTATTGTTAATAATTAATATTTTAAGGTGCTAATATACAAATTAAAATTTTTAATATTTTGTACACATCCCTGTTGAAGGATTAGTTACTAGTTTTTATATATCTCAGAGCACAATTTGCACAGATACATCTTAATGGGCAATTTGCACTATACATAAAAAAAAACATTGTATTTGTTTTCTTTGAAACAAATGTGCAACACAATTGAAAATAATGATGCTTAGTTCCTTTTTCCTACTTCTGAAAGCCCCATAAAAACACATTAAAGACAATTCTTCTTGTTTCCAGCTTTAATCACTATAAAATGTAGATTAGCAAGAGCAATGAAGAACTGCTATGTTTAATGTGTCTGCATTTTCTCCTCATGAATATTCTACACTATATGTGCCTCCCAAAGATGTATACTTGAGGCAGAAACAAATATACCATAGAGAAGTAAATAACAGAGTCTACCACAAAAGTGGTAAATGTCAGCTTAGATGGGAGGTGTATATAGCAGAATTAAGAACTAAATTGACATTTTATTACTAAAGGAATATTTTAATAATTTTAAAAAATTATTTCCATGATAATATAACATTATGGTGAACTTAATCCTGAGGAAAGGTGTGGAGGGGTGAGAGCATGGTTATATTTTCAATTTTTCTTTTGGCCTCAAGAAGTTACTGGCGAAGCTGAACTGATGCTACATTTAATACAGTATTTCAAACAAAAAGAAACAAAGGTATCTTGGAACAGTCCTTACTGATTTCCTTTCATAACCCCAAGTGGTCGGTGAAGGTGGTCCTTTAAGAATGTCTGGTCCAGAAGAGATGTACTGATATTTTGTAACATTTCAAGAATACTCAAGGTATTGCAGGTAGATCTGTGGGAGGAGGCATTAAATTTGCATAAACCCTTAAATGTAACTCACATTTCTATTTGCCCATCAGATTTAAGTTATTTCTTTCATTGAGTTATAAAATAAATTGTTCTAGAGAATAACACTCTTAAGAAAAATCATGACTGTACAACTATTACTAAGTAAATGCACTATTTAAAACACTACACAACTACATTACAGTTGCATAAATACATTTAACTTAATTTAATCATGTTTGTATTAAGATTAGGCAGGTATTCCTAACTGAAATTTAAATCAAAACTGCCCTATGAAAGCAGCATCAGATTGAAAGATGCAAAATACAGGTCTGGATATAATTTTGGCAACCTTAATACAGAATATCTCATCCTATCTTATCTTATTTTGTCTTATGTTATCTTATCAACAACATCTACAGTCCAGTGAACTGTATTTGCCAACCATAGATACTGGATATTATACTGTTAAAAAAACTGTATACTTCATAATAATTACTTATCCTGGTCATTTGCTGTTTCAGTAATTTGTTGCATGTACTATTATTTCCAACTCTGGTAACTGATTAATAGGCCAGGTCAAGATTTCCATATGACATTTGCTGGTATTTGTAGAATATTAGTAGTACTTTTTACCTAATCTTCTGTTTCCTAATTTCCTATAAAACATATTACATAAGTTATGTCATGGGATTTTTTTAATTATTGTTTTTTAATAATTGCTTTGGTATAATTGTTATTTATACCAAAAACTTCAGATATTTTTGTTTTATTTATATAGTCATAGAGAGATTTTTCATTCTCTTCTCTATTCCGGGATTACACCATTTCATGAAGGTTCAGTTCTTGCCCTATACATTAGGGCAAGTTCCTTCTTTTTTCTCTTTGCAGTACAAAGATTTCTACACCATTCCTAGAAAACTTCATAATTCTCTTTTATGGTACACAGTCTTACATGTAGTAAGTAATACAAATAGTATTCCTTGCTCTGTCAGTGACTATATTTTCTATAGTATATCATTATTACTTCCTAGTGAATGCATTATTCAAAGCTGCACCATTATTCTTAAATAATAAACTTAGTGTAACCCCATGCAGTTCTTTCCAGCCACACACTGCTCAGTGGTCTTTACATTTATGTTATTTGGCTTTTTCTTTCAAATGTGCTACTTCTGACACATGGAGAATGGTCTGCCACATAACCTGACCTAACTAAAGAGATAATTAAGCAGTCAGTTTCTTTATTTTCTAGCTTCGTTATTTATGAGCAGGCTAGCTGTTCTTTCTGAATGACCTAAGACATTTTGTTAACAGCTAAGGTATTTCTAAATCCTCTGAGAAATCCTTTGTGGAGCATCTTCAGTTGCATCACTGTATGAAAATGTAGCAACACTCCTGAACATTAGTTCTTACAAGCAAAAGATATTTTTAAAGAATAAAGAGAGTGGTCAGTTCTGAAAGATTTTACAAGTAAAAAAACCTCTATCAGCTTACAAATGTCTTTTACCTCTCCTGACTCTGTCCTCTCATAAACGTACTTATATGCTATTTCACAGAATCACAGAATCACAGAATGCCCAGGGCTGGAAGGGACCTCAAGGATACTGAATCTCCAACACCCTGCCACGTGCAGGGCCACTAACTTCTGCATTCAGTACTAGACCAGGCTGCCCAGGGCCCCATCCAATCTGGCCTTGAACACCATCCACAACCTCTCTGCGCAGCCCATTGTTTGTATCAGTTTTAGTCACATCTGCAATTCATGTATTTGTCATATAAATTTAGCATTTCACAATTGTCTCTTCATTATAAGCTTACCTAAATTTTTGGCAAACCATCCTTTCTACTTTCCTGAAAAGACATTTCTTTAAATTCCTGTTCTTTACATTATAAAAAACTATTAGGATTTCTCTCATTTATTCTGTTTACTTCACCTCTTACACAATTTAAGTAGTCATTTTCCTTGCTGTCAAAATTTGAAATATATAGATCATTTTTATCATTTAATGCTCAAAAAGAACATTTATAATCATGATACTTTCCTAGGTATAACTATTATATTATAAATAATATTGTTTACTTCCTAAATGTCCCATTTAGGATGGAACTGCAAAATGTTAAATTTTAATTTGTATGTATTTTACATCAAATGCCATACCTTGGAAAAGAATATGCAAAAGTTCTTAAAAGATGGAGTACTTACAATAGAAGGAAGAAATCTTAATTACTACTTCATGTCTCTATATGTCTAATATAATTTATTCCTCTAATCACTGTAACATATACTGGTAATTACAAAATCTATTATAACTTTTTAGAAAGAATTAGGAACACATGACAATTTCTAAACTAAGTGGGAGGAGAGTTTGCTTCTTTCCCTGCCTATTTTTTGGATGAGAAAATCATAAAATATTCCGCATGACCATCTCTACTCTGTCATGTCCCCACTTTACCAAATAATCAGAATATCAATCTTCCATGCTTCCATGTTTTTCTGTAAATAAATGTTTTTGTTCTTGTTTTGAATTTTTGCAACTACAGTTTTATCCTACAATATTTCAAACCAAAATGTCCAAACTCTATTTCCAGTTTTGTTGTCTTAATTAGTGTCATTTGTTGAGAAATTTTAAGAAAGGACAACCATGCTCCAGCAAAGTATTAGCAATGAAGTATCCCAAACTTTACATCAAGGGGGAATGTATTATATTCATGTCTTCCTACCAATGCTTTGAGATATATAGGTAGTCATGTTCCAAAAAAATGCAGGATTGAAATAATAAAACGCAAGAAGTAGAGACAGTATCTACCTCTTTATCCGAATAAAAGTGGCACAAGAAAAATTAATTCAGTGTGAGTCTGTACTGCCTATTAAGCAGTAATGCTAAATACAGATAGCACAATTGTACTGAAGTCATTGATGCATGAAAGAAAACATGAAAGATATAGAGACGATGTGAAGGCAAAAAAACATCTCTACAGTTAGAAGTTAACAGAAGACATTGACAGAGTTGCAATTGAGCACTGAGACTGCTATAGACTAAAATATTGTCAAAATAGAGTGCAATTTTTTTTTTTTCCTCCTTAGTGGCCCAGTCCTCCTTTAACATCCTCTAAAAAAATAGCTATGAAAGGTTTCAGGAAACAGAAATAATTTAGTTTGAGGAAGTATCAGGAAAATGAATGATGTGTTGGAAAATGTTGGTTGTTTACTTCTGAGAACAAATGCTGCTCTGTTCACTAGGGGCTTCAGATACATTGACTGTACAACTATAAAACAGAAAGCACTGGAGGGTTTGATATAACCTGCCATTATAGTCATTTTTGAGCTTATTTTTAATTATCTTCAAAGAGGAAAACACTCACAAATATAAGGCAATGCTTCCAGCAGGAAGGCATTTTAAAAGGGTAAACATCAACTTTTAACTTCCTAGAAGTTTTCCCCTCATGGGTATTTTGTTGCAAGCCACCGATTTTCCCTCAGTATTACCCCTGGCTCTTCCTTGCTATCTGTTTATATAAGATATTTAAAAGGTCATCTGCATTTGATTTAAAGAAAAAAGAGACAAAAAAGCCCCTAAAGCATTAGCCTTTGAATTGATGTAGAAACTATTGGCTTTTTATACATTTATTGTTTCAAACAATGTGTAGGTCAAACATTTCTAAACTCTTTTTTCTATGATGTTTTTTTTTAAATCCTTGATTGAATGAATGCAATCTGATGAAGTGGACTCTAGTTTTATTGAGCTATGGCTTTGAATATAAATTATTCCAGTCTTTCCTTTTTGGAATATCTTTCTTTGACAACCAGATACCATTTTAAAATTGAAAGAGAAATTGAAGTTAAAGGAACTGGAGAGCTCAGACCAAATTATTTTCCTGTTTCTTATACTATTTTGAAGCATTATGCTATTTTGAATGCAATACATAACCTCATACAACCTCCGAGTTTGGACACAACCCAAGAGAGCTATAACTCTTACCTACAATGACAGCAAAATGTATCTTTTTCATGATTTTATATCCACTGGAAGGATGTCCATAACTATCCCCTTTGTAATTCTTCCTGACAATTTATCAACAGTATTGTACTTCGTGTTTACACAGAGTTGAATTGTCTTTTTTAGAAATTAGATTCACAGTGGCAGATCACTGATACTGGGAGTATTAGGAAAAAGCAAATCAAATGTTAAAACTCAGAGACTGAGAAAGGCAGTAGCAGGAAACATACTTCAGTGATTGGGATCATACTGACCTCTCAGCCTCATCATCACTCACCATCAAACTAACACCAGAATCAATCCTTTACTCAATGGATTATTCATTCTATAACTGCTATCTCTTCTGCATTTGGAAGACAAATTCTGCACTTGGAAAAGGAAGTCTGTCTTATATGTACGTTACAGAGTATTGATCAAAACCATACACAATCACAAAAGAAATCTTTCTGACACTTTGTATCTGTCAGAGTTGTCACAGTTGTATGTGTCACAGTTTGAGTTGTCAGGTTCTGATTTTCTATTATTATTATTGCAATTTGACAACACAATCTTTGAAGGTCCCTTCCAACTAAACTGTTCTTTTTTTCTCTTCCCTCTTCACCCCTTCTCCCCTCTCCTTCCATCAATTCTCCTCTCCTCTGCTCTCTTCTCCTCTCCTCCCCCCTCCTCTCCACAAAAACATTCACACAGGTTGCTCTGAAAATAACGCCTCCTATTTATTTCCATAGAAAGAAAAACAGCTACAAAGAGTACAATAACTTTCTTTCACAAAGCAAATTCTCAGTTACAAAAAAAAACTATTTTTCAACACAGTTACCACCATAAACCACGCATTTTCACCAGTGCTAAACAAGAGCCTGCATGCCACATTCCTGCAAATCTGCACTTAGTAGAGGTGACCTACTGTCACTGTTGCTATTGCTGAAACACACCACCCACTGTCTCACTGTGCCCACATCCACTGCTTGGTCTCCATAAATGTTAAACAAGCATTGAAGAATGTCAATGAGTGCCATTTATTCTGCACCAAGAAATTCAGTGATGTTCCTTTGCTTCACAGGGACTTCTATGTCAGATACCATTCTTTCAGACTACTCCTCTTCTGCCTTCTGTCACACAGCAACATAATGTAACAAAGTATTGGTGGGAAGGTTCAACCTGTATTGCCATAGTACCAACATTTCTCTGATGTCGCTGACCAACATAATGAAAAAGGAGGCATTATTTTAAGAGCAGTCTTCATACTTTCCTGGCTTGCATTTATCATCATACCCTGTAGCATGGAAAACCATATGATTCTATGATTCTATGATTCTATGATCTAGCTTCCAGCTGATGCACAGAAAAAGCAATATGCAGATATTGTTCTCTACTCATTTATACATTCATTTCTGAGAAGATTTGAAATAGATTTATGGATGAAGAAAGCATATGAAACTGCATATGAAACCAGTCAGAATGATGCACAAACTCATGGAGAAACCCATCCTTCCTGCCCAACAGTTATGAAAGTGTTGTTTGTCAGGTACTCATAACAGATTAAATTTAGCTTGCTTACTATATGATTCTATAATACTGAGATCTCTTGAAAAGGAAATACAAAACTTTTTCAAGACATAAGAGCTAAATACGCTACTGCATGGGGTGTGGGTGCCAGACACACTCCAGGGGATTATGGGGCTGTGGTGTGAGGTGAGGCTGAAGCTGCCCCGTGCCAGACAATGCTGACTTCAGCAGCTCCATCGTAGGGCATGGCCGGGCCCATCAGCTATGGGTGGACACCTCAGGAAGAGCCTAGGTAAGAGAGCAAAACTAGTATGTTTTGCCTGTGAAGGTACCTTGTAAGTGTTCTTGCAGTCTTCATCTTGACCCGCAAAATTTTTCATCTAATATCCTCTCCCTGTCCTGTTGAGGGCAGTGACAAAGCAACTGAATGGGCTCCTGATAGATGACCAAGGTCAACCCATCATAGTTATCCTTTGTACCAAAACTTACTTCCTTTGAATTCATAAGCAGTAAGAACCTTTGACATAGGAAAGCATATAGGAAGCACAGTTCAGTGTGCTGCCTCGGAAGTTAAACATACTAGTAGCAGGTGAAATACATGATTGCCATGGGAAATTTCTAAATGCTTGCTAAGAGTCACTTTGGAGAGAAAGAACTAGAAAGTTCATTTGCTTTTCAACTAATTAATAACTCTGTTCAGCAGAATTTAATATTTCATGCTCCCTCTGCTTTGTACAACCTGGAAGAAATGGCAATTTTAATATTTTTTTCCTTAAGGGATCAATAAAACAAACAAAAAAAATCTTAAAGCAATGACGATAACCAGGCAAATACTCCAGCTGTACCCAAAAATACCACTTCCGGTTTTTAGGAACAATTACAATTCCTTGCTTTCACTTTCAATTAAAGATCATTAACAGTGTCTAATCTAATAATATTTATCGCCCCATAGAGGCCAAGGGGAAACAAAAACAGACTTCTGACAAACTACATATAAAATTGTAACCATGTAAATGAAAAACATCCTGTGCCAAGAATAGTATTTTCAAGCTATTATCTATATGTACCTAAGACATAGATGCATATAAGAAATTTAGTGTCTTATAGTATTTTTTTTCATGCATTTTACCTTACTTCAGTACTTTTGGAGTGCTGTAGGTACAGTGGTTGCTATGTAACACTGCCAATAAGCTATCACCCTCAGTAAGTTTGAAGATGACACCAAGCTGAGTGGTGCAGTCAATACAGTGGAGGGAAGGGAAGCAATCCAAAGAGACCTGGAACAAGCTGGAGAAGTGGAGCCATGAAAACCTAATGATATTCAACATGGCCAAGTGCAGGGTGATGCACTTGGGCCGGGACAATCCCAGGTATTTATACAAACTGGGAGAAGAACTCCTGGAGAGCAACCCTGTGGAGAAGGACTTGGGGATCCTAGAATACGAGAAGCTGGACATGAGCCAGCAGTGTGTGCTTGCAGCCCGGAAGGCCAACTGTGTTCTGGGCTGCATTAAAAAAGGGGTGGCCAGCAGGGAGAGGGAGGTGATTGTCCTACTTTACTCAGCACTTGTGAGGCCTTGTCTGGAGTTCTGTGTCCAGGTGTGGGTGCCCCAGCACAAGAAGGATGTGGAGATCTTGGTATGGGTCCAGAGACAGGCCACAAAGATGATCAGAGGGCTGGAGCACCTCTCCTATGAAGAAAGATTGAGAAAACTGAGCTTGTTTAGCTTGGAAAAGAGAAGGCTCTGGGGAGACCTCATTATGGTCAATATTTGAAAGGAACGTGTAAACAGGAGGGTGTCATGGTTTTATGATTTTTGGTTATTGTTATTCCACATCATAACATCATGTAGTGCACTGAGAGTTAAGGTGTTAATGCTCCAGTTTGGGTACCTGTCTGGAAGAGAAGAACTACATTCCCCGGGGGACTCTGCGGTAAGAGAGGAGATATAACTCCTGGCAAGGTCACCTGATAAGTTCTTTATGCGCTCTTCTTCGTCTCCTCTTCTTCGTCTCCCTGCTACTCAACCAGACTGCGCATCTCACCTCAGCATTATGGTGAGGCCTATCTACCTTTCGGACATTCTCTCTCTCATTATATTTGATTTATTAGCTTCAATTTTAATGAAATTGTATTATGATGTGTTATCATGCATTCCGATACTATATTTAGTAAATTAGTTTGTTTCTCCTCAGATCGTTGCTGCTGTTTTAAATTATTTGGGGTCCCCTGTTTCCCTTTTCCAGAGGCGCAGATTTTGCAAAATCCCTCCGCCCCGCTAGTCACGGAATTGGGCCGAACCAGCCCGTAAACCGTTGACAGAGGGAGAACGACTGTTTACGAGGATGGATAGTGATAGGACCAAGGAGAATGGTTTTAAAATGAGACAGGGGAGGTTTAGGTTAGATATTAGGAGGAAGTTTTTTATACAAAGGGTGGTGACACACCGAAACAGGTTGCCCAGAGAGGTTGTGGATGCCCCATCCCTGGAGGCATTCAAGGCCAGGCTGGATGTGGCTCTGGGCAGCCTGGTCTGGTGGTTGGCAACACTTCACATAACAGGGGATTGGAACTAGATGATCATTATAGTTCTTTTCAACCCAGGCCATTCTATGAACCTGTGATCTGTGTGTATATGATGTGAGCCTAGAACTGACAACTGCCAAAGACTTCATTGCCAATGAAGATTTGATGCAGATACAAACCATGGTGCTTCCCCTCTTTTAACAATATCAGATGGTAAAGAAGGTGTAGACAACAGTTTAGAGAACAGTTCATCCCTAGCAGCACCTACACAGGCACTGTCATTCTTTGAGCAATTTTCTTCCCTTTTCTTAGTACATACAGTAATAAAAATACAGAATATCCTCTGCCTTTCAGTTCTGTCAAATTAGATAGTCTCTGATAAGCTAGTGCTTGAATGAACAGTGATTAGTTAGCCTACCTTTACATTTTTGTAAGATTTTGTTTTCATTTTTCTATTCCCGTATTTATCTTCCCCTGCCCTTACTTTCTTTCCTTCAGACCCAAGTTCTATCTCCTCTAATACCTCACTTGTCAGTTTGTGTAGAAATCCAAACATGTATCCCCCAGAGCAAGCTCTCATTTTCCCACCATAACTTGGTACTTTAAATAATCTTCACAGTCTATGTGTTTAGTCTTTCTGAGAAGCAAAATTTCTCAATGTTGATGTCCCTCAAGGGTCAGTTCCACAATAATGCACTATCTTCCATGAGATAAGGTTTTGTAGGTGCAACCTGCTTTTTGCATCCAGTAGAGTCACAGTCCAAGTCCCACATCGAGCCTTACAAAGGATAAATCGTCTTATTTCACTCTGGCAGTAGAATTCCAAATATACATGATCACAATTCATTTATTCATTGAGCAGAATATCTTTTCTCCTTACTATTCTTTATTAATCTCTGTCACAAGAATCTGCTCTAGCTGAAAATTTATCCTTTTAAGAACTTTAGTGCCATAGAGTTGATTCCCTACACCTGAAGAGGAAGGCATTTTCAGTTCAATCAGATCTTCACACATTATGCCTCCATGTGGGCATATTCAATTCGAAATAGTACTTTTCAGTGGCAACAAAAGTCTTTTTAAAAAGTCATCCAGGAATCAAAAATACTATTGCTTTTTTAAAGATTTGGAAGGTCTTCATCTTTCCACTACAACAGCAACACTTCAATGAGATCTTATTTTTTAACCTGTCTTGATAACGAACCCTTTCAGTCATGTTTCACTTCATACTGTTCAACATCTGATAAATTATCTTTTAAAACACTGAAAAACACTGCAGTGCATCTAAGAACTTAACTCTCTCAAAGCGTTGAAGTGCTGATTGATCCTGTATACACTAAAACTACTACGATGAAAATTACTGAAAAGATGGTATCTATCTCATCAAGCACAGGGGGAAATATCTGAAGGATTGAAACAGAAGGGAAGATCAAAATAAATAGTAAAAAGAAAAATATACTTAAATGTGGATTAATTTATTTGTGAAAAATGGTGGATTAAGACATTGTTAGTACACAGTGGTGTTTCATTAAGAGAACAACTGTCAGTATTTAAAGGAAAAATGTTAAATAATTTTCTCTAGTTAAACTCAAACTCAAAATATATGCTCTTTTTCAGAACAAAATTGAAAATGAGTAATTCCTTATAACTTTGAAAAAATAATATATGGGCCTTGAAACTATATACAAACAAAAAGAAATAAAAACTGTGATTAAGCTTTCAATATATTAAGAAAGAATAATAGAGCATACGTAAACTTTCTGCACAGAAAAAAAAATAATAATAATAGAAAGATGGTATTAATCATAAATCCAAATCCAAATCCCAGTGAAATGGCTTTTCTGATATGAGGCTTAAGGTTTATTTTGGATATCCCCATGTTGCTTCTCTGAAATTTTAAGTGTCCTTTCTCAGAATTGTCTTCCAGTATAGATTGGTAAATTGTGAAATAAATATATAGTCTCCTTTCCCACACTGATCTTTTATGGCTTCTACCTTTACTATAACCTATCATTGTAACTACTATTTAAGGTTCTACATACATAAAATTTACCTAGTATTATTCAATATTTTTGATTTTTACCCTCAGGATGCTATGTACTATATAAAGACTATCGGTATTGGTTTCACGCTTCAAGTCTTTGGTAGAAAGGAATGCTGCAGGGGTGACCTCTGTGAGAAGTGACGACTGCCCCTATTTCAGATAAGAGCTACTTCCAGCGAGCTCATAAAGGGAACCACCATGACCTTATCACTGGTGTTGTCTCTTATATAACAATTAAGAAAATGTAAAAAATGCTGCTCAGCAGTTGTGCAAAACAAGAGTGAGAAAGAACTCTGCAGGCACCCAGGTCAGCATAAGAGAGAAAAGGCGCAGAACAGCAGCTCTCTGCAGCCCAGGGCAGACCCATAGAGGAGCAAGCTGTTCCTCCACAGCCCACAGGCACTGCGCAGAGGAGATCTCCCTGTGCAGCCAAGGAAGAGACTGTGGGGCAACAGTGGATGAGGCCTGGAGGAGGCACAGCCCATGGATATCCTTGCAGGAGCATCCCTGGCCAGAGCTGCAGCCCACTGGGACTGTGGGGAGCAGTACACAATGCTTTTTGTTTGATTATAGTTTTTACTGCCCTAGTCTGTTAATAATAGGCAATAAATTAAGTTAAATTACTTTTCCTTAAGTTTGGTCTCAACAGCAGTAATTGATGTTCCTGTCCTTACCTTGACACAAGAGTTTTTTCATCATATTTTCTTCTCTTCTGATGAGGAGGGGGAATGAGAGAAAGTCTTGGTCTACATAGGGCAGCCAGCTAACATTAAGTTATCACACCATCTTCATTTCCTAAAATAATAAATACTGACCTGAAGCAACCAGTGGATGTGCTGAATCAGTCAGTTCTGCTGACTTTCCTGGCTAGACTATGCTGTTTCAGAGGCAAGGATGAGTTAAGGGACTCTTCCATAGTTATTGGATTACGCATTCCATTCATTCAGTAAACCCCATTTCCGTAACATTATTCTGGGTAAACCTTTTCATGTTGACTTAACAAGTAAATAAATGAATACACAAATTTTATTCTGAATTTTAGCCAGTGGTTTCAAGAGTAATGTGATATTCAACAGTTTTCAATCTCCCTTGACAGATATATTGATACAGTATGAGAAATTTAGGAAAAAAATATAGCATCTATGAGCTCAGAAAGCAAGCAGATGTAAATTCACAAATCCAGATGAATCTGGTAATCTCACTTTTCAGTTCATACTGATCCTTTCACTGATGGATTTGCCATCTAACTGCTATTCTCTTTTTTTTTTTCTTTAAATGGTAGTTTATTTTAAAATATTTAGCACTTATTTTTGACTAAAACCTGTTAATGATAAACATTCTCTTCTAGTCATTGGACACAAATAATTTACTTCTAACTTGTGCTCCCAAAATTTCCAAATACCATCATATTGTAAAAACATAAATAGAAAGGTGGCATTTTATGTAACCCATCTATCCAAATCACTTTGGCTTTGGAGAAAATCAGATAAAAAGAAACATCCAGAAATGTACTGAATATACAACCTAATTGATGAGACAGAGTGCACCCTCAGCAAGTTCACAGCTGACAAAATATAATGAGTGATTGATAAACCAGATGGATCTGCTACCATTCAGAGGGATTTTAATAGTCTGGGAAAAAAAAATAAAATAAATCTCTCATGGTCTTTACAATATTCATTGAAGAGAAATGTGAAGTCATGATCCTGGGGAGGAATAACTCCATGCACTGCTATGTACTGAGGACCAACTCATTCAAAATTAGTTTTGCAGATATGGATACAGTGGTCCTTGAGGACAGCAAGGTGACCATGAGCCAGCAGTGTGCCCTTACAGCAGAGAAGGAAAACAGCACTCTAGCTTGCATGAAGAAAAGTGTTGCCAGTAGGTTGTCTGAGGTGAACCTTCCCGTCTATTCAGCATCAGTGAGATACATCTGGAGTGTCAGGTTTAGTTCTCTAGTAAATGAGAAATGAAGCTACTGAAGAGAGCCCAGTGAAGGGCCACTTTGATGATTGACAGCCTGTAGCATCTTTTATGTGAGGATTGGCTCAGAGAATTTAGACTATTCACCCCAGAGAGGGGGAGGATAAACAGAGACCTTACTAATGTATAAATGTTACCTGATGAGAGGAAGTGAGGATGAAGAGCCAGACACTTTTCATTGGTGCCCAGCGATCAGAAAAGAGGCAGTGAACACAAACTGAAATACAGGAAATTCTCTCTACATATAAGAAAAGCTTTTTTACCTTGTGTGTGGTAACACACAAGGTTGTAGAGAGGGATTGCGGAGTCTCCATCTTTACAGACATCCAAAATCTGAGTGGACACAACCCAGAGCAAAGCCCTGCTTTGAGTAGGAGAGTTGGACTAGATGATCTCCAAAGCTCTATTGCAATCTTGGCTATTCTGTGATTCTGTCATTTTCAACAAGGCAACATTTCTCTGCAGTATTTTACAAGTGAAATACCATGTTGATATGAAAATCTGGATTATAGATAAATAAATTTCTGTTTTTATCATCTGCCAATGTTGCTAACTGGTACCCATGACTTCTACTAACTTCCACTTTCAAGCAAATTGCCATTCTGAATTATTTCATTACTTTCTTGTACCTGTTGGAATATTATTTGGCATTACATCTTACTTATTTTTTTGATAAATTACATGGCAAAACAAGCTGTACAAAAATTTCATCAGACTTCTGATGTACTTCACTTCTTAGCCACCTCATTCCTTTCACATATTTTTTAATGGACATTACTCAGTGCAATTTATCACAAGGAGAACTAAAGACATATTTTTTCTTTAAATAGTTTGCATTCTTCGAGCATATGCACAGAAAACGAATGTGTCATTTTGTACAAAAGATGAAATATTCAGATAAATATTTGAAAAATGATTTTATAATTAATTATAAAAGATTAATAAAGAGAAACTGAGTGGGCTGCTGATAGGAATGACATGCTAAGGAATACCAGCTAGTAAAAAATGTCTTCATTTCGTTCATCGAAATATTTCTGAGTATAGCTATATTACTTTTAGCAAATCTGACAGTACAATCAATGGCAATATATATATTACCTAGAAACCTGCTTCTTAAGCATGAGTTTAAAACATAGAAAACAAAGCTCTGTAGAAAGATGAGTGTCCTGGTTTCAGCTGAGTCGGAATTGATGAGGAAACCAGGACAATGAGGAAAATGGACAATAATGCAGAAATATTAGTGGGAAACCTACCTTGCCTACATACTGATAGTCAGATCCTGTGTATTCCTCTAAAAGGAAAAACTGGTTCCACATCCAGCCTCGCTTCTGGCGGTGAAGTGCTTTTCCGTCACTCCCTGATGCACGTCCCACAGGGCTTTTAGGTCTGAGATCAGGAGTCCTTCTGAACAGCATTTCTGTGTGGCAGGGATGCAGCAGCCACATCCAGAGCAGTAGAAGTAAAAGAACTTGCTGTATTGTCATAATTATCCACCACTGATACTGTTTGAGCTGATCAGCAATGGAGTTTACAGTTTTGTTTTTCCTGACTTGCTTTCTATGTTTCTAGTTCCCGATGTAGCCAAGCCCCTTACAGCAACTCATCTCTGGACTGCACATAGTAACCAGATCCTGAAAGCAGAGGAGAGACAATGTAAGTTGGAATATATTTACTCGCTAGTGTCCAATATCCCATGCTACCCTAGAGATCAAAAAAACTGTGCCATGGAAAGTTACTTGGTTAGGAAGGTGAAGGCTGTCTTGCAAGAGGGGAATATTGCAAACATGCTTCTTCCTCAGAAAGAACAATTGTGTACTCAGATGATAAATTTCCCCATTAAAACCTTACAATTTAGATACTTTTAAGAATATTTTTTGTATAGACTGGAGTATTATTACTATTGGAACATACACATTAAATACTGCAGCCTTTACTTCAGAAGTTTTCCACCTGATTTGATTTACAAGAATTCTGGTGTTTTATTAATCTTGCTATCAAGAGGACTGAAAAGTTAACAAAAAGTAGTTCCAGAAATGAGGAAATGGTAAAACTACAGTTCTCTAGGGTGTTTTAAATGGCAAAAGAGAACATTGTATGCATCAGAAATAATACAACATGACAAGAAGCAAGCTTTTAAGTATAACAAGTTCTTGAGGTGATCTTAAAATACATAGAGAGGTTCAAACTTCCCCTTAAAATGTAGGAAATATTTCAAAAATTAAGGCCTGTTCTGGAAGTATTCTGAATAATTTTAATAATTTTGCAAAATAGTGATATAAATCTTATCCAGGGAAGTGTTACAGCAGAGGAAAGACAATCTCCTAAATCATCTTTGCTTTGTCTCCACTTTTTTTTTCCTTTGTTGTGCTTAAGGTTTTCCTTCTTCTAACAGTGCCATGATATATCATTTTAGCAAGATAAGTTTCATCAGCTTCTCTTCTTCAATAATGGCTTTTAAAGAATAGTACTTCTTGCTAGTGAGATCATTTGATGATTACTTCCTTTGGGACCTCATAAAAATTATAGTTTGCTTTCTTAATAGGATATATTTTCTGCAAATTTTAATAAGCTTTTAATCATTTTTTTATTATTATTTTTTTTAACACATCCACAGGAAATCAAACTTATGGACTGGATTTACGGTACCCTGTATACTCCTCCAATTTTGGCAGCAAAAGTCAAATGGAAAAAACTCTGGGTTGTTTTTTAATACTCTTTTCTGATTTCTGATAAATCAGTAATATTGCACAGCTGTCCCATGTGTTCTCTCATTTTAATAGCACTATACTCTAGCCAGTTATCACCTTAAATATTTTATTTTTCAAACTGGAACAATGTAAAAATTACAGACATTCTTTTGGTGTTTGGTTTTGATACTAATGTGGTATGCAATATATTTCCAGTAAGTCTGTGATGATTTTATTAAAAAGTTTACAGCAGTTTGTCAGGGATTTAAAGTGAAAAGCTTATGAAAGGTAATGGTTTCTAATGGGTAAAATAATGTATGCTTGTGTAGTGAACTATTGACTGAACAAATTCAGTTAAGGAAACATCTTTTATCTTAAGAGTTACGTTATCTGTGGAGAACATTTTCACCTCTCCTCCAAGAAGACTCTGTAACTTGTCACAGCCACCATTTTCAAGGGCTTCAGCCCCAAGGTTGTCCCCATTAACTATCAAGCAATCATTTTTGTCTAAATAAACAACAGATTATGTATCCTATCGCTTACCTCTTCTTCTTTTCTCATAAAACTTTGAAAAAAATTACTTTACTTGTGAGTTTGAACATTATTCAAAACAAGGAGTCTAAAGTATGTCACTAATAACATATGTCAAATTGTATCATAATCACAGAATCATAAAATCATAGAATGATTTGGGTTGGAAGGAACCTTTAAGATCATCTAGTTCCAACCCCCCTGCTATAGGCAAGGACACCTCCCTCTAGACCAGGTTGTTCAAAACCCCATCCAGCCTGGCCTTGAATGCTTCCAGGGAGGGGGCATCCACAACCTCTCTAGGCAACTGGTTCCAGTGTCTCAGCACACTCATAGTAAATAAATTATTTCTGATATCTAGTCTAAATCTTCCCTCTTCCAGTTTAAAGCCATTAACACGTACAAACTGAACTGGTCCTTTACCTTGGAAATTATTTATCACAACTCATATTTACATTTCGTTGAAGTAAAGGCATAATGAGCGAGAAACTATGATTTGTTCTCAGAAACCTATAAAAGTTTTTTCTCAAAGACGATAGGAATTTCAAACTTGAAATTAGCTTTTCAGGATTTTATTAGTTTCTGTAAAAATTGGAAAGCTATTTTGTGGGTTTTTTTTTTTTTTTTTTTGTGGGTTTTTTTGTTGTTGTTTTGTTTTGTTTTTTGAAAAAGAGATATAGTACTTCCCTTTTGAGGTGTTTTTTTTTTTTCTTTTTTTCTTTTTTTCTTGTTCTTTTTTCCTCTTCTTATTGCCATCCTTATATATAATCCACTATTCACACATTATTATTTGATGTAGAAGTGTTGTTAAATTCCTCTTGGGAAATAATGTTTCAATATTAGGGGCTGTTATTGAATTTCCTTCTTGTTAAATTAGGTCAGCAGAATGAAAGCTCAGATGAAATTTGTTAAAGTTTCAGAAGTAGCTAATGTACACGGACTTGGCAAGCATGGCTGTTTAATGGATGTATGTACCAGTAAGGCTTTTTCCTTCCTTTGAGACTCTTGTTGGAGTTCAGCATCCTGCCCTAAATGTTTGACAGTCACCTACACGAAAGCAATAAGTTATCTTTAAAAATAACCTAACAAACAATAACCCTCATATTTTTCAAAGAGCAATGAATAGGCAAAAAGTCATTAAATAAAAAGCACTGGAAAAATAAAGCAATTGTTAAAGTGAATTAAATACTTTAATATGCAAGTACAGAAAACAGACAGAAGTCCCAAATCTATCATACATTACCTGTTTGATTTATGTGTTATATTGCCAGAACTAGAGCAGTCAATACAGGAAGATAACTGTATCATCTTTTTTGAATTTCCCTGCAAATTTCCTTTTTAAAATGCCTAAATTATAGTGAAATTTGTAACTTAAAAAACTGTCTAAGAACACAGCAATAAGTTTTTCTGGCTTCAACTAATCTTTTACAGTAATGCAATAGTTTTAAAAAGCATTAAATTATTTTAAATCAAATTATTTAACCAGTCTTTCTCCTCATATGTTTTTTTCTTCTTCCAAAGGATGACTTCTCCATTTCTCCCACAGTAGAAATCAAACAAAGAAAAATAAAAAGACTGCAAAATTTAAATCTTTTTAAAAATACCAAATATATAGAAAGAATTTATATGTCTGTGCAATGTGCCACTAAATTATATTAAACATATACGGAGAAAAATGGTGCTCTACCTTGCTCCTGTTTATACAGCTTTCTGTTTGGAGTTTATTTTTAATTATTATTATTATTATTTTAAGAATATTCATTGTGAAAGATGAATCAGTCACTGGCAAAGCTATTAATCATTTCACGTTTAGCTTTCAGCTAACAATTTAAAAATGGTTAGTCAGTTCTTACTTTCCACAGATTAATCACACTGTATTCAGGTCTAACTTTCTCAAAATTTGAAAAACACTATGTTTTCTTTACTCAGTCATGAAAACCTAATGATCTAATGATGCAAAAAACATATTTCATTTCACTTGAACTCATGAGATTTAATAGACACATAAAATGGAACATTAATACCTTCAATCAGTGTATTAACAGAAACATTCTGAAACATTTCAATATCTGGCCTGAAGATATTTCTGCACTGCCCTTTCTGTTTTCTGCATTTCTGTTTCAGTTGGGAGCCACAATCTAGTCAGCATCTCTAATCTTGTGTTTTAGACATTTATTTTTTTTCTGTCTTTTTATAAAAGGAAAGCACTTTTGAAACTGAAGATGCATTGCAACAAATTAGGTTAAACTACACTGGAATTTTATGAGAAAAATTTTTAATTTTATTACAGTGGAACAAGGTGGAACATACTTTGGTTTTGTTTTTTCTTCTTCTGTAGAGGTGACATCAATAGAGCTGTTCCTATATATATTCACAGTGAGAAACATTTCATATTTTCCTCTATATTTCCTGCGTTCTTTATTCTTATTTCAGCCACTATTACAGAGCTACTAGTACAAGCTACAGACCTTTAAAATATGAAGAAAAAGCCCCATTTCTTGGTCAGCTTTGGAAGAGCATACTTTTGTTCTAACAATTTTTGCCATGTCTTTATTAAAATGGGAAGGAAAGTTCTAATGCTGTAGAAGCAAGTACTTGAAAAACATACCCGTGCAAGAGACTTTTAAAAATACAAAAAGGTATTTATCTCTGTAGGTGTAACTTACAAGTATAATCTATCCTTTAAGGGAAGAAGAAGACGATATTTTATAAAGGTTTTTTAAGAGTATACTTGAAGCAAACAAATAAGTTATTTCAAATGATCGATTCTTAATGGATTCCAAACTCATTATTCCTTTTATTATATATTTATGTTCTTTGCTTTATCTATTATATCCCAATGAAGTAGTCTAAAGCTGTTCACAATATAATTGCCTAGTTCTGAACTAAGGAGATAATTGGTAAATTGTCAATAAGCTGCACATTTTGTAGCCTTCAGCAGAACATTTAAACAGTGCAGTGACCACCATGCAGTTATTAAATTATAAATTATAACATGTATTTGCAAAATAGTCAGCTGTACCTTTGACCTTCAGAACTTAATCGTCTTTATGAAGTCCTGCAATACTTGATCCAGTTAGGATTTTGAATTTGAGTATTTATAGTCTGATGCTAAACAAAAAAAGACAACTAACTTTTCTGGAATTGCGTAATTTAATTAGTTATAGTAATCCTATTTTCTAATATCTTGAAGTTATTTCACTGAAATGTAAGATTCTTATGTTATTTTCACAGTTCACAGGGAGAATGACAGAAAAAAAGGAAAGAAATGAAAAGGAAATACTGAGCACTATACCTTTTCCTATAAAAGTTAATCAATATAATAGGCATGAATGATTTCATAGACTCAAAACTTATGTCTGATTTTTAATCATATTTACATATATATGGGTCACTCTGAAACTAATGCCTCTATTTATTTCCATGAAAACTACAACAGACACAAAAAGCACAATAACATTATTTGAGAGAGTACATTCTCAGCTACAAAGCATTAGTTTTTGATGTAGTCATCACCATTATACATTTTTACTAGTGTTGAACAAGAGACTTCATCCTCTGCTTGCACAAATTTGCACCAGCAGAGGTGACCCACTGTGGCTGTTGCTGCTGTTGAAATGCACCACACTCACCCCACTGTGCTCTTCATAATGCTCTTCAATAATCCACTGTTTGGTCTTCATAAATGCTCAGCAAGTGTTGATGACATCAAGGAGTATCACTTTTTCCATATGGAGGAATTCAAGTGATGCACATTTGCTTCATACATACTTCCACATCAGACACCGTTCTGTCAGACTGCCCTTTTGCTGCCATCTGTCACATGGCAATAAATGTAATGGAATACTGGTGGGAAAGTTCAACTTCTGCTGCCATATCACCAGCATCTGCCTCTGACGTTATGGGCAAACATAATAAAATAGGAGGCATTACTTTCAGCCCCTGTACCTGTACTGATTTTGAAGCAGAAAGCTAAAGATTCTGCCATCCACTCTTAGGTCAGTATATGGTTGCTGTATGCTGACAATTCTCTGCAATTCTTCCTGTCCTTGGAGAAGACAGAAATCCTCAGTATTAAAACACAGTGGGATGTTGAAATAACAAGCAGAGAAAAGGCAGATTTTGCAAAATATTCTCGCATAACAATTCTGACTGTTTATTAATGAGGCTTTTGTGTCATACTTTGACATCTAACAGTAAGTCACCTCTCTCTATATATGACATCATCATTTTGTTTCCACAACAAGACTTCAAGAATAGCATACCATTATGATAAATCAAAATTTAATATTGGCATGTTTGCTTTTGTTCTTATTTGGTGGGGAAGTTTTTTTATGCAGCAGTGACAAAAATCGTAAGTGACTTGTGTGCATGCAAAAGTTAAATCTATCATTTCTGTCAGGTGCCCACAGCATTTCATTTCTTGTTGCATCCTGTTCTCATTTCTACATGCCTCTATCATATCTGATTATAGAGACTGAGGGAACTTACACAGCTCTTGCTAACTGTCTGGTGCTTTTCTGCATAATTTGGATGAAAATTAGAGAGCTTACTTATAACTTTCATGATGATTATAGAAAAAAAAAAAATCTCTAAATCTAAAGAGATTCTATGAAAGGTGCTGGATATTATTTTTAAAATATAATAATAATAATAATAATAATATTAATAATAATAGAATAGTCATAATAAATTGCATAACATAGGAAAAAAAATGAATATACACAGATCTGGAGAATATAATTGAGGCATAGAAGTATAATAGATCTGAACAGTCTCAGTACTGTGGATTGTTTTATCACGCATCTTCTAAATAATGAAAGAAAATTCACATAGAGAAAATGAAAATATATGAAAAAAATTACTATTTTAAAGTATTAAATCATCCTTTCTCTCCACTGAGACTCGTTTAGAATGCCCAGTATGCAAATGATTAAAATGCTCATATGCAAATGATTAGAAATGAGCATGCAACAAAGTGTTTAGGGGAAAAAAAAAAAGAAAAAAAGAAGAAAAAAAAAAAGTAAAGGAGAGGATAACTGCATCTATTTGTCTAACACTCAAACACTCAAGATAAAAAAAAAAAAAAAAAGAAGTTGGAGAAAGTGGTATGAAGTGGTATGACTATGCTGAAAATAAGAGATTACTCTAGTTGTCCATCACAGATAGTATAAGCAATTTATTTCAGTTACAATGATTAGGCTAATTGAGAAACCCAAGGATAATCAGCAGCTGAAATGAGGTGGGACTGAAGCTTGAAACAAGCAAGCTAAGTGGGCTGCTTTCAGGAATGGGTTACATACAGCTAGTGTGAGCAGAGCATTTACCAAGGTCCTTTTTTAGCTCTGTCCTGTAGAGTTCCATCCCATACTTTTCCATATCATTATTTCTCATTATGTCTTCCTTCAGTCACCAGTGCCCACCCTATTTTCCTAAATATGAATACATAATTTTTAGATCAGCTCAGTCATATTCTTTTCCATTTATTCAATTTCATATCAAAACTCTTCTGTTGAAAACAACTTCGATTGTCCTATTTTCCAGCCAGTGTAACACACAGTTCCACATAAAATGACACAGTATTCGTTGCATAGTTCCCTCCTGTTTAGGTAAGGTCTAAGCTGGTCTTCTGTGACTCCATCCATAGCATTTTGAAGTTGCATTCATACTACTAACTGTCTGCTATATTCTCCTAGCTTGAAAGTGAATTTTTATCTCTTTCCTACTCTTTCCTGACTTCATCCTACATACTTCCTAAATGCTTATCCCCATTATGTTTAGCAATGGCCATGCTACCTTCCATAAGGTATCTTTGCAGACTCCTTTTATAAAGGCAGACCTCTACTTCATCTATCAAAAAAAAAAAAAAAAAAAAAAAAAAAAGTAAACAGAAAGCAGTTACAGGTTTTAGTATTCGATTGTACTTTCTATCTTGCCTTGTTTACTTAATAAAAAATCATTTTTCTGATATTTAACACGCATGATAGGGAAAACGGACAAGGGAGTGCTGGTATAGTAGAGGAGAATATATCACCATAATCTGGATACAAGAGCAAGCACTGAAGAGTATAATAAATAGAATTTGTAAATATCACAGTTTCTTATTCTACTCAGTCCATCTTTCATAGACTATGATTTTTATTTTATTTTATTTTATTTTATTTTTAATTTAATAAAAAGATCAGAAATTTCTGTCTGGATGTGTTTAAGAGCCAAAACTGAGAGACCACCAAATATCTAGACCTGGGGACTTAATATTCTTTCCCTCTATCCTGAAGGGTTTTCCTGAATAAAGTGAATTATAATGAATAATGCTAAATGGTTACAAAAAAGACATGCTTTTCCTTCAGGGCAGGTGGAATTTTAAATTTCCTAGTCTTTGCTGTCCAGTGCTTTCACCTGCCGGCAAACTATCAGCTTTATTAGAGAAATAGAATAAGCACAGAAGCGTGCCAAATATCTAAAAACTCACCATAATCTCATCAGGAGTTTATATCTTCAGCTCAGGCTGAAACCTTACAGCTTCAGAGAGCACAGGCAGTTCACTAAAGCATAAAGAATTGGGGCACTGAGAGATCGTGCCTGCTTAGAAAACTGTATAATTTAATAAAGTGTTCATTGATGTCTACACAGTGGCTCCTCAAACTTGTGTTATTGCCTGTGCCTGCAGCATGGTTAGTCCCATTCCTCCTAATTAGATGATAGCAGGAGGATTACATTCTCTCTTAGCAGACAGGAAAAAATGGGAACAACCATTTCTCATGGAAACTCACATCAGAAATTTAAGAAAGAATAACAGCAAGGAAGCTAGTTCAGTCATATCTATGTATATCTTGAATTTATTAGAATAGAAGCATTAGTATTGAAAAATACAGCTTAATATTCACAAATCTCAGAAATGATACATGGCATTACAGAATATTTCTTGAATGGCAAGAAGATATAATTGCAATGCATTTGAAAATTTGAAAACGTAAGCCACTTTCATCTTGTGTTCAATTAATTCTTTTAATACATTAAAGAGTTCTACACTAGCTTTTTTTTTTTCTGTTTAAACAGAAAATTAAAAATTACATGGTGAGTTGACAGATTTTGGGACTGGAATGAAATTGTGAAAAAGAAAGTAGGTATTGGTATTATCTTTTATGATACTAATTTCCTCTGGTTTGATAAAATTATCATAATTTAATCATCATCAGTGAGTCAGAATTTATAATTAGTTTGGAAATTTTATTGTGTTATTCTATGGTGAGAAACCACCATTAAGAATAAATCTCATATGCATATATTTTATAATAACCTATGCCCAACATTATATCATCTACTGTCTTGAAATAATACAACATCTTGTATAATCTTGAAATAATACAACATACACTTGTATAACATCAACAAGATGAAGCACTGTACTGTCAGGTGTTCCATGGAGGCAATAGAATAATTTTATATTGGCTTTGCAATGTGATGTTATTGGCTATGCAACCTAAGATCACATTCTACTTTTTGCTCCAAATAGTCCTTTCTTTAAATTAAATACAACAGGTTGAACCAAAATCTTTTCAAAATTGGTTTGGCACCAGCATAAACTGAACATCTCTAGTTCACATAATAAAAATGACCCATTTTTTGTCCATCTCTTAAGAATGTGACTGATTTTAAAAGTAGATACCTACTCCTAAGTGGCACATCACTCTCACAACAAGGCACCAGAATTGGACATGACAAACTGCGGAATGGTGTGGGTCAATTAGAAACTTCACTGATGAGGAAAACTTTTCATAAGAATGCCTCCATCTACTTTGAAACACTCAGACGACTCTTCCCAGTCAGTAAATACCCCTTACGCATCCACTGACACTGCTACATGGAAATATATAGGTAGATGCTGATCAGGTAAACAAAATTACGCATATTCTGACACAGGGTACCACATTTGTGTCAAGACTGTCTTGAATTCAAGTCTTTTGCGATATCTACAGATGTGTTATACAACCTCTTTTACCTCCTCAGTCTTCAAGACCATAAATGTTTGTTAGGCCAACACAGCACATTCAGTTGGATCAGCAGCATTGCAAAAAAAGAGATATAGTTGTGGTTTTTGGAAATGTTCTTGGAGGAAATCTGATGAACATTTTTGCATAGTACAGTTTGTGGGTTTTTTTTTACATGCCTTTCATGGTTGCTGATAATACAGAGGTGCTGATCTGCTGGTTGTTTATGTCGTTTTTGTCATTTGATGGTTATATTTTTGGATGTTCACTATAGCACCAGAGAAAATGATAATGTATTCCAGAGATAATGAATTTACTGAAGAGTTACTGAATTTGTAGCAAAAGCCAGAATGGAAAACACTTTTCCAGTCCTGATGTAATCATACATGTAGAACAGTGCTTTACAAAACAAATGCTTGAAATTACTCTTTCATGGGGAAAAAAAAAAAAAAAAAAATCAACCTACTGAAGAATACTTGCAGTATCTATCTCAGTAATACGAAGAATATGAAGGAGTCTTCCCAGAAAGAACACTCCTGTAGAAAATTAGATTGATGAGTTCTACATGAGCTTTCACCACAACATAACTTCTTCTTTCCTTCTAGTCTTTGTATATCCACAGGATATAAACTACTTAACTGTCTTTTTTTCCTCAACTTGTGTTTAGTTTTTGAGCCCATTTTTTTCTCTTTACGATCTAAAAATTTATCTATTCCTTGAAAGAATGTAATATTTTTCCAAATACATCTAGCAAAGCTCATGAAATACATTGTCTTCATCCAAAAACCATATACCTCATCTGTAAATCCTTGGATTATTACAGCTACAGCAATTCTAACAGATCTTATAGCATTCATTATTGCATCATCCAAGATGTAGAGTAGGAATATGATTTTTTGGTTTTTTTTTTCTTTTCTATTACTCTACAGTAGATAATGTAACATGGTTATTCTAGTCTTCTGCTGTAGTCTGTATGACCAAGAAACTCAGGTGAAGACATACTAAGTGATCACCCAAGACTACAGAGAAAGTATGTGATGGACATTAAGGCAGATTGTATCTTTTGAAGTTTCAAAGTACAATACTCTAGTGAACCTCATAAGGTTCAACAAATCCAAGCGCAAGAACTTGCATCTGGGTCATAGTCACCCCCACTGTCAATACAAGCTTGGAGAGGTAAGGATAGAGCACAGCCCTTCTGAAAAAGACTTGCAGGTACTAGCAGATGTCAAGCTGGACAAAAGCCAGCAGTATGCCCTCGCAGCCCAGAAAGCCAGTCTGGGCTGCATTAAAAGAAGTGTGATCAGCAGGTTGAGGAAGGTGATCCTGCCCCTCTGCTCTGTGCTGGTGACAGCTCACCTGGAGAACTGCATCCAAATGTGGAGTCCTTAATACAGGCAAGATAAGGGTGCGTTGAGGAGTGTCCAGAGGAAGGCCATAAAAGTGACCTGAGGGATGGAACTGCTCCCCTGTGAGGACGGGCTAAGAGTGCTGGAGCTTTTCATCTACTGCTGGAGAAGAGAAGGCTCTGGGGAGACCTGTTAGCAGCATTTCAGTATCTAAAGGGGGTTACAGAGAAAGAAGAGGACAGACTCTTTAAAAGGATCTCTTGTAACAACACAAGAAGGAACAGTTTCAAACTAAAGGAGGAGAATTAGACTGTATATAACGAAAAGGTTTTTTACAATAAATGTAGTAAGGCACTGGCACAGATTGCCCAGAGAGGTGGTGGATAACCCATACTTGGAGACATTCAAGCTCAGGCTGGACCTGATGAAGCTGTACATGTCTCTGTTCATTGCAGGAGAGCTGGACTAGATGACTTTTAAGGGTCCCTTCCAAACCAAACAATCCTACAATTCTTTGATTCTACTGAATAGTCTTTCATTTATTCTCTTTGGTGAGGCTTCTGTTTTTTATCCTACACTTATGGACCATGTTTCAAATCTGTTTGATGAGATCATCAAGTTTGTGAATTGTAATGAATATAGCCAAGTGAAATCATTCAGCTGCTCAGTGAGGGGTTGTGTCTGCAGACAAAACTACTAAGTACCCCTCTGTAGGATAAAGCTATGTTCCAAAGATCTATAAATACACTTGAATTACTGTAGTTGCATAACTTAATAGAGCATTGATGTAAGTGAGTATGGTTTGATGAGCAAATAGATAATGGAATAACAAGCACAACGTCAATTATCTATAGCAAGTCTAACAATGTTTTAGAAAAGGTATCTATGCTATTATGAGAGAAAGTATACACACAACAGAAAGTGTCCATATATCACTTTCAAATGTGTATAAAATAACACTCGATACTGGCTGTCATTAAAATCTGTAAGATTACGGATGAAAAGCAGAAGGTGGTGACATATTGAAGCATGAATAGTAAAGATTGATAATTAATATGGTAATGAATCATACAATGTTTAAGAAACTGATAAATTGACATACAAGAGAGACCTCATTCTCTCTAAAGAAGCTACTCAAAACTGAAATTGTTTAAACAGTTTTTGGTTACCTGTACATAGGAAGGATGTCAATTTTACTGTGCCAAATAAAGAAACCTATGCATCAAATGAAATATTGAGCAAAATTCTATGGGTAAGCATAAGCAGCACATATCTTCAAAACATGTGAGATCTGAGACATTTTCAGGAAGCCACTTGTGATAAGTGCAAGATCAGTTGTCAATGGAGAATGCACAGCTAAACAGTGCCCTTACTGGCAAACAGGGCAAAGTGGAGAGTGAGATAAAGAAGAGCTGTAGAGGATCAACACCCTTAATTTCCTTTTCTCCTCGCCAGCTCCCAGTCCTTGCTTAGCAGCAAGTAAGGAAGCAACAACATAATGCAATACAGCATGAAGATATTCCAGAGTAGAGAAAGGAAATAATCAAGAGGGTAGCTCTGAATTATGGTAAACTTTAAAAGGAATGCTCATCTCATATTTGTATGTGTGCATATTTATGCTTTAGCTTGGGAAGTAAAGGTCTTCCAGTGCAAGTGAAAGCCAGTATTTCAGTGACTGGATTAAACAAAGCCTGGCATTTTGTTTGTTCTTAAGAGACCTATGAAAGGAAAGTAAATGATTTTCCACACTTTGGCAATGATCTGAGATGTTTTCTGGTAGTCTGCACAGGCTGCCTTGAAGAAGGAAAAAAGACAGACATTAAGAAAAGTCTACTGGATCTGAGGCTTTGAAATTCAATTTCAAATGTATCAGCTTGAGCAAGACTATGTTTTAAAAAAAAAAAAAGGAGAAAAAAAAAAAAAGCTTTACTTGTGATATTTTCCCCACTTTATCACATATCAAAGCATTGAGCATACCAGGTGTTATACATTCTCAAATATGATCATAAAAAACTGTTAATGAAAGAAAGGAGCATTTGTTTAAAGGGATCTTTTTTTTTCCCCCAGCATATTTTCTCTCCAAAGTGTGACTTCATTAACTCCAAAATCATTCACAAATTTAATACAGATGGCAGCTAATCAGGCAGAGATGTTAACTGAGGCCATTCATCTCCAGGAGACTATGCTGATCACCAGGTCTTAGGATCTTCACAGTGAAATTATTCAATTGTGTAGACTTTTTAATATGTGATGAAACACAGAGAAAAAAAAAAAATTAAAAGGGAGTGACAGTCACCTAGTAGTCATTCTATTCAAGAAGGCCTCAGAGGAAGAAAAATCAAAGCCAGGCAAATATTGTATTATAGTTTCTAATTTGTGTTCTGGCAACATCTCACTGCTCCTTCTTTCTGCTTGTAACACCAATTAGTTTCTCTAGAATGATGTAAAAAGGAAAAAAAAAAAACAAAAAAAAAACTCTAAAACCCAAAATAATATGGTGTTTTCATCACCATTATCCAATATAATTTGAGGCTTGCAATATCTAATTTGCCATGTATCCATCACTGATAATTCCAATGGCCATGAATTTCAGGCTATGTTTGCTTTAATTAGGAATTTGAAAAGTGAAGCACTCCAAACAAGTGGACACTAGAATAGAGTGGTAATAATCCTTCTGAAAAAATGGACCTTCCTTTCCTTTTTTTTTTGTTTTCTTTTTTTATTTATTTTTATTTTTATTTTTATTTATTTCTCCTCTTTCTAGTGGTCACTGGAGACCTGCAGCAATGATAGCTCTGAAGCAACACACTATTAAACTCTTTGACAGTAGCTAACAGAATATTCTTTTTACTGTGTACTGCTTTTTAAGTTGCAGTTGTTTTTTGTTGTTTTTTACTAAATGACAGTACCAACTGCACAGTAAATTAAACTTTCTTTTGCACTATTCTGTAGTCAAAAGAATGAAGATATAATGTTATTTCAGATAATTTAATAAATTTCACATCCAATTTTTTTATTACTGACAATTGAAACAATGAAAGGGATTTTCTACTCTTACTGTGAGCATTTGATACATCATAAAATGGTGTCTGGAGAGTGAGACTTAGGGAAGGATTACTGTGGCTGCAGAAGTTATCCTGTTGTTTTTACTGGCTTTTTTGTCCAACCAGACTTCAAATCTGGAACACTTGAAGTAAAGAGTGTTAATTAGCAATTGGCATGTCATATACAACAACTACAGTGCTATCAGCAAATTTATTGAAACTAGAATAAGCTAGAGAATTTTTTATGCCGTTCACTCAGAAACAGATAGAAGAAACTAGTATGATACTAAAATTTATTAAAATATCAAATTGCAGCTTTAATTCTCCAGCTCTTCCAGCCCTTTTTCTTTTTCTTTTTCTTTTTTTATCTTTTTTATTTTCTGGCTTGACCTTTTATTTTTTTATGTTATTCTTAGTTCTTAATGATTACAGTGATCCATAGTTCCTAAATAATTACAGACAATTGCTTTTTATCTTTGCCTATTTTCTTCCTTTCCTTCTATCTTAGAAATTTTCTGTGGGTGGCATGTGATAGAATTCTGCTTGGCATATATATTTGATTAATAATTCTATTCAATATTCCCTTTCAAGTAAAACTACTTCAGATCTGCTGATCTGAATCTCCGCTGATCAACTTGATCAGCTGTGTTTCATTTGTGGTTTTATTTTTCCTGTATCGCTATAGTCCCTTTTACATGATTATTGGACATTAATGAACACAGTATGAACTATCCTATCAGTAATGACCAGTGGCTCTTGTATCACATCCAGAATATCTGTTCCCTGACAACTCTCTCTACTTCAAAATAGAAATGTAAGCTGTAAAAGCCACTACTATGTAATGTCTATCCCTGTCCACGCCTTATCCAAAAGAGCATTGCTATTTTGCTCAAATCAAGATCTAGCTACACTTGTGTTAACCAGAAAACAAAAGGTGAATGCTGGGTATTACTGTAAATTCAGGTAATAAACTCAAACAGACTGCAAGACAATTTAAGGATGCTGCACTACAATTATCACAGTTTAGCAAAAATGGATTCATATGACATAGGTTTATCTAATTTCTTCTTTTGTTAAACAAAGAATAGTTTTAACATATATATATTTTAACAGTTAAATATATAAAGGCTTTTTTTGTTTGTTTGTTTTCTGTCAGATTCTGATGTATGATTAACTTTGGCCCAGTAAATTGTGCTGGTTTAAATCAATATACCTTATCTGTGGTTTTATGTGGGAGTAAAATGTCTCATTATTTATGCAATAGTTTTAAAATTTTTTAGTTGTCTCTTTGCTTTGTTTTATTTATTTGTTTTTAGGTACTTTGAATCTAAGATGAATAAGCGACTATTATATTTGTAAATTGAATGTTCATATTTGAATTATAAATTAGAAATCAAGCCTTACACTTCTGTGCAAAAAACGCTGTGTGGGTTTCTGGTTTGATTTTATTTTATTTTATTTTTTTCTTTTTAATATTCAGTTTGATTGAAAAATAACTGTACAAAGAACTATGAGGCATAAAATTATTGGAATTCTTTATGTTTGTAAATTACTATCCAGTCTATGGCTTTTTTGTCTGCTTATAATTAGGTACTGCCTCATCAGAATTGTACAACTATTAATTTAAATTCAACTTTTAAAGAATGGTCTCTTTTCTAATTGGAAATAAATAATCCATTATTAATGATGCATTGATATTTGGAGCTTACTAACCATGAAGTAGTTTCTTCTACAGAAAGTTTTAAAATGTGTTTACAGGTCTTAATTCTAATTTCTGCTGTATTATATACCACATTTCAATGCAATTTTTGTACACGTGCTGGTGTCTCAAGCAACATGTACATATTTTTCTCTACAGAATATTCTTTTGTAAACTTACCAAAACACTGCAACAGCAACTGAAATTTTTATGTGAAGATTTTGAATAGGTAACCACAAGGAGAGTGCAGAAAAATAATTATCTAATTTCAAAAGTCAATAGTATACTGAAACAAAGTATTTTCTCAGCGATAAGCAGAATTCCATCCTGTCCTTTCTGCATTAGTGTATAAATAGTTACATAAATTATTCCTAGTTCCCTGAGAAAACTCCCTTAGACAAAGCTGTATTCATAGGATATCAAGAATTTGCCTACTTAAAGGCAGAGTCCTTGAAATTTCTCAAAGAAAGAATCAGTTCATTGCTCGATTTTAGCAAATAATCTAATGGAAATTTACATCTATTTATGTGTCAAATATATATTTGAAACATAAATAAACATATGTGATACATATGTTTACATATGTTACATACAGAGCAACAATGTATAATGTGCTGCAAAATTTCACAGCAAAAACACTTAATGTAAAATATCCATATTTGGACTAGCAAATAAGAACCAGATCAGCCCATTTTTACCTACAGATTCCTTCAAAAAACAGAGGTTTTAAAATTGTAAAAGTACATAGAACTGTTTGTCATAGACAGTCCTTAAGATTTCTGGGTTGCAGGGTTACCAGGAAAATCTGGCTCCCACATTTTCTACTAATGCTGTCATATATAAGCTGTCTGGGAAAAAATTATCTACAAAGATACACATAAAAAAGTACACATACAGATATGATGTACCCAGATAAATTTTGCAAAAATAGAAATTCTGAGGAGAAGTGTCAATATAAGACATGCTGACTTTCTGTGACCAAAACCACAACTGAGGAAGAAAATCTATTTTCCAAGGCATACTGTAACTTAATTAGTAGCTAAAGTTTTGTTTTGACATATTTACATAACTGAGTCTAGCTTCTCACTTCTGGAAGGATGAATCTCTGTCATTTTGCTTCGGGAAATATTTTTCACACCTACTGAGAACAATGCATGGACTCAGTGCATCAACATGGAGAAGCAAATGCTGAACTTTTAAATCTTCCTATTTGCAGGTTGCTTTATGTTAAAACAAGCAGTTTTAAGAAACTTACAACTTCAGACAAAAGTACAAGGAGTGCTAGTTTATAACCATTCACAAAGGTGTGAAAAACAGTGGTTCCAAACGGAACAAAAAAATGATTCCTAACAAGCCTTAAAAGTCAGTTAAATTAAATGGCAGCATTGGCAAAAATGACAAAAGATATTAACTTTTTAATTACTCCTTCAATTCTCTTTAGCACCAGTTTTTCATCCAATGCCATTCACAGTGCATTATTTGTTGTGTTCCACAATTTGAACATGGATTTTCATTGGTATATTGACAGTTTTCTCTTCTTCCCTTAACATTTTCATTTTATTCCTGGTCTTCCAAAAACTTATTTGAGAAAGGCAGACTAGCATAAGAATCTAGCATTATGTTACTACAGGTATGTCACAGATCCGTTCTCTGCTTCAGCAACAAAAAGCCAGCTATTTTAGTGACTGAAGTGTACTTGTTGAAGATATTCATTGATGTCACTCAGAGCACAACGTGATGTATATTTGAAGTATACATGAGCATATTTAAAGAATCTATGAAAATTTTTCTCAAAGTGATAGGAAGCATAGAACCACAATGTTATTTTATATATACTTACACATCAGCAAAGCTTTGGATAAAATGTCAAGCAATGAATTCCTCCCTCTTCTTTATACACTATAAAGTAAAATACATGTATCTTCTCTAATAATTGTTATATGACTGGAGATAGAAGAAATCAAGTGTAAATTTTTCCTGTGCCTATGAATTTATGTTAACATTTGATGTAGGTTTACCACATTACACAGCATAACTCTTTAAGAATGCCATAATGGGGAAAATAAAAACCACATCACCTCTAGAAGACATGGACAGATGTTTAAAAAATGATGAAAGTGGAAATGATGAAATTCACTTTGATACTGTTGAAAGTCTTGCATTGGCAACTGTGAGGTAGGACATCAAACAGTACCTGACATATCAAGAGCAACAAGTCACACAGCAGACGGACAGCAACAGCAGCACTACTACTGTCATTTCCACCCACTGCATGTGGGCCCTTCTCATGATTTACAAATGGGCAGCAGCCTCTTGAAAGCCTCTATTACTCAAATTTTTCCCAGCTCCAGTTCCACAATCTGCTGCAGAGTTAATACAGAAACAGTCTTCCCCCCAAAACCTCTCTTCAGGTCTATAATGTTCAGTCCTCATCAAAGTGAAGGGATGTAAATAAATTATCATCCACAGCACCAACATCTGTAATGACCTCTTTCTCTCCTTTTGTTAGCAAATTGCTGTTATTCATTACATTTAAGAGAACTCTCTCATTAGAAATGAAACATCAGAAACATAATGTTCTAGAAATACATTAATGACTGATATCACCCAGACTGTTTTGGCTTCCCCACTTCAGAAACTTTTTTCATTGAACTCTTAGGTGAAGTTGAGTTCTTTCTTATGAGACCTGAGGGGAAACAAGGAAGGAAAATTGAGTTACTAACATAGTAATAAGGATTTTAAAATAAGATGAAATGAGGGGATGCTAACAGAAACATGTAATTTAGGTATAAAGAGTCAGTTTCTGGAAACCATTCCAGGTTATCCTCCAAAGTAAAAGGAATAGGTGAATGTAAGCCAAGAAGGGTGAAGAAAATGCTGCACTGGCTATCTATCTTCTTTGATAGATACATTTATACAGTAATACAAAAGACACAGTGAACAAACCCAGAAAATTCTGAAGGTTTTTTCTTTTTTTAATAAGTTGAAAATCATTCGATAAGCACAATAGAGAACTGGTGAACTATCCCGTAGGCCTGGAAGATTATGATAATATTATAAGCAGGAAAGAACAGAAGGAACAGAAGAGGAGATGGCTCTTGAAAGAGACAATACACCACTAATGAAAGCTTTTCTTGTCCAAAAGTAGGACATGATAATCAGTTAAGAACAGATAGTGGCTAGGCCACTATCTTTTCATTCAAAACATAAGGAAGCAAGTATTTCATAAATATAAAATATATCATATTGCTAAATATGAGTATAAAAGAAGAGCAGGCAAAGGAAGAGATAATATGGAAATAGTCAAAGAACAAAATGAGAAGTCAGACACATATAGGTTGAAATAATTATCTAAAAACATTAGCAAGAGAAGATGATTAAAAGTGTTGGTTCCACGATCAACGGAGAAGTGGAGCTTTTTCAGATAGAACGTAGGAAGTTGGAAAGTACAATGTCTTTTTTTCAGCAGTGTTGTCTGCAAAGGTAAATTTAGAGCAAGTAGCTAATTAATGTTGGCAATAAGACTGTGTGATCTTAACATTAAACAAGAAGTCAGGATAAATAAGTTGGGGAACTCAGATGAAAATGGCCAGCTTTTGTAGTCCTGTCAGCCGTGTAACAGACTGTATTTGAAAACAAGAACCACAAGCTTCAGAAACAGCTCCTAGGTAGCAAGTGAAGTGAACTCCGCTTGGAGGAAAGGGAGTGACACTGGATAGGGTGTTCAAGTCAATTACATTGGGCTGCAGGACTCTTCATTTACTGGCAAGACATTCAGAAAGCTCAGCAACCATCCGTCAGCACATTTGTGTTGATAAAACAAAACCACCTCAGTGTGGGAACCATGCAAGGCTCAAGGGCCACATACTGGCCACTGCAAATTATAGCTTTTTAAAGTGTTGTGCCTAATGAATTTGCTATTAGAACAAGAATTGTCTGAAGCAGTTTCAGAATAATTAGAGTCTGTTATTGGAAAACTTATTTTCCACTCCAATTCCACTCTAAATTCTTTCTATAATTGAATAATTATCACGCCTTGTGGACAGAGAAAAATTGTTAAATGCCAACCCTCTTAATGCTAGTGAGGCAAACAGATCACTGAATATGAAGATTAGATCACTGAATATGATCTAAAGGTATAATCTGGATCCTAAAAAGAAACAGACATACAAAAAGGATTACTACCTATTAGAAGAATGAAATATATCTTTACCACTTGGGCAACAACGGGAAGAGCTCAGATTAGATAGTAAATCCATTTGTGAACACTGCACCTCAATACAGGTGTGTAGATGCCAATGTGAAACTGCCGTGACCACTGTGGTACAACTGAACAAGCTGATGCCATTAGGTTCTAATAGAAAATCCTGTGAGAAGGGAGATAAAGTTACAACTTTTAAGTACATGAAAGACTTATGCAAAGAGACAGAGGATAATCTGTTATCCATTTCTACTGAACATGACAAGACGTAATGGTTTAGATGATTTGTAGCTGGGAGGGAAAAAAAAGCCCAGTGAATGAATTTTTTGTAACTTTAATGATAATTACATCTACAGACAGAACTAGCACACATTTACATAGTACAATCCATCTCCTAAGACTGTCTTGGAGATTAAACTCCCTTTCCACCTCTATCCATCCATAATCTTGTAAGAGTTATACCCAGAAGACCAACCCTGAACTTCATTTTATTTACACAGGAAAAAATTTTAAAAAAAGCCTTTATATATAACATTTATTTTCTAATTTTTTGCTTCCACACAATGACTATGAACAGAGTATGAGAATGTAATTGTCTGAGACAATGCTGATTACACAGATCTTAATTTGGGGAAAAAAAAAAAAAAAAGAGTCCTGTTAACCTAGATTTAACATAAAATAAAAAATAAATAATATTTGTAGTTGGCTTCCCCAGCCCTCTAGGGATTAAGCATAATTTGAAACACTAAATGCCTACTCATATTTTGTTTAGTAGTAGCTCATTCTATATCTTCTTTTTTAGAGCTATCACTTCAGAATACTGGATTTTCAGAAGTACCATTCAGCATCACTGGGAAACAAAGCCCAAGGCTCTGAACACACAGTGGTTAATACTTGTACACCCACTGTGTCTTCAAGGAAAGGAAGGTGAAATGATTCCAAGTATGCAGAAGAGATGCAGTCCGAAAGAGGAAAAATACTATGAGAGCTATAATCACATTTCTATTAAGGATGACCTGTCTCCAATATGATGTTTGATTCTTTTAGATCTTTCGGCCATTTCAAATTACACTTAGCTCTAATGTGATATGTCATTTATCATCACATATAAAATAGTACATTCCTAAAGTGACTGGGAGAGAAACAGAAGAAAGAAATAATTTTTAAGTTAGAGACAAAATGTAAAAATGTAAAATCCACATTTTGATGAATTCATAAATTATTTATTCATTAGACTTGAAAGAGCTTTTTTGACTTTTTTTTCTCATTCTTCTGCATTTATTTTATTATTATTTTTACATGTTTTGCACCTTGGGATACATTTTCCAGCTCCCAGTTAGGAGTTCAGGCTTCCTATTTCCCCTCTTCCCCTATATGCACTTTTACTCAACAATTTCACAAGTAAATCCCATAGCATAGGCTTTCAAGGCAGATGGAAGGATTTTGAGCATAGGTGAGTCTCACCAGAGTGGCTTTACAAAGAAAGGATCCAAATGATTATATCTAAAGCAGCTCAATTAATAGGATAAATTCCCAAGATGAAAGTGAGAAAGAATTCCACTCTCTACATCTATTATAGTATAAATATTACTTTGCACATTAGCCATAACACTTGACACATTACTCATTTTACATCATTTGTATTATATATATGTATATATAATATTTTGTTTGATGGCTCTAAAAAGTAAAGGAAAACTTGATTTTAATTACAATCATAATAGCAGTGCTCTGTTTCTAGAACAAATGCTGATGATCAGTTTAAAAAAAAAAAAATCAGTTATGGGATTATGACTTCTTTTACATTTCAGTAAATATTATTTGTGCAGTTCCTGACCATGTGCAAACTCAGAAAACTTCTAGGAGTTAATGACACTTCAGATTAAGTAGAGTGATCTTCAGTAACCATAAGGCCCTCTCTCTTCTGCAACAAGGAGAGAGCAGAAAAATAAATAGAAAAAAATACAAAACAGAAAACAATACCTACCTATTAATAGCTGGTAAGTGATTACTTTTATATCATTAATTACATGTTCTTAAATAATATCTATTATATATTGAAAATTATCCAGGAACTACAGCTTTACAGCGTGAACACTTGGTAGCATTTCATATTTGCAAAGTGTATAAAAGTCACAACACATAACATAAAATCCAGGAAGAGAATGGAGAAACACACACACAAAGTTGCCTATTTGCAAGAACATCCTAAGTATAATAGTACAGCATACAGATTAAAGTCAAACATCTGTGGTTGTCAGGAAAAATAAACTGAGAAGCAAATAACATTAGATGTACTAAACAGAAAATGCGATATACAAAATGAACATCAGGATACAAGCATCTGCACAGAAAGAATACTAGTGGTCAAGTTTGGAAGACAACAGAGCAACAGTTTGATACAAGCTTATAATTTTGGAAAATTCATGAACAGAAACACAAAAAAGCAAAACACAACAGATACAAAAATTTTAAGGGTAAAATGTGTAAAAGTAAAAGCACAGAAATGAAAGCTTGATTTCCCTTATTGTTTTGTATCTCTCTAACAGAGAAGATTTAATAATTCTAAGGTATTTGACAGTGTTTGACTTACAACAATGTAGTCCTTTTAGTGAGATAGTATTTTGATAATATATTTAGTATATAATTCTATGTGTTGCTTTGGATTTTTGTTTGGTGCACTCTGAAGCAGAAGTGCATTTTGCAGTTAATAAGAATGATCAGCTCTGCATGTGTTCTTATTTTGTTCTTCTCTTGCAGGAGAAGTTTTGGTCACACATATTTTATATATAATTCATTCATTCCTACTGTCCTATGCACTTCATTATTGAGGCTCACCTTGGTCTTTAAATCAATTAAATCAAATCCTGACAAATACATATTGGAGATCATTAAAAGGTTATGATAAAAACTCCACATACTGCAAACCAAGAATTATGTAAGGAATGAAAATTGCCCTTTTCTTAAAATCTAGGTGAAAACTAATAAAATGTCTGAAAAAATTAGAAGTCTTGAACCTACACCATTTGACTAATGCCACTAATAACAGCACAGCTAAGCAAAGATTACGACACAGAGAGATGAGGGTGATGGTTAACACAATAAATATCAGAAATACGGAACCATTTTATTTTTATTTTCTGCAAGAAAATTAAGGTCTGAGAATGAAGCGTAGCTTTCCTTAAGAACTAAGTTGGCCAAAGCGCATGAATCTGTACAACTCTTCACAGTGTTAAAAGCAATTTAAGTATGCTTGCATTTGTATGTATGACCAAACCCTGCCAACTACAATGGGAATAAAGCACAGCCTCCAGTCATATGCAGAACACTGGGGTCTCCCATGCATTAAGTCATATTAGTGTAAAAGTACAGCATGGCCCTCAAACTTCTACAGTTTAGTACATCCTCCAAGAGATAATGCATTGAAGGAGGTGGCTTTTGGTCCTCCCTATAGACCCACTGTCAAGCTCTTTTCCCCAGCTAATTAGGGAAAAAGCGCCAGAAATTTGCTGACAAGAAGCTTCTGCAGTGCTGCTGAGCCCTGCATCTTCTTGCTCCTCAGACACGTGGCTTTTATATGTGAACAAGTGCTTAAAGTTTCAAGCATGGTCTAATCACCAAGAGCACCTGACAGTTGCTGTTAACCAAAATGCCTTTCAGAGAAAATACCAAAAAAACAAAAAAACAAAAAAACAAAAACAAAAACAAACAAACAAAAAAAAAACACCAAAAAACCCACCAAAAAACAAAGCAACCAAATAACAACAACAACAAAAAAGCAAAATCCACAGAGAGAGGCAGTGTAAATTAGCACCTATTTATCCTCAAGTTTTCTATTTTAATGAGGAGCACAAAAGATTCTGGTGTGGTCTTTTCCAAGCATAAAAACTGCAAAGAGACAAGAATGTGAAGTGACCAGCAGAAAGCACCATAACTGGCCATTGTTACCGTATCTTTCCCATGTTAATCAGCTGTTACAAACTATTTGAGCACCAAGAAAATATCTAAGACTACTTGAATATCTACTGAGATTTGTTTTATTTTTTTCCTTATCTTGAAGAGAACTTGACTGAATGCTGTTGGAAAGCAAGAGCTCTAGATACGCGATTTTCTCTGAAAATTTTCTTTCCTGCACAGGATATTTTGAGTCTATTTGTGAATTATTGTTAAATCAGGGACTTACATAGTTTTTTAGTCAGGTTTTTGCTCTCATTTTATGTAAATACAATTTATTTTGTCTTTCCTTTCCTGAATTATTCTTACAGTACTCAAGTGACAGCTATCTACATGTGTTTCATAGTTTGCTCTGCATCAAAGGACATAGAAGTAAATTTGTTTCAGGAAAACAAAGTTTTATTTCTGAAGCACATGAACTTCATTACATCAGTCCAGTTAATACATAGTTTTTTGTCTTAGTGCTATCTGTTCATACCTCAAACACAGTTTAGATTGCATCTACACTGTAAAAGGTAGTGAAGCAAGTAAGTACTTTGTTTGCAGACAGTGTACATATCAGAATCACAGAATAGCTAAGGCTGCAAGGGACATCTGGGTCCCTCTGGTCCAGCTCCTGCTCAAGCAGGAACACCCTGAGCAGTCTGACTAGGGCCATGTCCAGGTGGCTCCAAGGAGGAGACCACCACAGTCTCCCTATTTAATTTCTGAGCAGCTCTGTCCCTCTCACAGCACAAAAATGCTTCAGAGTGTTCAAAGGTAATTTCCTCTGTTCAAGTTTGTTCCCGTTGCTTCTTTTCTTGGCAGTGGACACAATTGAGAAAAACCTGGCTCTGCCTTCTTCACACCCTTCCTTCAAGTGTTCATAGGCATTGATGAGATCCCTCTAGGCCTCTTCTTCTCCAGAACAAACAGTTCTAGCTCTCAGACTTTCCTCACAGTAGAGGTGCTCAGCTTCTCTGTTCACCTTTGTGACAAAACAGGTAAATTCACTTTGGCAAGGAAAAATCATTTAATCTGATGACAAAAATACATACCCCCCAAAAAAATAAAATAAAATAAAATAAAAAATAAATCAGTATTAGTACTCGAGTTTAATTAAAATAGCACTTCCTTCTCTTCCCTGACTACTGTAATCTCTGAAAGGCAAAGTCATAGCAACAAACTCAGTTGCACTATTACTGCAGGTGTCTGAAAAGATGGCACACCTCTGTCTTG
This sequence comes from Phasianus colchicus, assembly GCF_987193195.1. Classification (NCBI taxonomy): domain Eukaryota; kingdom Metazoa; phylum Chordata; class Aves; order Galliformes; family Phasianidae; genus Phasianus; species Phasianus colchicus. Next base: position 19,213,088 of record NC_143438.1, on the reverse strand, counting down.
TATGTAAGAACAGCACTTGCAGTTGTTGTGATCCTGTGCTTTTGTGACCTTTTTATCTTGCTTAGAATTTCTCTAGGCAGTCAGGCCCTGAAACTTGTCAGTTATATATTACTGCAGTTGTACAGCAGAATGAATTTTCTTCCTTCAGTGCCACAGCACATTGCTTGGACTAGCTGGTAGTCACACTAGACATAAATAATTTTGACAGTCAGAAGAAGAACACACTAAATATACAAGTTCCACAGATCAGCAATCAATCTTATCTGACAGACTAACCTCAGAAACAGTTTTAAAAAACATTTTTTCCTTTTGATCATCTAGACAAGTTCTATGGCAGTCGCTTTTCAGTCTCCCTTTATACCCAGGATCTAACAGTTTTCAGCATAAATAATGTATTTACTTACCTCCCTAAAATTCTAACTAAATGAAGCACCCTGAGACTGAAAGATAAAAATCTACAATTCAACAGGTACAGTTTACAGAGGGGACATGCTAGAGATTTGGCAATAGTGATGAACAAATTCTAGTAATTTCACTTATTCCAAAAACAGATTCTGAGATTGTACTAGGTAGATTACGTGGAGTTCCTGAGTACAGTCACAAAACCATTAACAACTTCTGTTCTCTTTTTACCTCTATAAAACCACAAGCAGAAATAATCACTCTGACAGTTTCCTTTTTGCTCTCTAACTTTGGTGGAGATATTGGTAGTTTCTATCATTTTATCTTTACAAAACACCTCACTAACCATCCATAACATTTTTATCCTTTACATTTGTTTTACATTCCTCTTTCAAATCTATTCTCTTAAACTCATGTCAAGTTTATCATGGTGTCCTATCTCAGCTTCAGTTTTTAGATAAACATATTAGAGTATAAAAATTAGAGGTATATATAATCCTACATTTTCACTCTTTAATGTTTTTTATGACACAATACATCTGAACTTCACTGACATTAAATACAACTGCAGAAAAAAAATTACAGCACCACAATGCACTAATGAAAATGACTCATCCAGAATAAGATATTTAGAACATGAATTTTTTTATAAGAAACATCCTAGAAAGCTTTTTAAAATCTCATTCTTACAAAACAAAAAGATGTGCAAATAATACTTTGGATTTCAACATAATTATTATTGCCATACTCTATATGTCATAATATTATAACATGCTTATAAAATATTTTTATCAATATTAATAATGTTTTTATTTTAAAAAATATGCCTCTGACTTAGGTTTCTCTTTTATTTCTGAAGGAAATTCATTCCAAGTGAATGCACTGGAACAAAATGTTACAGTTCTTTCATTAATTCCTCTACCATTTTATTCTTGTATGGGAAGCACATCATGCAAAGAAACAAAAGATACAAAAAGAGACAGTTAAACAATCAAGTCGGAACAATTTTACTGGAGTGAGAAGAAATTTGAATGAACACAGCCTCACATACATACAGAAATCTTTTGAAATCTTGCATTTTATTGAATTAATGTCGTGATTCTCCTCTGCCTTGTAGCTGACAGACAACAGAGTATTATCTCTAGCTAAGCTAGGTAAACCTAAAAATTGCGGGAACTCTAACCATCCAAAAACCCCTTTCAACCATTGACTGATTTATTACACTCACTTGCTGTGCAGTGTTCAACTGTACATTAGCTAGTGACTGCCTATTAAAAAAGACAGTGTAATGACTTGGATTTTAATATATACCAAACCACTGCTGAAAACAAAACAAAACAAACAACAACAACAACAAAAAAAAAACAAAAAAAAAAACAAAAAAAAACCAAAACCACGTTGTATTAGCATCTTTATCATACTTTTATTTTCTGTGTAAGTTCATGAAGCATCCACAGTGTGCGCTGCCCATGTGTACAGAAAATATTCCATCTTCCAATACAACAATATCTAATTGAAATACTACTTCAATTTCAGAGTTTTCAGAACATGGAAAGTGTTTTCATTTTGATAAGATATCCTCCTTCAGCTGAGATCAATTTGGATATCTAAATGCTATTATGAAAGGCAGAAGAATAAGAAAAAAAAAAAAAGTACTTGTAAGTACTTGTAAGTTTTTATTTTTTGTTTGTTTTGTTTGTTTGTTTGTTTGTAATGGCACAGGACTGACATTCAAAATTTCAAGATCTGTTTTCTATTCCTGCAATATGAAAACTTTTAATTTTTATATGCTTTCAGACCCCTCAAGTGGAAAAAGGGGTGTTATAGTAACTCACAATGTTATGATCTGCAATTGGTCCTCAAAGTCCACAAGATATTTGTGGACATAATGTGGACCAGGTTGTGATAATTGCCTATCAAGGGAACAAAGCATAAGAAAATAAAAAGTAAAAAATCATCCTTTCTTCTGAAAGAATGAGGATCCCTGGCTTAAGTGAAAGCAGCACTGACATCTTGATTTTCTTTCCAGTAACTGAAAAAGGTTTTTGCATCTAGATACTTTCAGCATGACTGGAACTCAGAGGTAAATAAGTAAGCAAATACAGACTACCATACAGAAAATTCCTTATGAGATTGAGTGAGAATTTAATTTGTACTGATTGCAGACATCTACATCATTACCTTCAGAAAAGCAGGTATAATACTGTATTCATTTGGTTCAAACTCTCAAATACTGATCTTGCCAAGCCCTAGTAATAACACAAGGAAAAACAAAGACAAAAAAACAAAAAACAAACAAAACAAACAAACAAACAAAAAAAACAACCTAAATATTTCTGTGTTTTACTGCTTTTAATGCACACAGGCTGCTATGAATTTTCCAAAGACCAGGCTGAAAAATAAAATCAAGAATGCTAGCATGGACCTGGATTTTTCTCAACATTACTGGATGCTAAAGTGAATATTGCCTTGAGCTAGTTAAGTATTCTACAGAGATCTAATGAACTAATACAATACAAATCTATTGGAAATTGCCTTGAACTAGTTAAGCACTTAAGTATTCTACAGAATTCTAATGCATTAAGGACTAAAAATCTATTTCTATGTGGCAATTGTAGTCATTTTCTGTGAGACTTCTAAAATCAATATTTGTACTAATGCAGTTGAAAAGATAAAAAAAAAGAAACAATCAAAAATAATCATTTCCATTGCATAAGTTGATTTGATGCATTTGCTATGAAAATTCATCCAATATTTTATTTTGCTGGTAAACTTAGGAACTTCAGGTTAGAGTTTTCTTATAATTATCATCTTGCCACAAGATGGCACCAAAAGATTAATAATATCAGCATTTCTAAGGTTCTCCATCGGAAAAAAAAAAAAAAAAAAAAAAAAAAAAAAAAAAAAAGGAAAAAAAACTTTTCAAGCGGTAGCACAGGAAAAGACAACGTTTGGGTTTCAATAGTAAGTTATGAACATTATTCTCTTTACATCGGCAAACTGCTGAAATGTATAGACTTACCACAGGATTAATGAATATTGAGAAAAAAGATTGTTTTACTAGAGCTTAAGTTTCCTACTTGTTGCAAAACACAAAGAATGAACATTCAGAATGATATAGTTCCTTTTTTCAGACAGGGAAATGAGGACACTTTACATTTAAATGTATGAATAGAAACTAAACAGGCACAAGAAAAATCTCCATTCTTCAGAAAGAATAGTATTTATGTGATAGGAAGAGGTCCTGTACAAACAAACAAAAAACAAAGGTTTGTGTAGAAGGAAATATTTTAAACCATGGTTAATTCACTGGCAATTATTTTATGCAATACATTCTACTTTTGTTTAGAAAACAAACAAATAAAAACTGTTAAATAACTTCTTCACCCAGGAGAAAACCAAGCATCTCAAATCACAGAATTACTAATTCAGTGGCAAATTTCTGCTTGCCATTATAATTGTTTCCTTCAATGAGAAAAGACCCTGAGCAATGTTAAAACTATAAAGGAATTATTTTCATGTCAGTATTATCTTGACTCTTGTTGCAAGTATTTCTAATTGTACAGAAACACATTAAGCTAATATCAAACTTTGTTTCCACGTTTCATTTCACTTTAGCTCATATGTTTTAAACCACTGCTGGACTACTCTGGAGAAGCCAGTGCTTTACTACACATTAAAATCATTGAGATGAATTCTGTTTTATTCTGTTTTCTTAAATGGAATATAATTCTAACAAATCTATATTTTTCTCTTGCAGTCATCACTCTATTATGACACTACATTTTTTATGTTATTGTGCAGTTATCAAGTTTTAATCTACTGTAATGATAATAAAAAGGCTTCTGAACTAGTCCTCACATTAATTTATAGTGCTGAATAGCAAAATTTTGCTTGGGTGTTCTTCAATGGAGGGCAAAAATAGGATTTTAACATGCTAGAGCTAGAAATGGTCTCCAAAGGGCAGAGTAACAAGGAATCAGTCACATAACTAAGATACCATTGTCATGTACTTCTGTAAGGCAAGACTGCTTTTCTAGAGACTGAGCTGTAACTATCTAAATACTAGCTGTGTGACTGATCCACCTAGCCTGCCATTATCCCATTAGATCAGACTTTTACAGATGTCCAAGTGATAAAACATCTCAGACTTTATGTACAAGCGCAGGTACTTGCTGCTTAGATCTTGGTGGCTGCAGACATGCAGGAAGTAGAAGGTGAGCATTTCCACTCCTGATTATACACAACCCCCAGTTTAGCAAGAAGTGGCTGCTGTGTCAACCCAACTCCCCCACCTCCCCCCCCCCCCCCCTTTTTTTTTTTTAATTTTGATCCTATGATGTAGTAGGGTGAACTACTTTGAGCTTTACCATTTGTGTTTAATACCAGCTAAGTAGGTCTTATTAAAACTGAAAACCTTACAAACTCATTTGTTGGTGGTGTGTGAAATTTCTGTTCTAAAACACAGGCATAGAAAATAAAATTTAAACCTCTCAATGTAACAAATTGAAATTATACTGGAACTTTTTAGACATCTTTTCATTTCAGAACTTAAATAACTGACTTCTTCTTTGTCACAAAGTTTTAGGTATTCAGTTTAGAATTGTTCAAGCCCAGTGACCATTCTCATTCACATTATAGATTCCTGAATTAACTTGAAGAGTTATGCTCATCAAAACTATGATGATATTATTGCTATAATAGCTATGTCTTAGTTCATCATTCTTTTCTAATTCTCATCATTCTAATCTCAAACAGAAAGCTAGGGGAAACCAAACCTCAAATAGAGTGTATTCACAAATAGCACATGTTTTATTGTGGGTTCAGATTCCTTGATGAAGATGGTAAGAAGAAGAAGAGGGATGTGATTTTGTCTTCATTTTACGTCTTGTAAAAATACATCACACAAACACTTAAATTTTTGAAACTATTTTAGAAAAGAGGTAAGTTTTTTTCCTCATCAGTCTAACTGTTATTCCATCAAAATGTTTAAATATTATAAATAAATTTAAAAGTAAACACAATTACACCATAAGAATGTTTTTTCTCAAATAAGTGAAATCAGAGTACTTCATTGAAGATCATTTAAGAAGAGAAAACTAAAAGAATTAAATTGCAAACAAGAGAAAAAAAAAACAAGTGTATCATTTAAACAGGTAATGTTACAGGGGAAAATCCATCTATCTGCACATCTGCCATCCACAGATGTAACTACCAGGAGAAAAAAAAAGGAACTAGTAAGAGCACATAAGCTTGCAAGTTCTTAATCACAAAGTGTCAATAAAATGTGCCCTAGTATTAAGTCATGGAGAGAACCAAATGTACTTGATAAGCCTGGGGCTCAAATCACCTGTTTTAATCAAGGTGTCAGCTTCAGTGATATCTTGACCACGAGCACCACACTCCTACTCAAGGGGAAGAGCACGTCTCAGCATGCTAATGTCAGAAAACTTTCATTCAATAAAGGAAAAAGATCACACTACTGCCTTATTTTTTATGGACAATACATTTTTCTGCCAAAAGACTGTGGTAAATTTCCCAAGGGGAAAAGGAAGGAGACAGAAATACTATTAAAACTTGCTCTTGGGAAGGGAGTAGCAGTAGCATATTTGGGGAACTTAGTTATTATATGCTTAAGCAGATCTTGAACTATCTTTTGTGTAGTAATAATTAAAAGGGAGCAAAATGTTTCATACAGCTTCAAAATTACTGGGAAATTGTTGGTAATTCACAGAGGGCTATAGGTCTAGACTAGAATTTACCATTTAATAAAAGACTATTTTGATGTAAGACTAAGAGGCTGAATGCTGCCAATCTGTACTGAAACTCCCTATGTTCTATGGAGGTGATTACATAGTTTCTATGATGTTAATATAACATTGTTTTGTTTTGGTTAAAGCTATATATTTAACTGTGATTTGTTATTAGATGGCTAAAAGATGGGTAATGAATGTTTGTTTTTTTTAGGTGAAACTTATGAGAACAATGCTCTACACAGCATACTTTGCAGGATCAAGATTGTAACGTAAAAGAAAAAGTAATGTACAACTCTACTGACATGTAACAGACATATATACTGATATGACCTGTAGTAGATGAGGTGTATTTTTAATATTAGTGTTTTTTGTTTGTTTGCTTGCTTGAACACACTCTGCTGGCTTTTGTTAGTTTGCCTGTATTTTTTGTTCTATTTGTCTTCGGTTTTGTTTTGCAGTTATTTCTAACAACTGACAGTTTCCTACTGAAAAGTCAGGTCATCTTCTGAGTAGCCTCAATGTAAGAAATACATTACGATCTAAATCTTATTCAGTTCATTAGCACACATATAACTTCAGTGGGGGGAGTACTTAGGATTTTTGTACTGTACTGAAATTCATGGGATCTAAGTCTACTTTTAACTGATTTACTGATGACACATTTATAAATGGATCTATAGTTCTTCAAGGAATTATCTTATGTACTGTTACACAGGGAGTGACCCAAATAAAATAATTGTAGATTCACACTTTAACAGCTGCTTTCAGGCTCAGATATTTGTCCAGTAACAAATGAAAACATAAGTCCATGTGTATATATATACAAAAAGACAGAAAATAACTTGAGGATTGAAAGAAGACATTTTTATAAATTTCAAATTAATTGTTGTAACACTATCTACAGATTTCATCCAAGACCAAAAGTGGTGTATGTCCCTCTTATCTCTGCCCAAGAAAGAAAAAAGAAAAATTGAGAGAGTAAAGAAAGATGGGAGATTTTCACCTTGAAAACATACTACAGTCCCAATTCAAAATTGAAGCTCATATGTCTATCTCAACTACATCAGATAGCATTTTAAGGCCTAGTGATAGACAGTATTTTTAAAGGACATCACAAGAAAGATAAGCATAACAAGAAAAAATACTGTGCTCATTAAACCAGGTAGATAGATCCAGGAAAATCTCAAGGCCGTGGTGGATAAAGTAATCTCCCTCCCCTTGATCACAGCTGCTTTCAAAAGAGAGTCGAGATCCCTATTCAGGAGACTTCATCTTTATTAGCAGTACTAGTACAGATCTTAGCAAGATTACAGAACTCTTGGCCCTAGAGAATGCAGGAGAAAGGTCAAAGGCAAGGATGCGAACCATGCACAGCAATGCTACTAGAGTTGATTGAGTCCTAGGTTTTGTGCATTACATAAATTTATGGCTACAGTTCCTCCCACCACAGAAAAGGCATCAGGAAAAGAGCATGCAACTATTTGTAAGAAAAAAGATAGATTATAGATAGATAGATAGATAGATAGATAGATAGAGATAGAAAAACAGATTTGAAAAATGATTTTTCTTAGAAACCTTAGAAAGAAGAAAAGCTTTCTCTTCCTAGCTTGACTGTTGTCATCAGATAATTACAAATGATTTTCATTTCTAATTTTCTCTCATCCTCATGTAAAAAAACCCTAAGTTTTTGTCCAGTTACTTTGTTTTATGTTTACGATATGAAGCATATTCAAGAAAATCTAGATACAAAACTCTCTCTGTTCCAGAAGAAGTAAAAATAACCTCTACACTATTTTTACGTATACAGACCAATGACAGAATGCACAATATTTAAGTTTTCCACAACAAAGGCATACATCTATTTGTGCTTAGTAGTAGGATAGTGCAACAACTAATAACATTTTCACTCACTAAGCAGATGTAAATATCATATGAACTACTATAGTGTGGTTGACAAGCACAAAATAGCAGCTCAGTTATATATATTTATATTTTATGTTAATATGGGTGGCAGGGGATGAATACTAGTCTTGTTGATTTTGAGCTTTGCTCTTAGTGCAGTAAATTACTTTGATATCTATTCTTTATGTCATAAAATCTGGTATTGTAGCACTGCAGATTTCATGAGGATTGCATTCATTTTTAAGGATCATGATCTGATCAGGCTAAGTGATGGTATGTCATGCTCTTTATGCTTTCATGCAAAGCACTGAAATAGAATAAATACAATAAAACCAATCTGTAATGTGGCAGATGATGGGATATCAGCAATAAAACTATGAAACAACACATATGTGTAGAAATATATATCAAATTATATGTAACTCTACATGAGAAAATATTTCAGATGATTTTTTTTGCTCTTGAAAAGCAAAAGACCATAGTTTTAGCTTTTGAGCAACAGAATTCTGGAAATATCTATTTTCACACATACACAAGCTATCTGCTTTACATGATTTCTTAATGTTTGAAACATGACTTAAAGTTCATTTTGAGTTACTCTTACAAAGTTGCCATAATAAAGTTCAAAATAGAAAAGCATTTTGTTGAGAATGATATGTATATTGGAATAGCATTAGAAAGAGCACCTGCCATCTTCTCTTCATTGTGTCTACTTAACTTCCTAAGTCTGCACGTCCTTATTGCAGCCTGTGAGTACAGATGTAGTACTGCACATTTCCAACTTGAATTTATATTCCACATCAGATGCCTTGAGACAGTGAAAGCTGGAGAACACCTCTGAGATACTGGTACAGCTTCAGATCCTCTGCTGCATAGCTTTCTTTATCAACAAAGTGATTAAATTTTACTTCATGTATTTTAACAGAGGCAAGAAATTAAAGTACGAGGTTACAGTGAAAGTGAAGTAATAAAAAGCTGATATAATTTGAGAGAATTTTTACAGTATTCTGCTTCCTAGAATGAAATCCCTGTACTAAACAAAGATATTCTGTTATTCCTTATACACACACACATACTTGATGTAACCAGTTCTGATGTTTAACAATCAGAAAGACTGCATGTACAAAGAAATGCATTAAAAGCCTCAGATGGCAGATTTTTGGCAAATCCTCCACTAAAATCTTAACCAATAAGCCAGGAAAAAGAATACATAAGCTCAATAGCTCTTTGGTTCGGTGGTGTTTTGGCTTGCCACCAACTAAAAACAGAGTTAAGAAGGAAAACAAAACAAAACAAAACAAAACAAGACAAAACAAGGCCTGGGTCTGGCTGATTTTTTTCTGATATTTTCTCTGTGTTGTAATATATCCTGATGAGTGCAACACACTCAGCTCTCCAGAGATGAAATTTACCATTGCTCTATAGTAGAGGTTCTAACTCATAGACAAAAACATGTTAGGCAAGCCACCATGCTCAGGGCTCAGTACATAGGATTTGCCATCCAGGGAAGGCAAATCAAACAACAGTCAACAGAGGAGTTTATTCAGGACTGAGAGAGATCTGGGGAATATATAGTCCAAGACAGAGTTCAGAATGCTATTATTTCTTGATTGTATCTTGCATTTACATTTCTCCAGAAGTTGGACATTAAAAGAAAGCACGCTGTCAAAAAGCAAGTGTCCACATTAGATTTGAAAGTGAAGGGTCTGCAGTGTGAGTGCCATAAAGAGTGGCCAACCAAGTTATCAGTGAACTATACCTTGAATAAGTTTTCACTGATAGCTGCATGATATTCAGAGCAATTTAAGATGTTCTATAGTGTGTTTATGTGCAGTAAAATCACTCGGTAATGTTTTACTTTGGAATGCTTCAATTGTTTATAGGAAAAGAAGTTTTGCTCCTGAATTTCAATATTTCTCTCATTATACCAACTAGTATGTAATTAAATATCCCATAATAAAGACAACAGTAATAGAGAATATGTATTTATGTGGATCACAAAGAAATCACAAGTTGTTTCTTAGACTGTCATATTCTGCCTAATAGCTTGTCCAAATACTCAGTCTTTCCTTTCCAATTCTATTATGTAATACCAAATAATTAACTGCAGATTTTTCAAGTGCACAAGAAAGAATATATTACAAAGTTCTATTAATATGTGTTGATGTTTACAAATTAGGTTTGTAATAATGAACTGATTAAAAATACTATGATAATAGTCAGAAACTTCACCCTATTTCTACACTTCAAAAATATTTCTGTCTAAATTTGACCCTTTGCACAAGTGCTGCAACCTAGTGGTGAGATAAGATATAAAATTACTCTGCTTCGAGGATAGTGAATTTTCACCTGTGAACGTGGTTAACAGGCATAGAAACTAAGTTATCTGCAGAGAACTACCTAGATGAGACAGGCTCTGTCTCAGTCATTTGTTTCCTTGGGAAATCATGCTGAGAGTAGGAAATGATTGTCTCAGAAACAGTGGTAGTTATTATTCTCAGATTAATCTTTTCTGCCTTTTACAATGAGCTATCTAATAAGAAAAAAAGTAGAAATGATATAACTTAACTGAATTTGTACACTGGTGTGCATGTATATGTGTGTAAATTATGAATATCTATTTACGTTCGATTAATGATGAGCTTATTTGCTTTGACATGTAACAATATTTTTATGCATTTTTCAACCACATCTGAGAACAGAACAATAACCACAGTGGTTATTGTGAGCATATTTCACTATTTCATCAGTTTCTTTGCAGATCCTTTGTCTACTGAGAACATGCAAATAGGAAGTTTTAATAGATCTGCATTCGTTTGCTCTAATGCAAAACCAAGAAGACCATTACAGAGTCTATAAGTTCCTACATATCATCCTCAAAGCTAGATTTTGTTGTTTTATAGCAAACTGTTGTAGATGTTTATAACTTTTACAAAATTATAAACACAAACTCTTGGCGATGTGAGCAATCAAGATCTTGTCCAATGCCACCTAAAGAAACAAAAAATTCTCAGCTGCTTTCTTGTTTAAATATCTGTAATATATTCAACACTCCTCAGACATTACAAAGTTCCTACTGAAGAATATCAAATCATCTTGGCAGCACACAAAGAAAACATGGACATAAAGCTATACTAGAATTAGCAGAAACGGCTACAGACATAACCTTTTCATTCATATTATTGTTTAACAAAGTATATAGAAATTTGAAAAGAGCCCCTTCAGGCAAAAAGTATATTATCAGTTTATAATGTACGCACTCATTTCCTGATGCAAGCCCATATACTGACTCTAAAAAACTGTTTTTCAACTCTGGGAATAATGGCTTATCTTCTCTATTTGCATTATCCAGTTCCCTAAGTTCATTGTTTCTTTCTTCGCCTCCTTGAAAAAAGCACAGACAAGCATTCCATTCACAAAGTATCCAATTAATATAAAAGTTTGAGTAATGGGAAAATCTCAATAAATGCTTGTACCAGATTCGTTATATTCATATGTGGCATGCTTAAAAAGGATTTAGATATTTAGGAGTACAGTCCAGTCTCTCATCCCTCCTTTCCCGCTCCAGTAACATTGATATGTAAATGCAAAGACTACTACCTCAGGAAAAAGTAAAAATAAAAAATAATTTAAAAAAAAAGATACAATTCTTCACAAACCCATTAGTCACACCATGCACAAACTCACACACTGATTTATGCAAACACACATACATGAACAACAAGTTGTATAATATAAAAAAAAAAAAAAAAAAAAAAAAACCTTAAAAGCAATGGATGTACAGTTGGGTTAGTGCAGAGGCTTTTACTGAAATGAAAGATGAAGATTATAGGAAACAACTCCATTTGTGTGGAAGCAACAGAGATGATAGGTCAGTTTTAAAATGCTGGTTGCTGTTTGTCACTGATTGCACGTGCAGATGCCTTCTCTTAAGCTGAAGGACTGTTCGATTTTTATGGCTGCAACTAGTATCATGTGCAGTATGAGTCTATGGCAAATTTCTCATGCAGCTGACAATGCCACCAATAGTTAGTAGTTGGGAACATGGATTTAGACTTGTTCTGTGCTGCATTAATTTAACACCACATCAAATATGGATTTTATTGCAGCAATGACAATAAATGCTCACACAGGCACAGACTAAATTTTTTCTCCCTCTTTTCTCTTCCCCCCCCCTACTGAAATTTCAAATTTAACAATATTTTTCTCATTTGTGTATATGTATCCCTGTGCCTATCTCTGAAATATTGCCTGTATCCACCTTCCTTCCCTCTCCGCAGGGATTTCCTTTGTTAAAAAACATTTCCTCTAAGTGCATACAGTTATTCTGAAATTCAATTCAGGGCAAAATCAATAGCAGTGAAAGCTGTAACAGACTTGCACTGGCATAGAGAAAGTGTGGGCACATACATGCTTCATGCTATGCCCATAACAGTTACACTGTGAAACACTGTGCCTTTTTCAATTCAAATAGTATTGTTGCTGTTCCCATTGAATTTGCGAGAACTGAATACAGATTGAAACTGCTGCTCAAAAGACAGCCTGTTTACTGGTAGAAAAAAAGAAAATTTATGAAAAGCTTAGTAGACCAATCTTGAATACATATGATATTGGTTTACTTTGAGGAGAGAATGCACAGCATCTATTTCCTATCCCTCATCTGATTACTCCCGAGGCATATTTATGAAATGTAAAAAGTTGCATACAGTAGAACAATTTGATGCACTGCATTAAATACCACGATGCTCATGCTCTAATGACAGTGATAATAACAACTACAAGGATCTTAAAGAAGTGCAAATAATAAATACTCCTACCTTTTCTTCTGCTTCTGAGAAAGTGAAGTAGCTTCCACCCCAAGAAAAACTGAAGAATGGGCTATTAGAGTCCTTTTCTTGCTTGTTTTCTGCTCTTATTTTCTAAGACTGATCCCACTTGGATCTAACTCAGGCTTTTTCTCCCAGCATCACTTAACTCTGGACAGCAGAGAACCGAAGCTGAGGGGGAGCTCTCCCTCTGACTGGCTTTCATTCAGAGCTCCTGATTAAAAAAAAAAAAAAAAAAAAAAAGAGGGCGAACAGAGCACTCACTCACCCCCACGCACTCACTGGCACACACACACGGGCACACAAGCACCGCGGCTCGCTCTTCCCGGAGGAAGGCAGCGCGCAGAGCCAGGCGCTGCTGCCGGAGCCGCAGCACTTAGCGGGAAGGCTGGGGACAGGGAGCGCAGGCTGTGCCGAGCACACAGCGATTTGCAACTGAATGCAGTGGGAGGGTACAGCGAGCGGAGAGCTTTTTTGTTAGAGTCTGTCGCCCTCCCTTCGCTGACAGAATGGTTCTCTGTTTTTGAAGTCTAAGGTAATCAGCCTCATCTACTTAGCTCATCGCGACAATGCGGAGAACACCATCACTTTTTGTGGCATGCTTTTTTTTGATTAAGAATAGCCGCCTGTCTATACCTCAGGTGATCTTTCAGTAATGTTTATAAAATATATATTTATGTATAGAAATTAGCATGGTGCCAAATTAAATTACGCCATCAGAGGGCTCAGATACCACCACAAAGGTTATTTTCTTCACTGAACTGTGCTGTCTGTTAGATTAGAAGCTTTTTTTTTTTTCTTTTTTTTTCTTTTTTTTTTTTTTCCCTCCTGCTTCAACAGTTTTATGATTGCTATAAAACAAGACAAGGTTCATGTGATATTAGGTATTTTCCCATTTCCAGAGGTCATCTGAGAAAAAATGTCAACATCTCTATGAATCCTCCATTCTCATTTTTTCCCCAGTTGATACTTGTGATGCCTATTTTGTTTCAGTGTCTGTATTTGGACTCCTATTTTGCAGATGTGCTCCTTTCCACTAAGCAAATCTGAGCTGGTGACCTGTTTCTAGTATAGTAAACTGGACTCAGCACAGTCCTCCTCAGATCATATAATCAAGTCCAATCCTTTCACTTGTGACACTGTAGAGAGTTCCATGTACATTAGTTAGATTTTAAAAAATAGTCACATAAGATTAAACCAATGGATGTCAGTATTGCTCTATCCAGAAAGTGCCATAAAGGACTTTCTCTGGTTGTAAAAAAAAGCCATCTAAAAATGAGAAAAAAAGACAAAGTATCTTAAACAGCAGCTTAAAAATGTATTTGTGAGTGAAGATAACAGGTTCTTATTAGGCTGCTTGTTTATTTGCCTGTTTTCAGATGTCCAAACAAAACAAAACAAAACAAAAACAAACAAAAAAAACAAAAACAAAACAAACAAACAAACAAAAAACAACAATAAACCCAAAGACTACAACAACAGCAACAAAAAAGATCTTTATCTAGCTGAGTATCACCTCCTAATGTAACCAACTGGTATCAGAAATGGCCCAGCACCTGAACGCAGCTGTTTCATAGAAAGCAAATGAGTATATAAGTAGTACAAACCAATACCGCATAACACATCACCACCACAGACAGAAGTAAAGCAGCAAAATGTTAGGAAAACATTATTTTCTTCCATGATAGATTTCTATTCTTTCAAAGAAATACAGTGATATTCATTTGCTTTGGCTATACTTGGGCACAGAAATACACTCGATGTAATTGTAAAGAAATTTCTTTTTGCTTTCTTTCTCCCTTTCCCATTACGCTCTCAAGAAGAAAGTTAGTATCACCATATGTCCGTCTGAGCCTGCTTTCCAAAGAACTTCATTCAGTTCTTTCACAGGAAAGGAGGTTAGTGTAGAATCTAAGTTGAGCTTTTTTATCTCTGCCAGCATTTGACATTACACTATGAAAAAAAGACATTCACAGATCCGAATGATCCATGTGGAACTGACAATATTGAGACATCTGCACTGTCTTCCAAACTGACCCATTTATATGTGAAAAAGTAGGAACATAAAACTCCATTCTTTTGGGCAAAACGTCTCACCGTGATCTGAAGCTAAAGTCCAAGGAACCATATTTTCTGTGTCTACGAGCTGCATTTCTGCCTCCTAAAATTATCAGATTTGGTCAGGCTTGATCCATGCAGTATAAAGCTGAAGACTCTTAGAATAGCAGTTGCACTTTCAATTTGGCACTACAGATAAATTATAGTTAAAGGAGACATAAAGATGTGGAGATTAATGTACATGGCTAGGAAGTAGTTTTTTAAAGCTGGACTGCTTTTTGGAAAATTAACAAAATATTGAGTGTTGAAAATTAAGTTAAAAGCTTTAGTTCCTTTTAACATTTTTTTCCTTCTGTTATTTAAGTTGTAAATATGAAGTGAGAAATAAAGGAAAGTTGGTGTATGTGTACAAGAATTTACTTCACTCTTGTGTATACAAATGCACACTGAGCACTGCACCAAATTCTGAAGTAAAATAAACAAAAACTTCTAATAGAATTATTCAGGAACAAGACCTCTAGAGTCACCCAGTGTGGACTTACTCTCCATCATGTATGTTGGTACATTTCTGTTAACATTTTGTAACACTAAAATGTACAAAGAGATATATGAATTTATCCAGGCATAGTTTCCACAAGTCACACTTGCACCCTTATACTGGGCTAAACTTGGGATTTACTGTTCAGTTCTCAAAAAACCAAGCATTTCATTAACTCCTATTCCTCTTGGTATGATCAACTATTTAAAAGTCAGTGTTTTTTTTTTTGTTTGTTTGTTTTTGTTGTTGTTTTGTTTTTAAATACTGATAGCATATGGATATCGAAGGCAAAACATTTACTCATCCATATCCTTATTCCTGCATGACAGTAAGTTTAAAGTAACGTGACATCATAGTCTATTTATAACACTGCCTAATACTTCCCATTAAAAGAGTCTTTTTATAGACGCTTATAAATTTACCAAACAAATTATTTAGGATTAAATTTTCTGCATTGACTATCCACCTCAGGCAGAAATCATTTAAAAACATTTCAGCCAAAATGGTACTGAGATTTCAGAGAATGAGGAAAAATTATATTGCTCAAATTTTCTCACAGAAGTAAAATAACCTTCATGCTTTGAAGGCAGAATGTGAAACTCCACAGGGTACAGCTGGCCTTTGAGTCAGAGAAGCTTACCAACGGGGACAGATTAGGTCAAGTAGCATTAAGATAAAGGAAGAGTGGTAGGAGCAGAAGGAGTGGAGGCTCTTGGATGTGTTCGTATTGGTCAGCAAGTAAAAAAGGGACATATTCTGATAAAGAACCAACAAGGAAAAAGCAGTGGAAGACCAAGGATAAAGACATAAATTCATGCAGACTGAACAAAGTAACTAGGAAAGGGGGAAGAAGAAAAGGAAATTAAAAAACAAAACAAAACAAACAAAGTCAGACAGAAGGATTCAGACTGTACCATGGACTGAGAAATTGCTTTATGCCAACTCCATCTTCAAAGTGGGCAGCTTCATCCTCTGAAAATTATGAGCTTACCATGATACCTACTCAGTCAGCAATGAAGATTCTTTCCTTGCTTTTCATTTCTGGTTACAAATGTGGCTGATATCCCTGAAGTCAAAAGCTGAATTTGTAGAAAGATCATGAGGTGTAAGAAAAAAGAGAAAGATAAAAACTGGAATTAGACCACATTTTCCTAAGTATCACGTCAGGAAATATTTATCAAGAATATTAGCATTCTCTCCAGCCAGTGCTGGTCCATGCAGAGTAAAAGAGCATAGTAGTTTCTTCAGGAAAGAGAGATCAGAGTGTATTTTTTAAAGACACCAACCTAACAGTGAGCTGGGTGGAACATGGTGATCCGATTTCTCCTTGTTAATATTCCATGTTTGACTGATTATTAATCTCTGTAAAATTGCACATAAAAATAAATGCGTAAAAATCAAATACTTTGAAATTAATAAATTCTAGAATTGTTTATCTGTGTGTAGCCAAAAAAAGATTATTATAGTGTGTACATGAAAAGACACACTTGTCCTAACTCCTTTCCATCTCCCTTCATACAGTCCCTAAAGCACCTCTCCTTGTTGCACAAGATGGAATAGCCTTTGGATAAGCTATGGATAGGCAACAGTTGTCTAGAAAAAAATTATCTTTTTGGTTGCAGAAGACAGAAAATGTGTTGCAAATGAAGCTGCATGATTGAAAAAAATAGAAGTTTTCAAGTGAAAATGTTTCCCTTTGAACTAGATCATATCCAATCCTGTCACTTACTTAAGACAAATTTCTTTCATAGATACTTTCCTGTTATGTTCATTTATTCCTAACTTTCTCAATAAAAAGATGAGTCTGATTCACAACCACAACGCATGCTCTTATAAGAGCAAAACATTGTGAAAGTCAGATTTTTGTCTTGCACTTGCTGTACTATCAGCTTGTACTTTTGATCATGGTCTCTCCTCATGCCTTAAATTCTATTTTGTGAAAAAGGGGTCAGCATCATAGCCTTTCAGAAATGCTTGAGAAAGTTATACAAAAGCAAGATACAAACAAGGCCAGAAACCAGACACAAAATAATTTTAAAGCGGCATTGTTTTTAATTAAGAAAATATTGCTAATTATGTGGCATTGACACAATCATGCAACAAAATATCATGAGGCAGGATAAGCAAATGAGTCTAGCATTTCCTAATTTCTGCAAGCTTGAATATGAAATCTTAGTATTATTTTTTACAGTGACTATGAGTGCATCCATATTTGAACATTTTGATGTTTATTAAGTGACTGTAAATTTACCATATAAGTACCATGCAGACATAAGTATGGCAACAACAAATCCAACACAGATTGTTTCCAAAATAGAAGACATGAAAAGATGGACAACAGAACATAAAAAAAAAAAAAAAAAAAAAAAAAAAAAAAAAAAAAAAAAAGTGGCAAAGAAAAAAAACAGAGAATCAATAGAGATAAACAGAGGAGCGAGTAGCAATAAAGTAACAGAGGGTCCCAAGTCAAGCAGCCAGAATGCTGTGGAGGAAAACACAGATAGTACTAGGAACAAAAGGCTGTTCATGAAAGAAGCAAGAGCAAACAGGTTCAGAGTATGTGCACTAAGCAAAAAATAGAGATAAAAAAATAAAAATAAAACTAGTCCAAAACGTCACTCTCAAAAGCAACATCAGCAATCTCTTTCACTTGGTAATGTTCATATCAGCTGGAACTCCTGCTCTGACAATAGCACTACTTCTTCTGATTCTCCAGGTAGCCCTTTGGCAATGTTTGTACCAGGAAGTGCCCTGACTTTGATTATAAATCTCTTTTGATCTACCATAACAGAAAAAATAATAATGTTTTTAGAGTTCTATGAGTTTCTAGCATCTTATTTTGACTCAAACACATATTTCTTGCAGTTATTGTAAGCCATAAGCTTACTAATTGAAGGACCATTGTGGTCCTTCCATAAAAATAATGAACTATCTGTTTCTTCATTCACTAGTTATTCCAGGTTGAATACTTTCTAGTACCTTCCAAAACTGTTTCGTACTATTAATAAGTGATCTAGTCCTGTATCAGAATGTTCAAATGTTCTGAAGTAAATATTAGTTTGGTAAAACAAAAAAGTTAGTTACCTAGAAAACATCCATAAACATGATATAAAAGAATCATAACTATAAAAGACTATACACACACAAGCTGAAACTACAAAGAATGTCAATAAAACAGACGCATCATATACAAACTTGTCTGTGATTCCTCCAATGATTATAAAAAAAACCCTGAAACATCCATAGAGGTAAAGCACAATGGATCATGGTAGCATTCTTCAAATCCCCTGTATTTGTAGTAGCATGAGCAGGAATAAAGTTTTTCTGGAAATAATACTTTATTAATACAGCTAAGCAGATTTTCTTTCTTTCTTTCTTTCTTTCTTTCTTTCTTTCTTTCTTTCTTTCTTTCTTTCTTTCTTTCTTTCTTTCTTCCTTTCTTCCTTTCTTCCTTTCTTCCTTTCTTCCTTTCTTCCTTTCTTCCTTTCTTCCTTTCTTCCTTTCTTCCTTCCTTTCTTCCTTTCTTCCTTTCTTTCATAGAATAGATGTCATCTGATTTGTACATAATTTATTATTTCTGGATAATACCATGAAAATAAAGAGAATATATATACTACACTAGAATTACTATTTGACTTTCCCCTTTTTCATGTCAGACAGTTGTTTATTTTCCTGTTAGTACTTTAACATTGATGAAATTTACTTGTAGATATGACACTGTGTAAACACAATTTTTCTATGAAAGGTGTCCTCTAAAACAGTAACATGAAATACATTTGGTCTCCCTGGTTCTTTCCTTTTCTTAGTTTCTATCTAGTGACAATTGCACTAGAAAAGATACAAACAACCACAATGGCCTGTTGTTTTGTTCCTTTCTAACATCAACATTTTCCTCTATGTTCACAGGTAAATAAATTTTTATACATAGGATTTATTCAGACGTTTGATTTATCTGCACGATTCTAATTTTACTATAATATACCAATGGTTATTTATGTATCTCTCATCACAGGTAAATCAAGAGGTTTAGTACAATCCTTTAAATAACAATGTACATACATATGCAAATGCAAGAAAATGAACAAATGCACACAATGATATACTTACTTGAAAATATACTGGGAAGAACAAAGATTAAATGTGTCAATTTTGCATTTGGCAAATGTGATGCTGACATTTTAAGAACAGCTAAACAGTTTTAGATCAATTGCTCAGACTTCAAAAGAAGTCATATTTTTGCCCAGAACTAAATCAAATAAAGTGTTCAATCTAAATAATACCAAAAATTAAAATTGTAGACTTCTTGAAAACAAAAACCAGAAAATAAATCACAGCCCTACTCAGAAAAAATCAGAACAAATCAACCAATCAAAAGAATAGCAACATGAAATGCTACATTCCAACATGTTTATAACGTCTTCATCGTATTAGAATTCAGAACTTTTTAAACCCTTATTCACTGAAGTGTTAATATGCAATTAGAAAGATGGACATTAAGTCTCTTTTCAGCCTTAACAGATTATGAATAGCTCTACTTCTTCTTATCAAGAAGTACACCTTGAAGTTATGATAGCAGAAGAGTTGAGAGATCAAGAAAGGGCCTATTTTTTTCTTTTTTATCCCTGATATGAGTCAAACTTTCAGCACACAAAGTGATACACTTGCAAGAATGATTTTGTCCAATGAGCAGAGAGCGACAGTAAGAAGGCACAAGCCACGTGGAGCCAGAACAAAACAAAACAATTATTTCCACTCCTCCATCCCCAGTTCTTCCCTAACAGGTTGTAAATGAATTGCAATTCCTGAATCCAGTTGCAACCAGCAGGTCTTTTTCATTCCTCTTTATTTCTCACCTATACAGTGTAATCAGCACTCCAGCCTTGTGCCTGCACTCAGCCTTTATTTTGAAACTCTTGTCCTCAGTAGGGCTCAGAGTAGGAACTAGGTGAGAATTCCTGTTCTGACTGAGAATATCAAGCTATGAAGTGACTGCAGTTGATAAATATTTTTTTCTTATTAGCAACTGATTCAGGTATCAGTTCTTATGCTGCAAGTCTAAGCATTTTCATGTTGATATCTATAATCGCACAGGGATAAACTTAATTGTTGGAGAGAGGGAAATTTTCTAACAACACACATGCAACATTTCCTATCATGTCCTATCAAAAACAACAGTAAAAACAAATTCCAGGATGATGGCTACAAGATCTATGTGGGCTCAAGATGCAAACAGTTCAGACTATATTTCTATCTATAACAGAAACAAAAATCTTGAGGTTAATTCAGTTTAGAACAATATGACAGTAGTAGGTGCACATATGTTATTTTATTATCAGTAGCAGAAGTCTCCAAGCAAAAGGATTGGAATCAGCATTTTGAAATCACACTTTTTATTCCTTTAAAGCAAAAGCAGATTCTAGCTTAGAAATGTGATGTTCAGAATGCAGAAGCAGTCAAGATTCTCTGTAAGAGTTTTTTAGAATGGGACACATAATTATTGCAAAAAAATTTTTTATCTGTGCTTAAAGCATCCATCTGAGAGCAGAAAGTGTCAGAAACAAGTGATTTCTTATCTTTTAATTGTAAGTACAGCAAAACCAAACATACTAATATAAATACACTACATAAGGTATTTTTCTTTCTTTCCTGAAAGACAAAGCCTAGTTTTGTACCTTTGGCTCCATTAAACTCTAACATTCCATCATACTGTATATTATTTCTTGATCTGATCTTGTAGCTATTCCTGATAGGAATTCTTGGAGCAGTCCTCCAGTCTACATCTCACCAAATGTTCCTTCTTTAGTCTACTATGGCTTAATATAATGCTTTCCCAGATGGACAATATTTTCAACATTTCCTAACTTTAACATTAGAAGTTTTCAAGTTGCTTGCATTTTGACAGGGACTTCAGAAAGCTAGTACTCCAATGTGTGAGACCTCAAACATAATCAAATAGTCTGCATGGAAAGAAGACATACAGCTGGTGAAAAAAAAAAAAAAAAAAAAATACTGTAAAATTACTCCATGATAGAAATGTGAATAAGAATTTTCTATTGCCTAGGTTAGTGCACTATGACAATACAACCACTTCCTCCTAGTCTAAAAGACTACAATTTTTTTTTTTCCTTTCTGCTTGGACTGTCAGGAGATATGACCTTTTCACAGGTAATGATGAATTTCTCCTTACGAGAATATCCTTAAGGCCATTGCTGTCCCCAGTGGTTTTAGAGAAACTGAAGCACCAGGAGATATTAAATACTCTGCCCTCTGCCATTTAGGTTAGGCCATGACAGTATGAGGAAAAGACTTACCAACTGCATCAGACTGCCAAGACTGTCCTTCTCTTCACCTTCGACACATGTATTAATCAGTTAAATTATCATATCTAGGTTATGCTTGCACTAGGTACTATCTATTTATGTTTTCTAAAGCAAGATTTGAAGAACAAAAAAGGAATAACTAAAGCACTAAAAACTATAAATATCTTAAAGTCAGAACACTTGGAAGGAGTGAAAGTACTGAGAAAACAAGTCTAATATTCAGTTTTATTAATGCATTTGGAATTTGAAATAAGAAAAAGAAAATGGGAGGGATTCAAAAGTCACATTCTAAAACAAAAGAAGTTACATAGAGAAGGATGTTAAAAGACCTGTGACAAACAGCAGAATTTATACTAGATTTTTCAAAGGCAGTTTTATTATTCTTTTTGTAAAGAAAACAAGGCAGTGAAGTAAAAACAGGTGTGACTCAGGTTAACAGTGAAGTTTACCATTAAGTCCACAATCACAAAACTAAATCTCTCATTTGTATGATTTACTATGACAAAAGCTCAACAACAGGCCACCATAAAATAGAAAGATCACACTTAAGAAAAAAAGTATCGCCAGATAATTCACTGAAACTCTGCAGTTGTGCTGTAACTATGTAGCCTCTATTGCATACAGCATTCTTTGTTTTTTGTGGTAGCATGTTTAAAACTTCCCCAGGGTGAACAAACAACTTTGCCATAGGAATAGAAATATTTTTTTCTGAGAAAAAGGGAAAAAATATCAAGGACAGAACACTCATTAGAGTTTGCAAAACCATCATCATCAATATCTACAGAACAGAACTGTTTGTTTTCTAACCTTTAAATTCATCTGTTTTACACATTCTCTCTACCCCCACCCTGTGAAACTTAGTCAGATCACCAGCTCCTCTATTACAAATGCAAGTCCAGAGCCAGATCAGTCAGGAGACTTATAGAGATTTGGGTATGAGATAACACCATAGGTTAGAGTTCTTGCTCATAGAGTTTGAGTGGGATGCCAAAGAGACACACAACTCCTGACTGCAGGAAGAAGAGTGACTGTCGTCACCCAGCAGAAAAGACTTCAAAGTACTGATGTGTGCTCAGTCTTACTCCAGGGGCAAATTACCTGAAGTTAACAAATGTTCACATCCAGATTTAGATTGACACAGTTGTCCCTTCTCAAACCTTGAAGTTGATCTTTCTAGTAATTGAGAGAAGAATCCTACTGGAGTGTCACTGAAAGAATGTCTCATTTTCAACTGTATCTGTCTTATACTAAGTCCAGCTGAAAGATCAGCATCTACACTGCACACAGTACTTTCATCATTAGGCTTTCTGAAAAAAGAAACATGTTAATTATCAAAAGATAACTTCAAAATAACAGAATACTAAATCACAATTCAATATCATGCAATAGCTATGGACAAGTCTAATTTTAGAAGAGGGCATCATCAGGAAAAAAAATGAATAAATAACAGATATCAGGACCATGCAAATAACTTACACTAAAATTTAGTTTTTATTTAAGATGAGAAATCATCACCACCTAATGTCCAATTAGCGGTTTACGTAAAATCGTGTTATTGTATTGGACAGCTGCCCAATGGATAAGTATTCATATCATAAATATGCACATATAAAAGTCAGTTTTGGTACTAATTAGAGTAGCAACCTTGTTGGCAGACTCAACAGAAAAGGAAAGGAGATTTTGCTTAGGTGACAGCAGAGCATCTGATGCCAAAATAAAAATGGTTGAACAAATGTTGGCACAGAACACTGCCTATGAAATCCAATGAGTAGATATTTTTTCTTTTTTTTATTTTCTTTTTAATTGTTTATGTTTGGTTGTACTTAAACAGAGTGGGAAAAAAACAACGCATATTCTGTTCCTTGCTGGTTTTCACAGTTTAGTTAGAATGATATGAGGGAAAAATATCACAAATAGAATAAGTTAAACACAGTTTAACATTCAAGAAATGCTTTAAGACAATTATGTGATAACTTACATTTATTTATGTGCAACTCCATGCTTGCTTTTTTTTTTTTTTTTTAATAAATAAATTGTACATTTTCAGGCATAAGTAAAGCTGAAAGTGTTATTTTTTGTTTTGTTACATATTTTGAAAACAACATATGTGAACTGTTTTCATTATTACTTGAAGCTTAGGAATCGTTACTTTGATATCATTTGAAAAGTAGATGTCAAAATTCAGGATTTTCTGGACTTTATATACATATTTTTCACTAGAATGTTATTTCTTAGCTTTTGAAAAATACACTGATGCACAAGCTGGAATATACTGAATAAAATACAAGTACATTTCTAGAAATATTTTCCTTTTTAATGAGGTATTTATACAGGACTCAAGAAGTGACCTTAAAGTTATGGGCAGTGAATTTACCTTCTAGCTCTGACCCTTCATAATTTCATCACAATAGAGCAAGAATACTAATATAAACCTGCAAATAGTTATTCACACTTCAGTCATTTAATGCTTTCTCCTTTTTTTCGAAAATGTCACATCATAGCATGAAATGAATTTTGCATACATCTTTCTAAAAGACCATAAAATTTCAGCCTCAGGACAGCAACATAAAATAAATAAATAAATAAAAATAACCTAAATAAGGAAGACCCAAAACAGCCAACAGCCTTTTACAGCTTATCTGCAAACTGGACAGCAGCCAAGAGGCTTGGGTACACTCTCTCATTAGGTCATTTATTGTGCTCCATTCTCATCCCCAAGAAAGCAGGGATTCGAGAGTTCCAAGTTCTGACATTTTTTAATTATGCTACTGTGCAGCATAACATGAAGTTATAAGGTATAATGAAGGCCTACGGGAGACTATTAGCACAGTTTTTTAGGAGCAAGAAAATAGTTTTTAATATTAATTTTGTCACAAATGGCATACGCTGAATTAGTAATTAAGATATGTGGACAAAAGAACAGAACCCTGAAGAGCAGAATATCATTCATTGTATATTTTTTAAGTAGTTAGTTATTAAATAGTTTTTTGCTTCTAGATAAAGAAAAAATGGTGGAAATTTTTTTCAGATGTAGGTCACTGGACAGCTGAGTGGAAAGTACAGGGCTCTCAGAGAGAATGCAGTGACAGTTTCCTAGTTTTCACTGTGAGAAAAGAACTGTCCTGATTTTTTCAAAAGTTGATGAACTTACATGAGTCAGAAAAAAAAAAAACAAAAAAAACACTAAACTGTGACGGCTAAGAGATGGTACATGAAACATCACTCTCACTGTTAATGTCTTTGCCTCAGAAAAAATACGTGAGTAGGAAGAAGCTGATAATAACAGAAAAATCCTACTATAGGTATTATACAATATCTTGTAAGTTGTTAAGGTTGTTTAGTCTAACAGAGGTAAAGAACTGTACAGGGCAAATTCTAAAGATAATCACCTCTGTTGCATCTTTATCATCAACTTCTTTTGTGAATGTTGGCCAATCACTTATCACTTCATCACTACAGTGGAGAAATTAATTACAGAATGAATAAATTTCACCTTCAATTTACAAATTGTTCATGCAAAGCTTACAGTTTCCTTGCGTTTCTTCTGCATAATTAATCATTCACCTTCTCAAATGACTTTTTTTTTTTTTTCCCCCACTGGAACTCAGGCAATACTAGTTAAATTTGACCAGAAAAAATATATGATATTTTATTTATTCCTCCTGATTGATTAAGCATAGCTTTTAACCAAAAACATTTTTGTTACCAGCACACAGATCTACAAATCCCTACTTATCTTCCACAAAATATTTTCTAAATTTATGGGAATTAAGAAAAGAAAACCATTCACAGAAACATAATGAGAAATAATGCTTCAATTGCTGTTAAAAATATGAAATAATTTCAGTAAATGGCACCACTTTGATTTTATTCATTGGTTTTCCCAAGAACTGCAAGAAATGTTTTGCTGATGTTATTACAAAGCAAATGGATATTCACAATAATAGTAATATAAAGATTTACCAGAACTATACGCTTTCTACCAAGGGTATTAAAGAGCATAATACTTTATAAGCATGTTTTGAAATTTTTATTTCATTTGGAGCTGTAGGGATAGTTTTAGGATTTGCAGTAAATAATTCTTTACTCCAGATTCAGATAGCAATGGAAACAGTGCCTGCAGAGAGCAGCAGTGAACTTTTCACTGAGTAAAGAAACATAAGGCAGGAAACACTGGCCAAAATACTCCTCCAAAACATTCTAGCCTATAGAACAGAAGTGACTGTAAAATTAAGATTAGACAAACCTGCTATTGGTCATCAGTAAAGCAAAAAGAAATCCAACACAACTCTTATCTTTATTAGAGACATCTGATTTTCTCAAAATAACATTCTTTCTGGGTCATAAGAGAAAGTCAGGTTTTTCAGAGGAGGCAATAAGCCTTGTTAGTCTAATTTTCACATCATACTGCCGAAGTACTATTATGTTATTTCATAACAGCACACATTATTTCAGAAGCATTTTTTTTTTTTAAATCCCTCTCTCTCACTTTCAGTCTCTGCAGATATAAGGGACAGAAATTAATCTCCTTAAAACAACCAGAATATCTAAAAGAAATGCTCTTAAATTAGAGTCACATCCTGAAGTTTTTGTTCCTTTAGAATCAGTGTCTTTGACTTTCTAGCTGTAAGTTAAATATGTCCCCTCAGATTCTGAGAAAATAAAAAACAAGAAATGCAAGAACATTGTGTTTTATTAAAAGATGACAGGTATTGCTACAGAGTTATCCTTGTAGGCTAATCTCTGTCATATGACAGAAATATTACATTTAGGTCATGTACCCAGTGACTTTCTTACTGATATACTGAGAATATACATGTAAGTGAAAAGCCAAATCAAGATCTGCTTTATTTTATTATTTGATTTACTATACATCTCTAAGGTGATATTTTTTTTTACAATAAAAGCCATTATTTTCCTTGGAAGATTTTTAAAAGAAACCTTTAATACAGTTTGATAAAAAGGACATTAAACACTACTTAATTATAATGGTAATATACCTAAAAACATTAAATGATTTCAAGCAGTACTGATGTAGGCCTTATTTGAAAACTCTGAAATTTGCATTTAGTGTTACTTTCAAGCTAGAAGTCAGCCTTTAATATTCATTGTCAATGAAGACAACTAAAAAAATAAAGGAGACTATTTCACTGTTTCATTATCTGCTCATCTTGAGTATGAACAGTTTTATTCTGTGGATTATCACATTTCTTCTGAACCACTACGCAGTTTCAGCTTCAGAAATTCCTCTGTTTTGTGTTTGCTTGTGAAAAAGAGGTAAGAACAAGGTCTGATAGAGAAGGAAAGTGTATTACATTAGGTGTATTTGTTAAAATATGAGGGGATCAGGCATTCACATGTTAACCAAATTCAGGAAATTTCTATACCAAATTTAAAAAGCAGACCATTTTGAGTCTAATAAGGAGTGCGCACGTAATTCATTCCCTCTTAAGCACTGCATAAGAAAATCAATAATTACAAAAGAATGCAGGCTTTTTTTTAAAATATATGTGTGTGTGAGTGAAAGAATCAATCAGGACAATAGCACCATCCTTCCAATTTTAGTGGCTGTTGCTTTTTCATGAGAATCACAATTTTGAGAGATTCCACATGGAAAAAAATAAATTACAAAATTCTTTTGGCCAAAGTGGTATAATTGTGACATTTTCTGTAAGAATAATGCTCTGATTCTATTCTCAGAGCCCAGAACAACTTGTCAACTAACTAGGGTACCTGTAGGCATATACAGTAGGTTAGGGCTAGGTTACATATACCCCAAAGCCTCTTCTTCCATTTCAGAATAAGGTGACAAATGTAAAATAATACAGCAAAGTATTTGCTACAACAGTACTGTCCACAGAAAAAAAGACATAGATATTTTAATTCTTCTTTTCTTGTTAAGTAGTGAATGTTTTTATTGTTGTTGTTGTTGTGTTTGGTTTTTTTTTTCCTTCTTAAGAATGGTGTAGGAAGTGTACCTATGTAAAAGTGACCAGGAGAATACTTTTTTTTTTTTTTTTCATAGTATGTATCATAGAATCACAAAAGTCTTTGGTTGGAGGGGACCTTAAAGATCACCTACTTCCAATCCTCCTGCCAGCCACTGGAACAGGTTTCCCAGAGTCCCTACGAATCTGGCCTTGAACACCTCCAGGGATGGAACATTCGCGATTTCTCAGGGCAGCCTGTTCCATTGTCTCATCATTGAGTAAAAAAATTCCTACAAACATCTAACCTAAATCTCCCCTCTTTTAGTTTAAAACTATTCCCCCTTGTCCTGTCACTGTTAAATCATGAAAATATCAGTCCCCCTCTTGTATATATGCTCCTTTTAAGTACTGGAATTTTGCCATGAGGTCTCCTTGGAACCTTCTTTTTCCCAAAATGGACAAGCCCAGCCTCCTCTTCCTTTTCTGTAGCAGAGGTGTTCCAGCCCTCTGCTCATCTTTGTGGCCCACCTCTGGACGTGATCCAAGCCTTTAAAATTTTAATTATTTTATTATATTTTTGTATAATCCTTTTCTTAGCAGTTAATTGAAGGAGTGTGGAAATCAAACCTTAGACAGGGTCATTTTGTACACAGTAGTAACTAATTTCCAGTTTCAAAACAGCCAAACCAGGATGCAGTAAGGAACTGAAGCCAAAGACATTATAATGCATCCTGAGATGCACTCACATCTTGAGATAAAAATGCAGCTTTTCCACAACCCAAAAGTAACATTTTTGACTGGAGTAAATCTTTTAGTTGAATAACAGTTTAAGTTAAGTTAAAATAAATTATCTGAATAAAGATACACTTATTTTAATCAAAGAAAAGATATATAGTCATATCTCTATATATTATTTTTCCTGCTCAGAGGAGGTTTGAAATCTCCTTTCAAGTAATTTTTAAAGTCATTTTGATACAAATACATACATCACATTTTGTGATGCATATAATTTTGGCACTTTATAGAAGAAATCACAGTAATGTGCAAACTCTTACAAAGGTTCTATTTCATGATACATTAAAAACAAATGTATATGCATAAAATAAAATAGCTCTATATCTGCACATAAACACACTATGAAATATCATGCGGAAAAATATTGCATTCAGTGCATGCAATAAACATCTCTTTCAATGTCAGCAGATTTTGGTGTGCGAAGTGGGAATCTGCATGATCTGCATGTCAGGTTATAATAAACAAATAAAACCCTACAGTAACAGGGGAGATGCATATTATGCAAAAGGCAATTAATACTGAATATGGAGGATAAAATGCTATTCTGTGCATCAAAAAAAGAAGGGGAGAGGGAGATGACTAACTGCTATTCATAGTGAGTACATACTTTGTATTATGCCATGAGAGATGCTGTCCAAATATTTCTTGGTGTTATGACGTTTGTAACATCTCTTCTAAATGAGGTGGGTTTTTTTGTGTCTTACAAAGGGTGAGTGCACGCTAAATCTTCGGAGTAATTTAGCTTAAAAAGCGAATCAACCAAAAGAAACAAACACACTGGCAACTAGGCTCCTACAGACTCCTAAGTCTTATACTAATTTAAAGAACTGTTCCTTAAAAAATTAAATTCATTTTACAATTTACATGATCTATAAAAACTCATTTTTTTATTTGTATTTTTTATGGCAGCATAAAATCTAGAAGGCCTTCAGTTTATTGGCTCCTTGAAACTAAAATTTCACACCAATCATATATTCTTAGCCCATGAAAAATGTTATTCTATTTTACTTGTGAGGTTAAATTTCAAACTGATTGAATGACTGGAAGAAAAGATGGCTTTCTCTCACTTAGATGATGAATGAGTTTGCGTTAGAACCATTAACTATTCTTAATATTTATCTCAGAATACCTTTGTGGACTGAGAGTTTAGTTAAGAAAAGCTTTAATGCCATTACAATAACTGAGATAAGATAGTCAGTTAGTACCTATTTGTCAACCTAGTTTTGTAATTTCAGAATGCTAAGGAGACTTAGGCACCAGCATACACCACCAGCCATTAGTTGTTGATTGCATGGGTTTGTATAGTATCATGTTAGGCTACCATTCACATGAGAATAAGGCTTTAATATTAAAGTGGCATTAATGATCATGTGTTATAAGAGAAAAGTGATATTTAAACCTTGTTACATTGTTATAGAAGATCAAAAGAATATTTTACTTATCTCACAATCAAAACTTTCATTATTTTGATGAAAGGTAGAATTATACGAGTGGAACATAACTTACCGAAATTCATCATTTCTCTCTCTGAAGAAATAGTAAGTTTTCTGTTAGGACAGCAATACTTCTTAAAATTGTCTTCAAGCTGGAAAGACTGCTGGCAGTATTCATTTTCTTTTCCAAACTATCAGCACACTCTAGGGTGTTTAAAATCCCTTGGGAAACATATTCTAGAACTTAAAGAAAATAAAAATTGATGCTAATTTTTCATATATTTAATAAAGCAGAATCTCTCTACCTCTAGCCAAAAGTAAAAATATTTGCACTCTTACTGGCACCTTCTCTCACTCTTTCTGTTTTACCCTAGAAATATCTAGTCACAACAGAACTGCTGTACATTGATCCAAAGCAAAACAAAACAAAACAAAACAAAAAACAAAAAAGCCAAAAAAAGAGGAAAAATATGTTACAAAACACAGTTTACCAGAAAGTTACCAGACAGGTGAAGTAATATATTGGAAAATTGTTTTCCTGCTTTGACTCTCGGTCTGCTAGGCTTTTCGTCATTCAGTCCAATATTTAATTCTTCTTCACCTTCATTTTTGTCTCTCTCTGAGAGAGCAAGTTACCAACCCTGAATGGCTATAGTATAGCTTCCTAAAAATGCTTTCTTAACATTAATCCTACTGTTTTGCTTTGCAGAAGGTAAAGCAATTTTCTGAGTTATACCAGCCATCCCAAAGAGAGGTAGTGGAACTGACTGGAGCATGCATTAAGTAGAAAGGAAATAGAACAATTTAAATTCTCCACTCTTCACTCCACTTTGAATTCTTCTCTGTACCCTCAAATTCCAAGTTAATGTCTGCCACATCAGTGTCTTCTGACCACTACAAAGGTGTAGAATGGCTACTACAAAGGGTAGGCCACTACAAAGGGCTTTTTATTTTTTCCCTTTCTTTGGCCATTAACCCAAGTCTACTTTCTCTAAAGTGAGTGGTACTCTTCCAGTCTCTGTGCCTCCTTTCACAAATCTCCACTTTCCTTTCTTTCACTAAACATTGGACCTCTCCAAGATGAAACTGAAGTAAGATATTCTCACTCTCTACTGCCCCTACACCCTCCTTCTCCCTACAGATGTGAGAGTTTCTCATCAATTTTAAGCTTTCCAGTTGTAGTATTGTAAAAATATTTGTCTTCTTATCCTTTGCATTTGAAAAGACACATTAAATAATGCTGTGTAACAAGTATACTTTTATACAGTACACCAAATAAAAATTAGAAAATAGAGAAATGCAGAAGATTATTACAAGATACATTACATTAGTATCAGTGCTTGTGTCTTCTTTTCCAAAACAGCTGCTTGGTTGAATATGACAACTTGCAGTTTATATCTGCATGATCTAAACAGCTCAGTGAAAATGCCTGTTCAGTATAGTAAAAAGAAAAGGAAAAAAAAAAGATCATGTTGTGCATGTGTACATGGTTTAGAAACAGAAGGTTTACTTCTTGCACAAAGAGTTCACAAACAATTATTCAAACTTTAAGCTGCAAGCCGATGAGGAAAATACAAAGTCACAGTAAAGAAAGTAATGCAGAAGATCTGAGTCCTCTACAAAGACAGTCCCCTGACAGCAGCATGACCTTTTGGTTCTTCCAAGTTATTTGAATGGATTTCACTGAATTTCTGAAAGTAAAGCCCAGATTTTTGAATTTAATTAATTTTGCTAAATTCATTTTCAAAATCTGTATCATAATACTGCCAGTTACTAAGAAAATCTTACTCAGTTGTGAAAGACTCTTTTTAACCTTAGAGAAAGAAACAAGAAAGAAAGAATCAAAATCTAAAACAATAAAGACAAACATAAAAAAGTGCTACATAGACATTTTTTGTTTGCTTTTAATAAAAGTCAATGTAAAAAAAAAAAATAGAAGTTAGAGGAAAGTTATTAAAGTACTTAACAGTGCATTAAAAAAAAAAAAAAAAAGGAATTTTTTTTTTTTTTTTTTTTTAATTTATTTTCTCTTGAAAGGAAGAGGAAGTTATTAGAAATCTGCCTTGTACCAAACTTGCAAAAACATGGAAGATACATACTAGGAATACAGGAATAAAATCAACCAACACCTTAAACAGCCTTGAGCAATTAGTCAAGCCCTTTCAAATAGACATTCATTTTTCTAATGAAGAATATAGATTTACTGCAAATTCAAACAATAACTAAAATTTCTTCTATAATCCTAATTCCAAATGTTAAGCCGATGCTGCACAGTGACATTATCAGTGCTGTATAGGCAAAGATTAAGGGACTTTTGCTGGCAACATATATCACGCACAGATGTCAGGTGGGCATCCCCGTATACATACATATATATGCATTCCTTCCTGTCAAAGAGGCAGTATAACTTTTAATCTTTTGTGCAGTTTTGTTAAAATAAACATGGATTTATTTATTTATTTATTCATTTATTTATTTTAATTGAGAAGATTACATTCTGTTGAATGAGACAAAAGTTTTGGAAAACAGATCTCAAGTATCTTTGCACAAAAGCTGAAGTATATGACATAAGCTAGGGAGAGATGACAGTAAAATAGCAGAATCAAGAGAAGTATTTTTAATGCTTTTAAGTTTCAGCAAGTAATCATTCTTTAATGATTAACAATCTCCAGTTTTTTCCAATCTATTTTTAATAAACTGTTTCAAGTATGAAAACATTGAAAAAATATTTGCAGGAATTATCCACTTCTTACAAAAAGGGGAAACTTTTCATTCTAAGAGAGGTTTCTTCCTCCTGTAGGGAATTAGATTATGCACCTACTACTAGATAGCAGTTCACTAAGATCAAAATTCCCCTCTTCTGCTCTTCCTTATCTAACTTTTGATTAAAAATAAATATGAAAAGTGCACGGGGAAACTGATCTACTGGTCCGCTATAGATATGTACAAGTAGTACAAGCAGCTAAGAAATCCCTTTGAAAAGGTTTATTGTTTCCTTTAAAATTTTCTGACAGCTGATCTGTTTGGGTTCTTTTGCTATGGGATATAAAATTTCAATTTGTTCCCCCCCCTCTCCCCCACTCCCCCCCCAAAAAATATAAATACATTGCTTTTTTTTTGTTTGTTTTATTTTCTTTGGTTTTGTTTTGTTTTGTCTAAACATCACTTATTTTTCTTGAAAGTACCAGGAATTTTATTGTGTCAGCTAATCAGTGTCCTTAAATTAAGGACTGTAAACATCTGAAATGATATGCTGACAGCGTTACACAAAAAAATTTTATGAACTTGTTTCTCCTGCAGCTTCTAGGTACTATGGTACTCTGTTTGCCTACAGAAAGAAGAAAAAAAAATCCAAAGTTTTGTGGTTTTTTTGTTTGTTTGTTTGTTTGTTTGTTTGTTTGTTTGTTTTTCACTGTTTTCACTTCAAGCTTAGCCAGATATGTGCATGGGAAGATCCAATGGCTGAAACTAAATTATTGCCTATTTTTTTAATGGTTAAATTTAGTTTGGTAATTCAAAAGCTGCTAGAGATATTGCTTAGATCTATAGCTCTTCAATTGTTGTATTCACTTTGAATGGCTTCTTGAAAGCTAATTTAATAGCCTAAGTCTCATTAAAAGCTAAGGACAAATGTGAAGTTACAAAGTTCCACTATGCTACTATTATACATACAAGGAAGAAGATTGTGAGGGGATCTCATAACTGTTTATAAATATCTAAAGTATGGGAGTCAAATGAATGGTGCCAGGCACTCTTCAGTGTTCTCTAATGAAAGGACAAGGGATAATGGTCAAAAACTGAAACAGATGAACTTCCATTAAAGTATGAGGAAGAAATTCTTTACTGTAAGGCAGACAGAACACTGGAACAGAGTGTGGAATCTCATTCTCTGGAAATATTCAAGACTCAACCGAACACTTTTGTGTGCAACCTTGTAATGAACCTTCTTTTATATGAGGTCAAACTCACTGATCACCAGAAGGTTTCTTCCAATCCCCACAATTGTGTGATTCTGTGATAACAGTTAATTTCAGTAGTCATTTGTGACCTTCATAATTAACTTCTTTTTTCATGACTTCACTCCCTTTTTGTCTGGCTATCCAACTGCAAGTGCTATTTTGAGTTTTCTCTACCTCCATTTCTTTTGTGACAATGAATATTCAGATGCAAAATCTTTTGCAAAAATGATGTTTTATTTCACAGTAAGAAGTAATATGTTAAAATAAATGTATGTCTTGCTGTGATAACAACAGACACTTAAAAGAACACATCCAGAAATTGAATCCAGTTTTGGACCGCCCAGTAGAAGAAAGACCAAGTAAAATGAAAGACTATCAGAGTGACTATGTGGCTGGACCACCAAACATATAAGAGCACTATCTACTTGGCCTTGAAAATAGATTATTTGCTTTCTGCATATGCCTCAAAAGGAGGGTTGGTGTGTTGACTTTGGCTAGGGCTAGGCATCCATTCTGTTGCTCTTAATTTCCTTCCTCCTTGATAGGAAAGGAGAAAATAAGGTGGAAAAGCTTGTGTAGGCCATGGTAAAGACAGGGAGATCACTTATCCATTTCCCATGCTGAACCTGGGAAAAAATAACTTACTGCCAATTAACACAGTTTTGGGTAATGAAAAAAAAAATACAACATTAAAACATATTTCCTCATCTGCCATATTTCTAGGCCCAATCTCACCCCTCTATTCCTGATATGTCTCCATCTCCTTCCTCCTAGCAGTGTAAGAGATTGGCAGACGGGGCTGGGGCCAGACCCTGACAGCCATCTCTCCACTGCCCCTTACTCCTTACACCCTGCCCTGTTTCAGCTAGGGAATCTCCATGCTCTCCCTGAGGTGTTCACCCATGGCTGTTGGCAACATCCTGAGGTGGTGCTGTTGAAGCTGGCTGGGATTGACTGTGTCAGGCACCAGAGAAACCCAGGGACCTCACCTGGTACCTGAACACAGTAAATAACATTAGAAATATTAAATATATCAATGGATGGACAGCAAAATTATGATCTCTAACTAGCTCCAGACTAGGGAACAACATCAAATACTAGAGAAATTTTTTTTTTAAACTACACAAAATTCATCTAATTTGTGCAAATAAAACTCCCACTGAAGTGTCACTAGGAAATACCTTTGATACATTTTATGTCAGCAGATGTATTTTTTTGTGTGGAAGATAGAATATAATGAGGTAGTAATAAGTATAGTACTCATCTCAAGGTCAGAAATACTTCAAGATATTCAAGAGTTTAGTAGCCCTGGAAGAGAGACCTTCAACTTCTTCCTACTGTTTTTCAGATATACTTGAGATTTCTCGTGATCTTCTGTCCCAAATTACTTCAGCAGGACTCTTAACTTTTTTTCTCAGCAGTTTTACTAACCTCACTGACAATTTTTCCATTTACAAGAGATGCTTAACTATGTCTCTAGATCACCAAAAAAAAAAAAAAAAAAATCCACTAAACTGATAACATTTTAATTGATTACATTACATAAGGTGGCTGGTAAAAAACTGGTAGAGAAATGACAGCAGCCATTTTACCACAGAAAGGAAGCTTCAAATTAAATCTGAATTACTTATTATTTCATAACATAAAAATGTCAACAAGCAAAGATGCAATGTCACTATCTAATCTGTTCAGACTTAAGACCTAATAGAAATCAGATTTTACATCATGCATTATATTCTACATCAAGCAAAAGGGAAACAAAACTATAAAAATAATAAAAAAGGAAACAACCAGGCAACTAAACTGCACAAATCTTCTAGGTTCTGAAAATCTAGACAGTATTTATCTTCTGAAACACTACTCACCATTAAAATGCAAACTGAATTTGTAGAGGTAATCAAATTAGAACAATGGGAATTAATTAAGTCCTAGCAGTGAGAATCCAGCATTTTGTCATGATAAGCCAGGCGAGACTTTACATAATCAAATGTACAGTGACATTGGTAATACTGATCTTGTTGCCCCACTGCATTACTGAATGGTATTTTTAAATGAGAGAAGTTAAAGGATCAAACTAGTTGAAAATACTAATGCAGGAAATTACCTGAGCATTAAGGGAACTTATGCGTGCCAGACTGTTATAATTACTAAGTATTCTAGTGACAGTTTGAGAGAGATACAAAGTCTAATTTCTATTTTTCAAACAGTTCTCAACCCCTTCATAAAGATATTAAATCTCTTCATTAGTAATTCAGTCTTCCACTGCCAGCATGAAGGAATTCACTTCCTTACCCTGCTTTTCGCTTCTTTTTCTAAAATATTTCTGTGTCCACTGTGAATCAGTATTTGATTCATTAATTATTTTCTTTTTCACTGCTTTTTCCTTCCCAGTTCACTTAATCACAAGTCCTTCCTCATCTCATCTGGTGAAAGGAAAAAAAATCTTCTTGAGTCTTTTGTCTCCATTTTCCATTCTATCTTAAATTTTTCACAGTTCTGGGAAAAAAACACTCTCCCTCTTGGCTCACCTCATAGATACTTTCAATTCCCTCTTGTCAATTTTCTGTCCCATCTGATCAGACTGTTCTTTGTTTCAGGCTATGTTTCCCTCTTAACAGCCCAGAAAGTTCAATTCTCAGTAGTCTGATTATTTTTTCCACACTTTCAGTTAAAAGCACACTGCAGTTAAAAACAGTTGGAAGCTGCAGTAGAAGTTGCTGTTCCTACTTTATAGCGAAGAATTTCAGTGTGAAATATTTCAGAATTTTTTTTTCTCCACAAGGTTTTCTAAGTAAATTTATGACACTTTTATGATGAAGTACCTGAAAGTAATAGAACTTCCATGGAACAAGAAATGCATATTCAAGACAATGCTCATTTGTCTACCCATGTTGTCTAGCATCTTGGATTGACTATCAGATTACAATACCTTTTCTTTAAAATTATCTATAAGCACACCTGCAACTTTGCCAGTATTACTGCTTTGACATTACCTTTGCTGAAATACTCATTAAACTTTTTTCTTCTTTTTAAGGTAAATTCACCATTACATTTATTAAAAAAATAAAATAAAATAAAATATTAGTTGTTATTTCCCTTACATTGGCCAAGAAATGCTTTAGTTGAGCTTTGAAATTGACCTAAAGTAAAGACAGAGTCATGATAGGCAACAGGAAATGTAGAACTGACAGTTCATTTACCAAACACACAGCACAGTATGCCGTTACTACATGAGTTTCTGTAAATTATAGTGGAGAAGATATTAGCATTACATTAAATAATCAGTTATTTTGTGAAAAAGTTTGTATGAAGTCTTTCTACAGAAAACAGCAGTAACAGAAACCCACAGTATTAGAAAGAATTTCTGAAATCATAAGCCTCATTACTGGCAAAACTCTCAGTGAATTACTAAGATTCAGCTACTATTATTATAAGGTTTTCCAATGATTTTAAAAGGAAATGGAAAAGAAAGAAACTTCCTTGATCATTGCACAAACAAGATGACAAGAAGTTAGACATTTTAAGGAGAAAATTTATTCTATACAAGCAAAGACCATTTGATTTTTTAAGCTACCATCTTTATTTTGGTCAGAAATTAGGTTGTGATGCACGTAACAGGCCTGATAATTTCTTTTTTTCACTATGCCTTTCATCTTAAATAAGTAATGATTAAAATTAAACTTAAAAAAAGAAAACTTCATGTAATTTATAAATTGTCACAAATGAGAAAATCATTCCATAATCTTTTCTATTATGTAAATTTGTTGCTTTTTTTTTTTTTTTTCAAAATAAGTCCTATGTATATGGCAATAGTGTCCAAGCTGAGAATATTTGGAAATTGTGGGTGTAATATTGAAAGCCTGCAATGATGGTCATTCATGAAAATATTTCCTTGCTTGATGATCTGAATCTCTGCATTCTCAGAAATTGTTACAGCATTATGAATTACATTTCGTATAAGTGCTAGCTGGAAAGCAGCAAACTATTTGATAAAATATTCTCTGGTGATTCATGATGAAACATCCACAAACCGACAGATTCAGCTGAGTTACTGGTTTTTGTTTTTTTGTTTTTGTTTTTGTTTTTTGTTTTTGTTTTTAAAGATGAGACTTTTAACACCTTAACATATAAAATATAGCCAGATACCTGGGGCTACAAAATAGCTCACCAGTACTTATTTTGCCTGCACTATATCCCTTGGAAGCCTTAGTGGCTGCAGCTTTTGCCTCCAGTGAAGGACAAGCCTGTCTGGTGATAGCCACTTGTGAGTGGAGGTAATCATTCTCCTTCTGACAGTACTTGCCATTCTCATCCTATCAACAGTAACAGAAGCAGGGAAACCCATCTCCTCTGCATTCTTCTCCCATGATTTTCTGTTGATAAGGTAATAACGTTCTGGCACACCACTGAAGATATTGAACAGGATAGGCCCCAGTACTGAATGCTGGCAAATACCACCCTTGACTGGTCACCAGCTGGATTTAACTTCATTCAGCACCACTCTCTGGGCTTGTTTATCCGGCCAGTTCTTTATGCAGAAAAAAGCTGTCTAGTCCACAGGCTAACAACTTCTCCAGGAGAATACTATGGGAGACAGTGTCAGGAGCTTTGTAGAAGTCTGGGTAGACTATCTGAACAGCCTTTCCCTCATCTACCAGGCAGGTCACTCAAGGAAATTAGGCTGGTCAAGGAAGACCTGTCTTTCATGAATTCATGCTTTCTGATCCTGATCTCTCAGTTATCCCTCACGTGCCATATGATCTCCCTCAAGATGATCTGCTCCGTAATCTTCTCTGGCACCAAGGTCAGGCTGACGGGCCTGCATTTCACTGGACCTTTCTTGTAGACAGGAGTCACACTGGTAAGCCTCCAGTCCTCTGGATCTCTCCAGTTGACCAGAACACTGATAGATAATGGAAAACTTGGCAATCACCTCTGCCAGGTCCCTTGACACCCTCAGGTGGATCTCATCCAGCTCTATTGACTTATGGCAGTCCAGGTGGAGTAGTAGGTTTATAACTGTTTCCATCTGAATTGTGGTGGGTGTTTACTCTGTTCCATTCAAGACTTTCTGGTCAGGAGGTAGAGTTCCCAAGGATAACTGGTCTGACTTTTAAATGCAGATAAAAGAAGTCATTGAGAATCTCAGCCTTTTCCTTATCCTCAGTGGTCATGTTTTCCGCTGCATCCAGTAAAGGATGGAGATTCTCCTTAGTCCTCCTCATACTGTTAATATATTTGTAAAAATGTTTTTTGATCTGTTCTACCCCAGTTGCTAAATTGAGTTCAATCTGGGTTTTTGCCTTTCTCATTTTCTCCCTGCATATCCTAACAACTTCTTTGTACTCTTCCCAAGTTTCTTTCATTTTCTTGTCCTTTCCTCCACAGGAGGTAGATACTTTTTTTCTTCTTGAGCTTCAGGAAAAGCTCCATGTTCACCCACACCTGTCTTTTTCCCTTCATCTTGTGGCATAGGAAGATAACCTGCTCCTATGCCGTCACGATTTCCTTGTTGAGGAGCAGCGAACCTTCCTGAACCCTTTACCCTTCAAAACTGAGTCCCAAGGGAGTCTCCCTACCAATGTCCTGAACAGTTCAAAATCCACCCTTCAGAAACCAGTTTTGCTGGTCCCCTCCTGACTTCACGAAGAATCAAGAACTCTACCATTTTGTGGTCACTCACATACATTTTTCTCATACACTATTTTTCTCATGTATTTGTAAGAAAAAGGACGGAAAAGCAGAAATGGTAGAACAGTGATAATTTGTTATGCTATGCTAGACAATGTAGTGGATCTGATCTCTTCATTCAGAAGATGAAACTGTCTTTACATGCTCAGAGAAACATGCTCTGAGCTGGCAGATAAAAATATAACCAGCACTGTGTCCTACCAAATATTTTCAGTATGAAATAAGCTCCCAGTCTGTCCTAAATGTATAAATTTTGGAAGCTGGAGGCAGTGAAGGAAACAGCAACATATAGCAAATCCACAACAGAAATTTTTTAACATGAAATTGCTGTGTGTATTATCTTGTACACATACCATCATTTCTTAGTTTCTCACTTTGAAAATAAACGTCACAGTGCAATATTTAAAACACCTTATGGAATTTTAAAGCTTTATGTAAAGAGTTAAGTCTTTTAATATTTTTAGACACATAAGAGTGACGTGGATCACTTTTTAAGCTGGAATATCACTACATAAGTGTTACACTAAACATTTAGAAATAAAATTTTTCTGTGTGTTTAAGAGGAATCTAAATAATTAAGTATTATCCTGCCTCAAATGAGACAGATACTGCAGGATTTTATAGAGTATTCTCTAGTGAATAATACATTTATGTATTGCTTCTTTAATATAAGAAACAGTCATGCTCAGTAACCTGCAAAGTATGTCTTACAATAATTGCAAATCTACAGAGTATCATTAGTACTAAACAAATAGACCTCAAACACTGACACAATTATCCTCAAGTGACCTTTCAAATCAAGAAGCAGAATTTGATTTGTTTTTCCCTTCTGTATTAATAAATTCTGCACAAGTGCTAGACAGTTCCGTTATCCTTACCAACTACATAAGACAGTAGGAAAAAAAAAAATATGTTGCAGTATGCATACTTCAAAACAGATCTGAAGAAAAAAGTTAGTTGAAATTAGACTTCAGAATACATTTTCTTCTTATAATATATTCTGTGTAGGAAGAATTTGTTTTAGGTTGATTGAATACCCATTGCCAATTCACACTGCAGATATGTTTTGCAACTGTGGCTGCAGAAGTGTTCTGCGTTGTTGAATGCAAAGTAGTATTATAAGCCCTAAGAATTTTCAATTGGAAAAAAATATCACAGGTAAAAGAAGTATGTATGTGTATGTCCTGAATGAAGAGAGAAAGAACAGCAGAATACACAAATGCAAAATACTACATATCGCCTCTGGAGACTTCCTTAGTCTCAGACACATCTAACCAAGGAAATGCATAGGATAAATCATGCCTATTATCCATGTGTTATTGCCTCAAAAATCAATAAAAAATCACAAATCCACTGATTACTGTGGTCTGCAAGAATACTTGGAGAATGTAAAGAAAATATTGACAAAAACTCTCCTGTCTTTCCTGCAGAATCAATGCCTAAAATAAAGGAAATCCTACTTTGTAGTCTCCTAGGTCTGACTTAGACTAAATATAAAATGCTCAACTCTTTGAAGACTGAGTTGTTAACATTTCCTAGAATACACTGAAGTTTTTTGCCTTGTAGTTTCTAGTCAGTCAATCTTCAATAAAAATAGCTTGTTGCCACAACATAGTGTAATAGTGTTGCCACACAATATTATGTAAATAATAGCTAGCATGGAGAATCACCTGTTACATGCCATATGCATCAGCAATATTGTGCTGTATACTACTGTATAAAAGAATATTACAAATATAGGTTAGCATGAAATATCATGTGTTAATTGAAATAATTCACTTGTGAAATGCAGACTCCTTATTTTAGTACATGTCACTAGGACAAAGTTTTAAATTCATCACTAAGAGATCTCAGGAAAACAAAAATATCAAGACCATATTGAAATCAATTTAGCTAAATAATTTTTAAAAGTTTGGGACAAAAATATCAGGCTAATATTACTGAAAACCTCAACAACAAAACCTGAACCTTTACTGATAATAAATTATCAATTCAGCATAATGTTTGTGAAAGTTAAAGATTATTTAATTAAAAATAAAATAAAATAAAATAATGTTTTAGAACTATTTTTTTGTTTGTTTAAAACTCTTTAACTTTAAGAAAAAAATCTGAAATTCTTTCCCCTTGTGATGTCTACATACATAGCCGTTGACATAAATGTGTACACGTTTTTTTTGAGTGCTGTGTATTTTTTTCTTACCATATGTTAGTTGTAGAATGAATATCAGTATATCGTAAAAAGAAAATAAGGTCAGTCTGAATGAAAATGCAAACACTACTTAGGATCTTCATGTTTTATTTATGCAATCTATAGGTAACCTGCATATTTTGTTGATTTTTTTTTTTCTTGTTTGTTTAAATACCTATAACCCGCAGTTAACCAGCTAAAAAAAAAAAAAAAA
This sequence comes from Phasianus colchicus, assembly GCF_987193195.1. Lineage (NCBI taxonomy): Eukaryota > Metazoa > Chordata > Aves > Galliformes > Phasianidae > Phasianus > Phasianus colchicus. Next base: position 19,171,076 of record NC_143438.1, on the reverse strand, counting down.
AAATGTAGTTAGTGGCTCTATCAAATAAAATCAGGTTCTTATTTCTATGCTTACCTTTTACTTGCTATGTTACAAATAAAATAATTATCTTCCAATCATGTTTCATGTTTTTTGAGATTTATTTAGGAATACTGTCACACTCCTGGTTTATGTTAGTCTGAGTCATCTAGATAAAACTAGCCAAGAAAAATTGCAATTTTACATTTGGCTAACTACTCCTGCAACTTAAGCTTTTTGCATGAAATACATACTGGGCTCCTGGGTCTTTCATAAGCAATCAAATTTTGAAAAAAAAAATGAAAATAAAAAGAATGAAAAAGACAAAGTAAAATATAACCATGTCTCCATATTCCGTCATTAAGAAAATAAGAAAATTAGTACAAATGTGCTTCAGTACACAACAATAGACAAGAAAAACCTTGAGATTTCTATGGAACTGTACAACTTCAGGAGTTGCTGTCTGGAAAAAGCACCAAATTTCATAAAATCAAAGGAGTTCATAAACTTTCTACTTTATTCAAAACAATGAAAAATACTCTCATAGGAAACTGCCATTTACTCAGAATTAATTTATCACTCAATGAATAGTTCCTAATCCAATCTACACTAAAATTATTTCTTGATGAATCACATCATGCCTTAGCCAGCTTCAATGCTGGCAGAAATCTCTTTCCAGAAGTTGAGCACATTTTGTCACCTCACATCCTGTTCTCACATTATCATCCCTTATGAAGTAAGTGATGGATAAGAATATCAACCTGGAAAAGGCACAGAAGAGATATGGTTTCTTGCAGAGAGATAATGTAGGCAGATGCCAATGTACACTTCTAGAGAGAAACAATGGAGATAATGTCTTTAAGGTTTAAACCAGAATTTTATTGGAGCTGTAGCCTTTCCAAGGACATAGAGATCATTATAAAGTATTCCAGATTTCTTTATTTGTCCCTTTATGCGTATGCATAACAAAGTGGAGGATGTTCAGCAATTACAAAAATAAACCACAAAGATCTGAAAAGAAAGTATTCCCAATATTACTTTGTCTTTTGTATTTAGAGAAATGCATATCTTAGCATCTCTATGCATAACAATTCCTTGCATTTAAGGAGCTTTTTCATATAGATATACTGAAAAGTCAAAGGAAGTTGATGCAATTATCATTTCACAGGAGAGAAATGCACACAGATAAATTGACAGATACACTGTTAAAAGAGAACGGAGCATAACCTCCTTAAGCAAGCTCATCTTCCAATTTGTTTTTATTTATTTATACATCTATTTTTAAAACCAAGGCATACTTTATCATCAGCAGTGAATCCTCTCACTTTATCCATTTGACTTTCTTGCTTCTTCCTTTAAGATAACGTTTTTTGATACAATCTTCCAAGTGACAGGGCTGCAGAAACCTTTTTCATACATTGTGAAACACACTGTATGTTAGTTTTTTTAATTTAGTGATGTACGTGGACCTCTAGGCTCCTTTCTCTGTTGCTCTCCATCATAGAACACCAGCATAACATGCAATCCATTGGTGCTGCTGCAATACTGATGACAATGTATTTTATCCAAGCGCTCAAAATATTTGTGTACAGTGCTCAATCTAATCTAGTTGATTTTGTCTGCAACTAATTAGGGAGTATTCTTAGAATATATTTGGAAGATGTCCTCTCACATGCCTACCTGATACTGCTGTAAGTATTGGGAAAATTCATTAAAGATAACTTTTTTTTTTTTTTTTTTTTTTTGCCAAGGGAAGTTGCATGCAAACTCAGCGTACATTATGTACATAAAATGTGTGACTATCTTTTTGAATACATTTTTACCTAGTTTTCCAAATATACAATTACAGAGGGTTAATAATTGCCATCCAAGACTTTTTTAACAGGTAGTGTTTTCTTTGCTCTTAATTTTCTTTTTAAAAAGTCAGAAAAGACTAAGGGTTGTCTTTCTTCTGTTAACCCTCTGAATAGAGACAGCAAGAGTCTTCCTCCAAGAAGCAGTCTCAAAGAACTTTCTTTAGTGCAGGTCTGTATCAGACCAAGGATACCTCTTATAGACAACTATGTGATCCAATATATTTTCAGAGGGACTGACTGGAAAAAAAAAAGTCACTCAAAGGTAGTGTGAGCATGCATTTCCCATGAGAAAGTAAGACTACAGTATGAGTAATAGGGATAATCCTAGGCTTCTGAAGGTGTACAGATCTCTCTGGAAGATCTAAGCATGGATACACAAACTGAGGTAGTTGTTTTTTAGCAGGTCTACTAGGTGTCAGAAAAGATCTTGCAATCTTTAGAAGTCAATATCTATCAAAAATAATTTGCACTATAGAAAGACCTGGTTTTCAATTTCTGTTTTCCCCATTGTCTACATTTCAAAAATATTTTCCCAATGTCCTTGGAAAAAGGACAGCAGTATGTTACAATTTTCCAGAAGAGCAATTTCACTCAGATTTCTGTAGTCTTGTGAATAAAACTAACATGATTATGCATGATAAAAAAATCATCTAATGTAATAACACATTGTTTGAAATACAAGATTTTTGCATTTTCAGAGCTTATCAGTTTTAAGTTTTCTTTCAACAACTCTCATTTTAGGAAAAAGTACTTTCATGAAAAAGTATTATGACTACAGAGAAAGTACCATGAACAGCTAGCAATGTACTGGGTCAAAGCATTACATGTGTATTTTACATATGACTTCACTAAACTAAATATGTTATTTTGTTAGTGTAAATCCCTTCCTAGCACCTTTTAACAATATGGTTTATTATTCTTTCTTATACTCAACCACCTGAACTCTAATAAAGATAGTTTCTTAATTATAGAGCTAATTTTGCTTTGTCCATCTAGTCATTTTATATATTACGAGACAGTACAAAGTTTCCAAGAGTGTAATGCAAAATGTAAATAAGGTACCAACATTAGTTATCAAATGTTCTTCACAGATGATAAATTAAATCAGCAGAACATCTGTCTAAATAGACACTTCCTGTATCAGTTAAAAAATTTTCAATCCAGCTTGCATGAAAGAGCTCGTGCTTTCTCTCTGAGTTGGACCACATGCAAAAGTTAGGTATTTTCATTCTATGAATTAATATTTCAAGTAATAAACATTTTGGAAATGCAGCAGTTGTTTGGAGCATTGAAAACGAAATTGGATTAATACAGTTAGCTACTTCCATTAGATAGAGTTGGAAATCTGAATGCATCATCAGAAACATTTCTCATTAGCAAATTTGACAGGGAAAAAGTTCACAATTTTTTTTGTATTTGCAAGAATTCATGCCTTGACATATCTTTTATTGCTGAAGTGTATTAACAGATTTGTTCAACAACAATAAAACATGCAAAAAAATTAAAGTATTAGTCAGTTCAAATAATATTTAAAAAAAATGGAATAAAGAGACATTTTGTAATGTAGGAAAATTTAATTATACCATTTTCATATTTTTGATTTTTTTTTTTTTTTTTTTGTTCAGAATCTCAAATTTTGTTTTATCTGCTACAACATCCTGATTTATATCCTTGATTAATCAGGCAATACATCTTATTCTCTTCATATAGATTAGTCTGTATAGTCTATAGCTTTAAAAAGTAGCAGCCTAGAGTAGGCTGTGGGCTGAAACTGACACTAATGTATTTCTCTGATTTCTTGTGCCATTTTATATACAAATTTCTCAGGATTATCAGTAACTCTCTTCCTCAGGATAAAATATTTGCACAAAATTCCTGTTTATTTTGGGATTCTAACACAAACTATAGTTTGGTACAAACCAAATAGACCTATGCAAAACACAGGACTATAAAGACCTACAAAGTCCTTCTAGACTTCTATGAAATGCAACTATTTCCTGCTTGTTCATCCCTTATAACATCTCTTCACTTTCCAGATAAAATTCTTTAAGTTAATAAAGAAAGTACTGCCTGAAAATTAGCATATAAAACAAGCCAAAAATACAAACTTACGTTTCATTACATATCCAAACTTATTTTCCTTTGCTTTACAGTAATATTCAAGTGTGACTAATTTGCCTGCATATAGTATTTATTTCCAAATGCCAGCCTGAGATTTTTCACTCAAAAATGAGCACATACTCAGAGTAAGTATCCGTCATAAAATTACAGTATTCTGTTGCTTGTTATTAAGTCAGACTGAGTGGCTGTTATGTGAGGAGATATGGTATCTGTGACATTTTAAAGTTATGTCAAGGACGTCTCAGTATTGATAGTCGTTTCTTTTATGCAGGCGTAAATCTAAGACATTTAACATTATCAAAAGGAGAACAAAATCAAATGGTTTCTTCTCTATATCTATCAAGTTTCATTGTGTTAATAATTTATACTCTCCTGAATTAAAACTTACCCTTACAATGTTGGAAGGACATTACGCAGCTACAGCTACTGTTATCTTTTTTTCTCTTGCAATCTGTTAAAATGAAAAGTATTCTGTGAGATTTATAACTTTTGTAATACGCACAGGAACTTCTGAAACTGAGTCTACATGAAAGAGCAAAAAACATTGGAAAAGGAGGAGTATCATAAAACTTTGTGACACCATGAAGCTGAGAAATGTAACATCCCACTTGCACTAGAGTTTTCCTATTTTATCATGACATCAAGATAATCTGTCTGAGGCGGATCACATTGTGCAAGACATGTAAGAAACACTTGGTGTTTCTCTCATCTTCTTATATTCCTATGATATGAAAAGAGTATTGAGGGACAATAAAACATTAGTATTGGAAAAAGGAGTCTCTGTAGTGTTAGCTCCCTTTACATATATTTTTTTTCCTGCCAATATCACCTTTCATCTCTGTATTCCCCACTTACATTCTATCTCCTCTCTGCTTTGTCCTCATTTCCTTTTTTTCTACTCCCTTAACACTTTGATCAGCTGTACTGTTGTGAGACTTCAAAATATTTGTAAAGACCAGCTGAGAGAAAAGCAGATGTGGAAAGCCTCATTCATAAAGAAACAAATTAAGAAGTGTTCATGATTGTTTCTCTATAATATTTCCCTTTGAGGCATTTTCTATGGTTTTCAAGATCAAGATCAATTATGAAGGTGAAGTATCATAAACTCTAATGCAAGCATCCTCATGGTGTATTTATCCAGACCAAATTCTTCAGAATGTTTTCTTTGATGGAAACCCTGGAGAAACATATTGAAAATATCAAATGTGCAAGATAATAAAAATGAAAATCTCTACATTAAAACACTGTAGTGAAAATGCTGATTATGATAAACTCAATGCTAGTTTCAACATCATAGCCAAACTCTAATTTGAATTTTACATTAGCTAAATCCATTGATTGCAGAAATGAAAAACACCACATAAAATTTGTTTATAAGTAGTTCAGAACTTTAAAAGAAATTGTAAACAGATTTTCCTCTGCTATTTTCAAACTGAATATTGAGTTAGCTGCATATTGTCAGTAATAAGCCTCAGCCTTTGAGAATGATATATGACAGATGCTTCAGGAGGTAAAGTACACCTCCTTGAGCTCAGTGTATAAATAACAAAACAAACAACAACAAAAACCAACCAAACAAACAGGTAGATTTTTTTCTTTTCTCCTGACACATAAACTGGCATTTAGACAATAAAACATGATTAAAACTGCTTTATTGTAGTGAAAAATCTAAATCACACCCTCAATACCCATCCACATTAGGATAGAATTAAAAATATAATAAAATACTTCCTTCATCATGTGGATATAATGATGGAAGAGATTGCAAACCAAGTTCTTTTATTGCACTATATTGTTAGCTTACACTTATGCAACTAGCCAGTTCACCCTAGATATTCCTAAAATAAGTGGCACATCTTTATTTGGAAGGTAGCAGAGATGAGATTTGTTATGTAACTGGAAAATGAAAGCTATCTCAACTGAGAGAAATTTACCATAACAAGAGTTTATAACAAGAAACTAAACTTGAGTTGTATGTCTCTAAACAGGTTTTATCTTAACAACATTTCTATTTACCTATATTTGTATACTTTATTGAAGAGCTAATACTATGCAATCATAATGCTTAACCCTTAAATATAATCTCAAAAGTCTCAAAAGTAGCCAAAAGGAAATCATATGCACTATTTTTATAATTTCCTTGATATTATATTCATCTTTTAAGTTCATTTAAAATCTGATATTAACTTCATTTCACTGTTTTTCAATGTTCTCAGTTTGAAGGAAGGAGATAAGCATTGCTTCAGATTTCTCAAAGTAGTCCTCCAAGTAATAGTATTTTAAAAAAGTTGAAACACTGGGAATCATCACAGACAATTACAACTACAATCCCTCATGTTTCATGAGCCAGAAAAGACAACACATTCAAGGGACCACAAATTAACTACAGGAAGATGTATTTAACAAGCTAGCCAAGACTATAGCTTAATTTTCACAAGCTTTCCCTTCACACCCTCCTGAGTGACACTGCTATTTCACACATATGATTATTTGGTCCTAGTACAACCCTGGATTCTGTGCAATCACAACTGTATGGTGAACTCTCAACATCTCACCAACATACCTCAACACAGGGATAGAAAAGGGTTGTATACTTACATGACCATTCTTGTGATGGGAGCACAGGGTCGTGCTGTACAAGCTAGCGCTGCAACTGAAGGGCTGCACAATTACATTCTAAATAAATGACCAAACAATAAATAATCCTACAGTGAAAGGATAGGTATTAGTTGCCTAATATCCCCAAACTTCATTTCAACTAGCTCAATCTGTCTGCAAAATCCTTAATAAGACTATAAGAGCATACATGCACAAACACACAAGTGTATAAAACTTGCAGAAAAATAGCTCTGTAGAAAAAAATTAGTGAGGAATTATCCGGATCCATGAATCACCTGGAAATGTAAAGAAATTGGAAGAAGAGGAAGAAAATGACACCTTAGCAGACCTCCATTCTTCAGCTGTAAGACATAACCTTTCACATTAAAAAAAAAAGAAAGAAAAAAAAAAAGTTTCAGTAGTTACTTCAGCAAAATTAGGCTATTAAAATTAGTAAAAGAAAAAAAAAAAAGACAAGTAGGTAGATAGGAATCAATCTTTTATGGATTGTGACATAGGAGCTTGTATATCTACCCTATCTCTGCTGCTTATTATCCCTTATCTGGAGAATAGCCATCAGGGAACAACATAGACTAGGATTTATTAATACTCGCTCTTACATTTTTATAGAGTAATAATTTAGATTACAAAAAATAATGGAAATGATCTTTTCCAATAATTTCATACTTCTCTCTTGGAATTGCCATAGGAATTTTCTGTTGACTCAAATGAAAATAAAGTAAGGCACAAATCCATGGAATTGCTCTGATTTTAACTTCTTAGCTCACCAAACACTGAGATGCAAGAACAAAAAAACAAGACAACCTGCAAGAAATCATATATTCTTCCTTTATCTCTGTAGCAAACGTAAAACTATCAAATGATTTAGCACTTCAGTAGCCATTAAGTGTTCAAGAATCTGTTTTTTCTTTTTTGTTTTCATCGTCTCCATCATACTGCAGCTCAAGCCTCTGAACTGACATGACTGTTGGCAGACAATTATTTAAAGACATCTTTATTTTAAATACAAAAATGTTTACTTTTTAGAATGGTTTTATTCTGGTTTTCTTACAGTTACAAAACCATGCACTGTGAATAATAAAATAGGCCTGTTTTTCATTTCTTTTCCTCAGTAAATGTTCATGCAGTTTGCTTTCCTCAGACAGTCTTCCTGAATATTTCAAATGTGCTATTCTAATCAGAAAGAAAAGATACACTTTTGTCCTCTGCTGAGTACATTTGACAAAGCTAAAATTTTATCATAGTATATTCCTAAGTCACCTAGATTTAATACTATGGGCAATATTATTAGAGTTTTCTGATGTTTATCTTACTCTACTGATTTCTTGTAGCTTGTTACACTAAATGAATATGCACCTGTCACAAACACATTGAAAATATTTGGTGGAAAAAAAAAAAGAAAAAAAAAGAAAAAAAAGGAAAAAAAAATAGGAGGTTATTGTCTTTTCTAGAAGATCATAAAAGATTGTGCTGCATGTTGAAGTTTCAAGCCCTCCTTTCCTCAGCTGTTAGACATACTCTTGCATAGTAGTTGACTGTTTCTTCAAAATTATCTTCTACTGGGTTTTGTTTTGGAGAACTTTAATGCCATGCAGTAGCAAGCTTCTAAAATTAAACCTCCTGGCTGCAACATGAAGTTCAGATTTTAAGCTGTTATGACTGTCACATAACTCTGAAACTACACCAGGGAAGGCATAAGAATGTAATACAATGCCAAATGCATTAAAAAAAAAATACAAAGCCACTAACAAACACAAAAAACAATACAAACTAAACAACAAAAAAAAAAAATAAAAAAACAACAAACAGCAAGTCTTTTCCATAGCTTTGTGCTTCAATTGTTCATGGATGAGTTTTTCCCTTCTTGCTTCTTATTTTTTATTTGATTGATTTATTTATTTTTTAAGAACTGAAAGTTATTAATCAGAAACTAGCCAGTAGTGACATAGCAGTACCAAAATTTTTTTTGCCTCCAGCAATCCCTCAAGTACCATACTTTTAAAAAGTTATGATTCATTATACTTACAAGTTTCCTGTAATAACATCTGGATTTTACTGATATAAATGAAGTACTAATAAGCACATTTTTATATTTTAGGCAGAGATCGGAAAGAACTATTCCACAAATGTTCCGCAAATGTTCCAAGTCTGCTTTACATACAGATGTGGTCACATATTATTTGTGGCACAAAATAATTACTGTCTGAAGTGCTTTACACTGACAATATTATAGCTGTATTGGCCTTGATGATTGCTGGTACATGACTTTCTTTGTTGTTCTATAATCTTTCATTTGGGAAGCAATACCAATCACCAAAAGTGTTCCTAAAATAAGCATACTTTTTTTTTTTTCTTTCTTAACAACATTTCTTCTACCTCTGTGCACTATAAGCAATCTTTCTAGAGATTACCATTATGTAAAAAAATACAGGTTAGCCAAAAGCCAAACTTCACAACAGAAATGTTCTACTGCTCATCTGTAATTTATAGTAACTCTCACAATCATATCATATACAAGATCACAGATATGACTTTAGAACTTGCTTTTTGTGTCAAATTAAAATTATTAATAGCATTTATTTCATTTCTATCATACAATAAGGAAAAACAAAAAGTAATGAACCATTAACATGGCTTCAAAGAGAGAAAAGAAAAATTGAAGCATCACACAACGTTGAATCATCTCAGACATCTTCTGAATTCAACAAGTGATTTTTTTTTCTGTTCAAAGGTTAATATACTTCAATATAATAACATTTTAAGTATATGTAAAGGTAATTAGGGTTTAACCACTCTAAATTTTGTTCTTCCTTTATTCGTTTATGGTATCTGACTTTAAACCTGAAAAAATTTAAAAAAGCATTACAATAATAATGTATCTGCTCCAAAATAAAAATCAAATACAACACAAATACATACATGACAGTATGTGAATTTATCGTTGAGATTCATTTAGATAAATTCATTATTTAATGTGCTGTACTGTGCTATCTTAAAATAAATGCTCATGAAGATCTCAGAACATACTGTCTTCCTTCACTCCACCTGATTAATTCTTCACAATTTTGCTTTATGATGCTTATTTTAGAGGGGGAAAAAAAGTTTTATAGTATCATTATCTCTGGATAACAAAACAAGAATCTCAGATAAAATGCAAAAATGCAAAGGCAAGTCTATAAAGCCTTATCTAAATATGTCAAAGAAAATAATATTCTAGAAATATGTGGTTTAGAATTTTGTTGCCATTTTCCTTTCCAGGCCAAATGATCTAGTTCTGAAACAGTCTGTTTACTGCTACGAATAGGCTTAAATGTTAGTAATGTCATATATGAAACAGCCACCTAGCTTTGCATTTATATTGTGATCACAACTGAACAAGATTCAGAGAAAGATTTTATTATGGTTATTTTTGTTATTACTATTATTTTATTATGATCTATAAGGGGAAATGTGCATGTCCTGTGGGGAAGAAATTGTAGAATCCTAAAATTGCTTAGGTTGGAAGGGACCTCAAAGATCATATAGATCCTACCACCGTGCTCTGCCAATTGCTAAATCAGGTCAGGCTGCCCAAGGTCCATCCAACCCAGCCTTGAACATGTTCGGAGACGAGGCATCCATAACTTGTCTGGGCAGTCTATTGCAGTGCCTCATCATCAGTGAAAAATTTCCTCCTAATATCTAACTTAAATGTCCCCTCTTTTAGTTCAAAATCATTCCTTCCTATCCTACCAGTCACTTCCCATGTGAAAAGTCTTTCTCATTATAAGCTCCTCTTACGTACTGGAAATCTAGTGGTAGAAAGCTTCTGCTTCTCTACTTCTAGTTTTACAAAGCTGTAAAATACATTAACTACACCCCAAATCTCCTACTAAAGGAAGATCAGTTTTTCTTTCCTAAATTTCAGAGTGGTGACATAACATGGGGATTAGTCAAAAGAGAGTAAAAAATGAATATATTAATAGTAAAGATCAACTCGTAAAATTAAGTATGAAAATATGACAGCAATTTTGACACTCACTCATTTTTTGGAATACTAATGTTGACAGGTAAATCAATGAGCAGAGTACAAAGGTGACAAGCAATATTAATAACTACCATTAATACTTATCATCTATTTGATATTTTACGTCAACACTGTGGTTTCTTGTTTAAGTCTGTAATTTTCCAATGGTTATCAGCATATATGGGAGTAACAAACATAAATTTAATAAAATATCTAAGTCTTTGTTTTTTATATAAACAAAAAAGACATGGTATCTGGCAGTTGCTAATTTGAAGGCATCATTAACTCATATATTACAATATTCTGACTCACTCCTTTTGTGTTTGAAGAGTTCATTACATACTTAATGATCCTGACAAACTGCAGCTCTCAGTTTCCTCTGAATGAAAGGACAAGAATTAAGTTGCTGTATCTGATTTTCACACGTATACAGAGCAGATTTATTTATGACAAAACTGCAATCATGTAAAAATGAAAGAGTTGGGAAAAATACCTTCTCTACACTATTCCATTCTACAGGTTCATTTCTATTTCACTTGTTCTTTTTATTGTTAAGGGCATATTTTTAAGAAAAAAAAATGTTATAGACAACTTTCACCTAATCCTACTTGAATTAAAAGAGAAAAAAGAACACACAGCTTAAAATCAGTGATAACTAAGTAGGTAACAGTGTTTGGAACACAATATGTAACCTTACATAAATTAAGGCTTTCAGAATGAGTTTCATACTGTTTTCTTTGGTATTAGAAATTTGTTATTTTTTTAAATATTGAGCTTGAGTTCTTCAAAACTTTTTTTTTTTTTTTTTTTTTTTTTTTTTTTTTTTAGTAAAATAGTCCCAGAGAACATTCAATCTGACAAGAAGAATGAAGATGACGTTATCAACCTATATTCACTGGTATTGTTAGTGTAATATATAATAGGAGGAAGTATATGAATTCATAACAAATTTGCTAGTTGTAATACATTATTAGTATACAGTTTTACAAACTAGGATAAATTCAAGGCAAGAATTTTATTTTATATTCAAGGAAAAAATAAAATTACTATAATGCCCAGGGGTCCTAATTTACTAGTTTCATGAACATCAAATTTCATGTTGTTTATGCTTGGTTCTAAATATGAAATTATGTTGCACTTTTTGAAAAGTAGACAGACTTTTGCAGATTATTGCAGTGTCAGTGTGAGTACATAGGGTCACATGTATTTATTCACTTCTCAACTTAATTTATTTGTATTAGCCATCCAAAAGATTTCCATATAGAAGTAAATTAAGGAAACATAATTAAATCAGTCAATATGCTGTCTAGTCACCTGTGTGACTCTTGACTTCTTCATTCCTTACCTTAATCTACAAATATATCATAACTCTGTGTTCCTGTAATCTATTTTTTAACTTCTTCCATTATCCAACTAGAATATCGAGATAATTATATAATTTTTTTTCTGTTATACCGCAGATTAATTTATGAATTCAGTCTTCTTTTAATTTCTTGGAATATGTATTGTCCTTTTTTTTTTTTTTTTTTTTTTTTTTAATACAAGGAGACAAATAGCTAACAATATATTGTTTAATGCCTTCTGGAAAAAAATATTGATGTGACATTCTTCTCAAATGAACACAATTTAGGACTAATAGAAAAAAAAAATAGAAATAGAAAAAAAAAAAAAAAAAACAAGACAGGCCATTAATAGGTTTTCTGTAATACAGGCAGGCATTTTATCCACCAATTACGTAATATAATATATGCCTTGGAGAGCTGAGGCCTGACTATTAATGTGCTGGCTGATTCCAGCTTCCAGAAAACAGACAAATACCTGGAAACTACTGCTTCTCATCTGCTCTCTCATTTTAGCTTTCCAAATTGCAAAGATTATTTTCTCCACTGTGACATATATTCAATAACAAGTTGCCCTGCTTTCGCTTCTGATGGTTTATTTCACTGCCAATGAATTAAAGGCTCCTAAAGCTTCTATTATAGAAAGGAAGGGGATTTAGACATTTCATTTAATGTAGTACTAGTCAAATTAGCAACAGTCCTTTTTCACTAATTTGTGAAAGTTCTTTTAACAAATATCCAGCATTCAATTTTTCATGATTTGCAAAGAATCCATCTGCATTTTATACATGACTTCGGAAATCGACTTCAGACACTCCATTGATTGAAAATCAGGCATCGTATAATTGTTCCCACTGTTCCCAGTACTGGGGCACAGTTCCCTAATGCCTAATGGCTTCCATTTTATAAGTAATATTATCAAGTATGAGACCTTAGTTCCAAGCTAATCTTAAAATATTAAATTATTTAATGCAGTGTTTAAGTAAGACTTCTCTCAGAAGCCTCTTGTTGGTGCTTTCAGTGCACAGTTGCCATTACGTTCTTTTGGGACTTTTCTTACATATGAAATGGTTCCAGCTGAGATTACTCTCCATGCTCCGGCAGTTCAAGAATAAACAACTTACTAAAACTATTACAATCAGTGGATGGATCTTTTCTTCTTTGTGTGAACTTAGGTAATGCTTTTGCTTGTGCTATTTATTTTATAAACTAGTGTTGGTTTCTGTTAGGTCTTTTTCACCACATTTTGCACCAGCCTGTCTCTTTCTACAGAAATAACTTCTGATTATACAGGATGAAATAATTTTGTTATTAATATCACTTGATATGTCATTGAAATGTGCATAGAATTTCTAAGTAATAGCACTTACTTTTATTGATTTTATTCAACATCAATTCAAACAGAAGAATAATAATTGACTTAGTTGTTACAACAAGGCTTATTATGCTTCATTCACATATCATCATTCTGGGTCATTGTTCCTTAAGCTTTATATTTACCATTTCCACTTGTACAGAGTTTAAAGTATATGAGGTTATTTATTTGTAAAATGTTTTATACCAAAAAAAAAATGTGACTACTAAAAAGTATATGTCCACCTTGCCACTGGGTAAAAAAAATATCAGCCAGTAAAATTCACTTAAAAAGATTAAGAATTAGGTACTGTAGCACAAAGGAATCACTGTAGTAGGTGCTTGATCTCATCACACCATAAATAACCTACTACAAGGAGCAGTGAAGAATATTAATCAATGCAAACCAATTTACTAAAAACTATAAAAAATGTTGGTCTCACATTTCACATATGACTTGATAACAGGAAAAAAAAATACTTTTTTTGTTCATTGCAATTTACATCATTGCAGATGTTCAGTTTCTTTCATACAGAATTTCATTTAGATTATCTAAAGCTGAAGCTAAATCAAAAGGTAAAATTAAATGAAATACTGCAACTGTGTACTTATTTGGAATGTTCATTTTGAAGTTATTTAGCTGTTTAACAAGTTATTTAATTATAGTTTTGAAACTTCAATACAGTTGCAACTTGCTCTCTTACTTCCCATATATGCTTTCATACAAAGACAATGGAAATTATATTTTTAGTACTAATTAAAGGTAAGGATCTGTAATGGTTTTAAAGAATTCATTAATTGCATTTGTATCATTAAACTGCATGTTAATGAATGTTTAAAGAAAACATGATCTAATTGCAGCTACTGGGACTAACATTCAAGATAATGAAAAAATGATCCTCATAGTGTGAAATTTTTCCATTACATCTATATTAAGAAATTAAAATTTTAAACTAACTATAGTACAGTAAATACTTGCATATTTGAATATGATCCTATATATTATATATATATAAATAAAAACTCTAAAGCTGGTAGCTCAAGTTGTCAACTTAATTTCTTTTTCAAAAAACAAAATCTTGCAATTTCATCTTTTGCTTCTGGTCACAGAATATGCTTGATTCCCGAGCTAGATAGCTAAAAAGAAAATTACAAGAACTTTTTGTCTTTTCACGGACAGTTTAAGAGATAGTCATAATAAAGGAAAATCTACTGATTTGCTACAGAATTGTTTCAAGACAAAAGGTGTGCCTGATGAGCTGACATAGATTTTTCTACAGATCACAGTGAGTATTTGGAATGTAAAGTGAACCAAATATGTTCTAACCCAGTGCATGTGATATTAAAATTGTTAGTTACAAGCTACAGCCTTTTGCAATGAGTTAGCAAAACACGTTTGTCAGACTTGTTTTGTCTCAACTTGTGTTGGCACTCCTGGAGCTTTGATTTTATATAGCTTAGCTCTAAAAGATTTTTTTTTTTTTTCCTAATGCCTATTTCATTTTATGATTTATTTCTGTTTATCTGCATATAATATAAATAAACCTTCATACAAATAGTAGTATCAGCAAGTGCTGACTTTGTGTAGAAGGAAATATTTATGACTTTTAAGAAATTGAGCTAGTGTAGAGGCATACAGCCCTGGCCTGATAGTTGAAGATAGGATACTATCAAAAGGAGTGCAGTCATGGAGTATAATGAAAACCCAGGAAATTTGTGAATTAACAAAAACAAGCAAACAACAACAAACCAACAAAAAACAGACCTGAGGCTAAGACTAAATAGTCTTGGACAGGCTTGAGAAATGGACCCATGTGAAACTGAGGAGGTTCAATATGGCCAAGTGCAAGGTATTGTACTTAGGTCAGTGTAATCCCAGATATGTGTACAGACCGGGAGAATTCATTGAGAAAAAACCCTGTGAAAAAAGACCTGAAGGGATGAAAAGCTGGACATGATCCAGAAATGTGCTTACAGCTCAAAAGGCCAAAAGAAGGGTCTTCCTTTGCTCTGCTCTCATGAGGCCCCATCTGGAGTTCTGCATCCAGATCTGGGATCCCCAATATGAGAAAGATGTGGAGATTTTGGAGCAGATCCAGAGGAGGCCACAAAGATGATCAGAGGGCTGGAGACCCTTTCCTATGCCTGAAGGACACAGGCTTGTTCAGCCTGGAGAAAAGAAGGTTCCAGGGAGACCTCATTATGTACTTCTAATGCTTAAATAAAGCTTATAAACAGGTGGGGAATCTATTTTTTAAATGAGTAGATAGTGATAGGAAAAGGGAGAATGGTTTTAAACTAAAAGAGTGGAGATTTAAATTAGATGTTGGGAGTCTTTTACTGAGAGGCTGGTTAGGTGCTGGAACAGTTTGCCTGGAAAAGTTGTAAGTTCTCCATTCCTGGATCTATTCAAGGCCAAGTTGGATGAGTCCAGGGGCAACCTAATTTAGTGCTCATCTCAACAGTTGGCAATGATGGCCATGGAAAGGGGAGTAGAACTAGATTATCTTTGAGGTCTCTCCTAACTCAAGCCATTCATTCTATGATCAAGTATGATCTCTGATGGGTTTGTCTAATATCTGCATCAGAAAGTTACCCTCAGTGTATTTCAGGAGTCTCCTGCATTGCTTATAGCCCTTCATATTGCTTTCTCAGCAGACATACAGGTGGGTGAAATCTTCATCAGGATGACAGCCTGTGAGTGCAATGCTTTCAGGTTTTCTTATCTTTGTCCCGTATAAATGCAGCTGCATGCACATTGACAACAGACTTTAGAAATGAATTTAGCTGACCGAAGATGTAAAATTCTTAGCTACTGTGAATGGAACGCAGAGATAAAGAAAGCCCCAATCATCTGTAGATTTTGGCTTCTTAAATTTTATTCAAAAACTAAAAAAATAACTGCAATCCAGAAATTCAAAAACACATAAATACTAGTAAACCTGGCCAGGTACACTGACATTTTGCATAATAGCTTTCTCTTATGATAGAGAAATACCATAGATAGGAAAAAGTGTTCATATGTGGTGATGGCAGTGGGGGAGTGGGAGGGAGGGAGAAGGAGTAAGGTTGAATGATTTATTATAGCTTGTTAGTCTTCTACTGTATATTTGTTGAATAATAGCTTTTTTCCTAATTAGTTGGAGGAATCTTCACTGCTACTTTTGCTGATAGCTTAGGCTGTGACTCTTGTCTTTACCTTTATTCAACTAATCCAGAAATTAAAGATGCTAGCCTTAGGGACCAGTGCATATGGTAACCTCCCACGCTGCCACTTCTAAATTTTTACTAAGTGCTTTAGGTGCAGTGCTGCTGCTTTTGCCTTTCCCTCTGGCTTTTTTAATTGCTCTTCCTTCTTGCACTACAAGTGAATAATAACACATGACCTTTTACTTGGTTCTGCTTCTATATTGTGTTTAGTGAAAGTTCTCCCAATTATGCAGACTTCTGCAGACAGATTGCAGTGCTGACATTTCTATGAAATACTATAACTTTTGCAACATTTTTGTTTCCAAAGAGAAAAAAATGATTACAGTGAACTTTTTTATTTTTAATTTTTTTATTGTTGCTGTTTCACAACACCTCTTGTCATTTTTATCTGGCAAAACCAGAAAGGCATTAATCTGCTAATTTCACAGTAGGAAGATTTGAAGTATATTCAAATTTAAGCTCAAGGAGAGGGATACTAATTCATAGAACTGTCATTTGGTGCTGCAGGCTATGGCTTTGTTTGCATGACACCTTCCCTGTGTGTTTATTACCATACAGCTAAGTTGTGTTCCCAGCATGAGCAGACATCTTTCCAGTTCACTGATTTTGGAACTGTATCTGAAAATGTTCATGCGACAAAGATAATCCTTGGACTGTATACTTTTCCCTTAGAATTTCGTTCAATCACAGCAGTACAGCAATTGACCTGGAGGATAGTAGTGATGCTAAAATTAATTACAATAATATACTTATATTCTTATGCTGTTGTTTTTTGTTTTTTGTTTTTTTTGTTTTTTGTTTTTTGTTTTTTTTTTTTTTTGCTCTACAGGTGCTGAAGCAACTAACAAGCATATAATCCAAAATGTTCTTATAAAGCATTATAATAAGCTTCAAGCCATAGATAATACAGATATTATTGTCACAGCTGAAATGATTGTAAGTAAAATAGCAAACAGGCTATTTGAGGTCACATGTGAGGTGTGGCATGGTAAGAGAAATAAAATAAATTGCATGAGGTAGACAACTGTCAGGAGCAATATCTATCTTACTGTTCCTAAAATATGCATGTAATGTAACCTTAGCATGTCAAGGAATGCATACTAGTCATACTCTTTTTTTGAAGAAGGCAATCTGACTATCTTCAGCTCAGTCACAGATAATTCACTCGATTATGTCTTAACTGGGGAGATGACCATTTAATGTCACACTACTATTTCTGTCTAGATGTGAGTCCACATAATTTTTTAGCATATACGTGTTTGTTTAATAATTCAGTAGGTCACTTTCTGGACTAAAGTTTTACACAGACATAGCATCTTGGGAAAAATAAAGTCAAGATTACTTGGAAGATTATGTATTTCACAGACAAGAAGACAGTAATGGCAGAAGGAATTCTATGCTCTCTCCTGTTTCTGCATGCACTTGAATTAGGATACTGAACAAGGTAGTTCCACTTCTCTGATCTGCAGTTTAATCAACTGTAAATGGGGAGGATGTTTCATTTTCATGCTTATAAACTGTCTTAGATAATCAACACGTCTGAAGTGTTTCTGCTTGAATAAAAATACTCAATAATCATACACTTGCACAACCTATGTGAGAGAAAGGTCTCAAAGCCAGAAAAGAAGGATAGCAGTAAAAATGAGAAAAGTCAAGTCTGGCTACTCACAGACAAATGAATAAAAACAGCATAACAGTACTTCTCTGGAATAAAAGATTTTTGACAGATCTTTTCAGGCAATGAGTGCGAAAGTGAAATAGTATTTAATTAACTGAAGAATTATGCATTTTAGATTAGTATTAAATGGACTTTGTTACTTGCAGACGAAAACAATTGCAGCACTTTCTAAAATACAAACCATAAGATTATCTGAATGAAGGAGTATATATCCCATTCTGGTACTTAATTTTGATTATTTTGCAGAATTCCTAATATTATCTCACAGTTCATGTTCCCCAGCCACCCAATATTGATTCAGTGTGACTTTTGAACACAGTGTTCTACACAAATCTGAATAAATTCTGAAGAAATAAAAAAGGCAAAGTGCATGTCATGAATAGTTTCCTGCAGCTGGATAGTGATTCTCAAATGGAAAATAAGGTCTTAATTCAAAAAAGAACATATGCATCCTCCTTTTGGACACTACTGCACCTCATTTTCAGATATCCTACTTTCTCAGATGAGTTCCTACCGCTATATCCACAAGAATCTTCCAAATAAGCAGTCTGGGCCCTTAAAATTACCATGTGAACACATATATAAACTAAGGAGATGCTAATGTTTTCATTTACTGATTTTTTGTGGGTTTTTTTTTGAAAAGAGGTCTCCATTACGTCTACAAATTTTACAAAATGTAGATTTAATCTAATACAAAAGTATTAAATACAAAGTATTTAATATAAAAAATACATCATCATTAGGAAGGAATACTGAATACACTTTTATTTCAGAATGTATATTTGTTTTGTGGCTAAAGCAAAAGCAAAATAATTGCCCTACTACCACATACAAGGCTCAAATGAAATCATTTGAAATGTAGCATAAATACGAAAGAAAAAATATATACATTGGTGCCATTAAAATATCTCTTTTATAAATGCACCATAAATTAGTGAAGCAGGGTGTGCTTTAACAAATTTTTGGCCTGTCAACAAAGCTGTTTAAAAAGTTTATCTTCACCTTCAGATATGAAGGGACCACTCAATCTACCATCATGAAAAATATTACAGCTTTAAGAGAAGACAATTGCTCTGAAACATCATATAAAATGCAATTCCAGTTCTCCCTATTGAATTGTAAGGAAAAACCTCTGAATACTCAGTTAAAGAAGGCAAGTATGGGGGAAACTATAACATGAATTCAATTTATTTACAATGATTGAAGATATAAAGGATTGTGAGTAAAATATCATAAATTACATCCCTTTTGTATCCTGTAAGAAAACCAACAGAAATAAACTGTTCAAAGTAGAGATTTTGTTTTAATCATTAAAGTAAAAAAAAAGTTAAAAATAAAGTTAAAAGTAAAATAAAATTAAAACAACAACAACAACAATAAAACAAAAAAGTATTCCAAACAACCAAGTATTCCCTGGCTGAACCTACGACTTCAAGTCGTCTATAAAGCACTCAACATATAGCTTAGGCCATCAACTCACAATGTCATTTCCTGTATAGTGCTGGTGTGTGTATGTGTGTTTCCTATAGGCAATCCTTGTTACAATTAAATTTCCACCTTTGCCAGGATCTCAGGTACTTCCTTTCTATCCTCTTGTTCGGTTCCCCTGTATCTGCTATCCCCTGCTCATGTCGTTGGGTCTCATGGGGGAGAAGCAAGCCTGAGGAGAGCCAGGTGGCAGCTACAGGTCTTCAGAGGGGCCAGGGGAATGTGAGGTCACTATCTAGGCCTGGGAGAAACCAGATTTGACAAGTCCCTGCCTTAGCACAGGAATGCTGAGTTGGAGAAGAGAAGCAGTTCAATTCACCAGCTGTGAAAGAAAGCTAGTCTCCTTTCAGCTCCTGTTTGGGATCATTGTGCCAGAAAAAGGAAATCATTAATTCTCATGATCTCTTCTATGCTATCCCACGATGCCATAGATCTGTAGATTTCTCTTACACGCATGTCCTGCATTTTGTTTGAGCAGCATCCATTAGTCTGCGCTGTGACCCACTGTCATGCCAGGCAGGGCAGAAAGTGAGACTGTGTCCCCCACCTGCTTTAGGGACATGGGCTGATTTCATTGCCACCCCAGGGAGCCTGAGCTCCACTCCTGTCATGTGGCTTGGTGTGCCCTTTCTTCTTGCAGGGCTGCAGAATTGAGAGCGGAAGGTCAAAGAAGGGAAAGCAGGCAGCTGAAAAGACTCAGGGAGAAGTCATGTCTGCGCAACAGATGCTGACATTATAAGTGCACTTAAAACTCTTCATCAACACATAGCTTGGTCTGTTGTTTTTGTTTGTAGCAATTAAAAATGTTAATCTATTTATTAAATGTTGGCCACCTGAAGATATAACTCTAAGAAATTACAGAAAGAAACACAATGATATTAGTCTTTGCTAAAGAGAAAGAGGAAAGAAAAAAAAAAAAGAAAAGAAAGAAAGAAGAAAAGGAACTGTGAAATTGCTGAGATTCTACAGACGTATAATTTGATGAAAGTACCTCAGTGTAGAGAATTGACTAATAAAACATAAATCTCTAATATGCCTTTTATGTGTGTGTGTATATATATATATATATATATTTTTTTTTTTTTTTTTTGTCAGGATTTTTGGGAAATAGTAGGTAATGATCTTGATCTGTATGCATAGCTGAAGCAGAAGCACCACAGGTAGATAAAATTATAAAAATGATAAAGGAAGGAATAAGGCTGGAAAGTTCAAACTCTGTATCATGATGAGCCTGTGTTACGCGTATAATACAAGGGTAATTCTTACACTAGCTTCACATAGTATTTGTTGCTTTTTCAACTAAATATTGAGGAAAAAAACATAATGCCGCTTGATAATTGAATGAGTAAACAATTGTGAATGTTTACTGAAACGATTCACAACACTGAGTCATCATTTGAAGAATAGTATAAGTGTAATAAAGTTTAGTTCTCTATGGCTGTATGTCAGTTGAAGGTACTGTGCTGTTATCTTATTTATCCTGTAACAATGTCTATTAATATAGCTTTCTTCTCAGTTTATGATTCTTCAGCTATAACATAATTTAATCCAGACATGAATGCTTATTTAGTGATTTTATTACATTTCCTCCTAACATTCAAATACCTATTTTAAACTTTTTATTTCTCATTTTGTTATGTCTTCCTTACAGACCTTTCCCAAGGTGGTGGCTAACGTCAAGTCTTTTTATGCTCAGAGTGCATAACTTGCCTCGGATACAAAAGTCCAAGGCACAAACCTCCTTTCTGCAGGAATGCAGAAACAGCCGCCTTCTGCTGACGCTGGGTACAAACTTCCCCAGGAGCATTAGGACACATGTTGAAATGAAAAGGTAAAGCACTTCTGATTGCCAACCATTTAAACCCAGAAACAAACTATCTGCTTTAGGGAACTCTCATTCCAGTGCAATTCTTTCTCAAGATGCAGAAATTGTGTTTACAGTAGACAGAGATTTCCCAGCGTGGTAATTGTTACCAACCCTCATTAGTAATCTCTGTACTTCACATTTTGCAGTTCAAAATGCTGCTACACGTGTGCCACAAAGGCATGCTGCTGTGGTGCCCTGGATGCAATAGGGTCATGGCACGGTATTTCTGGGAAACTTCAGAGGCAGCTTGTACCGAAAATGACTTTTTCTGTTGGGAACTTTCCAGGTGGGACTGGAAGAGTAATCCCGCATTCCATAATTGTTCTTTTTTTTTTTTTTTTTTTTTTTTTTTTTTTTCTGTGCAGAGTCTGGCCTCAGCAATTCCACAGGGTTGTTTGCTTAGACTTGTTCCGGCAATCTAAAGTGACATGTAACTGGTATAACCTTGTCATCTCCCTCAGTTAATCTATTCATATCCTTTTGAGACAAAGTATAGTGTATACTGTAAAATGTGAAGAAAATGTAGGTATATGGTAACTAAAATACTTAATTGAGGTCAAAATCCAGAAGATACTAATTTATTATTGTTAGCAGAGCATATCATTCATAAAACAGATTATCTCCTTTTTATTGCTTTCTTTGATCCTCTAGTACATGAAAGCCCATATCATTCTTCAAAGCCCATCACAAGCTTTCCTTAGATCACAGTTTAACAAATACTTTCAATCACAAATAAGATTTTCCTAGAGAGCAGAGATGTTAAACTAATGTGATGCTAAGTTTAATACTCTGAATACATGCTATATAATTTTTTAAGTACATCTGGCACTTACTAATTTAGCATTATTAAATTATTTAATAAATTTTATAATAGATTTCTGAATCACTGGGGTAAATTTACGTTTGTGAAAAACAGCTAAATGCTGTAATGTGACCATAGCATTACTTTGTATTAGTCTAGTTTCCCATATGGTAAGGTTGGTTGGAGGATTCTGAGTGTCACAGGTCACATACAGAAAATGATTATATGATTTTGGAGTGGTGGAGAAATGAAAATGTATTATTCAGAATGAAGTTCTGTTGAGAGAGAGGCAGCTGGGGTTCCTGCCAGACTACATTGGAGTCTTGGCTCCTATCTCTCACAGATTTCTGGGATTCTAGCTTCCAGCAGCTCCATTTTCCTCCATGTTGATTTGCCACAGGGCTAGAAACCCTAGGGCTTATGTCTGAGCTGTGAATTCAAAATCTGTATTTTCAACCTCACTTTTATTTTTAATCCATCTCTTTTACATTTTTTTTTTTTTTCTGATTTTCCTTTTGCAGAAAAAAAAAAAATATATATATATTTCATACAAAAATGTAACTAAATTCTATCAGAATTCTAAAATCCCTCTTTCCTGGAACAGAATTTCTGCTTCCAAGAAAGCTGGCATCACAAGTCAAGAATTTTAATATTCATGACATTTCAGCAACCTGTTTAACAGACAGCCAAGTGAGAACTGGGAAATCTTATGTGCGTTTTAATTACACCATTACTGATTTGACTGGTATTTAGCCATTCAAGCCAGTCTTAACAATTTTCAAATAGCATCAAATTTTGGTGACTTATACATTGCTTCTGTGCTACGAAGTGTTTTATTTATATCAGGCCTCTCACAACATACACAAAGGACTGTGTTTTGTGGAATCCTGACCATGACATATGTCTAAAGATGTTTCACTCAAAATACAAAGAATATTGTTCACTGGCAAAGAAGAAGCAGACCTCATATATATACAAAAACAACAAAGTATTAATTGAAATCTTTAGAGTCGATCCAATAGAGCCTATTGTTAAAGAAAAATAGAGATTGTTAATGCACACACATTCATTAGCTTCTATACTTTTTCCTGGTGTTATGCTTACCTTTTCTCTACTCCTCATGGTGCTCAGTGGTCTCACACTGATGGTGGTGGTATTTGGAGGGCATAATGTGTTGTCATCATCTTGGAGAAGGCCCAGGAAGAATATGATGTTCATACTGATGGTATCTTCATCTTTTTGTGGTCATATTTATATGTATGCTTTTACACGTCTCTCTTTCCTCAACAGTTTAGAGCTCCTTGTTAAATCCTAGTGCCTTTCATATATATTAATGATTGGTTAACTCCGGGAGGCAGGCAGGCCTTACTCATTCCCCCCAAGTGGTATGTGGGAAAGGCTTAGAAAGGTAAAAGTAAGAAAATTAATCACCTCAACTAATGTTGAGATAAAGACAGCTTTGTAGGTAAAGCAAAAGCCTTATTATGTTCAAGCAAAGTAAATAATGAATTCATTCACTGTTTCCAATCACCAGGCAAGGAGCCAGTCATTCCTAGGAAACCAGTACGACTAATGGTTGCTTGGGAAGACAAACATCATGACTTTGAACATCCCACCCTTCCTCCTTCTTTCTCTTGTCTTTCATGGATAAGCATGGTAATATGGCATTAGACATCCATTTGCCCTGTTTAGGTCAGCTGTGTCCCAGCCAATGTGTTGCAGGGCAGTGTGAGAAACAAAGACCTTGAGACTGTGCAGCAGTGCTCAGCAAAAACTGAGACCAGTGTTTTATCAGCACTTGTGTTCATCACAGACACAAAACATAACACTGTACTATCCCCTATGAAGAAAATTTGCACCACAGCCCAAACAAATGCAATTTAATACAATTTATTTCTTCTTCTTCTTCTTTTTTTTTTTTTTTTTTACCCTCAAAAGCAGTTTTCTCCAGTTCCAGGTTTGCATTTCTTTGGAGAAGGTGTTTCTATCTGCTCTTGAGTGCCAAGCCATTCGCTGTGTTATCTTCTAACATCTCATGTCTGTACTCCTCTACATTGTATGTCTGTTCTCAAAATCTTGTGTGTTGTATTGTAATACCAATTTCTGCATACTTTATTCTGTTAGTCACTTAATATCATTTTACATGGAATACCTTTTGTTACTATTATCCGTACAAACCTAGGACTTTATCACACTAGAATAAACAAAAGCAAAACAATTACCCTTAGACAGCAGATCAGCTAGATAAATTATTGTAATAAGCTTATCCTCAGGCCTTGCAAATTCAGTACAAAAATCATGGCCAGTTCTAACAATTGCAATATTGTGCCATAGGGGATGCTACACTGAGAGTATCTGGATTTATGTCAGCGTACACTAATCTTCAACTAAAATTCCTGAGATCATATTGTACAGCAGCAAGTCTGCTTAAAAGATATCTTTTTAGCAGTTTATTTGGTTTATGTCATAGTGAAATACAATTTGGTATGCTATCTTAAATAAAGACTGAACAGTTCCTCTTCAATCTTCTAACTATTTTAGATCCCCAACTCAAATAATAAGATAAATAAATTCATAGCAAAGTACCATTTAGTTTAAAAATTATCAAGAAGGAATCTTTCTGTCTTTTATATTTTTTCTCAATAGGTCTAAAATGTGGATGGGTTTTGCTACCTGTTTTCTTACATTCTATTTACATTTCATTGTGTTTAGCACTGAGTTTTTTTAAGTAGTTCCTTTGTTATTTTGGTTTTCTTTGCCATTGTCTTTTATACGTCTTCTTTTCTCTCTGGTTTAATTTGATTTTTATTTAAATCTAGTTGTTCTTTGTTTAAGACAATATGTTCTTGCTTTTGAAAAAAAATGCATGGTAAATAAGTGCTTTTGTTTTCTTTCTAGTGCTTTATTTTCAGTTACCTCTTCCTATTTATTTGTCATACAAGTATCTACAATTTTATCATTACAGAGAAATCTATTAATATTATCACTGTTTAAAGTGGTCAGATGGTTTTCATGGTAACAGCACATTTCTTCTTACATATAGCCATGCCAAAATTGTAGTTACATAGTATAAATTTATTTTACCATTCCTACTAAGTATGTAAAAGGGAAGTAAATATGACACATTTAAGTCAATATAGCTCAATTGTCTGAATACATAATGAATAATGCCCTGTAATTAGTCTCTCTGAAGCAAGGTTTTGGCAGATTAGAAGTCATATGTACATTTCACTGGAATTTTGTTTGTCTTCTGAGACTGTAAATGCCTGTCCAAAATATCAAGCTTCAAACCATGGACATAACAGAGACATATTAAGACTTCGGAGTCTACATTTTTAGTAACTTAATGCATTTTGCGAAAGCCTTCATAACTTACATAGGAAGATAGGTGACATATGCTACTAGCAAAACATGACTGGTCATTCCTCTTTTAAAATCTTCAAACATAGAGCAGGACTTACCTGGCAACTTCTGTTAGGGGTAATGCATCTGAAAAGAAAAGACTACCAGTGTAGTGCTACCAGTATTCTCGCTGAGTCTAAGTTCACTTGCCTATATGAATATGCATGCAGAAAAAAAAAGAAGAATCTGTTTAAGTCTGTTGGAAAAAGTGAATCGGAATAGAAAACTGCTTAGAAAAAAGAAAACTTTTGTTGAAATGTTTGCATAAATCTTTACTTAAAGTAATACGTAGATATCACATTATTAGCAATCTGAAGCCTTGATGAAAGAAATTAATATAAAAGATAGTAGCAAAATTTATGTTTTTCTTTTTTCTGGCTTAATACCACCTTTTATTTATATGAAGTACTGGTTGTTTTGTTGTTGTTGTTGTTTATTTTTTCACAGTAACCTTTTAATGTTTAGAGTGTTCTTAGAGACTTTACAGTCTCTAAGTTTTAGTTTGTGAACAAAATATGGAAAGAACCATGAAATGAATGCAATTCAAAGTCATATCCATGTGTAAGAGATTATTCTTTTACATTATTGTTTCAAAGCTTGATGGGGACACAGATGAACAAGCCCAAGCAAGTCCTGGGCAAGAGTTGAGAAATCCTTTGTCTGGAGAACATTGATGGACAAGTCCTGGTCAAGAGTTGTGAAATCCTTTGCTGAGGGACGCAGATGGACAAGGCCAGGGGCAATGAGAGAGAGATAAGCTGCAGATTAATGGCCAGGAAGCAGTCTTTTGTGTGGGCTTATCTCAAGGAAGATGGCCATCTCAGGAGGTGCTGCACATGACTCTTACCCAAATGCCCAGGAATGCCACGATGGCAGAAGAAGGATAAAAAGGGGACCAACAACCATGAGGTTTAAGTTTTCTGGCTACAGATTCTTTATGAAGAAGAGGTTTCTGACATGAGAAACCTCAAGATCTTTTTGCTACCTGCTTGCTGCCTAAAGCTGGCCATGTTGCTGCTGCTCTTCCCTGAAAGGTATCTACCATCAGATTCCTCACTACAGAATTCCTGCATGCTGACAGACTCTCCTGGGCCTGCTACCTGAGTCCTGCTGCTTCCTCCCAGACTGGCTCTGCGGCTTCTTCCTGCTACCTGCTTGCTGCCCAAGGCCAGTCATGCTGCTGTGCTCTCCCCCTGCACTTTTGCCTCGGACCTTCAAAACGGCATGCAGCGAGACGAATGCTGGATCTTGGTGATGACTATCCCCACTTCACACAATTCTTGCTTATTTCCTATCTTTTGTATCCTTCCCTTCCCCGTCACCCTAATTCATAATAGTCACCATCCTTCCCTTCCTGTCTCCCTGATTAGGATTTATAATAAAATGGTTGGACCAACATTTGAACCGTTGTTTCTTAATCTCACGCTGGGTATACAAATACCAAAAAACTTCCTCTGCCTTCTACAAATTGGAGTGAGACACCATGCAATAAAAGAGTTTGTTCTAGTATGGTGCTTGTTACAGTTCATGCAACTACTTTCAAAGATACAGAACTGTAAAATGCTTTGATCAAACGTACGTATACATTGTTTAAAACAGTAGTTGTGCATCTTTATGTATATATTGTGTGTATTTACTAATACAAACACATGTACTCACAAAATGTTGTGTATTCCTTAAAAAGATACATTACAATGGAATCAAGACAAAGAACACATTTATCCTAAGAATAAAAAAATAATTACACAGAATAGGTTATTGATGCCAAAATTGAACTACTAAATATTTTGTTTAAAGTAGTTTTTCCAAATTGAAGTGCAGAAATGCTCAACTAATCAATCCCAGATTTTTATCCTGAGCTGTGGTGACCATATTGGACATCCTAAGCAGGGTAACAAGTATATTTTATTGAATTCAGTCCAATAACTCCTTATCTGCCTATATCCTCTCTTTGTTGTTACAATTATCTCAATCTCATGGCATTCTTTACCTATTTAAAAATGTAAATGGTTGTGCAGTCTAAAATGCAGAGCAGAAAGAAAATATAAACCTCTATGGATTTGTTTGGAACATTTTGGATGCAGAAATTGCAAACAAAATTTAAAAGTAATATAGCATATTCAACATTTACCAGAATATTTCACAGGTTCATCTGTCTACAACAAATAGATTAAGAAGACTTCCCTTTACTTAATGTAATTATTAATGATTGAGTAAATTGAAAGCTGCATAAAATAATATTAAATTGATTCTTAGAAACTGAAGGAAATAGAGACTACTCTTTAAGATTGTATCCTTTCCTTAATATTTCAAAACTTGTTACAAATAATTTAATATATATGTATATATAATTCTGTTGTGAAAGCAAAAGATATAACTACAATAATATGAGATTCATTTAAATCCTGAAAAAGCTAGTCTCAATACAATCATGTAACTTTAACTTTTGTTAAAACAATTGGTTGCATTTGTGCATAAATATTCTACATTCGGTTCTCTTATCACTCAAAATAAAGATGAGAGTTTAGGGAAATCAAGATTGATATTATCTCTAAGAGAGATTGCTAGGTTTGATTTGGTTTGTTGTTGTTTTAAGAGTTTGTGTATAAATTCAAGTTAAAAAAAATAAAGAAGGAAAGAACAAATCAAAAAAAAAAAAAAAAAAAAAAAAAAGCTGGTTCATTAAAGTAGGGCTTGACTTCCCAAATGTTTTTTTTTGTTTTTTTTTTTCTTTTTTTTTTCTTATGCTTCTAGTCTCATAATTTCATTTTCCATTGTAAAATATTTTCTCCTAAGTTTTGCTGTGGACCATGATAATCATTATCAGAAAGTACAGCTGTTGCTTCTATCTTCAAACTACCTCTCCTAAAACAGGTTCAGTTAAAATTATTCAAGCTATTTAAATACAAAGCCAATGACTAACCCATTTCTATACTTACAAAAAGTTTACTTTGACATGCTTTCATTCCTACAAATCTTTGTACTTCCTGAAGTATACATACATATTGTAACAAATGCTGCTCCTATAGCATTGTGGAGCTAACTACAAGAACATGAGAAATACAGCTGTGTCTCAGGGAAAAGCCTTTTCTTAGAGATTTTCAATGCAATAATAAAAATTCAGTAGATTGGTTTCATTTGATGAAGATACCTGAAGCAAAACAATTCATCAAATCTTAGGGCTTGGTCATTAATTTTAAAGATTTTCTGTTGAAATAAATAATTTTGCTCAGAAAATATTAAATCTCAGAGTAGGAAAATATAGCCTGCATGTTATGTATATTTTTATTAATTACCTGGAAAATATCCTGGGAATGTGTATATGTGTATATAAAAAAAAACAAAGAAGTGTGGCAGTGTAGATAAAAAAAAAAAAAAAAAAAGACTCAAGTGGTGGGATCTAGCAGCCAATGAAAAATGAATGAGTAGTATGAAACAAGATTTCCATTTCTGTCTATGACGTGACTTGCTTACTGTCACATCTGCATTCTTTCTTACATACACTGCCTTCCAATATACTGTTAAAATCTTTTGGATGGAAGGAAGTTATATTGTTCCTATTTGCTTTTGGTTCCGTATTTCTGATTTTTTTTGTTTCTTTTCATAATGTCTTTTTAGCTTGATTGTTCTTCTGATACTGATGACTGCAGGGAGAATGTAAACTGAATGAATTTTAAGGGAAACATGTTACAGACTCATATAGCAATAGAGCTTAAAAGATATTAGTTTAAGATTCCCTGTGTAAAACTTGCTTTTTCTCCTCTAGGCAATTGCATGAGATGAATTACATACTCTATAGATAGCAGTAGATTTTCTTCCGATAGAAAAATAGGAATAAACAAATATCTATATAGGCTCACAGCGTGGTTCAGAAATAGTAAACTACTAAATATCTAAGGAACATTAATGCATATATTTTATGATAATGCTGTACAAAGGAATAGGAAAATAGCAAGAAAAACAGTGGGGCACAATAAATTAAAATAAGTAGGGTGCCAGGGAGGTGCCTTTATGTTTTGTTTAATTTACACAAAATATGAAACTCTTCTAGAAAGATTCTGATGTAATCAGCACCATCTGCTCTTATTTTGTTATACAATGATTTGCATAAAATCTATTAAGTTTGTTGTATTGCATGCTTCAGGAATTTAATAACCCAGAATTATGTATGATATACAGTACATGGCAATGAATTGTAATAAACAAGAATGGTACTTCTGAATGCATATAGAAATTAATGTTTGATTTTTAGTAAAATTAGGCTATTTCAACCTATTTCCTTTTGTATTTATTTAGTAATTAATGTATTTGAATTCTTCTGAGAGCATATGTTCCATAGTTCTGTATGCTTGACACAAGGGAGCACATAATGATGTTGGATTTACTTGGTATTTTAATGTTACTATTTTTCACATATTCAGAGTTCCAAGCTAAAATGGATTCATTTCTTAAATATGTTTTGAATGCATAAGGACTATCTCTAGTCTCAGTTTATCCCCCATAGAAAGAATGCCCAAATCTTGTGAAATTAGTATAAGTTTTATACATAAAAAACAAAAACAAACAAACAAAAACCCAAGACAATAATAGCCAGATTGATATGTTAGGATAAATTATTTATTTTTAGTAGAAGGAAAATGTCTACTGCAAGGCTTTCTAACATTCATAAGATCCCAGCTTTCTTGGAGCTTTAGACCACTGGTTCAGTTCCAACCCTCTGCATCAACATTTAAAATCAGAATGAGTATGTAGATACAAAAAGTCAGAAAATAATATGTTTGAAATGTGATTTAAATTAGGAGCTGTTTATTTGAAAGTTAATTAAACAAATGGCTGATATTATAATGCTTTTCAGAGATAGAGTTTAATTTATTGTAATTATCACTCCTGGCTATCATCTTTTATCTCCATCCCTCCTTTTACAGCTCATTAGCTTACTACCATAGCACAGTTCAGAGTCTAGGTCATGCAATAATTTGTGTCAGCAGACTGGGATCTCTCCAATTGAAAAGGGGGTCTCTTACAGCTGAAATAAGCCTGAGATTAAATCATTCTAATCTACTCTCAGTATTTTCCTCGATGAACTCGATTACATGAATCTCTTATAGCACTTGCAGAGTGCTATTGCTAGGGAGATATAGAAACTCTTGTTGTATTTGTTTCATAATTTTCCATACTAAGAGGAAACTGGCAAATCACTTTTTATACTACCACAGAAGCATGAAGAAAGTTGACTAGTCAAAGAACCTCTCTAAGAACAATGTCATTTGAAGAACAATGACATTGTTCTTAGAGAACAATAGTTAACTATTTTGTAAAATAGTTAACTATTTTGTAAATTTTCCCAAATTAAAGCCTAAGCATGTTAATCAGCAAATTTATGTTAAACCATTATTGTACTCTCTATAAAAAGATTTTCTCAGTTCTGAAATTACTTGGTATGTGCGGAACAATATATGGAGACACATTCAGAATGTGTTGATCTTGTAAAAGCATGAACAAGCAAATATTCTAGTCTTACCCAATACCTGGAACTTCTGGAAGTAAGGAAGTATATTCCTAAATGGTGAACACTGCTGGCATATACGAATATTTTATATTAGTATTTATTCTTTTGCAAGTAAGTTTAATCATCTGAACACTAAAAAAAATGAAATTGTAATCTATTTATCTTTATCAAGGATGCATATAGCATGCAATATTACTTCAGAATCTGTACTTTCAAATCTCAGATATTATTGAATATTAGGATTTGAAAAAGTTTTATTGGTATTTTAGATAAACAAGAGTGAAATTATAGTGCAGAAAAAAAAGTTGAGTTTTATTAAAGAAGTCTCAATCAATGAAAACAGTCTTTCAGTATTGGTTCACTTCCTCATTTTATGGACTTATGAACTGATTATTTTTAGTGACTGATTCACTACTTAGCCTGAGAAAATGTGTACTTTCTTAAGAATAATAGACTTAATAATTTTATAAAATAATGTCAGGATATAATCATGTTGGTTTTTTTTTTACTATTTTTCCTATGCCATAGTATGTAACTTCTCTCACATCTTTTCTCTGAACAGCAAGATTAACACTGGGGGAAATAAGTTTTTTCCTCCATTAACAGAGTACATTTCAACTTTTGTTTCTTTCAAAACTCTGAAGATTTGAAATCCATGAAAAAAGGTATTATTTCACCTCTGATTTACAGGAAATTTCTTTTTTCCTGTATTAGCTACAAGCAGCTTTTTATAAGCACTAGAGGAACTGAGACTCCTCTCTTTTTTCACTCTTTCTCTTCCTCTTCTACTTTTAATACAATTGTCAATTTTTTCTGATCGTCTCTGCAGAAAAAAAATTGTAAATCAAAGCTTTATTCTGAGCAGTGAATGCTGTGTTCCAGCTATGACCTTAGCACTGCTAAGTGTGACATATTTTTACTCTATGATTTTCCAAATCATCCCTGCATCATTGCTGCTTCAGAGGCCTCCATTTTTTTATTGATTTATCTTCTGAAGTATAGCAATTCTTCTTTTTTTTTTTCACTGAATTTCATTTTATTTATTTTGCACAATATTTCTGAAATTAGTTTAATTTGATTTTCTATCATCATCTTCAGATGTGCTTGACTCCAGCCTCAGATCATTTTCAGAAGTTCTCTGGTTCATTCACTTTTATGCAATCTCTAATTTCAGTCATATTTATACATTGTATATTTTCATCAACCATATTTCTGTATTTTAAAAAACACCATAAACACCTTTCTCAAATCCCTCTGCAATTAGCAGTGCACCCTTGAATTCATATTATTCACAGGATCTCATACCAAAAAAAAAAAAAAAATTAAAAGATTTATTAAATTACAAGACAGAAACATATTACAACACTCGTGACTGAAAATGCTCTTTTCTTTCAAAATAGTAAGTGGTCATTAATATACCTTTGAAAACACCTGCAGATATCTCTAATTGAGAAAATATGATGCAGCTTTGTCATCTTTCTGATTTTTTTGAATTATTTTTCTTAAATCTTCTGAATTAAGAATTTTATGTCTTTTTTGCAACAAAAAAAGCTGAAAAAGGGAAAATGAATACCTGTGACATGAATGTCTGAGAGTTCAGAACACTGCAAGTTATGTGATGAAGAACAGAGTAAATGGAAACTGTTGACAAGAGAAGACAAGATTTCCTTAGTCTGTTCAACTCTGTTCACTTCTAAGAAATATATCCTTCTTCTGAAAAAAAAAAAAAAAAAAAAAAAAAAAATCCTGTAAAAATATATGTTAATAATTATACGCATTTTTTTACATGTGTAAAATTGTGTATGTTAAATGTACATAGTCATACTTTTTTTTCTGGAATCAGGTGTGCTGTGTTCTATGAAACTGAAACTCATGATCTGTGGAACAGATTATAAATATTGTACCTTTCATGTCTTCTTTTGATATTCTGACTTCTAAGTAATGTTCATTACTCATTCTTGGCCTGAGATATTATCCAAAGCATGCTGATTGTCTCTAATTGAAATGTTTATTAAAACATTTACAGTGTATTTGGTATTAGAAGAAATCTTTCTCATATAAATGGAAATGAAAAGCAACTGTAGATGAAAATGTGACATTCTCATTAAATGTCAGTAGTTTAAAGCCTTACAGTCACTGAGCACTCTTACACAGAAGTTAGCATAATAATGATACGTATAACAGATAAACCATACACCAAATTCTATGTGATGGTGTAATTTGGGACTAAATTCACAATATATTTCCAGATTACTTAGATGTACGTCAGTATAGTTAAAGATTTTGATACAATTTTCTCCCTTTGATGAAGACAGAATTTTATATAACTGGAATTAATAATAATAATAATAATAATAATCAATTCCCATAACCGTTTCCTTGATCTTTGAGGAATGAAAATTATGGACCTTTGCTAGTCTTCTCTCTCTCTCTTTTTTTTTTTTTTTTTTCCCGTTGTAAGTTCTGAGACACGTTTTGAGTTCTGAGTTTCAACTCATGGAATCTTTCCTTTTATTTGGAAAAAGGGTTAGGTTGAATCTACACAATCTTCATGATGTAAGGATAGGTGTAAAGCAAATAAAAATGAATTTAGATTGTGGAGGTAGTTGTGGGAAGTGCCAAAGAACATCTGATTAAATTAATTAAGAAGACCAGATTTCTCACATTTTTATAGCTAGTGTAAACAATTTTAAACTGCACTTTTTGAATTCCTTTAAGAATGACAGAAGAGAGAATCACTGCAGTTAGCACCCTGAGAATAGTAAGAAAGTCCTGGACTAGCAGTAAGTGTCAAAAAGTCCTTTTATATGTTTCTAGGAGATAGATAAAAATCACTATCTTAATTTGGTTTAAGTATATAGCAATCTGTAACAATGTTATGATTATGCACCTGAAAACACATGCAGTTTGATATTATCTAATCATAACCAGGTTAAAATTTTACACATCAAAAAATGTAGTCTAGCAGTAGTAGGTCTGCACACTAAATTTTTTTGTAAGCTCAGCTTTCTTTTTTTTTTAACTGAAACAAAACATTACTTCTTTCTCTATTGACATAGTATTTCATTTACAATAAATCCAAGGGTTCATAGATAAAAAGAAAAATATATTCCTTTGTAGAAGATGTTAATACTCATTATATAACTGATATGGATGTTTTATCATAATATTTTCCAAAAGAGCCTCATCTCAAATTTTATGGCAACCAATTTCACTGGAATACTTAATATTCTAGGATATAATTAATAGTGAATTTCTAGACAGATTTAAATAATTACTGCTTTGTGAAAAGGCAGCAAGCTGCCTCAGAAGGAGATTCAGTATATATATATACATGCATAAGTATGAAGTCATGTTTCAGTTTTCATATAAAATAGTACAACATTTGATTCCTAAACATATAGGAAAAATAATAGTAATTACATATACTGTTAAGCTTCCAGTGTTAATCTGATTCTCCTCTATTTTTTATAAGATTTGGAAGGAGTAATAGCAGTGTAACTTGAGTAGCAACTGTCAGAAAACTAACAATTTACACTCCATGTGAGACCTGTCTATGTAAGACGTTAAGTGAAGGATGAAAGCTGTCAAACTGTTGTATAAGCCCAAGCTTATATTTTTAAATGAATATCTAGTCCAAGAAAAATCATTACTATGAGACTACAAAATGTGAAATTCAGAGAGTGGATTAAAATTAGAAAGAGTAACAGGGTTTTTAAAGAAAGAGTCAAAAAGTTTTTCAGAGCTAGTATGGACTTTGTATTTCCAGAAGTATCAGATTGAGCATACACTCAGAATTATTTGTTTTTAGTATAAACAAGAAAATATCAGATGATCACAAATATATATCAGAGTAAGATGACAAGGATAAATAAGTCACTGTTCCCAGATTGTAAGTTTCTGTATGTTCACAAGTATAACATAAATGAGTTTTAACCAAAATGCTGATTGCCCATAAACCAGTTATTATATAAAATAATTGATTGAAAGGAATAAATAATAGGCAATTTTAAAAGGTTAAAAATGCCTTTTGGAAACGGCTGGGGAGAGGATGAACAAATTTATTCTTTATTTCTCATTAAATGTCTAAGCTTGTCATGTACTTGGTTAACCTACTCAGATGCACAACTAGGGCATTGATTTGTGTTGGAATCTAAACACACAAGACATACTGGTGTATGACAAAGACAGATTGTCTAAGAATAGGTTATCCATTCAAGATAAGGTAAATTATTCTCTTTATAACAAGTTCTCCTATTTGAAAGAAGTGTTTTGATTTTTTTCCCCATTTCCTGTTATGTGCTATGAGTCTACAGAATAAGATCTCAGGTTGTTTGTTTTTTTTTTGTTCCACATAGAGATGTGTGGATTGAACCTAATTTAAAGCTTGCATAATGTTATGAAAAGCGCTGTAAAATAATATTAATGAAATTCCATACTATTTCCCTTGCTTAAGCTGACATCATTAAAGATACTAAAGAGAGGTCTTCACATGTTGCTGTACTACTACTGCTAGCTAGATTTATTTATTTATTTAATTAATTTGAAGATAGATTTGGTGTACTCCAGTTTCACTAAAGGAGAAAACTGCCTCAACTCCATGTTCTCTTCTTTTTCTTCAGTTTTAGATTTTTCGATTTTTGACCCTTTGCTGAGATCTGAATATCCACATGAGAAGCAGGTTTATGCAGCCTATTCATGAGCAAAATTTTGATTTTGGGGCATTATATACTAAGGGAATAGTCTTTACCAGCAAAGGTAACATCTATTTCACTGCTGCTATGATGGCATTATTGCTAAGAAAATGTTGTTCATGCATCCTGGGCAGATGGACGTCAGAAACCAGCTCCAGACTGCAGTGTAGTGTGGTAGGACAGTCCAGACAATATTAGTAGTGTTCTTCAATGCATTCAAATCAGTATGGGGAATTATCATGTTGGAAGAGAGAAGTTATCTACTTCTCTGGCCTGACTCTGAAAGTTCTAGATTTCAGTTTATTCAGCAACATGATGTAACAGCCAAGAGTTGATGGTTTGCTCAGGTTCCAGGAAATCTAGAAGAATCATCCCCCTTTCCTAACCCAAATGAGAGTATACATCACTTTACCTGCTGAGGGCTGCGTCTTAAACTTGTTCCTTGATGGAGAATTCATATCACCACTCCATGGACTCCAGCTCATAGTGGTGACACTGCGTCTCATCATGATCCAGGTTATTGTGATCCAGGAAGCTGTCACCTTCAGCCTTGTATTGGTTCAGTAGGTCCTTATAAAGTTGCACTTAGTGTTCTTTATGTTTCTATGTGAGTATTTGTTGGACCCACCTGGCATAATTTTTTCTAATATTCTAACACTGATATCATCATTTCCAATGCACTGAAGCTGATATTCAGCTCTGTACACAATTCCCTGATTGTAACCCTCCCACTCATGTAGATGTCCAGATTGAACTACAATCATTTGATTGAAACACATTCATTTCGTGGTGTGACAGCTGTGCATGGCTGTCTAGAACACAGATTGTCTTTCATGTTACTGCTGAAAGGCACCACTGCTGAAAGGCACCACCCACCAACTCACTGTCCTCACATCTACTGTGTGGTCACCGTGAATGTTCAGCAAGTGTTGATGAACGTCAGTGGGTGTCTTTTTTTCTACACGGGGGAAGTCAGTGACACATCTTTTCTTCTTATGCACTCCCATGTCAGACACTATTTTTTCAGGCAATATAATAAAGTAGGCGACGTTACTTTTAAAGCACCCCTTGTACAACATTGATTGCTTAGCCTTTTAAAGGAAATTATGTTTAGCAATAAAATGTGATTGAAAGATTGAAAATTGTAGCAAATAAACACAAGTCACAACAACATCCTTCTAAAATAAGACAGACATTTACATGCCTGTCAATCACTTTAAACATATGCATAATAAAATAGATCAAATCTGACTAAATGTTAAATATCTACTCATATATGTACTGTTCAAAAAGTTCAGTTTTATTATAAGCAAAAATGAGTCCCACTGATTTTTGGAGATTACTTTCACTTATAAATGGATGAGTCATGAATTAACATATGTAATGAACAGAGAATACAGCTTATCTGATAATTTCCATGAATATTCATACTTCTATTAAGTCTATACAATTATATCAGCTTCTACACACTTAGCAAAAGTAGAGATCTCAATATGAAACAGTACAGTTGAGAGATACACTTAAAACCAAAATGTAAAATCTCTCTCCACATATGCTTCCACTTAAAAAGGTGTGTCTGTATTGACATTCCATTCTTTCTGGGAAGAAAAAAATAAAAAGCACTACAATTGTATTGTTTTTCCCTTTAAATGCAAATCTACTCATATACTGAACAACAACAACAAAAAAATTGCTTCACTTAAATTGTTAGGCATTTTCATGAAAGTTCCTTTATTAGAGCTTTGAGAGGAACTATTTTGAGTATTATGCACTTTCTGCTCTCTAATGACACCTAAACAAGTCAAGATGTTTATATAGGATTTGATAATATATCTAATACTCTTAGCAGACAGACCTTAGTTGATCATTTTAGGGCTGATCATTTAAGCACTTTATTATGATGAAATGTTAATTCACTGTTTTTGCATGTTTAATTTGTATGTATTGAAGGATTGATTTACTCAAAATTCCAAAATCCATATTATATTGCTTTATAACCTGTGACTTTTTTTAAAAAGGATTCTCCCTGCATATATAGCTTGGAAAACCTTGCTTTTTTTTGGTTTCTTCAGCTTGGCCTAATTGGATTCCTGCTCATGTTCTTCTACCTACCTCAGCTGCTTATTAAACAGATTTTTGTATGCTCTTCCAATCACAGTAGTATCCAACTGCTGAGGGTTTTAACATACAAAATATTTCTGCAGTGGTTCATTTGCTTTGCTATGCACTCCAGACTATGAACAATTGATAAGGCTGCATTTCAAAACAGCTAATTTAGTCCCACCCAAGTAGAAAATTAGTTATTTTAACAAATAAAGCCTGTTATTTGTAGCTTCATCCGCGTACTTTCTTTTATGTTCTTAGTAATTGAATTATACATATATTGTAGAATGGCTTATATAGTATGCTCTCCACACAGGTCTTTCCTCAATTACTAATTTTTTGAATTTGTTTAAAAATAAAATGTGTTATTGGATTGTATGAAAATAGAAATTTTGATTGCAGATCTTGATGTTAAAAGAAAAAAGATTGTAATTTTTATAAATGATTACTGAATTATTTTTCCTTAAAACAAATCTGTAGAATGAAGTACAAATTGTTTTTCAAGCAACTTATTTGTTTCATTTTAGCATGCAATGTTACTTTGAAGTGAAATGATTTCCAACAGTGGAAACCACCTCTAATCAACATTACCCATAATATTTGATAAGTTGTTTATTTATTCATTAAAAAAAAAAAAAAAAGCTTTTTGATGCATTTACACAAATTCTTGATGTTACAATGGAATCTTGACAGACAGAACTTTAAGGTGCATTACTTTTCCCTGAGGTAAGCACCATCTGTACCTCAAAAAAAGTGTTAATTTGCACAGTCATACACATCTAAAAGATTAAATCTCAGAACAAGACTGTTGGGGAAAAAAGCAGCCTGTGAAAAGATTTCCTGGCCCACTGTGTCCTTGGAGGATTAATACTTTCCTCCAGTTTCATTTTTCAATACCACAATTTTCACTGAAGAAATGTGATATCAAATTCCATACTGACCTCTCTGGATTTCTTGGGAAAATATTTTCTTTAGTTATCCTTGAGGAGTACCCTGTTGTCAGCTTGTGCTGCTCTTTGCCAGTGAGACAGTTTGTCTCATTCTGGAAGATTTCTCCATCTTGGATACCTGGATCTGTTCTATGGGAAAACCCAGATCTCTTCTCCTTTCTGCACGCTCAGCATGGTCAACTTCAAAACAGCCAGGTTGAGGCAAACACAATGCCTTTCTCTGCTACCCAGGTAGAAGCTACATGAAAACATAAACACAAAAGTAGAATAGGTGTCATCCAATAGGTTCACTGTAAGGCTCAAATTTGTCTGATAGGTTTGGCAGAGTGTTTGTTTTCATTTTCCTTTCTATTAAGAAGCAATTGAACCTAAATGTCTTCCCAGATAAGGAGGCAGATGTTAAAGCTTGTGTTAATACATACAAAGAGATATAAGTTTAAAACCTAGGAACATTTTTTACAATTATGAGCAACCATTTTCTTTTTAATTAAGAAGTAAAGAAAGAATAATCCTAGGAGAAAAACCTGTAACTCATTAGAGCTACATAGAATTTCGTTACAATTCCTTGTAATTCCAGAGACTGTAAGAATTAACAAAGGAGGAAACTGATAATAGGAAAGTCAAATGCTTTAATATGCTACATACTGTAAGATTTTTAGAATATAGATGAATATATGTGTATGACTAATTTCTGGAGCTCCTGAAGAATGTATGTATGAAAATATTTTGAAGTGTAAGTAATACATACTTATGCATGTCTGTGGACACACAAGCCCTCACTTCTGCATATTGAGATACAGCACTGCTCAAGATGAAGCTCAAAAGTAAAGTGTGACAAGCCTCTACCTAGATCTGTGGAGTTCTGTAACTGGGAGCATCCTGCTGGAATTGCTAGAAATGATCTTCTGATCACTGGAGGGAAAGGACAATAAGAGATCTTGAATAGATACTGGAAAGAAAGAAAAAGGTGAGGAGACAATGTCATCAGTCTCATTTGGTAGCAAGATGCAGTGTTCTTTCTTTTGTAATGGACAAAAATGGAACTGGAAGAGAGAGACGGCAGGCTTGATACTGATATAGAATGGATGTCTCCAGTCAAACTTAGGAAGTTTACAAGCTGTGAAATTTCTCTCTGAGTTACTATACTCACATATCATATAATGGGGAGTTTTCTGATATTTCAACTACTTTGTTTGTTGAAATGAATAGAAGGCAGTTATTTTGGAGAGACATGAATAACATTCATTCAAGCAGAACGTCTGTTACAATGAATGATACTTGAATTATTGTGTTGGTAAAGATAAAACAGGTTCCTAAAATAATTGATGTTCAAATCTGAAAAATAAGGAAAATCATAATTTGTGTTGAAAAGCTCAGGTATTTCCTGTTAAAAAAAAAAAAAAAAAAAAAAAAAAAAAAAAAAAAAAGGAAATAAAGGAAATATTTTTGCTTCTAGTAAAAATAGCATTTCATCTGTGACTGTACAGTATTGTAAAGTAAAATTCCTTATCGCAGAAAACAACAAAATTTCATAATTGACACATTTGTTTTATTATTTCATGTTACAAAGTCCAGAGTTATATATGTGACAATAACTAGGAAATATTGTCAGACTTCTACAAATTAAGTGTAATTGCACAGATATTTAAATACATACTTTCTAGGGAAGAAAAAAAGATTATTCAATAGCATTTTTCTTTATTCTTTTCCAAATGACAGACTGGGAAATTCCAGAGATGAGAGGGGCAAACATGCATATTCTAGGGGTTCTAGCAGACAAATTAAACAGCAACAAGTAGCTCTTTCCTTGCAACAAAAAAAGCCAGATTCATTTTTACACTGCAAGATTGTAGTCAGCGGAGTGAAGAATATGATCCTTCCTCTGTGTTTTGCACTTGTAAGGCTGCAATTGTAGTGCTATGTCCAGTCTAGGACTGCCCAGTAGTAAAGATATTGACATATTGTAGTGAGTCTAATGGGGACCTACCAAGATATATGGGTGCTGGAACACAAGTAGAGACAAGGTCAGTGGCAAACCTTAAGGCCTTGTCAGAGGAAACAGAGAAGAAGGAGCCAGACCCTTTTTGGAGGCACACAATATGACAAGAAGAAATGGTTATAAATTGGAGTATCAGGATTTCTGATTAGATAGCTGGAAAAATATTTATTCAGTGACTATCGTGCCCAGAGAGGCTGTGGGGTCTCCATCCTTTAAGTTAGAGATGTATCTAGGCATAGCCATAAGCAATCTGATGTGGTTAGATTTGCTCTGTGCAAGTATGAGATAAACCAGGTGTCCTCTAGGGCTTCTCCAAACTAATTTATTTTATAATTCTATGATCAATGTATTATAGTAATTTCCATTCCTATATTAAGGTACAGAGACAGGGAACTATTCTTAGAAAATACTATAAGGACAATTATGAAGTACATTTAATCAGTTTTATCTTTGGGTCAACAGCACTGATGCTTATATGGCCTAAACAAATTATTTTCTGTTAGAATAGTGAAGGAAAAACCACAATAATTTGCTGTGCCAAAAGAAATAGCAGTGTAGCAAAAATGCCTCAGTCACTTCAGCTAATTAAATACATACATTGTCCCTGAGATTTCCTTGAGAATACAGCTCAGGGAGCTGAAATTGAATTGACTTCATAGGATGGAATATAACAGGATGTATGGAGAAGTGTTTTGGATATTCCTGTATCTTGAATAGGAACAAATGTAATGAGTTACATACTTGAAGACCAGTTGGGGGAAAAAGATCAATAATGCCCCCATAAACTAATTGCATTATGATATGTATTTAACATAGGTCTGGAGCAGTAGATACGACTTTGCATGGCTCTGGATACACTGACCGTAGATTAATATAGGGAAAAAAAAAAAAAAAAAAAAAAGCCATAAGCATTTCAGAAATTCTAGGAAAGAAAAACAATCTGAGTTTGTTAGAACAGATATTAACCTAAAGCCAAATGCTATTAAAAATAATAACGTTGTGCTTAACAGTAAGAAGCTATACTTCTTTGATATTCAAAAGGTGTTCAAGCCTTTGGGTGATGTCAGCCAAGCTGATGACTGATGTGAATAATCACATTCTAATTGGGTTGGCAATGGCCATAGATGTAATCAGCTATTTCTAGTCATAAAGCTAATTTTATAGTTAACTATTTATACAGTTAAATTTGGAATAATTTGTGTGAAGTGTTATAATACTGGAAGATATTTACTTATTTGGTGAATGCTACATTTTATTTGCCTTTCCAAATCATTAGTATATACTCCCTGTTGTTCGAGAGAAATGAACAAACGTATTATCTAAATCTTTGAACAAATTACATTTCTGTAATTGCACTGTTATGATTAGCAGACATTTTAAAGAATATTGTCCACCAAAGTAAATGGTGAAATTTAAGAACAGGCTGAAATAAATTATGGTATTCTTTTTTTCCCCACTTGTATTTTTATGAGAAACTTATTCTGGAAAACATGCATAGAGCTGAGTGATTGCTTGATTGAATTTCATTGGATTATTCACTATGGAATTGAACTCAAGAATCCAAAGAATTGTACATGGGTCCAAATAAATGCAAAATACTGCTGGATGAATCTGATTAGCATATGACAAAAATTGTATCTAGAGATAGGTGTACATATGTATGTTTGTGGAAAAAGAATTTTTTGTCAGTATTTATGTTCAGAAAAGTTAGGTTTAAGTAGAAAATGATTATTTTATGACATACATATTTTTATTGATTGCTTAGAAAAGATGGATCTGTAACCAAGGGAATATTAGTGATTCCTATCCATGGGGAAAGAGTTCCACTATTAGGGATGCTCGTTAAGAACTTCAATAAAAAAAACTAGTTTGTTAGTTCTTGCATTTGGAGCCAATAACATGTAGTGTTTATAAGAGCATTTATTGGCAGAGAATTGCAAAATGATTGCAATTTGGAAGGGACCTTTAGAGGCTGTCTTACTTAGCATGTAATATGTTAAGACATCTTTGGTTACAAAATTTCAGGGATGAGATACATATCAATCTCGAATCACTGGACATTACATTTTTCTATCTGAATTCAGGTTATTGTACCTGTAACTCCCCATCCCTAAGAAACTTATATTTGCTTCTAAATTGTGGAAGTTTAAATTCTTTGAACTTTCCACTGAAATCCTAAAAATGAAGATAATTTTATACTTTGCATTAATTTTAACTACTAATTCATTAATTCATAATTCAATGAATAAATTACAAGTAGAAAATAATTAAAAGTGATACATTATCTACAAGATTTTAAAAATAGTTCAGTGACTTTAAATATTCTATAGCACTTTGTAATACTATACTATACTATAGAGTATACTATACTATACTATAGAGTGGCTTTAAAAGGCCATCTTGCTCTATTACACTGTGATCTTTAAAAGAAATAGTTCACATCAGGAAATGTATTTCTAATAAAGAGCTTTTCAAATCAATGCTCAAAAAGGAAAATGCTTCTCATTTTCCAGAATAATAACAATCTAG
This sequence comes from Phasianus colchicus, assembly GCF_987193195.1. Taxonomy (NCBI): domain Eukaryota; kingdom Metazoa; phylum Chordata; class Aves; order Galliformes; family Phasianidae; genus Phasianus; species Phasianus colchicus. The sequence continues at coordinate 19,127,553 of NC_143438.1, read as the reverse complement.
AATTTTAGGTATTTAATATATGATTGTTACTGGCTCAGGTCTTTGAAGAAATAGCAAATAGTTTTCCAAAAATTCACCATCTATTTTTCTTTTCTTATGGAAAAATAGATTAACTGTTTAAGAAAGCTATGCACAAAAATTACTTTAAAAACTGTGTTTCCATTATCAGGCCACTTCATCATAAAACGGCATACTATAATTAGGACAGGACAGTTACCTAATATAACATTTATCTGATCTCTGGCTTAGCGAAGTTGCTGAGCATATGAGAAAAATTGATCATGTATCTTGTAACAATTAAGATACACTTGATCTGAAATAGGTGAAAATCTCACATTGCTTTAAAAGGTAAATTTTAATGGAATGAATAGCTCCTTGTGATTAATCTGAAACTATGAAGGAAATATAAATAACTTCCATGAAAGCACTGTTATATACTGGGAGAATATATTGGATCTTGTTGCTTGTTCAGTAATCCTTGATAAATAAGTTTTTTCTTGTTATGTTCAATCTTATTTGTCTTAAATAATCCTAATATTTTCATCCATGTAATAATATTTTTCAAAACTTAACATCTTTCTGCCAAAACTGAGAATGAGTTTGAGAGGATAAGAGGCTTTATTAGAAGACCTTTGAACAGAAGAATGTCTCTAAAATGTTGTTCATTCGGAAATCACATGACCAGGGGAAGCAACAAATTATTAAATTAGAAAACTATTTCTCTTATTATTAGAACTTAGATTCACATCTAAAAATAGTAATACACTGCAGGTCTTTTGGTTTATATAAGATAAATACCGGGTGTTTTTTGTTTGTTTGTTTTTTGGTTTTTTTTTTCGGACAATGAAAAACTTACTTATACATAAAATGAGGAACTAACTCTGTCCCTCTTTCATTTTTCTTTTTTCTTTTTTTTTCTTTTTTTTTTTTTTTTTTTTTTTTGTTCCAGAGAAAATGTGATATTAAAAAAAAAAAAAAAAAAAGTTTTTCTTTCTGAACGAATTTACTGGTTGTATCCCTTATCATGCATAAGTGAATTAGCAAAGAGGGTTAACAGTTAGACTGTTGAAACTTTTGCAGCTTTGAATCTTTTGCAAAGCTATGCAAATAGCGTCATTCACACCTTTTAACTTTCCAGCAAGGCCACAGGAAGAATGGTTAAAAAAAAAAAAAAAGTAGCTACAGTCTCTTACGAGAGCGGAGACTGTCTGCTCAGGAAAAAAAAAGGACAGAAAGAGTTACAATTTATGTGGTTTTGTTGTAGATTACCTAAATCTCGTGGCTGTTCTTTAGTACTTCAGTACTTCTCATTGGTAGCTAACAGTATAATGAAAAGAAATGTTGCAAAATTCTAACCAACAAACATAGTGTTTTTAATGTCAAAATCAGAAATGTCATATTGACTTTGATGGAAGTTACACTTCTTAAAGGACAGTAATTATCAAAGCTGTCATTCTTAGAAAATTCTTAGAAAAAAAAGCTGTCATTCTTACAAAAACAGAGCTGTGAACAGATACACCAGCTTCACAGAATCACAGAATTGCCAGGGTTGGAAGGGACCTCAAGGATCATGAATCTCCAACCCCCCTGCCACACGCAGGGCCACCAACCATTCCACCTAATGCTAGACCAGACTGCCCAGGGCCCCATCCAATCTGGCCTTGAACACCTCCAGGGACGGGGCATCCACAACCTCCCTGAGCAGCCTGTTCCAGTACCTCACCACTCTCTCTGTAAAGAATTTCCCCCTGACGTCCAAAATTTCCCCCTGAGTCATTTTAGTTTAGGTGGTAATATAATAATTTGAATTTCCCCAAACTACATTTCCATAGGTGTAGTATGAAACAAAAAACTTTTGTATGAAACAAAACAATGTGGGATTGCACATTGAGGTACATCATATTTTGATTTCTGATGTTAGTCTGAATTACTTTATTGATCTGTACCTCAGTTCATTTTAGAAATCTATTTCTGTTTGTTCCCTATAGAATCTAAAGAATCTAAAGAATATTAATGTTAAAGGGCGTTGGTATCTCTTCTACTACACCAGTATCTATATAGTATTTAACCCTTATATCTTATGTAAGCAACAGTCAACTCTACTTAACAAAATACCAGTATAATTATATAATACCATTTAATTACTTTTAATTAGGCAATAATGTGAAACAATGATTTTTTTTTTTTTTTTTTTTTGAAATTCATATGGAATCACTTCATGTAAGTTACATTCAATACAATATAGAGTATGATATAAATGATACTTGATTTATGCTTCTTGAGCACACTATTTCTAATGATGGTCAAAGTTTTTATGAATTAATTTGACCGTCATTATAGGTAATATGCTAGAGATACATTAATCTAAATGATATCTTATCATATCCCATGCAGAATTAATTCATCTGAATGGGAATTTGGCAAATTAATTCTAGTTCCAATATGGGAAAGGAATTGATGTCCAATTTTGAATCAAAAGTGAATACAGTCTAGCATACATTTTTTTTTGCTATGAGTTTGTATATTGGAGGGAGAATATATCTGGTAGATAATATAATTATGTTCTTTCAAGTGAATGCGTAAGAAAATGTATGAAGGAATAAATTTTCATGTAATAAAGTATTCTTTTCTGAGACTGAAAAAAAAATCTGCAGATTACGAATGATAATCACATCTCTAATTATGTAGCATTTTTCAAATCATAAAGAATGCTACATGTGTTATAGTCAATTGAAAAGTGATAGCCTGATTTAGAAGTGTCTCTTGAATTAATAGTCTAGCACAAAGTTCTGTTCTTTCTGGCAGATTGGGATGTTTAACCTGTTAACTAGATAACTGCATGCTGGATTTTCACACATTCACATTCATCATGAAATTTTAGCTCAGAGGTTCCCAATGAAGCAGAGTTTGTCACAAAAAGAAAGAGGGATTCTCACCAGATACTTTTATTCTGTATTTACTTTATAACGTTCTATGGTGCAATTTAGATAGTGTAGGATTATGGATAATTAATGCCAGATATATGTAGGGAAACTAGCCTGAGCTTCACAGATTCCTTAGGTATGAGGTCAGAATGGATTGTACTTTGGAAAAGAAAAAGAAAAAAAAAAAGAGAAAAAAAAAAGCATACAGAGCATTGCTAACTATATACAACAGCAGTTCTGTCTAATAAAAATGAAGAAAAATAGTATTTTTTTTTGAGGTACTTTTGTTTTCAGAATGAAGTATAACACATATGCCCACAATAAAACATAAGAGCATGGCAGGACGATTTTAACACTATTAGTTTATTTAATATGAAATAATTCTGCAATAATGGAAATTTAAGAGTACATATGATAGGAATAAGAAAACATTTGTCTTCAGAACTTATTTTTATACAGTTGCAGGCAGTCTGTAATAGCCCATGGAAAGGCTGGGCATTTTCTAGCCTTTTGTTCTTTGTTGAGCTCCATGTGAGCATGAAATGGGAAATTAAAGTTCATTAGGATAGAAATTTTACTTCTTAATGACTAACTGTTGATTCTGTCAAAACTGATAGCTTTGTTTTTTGTAGTACTCACTCTCCACTATGGAGAACAGAAGATCTAAAATCCTGCTTCATGACATAGCGTGACATGACATGAATGAGAAGCCAGATAGAATGATAAAGAAAGAAGGAAATAGATGGATGGCAGGGCTCAAGAGCCTTTATGACTCTCTTTCATTTTCTAGTCCTATGTTTTTTTGTCTATAGTTCAGTGAAAAGCTTCTTTTCTAAAACTGGGATTTTGCAATTCATATAACCACTCTTGTCAGAGCACCATCAATCCCTCCTGTTCCTGGCCATGCCCAAGCCCCCACATCAACTCTGAGGTTATCAGCCACTAACCCAGCAAGGTTGTGCCAGGGTCAGACTCCGACTTCCCACAACCCTACCTGCTCGGACATGGCCTCTGCCCATCTGGACCCACTTTTGGACCCACAGCCTGTCCTCAGCCCAGACCCATTGCCTTGTTCTTGGAGGGGTACTGGGACAGGCACTACCTGCTGAACCCACATTCCTGGCTCACGTGAGCCACTGTCTCTGTTCACATTATAACCTCTAATAAGGTTCTGTATTTGAATTGCTTTCGTGCTTACAAATTTGATGAAATCTGAGATCACTGTTACTCATCTATGTTAAGTATCCTATTACATGATTTGCTGGAATACTTGCTAGTGACCTACAATAAGGTAATTTCAAGAAATGCAATTTTTATTTCCATTAAACACAGTTTTTCTGAAGTAATATTTCTATACAAATTTGACTGGAGGAAGAGAAAAAAAAAAAAAAAAAAAAAAAAGGATAATTTCTAAATTAGGCTCTATTGCCACACATTTGTCTAAGAAATTTTGACACAGAAAAAGAGAAAGACATCATGAAGAAGCTCAGAGGATGTATTTTGATGTGTTGTCATTAACTTCACCCCATTTACTAGAAAGCAATCAAGATAAAAAGTAAGTTTCATAAGTTTCTTCTAGTATTTTTCAACTGTCGTTAAATGATTGTATAAAGTAGCAACAAAATGTACTTGACATTATGAAAAATGATAAAAATATTATTCCTTATCAAAAATGTATACCAACATATGCCAAGTTATATATACAAATAAACACATGCTAGAGACATCATGGAAATATTCATGATTGAATGCAAGTTACACATTTTCCATTTAAATCTGAAGAAAAAACAATAATCACTTATCTACCTGTGGAATTAAAAGCAATGTATAATTTATTTTCCAATAAAATTCTAGATGTAAATTAATGAATTAAATGCCTTTAATTCTTTTGCTATACTAAATGTTTCACTACATTTCTTATATTCAAAAATAGACTGAGATTGCATTATTTCCTTTCAGGTACTCATATAACACACCCAGCCATGCACATATAAATCTCTTCTTGCCTTTAATGGCGTTGTTAAGCTTTTTACTCTTGAAGTCAGCTATACTTATAAAAGACAAAACTGGCTAATTTCCAGCCCAGAGAAAAGCATGTAGAATAATCTCAATCACATTAATAATGGACAAGCATTTGATGCCATTCTATTGCTAGTCAATACCACTGCTAGCTAAAACATCTTCTCTGAGCTTTCAGAGTCAATGGGCACAAATTTAGGCAGGGTCTCAAATGCTGAGAGTCCAGATATCATTCAGCAGATGAGCATCCAAAACACTGTTGTGCCTTAAAAATATTTTTCTTAATTAAATAATTAAAAATATTTGCTAAATCAATTAAAAGTAAATAGTAGATTGGTTTTCAACAAGAATAAGATGTGCTTTATCTTATTATGTTTGTAAAACAATAAACATGAATTACATATATACTCCAGTTTCTGAAGAGTCGAAATGTATATAAATATATATATACATTTCTAAAGCAGAAATGTAGAGGACGAAACACTGATGCAGAGTATATATGAGTACAATGTCCCTCCTCCACTCAGTTCCTGAAGGTACTTTGTATAGGTTGCCTCTAAGAGTTACAATCCACTTGAGAGACACTTTACATTCTAAGGATATACTTTGTAAAAATGTGAGATAACACAGGTGCAAGACCTGTGAAAGACTAGTCTAACTGCTTTCATTTCTTCCACCATACTTTAATAAGTATAAAAACACTCAGTTCTTCTATTTAGACATAAAGTCAATAGATACATGACCACCTCTGATACAGTCATTCTGAACAGCACAAATCTATAATGTACCCCTTGACTCAGAGGGAGAAACAACTGGCAATCTCTGAAAGTATGTCTTTGACTTTAATTATGGAGCATATTTAAAGGACTTAATGGAGCTGGCAAATAAATTCATTTCTGATAAGTTTCAAATATAGGCCCATAACTTTTCTTAATGCCAATTTTGGCATGAAGTTGACGCTACAGGAACATAAAAGCATTACTTCACCATCTGTGAGCTACTTTGACAGAAATTATGTAGTGAAAAAAACAGAGGTAAATTCTCATAGGAAACCCAAGCATGAGGCCTAACTCAAAGAACCTATGATATTTGTAAGTGCCAATGAATTTCTGTAGAAAAAACAGGAAGTAGGGCAGATGGTTCTTTCCACCTCTTTTTCTTTTCTTTTCTTTTCTTTTCTTTTCTTTTCTTTTCTTTTCTTTTCTTTTCTTTTCTTTTCTTTTCTTTTCTTTTCTTTTCTTTTCTTTTCTTTTCTTTTCTTTTCTTTTCTTTTCTTTTCTTTTCTTTTCTTTTCTTTTCTTTTCTTTTCTTTTCTTTTCTTTTCTTTTCTTTCAGGGAACTGTACTGATCTTTTGAGAGCTTTGATCTCTGCTAAAATCACATTAAGATAAAGGAGAGAAACAAGAAAGCTGGATTTCTACATGGAATAGAATAAAACAGATAGCTCACCCTAAAAATTCCATTGAAAGTGTAGCAGTCCAACATGGTTTTAGCCCAAGGTGCTCATGCATTACAGCACAGTTGTAAAATACAGGCTTTTTATGCTGTGAAGTTTTATTTATTTATTTATTTGTTTGTTTTCCACAAGTCTGTATGTTTACATTGCAAGTAAGACCAAATACAAGGGTTTTCTTTTTATTTTGTTTTCTTCCTTTTTTTCTCCCTCTTCTGCTATTTTTTTCTGAGCATATGGACATTGCCATGTCTGTTTGAGGCTACTGCAGGTATCAGCACCTGACATCAAGACATCGCTGGACTAAGGAGTGGTGAACCACTTTGCTTTGCTGTATTTGTGCATTTGCCTGTCCATCTCTCCCTGTTTTCTATCTGCTCTCTTTATTTTCTTTTATTCTTTTATTCTTTGCAGTAGACATTGTCTAAAATTGTCTTACCTGTAAAGTTTATTAATCACAATTAACCAACTGGCCAATTTTACCTCCAAGTAGTTGTTGTTAGTTGTTAAGACAGCTCTCAAATATGTGTGTGTTATTCCTCTGAGTCTTGGATGACTCCATCATGGTAGCAACCCCTGTTAACTAGAGGAGACATGACTCAGGAGATTGATTCACCTTTCTCAAAATCCATTGAGTGGGATGAGACAATCTGGATGAAGATTTTTCAGGTGTGCACATTTAATCCATGGAAAACAAAGACGGTGTTAGCACAGTAATTTATTGGGAAAAAAAAAAAAAAAAAAAATGGTGAAGAAAAGGCATTAGACTAAACATGAGAAGAAATTATTATATCTGCTGGAATAGTGAGGTTCTGAAACACACTTCCAGAGAAAGGAATGGGAAAGACAAATCCCCCCGTGGTAAAATGCATGAATGGAAATATAGCTAAGTTTGTGGACTTATGTTCTAATTTTCAAAAGTTTTATGTTAAAAATTAAGATTCAATCTGTCTAAATTTAATATCTGGAATGCTGACACCTGTGCTCAAGCTAATCATTTAAACTACCTTTTCAGTCAATGAATAAAACCTGCCACTTTCAAATAATTGATCTAATTTATTTGTCTATTTTAGGATTAAATGAATCTAATTCTCAAAAGAAATGCTTGTTCTGATACTAATCACTTAATTCAAAAAGAAAAAAGAAAAAAAAAAAAAGAAAGAAATACAGAGGAATAAAATGTTCTTCCTGATACCATAGTAACAGATTAATGCCATAAATACCAGGTAAATTTTAATAATGCTTCAAGTTGACAGCAAGACCACTCTTAAAAAGACTTTCTCAACCGCTGTGGTATCAGGCTTCTGAGATGAACTTCAATAAGTCATGTTTTCAAAACTTCATCTTTTATTTTTTCATCTTCATCTCTGTATGCATTTCTTCTTCAAACAAATGCATTACATTAATATTTTCATCATAATGAATATGTCTCATGCAAGAAACGATGCTTTAATTTGCAAATTTTTTGAAAGGAAACTTTTTTCCAACAAAAAATGTGAACAGTGGTTTTTTTTTGTTTGTTTTTGTTTGTTTTTTTTTGTTTTGTTTTGGCAAGAGTTTGTACAGTTGTCTAGAACATGAATGTCCATTAATGAAGGGGTATGTCACGTGCTCTCTAACTTTTCAAATGCAAAATATTTCAGTTGACTGACCATCTTCTCTTTTATCCTCAGTTTACAAGAGCTGTTGAAGCAGAGTACATGAGTACCCATTAAAACAAAGAACACTGAAAAGGTCAAAGTTACACCATACTGTTCACTTTTTACATAGTGTTTGTTGCATTAGAAATCTCATTCTTGCAGTAATGGGTGTTGCTGGAAGGGAAAGCGCACAAGTAACACAATCTAAAAGATTCGAATCCTCATGAGGTCTAGTTAGTACAGTTTCAAACAAAGGAAGTAACACTGCTACTGACTTAAACTTTATATTGTATTGTTTCCTAAGAAAATCTTACTTGCATTTTAATAAAATTGATTTGTATTGTAATACTAGAACTGTAACACAAAAGAAATAATTGGAAAAATGTGCTTTTTGTTGTTGTTGGTTTTTATTTCTTTCTTTACAAAAATAGAACATTAGACATCATAACTAGGTGGTAATTCAATGTCTGTAAGTTTGATTAAATAATATACTGTCTCTGAAATATTCACAGAATCACAGAATCATTTAGGATTTCAAGATCACCAAGTCAAACCATTAACCAGACCTACTAAGTCCCAACATTAAAGTATATCCCTTTGTGCCATGTCTTTTAAATAACTAAAGATAGGGACTCCACCACTTCTTTGAGCAGTTTGATCACCCTCGCTGTGAAGACGTTCTACCTGATGTCCAATATAAACCTTCCCTTGGTGCAACTTGAGACCATGTCCTTATACTCTGTGTTGTAGCGTGGTTTTGTTTCTGCATACTTACATACAAGCGTGTTTCCTCCCCGTACGTAACCAAGATCCCCTATCAAGTGGGTCTTTGCCTGTATTTTTCTGCTGTTTGAACTCATCAGTAGCTATGGATAGGTCCATGTATTAGTAGTAGTATGGGGAAATTCCTGATGCTTGATACAGCAGAACTTTCTAGGCTTTATTTTGACTTCTCAAGAGGTAGCTGAAGCTCAGTCTTTTTTTTATTTCTCTATGTGCTTGAGTTCCACACAGAGGCAGACAGACTCTACTTCTAAATAATTTTGAAAGGCTGTCAGCTGACAGAGATGGAATTTAAATTATCACTATCATTGGCTCAGGTTTAATTTGAAGAATATTCAGTGCATTCTATGTAGCAGTATTTCAGCTGCAATGTATTCTGTTCTGGCCTTAAGCCAGGGAACATTTAAACATATGGGCAAGATAATTAGAACATTTCCAAATCTGCTGCTTCAAAATCATAATACCAGTGGATTAAACAAGCTTCTTTTTTTTCTTTTTCTTTTTTTTTTTTTCCTTTTTTTTTTTTTTCCTGACCAATAGCAATTCTTTGTGTTATGCTATTAGAAAAGAACTGTAGCAACTCTTTACCTTTTTACCTGCCAAGGTTCTAATTAGATCTTAATTTCAGAAAACATCTTAGTACATTTTCAAAATAGAAGATGAAATGAGAAAAAACGGGCATTTGTTAGAGTAAACAGCAAACTATCAGAGAAAACTGCAATATACCCAATTTTGAAACAGGGGAGTAATTTTTTGCAAATAAATAAACAAGCTGTCCTCTTTGGTAGTAGTTCCACTCAGCTTTGTTAGACAATTTTAAAGTAACTGCATAAATGAAAGTATCAGGCCTTTAAAGTTTTTGTCTGTGAACATACAGAAACTCAAGTCATGCAGAAAAAAATGAAGGTGTGAACATTTCTGAATCTCAGAAAGCTTTCATCTAAAAGAAATCAAGTACAAAGCTGAAAAATAGCCCGAAAAACATCGCATCTCTAACGTTGTATTTCGACCTTGATGCTGGACAGTAATAATGCTAATAGTTCACATCTAGTCTGCTCATGGTGGAATGTAATCATGGGTCACAGCCTTGACCTCTTACAAGCCAAATCAACTTTCTGAAATGACATTACAGCACTGCAGTTCCATGTGAAGTTACATTAAAAATGTGTAGAAGATTTTTCTAGAAATGACTTAAAAGATAATTTCCCCTACAAATAACAGCTGTTGTTACCCATTGATTTTGGTCTTCTGCTAATAGCCATGCTAACAGATTGCCAATGATTCCTAAAGTTCAGAGGCTATGAAGAGATGGGTTTTACTATCAGATTTGTAGCCAACAAGGGGAAGAAAAAAAAGGATTTCAAATTACATTGTATACACTGGTATTTTCACAAATAGTAACTGGGTACTCATCAGGGACTATTGTTATTTTTTCCCATTCAGTATTGTTGAACTGCCTTCACAATCAGTGAAGGTGTATTTATTAAACTCCTTTGGAGAGCAATATGCTGATGCATTGCTGCAAATTCTCATCTGTCTATCAAGTAATTGCTAAAACTGAAGTTATTATTTTAACTACTGGGAGTTGGCAACCTGAGCAACCATTAAACATCTTGTGAAATGGAAGGAAAACATTGGCAAGGCTGAGAAAACTCTTTTATCCAAGGAAAGCACAAAAGAAAACAAGATAAATTTACAGCAATGACTTGTCCAGGGGTGTTCTAAAACTGACTAGCCTTAGGCTATGGCTTTCACACTGGATCTGCTTCTGTTGCAGAAAGACCTACACCATATCTCTCCCATTGCAAACATTATTAAGAACTTTGGAGGGCTGTTAAAGGGATTAGGAATAAGGGCTATGAGATATAAACAAATGATTTAGTTATTAAATAAGCAGCTGTAGGGAGTAGCCATAGTAACAGTGCATTTTATGGATACTAATTGTGGAAAATATCACAAAAGCACAACAATGTTTCTCAAATTCGTGTCAAATTTGTGTTATATAATATCACTGTGACCCTGCATCTGCATTGACATACATGCACTTGCTTTGTTCTGAAAAGAGGGACTGGTTTGTGACTGGTACCATTTAGCCACAATCACCTGCATTTCCCAAACCCTTTTTCTTCCCCTCTGTTCAACACTGTCTTCTTTTTCTGTGCAGTTTTGGAATAAAGTCTTACAAAAGATAATGACTTCAATCTCAGACAAGTTTATATATAAGCAGAATATTTTATTTAAACTTCTGCCCATGGTATCGTATATGAAAAGCATATTCAAGTTTTTACCACCACTATTACTGGACTTATCCACCTTTTCACTCTATTCAATGCAACGATGGTTTTTTTCTGTTTTTGAAGCACAGTTCAAAATATTAAAAGCTCAATATACTGGAAATGGTAACCTTTTCCATTCAGTTTTTAAACTGAAATATAAGATCTAATTTTATAGTTAAATTAATAGAATACATAGTACAAGTTATGAATAATGGAACAACTGGAACTACTGGAAATGTTTTGTTTTTGTTTTTTTTTAAAGTCTCATTTAGTTTGTAATTAGCAAATAAATCTGTTTGTTGTTGTTGTTTGTTTGTTTGTTTGTTTGTTTCTAGAGAACATTGCAACACAGGTTGATTTTTTTTTGGAAGTCTGCATAGTATTTCATCATTTGTTTCAGTATCCCCAGTAAATATCATTTAGCTAACTAACTTCTAAGTATATCACATTGAATTAATAATTTAATCAATAATTGAAGTCCCTAAACCAGTTTAATACCCAGCAGGAGAATTCATTATACTTCATCAAAGACACTTTTTCAGTATAAGTATTGAAGAATACTGAAAAGTATATTGAAGGCCCTGCTAGCATTAAGGACCAAACAAGTAAGAATCAACTCTAAATAACCATATTTTTTTAAATATTAAAACATTAGAAAAAAAGGTACCAATAAGAATTTTCCAAATATTAAATCATATGTTCTTGCATGAATAATCTGTATACATAGCCAAGCACTTTCTGTTAAATTTAATGAAATTATCTTCCCATATTAGCAGATTAGTAAGAAAGATAAACTCAAATGTTAAAGGAATAGGGTTTCTATTAGCAACTGAGTAAGTTTCAGGTTTGTCTTCCAGTCTGTAGGACTGAATTGCAATTCTGGAGTTCATTGACATTAGAATACAAAGCCTAAGATGAAAATGCAGGCACAACGGGAAGGCTTTCTGAATGTTAATTTTAAAATGCTCGTTGATTTTCTTATAGAAGTTTTTCTTCCCAAAATGATCTGTTATTGACTCACCATCTTATTTGAATTTCAAATTAAATCTTTTTTTGAAAGTTCTGTGAATCCTTCTGTTGTAAATTTTGCAGTCTCTCTACTCCTTTAATTTTCATAGCTGATAGGTAGATTAAAGGACTTTACAAAGCTATTGGAAATTATACTAAAATGCATGAAACAGTTGTAATTAATCATGTTTTTTGTAACAATGTCTGTGTAAGGACGAAGTTTACACGCATAATCATTCTGTGTTCACATAGCATCACAATAGATGAGATAGGTTAAACCTAACAAAAGTACAAAAAAAAGGAACTTTTCTTTTGAAGATGAGATGTTTGGGGGGTTTTGTTTCTTTGCTTGTTTTTGTTTTGTTCTCCTCTCAAAAAAAATCCACAGAAATTCCTACATTCTTCAGCAAAGCAGAAGCAGCAGAAAATGCCATATCTTTCCAAAAGAACAGAACAGTCTGAAATAGAATGTCTGTCTAAAAACAGATGTCAATGGTTGCTACACTGTGATGACCCTTCCGACTAACACACTTCAGCATGTCCAATCTGAAAATACTGAAGGAAAATATTTTAGAATCTTCCCCTTTGGTATGCCATTTCAACTTTCTCATTGAGTCACTTCATACTGTGAAGATACCAGAGGGAGTCAAATTCAAGATATGAAGATACTAGAAACAGCAAGAAGGGGGGAAAAAAAAAAAAAAAATAGTAATAGAGGATTAAAAGTATTAAATAAGTATTAAAAAAGTATTAAAACTATTAAATAACCCAACAGAACAAGAATCTGGAAAATTTCATGGGTGCTGCAGTCCCCAGCAGAAGCCAAATGAGCCTGCGATGTCTGCAGGCGAAAACACAGAGCTGTCTCCAATGCTGAGTTTAAGCAGTTTATATAGTTCCAGTCACATCATGTCTAAGGCTCTCACCAAGATTTAAAACATGACTAAGGTAATTTACCTCCCAGTATGGCATTAAATTTAGCAGTTCTTAATGAGCACACATAATCCATTTAATTCTGGTGAACTGCAGAAGTATAAGTGAAAATTGATAGTAGACTGATATAATTATACCCTACCAATAACCAGATTATTTTAAGAGGCTGTCAAAAAGATTTTAAAGGCTAAGATTTTCTAAAGCTATCCTGGAATATTATTTATTAGGGATCTTTATTTGTACAAAGAAAGTTTTTTTTTCTTTTCTCATTTCAAATATAAAGTAAAGTATCCACAAAGAGAGCTAGACTTTAATTAATAACAAAATGTTGTTCCTATCAAAAAACATCATAACCAGTATATTATATTTCTATTTCTAACAATTTCTAACAATTTCATAAATGTGAAAAGACAGTAAAGAAGAAAAAAGAAAGCAGATGAATGTGGAGAGAAAGGGGAGGGGGGAGAGGGGAGGAAGAGAGAATTGGGTCAGGGTAAATTCTGAATTTAAACCATTGAGATGAGTTCTGTACAATTATTTTTTTCCTTTGAATCTTAAAACTGATGTTTCGTATTCATTCAGCACCAAGTATACACATTATTTATACTGATCTTTTTGGAACCTCTTTTATGGTGTTGTTACTGAAAACACTAACCAAGAAAATTTTCCAAGCCAGATGATAATTTGCAACCCAGAAGGCAAACCATATCCAGGGTTGCATCAGGAAAAATGTGACTGGCAGGTTGGAGGAGTGATTCTGTCCCTCTTGTGAGACCCCACCTGGAGTACTGTGTCCAGTTCTGGGGACACAGAAGGACATCATGCTCTTGGAGCAGGTCCAGAGGAGAGCCGTGGTGATCAGAGGGCTGGAGCACCACCCTACAGGGACAGGCTGAGAGAGATTAGGCTTTTCAGCCTATAGGAGAAAAGGCGCTGGGGGGACCTTGTAGCAGCCTTCCAGTACCAGAAGAGGGCCCTACAAGAAAGCTGGGGAGAGACTTTTTATAAGTATAGGTAGTAACAAAATGAGAGGAAAATTAGACTACATATTAGGAAGAGATTCTTTACTGTGAGCATGATGAGATGCTGGAACAAGTTGCCTAGAGAGTCTGTGGATACCCCCTCTACAGAAGTATTCAAGGCCAGGCTGGATGGCCTTGAATGTTGCTCAAAGGCAACCTGGTCTAGTGGGAGGTGTCCCTGCCTATAGCATGGAGGTTGGAACTGGATGATCTTAAAGTTCCCTTCCAACTCCAACCATTCTATGATTCTATGATGATAGTTTAAGAAGCTGATACTGGGTGTGTAGAGATCCCTCCAGAAAGTGTACACAAAGCAGAGCAAAATCACCCTCATTACATACATTTAACATATGAATATTCATATAATTTCCACAAAGTTTCCACCTGCAGATGGTAGATATTAAGATAATTATTAGATAGATATTAAATCTAACATTTCACCTGCATCTGTCAATCTAAGGATTTTTGCAAGAGGTCTTTCAGTTTGCTCATAGGTGGTACTGATGTCGAAGAGCACAAATCGCTCTTCGACACCCACTTGTCTTATAGATTGCTCTTTGGTACCACTTTTTCTCTTTGATTGCAATTTGGTTTCTCCCCACAATGTCTACAAAAAGGGACCTATTTTTATTTGTCTGGAGATGATTCCAGTCTGCTCCTATGTGCAGGTCCAGCAGCCAGGGGAAGAGATGCTCTGGCAGCCACAAAAAGAGAAACAGCCCTGTCTGCACCGATGAGAGAGGAAGAGGAGAGCAGGAAGGGCTTCAAGCACAGCCACAGCTAAATTCCTCTGACAGACCCTATGGGAGCAGGGGAAAATGAGAGTTCTCCTGCCGTGTTTGGTGAAAAGGAGGTAGTGGAGACAACAATGGAGGAGTGAAGCTGAACCTGATAAAATGGGAGTCTATGAGGGGAGGGTTTGTTTATTTGTTTATTTATATATGTTTCTCTTTATATCATCCAACTCTATTTTTAACTGACAGCAAGTTATATGATTTCTTTCCAAGCTGAGGGAACGCCTGTGATGGTATCTGGTAAGTGATCTCCCTGTCTGTCTGGACTCTTGAGCTTTTTCTTCTGATTTTCTCCGCATTCTGCTGAAGAGGGGCAATGGAAGAGTGGCTGGGTGGACAACTGACAGCAAGTCAAAGCCACAACACTTTTTAAAAACACAGTATTTTATTATATTGTAAGTCTGTGGTGAGGGAAAATATTACATAACCCTAGCCTTTCTTTTTCTTTTTTTCTTTTTTTTCTTTTTCATGGTATTTTGGATAGGCACAAGAGAATCAAAAGGGATAATGCCTATCAATTTAGGGGTGGGGATAAAAAAAAGAATGATATTAGGAATTAAAAAAACTGTTGGGGTTTGTCATAATAGTATTATAATACCTGTTTATGAGCTATGACATAGCAGTTTTATAAACATCGTAATTATCCATCGAAGCATGGTTTGACTTAGATTTCAAGAAGTATTACAGGATGACCTGATGGAGAGAAACTCCATGGAGAAGGACCTGGGGGTCCTGGTGGGCAGCAGGTTGGCCATGAGCCAGCAGTGTGCCCCCAGCGGTATCCTGGCATGCATTAAAAAGAGTATGGCCAGCAGATTGAGGGAGGTGATTCTCCTCTTCTACTCTGCCCTGGTGAGGCCACATTTAGACTCCTGTGTGTAGTTCTGGGCTCACCAGTATAAAAAAGACAGGGATCTCCTAGACAGAGTCTAGCGGAGGGCCACAAAGATGATAATGGACTTGGGGTATTTCCTTTATGAAGAAAGACTGAGTAACCTGGGCTTATTCAGCCTGAGGAAAGGAAATGAGAGGGGATCTGATCAATGTTTATAAGTATCTAAAGGGAGGTGAGAGGCAAATGCATGAGGCCAGGCTCTTCTCAGTGGTTTGTAGTGATAGAGACATAGTTTGATGATCTCTCAAGATCACTTCCAATCCCTGCAATTCTGTAATTGTGTGATTCTGTATCCAGTATAGAAATAGTATTTCATGGATTTCAATAGTTTACACATTTTAGAAGTTGTAATGTATGCTGTAATGCAGTACCACTTTTATCCACTTGATATTCAACTTTTTTGAGACGATAATGAACTTCAGATGTATCTCTTTTGGTCATTTTCCTTAAATTTAAATCCATATTTTGCTCTTCAGTGCAGATATCTTGAGTGCTGGTTTTCATATATATTGTTGAAATCTAGTTCAGTTGCATTTTAGTAAACTTCTGGAAAAAAAAAAAAAAAAAAAAAGTTATTTTCTTTTTCTGTAGCTTCTAATAGTTTCAAGGGAAAATCATGCCCTCAGTGTGTTAATGGGGCACAAAATTAACATGCTAGCCAATACTGGAAAAATAAGATTCTGGTTGAAAAAAAAAAATTGTAATTTTTATTTAGAGAATTATAACTTCAGATTTCAAGTATTCAGTAATCTGTTATGCTTTAGGCTCTTATGTATACTTAAAGGCATCTCTTGTCATTACAACAGAGAAGTCAATGTGAATATGAAGACTGCATGATCTCTGATTCTACTGTCCATGTTTCCTAATGTAACTTCCTCATTTTACTCAATAACACCAACCCATGACTGTATTGTAAACAGAGAAGAAGAACCTGGAGAAAAAAAAGAACGTGTAAGGTTTGTGAAGATTTAAGCAGCTTTGGTGTCCAGGAGTGTTATGAGATGAATTTTACATCAAATCTATGCTTGAAGACAATTTGACTTATTGTAGGGCCTATTTAATTACTATAGCTGACAGAGATGAATATGTAAACACATTTAGAAATTAGTAGAATATATAATTTTATGTGTGATATCCAATTCTGTAAAAGACTGAATAAAAAATGATGACAGCCATATATAATGCATATTCTGTATTTAAAATCAAGAACTAAATGTTCACATATGTTTGTATTGTCTGGAAACGAAATGCTAAATTGGTTACTAGATCAGATTTGTAACTACTCCTGCAATATAACTAAAAGTTGCCTGTATAGCTGCATAATTATGACACAGCTGTAATAAATTAGGCACAGGAGTGAAAGTGAAAGAAATCTATTAGTACATTAGAAGTGTGCTTATTCTCCAGGTTCTCAGATATGGTGACTTACAGTATTTTAATTATTTCTTAAATCACAATTATCAATTATTCTAGAGCAAATATTACTGATGAGAACTAATGAAAGACCTAATTCTGTAAATCTTTACATATAATTGCTTTTCAAGTTACTGCAATATAATGTCCTCTTATAACAGGAAAGGTGGGGAAAAACAAAGACTGGAAGACTGGTGCTTTTTAAGAATTCAAACCTCATCTGAATCCCAGATTGCATTCATAGTTGAAAGACTAAAGCAAAATGGTCATGTAAAGGAATAGTGTGTACAGCTTTTAAAAAAAATAATGAATTGTTTCAGGCATTATGCATTAATAAATGTAGATTGCTTCAATTTGTAAATGCATATGAAGAAGAGTTACAGCTAGCTATGTAATGATTTGTGTAAGAATGGGTCACGTTCTCCTATAACAAAGAAATCATAACTTTCTTGAACTGCTTCAATAATGACAAGAGAATACACTGGTTATTGCTAGATTAATTAAGAACTTGATAATTGTTAAATCTCTACACTAGTGTCATTTATTATTTTAAATAGGTAATCTGGAAATACATATAAAAATAATCACAGAAGCATTTATGTATGTTGTAAAAAAATAATGAAATTAAATGTAACAAAGAGAAAACTTTCCAACAAAATTGTCTGCATTACAAGGTAAGTGAACATTTAATAAGCATTTATTATGTACAGCCATGTGTACAAGGGTTGCTCTGATGCTTCCTTTTTTATTATATTGATCCACAATGTCAGAGGCCATAGTTGGTGGTAGGACAGTAGAGGCTGAACGTTCCTACCAATATTCTATTCCATTCCATTTTGCTGTGTGACAGATGTCAGCAGAAGGGAAGTCTGACATAATGGCAGCTGACGTGGAAGAGCAGATGAAGCAGAGATGTACCATTGAATTCCTCGACACGGAAAAAAAGTTGCAACCACTGACATTCATTGATGCTTTCTAAACGTTAGTGCAGACCAACACATGTTGCACAGTGAGGTGGTAGGTGGTGAATTTCAGCAGTGGTTACAGCAACGTGAAATACAAGCTGTGTTCCAGACAGCCGTGTATAGCTGGATGCACCATGAAATGAAAAGCATCTTGATCTGCTCATCCACATGAATTTGGGAACTGTGTACAGGGTTGAATATCATCTTTGAGTACTGGAAATGATAATGACAACAGTGGAATACTGCAAAATTTGCAGCAATTGAGTTCCATGAATGCTCACACAAGAACAGAGAGAACACTGTATGCAATTTTGTTAGGACCAATTGAACCAATATATGGCTGACAGTGGTAGTTTCTTGGATCAGTCACATAATTCCTAGTAAGTAGGTATGATGTCACCACTATGAAGTGAAATCAAAAAGAAGTCCAGGGAGTAGCAACATGTGAATTCCCCATTTGAAAGAAAAGTTCAAGATGCAGCCCTCAGCAGGTAAATTGAAGTGCACTGTCTTTTGGGATTGGAAAGGGGGTGACCCTTTTGGATTTCCTGCAACCTGAAAAAACCATCAACTCTTGACTGCTACATTGTGATGCTAACTAAGATGAAAGCTCAGACTTCCAGAATCAGACCAGAGAAAAAGAAAACCTTTTTTTTTTTTTTTTGCAACACCAGGCCCATTAACAGTTTAATGAACATAGAGCACACTGCTAATGTTGGCTGGATTGTCCTACCTCATCCACTGTATAGTCTAGATTTGGTGCTTTTGACTTTCATCAGTTTAGGCCGAGGAATTATGGACTGCATAGGCAACATTTTCCTAGCAGTGATGCTGTCATAGCAGCTGTGAAACAGTGAGTCACTTCTGCAGTTTTTTACAAGTGCAGGCTCTTGATCTCCACTGGTGAAAATGTCTGAGAATTTCCTCTATCAAATAGTAATATTGTGCACTTTGTTGTCATTTCCATAGGAATAAAAAGATATTACTTTCAGAGTGACTTTTGTGTAATTCTAAATCTATAAACACAGAATGCAAATCATATGTATTCAATGATGAGTCTTTCTTATGCTGTTTTCTTAGAGGATTTTAGAAAACTGCTTTATGCAGGTCAGTGAGATAATTACACTGTGGCCCATTAGCAGAGTAAAATGCTACATTATTGTAGTACTAAACAATGATCTGTTAGAAGTTAGAGCAATAGGATGGACTAGAGCAAGCTTGATGCATGCTAGAGCATGTAAACTGTATTTATGTTGTACTAGTTTATTGTATTTGAAATTGTCTCAGTGACTGTGAATTTCTATCTTTTACTTATCGTGTGTCATATGCCTTGTGTAACAAGGAGGACTTGTAATATCAGTTACTCTTTGTTTTAAAGAAAATCTTACTAGAAGGCCTTCCTAACAACAAGTTACATATTTAAAGTTATTATTTATTGTGATATTGTGATATCCCAGTGAAACAACACCCAGGTTTCTGAATTCTGGGACTAATCAAGTAATCACTTTTGTAACTAAATAAACCAGAGAAAAAGCTTTTTGTTGTTGTTCTTTGCTACTGCATGTAGATGGGTGTGTATGACTGATTATTTACGGCCTTTTTCCAAGTAACTCTTGTGCATGAATTTAGCATTCTTATCCACATCCTATGAGCCAACCCTTAAGTAATAGTTTTTCTCAGCGTGTCCACTTCACGCTGCACAGAATCACAGGGATTGGAAGGGACCTCTAGAAATCATCTAGTCCACCCTCCCTGCTAAAGTTGGTTCCCTAGAACAGATTAAATAGGAAAGAGCTCAGGTGAGTTTTGAATAAGTCCAAAGAAGGAGACTCCACAATATCTCTGAGAAGCTTGTTCAAGTGTACTGTCACTCTCAAAGAAGTTTGTTTTCATAAGAAAATTCCTATGTTTCAGTTTTTGCCTGTTTGCCTGTTACTAATCACAACTGAAAAAGCCTGATCCCATCCTCTTGACACCACACTTTAGATATTTATAAATCTTGATAAAGCCTTTTCTCAGTCTTCTACTCTCCAGGCTAAGCAGTCCTGAGCACTTCAGTCTTTCTTCAAGAGAAATGTTCCAGGACCTCAATTATCTTAGTAGCCCTCCACTAGACTCTGCTTAAGAGAAAGTTCACTGTCTTTCCTGAACTGAGGAGCTCAGAACTGGACACAGTACTCTAGATGTGGCCTGACCAGGACGGGGTAGAGTGGGAAAATAAACCTCCCTTGACCTGCTATCCACGCTCTTTTTAGCACTTGATGTTGTTGGCTTCAATTGCACTGTCCCTGGCAGTTAGCTTCAGGGTCATCCCTGAAGATGGTTGGTTTTTAAGCCTACAGGCCAGGTGATGTTGTGTATGAGTCCATGTTTCTTCATGTCTTCTTTTTCTTACACACACACTATGCTCAGTCCTTTCAAATCAGTAAACATGAATCTGATATTCATGATGAGCTTGTACTCAGCTTCTGTTCCAATCTTGAACAAAATTTTAGAATTTTCCTCTTTGTAACAATTCTGTTAGTTGCTAGCACATATTTTAGTTCATGCATATGGAAAACTTGCGTTCTTTATTCCCATTTATCTCTGTTGGTGAGAGTATGGATTGCTATTGCTTGTTCAGCCAGATTCAGAGCCAGAGGGCAAGCGGCCACATCCTATTGTGGTGATATTTTGGTCAAACTACACAGTGCAGTGTTTCAAGTTGTGACACATAGGAATTCTCTTGACACACCAAAAGCAGTTTCCTTTTGCTCGGCTGTGTCTTTCCAAGTCCCACCCTTGATTGTGCAGGACCTATTATTTATATTTACTGCAAAGGTAACAACAACATTAGGAATAAATAGTAGAACTATATTTTGTCTAGAAAGTGGATGCTATATAACAACAAAACAAAATAAAATACACAAATATAACAAACCTATATATACTGCAAACACTAGCAATTGATATTTTTATATTTCTTTATGATGTGTAATTAGTCAAATAGTTCTCCATGTTTTGGAATGACTGCCTTGGAGATCTCAGAAATGTTATGGTTATTAACGAGATACTTTCATAGTGCATTGAGCAGTTATTAACATCTCTACATGTATATTAAAAAGTGCAGTGGATGTCATTTCTCCATTACACTTGTTGAAAAAACAGTCCCAGTGTGAAAAATCATGAGTTTAAAACAAATACTTCAAAGTCTTGTGTTAGGTTATATCACCAGGCCCAAACAAAGGTGAATTAAAGCTGTTCATATTTGAAGATGAGGAAGCCTTGTTTCCGAAAATCAGTACTTGTGCACTATTTTGCCCAGATAATAAGTCTTGTTTCAAGGTCATGTCTGTCTATTCCCTCCTGTATAAACTTTAGTTCTTTGTTTTGAAACACTGTAGGTACTCTTCATTCGTGATATTTAGGGAAGACATGTTTTTTGGGGCAAGAATTATGTTATGTATGCACTTTGATTTATTGAGAATTTGGCCTGTCAGTCATAATGGGAACTTCGTAGTCCCCTAATCATCCTTTAAAGCACTGCCTCTTGACCAAATAAATGTACTATTTCTGGACATATTATGCATACAGACAATATCAAGTAGGCATTACTGCCAGTAATATCAAAGTGTTAACACATTGCCATTTATTGTAGAAGTGGTATCTACAAGTCACTGGTCATGCATTTGGGGAATGAATTCATATGGGCAAGCTTCCTTTTCCCCACATCCATCTGTTCACATATATTACACAGATTGCACGTGTGGTTCTGGCTGTCAGAGAACAAGAAAGCTTAGCAAATATATGTAGTATACTTTAAAAGTTGTTTGGAAATGATTTAAGAATGTGGAGAAATGTGTAGGCTCCAGGCAATCTAGTACCTTAGAGAACGTACGCATCCCATAGCTGTAAACTCCAATAAATCATCTTGTGAACATACTGTAAATATTTTCATTGTTCCAGCTGGCAATTTTTTTTTTTTTTTAATTATTATTATTTAATGCACATAACATAGGCTCTGTTTGCCAGTACATTTTTTGCTCTTGACCAAAAGAATGCAATAGATTTTTCTTTTTTTCTTTTTTTTTAAACATTTGTTTTCTCTCTTACATATTTTACTTTCACTCCAAATATGAAAACCCATGTTGACTCTTCCCAGTCACCAACTTCTCCTTGTGCTCAGAAACATATTTCCAGAGGACTTATTCCAGGATTTTCCAAAGTGCCTAGATGAGACCAAATGGCATGTTCCCTGTGTTTATGAAAATGTTTGCAATATTTTCCTTTCAGCAAACATCAGGAACATCTTCATTTCCACAACCTTTTAAAGTTCATAGCAGACTTGCTTCTTTCTCAACACCACCCTCAGTTCATCTGGCACCATGAACTAGTACATATGGAGTTGTTTCTTCACCCTCTCCCCTGATTCTAATATCTCACTGGAAATTCTCTTCTTTGAACCCTACGTCTAACTAGTGGTCTATGGCAGAGATATATAAGCTAAGTCTCCAGCTCAGACCACTAGTCAGCCCCCTTTCTTCCTGCTGCAGAGCTTTTCTCAGCCCAGTCTATTGTGGGCATTTCTTGTACTATTGAAGAGAATCAGACTCTCACATAAAAATACCTATCTTCCTCCAGTTCCATTCCTGAACTCTGTATTTGTGGCACCTTGCTGTGGAAGTTGGATCTGTAAAAAAATTCCTGATGATGTACTTTCATCTCTATATTCTATGGTATCTCATATTCCCCATCCAGGGGAGATGTTTTATCAACACAGAGGCTGTGCTAGGCATATGTGATTCCTAGCAAATGCTGAATAGGTCTGACATGTAGGGACCACCTAAAAATTCATTTTCATGAATTTTGGGCTTCTAGATGTAGCTTGTGGTCTAAAGGCTATTGGGGTGGAAGGCACAGACTAAAGAGATTAAAGGTGCCAAGCAAAGAATGGCTCAAAATAAAGACACCTTTTTTGCTCTGTGTGTCACAGAACATCTACATGCTCTGGAGGTCAGGAGATCATTGCAGCTTGTCTTGAATTACTGGAAGCAAACATCAGCAAGGAGAGATGCAATTGACAGTATGAAGAACAATATAAATGACTTCAGCCTCTGCCTTGTCACAAATAGTACAATCTGAGGTCGAACTTCCTCTCCAGCTTAATTGCACAGCCCACAGGAACTTCTGTATCTTAGTCCTGTCACTCTCACTTCTACTTTGCTCTTCTTGCTCTCCATGTCATGTCCTTACACTCTGTGTTAGTTGTCAGTATCCTGTGCCACCTTCTCATGAGCTGTCATATCCAACTGAACTCAAATCCTTAGTTGAAATTTACCTCTTTAATTGGCCATCCCTGTACAAGAGTTCTCTTTCATATAACTAACAAGATTTCTCAAAGCTGGATACAACTTTGTGAAAAAAATAACTTTGATAAAAATAGTTATGAAAAAAGAAACTTTCAGGAAAATATTACATGTATATATTTCTGCAGAACACTCTGGTGATGGTATACTGGCATTTATGCAACACTTAGTAGAAATGACCTGTGATCCTCACTAAATATAATTTCATTAATCAATATCAACCCTTGATCCAGGTAACATACATCAATGTCTGGTCAGAGGTTCAATAGTAATCAGAGAAATAGTTTTCACAAACCAAATATCTAAACTTCATGTTTACATAATTTTCTTGTGCTCTCTTCAGTGAAAGAGATCAGTTCCATCCCATGATATTTGTGAGAATCTAAGCCCAAAAAACTTTACTTCCCTGTACAGCTGCTAAAAAGCACTAGTTTGTTTGGACTAAAAACATAACAGTCAACTAATATCTTTTTGAGGCTATTAGAAATAATCGTACTTGAGCAGAAGTTTAATAGTTTAATCTCTTCATTTTCACTTCAACCTAAAGAAAGTTAAATATATGCATCATATATATATATATATTTTTTTGTAGAAAATGTCAGCCAAAGATTTTTAAATTATGTTCATAAAATTAGATTCATGCGCATTTAATTGTACTGCACTATATATTATGTCTACTTACTGAAGAAGGTATTTTAAGTCTGTTTTTCTAATGTGATTATCACTTATAACTCATTTTAATTCAAGTCAAATGTCACATGCTCCAGAGTTAGTTCAAAGTGGATGTATTTAGTGATTTCTAGAATAAATATCAATTCAGATGCAGTCAAGGTTTCAAGCATTTTTTGGTATGCTGTAGTAAATTTTATTAAAAATACTCATTGGCCATCTGTGAATTCACTAGTATATCTCATATGGTAAGAAAATCTGTAGCTTTTCTTTCTGTGTAGCTAACAATAATTTCTTGTGTGTCACTTTAAATTTAAACATAGATTGTAGAGAAAGTATTTTGAAACTCTATGATAGCTTACTGCCAGAATTCTATATACACTGATAATTTAATAGAGTGGAAAAACACTTGTTTTCTATTTAGCAAAATTTAGGACTCATTCTAGATGTGAATTGTTTCCATGACAGGTCCTACAGAAACTGTCAGGCCATAGGTTTTGTAGCACTGCAAGTGAAATGAAATTTTGAAAGGTAATACACCTTTGCCAAAAGATAATTGGACACTCTGCATAGGTTACATCTCAAGAAGGAAGCTTTCATTCTATACAACAAGAAACTACTGAACCTTGCTGATTTCATTAGTACTCTGGACATTCATAGCCTTTATCAAGTGCAAGTACTTATCATCTTATTATGTGAGCATCATTACATCTGAAGATTGAATTATTCTTTAAATATTTGAAAGAAAGAATAGGTAAAATAAACGTAAATGAAATAGAGTTAGAAATGGCAAGTATCTCTCTTTCCAGTCTTTTTTTTTTTTTTATAATGTCACAAAGAGAAACATATATTATGCACTGTGCTTTACTGAAATGTCCATCTTATACTGATGGAAAGCCTACTATGAATGTGTGATCCTCTGATTTTAGAATCATAAATGGAAGTACCAGCTGAGGACACAACACACTTTTTTTTTTTTTTACTTTTTTTTTTTTTCTTGAACCTTTTCCAGGCAATTATTAGCAATTTAATTTCATTAAAATGAAAAAAATCCGGCTAATGAGAGAAGAGGAATTTATCCTTTGTTGTCTCCAGCACCAGTGATTATAGGAAGGCTGCATATGGTATGATGAGATTTTCCCACTGCACACAAGGCTTTTAGTTTTGATTGAAGGATTCCTGGTTTCTTTCTCACAATGTTTCTGAACAGCTCACTTCTCAAACTGTTTGAAGAATATGAGGCATAGCAGTATGAGATAGAGTATTCTGAATCACGAAGTCATATTACCTGGGTTCGAACTATTGGTATTCAAGGTACTCTATTTCTGAATCAGGAGTGCTCTCTGACTGCTGTGCATCCCTCATCTGTTTAAAAATTTGAGTACAGAACAGTTGCTAATATTACCTGCACTGAAGATGAAGTTGATGTTGCAAATTGGCTAATTGGAAATAGATAATGTGCCATGTAAAGTGGCCATGGCAATTCCTAGAACCAAAGCCTTGTTTGTGAAAAGCTACTTCTAACAAGTTTGGAGCTTTTCTTCCCAAGATGATAAATGTACTTGCTTGCTTTACATTAAGATTACATAGATACTTATAACTGAAACTGTAGAATGCAATCCAGATGAGATGAAAACAGTAAAGATAGAGTAAAGTTAGCTAAGAAGAAAGGAAATAACTTCTGATATATAAGAGCAACATACCATGTACAATGCAATAAAACCAAATTTATTCATGCTATGCCATTGAAGTAAGCAAACTTACATTGACAATAATACCTCTATACATATGTCGCAGTTTCAAACATGACAGAGAAAGGAGCCCCTTTCTCCCCCTTTCAGGGAGAAAGAAAGAAAAAAACAACCCAATTAAGATAAGGAGAAATAATGGATTTACTACAAATGGTAAAATAATATAATATTTATAAGAAGAAAAAGATTTACAATTAATAAATCAAATGGGAGATAGAGGAAGGTTCCAACCATACTGCTTGCTGTGCTGCTGGAACATGGAAGGTTCTTTCCCCCCTGTCACCCAGAATCAGAAATCATGTAGGGAACACTACTTCCTCTTTGAGAGTTAGAATTCATATGATAGTATTAGAGAACACAGGACTAGGAAAAACAGCTCCTCAGTGCCAGGTGCCTATGCACCAAACAACTTGCCACATGATGTGGTGACATAGAATGCTGATAAAACCAGGACAACACAGGATATTTGATTTTTGATTCTACTTTTGATTATTGGTAAGATGGAAATTCTTAAAGACATTGAAGCAATTGATCAAGGACTCTGATACACTGATTTACTCTGGGTATCTACAAATTTACATTGAAAATTTTCTGTTGCAACTAGAATAAGAATTAATTCAGAGAATCTACATTCCTCATTTTGTGCCTTAAAAGGCAACTTCCTATACTGGTTTAAATAAGCATTTTCCAGCTTTTCCTAGCATTTTTTAAAATGTCAGAATACAAATGAAAAAAAGTATGACATTAAGATTTATGTTCCTTCAAATATTTTGTATTGTTAGTCTAGTATTTTTCTTATAATAGATATAGACTGCTATTCCATATTATATTTTTCCCTAGGTAATCTGAATTGTAGATAAGGAAGCTATTATTTCCCCACACTTTATTTTTGCTACTTTAATCCCACTGTTCTCTTACATACACTGTATGTGTATTGATTATTTTTAGAGCAAGATTTTCTCCTTTAAGGGAAAAGATTTAACATACTGCTAAGATATTGTTTTCTCACCTTTGGCATTTGAAAGCATGTCTTACAAGCATCAGCTTTTAATAGAATTTCTTTTATTTGTTTATTTATTTTGAATATTCTGATGAAGTCTAGTGGTAAAATTGACAGTTGACAAGATCTATAAGATCTATTACATACAAACCAACATGCATTCCTATGAATGAGTCAGTGATCTCAGGGCACAGCCTGAGAATTCCATAGAATTCCATATAAATTATTCAGCTTCAGATTTTAGTACACCAAAGGAGATGACTATAGTATGGGATATAAACTGACATTTAAATCAATGCAGTTACATTTTTGAATGATAGCATGTTGTGTTTTGTTTTGTTTTGTTTTGTTTTGTTTTGTTTTGTTTTCCAAATGTTGCACCTTGGAAGTTTTCTGATTGTTATGAGCTGATAGCTGGAGACAGATGCAACAGTTTACTAGTCAGTTTGTTTTGGTCTTGTTTTTGTACCTAATGGGAACGATAACTTCTTTTGTCACTTTGTCATATACTTGGAGCTCTCACCTGACAGCTACAAGAAAAGCTACAAACTGGCTAACAGCTGAAAACTGTTTGAACAGTACACTTCAAAAATTTTCAACAAAGATTCACTGCCTCCAGGAAATCATTTTATTATTTCCCATTAATTGATAAAGGAGATGCCTCAACAATGTGGAAGACATGAACACTTAGAAAAAAAAATAATCAGCTTTTAACTACCTGAAGGTTGTATTTCTTTTGTTGATTCACTATAAGCAGGTTAGTGCAGTAAAACTGCAAATTTTTTAATTGAGCCAAAAAAGTTAATGGAGATTCACCTGACACTCTATTCAAAACCTTCAAATTAGTTGATGCTACTCTTAGTTGATGATACTCTTGAACGTTGATATATTTATTTCACTGTCATATATTTGGCAAATAGTAAATGATATGAAAAAATCTGAAAGATAAATAAACTATTATTATTTTTAATGTTTGTATTCCATTTTCAGATGCAAACTCAAATTATGTGAAAAGTTCACCTTCAATTTCTTATGCTACCATTAGAAGTATAAATGCTAGGAGAAGAAAGGATGTTTAGTTTTGAATTATATTTTCTGAAAATCAGACGTTAATAAGATTATTATTAGTAATAACTGATAGTTACCAGATTAGGTAGGATTATCTATATTAATATAAGAATAATATCTAACTGGTAGTTAGATATTTCAGCCAGCAGTTCATGGAACATAAGAAGAATCTCACATCCTGTCAGAGACATTCAGGATGCTATGAGCTCTGGGAAGATGACATCTGCCTTGACTACTGTTTTAAATTAAAAGTGGAGTTAGCTGTTGAGTTTTGGACAGGGATAGAACTTCTCCTTTCTTACTTAGGACTTCTGAATGGATTTTTTGCTTTCAGTGACATTATGAATAGGATTTTCTTTAATTTTCTTTGAAAATGGCAGTGGAATTCCAAATTACTTCATACTTCAGAATGAATACGTGTTCATTTTTTGTTTGATTGTCTACTGCCTCACAACTTGAGATATTAGCTGAACTCTCTTAAAGCCGAAAAAATAAAAAGTGAAAAGAAAAAAGGAGTACTGACAGGAAGATGCTTTTGGGATTTTGATTTTAAGCTGAATGAGTGATCATATTTTAATAGGAAATTGCAAGTTATTCCTGCTCTCCCCTTTATACCATTGGTTAGTGATCTCCAATTGGGGTACAGAAAACAAATTGTACTTGGATGAATACTGTTCAGAAAGATTGCAGTCTCCTGCATCTACAGCATGTGAGGAATTCACTGGAGAATCACTTAAAGAATGATTAAAATTTGAGAAAGAATGCTGAGAATACTGATCCATTGACAACTAGGTAGAAAAGCAGCTTTGGACAAGAAAGGGACTAGCAAGTTCGTTAAATTATACAGATGATAGAAAAGGTCTTTATCATCAGAACCCAGGGTTTTCATTAGTCACTTATTCAGGGAGTGTAAAACATGCTCCAACAATGACCTTGGAGAAGTAAACACTTATATTTACTATATTGGTGAACATGATTTCCCTGTTCGTAAAATCAGTTTCTTGCTAAAACAAATCCTACACTCTTTGTTGCCCAAAGCAAACTGCACCTGGCTCTCCATTAAGTACTTGAGAGTCGTATTCCAGGGAGGTAAAAATAGAAGCATTTCCAATATTCAGAAGCAGTCACTGTTCATTCAGCTACAAAACCTTAGAAGTATAATTCAAAGCAGGTGATCAACTACTATGCATGCTGATCTTTAATCAACACATACTCAAAGCTAGAAACCCATAGTACAAGAAAGTGATTAGTTAATTTAACAGCTAAAAGAAAGTCAAATGGGAATATGTTAAGAACAGCCTGGCAGTTCATTACTGCGCTAGCAATTTGTGACAGTAAAATATCCATTTGTCTGGAACTTGTATGATAATGTTGCCAAAACCAAAACAAATTATTGAAAAGATCAGAATGTCAATCACCGACTTGGAAATATTTTATATAAAATGCAGTCACAATTTTCATGTTGTTATTTTCCCTGCCTTCTTCTGAAGATGAAATTAGAAATACAAAATAATGGCATTCTAGTCTAAAAGAACCATGTAATTGGGTGATTCTATGTCAATATGATTCAGTTAAATAGAGTTTTCCCTAATTTGCAGTGACTTGAGAGAGGTTTAAGCCAGGTCTGTTTTGTATAAAAATAAACAGCAAGTAGTTACAGAAAAATGTGCCAGTAAGTTCAACATTTCCCTGGGTTCTTTCCTTTATCATGGACAACAGTGTAAAACACTGCCTGATTTCAACTGAGTCAAGATAGCTGGATAACCCACAAACTATGGCTGTTGCATCTGTATAATTAATCATAGAATAATAGAATCATAGAATCATTCAGGTTGGAAAATACCTTAAAGATCATTGAGTTCAACCATGACCTAACCAAATTACCCTAAATCCAATAACCCTCTGCTAAATCATGTCCCTGAGCACCACATCCAAATGGTTTTTAAACACATCCAGGAATGGTCACTCAACCACCTCCTTGGGGAGCCTATTCCAGTGCTTACCAACTCTTTCTGTAAAGAAGTGTTTCCTAATATCCAACCTAAACTTACCCTGGAGCAACTTGAGGCCGTTTTCCCTCATCCTGTCACCTGTCACCAGTGAGAAGAGACCAACACCACTCTTTCTGTAAGCATCGTTCAGATTTTGGAAGAGATCAATAAGGTCTCCCCTCAGCCTCCTTTTTCCCAGACTAAACAGCCCCAGTTCCTTCAGTTGCTTCTTGTAGGGCATATTTTCCAAGCCCTTCACAAGTCTTGTTGTTCTTCTTTGGATCTGCTCCATTATCTCAGTGTCCTTTCTGTACTGAGGTGCCCAACACTGAACACAGTACTCGAGGTGAGGTGTCACCAGTGCTGAGGACAGAGGCAGGATTACTTCCCTAATCAGGATGTATGGGAAAATGTGGGACCACGTGACACTGCTCGGAAGGCTATAATGCTGAGGGCAGTTGGCTGGAGGCAAATGCTGCTCAAGGGCTGGCTGGGTTTTGGTTGGAATAGGGTGAGGCTTTGTGTTGTGATGGGGCATCAGTTGATGAGAAGTTGCATTATTAGCTGGGCAAGTAATTGCATCATGGATACATACATGTATATGCACATGGGGGCTGTTTTGAAAATAATGCCTCCATTTTTATTATTCTGAACCACTGTGTCAGATGTGGGTTTTGGTGGAATGGCAGTAGAGGCTGAATCTTCTTGATAATACACCATTATATTTGATTGCCATGTGACAAATGGCAGCAAGGGATAGTCTGATAAAAGGACATCTGACATGGAAGAGCATATGAAGCAAAGGTGTGTCACTGAATTCCTCCATGTGCAAAAAGATTGCACTCACTGACATTCATCAACACTTGCTGAATGTTTATGGAGATGAAACAATAGATGTGAGCACAGTGAAGTGATGAGCGCTGTATTTCAGCAGTAATGGTAGAGACAGTGGGTAACCTCAGCTGGTGCAGATTTTTACAAGTGTGGCATGCAGGCTCATTGCTGGAGAAAATGCATAGCTAACAGCGGTGACTATGTTGGAAAAGTGTTTTGTAGATGAGAATCTGCTTTATCAAATAGTGTTCTTGTTCTTCTTGTACCTGTTGTACTTTCCATGGAGATAAATAAAACACATTGCTTTCAGAAGAACCTACATGTTTTGTCGTAATAGTTTATACAGGCTTTAACATATGTCTGTTTATAAAAACTATGGTTTATAAAACATGGTAGCATTTAATAATAATAATAAAAAAAAAAAAGAGTAAGAAATTAGGAGAGTGCAATATGTTTGCACCTACTAACATCATTCACTTCAGTCAGCACTTGTGCTAGAGAGTGTTTGGCTACTCTTCTGGAAAGCCATTTTTCTTCTAGGAAGAATGTGTTCTGGTATGATTTAAGTGGTTACTATTATGAGTGTAGCTTGATAACTGATTTCCTCCTGTTTTCTCTGTGAAGTCAAGCACTCCAGGGAGCCTTAAAACCTATCAGGTGAGATTCTGATTTGGCACTTACTTGATCCTGACTCAAGTGAGAAAAAGCTCCTGTAATAATGTTCCACTGCTAAAAAGCACTGTTCTAAATATTACAATTAAAAAAAATAAAAATAAAAAATTAAAAAAAATTGCATCAGTTATGTCTGTCTTTTTATTATCTCTCATCGCAGCCTGTGCCTATCTTTTCTTAATATGGATTTCTGACAGAGGAAAGGAAAACTGAACCTCTCAGCAGATATTTATGAAAAAGAATCTACTGAATTTTAAACGCTAAGATTGTTGGTAAGAGAGGCAATTAGAGGGGTGGAGGTGGCTGGTATAAGAAATGTAATAGAAAGCCTACATGAAACAAGACAGGAGAAAATTATATGGTGAAAAAGCAATATATTTCAATAAGAGGCTCTCTGTGGTATAAGCAACTAAATGATAGATTACTGTGTGTAAATGTAAACATACACATTCCTGCATTCAGTTATTGAACTGGCTTCAGTAAATAGACGCCTCTTGTAACCTCTGAGCAGAATAAATAGAAATTGGATTCTGCATGAGCAATGAAACCACATTAGTGGGCAATATTTTAAATGTTAGTCTCAATAAAAATACATCCATTTTACTCGAGAAATACATGTCTGACAGAACAACTTCCCAGAGTGAATTCGATTTTGTATAATTTTTGGCTATTTAACGTAATTTTCTTTCAGCCCACCCATTCTGAAAGCCAAGTTAACCTACGGAAATATTTTGCTCTGTAATGTGATATTAAGGAATAGTCTTATCTTCTCCCATTTATTGATGCATTTAATATTAACTTTCAGTGCTAACAGGGTTTATGAACTCCTTAAATGTACTTTAATGACCTGATTCAATGACATCTTTAAAAACATACCTATGCCTGAGTGCTAAAATCAATGGGATGACTCAGGCACTTCCAGTGTTAGTTCAAGTATTTTGCAGATTTGGAGTATGCAAGTGAATTAGAAGTGCATGACAGCACATTTTTCATTCTGTGGATAGCAAGGAGTGTAGCACAGAAGCTTTATATAGTTTTAAGATTTTGGAGGACCTGAATAACATGTAGAGGCTAGAAAATGACTTGCCTTGTAGGTTTAACTTCTGATTTAAGTCAGTACTTATCCTTTTGGAAAATCTATGGGTGTCTTACTGCATCAAGGACTTTGATGTAGCTGAGTTTCCTGATGTACAATGCCACAAAATTTCAGTTCTAGAGGAGACTCAAATAACTTTTTCATTTCTTTCTCCTGTCACCTATTAATGTATTCTGTATACACTCACAAAGTGGAAATAAGTCTTACACTGGAATGTTTATAAATTAAGAATATGTAGTGAAGTGAGAATATCATGTAAGTTGCTCCAAAAGCAATGTCTCTTATTTATTTCCATGGAAACTACAACAGATACAAAGAACACAACAATTGTTTGGTAGAGCAAATTCTCATCTACAAAGCACTCTTTTTCAGCACAGTTCCTACCTTTAGCAAGGCATTTTTTCCAGTGATGAACAAGATCATGAATGCCACGCCAGTGGAAATGACCCACTGTTGCTGTTAACACTATTCAAATGTACCACCTACCTCCTCCCTGTGCTCACGTCCATGGGTTAGTCTCCATCAGTGTTCAGCAAGAATCAATGAGTGTTACTGGGTGCAATGTTTTTCTGCATGGAGAAATTTAATGACACACTTTAGCCTCATATGCACTCTGATGTTGTGGATCAACATGATAAAAATAGGAGGCATTATTTTTGGAGCAGCCCTCATAGGGCAAGGATACTTTTTAGTGATATAGCCTGTTGGTATAATAGGCAAGACAGAAAGAATACTGATTTCAGGGAAAATTATCCTAAAGGAAATAATTTATTATTATTATTGTTATTGTTGTTGTTGTTGTTGTTGTTGTTATTATTATTATTAATATTATTATTATTATTATTATTATTATTATTATTATTATTATTATTTTACTCAGCCATAGCGCACAGCCAAATTTTTAGAAACAAGATTCTTTCTCAATAACAGTAATTTCCTACCCTGGTGTTGAAACCAAAAAGCAGCTCTGGAGATATAGGGGCAAATGGCCAGCATGAACATACTATTTCTGCTGATATAATAAAATAGTTTTAGAAAGTGATACATGGGGAACTAACTGACACACAGGTATAGACACACTTTTGCATTTGCATGCACATCAGGGGATTGACAGAGAAGACAATAAACTTCTTGTGATGAATAAATATGTGTCGAAAGAATGTTTATCAATTCCTTGTTCAGTCCTTTTTAATCAGCTGATGCAGAAAGTCTTAGGATTTATATTTTACATTTGAATTTTAGCAGGTGAATGTATGTTTTTGTTGTTGGATATCAAACTACTGTATGACCTTTCTATGCATTAGCTTCTCCATAAATCCTGCATACATCCCTATATACATGCTCCCACCTCACAGCATCTGACAATAAATATGGTCTGACTCACATTTTTAAGTTTTCTGTGATGGATACCCTGTGGTACTTGAAGGGTATTTATATATTTAGAATCTCATACACTGTAAATTTATCTTTTTTGAGCTATCTTTGTTTTGGAATGCAGAAATTTCTAATAATTAGAGAATATAATAATAACTATTAAAACCACTAAGAGATGGCAAAAGGAGCACAGTCTAATAAGATGATGAAGCTGCTTATGTGTGCCTGGCCAAAGTAGTAGCAATTGAATTCTTGGTATACTGAGGCTGCTGATACTGCTACTTTCTCCTTTTAAATATGAAATGAAAATGAAAATATGCATTAATGTTAATGAAGAGCTAATATTGTTTAAGCTGATCTGGTGAAGTAACATCATATTTCTTCATATTGAGTTTAATTGGAAACAAAGCTTCCCTAAAAAAATGCTAAATAGCAATATCCGTTGGCATCCAAATCATAAATTTTAGAGAAATATCTACTCATTGTATTATTTATTTTATATGTATTAAAATTCATGTGCACCCTTGTCTTTCATTTCCTTGAGGATTGTTAATGTAAAAACAGGTATATAAACGTATGAACACATGTATAGACAGTATTTTACACATACTTTTATGGTGATACACTTCTGAGTAAGTAGAATTGAAAGAATCTGTTCAAACAGAGTGATGAACACTTACAGAAATCTCCCCCATAATCAGTATTTTAACCCCCCCCCCCCCCCCCCCGAGGAAGGTAGTCCAAGCTTTAAGAGGTTTATGGCTGATTCTCATTCATGAAGTAATTTTCATATCACAAAGTGTGACAGAAAGGATTTTGAGTGGGAATAATGCAAACGTCATCTCAGGGTAAGTATGGGACTGTCTGCAAAGAACAATTATGGCATTCACGTCTCTACTATAACTAAGTAGGAAAAATGACACAGATTTGTTTCTTGAGCTGCTTGGAAATTACTCTGTTAGAAAGGCCTGCCTCTTGAAGTTCCTCTCCAATATAACTACAGTGGAAGTTGTGTTTGACCACAATTGCAACTTGACTTGTAGATCTGCATATCTGCTAAGAGGTATCGCTGGGATGGAATTGTTTAAGGATTCACAAAGCAAGACAATTTCAAGACAGATCCCTAGATAAACTAAACTAAGACGTGCTATCAACAGAGATTGGCTCAGATGCTGTCCAGAAATCTCTTTTGAGATTGACTTTTCTGTGATTGTGGGATTGTGTCATCTTTACTATTTCTTCTTCAGGATTATCCTAGTTCTACAATATATACTTCCTACATGTTTTGCAGAATTATTTTAGTTTTCTAGGTCAACTTTTCTGCCTTTAGATTTTATGTCTTGCATCTATTTTCCTTCACTTTATTCATGCAACTATACTACAAGTCTTTGTTTTCCTCTTTGCAGTCATGGCTTAGCTGTGTTCCAAAACATTATTACTAGTATTAAAATGTTACAGAATACATACACATTATCACCATTTGTGCAATTTTGTGTACTTCTGTCTAGGGTTCAAGCTAACAAATGCTATTTGTATGTTCTTAGTGTGCATCTGTTCAGTACACACAATAGGCCAGCTCAGGCCGTGTCTCATAACATGCCTGTAGTCATCTTGGTACAGGATTTAAGGGTGATAGAAGTAATTTTAACTAATGCGCTTTGGAATGCTACATTAAAAGGTAAGGTAAGGATCAATTGGATGAGATAGGAACCAATTAATTTTTGGGGGAGGACTGACAATTCAAAAGTGAATTACAGAATAAAGGCAGAATTAATTTATATTGAAATAGCACAAATATTGTCTGAATTTTCCAAGGAATAACAGTTGTATTTTATTAGGTAGTGAATAAATATCTTTGTTCATGATATTAGGGAAACAGCTAGCCACAAAATTCACCTGACTGTTAAGAAAAAGATCAACAATCTGGATGTTAATTGTGATGACAGGTCTTCATTTTATATGGTTACTTGACCGGTGAACAAATAGACAAAGGAAGCTCACAACAATCTTTTGGCCTGATAGAAAAAAAAAAAAAGAATCATAATCTGCACTGTATGAATTACTGCCAGATACTCTTAGATGAATTATTACACTGAAACCTAATTAAGCCACAATCCTTTTATCTTGTCTTTCTTTCTATGTGCCTAGGAAAAGTGGAAGTCTTCATATATCTGAAGTATTACAGATCAATTAATATGCACACAAGCTGCATAGTCCATAATGGGAATAAGATTAATTTAATATAAAATCCCTTTTGGAGAATCAGAGTAATGTTAAAATATTTGTCCCAACTCTGGTTCTACTTGTGCTGATTTGAGAGCAATGTAATAATCTTAGTTTCAGTGGTGTAAATTGAGTAATTTTTGTTGTTGTTGTTGTTTAGTACTTTTAAAGTATACGGACTTCATTTTTGTTGTCCACTAGCTAATAGAAATTTAATGTGTGAAGCTTGAGTAAGTACGAAAAGTGATTAATCGTACACAGAATTCTTATTACAGACCACACAGTTATCCATTTGCTTCCAGTGATTTTATCTCTTTAGATATCTGAGCATTGTATTAAACTGGATACTCACAGTTTCGGGAAAGATTTTGCTTTTCTCAATTTATGTTATTTATTTATTTGTTTATTGTGATTTGGCAAATCCAGACATGCAAAAGGAAGAATTATGAACAGCACCTGTAAGAACTGTATTTTGAGTATTTTCTCAATTATTTTATTATACTAATAGCTTTGTTAAATTCTTATACCTTGATATTGTAATAATGGAAAAGAGTGATAGAGATCAGCTTCAGGTTTTGCAAAACAAACTACTATTTCTCTGACAGATTTTGTCTACAGTAGTTGCTTTTGTTAAGTAAGGACATAGCACAGAGTGTGACATGGGCTCAACTATCATTAATTTTTAGCTCATTGGATTTCTGATTTCCAAATGATGTCTTTTATTTCTAGACTTAGCATTCTGCTTAAACTCTTGTTAATTTGAATCATGGATCTAATCACTTTTGGAAACCCTATTAATTTCTAGCATCCACAGTAACTCCCAGAAGAACTGTCCTCTGAAGAAAAAGCTACTTTTTTTTTTTTCTTTGAAACTTCTACAAGTTTCATCTGATGTTTGCTCATTCTTGTACTACTTGTGTAACCCTGTAAAAGTGATTTTTTGCTAACAGAAGCCCCAAGGAGCCCCAGGGATACAGACTGCAAGACTGCCCTGGTCCTGGTCCAGGTGGCACTACCTACCCCCACTGCTGAGGGGGCTGGATCAGATGACCTCGAGAAATCTACATGTGGAATGTTTACTTGAATGCATATTCAGGTACTGTATACACATAGTAATATGATGTGTAACTTACCTCAGGGTGTGTGGGAGCTGTATGATGCTGCCTGATGTGAGTCTTCTTGAGGAAAACTACACCTAAACATGCCAAACTAAGAAGGAAGGGACTACCTCCATGAGCATCAGGCTCATATCCCTGAAAGTCTGAGGATACTGAAAGCCTGTAATCATCATCCCACTGTTCTGAGGGAGAGTAAAATTGTCACCTGAGGACCCAGAATGATGCCCAAGGGGTGAGTGTTAACATCAGGAATGAAGGGCAACAGTAAGACAGTGAGGATTATTTTGCTATTACAATTCCAATTGTTTTATTAGAAACACTTATGTAGGACCATTGCAAAAAAATAGCTATAAAATTTTATTTTGGCTAGCACTAAATTCTTAGGTTCAACTCTATATTGTTCTCCTTTTGTTCTGCAGCATGCTATAAGATATTGCACATTATTCAAAGATGACTAACTTTACAATAGACACTTTGGAGCAGCTTCCTACACTGTAAATTTGGAAAAGTTTAAGAGCATGTTTCATAAGGAGTTTGAACTCACGTAAAGTTTTAAAAATACAGTGATGAAAACTTATGTCTGATTAGTTGTAGCATTACAAATCCCATATCTAAATAAAGGAACAAGCACTTCAAGCTCTTCATCTGACATTCAGTATTGTTTAATGGATTTTAATGAATTTAAAAATTTCTCATGTTATGTAAACTACTAAGTATTTTTCACAAATATGCACAATAATGTCAAAGACCTAAGCAAGTATGACATAAATTAATTAAAAAATGGAAAAGAAAAAAAAATGGAAAGAATAAATGTGATTTGTTATTTATGAAAACATATCTTCTGTGGTGTTTTTTTTTTTTTTTTTTTTTGCTTTATTGAATAGTTCAGCACAGGTACAGAAGGATGCTGTATCTTCTTCCTGGTAGTTTAGTCCATTGTATTGAGTGTTTTCTTTTTATCTGATTCACCATGGAAAATCTTTTAATTTCAGGTTAATATTTTGTTATGGTTAGGCCCAGTTCAGCCTGCTTCCATGACAAATGGGGCAGATTGACTCATGGACCTCCACTCCGAGATAGGAGGAAGGGTAGTACGGAAAATGTAGGGAGATGGACCTAAAAACAAAACAGCAGCAACGACCTGGGGCTGGACCTGGGTCTTGATGGATGAAAAACTTAACATGAGCCAGCAGTGTGCTCTTGCAGCTCGGAATATCCTGGGCTCCATCAGAAGAGGGGTGGCCAGCAAGGACAGGGAGGTGATTGTCCCCCTCTACTCTGCTCTTGTGAGGCCCCATCTGGAGTACTGTGTCCAGGTCTGGAGCCCCCAGTACAAGAAAGACAGGGAGCTGTTGGAGAGGGTCCAGAGGAGGACCACAAAGATGATCAGGGGACTGGAGCACCTCCAGTGCTCCAGAGACAAACTGAGGGAGCTGTGCTTGTTCAGCCTGGAGAAAAGAAGGCTGCGGGGTGACCTGATTGCAGCCTTTCAGCACCTAAAGGGAGCCTACAAACAGGAGGGGAATCAACTCTTTGAAAGGGTAGATAACAGCAGGACAAGGGGAAATGGTTTTAAGTTGAGGGAGGGAAGATTTAGGTTGGATGTCAGGGGGAAGTTCTTTACAGAGAAAATGGTGAGTTACAAGAACAGGCTGCCCAGAGAGGTTGTGGATGCCTCATCCCTAGAGGATGACACATTTTTAAAAAATTGAATTATATATTTAACAGTGAGAGAGATAAATTATTTCACCGACTTTCACTTTTGCCTTGTTTTTCTAAGATTAACTGTTTTCTTTAAATTTTGATTGGTACATGGGACCATACCTCCATTTAGTAATATAACAGATCTAGACAAGAACAATATCATGCATGGTAAAAATCTGAGTAATCTTAAATACGTTAGCAGTTGTTTTTTTTTTTTTTTTTTTTTTAATTATTATTATTATGGAAAATGTGAGTAGGAACAACTAGATGGAGGTCATTTCACATAGTTGTATCAGGATTTAGGAGTGTTCTGTGTGCACTTCAGGAGTTGCAATAAATCATTTGCCTGTCAGTATCTCTTTTCTCGTATCAATGAATGAATTAAAAAGTCTTTTCCTGCACTCTCCCCTGCAGTGTCTAAAATAGTAAAATGGAAACACCTCAGGAATGGAATAAGTCTACAACATGTCCAGGAGCCTTTTTGTTTACTCTTGCTGTAGACTTGCTATTTGCCGTGCTACTGATATAAAGGCATCACAACTACTTAAAGTATTCTGTTCATGCTGAATAATAGATTGTTGGCTTTTACTTTTTATTTTTTCTTTTTTTAATGGTCAGCTTTGTTTCAGCTTGTACTTGTGCAGCAGTTTCTCTCCTTTTGGGATCCACTAAGCAGTGTAGATATTCAGGTAGAACTGGTGTGAGTCAGGTACAAAAACCAAAATTCAGACAAATCCATATTCTGGTACAACAGTGTCATGAGGCTGAAAAAAGGAACATGCACTGTATGTGCTGATTGAAGTGATGTTGTAAAAATCACTATTTTTTGTTGTTATCCTGAAGTCCTTAGCAGCTGCAAGTGAACCCTTTCCTGAATAGATTCCTAATAGGTAATTTTTTTTTTTTTTTCAATAGCTCAATCTGTATTCTGAATAAGTAAAGAAAAAATAATTGTATCACTCGCAGCCAAATATAAATATATAATTCAAAACAATTTTTTAGTTCAGTTCCAATTTGAGGAAAATTATTTCAGCTCAATTTAGAAGCCATAATTGTTTCTATTTCTGATTAATAAAATCCTATATCAAAGTGAATTTAAAGGGGAAGATTTAGAAGTATGTTTTTCTATTTTAAATATATTGCAATTTAATCAGTGTAATTCAGAGATTGTGATGACCTATTTTCTCTATACAAGTTACTTTAATCTGAATCTGTTAAGCTTATTTTTTATTCTACCTTCAAGATAGAATTATCAAAATTGTTAAAACAGCCATTACAAGCTAGAGGGCTTTTCACCTTTCTTTGCTGCTTGGTTTTAAACTGGCTTTTTGCCTAATAACCTCCTTTTGTAAATTAGCTCCACTGTTGAGAGAGAAGCTTTGCCGTCCTCAGGAAGACATATCCTAGTGTACTAAGTAGATTTGAAGAAGCAGATTTTCACTGGGCTCAGCTATGCAATTCTGAGAAGCATGGTCTAGTATCTCCTGCTTATCTGAGAATTTGGAGGGGCCCAGATAGGAAGAACACGTAATTAAGATAGTTCACCACTGCTTTGAGGATCTGAAGTTCTGTTTACTCCACTGTCAAAGAGTCTGTGTGACTGTGTCATTTAACAGAAAGGCAATTATT
This sequence comes from Phasianus colchicus, assembly GCF_987193195.1. Classification (NCBI taxonomy): domain Eukaryota; kingdom Metazoa; phylum Chordata; class Aves; order Galliformes; family Phasianidae; genus Phasianus; species Phasianus colchicus. Next base: position 19,086,954 of record NC_143438.1, on the reverse strand, counting down.
AATTGTATATTTACTGGCTGCTCAGTTTGGAGGAATTTATGACCGCAACAGAAATTCCTGCATTTAAAATACATGAAGGAACAAAATATAAAGCAATCTGGGAAGCAAGATTCTATATCTCTTATATCAGCCACACACATATAGGAAGTTCTTTGATTTTATAGTCTCTGTCTCTTATCTGTATAATCACAATAATACTTTGTTCACAATTACCAGTGGTGTAGCAAATTAAAATTTATTAAATACAACTCCATTATGTTTATGATCCTCATAGAAAAGTTGGTGAAGGAGCTAATAACTCTGTGTTTAGAGCAGGGCTTTTATGCCATGCAATAATTGCACATAAAAATGGAGCTGAAAGTGACTAGCTATTCATTAACAAAACACAGTCCATCCTCTGCAGGAATCACAGAATCATAGAACGATGTATGATGATATGGAATGAAGGATTGTGTAATTATATATCTAAAGAATTATCATAGTGATACACAGGGTGGGATTGTTACTGTTTTGCAGTAACTAACATTTCCAAACTTGTGAATGTTTTTGACTTCTTGATAACTTTATATTGTATAATAAAATACTGGGGGAGGGTGGAATGGGATAAGGGGGCAGTACAAAATAATATGGAAACCACGTATAGTGAACCAATATCTCCTTTGTGTATTCATTTCTTGTGAAGAAAGGTCACTGAATATTTACATTATCAGGACTTTATTAGAAGTTCCTCATTTCCATAATGACATTCTTTTATTCTTCAGAGAGAATGAGGAGAACAGGTAAAGTCACTAAAATTAAAGTTATAGAAACAAGCACAAGGTTAAAGTAGTCATTTTACACCTATGTGCTGATCAAATTGTTCTCCTCGTTACTTGATCTGTTCTAAACTTTTCTAGTCTTTATTTCAGTCTTAAACTAAAACCGTAGTTCTTTTTTTGTTTGTTTATTTTGTTGTTTAAAACAACTTACTAAAGAAATATTTTGATGTGAATATAAAGACAAATGTTTCACATCCCATACATTTTTAAAAGAATGTGCATTCTGAAAGAAGAGCATTGAGCATTAATTACTTCAGAACAGGATTTATTTCAATTGCTTTATTTCTGAAAGCAATATTTCACTGTGATTTGCAAAAGAATGAGAATGTTGAAGTTAAAAGAGAAAGAGAAGGGCCCATTTCCTATGGCAACCTTTTTTCTGCAAGTTTGTGATGCAGCCTGGTGTTGCTGGACAAAGGTAACAAAGGCAACACCTGGGTTATTGCTGGATGCGGAACTCTTATCTTACTGATTTAAGACAGTAAGAATGATCCTGCTATTATGGTAGGAACATAAATTAATAATTCTGTCTGAGAGAGGCTATGTGAAAATTAGTCTTACACAGGCTCTTTGAAAAGATAAATATTTTCTTACTAGGAACTCTATTACATCTTCTGGAATGGCCAGAGGAAGTAGGGTTGTTTCTATGCTTTGGCTTCGGGGCAGAAGAGGTCCTGGTGTAACCAACATGGGAGCTTATGTCCAGACTTTTACACAGTTAAGTCAGATCTACCTATATGCTACAGTTAGAAGAATGCAGAGTTGCCCATGCTCCACAGTAGGCACCAGTAGTCCCCTTACCTTTCCATAGAAATCTAGAGATAATCTCTGCCCAGTTAGTAGGTGCTGCTTCTTTCTTCTTTTTTCTGAACAAAATGAAATAAGAGAGGTCTAATTATTGGCCCTATTTCCAGAAATGGAGGGAACTGTGTGTAGAGGACAACAGAAAAGAACAGGCTTGAAGCGCACACATTTTAAGAGAGACAGGAAAACTTTCTCATATATTTTGAAAGCAGTCTGGTTGCTGTGGACTGGACTGTTTTGCATCTCCTCATTACAATATAAGGAAGAAACAAAAAAGAGCAATATGCTTGGCCTGTTTCTCCTTCCCTTTGTTCCTTCCACAACAGATAGAGATATCAACACCAGTAAAGTTCTCAAAGTCCTTCTCTCTTATCCAGTATATTTTGCTTAAAAGTGCACACAGAAGAAGGAAGAGGGAACTGAAGCTTGCATAAAATTTAGCAGCTGTCTGAGACACTTATGAGGTTTGACAGTAAGAAAGATTTGTTTTGGAGAAACAAACAGAATCTATCAGGAATTAAATGAGTTTAGCCAGAGGGATGAAGCAAATATGAATTGTGGCTAACAGTTACGGTCATCCCAGCTGTGTAAGATGAGAAATGTCTACTAGCCCCTATCACTGTTTCAGACCCTGATTTGGCAGGTCTCCTCACTAATGTGAGGGAAAAATGTTTCATTTTAGCTGCTTTTTATGAGTTCTGAACAATCTGATAAATGTTTATAAATATCTAGAGGGTGGTGGGAGGTAAATGGATGAGGCCAGGCTCTTCTCAGTGGTGTGTAGTGATTGGGCAAGGAATAATGATCTAAAACTTGAACATAGTAAGTTCCATCCTGACATGCAGAAATACTTCTTTACAATAAGGATGTCAAAGCACTAGAAAGGTTGCCCAGAGAGATTGTGGAGTCGTCTTCTATGGAGATATTCAAGACTCATCTGGACACGTACCTGTGTAACCTATTCTAAGGAATCTGCTTTAGCAGGGGACTTGGACTCAATGATCTCTTGAGGTTTTTCCAATCCCTTCAGTTCTGTGATTCTGTGTTTTGAGATGGAGCCTAGAGGGGTGGTAGGCCTTTTTTTCATGCTGATGTAACAGCTGTTGATTCATAACCACTCACAGCAGCTCTTAAAGGAATGAATTTGTGGAAGATATGAAACCTTTGAACACTTGAGTGCTCTTTTTTTTTTTTTTTTTAACCTACTTTGGAGACAGTCTTGCGCAAGTTTAGTTTGATTTTATTTTCAGTATCTTTTAAAAGTACTTTGATTCCTGCTGAACATTTTTCATAATGCCATTCTAAACAAAGTTAGTATTCAGATGACTCTCTCATGCATGAACGAAGTAGTTGAATTGGCCTGTAAATATATTAGTAGGGCAAATATGTATTGACTCACTGCCTTAGGTTATAAGCCTTCTTTCAAAGGAAGATAATATTTGTGTAGAGTGAATAGCTTTATTGAATTGTAACTTATAAAGCATCATCATTACAGGCAGTCAATAAATGACATCATAGTTCTGTAAAAGTTGTATTTGAATAGAGTCACCATAAAGCAGCTACTTAGAGTAGAAGGAGTAGAAGATCTGGAAACTTTATCAGATCAGTGTTTTTTTTTTTTTTATCTCCAAATGAATTTTGAAATCAGAACACTTTTTTTTTTTTTTTTCCCAATACAACTTTGTTCTAATATCTTGACCTATAGTAAAACATAGCAACTTGACTTACAGTAAAATGTAGGTGAACTGTCTTAGAAATATATTACTCTTGCACTTATTAATCTATTTCTATTCCTTCGCACAAAAAAACACCCGTAGACACTAAAAAGACAAACAAAAACTAAAGCTCTTTTGTTTTTGCTCTATTTATTACCAAAGAATAAGTAAGAGCTAGTATGTCTTTTTAGACCAGAGTTTTCTTGATTTCTAGTTTACAATATTAGCTTCAGAATGAAGAAGTAAATTTTATGCCCAGATGCATACATAGTATAAATAAAAATACCAGAAGTTTTAGATATTATGTTTGCCAAAATTCATGCTGGTTTAAAAGTATAAACTTTAAATTTAAATCCATACTTCTTTAGTGTATGGATCTGTTAAAAAAATTGAAATCTACTGTGATAAGCAGAATGAACTAGTCTGGGATACAGTAGTTGAGTTGATGAGCTCATTCTAACTATTCCATATCACCTACACTTATTTAACACAGAAGCAAACATTCCCAATGTATTTTGAGATCTGATGAGAGATGTTAACATTTTATTTCACAGGTTCTACAGAATATATATTAAATAAACAGGCCAACAGTCTGACTTTTCCACATATGGCAATTTTGAGAGTACTGCAATGCTGTAGGGTTGGCAGATGGAGTAATTATACATTTGCTAGCTAGAAAGTAACCTTTAAAGGAAGAATTTAGTGTAACATAGAATGTGTGATGATTTTGAGAAATTTGTACTTGACTTCTCAGTAGGTAGTAGCTTTCAGTATTATGTTTGACTACTGAGATTAATTTCCTCTAAATAATATATGTGTATGGCAGTTCTCTGACATTCAAATCCCACAAATGGGAACATATTTGGGTTATTTGATGAGAAACAAATAAGGTGCTGTGTTCCTTTTCCTTTTCCTTTTCCTTTTCCTTTTCCTTTTCCTTTTCCTTTTCCTTTTCCTTTTCCTTTTCCTTTTCCTTTTCCTTTTCCTTTTCCTTTTCCTTTGTCCACAGAAATAATATTTCTCCAAAATTAACTTGAAGGGATTTGGAATTTGGTGATGTTTAGGTATTTTTAATTTTATTTTTTTGGAGAGTTGTTTATTTATTATTTTTAACGTTCTCAGTGCATTTTTTAATTTGTTTGTATGTTCTGATACATACTAAAATGCTATTATTTAAGATATTCATAACATAGTCAAGCTGCTTTGAAATACTCATATAATAGATAGGCCTGTTTTTCATATTCCAACCTGTGACTTCCAGAATTCTTTCATCAAGAGCTTTGTTTACTCAGATGTTGTTCACAGTATGCTGCAGCTTTGCCCTTCATTGAATGTACCTCAGCCTTCAACTTAATAGCTTGTGCTTCTCTCTTTAATGGCAAAGACCAAAGTAGAACCTGACAAAAACAAAGGAAATAATGCTACTGTGAATATAATAAAATTTTTAATGTAACATTTTACATTTGCATTTGAGTTGTAGTTATCAGGGTATTACGTATAAAATATTTAACAATCTTATACTTGAGATCTACTTCATGGCTTATTCCACCATGATATACGGTTATCTCTAGCTAACCTTGAATATATGCCACTACACAAAATTTAGCTAAAGTATAAATAAACTGTGCTTGGATAATATACTTGAATAAAAAATATGAAGATACAAGCTACTTACTGACTCATTCATATTATTTTCCTACCACTGTGTAAGGTAAGCCTTTGGTGGAAAGGGGCTAGAAATATCACAGAATCACAGAATGGCCAAGGTTGGAAGGGACGTCAAGGATCATGAATCTCCAATCCCCCTGCCACATGCAGGATCAACAGCTTCCATATTTAATACCCAACCAGGCTGCCCAGGGCCCCATCCAATCTGACCTTGAACAACTCTAGGGATGAGGCATCCACAACCTCTCTGGGCAGCCTGTTCTTGTAACTCACCATTTTCTCTGTAAAGAACTTCCCCCTGACATCCAACCTAAATCTTCCCTCCCTCAACTTAAAACCATTTCCCCTTGTCCTGCTGTTATCTACCCTTTCAAAGAGTTGATTCCCCTCCTGTTTGTAGGCTCCCTTTAGGTGCTGAAAGGCTGCAATCAGGTCACCCCGCAGCCTTCTTTTCTCCAGGCTGAACAAGCACAGCTCCCTCAGTTTGTCTCTGGAGCACTGGAGGTGCTCCAGTCCCCTGATCATCTTTGTGGTCCTCCTCTGGACCCTCTCCAACAGCTCCCTGTCTTTCTTGTACTGGGGGCTCCAGACCTGGACACAGTACTCCAGATGGGGCCTCACAAGAGCAGAGTAGAGGGGGACAATCACCTCCCTGTCCTTGCTGGCCACCCCTCTTCTGATGGAGCCCAGGATATTCCGAGCTGCAAGAGCACACTGCTGGCTCATGTTAAGTTTTTCATCTATCAAGACCCCCAGGTCCTTCTCCACAGGGCTGCTCTTAAGGACCACTCCTTCCTTTTTTTTTTTTTTTTTTTTTAATTTCCTAAAGTATTTCACAAAATTGTAAAATCATAAAATCATTTAGGTTGAAAGGGAAGTCTTTAGATCATGTAGTCCAACTCACCTGCTGTGGTGCTCCTTTTCTTTCCCTCTCCTTGTATTTATTGCTGAGTGTACCATCATACAGTATGAGATATCCTTTTGATCAGTTTATGTCAGCAGTTCTGACCATGTCCCCTACCCAACTACAGTCCCCAGGCCTTTTGGAGGGGAAGGGTTGGAGAGTAAAAACTGATACTCTTTCAACACTGCTCAGCCAAAATATTGGTGTAATACAAGTGTTTTTTCTGGTGACAAGCAGAAATCACAACACTATGTCTGCTGCTATGGAGAAAGCTTATTCTATCCCAGCCTGACCCAGCAAGACCCTGTATATCTGCCCAAACAGGGTCATCTACAACAGGTTTCCTGGGACTATGTCTAGTTGCATTTTAAGTAACTCCATGGCTGGAGATTCCACAACCTCTCAGGGCAGTCCCTTCACAATAAAACGTGTTTTATTGTGTTCACATGGAATTCCATATTCTTCAGTTTGTGCCCATTACCTCTAGTCCTGTCACTGGCCCCACTGAGAAAAATCCAGCACCCTTGTCTTTATTCTTTCTCATCAGATATTTATGCAAGAAACTTTTCTGTTTCAGCCCAAAGACTTCCAGCTCTCTCTCAGTTTTATTGTACAAAATAAAAGTAGATGCAGTAGCTGGATGCTACTGAAATGGCATTCATTTGGAAGCTTCATTCTAATGAGAATTGAAGCGTACACTTAAAACAGTGGCAATTATTAACTAAATGGAACAATTTACAGCATTGAATGCTGTGTTATAAATCAATGAATTTGTTCTGGAATAAGATTCCAGAACAATTCCATAAGGAATGTGGAACCATAAATATCTTGATTTTAGGATGTCCAAGTTTTAACGCCTTGCTAGAGCAAAATTTGCTACTGATATTCAAGCTTGGCTTTCCAAGTGGTGGAAACCTGCACATTCTATGTGTGAGCCTGAAAAAATACGTAGTGAAATGATAGCAAGAACTAGAAAACTCTGTCCAAATAATATTAGGTTTGTACTTAGTTATCTTCTTCCCATTCTCTGCTGCATTCTCATTTTTTCATCTAATGTGTTTTCTTCCTATAATTTACCCCCACACCAGAGGGTGGATTTTATGTGAGATTTGTCAGACTGTCATGAGAAATCTATTTCAACATTCTTTTAAAAATATTTAATGATACTTAAGTGCACATCTAACAGTAACAAACTCTGACAGCACCTTGATGTCTCTGTTCCTTCAGAACCAGCACATCCACTTCCACGGTCTGTATTCAAAAACGTGTCTGGTCAATATGCCAGAAAGATTTCACAGCCTGTGAAGAACTCTGCTTGAAGGAGTATCATGCACTCTCGGGCTGCGAGGATGTCCAGCAAGTGGGAGAGAACATTTAATCTCCAGCCACATAGGTGGTGTGAGTCCCTGGTAGATGAAGTAAAATGATCCTATGGAGTAGACATAAAAGTAGATGCTTTTTGGATCTTTTCAGAATTAATATCTAATTAACAAAATTAAAATTGTATAATTTTGTAACAGGATTAAATTATATTTTTTCAGTACCTTGTAGATGGATGCCATAAATACTTGCTGGGGTTTGCTGTTCCTAATAAGCACTACAAGTATTTCCCTATGATTTTCTACAAATAAATCACTCTGTTGACTGTTGATCAATATGCTTTCTTGGAGAGCTATTCATTTGAAAGAGGGGTGGAAGAAAGAGTACATATTGAAATTCAGAACATTCACTTTTCTCTGACTCATTGCCAACTGAATAAATACTCTCTGCAATGCTTTAATAACATTTTAGTTATATTACTATATATCTCCATGGACGTGATAGAATTGCATCAGATTAGCTCACACAGCTCCTGTGTTATCAGAAGTTTCTGCAAGATACTTTTTAACTGCATCACTTCAGAAAAAGGCAGAGGATCATATAAATGGCATCTCTTAGGAAACCATAATTAGAGAGTTGTTGAATTAAATTCAGACATAATAAGTATCACATACATTTTTCTTATGCTGATAGATTTTTTTTTTTAGGAGAGGAGAAAGAAGGCAACAGTAAGAAAGAGCTTATTTTCTACTCTCCCTTTATCGTCCACTTATTACAAGTGTAAAGTAACAGAAAATGTTCTTTTAAAAGTATCATATAAATAGAGAGCTCATCTGTTATGTCTAAAAAACCCTTATTAATGTGGCAGCTCCATAGCCTGGGTGCATACATATGTCATATCACATGACAGGGCATTGTTTACTGAACAGCCTTCTGGGTTCAGACATATGCCATTTCACATAACCAGACACATAGGTCTAGTTCAAACAATGCCTTCTGACAAAAGGTATGTATTCTGGGAGATAGCTATTAACGCAGTCCACAAACACTGTTGTGTTTGTGCCTGCTGTCTACCAGGAGATAATTTTTTGCCCATGAAATATGCATAGCTCCTTTGAAATATGTCATATTTTTACCTCTGGTTGTTGGGCTGCACTGGAATATGTAACGCCTGTAGAGAAGCACTGTGCTAGCTGGGTGGTGAGAATGGGTGATAGAAAGGAAGAGATACTAGGAATGATTTTATTATTTCCCATTTCAATTAAATGAGAAAACAAATAAAATTCCCTTGGCTTAAGCAGTACAGAGGTTTAATCCTTGCTATATTGGATAGGTGTGTCCATCATATCTTTCTCTTCAGTTATGTTTATATTAGCAACTGGCATACACTGATGCAATGTTTTTGTTTCTAACTGTTTTTTTTTTTTTTTTTTTTTTTTTTCCCCAATTAATTCTTCTGATCACTCTCTCTCTGTTCACACTCACACGTAGTGGCACGTTTTTAAGTCTGTTACTAACTGCCCTTTGCTGTTTGGTTGGTTTTGGTTTGGTTTGGTTTGGTTTGTTTCCTCCTCATTTTACTAGTGACTAGTGAAGACTGGAAAGGGAGATACTGGTCTTCTCTATTTTGTACTGAATAAAAAATTCTAATGTGAATCTTGTGTACCTCTCACAAAGAGAACCTCCTTACTTCATCTTTTTTTTTTTGAAGGGATTTTGTTTCTTATCAATTTAAAAGTTTTGGAACACAAACTTCAATTTTTTTTTTTCTTTTTTTTTTTTTTCCCCAATTAATTCTTCTGATCTTTCAAAGTAATGCTTTGGCCATTTATAGCAAGCATTTCCTAAAATAAATATAATAGTATTAATGATGATGATGATAATAATAATAATAATAATGATAAATAAAAATAAAACCAGAAATCTTTTTTACTTCTTTATCTGCAAAGGAAAACAAAAATAAAAAAACATTCTGTTCCTATTCTGATGCAAAGCTATTGTGAATTGCTATACAGAGAGGTGTAAATTTTTTTTCTTGGTCTAAAATCCTTGGTAATTTAAACATAATAGAAATCAGATATATCAAAAAGCCTACTTAGACTGATGAAATAATGTTTTTTATGCACATCTCTATTTTTTCTTGTAGTATCTAATACTACTGTTAGTAAAAATGCTTCAAGTTTGTTTAATTGTTCTGTATTTCCCTCTTGCAGTCCATATTATTTTACCTACAGATATATGGACCATGTTCCTTGTCAACTTAGCCACATAATCAGTTTATTTGATTTGTTTGTGTAACTTTTAAACAACAGTGGCCCAAAAGAAACATTCTGAACTTCTTTAGAATATCAATGAAAGGAAGGAATCTAAAAAGTAGTTAAAATTAAAGGATTTTTTTTTTTTTTTTTTTTTTTCAGTCTCAACAGGCTTTTATTTTATTACTTGACTTGTATCCTAATGAAGGAAATATTCAGCAGTACAGATATTGATTTTTGAATAAAATCTCATTGCATTAATACATAATAACAGTGAAAAAAATCTTTCCATGTGTATTGGGAAATTAGTAATGACTTCAATATTAGTTGTTTTACAAATTTCTTTTTATGATGAAATGAAATTATTAAAGCCAATACAAAATTAAACATGTAATTTTTAGATTTTTTTATGATTATATGCTCACAGATTATTACAATTGCAGGACCTTTACCATTTATAGGAATCTATGTATCTCACTACTCAGAATTTTCTTCTGTAAGTGCAACATAGATTTTAGTTACTTTATTTAGCTATTTCATCTAAGTACTTTTTAGAAGATTTGTCAAAGAAAATTAAGTATACAAAAAGAACCGTCATTCTTTGTATGTCAGGAATGTAGTTCAACTGTTGACATCATTTCATTGGAATTCCCATACCACCACAGAGCTAAATGTCTTCATTCATAACTGCAACTTGACAAGATAATGAAGAAAGAACCCTCCCTGTTTATTAATTAAAAATGTATCTAAATTACTCTCATTCGTTCTGTCCTTTTTTTTTTTTTTTTTTTTCCTTTTTTTTTCTTTTTTTCTTTCCTCCCAGTAACTTGGTTATTTGTCTTTTTCTCATGGAATATGTTTTGTTGTTGTTGTTTGTTTGTTTGTTTTATTGAACACGACTTCTCTTTTCATGCAGGAAATCACTTTCAGGCTATTTAAAATACAGCCTCAGAACAAAAATATTAAAAGGATTTTATCTTATAAATGCACTGTCAAAAGGATGAATATAACAACTCTGATTGTTTCGCATGGTTTTGATATCTGGTACACAAATCTTGGGAAAATAAAATGGAAAAACTGAATATATTCTGAGTAATAACCAATTGTCTATTATGACTGGCATAAAAGGTTTTATTCTATTTTTATACAGTGGTTCAAATAATGGGAACATCTTCTTACAAGATAATTTTTAGAAGACTATATATGGTACACATTAATAAGAAAGCTGGAGAAGAACATTAGAGTACAGAGATAACTACATGAATAAATGGTCATTCAATATTTTGACATAAAGAATTGCACAGAATAAGTGTTTTGAAAAGTAAAATTGTTGTGTGAAATTTGTCAAAGGAAAGTGTACCTGCCATGACCAGAATAAAACTTTATAAAATAAACAGTTCAGAACTCCTAAAGGACAATTATACTATCCAGCAAATATTTCCTGTTTAATCTATAGTATCCTCCTATTATATTCATAACTTTTAAACAAATAAACAGTAAACCACTTTTGTTTCAATGATATGGCATGTTTGCTTTAAGTAGAATATTTATTTAAGCAAACAACATTTCAGTGTCAAGGGAAAACAAGAATCATTTTGTAAATTATCAAATATAACTATATGTGTCTGGCATAAATTGTGCTGATTTATTTATAATTTTACAAAAACTTGTGGTTTTGAACATCTACTGTTATCAACAGAAAACAAGCAAACTTTGAAAATGACAGTTTGGAGTCATTGCAGGGCAGAAGTATAACATAATTACCTATGATTAATCTGAGTTACTGCTACATTTACCCTTCTCTCCAGAAAAAAAAAAAAAAAAAAAAAAAAAAACATATTCAAGTAAACAGATTTTCTCTACAGATTCACTAGAATTAAAACACTTCCTACCTTCTGGTCTGTTGCCTGTAGGTGTTTCCAAAAGGAGGTGGTATATAAATATCAGACTTGTCACATATGTACCAGTGAAAACAAGGATGAGGTACAATATTGAATAGGTGTCACCTACTTTTCTTACCTATGAGTGATAATCTCCAGAATTTTCCTCTTTTTACAGATAGACAGACAAGGCATGTCCTGCATTTATTAATTGTTGGTGAAAATCTGATTTGGATCTGTTCTGTTTAACAGTATTTTGGGGTGTTGATTCATATTCTTAAACTTAATACATGACAATGTGAGCTAAATGAAGCAGAAAAAATAAATTAGTGAAAGGAGCACAAAGAAGGACTTCGTAGAAGTCAGTGAGAGGTGGGAATAACAGTTGTGGCATTTGGGAAGAAACCAGTGATTTTTTTTTTTCCTCCCGCCTTGCAAAATGCTAACACATCCTTTCTGCTCTCTGTTGTGTATTCTACCATCTTTCAAATATATACCTTCAATTTCGAACCTTACTATTGTTGTCATAACTGAGATTATAGCTTGAATTGTAAACCTGAATTCAATTTGTGTGAAGGGTAAGAAGTTTATTGCTCCCTTGCAATAGCAATTTTTTCAAATCCATGGAGAATAAGGGCATCTTTGTAAAGTGAAATGCAGTTATCTGCAGATAGATTTGAGTATTCTTCTGGATGGAACTGTTAAAGTGGAATGAGTATTAGCACAATGTTTGCTTGGAAATCTTAGCAAAGGTGCCACATCTTGTAATTTATAACCACCTCATTCTTGGGATCAGTATTTCTGATACCACTTCCCTGTACTTGGACTTGTTCAACATCAACAGGCAAAATCACAAGTTGGCCCCCACAAAATGAGTAAAAATGAATATTTTTCTTCAAAAACACTGTTTTCCTCTCTCAGGAATAGTTCAGAAGTTACATACCTCTTACCTTCCTTTTAGTCTCTAAACTTCGAAGGTTGCTAGCCTTTTTTATACAGCTGACAGCCCTTGAAAAAACATCAGTATTCCTTTTTGTCCCTATCTTCCCCCCAAATGGGGAAAACTGATATTACTATAGCTCTAAGTTTTATATGTGTTTTCCTAATGTTTAAGGTTATTATTTAGCCTCGGTTTTGAAGCCTTGACTCTTTCCAAATCTGTGTTCCCTTATTTGGCTGTAGTACAGCATCCAGCATTGATGATAGTTGATACTATCTGAACTTATCTTTTGAAGGTGATAGAGAACAGTTTTTCTATTTTAACTTGACCCTGTAGATGTTTTTTTTTTTTTTCCTTGCATAGACAACTGAACATTTTCCAATGTTTTTTCAAGTCAGAATCAATTTCTCCAATGACCTCTTGAGGTCTATATACCCATTCCTTCTGTTCCTAGGCTTCTTCAGTCTCTCTCCTTTAACATTAAAATTTCTCATTTATCTAATCTGGAAAGTGACAGACTAGTGATGCTGTCAGTGCCAGACAGATTTTGAGGCGATTAGGTTCACTGAAAAGGAAAATGACAGGGGTGGCTATATTTGACCTAGTTCTAAATTGAAGTCAATTAAGCAGCTTAATTTATATATATATTAAAAAAAAAAAAAAAAAAAAAAAAAAAAGTATCTTCAGTTCACAGCATACAATACCATAGGAGCTTCATACAATTCAAAATATTAGATCTAGATGTTTAATTCAGCATGAAGCTGTGTGTTTGATCTTCTTAAGACATCCCCTCCACTTAAGAACAGAGTAGATCTTGTGACTTGTCTCTGTCTCTCTAGAAGTCAATTTTTGGAAAAAGCAACACTGTGTCCTCTATGTAGCAGTGTAACATCAGCAATAGAGATGTGTAGTTTAGTCTTTCATTTTCAGATATATGCTTCACTAAAGTGATTGCAACATTTCAAAGAAAAAAAAAAATAATAATTCAGTGATAATGGAATACAGGTATCATGTTTTTTAGCTGTTAATATTCTTCCGACATTGTTTAGACAGCTCTTGCAAGAAATCACTGCTGCACTCTGGGATATTTATGTCAGTTTTCTTATCAAATGCATAATTAATGTTTTAAAAACTTATTCAAATTATAATGGGCACTTTCATACCATACAAATAAATATTTGCCCATTATTTTTCTTGTCATATCATTGTCATATTGTTTTGTCTATGTCAACAGCAAAAATTAGAATGTTTGAGAGGGAAAAAAATAAAATAGCACAGCGAAAAGAATTGGATCGGTTTATTTTTCTTTACTATTTTCTGTTAAATCTAATTTCCAGCTGTTAAATAATTTTATACTTTGATGTTCATCAAAGCTTTGTAGAGAATGACAAGGTACCAGATAGACTTTTTTCTTTTGCTCTGTCAAATCCACCTGAATTAGGAATGCAGTGGGTAGAGGGCGATGAGGAAGAGAGATCCAATTTGACATTATTTTCATACTTATCTGACTCTCTTGAATGACGTGGATGTTTTAAAAATGTCTTAGAATGGTTCATATGTGGGTGAAGACATAATTATATTGACACCATGCAACTTTTTGAACTTCAGTCTGAAAGGATCCCTAACTTGAGTTTTCTTCATTAACAAAGTGGTATAAATCTTTAGATTTCATTGAGTTTTGAATTGTATTGCAGCCATTTCTCTCTTATCAGACCATTCTTTGCTACAAATCAGAATGGTAAATAAATAAATAAATAAATACTATATTATACTACAATAAATTCTGTTTGATATCACACTGAGTATCAGGAAAAGGTTTTTTCACCAAGAGGGTGTCAAAGGCTCCCCTGGGAAGAGGTCATGGCACCAAACTTGCTGGAGTTCAAGAAGTATCTGGACTGTACTCAGAGACATGTGGTCTGATTTTTGGATGATACTCTGTGGATCCAGGTTTGGACTCAGTGGTCCTTATGGGTCCCTTCCAACTCAGGATACTCTATGAATCTAAGGTAACTGTAAGGCAGGATTCTTTCAAGATGGTGAAGCAAAGAGTTTAATCAGTCAGATATAGAAATTCTGCATTTCCAGGTGCAGAAAACAAGTCTAGAATGAAACATTTGTTCTATCTAGGTAATGTTTCAGCAGAACATTTGAAATTCTGGTAGTTTGCTTCAGAGCCACCTACCACTGTGGACTGCTTCTAGTGGAAAATTTTCATTCAGGTTAGTGTTTTTTATAGAGCAAAAACTGAGCAGTTGCTTGATATTCCTGTGATAAAGTCTGTTGCCAGTTAAGCTGAATGTAAGCCCAAGGGAATCAAGAAAACAGAAGAACTGGCAAGAAAAGAAAAGCAGAACCAATAATCTCAATCTTCAAACCCCAAAATAGAGAAGAAATAGCAATTATCAGAATTGGAATAAATTGAAGTTTTCAAAGCATATTAACAGTCATCACAGAGTTACTTAGATAAAAATAATTTTTAAAAGTAGGAGAAGCAGCAGTAGTAGAAATAGGAACAGGGAAAATCTAGTTTTAACTTGAAAGCAAGGTAATGCTTTGTACAAGTCTTTATTAAGGACTCCAAAATTTTCTGTGCTAAAAGTGGAGAATGAAAATATAAACACCAAAATGGAAATTTCCATGTCTAAAGTGGATGAAACATTCAGGGAGGTACATCTCAATGTGCAGTTTCTAACCATGTACAATTGTGACCCACAGCTAGTGCACTGCTACCTAACCAATGTAAAGTGGAATATGTCTGTCTTTACCATATAACCTGACAAGAGAAGCCTGTGAAGGATAGGTTTGTGATGATGAAACTCTCCTTCACCTTGTGAATATGACTGTCTTTGCTAAATGCACTCAAACTGAGATGATTATATAATCTCCAAACCAGAAGGAGATGAAATTTCAGGTCTCTGGAAAATATTCATACATCTATCAAGTCAAATATCAGGCCTTATGAATGATTTATTACAAATATAGAACTTATATTTTAAAAAAAAAGAGTAGATAGAACAGATCTGCTCAACAATAGACTTTTGTTTCAACTCAGTAAGAGATTTTAGAGATTATAGAAATGATGGAAGTGAATAAAAACAAGATTAGACTCATCAGTAAAGTCAGAAGTCTGAGATAGAACTTAACAGTCTAATTAACTCTTCCAGAAAACATATATGAAATAATTCTTGACATGATGCCACACAAGAAATAATTTTAACAGGGAAAAAGGATGATGAAATACGTATTGTAAGCTAAGCAACTTGTGGTTTTCTATGTTGTGTTGCTATTACCATCAGTGAGTTAATGCAATTAATTATATGAAAACTGAATCAGAATAACCATAATAATACTGAATCAGAAATTCAGTATTTTTTCCCACAAACATGACTAACGCTCAATATCTCAACACCTTTAGGTAAATAACAATTTAAGCAGTAATTTACACTTATAATCAAGATGAAAAAAAAACTGACAAATGAATATAAAGTACTTTGTCAGCAACTTAATATGAATTTTTTCTGAACACAATGTCTCTCAACTGAAAACATTGCTGTCTTCCATTGTGTGTCATTATTTATCCCTAATATGCATAATTACTTTTATTATTTTGTATTTATAGTAAAAATACTAAATGAAATATTGAAATTTAAAGCTATTAATAAATAGAGTGAAGTTTTAATAAGCATTCCAGTTTAGGTAATAAATGCTGGTAATGCCACAGTTTCCTTAAGTAAAAGTCTTTTCAAAATGAAAAACTAAGTAATTTTCTACAGAATATCAGAGGTAAAATTATGCTTAATAATAAAGCAGGAAGCTGTCTTTCAGATAGTGTGATATATGTTATTCCCTCTGCGAGGCTTAGGGCAATGGCATCAAGGCTTCCAAGGCTCAGAAATACTAGCACTGCTCCTGAAGAGATACAGTTTCAGTAAACAGTTAAGATCTATGCAGGGATGACCTATTTCAAGTCCTTTGGAATAAGAGCTAAACATAATGATGCTATTTACTAGGTATGGACCCCTATTCCTTTTTGAATAAGAAATCTCCTTCCTTCTTCACATTGGCTTAAAGGCGCAACATTTAAGAAGTATTTCTGCTCCTGCAGTGGGTTGTAAGGAGAATTGGATGAAAAATTCCAGCTAAAGTTATTTTGACAGGAAATTATATTTGTAACAAAACAAAACATTTCATTTAGCCTCTCTGTGGAGATGAAAATAATACCAGTTGCCAGTGTTTACCATTTTCTGTTTTCCTATATAGGATAATACTGTCCATTCAAAATTTATCCTGGGAGTCTTGCAGTTTTTGTTTATAATGCTTCGATTTTTTTTATTATTATTATTTATTTTTTAAATAATTACTTTAATCTATATAGTTCCATATTAAATATGTAATTGAATAGTTGGAGGTGCGTAAAAACAATCTTTGTCTTGTAGCTTACAGTATGCTCAGCTTTTAATGTGCAGCTCTGTTTTCAACTAACACACCTTTCTCATTAGCAGTACTAAGATTCACTGTTGCTTTTATTTTTTTCCTCCTTATCACTATGCAAAGAAAATAATTCTGATTTTATCACTGTCCCACCTCCCTCAGCAAAGCTACAGTTTCAGACATTCAATGAAAAAACTTCATTATCTTCTCAGGTCCTTTTATTTTAAATCCCAGAAAAGGAAACAGTACTGACCAAATAGAAAATAATACATTCAAAATTAAAATAAGCATTTTCACAAAGAAATGCTATAGCATTTCACTTGAAATAGAATGAATGAATCATAAAGATTATGCAGCCTTGGTGACTCCCAGGAGTTCATCCAAGATGCTTTAATTTACATCCTTTTCTTGTTCCTTTAAAAATATTCTCTGTAGAGAATACTTAGAACATTACGTCCAAAGGCTACATGAAAGGGGACTTTAAAGTCTAGCTTACTGAGGACCAAGAAGCTCGTTTTCCATGCTAGATATAAGTCTATCAAGTCTATCAAGTCTATCCACCACGCCTTGCAAGGGGATTTTTATGTAAAGTCCGAGTTCAGCCGTAATGTCCTGGTTACTGGTGTTTCTGATAGAGTTTTGTGTAACTGAAATTCACAGGTAGTTTTCTGACCATTTGACAGCAGTATATCTCATTGAAGACATCTACTTACTTTTTTATTCATTACTGAGGAAAGAAGGTTTATAAGCAGCTGCAGAAAAAGGCATCAGTGGCAAGTCAAAGGCCTGTTACTACTCTCAATCTTAAAATAAAAAACATAAGAAACAATTTTTTGTTGTTTCTGTTTTTTTTTTTTTTAATATATTTTTAATGCTGTTACTGCAACTCAAATGGATTTCTTTTGCTTCATTTATCATTTCTGATCTGTATTCTTGGCTATGGAGTCCCACTGTCCTCAGTTGGTAGCTGCAGGTTCACTCATTGAGATGCTAAGCTGATTTGTAATACATTTCTATGAATAATGGGGAATTTATATATAAATCATGGAATTAAACATCTATTTTAGTTAGTAAAAAAGCCTGCAGAAAAATTACACTGGAAAAAAACATTTTTTCCTGAATACAAAATAATATATTTATTAATGATTTATTAAGATATTTGATAACATTAAAATATTATTAATATTAATATTAAGATATTTAATAATTTCTTGTTTTGTTCCTTTAGTTTTCTGATGGAATACTTATGGCTTATGTCTAAACTTGCATTTTTCTAAAAATAAAATAATAAAAATTAAAGTGGAGGCAACAAATACTTAAATGTACTCATAAAAGGAGTACCTGAAAAAGTACTCCCAAAAGAGGCTACTAATTGTCTGTTCATTTAACATGTCAGACAATGATTAGTATGATCTTCCTTGAACATGTAGTGGGTACTTCTATCTTCTTAACAATGATAACAGATGTAACTCTCACATTTTCTTATGCTGTGGTTATATGTACGTGTTGATTCATCTAAAAATAAAACATATCTTCTCTTACCAAATATGTATTCATTTGCTATGTGAGATCAAGAATAGCAGAATATCAATGTTTATGTTATACTTCAGATTAGCAGTACAGCAAAAAAAAAAAAAAAAAAAAAAAAAAGATAAACCTTCAGCTGCGCAGTCAAATCTTCAAAATTCTCTTTTAGTCCCACTGCTGCTCTCCTATTTTACTTCCATTTCAGTTTTACTACCTTTACACTGTGTTTATTTTATTATTAATAAATTTAGTAGTTCTCTAGATGCTCATGTAAAATACCTCTGGGTGTTTGAATTAATCAACAGGCTGGTAAGACAGATAAGTATTCTTTCTTTTATAAATGACAATTCTGAATAGCAGAGGAACATATTTCATTAAAAATTACTAAGGAAGCTGGGAGAAAGTGAAATTAATAGTTACAATGCTGCTCTTGCAGTCCAACAACTGTAGCTGATGAATATTTGCATTTCTCTTTTACTGAATCTTCTGACTTCACTTGCATAATCACAGAATGGTTGAGTCTGAAAGAGACCTCTGGAGGTCATCTTGTTCAAACCCCTTGTTCAAACAAGAAGAGCACATGGAAATATTTCCAGGACCATGTGCAGATAGTTTTTGAATATCTCTGTTACCTCTCTGAGACACCTGCTACAGTATTCAGTCACGGCAGTAATAAAAACAAGTTTATTTATGTTCAGACAATGTTACCATTATTATTAATAATAATATTAATATTAATATATTTAACTTACGAATACTAGGTAATACGTGGGTTTAATATACATGTATATTACAGTACCTAAAATAATTGTCAGTGTTTTAAATATACTAAAAAAAAAAAAAAAAAAATCCATCTTCATCGATGTCACAGCAGATGGGTTTCTGCAAAAGATAAGGACTCAGTTGGAAGTAGACCACAGGCTATTTTTGACATCCTTGTTAGAGGGACAGATGATGCCACAGTAACTTTTTAACTAAAATTCACTTAGCCTTGAGTGATGTTTAGTAAAAATCAATTTAGAGTTCAAATGAGTTCAATGAATGCTTTTTATGTATGTATTCAAGGTTAGAATTGTGGCTTTTCCTTCTACATCGTGAATTTTCTATTAACATGTATATAGAATTCAGCCGTGAAGGATCTAATAGTTTTGGTGATGGATATTAACCCTTGTACAAATATTTACCAAAAGAAATATGAAGTACATGGGCTTGATGATCATAATACTGTTAAACTTCTTTAAAAATATTCAGAAATAAATCTTGAATTATCCCCTCTCCCATTTTTCTTTCTTTCATCATAGCTTTGCTATGGTTATATTTCATTTTATTAGAAGTCTTAGCATGAATGTTCCTTTGCGACAGAAAACAGGCAAAATCAAATAAATATGGAAGCTTTTAAAAATCAGTATGCTTGTTTCATCAGCTTTATTGAGGGTATTTACATCTGAATTATGTTGTATCACAGGCTATCTGGATTCACAACTGAATATGCAAAGGGATAACAGATAACTGATTTTTTATTTTTTTTTTTTTTTTTCCCCAGAACTACAAAAGAGAGTGTTTTCTCACAGATAACAACATATGTTTATTACGTTCAAGTTTCACATACTGGGATTATAATGTTGTTTCACTGATTAAGGATTCTGGCTTTGACAATATTTTTATTCAGCTCTTTAACTTCAGAGTAGTATATGGAAGAAAAATTAGAGCAGAGGTTACTAGATTTCGTGGATGAAAATGAAGGCATAATATACAAGCTGTAAACTGAAGTGGATGATTAGGAGATTTTGATGCAATGTTGGAAATACTGTGCAGGGGGGAAAAGTAATCTTTCTTCTCAAATTAATTCAAGTCAATGAAGCTTTGCATATGAGCCTGTATACAATTATTTGAGTTTCTAAGTGAGTTTAGACTTCTCTCTTCCCATTCTTTTTCTATTCATTTTGTAGATGAATAAGTTTACAAGGAGAATCCTTCCCTTGAATAACGTATCTAAAGCTGATATTCCATAGAAAGGAAAGGAAAAAAAAAAAAGAAATGCAATGACTATTCAGAGAAGAAATATGCAAAATTTGTAGTTATGCATCTTGTGGTAAAGAAATAGACAACTTGAACAGGATAACCAGAAGAAAACATTCCATATAGCGATCACCTTTCTGGTCTTTTTTCCACTACTGTGATTCTTCACCATGCTGTAATATGCTAAGGGTACAATGCTTTGTACACATCCCTTTTTTCAGTTTACTACGTGATCACCTGCATGCTTTCTGGCTGCATGCAAATATCTGGGTCGAGATGAACGGTGGTTTAATTTCTTTTTACTTTGTAATGTATTTACATAAATATATTGATAATCACTCTTGTGATCCTGCCTTTTTTATATATTTACTCCTTTTTTTTTTTTTTAAATATCTGTTGAGATGTTATATGACAAGTGTAAGAGATCAAATGATAATAATAATGATAATTATGAGAAAACTGAGAATTATTTCTCTACATCTAATTTCTACCCCATAGTTGTTTAATATGTTATGAAGATTTTTGATAACAGATCTTCTTGGGGGAGCTGATGAAAATATTAATACAGATAATGAAGAGGATTTGATTATTTGAAAGGCTAAGACAATTGAAAGAAGAATATTTCTTATTTTTCTCTCCATTCTTTAGCTCTAGGAAAAAAAAAAAAAAAAAAAAAAAGTCCGCACAAATTGAACCTTTTGACTCTCATCTAGTTTTCCCTCTACTTTTGTGAGGCACAATCTGGAGTACTGCATCCACACTGCTGGAGCTGCTAGAATAGACCAGGTATGAGCCACAAAGATGATCAGAGGGCTGGACCATCTATCCTAGGAAGACAGTATGAGGATGCTGGCCTGGAGAAGAGAAGGCTCTTTGGATACCTTCTAACAGCCTTCCAGTACCCAAAGAGATCCTAAAGAAAGCTGGTGAGAGATTTCTTATATGGACATATAGCAGTAGGACAAGGGATAATGTTTTTAAACTAAAAGCAAGGAGATTTTGATTAAATATTAAAAATAAGTTCTTCATTACAGAGGTAGTAGTGAGGCACTGGAAGAGGTTTCCCAAAGAAGTTATGGGTGTCCCATCCCTGGAAGTATTCAAGGCCAGGTTGGATGGGGCTTTCAGCAATCAGCTCTGATGGAAGATGCCCATGGTAGAGGAGTTGGATCTAAGTGATATTTAATATCCCTTCCAACTCAAACTATGTGATTCTAAACTAAGATGCACTTTTACATGTTTAAAAGAACATCTTACAGTTTATTATCTGTCAGGGACACTCCCTTTAAAGTAATGATAGAGTAATAGAAATATGCACTGTGTTTTTTAGCTAACTTTGTGGTGGAGCACAAACATGGATGCTTTTCTGTTACCAGAGTTTTCAACATTTTCCTGAGAACACAGAAATATTGGCAGCTCATAGACATGTTGCCTTTCACATCTAATAAAAAGATTTATAAATCTTCAACTGCCTGCAATTGGTATCATAATATTCTTTTCTAGCCTCCAACAATTCTGTAAGTGAAAATCAGTGAGAAAGTAGCGCATGATCAAATTTTTCATGCATCAGATTACTTTTTAAACTCTATGAAGCTCTTAGCACAAAATCTACTTGTAGTTGTGTGTATTGATAGATGTAATTCAGACACGTTAGCATCCACTCAACCGATAGATACTGTAAGGATATCCACTGCACTTTTTAAGGCCTCCGTTATGTCTTGTCATAGTTCATGAGTACATTAAGCATGTACAAATTGAGTTTGACTTTGAAATGAGACAGATCAGGCCTGTAGAAGAGATGGGGCATTGTTCTTTGCAATGCATGTGTACACGCATTAGGAGTGATACTACTGATAATGATCTGTAGGAAGACACCAAATGAGTAATAGAAAGCAAGGTTTCCTGTGCCTTGAGGCCATTCTTTGCACCAATCTGGTGACCATAACAGCAAAGTGTAGATAAAATTATAAGATCTAAAGCACAGAATTGTTAAGCATGTGATCTGATTCTTCTATAATCAAACACTTTTCATCAAATTAGGGTAAGTTCTATTTTATTTCAAGGTTGAATTACTTCTGCTACCATTGTCTACAGAAGGCATAATAAGTTCTTCAAGCAGATTATTATTTTAATAATCAAGTTGTTACTAATTAATTTTAATCATATATTATATTTTTATTATTTGAGTGTTATTAATTCATTTATTTCATATCTGGTTGTTAGAAAAATATAAATTTGACATTATAACTGAGATCATAAATCTTGGCAATGGAATGCTATCAATTACTCCTGCGGATTCTTTTTACCTCCTGTTCCCACAGAGGCTCCTTTGATACATAGGACATCTTAAAACATTGTAGAATTTTCTTTATTTCTTGATATTACCTGTGATATTTGATTTACATTTTATTTATATTTAATTTTATGTTACATGACTAAATCAATAGATATACATAGTTTTAAAACTTTTTTTGCCTAAGTAATAGAATTATTTCATAATGGTTATGAACATCACTGAGAGTACACTGCTGTTACACCTACATTAACTCAGAAGAGGAGACAGAATTTTGAGCTCGCTTCAAAACACATGTATATATATTCTACGGGTAACTAAATAGTCTTAGCTTATAACATATTTTCTTAGTTACTTCTTTTTAAGCATCAGGCTATTTTTCTAGGTTCTTCAAGCAGGACACTAACATAAATTCTGTGATATTTAGATTCAGAGTAAATACTTTGCTTACCTGGTTCAGAGGTGAAACTTTTGGAAGCCACAAAAACAAAACCAACCAAACAAACAAAATCTAGTCAGAAGCCAGACAATTTTTACACTAACTCTCAATACAGTAGGAGACATATTTATTTCAGAAAGGTGATCTTACATTATTTGTATCAAAAATAATCTGAAAAAATCATACTTTTTTTAACTTCCAGAAAAAAAGGCTATCCACTAAGCTCACAGACTGGCCCATTGTCAAAGGACAAATTTCTGGATTACAGTAATAATTAAGTTATTAAGTAATAATTGCAATTTCTGGATCCCTAGAAAAAAAAAGTCTTAGGATGTCAGAATTAATCTAGTATGGGGAATATTGCGCTTGATGATACATTAATATGTTATTCTAATTATAAGCCAGTGAATTACTAAAATTGCTGATCTTTGTCTTCTCAAAAAGCCTATCTACTTGCTAATAGTAATGAGTATCAAAGGTTTGAGGTTACAGAATTTTGCACCTCACAAGTTTGCAAATAGAATTTGTTATACTGTGAGTTTTAATAACAGAAATATATCAGAACATTTTAGTAGCACTCCAATTTTACAAGTGAGTAATCAGGATTCTACTATCCTTTGTCTAAGTGTATGTTCACAAGTAATAGCAAAAGGAACACGTGGTTCTGCTGCTAAATGAGGAGTTAATGAGAGGGTGAAGGTACTGAATGCCTTCTTTACTCCTAAGTCTTTACTCGTAAGCCCCTCAGAAATCACAGACTCTGGAGTTAAGACAAAGTCTGGGGAAAGGGAGACTTCCTATTGGTCAAGGAGGATCTGCTAGACACTGTCTAGGCAAAATCAATGCACACATATCCATGAGTCCTGATGGGATGCATCCACAAGTGCTGAGGGAGCTGGCAGAAATGCGTGCTAAGCCACTCTCTATCATCTTTGAGAAGTCTTGGAGAATGGCAGTAGTACCTGAAATACCTGGATGATAGTTTATGTAACTCCAGTCTTCAAAATGGGCAAGAAGGAGAATCCGGGAAACTACAGGCCAGTCAACCTCACCTCCATCCCTGGGAAGCTAATGGAACAACTTACGTTTGATGTCATCACTAAGCAAGTGGAAGAGAAGAGTAGCCAACATGGATTCACAGAATCACAAAACTGTAGGGGCTGGAGGGGGCATCTAGAGATCATCAAGTCCAATCTCCCTGCCAAAGCAGGCTACCCACAGCAGGTTGCACAGGTAGGCATTCAGGCAGGTTTTAAATGTCTCCAGAGAAGAAGACTCCACATTCTCTCTGGGCAAACCATTACAGTGCTCCGTCACTCTTATCGTGAAGAAGTTCTCATGCATATTTTTGTGGAACTTTATATGCTGCAGTTTGTGGCCTTTTCCCCTTGTTCTATTTCCATGCACTGCTGAAAAGAGTCTGGCCTCGTCCCTTTACCTCCCGCATCTCAGGTACTTATAGACATTGATCAGATTCCCTTTGAGTCTTCTCAAAGCTTAACAGATCCAGGTCACTCAGCCTTCCCTCATAGGAGAGGTGCTTCAGGCCCTTTACCATTTTTGTGGCCCTCTGCCAGACTTTCCAGGAGATCCCTGACTTTTTTGTATCAGGGAGTCTAGAACTGGACACAGGGCCTCAGGCAAGGCCTTACCAGGGCAGAGTAGAGCGCGAGGATCACCTCCATTGACCTGCAAGCCATGCTCTTTTTAATGCACCCCAAGATGTCAAGGAAAATCATGTTTGACCAACCTGCTAGTCTTCCACAATGTAATCAGCAGCAGAATAGACAAGGGGAGAGAAGTGGATGTTCTCTAACTTGACTTCAGCAAAGCATTTAACACCATCTCTCAAATAGTTGTTGTAGGTAAGCTTAGAAAACATGAGATAGCTGAGTGGATGGTGAGGTGGACCAAGAACTGGCTGACTGGCAAAGATCAGAGGGTTGTAATCAGTGGTGCAGAGTCTAGTTGAAGGCCTGTAACAAGAGGAGTTCCCCAGGAATCAGTCCAATCTTGTTCAGTCTTGTTCAACATCTTCATCAATGGCCTGGACAAAGGAACAGTCTGCCCTCAGCAAGTTTGATGATGATATGAAGCTGGGAGGAGTGGCTGACATGCAGAAAGCTGTGCTGCCATTCAGCAAGATCTATACAGACTGGGCAGAGAGGAACCTGGTGAGCTTCAACAAGAGCAAGTGCAAAGTCCTACAGCTGGAGAGGAATAAGCACATGCATCAAAAAATTTGTAATTATGCATCTTGTGGTAAAGAAATAGACAACTTGAACAGGATAACCGAAGAAAACATTCCATATAGCAATCACCTTTCTGGTCTTTTTTCCACTACTGTGATTCTTCACCATGCTGTAATATGCTAAGGGTGCAATGCTAAGTACACATCCCTTTTCTCAGTTTACTACATGATCACCTGCATGCTTTCTGGCTGCATGCAAATATCTCTGGGTCGAGATGAATGGTGGTTTACTTTCTTTTTACTTTGTAGATGTTAAAGATGTTAAAGAGCACCGATCCCAAGACAGACCCCCTGGGGGACTCCACACCCTTCTCTATGTCCGGCCTTCACCTGGACATAGAGACATTGATGACCACCCTCTGTCTGCGGCCTTTCAACCAGTTTCTTATCCATCGAGTGGCCCACCCATCAGATCCACATCCATCCAATTTGGAGATAAGGATGTGGTGGGGAACCATGTCAAAGGCCTTGCTCAAGTCCAGGTAAATGACATCGGTCTTCTTTCCCTTGTCCACCAATACTGTCACTCCATCATAGAAGGCCACCACATTAGTGAAGCATGACCTTCCCCTGGTGAAGCCGTGCTGGCTGTCTCAGATCACACGCTCATTCCTCATGTGATCAGGCATGTCATCCAGGATGATCTGTTCCATGATCTTCAACACTCTGAAACTTGGAGGCCTGGATGTGATGCTAATACTTTCACTTTTTCTGTTCTCTAACCGCAATAGTAAATCAGTTATACCTGCCCATGATATTTACTTTCTAAGTTTCTGTCATTTTGAACCCAGTTTGTTATTCTCTCGTTGCTGAGAGTGAGTATGGTAGAAATCAAATTCTTATTCAAATTACACTCAATGGATTTCATATTACTTTTCTACTAGTTACCAGAGCAGTTGTTCTGTAGCTAAGAGCAGCAAATTTTTTGAAATTTCTTATGCAGTATTCTGTGAAAGCAAGTCAACTATAGAAAATACACATGGCACCTGCTGTCATATTTCACTGTCCAGCTATCCTAGCAAAAGAAGAAAAGTGAAGATGAGCTATACAAAACACAAATTAAAAGCTACCATTGGATAAAACTTAAGACTTTGATTTCTTTTTGCATAAAATTTAATGTAAAAAGCTCAATTTTTTAAAAGAACTGAGAGAAGCTGTACCATAGTTTGTGCAATGTAAAGTTTCAACAAAATTTACTGTATAATTCTGTCATAAAAATTCATTACATCTTGTACACATCTTCAGTTTAAAGCAGCATGATGTTAAGCTTAGAGCTCTCCTGTTGTGACTTATTTTGTTTGGGATTTTCTGCCTAAATACTTCATGTCTCCAAGGTCTCCATCAGTCCTGCCTGTCTCTGTGCAAGACCAAGCATCCATGTTTGTCCAGACTTCCTCTCTAGCCCTAGAGAGATCACAGCAAGTCAGGTTCCAGCTCCCCACAGCCCTACTTTGCTTTGCCATTGATCTCACCTAGCCAGACACAATCACAGGCCCACAGCTTGGCCTCAGTCTGGCCTAAGTGCCACAGAGATGCTACCCCAATGCCCCCAACAGGTGAGCCAATGGGATGGGCCCTGCCTGTTTGATCCTTTCGTGATCGTGACACTCCCATTGCTTTGCCAGAGGGAACTGCTGGGCCCTGCTGTCCCCTGACATACAGTTCTACCTGTAACTGCTGTATTCTGGTTTGAACACACAATTAGACAAGAATTGTCACATATTTTCTCCAAGAAGAGTGACATGAGACAATTGTTAGGAATGTGCAAGAGTCTATTTTACCTTCCAAATTAATCCCCATAAGTTGTTGGGGATTCCTCCAGTCCAAATGCAAAACGTTGCACTTTACCATGTTGAACCTCATCAGGTTCACCCGGGCCCACCTTTCTAGCCTGTTGAGGTCCCTCTGAATGGCATCTCTTCCTTCCACTGAGTCAACTGCACCACTCAGCTTGGTGTCATCAGAACAACTTTGGAGAAACAGTAGGCTTCTCTAATGTAAAAAGAGAAAACAAAACAAAACAAAACAAAACAAATATATATAAATTAGCTAGAGCCAACAACTAACATAAGCATATTAATAATAATTCAATAAAGTATTTCCGTTATTGAGATTTTTGACTAAATAACTGCCAAAGTTGTTTAGAGGGCTGACAAAAATACTAATAGTAAAAAAAAAAATCATATGATGCTCTTAATAAATTAGTCATTACTTGGGAAAGTGTATGACAATACAGCATGTCCTGAGGATATATCTCCAACTTCTAGAGTTTTAAATTGTAATAATTCCTTACAACATTATATGTGATGTATAGGGTATACCTCAGAAACTTTTTCCACACGGAAAGAAATACGATAGGAATAGGGAGGATGATGCTCCTTTGAAAGCTAGGTTCAGGTTTATTGAAATTCATAAACTTATCCGAGATCTATATCTGAAGTACCAGAAAAAGCTATTTGTATCATTTGTCAGTGGTGCTATCTATCTTCAGGCTTACCTGCCACTCATGGAAAACAATGACTACATTTCTTGCTAAACTGGAATATGAGCAACTCTAAGATAATGTCTTTTATGACTTACCCTTTTATACCAATAAGAAAAGGATCCTTTGAATATAGATCATAACTTGGATCTCTGAAACTGTAGTCATCTAATCCAATACACATAATGATTTTGAGTTCATTTTTTAAATAAAAAAATTCCTATTTACCTAGGAACATTTGTGAATAGAGTTTTTTAAAAGCTTGTATTTTCATATATGAAATTTGATTGGCTTATCACCTGAAATATGATATCTGAAATTAAAATCCAGACAACTTGGATGTGTAGAGTTAATAGGAAGTTTACAATTTATGCTTACATAAACAGGAAATAAAAAAAAAAAAAAAAAAAAATCAAATGAAAAACAAATCACAAAAAATGATAAAGACAAGTAAAACTTAATACAGTATGATCTTTACTTTTGTAAATTTTACATACTGTTTCTCTTTGTCATATATTTTATTGATGTTGAATCAAGACAATGTCTTGATACTTACACTTTCCAGGCTACTCCTGAGATGCAGTGGCTCAGCCTTGTGCGAAGACAACAGCTTCACTGATGCAGATAAGCCTGCATCAGCTGCGTCAGTTGTATCATTATTATGGACAACCCAAAGAGAACTGGACAGTATACATATATGGACTCTGCAAAAAATTTGCATGCTCTTTTCCGTTGTTGTGTTTTCTTTCTAACTGTGATCGACTGAGCATCTGCACCCCCCAGCCCTGCTGCCAAATGTGGCTCATGAAACATTGTGACAGTGCGGTGGTAGCTATCTCTGTATTCTTATAACAAATCCTTGCTTTTATTTTCTGCCTTTACACTATCGTTTTCTTCATCCCACCTCCCACCCTCAGGC
Source organism: Phasianus colchicus (assembly GCF_987193195.1). Classification (NCBI taxonomy): domain Eukaryota; kingdom Metazoa; phylum Chordata; class Aves; order Galliformes; family Phasianidae; genus Phasianus; species Phasianus colchicus. Next base: position 19,058,286 of record NC_143438.1, on the reverse strand, counting down.
CTAGCAAACCAAAAGTTTTATAATAAACTGATTTTGCAAATATTTGACTCCTTTCCAAGTCTTAATTTCTCATCAGGTGTACATATATCATGAACCACCATGCTGCCGGTAATTGGAGCGAGACCATGTAATTTCTTGTGTTGCAGTTTTTGCCCATTCCCGCTTGTCTTGTCACTGCATATCACTGAATAGATTCCAACCCCACTGATTTGACTCCCACAGTTTAGATACATAAGAATTTATAAGATTCCTCCCTCAGTCTTCTAATCTACTGGCAGAACAGACCCAGGTCTCTCTGCCTTTCCTCAGAAGGAAGATACTCTAGGCCTCTAATCATCTTTGCGGTCCTCCACTGGAACCCTCTAGAAGATCTTTTTTCAACTGAGGAGTTCTGAAATGGAAACAGTATTTGAGATATGACCCTACCAGAGAAGGAAGGAAGGGAGGAAGGAAGGAAAGGAGGGAGGAAGGGAGGACGGGAGGTGAGGGGAGGAGGAAGAAAGAAAGAGAGAGAGAGAGAAAGGGAGAATGAGAGAAAGGAAGAAAGGGATAGGGAGAAAGGGAGAAAGTAGTACAAATAAATCTTGGAAATTTAGAACATGGAAAATGTTTTTAAAAGTTATTGACATTTGAAGTCTTCTTTATAAGTTTTTTGTTGTTTCTTTTTTCCTTAGACATTCAGAGCCATAGACAAATTCAAATTTACAGGGATATCTGGAAATTATGATGTCCAGCTTCCTGCTGAAATCTTTCATAGGTAATGGAAATAGTTGAAGTAGTATCAGAAAATGTTAATACATATTCAGGTTCATTTACCTCAGTATTCTGACCAGTAGCAAATGCTTAAGCATGACATATAAGAAAATAATGTTTACAATATTTTTCTACTTAATTTAGATGAAGACTGCTTTTGTATAGTACATCATCATTCAGTAAGTACTTTCTTCAGAATTTTTTGACTGAAGAAGAGAAAAAAAAGTCTGACCATTGCCAATCAAGACATTGGCAATTGCAATTAACATGCTTCTATAGTAAAGTCAACAACATTTGAACAGTACATGCTATTAAAATTTGTCTCTTTCTGACACTCCCAGTGCTACATACTTGAAAAAAAGCATTTTCACTTAGAGCTCTGCTAGCAGAAACAAGAGGCTCTGCTCCTGAAATGTGTGCACTCAGAAGAAAATAATAGGTCAAAATCTATTTTTAATACACATGCAGTTCGTGGCCTATTAGAATTCAAGTGAAGATAGGGCAAGTAAATGGAAGAGAAATCTATAGAAGTAAAGGCACATATGGAGATATGCTAAGCTCAGAAAATCCCCCCGAACTGAAAATAGCTAGAGTTTGGAGTACTATGAAAGGGGTGGGAGGCTACCTTTTTATGACTGCCCTATTTTATACCTCCTCATGCATTCCTCCTCTTCCCTTCAATGGAGAGATACTCCTGTGCAGGGCAACCTGAAACTTTATTATGCCTCTGCATGCCTATTCCCATCTTACCACAAAGTAGAAAGATACTGCGTGAAAATTATATGAACTGGATGTGATTTTATTTTATCACAGTAGAACACTAGTTATTTTATGATTTAGATAATTTACTTTAAAGAGGAGAAATATTCTATATCCTTCAAAATTCACATTATGTTAAAGTAGTCTTGAAATACGTTCTTCTTTGAAGTCATATGATAAAGGTGACAGGCAGGGCTCAAGGTAGCTCAGCATCACATCAGAGTGGTAGGGTTTAGATTAGTAGCTAATCACTGAGCCACTAGTAAAGAATGGCTTTTGTTCAAGCTCATTCAACTCAGCAGTTATTTCTTACTTGTCTTTTTTCATTCTTTCTACTGCTGTCCACTAAGCTAAGCATGAGAGCAAAGATTTCAGGGACCAGCCACAAAAAGATCAGGCTGGAGAAAAATCGGAAGTGCTCACTAAACTCAGAAGCTGAAAACGCAGACTGAAATTCCCTTTTGGGCTGTTTCATTCCTTCCCATACTGCATCCTAACTATTTTGCCTTTGTGTTGAGCTCATCTAAATTAAATTACTCCAGTTCTCTTACCTGTAATTAATTTACTGAGATCTAGAAGTATCTAATTCTGTGAAGTGGAAGGAAGTCTGCTCTGGTTCTCTGTCTCTCTGCTCTGTAGAATTCACTGGTATTTCAAAACTACATCTTTCTAAAATACATTTAGCACGCAGGCTGTGTATTATAAACCTCACCTATTTACATCCCAAATCCACAGAAACTGGAAGAGAATGGAAGAAAAAGTAAATTTGTTATCTACAAATTATATGATATGACAAAGAAATAGCAAGGATATAGGTTTGATTTACTGTTTTTATAGGCCAATGGTGGTCATGTTCTAGTATAAGTTACAAGGTATGTTTGAACTTAAGCTGTAACAAATACAGAACTGACTTACAAGGTGAAAGTTCTTTGATAATGGATTTTAATTAAGCAGTAGTGTTTATGGCCACATACCTTAAAGCAATTAACTTCATATCAGGTTGCTCTGAGTCTTTTTTGGATCTTTTGTCAATGCTAAGCCTTCATGTCATGCCTAAGAAATGCTGAATACAAGCTTTTACAGATGGTAAAAAAAAAAAAAAAAAAAAAATCTTTTAAAATTTAAAAGCTTTGACATTCAATTTTTTTACTCTTTATCTTTCTGACAGATTAATTCATGTATGTACCCAATCTTTTATTTAGGAAGCAGTAAATGCCTGTCATTAATACTGCAGCTGCTATACTGTTTGGAAGCTGTGTTCTTAATGAGGCAGAGAACCAAGGAAGAGAGCATGTTACATTTAACACATCTGAAAGTATTTTTGGAAAACTGCATTGCCACAGAGGCAGATCCAGTAGGGCTTACCTTTTGATAGGTAATTTTTGTTGCACATTCCTCTTTTTTTTTTTTTTTTGTGGGTGGCTAACCTGACAGCCTGGGGTCATTCTTGCTTGATGTCTACTGAACAGAAAAGAAACAATTTCTTGAACACATAAATTGATAACAAATAACACATACTCTGTTGTTAAAGTTGTCTCAAAGTTATTACACAAGACTAATGAATACTGTTTGCAGGGAAATGATGTGGTGGTTAGAGCTCAACTGGCTGCCAGACACCCACCTAGCCACCCTTTCACCATTCCTTCTCCACAGAACATGGAGAGAAAATAAGAAGGAAAAGCTGATGGGCTGAGAGAGGGAGATCACTTACCAGTTACCATTATGGACTAAGTACATTCTACCTGCGGAAAATTAATGTATTGTCCATTAAAATAGATGTGGATAGCGAGAAAAGATATTTCCTTTCATACACATAACACTCACCCCACACTAAACCTCACCACTCCAATCCTGACTCCTCCACCTCCTGCCCCTGAGCAGTACAGAGGCCTGGGAATGGGTCTGGTTCAGTTAGCAGGGCTGTTTTTCCACCTGTTGGCAGCTGCTAGTAGTGTTGTGCCCTCCCTTACCAGGCTCTCCCCAAGGTGCCCACCTGTGCCTTCTTGGCTCGGCCATGCCCTGTGGTGGGGCTGCTGGAGACGGCTGTGTCCATCATGGGTGAGCCTGAGCCTCACCTCACACTGCAGCCCCACAGCCCTGGGAAGATGCTTGGCACCCACATCCCATAGAAGTGATAAATAGTAAAAGCTTACTGAGATCTTGCTGTGTTTGAGCTTAAAATTGAACATATATACAGTTCTACAAACTTCTGGTATACCTTTAAGTATACAGTGAAGTGCAGTATATGCTGATTTCTTCTGGTGACTTTAGTTAAAGATGTAAAATTGTGGAGTACAGTAATGTGTCTGCTATGTTTTTCCAACAAGGAAACTGCTCAGTTAGCCTAAACATTGTTCATATTTTTTCTTGTCATAGGAAAAAAAAAAAAAAATACAAGGCAAATAAAATTAATGTAAAAGTGAATGTACTTCAGCAATAGACTCAGAACTCACAAAACCACAGAATTGCTAGGATTGGAAGGTATCTCAAGATATTATCAAGTCCAACCCCTGCTAAAGCAGGAACCTTACAATAGGTTGCAACTCCTTCATTCTGACAACTTTAAAGATTAAAAGCAGACATCAAATATGAACAGAATGTCTTCTCAGGTAGGAGAACAGAATTCTTCAGGTAGGAGTTAGTATCTTTTTTCTTACTTGTTTCCATGAAATACCATGGAAACTCAAATTTGAACATAGAGTCCACTTGATGTGTCTTATGATTTTGAAAATAGGAAATTAAGCTGTGCAAGAGATATGAAAGAGATAATTCTGACTACAACACTGTGTTAATGTCTAAATATATGGGTCACTCTGAAAGTAATGCCTCCTATTTATTTATATGGATACTGCAACAGATGAAAAGAACACAATAACACTCTTAGATAAAGCAAATTCTCAGCTATAAAACATTATTTTTTCAACATAGCCATCAGCATTAGCCTTTCATTTTCATCAGCCATGATCAAGACCTGCATAGCTTGCTCAAAAATATCTGCACCAGCAGAGGTGACACACTACTGCTCTCTCTACTACTGAAATGTACCACCTACTGCTTCAGTGTGCTCACATCCAGTGTTTGATCTCTGCAAACATTCAGAAAGTGGCAGTGAATGTCAGTGGGTACCATTTCTTCTATATAGAAGAATTCAATTCTGCCCCTTTTCTTCATATACACTTTCATGCCGGACACGATTCTACCAGACTGCTCCTCTACTGACTTCCGTCACATGGTAGTGAAATATAATGGAATATTGGTGGGAAAGTTCAGCTTCTACTGCCATACCACCAACAGCTGCCTCTGATGTCGTGGACAAATGTAATAAAATAGGAGGCATTACTTTCAGAGCAAACCCCATGCATTCTAGAATGTCTAATAGCTAGAAAATATATGTAGGTAAAAATAATTTACACTCAAGGATGTAGATTAGGCAGTTATTTTCTGCTCAATGAGAAACATATTAAGTCTTTTGGACATGTTCTTCCAAACCTGCTTGCTTGTTGACCAGTTGTAGAAGTGTCTGTGAATCTTTGCCTCACAAAAGAAGAGGAGCTAACACTACACTGATCTCTCACACAACAGAAGAATCTTTCTTATCAGTTCATTTTATTGATGACTAGAAACACGTGGGAAAAAAAAAAAAAAAAAAAAAAAAAGCATACAAAAGGTATGTGCTCTCTGATATTCCTGGCATAGTGTTAGGTCAATAGAATGTTCAAAAATCTTGGCTAATGCTAGATCAATAGATTGTTTATAATGATAAGAAATATTTGTGTGGAAATAAGTCCTGATTCATAGAAGGAGAGAAAGAAAAATCTATAATGTTGCTCAATGAAAATAAGTCTGGACAGTTTGGATGACAGGTAAAGGTTCTTTAACAGACGGTGGTCAGGCCCAGAAGCAGTCTCTTCAGGGCAGAAGTTATGGACCTAAGCTGCTAGGGTAGAAGGAGCATTTGGACAACTCTCAGATATAGGGTATGATTTTGGGTTGCCCTGTGTGGAGTCAGGAGTTGGATTTGATGATCCTTGTAGGTCCCTTCCAACTCTAGATATTCTATGATTTCATGTCTTTCTAATATCTTCAATTGCTAATGCATATGCAAATGTGTATTCATTAGCAGACAACATGTAAAATGGCATTAAAATAAAGAGGCAAACACCTGCATTTACTTAAAAATTGTTTCCAAAAGACCAAACGAGATATAGATCTTGCTTATTATACTAATGCGGTGACAACATCAGTAACTATAATGCATCGAATTATTTCCAGCAGATTAAGCAAACAAATCATTTATATAGACTAAAGCAAGATGATTATTTATATATTCACTGTGCACAGTACAGCAGTAAACTATGCAGAAGTGCCCTGTAGCAAAAAGCACATCACTTTGTCTATATCTATAAAATGTTTCTTGCAGGTTGAACAAAAAGAATTATAAAGATTTATATATATTGTATAAACATTTAAGATGCGTTTTGAATCACAGCCGGAAAAAAAAAAAAAAAAAAAAAAAAAGACAAATTCCAGCCTCATGTAAGAGGAAAGGTATTGAAGAGTATTTGAATTCTGTACTCTTTTTTTTTTTTTTTTTTCCTGGTAGTTTTTAATAGAGATATTTCATGTAAATATTTATGCTGTTTACTTCACATTGTTTGAAAGAGGACTCGATCCTTACAATCTCAGAAACAGTAAACTTGGGTAAATTCAACTACTTAGTTTATGCTGTTTACTTCACATTGTTTGAAAGAGGACTCAATCCTTACAATCTCAGAAACAGTAAACTTGGGTAAATTCAACTACTTAGCAGGGTGTGAATAGAAGATAAGACAAAAGTGCATTGTGGACACATCTGTCAGATTGGAAAAGGTGATGAGGTCTTCGTCAAATAGTAGCTTCAAAGCTGTTAAAATCTCCAGTCGTAAGTAGAGTACCTTGATAATGAAGACAGCCTTAGGTGACTCTTACTTTCCATGCCCACATCAACTGTGGTTACTTTGTGCTTTTAGTAGAGAAAGAAATAAATACAAAATTACTTTTGCTGTTAAGAGACTCATGTCTCAATTGAATGTCTCTCCACCATTATAGTGCCAGAGTAGCAATACAACCCTAGGGTTTTTTCTTCTTTTTTTTTCTGAGTGATTCATTCTGTCTTTCCCCATACTATTTTCTTTGTTATATCTAAGAATCCTACTAAGAGAGAGAGAAGGAGAGAGAAAGAGAGAGAGAGAGAGAGAGAGAGAGATTCTGTGTTCAGAAACAGTAAATCTTCTTTCTGATTTCTATAAAATAATAATTAAAAAAATCAATAAAGCAACTTTTTCTTGATACTTATAATTTTTTCTGATTCTTTTTTTTTCTTTTTTTTTCTTTTCTTTTCTTTTTTTTTTTTTTTTAACTGTCAATGTCCTTGAAACTTCTCTACATTTTTTTTTTTTTTTAATTTTTATTTTTTTACTTGCACTTCGAAATACTTTTGCTATGCTTCAGTTTTATTCTGTTGGTTGAGCTGGGCTATGTATTCACTGTCCTCATGCTGGTCTGAGTAACTCAGGGATACATTCACACTTTTTATAATTAGCTCAGGGAGAAACACTTACATCACTAAATGATGATGTTTATCTAAAACAGCCACCCACATTTTCCTACTCTGTTGAGATAGCTTTTTTTTTTTTTTTTTTTTTTTTTTTTTTTTTTTAAATAGAATTGGTTGTTGTTTGCATTGTTTTCTGTGCTTTACAGGCACACTGCCCTTGGTTATTCTCACTGAGCCTTCTGAAGGCTCTGACCCCATTGAAGGTGTTAATTCAGTGAATCACACTCCACCCCCCCCAAGGGAATTAAACGCTTATTTATCTATTTAGTTTAGTAACAGTAACAGATATAGAATTGATAATTTGTATAATCGTGTTATAATGTGATTAACTGAGGTTGTTAAGTATAGTCTTGATTAACATCAGAGGCCTATGTCCCATCTCCATGGAAATTAATTAAATTTCCTAACTCTCAAATGTCATTATTTAGTAGCAATTTTTTTTTAATTATTTTTTTTTATTATTATTTTTTTTTTCAACTAAACACTATTCTTGGAAAAACAGGCAAAAAAAAAAAAAAAAAAAAAAAAAGCACAGCAAAAGCTAAAAATAAAAAGCTAGAAATGAAATCATAAGAGTAACACACAGGGAAAATGGTGTTTTCCAACTTCACAATACATTTTTTATCTAGTTCAGGAAATCAAGGCAAGACAGCCTTGATTATCTGATTACTTGAATATAGTAATGAAGGATGAAAAACAAGACCTGTAAGAAGAGACCAACAGGAATGTTACAAAGGCGAACAAGGACAAGAGCAAATGATGTCATGAAGAAGCAATAGAAGCAGGATATCCATGGGGGTAGCAGCTCTGCAGACAGAACTTGAGTTTTCCACTGTACATGAAATGAAGCTCATGGGTTACAATGAATGGCTAAAAAGTTGTACTTAGCTGTCAGAAGAAATTGCTTTAAGAGAACCATAAAGAAGATAAAGCTGGATTCTTTGGACGTTTGCAGCAGAAAGCAAGAAACAATGGTTACAATTTGCAGAAAGGGAAATTCCAGTTAGGTAGAGAAAAAATATCTTCACCATGAAAACAACTCAGCACTGAAACAAGCTATTCAGAGAAGCCTATAACATTTCCATCCTTACCAATTTTCAGAGTTCACCTGAGTAAGACTCAGAGCAATTTGATCTAGCTTTGATTTTGCTCTTCTATGAACAGTGGGCTGGGCACATAATCTCCAACAGTACCTTCCAAATTCAGTTATTTTATGAAAATCTGATGAAAACTGGATAATGTTTGAGTGGGAAGCTGATATTTAATGAATAAATAATGTTTTGAAAAATCCTAATCTGACTTTTTCACTTGTTGTATTTTTATTTTTCTACTCATATGGCCAGAGAGAATAATTTAGAACCTTTTGCTTTAGTGGATTACACAAAATTCAGCAGACAGTCATCACCAAAAATTTAAAAAAGACATCCAGCCAGCCGTAAATCTTCACTATCATGGAAGCTACAAAGCTATCTAAAGCTGAACTAAGGCTACCAAATCTTCAAGAAGAGTTTACTGTTTTCATACTCACAATGATTTTCACCACAGGGACACAGCAATTTATTTGAATAACAAAGTCCAGATCTCCAAGTTGTCAAGACAAGTTGATACGGCTTCCCCCACTCAGACAAATAAACAAATCAATAAAAAACATACCTAAAAGAGGTACCATAGAAAAAGAGGTGCCTGAATATTGGATAAACTAAGTTTGCAAGTTGAAGGAGTTTATCTGGAAGAAAGACCACAACATTGTATTTTGTTTATGCTTACAATATTTTTCAGTGCCTTAACTTTCCTTATCCACAAGTATTAGACACACAGCAGTTCAGATAGTACTAGGTTTCATGGATTCATGGATTCTGGATGATGTAGTAAAGCCAAATGAAAACAAAACAAAACAAAACAAAAAGCAAAAAAAAACAAAAACAAACAAAAAAAAACACAGCAACAAAAACAAAACAAAAAACAGATTTGGAGGAAACAGCCAGAGGCCTGAAAATTGACACTAAAGAATAATCTTAGATGTTAGGGAAAAATATGGAAAACTTAGATCTCTCTGTAAACTGTTGTCTAAAATTACCAGCTTTCCTCATTTTCTTTGAGATGATAAGGACAAAAGGAAATGTTGCCTTTACCTCTCCCTTTTTTTTTTTTTTTTTTTTTTTCCTGGCTATTGAAACTTACATAAGGATAGAGGAACTCAAATTAAATATATATATATATAAGAGTTTCTACCAACAATTGAGAAGGTGAAAGATTTAGCCTTCTATTGGAAAACAATGGAAAACAGAGGAATGGCTCAGACAATTATCAAATCTTGTAGACTAGGAGGTAACTAATATTTTAATTACCCAAATTTGGTAATTGGACAAACTGGATTGTAAGAAAAATGTTAATTTATTCCTTGATTTCTTCCATTTCCCTCCCCATGATAATTTTGCAGTATCTCAAAGTGCCGATGATAAGGGATGTATTAGGAATAAAGTTTCTTTCTTTCTTTCTTTCTTTCTTTCTTTCATTTATCTTTTAAATAGCATTTCTGTATTTATATATTCTACTCTTCTCTACTAATTGATTACTTTTTTTTTTTTTTCTTTTCTGTAATGAGGAGGTATTTCTATTCTGTTTGTTTATGAAATTAAAATTTTGTATTATAGAATCACAAAATCATAAAATTACCAAGGCTGGAAGGAACCTGCATCTGCACTGATATTGTTAGCAGAACATTACTGTTTCAAAACTAGAATCCATTTCTCCTGAAATGAATGTTGTAATGAAAAGAAACATAGGCCTAGTTTATTTAGTGTTTAGTTTTCAAAATATTCACTTGTTTAAATCAGAGATACAGAAAAGCACAGGGAAAAAGACAGCAGTACATACACCTGAGGTAAGATGGAATTAAGCATTGGTAAAATGCAGAATTATAAATGTGTTGATGTCAGCCAAGGCATTGGAGGCCAGGTAGCATCTTTTGGAGTTTGCTGGCAGAATGAGGACTAGACAAAGTGTCATGGTTACAGAGATTTCTAATTACTTACAGCTTACCAATATCTATGTGATTTCTAGTGTGTTTCCTAGTGATCAGCACAGCTTGCAGTCATGTAGAGCTCCTAGTCTCACCCAACTCCCAGTCACCAGGACGTTGGTTCTGCAGTTCAAGATAAGTTCTGGTCACACAGTGCACAGCACAACTTAGCCCCAAGGAAACCCTGTGCATCACTCATGTGGTCTTCAGGTTCCTGGGTCCTCTAGACTTAATTGCCCAGAAGTAATAGCTCCAGCCCAGAGCCTCAACCTACTGCTGCTGGGCTTTATGGACATTGCTTCCTGTGCTGTTTCATATCCTTCCTGGATGTCCAGCACCTGGGGTCTGATAATGTTAATGAGTTTAATCACCTAGCTAATGAACATCCTCACAATCTGGTGCCAGAGAGGAAAATGAAAGTGAGAAGGATGGTGAATAAGCAGTCTGCTTATATGTTGTGGATATTTGGTTTTCTTACCATGTGATGCTAACCATATTACTAGTGTCAGGAGCAGCCAGGTATTCATCATAGCTGTATGTTATACTAAATGTGCTTGTCAATACTAGTCTTTAAATATGAAATTACTATTTGTAGAGGTAGTATTCATGCTGTGTATTTGTTAATGCATCTCCTAGTGTAGGCACATGCAAACACATAGTTTTTGCATGTGTGCAAAAGCAGGAAATATTAAAGATAAGAACAACAACAATAAAAATTCTCCAAATTGATTATCCTAAATTACTATCAAAACATTTATTATACTTGAGGAAGCAGAATATTGTCTTAGTCTTAAAGGTGATACATGAAAAAGCTTATTATTATTATTATTATTATTTTTTTTTTGAAGTGTTTCCTTTGGAGTTTACCAGTGGGGGAAGTGGGAAGAAGTGGTGGGGGGGAGACATTTATTGGAGAATAAAAAATGCTATTTGATTTTTGTGCATGTCAGTAAATAACATTTTTTTTTTTTTATCATTGTCTACACCTACAATCTTCTCTTCTTCATTGCAACCAATAATTTTATTAGAACTGTGACTAAATTTCCCTGTTAGAAAAGAAATGATTTATCTTGCCCTGAATGCATAAATATCCCACAATTTGAATATATTGAGGACAATACAATTTGAATATTTTGAGGACAATAATGGCCAAAATATTTTAGATTTAGAAATTAGAGTGATCATTTCATTTGATTCATGCTAAGCTTGTGATGAGACATTTTTCGCTTTCAAAGCTACCAGTAGTCCTTGAATTATATACAGAATATACAGAGATGGAGACATCTGTGGTACTTCTTTCACCACAGGTAGTGATGTCACAGTCTGGTGACTCTGTCTTTCAGAAAGACACTTTTCCTCAGTATACTTGATTTCTGAAAGTCTCAGTCAAATTTTTCCTAAAGTAGCTGATACTTGTAGATATCTTGGATATATAGACTTGGATATATACTCATAAAACCATAGAAGCATAAAAGGACCTGGGTTGAAAAGGACCACAGTGATCATCTAGTTTCAACCCTCCAGCAATGGGCAGGGTTGCCAACCACTAGACCAGACTGCCCAGAGCCACATCCAGCCTGGCCTTGAATGCCTCCAGGGATGGGACATCCACAACCTCTCTCGGCAACTTGTTCCAGTGCATCACCACCCTCTGAGCCAAAAAATTTATCCTACTATCTAACCTATAGCTCCCCTGACTTAGTTTAAAACTATCCCCCTTGTCCTATCACTATCAACCCATCTAAACAGCCATTCTGCCTCCTGTTTATATGCTCCCTTCAAGTACTGGAAAGCCAAAATGAAGTCTCTCCGGCGCCTTCTCTTCTCCAAGCTAAACAAGTATCTGTTGAAGTTTCTTCTGTTTCAATAAGCTTTTCCTGAATATCAAACAGTGTTTGAAATTATCTGCAAACTATTTACTTATTTGGTGGTTGGAAAGCCTATCACAACCAGGGTCAACCACTCCAGGGCTTCTAAGTTAGTATCATTAAGTCAGATATCCAGGTGTCATCCACATAGCTGATTATTTTTCTTCTTTTCATAAAGAATTTCAAAATGATAGTGCTTTGCTTTTTTGCTTTCCATGAGAATGAAAGAAAATTTTGAAATACAGAACTCTGGAAAATGTTTTGATTAAATGAAACTTTAAATTATTATTATTATTGTTATTGTTATTGTTATTGTTGTTGTTGTTGTTGTTGTTATTATTATTATTATTATTATTATTATTATTATTATTATTATTATTATTACTGCTCAGGTATAATTGAGGCTGCTTCCCATCATAAAAAACAAAAAAACAAAAAAACAACTGAATATGAACACCATCCGTACTGCACTTTGTACTCTATTCTCAATATTTTGCTTTAGAAACTGTAGAAGGTTTTGATTTTTTTTTTTTTTTTTTTTTTTTTTTTAATATTCTTTACTAGTTGCTTTTCTCATCACTGGCTTAATTCTAAAGAATAGGTTGAAAACAGCTCAGATTGGAGTCAGAGAGTCAAAGCTATTTTGATTACTTTATTTCACATATTACACAAGGAATAGTTCATACATGTGCCAGGAGTAATGTCATTTAATATTCTATTAGCTTTAAAAAAAATTATTCAGTGTTGGCAGAAGTTGTTTCAGGTTTTTCTATATTCTATATAGCAAAAACATAATTCACATTCTTTTGTTCCTTTGTAAACACCTAGATGCTGGAACATATCTGTGATAAATATCTGCTAATTTTCTTCAGAAATGTTTGAAAAAACAAGTTACATACGTATATTCTAAGTATTAAAGATATTATTAAAATGCTAAATCTTCATATTTTTCCGTATTTGGACAAATTTTTAGATGTTACTTGAGAGACTAACCCATAATTTAGACCAAGTAAATGTGTTCAACACACTTGATATTTCTTCACATTTTTGAAATTGTTATCTCTTGAACGTAAAACTCTAAAATCCTGTCCCCAGATTAAAACTATATACATATAAATTAATTCTAAATGTATGTAATTTAAAAACAATTTGTATATTTCAAATGTGTCTGCGATGCATCTCATCAAGGTAATGTCTGTCTGTGAAATACAGTCTAAGAACTGCAGCACTGACTTCAGTATCTGTAATACAAATCAAATGAATACTTAGAGAAAGAAGCCTGACACTGTCTTGAATGTCATCTTCAGCATTTCTATCTAACTTTCTGTCCAGATCAGTGTTTCAGAACTACATCACACCTTTCTTTACAGCTCAGGTACACTTGCAAGAAGAACACAACAGCTTTATATTTCACTTCATTACCTAATCAAACCCGAAGGTATCTCTACAGTGCAGGTTTCATTTTATTTTCTCCAGTTGATTTCACTTGTCTGGGGAAATTTTTTAAAATTTACAAAAAACCCAGGGGGTTGTTTTGCTGAAAGATCACATCAAAGCGTGAAGTTCATACATAAAGCAACAATTTACCCTTCGAGAGTATAGCAATATAATAAAGGAATCTGATACAGTGTCTCTAAACAGTACTATAAATCTTAAATAACTTTAGAGATACACGATAATTTTGTATTTTTAAGTGTGCTGAAATTTCTTTTGGCCTAATTGTTTTTGGTTTTTTTTCCTTCTTCTTTTTTTTTTTTTTCTTTTTTTTTTTTTTTTTGGCAGAAGCTACTCTTTAATGTGGGAGTAGGGAAGGGTCCTATTTCAACTGTTTTCCAAGCTTCTAGGTCATTAAAACTGAGTCCTGTGAGAGAGATTCTCCCAGATTCACTAAATTTTCTGGTCATTTTACCATCTAACAGAGTCCTCTGGCAACCATAGCAGCTGATGCATGAAAATCTCATGCTCAAAACATCTTTAGTACATATTATTTTCTTTGCCTACAATTTACATTAAAGAGGGGCAGCAAGGGTAAAGAGCTCTTTTGCTGTAAACCTTTTAAAGAATATCAATTTTTCCTGTACTGACACTTAAAAATCTCTATCATACAATGATCCTAAAACATCATTGACTTGTTCAGGGCTGAAAAATTGAAGGCTTAGTATTCTCTAGGAGTAACCTGAAAAACACTACTTTTCCCTGCAGGTCAACATGCAAAGCAACAATATTTTTCCACTTGCATTCACCAAAGAAATACAGCCGTAATTTCTCATTATAGTTCATCATAAATATAAAATAAAATTAAAAAAATATATATGCTACTGTACTTTTTAAATTATTGTCAACTTTACTGCCACAGTCTATCCATACAGGAATAGCTTTACTAATTAGTATTAAACAAACAAACAAAAAATGCTTATATTTATTGATACACTTGCTTAAACATTAAACTAAACATTTCAGTAAGGATATACTTTTCCATTCATTAATGCTAGTATAACTGTTTTTATACAGTAAATAAATACAAATCCAATATAATGTATGTATTACTGTAATATACATTGAAACTTCAGTATCCTTACACAGTTTTTGAAGGTGATTTACAGAACTGTGACAAAAACTATTCACATAAATGACTTATGGAAAAAAAAAAAAAAAAAGAAAAGAAAAGAAAAAGAAAAAAAAAAAAAGAGCTATTTTTTTTTTCCAGTGACCACTGATCTCTCCAGTGCAATGAACAAAGTTTTATAAAGCCAAAAGATGGAAATGAACCAGAGAGACATTAAAATATGTGTTAACAAATTAAAAAGCAGAAATTACTGTATCTATCATGCTTCATTGTTAAGGACTACATTTTTTCTAGTATTTTGCAAATACTGTCACTGGTATCAGTCACCATTTTGTCATTCTTATCAGCTATGCTTAGTAATTTCAGGATGATATTCAGAGGCAAATTTTTTCTATAAACAACAAATCCTGTAATTGTAGATATGCACTTTGAAATTGTGTTTTCTGTGAATGAGATGCTTCAAGTGGCTTGATGCATGAACATTTCTATTCATTGAATGAAATTATTTGGGTGTTCTAGTGAGCTTGCTAGATGATACCAGAAATGAAAAAAAGATACTGAAAATGAGATAAAGAGAAAAGCAAAGCAAAACAAAACAAAAACAAAACAAAAATCTAAAACAAAAAAAGAGAAAAAAAAAAGAAACAAACAATCCAGAAACAAACAAACAAAACAAACAAACAAACAAAATACAGTAGCATCAAAGATATCAAAGGGATGGCATTTAACACAATATTACAAATAAACTGTTTTGGACATATCTGTCAGAAAGAAGGAGATTGATTCCTGTTATTTTCTCAGAAGGCTGCAAATTCAGATGATTTGAGCCTGATGATCTGAGGTGGCTAAGGTATAAACACATTATATGATTAGTAAGCAAGTGGCAACTTGTTCTACTTGTCTTAAAATAGTAGAACAGAAAAAGGAAGATATTTTAAACATACTGTATATCTGAACATAGGTTAGAGAATTAATGCTTGTATTGCAGAGATAAGACCACAGAAAGATAGTTCCTAAGATTCACTGTAATACATTTATCAAAATATGTACAAAACAAGAATACAGATATAGATTTTGCATAATATATATGCATTTAAGAATGAAAAAAAAACCAGTATTTATTGTAGTTTATATAGTGACTCTGATTTAGCAGTTCAGACTCTGTTTAGTTGTTCAGCGACCAACTACAGAATAATAACTTCTGTGGTTCAGCCAAAGTAATCAACATAATTTTTCCACGTAATTCCTATTCTCTGATCTTTGATTGTACTTCATTTATGATAAATTCAAAATACTTTGGACAAGTTATTAGTTCATTTCACTCTCAAGCATTCTGAAATTCTTACATTTGTATACACTCACAGTTGCACACACACACACACACAGACACATACAGTGAAGTAAACAACTAGTATCATACAGTGAAGATATTGAGTGGAACTCATCTGATAAAAGATATAAACTTAATCTTTATACTTAATGGTTTCTTACCAGTTGAAAAAAAAAAAAAAAAAAAAAAAGGCTTATAGGAACAATTTTCCCAGCTTCTAAGAGTGCTGAATGCTACCTCAGGCACCTCGAGTTTTCTCTAGTACAGCATTTTGCACAAAGCAGGTCTAGCTGAGAGGACAGATTAGATTTCCTGCAACTTTGTCCAGCTGGGTCTTGAAAACCTTGAAGAAGATTGAGGTTGTTTCTTCTCTAGGCAGCATTCTCCAATAAATCACTGTTCACAGGGTGAAAAATTATCATCTCTATGTCAACTCAGAACCACTTCTGTTTAGCTTCTCTATTAATTTTTCTTATTTCAGATCTGTAATGTTGCTAAAGTTATTTTTTTAAAGAACATGCTCTAAATATGCATTTATGTTATTACTGCCAGAATTTGACTCAAGAATAACATGTGCACATCTCTCAAAGTATTTTTTTTTTTTCTTTTCAGTTTCTTTGGCTTCTGAGTATGTTTATAATGAAATATAACCAAATGATTAAAATTTTGATGAGCAGAGAACCAGTTAAGTTGAATTTATGTTCATGAAAATCTTCACTCCAAATGTAGTCATATTTTTATAAATATGGAGAAGTGTCTGATTGTAGAAAAAAAAAAAAAAGTATATATTTTTGGAGGAGTGTTATTAAGAACTAAACTACGAAAGTACTTCTGGAACTTTGAATAGTAGAAAAGAAATTTAGAACACAAACAAAAGGGGATGCTTTTAGCAGATGTTTAAAATTATTCATATTTTTTTTGGTTTAGCAGCTTGCAGAATTAAAAGCATCAGATAACAGTCACTTCTTTACACGGAAGACTAAACTAAAGGTCACTCCTTATAGAACAGAATTTGTGAAGGTCAAATCTAGTATGAGAGAGGATTCCAAATAAAGTGAACTTTAGGCAAATATGAATGCTTCCATGGACACTTATTACAGAATATTAATAAAATGAGAAGCCAAATACTGAGCAACCTTTGGGGTTAGACTTTAACTAGCAAAATAATTTTCTTATTCTTCAACAAAAATTTGAGAACCTCATCTTGTCTCACTTGGAACAGTGACAAATAATTGTTTATATAATATTCTTATAAGAGAGTTCTATTTAGAATCATAGATAATCATTTGAGTTGGAAGGGACTTTTAGAAGTCATCTAATCCAACTCCCCTGCAACAAACAAGGACATCTACAACTAGATTGCGTTGCTCAGAGCCTGTTCCAGCAAGACTTCAAATGTCTCAATCCATTACCTCTCTGGGCAACCTGTTCCCATGCTTCACTACGGTCACTGTAAAAAACTTTTTCCTTGTACCCAATCTAAATCTCCCATCTTTTAGCTTAAAACCATTTCTCCTTGTCTTATTACAGCATACTCTGTTAAGGAGTCTGATCCCTTCTATCTTATAGTCTCCCTTTTAATACTGAAAGGCCACTAACAGATTGCCCTAGAGCCTTCTCTTCTCCAGGCTGAACAAGCCCACCTTTCTCAGCATGTCCTAGCAGGGGATGCATTCCGTAATTTTTATGGCTTTCATCTGGAAGCGCTCTCACAGGTCCACTTCTCTTCTGTTCTGAAGACTCCACATGTGAATGTAGTACTCCAGGTATGGTCCCATCAGCGCAGAGTAGCAGAGCAGGATCACCTCCTTTGACCTGCCAGCCACAGTTCTTCTGATGTGGCCCAGGATATTGTTTGCTTTCTGAGTTGTAAGGTCACATTGCTGGCTCATGTCCAGCTTGCTATCCTCCAGGAACCCCAACCCCTTTTCAACAGGTTTGTACTCTATCCCTCAGCTTGCACTGATAGTGTGGGTTGCCATGACCCAGGTACAAGACCTTGCACTTGGATTTGTTGAGCCTTGTGAAGCTCTTCTGGGCCCATTGCTCAAGCCTGAATGGCATTCTGTCCCTCTGAATATCATCCTGTCCCTCAAGCATGTTGACTGCACCACACAGCTTGATATCATCTGCAGACTGGATGATTACACATTTCTGATCCCACTGTTTATGTCATTGGTGAAGATAATAGAAGCATGGGTTCCAGTGCTAGCTAATGAAGGACACTACTTACTACTGATCTCCAGCCAGACATTGAGTCATGGATGACCACTCTCTGGGTGCAGTATTCAACCAGTTCCTTGTTCATCAAACAGTCCACCTGTCAAATCCACATCTTTCCAATTTGGAAAGAAGGATGTTGTGGGACCATGCCAAAGATCTTACTGAAGAGGAATGTTTAAGATTAATTATTTAATTCAACCTATTCACAGAAAACAAACAAACCAACAAAACAAAACAGCAAATCTTCCTGGTAGTTGGTATTTGGAAGTAATATTTACTACAAAGCTGTCACAGTAATTTTTAATTTCAACTGCTCCTAGATATTCAATCTGTTTTCTTTATCATCAAAAGAAGGTTTGTAATACGTTTCTCTTCTGACTGTGATGCATTGCAGCAGTGGTACTGTAGCAACACACACTGCTTAAACTCCCTGCTGCAACATTTCTTGCCACTGTAGGGCAGTTTTGAAATCTGTGTGAGCACCTAGGGGAAATGAAGCAGTAGATATCCACAGACATATAAGGAGTGATCTGAATTAACTAGTGAAAATTTCATTGCACATTTCTATTTTGCATCTGCTCCACTTCCCTGCATTTTTGACTAGTACTGTCTCCAATCTGACTTGTCACATGCAAAGACACAGCTGATCATGTTTTGTTCTTACTAGGAAGTGACATCAACTAGAGGCAAAAATGTTCTCTGTGGCAGGATAAGATTTCGGAGGACAGTACTATGTTACCTTTCAGCAAAAATAGATGTGGAAGTGAGTAAAAAAAGGACATGGCAACTGCTCAGAAATAAATATTCTGGGATGAGGCAGACCAGAATGACTGACAAAATGATAATTCACCCAAGACCACTGGCTTCTGTTAACAGGATAAATGCTGCCTCATGAAATCTTAGTTTGGGTACTGATTGGCTTTGGCTAACCATGTACATGTTAGTGATGAATCACTGCCTATGCTATCTGCATTTCATAGAATCATAGAATCATAGAATGGTTTGGGTTGGAAAGCAGCTTAAAGATTATCTAGTTCAAACCACTCTGCTATGAGTAGTGTCACCTTCCACTAGACCAGGTAGTTCAAAACCCAATCCAACCTGCCTCGAACACTTTCAGGGATGGGGCACCCACACATCTCTGGGCAATCTGTTGCAGTGCCCCACCACCCTTGGAGTAAAGATTATCTTCCTAATGTCTAATCTAAATCTCTCCTCTTTCATTTTTAGACCTCTTGTCTTATAATTATTCTCCATGACAGAGTCCCTTTCCAGCTTTCTTTTAGCTTGCTTTAGGTATTGGAGGGCAACTTACAAGGTCTCCCCAGAGCCTTCTCTTTTGCAGGCTGAACAACTGAAATTTTCACAGCCTGTCTTTGTAGAAGAGATTCTCTAGCCCTCTGATCATCCTTGTAACCCTCCTCTAGGCTCACTACAATGATTCCATATACTTCTTGTCTTGACTGATCCATAACTAAACACAAGCTGGAGTTTCAGGAGAACAGAGCAGAGAACAGATCGTTTCCCTGCTGATCATGCTTCTTTTGATTGGCTTTTTGAGCAGTAAATGAACATTACATGCTCATGTTCAGTTTTCCATCCACAGGTCCTTCTCTGCAGGGCTACTATCAACCTAGTCATTACCCAACCTCTGTTTGTACTTATTGTTACTCTGTCCTGGTGTAGGACACTGTATCTGTGGAACTTCATGAGGTTCACACAGGTTGGTGTTGTTGGAAAACTTACATGAACAGAAAGTCCTTGTCAGGGTTCATGCTGCTGATAAAAATGTTAAATAGTTCCAAGTCTCTAAGGAATAACACTCATAACTGATCTTTACCTGGACTTGATGTCCTTGAATGCAATTCTTTGAGTGCAACCATCCCACCAGTCAATTCCATATTTTATGAATGATCCACCTGCTAAATCCTTCTATCTCCAATTTAGAGGCAAAGAAGCTATGTAGAACAGTGTCCAATGCTCTGTACAATTCCAGGTAGATCACATCAGTTATTCAGATTTGCTTATAAAACTTAATTACAGGTGGAAATCACACATCAGTTTTCAACTGATAGGAAGTACCACCAATAAATTTGGTTTCAATAATTAATAATTAATAATTAATTATTATATATTACTATTATATATATACTATATATACTATTTATATAATAATAATTTCAATAAATTTCACAAGATGAATAATCACAATTTTCACAACCTCAGCATTAGGATTAGTCTTAAACTGGAACTTTTCAACCCTTCCCTAAAGCAGATATTTGCCCTTTTCTGCTGCTCACATATATTGCATATCACATATACTTGAACCGGGAAGATGATTATATTTTAAGATCAGACTTCACATTGGACATAAAATATTTTGTTCAAATTCTTTGTCTTGCATAAAATTTAAATTCTAACAAACGTTATTCCACTGGGAGAGGCATAATATTGAACAGTCCTGTCTTGACTTTACTTGCTGTTTGAAACAGAATTAATTTTTACTTGTCTTTGTTTCTTTTCTCCACTTTTATCACATGGCAGTTATTTCTTCTTTTCCACAGTTTTCCTGTTCCTTTAACTTAAGCATTTTATCAGATACTGTCCTTTTCTTTACTCTTCTCAGTTCTATTTGTCACTGTTTTCTCCAGTGCTATATTTTGCATTCATGGAACATCAGTCTTTCATGCTGGAACTTCATGCTCTTTTTCTTATGTTTCTTCCTCTATGCAGCCTCCTCTTGAATTTATTTTGTTTAAAAATACTAAAACATTGCATTTAGCCCTTTATCTGTCACAGTCCACAGATGGAAAACCTGATTGTTCCCTTTTCATGCTCACCATTTTCACTTTTTAATGGAAAATAATAGTGTTGATATTTTGTTTCTTGACTTCAGGAGCAGAAACAAGAAGATTTTGGGGAATTCTTTTTTGGTTTGTTTTGTTGCTCGTATGTTCTGCCACTGTCAGGTGAAGAAAAGAATTGGAAATGGGTTATACAAAGTAGAGGGAGAGAAGAGTAGTGCTGAAGTAATTTCTAGCTGACAAGCAACCTTTCTGTACATGCTGGCTAGAAGAATTAGTTGCAAGACATTTGGGCCATGGATGGCTACTTGACACTTTCTTTTGAAGTTACTTTCAACTCTCTTTGACATTCATCTTACAATTACAATCCTTCAGCTTGTTCTCTGAGGTCATCAGAAGCAATTGAGAAAGAATGTGTTTTTTTCTTTCTTTCTCTAATTTTGCTATTCAAAGCAGAAAAGGCTAGAAATAGGTTATTCAGGAAGAATTTATTATTTTCAAAAGATATTAAGAGTTAGAAATAAATCTGAACCTGAAAGTAGGCTTTGCCATTTGATTAATTAGATCTAAACCTTGATTTGATCATGGCAACTCTAGACAAATAATGTAAATAAACAAACAAACAAACAAAAAAAAAACCCACAAGAATAAAACAAAAAACAACAAACCATTTGCTGTACCCTGCTCATATAAACCTAAATAAATATTCTTTAGGCAGAAAAAAAAATGTTGGTTTTTTATGACGTGAAAAATTATAAGTTTAATGGAAAATGGGAATGGTTTTGTTTGTAGGTACTCTGAAACTGAAAGAAATATTACTGTCACTTTATGTAAACTTGGTCATGATTAGTACACTTTTGGCCAATTTTGTCCAAAGCAACAGTATACTTGGCAGTACATAAACACAGCCCCATATGTATCTATCCTTTCTCAAAAGTTACACAGCTTACCTAAATGGATGATTATTTATTTAGTACTCAGTCATTTTAGCTTAATAGAAATGTTCTTTTCTTTTCTTTTCTTTTCTTTTCTTTTCTTTTTTCTTTTCTTTTCTTTTCTTTTCTTTTCTTTTCTTTTCTTTTCTTTTCTTTTCTTTTCTTTTCTTTTCTTTTCTTTTCTTTTCTTTTCTTTTCTTTTCTTTTCTTTTCTTTTCTTTTCTTTTCTTTTCTTTTCTTTTCTTTTCTTTTCTTTTCGACAACCAGCCAGAAGCATGCAAACACTGATTTCCAGAGTGAAACAATCTCTGGTATAAGTATTTTGATACAGTGCCTTTCCACCATTTGTTTTGTTACAGCTAAACACATTTTTTGCTGTTACAAGTTTCTTTCCTGAGATACTGTATTTGTAAATTAAAGAACAGTCCATTGGAATCAAGATGATATCTATACAGCCCTCCTAGTACTTACATTATAAATTAAAAAAGCTTTTAATGAATTAATCTCACTTGGTCTATGATTTTATCCTTTGATTATCTAGTTAAGCTAAAAAGTGATGGATCTTGGATACTATATGCTGTATAAAATCACTACAAAACGTGCACTCTTTTTGTTGAGTGAGAAATAACTTAAAGTAATGACTAAAATGAGATTTAAATTCACCACAAAGTGAATTTAATCTCATGACATACTGTTGGTAACCTGAAGAAAAAAGTCATTCTCTCTCTCTCGTGTTGAAATGTACAGTCTGTGACATATTATATCTGATTTTTTAATGTCTGGTTATAATCTAGTTGTAACTGAAATGTTAATTCCAAGCAGTGACCAACAGTAAGAAGTCATTTGTGGAGAAAACATAGAGAGAAGTTCAGGTTACTGTGGTGACCTAATTATATTTCCATTTTCAAGAAACTGATTGTTTTAATTTAACTGAGCCTCGTGTGATTTATAAGCCCTGCATGCAGCCTTTAATAATCCTTACATCGGACTCTAATGTCCCTGAATTCTTTGTTCTGATTTTTAACCACATGTTGGCAAATTTGAATCTTCTGCCAGTCGGTCTCCCCTTACATTCTTGCACTAAGTTCTAAGGCTGTGTCTATATTAGTAAATTAAATATTCTCAGACAGTAAGGGGTAATTAAACTGGTAACTATACTAGAGTGGTAAACCAAATCTTGGTACAGTTTTGGTATACATTAATTACTGTCCTGCTGAAAAAAAACATCTTGGTTCAGACAAAGAGTTACAGTGTTCCAAGGGCAAACCTGAAGTACTGTAATAGCTTGCATTTGACCGCCCTTTGTGGAAATCAGAAGAGCACAATGCAGAGCATTCTCTGCAGTACACATCTGTGAGTACTCCCTTTTTTTACAGTCTTCATTCCTCCCTCACTGAATCCAGGATCTAGGAGGCCCAGAGATGGGACTGGTTGGATGATATTGGCATGTGAAAAAAAAAAAAAAAAAAAAAAAAAAAAAAAAATTAAATAAAATTTATAAAGATACTGACACATTATTGTGTGGGATCCATCTGCAGGTAACTTTCTTGCACAAAGAATGATCAAAGTTATAGTAATTCTAGCTTTCAAAATATTGAAAACTGTGTGTCTCTTGAAGGACTGACCAGCTACATCTTGTCTGCATCTCCCTCTGATTTGGGCTCTATAAACTTCCATTCATGTAACATAATTTCATTTAAAAGTTCAGAACAGCTGTTTGCTTCTATTGAGTTGTTTTGTTTATTATTTGTTTGATTTTGAAATCTTATTGAATTGTTTACCTTATGAGTTGCAGCTCTCCTGGCAAGGGGCAAAAAAAAATAAAAATAAAAAAAAATAAAAAATTGTCATTTAGCACAGTGTGGGTTCTAATAGCAAAATGGCTAGAATGGTATGCAGAAATTAATATTTGAAACAAGAAAGCAGAGTTATGTACTTAGTGTCTATGATACCTTTAAATGCCAAAGTATCAGCGCTTGCTCAGCAAAAATTTTACTTTTAAAACTGTCACAAACAGAAAACACATCAGTTAGGAGTATTAATAAATTGGATGAAATTTGCTGGTACATACTTTGATGAACATACTTAACAAGTAATTTGAATGCTCTTACAGGCCTTGTACCTACCAAAAATGCAGCCACAGAAATTTTTTTATATAGGACTTAGACTTGTCTCAAAGAATGACTTTTTTTGTAACAGGCTAGGCAATGTTAAAATTAATTTGACGTTAGAGGGAAAAGTATGTAAGTCTAAACTGATATTTCATTTCATATGATAGTTATAATGCTTAGCCCTACTCCCTAACTAGCCAAGTTTACAGATATAATTCTTATAATTACAACATGGAAAATCTGTCTAAAATTTACAGTAAATATTATTGTGAATGAACTTGACCTTTAATGTATGGAACTAATATTTATTCTTGCTTTTTATCTAGAGATGAGATTATTTGGTTCTGAATGAAGTTCTGAAGTTCCACTAGTTACCCATGATGCTGGATCTGAGTTTATTTTCATAATAGAATCACAATTTCAGAAAATGGCTTATGTTAGAAGGGTACTGTTGAAAATTTCCAATCCAACCCTCACAGTAAAAATAGCTTTTTCTTAAGTTTTCATATAATTCCTTCTATTTCCAGACTCCATCAAGGGTCTGGATTCCCAAAGGGATGTCTTAGCAGTAAGGACTGAAGAAAAAGTGTTCAGTAATTTCACCTGCCCCGCATCCCCCTTTATCAGGGTACCCACTTCGTTTAGCAGTGAGTCCACTTTCCCCGAGTTTTCTTTTTACTATTGATATACTTTAAAGAAGCTCTTCTTGTTCTTCACTTCCCTCACTAGATTTAATTCCACTTGGACCTTAGCCTTCACCATTTCATCCCTGCATACTCTTGCAACATTCCTGTATTCCTCTCAACTGGCCAGACACTTTTTCCATGTTCTGTATACTTTGTTCTTCTATTTGAGTTTTTCCATGAGATCCTAGCTTGCCTGTGAAGGTCTCATGACACCTTTGCCTGATTTCTTACTCTTAGGGATACACCAATCTTGAGCTCGGAGGAAGAGGAGGATTTCGCTCCACTACTTAGAGACTCTGGATGCAATAGGTACTACTCTGCCTCTTGGGTATGGGACCTGTTATTATCATGCTGCAAGAGAAATTTTGTCTTCTCTGGCCAGACTGGAACTTTGGGCCTTACTCAATATGGCAATGTAGCAATCAGAGGTGATGGTTTGTCTGGGTTCCGGGAAATCCAGAAAGATCATTCCTTTCCTATCCAAAAAGACATTGTACACCACCTGCTGAGGGATGGTTCTTGAACTTTTTTCTTTGATGAGGTATTCACATATGGCCACTATATGGACTTCTATTTTGACTCTGGCTTGTTGTGGTGACACCATGTCTTGTCACTGGTAATATTGAGTCCAGGAAACTATCACCTTCAGCCTCATACTCGTTCAATAGTTCCTGACAAATATGCATTTGGTGTTCTTTCTGTTCCTGTGTGAACAAACATGGGACCGATCTGACACAAACTTTATGACATTCCAGCATTTGCCACCACCATTTTCTATCATTTCCACTGATGCCAATATTCAGATAAGTTTGCAGTTCCTTAGTTGATTCACATGGATGACCTGATTGCGATGCTCTTCATTTCATGGTGTGACACCTATACGTGGTCATATGGAAGGCGATCTGTTTCTCATGTTACTGTTGCCACTGCTGAAATGTACCACCCACCACCTCACTGTGGTCACATCCACTATATGGTCTCCATAAATGTTTAGAAAACATCAATGAATGTCAGTGATTACATTTTTTTTCTGTGTAGAGGAATTCAATTCCATACCTTTGCTTCATGTGCACTACCATGTCAGAAGCCATTTTGTTACACTGCCTTTCTACTGCCATCTGTCACATGGTAACTAAATGTAATGGAATCTTGGCAGAAAGGTTCAATCTTTACTGACACACCATCAACATCCACATCTGACTTCGTGGGCCAACATCATAAAATTGGAGGTTATAATGCAGGTAGAGCTCTTACATAAAAACACAGAGCAATAAAAATAATGCAATATCATATATCATAACTTATGACAACTTGAAATGTGCATTGGAATTTACCACATAAGTAAAATAATAATAATAACCACTGCTATGAAACTTAGAGCCTTGTGTGTGGAGCAACATTAGGAAGAAATAACAACAGATTATTTGAAGAAGATGATTTTCTTGATGGAAGGACTAGGACTAAAATATTTAATATGGAAATTAATACAGTATGTGTTCCTACATATTTAGTTGATGAATAAAACGCAGTTGAAATCATTTATATATACAGTCTGTTTAGAATAGTATTGGATTTTTTTAAATAAGATAATTAAAAAAAAAAAATAGTGAGAAGGTTCTAATCAAAATTGTCTCGATGGTGATGATTTCATTGATAAATTACTTTGTAAACCAAATTAAAAAAAGATATTCCTGAAACCACTAAAAAAGAAAAATATCAAAAATTAAATATGTTAAAATATGATAAGAAAATGAAAAAGCTTGCCAAGTAACTTTTCCACTACATGCTCTCCATAGAATTCTTTGCATTTAATATGGACTTTTTTTTTTTTTTTTTTTTTTTTTTCCTCAGAGTAGTGGAGGACTTTAAAATATTATCTACTATTATTGTGCTTTCTGAATTCTTACTATACAATCACTCAAAATTTATTAAGAAAATCACCAATAAGGTTTCACTAGTTTACTGAGTCAATCATCTGTAGACTGAATGCAGACTTTTTTAATTTTTTTTTTTAATATAATGGAGAAATGTTATTCACCTGATTAATTCAACTAAAGAAAGCAGTACCTTGTTAGGGTGATCAACAGATTGCATACTACATTCTCATTCTGATTTGAAGGAAATTTCTAGAAATACCCTAAATAAATAAATAAATAAATAAATAAATAAATAAGGTGTCATATTGACTATAAATAAATGCCACTAGCATATTTAGAGAGAAAATTATTGATGCTTGATTTCAAAATCCTGGAGTGCATTATGAATGACTTACATTTATCTGTAATATTGAGGATAATGTATTCATGAATTAAGAAGGTGGTTGAAACTTCAGACTATGCTTATGAGCAAAGAAAATTAATTTTAAACAAAGAGATTTCCTCAATAATTTTAACATGTATTTTCTATTTTCCATGTGACTATTAGCCCTCTTTCATCCTTGTTGTTTCCTCAGGATGCATGTTCTTACTTTCTTCCTCTGGATTTGTTCTTTGGATGCCCTTCAACTTTTTTTTTTTTTTTTTAAATATTTTTTTATTTTTACTTACACATTGTCATAACTTTTTTCAATTGTCTCTTATCACTGTTTTGTTTTGTTGATTCCTGCTGTTGATGGGAACATTCATTGGAAGAAAATCTTTGAAAATGGTTTAAAAGCATGGTATTAAAGGAGACAAAAGAGAAGACCACACACATTTACTCTTTTTCTGAGACTTCATTGATCTACCAGAGCATAACTTACATTGCTAGTGGACTAAATAAAAAAAAAGGGGAGGGAATGATGAAGTAGCTTCTTGTCTTTTGTTCACTTTTGAGAGCAAATTCTACTGCTCTCAAAGTTCTTTTCTACACTTACTGAATATTTGGCCTCTTTTTTTTTTTTTTTTTTTTTTTTTAAGGAAGGGAAAGGTATACTCCTTCAGGTGTGATTTTAAACAAAAAGTTATTACTTTAATAATGCTATGTTTAACATTTCATTATATATAGCCTTTTCTTTACAAGAATTATATGAAAGGAATTTGCAGATGGAAAAGTTGGCACATTATGTAATGGCAAGTGATACCACTTGCTGTAGAAGAACAGGAATCATTTAATTCTCATGCATTTTATGACTTCAGCACTGCTGTGAGGGTTGCAATACAGGAAGGCACTGAACGTCTTCTGCAAAATGCTCAGTATCAGTAAGAATACCTATACACTAGCCTCTAAATATTTGCATGTGTGTTTTTGTATGACGTGATGTGTTTACAAGTCACGTTATATATATTGCTCCAAAATGATACTTACTGCTGTCCAAGGTATGGCTTCAAGCAACATTGGTTTTCATGGAGCCTAAGTACTTGCCTTGAGTTTTACTTTCTTGTCAGTTTTCTGTCAAACCTGTAGAAGCTTTTGAAAGCATTGTCTATATAGCTTTATACATGAAGTGCAGTAAATAGTCTGTTAAGCTTCTTATACAAATTCTGCTCAAATCCTCATAAATTGCAAGTGCATTTCTTATTTGTGATACTTATTGGAAATGAAATGTTTTCATTATTCTGTCATAGGAACAGGCAATCTTTTGTCATCTTCTGTGCTGTTTTTCTGTCTCTTGTTATATCTTTTTATAGTTTACAAGGAAAAAAAAAAAAAAAAGATCATTGTATCTTTCAATATATTTCCAAATAAAGCAAAACAAGGTGGATGGACATGCTGAATGAACAGCTCTGTGAATTGTGTCACACTCAGGGCTTTGGGTACTATGGCCTTGAGAAAGGGGGAATGCTGATGGTGGACAGGAGCCTACTGACTAGAAAGAGAGCATTAGAGAGATTACGATTGGAGACAGCCTGAACTGTAGTGACCATGCATTAGTGGAGTTCATGATCTTCAAGAATGCTGGCCTGGAAAAAAGCAGAGATAGGACCCTGTGCTTCAGGAGAGCAAATTTCTACCTGCTCAAGGAACTGCTGAGTGGGATCCCCTGGGAAACCATCCTTAAGGGCATGGATACAGAACAAAGCTGACAGCTCTTCAAGGACATCCTTCTGAGAGCTCAACGGCTCTCCATCTCCCAGCAGAGGAGGTCGAGCAGGGGATGCAGATGACCACTGTGACTGTGCAAGAACCTGCAGCTTAAACAGAGGGAAAAGAGGAAAATGTACAGGAAGCGGAAGCAGGTTTGTGTAGCCTGGGAGGAATACAGGGCTGTTGTCCATGTGTGTAGAGATAGAATTAGGAAAGCCAAGGCATAGATGGAGCTGAACTTGGCAAGGGATGTGAAATATAACAAGATTACACGATACATACACAGGAGGAGATCAGCCAAGGAGAGTGTTCCCCCTCTGATGAAAAGTAATGGGGAGCTGGCTTCCTCAGACATAGAAAAAGCTGAGGTACTCAGTGAGGATAGTAATAGGACTAGGGGGAATGGTTTTAAATTGAGACGGGGAGGTTTAGGTTAGATATTAGGAGGAAGTTTTTCACATAGAGGTTGGTCACGCACTGGAATGTGTTGCCCAAGAAGGTTGTGGATGACCCATCCCTGGAGGCATTCAAGGCCAGGCTGGATATGCCTCTGGGCAGCCTGGTCTAGTGGTTGGCAACCCTGCACATAGCAGGGGGTTTGAAATTAGATAGTCCTTTTCAACCCAGAACATTCTATGATTCTATGATTCCATGGAAATATCTGATCAAAAAGAAAAAAAAAAAAAAAAGAAAGAAAAAAAGAATAATAATAATAATAAAATAATGTAAATAATTGTTTGATTTAAAAAATGAAAAAGAATTCTGTACAATTATATTGCCCATGCATAACATATGGGTTTTGTAAAACATGAACATTTATAAATACATGCTGGTCAAGAAATTAACAGAAATGTTGAACAATCTGTTCTTCTAAGTTGAAATCTGAGTGTGCTGAAGTTCTCACATTTGGAATTCTGACCCATTTCACTGCAAAGGCGGCCTCACTTGTATCCATTTCTAACAAGTCTTTTTAATCTTGGTCTAACATGCATTGTCATAACTAAATGGACCAAAACAATCTGAGAACTGTGGCTCATTGTACCCAATTAAGTGATCAGAGGAAAAGCAGGACACAAGACTGAGTAATGATGAAAATATTATCCAGTGAGCCTTCATCCAAAGTTTAGCTTAAATGTACATCCTTGACCATATTTTTTCCTTTTTATAAAGTTTTCTGGATAACATTAGTTCATTTTCACTCTTTTCCTCACTGTCTTATCTGCCTTATACTGATTTATATTGTGTGTAGTCACATATCTGTATAACGACTTTTTCTGAGTACTTCAATATCTGTAAAAAGAATGCCCTATTTACAAAGCTATTAATTTGATGACATATACAGCAAAATGATTAAGATAATGTGTCAAATCACAGAAAAATAAACAGGTCTAGATAAAGACTTTTTAAAGGGTCAAGCTCTTTCAGTTAGAGATTATAGTATAACTTTTATTTCTCTTTGTCAGGAAAAACTGAAGCTTTTTATAAATTATTATGTTTTTTTAAAAAGTGAGAAATTGAAATACTGCATTCATGTAACTTGAAATTTCTCATAAATTCTCCATCCTGAAATGTATGAGATCATACTTATGAGAAATATGATTTATTTGGTTGTTACTTTATATATTTTGGGTATTGGGTGAAATATTGAATTGTTACATACATATATGTAGAATGCACCACCAGATTAAACATTAGGTAGAAATACTTAGCCAAGTAAAATATTGAGTAATGTTAATAATTTTGGTTACAACTTTTTTTTTTGTAAATTAATGAGATTATCACTTTTGACTACTCTAAATGCAGCCTCTACTTAGAGCCCTTTAGAAGATTGTGCATACAGAATAGTACAGTATTACATTGCTTGTAAATCTTTTTTGTTTTTAGTGAGGCCTTAAAAATTCTCTCTTATTAGCAATGATATAGATACATTTCAGGGATAAATTCACTGGCAAAGAAAATGTTAAAAAAAAATATATATATATATTTTTATTTTTATTTTTTTTCCCCACAGGGATACAGTAATCTGTCATCTTCTCCTCTGTGCCAGGGAGAACAATGGTATATCCTTCTGGAAACTATGCTGAGACACATGGAAGAGAGGGATATGATACTGTCCAGCCAGCATGGCTTCACAAGGGACAAGTTCAGCTTGACCAACATAGTGACCTTCTGTGATGGCATAATTCTGTTAGTTGACCAGGGAGGAGCCCCTGCTGTCCATCTCTTTAGGCTTCAGTAAGACCATTGGCACAGTCTCCCACAGTATCCTTCTCTCCAGCTAGTCAAGATATGGATTTGGTGGGTAGACTGTTTGATGGATGAAGAACTAGTTGCAAGATTGTACCTGTAAATCATGGTCAGTGTTTCAGCGTACAGATGGAGATCAGTGATGAGTGTCAATGCTGGGACTGGTACACCTTAATATCTTTATCAGTGACACTGACAGTGGGACTGAGGGTACCCTCAGTCATTTTGCGGGAGACACCAAGCCATGTGGTGTGGTAGACACACCCAAAGGACAGAATGCCATCCAGAGAGACCTAGACAGGATCCATCAGTAGGCACAGAAGAACCTCAGTACAGAATAGAAATGGACCTGATGGAGTGCATCAAGAGGAAGGCCATGAAATGATCCAAAGGTGGAATACCTCTTTCTATGAAGAGGCTAAGAGCTGATGCTGTTCAGTCTGGAGAAAAGAAGGTTAAAGAGGGGCTGTAAGAAAGAAAGAGAGAGACTCTTTAGCAGGGTCTGTGGTGATAGGACAAGGGGAAATGGTTTCAAACTAGAAGAGGGAGATTTAGGTTGGATATAAGGAAGAAGTTTATTACAATAATTGTAGTGAGACACTGGATCAGGTTGCCCAGAAAAGTGGTGGATGCACTGCCCTTGAAGACATCCAAGGCCAGGCTGGAAGGGGCTCTGAGCATCCTGATCTAACTGTAGGTGTCTCAGTTCATTGCAGGGGAGTTGGACTAGATGACTTCTAAAAGTCTCTTCCAACTCAAACAATTCTCCGATTCTATGATTCTAAAGCTATCTTTTATTTGATATCTCTAAAGCTATAAGACTATCCATTTTCAGCAATAATAAAATTTGTTAACTTTTCAGCATTTTTCCACCAGAAGTGTAGGTTGCAAAATTACATAAGTCAACTTTTACTATAAAAACTTTTGCAGCTGATAGTTATTTCTTACACTCAAGAAATAACTATCTTGAAACTTTTAGGAATACTCTAAGTTATAAGAAAACTGTGCATTAAAACCTAAGGCTGTTTCCTAATACTTGATTATAGCAAAAAAGCATGGATGCAGGAATGATTTGTGAAACAGTAACTATATTTAAACAAACAAAATAGCTTTTTCAGTGCTGGCTATATATTCACTTTGGGTTACTTACTATTTTTGCTCTCTACTACTCTCTCCTTAAATTACAGGACTTTTCTGCCTCTTGTGGTACCTACCACCAAGTGGTTTGGGAGTGCACAAGGAGCTGGGAACCAGGACAGCTAACTCAAGCCAGCCAAAGGAATGTCCCATATCAAGCAGTGCTGTACCCAACAGTAAAACTGGAAGAGCTGGATGCTCAGGGGCTGGCTGAGCGTTGGTCAGTGGTAATGAGTAATTGCATTGTACATCACTTGTTTTGAATATTCTTTTATTAGTAGTAGTGTTATCATCATCATCATCATCATCATTTCCCTTTTATTTTAAATTCTATTAAACTGTCTTTATCTTAGCCCATGAGTTTTACCTTTCTTTTCTTCTCATTCTTTCTCTCCTCTTACTGCAGGGGATTGTGAGATGAATCAGCTTTGTGTTGCTGAGCTGCCAGTAGGGTTAAACCACAACAGGATTTTACTTACTTTCCTGGATTAGCTAAAGGCTAGCGTTGCAGTTCAGCACTGACAGTTACTAAATCCTTTTTTGGATCCACTTCAGTCTTTCTCATGCTGCCCAGGGAGTTAGTGAAAGAAACATGAAGAACTGACAAGTGAACGAAGTACTTGCAACTAAAAGATGTTTTGGGGAACAATAAAAAGAGTGCCATCAGAGGGGAGCCTTATCCTCTTCATCAGATGTATGTGACATGAAGCATACAATTCACATGCTTTAAACAATAGTTTAAACAATTTCTTTCGCCAACCTGGCTTTTCTTATTTCAAAAGCCATCATTAGTCTGAAAACTAACCAGAGAGACGGGAGTATAGACACTTTCTGTTTTGGTTACTCAGCCTTCAGTACATGATAGGGAAAAGCAGTGTTTGCTATTTAGACAACTGAGATTCACTACTACTAATGATGCACTTGTCAATCCTAAGAAAGACGCTAGGTACATATAATTTTTCTTGTTCAAGCAAAAGAGGTTACTAAGCAGAATGGGAAAAAAGACTGTAGGGATCACAGATATTTTAGTAAATATGAGGGAAGGAAAAAAAGTGTGTTCCACTGAAAAATTACTGTACTGATAGAGAAGGAAGCTGTGTGAGAAAGGAAGAATAATTCTGTAAGAGAATATTGAAGCCCACATAACAAAAAAAACGATAGTCAGAAATTTAAGGCAACCAGTGAAAAACCTCCTTTCCAGATCAAGATTATTATGCAGCAGTGGCAATCCTATCCATACTACAAGCGTTTCTAAGGAAGGAGCTGACAGTTATAGGAGAGTTAGATACAGGTAACTGGAGAGATGAGTGCTCAGGAGAAGGTTAGGAAAGTACCCTCAACTGTCAATGTATAATTTATAGTGAGAGCACTGGGGAGGCAGAGGCCATAAAGGTGTCAAAATGGAGGATTATTGATGGAAGTAAATGGTAGGCAGCTTAATTATTTGGGCTGTGAATCCCTTTGCTACATATTCAAAGGCAGGCAAAAAGGATACTCTTAGAAAAATCTGGGCTGCTCTGTTCAGGTCTGCATATCACTGTCAGTAGCATTTTACTTGAGCTATAGAATCAGCCATATTAGAGCTCTCTTTGCACCCAAAGATTCAGGTTTTTATGTAATATAATCAGCTTCTACAGTTTATTACCAGCTATTTATTATATTGTCCAAAGAAACAATAAGAAATATGAGTATCAGTATTTTCATGTTGAATTATAGCTAAAGAGAATTGATACTCACCAATGATTCCATTTAAAAGCACCATTTAGACTTCAAAAATGCTTTACATTCAATTGGATGTATATAATTTGTGTTTTGAAGTTATTCCATATATTCTGAGATACACAAAACAAAATTATTTCAACAACTTCAGTCAAATTTTATTTAGAGGGAAAAAGATTGAAATCTAGCCAGTGAAAGTAGCAAGAGGTGAAAACTTGAGTAATAGTTGTATGGTCACACTGAGTTCTTTGAGAGATTAATTTCAGTCTGTGTTTAAGAAAAATGTCCCTAAGACGATGAATCAAAGTGAAAAAAGCATTCTATTGTATGCCTATTTTGCTTAATTTTTGTATCGCTAGAATGCAAAGAAACTGTGAGTATGACTGTGTGTGCATACTTGTACAAAAAAAAAAAAAGAAAATCAGAATTATGGGATTATCTATAAATCTAGTTGTGAAGGAAAAAGAGAAACTCCACTAACTTCCCTGTCACACACCTCTCACCACAGGAAATGCTAGCCATAAAGGCTGTATTCAGACTTTAAGATCATTGTTTCTAAAAGCGTAAAGATAGATAACAGGGTGGATGCTGGGACACATGCAATTTTGAACAAACACAGCAAGGGAGGAGAAATTTACATCATTGCAATGATTTCGCTTGA
This sequence comes from Phasianus colchicus, assembly GCF_987193195.1. Lineage (NCBI taxonomy): Eukaryota > Metazoa > Chordata > Aves > Galliformes > Phasianidae > Phasianus > Phasianus colchicus. Next base: position 19,023,864 of record NC_143438.1, on the reverse strand, counting down.
GGTTTCTGTCTTGTTAGGAAACTAACTCCTTGAAGAAAATAATGAGAAAATATGGATCTTTCACCTTATCCATGTCAACATCCTCCAAGATCTATGTGCATATGTATTGTTTGTACTCTTTTCCTATAGCTGTCAAAACAAACAAACAAACAAACAAACAAATAAATAATCCTAGAAAGATTACTCTAAGCCACAGTCATGTTCATATAAATAAACTAGTTTGTAGTTTACACTAAAATAAGTTATTCTAGACATGGCAATAGATCCAAGTCAGAGCTTAAAATCTGAAATAACATCATTGCTAAGTGTCTGTCTGTTGTTGTTTTCTCCATCTTCCCATATCTTCCCACCCCCCAGCTTTTATTATCAAAGTATTTCAACACTTTTCTATTCCTTGGTATTTATCACTTAGATTTTATACCACTTTATAGCTTACTATGAGTTTTTAGTACAGATTCTTTTCTGTAATCTTTCAGCTTAGGGATATAGAAGTGACTTCTGTGACTTTTGCTTTCCAATAGTTATTTTATAATAGTGAATAAATTTTCAATCCTATGAGGTCAACAGCACTCTGGGATCCCTTTTCAATTGCTTGCAATGCAGACTGCTGTGGGGAAAACAAAGTGATTAATGTAAATAAATTCAGTCATGTTTTGATATGAAACTCTTCTGTTTATCCAAAGTAGGAAAAGTGACAAATTGAATACCAATGGCTTAGATTGAAGAAAGAGCAGAAGACTTTTAAGAACATTGTTCTGACCTCTTCTGTCTAGAAAATTTCTGTAACTGTGATAGAAGGAAAAAGGTTTCCAACAAAGTTCTTTATTTGGAAAAGTGATGTCAGAGAGTCATCACTGCCAGATGTATGATCACACTGATTTAGATGGGCAGTTGTTAGATGCCCTCAGTGCCCTGACAATACTGACCTGGTGTTTCTGAAGAATGCAGACCATGACATCAGGAAATTAAACCAGAGCTATTTAGGGTAAGGTGATAAGTGGCAGGTTTGAAGACAGCTGTAATATTTCTTTCACCTGTTTTTGTGCACTTGAGTCTGTGAGTCTGCCTTCTAATTGGATTCAGTATTTAACTGCTACCTTAACAGTTCTAAAAATGTGAAAGATCCACACCATACACCTATCATATTTGGTTTAATTTTTTTTTTTATTATTATTTTTTTAATATATGGATATGAAATTATAATTGGATCTTAAATTTTTCAGAGTCTAGAAAGAATGAACACTTAGTAGAGTAAGAAATGATGAAATGATTATCACTTTAGTTTCAAATTCATGAGAAGAAAATAACAAAACAAAACTAAAAAACAAAACAAAGCAAAAACAAACAATGTTTCTCTATTCTAGGATGTGTCTCTGTATTAAGCATGTAGTATATTTGGTGAAGCAGAATGTTTCTGCAGTTGTGGATGCTATCCTTTACATTTCAGCATATCTAGAGAAGATATTTGCAGGTAGGATTATCAAAGTGTAGCTTGAGTGGCAAATGCATTTATATTAACTCACTCATATATGTTTTAACTTCACATTAAGAAAAAATGTAATTATTCTCTTTTTTTTTTTTTTTTTTTTTTTCCAAATACATTCTGCTAACATTTTAGGTTCTTTATTGTTCCTCTGAAGATCACATAGAACCAACTAGCTTTACATTTTCTCACCTAGAGATTATGAATTCATTCCTGTTCAGTGATATCCATGATTGTACCTGTTTATATATGTGTATTTATGAAAAGGTGTACTATGTAAGAATAGTAAAAGTTTTCATTCAAATAATTCTTACTAAAGCAAAAACAAAAACAAAACACAACGCAACAAAAATCAAAACAAACAAGCAAACAAAAACCCTACATCCCTGGAGACCTCAAATTCCATCTCTTTTTCTTGTACAAAAATGGTGAGATTTTGTAAAACAGGATCTAGAAATCATAAAATGAGAGCTTTAAAACATAAAGAAAATTAATATTTAATCTCTGATAACATTAAAGTTTACTACTATAAACTATGAAATAATTTCTGAATTTTTAATGCAGTGCAGCTTATAACCATGTACAGAAATCTATTCAAAATTCTAATCTACACTAAAATTTTCATGACTTTTGCTAATATTTCATACACAGTAGTTAATCTTGAAATGATCTTCAATTTATTTTGTACATTATAAAATGTTAAAGTGGTGGAAATAAATAGATTGTGTATTTCTTTGGAATGAAGTCACAAATAGAAATATATAAAGAACTTCTGCTACAGTAATTTCCATTACTGAGTATGAATATTTGGAAATCAGAGCAGACATAGAAGGGTGCTGCTGAAAGGGGAAAATAGTGAAAATTATCTCCTCTACACACACAGATAGTAAAATAATTTAGTACAAGACTCCATATATTAAAATAATAATAATAATTAAAAAAAATAATAATAAATAACCATGTTGCTGTTGTTCTGTTGTTGGGCTAAAAAGTAGACAGGAATACCGAAGAGCAATTTGAGGAGGTTAGAAATCATACAGTATGAAAAGATATCCTTCCAGGTGCCCTCCTGGATGCTTATCACAAATAGTAGCATTGTGGATGACTTTTATTGACTTTTTATTTCTGGTATCTGCTCAAAGAGATGTGGAATAGTTACTTCAACTGAGTTGAACTCAGTCAGAACCCAGTCTCTTCTCTGGGTTATCTGTGAATTTCCTGAGGTATTAGTAATACCACATTCCGAAGGTTGTGACTCTGTTATGATACTAAACCTGGGTAACAATTCAGATACCATGTTACATTTAAAGGACACTGTTCCTTTAATTTCTTTCAAGAGGTAGTTCAGGGATGTCCTTCAAGACTTTTTCCAGTGTTTTTATAGCTTCCAATGAATGTAGTTTATTAAAAAATAAGAACAGTTATATGCTTGAAAATATTTACATTACTGTTAAAACATTTTTTGCTGACTTTTTTTTCTTTATGGTGATTTTTAATTTTCCAGTTATATTTACAGTTTAAAAAGAGATATTTGTTTGTAGGAAAGGCTCTTCTGACTTCAATTAAAGGTTAGTAAATGAAAATAATAGAATAATGGAGACAGTACATGAGGTTTTCTTGCAAAATTTTGATCCAGTGTGTGAATGTGAGTTATTTTCATTTTTAAAAAAATTCCTTCTATTATTTTTCATGTTTATGAGTTTCAAACTTAGTGAACAAAATATGATGAGACAAGATTTTGTATTTAAGATTTCTTTTTAAGTCACTCAGCACATAACTAACTACTTAGAATTCTTGCAATGACGTATGAATGAAATTGCATGACAAAATTAATTCACCAAATTACAATTCAAAATATGGCTGATGAAAATCTCATGGACTATACATTTATCTATAATGATGTGCTAGATCATCTATGAAGAAAAAGAGGGTGTTTTCCTTGGACGAAATCCCCTTGGATAAAAATTGACAAGGATTGTTAAACAGACTTCAAGTTTATAGAGAGGTATATTTTCCTTGGCTGAAAAGTGACATGTACTTCAGTTAGAGGTGTTCTGCCATAAGAAGTGACAAATCAGAAATGAATAAATGCTTTGGAATATATCATCACTGCTTATCATGGAATCCAGGATCTTATTAGGACTTGAGAAAAGGATTAGACATTTATATGTTTGGGTTCATCCAGGGTTCTCCAGGATAAAATTAGAAAGGGCTATAATTCTTTCTGCTTCAAAGAAATACTACTCTGTAATTGGTGGGTAGAAAAAAGTTGTCTTTAAGATGAGATGACTCTGGTAGTAACTATTATTCTAATTATCCCTGTATTTCCCTGAAAGAAGGGTCCTGGCTACTCTCTGACAGAAGATACCAGACTGTAGATACTTCTGATCACATGCGTATGTATTTATAATTTTAAAGCACAAGGTGGGATTCACATGAGAACCAAATAAACAGTAAATCAAACCATCATATTTAGAATATCTATATGATGGTTTTCCTGATGGTTTATGATGTAACCAACAATTGAAAGCTTAGATAGCTTCAAGATAGATCAGTGAATACTATCTGTTTGTTTGTTTGTTTGTTTGTTTGTTTTTAAGTTTCTTTGCCATTTACACCAATTTAGAAATGTAGGGAATTTATTCACTCATATTCTTACAGAAAATGTGACACAATGATAATGCTGAATATTCTCCTGGAACCAGATAATAGAAAATTATGCCTTTGCCTCATACAAAATGATATAAAGCAATAATGAAACAATGTGTATTTGTATGAATGTTATGTAATAATAATGAATGAATATGATAATAATTCATCTCTATTTTCTGTATTATATGCAGCAGATACCTTGAATCCTCACTGCCTCAATATTAAACAAAATAATATAAAACAAAAGAGTGGGAATAGTCTTCTGAATAATGGAAGGAATGAACAGAGAAAAAAAGGAAATACTGAAGTAAGCATAAGATGTCAGAAGATAAATGAGCATAGAAATGAAAAATAAGAGGAGACATGAAAACAGAGTATACAGTCCATTAAAAGCTTACAAGAACAAGACAACTAAAGTTACAAAACAAATAAAATTATTTGTCTTGGTCAACAGCCTTAGATGTAATATGATAAGTTCTTACATTTACATGAAAAAAAAAAAAAAAAAAAAAAAAAAAAAAAGACTGGAGACGATATTTTAAATTGTCAGGGGCCTCCTGAGGCAGTGTCATAGTGGGTTTGTCTAGGCTTCATAAAAGTTTTGTGCTCAAGAGAAAATGATTCTAGGTTTTAGTAGATTTAGTGCATTAGTTTAGAAGAGCCAGTGAAAAATAAAACAAACAAGCAAACAAAAACAGAAAAACAAATGAAAAATCCTAACCAAACAAAGAAAAAAAGCACACAGAAGCCAGTTTAATCCTTTCACCTACTAAAATAAGAGTAAGAAAAATGACTGTTTTCACCCTGCATCATTCACAAAGCAAACCTTCTATTTTACAATTGTGGAAGTTCCCAATCAGGAAAGATCAGTGAGGAGATGCCAAGAATGCAGTGTAGCAAACAAAACATACTGTATGTATGCTGACCAAATATATATCCCACCATGAATTCCTTCAGAAGATGCAACTGCCTCTAGAACTGATGAAGTTCTGTGAATTATAATTGTGATGGGATTAGTTTACCTGTTGTAAGGACAACAGATTCCACAATGTTTGTACTCTACTCTTTATAAAAACTTTGCAGTGGGATAAAAACAAAAATGTAGTTAAAAATTTAGTGGTACTGGAAGACATTTAGTAATTTTGTAAAAAAAGCCAAGGAATATTAGCTGCCATGTCTAGAGCAGAACATGTATTTGTAACTAACTGTGGTTGTTTTTGTTTTTGTTTTATTTTATTTTATTTTATTTTATTTTATTTTATTTTATTTTATTTTATTTTATTTTATTTTTTAAATATGTTTCAAAATATCATATATCTTTAGAAGCAATAATACATTTGCAAGCTCAACCATGATCTTTTGTGGGAGAGATGAAAAAGAGGTCAAGTCCTGTAAGGCTGTTCTAGCTAGAAAGACTCCAACAGAATCACATTTGTTAACTGAAAATAGGTGCCGTCATCCTGTATCCAAATCTGTGTGTGCTTTGTTAGCATATTCTTTAGTGGGTGTGTGCACTCGTTATCACATTGAAGATGGGAAAGGGAAGAAAGTTCTGTTAGTTAAACTGTTAAGAAAGCAGATCAAGTGTCTACGTATAGAAAGATTCAATGCTTGATTTCATGTCACTGGAATATATTGCATTTGTTTGTTACAAGCTGATGAAAAGTGGCAAGCAAAATTAACACGTGTCAACTCTGCATCTTCACTCTGAGGGCTAATAGGCATCCTGGAGTATTTTTTTACTATCTTGCTAGCAGGCTGAAACTGTCACAAAACAAAAGGGACAGTCTTCTAGCCGATGTACTCCTGAGCCCAAGACATATAAGACATATTAAAGTGCCCAGAAAAACTCATGAGATAATCAACTGTATGAAGATACTGATCTCCGAATGACAAACAAAAGCTCCAAGGCATTCAATTTCTGAAAAGCATAGTATGTGTTTACAGACTACAGGAAAAGTGAGAGAAGTGGGATGAATGCCCAGAGCAAACCATCCAAGCATATCAAAAATAAAGTATGTCAAAACTGAAATTTGGGGAGTGTGTATTTCTTCATTAATTTAAATCCAGGAAACTGTAAGAAATACATGAACATACATGTGAAACCTTAATCCCTGACTCTAGCAGAGAAATAAAGTACTGTTCAATTTTTGTAAGTTATCTTACACAAATTGAATGACCATACAGGACAGTATATACAGGTATGCACAATTTATATATTGCTGTTAAATAACTTTTTTTTTTCTTCTTTTTTTTTTTTAAAGAAGATCTGTTCTTGCAATGGACATTTGTATCATTGATTTAAATATTTTAGATGTTTTTTATGTTCCTTCAAAATGGCAACATCAGAGGATCTCCCTGGAATGTGGAGAAGGTTGGTCTTTCCATGAAGAATTTCAGAACTTATTCAATAGCAGATTTTGAAGCTGTTTTGGATGGTATGACAAACAAGAATGCTAATGCTCCTCACTTTTTGGAAAAAAAAAAAAAAAAAAAAAAAAAAAAAAAAAAAAAAAAAAACCACCTTATTGCTTCATTTACTTTCTTTTCCCACTGTTTTTTGTTTGTTTGTTTGTTTGTTTGTTAAGTCTGTAAGAAACCATGCTTTCTTTTCCCACTGTTTTTTGTTTGTTTGTTTGTTTGTTTGTTTGTTTGTTAAGTCTGTAAGAAACCATGTAGTTTACATACAATAATACCGTAGTTCTGAAGTTTGTGGAAAACACAGTAATTAGTAGAAAACCCAAATTACAAACTAGCCAAAACTTCATGACATTTGATTCTGGAGTCAAACACTTTTGTGTGCCTACACATGATTTTTAATATTAAACAATGACTTATAATGAAGCATATGTTAATAGGAAGGGAGATAAAATGGAAAAACAAACAAACAAACAAACAAGAACAAATCTGACTGGCATAAATTCTGTTTTTTATCAAAACTGAAAGATGGTTGGAAATTCATCTGAAGTAGTGTGGTAATATTTCTAGAAACAGACAGAAAGAAAAAGTCTTGTTATAAATAATAAATAAATGTTGCACTTCATAATGGAGAAGAAATGAGTAAGGAGTGTAGAAAACATCTACAGGCAGAGTAGTGAGAAAATTTCATGAAGTAATCTGGATAAAATGTGGAAAATTAAAGGAGGGCAAGTTTTGTTTAGACAACAGTGGGCTTTGATGATAAAGAAGCAAATAACAGCTTAGTTTCTGTACATAATTCTTATGAAAATGTTACTTCCTGATGAGTGCTTTTAGCTATTTTTATACATAGATTGAGTTTGTCCAATAGTATCTAATCTTTTTCTCTGAGCTGAGCATATCATACATATCTATCTAGTATAGGACATAATCCCAGTTATGTGATCTGCCTTAAAGATTGTCCCAATTCTTTATAAGGGTAAAAAACAACAACAACAACAACAACAACAACAACAAAAACAAAACAAACAAACAAAAAAACAACCAAGCAAGCAAGGAAACAAGCAAAACCACACACAGTTAATGGTCATATACCATCAGAAAATTATTGACTGGCAAAGGTTTTAGAAAATATTCCACTGTAAGTATAAGTAAAGCATGATAACAGTGCAAAATGCTTATAAAAAGCAATCTTGTTTACCTAGGGAAAAAAAAAAAAAAAAAAAAAAATCGATTATTTACCTTGTCGTTTCGTTATTGCAGTCCCAACTGTAATTTGTCCACCCAACTACATTATGAACGATATCTAACAGAAATCTCTACATGCAACTTTTCCCAAAGCTAAAATGAAATCCAACAGTATTTTAAAAGACCAGACTACTAAGTACTCTTCTCCTCAAACTTTTCAAGATACACCTACCATGTTCGCCATCCATCCTAGCCCCTTGTCTCCCCTATTACTCATTTAATATTTATAGCCCATTCTCTCTCATGCCAAGTATGTAATACCATAGAGAATTGTGGTGAACTAAGTTGAAGACATGCATCTTGTGTTCCATGAATGATATGTTCACTCTATCAAATTTATAGCATTTATATTCCTCTGGCATAAAGTGTTAGGCAGAAGACATTTAAACATTTTTCAAAACATATATCTCAACATATTGCAAACAGGGAAATAATGAGGCTATGAGAAAGTTTCAGAACAAAATGGGAAATCAGAATCAGTAAAATGAATTTCATTTTGAGCTATGTTTTGACAGTTACCGTCAGAAATCTAAGCTTATTAATTGGGCCACAAACCAAACAGAACGTGTTATTTTTCACTGTTGTCTATTTTGAATATGAAGACTGAGTGTAGAGTGAAACAGAATGGAGCAAGTGAGAAGGTGTGAAGAGCAACTGTTATAAAACAAGAATTTGATGTACGCAAATATACATACATTCACTGAACTCTTTCAACTAACTTTATGCTAATGCGGAGCCTTATGTTTTAGGAATTATTGGGAATAAACCACAGATCATGAAGTTTATGTTATGTAGTTATACGTATTCAAATGCCTTATAATACATGCTCTTGATCTGAAATTCTTGACAGATCTTACCTGTTCCAGACATGATGAATGAAGTGTATCTGTGTCAGCAATGTAATCATTACATATACCAATGATGTGAAGACTACCAGCATAACACACATACTCAAATCTTTCCACTTAAATAATAGTACCATTCATCATTATATCACTGACAAAACTGCACTGCTCAGCATTACCCAGCAGTTTCATCTGTATCCATCACTCTGACAAAATCACAATTACAATGCTAAAACAGATGCTCATGACTGCTTTGACAAGTCACTAAAGTTAAAATGTAGGAAAAGCTGCTCCACACTATATCCTGTCTAAAATGTATTATATACTGTGCAAATGTTGTTAGGATGAAATGAAAGACATGTAAAATCATCACTCAGTGTCTTACTTGAGCTATCCAAATGGTTGGAAGTAACCATCCAATTTTTTCAACAGAAAAAAATTAAAACGTGGAAGTACAGCTTTCACCATATTTCAAATATTTATTTCACATAAAAATATAACCTCTAAAAATATAACCTTCAAATAAATCATAAAGATTACAACCTGTGTGATGCTTTAATGCTTCAAGAAACCCAAATTAAATGAAATAGTCAAAATATTGTCATTAAAGGATGTGACTGAAGGGACAAAATTAAATTCCAGTAATAATTTTATACTAATCTTGAAAAAAAAATCACTCATTTGTGAGCATTTTTGCACAAATTAATGTGAAAAGAATACTTATTTTAAAGAACAGTCCAGCTACAAAACAGAATATGCAAGATGCTGGTTTTGCATCAGGCTTGTCTCGGATATACTGATATGAAGTAAACTTAATTTTACTATTCGTAGACAATAATTTCATGTAAATTGCATAAGTTCTCTGAAGTCCTGCCAATGTTATTTATTTACAACCATCTAATTTAAGTTATTATGAAAATATAAGCCCTAGATTTAAGGAGGTGTTTATGAAAACATTGCCAATAAAACATTTCCAAGTTTCTAACTATGAAAACATACTCTCTGAAAGTGGATTATACTACAAGTAGGTCTACTGGCTTCAAGAATAAACAAAATATTATCATATTCAGCATTTATTATTAAAAGGGTAACAACAATAACAACAAAATATGCTCTTAAATAATAAGCTCAATGCCTTTGGAGCAATACATAGAGTCTCTGTAAGGCAAAAAGAAAAAAAAAAAACAACTGTGTCCATAGTGATGGGAAACTGAACACTTTTCAAATTTACATGGGCTTGTTTGCAATTTTGTTCAGGAAAAATAATGTATCGTAAAATTTTTGATGCTAGAGAAATGAACACTATTTACTACAGACATAGAATTTATTGCCAAGATGAAGGAGAGAATTTCAGTTTAAGAGAGATGAAAATCACATGTATTTCAAGGCCTCTTTTTTTTTTTTTTTCTTCACAATTATTTATAGGAGAAAATGCTGAATATGTTTATATGTATATATAATTAATAATCAGTACAGAATAACTAGGGGCTAAATATGATTGGTTGTGGTTTACATGCATGTAAGGGGAATTTATCATCTTACTTAGCTAAAGCTGAAATCATTACTTCAACATGGAAAAAAAATTCTGGTAAAATTGTCTTAAATATTTATTGATTACAGTAGTGATGCTCTCTTCCTGTTCTGTAAATACTTCCAAAAATCACTAGATCGTTTCTTGATTTTGTGAGTCTTCTTTCACAAATGTTTTCTAAAAGATTTGTGTTCTAGTAGATGTCATTAATAAATGCTTAAAATGCTGACTTTTGAGGACTTCTTGAAGAGAAAAATAGAAACAGCAAGAAAACAAATATTAGAATTTAAAAACAGAAATATGAAATGCTAAAATAAAGTTGTTCAGTCCAGAAAATATCATGGCTTTTTAAAACCAGCAGTGTGTATTAAACTACCAGAATAAATTTTGATTAATAATCTGGGCTCATATATTAAGCTCACAGTTTTGTGGAAAATTTGATTGATCCACATTCATATTTTTCTCTTTTTAAATAAATATCTACCATAGTAAAATTGTCATTGCTTTTAATTTTACATCTGAAGAAGATTTTCAGATCATTCCAATCTGTTTAGAACACATGTATATTTCTTCAGTTTTATTTATTTATTTATTTTTTTCTAAGGAGTTTTCAATATGATGAGTACAGTAACTCTGTTGTCAACAAGGTAGTTTTATTCTTTGTTCATGCCCAGTACTGCTCACAGTACTGTGGATGTGTCCACAGAAGATCATCATAATAATAGATCTTGTCTTATGGTGAAAGACATACAATGGACTGACACAAGCACTCAGCTTCCTTTGTACTGCAAGGACGATTCCAGAGGTCAAAATTTAGGCAAAATTACTGTGAATTGGATAGGAGATTGACTTAGCACTGCATACAAAATCCATAGATAATGCTAAGGATTTCAGCTACCAGTATTACCAATCAAATGTCTTCTTTCAGCATTAAAAATCTATGTAGAAAAATTAAAATTCCTGCCTCACTTCCTTGCCCCTCAGTGAAACTACCTATTTTTTTCTTAAATGTCACACTAAATGAACTTAGGCTAACGTCGGGAGTTTTCAATGTGAAAATTTACAGTCCCTTAACTGCAACTCAGTATTTTCTTGCTTGTATTGAGGTTCCCTTTTTAATTGTTTTGTTTTGTTTTGTTTAGACTTTTAATGAAAATATAACTTCAATGAATATCTTTTTTTGTTTAGTCATCAAATATATAAAATGTCATGTATTCATTGTGTAATTGGTGTTTATTTGACATTTCGTCTTTCCACTGAATACATGGTAAGTATAAAACTTCAGGTATAAAGAGAATATTGACATTTCATTCCTGATTTGTATTTCAATGATGCAAATTTCATATTCGTGTACACAGGTTGGAATAATAAAGGGAATATTCTTTAAAAGAAAGTGTAAAAAAGATGATTTTGGAAGTTAAGACTGAAGGACAGATAATTGTAGGTTTGCTATGATTAGTCCTGTAATGAAGTTCTTTTTATGTCCTTATAAATTGTTCATTCAAGACCTGTTTATGACTTTCACCAGATTTTTATTGTATTTTCCATTTGAAGTTTGAATTGCTGTCTTAAATGTGATGTCAAGATAAAAAATGACAGTTCTGTTGTGTTAATTCTAGTGTGCAAACAACCTTTCCTACGAAGTTATGTAAAATGAGAAATCACTGGATAGTTTCTGTAGTGTTTACGCTGTCCATAAACTAAGCACCCACTCAGCTTCTTGTGCTCCCATAGAGGGGAATCAGAAAAGCAGAAGCAAGAGAAGCTCATGAGATGATTCATGAAATGTTCAAAAAGTGAAGAAATACAAGAGAGAGAGAGAGAGAGAGAATGGAAATTATATAAAATCAACAAATCACCACATACAAAAAGCTGATCAGTGCCCAACTGCACTCCAAGCAATAGTTATTTTGGAAATAGTACCCCCTAGTTTTATTGCTAAACAGAATGTTGTACAGCATGGAACATCCTCGTTCCACATGTGCCCTTTCCTCTCCTATCCTCTTTCCCACCTCAACCTACGCACAGAGATGCCAGAGCACTGAGGTGCAGAAGCTGAGTGAGCACTGTTCAGAAATAAAACACTGGTGTGCAATCAACACTGTTAAAATGACAAATCCAAAACAGCAGCATACCAGCTGCTATGAAGTTAACCTGATCTCAGCCAGACACAGTAGAATTACTCATTTTACATTCACAATTTAGATCAACTCTATGATCACATCAGTCAAATACATACTCAGACTGTGTTTTGTGTCAAATGTTGGGGGAAAATATATTTTCTTTAAAATCTGAATGAAAGCAAGAAGATTTACTTATTACCCCAGTGCAAAGTGAATGGAGTTTTGGAGTATGTATCTGAACTGGATTCTCTCTGCCTTCTTTCACACAGAGTATGTTATGAATTAATATGCTGTTGGCTTCTGAAAATCTCTTGCATTCTTCAAAAGCAATTTCTAACACCCTGAAAGATGCTTGAAGCTAGTAAGACTACCTCGGGATCAAATGAAATGACAGTATGTCCACATTAGGCAGGCACTGTGCTGTCAGATCATGACAATATATACTGTATAACTAAAGAATAATGCTACTCCCACCATCACCCACGCAGAGTGTGTGGTACTGTGGGAATAAATGAGCTAAAGTCATGGAAGAAAATCTATCAATATTAGAAAGAAAAAAGAAAGGATTGCATTATTAATGTGGTCAACCTTGATTTACAAAGGAGTAGTAAACTCTATGTTTCTATGATTTTGTGTTCACAAGCTCTTTAGAAAAGGGGTAGGCAATTTATAAGAATAAATGATTTTGTGTTAACAGGGCAACAGATAGTCTAATATACTCTGACTTTGTTAACAGTTACTCTGTTATCGCTGTTACCAGTGATCCCTGTTTTGTCAACCAGTCACAGAATACGATTTGGTTGCTCTTTTCAATGATGATAGATAAAAAACATTGGATTTGGACTGTCATCATTCTTATTTACAGTTTTCTTATTGAGTTGCTTGAATTAAGAGACATCTAATGATATTTCAGATCACAGTTATGGCCGAAAGCTTGGCTGATTAGTCTGTATAAATTTTGAAGGATTTCTTAAGCACATGTATTGAAAAGATTGCAATCAATAGTTTACCTATTACAAAACATTACATATGTATGAGTACAACTGTGTTTTTATGTGATTATGAAGCATACACAAAAATACACAAAATGTATTATATTCTTGAGAATACACTTTTATATCTCTTTTCGAAATGTCATCATAGTTGCTATAGCAGAAGGAGACATATTTTTCTCTCCAGTTTATAAGAAAATATATTTTATGATTTTAATTGAAGATTTCTCCAGATAAATGTGATGAATACATATTTGCATTTAATAATTATTTATTCAGTGGAAAATCAGAAACAATGACTCTAGACAAAGAAAATTTTTCAATAGTTTAAAGAGCAGAACTTTAACAACAACAGAAAAAAAAAAAGAAAGAAAAGAAGAAGAGGAGAGGAGAGGAGAGGAGAGGAGAGGAGAGGAGAGGAGAGGAGAGGAGAGGAGAGGAGAGGAGAGGAGAGGAGAGGAGAGGAGAGGAGAGGAGAGGAGAGGAGAGGAGAGGAGAGGAGAGGAGAGGAGAGGAGAGGAGAGGAGAGGAGAGGAGAGGAGAGGAGAGGAGAGGAGAGGAGAGGAGAGGAGAGGAGAGGAGAGGAGAGGAGAGGAGAGGAGAGGAGAGGAAGAAAAGAAAAGAAAAGAAAAGAAAAGAAAAGAAAAGAAAAGAAAAGAAAAGAAAAGAAAAGAAAAGAAAAGAAAAGAAAAGAAAAGAAAAGAAAAGAAAAGAAAAGAAAAGAAAAGAAAAGAAAAGAAAAGAAAAGAAGAAAAGAAAAGAAAAGAAAAGAAAAGAAAAGAAAAGAAAAGAAAAGAAAAGAAAAGAAAAGAAAAGAAAAGAAAAGAAAAGAAAAGAAAAGAAAAGAAAAGAAAAGAAAAGAAAAGAAAAGAAAAGAAAAGAAAAGAAAAGAAAAGAAAAGAAAAGAAAAGAAAAGAAAAGAAAAGAAAAGAAAAGAAGAAAAGAAAAGAAAAGAAAAGAAAAGAAAAGAAAAGAAAAGAAAAGAAAAGAAAAGAAAAGAAAAGAAAAGAAAAGAAAAGAAAAGAAAAGAAAAGAAAAGAAAAGAAAAGAAAAGAAAAGAAAAGAAAAGAAAAGAAAAGAAAAGAAAAGAAAAGAAAAGAAAAGAAAAGAAAAGAAAAGAAAAGAAAAGAAAAGAAAAGAAAAGAAAAGAAAAGAAAAGAAAAGAAAAGAAAAGAAATAAACTACATTCTTGTCTCTGAAAATACATTTACAGGGAGAAAATACTCCAGACATAAATGATGTGTTTTATCTTGATGCTGCTGTGAACTACTGGTTTTATTGGAATTAAGGGAGGAGTGTAAGGATACTCTTTGTATTACTTCAAGACTGAGAATTAGTAAGATGAAATTAAACACATTTATGAATTAATATTTAGATCATTGTTACAAGGCATATGTGTAGTACAGGCTAAAGAATTACAAGCACATGTACATATAAATCTCTGTGTGTGTCTACCTATAGTTATACACTTCAATATTCATTAGAGTTTTTTTGGATGTCTCAAGCACATAAGCTATAGAAATGTGTTTTATGTGTTTCAGGTAAGACATTTGGTACATCCTTGCCAATTCTTAACATTTATCCAGGGTATTGATTCCTAAAACAGTAGTCATTTCTGACATGACTGTGTAATGTGAAGCAGAAGATGAAATGTTGGAGAGGGCCATTTCAGAAAGAAGTCAGACTATACAGTGCAGGAGGCAATAAGATATCTCTCCTGGCAATTGTAAAAGTGCTTCAAGATATTTCTTGGCCCTGTGTTCACTTTCCTTCTCACTTTGGACAGTAATGGAAACTGAGGATCTTGTATGCTGTCAGTGGCAGAGGGCAAGGTTTCCTGAGGGAGACTCCCTTAGAAATGTAAGCCCAATTCAGAATATACGATGGTCTGGAACGAAATCATTAGTTTCTGATTTGCCCTATGTGAAGCATCATTCAGGAGTAAGTAAATGCATCCCAGCCTCCACCAGTAAATGAGAACACTTATACAGCCTCTGAGTCTTTAAGTCTGCACTTACTGTCTTCTTTAACTGCTGAGTGCTTTGAACAGTGAAGAGGAAGCAAGTAAGACAGACAAGGGGCAGGCATAAAGGAGGCTTTATAAGCTATTTTAAGACCTTCAATTCAAATGCTACACTGTGCCCCAAATGTTGCAGCTATTTCCATTTTCTGCAGACAGCCCTAAGAGACCATCAAAGGCAAAGAGCTGTTTGCCAACTTCTTCCTGCTGAAGGTCCTAATTACACAGACCTTTGTGCTGCAGGCTGCAGCGAGCCTATACCTTGGTCTTTATGTTAAGAAGAAAAAGAAAAAAAAAAAAAAAAAAGTGAGAGAGAGTAGATGCGTGTGCTGAAATATCAGATATTATTCTGTTTTTGTTTGTTTGTTTGTTTGTTTTTGTTTTGTTTTGTTTTGTTTTTGGTGGTGGTTGTGGTGTTTTTTTGGTGGTTTTTGTTTTTGTTTTTGTTTTCCTGATAGTAAGAGTGTGCCTTGTGAACTTCATTCCACAACTTTTGTAAAATGTTACTTGGGGACATTAATTACTTCAATAAAACCAACCCATGCAAAACATAGGCAGTATTCCCTACCTGACTCAATCTTTTGAAACATAGCTGGTATTAACAAATAATAAAGGACTGCTCTTGTACTGGTGAGTATATCAGTGCACATGAAGTCATGCAACTATTCTTGTTATTGTCAGGAAAAATCCAAAGAGGATGGCTGAGAACTGATTTTCTCCAACAGTTCTTACTCTGGGCTGTACTTAAAACTGTATTTCTTAAAATAGTTCGCCTAAATTTTAGGCAATCTTAACTCCATAATATCGAACCTATCCTTCTTGAAAATAGCTTTTATTTATTCATAATTCTTAATTGTTTTCAAATTAATTTTGGTATCTTCTCAATTTAAAACACATATTAAATGTTAAATTTGTTATCTATACCCAGGCTTCTTCAAAATGTTATAAAATGCATTAAATTCTCCTTTAAAAACATTATTTATTAGTGAGGCAAAGTAAAATCTCTTTCAGTAATTTGTATTAATATTTTATCCTGGGTAATCACAGAAATGTGAATGCTGTCTATGCTATCAGTGCACACACACACACATCTATACACGTATATTTTATATACACATACACCTGTTACTAACAGAAGGAAAATACCACAGAAGAGCCTTTAGACTTCAGTGGAAGAAAGTAGTTTGCAGTTTTGTTTATTTAGTTCTGATTTATTTTTTTTTTAATTGTTACTCTTTTTTTTTTGTTTATTTTGAAGGGGCATAGCCTTCAATAACTTTCTACTTTTAGATTACATGTTCTTTGCTGACAGTTGGGCTATAACTATATTTTATAAACCCTAAAGCTCCCAAGCTGCAGGAAATAAATTGATTTTCTGAAAATATGCGACAGACAGGTTTTCGATATGGGTCTTGAACAACCTGTCCCTAAAGTAGTTATTTCCATTTACACCCCTGACCTGCTGGTGTCTTCAATGGTGCCATAGTTTTTCATGTACTTCAAAAGCCTCAGATTTGTTTCCAACCTTCTTAATTTAATATAAACTGCACATGCTTCTATCCGTACGGACTTTCATTTTTATACTTCTTCAATTTCATGACACCAATGGTTCTATATTTCACAGTGTAGGGAGCAGAATGAAATTACGCTGCTCTCAAACTCCAACAATATCTGGCTCATGTGATTCAGGACCTCCACAGAAAGAATAGGTCACTCTCAATATTTCTGTAAATGGCTCTTAGTAAAGGTACATATACGGTAAGTCTGACAAAGTGTGATTTGTTTGATGTGAGTGAAGTGGGGCAAAAACCCTACATGCTTCTATGAGAGTGGTAAAATGCAGCTACACCCAACACCCAATATTTTTTGGAAAACATTGTCTTTCTATCTACCTATTTCAGTCTCTGTCACTTTCAACTTTTAAAAAAATTGCAGGTGTAAACTTGTTTCTTTCATGCTTTTGTTACTGGGAGCAGAAGTTGGCCTTTTGTTTACAGATATTATAGTAAGTGACTGTTGCCAGACAGAGTTTAACCTATCAAATTTTGAAAGCTTTTTATTTGTATACCTAAGAAGTTGATACTTGTACAGAATATTTTAAATACTTTTTCAGTGTGTAATTTCTCAGCACAGGTAATATCTCAAGAGTCTTTACTGTAATTGCTTCAGTATAGAACTTTGATTTCTGTTGCTGCAATGCCTGCAGTTCTCATAGATATTTCTGTCCTTATTCCAGCCATCAAACAGTTGTAGTTCTGACAAACAGCATGTTTCTCTCAGTAGACTGATTCATGTGATGATTTTTTCACTACCTTGTCAAAATAGACAGAGAACACAGCACACAATAACACAAATATTGTAAAAAATATTATAGGGAATTATCTGAGGGAGCAGTCCATAATCTCTTCTGAGTGATGTAATGTGTTAATAGAGGGGTAGATTCTGTCAGTAGAGGTAGCTAAAGGAAGACGTTAACAGAGTTTCTTCAAACAATATTAGCTTTATCGTGTTATTGAGAACACTTGTTGAAAAGAATCATTATGTATTTCTCTGGCTGCAAGGTTGAAAGAACAATAAAAATGTTTGTTGCTTGTTACTTTAATAGGATGATAACCTCTATCACAATGACATAGCAGAAGGATTACAGCTTATCTGGCTCTTCAAAAATCCCTACCATGTATCTTCTGCTTTGTGTTTACGCAGCTGCATTTCTTCCTGGACATTTTAAAATTGTGAAGAGACTGTCATACTGAACGCGTAGAAGATTCCATTCAATATGGTTGAATTTCACATCTTGAAACTGAGAATGTTTCAGAAAACAGATTAGATAATGCAGATATAAGATAAATTCTGAATTTGTTTCTTCTCTTCTGTGACCAGCACATTCTGTCTGCAGGAAAAATCACTAGTTGAGAAATTATTTTTACAGGAATAACAATCTGAGATGGTGAAAATAGTTTCTGGGTTTTTTAAAATCAAATTTCAGAACAGGTATGTCAGAAATTTGTATGTAACATGTATTGTTATTTGTCAAGGATGGCAAACTAAAGGATCATATTCTGAAAGCAAAAATGTATCAAGCCAGAAAGTACACTGATTTCTAGAGAGTGCAACCTGCCAAATTTCTTGTAATTAATGTATCATCTCTTCAGTAAATTGAATTATCTTTATAAGCTTTGTTATTTGAAAACAATCTATTAATTCTAGGATTTCTACAGTGAATTGAAAATCCATTTGCAGGAAAGAGTGTTAGAATTATAATTATACAGCTCTGGGAGTTTGTATATTGTTTTGCAGAATGAGTGCATAGGCCCAAAAGCCCTTACTGATTACTTTCAGATAGAATTCAGTTATTAACAACAATTATCATATTTTTGTAATATGAATGAGTTGCAATTTGAATCAAAATGAATATGAGCTAACTCTAACTCTAACCCTAACCCTAAACCTTAACACCAAATACAACTGCTTTTCCAGCTTATCACTTGATTGCTCTCAATCATACTATTGTTTGTTACAATCTGATACTGGAAATATTTTAGTGAAGTACTTGGTTGATCAGGGTTAGAAAAAAATCAAAAGCTTTTGAATGATTTACCATAGCTTTACAGACATTTATTCTATGTCCAATTATTTAATTTCCTGTATGTCTAGAAAACACTGAAGAGAATGAAATATATTTATTACTATGAAGTAAATTGCCTTCAAACACTGAGTCAGAAAATGAGTCTAATTGCATTTGGCTTTAGGAGAAAAACAACATTCTTAGCATACTTTAGTTGTTATTTTGGTATTTCAGTTGTTGCTGAGCACTGCTGTACAGATCCAAGAACATTTATGCTTCTAATACTGTCCTGCTAGCAAAGGGTTTGGAAGGGCACAAGGTGCTGGGAGAGGACAGAACCAGGGCAGATGACCTAAACACATTGATATTTACAAAATGAATGATGCACAGTGCGATTGCTCACCATCTGCCAACTGATGCCCAGACAGTCCCCAAACAGCTGCCGAGCCCCCACAGCCAGTTCCCCACAGTTTTATAGTTTTCACTTGATGTCATATTATATAGAATCATAAAATCATAGAATGATTTGAGTTGGAAGGGACCTTTAAGATCATCTACTTCCAACCTTCCTATTACAGGCGGGGACACCTTGTATTAGATGAGGTTGCTCAAAGCCCCATCCAGCCTAGCCTTGACCATCTCCAGGGATGAGGCATTTACAATATCAGCCTGGAATATCACTTTGGACAGTTTAGATCATCTGTGTTATCAACACTGTTTTTCTCCTAAGGACAAAATAGAGCATCATACCAGATACTTTGAAGAAAATCAACCCTATTCCAGATGAAAAAGGACTGCATATAGAACCCCCTTTTCTGAGAAAATAGATAAATAAATTAATAAATTAGAATTTAACTATTTACTTCAGGGAAAAGTTACTGTGCTCATTCAAAAAAAAATTCTAAGTGAGTTATTGCGCAGGGTATCTAAAGGAATTAATTGCAGAAGCAGAAGGATCCATTTCAAAGGAATCACTTCTTGTCATTTGTAGAACATGTCTTTGTCAGCCTTTGCACATGGTGCTATGCATTCTTCATTCAATCTTTTTCTCACAAAAAAAAATTCCAAACAAAACAAAAATAGCAATTCAACAAATTTATATATTCTGTATTTCCAGTCCTCTGCTGAAAATCAGCAACATCTTAATTCTAGTAATCTATTCCTAGCAGGAGTTAAGAATTTTACTAAGTTTTTGCTAACTTGAAGTTTGAAAGACTAAACTGAGTACACTTATGTGGTGAGAAAGAAATAAGTCACTAGCTCTAATTGTCACTCAAAATCTTTTGCTATGCAAAATTTCAGTAGGCAACGTACAAAAGAAGTATTTTGGTTGTAGCTGACAGGCTTGTGATTTAAGAAATGCTTAACTCTTATGGATTTCATGTTTTCATGCAGAGTTTGAGATTTCTTGATGAAAAATACTTATTTAGTGCTCAGATCAGTATCTCTGTCTCTTGATACTACTTCATTTGATTGACAAGGTTTTTTTTTTCTCACAATGCAAAATATTGTACTGAGGTTTCTTAGGGTTAGGCTGTAGCCCTTGGGACTACAGGCTTAGATTTCAAGTTTAACAACACAAATCTTTCTTTAGGTTATTGTATATCTATTGAGGAAAACTTATGAAAAATTGCATGTATAAAAATAAATTCATGAAATATATTTATCTGTCAGAATGTGCAAAAGGGTACCTAATGATTTGCTATTATGTTCACATTTTATGGATTCAGCTGGTCATTTTCCCAGTAGAAAGAAAAAAAACAATCAGACAAACAAAAAACACACAAACCAAACCAAACTAACTACTCAGTTCACATAGCTTATATAACAACATGCAATTAACTGGCAATTGCGGTGATACTCATTCAGAATTAGTATTAGTAATATAATAGTTTTAATTAAAATATCACAAAAATTATTTTTATCTGTAGAAAAGCTATGAAGCCAATTTTGTTCTTCAAAGTGTTCTTTTAAATTTTATTAAAAAGTGTTCTTTTAATTTTATTACAATCAAAACCAGCAAGTTATCCACTTTGCCTTCTTGTTTAAATTAGCGCTCATTTATGTAATGGAACAGGTTGAGGATATCTCTTAAGGTACACTTTAAAAGGAACACTGTCAGTGAAATCACTCCTTTTAAATTCATTTTATATTAATTAGATAAGTTATTGATTGACTGTAAACAATTATCCCTATTAGTACCCACCTTTACTTCAGAACTACCTTAAAAAAAGGAAAATCTGTTACCATATCTACACCGTGAGTACTTTTCCATTAATATGTCATGTGTGGTCCCTATTGAAATCAAAATATACTGAAGCGCATGTTGTCTGAAATGATATTGTATAAAGTATTTTAAATTTCTATATTGCAACTTTTTTACAGAATCATGAGAAGATTTATAGTGTAAGTCAAGCTAGTAGAGCAGAAACAAACTAAAAAAAATAATTATTGGAGGATTCTGAAAGGCCTCTAAAGTGCTTGTGGTTTGTAAAATGTTATGGCATAAATTTATGACTACAATTCAGTTAGTTTCTTGAGAAAAGACATAAACAAAAGCGAAAAAAAGTCATTTCAGGGTCCCTCTTTAATCTTCTGAGCTATCTATTCTCAAAGAAACTTATGAGTATTCTATTGGCAGCCTATCACTAAGATGAAGGTCAGAATATAAAGTCATTTACTAAGCTAGTAGGGAAATCAGAGAAAAAAGCAAGTCTCAATTTATGTTATGATATTAGAATGCCTTGAAAGGTGACCTAATATTCCACTTGCATTTTAAAATGCAAATGATAAAACACGAGTATTGTGACCAAATACATACTAAGTAATGTGACTGAAAATATGAAGTAGTTCCCTGAAACTTTCTTCTATTGAAAAGAATGTGAACTACTGAACAGTTTCAGCTAGATGATGGGCATCTAGCAGGAGGGGGAGGGAATTGTTGGTTGACAGCTGAGAAGGAAATTAAGTTTCCAGATAGAAAGTAACACTTTTGATTTTAATGTAATATTATACAAATTCTACAATAAAGTATTCATACATTTTCTTTGTATTCTTCTGAAATCTTTTATCTCTGAACTAGGGCTGAGCATGGCTTTTTGGGAGGGGAGTATAGCATTTTTATGAGTGTTAACTCAGTTAGCTTGAACTATCAGTGGTTCTAATAGTATGTACTGGCATTTCAGCCTCATGACGGGACTAGTTTGGGAACTAACAAAATTTCTTTTGGTAAGTAGAAAATGAAGTGTAGAATATACTTGTGAATTCATTAAAATACATGCACTCACCACAAGCTGAGTTTCTAGAAATTTTGTATGCCTTAATGTGGAATCAGATTATTTCTGTTGACAGAGAGAAAAAGATGTCTTGTAAAAGACTTGTCATTTTACATTCATGGATAAATTAAAAAAATAAAATAAAATAAAAATGATTCTACTCATATTGAAGTTAGCTGCAAAATTCCTGCTCATTTCAGCGACAGCTGGATTGGCCTATAAATGTCCCTTTGTTATGCTTATTCTGCTGTACATAGTATGTTTTCCTTTAGCAGCACTCTGTAATTAACAACAATTTGACAGACTGAAAGATCCCACTGTTTCATACTTGCTATTGCTGCATGAAGCTGAATTATGGGTTTTGTTGATAGGGGGAAATGGTAGTTATGTGAAATATACTCTTTTTTTTTTTTTTTTTTTTTTTCAGAACAGCTCTGTCAATGTAACTACATGATGCTCATACTAAATAAAAACTTGCTGATGATGAACTCATAAGATTACCACCAGACTTCTTAATACAAGAACACAAGTGAATCCAGAATTTGCTGAAAATGGCAATTTTTTTACTTAATTACGCATTAAAAATAAAACACCCTAGAATTCCTCCTCCTGTTTGTTCTAATTACCAGATTTTTCTAAGAGCATAAATCCTTTCTTGAGAAATCCTTTTATTTTTTTATTTTTTTCCCTGTAGGTGAGATTGCTGTTTTTCCAATTTGAATTATTTATACAATTAGTGATTAAAAAGATCTTTTGGTATCTTCAGATTAAACTTCTTTAAGAGATCAAGATATTGCTTTCAAATCTTTGACTTCCTTTGCCTGAGAGAGTTAAAATGAAATGATAGATGGTTATTTTTTAAGTACAAGGCTTCCATCTTTTGCCTTCTACTTTGAAATATATTCTGCTATATTTATTTAGAAAAATTAATACCATTTTCCAAAGTGTATTCACTTGCAGAAACAAGAATAGATGTTATTCTGTCACTCATATCTAAACACATCTAATGCTACTTTGATATTAAAATTATTAAGAAAATTTGAGTACTTCTGTTCTTTAATCTCATATGAACAAAAGCTCGAATATCAATATATACTGTTTGAAAATCATCTTTTGTTCAGATTAATTCACACAGATTAAAGTAAGTTTAGACATCAGTTGTTAAGGAATCGTTCTTACTGTATGTCTCTTTCATAGTGGCTCTTGAGCCTGATCTCCATTTTCAAAATAACAGAAAATATATATTAAGTTCTAATATATTCTATGAAAAATATTAAAGAATATGAGAGATTTTTATTTGGACTGCAGAGGAAATTACAGTGTGAGACTGCACATCCCAGGATTTGGGCTCCAACACAAATATCGTCCCTGATCTTTTCAGCCACACTTTTCCATGCTGTCTTTTCAATCATGCCTTCAGCTAGCAAGGGAAATATTTCACAAAATTATTTGGATGAAACATACCACTTCTTTTTTAAACTTCTTTTTAAGAGCCATTATGGCCAATACTAAGTCACATATATGCCATTGATGGATTAAGGGAGAGGAAATTTCAGAGGTGGTCTGAAACAAGAACACAAAGCCCAGTGACACTGTGGCTTTAAAGCAGCTTCTGTTGTAGTTCTTTATCATTAAACACCAGAGATCCCATCCAGACAACAAACTCTGATTATCTGGAAACATTCCACCTCCAATAGTTAATAAACTAGACACTAAAGAGTTCTTCTTTTCCTGCAGCAAGAGGCTATTAAAAAGTTTAAACAATTATTGCCTTGTTCCATAGGAAATATATATATATATACATCCTAACTATATCAGAAGGCTAATTTTATATTTTGTAGTAAAGTGAGACAATGAAAAGCTTTGATTTAGGAAATCTCTGATCTCTTTCAGTCCAGGTTAAAGATAAGAATTTGAGAAAATACCAAGAATGCTGTGTCAATCTATAATATTGATTCAGGCTGCAGCTCAATAAAGCAACATAGTCAGCTTAAGTACTTGCTTCAGCTTACTTAGAAACATTTTAGTTCATAATAGAGTCTCACTCACACTTCTACTTGGATTTGTTGAGGTGTCATGGTTTGTTTCCTCAAAAGGCTATAATTTTATGGCCACAGAACCCTGCATTATTATTTCTGCCACCATGTTAATGAGACTGAAATTAAGCCTTTTTCGTCTGAATCAGCATTAACATTTAACAGCTCTCACGCAATGGGAATTCTTACACTATTTTTAGAATTATAAGGACAATCATCCTATCTAGTTCGTGCATTTTTCTTTCTGTGTCTTTCTTTTCAAATGTTCATTCAACTTCTCTTTATAGCTGTCTTGTCTGGCAGAGCATGCAGTGCCTGAATATTTTGGTTTCAGTCGTAAGAATTTAATATCTCTAGATCATGATTTCTGAAAGAAAAAATACACAGTGTTTACAATTTCAGATATGTAAGTATATATAGCTCATATTTGATCATAAAAGTGCATAGCTCAGTATTTTCTATGGGCCATTCAGTCTGAAGGTGAGGGAGCACATCCTCCTTGAAGCCATTTTCAAACCCATGATGAAAAATCAGGTGACTGAGAGATGTAAACTTGTTTCTGGTGGTAAAATCAACCTGTTTGCCATCTCATACTACAAGACAGTGAGTAGGATCCGTGAGGAGAGAATAAAGTAGAATGAGTGACTTAAGCATAAAGTACAAGGACAGTCAAGCCTACAGTAAGTCTACCTGTTATATACTTTGCACCAATTTGCTGTATTTATTTTTATTTTTATTTTTATTTTTATTTTTATTTTTATTTTTATTTTTATTTTTATTTTTATTTTTATTTTTATTTTTATTTTTATTTTTATTTTTATTTTTATTTTTATTTTTATTTATTTTTTTATTTTATTTTTTTTTTTTTTGCATCCAAAACTCTTCTATAAATGCTAGGTAGGATTTTGAAGCCCACAGGTTGAAATGTGCAGGTAAAAAAGAAATTGGAATGAAGTGAAAAATAAGGAGAGAATAACATCGTTGAATTATTATCTTGCAAGATAGTTTATTATCAAAGGCATAAGGTGACATACACTTTAAAACAGTGATCATTCAAATTATTTCACATTCTGCTCTTTGAAAGTGGCTTTCCACTGGTTGACTGGTACAGCCGTGGAATGGGGTCTACTGAGCTTCAGATGAATATCTTAGTGAGTATGTCTCTGCACAAGAAAACTATTCCTTTTCTTTGGAATACTGGAGTTTGGTAGTGCCACTTCTTCCAAAGAACATTGTCCTTTATTCCCTATTTGGATGATGACTCCACATTTTTTTAAAATGGAATAATGACCTCATTATTTGACACCAGATTTTGAGAAATCTGTTACATGCCTAAAATTCTTATCATGTAACACAGTTCTAATTCAGTAGTCCCAAATTTGTGTCCTGACATTTGCAAGCTTTTCCAGAAGCCCTATTCCACAGTGACTACTTCACACACAGTTTCCCACTTTGTTCATCCAAGTCAAACAGGGTCTATTAATTTTAGAAAGAATCAGATTCTACATAAATCTGTAGCAATGGTGGAAACACAGTTTTCATAGCTTTTTTTTTTTTTTTTTTTTTTTTTTTTTTTTTTTCCTTTCCTTGTAGAAGACATCTAGAAATACTACTCATAGGGAGCAATATGTTTATGAGGAAGCTATGAACTGTTTCCTGCCATATGTGAGTAGTTTATTGGTTCTGCTGTGCATCATTAACATCTTCATAAGGTTGCATTAAATTTGAATTAATAACATAATTGCAAACAGGAATGGAAAAGATTGATAGCATGAAGCAAAGCTGCAATTTCTTTTCCTATCAGATTACATAACAAAGATTATGTACAACTCTAGGCATGAGCTTTTTTTTTTTTTTTTTTTTTTTCCCTAAAATAAAATCTTTTTAGAACAAATATTATTTTCCAAATACCTTTTTATTAAAATTCTTAATATAAATGGATTAATACTAATTATGAAAAAGTGACTATTTTTATAACTTTTTTATTTTTTAATTCTTACATCACTGTTGTTAATAAATTTGTCTACAAGCAGATTTTCTTCCCATCTTTCTGAAGGGCAACATAGCTGATTGGAATTATTCCTCAGAATAATCAAAAAAATCATGATCATGTATTGGCATTGTACTTTTGTAGCTCTGAAGTAGCAATGCTTTATTTTGCTATAGCACTGTTGGGAGGAGAAAGCAGTGCAGTATTTTTCCATAGCTTGACAAATTTTCACTAAAATGGTTTGGCAGTCCAAAAACCAGTTGCAAGAAAGATACAGAGATGTAAATGTAAAAAAAAAGATACAATGATACAATTCCTTTCTCCTTTGTACACATTGTGAGCCATCCCTGAAAAACAAAGTTTCCAGTGATCAGAGGGAGGGGGAAGGAGGAAAGCCATGTTCCAGTTAAATCAAAATCAAAATTGTTACTGTATCAGGGCAATTGGTTACACTTATCTCAGCAGAAACTCCAGAAAGAAGGGAACAGAGGTTACACTCTAGTATCTTTCTGATTATGAGGGCAGTAATGTGTTTCATTAATTACAGTTTAATAACACCCAGGTACCTAAATAGATGCAGTTTCTTATGCTGAATTTCAACACCTCGTTTCAAATGACCTCAAGAAGAGATAATATTTCTGTATTCTCCTAAAATGTGTCACAGTTCCATTACTGATATCTGAGGAACTCCTATAAATTGAAGAATGAATATTATTGAAGAAAAGTAAAACCTACAGATTAAAATAATAATAATAATAATAATAAATTCTCCTCTGAGAGGGGGAACGAACTTAGTAGAATCATAGAACCATAGAATCATAGAATCACTCGGGTTGGAAAAGACCTTAAAAGTCCAATCATGACCTAACCAAGCTACCCTAACTAACAACCCTCCACTAAATCATGTCCTTGACACCACATACAAATGGTTTTTAAACACATTCAGGGATGGTGACTCATCCACCTCCTTGGGGAGCCTATTCTAATACTTAACAACCCTTTCAGTAAAAAAGTGCTTCCTAATATCCAACCTAAACTTACCCTGGAGCAACTTGAGGCCATTTTCCCTCATCCTGTCACCTGTCACCAGTGAGAAGAGACCAACACCACTCTTACTGTAAACACCTTTCAGATATTGGAAGAGATCAATAAGGTCTCCCCTCAGCCTCCTTTTCCCCAGACCGAACAGCTCCAGTTCCTTCAGTTGCTTCTTGTAGGGCATATTCTCCAAGCCCTTCACAAGTCTTGTTGTTTTTCTTTGGATCTGCTCCATTATCTCAATGTCCTTTCTGTACTGAGGTGCCCAACACTGAACACAGTACTCGAGGTGAGGTGTCACCAGTGCCGAGGACAGGGGCAGGATGCCTTCTCTAGTCCTGCTCACCACTCCATTCCTGATACAAGTCAGGATGCCATTGGCCTTCTTGGCAACCTGGGCACACTGCTGGCTCATATTCACCTGACTGTCCATCAGTACACTAACATCCCTCTCCATCAGGCAGCCTATAGGACTGTGTGGGGTTATTGTGACCAAAATGCAGGACCTGACACTTGGCCCTATTGAAACTCATGCAGTTTGCCTTGGCCCATTGATCCAGTCTATCCAGGTCCCTCTGTAGTGTCCTTCTGCCCTCAGGAAAATCAACCCCCCCTCCCAACTTGGTGTTGTCTGCAAACTTACTGAGGGTGCACTCAATCCCCTCATCAAGATCATTAATAAAGATGTTAAGAAATGGCCCCAGTACCGAGCTCTGGGTGACACCACTCATGACTGACAGCCAACTGGCTTTAACTTCACTGACCACAACTCTTTGGGCCCAGCCATCCAACCAGTGTTTCACTCAGTGGAGCGTATACCCATCCAAACTGTGGGCAGCCAGCTTCCCCATAAGAATGGTGTAGGGGTCAGTGTCAAAGGCCTTACTGAAATCCAGGTAGACCACATCGACAGTCTTACCCTCATCCACTAAATGGGTCACCTTGTGATAGAATGAAATCAGGTTTGTCAGTCAGGATTTACCATTTGTAAACCCATGCTAACTGGGCCTGATCCCCTGGTTGGCCTTTAAGTGGTCCATGATGACTCCTGAGATTACCTGTTCCATAACCTTCACGGGCACTAAGGTGAGACTGATAGGTCAGTAGCTACCAGGATCATCTTTCAGGCCCTTTTTGAACATGAGCATCACATTTGCCAGCCTCCAGTCTGCCAGAACATCCCCAATTAGCCAGGACTGCCGAAGAATGATGGAGAGTGACTTGGCAGCCACATCTGCCAAATCCTTCAGCACTCTAGGACGCAATCCATCTGGCCCCATAGACTTGTGAGCATCCAGCTGTTGGAACAGGTCCAAAACCATCTCAGCATGGATAATGCAGGGCTTATTCTGTTCCCCATCCCTATCTACCAGAGCAGGGGGCTGTGTTCCCAGGGAGTAACAAGTCTTACTATTAAAGACTGAGGCAAAGAAGGCATTAAGTACCTCAGCCTAATCCTGCTCCTTGGTCACTATGTTGCCCTCAGCATCCAACAAGGGATGGAGATTCTCCCTAGCCCTCATCTTGCTGTTGATATATTTACAAATAAATTTATGATTTATAACTAAAAACTCCAAACAGTAACATCATCTAACACTGAGTCATCACCGTACCTGTTAAAAAAATGTTAGCAGACTTCTTCTTTCTAGAACTCAAAGTACAATTATTACTTTTGCTAATTGCAGACATCACTAATCTGATTGACTGTAGGACAGAGAATATGTTATCAAGTTTGAACATACAAATATGCACTTAATCTCTATATACCTCTATATATTTTCCTCATATATTTGAAGGTGGTCCACTCTCTCAGATCCTCTGAATGTTATGTGGTGAGAACAAGAGGTGAGTGTATTCATTTGCTTTGCTGTCCTGTTTTCAGACTACCCTATACACTTCCTCCACCTCCCCTTCCACTTAGTCCAGAATATGTTCTCACCTCCTTTTCTTGCTCATCCAATAGCTGCTCACAATCATACTCTGATATTGTTTAAAATTTCCAGTTCATTCTACTGCTTTCCTATTTAATTTCTTTTATCAGATAGAAATGTTAATCTGTGAGAATATTGCAGTTCTGTTAGTCTATGTTAAACTGTATTACATGATGAATATAGAGGAGATGTGAGTTTTAGATTGGTGATCACTTTTCAGCTGCCCAGAAAACTAGTAATAACCTGGTCATATTAAAAAAAATAACGTCTTAGACAGGAGGGCATGAGAGAAAGTGTGCTCACATATGTGAGAAATGCACATTAACTATTTAATTACTAGTTATTAATTAACTATTAACATCCTTTCCTGTATCTGGCCATAGTTTTCAAGTGGATGATTGGCCTGAAGAGTGTTGCATTCAAAATCTCATGACATGTAAAAAGGAACATGTGATATATAGAATCAAGAACTTATGAATTTCATTAATACTTTAATAGTCTCATAATTCAAAATGCATAATTAATGTGAATATATAAAATAACTGATAGACAAAAGTCGCTTTTCTTTGTTTTTAAATTTTCAGATATGGGTGATACACTTCAGTTTATACTTCAGAGGACAAGGCACCAACACAGGCTGCCTGGAGTAGTTGTGGATTTTGAGATCAAGAGACATACAAAAAATCCTCGTCCAATCTCTCTTCTTGATTAAGTGGTTTGTGATGGATCCCTATAAAAGCACTGCACCACTGCTTTCCATCTAATCTGAACTCCACAGTCAAAGAACAGACCAGTCAAAGACCTCATTAATTCACTCCCTTAGATTGGCCTATCCTTTCTTCCTATTTTTGTTGTTGTTGTTTGTTTTGTTTCTGATAAAAGTTATTTTTCCCTCTTTCTTCTATGTCCTAGAAAACTAATTGTATTTTGAAGCACAGATTCTGACAGCAACTTAATGAAATAGAACATAAAAAATTAAGTTAATTATCTTGTTAGTTCTGGATGAGTTACTGTCCTGTTATTCATGCAAATAATGTACCTATAGTTAATAAATCTTGTGAATTTCCTCATCTCAGTATCTGATATCTGTTTTGGGGACTCTTTTTTCTATAGTTTTGAGAAATAATTGATTGTTTAGAAGCAAATAAAAAGGTAGATTTTAGCAAAATCATCTCAACTTATTAGTTTGGAGTATTAGATTTCTCAGAATTTTCTTTTCCTTGTATTATTTATGTTTCCTCTCCTTGTAGAAAACAATATTACATTACATAATTTTAATAGTATGTACTAATATTCTATTAACACAAATGTAACTCATTTCCTGAATCTCCCTAAGCAATGGAGAAACAGAATATAACCATGGAAACAATGTAGACCTCCCTCAAATATGCTTAAAAGTGGTATAGATTTCCTTGCCCATTATTTTTTTTAGTGCTCCCTTGTGCCATTTCATTGCTTTGCAGCTTTATTTATATTACACTACAAGTAGAGAGAACTGATAATGATTAAAAAGGTTTCAGATAGAATGTTTGTCATTTGTGATGGAAGACTGAGGAATGAAATTTTGAAAAATGCTATTTATGCATTTTATTCATTATATAATTCAGAAATTATCTATCATATTTCTTTATCATAAAATAATCTTAAAATTTTGAAGCGTTTTGACAAAGCTTTAAATTTCAGGAGATAAATACACTGCTGTCTTTAAATCTTGTATTTCATCATCACTGATAAAGCAACCCATTTGAATCTCGGAAGTATTCTATTGTAAAATTCATGTATGACTTTATAGTCATATTTTACATAAATACTATACTTGCTTTCTGGTGAGTTATTGCTATGTTGTTTTTTGCTGTTGCTTTTTGCTTCCTTGTTTGTTTGTTTGTTTGGTTTTGTTTTATTTATTTGATTTCTATTGAAAAGGACTTTGTGTTTTCATACAACTTTACACTTTTATTTCTGCTCAACATTCTTGGATTCTATTAAATCCTCTTATATTGAAGATAATTCTTACTAAGACCTGAAATTTCAAAGGCATTTTGCAAACACTAACTAGTGTATTTCTATGTCAAAAAGATCAATAGTTTTATCCCTATTTTGCAAAACAACGAACTGAGAAAGAAATGTCTCCATTCGTGTTTAGACCCAGGACTTTCAAGTACTAAAAAAAAAAAAAGGCAGTTTTTGTCCCTAGTCAATTTTAAAACAGATGCATGTGGATATTGAACACCAATGTTCAAGTAAATCCCAGGAAATGTGCAACATTTATTCCTGCTTAGGCTTGCAACATAATCGTTTTTACAGTCAGATTTCACCTGTCTTTTTAACTTAAATTTATTGATCTGATTATTATTGATATTACAGACTAGCTTAATCTAATTTAATGTTTTCCTTTGTGATTTTAATCAGAAAACTCAGTCATTTTGATGCTCTTTCTTATCTTACTGTGGATTAATTTTGTATCATGCAGGTACAAATCTTTCTGTTTTCATTGTTTATATTGTACTATGTCTTCTTGCAGGCTTTGCATTATTATCAGTTTGATCTGCCTTGGCATTCACGTTATTCTCCTATAGAAAGTTTAAATATTAAGTATAAATCTCCATGCAGTTTTTGTTGTTGTTGTTCTGTTTTGTTTTGTTTTGTTTGTTTGCATAAAAAACTCAGTAAGCATCTTGACAAATTCTACCTTATTATCAGTCCTGAAAATCCAAGGTTATTTATAGAGCTTTTTTTTTTTTTTTTTTTTTTTTTTTCCCCCTTTTCAAATTCCCATTGCTTCAATAAATATACACTGTTCTGCATCACATTTCTATTTGTAGAAATCATGTACGGTATTTTCCCAGTGAGTGAATCAGCTTAAATTGGAGACATATTTTACTAATAATTTTTATTTCAGAAAAATAATAATTTCTTTATATATGAAATGTCTTGTGTGAGTTGAATGACTTGTAATAATATCTTAAATATACCTTAGATGTAAAAATCTTCGCAATCATTTAAACTACATGCATATACATATATTTTTCCACAGCCTGCAAAACAGGAAGTGAAAAATGATGTTTATATTTTTAAGCTGAAGATAAATGTCATGACCTGAAGAAGGGGCCAGAAAGAGGTAATAAATGACACAGATAGAACTGGATCCCAATACAATACTTTTGAGAACAGTGAAAGAAGTGGCCAAAACGAAAACAAAAATAACTGAAATGTCTCTTAGGAACCAGAAGTAAACAATATTTTGGAAGACAGACTGAAAGCATTGCTAAAATAGGTTTATTATGAAACAATTATATGACTTCAAATGGTGTTTGAATTATGTAGAAAAGTTTAGGATGATACTGTTTAGATGGTACTTAAGAGACAGTTGCCGTACTTATAACATGAAATACCATTAACGTATTTCCATTCTACGATCTTGTCTTTTATCACAGAACTGAATACTCTTCAACAGTTTCATTCACCCAGTCATTAGAATGAATACTATATTCTTGAGCAAGTTGAAGGAAAAATGTATTGCAGGGAAACTAGCTTCAGGTTAATGAGCTTCCAAGTTAATGCCAACCTATACACAGCTCTTTGCTGACTTCTTTTCACAAGTTGAAGTGAAGTGAAATAGTTGAAGAAGAAAAAAGAAAACAAAACAAAACCAATCAGAAAAACCCTGTACACATAGCCATGCAGTCTTCACAGGTGGAAGGTTTTTTTTTTTGTTTTTTTTTTTTTCTTAGTTCACAGCAATGAAATATACTCCTTATCCACATTGAAAAGGAGATAACTACCCAGAAAATCTTGGTACTTTTCATAAACTTTCCTCAGTATCAGCAACTTCAAGGAGCATTTTATTTTAATGCTTCTTTATGCTTTGTTCTATGCTTTATGGTTTACATAATTCACATACATGGTGAATATTATGGGCATCAGCCCTGTGCTGAAGTAATGTTTCTGCTGATTCATTCAGTCTGAAGCCATTTTCAGTTCTATCTTGTTCAGTTAGTCAAGTGACATATTTTATACCCTAGCTTGGAAAACAGAAGGGGAAAAAAAGTATAGTTAGAGGTTATATTTTGCTTTGAAATTGGCAACTCATTAAAACAAAAATAAAAACAACTGCCAAAAACAAACATAAAAAAAAAAAACAACAAAAAACAACTTGACAAGCACAACAAAACATAAAATGTGCTTTTCTAAAACTTAATTATTTTATTATCACTTCCTTCCTATTTAAATAACAATATGTAAGAGGTACTTGCTTGACACCACTATATTAAAATAAGTAATCCAATTAGTAGGGTAAGGCACCTCAAGGATAAAGTGAAAATTATTATTTTATTCACTTCCTTGGTTTTAAGTATTTGGAAGTATAGGATGTAGCAATGTTAGTTTTCTCTATGTGATAACTGTTACTTAATTGCTATAAGTTTATAACTTACTTGGAATGATAAGTGAATGCCACAAAAGTAGGGTAGGTTCAAAAAGTTAAATTCCTATGAAAACAATAAACTGACATTATATAAATGTCTCAGCTGGGCATGTTTCAGTAAATCCTTTTAGATTTCCAAGTTCAGTTGCTGTAGCGGTAAAAGAAGTTCTAGTAGACAGCAAATATTTATAGCTCCCACCTTCCACAATACTCTGGTTTCATGTAAGTTTTGTGAAAAATTCTGTTGGACTTCATGCTTTGTATTCGAAACATCATACTGTTGATTTCTACTATTTGATAAAGTACATATAGTACCATGGAAGATCAGTATATAACTTTCATCATTTTGAGCTAGAATCTTAAGTTCACAAATCTATAAATCTAGAT
Source organism: Phasianus colchicus (assembly GCF_987193195.1). Lineage (NCBI taxonomy): Eukaryota > Metazoa > Chordata > Aves > Galliformes > Phasianidae > Phasianus > Phasianus colchicus. The sequence goes on along the minus strand of NC_143438.1, from coordinate 18,989,907 downwards.
GGAATTTGTGGTTGCCTGATCAAATGGAGTTTGTTGATTTTTTATTTTTTTATTTTTATTATTATTTTTTACAGAGATTGAGGAATTTTCTTGTGTAAACTATGAGAAGCACCATTGGCACAATTTGCTTGGGAAGTAGTTCCATCTTAGCTTTTATTTTTCTTTATGATTCTTCAAGATGAAATAAAAATGCCTTGTATTAATTTTTAGCCAATGAAAATAACTGCTTTCGTTGTTTTACATAGTTCAGATTAAGGAATACCAGTGAAAGATTCAAATGAACTCACTTGAGCTGAAATAATATTTTGAAAGAGATCAGCACTATTTACCAATATTTATAAACACTGAAATCCTTATCAAAAGTTCAGTTAACTAAAACCACAAAAATAGAGTTGAAACACTCTGTTTTCTGTAATCCTATAAAACTGCCACATGGTTAACAATCCCATGAAAATTCTTATACAACAAATGAGCAACTAAAAGTTTCAAGAACTGTGAAGGCAATAGCAGACGCTATTGACAGAAATTCAAGTAATTATAAGTTCACCTCATGACAGGTGGATTTCACTTCACAAAAGTGATGATGCTGTACAAAAGCCCAGCATGCAGTGAGGGAACCTTCACTTGCCTCAAGTGTCCTAGAAGTTCTTCGTCGTTTAAGTCACTGTGGGGTTGGTTGAATTCACTACTCACTCTCTAAAGACCTTTGAGGAGCTATTAGTTCAGGGAAAATTATCAAGTCTCTCTTAAGATTTTTTAAGAAAACAAAATCAGTGAAGATTGACAGCTTGAAAGGTTTAAGAATTTATACTTAGTAAGTATTGTTTATAAAGAAATTTGTTTTCAGAAAAGTCACCCTCTGCATCCCACCAAGTAAAAGTAATAATATCTTTTTTTATGATAGCCTTGGGAGAAACTACTTCACTAATGAAAAATCATGATTTGTATAATTTGTGTTGCCTTAAGGACAAGTCCAGTGTTATTGAGTTTGCTAGTCTCCGATTGAAAATTTTGGATATTTTTATTCTTGATATATAATACAAATGTTCCTCATATTATTGCTGGCATGCTCTTTAGAGAAATTCTTTTATGTTGTTGAAATAGCATTACGCATCTCTTCATTTCTTTAGACATGTCTATGAATTAAAAACTTCAGTCAACTCATCTGGAACCATGTGAAAAAGTATGGTAAATGAAGAATAAACAGCAAAAAACATCTTGTATTAAGATGTTAACACATTTGATGTATTTACTTCATCAGATCTTGTGCTTTTGCATAATGTTTCTCTGTAACATTCACAAAGGAGTCAAAATTTGTGATTTTATTATTTCCTATAATATTCAGTTTTATTTTTCTAGTGCAAAAAATCATTGGCTGAATTGTTTATATTATCAGCAAAGAGCCATTAATGAAACTGTATGTCTGTTGATTTGTGAGGATTGGGGCTTACTAACTCTTGTCTATTTACTAAACAGAAGAGATGAGTAGAGATAGAAAACATCAAATATTTTGTGGCAAAAAAAAGGTAAGACAAAGAGAGAAATCCACTACTCTAAAACTGCACGACTGATAAGAAATAGAAAAACTCATTTATAGAAGTGCCATCATGTTAGGCCATTTGAAGCAACTTTTTTAGAGTTAACTTGATAGTCCTTCCTTCTCAAGACTGCAAAGATTTTTACTGGCTCACTCCTCATTCTCTACAAGTGCAACCCATAAATTCAGTGAATGACTAAGTTAATAAGAGGCTTTTGTTTTTATTCAACATTGCTTGATATGATCTCTTTCCACATGTAATATAATATCTGAACAGAGCCTATCATGTGACCTAAGGTTTACGGAATCCATCTTCTGTTTCCAGCATCTATATAATATATCTTCTAGAAACTAACCTTCCCATACACTATTCCTGTTTTTGAAAACAAATACATAAATTCTGACACACTAGGTGTCATGCGAGAACAGTCTCTCCATCATGTGCCAAGAAAGTGATTTGTTTTATACTTCTCAGTGTACTGTGGCCAGTAGATACACATTTATAAATGCTGGCTGATATCAGGACTCTTGTTATCCCCAGCTGTAAAGAAGCTTTCCATTTTATTGTATTAACCTTCCTATATGTTCATACCCTGTATTGCTTTGTAGCATTTCACCTTCCCAGGAAGCTTCCTTTATTGCTGCTTTTGAAAAACCACCAGCAGTCTAGGAAATTATTAATTTTCTGCAATAATGAACCCCTCCATTCCTTGTTTGGAACACCTGAGTTATGAAAATACTGTAATTTCTTGATAAAGTCTGAAATTAAAATCATTAATTTTTGTGAATTTAAAGTTCTGAAATATATTCTACTCAATATTCTTTCCACTTCTATAGCAAGTTCAGCCTTTGCTTTCCCCAAAATGTTAGAATCACCAAACATTTGTTCTGTTAAAACACTTTTTTTTCCCAGTCACTGGTTTATATTTCATCACATTATTTTTTCCCTGAAATGTTGCAAAAGCATAGAAAATTTTCACATCAATTTTGATTAGAAATGCCTAAGTTCAAATTATTTTCTTGCAGACAATATAAGAGTGTAGTGTACAAGCCTTGTTTGCAAATTTGAGAGAACCTTTACAAGCCTGTAACAATCCAAGGTTCACACAAGCAATATTGTAATTTTTTTAGCTGTTAAGTTTCATACAGAGAATGTCCTCTACAGAACATAGTAGGTCTTGCACATATAATAATAAAAAAAAAAAAAAAAACATTTCTTAATTTATTTATCCTTTGTGATCTCCTATTTTATAAGTTAGGACAATTCTTCTTTAAAAATACAAGACAGCGCAGTGTTATACAGTGTAGGACTTAAGACTCAAGATACTCTTGTAGTGAGTATGAAATTTAGGAATGGAAATAACTCCAAAGGCTTGCAGTGATCTTTCACTCTCATATTCATACTTGGATTATCTCTCTTATTTTATTTTATTTTATTTTGTTTTATTTTATTTTATTTTATCAATTGGGTAAGGATTTTTCAGAGGAATTTAATCTGTAGGTCTTACCAAATTCTATATTCTTCTAAAAATACTAAAAACATAGGTATTGTTAGCTAAAGTATTAAAGAGAATATGTTGTCTAAAATTACATCAGATGCTCTGCTCTTGATCTTAGTCATCATGAGGGGGAAAAATACCTCTCAGTTACTAGCACTAGCTTTTCCTGTGATTCAAAGTTTTAGCTTATTCCATTGTTTATCACGGTAGTTTTATAGGAAAGAACAAAGTTTCTGTAATGCAGAAAATTTTGCATGTAATTAGCAGTCAGAATTAAGAGCTAAGGTAAAAACTGTGTTTGGTTAATCTTAAATATTTCTGTATGTATATGACCCATTTCTTTTACTCTGCAAATGACTGTGAACTTATTTTAAAACCCTCAGTTGGAGAAGCAAAACAAAGGAAATCTCAGCTTTCAAGCCTATGAAAACCTTAGGCAGCCTTATTCCTTCCACCAGCACAATTATTATGCCTGGAATTGTGAGATACATTTCTAAATAAACAGTTTCCAAACTAAGTATTGCAAGTAAAATGGAAAGTAAAAATACTCATATTTTTAATATAATTTAGCTTATACACAGTTGTTAACCTGCTATTTGGTTCATAACTAAAGTATGTTTAAAAATTAGTACTTCAGATATCAGTAGCAGTTTCTTTGTTGTTGTTGTTGTTGTTGTTTTGTTTTGTTTTGTATTACAGAATCATGATTTCTTTCAGATCAGTTCTAATATAAGATAAGACATAAGAATTTTACTTATTCTTGAATGTTATTGAAAGAACAGAAAAGACTGCCTGTTCAGAGAATGGGACCATGCAAGAGGACAGATACTAGATGCAGGTCCATCCATCTTTTTAATACTCATAGTGATTATTCACTTATTTCCAGATAGGAGTGGATATGAATTTTCTTCAGACTCATGAAAACATGAATATATTTTTCTTGTCTTTCTGATAAATCATAATTACAGTGTCCTTAGTTTTCTTTCATTTTACTGTGTTCTCTTTATTTCTTCTTTACATTTCTTTATTTCTTCTTTACATACAGAGAAAGGACTTAGGATATCTAAGGTGCAGCATTTAAGGAACAGATTTCAGTTACACTTACTAGGACTGAGAAAATATTCCTATTATGTACTAGGCTGGATCATAATAATTAAATAAAGAAAATAAAATATGAAGGCTGCTCTGAAAGTTATGTCTCCTATTTTATTACATTGGGCCATGACATCAGAGGCAGATGCTGGTGATATGGTAGTAGAGGTTGAACCTTCCAGACAATATTCCATTACATTTTGTTGCCACGTGACATATGGAAGCAGTTAGTCTGACAAAATAGTGTCTGACATGGAAAATACAGATGAAGCCAAGGGGTGTCATTGTATTCTTCCATGTGGAAAACACTGCACTGACTGACATTCATTGACACTTGCTGAACATGCATGGAGATCAAACAGTGAATGTGAGCATAGTCAGGTGGTGAGTGGTGCATTTCAGCAGTGGTAACACCGATGCAAAATACAAACCACATTCCAGATGTTCATGCAAAACTGTTTCACCATGAAATTAAGAGAATCTCGATCAGCTCATACTCACAAATTGGCAGATTATGACCACGGAATTTGTAGAGTTGAATATTGTCTTAAATATCATACAGTTTGCACAAGGTGGGTCCCACAAATGCTTACACAGGAACAGAATACCATGTACAAGTCTGTCAGGATGTACTGAACACATACAAGTCTGAAAGTGACAGTTTCCTGGATTGCATCATTACCAGTGATGAGATGCAGTGTTACCATTATGAGCTTGAGTTAGAACATAGGTCCGTGGAGTAGACTTGTGTGAATTCCCCATCACAGACAAAATTTAAGATGCAGGTGAAATGATATGCGTTATCTTTTGGGATAGGAAAGAGGTGATCCTCCAAGATTTCCTGGAACCCGTATAATCTGTCAACTCTGACTGCTACATCACAATGCTGGCTGAGAAGGCTCAAACTTCCAGAGTCAATCAAAAGAAGATGACAACCTTTCTCTTGCAACATGGTAACACCATGCCCCATAACAATCTGAAGACCATGGAACACATTGCCAGTTTTGGCTGGACATCATATCGTTTGGATTTGATACCTACTGACTTCCATCTGCTCAGGTCAATGCATGATACACTTCATGGGCAATATTTTCTAACAACAACACTGTCAAAGCAGCTGTGAAAATATGGATCACCTCTACTGGTGCAGATCTTTAAAAGCGCAGGTTCTTTTTCATCACTGGCAAAAAAACAAAAACAAAAAACAAGCAAACAAACAAACAAAAAAAAATAGCTAATAGTTGTGATTATAATGAAAAATAGTGTTTTGTAGCTGAAAATTTGCTCTACTGAATACTGTTACTATGCTCTTTGTCTCTGTTGTAATCTCCATAGAAATAAATAGGGGACATTAGTTTAGGAATGATCTATGTAAAAGGACTCCTTAGCATTTTTTCTTGAAACTTCACGAGTTAAATTCTAAAATGAGGACTGGCATTTCTGTAGGATAATTTTAGAACAATCTTACCATAAATCTTGCAAATCATGTAAAATCACTGCTACTTATTACTTTGACATGTTCATAGGGAGAAAGAGGAAATGTGAAATTGTCAACGGTTTACGGGCTGGTTCGGCCCAGTTCCGTGACTAGCAGGGCGGAGGGATTCGCAGATCCGTGCCTCCAGAAAAAGGGAACAGGGGACCCCAAAATAATAAAAAACAGTGGCAACGATCTGAGGAGAAACAAACTAATTTACTAAATATACTATCAGAATGCAAGATAACACACTATAATACAATATAATTAAAATTGAAGCTAATAAATCAAATATAATGAGAGAGAGAATGTCTGAAAGGTGGGTAGGCCTCACCACAACGCGGATTGCTGAGGTGAGATGTGCAGTCCAGTTGAGCAGCAGGGAGAAAAGGGAGGAGAGCCGACGAAGAGCAGGCAAAAGAAGAGCGCATCAGGTGACCTTGCCAGGAGTTGTATCTCGAGACTCTCTGTGACCGCAAAGTCCCCTGGGGAATGTAGTTGTTCTTCTCTTCCAGGCAGGTACCCAGAGCTTGAGCATTAACAGTTAAACTCCCACTGCCCCACATGATGTTATGATGTGGAATACCAAAAACCAAAAATCACAAAACCATGACAGAAATATTCTAATCTGAGACAAGGAAAAGATTTTATAAAGACTTTTTTACACTGCATTGTAAATGAATTGTGCTTGTACATGGGCACAAAGTGTAGGAGTAAGATAAATGATTCTATATATACCCAGGAAAAAAATATCTAAATTCCTTTTGTACACATCATTCCTTTATGATCAATGGGAAACTTGTGTGCATAAAGACTACATGAGTGGACCCTTAAAGCATGCTGAGAAGGAGGCTCTATAGTCATTTAAATTTCAAGCTCAGCTTCATCTTGGCCATTAGTCAAAATCAGGCATTTTGGGAAGCATCCAGTTTCACAAAGTAACCTCTGTGAAAAATCTTTAAAGCTACTCTGTCTTAGAAAAGATCCAAACAAGTGATGCTTTTATCCATAAATCATCAGAGAAAGTGAAGAAAGAAAGTGAGCTTAACTTTGCATTTAACAATAGTCTCTAATCTGAAAAATTATGCTGGGGGGAATTCAGAAAAATATCTGTTCTGTTTCAGAATGTGATCCTTTGAAACATCTATTTCAGCACGTGAAAAAACAAAACAAAACAAAAAAAAGATTTTTTTAAAACATAAAAAATAACTATTATAAATGATTGAAAAAGACTTCTGTTTATGTCTTAGAATACTCTTTGAATTGCTTTTAAATTCTAGTATGATTGAACAGTTTTCAGTCCAAATAAAAATGATCATTAAGATAATAATATGCAACTTGCTTGCTACTTTTGTGAAATTCCATGTATTTGTGTGATGGGCTATATTTACTGAGAGCAATAATTCTTCCTGTGTTTTGTACCTGCATACTTTTCCTAGAGGTCTTCACACAGAGAGAAAGCCTGTCCAAGGACTGGTCTTTTTCTCCCTTTTTGTGGATACTGTGGAGAAATATGAACAGCTTTGACATTGCTCCCCATTGTGGTCATGCTGTTTTGCTGGTGTTTTCCAGTGTTGCAGAGGAGGACTTGCTACAGTGTACTTTTTTCCAGAGTTCTATAGACTTTCTCTTGCCTGTGGGCCTGAGTACAAATCGATCATCTAACTGAGAGTCTTAATTAACTTGTCTTCATTAAAAATAATAATCTAGAATTTTAAATGTGGTATTATTCAAGATGGTAGAGCAGAGAAAACGCTGCTAGGTATATAAGCAGAGCCTGAAAACTTAAAGGTCTGTCTGGAGTTACTTAAGAGTGAACATATCATGTTTGTTGTGCAATTCTTTATGTCCTGTGGCTCAGCATCATCCAAAGACCTCATTAAGGGAGAGATAAGGCTGGAAGGAGCAGTACGGTGTGCCACCCGCCATAGCAGCCTAAACATCTGTCTGACCCTATATGATAAGCTCTTGCCCAGCAGTTAGGAAGAAGTGACCTATAGGTCATGTGAATTGTCCTGGGGTGTTATATATTGTGTGGTGGTGATGGGTGTAAACCAGAAATTCCTATTCTGCAGCTGCTCACTCCTCTTTTCCAGAAGCAATGTCCTGAGTATTATTAAGCATTATGTAAGCTCTAAAACCACATGAGAATTTAGTTCATAAAGGAACAGGTATCTGAACATTTTACTAATCCAGAAAGTGCATTAAAATGCTTATGAAATAATCCTGCTGAGAACTCAATTTGCATTTAGTATCTTCTATTAAAAATAATATTTTTCACACTGGGTGGCTGAGGAAGCCATAGGCATTTCTTAGTTGAATGATGTAAGTTTATGATACTTTTTTTTTCCAAAATCTAGTACATTTAGAGAAATTAACTGTGTAATATGAGAAAAAAAAAAAAGGGTTAAAGTACAGACTCAGAACTCTCACACATTTAAACACGTCATAATACATATTTTGTAAAGAATTTAGGAACAGAAAACTAACAATTCCCTGCCGTGCAAATAATTTCCTGAACTATATTGCAGAGAAGCTCTTTATAGCATTTCTCTAGTCTTCTCAGTGTCATCTGTAGAAGCAAGGGTGAGATAAATTGATGTATAAATTGAACCTATACCTTCTGCTGTAATCATATGCAGGGACACAACAGATGATAAACTGTGCAACAGACAATGACATATAAGGAATCGTTTCACCTGGCAGTTCTACAACTGGTCAATCAAGATCCATCTATAAGGAAATTTACCAATAGAGAAGGTCCAAAGCAGAGAGAACTTCCTTTCAGTCTTGCATGGGTGATGTTTCCCTCTCAACGGGTAAAACCTGAAAGTGCCTCTCTCCATGTTCTTTCCAAACAGACAAAGCATGAGCACACACAGACAAACTGTGCAAGTGGCAAAAGTTGTAAACACAGTGATATTGAATTTCATTCCATTCACCCATACTTCTTAATCATGGAAATAGGAAAGTCTTGAAATTCTAGTCCAAACAGCTAGACCATGTAGGTGTGCCCAGGAATATACCACCAATGAGTGGACCTACAACTATGTTGCTGCTGTTATGTTGCTGCTGTTCCTAAACCGATACTCTTAGATTTGCTGGTTAAACAGCATACAGATCTGGTTTGAATGTGACTAGAATATTGCTTTACTGAATATTGTGGACATACAGTGTAGATTTTCAATCTGATAAACATTCCAGCATTCCTACCTTTTTTTTTTTTTTTTTTTTTTTCCCCTTAAAAATCCAGTGAGCTGTGTGAGACATGGTAGAAATATTTTCTTTCTATAGAATAAAGAATGAGTGTAATACAGAAGGTTGCTGTAAAACTGACATAAGGATGTCAAAATATTATTTTAGTGGGTTTTGTTTGTTTTTTGTTTTTTGTTTTTTCCCTAAACATTGAGTTTGCTATAAATGATAAGGAACAGATAAATTGAGGAGCAAGTTAAATGTATCATTTAGAGGAAATGTTGACAACTAATAATGAAACAGCTGGAGGCAGATTTCATTTGCTGCTCAATATTTTGTATTCTTTACTGATATCAATGGGAAAAAAAAAAAAAAAAAAAAAAAAAAAAAAAAGGCCATGGGGAAATAGAAACAAAACAAAACAAACAAACAAAAACCCCATACCAGAAACCCAAGAGTTGTGTCTCTAGATAAAGTTAAAAAATCAGCCAGCTGACTTCTTGTAGCGTAAAATGTAGTCATTTTCTTATTTCTTGACACAGTTTAGTACACTACCCAACCATATGAGAACTTTAAATGCAACCTTAATTCTTTCACAAAGACACATCTCTAATGTCTAATTTTTGAATTGTTCATACATTTCCAGGAAATATCTGTCAGAAAGAAAAAGACTGCAGATGTTGCATTGTCCTTCTTTATCCATTCAGCACTGAATTTAAACATGTCTAATATCTTACTAGTATTTACACATCACATTGGATTTAGTAAGTTTTGGGCACATCCACGGACATAAGAGTCAAGGAAACTCAAAACTTCAAAGCACTACTTCTTTGAAAGCATTACATTTCAAATAGTTCTTAGTCAAGCAATATATATTTTTAAAGATTTTTTTTCTGCTTGTATACTTTCATGTCATTTCCAAATCTGTGTGATTTTCAGGATCACTCAGTCTTCAGCAATCATGAATATGCAAGATTACACTCCAGTTTTAACATCCACTGAAATCAACAACCTGATAAGTTATACAGTATCAAAATACATTTGAATAAATTTTAGCTATAGGGGTATCTTCTTGCCTATGCTAGTATTCTGTACATGAACTATATTGATATTATTGCTGGCAAATTAATTGCTAAATTTTTAATTATCTTTGATGAGGGCTATTTCTGTTTCCCAAGTAATCCATACTGATTCCTTGTTTCTAATCTGAATCTCTCTTGTTGATATTTTAAGACAATTATTTATTTTATCATATTTTATTCTCCATATTTTCAGTGGAGAACAGATTATTTTTGATGAGTGCTTACAAGAGCAGGACAGATGGCATCTCTGTGTCTTCTTGTTTTGCATGTTATGTTCCTTTCAGGAAAGGGATTAACTCAGATACATATCTGGAAACCAAAGAGACCTACTTCCCAGGGAACAGCTACGGCTGGCATGCTCCTGGAAAATGCACATGGTAGGAAGCAGAAGAAGCAACTGAGAAAGTCACTTGAAATCTGTAGGAGTCTGCAGGTGGAGGAGAACCTGAGCTGCTTAGAAGAACTGAGTGCAGACAGGAAACATTCAGAGGTGTGGAGAGAGAGCACAGGGGATTAGGTATGAATTGTTGTGACTTACTGAATAGGCAGGAAAGAAGGATGCAGCAGGCTGGGAGAGACAGCGCTGCATATAAATCCTCTACATTACTATTCTGTCTGTATTTGAAAAGATAGAGTAAGAGCTAATAGTTGATTAATCCCTGGCTTTTGTGAGTTTAAGAACCATGAGTTCTTCAGGATTTCACTAAAGGGAAAAAAGCCTGACTGACTGCCTGAGGAGCTTCTCTAATTTCTGACGCATTTGTTGATGTCCTATGGTTTTACAATAAATGCACTTATTTCCAACATGTAAAACTTCAAAGTGTTCCAGCTGAGGTGTTATCAATGTGCATAAAGTAGGAAGAAATGTAATTATACAAATGATCATACAAATATTAACAGTGTGATCACTAATCTAAAATCCATTCATAAATGTTTGTGTGATGTTTGATTTTATTGTAGAAGTATCATGTCAGCACATTGGCAGATAGTCATCTCCCCAAAACCCTAAATTATTTATTAGAGGATTAACAGGTCCTAGATGCTTTATATCCTGTATCAGTACAGCTGGTTATACTGGTTTCACCCATATGCAGCCAACTGTCATTAATACCAGATAATATACAGTCTGTCTTTAACTCTGACCGTCCTATACGATACTGACAGATTTTTGCGTCATCATTGCATGGTATATTTTCTTTGACTGATGTAGGTCAGACTGTGTTTGATTCTTTTTGATACTCAGCTGCTTGGTTTTGTTACTCCATTTGTCACATAACTGTAAGGATTCCACTGGCTATATATAGTAGCTCTCCTTAAGTAATGCATATGCCTTATATTTAGCTTTCAATTGCATAATAGCTAAGTCATATACAATCTAATTCCCATTTTTAAAGCTTTTTACAGATAATGTAGCACTATAAATTCCAGATGTCGCCTGTATAAAACTTTTTTCCTTGCATTTTAGCTTACATATGACATCTATTAATGCTCTACTGTTCCAAGCTGTTACCTTGTCAGACTGGAAAACATTGTTTTGGCAGGATTTCTCTTTGCAAACTTACATCAACTCTCATTCTTCAAAGTGTTTCCTTCACACTGTTTACAAGAGCTTGCTTTTAAAAAAATCTTTTTGAAAGATCTTTTTATTTCTTTATTTCTTTATAATTCTGAGTAATGAAGTTAAACTAACTTTTGTACACTTCTCCAGCTTCTTTTCTTTTGAGTACAGTTTCTAGTATAGCTATTTTCCAAGATTCTCAAAGATAACAACTAAGAGTTCTTTGATTGCGTCAGCCATTATTCCAGGATGAAGTTCATCACAACACATTGATTTAACTTATCTAAGTAATCTGCAACTCATGCCTTTCCTACTCTATGATGAGAACTTTGCCCTTTGCTGATAGTATTAACTATGCTAGGCACTTCTCCTTAATGGATGTTTCTACTGCAGATAGATGCAAAAAAGTCATTAAAAGCCACAGCCTTCTTTGTGTTATCTGTGCATAGATTTCCGTCTTGATTAAGAGCAGAACAGTGTTTTCTCTGGTCTTTCTCTTATACTTAAAAAGTTATTTCTTGTCATTCTTCTGCCTCTTTGCTAATTGCATCTCATTTCTGTCTTGACCTTTAATTTTTTTTTCTTCCATTCATGGGCTTTATTTTTGCAATCAGTAATCTGTCCTACTTTTCACTTTCTGAACATTTCTTTCTTTTATTTAATGCTGCTGGAGAATTCATAGTTAAGTCAAGCTGATTTCTTACCAACCTTTCTGTATTTTTTTTCTGATTTCATACTTTAATGCTCAATAATGCTTCTTTGAGGATTTGACAGTTTTTCACAAGTTTACTTTCTTTACTCAATCTTACCTACTAAAAGAACTACTCAGTGCTGAATTTCCAAGTTTACTTCAGTTCACCTTTATGGATCTGCAAACATTCATCTTTGCAGTCCGAGAAAACTCAAGAGGAGTACTGCGTAACAATTTTTGACCTAATGACATTTACATTAAGTTTTATTTCTTTACAGTGAAAATACTAGAAATATTTTTTCTTAAATATCATTTATCAGTGCAAACTTGATATTTTTACGCTGCTTTTCTTTTTTTTCTGTTATTTTTATTGTCTTCATTTTATTTTCATTCTATGAATACATAAGTCATTAAAGAAAATTCCTTTACTTTGTTTTGCTTTATGGTTTTTCTTTGTTTGTTCTGTTTGTTTGCTTTAACAGAGAATGTCAACTAGGAAAATCCATACTTTTTCCAAGATCTTCTTCAGAAGGCAAGTGAACAAATATTCTGGCATGAGGACTTCTGCTTTGATATCAGTTTTGAGGACAGAGATATGTTACTGGCAACAAATATGTGTTTTTTAAAAATTTATTTATTTTTTGAGTTACATGTGTTTTATAAAATTCTAAGTTAATTTGCAGACATGGATATCTGAGATCATAATTATTCAACTGTATTTTTGTCTTAGCTGTAAGGCTGACATATTTGTAGTAGAAATAAATTATGCATAAACATCAACATTTGTGGTACCCATTTCTTGACTTTGTGATGTATGTTTCTGTATATCAAGTCCTGCTTCTCAAGGGGGATATATTTACTTCTGAAAGGAATTAAAAATCAGGAAATGCAGACTTCTTCAACACACTTTAAGAAGAAGAAACAGATATGGTAGCAGATACGAATTTAAAGTAATTCTTGCTCAAGTGGAAAGGTAATAATTGCTTTTCCTGTATGAATATCTTGTATCTTCAGAGATCCCTAAAAGAAATAATTCTAGTGGAAGTTATGTATCAAACATCAGACATTGTCTTTGTTTCACATTAGGTGCTCACTTTACTGTGCGATACCTGATGGATGCAACAGACAGAACTACTTCACAGTAAATCTGCTGAAAACTTTCCTTTATAGGTACCTTGCAAAAGAAGGCATGAAATAGATTATCTACAACTGTTATTATTATTTTTTTTTTAAACCAGTCTGTTCCCTTTATATGAAATTACTTGCTAATGAAGATACTGAGAGGGAGTGAAGAGGCTGAAAGGGTACAGGCAGTACTAGATTGGAAGAACTAGCCTGAGATGCTTGATTGCATTTAAGATATCTCATTTGTGCATTCCTAATTGCTTCTGAAAGTGGTTTGGTATTCCTTACACTGGTATTTCACTATTCTGAAAGTGCAAGTACTTGACTGAGATGTTCCCATTCTCTAAGTGAATATTACAGAATGCTCCCACTGATTCATTGACAATTTGCAAACTTAGATTTATACTGAAAAAGGAAAATATTCACTGAAAACTCATCCTCCCCTTACTTATAGCAATTTGTTGAAGAAAGGTTCAAGGTAATGTGGATAGGATAAACATTACCTAATATAAATATTTTAGTTACCTTCATGCTTACAGATTCACAGGCCTGTGAAAAATAAACAAAACCACAGGCACAATAAACAAAGTAATGTTCTTAGCTGATTGCATTGACATACCTCAACTTCAATACATTAAACACCGAGGCTTCGAGTTGTGTTGGTCTGTTGTGATCAATAAGCAATTATAATCTGTTGCTTCCTTTCATCGCAAGTTTTGCCCTGAAGAACTGTAATGTTTAGTAAGGCACGGTAAATGAAGTTGCTTTGTATTCTTTTGTAATGTATGGCTTTTGTGAGTTTTAACTTTCTAGTTTTGTGGATCCTTTCAATTTTCTAACTGACTTTGCAATTCTAGGAGTTATAAGTTGCAAAATATGCATATGTGTAGTAATAAAAATAGCTAGCTCTGCATTAAAAAGTTGTGCAAAAATAAAATATATTCAAATAAAAATACCTGGCACGTAATAAGAAATTTTATCCAATAGCTTTATAATAAATCCTGCATTACTCTCATTAAATACTTTATGATTATTTTGAGCTTGTTTGCCAAATAAGTTTTATCTTGTTCTTTGTAAATCATTTTTGAAAAGAAGATGATTCATTAAAAACAAAATAAACTTATAGTGGGCTATAAAAAGAATATTTATACATAGCAAGACCAACAGTGATTTTCCAGAAAAACTTAAGTACACTTCAACTAGGAACAATTTGTGTTGCAACTTTACTCTCTCTCTCTCTCTCTCTCTCTCTCTCTATTCTGTTCTGAGTTTTCTTGGTGTTTTTGTTTGTTTGTTTGTTTTAGTTTGTTTCTTGTTTTGGAAGGGGAAGTGTTGAGATGCCTCTAAAAATCCTTGAAAAATGGAACAGACTTCACTTTTCTCTTGGACATAAAACATGCTTTAATAAATGGAAATAACTACAAAAAAGATTTTTAGAAGATTTTAAAGATTATTCAGTCAAAATGTAAATGTTTTTTGCTAAAAAATAAAAGCAGGTTTAGAAATACTTTTCTAGGATTCACCTTAGGAACCTCTTTTTCTCTAGCAGCTGGGCTCATGGAGTTAAATTTCCAGTGGTAAACTGCTATTTTTTTTTTTTTTTCCCCTTGCTGAGTGTATTGTAAGTCCTACTGTTTTCACACAAATGAAGAATACAGATGAGACAGCCACACTGTGGGGAAAAAAAAAAAAAAAAAAAAAAAAAAAAAAAAAAAAGGACAAAGCAGCTGCATAATATATATAATGTCTTATTTCATTTTCTTCCTTCATTTTTGCTCCTGCGTCTGATAAAATAGACACTTTCCATGAGGCAAGCCTACTGTGAATTAAGTTGGAGAGGGTGTGAAGAGCAACAACTGCTAAAAATCTTGGATTTTTCACCAAAAACAGTTGATAACACTTTGGAAATGTCTCAGTCTTTCCTTTGGAAAGCAATTGTTTGGCATGGAAATAAGATAAAATCAGCATGAAATGCTACTTATAGAAGAACTGACATTTGGTGTGATGAGTTATGAGCAATTCAAGTTGAGACAATTCTGTTTTCACTCAGTTCTTTAGTCTGTTAAATTTATCTGTATTGAAAATAATGTTCACAAAAATATGCTTGTTTCCAAAATTTTATGCTCTTGATGTTTTATGAACTATTTAACTATCACAAAATATTGATATATTTTAGTTTGATCTGAATATTCAAACCTTACAGGTAAATTGGGATTATTATGAAGAAAATTGCCATTTCATTTTCCTATAGGTTTTATTTTAGACACCAGGAACTTCAGGGTTTCACAGCAAGTGAGATATTTGAGGTATTTTTAATAGGGGAATAATGGGTAAAATTCAATTTGAATTTCACAGAATCATAGAATGTCTTCAGTTGGAAGGGGCCGATTAAAGAACATCTAGATCCAACCCCTGCCATGGGCTGGTTGCCACCCACCAAATCACTCCATCTAGGTCTCCATCCAGCTTGGCCTTGAATGGCTACTTTCTTCAGGACAATCTGTGAAAAGAACACAAAGGCATTTTAACACTCTTAACATGAGATAGAATTGATTATTAATTTTTTTAAAATTCCCAATAATTTGACAAAATAAAGGAAAACTGACAATAGTGAAAAAGAAAAGGTGAAATTATCAATAACAATAAAAATATAGTTTACTAAAATTCTTTGTATAGCATAAGATATATAATTTTGCTTATTTCTATTTTCATAGTTACCACTGTGAAACTCTAAAGGAAAAACAGATTAAATGGAAAGAAGAAATATGGTGATATAGACACAATTTCCTTTCTAAAAATACCAATATCAGCACTAATATTATGATTACTAGATATATTAGCTTGAGGGTTCCATAATACTAATATTTGAAGTACCAAATGGGAGGAAGAGGTGATAAACAACATGAATTGAAATGAAAAATATCTTAATACACTCTTTCATCTCTGAATTCTGAATGATGCAACAATGAAGATGAACTGTACATTTTAAGTACTCCAGAAAATCATACATATTTAAAACTTTAATTAGTTCAATTTTTTATACTATTGCATTCTAGATAAATTATTTATATTAATGCTTTCTTTTCCCCCAATAGTCAAGATTTTGTATGCATATCTTATATGAACAAATATGACTAATATATAGTGGTGGGCTTTTTTTGGCTCAGGATATTGTGAATTGTCTGTCTATGAAATCTTTATATCAAATTAGCAGGAAGAAGCAAATCTGTGTTCAAATGCAAATATTCATGTGGAGAGATATATGATCATGTATTTGAGTCGCTGCATTTAAAAATTCTGACTTCTGGACTTTCAATCTTACAACTACTGAATACATTTAAGTTTTCTTTTGTATTCTATCACTTATGACCAAATATACTTACAAATATTATTTAAAGATAACTCCTGTGTTTCTTAAAATAAAGAGCCTGAAAGCTGTTATGTATCACAAGAAGAGTTAATAAAGTGATATAGAACAGAATGTAGTTTTTGCCTGTCCTGGAGGAAAACATATTTTCCAAATATATTTAAAATATTTCCATAGTATTACTGTATTCATACACGTCTTTTTCAAAATTTATTGACAATGTTATAAAATACTGTGTGTGATTCATCTTGCTCAGACTGACTTTCTCATCCATTTCTAGTAACTTACAGGTATAGTAAGTTAAAATATATTGCTACAGGCAAAGGCTAGCATGGCTATCTGACTTAACACTGTGTTCTTGTTATTTGAGATTTTTTTTCATCCTATTCAGTTCATGTTTTGGTTTGCTGAGCACATTGTACGTACGAAATGTAGGTTTAGTCTTATGTTACTCAGGTATATTTAACAGTTGAAAAATACCACAAACAGACAAAACATTTTGTTTTGTAAGCTGTGTTTCTAACAGACATATTTTTAAGTGAGATGTTTATGTGTTTACAGATGTTATTTTAAACAAACAAACAAACAAAAAAAGTCATTGTTTTTGTTTCATAATTGCTGTTTTCCTAAACAGCATAATTTTTGAGCAACTAGTCCAAGACTGTTTCTCCATACTTCTAATTGTCAAATGAAATAGAATGCAGTATCTGTATTTTCCTTCTGCAATGATGACTGAGGTTGAGAAGGCATTAATCATCTGCAAGCTTCAAAAGGTTGTAACTTTGGAGGCATTATGCTTGTTTTAGCTCTCCTGGGTAAGGTTGTTCAGAAATCTGATGATTTAGCATACCTTCTTTGCTTAGATTTTCATTAGCTTACATTTTTTAAAGCCTCTGCTCCTTTAAACTCATACACGTTAGCAAATGAAAGGTAATAAACTTCAAATAATTGTAGCCTCTCTTAGATGACGTATACATATATTGAATCAATAAAATTTGTGAAGATATGAGGAATGGTAGAAATGTGAAGGCAAGAAAATTGTTGTGAGTTAAATCATACAACTCTCACTATCTTGCTTTCATGTTCACCTTCATTATCTTTAATGTATAAATTTTGGCAAAACTACTATGAGGTAATAGTGACATGTCCATTTTAAGTCTTAAAGCCACACACACATTTAAGCCACAAGTCTGATAAAGGTAAGAAACTTGAGCTTTCTGATTATTCCCTGAACCTAAGAAACTCCTTCTAAGAGTTTGTCTAATTCCATAAGCATATAACTTCCTGAGCTTTAACCAGAAAAGCTTCATGAGTACCTAAGTAGCATTCTTCACCACTCAGAAGTGGAAAGTCTTGCCAGTGTGAACTAATGCACTTTCTTTTTTGTTAAATAGGCAGGCACAATCAGCATCAGAAGAATATCAGGCAGAGAGAGTAGCTTATAGCCAGACGTTAACTAAGAAACTGTTAAGTGAAAGATAAGATAGAGCTACAAAACTTAACAGGTTGAGAGGTGGGATGAGTCTATCTGATTCCTGTATAAGAAGAGTGTTTTAAAAAGCTTTTCCTAAACTGTAATGAAAGTCTTTGAATGAGGGATCAGATTTTTTAATATGAATCTCAAGTGGAGTTGGAAAGGTGATTCTGGAGATTTTTTTTTTCATTCCATGCTGGTTCTTATTTTAATGGTGCTGTATTCTGTATAACTGTTGAATATCTCTGAGTTATCTAATTATTTCCAGGCGCTAAACAGAGAACTTTGGACTGAAAACCTTACAGTTAGTTAGTGATACATTTGTAATTTCAGCAAAAGTGTCTGTTCTGGCTCTAATTCTGTATCTCCTTTGGAGAGAAAAAAATAGGCAAGATAATTTCAAGGCAAAATATTAAATCCCAATCCAATTCTGCAATGTGCTTTTGAATTTCTAAAAATTGATTTTATCTAGCTCATATTTTATTGTACATAAAGAAATATCATTAGGAAATCGTTCAAGAAAATCTGACTTACAGATGTATATTCCTCTTTAGTCTGACCTTGACTTTAAACACTGTTTTTGTTTTTTTTTTTTTTCCCCACAGCCATATATACACACAATTTATATTTTGTGAGACTTAGGCTAGAAATCAGACCTTTGTTCCAAAGGTGCTCCTAACAGATGCAGCTGATTCTGTCTTAGCTTAGCAAGACTCCAGCTGACTCCTTCTGTCATTTCTAATGTTTCATTGAAATACCCTGCAAGATGAAGGAAACAGCCAAATGACAGCAATATCTGTGGCAGTCAGTAGTCAGAAAACAGATGTCAGGTGAAACCTCCTCACTGTGTTCTCAAAAAATTCTAGCTGTGAAATTCATCTTCTGACAAGGCTCTTCCAATTCATGGTTACAGAACCTGTTCAAGGTTAAAAGATACACATCTATAAGCCGCAGTTTGTTCTTGGTTTTGGCTCGGTACAGGAGGCAAATACCAGATGCTACAGCCTTATGATGCTGCGTATCTAGCATGGCAAGATAAGCAAGAGTGAAAGGTGATTCAGATGGATCCATCCAGAAGGAAAGCATCCGTTTCTCAGATTAATGTTCAATATCATGATTTCTTTTTGATAGTGAATAAGCACTTTCCTGTGTAGTAAAAGAATGTAAGAGAATGTTTTTTCTTTTTTTAAGAAACAGCTTTCACAAAGCTTTTCTAACTCTAGAAACTAATGCAACCAAAGAAAAATGAGCTAGGTCTTCTCTCTTGCTATCCATCATCACTATCCTAGGTATCCTCACTGGTGTTTTAGACTGGCCCTTCCTTAAAAAAAAAAAAAAAAAAAAAAAAAAAAAAAAAGAGAGAAGCTATTGAATAAACTTCAGATTTCACTTGTCTATTACACTGTTTATTACGGTATAATAGTTGGACAAATGATTCAAGAAACTTTGAATATATGCCAAATGCTGTTTTCAAGCTTGAGATGCTACTGATTTTTTATTCTGCCTGCTATAACATTAAAGGGGCTTGATAGCTGGTACTGTCTAGCAAATCAGGAAACTAGAGTTCCCAGTTGTTATTCCCTTTCAACGTGTCCTTGAATATTAAGGAGTATCATACTCTGTTGTTGTTGTTAATGTGGAAAGTCTTTCTTAGGTAATGATACATAAATAAATAATGTTTAATAACCCCTTTCTGTACTGATAAATGCTTTCCTACATATTGACATCTGCTGTTTGCCATGTATGGATTTCATAGTTCAATACTCAGTAGGTTGGGAATGATGGCCTGTCTGTATCCCAACATATCAACGATAACATTCGGCAACATGTTGTAATGTTTTGAAACACTGCAAATCTATTTCTTTTTGTTATATGTTCAAATCTATTTTATTACTAATGTTTAATACTTGCATTTACTTACATGAAGAGATTGTATCAAATTAATCATTCATTGAAAGTGGAGTAAGAGATCTGCAGTTTTTAATTCCGTTCCCTTTTATTATTTGTTTAAGTATACCTGGATGTTTTTCTGCTACATTTATCTACGGTGCTGCATTCACTGATTTTCTTTCATACAATGATTTTTTTTTCATTATTATTATTTTTTTTTTTCTGGGTATTGCAAAGATTTGCAATAAAATGTAAAACCTGCTCTGAATAAAAAGTGAAAGGGAATTTCTGGGTGTAGAAGCAAAAAAAAAAGGAAGGGAAGAAGACTTAAAAATGTTGGTTGGAGATAACATATAAAGAAGCAGGTCATCAAGATCACAGCAGACATAACACTGAAACACTCATGGGAAAAGAAGAGCACAACGTCCACTTGATGAACAGCAAGAACAGAACTCAGATGAAAGTTACTGTAAGATAATGTTGGAAAGGAAAATTATATTCTTGGAACAGTGGCCCTCTTTTTCCTTAAGAAGGAAAAAAAGAGAAATTAAAATTGTTCTGACAGATAAGGTAGAAAAGTGGTAGAAATACCATGTTCGGCACCTTAAGGATACAAAAGGTATATTAAAATGCATCATAATAGCCAACTTAAGAAGAAACTGTAAAATACAAATTGGACTAGGGTGTCTGCCATCTGCCCTATCACAGGAAATCTCAGCTATACCTTCTGGAGATGGATGTCCTGGTTCTTGTGAGGCTGGGCAGATGAGTGTGAGGGGAAACAGTTTTCTTCTTAAAACCCAGTTCCGTTCTCCCATAGGGTCTTTTTCCTTAAATACAAGGTGGGAAGAAGTGTGTAATAGAACTTGAAGAATGTTTTCAGGAGTAAAAAAAACCCTTCAAATTCTTTTGGCTTCTTAAGTGTAATTAAGAACAGCAGTGGGGATGACAACTTGATATCTTCTCCCAGCTGGAAGACCAGGATGTACAATACAGATAGAGAAAATTAATTTTGATGTTCTCTGTGTTCATCTTAATAATACTTCTACTTAATAGTACTTTAGTTTAATAGCAAAGACAGATACCTTGAAACATGGCAAAAGAACTATCCATTGTATTGTAGTCTATTTGCTTCCACTTTAAATTGAAGACTTTTTTTTTTAACATATTGCTGGGATACTATTGTAAAAAGAGGACTAATTTAGCTTAGCACCTTCTGACTCCTTTTAGAGGTTAACCTTCTGAAAAGAAAGTAGATTGACTGTCCTTTTTGAATTGTCATCCCATGAAAGACTGTGCTTAGGAGTTGGTAATCTGTTGAGGAAAACTTATTGCTGATATCCTCAGGACTTCAGCATTTAGTTGTTATCTTTGCACTTTTCCTACAGTTACCATTTTATCCACAATGACTATGCGTCTTTATTTTCTGGCCTCTTGTATTTTATCTACTTCAAATTTCTTTATTCATTTTATCTTTCATCTTCAAAACACCGTTCTTTCTTTCTCTAATTCTCTGTAATATTTTGTCACTACAAAATAATGTAATCATTTATTTCTTACTGTATATAACCTTTCAATTTCATCGTGGCAGGCCTGTTGAGATACATCCCATTAAATTACATATTTCTTACAGAGAGATAGCTGTCCCTCTCAGGCAAAATGTACAAAAGATTCTAATACAAACATAATGTGATACACAATTTATCTTTGAGCTCAACAGAGGCCTTTATCCCACACCCCTTCTATAATAAAGGCAGTGGTACCAGACAGTTAAATCAGTTATAAAAGATGATAGCCTGGCTGGGATACATATCTCAGTAAGGCAACTAAACGTTCATAAGCAGGAAAAGAGTAGGATAGGCACAGATAGAGAGTGTTATCTGATATTTTACATGATTTACTTTCAGAGGATACTGATGTTAATTTCTCAAGGTTTGTAATCTTCTGCACTTCAGAGAAATTGTAACTTTTTTGTCTTGAACTGGCTACACATCAGGGGTCAGGGGGCATCAAATACCTATTCAACACTTCCTAGGAAAATGGCTAGGTGTGGAGCACAGCTCTAAGTGCAAATATCTGAAGTCATGCAGAGGAGAGGAATAATTGCTGGAGGTAGTGGAATTGCTCAGAAGTGGTGAAACCACACCACAGGATGATGGAGCAACTGCCCTGGTAGAGAAGAGGTCTGGACCCAGAATAGTTCCAGAGGGAGGAGGTGGCTTCACAGATCTGGTGCTGTTGCAAGTGCTGTAGTGTCTCTGTATGGATGGAGGAGGCAGAGGGGTTGTCCTTGCCTGTAGAAAGTATGCACTGGCTTAAGGGCTATGGGTAGTTGTGAGCAGATGTTGAAGCATGTGGGAAGGTGAAATATTAGCAGGATTTTCACTGAGACCCTACAGATCTGAGACAGAACCCTCAACTGCATAGATGGCAGACAAAGTCTGCCCAACTGAATGGAAAATGGTAAGGCCAGGGCTTGTGACTTTATGTTAGGCACTAGCATTACAGCTACTCTCTTGAAAATCTGTAACTACAGAGTGGATTCAGTATGTGGGTAGCAGAAAATGGGAAGAAAATAATATCTGGGGATATAAGAGTACCTGCTGTTAGTTTGAATCTGCTGCATCAAGAGGATGCAGCAGGTGGCAACCTTCATGCAAGGGACAAAATTGTGTCTACTGACCTATAATCCTCTATGGACATTTGTTACTTGCCAGGGACTCAGATCTGCGATGCTGAAAGAGACTGAGGCTTGTCCAGTACTTGCTACTCCAGCCCACACAGACACCAAGTATACTGTTACTAGGAGATTTTGGGTGTATCACGAGTGCCCATGCTGCTCTGGGAAAGAGAGATGAGGATGTGGGGGACTCTCATGCTGCCTCCTTCATCCTGTTAGTTCAGGGAAATGTTTCAAGAGAACCAGATGGATCCTATGAGTCAACCTCTATTTTTAAAATTGTAAACAAATTTTTGGCTTTCTGGGGATCAAGTATTGCTGGAGAGAAACAAGATCCGCCAAAGTGGAGAAAGAGCATCTTTGTCGGCAGGCTGACCAACTTGCTGAGAAAAGCCTTAAACAAAGAATGATGACAATGGGAGAATTCAGCAGCAGTTAGGTGTGGATGGAATTATATGTGGCAAGAGATAAATAAGGACAAATGTGATGAGGAGTCACTCACCTTAAATGCGTGTAACAAAAAATGCATGCAGCCTGGGAAACAAGCAGAAGGAGAAAAATTTCCATGTGCAGTAACGAATCTATGCTGTTGTTGCCAAAACTGAGATCTTATAGGACAGTTTACACAAATGGGGTACTTCAGTAGGCGGAAACAAGCTCATCAGGAAAAGCAGGAAAGATGGGAAAGAAGTTTCCCTCTGTGGTAAAGAGAAACTTGGATGTATGGACTTTTTTGTGGTATGGACTGTCTAAAAGCTTGATGTTCAGGCACAAAGGATAGGTCAGTGAGATTTGACAGCATCATGAAAGTGTATAGCAAATGGATTAGGGAGAAGAACTGGGCAAAGCCTTCTTAAAATGACTTGAGAAGTCTTGGGATTACACATTGATACTTCTGGAAGTGCTTGACATCCTTAACACCTTCTAGAAGGGAAAAAAGAATAGATATTTCCAAAGGGTGCTGGTGCTGCTTTTTGGATATACCAACTTGGATCTGCTATTCACTTAAAAGAAAAAAACTGTTTGATGATACAACCCATGGCAGCTTGTCTGTAGTGACCATGAAACAGAGAAGCTGAGAATATTAAGGAGAGTAAAAAAGTAGAGTAGCAGAGTGTATGCCCTGAACATCTGACTAGCAGACTACAGCTTGTTCAAATTTTGGATAGAGCTGCGTGGGAGATAGATCTGAAGGGTAAAGAAAATGAAGGAAGTTGACAGTTCTTTAAGGACATAAAAACAGTCAATTATGACAATCATAAGGATAAGTGGAAGTAGAATAGCCTGTGTAAGCAGCAGACTGTGATGAAAATCCTGTGCTAAAAGTCTGTATATGCAGAAAGTGGAAACAGAGATAGACTATAAAAGAGGAATTTAGAAACCTTGCCAGAGCATATAGGAATTGTGTCAGGAAAACCAAAGCTCCCAAAAAGCTGGCAATTGTAAATGAATTCAAGGGCAACAAGATGAGTGTCTTCTACATTAACAGTGAAGGACTGAAAGAGAAATAATTATGTTTGTTGCTGAATGGGAAGGATTAGTTAGCTGGCAATAGAAGGAAGATAAGACTGAAATACTCAATGCTTTCTTTGACTTGTTCAATTTCTTTGCCTTATTATAATCTTGTTAAGTAACAAGATTAAATTGTGCCTAATCAGTAACTGTTCTGCAACAAAATACTTGGATTGGTGGGTAAGAGATAACAATGCATATTTGTCATGGTTTTGTGATTTTTGGTTTTTGGTATTCCACATCATAACATCATGTGGGGCAGTGGGAGTTTAACTGTTAATGCTCAAGCTCTGGGTACCTGCCTGGAAGAGAAGAACTACGTTCCCCAGGGGACTTTGCGGTCACAGAGAGTCTCGAGATACAACTCCTGGCAAGGTCACCTGATGTGCTCTTCTTTTGCCTGCTCTTCGTCGGCTCTCCTCCCTTTTCTCCCTGCTGCTCAACTGGACTGCGCATCTCACCTCAGCTCTCCGCGTTGTGGTGAGGCCTACCCACCTTTCAGACATTCTCTCTCTCATTATATTTGATTTATTAGCTTCAATTTTAATTATATTGTATTATAGTGTGTTATCTTGCATTCTGATAGTATATTTAGTAAATTAGTTTGTTTCTCCTCAGATAGTTGCCGCTGTTTTTTATTATTTTGGGGTCCCCTGTTCCCTTTTTCCGGAGGCGCGGATCTGCGGATCCCTCCGCCCCGCTAGTCACGGAACTGGGCTGAACCAGCCCGTAAACAGTTGACAATACTATTTACCTCAACTTCAGAAAGACTTTTGAGAGCATCTCAAGATGGGCAGATAACTAGCTGGCCAAACATGGGGTCAGTCCATAGCTGGGATGAGAGGGTAGCAGTTTATAGATCTGTGAGAAGAGGAATGCTGCAGAGAACTAAGTTGTAGACTCATTTGTGTAACCTCTTTATCAACAAATGGAACAAGGTAATGGAGGACACTCACCATATTTGTAGATGATGGTTATATAGAAGAGTGAGATAACTTGCTGGAAATCAGAGCTGCTATCCAGATAGACTTAGGGTGGAGGAATGGACAAACAGAAACCCCAAGAAATGCAACAAGGGCTAATACAAGGTATTGCCCCTTGCCAGAGAGCATCAGTGCAAATGATGGAGCCTTTCTGATTAAAAGCAGCTTTATGCGAGCCTTGGCTCCCACACTGTGCATGATCTGTACTCCTTCAGAGATTCAGAGAGACATCAGCACACAGCCAGTACTTGCAAGGGCACAGCCACAGCATCAAAGGGAGGGATTATCCCCCACATCTCAGCACTCATGAGATTCCATCCTGATAATCTGTCCATTCTTAACACTCCCCAGTCCATCCCACCTTAGTACAAAAAAGTCACTGAGCAAAGGGAGCAAGACCAGTGGAAGACCAAGCCAGTCAGCATTTGCACTGTGTCGTGGTTTTATGATTTTTGGTTATCGGCATTCCATATCATAACATCGTCTAGCGCATGGGGAGTTGAAGAGTTTATGCTCCAGGCCCAGGACCCTGTCCTGGAAGAGAAGAACTGCTACAGTCCCCAGAGGATTGTTTGCTACTCCTTATCATTTCTGCCCAGGGGGAAAAGATGAAAGGCCTTCATTGGTCTCTTGTTTCTGATTGTCTGGCTCACCTCTGTTGCTTGTCTTGTCACAGCATTAGAGTAAGGCCTTCAGCTTACAAACACTCTCTCTCATGTAATTTGATTTATTAGCCTCAATTCTAATTGTAGTATACTGTATTATAGTGTGTTATCTTGCATTCCAATATCTTATCTAGTAAAATAGTTTATTTATCCTTGGGTCACTTCTGCTGTTTTCTTTTTGGGTCCATCTTCCTCTGTTTCCCTTTTCCAGATCACGGATCCACCTTGCTGGTCACAGAACCAGGCTGAACTAGCCTGTAAACCATTAACACCCAGTAAGGAGAAACTCAGGGAACTGGGGTTGTTCAGCTGTAAGAAGGTTGCCTCTTGCTTGTTACTTCTCAGACAAAGAAAAGCAAGAAATGAAACATGTATCTTTCAGTGGTGCACACTGGGAGGATAAGACAACAAATGCACCTGGAGTTTCATTCAGCAAATAAGGAAAATATTTTGACCCTGAAAACTGTCAAATTGTGGAAGAGGCTATCTGAAGAGACCATGTAGCTTTCATTCTTGGAAGGTATTTAAGACCCAACTGGATAAAGTCCTAAGTAACCTGTTCTGGTCCTTGTTTTGGGTAGGAGACTAGACTCCAGATCTCCTGTGGTTCACTGCAACCAGAAGTATTCTCTGGGTATAATACCCAGAATATTGAAGCTGCTGGATGGTATTTCCTGTCATCTGCAGTCTGCTAGTGAATATCAAGAGCAAAGCTCTGATCACTTAAGAGTGTTTTTTGTTAGGAAAATCCACTTTATTTGGGTGATAAAAGAAATGCAGAGGGGCTATTCTTTAACTAATATGTATATAAGTAAGTATATTGTCAGGATTTTAAATTGTGCTACAGCCACAAAATTTGGCAGGCAACTAACAGGGTATAAATGCTAATGCTGCTGACGTGGTAAATGGGGCAATGATCTTAGTGGATGAACAATTCAAGCACTAGCAATGCATTTTCCTGGCAGCTAATGAAATACCTTTCCTTGCAACTAATGAAATACTTTCAATTATTTTATTAATATAAAAAGAAAATGTAATTGTTCTTTTTCACCTTTAATTTTCAACTTAGATTTCACTACAAATCTTGCTGTATTTAAGGATGTGCTTGTTCTTCTGGAAGCAATTGTGTAATGAGAAATCAAACTCACCCTTCTATATCAGCTTTTATTCTAACAAAAGTACCTACTTTGGGTCATAGATAGAGTACACTGGAATTTCCAGTACTCACTGATTACAAGCTAAACAAAATAGAGAGAGTCTATGTGTCTTTAAATTGTGTTCTTCAAACTGCTGTTTTTGAAAACTTACCATAGTGGATATGCACAAATAGAATAGTGGTTTTCTTTGGAAAAAAAAAAAAAAAAAAAAAAAAAATCAGTATTGCATTCTCTTCTGGAAAATTATCAGAAATGTGGTCTTAACACTACTCTAGATCATTGATATGTTGCTTGCTATCATCCTTGAGAATTTCAAAAATTTAGATTATAAATTATAATTTATTTTCTTAATTTATGAGCCATAAGCAGTAACATTAATGAGCTTTTCTCTGCACTTACGCATTCTCATGAAAACAGAATAACCAGAACTTTAATAGAAGCACAGAATAACATAAGGTTTACATGGAACTGATACAAGCAGCACTGATTTTCATTGTGTATGAATATTTACATTTCAATACCAATCTATGGATCTGAATAAGTTCATAAAATTCTTCATGAAATATTTTTGATTAAAGATACTTAAGCTTGTATTAAAAACTGCAGCTCTGTTTGTTCATATTAAAGGTTGTACTAGTGTCTCATGCAGAAATATGGGAATCTGGATTTTTTTACAGCTTGTAATGAAATTTGAGAAGCAGCTGTTAAGGTTTTTATATTCCTATTTGTACTTTCATAGAATGTTCTCCTAAAATCTAGAATGTTTTGATCCATGATGCTATTGACTAAAGAGATGTGCTAAACCAAAGATTGCCAACGAATTGACTAGTTATTTGATGTCTCTTTTAATTTGCCACTTTTTTTTTTTTTTTTTTTGAGACAGATTATATTTCCTGACACTTTCTTAACTGACATTTTCTACCTAATAGAAAAAAAAGAAAAAAAGAAAAAGAAAAAAAGAAAAGAAAAGAAACAAACAAACAAAAAAAACCCCAGAAAAATAATTCTGAAATATCTCACATATTAATAGGTAATTAATTCTCTTATTCTCTTATTCATTGCAAGAGAGACTACATTCTTTTCAGATGTGGAATTAACAATGGCTTGTTTACTTATTGATGCACTTTTTTTTTTTTTTTTCCTTCAGAATTTAGTATGCTTAAAGGAGATATTCCAGTTGTTCTGGAATAATTTCAGTTACTGTCATTATTTTAATATTGTATTTTGGAAATCGGAATTTCAATTTTTAAAGATTTTTTATTTATTAAAGATTTATTATTTATTAAAATTTATTTATTATGTAGATACCTATATAAAGACATGCATATGCATTAGTGCGTTTCAGCTTCAGCTTGCTATTATCTGGCAATCAGTGCATAGGCTGTGCCACAGATAACACATACTTTTGAAACCACCAGATACATGAATTGGCAAAATGTTTAGCACTTGATTCAACATTTAAGAGAAGCATTACCTGACTAATGAGAATAGGGGACAGTGCTAATAGTAGAGATTAGCACCAAGGGAGAAAGAAGAGAACCATTTCTTGGCAACAGGGCCAGAATTAGTGGTTTGTTAACTGGAACTTCTGTAGATGAAATTTCCTAGGTGCACTTCTAGCTGTCTATTGAAGATAAAACAGGATTTGTTTACATTTTACTGCTAAATTATCGATGATTTTGGTTTGATTTAGAACTTTAATTCCTTTCAAATCAGGAATCACTGTTACAAAACCACAGTATTTCTAGTATTCATCAAAGTTGAAATCATAGTTTGTCTTTGACCCACTAAAATGACTCATCTTGCTTAAGTGTAGCTGAGCAGTTTTAGAGAGAGGAAAAAAAAAAAAAAAAAAAAAAAGCACTTATTGTATTTTGAGTCTTTATGGTATATGAGCATATTTTAAATAGTGAAGACTTCAAACAGTATAAGGAAGGATTGGTTTCGGGCTATTTGTTCTTTTTCCCTAGAAATTGTTTTTGATTGGTGAAGGAATAGGATTAAAATATTACACCTTCTGAGAGCCAATGCAGCACTGTGAAATTTGTTGAATTCCTACTGAGGACTACTGAAAATCCTACAAAACCTAGTTTATATATACTGTATTTGCATGCCACGAAAAAACTCAGAGCAAAATCAATCAAGAGAAATCTGATGAATACAGATTGAATGTAAGCTTTAGTCAAAAACCTGATATTCAGAGAATAATATAATGAATTTTTATTTTGTTAAAATTTCTGAATTGATAAAACAATTATACTTGAGGAGTAAAATATTTTTCAATTTAGAAAAAATAATAGAATCTGAAATATCTGGATATCCTTATATACTTCAGATGTCCAAGTAATCCTCTGGTGATGGGAAAATAGAACGTATTTCAAAAAAAAGAGAAGGTGCAGGGGACCCCTCCAGAAATTATTGTTTAATAAAACTGCAAATAAAGAAAACTCTTGAGGTACCACTTCTTTAGAGAATTGTCTAGAAATGATCGGAGAAGTATCAAAATTAGTTGATTTTGCCAATACACTTCTTAAAACTGCTTCAATCCTCACTACTTGCAAGAAAATATGTACCAAATTAGTATGTAACTAGTTGCAATTTGGATCAATTTAATCAATCTCTCAAGATAACAATTCTCCTTAAATATCAGTTTCACCTGCTAAGGTCATTAATGAGGTGATTCTCATCACTATTCATTAGACATGATTCACCACATTCTGTAAGAACTCTTTTAAAACATTAAATGGGTGATTAGAATCCAGAGGAAGATATTAGCTGTGGAAAAATCATTATTATTCATTTCCTTTTCCATCTCTTCATTTTGCCTTCTGTCCACTAATGTATCTGTGATTCTATCTTCCTAGTTAATTTCTGTTCCATTGTACAGTGCATTGCACAATTCTTTAAAACAGTAGCAGCTTTTTCTGCTCATTAGCTTAATCTAAAAACAAATCAAATCAGAACAAAAGAAAGCAAAAGAAAATAGCCCAAACCAAAACATCACCCATATTTTATTACCTCCCAAACTCAAGTACTTCTTGTTCAAACAACAGAATGCTACTCATATACCTGCTGTTAATGGATATGATTGATTTGTAACTTAAACTGCTTTGATTATACTACTAGGAAATATATTTTTGGATGTAATGAGAGGCTTTTTTGAGATATCCTTTGAGTCTTCATAATATTGTCCATACTGCTCATGCCAGACGAGCTGCAAGGATATAAAGAAGTACTAATTCAATTCTGTAAAAATATGACCTCCTGTAACTCAGGAGTAAAGGCATAAAAAATGTAAAGGCATAAAATAGGTAATACAGTACTACATATTGTAAGTAAATATTTCCAAGTATATATATGGAAAGCCAACGCTACAGTGAATTACAATTTTTAAGCATCACAGCTTTGCTTCTTCACATTTGGACTGCCTCCAGAAGAAGCAGAGTCAAGATACTGATCACAGAACATGAATGCCAATTTTTTGTATATAGGAGTAAAACCTGCTTCTGCTGCTCTTTTTTTTTTTTTTTTCTTTCTTCTTTTTTCTTCTTTTTTTTTTCTTTTTTTTTTTCTTTTTTTCTTTTTCTTTTTTCTTCTTTTTTTTTTTTTTTTTTTTCTGATGTTTCATAGAAAACAGCTCTAAAGAAGTATATTCTTAATTTGTGAACCAAGAAGATTCACAAAGCTTCAAGTTGTTATGTCTGATGGATGAAATAATGGTTGATGGATGAAAAGATTGTTTAGGCCATTCATCTCTTTGAACCTGAAATTAGAAAACTGCTTAGATTTAATGGACATTTTGTGTGGACTTGACTCCTAATATACTCTTCTATCTTGGATACTATCTTGCATTCTTTTCATAATACATATGCTGAAAAAAAAAAAAAAAAAAAAAAGCAAAGATTCAATTTCCATTTTGGTATAGAAGCCATTGATCTCAGTAATTCTTCAGTTTCAAATTTCAGGGTTCTACATGGAAATAAATGAATCTTAGGGTGCTGAAAATTATCTGAAGTTTTAAGGTCTGATCTGCTTATATTTTCATCTTGACTTGAAGATACACGAAACATTCAAATAGATCAATATATGATGTGAGTGAGTTACATGGGTGTGACTGAAGAGTTTCATCCCTTCTGAAAAGACTATATGAAATGAAATATTTGTTTCAGTTCAGCAAGTTTAGATGTCTGTATCATGGTATTAGCATTACACGGTAACAATTGAATGGATGCCAACAACTGAAGCAGTTGCTTCATTTCTGAAGTCATTCTAAATGCAACTAGATATTTTTAGTTATTGCATATACTATTATTTTTCAATGAGTAAACATAATGTTTTATTGGGACTATACATATATTTAGGAAACATTTCTGGAAAAAAAAAAACAAAAAACAAAAAACAAAACAAACAAACAAAAAAACCTTTCTGGCTAGTGAAACATAAGCTCATTTTAAGATGTTTCAGCTGTTTACAAAATCATTATGTCAATATTGCAGCACTATAGAATCTAGGATCTACAGTGAACAATTTTTCCTTATTGGAATTTCATCCACTTGTGTATTTACTTAGTTTCGTTCATGAAGCATTTGGAAAATCATTATGGCTATTGGGCTAGTATATAGGGATTTAAAAGGCTGATAGTATTTTGACTTGCGCTGATATAACACTTCCTAAAGTTTTCTTTAACCTCACTCTTTCAACAAAGATATCAAAAGATTTCTGATGGGAATTTCATCATGTGATGAAGTGAGCACTGGGTGAAGGAGATCACAAAGGAAGTAACTGCTTTGCTGAGGAATATTTCTCCAAAAATGTGCGTAGAGCTGTAGTACATACAACAGAAGTGATGTACAGAATTATTTCTCTGAATGCTGGTTAGTCCAAAGGATTTGTTTCATCATATTTTCTAGATAAAAACTCCTTGTTTGTTCACTTGTTTTCCAAAAGTAACTGTATTCAGTTACTTTGTAGCAAGCTTGTGCATTATGTATATGAAGATGAAGTGTACTATACTTACATACTTATTATACTATATGCTAGCAAAAATAAATTGCTTTCATGATTAAACTGTGGGACACTTGCAAGTGCAACTGGAAAATCTTGATGGAGACGTTCACTTTAACAGGCATTTTAAATGTAATTGCTGACTACCAAAATGGCTGTAGAAGTTAACAGGCACAAAAAAAAAAAAAAAAAAAAAAAAAAAAAAAAAATTCTCTGCAAATGCAAGAACACTGCTTTGGTCTGTTTACATCCTTTGATGACAATCTGCAAGTCTAACTGAAAGAGGTCACTTGAATACGGGAAAAGCCTTCTAGTTTTCTCTTTATCCTTCATTACACGAAAGTCTTCATTAAACCTTTTACTGACTTCTCAGTCACTCTAGTGGAAATAAAACTGTGCTGAACATCACTTCATGATGCATGCCCAACATCAAATAGCAGTCACTTAGATTCCCTATTGACTTGTTGGACAAACTCTGTACCTATGCATTCTTCTCACAGTCAGTGATTCCATAATTTCTGTTTTCATTGCTCAATCCGGCGAATTAGTATACGTAGAATTATGTCACAGACAGCTGAAACACTAATATATATAAATATTTCTTTATCAGAGTTTTTTTCTTGCCTATGCATAAATGATGTGGATATAAATAAGCATATAAAATACATTAATCACACTTACTTCCACTGGGATTGAGCAAAGGTAGTAGTGAAGCAATAAAGCAATGAAGTAGTATTTGTGTATACTATTTTTTTGAACTACTATACAGTTATTCTTTATTGATTGAATTTATCCCAGTAAGCATTTACTTATAAGAAACTCTGTTTTGGGTTGTTCTTCAGTTCAACATGCGACATGTCATTGTTCCTTAAAATAGTCTGCTCAGGGCTGCTTAGCAGAGGAATCTTGCTGTCACTGCATTATAATAAGTAATCATATCTGTCTTTGCATGTAGACATTGAAAGCTGTAAATCCTCCTACTTTGAAATCTTTCTTACCCTTTCTAATTGACAATTGCTATTAGCCAAAAGAAGATCAGCCCTATTTTTTCATATTTAAAAATGCTATGTGAGTAGTGTAGCATTGCCAGATTTCTAGGGGTTCAATATCAATGAGTTAATCAACAAACAACACTATCTTGAAAAATGTTTGCAGCTTTTAACTGTATTATTTTAATTAATTACTAATCATATTTATAAATACATATATTAATTAAATGTTTAATATGTTTTGGAATTAAAAAACAACAATCAACTTGCCAGCTCATGTACTGATTGCACATTCTGCTCTTTGCACATGACAGTTGATATTCTCATTACATTGTGGTTCAGACAAATGATTCAATTCTTCCTTTTCCCTCAATGAATAAGTGCAACTTCAATAAAATGTGAGAAATTGGGACTGACTCTTCTGAAATATTAGAAGAAAAGAATAGGGAATGATTCCAGGGTCAGGACGAACCGTATAGGAATACATATTCTATGATTCTATGATTCTATACTATATAACCTGATGTATTTCTTAGGTATTTTAATAATTTTTGTCTGACTTAACAAAACTGCTATTTTTTCTTAATTTACACAAATAAAATGTGAAATTAATGTGTTCTAGACATTCCAGTAATCTCTTTATATGCATTTACAGGTGATTGGTTTTTTTTTGTTTCTTTTTTTGTTTCTTTTTTTCATTTTTTTTTTTTTTTTTCAGAGACACCTCCCAGTAGCTTTTAGCTATTATATAAGTTTGTCTTTGCTCTATTTCTCACAATCAAATTTCAGGTTTATACAAAACATCTGAGTATTCTAGCTTCTAAGTGAATAATTGTACTTCTGTAATATTTCTTCTCATAGTCTTGGTGTTGGGCCTTGGTGATTTCAGCTTCAGTGCCAGTGGGGAGAAATGATATTCCCTCACAAGTTTATTCAATCTTCTTATTCTCTTTGAGACAGTTCATTGAGAAGTAGGACTTCCACCAAAAGTTAGTCCCTCCTACATCATGCAAGTGTCTATTCTTTACCTCAATTAATTTTTGATATGACAAACACTCAGATAAACTGTTGCTGTTCTAAATAATGTGACAAGTAAAATGATTCTTGATTACCTCTACATTGATGATTGTTTATTATTTTTTAATACATACAGATAAAGGAATTCAGATGTACTTGCACAGAAGTTTCAGCTCATTCTGCCTTTTCCTTTAACTCACTGAAGGAAAGACTGTCTCTGGCGACATCTTCATGATTTTATGAAAGCTGATGTGGACAGTACTTCTCTTATTTTTCATAAATAACCTCAACTATGTTGGAGTCATTGTCAGCAAAAGTATCTTACAGAATGATGCCATTTAAGCTGCTCTGTTTTGTCATGAAAGGACAATCATGGCTTGAGAACAAGATCTGCTTTCATCCTTCCTCTAGCTTGACAGTACTGCAACTATTTCTTCCTTTAGGTAACCACTGAGATTATTATCACTATACTAAGTACACAGTTACGTCATTATGCTAACCTTTGCTGTTTTGAAAAACAAAAGTTTTTTTTTGTTGTTTGTTTGTTTGTTTGTTTGTTTTACTTTTCTGTAATTATTTTAGTTTATTAAAAATATTAGTGAAATTATTCTTGTGTTGGCTGCCATTTTCCTTTCCTCAAAGAAAATAATCAATTTCAGGTCTCATAGTTTTAAAGTCTGATATTGTGAAAATATATTTTTTAAATTACATAATCTAACATTAAACTGAGGACAAAAAGAAATGTTATATAAACCATAGTAAAGGTTAGCTATATAACTATATTTTACAACCACAAGATCTTATCAATTGATTTTTATCCTTTGAAGAGAATAAGTATAGATCTCTGTTAGAATAACTGTATACCATGCACACAGTTTATATTTATAAATCAGAAGTAAATATATTGATTTCAATGACTCCTGATTTACAGTCATGTAAAGAAGATCATAATCAAGATATTTGTTATTTGCCAATTTTATTGCCAGGAAAGGAAAAGCTGGGAGAAGCTTGCTTGAGAGCTTTGCTTGTTCTAAATTGATTTATAGTTATGGTTACAGTAACATGACTAGGCAGATATTGAAACAATATTTTTATTGACAATGTTAGTCTCTTTAAATGGCCTAAAGGAAGAGGCCTGAACATTTTCTTTATAAGCACTGTATGAGAAATATCCTCTTTTGTAGTTTTACTTCTATATGTGTTCTCAGTGACAGTCCTTTTTGTCTATTTTGTCTGTATGGATTCTGTGGTAGATGGTACAACAGATAATCTGTGACCCATATTAAATTTGATTCTTATCTTTCTTCCAGAGATGAAAAAAATTCAAACTAGTTTCGCTATTATTACAATAAAAAAAAAATTCTAATTGTAATGAATTATTTTATTTTTCTTTCCTCACTTAGGATATGCAATAGATATATAAAACAGCATTAAATTTGTTTATTCATTCTCTGTAGCATATAATCTTTTTTCTGAAACTTCAAAATGATTTTCAGATAGACTGAAGAATAAGCTTTCTTGTATATATGTCCAGTACTCATTTATTCAATACGTATAATTCCACCAGAGAAAAACTACAAAATAGTGGTGAAATGGAGTAGACATGTCAGGAGGTGACAACATTTTAACCATTCTGCACACTGATTTAAGTTGTTTATTCTATAGACTGTTACACCTCATCTTCTGAAGTAGTAATGAGTTCAATAAAATTATTAAAATAATATATGTGTGGAGCACAGTTCCACTGCAGAGCAATATCTTCATTGGTATCAATTCAGGTTATTGTCTTCCAGTTTTCCAGTGACTGACATTCTGAATAAACATTCACATTGTCTTCACTTGTTCTGAGAAAAAGTGTTTGCATTCCAAGAAAATGTATTTATATGCTTGAAAGAAACTCAAACCTTTCTGAATATACCATTACAAATTATTTCAATATGTTAATATTTTGCCATAAATTGTATGATACTAATACCAGACAAAGCTTCCAGTCTGTTTTAGTGAATATATTCTAACTAAGGGGGTTGTATCCCACTGTAGTAATTTCTGAATGTCTGGACTCACTCTGTTTAAGTACTCAAACAGTGGCTATGATAGAGTCATTATATTAAAAAAAAAAAAAAAAAAAAAAAAAAAAAAAAGAGTATACAAGAGTCATTTTATTAAAAGATAGTATAAAAAAGAGTTACCCGTACTGACTTGCTTGTGAAATCAATGCAATCTAATCTTCAGCTGTGTAACACAACTGCCAGTGACTCTGAAGATAAGCAATACATGGAAAATGATAGGGAGTGTGAGTTTCTGGTGGACCTCCCGATCAGGCTTCTTTACCATTCAGTGTTGCAGGAGGTTGTAATTGACTATTTCCTACTGTTGCTTGATAACTATTTCTGACATGCATTAATAGTACTCAAAATGAGGTGTAGAAATTCAAAATAGTAGAGACACATCTGTCGAATTCTAGCCTACATTAGATGGATACCCATGTTACAACTGCAGAACTAGACCATTCCTCGAGCCTCATATTTAAGGAGGAAATACATCTAATAAAAAGCAGAAATAGAAGTTAGAGGAAAGTGTTTTCTTATTTACTTGCTGGAGTTGAGAGCAGATCACAGAATCACAGAATCACTAAGGTTGGAAAAGACCTATAAGATCATCCAGTCCAACCATCCACCTATCACCAATGGTTCTCGCTAAACCATATCCCTCAACACAACATCCAAACGTTCCTTGAACACCTCCAGGGAAGGGGATTCCACCACCTCCCTGGGCAGCCCATTCCAGTGCCTGACCACCCTTTCAGAGAAGTAGTATTTCCTAATATCCAGCCTGAATCTTCCCTGGCGCAGCTTGAAACCATTCCCTCTAGTCCTATCACCAGTTATACGGGAGAAGAGGCCGACCCCCAGCTCGCTACAACTTCCCTTCAGGTAGTTATAGAGAGCAATAAGGTCCCCCCTGAGCCTCCTCTTCTCCAGACTGAACAATCCCAGCTCCCTCAGCTGCTCCTCATAAGGCATAATCCTCATGTGGCATAAACTGAGGAAAATATCTGAAGGATTAAAATTTTATTATCAAGAAAGAAAGAGTAAGTAAGCCATGACACTAGAAGGTAAACAGTGGACAATTCCTTCCCTGGAGGTGTTCAAGGCCAGATTGGATGGGGCCCTGGGCAGCCTGGTCTAGTATTAAATGTGGAGGTTGGTGGCCCTGCATGTGGCAAGGGGGTTGGAGATTCATTACTCTTGAGATCCTGTCCAACCCTGGACATTCTGTGATTCTGTGATTCTATGAAAGGTTTTATCTTCCATTTGAGGGTGGTGAGAAGACTGAAAATTTGCTGTCCCCTGAGCAAAAGCAGTCAGATTTGTTTCTCGAAAGGATAAATTTGACTATTCTTGTTCAGTTTCATCCACTTGCTGATTAGGCGCTTCATGGCATTGTTGGAATAAGCATGCTAAATTAAACATCCTAGGGAATTCTGGTAATTCATTGCCATATAAAACTTCCACAACTGAATGCAAACATAAAAACAGAATAGAACCAAATAACATACTGTACTTTTGATTTTATTTATTCTAAGTGTCATTAGAGACACAGAGAAGATAATTAAGTTGTTATCTCTTGATCTTTTCTCACCCAAAGTGTTGTGTTTGTGATCTCGTCTTCACCGTTTTTGAAACAAAACTGTTTTGAGTTTTGTAGGATGAAAACAAAGAAATTAAAGTACTATCAGGATCCATCCAATTTTAGCTATTGAGAGTTTTCTGACATTTAACATATCAAATAATGCAATTTAAAATGTGTATTACTCTTTCTTTACAATGTGATATCCGAAAAAAAAAGTATTTCAAATTCTTAAGAATGTCTCACTGTGTCTTAGTTGAAAAAGCTACAGGAAATAATGATGATGCAAGCCAATATATCCAGTTCATCCTGAAGACCAGCTATCGAGCAGTAGTTGTACTGTAGCTAAATTCAGGCAACTTAGTCATCTGACTTCCAGATTTTTATATCAAAAGCTATTGTTGACAAACACGCTTATAGTTTCTGTTAGCTTATTTGCATCTTTCTTTTTACAAATTATTATGCCCTACATACAGGTAAAGCTGAGGTCTACAGTAACTAAAGATATTTTTGAAGGCAATTACAAAAGTTTCTGCCAAGGTGCACGAAGAGCTGGATATACTAATACACAGAAATCTCTTGAGAAATCTAAGTCACCTCTTAAGTGATAGGAACGATGGTCATTCTTTTAATTCTGATAATTTTTACAGCACACAAGCTAAAGAGATATTCTCACAAACCTTTCTACAAAGAAGTTGCTGTAAGGCTACTTAACTTGTGCCAATATTCTCAGTAATTTTCTTCTGTTTGGAAGAAGATGGAACTAATATGTTTTAGACTTCTATTTTTTATTTTTTTATTTTTTATTTTTGGTAGAAGTATTAATGCTTCTATGTCATATATGGAAACAACACATATTTTTAATCTGGACTAGATAAATAATGCTCTTGGTACTGGGTGTGGTGCCGCACTGCTTTCCCTTTGTCCCAAAATTTTGAGCCTTAACACTGCCTACTGCAGTCAGTTTTATGTGGTCCAGAGCAGCTAACAGAGACAGAACAACACAACAATCTAGGAGATTTCTTAGATGCCGTGATGAAAACTTCCTATCACAGATAACTGAGAATCCAACAAGAAAAACTGCCTTGGTGGATGTTGTACTTACAAACCAGTAGATCAGGAATGGGCAATCTGGAGGCAGACTTAGCTGCAGTGATCATGAAGTGGTGCAACTAAATATCCTACAAGTCTGCAGCAGAGAAAGCGGTGTGGAAGAAGAAATGATCAACATTATGTCCTTTCATTAATTAAGAACGAGAGAGCATGACAATTTACCCCAGTATCCCTCATACTCTTTCCTCCACTAACTTGAAACTACTGACCCTAGGATTCAGAAACATCAGAAAAAAACCTAAGAACTGTTTATATGAAATTGTTAACTGCTTTATTATCTCTGAGCTCCAATTCCTCAATCGTCTTTTTTTGCATTGATATTTTGTTTTGTGACACTAGTTGTTTTACTATGTTTCCAGGTTTTGAAAATTTTCAGGCAATATTTTTGTAGTCATTTTTTTTCCAGAGCATCTTCTAGAAGGTTTTGGAAGAAAACATTGATTAAAAATTTGAAAATCATCAAGTACATTTTAAAAATGCTTTACTGTAAAGTTTTGTTTCAAATGAATGATTGTTGTAAATCAGGCAAGTCACATAGGAGTAAAAAAACATGATAGCTTTACCTATTACTCCTCATAGTTTAAAATGCATTCTAATACTTACTTTCTTAATGCACTGATGTGTTTTGTGATTCTTCTTCATCTGAATACAACACCTTGCAGAAGCTCTGCTCTTTCCAGTCACTCGCTGGGGTAACCTTTCCTATTATTATGCTCACAATGTGACAAATTCTGCATTTTCCCCTTTCACATCCATCAGAGAAAATCAAGGATTGCAAAAGCTGTCATTCATTGCCAGTCCTTCAGTAATAGAATGAACAAAAGGTGGTTTGTGACACTTAATGCCTCTAGCAAGATTTTGTTTATGTACTTTAACAACTACACAGACTACTAATTTCTAATAGCTATTTCCGTTTGGTTAATTCTAATGACGATGGACCCTGTCTTATTTTGGCTTAAGTCAAAAGTTATCTTCTGCATTCTTTTTATAGTATACTGTGCACTTTATATGTCAAGCTGAAGTTTTGAAACCTAATTCCAGTATACTGCCTAATTTTCTACACTAAACAAGCTCCAGGCTAAAATACTGTGATACAAAAAAAGATCTTGAAATGTAATGTCATATAGAAGCTAAAGAGTTATACCTATTCAAAGTAGAATTTCATTTAGAATTCAAGCTTTCCAGGTAATAATCTGCCATTGCTTTGAGACACTGGCAACAATTTTAATCAATTGGATTTATTTTTAAATCTAGATTTAAATATTACATCTTTGGCCTGTTTTCAGTTTATCATTATACAGGCAGAAAGATAATGGTCTTTCAAATGTCATCTTTGGTTTCTGTGTAGTTATTTTAAATCTTAGTTTAACCACGAATATCTAAAAGGAACAGATATAATGCTGATATGTGTAGAAAAATGTAGTAAAAAGTACTTGCATTTACAAACATATAAAATAATATATATATCTACTTACGTGGAATGTTGCTTTTAACATATATTGTTAGCAAAATTTATACATCTGTAGGTAACCTCTGATCCACTAGACTTTTGGCATGAGAAATGAGAAATTATGTTAACAAAAGCAATATAAAGTTATTTAAATATATGAAAAGGCTATTCAGAGACAGACATAAGAGCATTAGTTTTGTTTTGCAATGTTGCACCTTAGAAGTTAGCTTACTTAACAGTTCAGGAAATAGAAAATTATACAAGGCATAGGAGCTATGACTGATGAAGACAAACAAAATCATAGTTACCAAAATAAGAAATGAAAAAATTTACTGCTTAGCAGACTAGCAAACAAGTATTAGGTGCATCCTGTTTTTCATGTCTGCAAGGAATGAGATATAAATTAATGGATTGAGACAGGAGAAAGATTTAGTTTTGCCATTGTAAAAGATTCCAACACAGGGGCAGCATCAAGTTGGAATAGATTATAGAAGGTGCTGTCTTCCATTGGAAGTGCTTTTTAAAAAATGAACTAAATATTCATCTTTGATGTATAATGGCAAAACATTCACTTATAAAAGGAATTAATTAATCAAATCTTAGGGCCTCTTCAAGTGCTCCTGTTTTACAGCTATGTAAATGAATAGTGATTCAGAGAGGAACTACTTTAATACCAAATATCCTTTAATATCAAACTCCCTTTTTTCAGCAAAGAAAACATTAATGCGTGCATTATGTGCATGGAAAATTCTGATGTGAATTTTAATTAATAGTCTGCAAATTTCTTATTGGAGGATTTTTTTACACACTCCTTTCTCAGGAAAAAAAAAATCACTCATTTTTCAAAGGGTGAAAAATGGAACATCTTTCATATATGAAAAATTGACTGAAGCATTTCTTCTTTTTACCCTTTATCTTCTTATAAAACTTAAACTTCAATTACTCTACAACACTAATTGTTTGTCTTTTAGAGTTAGGACACAAAGTTAATACAAATTCAAAGTTTGAATCAAATGGACCTCTTAATTTCCACCTACAAAAGTTCTTTCGAGATATTGTCTCGCTCCGATTTACAGGAGGGAGAGGAGGTTCTTTTAATATCTATATCCCCGGCGTGAGATTAAGAAACAACGGTTCAAATGTTGGTCCAACCAGTTTATTACAGGTGTTAATTAGGGAGACGGTGAAGGGGGGGACGGACGCTATTATGAATTAGGGTAATGGGGAAGGGAAGGAGGGCGA
Organism: Phasianus colchicus; assembly: GCF_987193195.1. Taxonomy (NCBI): domain Eukaryota; kingdom Metazoa; phylum Chordata; class Aves; order Galliformes; family Phasianidae; genus Phasianus; species Phasianus colchicus. The sequence continues at coordinate 18,948,478 of NC_143438.1, read as the reverse complement.
TAGAAAAGGTAAGAAAGAAGAAGCAAGGAGTCTTTATAGGAAGCAAGAGGGACATAGTCACCACCATGGATCCAGCGAGGTTCGTAGTTCAGTCATTGATCTTCCATAGCGGTGGGTCATCAGGTGTTGTTGTTCTGTTGACAACGATAACCGCGACGACAACGACCATGGTGATGATGGCTCCTTTTCAATGCTTTCAAAGTGGTCGAGTCAGCTGTCTTTGGAGTGACAGCTCACATCCAAAGTGGTTGAGTCAGCTCTCCTTGGAGTGACAGCTTCTGGCTCTGGGATCTCAGCAGAAACTCCATTGTTCCCACCTTCCGGGCCGTGCCAGCAGATAAGAGGGAGCAGGGATGCCCATCTGCATCCTGTTTTTCACAGGACACGATGGTACCATTCCCCAGTTTTCCCCTACCAGGCTGGAGCTATTTAGTCGCAGGCCAGATCTTCAGCCAGTAAACACTCCTGAGCACTCTCTTCCGGAGGTAAGCAGCTCTGGAGGAAGGGGCTTTCAAATGTTCCCAGAGGGATGTCAATTTTCACACGGTAGCACCCATCACTTGCCTCCTCAACAAATCAATCAGAGTCTTATCACAAGAAATACCTCAGGAAGAAAGCTTTGAGTCAAAAAACAAAGAAGGATTCTCACAGATGTTCAAAAGAAAGTGAAAATTGTACATCTCAGATGGGAGAAACTTCTCTATTAAAGATGAACAACACAAATTGTATAGGAGATATAGAGATGATGCAGATGTAACCAAATCAGTAGAGGTTTTAATCTTGCTTTGTAAAAATGTTTCAAATTTATCTGTAGACATGTTATGACAGTGTGTTGAAAAAATTCTTGAATCTGCATTACATATATTTTATGTTCTCTCAAGCCAAAAAGAACAAAATTTTAACTCCCAATGTTCTTTGTTTGTTTGTTTGTTTTTAGCACTGAACTTCTAAACTTCAAGGAGTGGATTGCAACAAAGTAATTCTGTATTACCACGCTTTCCCAACTGCCTTTTTGTGACAAGTAAGAGGATCTGGAATTTGATGAACAGACAAATAATGATGTGGACAAAGGTCCATTGGGTTGGAGAGGTCACCTAGAACAAGTCATCCTTCCCTCTGCATCATGATTATCTCCATGGGAAAAAAAAAAAAAAAAAAAAAAAAAAAAAAAAAAAAAGCAGAGAAAGGGTTGTGGTGATAAATGTCTCCCTCCTGAAGGGAACTGAGGGCCTGATATGTTCACCAGATTCAACACATGGGGAAGTCTTCTGCCTCTTTGAGTCCCAGGTAAGAGAAGCTACTAGAAAATTCATTAGCCTGGCACAGCCCTTTAATTACTATTCATTCTTTTTTTTTGTTTTGTTTATTTATTTATTTATTTATTTATTTATTTTCATATCAACCGCAGTGAAGTTGTAAAGAGAAATCCAAGGGAAATCAAAAGGAACTTCAGGGCCTTGAGGTAATTGGTTAAAGTGTCAGGGGCACTGTGCCCCTGACACAGTAGTGCTTTCCTCTATCCTTTTCTCCAGTATCAGAGAACAACACTGAAAGAACAGGCACACTGTTCTGGTGCCACCATCAGAATTTTGGGTTCCTTCACAGGATGATCTACATACTACCAATCTTGTTGATGCCTGACGGGATGTACCTTTCTCAGAGTGGAAAAAACATCTTTGTTGGCTTATCAGGACTGATTGACAGAGCTTTAAACTAGATTTCAGGTAGTGAAAGGAATAGAATTATGTGCACCAGTGATAAGCTATGGGATATTATGCCAAATTTTGAGATACTGTGTGCTAGCGAAATCCTTCAGTCTCCTCCACAAGATGCTTGGTATAAGAAAGGACATTTGAATTGCTTCTACGTCAATGCATAAAGCATAAGGAAAAAGAAAGCGGAGCTAGAAGCCCTGTCTCAGTTCCAGTGCTACAACATCATTAGCATAAGAAAAACATGGTGAGAAGAGTCTTTTGACAGTGGGTGGTCCTGGGATCTTTGGAGGGAAGTGTAGGAAAGTGTGGCAGGGAACTTACTGTGTGTGAGTCAGAGGGGCTAGGCTGCATACAGCTCACAGCTGGTGATGACATTCTTAGGAGACACTGGATAAGGATTAACGGACAAGTAAATGAAGTGGATGTTGCTGTGGCAGTCTACTATAAGCTACTTAATGTCTATATATCATCTTGACTATGATCAAGATGATATTTCTGATGAAAAGATATACCTCTAGATCTGCTGCTCTTGTCCTAATGGGTGACTTGTTATCACAGCTGATACAGGGTCCAGGATGTTCCTACAAAACCGTAATGATAACTTTCTCTTACTGATACTAAGAAAGAAAACAGGGAAAGATACTCTCCTAGATTAACTGGTAAAAAGAATGAGTCTCATGAATGAAGTGGCAATTGGTGGCCATCTTGGCTACATCGGCCATGAAGCACGGACATTAAGGTAAAAATTTTACTCTAAATTTGTCGATACACTTAATGTACATTATATGCCCTGGTATTTTCTATTTAGTAAATAACATTAGTGATGTAAAGACTTTTGAAAGTTTTATTAAATAAGAATGTAAAGAAATCCAAGAGATTTATTAAATAACATGTGAGGGGAACGGAAAATCTTAAAAAGTGAGTATGTCTGACCTAGAGCACAAACTGTCAGCTCACAGAATTTGACAGTGAAGTCTTCATCTGTTAAAGAGCCAGCTTTTGCATCTGTGTATATAATTGTGTTTACAAACTAGTTTTCCCTATTTTAATTCAGCTTTCACAGACTCTTTGCCTTTTCAATTGCACCTGCTGTATTATTTCATCTGGGATATAGTTAATGATGTTAATGCCTCATGACAGTGACTTCTCATCCTGCCTGTTCTCCTTGGTTTTGAATAAATCCAAGATTGATGTAATGATTATTTCATGCTTTGATGTTTTTCACTCTGTTGTTTTCTTGCTCCCCAGCCCCCATCCATTCTAATCAAATGCATTTTAAAATCATAATCTAATGATACATTCTGTTGGAATTGCTGCATATGCACATATTCTCAAAGAAGATTGTTGTAGCATATTTAAAGTGTTCTAAACTTATTTATTAAACTTATCAAATGGGGCTACTAAACTGCATTCCTTCCTATTGTACAACTACATTTTGCTGTACTTAATATGAATTTTTAATGACTAGTATTCCTTATTACATGCAGTGAATATACATTGCAAACAGCTGTAGCAAATGAGAATACTGAGCATTTTTAAGAGATAGCCATTCTAAAGGTCAATATCTTGTACTTCGAACAAGCTTTTAACAAATATTGATATTTTCCCCATAATTCAAATTCATCTTTTTTTTTTTTCTTCACTATAACTTATGCAATAAATAGTGCATCAATTTTTTTTTCCAGCTCCATACTCATTCCCTGCTGCGTTTGAAACCTACAGTCTTGCATATAAATTGTATTTTTATTATTACCCAGGAGTCTTTTGGCTCCTTCAAGCTTTTGTAATCATTTGCTGGTAACCTGAAACACAGTAGAAGTTAGATATATGCAAATTAAAAATAGAAACTATGTCTGCTGCAAAAAAAGTAAGAAAAGACTTAATTTGACAGTTTGCTGGCTATCTTTGCCTCTATCCCTTTTCCCTTGAAAATATGACTGAGGAAATGGTCAAAGAATCACAGAATCACAGAATTGCCAGGGTTGGAAGGGACCTCAAGGATCATGAATCTCCAACCCCCTTGCCACACGCAGGGCCACCAACCAAAGATGTAACTGTAATTCTGTTAAGGATAATCCTTTTATGCTTAGGAAACTCCTCAGCAGAATTTGGACTAGTTTACATAGAGTTTATATTTAAGGAAGAGTTATCTACAAGATCCGCTCTGAAAGTAATGTCTCCTATTTATTATGTTGGCCCACAAAATCAGAGGTGGATGTTGGTGGCATGACAGTAAAGGTTGAACCTTCCCACCAATATTCCATTAAATTTTATTGCCATGCAAGAGATGGCAGTAGCGGGGCAGTCAGACAAAATGGTATCTGACACAGAAGTGCAAATGAAACAAACAAAAAAATGGAGGTGAATTCTTCCACATGGAGAAAATGGCACCCACTGACATTCATCGATGCTTGCTGAACATATTTGAAACCAAACAGTGGATGTGAGCACAGTGAGCTGATGGGTGGTATATTTCAACTGCAACATGAAAGACAAGCCATGGATATTGACATGCCTGGTGGATGAGGGAAAGGCTTTTGATGTGGTCTACCTCGACATCAGCAAAGACTTTGACACTGTCTCCCCACAACATTCTCCTGGAGAAGCTCACACCCTATGGCTTGGTCAGGTACACCCTTTGCTGGGTAAGAAGCTGGCTGGAGGGCTGCTCCCAGAGAGGAGTGGTGAATGCAGTTAAACCCAGCTGATGACTGGTGGTCACAAATGGTGTTCCCCAGGGCTTGTTGCTGCGGTCTGTCTTCTTCAATATCTTTATTGACGACCTGGGCATTGAGTACACCCTCAGTAAGTTTGCAGATGACACCAAGTTGGCAGGAGGTGTCGATCTGCCTGGGAGAAGGAAGGCTCTACAGAAGGATCTGGACAGGTTAGGTCGATGGGCTGAAGCCAATGGGATGGGGTTCAACAAGACCAAGTTCCAGGTCCTGCACTTTGGCCACAACAACTCCAGGCAATGCTACAGGCTTTGGGGCAGAGTGACTGGAAGACTGCATAGACTTGGAGGTATTGGTTGATGCTCAGCTGAACATGAGCCAGCAGCGTGCCCAGGTGGCTAAGAAGGCCAATGGCATCCTGGCTTATATCAGGATGTTATGTTGCTAGCCAGATTGGGAAATCAATTGTCCCTCCATACTCAGCACTGGTGAGGCCACACCTCGAGTACTGTGTCCAGTTTTGGGCCCCTCACTGCAAGAAAGACATTCAGGCCCTGGAGCATGTCCAAAGAAGGGCAACTAAGTTGGTGAGGAGTCTGGAGTACAGGCCTTATGAGGAGTGGCTAAGGGAGTTGGAATTTTTCAGTCTGGAGAAGAGGAGGCTCAGGGGAGACCTTATCATTTTATATAACCATCCGAAGGAAGGCTACAGTGAGCTGGAGGTTGGCCTCTTCTCTCTTATAACTAGTGATAGGACTAGATGGAATGGCTTCAAGTTGCATCAGGGAAGATTCAGGCTGGACATTAGGAAATACCACTTTTCCAAAAGACTGGTCAGGCATAGGCATATTCTGCCCAGGGCGGTGGTTGAGTCATCAACCCTGGAGGTGTTCAAGGAATGTTTAGGTGTTGTGCTGAGGGATGTGGTGATAGGTGGATGGTAATTTTGGGTTGTGAATTTCTTATTTAAAATTTTTCTTTCTCAATAAGTTTAAGTACACTCTATACAAGTATTCTATAAAACATCCTATTTACCATTATCCTTTAACCAGAATCGTTTTTGAAGAGTAGGACATTTTAAATTATTTTTTTATATTATTATATGCATTTGTTTTGTTACAATTATATTATTATGTATAAATTACATATTTATAATAATTAGAAGTTAATATAAGAGTAGGTAACTATACATACTTCTATACTATTTATCTTTCCATACATCTCCAAGGAAAAAGTGACTTTCAGCAATATTATTTTTAAAATTTGATGCATTTCTCTTCTTCTTCCTCTTGTCTGGAAGAGATGGATAAAGAAGAATTGCTTTTTAAAAATGGAATCTTCCAGACTGAGTTCACATTTGCTCATTTATGTTCTTTCATTTGACAGTTGATATGGATTTATACATAGTCACCCAAACCTGTAAATCGAGTATGCCTGTTTTTTTATCGACTTGTAGAAGTTTGTATCACATGGTTTCTTTCTTTAAAATTTTTCATCCTATTTTAATCATTATGCTGAAATGCATTTCCAGGGGAAAAAAAAAAAAAAAAGTGATGGGTTTCTTGGGAATCCACATGTAATTATTTGCTGCTAACCCAGCAGGCTTAGAGTATCTGAGACTAACTGCAGGAAAAGTAATTGGCCCAAAAGGTTTTCCTTTTATGAAAGGGAGAGGATGGGCTAGAGGAAATAATACAAAATTCTCGTACTCTCATTTGTGAACTTGTCAGGAGAGCAACACTCTAGGCAAATATCATTAAAAGTGTGCTTTGAATGAAAATGATATTCTTTGATTGCAACAAACCCTAAAGAACTTTCTAAGAATTGGAACCTACAGATACTTCTGTCACACTGGGAAATGTAATATGCCTGACTGTTAAAACGATCAGAAGCTGTAAAGGTCAGTCTCAAAAGCTTTTAAGAAACACATCTGTGTTAGTCACTTCAAAGGGTCACGCAGTGTTATGATGATGGCACAGCAGTGGATATGCCAATTTTGCAAAGTGAAACATCTCCTCCTAGGCAATGTATTTGCTTTCTCTTTTTTAAGACATTAACAGAAGTTTAACTGAAAGGTGAATTGCAGCATGCTCTTTGCAGGAACTCAAGTAATTTGTGCCCCATACCACTTAAGGCATACTGAGAGTCTAAGCCAAAGTCTCACAGAAGATATTATATGCACACTGTTAAAATGTAAGGACAAAGTTCATGGATTATGAGTACATCGAAAGCTAGGGCTAAAGGAATATCTTTCTGATAAATCCCTCTATTGATGCCTCACTTTCGAAGCTTAGTACCCATTGCCTAGTTGCTATGAAAAAGAAATGAAAGCAGCAGGAACCTGAAGGAATATTCACAGGTAAAATGGCACCCATCTTTCTCCCTTTAGATTTTTGCTTTTTCAGTGTGGGAGTATATGCATATGTATTTTCATTTTGAGAGTTTGAGCATATAAATGCATTCCAACTTATCAAAATGAAAAGTAATACTTTTGATCAAAGTATGCAAGGGGGAAATATAAAAGGAATGTAAATCATTGCCTTTAATCAATCATTTAATACACAAATATCACAAATGTATTTATTCATAACACAAAAATATGAATTGTTTGAAACTTTACTTTTTGTGATTGTTAATGAATAGTTCTCATCTTCATTCAAATATTTTCCAACTAGACGTGTGTAAGTCCAGTCATATTGCAACTTGTTATTTGTTGTCAGCTTTTAGCTTAAATACAGTGGTATTTACTACATTACTGCTTACAGATATAGGACTATTCACTTATTTTAAAGTAGACTGTAACTTCAGTATTTTGATAGTGCAGCCATATTTCTCATTAGGATTCCTTCAACATGTCCAAAATATTTGGAACAGCCTTACAGGCAGCTGTAAAGCTGGCAGATGTTTAAATAGGAGTGGTTGTATTTTATTTTTTCCAGAGCAGTCATACTTTTCAAGTGAAAAAAGAATGTCCTAAAGCATTAAACTAGAAAAATAAATCTTTCCCTATGAAAAAGAAATAAAAAACCTCCTGCCTCAAACAAATATTCTGAATGAAAAAAAAAAAAAAGAAGAAAAATCATAAAAATCACTTTATTTAGACAAAAAGGTTCACAGTACATTTTCTTAGTTCTGCTTCATTAAAACTCAAATATTCGTTGCTGTCCATTGCATTTTTCTTTTCATCTACATTACACGCCTACATGCCTCACATCTGTTCATTTCATTGCTGAAGTAGCTTCGGTACAATAATGATTAGGGATAAGTCATATTGATATAGGAATAGTGAGCTTCTGATTTTGACCAACATAGCCTTAAAAATGTTAATTTTCATGATAGATATGGCTATTCTTGTTGTCATTCATCACTAACAAATGACTGCAGTGTGAGAACAAAAATCTCAGTATTCACGGGTTTAATTACAACATAATATCATCTTATTATATATATAGTTAGACATACATTTTTAAGATAAACCCTAATCTATGGGTAACTACTTCATGTTGTAGCCTTAGTGCTTCATTTTTCTTTCAGATATTTAAAGAAATACTGAAAATCCTGTTGTCTATAGACTGATTTGATGGAGAGTGTTTGACTGCTTCTGGAGGTACTTTCTGATGAAGTAAAAAATCAGGCAGCAGATGAAAATTACCTTGAAGGACTGAAAGTGGAGTTATCAGATGAAATAACATCATGAATAACTCCTGCTTGTTATAGTGGTATAAATCAATTACTTCAGTGCAAGTGAGGGAAGAAATACCTTCTTTGTGTTAGCAGCTAAACTATGTTCAATTATGAAGCATGAGAACAGCAGTACAAAAAGTAAACTGCACCTATGCAAAAGAGGCAAAAGTGGAAGCCTTATTTGCTACATTTCCTTTTACATGCTACTGAAGAGAAACTTTCTATTTTTGACAATTATTTTTCTCATGACAAAGCTCTTTAAAAACTTAAATTATGAGCATGGCACCTACTTCCAAACCATGGCACTAGCATGCCTTAAATCATTACTTTTGCTTCTCTTAGCACTTCCTTTTCTGGTCTCCTGACGGAATTTAATACCCACTGAGCATTACCATTTTCTTCTTTCATGTTCTTTGTCCAATCTCACGTACTACAGTTGACAGTAATAAGACTTGTTTAGACTTGTGTCCGTGCTTAAATATTTCAGCTTAGTTTCCATCTCTGTGAATGTTAAGGCAAAAGAAAGAGTGAGGCTACAGTCCCTTGACAATACAAGGGTACAGGAGATCCTGTGTCCCAGGGGCTCAGATTCCAAGCACTGATTTTGACATTGCCCTAGTGACATCTATAATTACATCTAGTTTGAGCTTTTTGCTGAGGGGCTGTGGAAACCTGTGAAACTGATAATGAGAGCGGGGGAATGCAGCAGTTCAGATGCTGGATATTTGTCATTACATGTGTTAAAAGAATGTTTTGAATTTTGAATTTTACTTCTTGGGGTTTTGATTTGCAGCTACTGCTGATAAGGTTCAGATTTCCTTCTTTCGCAACTGTAACTAGAAATATTTTATACTAAGATGATGGCTACAGTTATATATTGAAAAAAAAAAAAAAAACAAAAACAAATAAAAAACATCTAGATTTTTTTTTTTTTCCTGTCCTCCTTCTTTATTTTGCTTCATATATTCATGCAAAAGTTTGTCTGAGGAAAATAAGTACATTTCTATTCTTCACCCCTCCTTCAGCACGTAATTGATTTTAATTTAGGAAACTGCTGTCTATAATCAGGACACCTGGACACTGTCAAGGCTGGAAGCTCCTTGGGGCTGAAAGAATGAGGTGTCCCCAGGTGGACCAGACAGAATTGGGCACACAGGGCCTGTCCCAACACCCCAGAAGCAGTGCTCTGGGGGTACCAGGGAGGCACAGTCCCACATACTAAGCATCTGTCTGAGGCTGGAGCTGGGCTCAGAGCCACAGGCAGAAGGGGTCAGGCCCAGAAAGACTCTGATGAAGCCAGGAGCAGCCCCAGAGCTGGGGATTGGACCTGATGGCAGTCAGGAGGATGCACTTGGGGCCGCATGTATGATTTAAGTACATTCATGTGCATGTATGATCCACTTAACTACCACGTTTATGCAAATGCATATAAATGTATCTAAATACATATATATGCACATGTGTTAGAGCTTAATTTCATAGCACAAGGAGGCTTGGTCTCTCTGTGCTGATTCCCCTTATTTCATAAGGCATTAATTACTGTGCTGAATTGAAGGCCAAGGTCAGAGCTCTTCTTTATACAAGGTAGAGTGTAGAGATTGTATATAGAGTTTCTCTATATATACAAGATAGAGAAGACACTTTCATAATGTTATGGTAGATGTTGTGAGGTGGGAAATTGATTTTCTAATTAATTTTAATTTCATCATAACTAGATAGTGATTTTATCTTAATGTGCTCAGAATGCTAAATTTGCTCTTCATACGTTAGGCATAATTTTAGATATGTTTTTTTGTACTTTATGTGTAATGAAAATTCACCACAACGTTACATGTGGTTTGCAGACTACACTCAAAAACATTCAAAATATACTTTTTTAAAAATCTTTCCAAAATATCTGGCATGGTTACTCTGAAATAGGATGAGAGGTAATGGCTTCAAGTTGTGCCAGATGGGGTTCAGGTTGGATATTAGGAAAAATTAATGATTCTATGATTCTGTGAGGTGGCTTTTCCAACATCCTGCCACAATCCATTGTTTTTCTGTGTTGCAACATGTTAGAAGAGCTACTCACTGCCAGACTGGTATTCAGTTCTTAACTACCCCTTTCTACTCATCTTTTGTGTCTTGAGATTTTTTTCAGTACCTCCACTTCTCTGATGCACTGAGGCTGGGAGAAGAAACATCTCATAATTTTTGCAGGAAACATGTAATCTCACTCTATTTGCCTCAGTATTTGCATGCCAAATACCATTGTTCCATTATTGGAAGCCTGGCCATTAAATACTAATCTGATTAAAAGACATTTTCTTTAATAGTAAAGACTTCTGCTTTTTTTTTTTCTGCTTTTTTTCCATCTTTCAATATGATGTTCAGGAATCCTTTCCAGTAATATGATGCTCCTGTAGGCTGGTCTTCTCTAGGTTCAACTTTGAAAATTTATCATTGCTTTATTTCAGGATGCTAGTAGACTGCCTACGTGATGGACATCTCAGTGAACTAAAGTCAGGTTTCATTTTTTTTCTTCAGTTCCCTTATATCCCTTCAATTTTACACTATTTTTTATGTAGTTATATTGGACATATATTGACCTAAATGCTACTAGTGGTTTTGGAAACCACTTAATAGCAATTAAGCAGGTTTCTCTACCTTAGCGTAGGATTTCTATAGCATCAGTCACAAATATTAACAAATGCAGCTCTCTATTTCACTTCAAATAAATTATTTTTCAAGGGTATTTTCAATATGCTCATAAAGTAAAGGCAGATATTTCTTGTATTTATTTATTTATTTATTTATTAATAATTACCAGCTGGTTTCAATTTCAGAATACTCCTTAGATATAACATTTATTATTTTTTACTAGAATGTTGAAGACCTACTTCTTGAAGATCTCAACATTCAGACCAGGTCTTACACTAAGTGTTATAACATAAGAGGTGGTCATTCTTCCTTTGAAAGGCTGATCATTTGAAAAAAATGGTGCAACACAGAATAACATTATTTGATTCACAGAAGTTACAATCATCACAATCTTTTTTCTGATTTTATTTATTAGAATGGTTTAGTTCTGTTTTCATTTTGAAGAATATGAGAATAGTTTACATGTAAGAATGATACAGCACCACAGCTGCATGTTGAAGAATTTGGAATGACTAGGACAAAATACCAGCAGCGTATGGCTTTTCATTTTCTAACTACCTGTAACATGCACTTTGGAATCTTGTGTCCTCAGAGTACATTAGATAAGGGCCAGCAATCATTTTCAAGAGCTAAATATTTATAAAGAGCATAAAGCCTTTTGCAATCTCAACGAATCTAGAATAAATTTCCTATAATGCAAATATGCTCCCTCCAGATGCTTTCTCATTACAATAAACAAAATGCATTAGCTTAAAAAATGCAGGTTTCATTTCCTCTCTTGTTTGTATAAATGATTAGGTTGTTCATACAAAGCTTGTATTATGCTTTCTTACATAAAGAAAAATTTCCTGCTTTAAAAAAAAAAAAAAAAAAAAAAAAGATCATTTATAATCCAGATGAAGAATTATTTTTAAAAAGCTTTGGGGTTTGTTTTATTTTCTTTTTTAAGATAAAGAATGAAGATATGGATGTCTTTGAAAGAAAGCAAGATATTTGCTTTTTAAGGCTTCTTTTACCCCTGCTGCTTCCAGGGATCATAATCAAGACATGATAATCCTCCATTTGGCATCCTAATAGTTTCCATTACAACTGACTGACAGAGCTTTAGAGTACAATGAAATACTACTAAAATGAGGATCAAATTGTTTTCTCATTCTGAAAAAAAAAAAAAAGTGCAAGAGAGAGACAGATTTTGAAAGTTTTATGATATTGCGCACTTGAGAAGGATAAGCTTCTAATATTTTCATATTTTCTTTAGGGAAAAGCTTGTAAAAATGAGATCAGCATGTAAACCTTTGAAAAGTTGGCAGTGTAAATAGATATTTGTCTTTCTTCTACTGTCTTCTACTGTCTACTGTCCTAGATGCCTTAAAATTGTACCCATAAAAATAATGGGAAAAAAAAAAGATATTGAAAAGACTGCTTTAATTTTGGTTATTTTCTACATGAAAATTTCTTGCTGCTGTCCTGTAGTGAACTAAGCACACAGGCCAGAGTAGATATGAAACACAAGCCAGGGATGAATTCTTGGACATAGTTCATTTAACAATTCACGATTCAGTGCAAAGTTTTTTGCCTGTGTCCATCTCTGTTCTTTAAACTCTGTCCATGCTGAGCTAGAAAATAGCACTCCTCTGGTGCTGCAAAGGCTTCCCTGTTCAAGTGAAGGAATGTATTTTCTTATTTTTCCTCTTTGCCAACAGATTTCTGAGTAATTTAGCCATCTCCAACTGAGCAAAGTTTTCCTGCTTGCTGTTCAGCAGGATTTTTAGCCTGAGGTCATAAGGAGTTTGCTTCAGAGATTTTGAGTTTAGTTAATTTCAGTCCTAGATTAAACAAAATCCAATTTTCAACTACAAATTAATTTTAGAGCTAAAGCAACTTTTTTCTGTCCCAGTGATTCTTATTACTATAACTTTTTTTTTTTTTTTCAATCTGCTACTACAAAATGAAACAGCAATATAAACAAATTCTTAAAGCAAATGTGTACACTGATGAAAATCTCCAGCCAAAAAAGTTAAATGTAATTTTACATATTTGAGTTTGACATCCAGAAGAAATTATGTAAATTTATATCATATGTATATTTATTTCCCATAACAGTGAGTAAATCAATTACAAAGTGGGATTCTGTTGACTGTAGAGATGATTGAATTCAATTTTTGGAGAACTTCAATAAGTAAAAAATTTCAAAGTGAGAAAAAAATTTGCTTGCAGTTCGACTGCATTCCCTTCAACAAGTTGCAGTAACAAATTTCCTTTGAACATCACTTTACTACACTGTGTTTAATAGTAAAAGATCCTTAAGATCCTTATTTATTTTAGTCTTTAATACTCTTTCTTGTGGAAAGTCTGAAAAGTAAATTATAAGAAAGTCTTGGAGAAAAAGGAACGTTACAAACCACAGAGTGAGAAATTGTTTTCACCAATCTGAGGGGGAATTAAATTAATGAACTATTGTCTTAGTGGAGGTTGGACTGCAAAGTCTTGGCTAATCATGTTCTTAACTAAGAGCTTGAACAGAAATAGATGGTCAATCAGAAAGAAGTTTGTAAACATGAAAGCCAGTTGAGTTTTGAACAACTCAGAGAGATGTTGGGTAAAACATTTTCCTAGTCTAACTACAGAGGGTATAGTCATTATTTAATTTCTACCTGTTTATTGGAAAATTCATTAAGATTGATAAGTTAAATTGTTATTTGTTCCTTATTGCCTCTGACAGAAGATTATTTTCTTCTTCTCTTGCCCATTAGAACATCCCATATTACATTGCTATGACCCATAATGGCCCAATATTGTTGATTATGCTGCTTAAATATGCATACCTACATATTAATTGATCTCGTACTTAAGGCTTAAAATAACAAGATTTTTCTCAGCTTTTTATGCACTTTCAGTTATTGTATTATTAATAGAAAATCATGCCATTTAGTTAACATGACTTAAAGTAAAGCAAAGACAAATTTTTGACAACAATATTTTGGTCCCAAGGTATACTGACATGAATATTGTTGGATACAAATGATGCCAGCTCCTTGCAGTTTGAGTGCAGTTATTTTCCTTTGGAGGTTGAATATGGTTTGCCACTCTTTCATTGACTGTTATATCACTTCTGTCACAGCATCTGTAAAAGCTTACAAGAGTTTCTCAGTGCAATTGCCAAACTTCTGCGCTTCTGTTGTTGAAAATGTCCTAAACACACCTTTGTCTCCAGTGCTACTTTCTGTCCCTCAAGACGATATTTGAGCAGATTCTTCAGAGTACTCCTCCTAATTTTACAGTACTATATGTTATTAAATATATGCCATTTCAAGGATGAGTGATCTTGTTTCTTGTATAGTTTATTAATGCATAACATAATTTTGCCTGAAAGCTTTTTAATCACTTACACAAAATATCTGTGTTGTTGAACCACTCTGGAGACAAATCTCTCAAATGGGACCAAAAGAGGAGTGGGCTGGGAATATTGAATTTAAAGTATGTCATGCCAATATGGTTTTACTATTTCTCAAGAAAAATGAGTTAAACTGAGTTTAATCAGTCACATTTTCCTGTTAACAGGAAGAGAGTGTAGCACTACATTTTCATAATTTTTGAAGTTGTATAGATATGTTTCAAAATAACTGCTATTTAACCACTGACTGTATTGCAAATGGATTTTTACTTAATACTGAATAAGTGAGAATTTTCAACTATTTTTGTGGATTTTGTCCTACTATCAGCTTATGTATTCCATTATAGCAAGATGGTGCTATGTGCACATGCTAATGTGACTTTTAGTATACAGTTATAGATAAACACATCCGGCAGTGATAATGCTTTACAAAATGTATATTTATATATATATATACACACTATGCATAGAAATGTAGATATTAGAAGAGTACATAACCTGATTTCTGTGGCTCTTGAGAGTATCTAACTTTATTTTAGGTGAAGTACTAGAAATTGTTTAAAGTGTAGCTATCTCAATGTCAAGAGACATGTAAGTTAGCTTTACATACACATCAGCCTTGAAAAAAGATCATCAACCTCTGTTTATTGTGGCTTTGTATACATTATTGTCATGGTTTTATAATTTTTGCTTATTGGTATTCCACATTATAACGTCATATAGTGCACTGGGAGTTAAAGAGTTAATGCTGCAGTTCTGGACACCTGTCTGGAAGAGAAGAACTACATATCCCAGAGGACTTTGCATTCAGAGAGGAGATATAACCCCTGGCAAGGTCACGACACCTTCCCTTTTTCGGCTCTCCTCCCTGCTGCTCAACCCAACTGCACATTTCATGTCAATGTTATGGTGAGGTCCTTCTACCTTTTGGACTCTCTCTCTCATTATATTTGATTTATTAGCTTCAATTCTAATTATATTGTATTATAGTGTGTTATGTTGCATTCTGAGATCTTATTTAGTCAAGTAGTTTGCTTCTCCTCAAATCACTGCCGCTGCTTTTAATTGTTTAGGGTCCCCTATTTCCCTTTTCTGGAAGTGTGGATTTGCAAATCCATCCACCCTGCTAGTCACAAAATTGGGGCGAACCAGCCCATAAGCCTTTGACAGTTGTAGTCACATAATCACAGTAATAATTGTAAGCAAAGCCTTTTTAGAGTGTGAGAAGGACTGATTTCATATTTTTATGCAAAACTGTAAGTTTTATTTATTTTCTGCATGGTCTCTGCAAGTATTTTCAGTTAATGCTCCGGAGACACCATAAAGAAACAGAGTAAATGTAAAGTAAACACAGGTTTTGATGGTACAATATTTGACAATTTTTATTCTCACTGAAAATACTGTTTTTTTTTTTTGTTTTTTTTTGTTTTTTTTGTTTGTTTTTTTAACAGTATTGTTACGTTTTGCTACCAATAAATGTTTTCTGCCTTTCTTCCTGGCAGTCCAGAAGTCTACAACAATATTGTGCTCTGTGCACTTTTAGTATCTCAAATTGTTCATTAGAACAGAAGGGGATTTAAATTCTAAATTACTCTGTTTGCTGTTTTTTAACAACTTCATGAACAGAAATATCTGATCTCAAAAAGTTGAAAGGATAGTTGTTATTCAGAATCGAATATGACTTTTTCATTTAAATACCACAGAAGGGCTTGAGTTGGAAAAGATCTGAAATATTGTATTAATCCAACCCCTTTGCTGCAGGCAATGTTGTCACACGGTAAACTAGGCATTAGATGAGGCTGCCCAAGGTCCCATCCAGCACCTCCAACACCACTGAACACCTCCAGAGATGAATACCACTTTCTGAATAAAATTTTTCTTAGCATCTAATAGCATCTAATTTATATCTCCTCCCTTTTAGTTTAAAACCATTCCCCCTTATGCTTTCTCTATCAAGTTATAAATAAAGTCAATCTCTGTCCTATTTATAGGCCTTCTTTAAGTTTGAGCAGTAGGATTAGGCTGAGGTTGGTGTTGATGATCTTGAAGGTCTTTTCCAATCTGAGCAATTCTGATTCTATAATTCTAATGAAAAGCTGCTGAATTAGGTTTTCCCAGAGTCTCTTCTTCACCAGTCCCAATACTTCAGACTTTCTTAACTAGAATAGAAATTAAATATTAAAATGGAAAGTTGGAGGTTTAAAAATAGAATGAAAATACAATCCTAAAGCTAAATAAGTAAATAAATAAGCAAACAAAATCAAGAAAATAAAACTGAAGCATACCACCTTTGTATTTATCATCAGGAATTCTATGTATTTCGATATTTATTTTTAAATGAAAGACTGTAGAAGAAAGAATTTTTTAAAAGTGCATTTAAATCATAGTTTTAAATTCTTGGAACTAAGTAGTGTCCTTGACATTAATGCTGCATTTATGGTTTGAGCACATGTTGGTATTTAACATGATATCAGTCACAACAAGATTGGTCAACTGAGCAAGTGAAAAACAATGAAGTTGTTGAGAGGAATCGTGACCAAAAACATATTAATCAGTTATGAAGAAATATGTATTGCCATGTTTTGAGTTCTTGCTTTGATTGATGAGCCAAGGTAATGAATATCATTGCAATTAATATAATTACAATATTAATATATATTAATTATATTATGTTATACTTTATTAATATATTAGCAAATATTGATAATGTTTGTCCTGAAATCTTGATTTATATTATTTTCTTATTTCATATGAAAAGCGACTCAGGCAAATCCCACAGGCAAGAAATTAAAAGCTGAGTAAACTGTGACTTGTAATTTATTGCTTAGATGATTGCATTCATACTGTTAAAATTTCAGCATGTGGTTCTGCAAAGTGCTATTTTCATTCAAATGACATATACTAAAAATTTGAGGTAAAAATTAGTAAAAGGATAGGGCTATATATATTTTTTGTGAATTTCAAGAAACAATTTTTTAAAGAAAATTGAAAGGGAAACTATTATCATTTTGAACTTTACTTATTTTTATTTTATTTGTCATTAATTTTTCTCTAGATGATGGCTTACTTTAGAAAAGCATAGCATTGTGCAGTTGATTGAATGTTAAGAGATATTGTTGGGGATTCATCCTGAGTCAATTCACATTACTTTTGTCAAGAGACTGTATATTTTTATCAGAATTAATTTTATTAAATTTCATAGAACCATAAGCTTATGATTCTTAATTCATTTGGTTAAAAGGAAGTACAGTTTTTAAAGAAAATTGAGAAGGTCAGTACACACTTTACACTTTACACAAAACACAATTCACACTTTATTATGCTAATAAGGTCATTATGAATTTTGTCTGGCTAGATGTAACCGATAGTTTGAATTCTTTCCATATGACGTAGTTTGCTATTTCCAGTACTATTCTCCATAAATGCTTGTATATACAAGTAAGCATCTGGAAATTGTAGAAGAAAGTTTTATTGAACTTCTCTGTCTGTTGATAACTTGGTCAGAAGTGCGTGTAGGACAAACTGTTTTTGTTCTCTCCAGTACTTAATATTATTTGTTCTATAGCATTCCATAAACTCGTATTTACAAATTCTGAGTAAGATACATGTATCTACTAAAGATTGTGGCTGCTAGGTACTGGAATTTCAAATCTAGTATATCTTCTGCTTTGTGATTTATTTATTTATTTATTTATTTATTTATTTATTTATTTTAATAGTGCTGGTGGTGGCAGGTGTTTTGGCTGGTTGTTTTTAAGTATAAAAGCTAAAAATCATCCATACACACATTAAAATGGATTACCAAAACAAAAACAAAAAGTTAACTATTCAATGTTGTTTTTTTATTATTTTTATTTATTTATTTATTTATTTATTTATTTATTGAAATGTTTTGATCCAAAGACTGATACTGCAGAAACTCCTGTTTTGTGCAGTAAGCTAAATAATCTTCAGTCATTCAAAGTTACTTCCAGTACTCTAGTCATCTAAGGATTGTTCTTGCTTAAGTTTTCTGACCCACAGAAGAGCAGATAAATTTTAGTATATTTTTATAACAGCTTTTATTTTATAGCACACTTTGATCACTTCAATTTTGTCATTAAGTGTTCAATGCTACAGCAAAATGCAACACCTTGATGTGAGATCTTAGTGTTCTCTTTTGCTGAAGACTATTCTGAGACAAAGGAAGTCTTTCAACAGGGAAATTTTGGTGTTGGAATTCTCTGAGGAGATGCACTCATTCAAATTTTACTGATCATGAAGGAGTTTTTAAATTGTCTGTATTACAAAACATATACTTAAGAAATGATGATAAGAAGTAAAACATAATGTTATTTCATAAGATATCCAGAATAAAGTTATCCACCTTTGTTTGATTTTTTTTTTTTTTTTTTTTTCATCCAGAATTATTGCTGTTTATAGACTAAGCAATTTGGATATTTGACCAGAGCAGTCAAAAACTTTGTGCTGTGACATATTTTCATTTTAGATACGATAGTGAGCCAACAGATTCATGCTGACAGCAATAACTGTACATTCAGTGTAAATATGAGACATTCTTTGTACCATAAAGGACAGTGAATAAAATACTTTTTGTTCTATGCATTTTCCAGTGATGTATCTTAGAAGAGAAGGTGTGATGATCTTTCCTCTCCCATAGAAGTAACATATTTATGTTTACTCCAAATCAAGGCATATGATTCTTTTCACATGACTGTCATATATTTAAAAAATATTTTACAGAGAAAAAAATAGTAAATGGGTGTGTTTCCATAGTCATAAGACTATTAGAATACTTGGGAGAAGTATTCTATAACCTTTATATTATGTACCTAGAGAAACTCATCTTTTGATTTATTTCCCAATTATTTTGCTCTTCTTTTTAATAAATTTTGATACATCAACTCAAAATATTATGAGAATGACAGCTGAAGATCAATCAAAAGTTCAAGATGATGTTCCACAGAAATGCCTTCTAAGATTGATAGAAGCACTGCAGGGCTCCTACAGGCTTATAATATGCTATAACTTGTGTTTTCAATTGGGTGATCTTGAGTATCATGGATTTAGCATTCTTAATCGTGTTTGGAGATCTGGCAGGATTCAGATATTTAACTTATTAGGAAGAATGGTTGTTTTTCAGTTTCAAATTTACTTCTGCTCTTCACAACACATGCTTCCTGAAATATTTTGGTGATACTGTGAAAGAAATTGTCAGACTTCAAAAAATAAATTAACAAGATCAGAAGGGAAAAGGTACTAAAAACCCAGTATCTCATCCGTCTACTTTAACAAAAAACTTTTAAAAAATAGTTTTAAATTTTCTTATAATTAATCAAATTTTCAAAATTGATTTTGGAAATTTAGCTAAACAATAATGAAAATCTTTGTAGTTTTTATCAGGACTCTTTAACTTATGAATGTTCAGGGTGTGCAAAGTATGCCCTATTAAGGTTGTGATTTCTGATGAGAACAAAACTTATTTTAAGACCTCACAACTTCCAATTTCTGCATGTATTTTTCTCATTCTATTCCATGCCTAGTTTTTCACTCAAAATTGTTGTTATTATGTTTTTATGATAATGTTCCTTAGTTCTCCATGCACTTACATTTCTGGATGTGCTTTGGAGGAAATGATCTTTGGTTTAGGAGGACAGATTGTTTAAAGATTTTTTGATTAAACAGAGTTGGATTTATTTTTCACAGTCATTCTTTATATGTTAAAAATAATGAGTAAATGCAAAAAAAAAAAAAAAAAAGAAGTGGAATGAAACACAGTTCAGATACCAAAGTGTAAAGCATTTGTGCAGTGGCAGATAGAGCTCAAATGATTTATTTCATCTGTATTATCTAATGTTTGGAAATGATTTATATGTTTATATTTAGAGCCCATGGCTTGCAGCTTTTCTACACTTTAAAATTTCTCTGTTTCAAAATCTATTTCAATACAGTTTTCTGCTGCTATACACATGAAACTTGGGTAACAGCCTGTGTACACTGTTTTTGTTTTTTTTTTTTCGTGGTGTGTATGTTGCTGAATTTTCCTTTGTATGTGTTTTCTGTGGTATGTTAACATTATTTTTCTTTCCAAAGCTTTAAACAGCAACACTACAAAAACATCACAAATATATTTTCTCACTGTTATCTCTAGGTAATAGTAAAAAATATGAATGGATATGTATGCTTCTGGGAAAGAGAACCACATATAATGCAATATTATATTGCTACTTTCCTTCCTATGAATGTAAGTCAGGATGAGCAAAGACAGGATTGTTCAGCTTGAGGGAGATAGATGATGAAGCCAAATGCTTTGAAAATACAAAATCAAATGGTCAGTTCCTAATGCAATTAACTTCATCTTCTAGATGAGGATTAGAAGAGGATTAGACAGAGTAAGCATGTTAATAACAGAAGAAAAATGTTCCACAATGCATGCTGGTATTCCTTATTTGTTTCTTTTTTTTTTCCAGTCTCTGTCCTTGTTGAAAGTGAAATTTCTTCTCCTGCCAAATTTATATCTTGCTGCCCAGCTTCATTGCTTACAATCCGTATTTCCTTTGCTACAGCTCACTAACTACCAGAGACTTTGTAATGAACTGGCAACTTCTGTTACTCTTTGTTAAATTCATTCATAAGTTTTACAACATTTAATAGAATCAGTTTTCCTGATTTATTTTTCTAAAATTTAAATTCAGCAATTTCTGAACAAAATTTTATTTCTTTAATAAAAAGGCAAAACATTTTTATGGAGATGGTGTTATTGGATACCTGCATCCCCTCATACTCTGAGAATAATTAAACAAACAAACAAACAAACAAAACAAAACCAACAACAACAACTCAAACTTTTAAAAATTCCTCTCATATCTATAATTATTATATATATTATACTAGTTATATAGTATGTAAGTAATTATATATTATATTATGTAGTAATTATATAATTACTAGTTATATAGTATGTAGTATAGTATGTAAGAAATAATAATATTTATCTGAGTGTATCTTTGAACAGAAACCAGACATTGATCATCACATGTTATATCATGTCTTTCTGAGATATTATTTGCACACTCATAATATTTTCACTGTGAACACAGTTGAATTTGTCAGCAGTGAAAACTTTCTCATTGTAAAATCAAAAACAAAACCAAGAAGGTTATCTTTTACATCAAATAAAGTGCCTGTATACAGATGATTTATGGCTTGCTACATGTTATGTCTCACTCATAATGAAATATTCAAATACCATAACCTTTCCCATCTGTTCAGTGAACAGATGTGACTTGGTGCTTGGTACCTGATCTTTGCAACAGTTTAACTCACTCTTTACATAAATAACACAGGAGATGTATTAGAGGCCAATAAGATTTTCAAGTGTGTCAGTTAAGAAGACATACACAGATGCACAAAAAGCCCATTCTCACCATGGGGTGAAGATCACTATCCTTTTTGATCCTAATGAACTTCTAAAAAGGAGAAAGACTCAGGTCACTTAAACAAAGATTTAAGTCAGAAGGTAAAAAACTACTTAAAACACTGATAATTTTGACTGCTTTTCAGAATTTTTTATAAAAAGACTTGAAATGTAAATTTGTGAGAGACTTAAAAGTAGTGCCTCCTATTTTATTATTTTTGACCATTGCATTAGTCTGGGGAAAAGGAGGCTGAGGGGAGACCTTGTTGCTCTCTTCCAATATCTGAAAAGTGCTTGCAGCAAGAGTGGGATTGGTCTCTTCTCACACGTGACAGGTGACAGGACAAGGGGAAATAGCCTCAAGTCGTGGCAGGGTAAGTTTAGGTTGAATATCAGGAAAAACTTCTTTACTGAAAGGGTTGTTAAGCCCTGGAATATCTCCCCAGGAAGGTGGTTGAATCACCATCCCTGGATGTGTTTAAAAACCATTTGGATGTGGTGCTCAGGGACATGATTTAGTGGAGGGTTGTTAGTTAGAAACAGCGGATGTGAACATAGTGAGGCAGGGGGTGGTGCATTTCAGCAGTGGTTACAGTGATGGTGCATCCCCACCTTTGTTGCAGATTTTTACAAGCATGGCATGCAGTCTTTTGTTCATCACTGTTGAAAATGCATAGCTAATGGTGGTGACTATAATGACTATATTGAAAAACAGTGTTTTGTAGCTGGGACTTTATCAAATAGTGTTATTGTACTCTTTGTTGTAGACTGTATGAAAATAAATGAAAAGCATTACTTATATCTCTATATATTTATCTATCTGTCTATATATAGGCCTGTCAGAGATGGAACAATTTTATAATTTAACCTAGAACTCTTCCTGGCTTGAGAAATGTTGTCTTTAGATAAACAAGCTTGTTATAGCCTTAAAACTCTTGAACAAGTCTTTGCTTGTTTCTGAGTTCAAGTACAAGAAGTTTTTCTTGTCTTCATTGAGAAACAGGGAATGAGGATACCCTGTGAATGGTACTTGACTGAGCCTTTAATATTTAGTCTTCATTTCCTCTGTCTACTCAGTAATTTTCCTTTTAACAGCAGAGAATTCTCTCTAGGGTCCTAACTTCTCATCTGAAATCTTTGGCATCTTGTTTCCTTTTCTATATTTCTTCAAGGAGGGGAACTCTTGATTTCTCCCATTAATGCTAGTACTCAAGATTTAACCCTAAAATTGTTTATCATATTTTGTTCATAAAGGTTCTGAGCTCTTTCATCTTTTTATGTCCTTTGTCATGAAAGAAATAAATTTTGAATTGAAAATTTGCAATGTAAATGAGTCTGAAGTGATATAGAATTGAGAAAAAATGCTGCACTGAAGTATATAAAGTTCAACATAAGTAGTTGTTATTTTTATCCACTTGTGCTATATTTGTCCCCGTACTTCACTTTTAATATTTGTTACATGTATGATCATCTCAGTCCTAGTGGTACAGTGCTATTGTCTTCTCAGCAACAATTACCTGTGTGTCTAAAAAGATGCCTCTAAACACTTTATCTCTAGAGACTGTATTTAATGTATTTCAAATGAATGCATACACTTCAATTCTTTCTGTGTTTTCTATGTTTGAAATAAAATTCCACCTTCTTTTCCTTTTTCTTTTTCTTTTCCTTTTCCTTTTCCTTTTCCTTTTCCTTTTCCTTTTCCTTTTCCTTTTCCTTTTCCTTTTCCTTTTCCTTTTCCTTTTTCTTTTCCTTTTCCTTTTCCTTTTCCTTTTCCTTTTCCTTTTCCTTTTTTTTCTTTTTCTTTTTCTTTTTCTTTTTCTTTTTCTTTTTCTTTTTCTTTTTCTTTTTCTTTTTCTTTTTCTTTTTCTTTTTCTTTTTCTTTTTCTTTTTCTTTTCCTTTTTCTTTTTCTTTTTCTTTTTTTCCTTTTCCTTTTTCTTTTTCTTTTTTTTTTTCTTCCTTTTCCTTTTTCTTTTTCTTCCTTTTCCTTTTTGTTTTTCTTTTTTTTCTTTCTCTCTCTCTCTCTTTTTTTTTTTTTTTTTTTTAGGCTTTCCTGACTTAAACCTTGGAGATCTATAACTTGAAGTATCATGACTTTTCAACATATATTTATTTGATATTCCTTGTAGCTTGCTAAAAGTTATCATGTAATAACATCTTTGGTTATACTAAGATATTACAGGATCTAAGTCTGCGAAATAAATTTGTGAAGGAAAATTTCCTTTTCTGCTGTTTATCTTTTTATCTCATTTTAAAAGTATTTTTGACTTGGCATACTTTCTCTTCTGCTCTTTTACCTGATTCTCTTAGACAGACTGTCTGGCTGTTAGAAACTTACATCTTAACTTGAACAAACTAAACCCATGAATGTATCTTCATTGATTTTCTGATGTTTGAGAATGCTTCTGGCATGTCCTTGTTGTTGTCTTTTATCACCCTGTTACTTGATACTTTTTGAATGGTGTCACTTTTGTTGTGGTTTATTTCTGTTTTTGATTCACTTTGGCTAGTTTTTGTTTTTTTATCATTACCTGATATGCTAAAGAGCTGGCCTAAATATTAGTTTCAGTAACTACAGGTTCCCTTGTCCTTATATGGACTTTGAGGTTGGTTTATAAATCTTTGCTTGGGAGTGGTGTACAGAGATGTACACTGTACAGCCTGTTACTTACACCTCCAGCCTCATTAGCTGGTGTTGGGAAACTATTTCAACTAAATTGAAAATTTGTAAATGTCTTATTTATTTGTTAAGAATTTATTTATTTACCTCACTGTGAAGGCATTATGTGTTTGGCTCCCTGTTCTATACTAGCTTTTCCTTGTAAAGATCTTAATTTTCTATGAATCTTAGGGATGTTGAGAAAGTTTGAAATTTGTCTCTGTTTTGAATCTTTTGTTAGTTTTTTATCATTTGTTCAATCCTATGCTCTTTAGGATACTCTGGATTTCAGAAGTCAATCAATACAGTTTGAGATCTGACCTTCTGGAAAGCATCATTGCAGAGAAGGACCTGAGAGTCCTGATGGATAACTATGAGCCAGCAGTTTGTCCTTGTGACCAAGAAAGCCAGTGGTGTCCTTGAGTGCATAAGGAAGAGCATGGCCAGCATGATCCTTCCTCTCTTCTCTGCCCTGATGAGGCCACATCTGATATACTGTGTATGTCAAGTTTGGGTCTCCCCAGTGCAAGTGAGATATGGAACTACATAAGAGAGTTCAGCAGAAGGCTACAGGGATGCTTAGGAGCCTGGAGCACCTCTCTTAAAGGACAGGCTGAGAGACCAGAGCCTGTTTAATGTGGAGATGAGAAGACTGAGAGAATTCATATCAATGCATCTGAATATGCTAATGGTTATCCTAATGATATCCTAATATCAAGAGGATGGGGCCAAGCTCTATTCACTGGTGCTCAGTTACAAGGTGATGGAACATATATGTTTGTAACTGATGTTAAGCATAAAAAAAATTGTGTTTTATTCCTGCAGTTATACACATAAGATAAGCTGCAAAATAGGAATAATAGTTTGAGATACTGCAACAAATATAGCAGTAAATATCTAATTAGTTTCAGACTGAAAAGCCCTGCTTTTTAGAGAAATTTAACACTGAATTCCTTAAATCATTGTAGAAACTACATTTGAAACTACATGAGTAAGTGAGAATACAATAATGAAGAGTGAAAAAACTGTTCTAGATGAACAGTAAATTTATCCAGAGATAAGTTAGTGCATCTGTTATCCTGTGTGTCAACTTTTATGGCTTTGAAAGATATTTGCAGATAAATGTTGGCAGTGTCTATCAAGCAACAGAAATAACTAAGATCTGTGTACACTGTCTGATAAAATCTGAAATCTATTTCTCTCTGCAATAGCTTTATAGGTTATACTTAAGCATATCTAAATGGCTTTATACATCCCTTGTCAGAGTAGACAGAAGTAATTTGAAGTATCAGCACTCTGCATTCAGGCCTGAAGAAAATTTCAAATGTACAGTTCATATGCTTTTTAACACATTTTTATAACGTTTTTATAGCCCAACAAGAATTTATTTTGAAAACTTATTTTTTTCTCCATGAATTTGAAAAAAGACTTCTCCCTCCCCCCTTCCCTCCCTCCCTCCCTGCATTCCTCCTCCCTCCATTTCTCCCTCCATTTCTCCATTCCTCCATTCCTCCCTCCCTCCCTTTCCCTTCCGCCCTTCCTTCATTTCTGTCACTACATAATATTTAAGTTACCAACTGTAATAAAAGAAAAACAATAGCAATTTTAATACTGTGTGGAGAACTAATACTGTTGATACTTAAGCAAACATTTCATTCTCATTTAATAAACCATAATGGAAAGATCTAGCAAAAATAAAAATACCCAAGGCTATGAATCTGAAGCTTTCTAAGAATTCAAATTTGATAATTAAATGCCTTTGCAGTTATATTAAACTGAACAATTCTGTGCTAATCAGACATGATTCTATGTAATGTTTTTAGTAAATAAATTTAGCCTGTTTGTATATATATGGGAACTCTTTTTTATGTAGCTTGTATTCCAGAGCTGTGTTACAAGATGTGTAAGTACAAACAATTATATATGATTATTATAATAATTTATACATATATAAAACTATGTGAGAAGAAGTTCTACTCTAGATATTGGTGGAAGGAAACATGGGGCCTGAAATGAGTGATTGGAGTTTTAGACGATTGGAAAGAGATTATATCATTGTTATTTACACAAATGCATCAAATTCATAGCTTGAATTATTTAGTCATTTCTTGTCCAAACAGGAAAAATTTATGTTCTAGAGAAGAGAGATTGAATTGCTGGTATAAGCCATGTGAAAGGGTCTGATTCTTCACACATCCTTATTTCTATCTCCAACTTCTTTTAATTCTCTTTTCCTAAGATAATTTCTCCAATAGATCTAACCAAACATCAATGTAATTTTGGTTTCTGAAAAAAGGAAAGGAGAGGGGAAGTGAGAGGGGGAGGGGAAGGGGAAGGGGAAGGAAATGTTACCCATTCAGGTAG
Source organism: Phasianus colchicus (assembly GCF_987193195.1). Taxonomy (NCBI): domain Eukaryota; kingdom Metazoa; phylum Chordata; class Aves; order Galliformes; family Phasianidae; genus Phasianus; species Phasianus colchicus. The sequence continues at coordinate 18,921,929 of NC_143438.1, read as the reverse complement.
TTAATATGAATGTTGACTGGGTTGCTTCTTTTTAGATGGATTGGGAAAATGTAGATCTCAAGTGGGTTTGGTTTATACCCATGAAAAGTATGACAAAAGAGCTATGTGGTCCATAGGGATTGTGCCGTTACGTTAAAGATGTAAGTTGGTAATTGAAGAAGCATGTAGAGGGAAGGAAAAAGGAATGACTTAAGAAATAAACAAATACAGATACAAGTTCCAGAAAAATGGCTTTCCATGGAGTAACACCAGTGATAGTATTTTAAAGAAGATTCAAGCAGTTCTCTTGATTAACTTGATCTAGATTGCTCTGTCTAGTAAAACTACATCTCTCTTTCCAGATATGTAAAAAAGGTAGTGATTGTGCAAGAGATGAGAACATTAAAGTTTCTTCTCATAGTAATGAAGATTCTGATAGTATATAAGACATTGAATGCTAATGCTTATTATAAACCAAAATGTTCATTGCAGTATCAATGTAATTACAAAACTTCATTAGAAAGAAATTCAATGAATAGAGGTTCACTGTATTCCGAGATACATTGGTTGTCTGAAGAATAGAACTTGTGATTACAAAAGCATTCAAATAATGGAAGGAAATAATTTCAAAGTATTATGCTTTTACAATTTCTGTTAATGTTAAAAAAGTTAGAATGGTAAAAGATGCATGTATAAAAATTAAACATACCACTGTGTAATCCTGTAAGACCTAGCTTCTACCAAAATAGATCTAGAACATCATATTTTCTGTCAAATTTATTTTGTTAAGTACTAAATTGAACAAGTAATAAAACTGAATGTGTGGCAGACTTTGTAGTAATTTGAGTTTGAATAAGGAGAAGAGATTGCAGACCTAACATGAAGATGCTTGGTGGAATCCCATATTTATTCCAAAATATTAAAATGGGGAAAATACTTACCTTGTTGGATGGAGGAAGATAAATGATCATTACTTTATTACCCTGAGCCCCCAAATAGTATAATGGTAAGCTGTAGAGTCATACAAACACAATCATAATACAAGATTAGTTTTTTACATCACTTCCAAAAGAATAAATGCCTTTCTAAATTTCCACTTTTGGCAAACTGTTAAGTACCCTTTGCTGTTATTTAGTTAAGTCATTTTAGCAATTGCAGCAATTCCTGTCTAATGCTAGTTTAAAGAGGATGACTGTACAATGCATGTTTCTCTTGTTAGATAATGTTACAGAGAGAAAGGATTCTGCTTGCAGAAGCTCAAATTTAATCAAAGAGTAATATAAAAAAGCCTTAATCCTAGTCAGAATTTGCCAAGTACAAGAGAGAAGTATAAACCTACTGATGCCAAACTAGGCAAATATGTGTTAGTCTTTATAATGTATTCTAATTTAATCATGAGGCATCAGGGTTTAATAGACTTGGAGTGCAATTGAGTTCAGCCAGATGTCTAGAAAACCTCAATATTGTACACCTGTTCAAATCTGATTATTTTGATTTTGTACTCCACCCATACTTTTCTTTCTGTAGGACTACTTGCAAATATCTGTAAACATTCTATTTTACAAATTAAAATCAGGCAAATATATAGCAAATATACATAAAAGAAAAGAATGAAAAAGGGGTGTACAAAAGACCTACGTGAGTATCTTACATTTTCCCTGTCATTAACTGCCATGAATTCACCTTCCACATTAATTCATAAATTGCCTGGATCAAGTAAGTCAAAATGTGAAGAGAGCTTCACGTTACCAGGAGAAAATAATGAGCATTTTTAAACTCCTTATGTCTATTTTTATGCTATACTTCATAAGAACAGAGATTCACAGATCACCCTGAATGTAATGCCTCCTGTTTATTCCCACAGAAACTACAACAGATACAAATAGCACAACAACACTATCTGATAGAGCAAACTCCCAGAAACAAAACACTTTTTTTTTTTTTTTTTTTTTTTTTAATATAGTCACCATCATTAGCTATTCATTTTCATTAGTGGTGATCCTGCATGTCACTATGGTAAGAACCTGCGCCAGAGACTCTGACACGACTGCTGAAATGCACCATTCACTGCCTCATTGTGCTTAAATCCACTGTTCAGTCTCTATAAATGTTCAGCAAGCATAGATGAATGTCATTAGGTGCAATTTCTTCTGCAAATGGAGGAATTCCATTCTGCACCTTTGCTTCGTATGCACTTCCATGTCAGATGCTTTTTGTCAAACTGCGCCTCTGTCAACCCGCAAAAAATGCCATACCATCAACATCCACCTTTGATATTGTGGGTCAACAAATAAAAGGCATATTTGGAGCAGCTTTCATATAAACAAAATGCTTAAAACTACTTGAAAAGTTCATTGAAGATTTCAGAAATTCTTATACCTACTTTCTGCTGTTTATCTCTTGATAATTTATCTGTTGTTACTCATTCTAGGTGTAGTTGCCAAAAAATACACTATATTTCAAAACTAGGAACCTGCAAACTGCAATTTTTTTTTTTTTTTTCCTACAGAATGTACACTCAAAGTAATTAAACGTTTCCCTCAATTGGTTTTCCTGCAATTGCCATTATTTTTCTCTTTACTGTAATTTTTCCCACAGTTTTAATGTTTAGTTTTCTTGCTTTATAAGATTAGAGAAAGCCTTCTGTTTCAAAACAAATAAACACACCTTCCAAAACAGATTTCCCCCACCAGCCCTACCTAAGATCCACTTGTTCTTATTTGCAGAAGGACCTAACCTGGAAGTTTTGTGAGAAATAATATTTACTGGGTTAGGGTTGTTTTTCTGTGATTTTTTTTGTTTGGTTGTTCTGAAAATAATTTTATTATCTAGCTTATTCTTGCCAGCTAAAGGCAAACTATTCAAGTAGGTCCTAAATTAGGCTTTCTTTCACCATTATATATATTAAAAATGCATAATGTCAATAGGATTAAAAAATAATAATAATAATAAAGATGGGATTGCAGAACTACAGGAAAAGAAATCAAGACAGGGCAGCAGGCAAGCAGGAAAAAAAACACCTAAGAGTTCTTAAAAATTCTAGTAAAAACAATGGAGTCCTGTATTTTGTGACCCATTAGAGCTGTTTTTCACAGGTGCTTGACTTGAAAGACTGGAATCCTGGTTTCCAGGAACTGCTGGAATCCTGGATGTGTAAAAATACACAGGATACAAAGTTTGAGGCTGTGAGACATGCATGATGGCTATCATCAGGAGTTTGGAAGCCTATCAAAGCATCAAAGCCCTCTTCCAGAATTTCTTGCCAACAAATCTACAAGTATCACTCAGCAGTAGCAGAAGCACAGCATAATTTAGAATAATCAAGGCCAGTTTGCCTATTTGAACTAAAGGAGCAGAATCTTTAAGTAAAGATTACATGGGAGAGTGAGGAAGTGCCAAAAAAGCCCACTTGAGATGGCTTAATGAAAAAACAAAGAGGGATGAAAAGTCATTGTGGAATATAGATCTTGTGCATAAAATATAATAAAAGTCCTATAAAAATCTGTTAAATCAGACATGAAAAGATTGTTAGGGGAGGCCTCAATTCTCAGAAATTTTGTGTATAAATCTCACGTACATTTTAGAACATAGTAGACTTATAAATCTTCTCTTTTTTTTTTTCTTTTATTATTATTATTATTATTTCAATTAATTAAAGTCCAAAACAGATTTTCTTACCATGTCATACAGGAAGCTTAACATAATTACTGGTTTTCTAAACACCACCCTTTCTCTCCCTTTTGGATATATTCTTATATGTAGGAAAATTTTCACTGCTCTGTAAAGAAAGGCTTGAAATAAGAACTTTAAAATTCAGTAAGAACTGGAGACTAAGGACTGAAGTCTCTGTTAGTTGCCTCACCTGCTGTGACACTGAGAACTCTTTCTTCTATAATATTGCTCAAGCTGGCAGGAGAGTTACTGCTCGAAAGGACTTCACACAGCAAGAGGCACATTGAGGTTGGTGGCAAAATACCCAGGTGTGATGTGCAGCAATGTTAGTTCAGTCAGCGAGTTCATCAGAGGCACTGATGCTGTTCCTGAAAAATAGTAGAGTTGGTACTTCATGAAATAATGTCCAACAGTGGTGGTGATTACAGTAGTAATGTCCAGCAGTGGTGAATACAGTAGCACTTGTCTCTTCAAAATTGAAATGTTGATAACAATTATCAGATCTAGACTCTCAGATATGGCCCATGGAAAGAAATGCCACTTACAGAAAAGAATAATCAATAATTATAGTCCATTCTAAAATAAGTCAGATTAAATATATTTATATATATATAAATATATATATATATTGGTTCCTACTAGTAAGAATGATCACCTCCTAATGCTTAAACACAATTTTTTATATGACAAAAAATAATTCTGAATTTTTAATTCTTCTGGGAAGTAAAATAGTACAGTTCTTAGCAAGAGGTTGTTGAATACACAGTACAGTTTGTGTTATTTTTACTTGGAAATAATTATTCCACAATAATTGTACACTTCTTTGGTAATTCCCCTCTTTTAAATATTTTATTTAGAAAAAAAAGAAAAACTCAAATATGTCAATATCTCCTAAAACTAAACACTTCCCGTTTCCAAATTTTATTTATATTTTTCAATGTGTCAGTATTTATTTATTTTTTTTAATCAAAACAACAACAAAATGGAATGGATTCTGGTGCAATGGATTCTGGTGGTACTGCCAAAGACAACAAACTTGGCATGGTAATAGAATGAGTCTTCTGAACATTATTCATCCATTCACCTCTAAAAATGTAGTTCCCAACACATAGGTATTAGGAGGCTTCCTTTCACTGATGTACATATGTTGTTATGCATATATTTTTCAACACAGTAAAGGCAGTAAATTCATTGCCACCTGGAACAATACTTCAAACAACATGAGCTACAGTACAAAAGAGATAGAAAATACTTTGGTTCTTGACAAATAACCTGTGTTTTCTCTCTTGCTCTGTTATGCTGATATGCTGGCCATGCCTTTTTTTCTTTCAGAATAGGCTTTTTCTTTCCTTTTCTACTATTAATAATATGTGTTTTTAGAGATACAGACTAAAATAACTACAAAAATGATGGAGAAAAAGTATGTAACAGCCGTTAGAATAGCTTAACAACTAAAATGTGTGAGATAGATATGACCTTGAACAAACTTCAGGTTGTTTTTTAAGCTGCTATAATTATTTATCAAGCAAAATAATATGATTTGATGGTGATGATTGCTGATGCTTTCAGGCTTAGTGACTTTTCATAGGATGACTCTATTCATGGCAGCACCAGACCTCTCCGCTGCCCTCCTCCTGTTATCTTCGTAAACTGGTCATTTTACAAAGCAATTTAATCCTTTTGGAATTTAATCCATTTGGAACAAACAACCTGTGACAGGAAATACACCTGAATAAATAGGATGCTTGCCAAATTCCAGTTCTTCATCAGCTGTTGCCCTCAAAAGGGAATGTTGGACTTACTCACATGCTGATCAGTTTGCATTGGCCTCTGGAATCTGAATATCTGAGAAGAATTATTAGTGTATGATGAAGAATCTGATTTTTTAAAAAATCTTATTTTTAATTTTCAATTGCAGGAAGCATCATGTAAAAATATTTTGAGAGTAAATCAAGACATGGACAACTTTAGGCAAATTACTGAATTCTGTATGTCCTATGAAGATTTATGACACCTTGATGACTTTATAGTAATTCATCAAGGACCAGTTCTTTGTGCCCTCAGATGGAAGACAGTTAATCTCATGGCTTAAGAGCTACTATTTCCATCTCACCTCCAGAAATTCTCCAGTAATAGTGGAAACCTTCTTACCTCCTCCCCATACTTTTTGAATACTAATGAATTCTTTTCCAGCTCTCTTTGGTGGCAGTTGTGGAGCACTAGAAGAACTGTAATTAAATCTTCAGTTAATATCACAAAACATAGCTACTGTTGCATAAAAAAGAAAATTTAAATGCATACAGCATATGTACTTTTATGCTGGTTTATTTTTGAAGTTCTAATTCTATACTGTCAAGTCATAGACACCTTTACAATATGTCTAAGCTCAATATGTCATTATATTCTGTTCCTTTCCGTAATACAGTACTAGAACTGAAAACAAAGGAGCCAAAGCAAAGATTAATTTAAAAATGCGATAACTTGTCTTCTCATGCTTCCAGCAGTTAATGAATCAAATAATGATTGCAATTTTCATGTATTCTAGCTGAAATATTTTTCGTGTTTATTTTGGGTGAAGTTCCCTACTATTCATATTATCTATGTGAGGACTTTGCCTACTAATTGCAAGTTAATATAGAAATTATGTAAGTGGATCATGACACATACAGTAAGATTTTTAAAACCCACAGACTTGCTACTGTGGGACTTAATTCTGTGAAGTCTTCTTGCCTGTAGCTGTTGCAGTCTTGCTGGAGGTTTGAAAAGGAAGGCTGCCTGGTTTCTTCACGCTACACAACTCATGTTAGAAGACTTTCTCTCTGCAGGTGAAACTGAAATTTGAAAATAATTCACTGTACTATTGCATACAAGCTGTTACTGTTATTTTTCTTTAGTGTTAGTAGTGAATGAGGGTTACGGATCATTACAGTTAAGCAGTAATTTTCTGGTTCTGGTTGTTTTTATCTATTACACTGTGTAAGACTAAGAAGAATGACTTACTATGTTCTCTTAGGTTAATGTCATGTAGTGAAAAAAAAAGTGGAATATTATGTGTGAAATATGATAACTAAACAAAGACTTTGTCTCTTGAAAATTGTTACATTGATTCTCTTTAAAAATAAAGATATGGCATAATATAGATTTATGTATAAGTGTCTTTGAAGCCTGACTAAAAGCACAGTCATTTTAACAAAATGTTTTTAGTAAGGTTATTAGGTACCATAATTATTTTCATGTGGTGACTTTCAGTGACAATGTCAAAATGTTTTTTTTTACCTTCTCCTTCTCCTCATCTTCCTCTTCCATCCTCCAACTGCCAGTTTTACAAACTCATCCCACTATCTGAATACTGAGACACACTCACTCTGTCCATTGTATTTCAAACTCTGTGAAGAATGAACGTGGTGACCAGAAATGAGTATAAAATATTTCAAGAGGTGAAACAAAACCTTGCTCCCTCTTTCATAGTTGTTTGGACTGGTGGTAGAAATAAACTGGAAGACTGTTTTTTGTTGTCTGCTTTTTATTTACTTATTTATTTTTCTTGTGAATTAAGGAGTGTAAAAATAGAAATGGTGGCAATTGTAGAGGAGGTGTTATGTGCATTGGATTAGGGGAAAGGCACACTACAACTTCCTTCCTGTCTTCAGATATCTTGTTTCTATCCATGTATTTTCCCAAGAAATTGCTTAGCCTGAACCATAATATTTTCTCAGCATGCCCCAGAAGTTTTGAGGCCTACAGGCTACCATCAGCTCTGGTTTCTGAGCTCACAAGTGTATTTGGGATACATGAAGTGTTCCCGCAAGCCTCAAGTACACTCAGTAACTGTCTGCATCTGAATTGGAAACTGCCACTTTTCGAATTTCAAAAATACAGTGTAAGAAGCTATTTTTGCTCCTCAAAAAAACATCAAGTATCTTTTTTCCAAGTAGAAAAGCACTATGTGCTCTAATAAAAAATTGTTTTGTCTGAAAATACAGAGAAATTTTGAAATTCAGCTTCGCTTTTCCCCACACTGTAGGAGAGAGAAGTTGCCCAGTGACCCATATATTGACTGAAGTCTATACGGACAGATTATGTTGTGTATAATTAGTTCATAGCCCTCCTATGGCAGGGCTCTGTCTACTAAACCACTAAGCCTGTTTTAATCCTTCATATTTTTAATGTATTCCTTATTATTTGTTTAAGAGAGGGTTAAAGATGTGAGAGTTCCTGGACTATATTTGTTTATCCTATCATATCACCACATCATTCTCCTTAAGGTAATATTATTATTGTTATTTAGTAGCAAATCTCAACAATCTTGAGCTGTTGCTTTTATTTTTTAGGAGGTAATAAAATTAATTTTATTGGTAGAAAACTTGGTATGTATCATAATTCAGAATTTAAGGGTTTCAGTGGGCTTATTACTAATATTACTAATGCTTACTGTACAGTGAAACTTTGATGTGTCAAAATAAAAATAATTTCCATTAGTATAAGGATACATTGCTTACATCAAAACAGATGGACCCAGTTGTTCTGCCTAGGGCCATGGCATTTCTCTAGCTGTTTTCTGTGGTAGTGATGAGCTTTGTAGAAAGAGGTGGCTTTCAAAGAGAATGCTAGAAACTACAAGCTTGTCGCTCTTTTTTCGGTCTCGCTCACAATCTTTCCACTTTTATCTTTTTTAATCTGGAAAAGTGATTTGTCTCATCAACTTTAGTAGAATTACATTGTGTTTTATTCAGTGTTGACTTTACATTTTTAAATTCACCCTAGGCAGTTCTGAGGGGGTAAAATTGTACTCAATTTCCCATTAATAGTTTATCACATAGTCTAGCTTCTTTTTTGCAGTTTTTGTTAGCTCATGATATATTAACCTACAGTTTAGAATATCTGTAGCAATTTATGATTCCCCACAAAATATTATAAGAAAAATAATAACGTTGCTGTAAATTTTCTCAGAAAATCCAGGGAAATTAGTCAGCCCTTTACGTCTTGTTGCGTATGTGTCATGGTTTGTGGGCTTTTTTTGGTTTTCAGTACTCCATGTCATAACATCATGTAATGCACTGGGAGTTAAAGTGTTAATGCTCCAATTCCAGGTACCTATCCCTATACATCATGGAAGTCATGGGATCTGGCCCTTCTGGGTGGGGGGGTCTCTCACTGTCTTGCAGTGGGTGCTGGAGGGTACTTTCCTAGCCATTCCAAGCTTTTCAGGTTTGACTTGGTCTCAAGAACTCTCTCTCTCCTAATTTATTTGATTTAATAGTCTCAATTTCAATTAGATTGTATTATATTGTGTTGTCTTGCATTCCGATATCATAATAAAATAAGTTTTCCTCCACAGATCATTGCCGCTGTTTTTTTTTTCTTTTTCTTTTCTTTTTTTTTTTTTTTTTTTCCTTGAGCCCAGCTCCCATCTCACTATGCCTTTTCCCTTTCCCTTCCATTTTGAGGGGCCGGGGGGAACCCAGGGGCCTACTGCCCCCCTGTCAGAGGCATAGATTGATCTAGTTAACTCCATGACTGTATGTTTCTCCACTGCATAAAAGAGGAGCTTGGTGACCTTCCACAGCTACATATTTTCTTACCAATGCATTGCAGAATCAAGCCTGATTATTTTTCACTTGTATGGATTTCTAGCCTTACTGAAGTGTGAATATTATGCTAACATAGATTAAGATAATTTATTCCTTTGCAAAGAAGGAAAATAAGAAAAAAGAAAAAAAAAAAAAAAGATAATGTCAGCAGCAGCACTATAAGGTTTTTGAAAAATCAATAAGCTTCATTTTTCTGTCTTTCTGTGGGTCTTTCTGGCAAGTAGAGTTACCACATAAAGAATAACTAAAAAAGGAGGCAGTGGTCATTGTGAAATTTCAGTTCTTTGTGCAGAGATAAAATTGTAATAAGTCTGTGACTTAGATAATCACTGGCAAGTCCATACTAAAATGAGACCAAGCTGTGGAAACCAGTGTTGATCTTTAGTCACTAAACATACTTAGATTTTTATTGTCTGCTGAGATGGAGGCTGTACAGACCTTATTCTCTTTTCATTTCTGTCAGTTGTTCATTGCTTCTCATCAACTGAATATTACTGTTTTAATGTGTTGTTTTTTTTTTTTTCTAGGCGAGTTGCACGATTTATCCTATTCCAATCTAGATGAAATCAACTGAAGTGGCTAAAGCCTCTTGTAAAAACTCAGCTATTTTTATTGTTTCTCTGAATACTTGTAAACTGTGTTCCTTGAACAACTGAAGTAGAATAGGGCTATGAGGACTTGCAATGGACAGTTGGTAAAAAAGCAAGTGTGAGTGATAAGGCAAAAAAGATCAGTCAAAAAGCTATTTTGCAAGTGAAATATTGATCTAGGTCTTGAGTATAAGAGTACTGCTTCAAGTGCATAGCTTTGTGATAAAAAAGGAAGTCGATGGCAGTAGAAAAATCACAAAGCTCAAATGACCAACCACTCAAGACTATTTCATTTTTTGCATAAAGAAAAGTAGAACAGTTGTAACACATAAACTAACTTTTGGCAAATGTGGTAATAGCAACAGAATTCCCGTATGTGTTCAGAAAGACAACTTTGCATTTGTTTTTATAAATATGTTATATGTAATACATAAATTGAATATGTATCATCTAAGCATGTTTGAAATTTTATGACTTTTATCTATCTCTGGACAATCCTTTATTCAGATATTCTGCTTTTTATTGTAATAGAAATAACAGAAACTTCCCTCTTTAATTTGTTCTTAAGTAGATTTACCTAGATTTCTGTTTAAAATATTTATATTTCTTTCTTTACCTCTTTTTCATAAGCTTATTTTCAGTTTGTCTGTGCTTTGTTTTATTATGTATTATAATTTATTATTAAACTAAAGGAACTTCAGACATGGGAAACCAAAATATTAAAGATTTTAAAAAGCTCAAGTGCATGAAGAGAAGGTGATAAGTCAATGGAAAGGACTTCTCCAAGTAGAATCAGACTTCCTTTCCACTGAAAATTGATCAGATGAAGATTGATTGATTGAGCTGATTGAATTAATTATGTCTGGTCTTTCAAAAGAAAAAGACCATAGTTTTTTTTTTCTTACTGTTAGGTTAAGAAATCCTTTTTATTCCCCATGTATCTTCCTATTAGGCTGTTCCAGTTCTCTGATGCTGTCACTCTGAATGGTGTGTCTATTCAGAATTTGTTGTATTATCCTTTTCCACACCTTAACAGGTGTTCTCATCAAAAGTACTTACAGTTAATGTATTATGAACCCCTCTGGATAAGTTTTGGATTAACTGTTAGTTAATTACTTGTTACTTAATTTGGATTTAGTCTCAAGTGAGGCCCTTCACAAAAATGATGATCTGCAACCAAAAATAGTCAGTCCTCCTTATTCAAGGAAAGAATAGACTTGAATAATGATTTGGTACAGCAAAATCAGACAGCCTGAATGATCAAAAGAAAGAGTGTCTTTGACAAAACAGAAAGAGAATCTATAACCCCTCTTCATTTATATTCATTTGTAATAAAATACATTTTTGCTCAATGTTTTGTACACTACATATTTGAGGGAGAAAAATAAGAAAATAAATTCCTATAGCTCTTGTGTACCCACAGGCAAATAGGAAAGTTTTTCATATTGATATCTTAATCCTGAGTTCTTCACTGCAAAGTAAGGACTATCAATAAGAACGGAAGAAGAAAGTAATATTATCCAAAATTCTCAGCTTTTGAAAATTTTATTTTGTGTCATCTTAGCATCAATCATAGATTCAAGAAATTGCTTTAAAATAATGTCTGCACCTTCTCTCACGTAAACGTGACATATATTTTTGTAGCATTATTAGACATTGTTTTTTAAAGTTTAAAGGTTAACTGATTTTTTTTTTTAATGTAGCTTTGTAAAAAAACTTGAAGTAGCTAAGACAAAGCTATTAATTATAAACACATACATATTATTATGACTTGACTAAATGTTTTCTAGTAAAGCCTGTGTAAGAGCAATGAAAATATTTTATTTTTAGTTCAGCTAAGAAAAAAATTATCTTACAGTTTAATAATCTTGGCTAATAAATAAATAAATAATAAAAATCTTCTCATTGGGCAGTTTGGTCATAAAGGTATTTGTTCCATGTCATATTTATTGTTCCTAGACTGAATACTTAAACTTCAAATATATAGATTTGCTAAATAAATTGTTAAATCTCTCATGCAAGTGATAGAGAGAAAAACTGTAGATCAAGACATTTATACTTCTGGACCCTGACATCTTCATCTTGATTTTCAGAAAATATCACTAGCTCACCTTTGTAGCATAGCATAGCATGGCACTGAAAAGCCCTGGCATTGTTCTAGTGGAAAGAATCTTCAAAGTCCATGTAGTCCATCTACTTGATCAATTCAGGGCAAGACAGAAGTTAAAGTATGTTACTAAGGACATTGTCCAAATGCCTCTTGAATACTGCCAGCCATTGGGCAATCAATCACATCTCTTGGAAGACCGTTCCTGTGTTTGACTACCTTCACAGTAAATAAATTTCTGCAAAATCCCACTCTGGCCCTCCCCTGACAACTCTGTGCCCTTGTTCTTATTCTTCTGTCACTGACTAGGAGCAGAGTCCGGCACCCTCTGCTTCTTCTCCTCAGGGAGTTTCAGGGATCAGTGAGGTCACCTTTCAAGCTCCTCTTCTCCAGAGAAGGCACCAGTGTCCTCAGCCTCTCCTCTCATGCTATGACTTCAGCCCTGCTGCCAGCTCTATTGCAGTCCTCTGGACTCTTTCAGGTACCTCAACATACTTTTTATATTGTGAAGCCCAAAATTGCACACAGTGTTCAAGATTAGTCCACAGTAGCACTAATTACAGCAGGAGAATCACCTCTTGTCACCTGCTAGCTTGAAAAATGCTTGATGAAGAAGCATGTTTCAAATACTTCCATGCTTAAGACTAACATCTGGTTAGAATAAAATGGGAATCACTGTAATCCATAGTTGATTTAAAGGAGAACATGAGGTATGTACAGCTGTTATTATACATACTTAAGTTTGACTGTGTAGAAGCAGACTTGAGGACTTCTGTTTATGTCAGGAGGAACTGTTTTTCCTTTTCTGATTCTTAAAAATAACTGGACTTCTTGATGAACACAAAGAAGAGGAAATTAATCAATTTTTTATCAGTTGCCTGGAAAAGCACATTACATGCAGTTTTCTTTAATCAATTTCATACTAAATAACTTAAGTTATGTGTGTATGTATATTGTCTGATTTGCAGATGTTGTCTTTGTATTGTTCTCTTTTGTTTATGCAAGAAAACTGAGCTGTGTACTTTCTTCTTCCAGCAACCACTTATGTTTGATCTGCAGTGAATTAGTACCACCAGTCTGTTGACTGACAAAGCCTTATTACATGTGTCTATGTGCTTTGGGAAGAGATCCAAGAAATTCCAGAAATTACATGAAAGTGAATTTTTAGCTTCCACTATTAAAGGAAAAAAAATCTTTTTTTTTTTTTTTTTTTTTTTCAGACAAGAAGTAAGATTTGAATAACTATGAAACATGAAAGCTGGCTTGAGAAATCATCTTGAGAAATCAATAGGTGACAATGTTTGGGGGCATGTAAAGTCACTTGCCCCCCTCCTCTGCCTAATTTCCTCACCATTTTAATGCTCCTGCAAGAATGGTTACAATTTTGTAGCTGATTGCAGAAAATATGCATGTTCTAAAATTGCAGCCAAATGGAGCATGCAGTGTTGCAGCTTCTATCCAGCTCCCTGTATCTCTGCCATAAGGAAAGTACTGCTGTATTGCCCTAGGGACATGTGATTGAGAGCACTGAGCAGACAAAGAGAGTCAAGTCAAACTATTAGTACCTCTTCTCTGTCCCATAGCAATACCTGCACTGTAACTAATCCGGCCTGATTGCAGAGTAATAAGGTCAGTGACAGCAAGAGTTACATACTGTCTCTGATCTGGAGAATCCCTTGGCAAAGTTGGGAAAGAGCTGGTTTGACACAGCAATTGCTGAGGCAGTCCTTAGCTATTCACAGGACTTGCTTACAAAGAACTGAGAAAAAAGAAATCCATAATGTTGCAGCTGCAGAGTGTGAGACCAGCTTGTTCTGAATTTTACCCATTATGCGAAGGAAAATTCCCTTATTTCAGGTTAACTGACACTACATTAGTGCTTTCCTAGAAAGAGATCAGTTTCTGCATTCTAATTCATATTTGCAGTCAGAGTTTGATGCAACAGGAAACAGATATAGGTTAATTATTTTTAGCAGTCATGGGGGACTGATGTATCACTGAGTGATATATGACTTCTATTAGAAGCGTCTAAGCTTTAATGTGCAAAGAAGAAATTTCACATTTTAACTTTAAAATGTCTGAGCATTTTGAATGCAGGCAATACACATAGTTTTATACATCTGTTTCATATCATACTTGTTACATTTTGGAGTCAGCATAATTAAGTATACCACAAAATTTTTGAAACTTGTTTCAGGACATTACAGACTAATGACAGAAAGAATGTCCCTAGACTGTAAATGTCCTGCAACTAGCTTAACAATTCTATGACCTATAGAGGTGTTCATAGAATCATAAAATCATAGAATGACTTATGTTGGAAGGGGCTTTAAAGATCATCTAGTTCCAACCCCAGTGTTGTAGGCAGGGTTGCTGACCACCAGATCAGGTTGCCCTGGGTCGTATCCAGCCCGGCACTGAATATCTCCAAAACTTCCCTGAGCAACATGTTCCAGTGCCTCATCACCCTCTGGGTAAAGATTTTCTTCCTAACATCTAATCTAAATCACCCCTCTTTTAGATTAATGCCATTCCCCCTTGTCCTGTCACTATCTGCCTGTCTAAAAAGTCAATCTCCTTCCTGGCCATAAGTTCAATTTAGTACTGAAAGGCTGCAATGAGGTCTCTAGGAGACTTCTCTTCCCCTAGCTAAACAAGCCCAACTCCCTTTAACTTTGTTCATAGAAGACGTGCTCCAACCCTCTTCGTGATCCTCCTCTGGACCTGCTGCAACAGTTCTGCACCTTTTTTTTTGTGTTGGGAACCCCAGGCCTGGACACAGTATTCCAGATAGGGCCTCATGAGGGCAGAGTAGAGGGGACAATCACATCCCCTGATCTACTGGCCATCCCTCATTTAATGTACACCAAGATACGGTTGGTTTTCTGGGTTGCAGTAACACTGCTGGCTCACATCCAGCTTTTCATCCACTAGGGACCGTTAATTCCTTCTCTGCAGGATAACTCTCGATGATTTCTTCTCCCAGGCTGTACACATATCTGGTATTGCCTCAACTCAAGTGCAGGGCATGAAAGACATAGGAAACCTGAGTAGCAGTGAAGATTGTGGGAAAGAACTCTTTAAATCTTTGAATATCTCAAGCGCTTGGCCTTGTTGAACTTCATTAAGTTCTTTTGGTCCCACATTTCAAGCCTATCCAGGTCCTTCTGGATGACTTACTGAGGGTGCACTTGATCCCATTGTCTGTGTCACTGATTAAATGTTGAAGAGCACTGGTCCCAAGATGGACCACCGGGGAGCACCATTCACAACAGGCCTCCACCTGAACATAGTTCTGTTGAATGCAACCTTCTGGCTGTGATCATCCAAACAATTATTTACCAGTGAATACTTCACCCTTCAAATTGATCTCACTCCAGTCTGAAGATAAGAACGTGGTGTGGAACAACATCAAAGGCTTTGTACAAGTTCATTTAGGTGACATCAATTGCCCTTGCTTTGTCCACAAATTCAACCACTCCATTTTAGAAGGTCACAGATTGATCAGACATGATCTATGTTTGGTGAAGCCTGGAGAATGCTGCTGTCTCAGATTACTCCCTCACATGTATCTTAACATAGCCTCCAGGAGGATATGCTCGATGATATTTCCAGGAACAGATGTGAGGCTTACCAGCATGTAGTTTCCTAGGCCTTTCTTTCTCCTTACCCACTTTCTTAAAAATAAGAGTGATATTTCCCCTTCTCCAGCCACCAGGGATTTCACCAGACAGCCATGATTTTATAAATATGAAGAGCAGCTTGGCAACTAAAACAGCCAGTTCCTGCAGGACCTTGGAATGCGTATTTTCTGGCCATTTAGGCTTGTACGCATCCAGCCTCATGAAGTAGCCTCAGACTTGCTCTTCTCTTACTGTGCCTAGAGGTTCAGGGGCATGAGAGATGTAAAATCCTAACTGGCAATGAAGACCGAGGGAAAGAACTCAGCCTTCTTTGTGCCTGTTGTAACTGGTTTTCCCTTCTCATTTATCAGAAGGGGTATACTCTCCTTGACCTGTCTCTTCTGACCAATGCACCTATAAAGCCATAAAAATCCTTGTTTGTTTGTTTGTTTGTTTTTTCCCCACATCCCTCACCAAATTTCGATTTGCAGCTTGGCTTTTCTGATCCTATATCTGCATGCCTGGGTAGCATCATTGTATTCTTTCCAAGACACCATCCCTGTTTCCACTGCCTATAATGTTATTTTCTTTCCCTCAGTTTTACCAGCAAGCCCTTGCTCAGCCATGAGAAGAGCATAAAATTCTATTTAAAAAAAAATCAACAGCACAAAATATGTTTGTTCCTAAAAAAACATTTGGAAAATGAAAATCAAAGAGAATTGACACAGAATTGTCTTATATTTCATATGCATACATAGGTAAGAGAGCAGCTTAAACTTTTTCCTTTAAGTATGTATACATTCCATCTACACAACAGCATCCTGGTTAGAAATATTGGCAAACTGATGTTATTGACAGCAAGAGTAGTCTTGATTTTAATCATGTCAAACACACTGTTGAACAGGATAACAAAAAATAAAACTTCACATGTGAAATGTGGGGAAAAAGTAAAAATAGAAAGCCATCTTTACCATGAACTAGAAAAGAAAACCAAAGGTAACAATTACTCAGCTGCAAGTTTTCAGCAATGCTTGAATCTATTTTCAAGATATTCAGGAAGAGAAATCAAAATTTTTGTTTTTTATTTCCCAACATAAGCAGTTAGTTTTGGAATGTCAAAGTGATTTACATTTCTTTTAGAGTGAGTTTAATTCATGGTGAATAATTAGCTGTTTCTTGAAAGCACATTAAGAAACCTGAATTGTCTTTCAAATACCTGCCAGTAGCAAGTATCTGCCTGTGTATTATGCATGCAATAGCCACTGGTCCCAAGTGAAAACAAATGCCTCTGATCATAACATAAAATAAGATAGTACATTTGCAGTCATAGCTGTAGTCTGACAGTGTGCAGCTTGTTATGGCTTTGTTCATTTTATGTTGCTTATAAAGCAAATTCTTTGCTGTCAGGAATGGTTTGTCATGTTAGCAGGTGTGTGCATACCCTGTACTTTCCTATGTTATGAAGGGCTGATTTATATGTTTTTATTATTTTTCACTAATTTAAAAATAAGTCCTACAAGTAGGATGATATTCCCCTGCTAAGTGTTAAAAAGTCAGCACAACTATAAGATTCAGATGGAATGGTCCTTTGACAGTATACTTTTAAGGCAGATCTGCATTCTTGACATTGAATATCTCACTCCAAAGAAGTTGGATTTAAGCCACTTGATTTTTTTCATATAATTAACAATACAGAAACATAAAATAATTTAATAGTCTTACTGTCATTTTTTAGCATTTTGAATATTAATAGTTTCGTAGCAATGCTGCAGTATATTTACTGGTGCTTCAAAGCCTCTCTGTAGAATAGATCCTAATTAGGTTTGTGATACTATGTTCAAATGTTATTTTTGAAGCAGTTGCTAGAACTTGTTAAGACCAATTAAAGTAAGAATAATCTGCCACATGTGAAGGTTAAAGTAGAATGTGTTTGTAAGCAAATCATGTTTTTTTTGTGTGTTTTTTCTCCCAAACAACAATTTCTTAGCTTTTTTTCTTTCTTTGCTAACTATTTAGTCTCTGAATGATTTCATTATATACTGAAAGCAGAGATTGAAATTTGACGTGCACTATTCACATTGAATGTTGCAATCTCTCCATTGTAAGTAAGCTGATTAAAATTACATCACTCATTAGGATAGTTGCAACAGAAGGTAAGATTTTGCCTGCTTACTTCAAATGATTTTCTAGAAAACACATCTTTAATCTATTAGATTAGCTATAATTTCTTATTTTTCTACTAGTAGCAGTGGAATGGCAAATACAATCTTGGTTATATGTACAATATCTGAAAAGCTAGTGCTATACTTTCTTCCCAAAGAAAAAATGATTTGAATTAGTGTTAAGCTGATATTATACTATATTTTAAAATAAGAACCTGATTTTATTTAACTTGCTAGTATTTTTCTGAAGTAACTAATACTGAGTTGTGAGCTTCCAATCCATACTTTTGGAATTCTCCCAAAATATTACACAGAAAATAGCCACTCTGGTTAGGTAGTAAATCATATAACAAAATAGTTGTCTAACACAATACTAATAAAATGAAGCTGAAAACAATTTGTAATTGCCACATATTAGGGTTGTTACTCAAAGTAGGAATGACTTGCTGAAAAGTAAATTATAATTCTTCTTTTCATCCTATAGCTTTCTAGCTCTCAATGATTTTCAGAAGTAATATAGCAACCATTTTTTTCTGTCCTAGCCTTTGGTCTACTATTCTTCATTAAAACTGAGAAGAGAGAAAGAAAAAAAGGAAGCAACTTTCAATTCCCAGTAGAGCACCTGGAGGAACTGCTGGCCCCAAATGTTCCTTGTAAATGTCAAAGGAAACACTATTTTTTGTGAAAGTGGTATAATAAATGAAATAAATGAAAACTATCTGCAATTCTAATACATGCAGAACATCTGGCCTACTGCCTTTCCTTCATATATGAGTGAGGTCAGTTGGTATCATGTGGTGTTTGAAAATAGTGATGATACTAGAGTTGCCTACTCCCTAACCCTAAAAATCCCAGAGCTGCATTTCTAAAGACTAACAGTTTCATTAAAAGAAGAAAAAATGAAATATTGTACTTATAACCATATGTCCTTTCTGCATAACTTTAAAGAACTTCACCACCACATGATGAATGTCCTTAAACCTGTTCTTCATTCACCTGGTTCTGAATGTATTCTGTCTCTACAAAGGGATAATTTTATCCAATGTTTGCTTCCTTTAAATCTTTTACTTTCCTAGGATGAACATATTTTTCATATGCATGGTACATATGCACACATTTTGACACGAATCATCCATTGCTTTATGAAGAAAGTAGAAGTTCTTTTTCAGTGAAGAGTGACATATTTTCTCATGTCTTTACATTCTTTTTTAATACTTATATTGTCTTCTTTTTAAAATGTAAATAAAGTTAGTTTTAGACAGTTAATGTTTGACAAAGGGAAGATCTAATTATTATTTTTAGAAGCACTGGCAATAAACACAGAAAAATAAAAATATTCTGAAGTTGAAAAATAGTGATAAATAACTTCAGTTTCATTGAGGTTTCAAAAAGATTGCTGCTGTTTTAGATTTCAGCTCTTTTGGAGAAATGGAATGGAAAGGAAGGAAAAATAGTGAAGAATGTCAACCACCACTGCCTACACTGAAAGTTTTAAGAAGTGAAAACAGCAAGTGACATCTATCAAGTTATGTTCATCTGATAAGGTAGGTTCTGTGTCAGGTTGCACATTATTATTGCTGAAGTGTGAAATCACCAAATTCAACACTGGAATTTAGATATTCAACACCTCTAATCATGGATGGGGTACTGGGATGTGTCCTGGGCTGCTGGACTGAATTTGATGTGGAGCATGAACAGGCTGCAACTTTATCTGCTGATTCTCAGGGAAGTTTGCTGTGTTTGCAGAGAATCATGACACCATTTCAAGCTAAATTTAATGCACTGCCAGAAAAAAAGCATAGCACTTGTTGCTGCAGTTGTCCAGTGAGAATGAAGAAGCACAAAACATGAAAGCACACAGTACACTTTATCTACTACGTGGTTAAATTTGATTCCATGGGGCAAGCAGGACAAAAAATGTCGTGGCAGCAATAAGCATTGCCTTCATTTGAATATGACATTTACTATGGCTTAACTTAAAGGATTTCTAGTAAATGTTGCTCCAGTAAAATATTAAAGTGCAAGCTGGAGAGTTACTTCTACGTAATGGAAAAAGTCTTCTATATTTTACATGAAATCTAAGTGCAGTGGAAGCTGTAATTTTCAGAAACAGGCACGATTTCTATGGCGTATGTTCTGCTATATTCCTTTTTTTGTGTGTCTGAAATCTCTTTGTTACTCCAGTCTATCCATATTAGAAATGTAGTTTGCAACACCCCACACAAAGAATTAATCACAAAATAAAAGTCTCTCCTCACTTTATAATGAACAGTTAAAATGACTACATAGAGAACGCCCCAATAACTGACAATCTAGTCGATTTTGACTTGAGACTTTTACACAGAAATGTATTCAGTAACGTTAAGGTTGCAGAGAAGACACAAATAACGTCTGCTGACTGTATGTATCAGAGGTTACCTCACTGAATTATTTGTCACAATGCATAGTGAAAGAGAAAAACAAGCTTTTAGAACACAGAGATTTGTGTGATTTTTATTTATTGATGTATTTTTAAATTTATGATGCGTCTATAATAAGAAAGATATTTATTGAGGGAGAAAATTCTTTATTCTTCTCTATATTCATATTTTTATCAAGCAACTGTCAGAGAAACAAGTTCTGTTAGGCTAAAGAATGGCCGCAGGTGTAACTAAAAACCTTGTATGAATAAAAAGAAAGACCATCACAGTATTTTAGCAAAATTATATCAGATGGAAGATAGTAACTAGTGCTAGCTTGAAGTGTGATATTCAAATATGCAAGTAATTTAAAGATTGGTCAATCCAGTGAATTTAGATCATAAATCAATTTAAAGAAATCTTGTAGGATGATAGAGAGAAGAAAATCTATATTTTCAGCTGTTTTTGATGTCGTTAGGAAATAAATGTCAGGCATTATGACACTACATTACAGATTCACTATCAAAGTTGTCATTTTCACCTGTAGGTACTCACATGTATACTTAGCTTGTCATTTGCAAAATAGGGAAAAACACTAGCAATTGCTTCCTATCAGCTACTTCTCTTAAAAAGAAAACTGTTGTGTATTTTACTTTATAAGCCGTTAGTGAGTAAAAAGTGGAGTATGAAAATGAAAATTTTGGTAGTGTAGTATAAATCTGCATAGCAAAAGGCAATTAAAATTTCCTCCTCAGAAGCTGACTGTGAATAATAAAGGTCACTTTCTTGTTGCAGTATCAAATTTAACCAAGAATAAAGGCAAAAAGGTGAGATAATTAACATCTGTCAAAATATAGAGAACCATGAGAGGGTCTGCTCAACTTTGTGACTGTCATATGACATTTTCCTGCTGTAGTTCCATTAATTATGCAATCCAGAGAAACCTGACAAAGCCTGCCCCTTAACAACCTTATAGGGCTTCACTTTTTAGTCATTGTCCTGTATATTCTCTGTGTTCAAGGGTTTTCAGAATTTTCCCAAAGTATTGATTTCCTGGCTTCTTTAATGCAGCTGAACTTGCCAAATCTTTTTTTTTTTTTTTTTTTTTTGAGAATCCCTATTTTTAGAAAATGGCATCTAAATTAACTCTACCTAAAGCCAACAGATAAAGTGAATTATGTCCTAAGTTCCACTACAAAAAACAACAAAAAAGCCTGTAATGACCAACGGCGGAGACATGGAGATTTATTATGTACATGTTTATAATGTTAGTTTTTCTATTTCTTCATATCTAAAATCTTCTGGCTTCACTGTTTCTCCCCCTGAAATTAGCTCCACAGCTAGCCATTATGCTGCATTTCTTAAAAGATGCCTTGTTATCACCTGTTATACATATAAATAAATGTATGCAAGATATATGTATATGATGTAAGAATGTAAATTTTATGTTAGTGAGTCAGACAGAAAAATTATTTATCTTAAGATATGGCTAAGAGTTGTATGCTAGAAAAGGAGTGAGACCTATGTAACAATGTAATTGAAATTTCCAAAGATATTCTCAAATTTAAACCATTATACAGTAAGGGAATCTGTTAACTCATTGACAATGGGCTTAAAAGCACAGGGTACAATTTTCTTTTATGGACTTTTCTGGTCACTTTTTAGCTTATGCCAGCTTGGTTGTATGTTACCGTAATAAATATTTTCTTTTGATTAGTTTGAACTTCCTACCCATGGTGAAACTAGGATAAAGCTGATTTTTTGTTTTAGGGGAGATAATGAATAAACAACCATAGTTCCTCCCTTTACCATTCACTGCTTTCTAGATTTGTTATATATTACTATCACCTCCATCTATGCTGAAGAGTTTTAGTCCTCCTATTTGTTTCTTGTATGAAAATAGCTTCATAAATAATCATCTTTGTTTCCCCCTTCTGAACTCTTTGCATTTCCTCTGCATTTTATGAAGACCCCCATTCCTGAAGTCCCCAGTTGTGAAAAGTATCTATGGTTTTTCCTTCAGTCTCCTCTGATTTCCAAAATTCTGTTCACTTGATAAGAAGGTAACAAGTACATAGCTTTTGGCTGCCTAGTCCACAGATCTAACTTGATAATTTCTTCTAGCAGTGGCAGGAGGTGATAGATTGAATCTAGTTGGGCTTATACATGCCCATTAGTGCCATTTGAAGTAAAAATTTAAAAATGAAGTCAAAGAGATATGTATGAGATTCATTGCTGTGACTTAATGTATTTCCAAATACAGCTTTGAAATAGATGAAATTTTTTAGCACTTCTGAAACAGATGTGTACATATATTTTTTAACAGTTTTTGTTCTTTTTAATTTCAGCACATTGAATTGATATCTCTTAGCTTGATAACTGCTTGTTAAAATTATTAGTTTCTGTCACTGGGAACAAATTCCTCTTTCTAGTTTTCTGTGTGACTTATTTCATGCAAAGAAGAACGTATATGAAACTCAGTTTTAATGATGGATAACATATGGATTTAAAAATTCAGCCTGCTTGGCAATAAAGACATATGAAAGAAAAACTGGAATATACAAACAATTGTAAAAGATTCAATGCTGGAAAAAAAATTTAAGTACAACAACAAATTTTAAAGTGATGCATTGAAATTCATCAATTTTCATCTGTATAAAACGTAATCTAACAGTTGTACAGTTAATATAATTAATAAAGTTATATCATTTATTTCAGTGTAATATATTGTTAAACACTACAATTGATGTTACAGATAAAAATTACGCAATTTTGTAAAGAAATGTCCTGTTTGTCTCTGTTTTGCTGTTTTAAAGTACAACCATTCCCATTGGACCACCTTGATTCGCATGTTGTGCCTGACCTTATTGTGAAAAAATTGTGAAGGACTAGTTTCATGAAGCCATGAATCTCTTTGACATAACCAGAATGTTTATATGAAATATGATATCTTCAACCTAAGAACTGGAGGATTAGGTTAATAATTTAGGAGTGTTAATATGAACCATGAGCAAGAGGCTTATATCTCTGCTTCAGTAAATAATGTGAAGTACTATTCCTAAGTACTTAGTCGTTTGTGTACGTTGCTTGCAGCTTCATGCCTAGGCTACTTCTTCCTTCCACTGTCATTAATTACTGACTATTAAGTACACACATGGGAAATAGGGAGAAGTTTCTCATTTTCTCCTGCCTACAACATTTAAGCTCTGAATTTTATCCTTATATGGAGCAAGAAGTTAAAAAATGAACAAACAAAAAACAATAAAACTTTTCTACGGTTTCCTACAGAACTTTTTCAAAGTGAAAAGAATGTTCACTAATTTCCATATTAGATTGGAAATAAGTAAAAGTTTCACAATAAAACAAAGAAACAAACACGACATTCCTTCTGTTTCAGAAAAATAACACCTCAAATTTACAATTGACTGTAAGTTATTTGATATTGTTCATAAAATCTATGAAAAGGGAAAATCTTCACGTTGAGAAGGTACAAAGTAAATTTATTGGTTCATGTTGCAAAAAAAAGTCAGGAAAGATGATCAACAGGATGAAACATGTTACTAATAGTTCCTACAGTGGATAAAATAGAAGAAAACATTACAGGTGACTAGCAATTTGCTTGTGTAAAATTTAATCTACAGAAACTTCTTTTTTCAAGTTCTGCTCATTTATTTGAAAAGTTGACATAAGTGTGGAAGCACTTTTAATCTTGCAGTGTTTGATGGAGCAGTTCAAGCAGTAGAATTCAGATACATTTTTTAATTCTGTTTGTCATAGGATGAGATTTCCACACTTAACTACACTTTAACTATTACATATTTAATTCAGTTTTCCATAAATTGTCTGCTCAACAACAGACCAAAGAAAAGTCAGCAAAAGTTTTTAACAGTCATCCAGGCATGAAATGAAATACTGGAGTGTATTTTATGTACTTTTAAAATTTAACTTAATATTTCTCACCATCATTGTAAGTTTATCCTTTGAGTACCATTCCATTAAAAAAAAAAAAAAAAAAGTATACAAATTTCTATATGCCTATCTATGCACAATGTATCACATTTTTAATACATTTTAATACTACTTTCAATTCTAAGATCTATTTTTGTATGCCAAGGTGGTTTGTTTTCAAGAACACAAGAACATTCACTACACAATTACTTCCAAGCTTGAAAAGACGTCAGTGGGACTTGCAAAAAAGCTAACCCTGTTTTTTAATGTTTTTTTTTTTTTTCTCTTTTTAGAATCCATACATTTTGTATGCAAATCTCAAAGTTAACTAGTTTGATTAAATTTTAGTACAGCTGATTTTTAAATATTTTTCTTTTTTCTTTATTTTTTTTTATTTTTATTTTTTAGATTATTGAGGTTGTATATAGATACAATTCTATAATCAGAGCCTTATTTTGTTTTCTTGGTTTTTGATTTTTAAAGTAACTCATTTTTTTTACAGTGTTCTAAATATATGACCTCACTGTACTCAACCTGCTTTATCTGTTCATCAAGCCACAGGTTAAATGGTTTTTAACCTTTATTTATTTACAGTAGATAAAGAATCACCTTCTGGCTGTAAGTCAGAGTACTTAAAATGTATCTTTCTACAGGACAATACTTTAACAGAAATACTACTACAGTTTTTAGAGCATGCTTTGTTTGGTTTGGGTTCAATTGAATTTCTACTATGAAGAGAGAAAAACATTACCTTCTTCTTAGTCTTTTTTCTTACTTCTTACTTGATCTTCCTTCACTTACTTCAAGCAAGACAAATTTGAAGAAAAAATCCACATATCTCTAAGCTGATAAAATCTTGACATATCTTCTGACTTTTCTCAGTGCCATTTACAGAGATTATTAAATTGTATCTGTTCTATAAGTGTTTCCTCTGGAGGGACTGTAAATGAGTATAAAAAAAGCCTTCCAAGTTTCTGATCAGTATACTTTAAATAGATTTTTCATCCCAGTATGCTGTCATACAACTTTTTGAGAAGATTTTCATGGCCCACACAATTCTTTTTTTTTTCTTCAAACATTACTCTTTAATTAATTTTGGAATGTGTGCAACACATTCCTTAAAGGCATCTTGTTAGTATTCTGTTTCTTTAAAAGAGAAGCTGAAGATAATCTCACTTTGTGGTTAGACCGATTATGTTTCCAACAGTATGCTAGCAGTTATTCAAGACAAAATCATTTTGATATTGGAAAATGGAATGCATTTTCAAAATCAAATCACATTCTAAGAGACCTAAACACACTGGGGAAATGAGCTAAAAGGAATCTTATGAAGCTCAGTGAAGGGAAATATGAAGTTCTGCATGGAGAAGTAATTGATCCAGGCACAAGTTCATGCTGATAGATGCCTGACTAGAAAACTGCTGGAAAGCAGCTTTGCAGAGGACCTCAGGGTGGTGGTATACAAGCTGACCATAAGCCAGCAATGCACCCTTGTGGCAAAGAAAGCCAACAGCATTTTGGACTGTTGGACTATTATTACTAGGTATAGCAAAGTGATCCTTCTCCTCTATTTAGCACTGGCAAGGCCACATGTGGAGTATTGCAGAACTGGGACATTTAATTCAGGAGAGACATGAACTTTCTGGAGCTAATCTAGAACACTGTCACAAAGGTGATTTAGGGACTGGAGCATATTTCACATGCAAGAACTAGGATCATTAAACTTGGAGATGTCTCGGAGAGGCCTTATACAAGTGTATAAATACCCAGAAAGCAGTAAAGAAGATAGTCAGACCTGTTTTATTGTTATGGGCTGACAGAATAAGAGGAAAAAGATGAACAAAATGAAAAAGAGATTATTCTTTTTAAATATATAAAGAAAGAAAATAAAGAAAAAAATATTTAATTGAAGATGTCTAAATACTGAAAGAGGTTGAACAGAGGAGTATTAGAGTCTGCATCTGTGGAGATATTCAAAACCCATTTGGATACAGCTTTAACCGTCCTGCTGCAGCTCACTTTCATTTGGGCTGAGGGTGAGTGAAATGGAACAAAATAATCTCTAGAAGTGAGAGATTATTCCCACCTACCTATTCTGTGATTCTGTACCTGAGTTACATCATGAAGGAGAGCTAGCTTTAACTAGGTGTTCTTCTTGAAGGACAGAATATACAAAAAGTAAACTGGAACCACAGAGATCTGTTAACTCACTTCATCCCCTGTTGAAGCTGGAGAGAAGGTGGATGGCACTTCGCTAGATTAGCAAATCTGAACCATAAACAAAAGCCTTCATATGGAATTTACAGATTGTGAGCAGCTGGCAGATTTGTCAGTAGGGAGCTATCAGTCCTCATTAAGAGAAGTGTATAATGATGCACATTATTGCTAAAATTCTAAATATTGTATAGAACATGACTAAGCCCCCTTAATATAGCTTCTGCACCAAAATCCACTGCTGAGGTATCAAGATGAACTTAAGCTTTTTACCAAGAGGATATTAATTTCAATTTCTAGCACACTGTAGTGGGTTTACCTTGACTGGCTCCCCGTTCAGTTTCTCTCTTTTTCCCCCATCTCAATCAGGAGATGGGGAGAAACCAAGTTGAAACAGCTCATTTGTCAAAATAAAGAAAGGGATGTTAACAATCACATTAATAAATTAAATATATTTGATGTTTCAAGATATTTATTTTATGATAAAAGATGGTGTTCATTTTGTTTAGCCAAGCTATACCTTTAAGAAGCTCAACTTTCTGAAAAGAACAACGTATTTAAGAATTGATTTTGTTTTATTACTGAATATTTTTGTACTGTTTGTGAAAACGACAGTAGTTTCGTATCACTTCTGTATGGCAGAAAAACGGAGAGAAGTAGAGTTTGCATTCTCAGTTTGAGTAAGCTTCTCTTCAGCTTTTAAATAGAAGGAATCAATTACTTTGAAATCTATATGAAGATAAATTTGTCTTTGCACATAGTTAACTCTTTTTAGTGTTGAAACTGAAAAAGAATTCATTACTAATAATGAGACTTTGAAAGTAATATAATTATACTCCATCTCTGCTGGCAAAATCACTACATAAATCATAGGGTAAAAATGGGAAAGAACCTTAAAACAGCAGAAGACAAATGCTTGTATAATGCACATGTACAACTGATGATTCTTGAAACTTTAAATTCATTTATAAGTTATATATGTGGAAGGAAATATTTTGTCCTATAGTATTGGGAGAGGTGAGGAAATGGTTGCTTGGTGTTTATCTAACTGACAGATTAACCACAGGATATTTTCATTATTGGTGGTCATACACTGTGTGTTTAAGCACTAAGATAATTTATTTTTTCTCATTTTACTGTTTTCTTTCACACACCTTTGAGGCAGCAACTTGATAGAACAGTGACAGAGAACACGAGCAATAAGGAATGTAGACTTATGTATGTTAAGACCGTTTGCCTGATAGTTTCACATTACCTTTATTAAAGAAAATAGCTTGCAGTGAATATGATGATTGCTTTTTATAAATTATTTATTCTTTTTTTCAAAGCATCAGGAAATGTACAAGTCTTCATTTCTCTTGGTACTGTTGTTGTTTGTTCACATAAATGAGCTTTTATTTCCTAGTTTTTGGCTCTCATTTGCCTTTGATCAGACATAACCTGTCTCTTAAACTTACATTCAATATTTTCTCCTGTGTTCATGCTAGTAACTTCTGCCTATATGTCAGTTTTCTTTTCTTGTGGATAGTGGTCATCTTGTCTCACTGAAATTTCTGTAATTTCTGAAGTCATTTTGATTTTTTTCTTTTTCTGTACATTCTACTTTGAGCTACTTCACAAAATGAAGACAAGAACCACTCTGACTTCACTCAATTTTCTGTTTTCAGTTTTTAGGCAGTCCTCTTGACTGTTTGCCTCTGAAAAACTTCGAGATGTGCTGAGAAACAGGCTTGTTATCAGTTGTAGCATTCTTTTTTTCTTCCTACATGAGGGATACATAAAATAGATGAGATTTAAAATCTTGACTATCCTTTCTCTATACAGAGGAAAGGGCAGTGGTTGTTGAGTAGTAGATCTTTTTCACGTTTTCTTTTGCAACGTGTATGAATCTTCTGCTTTAGCAGAGATGAGAAACTAGAGATGTCAGCAGTGGCTTTAACATCTTACTAAGAATCTTAGTCCTTTAGGTGTTCAAGAAATGTTTAGATGATGTACTGAGGGACATGGTTTAGTGGGAAATATTAATGATGGATGAAGCAGCTGAACTGGATGATCTTGGAGGTCTCGTTCAATTTTGATGATTCTATGATTCTGATTATAAGTCCTCTGAAAGCAATAATATTGACATTTGATTTAGTGTTTTATTTATCCTAGTATGATGAATATACTAAAAGATCTAGTATACATTGTTTCAATTCAGATTTTTTTCAACATAGCATTCTATAACTTCCTAGAAATAAATCACTGTAAAATTGGCCAAATTTTTCATTTGAAAAGGATCACTGAAATAAGATGCTGGCTATGTTTAGGACTACGGAATACTGAAATACAGTGTAACTAGAATACTTGTATGTACACTACCATTTGCTTGCAAAATGTTTATTAATTCAGTTTCTCAGACATTACATAGTGGAACAGGAAGACCGATCTTAAGGAAGCAAAGAGAAAATGTCATTATTCTTGCTGCTTCTAAATACTTATCTGTTCTTTGAAGAGTTTGTTGCTAGCCAAAAATGAAAGACTAAAGTAATTTTGGCTCTGTGATTTAAGAGGAGATTGGCAGTTCAGAGAAAGAATAAAGTATTCTATCTTCTGATTGTAATGAAAACAATTAGGATGGAAATACACTATCAGTGGTTATCATGTTATTGTGTTTCTCTTACCTAAATCCTAAAAATAGAAACAAAAACACTTCAAAATTTCAACTGAAATTCCATGGAATATTTGAAGTTATTGTTAATAATTTTTCTTAACTATAATTTATTAAATCAGTTTAAAAGCTCACTCTAGGTTCATAAATTTCAAGAATTTCAATTAAAAATTGTTTATAAGTATTTCTTTAACTTCTGAAAAGATTAATAACGTTCAAAAAAGAACTTTAATGGAGTGAGGGAATGTGTACCCATCCATACAATGTATGCACACACTGTTATGAGTACTGAACAGAACTGAGAAATTTTTCCATTGTCTGGTGAAAATATACTGCTGCTCTGCACAGGGCAGTCAAGAAATCTGGATCCTTGAAAGGATTTTGATTCTTCCCTCTCAATTGTTTCTAGCAGGTGGTATTTTGTTCTTTCCTAAGACTCTGACAATGTACTTGACTGCTCCTACTTTCTTCAGTTAAAGGCTGAAGCATGTCTTTCATCTTGACTAGGTTTATTTTATTACATTCCTCTGGGAAGGAGGTATTTTCTCACTTGTAGATTGTATGATATTATACCATGAATTTACTAGTATTAAAAGAAGAGTATGATTTCTACATCAAATTATATGAAAAAGATTGCACTGACTTTTTTTCAATGGCTTTTCCTGTTGCAAACTTTAACTGAGACCAGAAAGACAATTCCAAAGCACAGCAAAATTAATATTCTGTTTAATTTTTAATAGATAACACAAAAAGTAAAAAAAAAAAAAAAAAAAAAGTAAAAAAAAAACTTCTGTATTTCTGTATGATGTTAAAGATTTCTCCTTTGTTTGTTAACCTATTTAATAAAGCTTGGAACTAATTGTTCTGTGGATAAATTTGATTTTTTTTCTTTCAATTTTAGGAACAAAACTTTATGAAATTTTTTGCTCCTAGCCTTTCTGCTTTCCTTGTTTTCTTTTTTTTTTTTTTTTTTTTTAATGTTGTTGTTTTCCACAGTCATTTTGATGTTTTGTTTTCAGCGGTCTTCTTAAAAACTGGTAGTTGTACAATTTAGTCTAATCTTCCAAAGCTGACTACTTTTACTATATTTCCAAAATAATTCAGTATATGGTATACAAATTGTTTCAGAGTTTAAAATTTTTGTTTGTTTTTTTGTTGGTTTCTTGATTTCTAGTTTCAAAAAAAAGATTGCATAATCATAGAATCACTTAGGTAGGAAAAGACCTTACAAATTATCAAGTCTGACTCCATCTGGCAACACGGAAGCTTACCACTAAACTTGACTCTAAGCACAATAACCATGCATCTTTTGAATACCTTCAGAGATGCCAACCCCATCACATAACTGAGCAGCCTATTCCAATATCTAACCACCCTTACCATGAAGAAATTCTTCCTGTTATCCAATCTAAACTTCTCCTGGCACAATATGAGGCCTTTGCTTAGCCTTCTATCAGCTGTTACTTGAGAGATGAGATGGACACTGCCTTCACTGCAACCTCTTTTCAGGTAAAGAGAAATTTTGTCTTTCCTTAGCCTCATTTTCTCCAGATTAAACAGCACCAGTTCCTTCAGTTGTTCCTCATAAGTTTTGTCCTTTCACTAGTTTTTTTGCTTTTCTCTGGAAATGCTGAAACAACTCAATACCCATCCTGTAGTAAGAGACCCAAAACCAAACAGAGGAGTCCAGTGTCACAAACAAGGGGAAATCATTCCCCAGTGTTGCTGGCCACAAAATTTTGGATGAAGACAGGGATTTTATTGGCTTTCTTGGTTATCTGTGCACACTGCTGGCTTGCCTTCAGCAAGCTGTCAGCCAGAACCCCTGCGTCCTCCTCTATCATAGGATACCAGGTTAGATAAGCAGATCTAACTTTCATAAACGCACGATGACTGGGTCTGACCACCTGGTTGTCCTGTAGGTGCTGTGTGATGGCTTTGAAGATGATCTGCTCTATAACCTTCTCTAGCACCCAGATCAGACTGGCAAGCCTTCAATTCCTGCTTTTCTTGTAAATGAGAATCATATTCACCAGCCTCCAGGCAACCGTGACCTCTCCAGTTAGCCAAGTCTGCTGGTAAATTGTTCAAAGTGGCTTGGCAAGCATTTATGCCAGTTTCTTCAGTCCCATAGGGTGGATCCCATATGATCCCATAGATTTGTGCATGTCCAAATGGTGAATTCAAACAAGATTTTAAAGATACGTGATTTATTTTCTCTAGAAAGCATATATGGAAATAAATTGTTTTATCATATTTCATCTGTACTCCTTCAGCTCTCTTTTAATTTGGCAGCTTTGTCAGTAGGTCAAATCTAAGAGTTTCACTTCCATTCAGTACTAAATTAAGGACCACTTAATCATTTGTCCCAGGGCAAGTGCAATTCTCTTAAGCAAACTTTATGTTAATTTTGTCCTAGCTGAATTTTTTTGCAGTTGGTATTCAGAAATATCTCAGTTAAATGAATTTCAAAATAACTAACTGTTAGGTGAAAACTATTGTACTTAAAAATCTGAAGATAATGAATATCAAATTTAAGGTACTATTTTATTCAAATACTCTTTTGACCGAATTCTAATCTGTGCCATGTCATTCTTTTATTACTTTAAGAAGACAAAATTTTTTCCTTCATTTCCAGTCAGCTAGTTTGGCAGAATGTTTCTGGGAAGTACCCTACATAAGTATCTCATGGAAGAGCAGAAATGTTTTCATCTTTTAATCTATATAGGATAGAATTAAATAATTAAAAAAAAAAAAAAAAAAAAAGATTTAAGAAATCATTAAATTAAGTATACCTAAAGAATGGAAATTTTGTAGCATATCAAACGCTTCATAGGGAGGCTAAAACTGTATTATCATCCTCCTTTTATATAACTGGTTGATTCTTTTTGATGAGGAATGTAATGTACTGTTGTTAGCTTCATCAATGCTGTGCGTGCAGTAAACTATAAAATTAAAGATAGTTGGCAAATATACTTAAAAATGTACTATGGTCAGGGAACAAATATATAAACTGGCATCTGGCACCTATGCTTTCTCTTTCATATGCTTTTCTCTTTGTTGAATTATTCATTCAAAAAGTGGAGAAAACAGTACAAGAAGCAGTGACAGATAGAGAAAAGCTAACCATTTCAAGAAGGATGCATTTCTTATTAACATGCATTTACCTAAAATTGCTTACTGTGTTGTGAACGGTACAGAATGGCACAAGGGACTTAGCAGAGAGAACTCAGAAATCAGCAACTATCCATTTCATTCATTTCCTCTGTCAAGTATAGAAGATTTCATCCCAGGAAGACAGAAGTGAGCCTCAAATCACTGTGCTGAAGCTCTGATATATTGGAAATACTTACTTGTTCTTTGAAAGAATGCAGCACAAATTGTGATGTATGGATCTTCAGTGCATTAAGCAAGGAAGTAAGAAACTGAATCCATCTCCTAGAAGAAAATAAATTCTAAATGTAGTACATCAGGCTCTTTGGTAATAGCAATAAATGGACAGACTGTCTGCAGACAATTAGTTACTGTTCCTAAGTGATAACTGAAGTTCTTTCACCAAGTTATTTCTCTGTTGAGCAATACTGACTCATTGTTACTAGATTTATCATTAGCTTGTTCCTCTTAACACCATTCCAAAAGGCATAGTTTGGATCCGAAGCACAATCTCTATGAATTTTCTTACAGATTTTTGGTGGACTTTTGTAAGCTTTGAATTGTCTTCTATTTTAACTGTAATCAAATACTATGGAAACTATTTTTTTATGGGATATATTGAGATTCAAATTTGGTATAATATAATATTGGGTGATCTTATATTTGAGGAAGATACCATGCTGGGGAGAAATTTCAGAAATAGAAAGAGTGGAATAGAGAAATATCACAGATGTTTATGGCTGCTGAAAATTTGCATTAATACAAGATTCTTTATTTTTATACTACTGCTATTATATTTTAACAGTGCAATGTTATGGGAGTATGGAATACCATATTTTGAGTAAATCTCTGTTCATAGATTTTCTACACTGCATTCCAAACAATGTACAGAGGACCATATAGCTGATGTTTGTATCATTTTGTCATTGTATTCACTGAAAGGTAAAAAAATATAGATTTCTAATTAAACACTTTATTATAATTTTACATAATCAGAAAGAGAAAAATGTAGGATTCAGTCTTAAATTTCCAGACAGCTAAGGACTCAAATACAAAGCCATGTAACCATGTAATCAACTGATCCACAGTAATTTTGTGTATCTTCTATTTCCCATGGCAACAATGAAGTGACAGGATATACAAGATGCATATGAAATTGCAGAAGTAGCAGTATTTTTATGTTACTGTGGATGAGCTGGCACACTATGACATGCTCACAGTAATTTGTTATTAAACTAAGGACTTGTGTTGAACTGTTTATCAACAAAATAAATAACTCAGTTTGTTAATTTTTGATTACTTTTAATCTTTGAAATATTTTTGCTGCTGTATATTTTCTGTTTTAACAAATATTTCTAATACTGCAAGACCTTGTTATACACAGAATTATTCAAAGAGCATTGTATGCTCCTCTTCTCTGATATTAAAATGTTTCATTCAACCATATTATTTTTAACATTTGCTGTTTCATGCTTAATTGTGCAAACTTCTTCATTTGCTATCGGTCAATACTTCAAATTGTTTATCAAGAAGAGAGCTTAATGTTTCACCTCTGAATAGTAAATTAATATGTTGAAATTTACTAGAGCTCTAATATAATACAATCATTATCGCCAATGATGGTAAGACATCACCAATAGTTGTCTTGTTTTATTTCGTATTGTACAAATTGATACACAATTGGGAAAATTTACATGTGGGGAAAATCTGGTCTAAAAGTTGTGCTCAGCTATTGATGACATCTGCCCAGCTCTCACAGATGAGATTAATCTGTACTGGGCTGAAAGAGCAAAGAAGCAATAGACAGATTTTGCTATGTAACTGCTTCTAACTTTGCATATTTGTGACAGTTTTGAAAAGCAATGCTGATGGAAAAACCACTGAATAATTATTTGCCATAGGAGGTAATCAAGGAGCCTAGCTTGGGGCTATGTGACTACTGAGGACATGGATGATTTATGCCAGTAAGACTAGGAAGTGTTGCAGACAATACATGACTGTGCACCACTTCAGATATCCTGGATAGTAACTTTTTAAAAAGCTATTTGTGATGTGGATTTCATTTTGTGCACAGCTCAACCCAGTTGTCCTGTTATACACATAAATAGATTTTAAAAAAAGAAAGAAAAAAAGTAAAGATAGATGAATTTTAACTTCTTATTCTACATTGTTCAGATTTAGTTGGGATATAATTAATTTTCTTCATGATAACTTACATGGTGCTATGTTTTGGATTTGTAGCAAAAAATAATTTTTAAAAAGTGAAATAAAAAAAAAAAAACCTAATAAGATGATAAACACTAATGTTTGAGTTGTTCCTGAACACTGCTTATACAACATCAAGGATTTTTTCACTTCTTGCTCTGCCCTGCCAGCAAGCAGACTCGGGGTACACATGAAGTAGGGAGAGGACATGGCCGGGACATCTGACCCTAACTGATACAAGAGATGTCCCATCCTAGATAACTGGATCCTCCCTCTCCCTCTCCCTCTCCCTCTCCCTCTCCCTTTCCCTCTCCCTCTCCCTCTCCCTCTCCCTCTCCCTCTCCCTCTCCCTCTCCCTCTCCCTCTCCCTCTCCCTCTCCCTCTCCCTCTCCCTCTCCCTCTCCCTCTCCCTCTCACCTCTCCCTTTCCCCTCTCCTCTCCTCTCCTCTCCTCTCCTCTCCTCTCCTCTCCTCTCCTCTCCTCTCCTCTCCTCTCCTCTCCTCTCCTCTCCTCTCCTCTCCTCTCCTCTCCTCTCCTCTCCTCTCCTCTCCTCTCCTCTCCTCTCCTCTCCAGCAAGGAAGTGGGAAGAAGTGAGCAAGCTTTGTGATGTTTAGCTTCTTAATGGGGTTAAACCATAATACACCTGAAGAACAAATGTTTTTTTTAATTTTCCTGATTTCTGAAATTTAGAAATTCTGACTCAGAAATTCTGACTATAATGTGATAAAGTTATGATGGGTGCAAAGGGAGTATTTTGTAGTCCTTTTAAATTGCCTGCTGTCATTCTTTAATTTTTTCTGTGTTCATAATGCACTTATACAACTGCAGCACTTGACCATCTAACAATCAATGGCAAAGGAACTTCTCCTAAATTAAATCATACATGTTAGATTATTTTAAAACAGATATTTTGTGTCAATTCATTTATTATTTTATGACTCCTTACAATATTTTACTACCTCAGTTCAGATGACAGATGTTTTCTGCAATGGGTATTTTATTTTGAGTAAATAAAAAAAAGTTTTTCAGAAAGTTTTCTGAGATTCTGATGTGAAGAAAAAGTTTATATGATTATACATGACCTTGTGAACTAGACATTTTTCTGTATACAAATGTATTTGCAGAATCAGTTAAGCTGCAATGCACAGTTTAAATAAATTAAAATTGTGTGTTGTCTTGGTCCCTGTTTTTGTATGATGTAGTTGATCTTCAAGTGCAGATTCCTGGCAAGTGTGAAGTATCTGGAAAAACATTGCTCGGGGCCTGATTAAAGATGAGCTATGGAACAAGGCACTCTGTGACAGTGGGACTACAGGTTAAAGGGTCTGTGGCCCTGGGACAGGGACAAACTGCTGGGACTGTGGCTGTGAGCATTGCATACTGCAACGCAGGAAAAGGAGAGGCAAGGAGTGTCTTGCAAAAGTCATTGTGCCCCTGTTCTGACTCACATCATGGAAGGAGCTAGGAGGGACTAGGAGGGAGTATACAGCAAAAGCAAATGAGGACAGGAATGGAAGAGATGTTCTTTCCTGAAATTGAAATGGGGGAAGCATTAATAAAATTGTTTGGTTTTGTACTGTTTTTTTTTTTTTGTGTGTGTGTGTGTGTGTGTGTGTGTGTGTTTGCTTTGTTTTGTCTTTTTTTCTTTCCCCATATGCATGACCAAAAGTTTTGCTATTTGGCAATAATTAAACTAAGTGAAAAGTTGAACTGTTTTGCCTGCAATCCTCAGTACCTCATGTATATCTGCTTCAATTTTACTGTGTCCACTATCAGATTTCTTTCAGTGAAATGGGCTAATATCTTTAATATTTTCTTTAAATATTTGAAAAATAAATCCATAAATATTTTGCAAACACTGTCCAAAATACTTGCTGAAGTAATGAATAATTCTGTTGTGTTGCTTGAAAGAAAAAGGGGGTAGAAAATGGGTAGTAAGTGAAGTTGAGACAGATGAAGTTGTTTTTTGATTGTTCTTTTGTGATGGACATGCTGATAAAGAAGATCGAGAGACAATTTATTTTGATGTATCTACTCTAAATCACTTTCTTTGCAGAAAAAATTAAAATAAAAAATTCTGGAAGCATGTATGTTTCAAAGAAAGTGTTATACTTATCTAAAATTTATAGAAAAAGGATTTTGTCAGAAGTTCAAGTGAATTACTATGCAAGTTGAAAATACTTGTGTCTTTTCTCAGATGAAAGAAAGCACTGGCCTTTATCCTGTGGAATGTAATTCCACTATTAAAACTTCTGATTATATTGTTATTTATCCTGACACATTTTTGAGTATGCAAACACACTCTGTTTCTTTCCAAGTGGAGCTCTCAGCTAGCCCTCCAGCTACTCAAAATGGTTCCTACATTTTAGTTGGTGGAGAGAGTGAGTTAAACATGATAATTTCACTTCAGAACTAAGCCTGCAGGAATATATTCAATTCACAGACCATGCACAATTATTTTCTTGCTGATGTTCTGCTCTGCTAAGTGGCCTGCAGCAATGTCAAATTTGATAGTGTTCTACTCACCAAAGTATGGTCAGGGTGATTGGGATAAGAAAAGACAAGAAAGACAGTGCTCTGAATATGCAGTGGAGTCAGAGAGGGGAGTAGAAAGCTGTTTCAGTACAGAGAGAGTACCTCCTTCTGCGATTGTGATCTTGATTTTGACTCAAAAGTAGGATGCAGTGGCACTATGTCAGGGATTATTTTATTTTGCTATTTAAGACCTTTTATTAATAAACAGCTTGGTGAATAAATGAAGCTAATGACATATATATTTCATTCATTTTTAACCTATAATGAAAAAGCATTTTTCATTTAATGAATAGATGCTTAGTGATAATTACAAAATTTTTACATCATTAGAAAATAGGCTATTATGTAACTGGAACTATAATTCAACATTTGTGGCAAGCCAATTTTTTATGTGCAGAGAAAATCACTGTCGTTCTCTAGAAACAGAAAAAAAAAAAAAAAAAAAGTAATTATCATTAGCGCCTTTTGCTGTAATTCAAGTGGGGCTAAATAGCCAATGTTTGCATTTTGCTACCATATAGAAATGCATTGCCCACAAATATCTTTTTGCTGAATCTCACTTGTTTTTTCTTCATTGTGCACCACTTACATATTGTGAATGTGTGTGCATGTGCAATCTTGAAATAACTGCATGTTCTTTCCATGTTTTAGTCATAACATTTAAAAAAAGTTTCTCCTTTCAGATATTTAAATTATTTCCTGACATTGGATGTCACTGATTATTCATTTATTGTGAATGAGTTTGAGTGCCAAAGTTCACATGAACCGGTAGGTACAACTTCACTTTTTTTCCTCCATATGGCTCTGCCAAGTATAAGATCTCATTGCTGTATATTATGACAAGTTTAGGTTTGGGTTTATCCTCTTCTCTGCACATAGTCTGGAGCCATATCACATAGAGACAAAAGTCTGTTAGGTCCTGTATATTTGGTTATAGAAACATCACAGTAGTTAACTGAAGAAGAATCTGGAATATTCTAGGGAATAAGTTTTGTGTGCAGAAGACAGTAGAATTGAGAAGGAATTCCTTGATATTTCAGAAAAAAACAAACAAACAAAAAAACACACACACACACACACACAAAAGAAAAAAAAAACAGAAAAAGAAAAAAGTATGTATAAATGATGAATTTTCCTCACAATATCTCCGAAGAGAACTGTTGATAAATGTACTTGCTTTTCACAGTCTGACTTCTGAAATATATTCCTAAATATATATTGACCTTATGAAATCAAAATGTAAAAGTTTACGAGTGGGCTGTGTTCTGAGATGTAATGTGCAGTTTTGAGCCTGCTTTATTTACCTTTAAACATGTTTCATTTCCACTAACATCTTGATGCCTATTATGTCCTGAACCTGTTTACCTGGCAAATAATTTTTATAGCACTAACAAGTTCTTAACTTGTGGACATGCATATTTTCTTACGTACATTAAGCAGAGACCAAATAGTATGTGTGACTTCTACAAAGGAAAAGACTTCTGTTGTTTTCTGCTGTCATTTCAAGGAATTCGTTCTGTGAAATTTTGACTTAGCTATTCTTCATACTGTGTTCTTATAGATCTTTGACTACTTGCATCTATTGGAGAGTATGCTAATCTCCAGCAGATACTCCAGAAAGCTTGCGGGAAGCCACTTTTCCAGTCACTCTGTGTGTGTACATGTCAGGGTAATGAGGTCAAATAATGAGCTGTTCATCATCAGAGACCTTTGGATCTTCTCACAAACAAAGGTTTTGGAAGTGGGTAATCTTTTCATTCTTCACTTCATAGAATAAGAAGAAAAAACAACGTACTGCCTTGTTTTACTATCTGTTGGCATATCATAGAAGAGATTTCTGGTAGCAGCTATGGGAGGTAAGACATTGATAGGATTTCTCAGGAATTTTGGGAAAATTGACCGATTAGTTGTTTACATATGTTTAGACTCTGGATTGATTTTCCCATGAATCACACAGTTAGAGGATATTTCTACATAGAAATTGAGGTGTAAATGTTTTCCAGGTCTGAATACTGGCATCTAGACCACAACAGATCTTGCTTTAATAATGTGAAAATATTCTTGGAGCTCAGTGTCCTGGATTCAAAGTAGATGCAACTTGCAGAGCAGCAGAGGTTAAGACTCAATAGAGCAGAAAGGGAAGTTATTCAGAGGGAAAAATTTTTCATGGTGAACCCATGTGGTAAACTTCCCACTGGAATTTTTATGACGTGAATGGGTTCTATCCTTTCATCGAAAAGTTCATGCTTTGTTGTGTAATGATGACATTCAAGAGACTCCCCTTTATAACTTGACTGAAGTCCAAATACAGATCTTTATTTTATTTCTCTCAACCCTGAAGTTAATTTGAGGGTAAAAATGTATCTATGAGGTTTTCAGTTCAAGTCCCAAGAGTCACAGATTATTCAGTACTGGCTACATATACAAACTGCAAATATGGTTGTCAGCGTGCTAATAACTGTTGACTGAAATACAAAGACATGAAATCTCATTATTGACTAACTGATCTATTTTCTTAAATTTCCCTCATACACCAGTGAAGTGTTATAATATTTTAATCAGTGAAATCACTTGCTTCCAGTCCCTATGCACACTTAGTCCTATTCAAACAGAGGTCTTCATAAAGTGTTTAAACTATCCATTATGAATTCCCTAGTAGTCACTTAGATATTTATCATAAATCTATCTGTTATCACAACTTGGATGTGAAAATTTCACTTTATTTTCTATGCTTTAATTTTGATCCCAGAAACTAATGAAAACTTAGATTCCATGCAGCATTGACCTTTTCCTTTATCATAGATGTTTCGGTACACACTATTGCACATCAAATATTTACTTATCTCTGGTAGATGGGATGACATATGTAGCCCTAAAATTGATGATTGGAGATTAATTTATATTGATAAAAATATTGATTTTAAAGACAAGCTACCAGATTCTTTACAGTTCAGTATCTTTAGAATCTCTCAAATGTGTACTCCATGAAATACAGAGTAGGTAGAAAATGCTACTACTTGCATTTGCTATGCTGTTTTATTAATTTCACCAAGGTTTATATGGCTCTATAGCATGGGAGGCAAAATCAACCAATCCTTGTATTTAGCTATTGTTGTAAAGTACAATAAAATTCAAATATAGTTGGAATTTCTGCATTAGCTAAACAAACTGAAGTTGCAAGTCTCTAAACTAAGAACATGAATCAGTGGTGAACAACATAACATTTTCTCTTTACAAGTGGAGTTTTTAACTGCTTTTTTTTTTAAAAAAAAAAAAAATCTTAATTTCTTTTATTTTTCTTTCCCTCACTGACAGAAGACTACACAAAATATTTATGTTAATAAAAATGGTTTGGTGATTAGCGGAAATGTTTCCAAAAGAGATGTAAATTTAGAGGTATATTTAAATAAAACAATATTTCTATAACCATATTGACTTGCTAAATACATAAGTATATACGGATATTGTTAGAATGTTAGAAATTTGATTCATATGTGGACATTCTTTTTCAAGAAACAATACTTAGGAGACATTAAAACCACAAATCATCAGTAAGCTTTAAATAGGCCTCTGTTCTGTTTACAATAGGATATAATTTCTATTTAACATCAGTAAAGACATTATTGTAAATGAAAGAAGAAACAAGCTAAACAGAAACAATTACTTGACATTTATATTTCTCTAATGAGTACCTATTGACTCACATGAGAAAAACGTTATTAGTAATGGTGCTTGTCAAAACGTTGTCAGAATGCCATATAACAGAACAAGGATTTTAAGATTCAATAGTGAAGAAATAATTACTGAACTGCATTTGCTTATTCCCTGCCTATCTATCCACAGCTGGCCAAAATAATTTGAAATAATTAATTTCTGTAACATCATATGAATAATTAGTTTCTTTGGATTATGATGGATTGCTTAAAAACATTGTGCAAGATATTTGAAACTTATTTTTGATTTAACTAAATACAAAGTTATATTGGAAGGATCTGAACTTTGATAATCTAGTAAGAAAGAACAAATTAACTTTTACTAAATTATTACACAACAAAAACAACAAAAACATCTCTTTTAAGAAAGCATTTATATGAAAAAGAACCACAAGAATCCTACATCAAATTTATGTTCTTTAGGGATACCACTGTTTAAAAACAAGTGTGTTGTACAAGTATTTCAGTGAACAGAGGAAAGAATGAGCCCTAGATTTGTACAGCTCTGTGTCTCACAGATGAACTCAGTAATATAAACCTCTACTGTTACCTCAATAACTATTCCTCCTTACCATGTCCTTATCTAACAAAATAACTTGATGTTCTGACACTGAGAACATCAAAGTATGACAGTTGTCAGCATGACAACTAAACCAAATATAAAATATCATTGCCAGGAATAGGAATGTTTTATATTGTCTTAATTGGTAAGATATGGGAAGCTTTGTCTGAAGGACAGAATTTTGTTTTTGAATACATTAGCAGTTGCAGATACTTTCTAGACTAAGCTAAGATGTTGAGATTATATCACATTTTCTTTAACATGATATAGTACAGGGTGACGTGACAATGAAACAGACTTGGTGTGCTGAAACCAGAGAAGAGGCAATAATAATGATAATTGCTTAATCTTTGCACCCAGTCATCTAATTTGTATCTTCATAGCCTCAATTAT
This sequence comes from Phasianus colchicus, assembly GCF_987193195.1. Taxonomy (NCBI): domain Eukaryota; kingdom Metazoa; phylum Chordata; class Aves; order Galliformes; family Phasianidae; genus Phasianus; species Phasianus colchicus. The sequence goes on along the minus strand of NC_143438.1, from coordinate 18,880,433 downwards.
GGAGATAAATCCAATTACAGCAGGCTAAAATTTATCTTATATTTCCCTGATTGGTGGAAACCAGACTTTTTCTTCTTTCTTTTCTAGATGATTCAAAATATAACCAAGATTGTTCAAAACAGTCAGACAACTTCTTAATGCAGACAAGCTCCAGGTAATCTGAACTGAAAAATTAAAGAATAAAAGTTTTGAAATTACAGCTATTCTGCATATAATTCTCAATTCTGTAAGGACACTTTGTTCCTATGGATTAATATGTGCAGGAATAACCAGCTTAGATATCAAACTCAGTTAATTTTGTTCTCTCTAACAAATTCTGAAAAATTCTGAAAAACTGACTCACATTTATCAACTCTGTACTCTCTATTGAGTTTTCTCAAATTAGCACTTTTTCCATAAACTTTTTTTGAATCTGATCAGCTACTTAATATTTTTCAAACAAACTTTATATAGGGAAATGTCCTTTGCAAAAAATCTGATGTGGTTGATGGCTCGTTCCTGGTATGGTTAGTGCCCTGTTCCCAGATACTTTCAAGGCGAAGCTGAATAAGACCCTGGGAATTCTGATTTAGCTGTGGTGCCCCTGTTTTGCAGAGGAGTTGGACTAGATGGCCTTCAGAGGTCCCTCCCAACATTAAGGATTCTATGATACTGTGATGTGTAGATGAGAAACTTTGTCTTGGCAGACAAGTTCTGGAGAAGCCTATTTTTTGAATTTTCCTCAGAACCAAAACTAAAGAACTGAAGATCAGGGAAACCTGGCAAACTCAGTCCTTCAAGAATTCCATTATCCTGACTGCGGCAATAATCATTAGACATCCAGTGCTTATAGAAATCTTTCAGTCTCCAGAAGTATGATGAGGAAGGACACAAAGATGTCTTATCATAGTGAAACATACCTTACCTTGTTGCTTTTTATTCCTATATCTAAGGTTATATTATTATCGTTATTGTTTTATTTGTTTGTTTGCTTTGTGTGTGTGTGTGTGTGTGCATGCATATATGTTTGGAAAGAGATGAATAAAATTCAGATGGAAATTCTCTTAGAATTTAGCTAGTGGCTGTAGAGAAGATTCTGAACTTCTGCTAATTCTACCTGACAATCAAGATCTCAGAAGTGTATTTGAATGTTTTCTTATTTTTTGTTTGTGCTATTTTTTTTCTAATTAGTTTTATTTATATTCAATTACTGAATTAAAGCAAACATTCTAAATTGTACACAATCACCTGCTCAGCACTGTTAAAATGTTATAGAGCAGATACTACAGCTCCAGTTACAATAGAGTTGTTATTTACTAGTTGTTGGTAATTAATAGATATACATTTTCTTTTCTTTTCTTTTTTCTTTTCTTTTCTTTTCTTTTCTTTTCTTTTCTTTTCTTTTCTTTTCTTTTCTTTTCTTTTCTTTTCTTTTCTTTTCTTTTCTTTTCTTTTCTTTTCTTTTCTTTTCTTTTCTTTTCTTTTCTTTTCTTTTCTTTTCTTTTCTTTTCTCTTCTTTTCTCTTCTCTTCTCTTCTCTTCTCTTCTCTTCTCTTCTCTTCTCTTCTCTTCTCTTCTCTTCTCTTCTCTTCTCTTCTCTTCTCTTCTCTTCTCTTCTCTTCTCTTCTCTTCTCTTCTCTTCTCTTCTCTTCTCTTCTCTTCTCTTCTCTTCTCTTCTCTTCTCTTCTCTTCTCTTCTCTTCTCTTCTCTTCTCTTCTCTTCTTTCTCCAGGGGAATTTGAAGTATGAAGGAACTGGAGGTATTTTGAAAATCTGAAAATATTAATTTAAAAATGTCCAAGGAGAGAAGTATGAGAGGTTTGGATTTAAAATTAATCTGAAGTTACCCTGGATGAATGATCATATTTAAGGAAAGTAGAAAATAAAGAAGATGAACAGATAATGAAATCATATAGAATCTACTTTTTTTTTTTTTTTTTTCCCCTCATGAAATTCTGGTCTTTTTAGGAAATGTTGTACACAAAAGTCATTGTATGGAGTTGTTTATTTTTTTCTTGCATAGCACAGGTGTAATACATTCTAGTCTTTCCCTATAATTCACTTATGACATTCATATTTGAACATGTCCACATAACCTCAAAAATCTGTAAACTTGTCATAATAATGTGATCATGCTATTTATTCTAGAAGACATACAGAGAAGCGGGCACTGTAGCTTTTTAAAAAATGTTTATTAAGAAAATAGTACAGAAGTCAGTTTTCAGTCTTCAAAGAGCTTTGTCTGATCAAGGATATCATGAATTGTCTTATTTGTTTACCTGATTCAGTCTCTCTGCTTAGCTTGAATACAAAGCTGCTTTAAGTGTTTTGAAAAACACTTCAGCATAATTACTATGCACATCATTGATCAGCTAGCCTCCTGGAGTTTCTTGTATTTTTGTATCTTGTATTTTCTTGTATCATTGCCTTTTCAGAATTTAATGCTTAAATAACAGATATGTTTTTTTCTATGGTATTTTAGGTTTCATTCTGGAATGATGTACTAAGAAAAAAAAATAAATTAAGTGATTGATATATCTCTATAGATGAATATATAGTCACTGTTTGTTCAAACGATTTTTTTTTTTTCTTTAACAACTGAAAGCTTTCCTGTAATGCATGAATAAAATCTTTTCTGATTTTTTACAAGCTTGTATTCAGAAAACAGTGGTCAATTATTCGATGTCTGTGTGGTGATTAGTGACAAGTGGTGTCCCTCAGGGCTCAGTATAGGAACCAGTGCTCTTTAACATCTTCTTCAATGACAGTGAGATCAAGGGGACCATCAGTAAGTTTGGGGATAAAAGAATTGAGTACAACTCTGCTGAAAAGGGGTTAGAAGTGTTGCTGGATGGCAAGCTGGACATGAGCCAACAATGTATGCTTGCAGCCTAGAAAGCCAATTCTGTCCTGTTCTGCACCAAAACAAGTGTGGCCAGCAGGATGAGAGAAGTCACCCTTCGTCTCTACTTATGTGCTGGTGAGATTTCATCTGAAGTACTGCATCAAGATTTTGAGCCCTCAGTACAAGAGATAGACCTGCTGACCAGTTGGATACAAGGGATGGAACACCTGCCCGAAGAGGACAAGTAGAGAGGTGGGGCTGTTCAGTCTGGAGAACAAAAGGCTTCAGGGAGACCTGTGAGCAAACTTTCAATATCTAAAAGGGGACTATAAGAAAGATGGGAACACTTTTTAGCAGGGTCTGATGTGATAAAACAAGGGGGAATGGTTTCAAACTATTAAAAGAAGGGAGATTTCAATTGGATACATGAAAAGGGTAGTTGTTGGTTGTTTTTTGGTTTTGTGGGTTTTTTTTTTTTTTTGTTTTGTTTTTGTTTTACAAAAATGCACTGGAACAGAAGGGAGTCAGTAGCCACATTCTTCAGCCTGGACACAGAACTCAGATCTTACAGCACAAGCTTGACTCCCGGGCCAGGCAGGATGTGCTGAGCTGGATCTGCTGGAGGAGGTGACAGTGCTCTTGGCAGCCTTTTAACATGTTTAATGTGTTCCAGCTGCTCGGTAGTGTTAAATTCATGAAACAACATGAAAGCTATCCTGAAATAAATCTGTCATAATGAGAGTAATGTTAATGTCACGTCCTTGCACTGATTACTTCTCTCCACAGATCTGTTCCCAGTGAACTGTGTGATTTGCTTGAGTTAAAATAGACCTGAGTGTACAGCTTTTTCAAATGTTTGTACACTGATATTTGAGTCATATTAGACAGGACTCACTCTTGGATAGGCAGATAAGTCTATATCTTGTTATAAGTTAAAAAGTTTTACCTTATTGAATAATCCACTTTAGTTATTTAAATTAAATCCACACCATGGACAATAATGTTATACTTTTTTTAGCGTACTATTTGTTGAGATCAGGAAATACTGACAAACAGATTTAAAGTCTAACCTAAAATTAGGTCAGTGATCCCAGTTTTTTACCATCCTTCAACTGAATGTTTTCTCCTCTGGTCTTTCATTTCCTCAAATGATTCAAAGTGATTGAATGTAGAAGGATCTAAACTTAGGATCATTATGAAAATAACTGTTTATTGCATTAGACTGAACAATTCTAATGCCGAAAATATGCTAAATATTCTGTTATTTGCACATGGAGCACACCGCAAGTAATAAGCAAAACAAGTTATTCTCTTGTCAGGAAAAAAAAAAAGAAAAGAAAAGAAAAGAAAATCCATACATGGCTATGACAGAATTTCCAATAGTCTTGAGATATGCCTGAAGTGATAGGTCAAGTAGCAAGATATAAAAATGCCTGTCCTTACTGACAAGTGTTTAAACTTGTCAAGAATGATAAAAATAAACATTAACTCACACATAATATAAAAGGCTTTTGAGAAGAGGAGAGTTGGTAGATGAACATGGACAAAGTCTACATGAAGGAAAAGCAATAATAAAATAAAACAGGATAGAATCAAAGAGGGTTCATAGAAATTGAGGAATAGTAGTGAAATTATTTGAAGAAACAGTTGATTTCTAGAAAATCATAGTTAAAGAATAGATGATAAGGAAGAAGTAGAATAATCTATATTATCCGTCTTGTAAGCTGAAAATAAAAATAGCAAGATGAAATTTAAAAAAAAAAAAGAATAAAAAGTTAACATTTGCTGTATTTCCTTACTTGTAGCATAGCTCCAATCTTCCACTACTCTACAATTAGATAATTTTAATATTATATGTACCTATATAATAAAGACACAAAGAAGCGACCAATCAAGACATGTGAGCGGATATAATTTCAGTAGAGAATTACAATTGGGTATATTATGTTGTTTCATACATATTCTTGTTTGTGGTATTACGCAGTGAATTTACTCCTGATAGTATGTTTTCGGTTTGCACTTAAACCTAGAAGACTCTCTCAGATTTTACTTAATTTTCAGATTTTATTTAAAATCTTAATTATGGCGAGATTATGAGAATCTCTTGTGGAAACCTTGTGAACATCTTGTTAATTGAATGCTATCACAAGTTGAGGTAGCCTGGAAGCTAACAAGTTTTGTTTTTATTTGTATAATTTATTTTCATGATGTTTGGAAACAAATACTTTTTATGCTGCCAGTTTTTGTAGAGACACTACACTACTTTACTTCTTCACTTATATTTTTAAGTGAAAGATTGTCTGTCTTTTTCTGTAGGAAGACCCTGGAAATAGTTATGTATACTTGAGGCTTAGTATAGCCTTTCTTCCACACACATTTACACGCCCCCTCCCCCCCCCACTCGGGAATGTTCAGACTATGATAGCAAAAAGATTTTTCAAAAAGCAAATATGATTAGCAGAGAGACAAAGAACTGAATAAATTAAAATTAAAAAGTATTAAAATGTATTACGCTTTCAGGCTCTATTTATTGTTAAAGATGTTGACAAGTTATTCAGGTAATTTTTACACCCCAGAAAGAATGGTTTTGTCTAGAAGGGCAAAGCTTATTATCTACTTGAATATCATGACAAAGGAGGTTTTAAACAAACAAATAAAAAAGTTAGTATTTTATAAATAGTGTGAAGAAGAAAGTAAAAGAAGGAAATGAAAAATATATTCATTAAAAATGGAGTGGAAAATGAGTGGGGAAACACTGAAAAACCAGAAAAGCTGAAGAAAGTGTTTTAGAAGGTACACAAATACTTGAAAGATTAAGACATTACTGGAAGATACAATCTGGCTATTGTGCATACCTGTTTTTTTTTCATTTGTTTTTATTTTGTTGTTGTTGTTGTTGCTTCTTTTTTATTTGTCCTACATCTAGTAATTCCTCCCTCAATATAATGATTTACTGAATCCTTTCTTGCTAATTAAACATCTTAATTTTATATCCTGAAGATACAAATTTTCATTACTCTCAGTGACTTGGTTGTTGGTACACCATTGCTGATTCATGCAGGAAGTCTACTATTGCCTAATTATCTTCTCATGTCGTATTCCCTTCCCCTTCCCCTTCCCCTTCTCCTTTTCCCTTTTCCCTTTACCTTTTTCCCTTTCAAACTGGGATGAGTGTTGTAATTACTTGTACAGAAGAGATCTACAATTTTCAAAAAGACTCAGTGCAGAGGAATAAGGAAAGTTGGCTTTAGATCTCAAAATTATTTCTTCATTTCCCAATCTGCTATAGATGGGTATGATTATCTTTGACTGTGTGTATTTGTTTTTCCTGTGTCCTGTACATGATATCTGTAACTACACATTTGCCACCTGGAGAGCATAATCAGAGAAGAATATCTTATAGATTTGCAGCTTATTTTTTATGCCTGTACTTATGTTTGTAAAAGTTCATACATGTTTGTAATGTATGTTTTCATATTTGTAGATTTTTATTCACATTATCACTCAGAGCTAGAATCATACTTCTAAACCAGTTAAATTAGCCAGTAGAAGTTCTGATGAGCTTTTTTTTTTTTTTTTTCCCAACATGTATTATTTCATAGAGTCACTGACTGCAGTTGGAAAGGATATCTGCAGGTCATCTGGTCCAATTCCCTTTACCATTCAAAGCTCCCAGGACTGCCTCAAGAGAGGCCTCCACAACTTCTTTGGGCTATCTGTTCCACTGTTCTGTCACCTCCACAATTAGAAAAAAATGTTTCCTGAATTCCAGATGTTACTTGCTGTGTTTCAGGCTGTGTACATTGCCACTTTTTCAATGAACTTCACTGAAAAAGCCTTGCATTCAGTAAATACTAAATGTTATACGATGGCAAAGTTTTGATTCAAAACATGTTTTTCTTCAAGTTAAGGAGAAAGATACTTCTTTCTTATCCCTCGATTATCAATAATTTTAATAGTGTAATCTCAGAAATTAAAAGAAAATTCTGGAAATCATACCCATTCAGAAGAGGCTTATATTTCATTGACATTAATTAAAGTTATGTGAACATCTAAATTTAAATATAACTACAACACCTCCCCTGAAAAGGGCATGTTTCTGAACCAGAGAAAGAAGAATAGCTGTTGTAACTATTGTCAGAAGTTAAGAATTAAAAAATAACATCGAGAATCAACAAAAGGTATTTTAGGAAGAAACAAGAAATAGTTATTGTAGACATAGGATCAAAGTAGTGTAACTGCTACAATTACAGGTGTAAATTGAAGATAAAAAAAAATCCACTTTCAATGGCAGCACAGAAAACAGTGAGTTCTGCTGCTGCAAATCTATGATGTCCATCCATAGTGCACGTACTCTGATGTCTGTACTGATTTATTACTTGGAGTGAAAAATATGGCTATTTCAATAAAAATGCAATTAAAAAAAAACAAAAAACAAAAAAAACCAAATCCCACTTACGTCACTGTCTAAATATAAGTATCCCGCAGTGCAGTGCAATATTCATTAAATTAAATTCCATTTAATTAAAAGCTCGGACAAACAAATCAGCATTAAGTTCAGTCAAAAATGGCTATTTTTGTGTCAGTGTATTTCATATTAGGATATAATGAAGATGAGGAAAATAGCTGCTAAATGGCCTAGCACTTGATGAAGTCAATGAGAACTTTTGTATTACTAAAAATTATTCTGTGGCTTAGACAAGCCACCAAGAACATCTATTCAGATAATAAGAGCTGATTTGCGAGCAGTGTAGGATTAAAAGTTTCAAAGAACCACTTTTATTGCCTTCTAAACATTCATTAACAGTTTAGTAAATTACTTTGATATTAGATATTTAGTCAGATTATTATTTTCCAAATTTCAAATAAATTATTTCTGCTGAAAATAAAATAAATAAAATAAAATAAAATAAAATAAAATAAAATAAAATAAAATAAAATCTGCAGCCTTTTCCTGTATAAAATTATTTGATCTAAATAACTTCATTTTCTATGAATGAATGTTTTACCTATCTGTCTTTTGTACTGACAGATACAGAAAATGCAGATGTATAACTCTAAGTGCAAAAAGCTGAAAAGCATGGACTTGTTACAACTTCCTAGTCAGCTATAGAGCTCTTTGCTCTATGTTCAAAAAATTCTGGGTAAGTAGCCTTTAAAAAGTCTTCATCAATGGCTATGCTTTAAAATTATGTTACATTCTGTTAGCTAAAAATGTTAGTCTATTGTTTGTGGGTTTCTTGTGTTTTTTTTTTTTTGTTTTTTTTTTTTTTTTTTTTTTCCAACTATTTCTTTAGTTACTTATTGATTTATTTTGTTTTGTGCAGGTTGTTCAGACTTGCAAACCTTTCAGATGATAATCTTTCTAACTTTTCTCTTTTCCTCCAGATAGTTGGTTGCGGCTCAACTACTGCTGGTTATCCAAGCATGAACAGTTCTATGCACTGTACTTAGGTGTGAATTTTGAGTTCTGCTTCATCTCTGTCATACACCTCAAATTTTTCTCTCATATACATGCTTTGTACTATTTTGAAGTCATTATTAAAACATTGTCCAGTATCGGCTTCCTTTTTCCTTCAGTTTGGAATGAATACAATCCTTTTGAAAGTGAATTCAAATTTATTTAGCAACAATTAGTTCTAGAATTGTTTGCTTCTCATTATTCTAACCTAAGATGTCCAGCTCCCAGACAGAACATAATCTCTTGCTGGTGGGCTGTTATCTCCATTGGTTTTAGACTGTTGGACTACAATTTCAATTTTATAGCATGCCTAAATCAGTAAATTTTATTCAGATACATAATTAATAATGCTTGTGTGCTTTTTTAAAAAAAGAACTTATATTCTCACTGAGTGTTATTAAACACATTTTTGTAGCACAACGATTTCTGTGTCCTTGAATGCTATGAAACACATTTTGGTACTACTCCTTGGTATCAGAAAATGTAGATTTGTTTTGATGGCATTGTTTTTAGCTTGAATATTCAAAGTACAATGCTGTATAAGTCACCCTCTCTTGTTCTCCAATATTGTTATGCTCCCTGTTCAGTCCATTTTTAGCCTAAACCACTCCTGGTAATTCAAATTGTTTGTTTGTTTGTTTGTTTTTTCCTTGTTTTTCTTAACCTGTGCTGCATTTTGTAGCTCTCTGTGATTGACAAACAACCCACACCAAGGAAATCTGAATTAAATATATATATATATATATATATATATATATATGTATGTATGGTAATAGACTTTTTAAAGGAACTTCTAAAAATTCAAGAGTAAAACATATTGTCTATAAAAACCATGTGTATTGATATTCCTCAGTATCATTGCCTTCTCTTTTCCAAATTACACATTAATCAATTTAATAGCACATAACATTATAATTGGTCTTCCACTACGATCTCAGCCAAATCACCATCCTAGATTCATCTTAATGTTGTAAATATATACAGTCAACGTTCTTATATAAGAACATACATATACATATAGGGTAGAAATCTTATCTATGATAAAGATAGAAACTATTCTAAGTAGGAAAGTATTTTTTGAAACTATTGAAATAATTAAAAAAAAAAAAAAAAAAAGAGTTCAGCTATTGCTTTGATATATTTACATTATCCTATATTTTAAAAACAGCAACAACAAAAAAAAAAAAAACAAAAAAAAAACCACAGTTCTGAATTTTCATAGATTAATGAATATATCACATGCCTGAAATTTCCTGAGTTGAAACTGCAAAATAGAGAAAATAAGAAAAGCAAAATATTTTATTTCACCACCAGGTAGATGCTTAAAAATTTGTGATTGAGGAAAGCTGGAGGACCATATAAAAAAACATTAAAGGAATGTTAAAAATGAAAATAAAACAAACAAAAATGTAAGCCCTCATATTTTTTTGTGAAGTCTGCTTTGGCTGACTGTCAGTTCTGCTTTGTTATTATTTTTTTTCAACTATGTATGCTTTTTCAGAGCATGCACTCTGCTACAAATAGAATACACTGGAAATTACAAGCACTTAAGCAGTGATGATAAATGAAATATTTTCTAAATATCTAAGATAAAGGAAAAACAAAAACAAAAACAAGAGGAAATTCAGTGTAATTAAAAAAGCTCAAATACCAAATGGATAGAAAGTACACTTGTTCACGTAGTTGTGATATTAAATCAGAATTCATATCAACAAGGAACCACTGAAAAAGCAAACATGAACAATTCTTTGAATGTTTTGCTATTTAGCTATCTGGGGTAATTAATTGCATTTTGGGAAGAGATATTACTATGCTTTAGGATATGAAATGTTTTGGTTTGTTTTGTTTTGCTATTAAGACAAATTAGTCTCAATCAGGTTATCTTTTGTTTATCTGAGACAAAGCACTGAATTAGATGATCACAAATTTCATCTAACATGGCAGTAACTATTCACATTTTTTGTATATACTGCTTAAATTCAATTCACACTAAGAATATTTATAACACACAAAAGATAAACATCTAGGGAAAAAAAAACCCTCAAAGTTCTCTCTCTCCTCTTATCAGGACACAGGAAAAACAGGTACTGATAACTGTTACATGTTTTATGTAAAATTCTGAATTGTAATTAGATGACTTCATAACTTCCTAAAAAATAAAAGTAATATTTTTGACAGTTGCTATATAAAATATCCCAGAAGATTATTGCTTATGTATTGTATTTACATACACACGAGAGTTGCTCCGAAAATAATGCCTCCTATTTTTTTATGTTGATCCACACCCTCAAAGGTGGATGATGCTGGTGTGGTGATAGAATATGAGCCTTCTTACCAACATTCTATTGCATTTTTCTGACATATGACAACAGCAGAGGAGCAGTCTGACATCTGTTGTGGAAGTGCATGAAGTACAAATGTATGAAGCACTGACATTCACTGACACATGTTCAACATTCATGGAGAGCAAATAGTGGATGTTACCATAGTTAAACAGTGATGGCAATAACATGAAAGACAAGCCATGTTCTTGAGAGCCACATAGATTTTTATGACTACAACATGCAGGGTCTTGTTCATCTCTGGTGAAAATGCACAGCTTAATGTGGTTATTATGTTGAAAAACATTATTTTTGTAGCTGAGAATTTGCTCTGTAAATGGTATTATATTGAGTTCTTTGTATCTATTTTTAGTTTCCTTGGAAATAAATTGAGATATTACATTCAGAGCAACATGTGTGTGTATGTGATTTGTCTATATATGGAAGAGTGTGTATGTACATGGAGGCAGACAGATAGACAGTCAAGAAGCATATATAAGTTGAACGCTACATTTCACAGACCTGTTTTAGTCTTGGTATCCAGCAAAACAATGTTCTGGGAGGGAGTACTTGAATGACACTTCTCTCTCAAGTTACACTAGAAAAGAGGGTCAGAGGTTTTAAACCAAATAAGAGGATAAAGTTTACAAATGGGTACATTTCTTCTCTTGAATGTTTCTTCTATAAAACTTTCATTATGAACTGGAAATTTCAAAGAACAATACTCATACAAAATATTTTGAAATACTTCATTTTTCAGAATGCCATGGTCATGATTATAAATTTTGGAAATGATGCACAAGAAAAGCCTGTATCCAAAAGACAAGGAACATTCTATAGATATTTTCTCTTTTGACTGTGTTCTGGTTTTATCAGTATTCCAGATCACACCATCGTGTGGCATGTCATTGAGTGCAGAAGCACAGAGCACTGCAGGGCTGCACTTTCTTTTCCTGTGTTCTCTAGCAGTCTCACATGAGTTCTGACCCTCCAAGGGGAAGATGCACAAAGATGGAGCAAATTACTGTTCCCAAGAGCTGTCAGTGTTCTCTACGTGATCTTCAGTTCTGGGTGATGGGGGTGAATGGGCCTTCCAGCTTCCAGCTAAGCAGCAAGCAGCATCATCAGAATTTTTCTCACTCTTCCACACATTAATTTATTAATAGAATTCTCTTTTGTATTATTATGTTACATTGTTTTACCATTTGTAGGGCATTTCTTATCTATCCTTATCTTAATTGGGTTGTTGTGTTTTTTTGTTGTTGTTGTTGGTTTGTTTGTTTGTTTTCCTTCTCCCCAAAAGGGGGACGGAAGTGAAAGGGGTCTTTTCTTCCCCTCTTTCTCCTGCTGCACTAGAAACCACAACAGAATTAAAATATTTTTTCCAACCTGAATTGTCTTCTGCCGAAGTCTTGCTTTATACCGTGGTTCTTAAAATCATTTGACTGCAGGATCATAACTTCTTAACAGGATCACTCCATTTATCAACTTCCAGATCGAGGTTTAGGAAAGAATCTCTCCCCTCAAAGTTATATTGTATATACACAGAAATTAGAGAAAATCAGACCATTTTTAGATGGACAGTCATAGAGATCTGATTTTTATTGTATGGGGGGGGGGGGGGGGAGGGAAGGGGGTAATTTATAAATTAATTGTCAGAGTCCTGTGGGATAGCTGTGATGGGCATGTCAATGTCAACAGCATGAAGAAATGTTCTTCTATGTACTGAGCATATGCAGTGGCAACAACAATTGGAGATCTGCCTTGGGAAGGAAAAATAATATAAAATGTGCATGATCAAAGAGTCAGATTAAAAACTTCTATCATTTAGGCAAGATGCCAAGTATTTGATACTAAATTAATTTAAATACAAAGTCAGTCAGTAATAGTTAGATCCTCAAGTTGACCTGACCTGTTTTTATCAGGGCAGCACCAAAGGCCAGTGATTAGGGGATTAAAGTGGTATTACTGTATGAACAGAAGAACAAGAAAACAGAAAGAATGAAATTGCTTTTGAGTCGTTATACTTAAAAATCATACAAAACCATAAACTCTTACCTGAATTCCTACATAGAAACATGATATTAGAAGTTGATTTCCTGTTTCTGTCTGAAACTAATTCCACTTTACATCTGTGGCTACATATTATATTAGACTAGAATACACAATAGACAATGACTTTGGTGGTTCTGTTTAATTGATTTTTTAGATTTTGCTTGATGAATAATGCACATTTCTAGAAGAATCAATGGCAAAAGTAAAAGCTCAAAATAGTCATAATAGCATATAATACAGTGCTTTAATTCCCAGTATGATAAGAATTTTAAGTGTTCCAGTTTGCATACAATTGTTACAAAGAAAAGAATTATTTATATTAAAACAGATGGGTAAATTCTACATTTAACTTGCAATGAGGTTTAGAGATTGAAATGAAAATGAATAAGTAGATGTGAGTGAAATCCTCATTCTACATATTTATCTTTTTTAAAAAATTTCTTTCTGCGTTCTTTTTCCCCAGTGATTAATGAAAGCCAAGCATTGTCCTCAAGGATAAAAATAAACTCTGTAGAAATATTTTTTTAGGTTTTTATTATTATTATTAGTTGTTACTAACTTAATATGTTAACTGATTAGGAAAAAAAATACTGCTTTCACTGTATTCATGTTGCTTTTTCTTTTTTTTTTTTTTTCCAAAAATATTTCCAACTTGAAAATGACCTTTTGAAAACTTAGCATGCATTTATGGAAAAATGTTAATATTTTAATCATCACCTAGAAAGTACAGCTGATAGATTTTTGTTTATTTACAGTCCTTTCTCTTACATTGTGACAGTACAGATTTTGTTTTTGAAAGGAATCATATCCATATTCTTTTCAATTTCAAAATTCTAAATAAACATTTTGATGTCTACATGCAGAAGGAAACTGCTGAAATTACAATTTAAAGCAATGCTATGCTAAATTCTTCCTGATGGATTCCATTTCTCCTTAGCTTGCCTTCAAGTGCAACTCCTTTTCCAGTTCTGAGTAGACAATTAATTTTAAAATATGATAAAGATGAAAGAATATTATGTTTTTGCATGTAATATTATCTTAATAAGTCATATTCTAAATGAATATAATCCTGTGATCAGCTACTTTGAAATAGACAGTTACATGTTATTAATTAATTACGGGAAGACTATATGGTTGAAAATATAACATTTCCGTAAGAGATGTTACAAAAGGAAGAAAGTTATTTTTTTTCCTATATAATGTGGCATAAAGTGGCTTATTATCCCAAGTAAAGCTTTCCATGTATATAGAATAAAAGCTGTACATAAAATAAAAATGTCCCTATATGTTATATTTTTCCTAGACTTACTTTGCTCAGTCTACACACTCTAATGAAGAATAAAAGTATACTTTTCCTTCTAAAACAGCTGCAATGAAATTTCAGATGAAACAACAGATCTTAATGCCAAACCTCCAGACTCTTATGCAACATTAGCGGAAATACCCTTGTCTGTCTGAGTCAGTTGGTACATAGTCAAGTGACAAACTTGCCAAGGCCAGCTAGCTGAGTAAGTCTACTAAGTCTGTCTTCAACATTTATACAAGGAACTGAGTGATTTTGAATAAGAGGTAAAAATCTTTAAATGGCTTATCAGGTTTTTATAGAGCTATCATCTTTGCAGTTTTGTTCATTGTTGCTGTTGATGTTTTCTTCTGATTTACCATCATTGCATTTGAAATCAAGCAGACCAAGCTAAGAACTCTGCTTTGAATACTGATTGACCAGAGCCATGTATCTTGCTTCCGTAAGCTCACTGTTAGGTGCTTTGTAGAGAGAGAGATGATGTTTGTTTTTCAAGGATTGGTTTGGAGTCCTACATACATTTTCTTTTTACAAATCCTGTAAATAGATCCGAAGTGTATTTTTGATCAAAACGTGCAATCATTTTGTAACTGAGAAAAACTTCTATCCTTACTTGAAGGCTGGAGTTGAAGCACTGGGGCAGTCAGAACTGAAAAAATTGTGTTGCTGACAAATTTTTTTCATTGTCTTTTCTCAGATCATTAAAGTAGGATTGAGAAATTACTCTGCAGATAAAAGTTATTTGTGTGTGTGCATGTATTTTTCCCTGGTTCTCTGCCCAAGAGTCACCAAGAGATGCAAAGGGTATTTCCGCACCGTTTGCCTCCTGTGCCATTCAGATGAAGACTTTCCAGTTCAAAAGATGTAATTTTTACACTCAGAGTTAATCGCCTTTTCTAATTTTAATGGGATTGAAGTACCAGCTGCAGTTTTACATTTACATGTGTAGTGATGTATTTCAAAAGCAGACTTGTCATCTGGATAGAAAACCCTGATTGGAAGATCTTTCCAGTTCTGGATTATGAAGGCTGTATTTTGTTTATCCTGTCTAAGGACTGGGCCACACTGGTGTTTGTCCTGTGTATATTAACCTTTAATTCACACTACAGATATCAAAAATTTACTACAGTCAGACAGCCTAATAATTACTGAGATATTTGCTATTTTTTAAATAGTTCTGTTGTTCTGATTGCCATCATAACACATATACGACATTGGCAGATTTAAATGAAATAATGGGAAATTTGTTGAGGAGAGAACCTTTGATAGAAGTTAGAAAGGAATTAATCTGGCAGAAAGGTTGATTGCATTCTTTACACTGTCACTATGAGTTTTACTCATGTTTTCCACTATCATAGAATTAAACCTCTGCAAAGAGATCTCAAGGCATTTATACCATTCTTCCTAACTCAAAAAAAAAGGATTTGCTGTATTTAAACCATTTTAACAAATGTTTTCTTGTGAGTTCTTGAATGATGTTGACTCCTCAGACAATCTACTCCAACGTTTTACTATTTTTAAGACTGAATGCTTCCCCTATTGTCTAAGCTAAGTCCTTCTTTTTGCACCTCAAACTCATTTTATTCTTATTTATCCATTATTCCCTTCAGTATCCTCTATGAATCTGAGTACAGACAGTGTATCCCTAACACCTGTCTTCTCCTCTTTACATTAAGCACTAAAATATTTTCTCAGTCTGTCCTTGTGGACCGTAAATCCTAGTCTTCTACTCACCTTTTTTTATTCTTCTGTATTCAACAGATTGCTAATGTCTTAAGTTGTACTGTACAAAAATAATGGCATGCCAAGCAAACACACGGTTATTTTATTTCTCTGTTTCCTATTTGTGCATTCATTTATTTATTTGCACATGTATATTTAATAACAGAGTGACATTGTTGGCTCATAACCATTAGATGATAGGTGTAACCAACAGATCTTTTTTTATGAAGAACTGGTACCTGTTTGTATTGTTGTAAATGTATGAATGTCCTCTGAAACTCACAGAAAGGACAAAATCAAATCTAGCCTGAAAATACTACTGAACTCAGTTTTGACTACCTAAATTTAATTTCTGTTTGTTTCACTGAGTTCAGTTCTAAGATAGACAGTTCAGACAGTAATAAAACTCTATTCTATGAATCTTTTTCTTTGGACAGGGAAGAATAGATAATTCCATTCTAATCACCCATGTGTCCACTTCATAACAAATTAATCTTGAAACTGGTTTCCTAGCTTGCTAAGAAAAAATGTGAAAGTTTTCCTACATCCCAAATATTTCTGTTGTTGCTTCTATTCTGTTTACAGTACATCACAGTGGAAAAAAAAAAAAAAAAAAAAAAAATACATGACTTGTTCTTTTCAATACCATGTGATTGTTGCTTTCCTTCATTCAAAAGGTTAAATTTTTGTTAAATTTGTGTTTTTCTGGTAATTTGGCTAGCTTACTGTTCACCCTCTTTTTTTATATATTTTTCATGAAGATCCCAGTTTATCTTCATCCTGTCTCTCAAGGAAAGGCACTATTAAAGGCAACTTTTAGCAAACGTAAGATTGTTTCAGTCAGATCCTCACGTATGAAGAACAGAAATTGTTGAGTCCAGCAGATAATTTAATGTTTGATGTTTTTGTATGAATTGCTTTCTCGAAATCGTCAGATGACTGATGATGAACCTTGAATGAAGAAAGAGCAATTTAGACAGTTCTTCGGAGACTTTCATAAATAATCTTTGATATTTATTTTTCTATAAAAGTTGAGATCTTATCCTTTATCTCTGATATTAATTGCATAAGTGGGCTAATTTAAACTGACCTTTTTATTTAAAACTGAAAAGTTTTGCAATGAAAAGTATTATTCAAAACAGACCCTTTTTATGCTTGTTTTCAACTGATTTATCAGTCCACTAAATAAAGAACCACTGCTAAACTTAGTCACTGTCTTATTGCTAATGTAGGACACCACTGTTTTGTTAACCCTGACATATCTTTTTATTTGTATTTTGATTTTTGTTGTTGTTGTTGCTTTAAAGTTTGGCCTTATATGTTGTAAAATTTTTACAGTCCCCATTTTTTCAATAATTCTATCTCACGTAAAAAAGATCTGATTCTTGTGGTGAACGAACCTCCCTTTATTCTTCATAACTAGCACTACACATATGTATTAAACAATCACCCTAATTTCTTGTACTCGTGTTCAAAGCATATAAATTCGGATTATCAATAGTTATGCTTATTTAAAACATGAAATGATGAATTGATATTATCAGTAACTTGGCAAGTATATTTTGAAGGTAATTAACTTGCTACTTTGTAATTAATCACATTCAGATATTAATTATAATACGGTATCTTCTTATAAATGTGTAAAATATATATAGAACCATAACTTGGTTTAACATGCAACCTGTTCGATTAGATTGCATAACTATTAATATGATGATATTAATTTGTAGTAATAGTTTAATAGAAATAATTAGTACCCAACAATCATTATTTTTGTTCTGCTTGCTTATTTTCTTTATACAATGTTTTAGAATTTAAGCAGGCTTTTCTCTTCTGTTTCTCATCTGATTTCTCATCTTCTCTTGTTTAACCCCTTCCATTTGAAAATGTGACAGAAACGTAGAATCTACCAGAAAAAAAAAAAAATAGAAAAATGAGCAAGATCCTAAAAGTCTAAAAACAACAATAACTTCTTTCAACACATGAAATTTCTTTATTGAGTTTTTTATTCAATCCTGCTTGAAGACAATTTGTTTTTTAATTTATAATTCATTTTTTTTATATCTATGTTTTCCATACATTAACTAATTTATGAGGAATTTAGGAAGCTGTGGCTTTGTCACTTCTGTCAATCTTTACATATTAGTTTCTCTTTCATGATTGCTGTTCTGAAAGAAATGCCTCCTTTTTTTTTTTCTTTCTTTTTTTTTTTTTTTTATGTTGGCCCATGACTTCATAGACAGATGTCTGTGGTATGACAGTAGAATTTGAACCTTCTCACCAATATTTCTTTATATTTTGTACTTGTATGAGAGA
Organism: Phasianus colchicus; assembly: GCF_987193195.1. NCBI lineage: Eukaryota > Metazoa > Chordata > Aves > Galliformes > Phasianidae > Phasianus > Phasianus colchicus. The sequence goes on along the minus strand of NC_143438.1, from coordinate 18,862,433 downwards.
TGGCAACAGAGGGGCAGTCTGAAAAAATGGGCATTATTGACATTAATCGATGCTTGCTGAATGTTTACAGAAACTGAACAGTAGGATGTGAACACAGTGATGCAGTGAGTGGTGCATTTCAGCAGTGGTGACAGTGACATGAAAGACAAACCACGTTCCAGATGGCCATGCAGATTTTTATGAGTGCAACATGCAGTCTCTTGTTCATTGCTAGCAAAAAAAGCATAGCTAGTGGCAGTGACAGCTGAAAACTAGTGTTTTTAGCTCAGAATTTTCTCTATTAAATACTGTCATTGTGCTCTTTCTACCTGTTGTTTCCATGGAAATAAATAGGAAACATTACTTTCAGACCAATATACATTCCCTAAAATAACAGGAACACACACAAACTATTGTGTGAGTAGAAGACTTAATGAATACCAGTTTTTTTATTTTCATATCCTGCTCAACATATTACTTCATCTATGAGTTTGTTGTTTTGTTGCAATATGTTTCTGAGTATTACGAAGAACTTCTCTTCATTTTTCCTTCCTGCAAATCTTTAAAATAGGTACTGTCATCTAAAAATATACACTTCAGTGTATTTTCAGAGTAGTTCAATATTTACCATAATACATCAGTCTTCTTCCATGTATCTACAGAAAATGTTCACAATTAAACTATCAGAATCCTTTGGCATAATGTGTTGATATAAAATCTTATATATAAAGTGAATCTGTGGTGTTCTTGGAATCAATAAGGAAGTAATTCTAGATCTCAATAAAATTACTTGGCATTTGTTTGTTAGAAGACAATTCCCATCTCTATATTTTGGAGGGGAAAAAATAAAGTTTCTTGTTTATGATTTTAATCAAGAAATGGGCTCTCCTATTAATTTGTGCCTCATATTCCTTCTGTGCTTCACTTCTGTTTTATTCTCCATGCTTCTTTCTGTCTTTCCTAGCTAAAATTTGCATAACACTTAACAATAGTGAAAAATATATTTACAAACCCTCTTTGTCATCTTCTGTAAGCACAAGCTCTCCAAACTCTCCATGGTTTTATAATCGTAGTACATTTTCAATTTGTTTACTTGCTCTAAGTCTGTTTTATGTTTCCTTCAGAAGAAATCACAAGGACATGATGGAATCTGGGAAATGGAATAGATTGTTCCTTGTTTGGGTAGCTGCTGAACACATACAAAATTTTCCAGAGAAGTTTGAGTTAGGACTTAGATTAGACTTATCTCACAATTAAAAAATCTGAATTTCATTGCCTAATTGTGCATCTGTTAGTGTGCATCTAAGCATTGTTCATAGTCAGTATAGTTAAATAGAGTCTAAAGAATCAATACAATCAGTGGAACCTAGATATTTTTTGAAGCTGACCTGTTGGTCATCTGATTAGACCTATTTCATCTATTTCATTGTGGATCATCACTCTCCAATCTTTCTAAGCTTTAACAATCCTGTTCTTTAAAATGAGACCAAAGAGAAAGGCGGGTATAGGGTTTTAATGATTGTCAGAAAGGTATTCTAAAGAGGAAGATGTGATATTCATTCTAATATTCATCAGAAGTTGGGGAATTTCTAGAAAAGAAGCAGCTTATATATGCAACTGGGAGTACTTCTGCAAAGTATTTCATAGGCAATTAACACACTTGGAAAGGAACTCTCAAAAGGGGAAGTCATGATAATTCTTTATCTTAAGATGAAAGACAGGACAGAGAATAGAAATGTATAGGTAAGTGGAAAATAATTTCCATTAAAAAAAAAAATAATGAGACAGCAGGTATGGTAAACCTGCTTTTATGCAGTTGCTAGAAGATTAAGAACTGAAATAGAAGAATTGGTATGTTTTTCACTAAAGGAATGCAAAGCTGGAAACAGAAATGTGATGGAAGGAAAATGCTTATAAGAATCAGTATGAAATCAGGCTATAATTTATATAGGAAATATATGCACAAATGATACTGCTGGTGAAATAATATGCACTTAAGAATTCTTAATATTATATTAAAATAACAAACTTACCTCTTCAAGTACTGAAGTCTTCGTAAACTGAAATCCTACATCTAAACAAGAAGGGTATAGTTGTTTGCCGATAGCAGCACTCAAACTAGATAGGTGCTAGTCTCTTACTGAGAGATAAGAGAAACAAAGAAATAAATAGATGACCTCAACTACTCTTTGGATAAATGTCAAATCACAGTGTTAAATTTAGATGCTAATTTTGGTGGCATCAGTAATGTTTAATAGAATGGCTGGCTTTTAAGTCACAGGAAGAAAAGCAACCTTTTAGTTGGCTCAGTAATGTGCTGGTAAGTGTTCAAAATCTGACTGTGGAAGCTTCATCTGTAATAGCAACTGTAGGGTACTTTCATTCAGCATCCTACAGAAATATCAACAAACAAAAGAATTCACTGCTAAGCTTTAATAAGGAGAACTAGGTGAAAATGAGGTATCTTGTTAAAAGGAAGCTAAAAGGGACAGCTTCTTCAGAGAATTACATACTTGCAGTCAGTGCAGAAACTATCGAAGAAGACCACACTGGTAACACAGAGTCAGCTCATACCATCTGTTATGAAAAGGAGGTCAGCAGCTAAACAGCAAAAGGAAAGATTTGTAGTAGTAAGAAGTGTCTTTCAAAAAAGTTGAAGTTGCATGTGGACACAGACAAGACTGTGAAATATGATAGGTTAAAATAGTTAAGCCAAAAAAGAGTTTCATGAAAAGATAAGTTAAAAAATCTAAAATAGTAACAGATTTCTGAAAAATGAGGGGGAATTTTCCAAGAATCTGTAAGATCTGTGGAAATACCATGTAAAAGGAGTTCTTGAAGAGGAAGATAACACAGGAGAAAAGGTGAAAGAATCTGAAACTGAATGAGAGTTACAAGGAAGTGGAATTAACATTACCCAGTCACTAAGATTGGGAGGAATTCACTTGGCAAACACAAAAGGTTTCTAGGACAAAACAAGTGAGTTGTTAATTGCAGTATGGAATCTTTGTCCAGGATTTTCCCAGTGATATTTTAGATATACAATCTAAAGGGAGGGGATATACAAACACCAATCTTGAAAATAGGCTCCAGAGAATCTGTATGTGTCACGCTGTCCAAGTATTTGTGCAATTCCCTCTGGAATAAGTAAAAACTTCTTCCATAGATTGCATGTTCTCCAGATGAAAACAAATCTGCTTCCTGTTGTATAGGAAATAACAAACAAACAAACAAACAAACAAATATTAAAAAAAAAAAAACAAAAAACAAAAAAAACACTAACACCTGACAACTGCATCAAAAACCGCACCACTACAAAATAAATAGATAAATAAGTATAAACATACCAAAATAAAAGTAAGAAAAATGTCTCAAACCCAACAAAACCCACCTATTTTACTTGTTTTAAAGCATAGTGGTCTTAGTGAATTCAAATATCTGTCCTACCACTGTGGAATGTTTGCACCAATAAATGCAGTCTAAGTCCTTTTAATGTTCCAACAAAGCGACCTCTTCAATGCACACATATATATATATTCACTTTATCTTTTATATATATCTTGATGATTATTTCAAGAACAACACACTGAGTAATGTACAGACGGTGAAGCCTACTTTTATCAAAACAGATTCAGATACAAATAATAAGAGAGAAAAGATAGACCTGCAGGAAAAAAAGTTTTTGAGAAGTGTAGTTTCATTTCAAAGGGTGATAAAGACTTTGATGTACAAATACTGCGGTACTTTCATCTTTTTCCTTTTTATTTCTTTTTTAATTAGACATTCACATTTTTGGGGAGTTATATGATGCTGCATACCAATCTTTTAAAGTATCTAGCCTGATTAAGAGCAGCATTGTAAATCCTGCTTGGTATAAACAAGATAGCTTTCCTTTAAGCATAGTCCTTGTGCAGATTGAGAAAAACAAAGAAAAAATGTGACATCACTGAAATTTATGCATTGTTTTTTTTAACACTCCCTTTCATGCATCATATAGAATCATAGAATCATAGAAATGAAGCTATAATACAATTTTAGAATCATAGTTAGATACATGGATATGTGGTTATATATCAAATCTATTGTACAATATGTTTGTCTGTGCTCAGAATAGATTAGTTGAAAAAGAAAGATATGGAGAGTAGAGTTATACCAATACTTCTTGAAATCCTGGACTATCATTGTTTTCAAGGATATACATCCAGAATGAATGTGTTTGATATTTACACTTCTATTTTTAAGGACAGCATGTATTTGTACAGATAAATGTTTTTCAGGAGCTCTTCATTTACATTTAGGTATAAGTATAATTGTTCTGTGATCATATTATAAAATAGAAAGTCAAGTTGCCCAACAGCATGCAATGCTTTGGTAAACACTAGTAGCATAAATCTGTATGCATGTACTTAATGTGTATAAATATTAACTGTATTTGATATAGTTTCACCTGTCATATGTGAATCTCTCCACTAAAGAAACTTAAACTATTCTAGAAATACTTATTTCAAGCTTTCCAATGTCATTTTTGTTTAATATTAAGTTTTCTCCACATCCTAGATCTTCATTTCCTGTTAACACAAATACCTAATACTGTTCTATGCTTATATGCCGTTGAATTGAGGCTTCTGCTATATTCAGATTTTTAATCTGATACTCTGTCTCCGGATTTACTACATATTTGGCCTCAGAAGTCACTAAATATCTGGTATTGAGTTTTCTTCTCATTTCATTTTCTTCTCAGAGAAGAAGATATGGTTCATAAGGTATCTTGAGTGGAACTATAAAGGATGTCCAGTCATGCTGTGTCAAAAAAGGTAGGTATGCCAGCAAATGCTTTGACAATCTGTATTCAAAAATTAGATTCTGAACACTGTATTCTGAAAATGTACTCACAAGACCGGTTCCAGTTTTGTTCCAGTCATCTCAGAAAATTGCCCACATAATATTTGCTGTCAATGTAACTGATGGATATTTGTGAAATTTAATCTTCTTTCAACTTGATCAAATTCATTTTGACTTTATAGGTTTGGATTTTGCTCTCCTCAGAACTTGTAGCAGCCGAGAAAGTAATTTTGAGAAACATTTGTCTATTTAAAATATAGTGTTTGCCCAGTCTTTGTAGTTGCCTGTGTGAACAATGGTTAATAAAAAATAATCAGACTTCAGCAGTGCTCAAAATAATGCTTACAGCTCTTGTGAGCTGCACATACTTTGTGAGCTGTAAAGATTTAATTCAGCAATAATATTTAGGGCAACTTTTTTATTTTTTTTATTTTATTTTTACTTGTTCTTCTTGAAGGAAGAAAATAGAGACAACGTAATAATTAAAAGATACTGTTCATTTCTTTCCTTTGGAAAAGACACAAAATGTTATACATTATACTCTTATAGTAGTAAATAGTTAGACTTTTCAAAGATGTATTCAATATCCTTCTGAGATAATATTCTTTAACTGATCCTAGTTATTATTTTCTTACCCTTGAGTAAGAGATCATGCAGCATTCATGGCTTTATTTAGATATAAAAATTTTTGTTCTATGAAATACTTGACTACGATTTTCCTTCCAAAGAAACTTGAGAGGATCTGAAACTGTTAAGAAGGAGCAACTATACTTCAAATGACATGCGTGATGTATTGTATTTAGTTCTGTACATACTGAAAAATCTGAAATATAGAAACTTATGATTGTGAAGTGAAAAGAAAAATTTGCTTCCAATAACTATAACACTTCCAATAACTATAATGCAGTCTTGTTATCCTTTATTCTTCTCAACTTCTCACCTTCATTTCAAGACCAGAAAGGAAAGGGAAATTGAGCAAAGAATCTTTTCTAGAACTTCAAAATCAGAATGTATGCTTGATTTGCCATGCATAAAGTCTCCTGCTGAACAAGTGTGCAGTTGTATTAATTTTTACTTTCACATTTTTATTTTACAGTGAATCTGCAATTTCAGATAGGAAAAGAGACTTTTTCAGTCATGTCTTCCGCTAAGTAATTTGTTTTACCCAGACTTACATGAAGCAACTCTGTGCTATAAGATTTGTCTTTGCAAAACTGACTCTCTTCATACTGGATGTTAGTATCCCAGAAGGATTGCTCATATAATTAATTTTTATATATCTAAACACACAAAGTTGGGTGCACAGGGAGAACTTTCACTCAACTAAAAGAAACCATCAGAAGTATTAGAAATATATGATATAAAAAATTCATTTTTTCAGTGTTGATTTGATGTAAGCTTCAAACTGCATTGGCCCACATTTGTCACCTCCTGATACTTTACAAATGTAATGCTAATGCAATTTGTTTAATAAATTCTTTCTTTTGATGTGCCTTACCAGAAATTATTTTATTTTCCTTTAGTCTCCAAGAATAGGAATGATTGTGATTATGTAAGTCTATTGACATATATACTAATAATGACAATTTCAAGAACTTATGAGGTACCATTAACACATACTGAGAAAAAAAAAAAAAAAAAACTATAAGCACTACAAATTCAGCTATCTGCTCAGTTTAAACTTTGTAAATTTCTTTCCCAGCAAAATCTAGAGTTCTTTTCAGCAGTAATAACCTGAGAAAGAGGTAGTGAACATAAGGCTGTGAAAGTTCATATCTTGAAGTAGCTCCATCAAATATATTTTTGTATTTGAGCACATCTTTGAGAAAAACCTTCTGATAAGTGTGTAGAGTAGGTTTACAGACAGTTAGGTGTGAAGAAGGAGAATGAAGGGTAGAATAATAATAAGGAGGAGGAAGGAAGAGGAGAAAAAGAAGAGGAATGGGATGGAGATGATGACAGGGATGGGAGAGGGCCGAGGAAAGAGAAAAGGAAAAAATGAGACAGAAAAAGAAACAGGGAAGAGTTACTGGGGAGAGGGTTGCATGGAGGATGTGTAAGGATGAGGAGACAGGAATGGGAATGGGATAAGGAGGGGAGGAGGCAATGCAGGCATCAGTTTAGAGATTGTCCTGCAATCTCTGGAGAGATAGAGGAGTGAAAGGGAGATGTTTTAGTGTTTTAGTTTTTGTCTTTGTTTCTCACTACCCAAAGCTACTTTAATTGGTAATAAATTAATTTTCCCAAAGTCAAATCTGCTTTGTCTATGATAGCAACTTATAAAAGTTCTCTTCATATCTTAATCTTGACCAACCAACTTCTTCATCTAATTTTCTCCTCTTGTACTGTTGAGGACAGAGATTGGCTGGATGAACCTCCAGAGGACAGTTGAAGTCAACACACCACCTACGTTAATTTTTATGGAACGCAGAAATCACAGGGATTTTTTTCTGTAGACATATGGGATATGCATCATTTCTCTCTTTAACATAGCAGGAGATGCATGTTTTTATAACGGTTCTATTTCACTTGGAGAACAGTACATAATTATTCAGCTCCTGAGAAAGGCAGCTGCCAGGACCAGAGAATCATAGAATCACAGAATCATAGGGGTCATCAGGGACCCCTAGATGTCATCCAGTCCAGCTCCTTGAAAAAGCAGGTTCCCTAAGTAAGTTTCTCAGAAATGTATCCAGGTGCGTTTTGTATATCTCCAGAGGAGACCTCAAAACCTCTCTGGGCATCCTGTTCCAGTGCTCTGCAACCCTCAAAGTAAAGAATATTTTTATGTTTATTTGGAACTTTCTGTGTTCCAGTTTGTGCCCATTGCCCTTTTTCCTATCACTGGGCACCACTGAAGAGCTCTACCCTATCCAGTTGACTCCTTTTCATTAGATATTTATGAGCATTTATAAGATCATCTCTCTGTCTTCTATTCTCCAGGCTGAAAGACTCAAGTCTCAGCCCTTCCTCAAGAGAGATGTTCCAGGCCCTTCTGTGTTAGTTTACTTGATTAATGCTCAGAGGTTTAGCTCATATTTTCCAGCATAGAATTATGACACAGTTCTAACAATAAGCTGAGAGATCTGTCTGTTGCGATTAATGATAGAAAGCTTAAAGTATAAGGAAATACAGCCTTCCAGAAGCTATAGCTCCTATAAAGCAAAGGAACTTACCTATACTTGTGCAATAATTACAATTGATGACTGCAAGCTTATTCTTCAGGACCATGGCTAAAGTTTCTTCAAGAAGAGTTAACAGGCAGTTGGTCACTGATAAGATATATTTGCATCACCCTTGTTATATGTATTAAAATGTCTGAAGTCTTAATATGAGTTAAACACTTCAACATAAACTGAAGTCCTGTTGATTGTAATACAAAATGTACAAGTTAATTAGAACACAGAAACAAATATAGAATTTGATAAGATTTAGCATGTGCTTTAGTGCTTTTGTAAACAGAAAGAAAATATTCAGTGTCAAAAGTTTACGGGCTGGTTGGGCCCAGTTCCGTGACCAGCAGGGCGGAGGGATCCACAGATCCGCGCCTCCGGAAAAGGGAAACAGGGGACCCAAAATAATTGAAAACAGCAGCAATGATCTGAGGTGAAAAAAACTAATTTACAAAATATAATATCAGCAAAATATAATGAGAGAGAGGGAGCGTGTGCAAAAGGTGGATAGGTCTCACCACAACGATGAGATGAGAAGTGCAGTCCAGTTGAGCCGATGAAGAAAAGCAGACGGAGAAGAACAGATGGAGAAGTGCAGGCGAAGAAGAGCAGGCAAAGAAGAGAACATCAAGTGACCTTGCCAGGAGTTACATCTCCTTGCTGACTGCAAAGCCCCCTGGGGAATGTAGTTGTTCTTCTCCTCCAGACAGGCACCCAAAACTTGAGCATCCACAGTCAAACCCCCAGTGCATTACATGATGTTATGATGTGGAATACTAATAACCAAAAATCATAAAACCATGACATTCAGCAAGTTTGCTAATATACTTTAAAGACCTGCTGCAGCCTTACTGCTATTTTAAAGATGAAAATATTTGTTTTAGTGGGCCCCAGAATAGAACAAATCATTACATCAAAGAGAAGGAAGTGTATGAATATCAGTAATGAAAATTAAATGGCTAAGTAATTTGAAGTACTTATCAAACTAAAAATATATTCAGTTAGTTTGTGGATGTATGAGTTCATGTCAGCTGTTTTCTATTGAACAGAAAATTCACACAAAGAAATATTTTTCTTTTACTATCATCTGAAACAAAATGAAGCAATGACACGAAGATTATTAAACAAAAGCCCTAGAAAATAGAAGACATACATACAGGGATTCAGTGCTTGACTCTGAAGCACTATGACATCAATGCTCCCCTCACTGTCACTCCTCCATCCCTGGCTTTAAAGATTCTGGACTCAAGGAAGCGTAATTTTTTAAAAATAATAATATTGAAAGCTGCACAACAAGCAAATACAATTGGAGTATGACTGATCATCAATCAGCAGTGACTGAGTGAACCCTAAGGAGAAAAGAAAGTGCAGAGCTAACAAACAGTACAAATTGAAAGAATATACCCCTTTTCTCCTCATGGTAGTCGCTGATGTAATGGTGTGCTCTGAATATTGCAAATGAAGCTAGATCAAACCTTTTAAGACTGCTAGCTAAGCCATAAACCATGATTGCAATTCAGTGGTTGGGAACCAATTAAATGTATTGCACTTAAGGCAAAGAATGAAAGAATAAGTTACTACCAAATTTCAATGCATAAAACAGCCTCACAGATCAGCACATTTGCCTTCCAATCTTCCTTACTTCCAAGTAAAACATACAAAAGACAATTAAAAATATTCTGAATGCAACCAGGTGTATATACACTTGAATTCAATTACTGAAGGAAATTATTGTATATTAGCAGAAGTATGAAAGTCATGTAATCTGGGTGATATAATCAACTTCTAGGTCTTCTTGGTGCTAATAAAGTTTAAAGCTGAGTGCCTTTCTCAAAGAAAAAACTTTAGAAATCAAGATCCGATCCTGACAACTTAAACGTACACAAATATTTGGGCAACTACTCCTTGTCCATTTGATCTTTAAAAATTACTGTTAATTACTGTAGTTTAAATGAACTCTATTATAAAACAAGTTATGTGGTACAAAAAAATATAATAATAATAATTATTATAAGATCAGTTTATCTCAAAAGACTCTAGCCAGGAAAACTGAAGAAATGAGAAAATCTGTTAACTATCTGGTAACTATAAAAACAAATTTTATTCTTTGGTAATACGTGAAAGTACTGATCATAGAATAGAATAATAGAATCATAGAATGGCTGAGGGTGCACTCGATTCCATCGTCTATGTCACTGACGAAGATGTTGAACAGAACCAGACCCAAGACCGACTCCTGAGGGACACCGCTTGTGACTGGCCTCCACCCTGACACAGAACCACTGATCACAACTCTTTGGCTGCATCCAGCCAACCAATTCCTAATCCATTGAACAATCCATCCTTCAAATCCACACCTCTCCAATTTAGAGAGAAGGATGTGGTGAGGGACCATGTCAAAGGCTTTGCAGAAGTCCAGGTAGATGACATCCACCACCCTTCCCCCGTCCACCAAAGCCGTTGCTCCATCATAGAAGGCCACCAGATTGGTCAGGCACGATCTGCCCTTGGTGAAGCCATGCTGACTGTTTCGAATCACGTCTTTATCTCATGTGTGTCTTAACATACCTTCTAGGAGGATCTGCTCCATGATCTTCCCAGGCACAGTGGTGAGGCTCACCAGCCTGTAGTTCCCCAGGTCTTCCTTTCTTCTTTTCTTAAAAATGGGAGTAACATTTCCCTGATGCTGCTTATATGCTCAGTAATTGTAATTTTTATTAGAGGTATTGATAGTGATTATAATGTCACTAAAGAAATGGCTTTTTTGTTGCCATTATCAGACACAATCAAATCTCTCGATTTATATGAAGCAGTAACAATTATACTAAAGAAATTTCTTCAACCTTTGTCAACATATCCAGTATAGCTACTGGCATCCAGGTGACGGTTAATAAAAAAGGACTTAAGAAATTAATACAAGATGATGCACATTTGATGAAATCAAAAGTGTATTGTACATCAAGAAAAGCAAAACTTTAAAAATTAATAATGTTATGTACATCACCATCAAAGCTGTGATGAAAGGTGGCCCACATTTGCATTTTTGGTGGATTCAACAGCTCACATAAATTAGATAAATAAATGTCTTCAAGGTGAAAACAAAATCCTGCTGTTTGAAACCATAACAGGAAGCTAAATTTGTGGCATATTATATTATATAATTTGATACATTGGCTTAAATATAGTGCTGTGAGAAGAAATAAATATGTAGCCTTACGTCCCATTTTGATAAAGGAATTTGAGAATAGGTTTCAAGATCGCAGAAAACATCATCAATTTTTCAGTATATTAGTGACAACATTTTCAGGCAACATAAATACTTAACCTGTGAATTTTCAAATTGAATGTGAGTTGAGATTAGATATTCAACTAAAAACTTTGATTATGTCTCTTTATCAGTCTTTTAGAAGAACTTCCTTACCAGAGAAAGATGTCCTTTATTTCACAATCAAGTCTTATACATGCCATCGCTTTTTAGTGGTATGTACACTTTTAAAAAATACATTTTTGAGAATAAAGCACAAGAAAAGTAGAATTTCATCAAAAATCTTTGACAAACTCCTTGAAAAGTCATTAAGAATTGTCTCTTTTTCACCAGACCAGACATTGATACATTAGTTTCACTTATACAATCTCAAATATCCAACTAGTTTTATGTTTTTTCACTCTTTTTTTTTTTTAATGTTTTATATATATATATATATATATATATATATATATATATATATACACACAAATATGAAGATTTGTTAATAGTACACATTAAATGTATTACTCATATTTTATATACAACGCAAGACAATTCCTCGTCATTCTATGGGGCACCGGAAAGGCAAAAGTTTGGACACCCATGTACTAGGCTATGAAGCTGGTTCAAACCATCTTCTTATCTAAAACTCTTGTTTGATACAAAATGAATTCTGTTGTCTAAAATATCTACCTGAAACCCTTAAACAAATCAGTACACTTCCCATTTTCCTCTTCATTTGGGCTATGACAGGATTATTTCTTATCAGCATGAGAATGAACACCCTAGTAGAGAGAGTGCAGTACATCTCGTGTTCTTTTGCATAGTTTTGTTATTTTTCTTCCCTTTCTCCATTATGATTTTTTTTTTTTTTTAAATAAATACTTGTTTAGCACTTCCTAAATAGTTTCCAATCACCCAGTAACTGGATAGCTTCATCTTGTTCTTGCACTTGACAGGTACAAGTTAAAATCTTTACTTAAATCATGAAAGCCGTGTCTGCATCATTAATCCCAAGGTTTCACATACAAATAGGGTAGTTTTTTTTTATTTGTATTTTCTTCTTAAGTTTCAAGTTTATCTTGATATCAGTGAGAACTTAAAATATGTTTTCTTACCATATCACACACACACAAAAGAAAAAAAAGAAAAAAAAGCACCCTAAACACCATAGCGGCAGCCTGAATCCAGGAGTTCTGGCTCAGCTGAAGAAAACGAAAAAGCGTAAACTATTGCGAGGGATAAAATCAAGGGAGCAGGCAATAGTGAATTTTTCAAACGTTATAGGAGATGTTTTGTGAACATGTAATTTAGACCTAAATAGGTACTAAGCATCTGCTAATGACTTCTCAGATTTGAGGCATGCTGGAGGCATTTCAAAGAATATTCAAGCACAGCTTGAGAGAACAGACAGTACAAAGGGAAGGCTTCACATAGATCTAGTTCTCTGTATTTTGTATAAAGCATCAAGAAAAGCTTTAACATTTCTCGACAGAAAACTTCTGATGTATATAAGAGAAAGTGCAAGTGTAGGAGGCTGTTTCATGCTTAAACTACTGCTAAGTGGAAATGTAGCATATAAAGAAGCTTATTTCTTCAAACAGGAATAGGATTACATTCTAGGGCAGAAATTGTGTATTATGGTAATTGTGCCTATATAATTACATGTGTGCTGTATTCTTGTATGTACCACTTCACATTTTGGTCTCAATAAACATTAAGCAAGCATCAATGAATGTCAGTGTGTGCCATTATTTCCACATGGAGAAATTCAATGGCACACCTTTGCTTCATATGCACTTCCATGTCAGATGCCATTCTGTCTAAACTGCCCCTCTGCTGTCATCTGCCACTCAGCAACAAAATGACACGGAATATCAGTGGGAAGCTTCAACCACTACTATTAAATGTTGATCTGTCTCTGATGTTGTGAGCCAACATAATAAAATAGGAGGCATTACTTTCAGGGCAGCCCTCATGCACGTGTATTTATAATAAATATATAAGCTTATTTTATATGTATATATATTTTATATATTATAATAATATATCTATTTATATATTTTAAAAAAGTAGGAGTAGAGATATAGACAGGAAGTTTACTTATCTACAACTGTGTTTTTCAGATGTTTAATATTAGTGCAAAGGAATTATTTCTTCATTTCAATATTTATTGTATGGTCAGCTTTGAATTGTTTGGTAATTGCTAACCTTGTACTGTACACACTTTTTTTTTTTTTTTTTTTTTTTTGTTTTGTTTTGTTTGTTTGTTTGTTTTTTTTTTTTTCTTTCCTAAATCCACTGCTAATCAATAATTGTATTAAAAATGAAAAGATGGTGGGTGAATATGTTCTTTACCCTGCCAGAACCACTGTTCAATCCCTCACTCATTACTATCAAATAAAATCTAATTCTAAGAAAGATATATTTAAATACCTTCTAACTAGATAAACAGAAACAAAGGGAGATGTCTTAGATGTGATCCATTCTGTTCCCGTGTACTTTAATTCTTTCTGCTCTGTATCTGCCACTGTTAAATTGAGTTCGGTTTAGATGTATTGAGTCATGAAGTTTTCAGCCAATTTGTTTTGTTTTTTCTCTATATCTCAAAGTCTTTTATTATATTTTCTACTATGTACATTTTTCAGCAGTCTTAGCAAATCAAATAATAAATAATGATTCTTGTATAGGAAGAATTGACTGAGAATTTGAAACATTTTATAATTTTTAACAGTTTATGACAATTCAATCTTGATTTAAGTCCATATAACTATTTCACCTTACTGTGCTATGATTGTACCTGGTTGGAAAATGTAAGTTTTGTATACTGTTGCTTGATGACTGAAAATGGAAGGTGTGAAACTGAAATGCAATCAGGCAGGAAGGATTAATTACAAAAACTTGCTCACTCAAATAGTTTTCAAAAATCATGAGACTTTTATTGCTTCTGCGACATGAATACTAAATAATGGTGGTTGCAATATTGCAATTTTATACTATTATATTTTGTAAAAGAAACACAAAATAAGAGGTTTATCTAGCATCCTGCTTTCTTTGAATTTGAGCTGAATACTTTTACATTTCTTTTTATTTTCATTTTTAGGTGTAGTAAGAAAAATAACAGTTAATTAAAAATATACAACATCTCTACAAAGGGAGTTGCCCTTGGAAGACAAATTCAGGATGAACATCCCATATATATATGTACATACACACACTCACCTCCAGTTTGCTCTGAAAGTAATGTCTCATATTTATTTCCATGGACTATACAACACATATAAAGAGCACAATAACACTACTTGACAGAGTGAATTATCAATTACAAAATACTGTTTTTCAATACATTCACCATGATTAGCCAATCTGCAAGTGAGATGATGGAAATGCTCTTAATTTCATTTTGTAAGAACTGTGCATGGTCATCTGGAACAGCTTGTCCAAGGAGGTTGTGGATGCCCCATCCCTGGAGGCGTTCAAGGCCAGGCTGGATGTGGCTCTAGTCTGATGGTTGGCAACCCTGCACATAGCAGGGGGGTTGAAACTTGATCATTATGGTCCTTTTCAACCCAGGCCATTCTGTAATTCATTCTATAACTCTACAACTCTTGGTACCACTGAAACATACCACTCACCATCTCAATGTGCTCAAATCCACTGTTTGGTCTCCATGAACATTCAGCAAATACTAAAGAATATCAGTGCGTGCAATTTCTTCTGCACAGAGGAATTCACTTCCATACCTTTGCTTCATAGACACTTTCCTGTCGGATGCCGTATTGTCAGACTACTCCTCCGCTACCATCAGTTGCATGGCTATTAACATGGATATTAGCTGTTTTTATATGAATACACAGGAAGACTGTGAAAGAACCTCTGCATAAATGCCTTATAAACTTTTCAAAAGTACCAACTACAGTTGCAAATTCTGGTAATATCTACAGAACAGTCCAAATTCTCTATAGAGAAGGAGGAGATTATACTACACCCCAGTGTGTATTTTCTAAGTCAGTATCAGGTGGACAGGGATTTTTGGAGAAAACTGTGCCCCAATGAAAAAAAAAAAAAAAAAAAAAAAGACCTCCCATCTTCATGTTCATATCTTTTTGTAAGTCTTCATAATGATGTTTCTTTCCTATTCTGATCTATCCTACTCTTCCTATAGTTCTCTGAACTTTGTGCCAGACAGCATTTATAGAGTGTCCCAACTGTGTCCATCAAGGCTGGCAAGTTTAATTGTGAAATGTGAAGATTCTGTCTCCTGTGGTATGGAGTATTGCTTTAGTAGCAGTAATGTATTTTGTCAACATCAGTGATTTTTTTCTTCCTTTTCATATATACAGATTAAGACATTCAATCATGATCAGTAAATCATTCACTTATGCCAGTTTCTATACAGAAGATCACTGCAATTTGATGTTTCTCTTGTTTTTACTGCTTATCCTCTGTTAACTGAACAAAATTGAACATCATGCTAGGCCTGTTTTGACTCTCAGAGATGAAGTATATAAATTATTTCAGCTAATCTGCCATTCAGTCATTCCAAAAAGTAAGTGAAGCAAGGACTCATTTGTTGATTTTAATATCAAATAGCACCATTTGCTTGATTAGATGTATGGCACAAATGACAATTAGAATTTCCTTTTTATCTATTTACACTACAGAAATTTACGTAGCTCTTTATCAGTTCTTTTCTCCCTGCTTTATGTTTGCAGAGTGGGTGGGTGAAAGGAGTATTCTTTCTTAGCTTCAGTGTATCATGGAAACTAACACCAAGTATCATTTTCTGCTTGAGTAAAGACACGTAGAATTAATTAAATCATGGAAGCATATCGTTATCATCTGCAGAAAACCTTATTGCTCCTCCTTCAGTGCAATGATGACTTTGTGTTTCGGAGCTGCTATCAACTAGAGAAAACCGATGATAGACAATCAAATTCATATTCTGCCAAGAATTTTTTATCAAAGTTATAATTACATGAAAACTCTTGCAGATGTAAACAAAGGTTGGGTATAAACAGAGTGATGACAAATCTAAGGCTAAAGTAACATAGATTATTACTGCAACTGAACACTACGCTGGAGCATATGCAAATTGATTCACTGGCAGCAGTAGATGTCAATGCCATTAAACCCTCCCCAACACTTATCTATAATGCTGACACAAAAGACACAGTTTTGGAAGACCTGATGAAGATGTTGGTTCTTCTGTAGTGAAAAACTGACTATCTAAGTAACGAGAAAAGACATTAAGAAATCTTCCCTGACCTGCACAAGTGGAAGTATATTGGGAACATCTGAAAATTTATTTTTGTCCATCTTGCAAAGTAGTACAGAACAAAAGTGTAGGGCAATAATAATTTGCTCTAATTTGGACTTCAGCAGCAAAATGGCACAACAGATGTGCAGCATCAATGAAACTGAAATACATTTAAGATTTTAACCACACTACCTACTACTGTTACAATGGCACAAAACAACAGAAATTTAGTAAAAATCAAAGGCTTGCTACTGGAAAAAGTACCATTTGTGATAATTACATTGTCAGAATCAGTATAGCTTGAAGTAATGACGCTGCAAAGAATAATGATGAATAACCACTTGAACTTGATCTTCTAAATATATGTAGTGTCTGAGATAAGTCATTCTTTGTTATCTAAGCAGACTATCAACAATTCCTACAGATGCTAGTTTCTCACACTAGGAATGTATGATGTTTAAAAATCTGTACTTTAAATTTAGAAAGCTGAAAGTGGCAAATAAGCTGTAAAAATGATGAAATGAACATCTCACTAAAAGAAAGCATGACATTCTAGTTTACTAAAGAGAAAGTAAAATTGGATTTTATCATGTTTTACAAATGTAGAAATATGAAAGATTTCTGATGATGAAGTATCTTATTTCCAGTTAGATGTAATTTTGATGTAATGAATAATTCAGGGATTATGCTGTAATTAAATGTTGTCTAATGACTCCATGTAGAAGCAATCTTGAAAGAATCAAAAACATAGCTAAGAAAAGAGGTGAATCTTCTTTTAAACTGAGAAGGGAAAAACCAACATAGAGATGAAGGACTAGCAAGCAGATATACAGACGACCACGGTATTCCCCCTTCTTGAGTTATACATGACACACGTTCAGTTTTCCCTTTTGGGATACTGATATGTACAGTATGAAAATGTGCCATTTACTCAACTATTCACTTAAATTCTAAACAGCTTGGCAATGTTTGAGGTGGATAATGAACAATAACGGGTATAGCTGCAAGAGCAAGGCCTCAGTGCGGCTTATTAGCAGAGCTGCATCCTCAGTAGGCTTGCAAAGATTTAGAGAGAATGACAACTGGCGAGTGAAGCCTTCTTGTGGAATGAGCAGTCACTGTAATGAATCCAGAAAGGCTATACTTAGCACTGCCTCTAGTGTGGCTCACGTTGATTGAATTGTAAATTGAGCTGGTGCAAAACTGCAGCACACACATGCAATGTATGCTTTTTATTTAATGCTTTCTGAACAACCACAACAGAAATCTCTACATATACTTCTATTATTAAATACTGGATCTATTGACACCTTACACCCCCTCCCCCCCCTTCCCCCCACCCAGATTTGTTGGAATCTTAAGTCATTGCAGTTGATTTTTAAATATCTTCTTTTGTTTTAATTTAAATTATCAATACCAGAATGATTTTTATTGAAACATTTTAAAGATACCTGAGTTACAGTAGTTTCAAAAATCACAAGCTGATTTATGAAACGTCTCCAGTGAGTTACCTGAATGAGCAAATTCTGGGTATGTAAACGTATTTAGGCTTCTAACTCTCACTGACTTTAAACTAGCAATCTAAAATTGAAAGATGAGACTGCTCCTTCTTGTGCACAGGTGAATTTCATGAATTCTTCATGTATTGTGAAAGCGAAAGAGTCCTTACCTTAGGCTGTAGAAGAATAGCAGAATGAGGTCTGATCTTAGAGTAGTCACTGCAGTAACTCCTCTTTCAGGATAGAAGATAAAAACTCTATGTTTTGCAAAGTTGTTGCAATTCACAACTGACTCTGATCTTCATTTACTAACGTATCACCTTATCTTGCAACAATGTTAACCTGGGAGAAACATTTCCTCCATTCTCCTTTCTTCCTTTCTTGTTTTCTTACTTTTTATGGATAATTCTTCAGCACTATACTACAAATTACTCCATTAAAAAGAATCAGAAAATTTAACCATGTGTGGTCTTTCAATGCTGGGCTGTATAAAAGGCTATTCAGTTACAATCTAATTAGAATTATCATCAAAGTAAGGAGAATAGGAAAGATACAAATGCAAAGGGAATTTTCTTTCAATGTATTCACATGATATTGTTATTTTGAAAATTCACCTATAGTAAGAACTACTTAAAAAGACAAAATCAGTTTTAGCATCCATTAAACGATTTCCTGAATGTAACATACACTTGTACTTATCCTTTTTTAGGAATGTATGAAACTGAAATATTATTTCTCTAATGACTATGTATCCACCCAATTCTTTCACTAGAACTAACTTTTCTGTTCTCTCATCACTCTATCACTCTCATCTGTCTTTCCAACTTCCATAAACATACTGTTTTGCTGTTGCTGCTTGTTTGTCTGTTTGTTGCTTTTTGATTGAAAGGAACCCCAAAGATGATCAAGATCCAACCTCTAGATCAAGTACTAGATCAGATTGCCGAAGGGCCCCATTCAAACTGGCTTTAAACATTACCAGGGACAAGGCATCCACCACTTGTCTGGGCAACCTATTTAGCATCTCATCACTCTCTCTCAGAAAAAAAACTTCCCCCATATATCTAGTCCAAATCTCCCCTTCTTTAGTTTAAAACCATTTCCCCTTGTTCTATCACTACCTGTCTGTGTAAAAAAGTTGATTTCCCTCATCTTTATTAACTCTATTTAAATACTGAATGATTGTAATGAGGTCTCACAACCTTCTCTTTTCCAGGCAGAGCAAGCTCAGTTTCTTCAGTGTATCTACACAGGAGAAGTACTCCAGCCCTTGGACCACAGTCCTGCTCTGGACTCTCTTCAAAAGCTCTTCATCTTTCCTGTGTTGGAGGCCCCAGATTTGGATGCAGTACTCCAGATGTGGCTTCATGAAGGCAGTCTAGAGTGGGACAATCGCCTCCCTCATTCTGCCAACCACTCCTCTTCTGATGGAACACAGGATATCATTGGTATTCCAGGCTGCAAGCTCACACTGCTGGCTCATATTAAGTTTTTCATCAATTAGGACTCCTAAGTTCTTTTGCAGTGTCTTGCAAGTTGGGAGGCTAGGGGACAAAAAATCAACTCTCCTACATTTGCTCTGGACAAAAAGAGTCCCAGTGTTTTAGCCAGAACTGAAACTTTGCACAGATAATAAACCAGTACATATCAACTTATGTATAGTAGCCACGGTGAGCAGACTCAACATCAGTACTTCAGATTACCTAATACATTGTCACTTATTCATTTGGGAAGCCCCATAGGAACCTGAGAGAGTTTGTAGAACCAAATATTCATCTGGGTTTTTGGTAATATCAGCTGAGATTTTGCAGTGTATCTTTCAACTTTTAGTAGATGTAGAGCAGGACTTTAAATTTTGTAATGATGTAAGGAAAAAAAAAAAAAAATCAACTTTGATGGCACCAAATAGGTACCAATATTACTGTGAAAATGGTAACATCTAAATGACACTGTCTCAGTACCTAAGTACAACATGGAAATCATTGTCTTACAAATAAAAAGAGAAATTCATAATTCTCAGTTATATTTTGATTTAAACAAGATATACTAATGAGTTTAATTCCTGTGGTGTAACTTAAAATAACTTAGCATTTTAAAATCTATACAGCAGAACACTATGTAAATCAGTGCAAAACCCTATGGTTGAAAAATAGAGGCAGCTATGTTCAATTATTCATTAATTTAAAAAAAAATAATAATTGTGACATATTAATACATAAAATGCATACATTATACCAAATAATTTAAGACTTATATTTCATAATGAAATTAGAGATCTAATCTTTGGATTTAAAAATAAAAAATAAAAATCCTTCAGCAAAGGTCTGAACTGGTGGTAGTGATAATTAGTATCAGTTGCATCCATGTTCTTTTACCTCAGAATATGATAGTATTAGAGGGACCAGGAAAACTTCATATAATACATTTTAGAAGCTGGAGAGTTAGAAGTGACTAATAGCTAGCCAAAGATCAATAGTTGATATTTTAAATTTAATAAACTGTATTAACATGCTGATGCTTTAAGGTTTCAGATTGAGGGTCTCTTGTAGTCATTTAGCTTAGTCCTAACATTAAATAACCACTATGTGAAGTCTAGTTATCATTCAAAAAAGAAATCTTGTCTTGGTAGATTCTTGACAATCTCAAATCTTTCTCACGAGAATGATGAAGGTCTGCTGGAGGACTCTGTAACTCACATACATCTTATTTTTACTTGCTCTTATTAAACTGCTATTGTTATCCAATTTCATTCATGTAACTGTCAGATTATCTTTCAGGTATCAGCTCAAAACTTCACAGAGATATCTCTAAGCTTTCAGTGGTTTTTGACAAGTCAGTAAACATCATGAGTTGCTGTAAGAAGAATTATACTAAGCAATATATTTTGAGGGAATTATTTAAAAAATAACACTTTACTGGGGAAGTACTTTATACATGGTTTGAGTGTCCTGCAACATTTTGTCTAAAGCAGTTGATTTTATGTGGATGACATTTTTATGATAAGTAGAATGTAATAAGAAGTTGCAGAACTGTAGTATTTATGCCACTGTTGATGTAGACTAATTATATAAAACACAAAAACAGCAGTGTATTTTACTTAATTAATCTTATTATAATTGCCATATTTGAAGGTCTTAACATTTTAAAATTTGATGTGGATTTGTAAATGGTGACAGATGGACTTTCACTATATTTCTTATATACATACTAAAATTTATTGTTTCTCAAATGATAAAGTTAAATTCTTCAAAATATTGTAATGTTCTATATATTATTTGGATGCAGTCTCTATTTTCTTTGGAAAAGTAAATTGAGTTAGGTCTGTTATTAGTTATGTTATTTTGGATCTGCATCATTCTGAATCATGATCAGAAAAAAAAAATAATAATAAAAATAAAAATAAAAAAATCAGAACTTCTGATTTCTTTTCCTGAAATACGAAATCTCTCTATGACCTTATAGAAGTTAAGTTAGTGGGAATTGTAGTCCAAACCCTGCTTGATTCCTTTCTGAAGGAAATTCTCAGCTGGAGTTGTTTCAAGGATGAAGTAAACCTCTTAAGGCACTGAATGATTTTTCATGGTCAGGTAAAGATCACTGTGAATCATAGAATGCACATTTTTCGGTCAGTAAATAGAATTTTTTAAGTTCAAGAATAGCAAAAAAAATGTGTGAAAAAAAAATCTGTACAAAAATCTTATGCATTTATAGCTGTATCTCAATCAATGTTAAATTCAGAAATGTCTATATTTTTATTTTCTTTACAGATTTATGGCATAAGCAAATATAAAACTGTAATCCATTGTGAGATGGAAGATCTAGGTTTGTCTTTCAGCTAGCATTACTCTTAATATTCTGAATTGCTTTCCTACATCTTTTAATCTGTTGAAAGGCTATCAGCACTACTTACTATTTGGAAACTATGCTTTTTTTTTTTTTTTTTTTTTTTTAGCCTCTTCATTTTTACTTCCACAATTGACTAACATAATTTTTATTTTTATCTTTTGCCTTCTGGGAGGGACACTATTTCAGCTGATGAAAATTCATTTTAGCCCACTGATGGAATGGATCAAAGTTAATTTGAAAAATACTGCCCCAAGTAGCTAGGAGATAAATATAGTCTAAATGCAAAACTACAGGAACAGTATAGTAGGGGCATGCAATTTTGCCCACAATATTACAACAATGTTTAAACTGTGGTGTTTCAATATTTGTTAATTCTGCAAAAGAACTTAGATATACATTTCTCTGAAATAAGCTGCTCTAGCTAAACTACAAATTGCAGTATTTTCCCTGACAATACTAGAAATCAAACAGAAATAGTATTGAAAAACAGCTCTTCTGCTTATGAACTTATGTTCTCTGGGAGACTTCTGAATGGAATACTAAAAGCAACAAGAACTACTTCTAGAAAAGATTTTTTTTTTTTTTTTTTTTTTTTCCTGGTAATACAACACCTATTAAAGTAGATTTTTTTGACCAAGTAATTTTCTTTTTTACACTGCTGGATGAGGAAAAACAAAAATGTACATCCAACTCTTATATGTTCCCAGTTCAACATAGCACAATTGGTTAAAAATACAATGCTTCATGTTTTTCAAGTGCTCTGGTAAAAATATAACTTCATGTTGTGCAATACGTCAGGCAAGAGAGAAGGACTTGTTACTGTAATTAAATATTCCCTGCACTAAAATGACTACATATGCTAAGACAGGGAAGATATCTGTTGCACTGTTCCTCTACACTGTTCTACTGCTTCCTGTAGCAAGTTTTGTAAGAGTCAAAATTTGGACCTACTGGTTCTTGTTTTTTGTTGTTTTTGTTTTTGTTTTCCCATTCTTTCTCTTCACTGGACCCAGTGGTACTATCACCCTAACAGACAAAAAGCAAAACTGTGGTAAATGTCTTGAATACACTGTTCTCCTGCTTCCTGTAGCAAGTTTTGTAAGAGTCAAAATTTGGACCTACTGGTTCTTGGTTTGTTTTTTTGTTTTGTTTTGTTTTGTTTTTTGTTTGTTTTTTGTTTTTTTTTTTCCCCATTCTTTCTCTTCACTGGACCTAGTGGTACTATCACCCTAACAGACAAAAAGCAAAACTGTGGCAAATGTCTTGAATATACTTTCTTTCAGAAATTTGCTCTGGTAATGTCATAATCATGTTCTGATATGGAATATACACTGTGATGGATTCATTTAGACCAGATATTAAGAAGAAACTCTTTACTGTGAGGGTGGTGAGGCGCTGGAACAGGTTGCCCAGTAATGTTATGAATGCCCCCACCCCAGAAACATTCAAGGCCAGGCTGGATGGGGCTTTGAGTAACCTGGTCTAGAGAGAGGAGTCCCTGCCTATAGCAGGGGGTTGGAGTTATATGATCCTAAAGATCCCTCCCGACCCAAACCATTCTATGATTCTGAGATCCTATGCTCTTGCAAAAAATTGCTCTTTTTTTTCAGTACAAATACATCTTAATGCTTTTTTGTTTTCCTCAGGTTGAGCAAAACTGTTGCAAATAAGTACACTGCTTGACACTTGAGTTTCTACCTGCAGTTTTATTTTATATATAGAAAGTGAAAGAAAGTAGCTGAAAAATCTGACATATTGATTTAAAAATAATAATAATAATAATAATTTCAGCTACATTTTTCTGAACATATGATGTGTATTACATAGCAAAAATAAATGCTGAAAAAGAGATATCAATATCATCTCCTACTAACTTCACCACTTTCTTGACAGAATTTTTTTCTGTCACTATTTTAATTTCAACTAGGCTGAATAAGAAGAACTAAAAAGAAATGATTTTTTATTGACCATCTAGGAACTGCATCTGAAATTTGGTCTATAAATATTATGCATTATATTTTCTTTCACATAAAGTTCTCAGGTCATGATAAAATGATTAACTCATTCCAGTTTTTATGTTTCTAATTGTTTCTACTATGTTTCTCTATGTTTCTTTATTCTGGAACTTTAAGGAAAAAGTGTGAAGAAATCAAATGTCTTGCTATATAACCCATAGACATGCCTTCTGAGATGAACAAAGCAATACAGATTTGTCCTTAGTTATGTGCAGCAAAGATGAAGGGGAGGTCTGCATTGATTTTTTCTTCAGTATGAGATACATTTCAATACTGAGAACAATATTTAGATCTTAACACTTACGTCATCTTAACATTTACGTCACAGTTGTCTTTTTACTACAGTGTGTCTGGATACAAAAAGGAATGTATGATGGATCAATAAATTAGCATAAACTATGAAAATAGCTTTCCCATGAAGAGACTTGGCTGAAGCATTTGCAAGCAAAGAGAGATGTAGCATTACCAAAGAATATGGGAGCACAGGGAGGTCACCTTTTTCAGACTTCTGCCAGGATGTCAGTGTATGAACATCTGACAGGTGTTGATACTTTCAGTCACTTGGCTAGCACATATAATGAATGTAAGAGGCATTGCTTCTATTTCTCTGTGCTTGCATGACAATTAGGCTGCATGAAATAGGGGAAACGCTCTATGTTGGAAACATTAAAGCATTGTCCTCTTCTTTGTAGATCCCTATGAGAGTGATTCTAAATGGCAATTAGCGCACTAAAGGTTCTGGCTACTTCATTTTGACTTCTCAAATTCATTTTATCCTGGGAATATATGATTTTAAATTAAAGTTTCTTGAACTGCAGAAAATAAGATACCTGATGAGTATTGGCACTGGATTAGCCAGCATTATCACATAGTCTGCCTGATATTTATTGTCAGCATTGTAGCGAGTGATTTTTGTGATGGCTGGAAAAGAATTTCACCACTCTTTAGGTCCACTCTTTATCTCTCCCTATCAGAAGTTTTTCAGGAGTCTGGAAATCCTATCTTTTGTTTATTTGTAAAAAAAAACTAGGGCTTACAGATCTAATTACACATTTGTTGATTCAGAGTCATTTTGAAATGGCCAGGAAGTAGAGTCCACACACAAAGGCTTTGAAACCTTTGTTTTTCAGCTAAGAATATGTCTTTATAGCACCTTCACTGAGATACCATATCAGTCCTAAGAAGCTACTGAAAAGCCTATTTGGTCTTTTTTTTTTAGAGATAGTTCAGGTATTTAATCACTGAAAAATATACTGAATTCCTCTCTGATATGATCTATTCCTGACAAATTCTTCTCTCCCCACATTTTGATATCTGAGATCATTTGCATTTTTTGTACAGCAAATTTTTGTCAAGGTCTTTGAGAAGGAAGATTTGAGGACTATTCGGAAGCTTTGTGTGTATGTGCATGTTAGTCTCATTGTTCCCTTGCTATCCACATGAGTTGAAAACAGCTTTGATTTCTAATTGACATTCAATGACTATTCTTGAGATACTATCTTTGTGGTACATCATCTATAATTAAATCTGCTAATACAGTAGGTGCAAGTGTCTATCTTTCATTAAAGAGAAATTAAAAAAGAAAAAGAGAATCTTTCAAGTATTCCTTAAGCAGTTATACATTTGTTCTGAAATAAGTCACAGATATTTTAGCATTGAGTTATGTGACCCAAAGAGGTTGGAAATCTTCAGAGACCCTCAATAGAGAAATGATGCTTAAAAAAAATAATAATAAAAAATTGGAGAGAAGCTTGACTTGATTAAAGTTTCTCAATATCCTCCAGAGAGTGTAATCAAAGGAACTCTGTCCCTGTCCAAGTAGATGACTTCAGTAGTCTATCTTAAAGTTTTTTTCAGGTTTTAGTGGCACTGCTGACGGCATCAAGGACAGCACTAATCATAGAAACACTCTTTACCAACATGTTTTTCCTGTGCAGCTTTGATGAAATGAATGTAAGATCACAAAATTAGAGAATATTCATAGTATTTAACTTAGATCACATGCCATGGAAGAATTTGTCTACATTAAATTCACTGCCTGAGAGAAATATAGACCAATATTAAAATTCTGCATCTTTACTGTGTGGGTAGCTAAATGAGTTGATAGAATGTGTGAAAAGAGCTACTAAACCAAAATGATAGCATGCAGAATTCAGTATAGTACAATTGTTTAAAGGCAAATCATAGTGTCATATGATTCAGCTTCTTTAGATTTTTTTATTATTATTATTATTATTTTTAACATATATGACATTTAATGTATTCGGATACTGTTACATAGAAAATATAACTTCTGGAAAAAAGCACTTGTTATATTTGTGGAGAGATGTATATATATGCTTAGTAGCAGTAACAGAAATATTAAAAAAAAAAAAAAAAAAAACTATTTAGAAGTGCACACAAATATTGCTTAATTTAAGCTGGGTTTTTTTGTTTGTTTGTTTTTTTTTTTTCCCATTAATGGAGTATGTTTGTTCTATACTTGAATCTTGAACTTGACTAATACTGAGCAACCCAACATCTCACTCAAGGTTGTAAGACCAGAATGTAAACAATCCTCACCATTCTGCTGAATATTTTTTAGAAATACTAGACTGTGCTCAACAGCCTATGACTAACACTAATAGCAAACTTAAAACATTAAATTTGAAATAGGTTATTATGGATTTTTCAGTAAGCATCTTTATAAATTCCAGAATCTCTCTCACCAAACTGAGGTGATGTTTCTCTTTCAATTCTGGCAGTATTGCATACCTATATTTTACCTTTAGCTCTAACTGCTATCCAAAACAAGACTGTACTAATTCTGTTCATTATTTATAATATGTTCTTAGAACATTCATTTTTGAACCCAGGTAGCTTTACAAATGAGGTTTTTTTATCTCATCCATAATGAACACAGAATACTTTAAGAATAAATAAACACAAAGTATGAAGTCCTTTCATATATTCATCAAGCCAGAGATTAAGAAGGATCTACTATTTGAACATATAGACAGTCAAGGAGAATGATGATTTTGTTTTTTCTACCATTCTAATGGATGATAAGAGTGGGGGGGAGAAGGGGAAGTATTGTTGCTAGTAATTGCAACAATATTGATTAAGAAAAACATTATAAAATAAGACACATTAAATATCTTCAAACAGAATGTAATTACGTTAGAATATACAAACATGAAAACGAACTTGCCAGATACAGCACTGAAATAGCAATTGTCTTCGTCAAAGAGGTCATAAGATGTCTTGAAAATGAACCCTCCCTTTTTTTATGAGATTACTAGAATTATATATGTACTTCTTTTACCACCTGACTGTTAGATTTGAATTACTTTCATGACACTTTAAGTGAAGGAAAATTCTGTGTTTGAACAGATAAGAGTGACAGAGCTTTTTTAAATAGATGAAGCCTGCTACTAGTTTTGGATGTACTAACAGAATTTGTTTCTGATTTACCAGTGTAATTAGTGTTTGATGCATCTGCCTATAGGGTGAGAGCAGTCATATCCCACATTATGCTCACAGGAGAGGAAAAAAACAATTACCTTTGCTTCAAGGACACTAAGCAAAGCAGAAAGCTTCTATGTAAAACTGAATAGGAGCATAACCATTATCTTCAGAGTTTGCAAGTTTCATCAGTATTTGTGTGGATGGAGTTTCACGTTTCTAACAGATTTTCTTCCTCTCCTATCATATCTTTGGACTACAGTTAGTTTTTCCATTTCTAGCTATCAAGAAAATGCAGAGGTGGATTCCTCTGTTATCTGCCCACACCTGTTATCAAGCACAGGAATTTCTTCATTAGTTGATTATGGAGATGGCTTATCAAGATTAACTTTATCATTTAAACACCAGCAGCTCTCATATTTTGAAGAATAAGAAAATATGCAGCAGTTTTACCAAGAATGAAAGTTAAACATGTGGCCCCAGTAATATCCTCAATAATATTTTTTGCATCTTCAGACTAACAGTTATTGAATTAAGTTGCTAGTAAATGCACTTCTCTTGTTAATGCTGTGTCCCCAGCTACGTAGTTAAACTTAGCTCAGGTATTTCTGGTCATTTAAATCCAATCTAAGTAATACACTAAGCCTAAAGGAAAGTTAACTATTTACATCCCTGAGACCTCAGACAAGAATCTGTGAAAGTATGGTGGCAAGATGTCAGCATAGGACAATTCTTGTTAAGAAAATTTTGTTTCAGTAGTTCAATTTCTAAAGGTCATTTGCTATTCTAATGATTAATTTCTCATATAGATCCATTGTTTCAAAGATATTTGTGACAGCTGAGCAACACTTGTGTAACTACAAGTTTTACTCAGGTAGTACAGTATAAGTATAGTACAGTACTGTTTATGTATAAGCATCTATACAATACCTTGTTTCTGTATCTTTAGAAGTAGAATCGTGTATAGAAATGTCGCTTCATCCAGCTAGTAGTTTAATGCACAGTATTCTGCATTCTGAACTTCATATTACTAACAAGGTTTAATTTTTTTTTTTTTTTTACTGCTAGGATTCTAATTTTGCAGAGTAGTAGTCAGTCCTTGAGACAGAGGTATATAATAGATGATTCAGCAAAAACTTTTGACCTTGTTATCTATTGCTTATCGCTTTTTTTGCTGCTAACCTCTATTAGTAATTCATCCTGATTCCTTTAAGTCAATGCAAAGAAATACTGTATTTCTTCTGATATGTCAAGTTACCTTCCTTCCATTAACAACAACAGTCCTCTGACTTAACCTTGCTGGCAAAAGATGTGGTGATTCCTTCAATATATTTGAGAGAGAGAAATTATCCAACAGGACTGGGTAGATATAATCTCTGAAATTGGTGTATTAGAAAAAAACTTTTCATCTTAGACTTTATAACTGCACTTTAAATGCATCTTCCAAACCTTTATTTTGATGTCTTAGTATAGAATATAGTAATATTTAACATAGCATCTCTTGATCATTACCAGTACTTTTATAAAAACATGACATGAAAATCCACTTACAATAAATCACAGAATCACACAGAACCACAGAATTATAGGGGATGGAAGGGACCTCCAAAGATCATCAAGTCCAACTTCCCTATCAAAGCTCGCTTTTTACAGGAGGTTGCACAGATTGACATTCAAGCAAGTCTGGAATGTTTCCAGAGAAGGAGACCCCACAACCTCACTGGACAGCATACTCCAGGGCTCCATCACCTTTACTGTGAAGTTCTTATGTACATTTATGCAGAACTTCATCTGCTTTACCGTTGTCCTATCACCACACACAGCTGAGAAGAGTATGGCTTTGTCCCTTTATGTCCTACACCTTAGATATTTATAGACATTGATCAGACACCTTCTGAGTCGTCTTTTCTCAAGGATAAACAGACCCCAGTCTCTTTTCCTCTAAGAGAGGTGCTCCAGGACCTTTATCAATTTTGTGGTCCCCTGCTGGACTCTTTCCAGGAGATCCCTGACTTTTTTTGTACAAGGAAGCCCAGAACTGAACACATTACTCCAGGTGAGGCCTCACAAGGGCAGAGTGGTGGTGGAGGATCACCTACCTTGACCTGCTGGCCACATTTTTTTTAATGCATCCCAGGGTGCCATTGACCTTGGCCACCAGGGCACATTGCAGGCTCCTGGCCAACCTGTTCTCCACCAGAAACCCAGGTATCTCTCCGCAGAGCTCCTCTCCAGAAGATCATCACCCAATCTGTACTGGTACATGTGGTTATTGCTCCTTAGACTCTACAATTGCTCTTGTTAAACCTCATCTGTCTCCTCTCTGCCTAGCTTTCCATCCTGTCCAGGTCTTGATGAATAGCAGCACAGCCTTGTGGTGTGTCAACCATTCCTCCCAGCTTTGTGCTGAGAGTGGATCCCCTCATCAAGATCACTGGTGAAGATATTGAATGAGACCAGACCCAGCACTGACCCCTGAGGAACACCGCTGTGTTTCCAAATGCAGTGAAGAACTTAGGTATCCTTTGAAATTAACTTATTCCACAAACGCTTTCCTCTTGAAATTTATAGATAGAAATTATGTTGATTTTCTGTGCAGTGGTGCCAGTTTCAGTCAAGTTGATGTTGGCTTAGAAGAGTTTTCTTTTATATTTGTAAAATTTCAGCTTTTAAAAAGTTTTAACATGAAATTAAATACTACAAAAAGTACTCATTTAAATTCATGATCATTGTCAGTACACATTTTAAAATTAAGTTGCCTAACCACAGAAAGCATTATATTGTTTCTGAAAGTATTTATTTCTAAATATAGATTTCCAGTATCTTGCGGTTATCTGAACATATGCTGCTACTTAAAGCAAGCAGTTTATAGATAGTACAGAACACTAACAGCTCGCTAAAGCAAATTTTTCAGAGTCAAACTTGTTCTATGTTAGTTCCTGAGCACAGTGCTGAAGTGTGAAAACTAATATTTTTGCAGTGTTGAAGAAATTATGTTTTCACATCTTTACTAATTGCAATAACCTGGAGAAGTTTTTTGCAGATATTTCCATTTTCTCCTGGATTGACACATTGTGGTTTTGGCTTTATTTGTGATTTTACTTGGTGATCACTGTTTTTACCTTGTGAACTTTCTGTCTGAACTTGATTTTCAGGACTGCTGAAATGTACCAGGAGTCAAAGTATAGTATAGTATTAGTATGCTTCCAGAAGAATATTTTAAATTTTTGCTATGGGGATCTCGTGATAGACTACTGTAAGTTAACCCTGATGTAAACAAGTATGTATTTTCTTCAGTTAGGATTTATTTATTTATTTGTTTGTTCATTTATTTATTTATTTGTGTTTGGTCAGTTGCAGAAATTGTATTGTCCTGATGACTGCAGGTGGTTCCTGAATGACTTTCTTTGTATTTTCTTTGTTTTGTTTATCTTTGCTAACTGAACTACTAGACATAGACATTCCCAGTTATATTTACCATGGCATGAAAGATTAAGGCTTGCTTTGTTTGGATAAGCTTTTTCATGATCAGGTAAATTTAAATACTTAGTTTAATACATCTTATAACATAAAACCAGCTTGGAACTGACATTTTTTTACTTAACTGAGAGGCTTTCCTCTGCCCTTCAGTACATCTGATCAAATGCTGAAAATAAAGCATAAGCACAATGATAAAAACAAAATGAACAGAAGATTTTATTAAGGGTGATTCACTAGAGCATAGAATTATTGTAAGCTTTTCCAAACCTGAATGTCCTCACTGTCAACATGAACAAAGTTATGAACAGAGAAGAAATCTGGCTTTTGTTGCCCAAGCTGCAAATGAATTGACTTAATTTTTTAGAAACATCTGCAGACCTTCCGTGTGAGCTGAGGCCACACCTGGATTTAGTTTGCTATATTGCAGTGTTTACATTATTCACATTAAAACATTATTATTCTTAAACATTTCTTATCTATTAAATGTTGGTGTAAATCTGATCTTCTAACAGTTGTCTAATTTAATTAAACCTAAAGCTTCAGATCTCTGCTTAGAGAATCCACTTACACTACAGATAGGGGTGTTCTAGGTGGAACAGAGGCAGAATTCATCTGTTTTAGAATTTCAAAGGGAAAAATCTATAGCAACAAAGGACAAGAAAGTGACAGTTCTTTTCATACATTTTTCCAGTTATTCTTTATTAAATCAGGTGAATGTTTGTTTTCCATATATGTTAGTTTTAGAACATCAGTTTCAGATATAGGGATGTGTCCATACGACTATTCAGTAAACATTTCATTAGGTGCTTCAATTAAAAAGTTGTACGCATTTTTTCTAAGGTTTTTGTTTATGTTGTTCACTTTGGTCCAGAACATCTCTGGAAGAAAATGTAAGGTTTATCTTTAGACCATACAGAATAACTGATGATGCAGAAACATTGCATGATCTTTGTTTATATAGAAAAATGTTTCAACCATACTTGACAATGTCTCACGTTAAACTTTTAGTTCCTATCTATATGTTCTGAATCGAACTGGAGTTGTTGATCAAAGGGAGAAAAAGGTTCTGCAGCTCAAAGGCATAATATTTCTCCCGTTAACCATAAACAATGGGAATAATGAATCCCAAGGACATCCAGGGAATTCCAGGCTGCAAATATAAATAAATAAATAAATAAATAAATAAATAAATAGATAGATAGATAGATAGATAGATAGATAGATAGATAGATAAATGTGGTAAGTGAGTTAGCAAGCTGTTGTGATAGAGTCATGTCCAATGTCATGTATTTTTATGAATAACCTATGGGATATGCTGCCAGCAGCTGAAACTACTTGTAGGCTACTGCTAGCAACTAGTCCACTGTGTCAACACAGACTGTTGAAAGATTGATGTTTCCAAATGTGAGAGAAGCTATAATGACTTGAGGATTCATTTTTCAAATTCTGAGACCAGGTGACACTCCAGCAACAACAGGCATCCTGTCAAATGCTATTTGCTTTGGTTTGGTAGAGGTTATCAATATCTGACAGCTACAGATCAATCAGAAATCCCACACCTGAAATTTCTTCTTTGGTTATATATTCTCAGAGTCAAAGCTGTACAGAAAGAAAAGTTTTCCTATTAAGACAGCTTAAAAAGCAGATCCTCTATCACTGCTGGTCTTTTTCTTCTGCTTCTCTAGCACTTGAGGAATGACACATCCTAGCACATATGGATCAACTGGGTGCCCTATGAGATTATTGCCATCTGACTTCTGGTAACCACCTGTTCCCTTTGGTCAGAAAGAGAATGGTAATGTCTTCCTGGCACTTTGGTACTCTAATCTCGCATCTGGGAGATGACATCCCAGAATAGAGTGATGAGAACACCTGCTATCCAATATGTGCCTCCATAAGAGAAATATAGGATAGCTGTAAGAAGGCAAAGCTGTTCTGTTTCCTTGCAAATCCATCCACTCATTCCTATGAACCCAGGTGCTGTACAAGTTGTGGTGTTTTCTCTGTGCATATTATATTGCTCAGCAAATGTTTTCAGTTGAAATCCTGCTGGATTTCAAACTTTTAGGACTGTGAAAAGTGTTCCTCAGTGAATCAGTAAAAGCAATCTTTCTGGTATTTTTTGTCCTTAGCAATTTCTAAACCACACCTGCACCAGGGGAAGGCAAACCTGTGGGAATTGAAATGTAGAATTTTCCAGCTTTGGAAAAATCTATCCAAAGAAACCACTTTATAACTATGTTCTTGGATTGACAACATATTCAAAAACAATTATTGTTTGAAATATCCCAATGAAAACACATGTAAAATACTAGGAGAGGGTGGAAAGTCTACTTGTATTTATGAACTAGCTTAGGAAAAATAATGTGAATACTAATTTCTCTTCCTGAATGTGCTGTTTATTTGGTGACAAGTCTTTTGATATTCTGTTGATTGCCAAGAAGTCTTTCATACCAAGAGGCTGAACATCCCCAGCTCCTCAGTAGGAGTCTATTAGATCAAACTGTTCTCAAGCATAGTTATCTAGCAGAATATAGCATCCATAGTTATATTCCAAAATTGCCTCTCCAGTTCTAAACCCAGGCATAGAAAACAGCGAACACTCTGACTGCAAACACAGTGTTACAGCCTGTGCTGGTCTGCCTTAGGCAGCAGGTCTCTGCCTTGTATTTATGTTTAATTCATGACATCACTGTAAAGGAGCAGAAAGTTCATGAATTGATTTGTCATTACATAGGCAATCTGCTCCTATTCACTATAGGTACCAAGAGGGAAGGATGTGTTTTTAATTTTCTACGAGGGAAAAAGCACATAGATAAATGAACCTGTTCTGCCAGGCATGCAGAATAGTGTTTCCTGCCTTTATTCAAAATGTTTGCTAGCAGCTCAGCATTAATAAGTGCTAGAAAATATGTCTACAAACTCCAGATGATAGAAGGTCTGTTGTGGGAAGAAGTGGCCAGGAATGGGGCAGTCAGAAAAGGCACTGGAACAATTCTCCTCCTTCTGCTGGCTGTTACTGACAGAAGTGTATGGATGGATGTCAGGTAGGATCAGAGAGGAAGGAAGCAAGATTCATCACCTAAGTGCTAAAGCAGTCTCCCCAAGCAGATAGCAGTAATGCAGAATCACTTAGTGAAATAAATTGGTTTTCATGTGTTACATACACCAAGCATACCTATCTGGGATGAATTCTGTTTTTTTTTGTTTTTTTTTTTTTTTCCCCTGGGGAGAATTACAAGAAGACTGCACAGAATTTGATGGGCCTCACTGTCTGCCTGTGTATAATTCAAGCAAAAAATCCAAAACAAAACAACAAAAGTTCCTTCTTATTCAACTGCCATATACTATACAGAATAGGAAATAACATTAATTTCCACACTGGAGTTTGTCCTCTACCTCCTCTGGCTAGATGCCTTTCAGTAGGATATGTTGTGAACAATACCTTAGGGACCACCTGACTTTCACAGGCTTCATCTGACTTGCTTCTTCATCTTTCTCCATGGAAACACTTCAACACTGTTTTTCTCTACTCTAATGAAACCTGACCCTTTGTAAGATGAGGTCACATCTTCTCAAACTTCTGTTATTGAGGTGTATTACAAGTATTTCTCTTCAACAGGGAATGATAGACCAAGATCTGTGATGGATGCTTCAGCTGCAAATGATGAATGTTGCATGTTTCCAGCTTGTGTAAATACTGTGTGTTGTACACTGCAGTTGAAAAAGGTGTGGTAATACAAAGAGAAGTATCTGCTGTGTTCCCATCTTAGCTTTGGTATTTAAGGTTGAATAGCATTTCACTGTTCCCACAGAACAGTTGGTTGCATTCAGCCTTCAGACCTTCACAAACTAGTTTCTGTAATGAGCAAGCAGAATGAAGTTGCTGGCTAAGAGGACACCTTTTGTCAGCATCCAGGTGAGATTCATAGTCTGATGTAAGGGGCTGATGCAAAATTTGTCGTACTGTAAAGGAAGGCTTATGGGCATGACCTGCCAGAATACAGTAAGACTTTTTTCTTTTCCATATTTTAACTCCTCATACAGGAAATCTGGTTATCTGTGTAGAATGGATATCATTGTATACCTTTATAATTCTGCTATTTTGAAAACCTAATTTTAATGGTCATCAGTATTTTGCAGCTTTGGTATGTTCCTGGAGAAAAGTGAGGAAATACTATCTCCATTGTTAGGCTTCAACTAAAATTCATATTTCATGTGTTCTCTATACTCATGAGTAAGACAGATCTTTCAGTTTAGTCATCCTTCTCTTGTGAAGAACAGCGGACTCCATGCATGAACAAAATTTGCTAAAATGATCGACATCCTTGCTCTTTGGATTCCCAAAGTGTTCAGACACTTAACAAGCCACAGAAATATTGATTCCTTTATATACATTCTTAGAGATCATAGATTTCCTTCTATATTTTTCTCTGCAAAAGTGAAAGCTTAACGTAGGAAAAAATAGATGAAGACAACTCTTTCCAGAGCTTATCTTAATAAATTGAGAGTTACACATTTTTTATTCTGCACTGTAAATTTTGGAAGGGATTCAAAATAAAACTGGGAAAATGACCTTTACTTTCATGCTTTATATTTTTTATTTCTTTTCTTTACTTGTTCTTCCTTTAAGTGCTAGCTTGGATCATGATTTCCTGCACTGATTATAATCCTTATTTTTTATGGGAAATCTGACCTATACAGAATTTGGATGTGGACAGAATGCCAATGTATAATTAGATTATTATTATTATTACTATTTTAACTGATTTGAAGCAATAGGGAAGAAAAATAAACAGATTTAAAAAAAAAAAAGAAACCTCAGGAAATGAACACAAGTTATGCAGCTAATATACATCACGCTGACCAGAAATAAGTATGGAAACAAACTATGACATGACTGTTTTTTTGAATTTTTGTTATAGGATGAAAGAGGAAAAATGCAACTCCAAAGGCAAGAACTGATGTTTCAATGACAATTCCTTATGCAGACCCCTTACATGGTAAAGACTAGTGTACTAATGTCCACTTTCACCAATTAAAAATGAAAACATTTCAAGGTTGAAAATGTGATTTTATATTGTCATAAAGTCTCATGTCCCCCAGTTGGCCAACAGAATGCTTAACACAGTGTTTACCTTCCCTCACCCGAAAAAACATTCAATGTATCAGTTTATAAAACACACATTAGTATACTGAAAAGGACCAGGTTTCACACTGCAGTGAGTATGCCTTGTGATATCCCTATGATAGCCTTTCCAAGGACTGCCTCTAATATTCAGTTTTGGTCTTCTTCTATCTTTATCTAAGTCGCTTTTTTACTTCCCTGATCTGTTGAGATTGGTTGAACTAAATGATAGTAATTTGTTTTGAAATGCAACTTTTAATTATCAGATAGGTTTGATTTGAATCTTATTATCAGCTTCTTTATACAGTCAGTCATCTTATTAGTGCCCTGGAAGGGCTCAGTCTTCCTGCCTGTATTAAAATTTATGCAGAAGTGCATCAAATATGACTTAACAAATATTTGCATATCCAGAAATTATTTTTCTCCAGCCAGTGTGCCTAAGACTGTCCTGTACCATCATATCATGATCAGAATTTGATTTTTGAAAGAGCAGCTTTCAAATATGTAGTTCATATACAATTTGCCTCTTTCTCCATTTGAAAATAGTAGAGAAATTTGCATCCATTTACTATCACTACTGTAAGACTCTTAATACTTTCTTTCATTTTTCATCAAATATGCAGTAGTGTGGCTTCATAAGTGACAGTTTCAGTTGATGAGCCAGTTACTAGGAAGTTCTTTTAATTCAGAGTTATGTTTTAAATGTTCTAAGTACTGAAGTTCTTTGAAACTCTAAAAATATGCGTAATTTATATAACACGATGCATATTCAAAGCACTGTGTAGGCATCACGACATAGGCATTCTCTGTCCCAAAAACAGCAGTGGGAAAATGTTAAGCATATTTTACAGAAGTAAAATCCTGAGGCTCAAAGGTGAAAAAAAACTCAGGCAAGATCACAAGATGAATAACTGGTAGAGACAGTTAGCAACAAGGCTTGGTTAATTTTGGATTTCAGTTCACTTCTCTAAATTATGCAGCTTCTCAAGAATGCTGCTCCTTGACTAGCACCTATATAGCACTGCAACTGTTCTTTTCAACATGTAGTAAGTAAAGTAAAACAGAAGGAGAGTAAATACAGCAGTAATCAGCTGTAAAAAACAGAGAGACAAAAAAAAAAAAAAAAAAAAGGCAAATTACACTTATCCTATTAAGGCTCTGATAATTAAAGAAATGACAAAAATTATTTTTTACTTTTTGAATGAAGAGCCAAACATGTGGGGTGGAAAACAAACAAACAAACAAACAAATAACTAAGGCTACTCTTGCTACTAGGTGTAGTTACTTATAAAGGAAGTTCAGCAAAATATTCAGATGGTTAAGTTTTGAAGAATTTAGTCAAACTATAATTCATTACAATTCATTTTGTTTCTTTGTTTTGAGGGAGGGATGCTTTTAAAATGCAGTTCCCCCTCCATTGTTTCTTTAGAAATATAGAGAGGCACTGGTTCTTTTCCAATGTTACTCGGCATGCTATCTAAGAGAAAATATAGTTCTTTCTAATGTTCAGTAAAACTGGTTATTTTCTGAACAGTGTTGCCTTAGCAGTTTGATTGAAGAGTGGACAAAACATGTTTCTTAGCATGGAAATATTTGATAGTTCTGAAGGAGACTTTGCTTAAAGAATCAAGTAGAACATATAGTATCTGTTTTATTCATAAAATTAGGCAAGGACATAGAACTTCCGAAATACTTTTCTTCAATCCTTTTCTATACTATTGATTCAAAATTATGTAAATAAGTAATTACAGTTTTTCTTTCATTTTGTTTCTAGTGGCAAATAAATGTGTCTGTAGTCATAGGGGCTGCCTAAAATTTTGTGTTCCCTAATACTGTTGCATCCATAAACAAGCATTTTAAAGTAAATGGATAAAAAGTATTGTTACTGCTTTTACTCTGAGAAGACACTCACCAGCATGCTTCTCTCTGTGCTGTCATACAAGAATGAAATAGTTCACGATTCTAAAAGGGTGGTTTTTTTTGTTTGTTTGCTTGTTTGTTTTTCCTATTTTATGATGGCTGCTCCCAAAACAGTGTCTCCTTTTTTATTATATTGGCCCATGACATAAGAGGTGAATGCTGGTGGTATGGCAGCAGATGTTGAAACTTCCCACCAATATTCTATTATGTTTTATTGCCATGTGACAGGGAGCAGCAGAGGGGCAGTCTGACAGGGTGACATCTGACATGGGAATGAGTATGAAGCAAAAGTGTGTCACTGAACTTATCCATGTGGAAAAAATTGTATCCACTGACATTCATCAACACTTGCTGAAGTTTTATGGAGATCAAACAGTGGATGTGAGCATAGTGAGGCAGTGGTGGTACATTTCAGCAATGGTGACAGAGACAGTGAGTTACCTCCAATGATGCAGATTTTAAATGAGTGCACGATGCAGGTTCTTGTTCATCACTGTTGAAAATGCATAGCTAATGGTAGTGACTATTTTGAAAAATAGTATTTTGTAGCTGAGAATTTACTCTATCAAAAAGCATTATTTTACTCTTTGTATCTATTGTAGTTCCCATGGTAATAAATGGAAGGCATTACCTTCAGAGAGATCTACATATGCGATTCTGGGTAAACTATCGCATCCTACTGGAGCAGGAAAGTAGGACAGAGGTTCCTTCAAACTTTCACAGTTATGTGGTTATTTTCCTAGTGCCTAGAAATGCTGTCTGGAATTACCAACAGCCAAGTTCATGTTTCCATGAAATTAAGTGAGCTCAAACAATCCTTTTATTTTTCTTTTCATTCATGGTTTAATTCTTTTAACAATAAGTAATTCTTCCCTCACAATGACAAAAATTTCTTAAATATTTTTGTGATCTGAACTCTGGCAGTTTCCCTTTCATTGTCTCTAATATACCGTTAAATTCACTTAAATTATTGTGTACTCTAAAAATGCAATTACTGTGGACTCAGTAATAAACACAGAAAGATCCTACTGATGAAATGTTGACCTTGAATCTCGAGGACCTTTAAGAGTTCTTGTTTTCAGGAATCTTGAGGGTTTCTATGATGCTAGGTCAGATACTGTGAGAGAAAGTAAGGTACATAGTACACTAGTGTACACCTCTGAAAAAACACAAGAAATTTGTTTGTTGCCCTATGCTACATTTTGATGAGAAAGGAAGCCAGGAATAGACTTTGATGCTGAAGTTGATAACTGTGATCCAAATGCGCTTCACATATCCTGAGTTATCCTTGAAGTGATTCAACTGAAATGAATAAGTTTGAACTTTTCCATTCATTTTCTTCCCTAAAGGACCAATAGAGCTCCTTATTTTCTAAAAGATTCATTAAATTTGGTTTCTACAGTATTTGACAAATCAAGTTGTGCATAATAGCATTCTCCTGTTTTGTTTATTATGAAATGCATCAACAACCTTCTCAAACATAAGGATTTTTTTTCACTGAGTGATTTTACCAGGTCCTAGAACAGTGAAACAAAATTCATTTTCTTCCAGGCTGCTAACAAATGGACTTTGATCACTTTGTTATAAAATGGAATGCCTTCAACCCGTGAATAAAAACATGGAAGGGAAACAGAATTAACTGTATGAATCCACTGATCTCTTTTTGTAGTAACAAACTTGTTTTGTATCATGGCATGTACAATCTTTTTTAATTTAGGAAAGCACCAAAATACTCATGAAACTTTTAACACCACAGGAAGATTGATAGCACTATTAAAAATCTTATGAAGCTCTGTATTGTTCGGCTATGTGGTTGATATCTTCAAAAAGACATAATTGACAGTGATTGTTTAATTGTCAAGAGACATTAAAAAATCGTAGAAACACAGAATCATAAAATGGCTGGGGTTGAAAGGGACCTCAAAGATCATTTAGTTCCATCCCTCTAGACAGCATCCCTTCCTTCTATTGTGTCAAATGAACCACTCAGCTTGTTATCTTCTGCAAATTTCCTGTGGGTGCACTTGATCCCATTGTCCGTGCCACTTATAAATATATTAAGGAGCATTAGTCTCAAAATGTAACCCTGGGGAACACCACTCATGACTCACCTTTACGTGGACATAAAGATCATACTGATCATAATTCTCTGGCGGTGACCATCCAACCCATTCCTTATGTACTAAATAGTCCTTCCTTACAATTTACCTCTCCAGTATAGACATAAGGATGTAATATAGGACCGTGTGAAAGTTCATACAGAATTCCAGGTAGTTTTCATTGTTTTGTTTTCTGTTGTCAGTTGCTGTCACTCTGCTATAGAAGGCTGGGAGACTAGTCAGGCACACTCTGTCCTTGATGAATCTATTCTGGCATTTTGGATCATCTTCTTGTCTTCCATGTGCTTTGATAAGCAGGATCTGTGCCACGATCTTCCAAGGTACAAATGTGAGGCTCACTGGTCTGTAGTTCCGCAGGTCTTCCTTTCTACTCTTCTCAAAAATGGGAGTTATGTTTGCCTTTTAGCAATTACCAGTGACTTTGCCAGATAACTATCAGTTTATGGCTCCCACTGTATTCCTATGCAAAGCAGTGATAGGAAGGCTGATTCATGGCACCATCCTCTATAAATATATGACATATTTCTGCTTAAGAGATTCAAGCAATATTAATGTATAGGAATAAGACACTCTGGATATCTTATATAGTTTACATGGTGTCATTTTGTTACAGGCTTAGGTAAGAAGACTTTTGCCAGCAATGTGTCCTAACACACACAAAGTTATCTGGGGTCTTTTGAGATTAGCTTTATGTTCTCCTCCTTTATGAGAAAGAACGACATGAGTGCCCACAGGTACTGTGTCTTGTCTGCCAGTTTAAGTGGACACTTGAAGTCTCAGAAGATATGTGTGGACAAATACATTTCTCATGAAGGACAGTGTGGCAACCCTGCTGACTTTTCTTCTTGTAAGAGAGAATCTGTCCTGCTGAATGCTAAGAACAAGTGCTTGAATTCAGGTGTATTAAATATGTGTATTTTATGGTCAAGCCATATAAATATCATTCCATTTAGGATGAGTGTTAATGACCTTGTGTCTAATGGTCTGAGGTGGTTTATTACCCCAATCTGAATGCTCACCACCTGTATGCCATGCTGTTTAGTGGATCCCAGATGGTTATATGTGATGGAGCAGCTATAGAAGTAACCCGGAGGTGATGGGTAAAACTGTGACAGAAAATCCCTGCTAGATAAGGATATGAAAAAAAATGTGTCTATCTGTCTGTCTGTCTGAAAACTGAACCTGGGCACCATGCTGAAGGGCTGTGCAGTTGGCCTACAAATTTAAACACTGACTAAACAGCTTCCAGCCATACTTATACTGAAGAATGTCTTGTTAGAAGATGGTACATGTGAAATCTTATTAAACATGAAAAATATCATTTTCTAAAAATAAGAGCTTCAGCATTAATTCTTCTAACGTGCACCTTTTCCAGACTACATTTTCATTTTCATTTTCATTTACTTGAAATGTAGGTATATCTAGTGAAGAAAAATTCAGAGCTTTTATCCTTTAGAACTACCCTGAGACACTTAAGAAACCATTCACACTCCTTTTTTGTATCATGAGATAATTTATGTACTGGATGTTTTAAGTCCTGAGAGATGGTAATTTCTTGGGCTCCTTTTTGCTATTATCCCAGGCCTGCCTACTGAGAGTTGCCTGTACCATTCCTACTGAAAGTACTGCTCAAGGACATTTCACCTGGATTGTCCTTCCATAACACGCAGTTAGTACACAGTTATTACATGTCTACCTGATTTCAGTTCACTCATAATATACATAATACTGTTTCTTCACACAGAGAATTTATAAAGAAAAGACAAAATAGGAATATTTTCGAAGCATAATAATCACTAATAGAAATACACAGAAAAACTGAAACAAAAGCAAATTTCCTTTTGCATAATCTCTGGATCTTGATCTTCTGCCACTGTTCATCTATTTTGAGAACTCTACAGAACAATGAAGATTTTGCAAGTATTCATACATAGAGGATTTTAAAAACTTTTTACTAAAATGTATAAAGAGGATAGGACTTTGTCTTTAATTAATTTTTATTCAGAATGAGCTGAGTAGTTTCATGTATTTATATGTCTTGCTATCAGAACACAAATGAATGGATTATTTGAGGATGGGAGTTGGGAGCAACAGGTAACTGACCTGAAAGGAGATAATTTCTGGATTACTGCGTAGAATCAAATAATTTGAGATATCTGTCTGAAAATGAAAAAGCCAATAATCAAAGAAAATAGGCTTACAAAAATATTACAAATTATATACTCTACAAATATATTTGTTTTGAAGTTATATATTTTGTGAATAAAATCAGAGCTGCTAAGTTATCTTTACGATTTTCTTATGTATAGTAGTTACATAAACAACTACAGTAGGCAAATATACACTTTTGAAATCTTCAGTGAGAGCTCGGGACCTAAAAGCGTCATAGAAATAAGGATGAGCTTCAATAAAATGTGTTCAGGGACACTCAATTCCCAACTCATTCACTGATGTAATAATATCTGAATATTCTCAAATAGCAATTAGGATTATATCTACCTTAGATAGATAGATGGATAGACAGACAGATAGATTGATAGAATATCTGTTGACCTTTTCAACAATGTCTTTTTATATGTAAATTTCAGATTTGCTTGTAGGTCTCCCAAAAGCAATATATTAATAACTGTCAAGATTCTCTTTTCTAAACTAAAGCAACAGTTTGTATGTTGTTTAATAACAATAACAAAACACCTGGGTATGAGCAAATCAAAGCAAAGTAAAAGAAAACAACATCAATAAAAAAGCATATTTGAAAGGTAACATTTTATTTTCATTATAAATGTATACACTGAAGTTACCCAGGTAGACTTTGTCTCTCTTTCATTACAGTGTGTATGAGTAGACCCTAACCAAATTTTTGCATTAAATTTCCTTCACATGTGGAACTCCCCCCCTAATCTCATTATGTCTTAGAGCAGCTTGCCCCATCGTGTTGATTTAGTAGATTAAGCAGGTACCTAGAGTGCTGCAAAAATAATCTGTGAGGACTCATGTTCTTTCCAGTGTATTGTGTCAATCTTTACCTGAATACAGAAATATTTACCCTGAAGATTTTTCAGTAACATTTCTGACTAGAACAAGCATTCTACTCTGTATTATGAGAGGCAGTCATGAATGGAGTTGAAATTCCTGAGCATCCAGGCATTTGAAAAGAGCTGTGAATTTCTTAGGTGATCTCAACATTAATTTTCTGTGCTAAAAATGTAGTTCTCATTTCAGTCACACTTTTAACTTCTATATACATAGTTCCTTAAGCCACTTCTTCATCTGCAAGTGATACCTGCTTCCCAACTCTCTTTGGAAACTACAGCAATAGTTGTGATAAAGTGATGTACTTTCCTTTTTGCCGTTTCAGATACCACTCATCTCTCTCAAAAATGAGCCTGTTTTGCAACCACATTTTTCCTTACTGATTTTCCTCCCTATTCATTTCTTTACAAAATCTAAATTTAATAAAATATACCTCATTTTGAATGAACTTTTTTTAATATAATTTCCCCCTACATCATTTTCCCACCATTGTAGATTTCTTTTCAGTGTAAAAATTGCAACATATCACTTATCCATGAAAAACACACGTCAATCATGAGTAGAGTATATTTGTAAAAACTGGAATAAGTAAAACAGAGTTGAGAGCTGTAACTTTGGGATGCAAATTCTTGTTTTCTAATTCTGTTATCACATGTTATGTTACTACAAAATTCAGATCCAGTTCTGAATCATTCCCCAATATTCAGCTATTTAAATGTTTAAATCAGTTCGTAACTTCTGTACCTTACGTCAGTGCTAACTTAATTATTTTGAAGATTACTGCTTGAAACATTTTCATTCTTGAACACAGAGCATTCTGAAAGTGGAATTACTGATATCTTCTAACCCATTACATAGGGGTTATTCAGATGAGATATGCCTTTCTTCTGAGTATAGCCAA
The DNA here is from genome assembly GCF_987193195.1 of Phasianus colchicus. Classification (NCBI taxonomy): domain Eukaryota; kingdom Metazoa; phylum Chordata; class Aves; order Galliformes; family Phasianidae; genus Phasianus; species Phasianus colchicus. Next base: position 18,818,546 of record NC_143438.1, on the reverse strand, counting down.
GCTAAACCTATTCTTTGCCTTTCACTACTGAACTGGACTGTTGGAAATAATGTTGCTCTTGAAGACATCTATTCAGATACCTTGCTTAGCCATCTGCACTGTAATGTGTTCTAAAGATTGATTTTCTGGTTTTCTTTATCATTACTTGCATAATAATTGTTGAAGCATTTCACATAGCAGTAAACATTATTTTGTGCAGCTTTTGTGGTTATGAGCCCAGGTGACTTTATTGCCTCTCACATGTTCCACAAATAAGGAGGTTATAGTTTAATTAACCCTGATAATGTCAAAAGGAAATGCATAAATGTCAAGCTATTTCCAAGAACTTTTTATGAGTGAGCCTGAAGAACAAGTAATAGTAAATATTAAGGTGGTGCATGCTGGGAGAAAAAAAAACAAACAAGCGAAAAAACAAACAAAAAAACACCCACAAAATAAAGCCAACTACCAAGACCTCTTTTAATGTGTCTAAAATGTCTTTTTGTTTTGTTTTTATTTTTATTTATTTATTTATTTATTTTGTCTAAACAATCACAGGAAGATAAATTTCATTCAGCATGGCTGAGAACTTGAAAAATGTGAATAATGAAAAAGAAAGAAGCCATATAGACCTAGAATTTGCTTCCAAATTATATTTGTATTTACTTAATTTAAACCACTCAGTCCTGCTATAATGCACTATTCTAGTAATCTAGGGAAAAGGGAGTAATCTAAAGCTATGATGGGTGTTAGCAAAACATAATTTTTACTAAAAATGTTTTAAAATAAGATGTTCGTAACATATATATACATATACGCAACCAGGCATAGCTTCCTAGTTTTCTTAATAAGATCATTAAACTGTTATTTAGATTCCATTGCACTCACCACAGCCACTATTTAGCATGAGAAGTATTTTACTATCTAGCTCTTAATGACAGTGATGGAGCCAACATTAACACATAAAAAGAAACTAACTGTCACCACCTCCTCAGTGTTTCTTGAAACTCCCTACTTTTCTTATTTGCTGAGGTGGCAAATCACGCAGTGGCAATTATAAACATATCAATTTGTTATGTCCATCATTTCCAGGAATGAGACATGCTGTGAAGTAAGTTAAGCTATTTTAGGTCCGGAGACTTATCATAGAGTTTACGTTTTTTTGTTTGTTTGTTTGTTTGTTTTTCATTTCAATAACAAATGTATTAAAATTTTACCTTAAATATTGTAAATTATGTTTTTAAGAAAATAAGATAATATTACATGTGCAGGTACCATTTTATTCTCTGCAGGAACATATCCTTTTTTATATTCCTATGAAGGGGACATGGACAGATTTGGTAGGATTTTGAAATTTCTCATGTGATGTATTAGAACAGTTACCAAAGTCAAATAGTCACCTCTGTGTGAGGGAATGTAAATATAAATACAGTGGAATGTTGCATTAAAACAAAACAAAACAAAACAAAAAACAAAAACAAAAATAATAAAAAACAACAACAACAACAAAAGAACTGCTATGAATTTAGCTTTTCCCTGACTATGTCAAGCTGAGAAATCCTGATCTACAAAACTAAAATTTTCTGAGAATTTTTCATTCCTTTAATACTCTAAGTGACATCATTTTTGTGGTGAAATAGAAAAGTTAGGCCTTCTTCTCCTTCAGATATCATTTTATTTTGAGCTGATTTTCATAGGACATTTATTTATTACCCATATAAGGATAAACAATACAACACATCTTGAATTAATCCATTTTTTGTTTCATCAAGATTTTTGAAAAGAAACCAATGCAAAGCCAAGTGGTTAAAAACCTTTCTTATTTTGGTGAGTGGTAGCTCTTTTGAAATAATCTTTTGGCATAAAAAGTCATGTAAAAATTCAATAATCCTTGTGGATCCATTCCAATCTGGAATATTCTATGATTTTATGATTCAGTGTCAGTAAGTCATTACCAGCTAATTAAGAAAGATAAAAATAACCAGCAAAGGATTTCACTTTTTCTGTAAGCATGTTAGCAAATGTGATTATGTAGATTCTGCCATAGGATTTTTTGTTTAACATTTTCCACATATATTTTTGTGAAGAACATTTAGTACACGAATGCTCTAACCAAAACTCTCAGCATACCAAGTAAAATTACTACTGCACTCTTAGCTGAAAAAATAGCTGAAATTTAGCTGAAATTTCATGATATATGTCAATCTAATCTACCTAGAGCACAGAAACATATCACATGTAATAAATGTCTGATCAAACCAGGTTACTGTCAACATATTCTGTATGATGTACCAGTCAAACAAAGTTAAAAAACATATGTATATACTCTTCAAGTACTGAAAGGCACAAGGCAGGAGAAAAAAAATCTCTCTCCAATTATTTCTCCATTTATGTGTAGACTTATTCCTGCTTTTGTGAGAAGTGATTTTTGAGTGAGACTATGATAAATATTTTGCAGTACACTGTGCTAAATTAAATATCTAGTCTTTAAACTGAAAAAGTTAAAGCTTTTGTTCTTTAAGTTTTAAAACCTTTATTTAAAGTGTACTATTCCATCCTCATCTCAAAACACTAGCGGGAAGTTCTTCTCTTGCACACTGTTCTTCTTCACAGTAATTTACTACAAGATCATTCCAACAAAATATTGCTTTTCTGAAAATCTTCTTTTTTATCTTACCCATACATGTTCCAGGTATATCTAAAGACATGGAAAATGTTACTATTGTTTCTTTCTTTCCCATTCCTCCTATAAAAAACACACACTGCACTCCTGGATATATTTCAAGCATTTGTCCTGCTTTCGCAGCATAGCTTTGAACAAAAAGAGGAATAAATAGCAATTTCAAATGTGAGCACTAGACCAACAAATATTTCTGTTTTGATTTCCTTCTCCTCAGCTCCTAGCTCTTACAAATAAACCTGATTTTCACAGATGATGTCGTGACTGCCTATGTATGTGTTCACATATCACGATGTCATTTATATTTTGATTGTAGTTGCCAGAGGAAAAAAAAAAAAATGAGGCTAGAAGTTCAGCCTGCATTCTGTTGCTCGAAAAACATGAAAGTCAATGCTCTCACATACGTGCCTATAATTAGGTGGCAATCAGTATGACTTCTGTAAATATTGGCACTCGTTCATTTCAGAGGAAGAAAAACTGTTTAAGACCTGTAAAAAAGAGGCCACTGTGTTTTAGATCTGGTCTACGTGATGGGGTTTTGTTTGTTTGCTTCTGTAAAGCCCTGCCTTTGTACATAAAGTGATCCTGTTGATACTTTCATTATATGATTTTAAAAATATATTAATTTGTGGTAAGTCAGTTCTCAAGAGATTGCTTCTAAACTCGTAAGTAATGCTGTAATTCTTGCCCTCTACCTTTACTCAAAACATATTACAAATTATATATGTCTATCAAATATATATCTAAAAGTTTTTATTATATTTCCAAGTAATTGGCTGAGAAGTTAGTATTTTTAAAGAAAATATTATAATATTTATTGCAATGTGAAATTATTTTACACTTTTTTTTTTTTTTATATATGAAAGTACAGCACTTCCTACACTTATTCATAATTTTTTTATAACAGATCAGAGAAAGCTAGAGGTTGATGCAATTGCTTATAATTATGCATGTCATAAGACAAAGGTCCTTTCACTTTGCCATCTTATTCTGTGTAGGGAATTTTGATGTATTACAGCCATGTTTTTTTTTTTTTTTTTTTTCTACTGGGGAAATATTAAGCATCATTTGTAAGACTAATTTATGTAAAATTGAAGAGCTATGTTTTCTAGTTTCTGAGACCTAAGAATGAAATTGAGATATACAAATAAACTTTTTACATCTTTAAAATACTTCTTCATTTTTATGACTGTAATCTCATTATGTAGTAAAGAGTAAAACCATATGCTAAGAACCTTGATTAAAATTTTTACTTCTAAGATGTGTAGGAAGCTGTGAAGGAAACTGCAACACCTACAGTAATGCAAATCATTTAACTAATTCTTCCAAGGATGTTTATAAAAATTAGATTGTATAGACAAAAAAAGAGATCTTTAGAAAGGTGCACTGTCAGTTCATAAGGAAAATCTAGCTTTGTGGTTTAATTGTTGACAGAGTTATCAGTTAAATAAGAGAGGGGGTACAAATAGGAGTTAATTCAAGAAATAATTAAGATATAAAGTGAGAAATAAGCTTGCATATATTTTCCCTGGCTACTTATATATTAAGTTTATCATTATCTATTGCTCTGTTATGGTATTATCTGTATTATATCCTCCTTACTTTCTGCTACTGTAGATTTATAGTAAAATTTGAAATAGTTTACCTCACTCAAATTCAGTGTTTGATTTTCCAGAGTGAAACTGCAGGATCACCAGTGGCTTTTGGGTATAGTGGGGTGCATGTCTCATGAATAGTTCTGCTTCAGCTCAGAACTAGAAAACACAGCTGGTCTAAACAGCCAGGAGCTCGCAGGACTGGACAAAAAACTTTAAGGGAGCTACATGAAGTACAATATTTTTCTTTTCCCAGTGAATATGAAAATTACAATTATTTTCCTCTAGTTTTACTTTTGCAGAGCAGATTTCAGCTTTTAAATCTGGCCTGTCACACTTTTTTTTTAGTTAATATTTTCTTCCCAATAGGATGTAGAATCAGGCGGAATCACAGAATCACAGAATCACAGAAGGGCCAGGCTTGGAAGGGACCTCAAGGATCATGAATCTCCAACTGTCTTGCCACATGCAGGGCCACCAACCTCCACAATTAATACTAGACCAGGCTGCCCAGGGCCCCATCCAATCTGGCCTTGAACACTTCCAGGGATGGGGCATCCACAGTCTCTCTGGGCAGCCTGTTCCAGCACCTCACCACTCTCTCTGTAAAGAATTTCCTCCTGACATCCAACCTAAATCTCCCCTCCTTCAACTTAAAATCATTTCCACTTGTTCTGGCATTATCAACCCTTTCAAAGAGTTGATTCCCTTTCTGTTTGTAGGCTCCCTTTAGGTATTGAAATGCTGCAATGAGGTCACCCTGCAGCCTTCTTTTCTCCAGGCTGAACAAGCCCATCTCCCTCAGCCTTTCCTCATAGGGGAGGTGCTCCAGTCCCCTGATCATCTTCGTGGCCCTCCTCTGGACCCTCTCCAACAGCTCCCTGTCTTTCTTGTATTGGGGGCTCCAGACCTGGATACAGTACTCCAGATGGGGCCTCACAAGAGCAGAATAGAGGGGGACAATCACCTCCCTGTCCCTGCCGGCCACCCCCTGAAGGACAGCCTTCAATTATACAGAAGGATTTCATGCTTAAATTAAAAGCAGTATCAGACATAAAAATCACAGCACCACAATCTGCTTTTGTTGGAAAAAACAACAAAGATTTGGAAAAAAAAAAAAAAAAAGTATATATAGATATATATATTTAATGGCAATGGGCCTATGGTTTAACAAGTGCCTGACAGTTTTACTAATGCTTGATTGCTTGGATGTTAGAAGTAATAGCTGTGCCAGAAAAGCCTAGAGAAGAAACCAAAGCCAACATTAAAGCTTGCTTGTTCTTCCCAGAAAGAATTGCTGTTATTATTAAATGATATAGCAATTACAGCGACCTGAGAGCTTAAATTTTAAGGACGTTTAATGTCTTTCAAAATCAACTAACTAGAAAACTAGTTAGTTGATTATTCTTGCAAATTAACTTTTAAACTTATTAAACAGTTGAGGAGATAAATAATAGCCTGCTAAACAAAAAATAGAACAAAGCGAATACAGTGGAAAATATAGCTGCAAATTTTACAAAGAACTAAAGAAAATGTTTGAGATTTGAAGGTATCTCTGGAGATGAACTCTAGCAGATTGCGTAGTGAAATGTTAAATATCTTCAAGGATGGACTCTATACAGCTTCACTGGGCAACTTGATCCAGTTTAACAATCCACTTGTTAAAAGTGTTTCCTTATAGGTGAATTGAAGGTCATCTTTCAGTTTATCCCCATTGCCTCTTGTTCTGTCACTGCACATCTCTTAGAAGATCTTATACTCATTTTCTTTCCTCATTTCCATCAGATTTATACATTGATAAGATTGATAAGATCATCCACGGCCTTTTCTTTTGCAGGCTTACAATCCCAGCTGTCTCAAATTCTCCTCATAAGACAGATGCTCCATTCACTTTGCTGAATGTCCTCTAGTATGTCTGTAGCTCTTGTACTGGAGAAGCCTAGTCCTGGACACAAAATTCTGGAGGCATCTCCCTCCCTTGACCCGATGTTAGGGCTCTGCCATTGGCATTCTTTGCCACAAAGGCACAACCTGTCTACCAGAAGTCCCAGATATGTCTCTGACAAGTTGTTTACATCTGACCATCTTGTGTATACAGGTGCCTGGGGGTATTCCTCTGCGGGGTGATGACTTGGCATTTCCTTTGTTGAACTTGATGCCCTTTTCATCATCCTCTGAATGGCAACACACATCTGGTATATCAACCACCATTACTCGCTGTGTATTATTGGCAAACTTTCAGAAGGTCCACTTTGTTCCATTTCCAGGACATCAATGAAGACATCAAAAAGTACAAGCCTCAGTATTGGCCACTGGAGTATTCCACAAGTGACATGCCACCAGCTGGACTTGGTGCACTGGTCAGTTTCAGTTCACTGGCTTCTCTGTTAATTTAGCCCTAGTTTCATTATTTTGTCTATTGTGAGGCTACTGGACAGTGTCAAAAGCGTTACCAAAGTCAAGATAAATAACATACATTGACCTTCCCTCATCCACTAGTCAAATCAGTGTAGCCGACTGTTAGGTTGATTAAACTGTTATATTGTATTACTAGTAACAATCAGTATTTCTCTGAAAGATTTTACATCTGTACATTGTATTTGAGAAAATAACTTCCCTTTAAAGGAAAAAGATGAAATCATGGTAGAGCAGCTCAGGGTAGAATGGGCAAAAAAAAAAAAAGAGGAAAAAAAGATCTAAAATCAAATAACAGAGGGATACAGGCAGTGCACATAAGTACAAATAAGGTAAAAAGAGAAAACACTGAAGAATTATACAAGAGCTATAAATTAATTCAAAGCTTGAAAAATATGAAATGAGGATCCTGAACATGACATACCCTGTGTAGAGTGCTGGAGATATAAGAAAGAGCCAAATCTGATCAAAACAGAAGTCAGAAAGTGACTTTGCTAGTAGCATTTTTAATGGCTTGAAAGAAGGGAAGATGTGTATCAGGGAGTTCGACTAGGAAGAGACTGTAGTGATCAGGAGTAAAAAGATAAGAAGTGCTTGGACAGATTTTTGGCTTTGGAGTGGATGAACAAGCAGCTTATGGGGATATCGAAGGAAAAAAGACAAGTTCTAACAAATGGTGGTGAGCTGGGAGGAAGAAAAGAAGATGAAAGCGACAGGAAGGACTGCATGGCTGAAAAGCTTTGTGAGGCTGAAGGTAATGACAGATTTGAAGGCAGAGGAATGCATCATTCTAGTTGTAAAAAACTGATTGCATACAGACATCTTTCAGGAATAATCCATAGAAATAACTAATACATTTACTGTAACATTTTCTTTCAGTTTATAAGCATTCTAAGGCTAACTCCTGATAATTTTTACTTCACAATGCACGCATCATTGTCCAGTTATTACTTTCAAACTGTTGCTTTTCTGTCCGGTATTGCAATATTTAATATTTTCCCTAGACCAAATTAGAAATTATTCTATTTTATCATTTAAAACCTAATAAACACCAAACTGTCTCACATATTATTCAAATAAGCTTTGCAACAGCTATTATATATAATGTCAACTTGTTTTCTAAATTCAACATATTGCTTGTTAAATAGCTTGTGATGTGATTCATGACGCATTTTCATCTCTGGAAATTTTAGAACAAGACCATTTCCTAAATTCAATTTATAAATTCAGATTTGGGAGACAACTAGTGTTTTATAAAGTGTAATGAAATCCCCCCATACTGTTATTATTCCAGATTATATATGTCTGGTAAAATAGAGATAAACAACAGCTCACGAAAAAATAATAAAGATTCTCTGAATGTACATCTTACAGGTATTACAGTGAATGTGCTTTTTGAGTGATTATGCTTTCTGGGTAATGTTAACATTTAAAACTGTTAGTTTTTATTATATTTGGAAGCGATGTCATACTTGTCTTAACAGCTATCATTCTTCTGATGATAACACATTATTGGATATATGTACTTTTCATTTCATATATACTTAATATGTACACATAGAGAAAGAAATTCATGTTCACCTGTCAAAATGTTGTCATGATGAGATAAACCAGAGGCAGTGAACATTTTCCAGCAAATTTGTTTGTGATCTCTGGAAGACAGAGAAAAAGTGGATTGTGATAATACAAGTTTCTTTAGACCTTTCTCATTTAGACTTCTGTACAGATAATTGGATAGAAGGCTGATATTACTGAGGTGAAAATTGACCAGGTTTCTAACTTCAGGAATCTTACTTTGGTATATAAATGACACAAGACAATACATACAGTTAACTTAAAAAAAATATTTCAGTGTTTGTTTCTAAGAGAGATATTCTGACATAACTTGTAGTAACAAGTAGTAACAAGGGCTTTGCTTTTTCCTAAGGTGTTTCTTACTATCATTTTGCTCCTTACTTGGAATGCAATTTTTTTCTTTTACTGAAAAGAGTATTTCCTGAGAACTACTGAAAAACCAAACCAAACCAAACCAAACCAAACCAAAACCCAAATCCTTAATGATGTCCTAACTACTTAGCTATGTACGCTATACCTAGTAGTAGTGTGTACATTTGGTATACACTGCACACATACACTAATGTACTACAGATTTATCTACTAACTGCACCCTCATAATCAAGTAAACAGAATGAATTCCAAATGCTTCTGTGAACTCAGGATATTTTGATTTTGGTAAGTATATTAATGTACATTTTGGCAACTTGTAGAGAATGACGAGTTAAACCACTTTGTTCCTTCATCAGATAGAATTTTTTTTTTTTTTTTTATAACAAGATTTTATAGGGAGCATACACTTGGCTTTGCTAACTATTCTTTGACCAATCTATTTAAAATATGCACAGTGACAAAAAATATTTTTTAAAAATACCAAGAAGTTTATGATCTGATAATAATTTTCATACTTATGAAACAAGTATACACATATCTTTTCTGATGAGTTATGAAAATATGTCACAAAGCAGAAAAAAACATTTTGAAAGCATTCATTTATGTATGCATTCATATGTATAGATATCTCATTTGAAAAACAAGAAAAAATAATAAAGCATTTTCATAGAAAAAATCTTGCTATAAAGTTGGTTAAAATGATTGTTAATTGTTGAATTATTTCAATTTCCAAAATAAAAATGAAAACAAAACCAAAACAATTATGATTTAATGAAAAGGAAGAAACAATATTTTCAAATTTTAATAGAAACTTTTGTCAAAAATATTTTACTGAAAAAGTGATAGAATTTTAGCAAAATGCCTGAGACAATTCAAATGAAAAAAGGAATTATAGTGGATTCGAAAAAGTTTCTAATAGGCATATCAGAGTCATGCCTCTAAGACATTAGATAAAAAAAAAAAATGGAGTCTATACAAAATAGTACTGTGCATTTACAGATGAAAAAAATGAAAGGAAAAAAAAAAAAAAAAGAGGAAACAATTTCTTAAATAAGTGGGAATCATTATAGAGAATTCTTTCCATCAACAGGAGTAGAACTGTATACAGGAATGAATTACAGTATGCTGTAGTAGTCAAATAAGAGAAATGGAAAGAAATTTTTTTTTTCAGTTTTGTTGCTTATGTAAGAATATAATGATTGCCTAGACTGTATCTGAGATGAGGCTATGTCTACATAAACTTTAAAAAGAGCATTATTTTTGATCACCTGAGAAAAATGCTGATGTTGTCGTCTTTCATGTTGCACAGAAGGAAGAAAGAGGCAATGCTTGTTTCTATTGCAGCATGAGGAGACATAAAAGGGGAATGCTTATTGATGGAGTACAATAAGTATGAAAACAGGGCAAACATGATTTTACAAGGAACTGAGGAAACAGTGCAATGAAGGATATTAGCAGTGTTATCATAAGAATGACATCAGTGATTAAGATATTTAGGAGATATGAAAAGACAGGAGTTAGAGAGTCATGGGAACAACCGTAGAAATAGGGCTTTTTAAAGGATATTCATTTTGCTAAGTGTGTGACAATGAATGAAAGACAATGAAATGAAATCACAACATATTTTTCTCTCTGAGGAGGCAATGTAAAACATATCTCATAGATCAATAAAGTCATATAATCTAAAGAATGCTATTAGATTGCATTTGTCAATATTCTGTAGTGGTCTATACAAATATTTACTACTCCCAAATGAGTAGTTACTGCTTATTTTCTTATACAGTATTCATACATGTCTACATTCACATTACTACAAATAACCATCTAGACTTCCTTAGAGCAGCACTGGTTTACAGTCATTTCATGAGTGGTACTGGGGTGAGTTCCGACAAAAATATATTAATATAATCATTATCAGTTTGGAAACATTTTCTGAAAATATTTCTAGAAGGTATGTCCTTATCCTTTTCTTTACTCAGTCTGATGTAAAGATGACACTTCTTTTGTGGGCAGAGGGAGAATTTGTGTGTGAGAAACACTGGGGAGGAAAGAGTTGCAGGTAGATGGAGGTGGGTATTTTCTGTTTTCAAAGTCTCAATTGATATAGGTTGCAGGGACTCTTCTGACTTTGGACATTGGTCATTGCTTAATGAAGTTTTAATTTTATAATGAATGTAAACAGCAATAGACTCAACATTTGAAAAGACAGTAATCAAAAGACAGATCATTCGTTTTATTTACCAGATCCAGAATCACTGACGTTTGGAAATACACTAGGCTGCCAGTTGGTAAAGTCTAGCTTCCTATTAGAAAAGAGCCAAACTTCTTTACCAATACTATGAAAAAGGAGTAAGTGAAGCTCTCCATTTTTCCAGTTTTCCTGTGAGAGTTTACTCTCTATACAGTCTTCCTATCAGATTCTGATTTCCCATGTAGTGGTGTTAAATTCAGTGAAGTTACCTCCAGTGTATGTCAGTACAGGCAAAATCTTGAAGTTGCTCTTTCCTGCATTTCAAGTTTTTTTAGCCTCTTATGTATATCACATTATCAAATATATTTGAAAAAGATTTTTTCTTCAGTATAATGCAGATTTTATGCATATTTCTGAAACAAAATTCAAAATAATTTGAATTAAAATTGCTATCTTGAGAAATGTCTTGCCACATAGTTTTCAGAAAGTGAAAAATGGACAATTATAATCCAAAAAGTTTTAGAACACAATGAAAAAGAATAATTCTTTTAACTGTGAGTAATGTACACAAGTTTTATTTTTTATTTTATTTCAGTTTCATTACTTCAAATAATATGGATTATTTACTAATAATAGAGGATTTGCAACATCCTAGGTTTCTAGATATTTTGAAATTTACCTTTTTATAGAATCTCCATGATTTGGGGACAAATAAAAATAACAGGTGATGTCATGGCTTTATGGCTTTTTCCAATTAATATGCTGAAAAGAAATACTAAAACTTATGACTAGAATCTGACTAAAAAGCATGTATGTTGATCAGCATTCAACAGAAATTATAAAAATGAAATCTACCAAGAATTTAAAAAAGAGAGCACACATCTTCCAAACATAAAAAAATGAAGATAGAAAAATAATTTCAATTTATTTCTTTAAGCTGTGCCTTGTATATCCTTTGAAGCATTATATGAAGGCTTATTACATGTCCAGGTTAGTGGACAGAGTATTATTTACAAACTGTGAAGGCCTACAAATGTGTTTATATTTCTTGTTCTTTTTCTTGTTCAAAACAAGCTGTCAGTGTTCTATAAATAAAATATAATCTGGCATTGTTTTGCTTTTTAATACACCTTCATAGAATTTTGCTTGATAGACACACTAGTGTTGATATTTCTAAGATTGATAGACTGACTAGATTCAAGCAATAGTTACTCTCCCCTAGGGCTATTTAACTTCTGTTGAGGGCTCTCTATTCTCACTTTAAATATTTTATGTGCAGACTGTTTAATGAATACAATTTAAGTGATATGTTGTGTTTCATGTTAAAGCACTGAATACCATGAGGAAAAACAGTCAGTCATACTGATCTATTACACTGGTAGTTTTAAAAATATACATCTTTCTCTGAGTGTATCTTAAGAATTTTACAGTGAAAGCAAGGAAGCCATTACATAAAATAAGAAGTGTATAATGAGTGAGAAAGAAAAAGAAAAAAGAAAAAAAAAAAAAAGAGGAACTTTATGCCTTGGTAGTGACAGTATACTAAATTAACTTGTACTCAATTAAAAACAACAAACAAAAGAAACATATATTTTCTTTACAAACAACCAATCTCCTTTATCAAATAATTAGATATGATATAGTAAATTATATACTATAATACTACAGTAACTAGAAGACATCAGTTTATTATAAGGGGCTATGGTTTTATAGATCCTAGAATTTCTTGGGTAAAATAATTGTACGAATTTTACTTTAGATCACAGTGCATTTTCTTATTTATACACGGAAACCCAGTATTGAAAAGCACACAAATATAAAGTCTGTAAACCTAAGCTTTGCTAATAACAGTTCATATATGGAGTTTGTTGTACAACAGAAATGTGAAAGGATAGAAGCCTATTCATAAACACCAGAGGCACATTCACTAATAAACCCTTAATAAACTGAATATCATGTCAGCTTGCTTGAGCTGGGCAATGAAAACTGCAGTAACGACTTTTCTCTAATTAACCTATGCAAATGAACAGTGAAGTTATATTAATATTCTAGCACAGTCACAGCAAGAATGGACTGATGTTTTTATCCAAACCTCTGACTGGGTAGAATCTGCATACTGTGATTGGGTAAATGTTTATAATCCTCTTAAGAATATTGCAGAAGGTCTTGGACAAACTGCCTGTAAGAAGAATGTAAATCCCTAGGTAATGTTTGCTTCATTCAAGGGGTCTGAGAAAATCCTTTTTATTTTTAAATCCATTATAAGATTTTACATTATGTGAGTCTATAAAGAATGGACAATTTATTTATAAAATAATTTAGATAAATATTAATTTAGAAGTCTTTCTTTTTAAGTAGAACAAGTTAAGTAATTTTATACAATATCCTGATAATACTTGTTATTAAAACTAGGATCTTCTAAGGCAGGCTTTACCACATGATTCTTGAGTTCCTTGATTTATGAAAGAAATGGGACAAAAATTTGATGAGCCAGGAAAAGGTGGTTTATCAAGGGGCTATATCTAACCAAATCACCATGTGTTTTCATAAGTTAATCCTGCGTTATGAACGGGAATCTGGTTCAGTTAAGGTGTTGTCATTAAACATAAACTGATGGAAATGTTTTTCATAAAAAGATGCTTAAAAACAGGTAAAATAAGTATTTGTTGTTGACTACATTAAATAGACATTTGTAAATGAACAGCTTTATTAAGTGAGAATATTAAAGTATGTAATCTCTCAGATATTAGAACATAAAACAGAGAAGAAAATTCAGCTCTTATCTTGATGTTCCTAAGTACAGGTAGTAGGGAACCTCAAATCTGACTATCTTTCTTTGTTAAGAAATACAAAAATACTCAGGGAGCATTTCAAATGCTGTTTGGACAAGACAGTGCTAAAATGTCATAATGATTTCGTAATTATAATTGAGCTTCAAACTTTGAAACTATTTTTTATTAGAAAGGTTAAGTTACCTTATATAGGTGTGTTTCATATCAAAAGGCTTGTAGTCAATATTAGAAATGTCATTCTGTTGTAACTATTCTGTATTAGCCTTCTCATTTCATATACTCTAAATTAGTGATATTGCTAGCAACCAAATAGAAGTATCTACCATTGTATTATAGGACAACACTTTCCAAAAGCCAAGTAAATTCTCCAGTGTGATTAAAATGTAGGCTAATTCTTCCCTTCATAATTTCATACCTTGATTTTCGTAATAATGCTTTAACTAATTAACATACTAGAAATACTCTCATTGCACAGGTAAGACATTGTCTGGACATAATTAGTAGTATAGTACTGACAGTAATACCATTTACAATCATAATAATATTTTAGAAGTTTGATTTTCTCCATTATGCAGTAGAATAATTGCATTTGTAGTCTTAGCAAGTTTGTTTAAAAATCATATTGTGACAAGATATTTAATAGTAGCAAAGATTCACTTAACATATGCTAACTTGTATTTATTCATATCTTGCGCATATTTGCTAAAGGACATGAACTATTTTTTTTCTTCAGTACAGTTAGTTGTTTTCTAAATGTTTTTGGTGTGTATTTAAATATGTTATATGTACGTGATACTCTACTAAGCTGCAGTTTATACATATATATATTTTCCAAAGCCTTGTCAAGCACACTTAAATCAGCCTAATTGCTCAATGAACACAATCTTTTATCCTCATTCATTTTAATGCACTTTTAATAAAGACAGACATTTTATTAAAAAAGAAAAACAAACAACCTCATGGAATATATAATTTGACAGTCTATATGAAATTTTCAGTATAAATACACACACATTTGCAAAAATTGCGTTAGCATCTGTGGGTTCTCAAAATATTAGTTTTGTCATTAAAATGAATTAGAAAATGAGAAAGATGACTGGCAACGTTCCAATGTGACCTATATTTGTATAGTACCATAAATTATAACAGCAGTTCAAGGTCTTTAGTTAAGTCAGTTGCCTACTATTAAAGAGAATGCAACAAATATAGTTTTGAAAAATCTTTTATAACTTTTTAATTTTTATTTATTTATTTATCTAGGAGAGGTCAGACATATTACTCATACATTTCATTATTTCCATTATCTGTTGTTATTTCACTTAATCTTACCAAATTTCTGTGTCTTCGTCAGCAACAAGTGCACCATGTCAAGGCATGTAATCTTCTACACCACCAGGAACAGGATAGGAGGGAAGTGTTTGTTTAGAAAGCTGGGATTCTTACCATGCCAACATTTTAAGTAATACAATAAGGGCTGTGAAGCTACTGAAGAAAAGAATCTTATTTAGGAAATCTATTTAGTAAACAGTTCAAAGGAGTTTATCTTTAAGACTGAAATTATTGATGACAACTTTAACAAATAGACTTTCTATTTCAACTGATCCAATAAAATGAATTGAAAACAGAATATCTAATTATGGCCATATAAGAGTACTCTTGTTCAGTCATAACACTAATGATATAATGACATCTGTAGAAGTCATATGAATTTTGAGTTCTGACAATCATATTCTAATTCAATTTTTATTCCTTTTTATGTATCTCTGTATAAATTGCATGGAATGTGATACTGATTTAAAATGTTAAAAAAAAAAATATTCAGTTGTTTTAAAACTATAAAATGTTATAAATCCCACAATTTTAGCATGTATTCATCATTTGAAACAATGAAAATAAATTAAGAGACTGGGTAAGCAGAAACAAAAGAGAATACTTCAAATATAAGTATTACTCTTAAAAGTTTTTGATTGTTCTCCTTTATGGAAATTATTATAAATAACCTGATGAAAAGGTTTTCACAACATAACAGATCTTCCTTATTCCTAAACAAGGAAATAAAAGACATTAGTTATGAGAGCTCCAATGGTTTAAATGAATTATGAATCATCCCCCTTAAGAGTGTTTTGAGTGTATTGACAATCTTGACAGAGACAGTTAATTAACGAAGTAACAAAATGAAAGAAAATCACCTAAATAATATTTAAAGGGAAGGAATTTAAGACAAAGTAAAAATAATAAATTTTAAGGCACAGTCAGAAAATTTCCGGTACTCTATAAAAAAAAAAGAAAGAAAAGCATAAAAACAGATATGAAGTTTCCTATGTCTTCTCTATTTTTCAGATAAAATGCAAATATGTAAATAAGATCATTGTACTATAGCAATTAAAAGCATCTTTTTTTTTCCATGTTTTTTTAATCTTCTTTCTGTTTTTGTAAAGTTGTAATGAGCATACTTTTTTCCCTCATGGTAAATAACAACTTAAAGTATTGTTCTTTCATATTTGATAGATCTTTCTTGATTTTCACTTTGAAATTAAGCAATTTCATTTCAATGTTTTCAATGAAATGTAGCTGTGGAGGTGGGAGTTTGTTCATCAGATCAAAATGAAGGAGAGATGAGGTCAACAATACCACTACTGAGATAAAGAGGTGACTTTTCTCCAGAGTCAGCTGTGATTACTTGGAGGAGCTCAATATTCTTAAGAAAGTCAGAGTGTTGCAATGTGGTGTAAGACCTGGTGAAGAACTAAAAAAAGGTAGTTATCGTGCTGTATTTGAATATGCAGTGGGACTTCATCAGACAGTTACACGTATTTCAAATTTGTTCTGAATTAAAATGTACCTTGTAGTTCTATCCTAGTATTTGCAACTTCATCCAGATTCCTTTAAGCTTCCCACAAGAGCCTTTAATGGAAACAGGATAGGGCCCTAATAGTAATTCCTAAATTGTAATTCCTAAATAGTAATTCCTAAATTGGAATTACTATAAAGCTGTATACTATGTAAATCAGGTTGCCACTTAGTTTAAAAAAGTCAGAGATAATACTAGCATACTCTTTCCTGAGGCAACAGTATCTGATTTAATATGGTAATGCTCTCAGATCCACCACAGTAGCAGATCTTCATACTTGCATTTCTTGCTTATAAAAAGATTGTTCTGAGGTTATCTTGACTTGCTATTAATTTGTTCGTATATTAAAATAGAAATGCCAATATTGTTCTTAGGCAGGATTTCATTGCTGTTCTTAATAGCATCTTCATCATAAATTTATTTCCAGTAGACATTTTGGAGCTCTTTGTATATAGAAGCTTTTGTGTTAAAAGATTTTCATCATTAATTTACAATAAAGCTTAAAAATTGTCATTTTCACCCTGACTAACCCATGAAATCAGTTGTCTGACTGATTTACTGGGAGCTTCTTTTTTTTTTTTTTTTTTTTTTTTTTTTTTTTTTTAAAGGATAGAGAAAAAAAGGACTTCTGAGAAAAGACTTTCCTCTTCACAGATATAAAATGTCTCATAACAAATCAATTCTGTCATGAAAATTACAAGCGCAAAGCGTACTGTAGATCATAGGATTTTGTCTGAGTGTTTGTAGACTGAATATTTTGCTTTCATTAAATCTTAGCTGAGCAGAAAAGGTCATTTTTATTTATTGATGGTTTTGGTCATGTGGGAGAAAAGTGGTTACTTCGAAGGAAGTACAAGATGAACTTTCTACATCTCAAAGAATATTAAATCATTATGCCAAGTGTATCACAGATGTGGAATGCCTCCTATTTTAGCAACAGAAGATGAAATAATTGAGAGAGATCAAAAAGCCTACAATAAAAGAGAACAAAGAATAAAATATAAGACTAATCATGCATGATCTTTGAGAAATAAAACAATGTCAGAAAAAGCATACAAAGCAGTTGGCAAGATATGGGACTAAAGACTTCTCAGATTTACTCCTACTTATAGTATTTTTTGACAAATATATTTATAAAAATAATCTTGTATTTTTTAAAGCATATTTTTTTTTTAGTGAATGAAAGTAATATTGATATCACAAGGAAAAAATCTAGTTCAAATTTTCATTAGGAAAAAGAAACTCATTAAAAACATGGGAAGAGTACTTCAAGGAGCTCTAAGCAAACAATATGGACATCTAGGTTACTTTCAATATTAAAGATAATTTAAAGGATATATATAATATAACTTCATATAATGTATTCTAATTAATAAAAGTCTAGCTGCACATTTGGTATAAATTCTGTCAGATTTAATTATTGAACAATTTTGTATGAGAGAAATATATTTCTCTAATGATACAGTCTCTTTCTGATTAACTTATTTAAATATATATTTGAGTCCTATCAAGACCTCTGGATTTCAGCACAGAAGTTACATATCTTTCAAGGAACAGTACAGTTTCATTTTACAATGCTACCTAGATAATTCAAATCTCAAATAAGATTTCAGGGACTGCCACTTTCCCAATTCCCCAGTTTTCAAAACTTCACTAACTTGCTTTATCATTATTTCTTGCAACTTTTCTGTAACACAGCTGCATCATCTCCTCAGCTTTCTCAGGCATGGAATAACCTGCTATCTGACTGGTTGAATCTGGCACTCACACCTCTGTCCTTTCTGAAAGAAAAAAAAAATATTTTCAAAGAACACATTTATTTCTTTTGTTCCAGACTTAAGATGAACTTTACTCTCATATTTTTTATATTTCCTAAACATGTAAGATGGAAAAATTCTTCTTAATCTATCATTATAATGATTCTATAAATAATCATCAATAACCATTATAATCTATAGTGGTTGAGAGTCATAGATGGAGAAATAAAAAGTTCTCATATCACTGATTGAATTCTGAGTCCATCAGGGCCAAGGCACGTAATCATAATCAAGGGAGCCACATATTGTGAGTATGCTCCAGCCAACTAAATGACATTGCATTGTGGGACCATACAGCATTTTAAGTGCACATAATTTCTAAGTATGAGGGAATTTACTAAGGAACTTTCTGAGTGCAAAAGCTTTAATGTAATGCTAGGAAGTAAGTGTGATTTATCAAACAGCTAAACAATGGCAGTTGTTCCATATTATTTTGGCAGACTACAAATGTAAACATTCAAAATTTTAATTTGCTTTAACTGTAAGATCATAAAATGCAATTTAAAAAATCAATGAATTAAAAAAAAAAAAAGAAATGTTTAGATTTAAAAAAAAACATCTAGGTTTTTCTATTCCACAAATTGGAAATAATTACTACTACTATTTTTTTCTGAAAAATCAGAAAGTTTTAGCTGCTAGATCATAACATCTTGCTATATTCCAAAGGCCTGACACTATATGTTATCCTGATTCATGGTAGTAATGAAATTAATCTACCTCTGGGAATAAAATTACTCACACATGCTTCTGATTAAATAACATATTTAAAAGAAAAACATTGAACTTCGAAATACTGATCATGGCTCACTGCACAACTAGGAATACAGTAAAGAATAAAATGAAATGAAACGCAGGGAAGATCCATACTTTGCTCTTTGCTTGTCTGCATGACCATTCCTATATTATGTTCTCAGAGTGTTTCAAATAAGAATGGAAGATTAAGACAATTCTAATCTCTATCTAACCTGTGTTATAAATTTTAGAATTCTTCTTGCTGTTTCTATTTATTAGATGGAGTTCAACAAACCCAGTGTATCCTGACAACAACCAGGTTTTGCACTTTGTAGCCTATATGGATGCAATGGCCAGTGTCACAGCAACATAACAGACCCAAACACCTTATCTCCCGTGGTGGTTTAACACTGCAAGAAACAGCCACACCCAAAAACTTACGCCTAGACAGGATCTCAGTGAACGGTATTATATTCCTTTATTGCAATGACAAGTGTTCTGCAAGCAGAATCACCTGCTGTAAGAAAAATGAGCTTTTATATCAGATATTTTTATATCTGTCTTCCTCCCTGTTACCAGGTTCACATTCTTCACACACACATCCTCTAGGCAGTTGACAAAGTCCATCTCTTTTGTTTCTCCGCTGTGTGCCTGGCACTTCTCCTGTCCTCCTGCACTTAAGCTGTGTCTCTCACATATTTCTCATTCTTTTTCTCCCAGCTACTGTTGCACAGCAGTTTTCCCTTTCTTAAGTCTTCTCTCCCAGAGGCACAACCAGTGTCTCTCATGGCTCAGCTCTTGCCAGAAGCAGGTTCCTTTTGGGACCCCCCAGCAGCTCTACTGCTACCAAAAATCTTGACATGTAAGCCCAACACATTCCCATCATGACTAATTTCACAATAAATCAGTACTTGTACTGGCCTGAAAAAGGCCAGCTTTGGGCTTAGTAGTTTTTCTCAGTGTTTATGAATATTGCCAAGGCTGATAACTTAATGAAGATTAAATTGTTTTGGCATAAAATATTATGTTGACATTTTCTTCTCATACTTCTAGATTATGAAAAGCTTATTTTTAAACCTTTGAATAAATAATCAAAATCAATCTGGAGTGTAAAAAAAAAAAAAAAAAAAAAAAAAGGATACACCGAAATGTGTTAAAATCCTTTGATCACAAAAGAGAAAGTGTTATTTGTTTTAATGTTTATGTAGATAAAATTGTGGTCCAGTGGGACTCGAGGACTGTTTCAAAAACAAAAACGAACAAATAAAAAAAAAGGAACGTGGAGCCAGACTTAGTACAGCACAAAAAAGGGAATGACAATAGTTTTTTAATACACAGTATATCACTTTTCCTCTCAGCTAATTTCCTAGTGTGCTGGTACTGTGGTATGCATTTTTTTTTTTTTTGTTCAGAATTGCATTGCTGTTCTGCAGTTTAATTTATTTTACTTTTCATTTGCATATGGAAAAGAACATATTTCTTTTGTGCTGAGGTCAATATAATGCTACTATATGTATCAGATCATTTTATTGTGTGTATTCTGTTAAAATTAATCTACCTATTTAGTGATATGAGTTATGAAAGAGTCTACCACTTTAATCTTTACGATTTCACACTTATACGAATGTTGGGTTTAACTATTAACAGAATTTTAAACAGCTGACTTGCTTATCATTAGAACCATGCCTTACTCTTTATAGGTCAAGAGACCTATAAATTCCTTGAAAATAATATCACTATAGTGGTACATGCTGAAAAAAAATGAGTAAATAATTGTATAAAATCTAATCTTAACTAGAATTTCATTAATCAGGACAAACTTTTTTCTTCTTCTTCCTTTCCTTTCCTTTCCTTTCCTTTCCTTTCCTTTCCTTTCCTTTCCTTTCCTTTCCTTTCCTTTCCTTTCCTTTCCTTTCCTTTCCTTTCCTTTCCTTTCCTTTCCTTTCCTTTCCTTTCCTTTCCTTTCCTTTCCTCCTTTCCTTTCCTTTCCTTTCCTTTCCTTTCCTTTCCTTTCCTTTCCTTTCCTTTCCTTTCCTTTCCTTTCCTTTCCTTTCCTTTCCTTTCCTTTCCTTTCCTTTCCTTTCCTTTCCTTTCCTTTCCTTTCCTTTCCTTTCCTTTCCTTTCCTTCCCTTCCCTTCCCTTCCCTTCCCTTCCCTTCCCTTCCCTTCCCTTCCCTTCCCTTCCCTTCCCTTCCCTTCCCTTCCCTTCCCTTCCCTTCCCTTCCCTTCCCTTCCCTTCCCTTCCCTTCCCTTCCCTTCCCTTCCCTTCCCTTCCCTTCCCTTCCCTTCCCTTCCCTTCCCTTCCCTTCCCTTCCCTTCCCTTCCCTTCCCTTCCCTTCCCTTCCCTTCCCTTCCCTTCCCTTCCCTTCCCTTCCCTTCCCTTCCCTTCCCTTCCCTTCCCTTCCCTTCCCTTCCCTTCCCTTCCCTTCCCTTCCCTTCCCTTCCCTTCCCTTCCCTTCCCTTCCCTTCCCTTCCCTTCCCTTCCCTTCCCTTCCCTTCCCTTCCCTTCCCTTCCCTTCCCTTCCCTTCCCTTCCCTTCCCTTCCCTTCCCTTCCCTTCCCTTCCCTTCCCTTCCCTTCCCTTCCCTTCCCTTCCCTTCCCTTCCCTTCCCTTCCCTTCCCTTCCCTTCCCTTCCCTTCCCTTCCCTCCCCTTCCCTCCCCTTCCCCCTCCCCTTCCCTCCCCTTCCCCCTCCCCTTCCCCCTCCCCTTCCCCCTCCCCTTCCCCCTCCCCTTCCCCCTCCCCTTCCCCCTCCCCTTCCCCCTCCCCTTCCCCCTCCCCTTCCCCCTCCCCTTCCCCCTCCCCTTCCCCCTCCCCTTCCCCCTCCCCTTCCCCTTCCCCTTCCCCTTCCCCTTCCCCTTCCCCTTCCCCTTCCCCTTCCCCTTCCCCTTCCCCTTCCCCTTCCCCTTCCCCTTCCCCTTCCCCTTCCCCTTCCCCTTCCCCTTCCCCTTCCCCTTCCCCTTCCCTTCTCTTCTCTTCTCTTCTCTTCTCTTCTCTTCTCTTCTCTTCTCTTCTCTTCTCTTCTCTTCTCTTCTCTTCTCTTCTCTTCTCTTCTCTTCTCTTCTCTTCTCTTCTCTTCTCTTCTCTTCTCTTCTCTTCTCTTCTCTTCTCTTCTCTTCTCTTCTCTTCTCTTCTCTTCTCTTCTCTTCTCTTCTCTTCCTTTCTTTTTTTACTTATTTATTTATTGGATCAGAAAAAAATTCCATGGCTGCATGTACATATCCTAAGGGAATCTGCCTCTCTGTACATCTGCTAGATTAGGAATGAAGACAAGAAATTAACCGTGCCTTGCGGTTTTGTCCAAATTGCACCTCTAAGATTGTGTATTTAAAGTTATTAAGTTGATTGCCTGATACTTTCAAGTAATGTGTTATATTAATAATACACTAAAATCCTGCTGAGTGTTGTAGGTGTGCAGACCCTCAAAACT
The DNA here is from genome assembly GCF_987193195.1 of Phasianus colchicus. NCBI lineage: Eukaryota > Metazoa > Chordata > Aves > Galliformes > Phasianidae > Phasianus > Phasianus colchicus. The sequence goes on along the minus strand of NC_143438.1, from coordinate 18,796,120 downwards.
TAATGAGCACTGTCAATGTCAATTGAACATACGCTTTCTGGCCAACCAAATCATTCCTTGACATTTTTATAGTTATATCTTGGAAGGGCAGATTCTGTATCTACTCCTGCCAAACAATAGAAACCCTAATTACATTGCTTTGGTTTATGTGAGATGATAATGAGTTTTTACGTCAATGTTAATTGTGATTCTGCAATGATTAGAATTATCCTAGCAAGACTGAAGATAGACTGAAATAAAAGGCTACCTCTTCCAAAACACAGCAAGCTCTTTCTTAGGAGGCATTCATGTTGGTTAAAAATGAAAAAAATATGCTAAAATGTAAGAGGAAAAAAAAAAAAAACGAGAAAATTCCAACATCTTTTCATCAAAGTTTCTCCCTTTGTATTACTGCATACCAGTTGCACTTCTTTAATAACCAAACCATTTGTGCATGACTGCAAAGGAAATAGTTGGATATGTTCTTTTGTTTGGTGAGAATATTTTTGTTGTTACAAATCAAATGCATTTTCAGAATATCAAGTTACTTTTTTCTATTTTTCTGTGTTATGTGCCAGGTTCCATTTAGAAGAGAGGTTAGAGTTCAATAAAAGGTTCACTGGGATCTACTGGCTGTTTAGAATTGTACAAAGTAATCAGCTCAGCAATTTGGTGGAAGCATTAATTCCTAAGATATAAATTTATTTCCAGGAATTATAACTTAACTATCTATCAGTCACTCTATGAGCATCAAAGATTAGAATTATTCAAGCTAGACTTTACAAAGCACTGTTCCTACTGTTCAATCCTTCTTGTCATGTCTAAGAAGAAACTAGCTGTAAATATGCCAAGTGCTGTTTGTGTTCTGTAAGCATAAATCTAAGATAAATTCACACACTTTGACAAAATTACCTCCACAAAGAAGTAACTAAATGTAAGATTTGGCAAACATCACATTGTCATAATTATATCCAGTTCATTCTAATAACAGACTATTTTTCTCAAGGGCTCTAATGTGCTTGCAAATCTCATGCAAAATCATAATATTCATAAGGTGACATATCCTTTATTAAATGGAAGAATTTTCTCAGTAGTTCACTAGGAAACAGCTGAAGATGCAGTTAGTCTAATAGCTGTGAAATCCATGTTATGCTCATTAGAGATGATTTGTAAGCTGTAGCACAGCCAAGACTTACAGGATTTGTGGAGTGAAAGCCATGTACTGCACAGATTATAGTCCTAATTTATGTAGGATAGTCAAACAAAGGATTCAGGGTATTTTTTTTGTTGTTTTTTGTTGTTGTTTTGTTTTGTTTTGTTTTGTTTTGTTTTAATTCTACTGACATTCAGGATAGCAGTTTCTATCTTAGAAATCAAGAATTAAAATGCAGATTGTGACAATTAATACATAAATTTACGATCATTAATATAATGACATGCATGCTGAAGGAGGAAATAATTTCCTTCCATGAAGCTCAAATAATAAATAAATAAATAAATAAATAATCAGATAGATATTTCCTTGCAGTCACAAAGTGAATATGGGGAACGTCTTTTTAGCTTTTTTTCAGGTTAATAAACTCTTAGGAAACTTCTATAGTTGTTGTATATATGGCCACATTTTCATTTATACCATATCTAAATCTAACTTCATTTTAACAGGTCTACTTATCACCTTTGTAGATTCTAAAATTCCATACATTTTCTTGACTGTAGTATCTCAGACAAGGAATTTTTTCAGTCACACCATTCAGTAAGTTTTTCATCTGCTGGGTAATGTACTTGCTCAGACAAATGTATTTTCTTCTTTCCTCGGATACGTGAATGACTTTTTTCAGTGAATCTAAAAGTAGGATGCTTTTTGTCATTCCAGCTATATATATAAATATATATATAGCAATCTAATTTTACATTATTTAGAAGTCTGTGAACTGTAGTACCTACAGCTTTTATGTGCCCATTATTAGAAGGCAGATTACTAACAATGTCAAAGTATTTTGCCTTTTTGGATCAGCTTTTGAAAAAAGAGTGTGCTTTCTGGTAGTTATTATTAACTTCATGTTGCTTGCCTCATGAAAATAACTTCAGTTTTTGCTATACTTTAGTTCAGCAGTTGCTTTGATGTGCTATGGCATTTAAGCTACTTAACAATCCCTTCCCAAGTTTTGACTTGCTCAAATTGTATCACAGTTTGTTTGCCTCTTCTCATAACAAATATACTATTAATGCTGAATAGCAGAAGTGAGAGGAGTAGCATGACACCTTTTTGATACAGTCACTAAGCTTGCACTTTTTAAAATTGTTCTTGCTACATTTTTATATAAAACTATGATCTTATGTGACAGAAGTAATAAAATTCTTATTAGTCTCATGATATATTTCTAATTCAAAGAGAATTTAGCACAGACAAAAAAATAAAAATAAAAAGAGTACAACTGTAAGAAAGGATACACTGCATAAAAAGGCTTTCGTATATAAAAATGTTTACTGCGATTTCAGAAAATTCCTTACAAATTAATTTGCTGTTCTTTTGACTTGATTTTACCTTTAATCTGAGTTTCTGGCAGTTATTCTTTTTGGCCTTATGTGTTGGAAGATAGCTGTTTTAGCACTGCATCATCTCTCAAGTGAGATTTGTCTAAAATGATCTATTTACATGAGTTGTTCTAATAAACATACATATATATATCTGTATATTTAATGTTAACAGTAATATTTACTAAAGATCAGTAAATGCTTAAAAGCTCAAATTTTAACAGAGGGCACAAACCATACAACTGGAAAATGCATCGAGTATAATCTGTAATCTTTTTACTTGCACAAAGTCCAAGACCCCTGAACAATATTGACTCAACTTAGCACCGCTTCACAGTTGCTGCGTATTTCTTCAAGAGCAAGAACATGCAATTTTAAGGAAGAAAAAAATTATTATATGCTTTATGATGCTGATTTATTTGGCATGATAAACTGAACAAAATGCTGTGATCTGTTTCTTGGGTTTGGCTTGAAGCCATTAGCGCTACAGATGTTCAAGTGCAGAAGATGAGATTAAATGTTTTAGACTTTCTCAGAGTCTGAAAGCAGTAAAATGACAAGAGAATGTGTGAATTTGATTGGTTTTACTGTGGTAAACAAGCACATTGTTGGTATAATAACACTCTGATGTGTAGTCCCACAGTAATAATACTCACCTGAGACAGTAATGACTGAAATGACTGTTTTAGGGATCACAAAAATTCTCTAAAATTTTCAAAACATTTTCTGCACAAGTGCTTTTCTTCAGGAGGAAAAAAAAAAAAAAAAAAAAAAGAGAGAGAGAGAGAGAGAGAGAGAAAGAAAAAAGAAGAAAAAAAGTGAAAAGACAAGAAGGAAAGGGAAGGGAAAACCTCCAAATGATTTTTTTAAAAGTATGATCATAAGAGACTAAGATGATAAAGAGGAAAATAAATTGTAATGTTTTCACAAAGCTTTCTCTTTAACACCTTTACAAATACTTATGTCTAGATTGAACTGCATATGCTAAGCACTATTATGCTTGATGTTAAATTAAAAAAAAAAAAAAAAAAAAAAGTGATGAACATATAAGGAGTAAGAATAGGGGTAGCCTACTAAAGAGAAATCAGAAAAGGTTCTGCTACACTGTAGAATGCTTTTTAAGCTCAAACTCCTTTCACAGTACCTACTGATGCAATACATTTTAAACAAAACTATTTAGTAGCCTTGATCCAGGAAAGCACAGCATAATTCAGTGAGTTTGGTTTCATAGAAAAAAAAGTATTTTGTTGAATTGGGATGCAAGTAGAGAACAAATGAAGCAGGGCAGAATATGCCTTATCAGAAGTTCAGTGACTTGGAATGGGAGAACTTATTCAACCACACAATAAAATACATAAATAAATGCTGCTTTCAAACTCTTTCTGTCTGACCATTAAAAGACAGAGCCATTTTTCTAGTCACTGCATGCACTTTAAGGCATGCTATGTGGGTGAATAAATAACTGCAATCCTCTTGTTTTTGGAAAGGTGTTGGGAAATTTTATGCTTTAAGAAAAATATTCTTCTGCCATTTTTACCATTAAGACAAATATGACTTCAGATGATCTCTTCTACTAGTTTGTCGTATTGCTCAACATATCTGCTGGAGGGTACTTCAGTGCTTTGAAGTTAGTCAGTATTAGTGAAAGGTGCCTTAGGAAATAAGTTTAGTTGTTCTTCCAGTGGAAAGACAAGTCTTGATCAGTATTCTTTCTTCCAATAAATATTCCTATAATTTCTCATTTTATCTCCATCTAAACACCCATCAGGCCATCGACAACAAAAATCTAAGAAAACAAAAATTTTAAATGGGACCAACAATTTTAAGATTCTTAAGAAATCTTCCATAATGCTCTTGGCTTCAGAAAGTAGCTAAAGCACTAAAAGAAAAACGACACTTTCTGCTAAGAGTGTATACAGGTTGTCTTCAGTGGAGAAAAGAGGATTTAGAAACAGTACCTGAAGAGATATAATAATAAGAAAACAACCACAGATGTTACAGGTGTTTCTGTTTGATTACAGCTACTTTTAATAAGTTGTTGTGAAGGTAATTGTCTCAAGCATGAGTGAGTCATGCTCAGACATTCTGCCTTGAAAACACATTTTAAATGACAGATTTTTTTCTTTATCATGTTGGTTAATTGTAAAAGTAATAGAATTAATACAGATTACCTGCTAAGATAATTGTGCAGTATGGAGAAATATTGAGGCTTCCAGAATCTTGAATGAAGATGTGTAATGTAGAATGCCATGATGTTAGGATAAGAAAGAGAAATATATTTCTTGTTTCACATTGTAGGAGGAAAAAAATTTCACTGTGAAAAAGAGAATGTTAATTAATGACATGAGATTGTCAAATAAATTAATTGTCTGAATAATAATAATAAACAATTTCTGAATAATTTCTTTTATTGAAAATAAGAAAAATACATGAGATTTTTTTTTTTTTTTTTTTTTTCCTGCTTCCCATCTATATTAAACACTACTAAATACCAATGGACATTACACCTTCAAAATTTTTTTGTGATGCTGTGTGCCATGATTTGGCAAAATCTCTTGTTGGTATTGAAACTGAAGTTTGTTCAGGATGTATGTGAATATCTTCACTGATAAATTGTTCAGGAGACATCTAAGTATGTTCTTTATATCAGATGTAGGGTTGATAAAGTTTCTAATGAAGTTTGAGTTGCAAAAAAAAAGGGTATTACCAGCCCTGAAATTAACAAGTACAAAAACCATCAGCTGTACTCTATCTGGAGCTTCCATGTTAACTTTACTGATCCTTAATATTAGTGACTTCACAATATGAACTGCTCATTTGCTGTTTTCATAACTATTCTTATTTTCCATTTTACTTTTTACTAAGATTTTCTCACAATACTTTTCCATTCTTTGTGCTTCTCCATATTTATTTTTCACAGTTCTGTGTCCTGTAGACAGACTAGAGATGCTGTCTCTAGCTATATTTGGAATCTATTTAACAGAGGATAGACATTCTTACTTAGTTTTTTTTTTTATTTTATTTTATTGAAATAATTTTGTCCTGGATTCATAGAAATTATACTGGCTTGAAACATGTTAACATTGTATTACAGACAATGTTACATTCTGAACTTGTCGAATTCATCTGGTTTAAAGACACATCTTGTGCTTAGTTTGCATACAAGTTAAATGCAAATAAGGCATTAGATTTGTTCCTCAGACACAGATGAGGCACATAACTTGAGCTTTCATCCATCTGAGAAACAGAAAAGCAGTTGTGACAAAGGAGAGGGATTAGGAATAAAATTCTGGTATTGTATTACTAGAACACAAGGATTTTATTACATCTGCAAAGACTTGTTTGAAAATTTATTAATGAGAAGAACGGTGGAAGGGGAGAAGTCACAATAGACAATTAGATTTGGAAGTCATCTATAAAGATTTTTCTTATAGTTGTTTTCTACTATCCTTGAGCAACTGGCTTGAAAAGAAACTTGCCTCTTGAGAAGCAGAATCTGTGAGGAATTGTACAGAATTTTTGTTCTATCTTTTAATGAGGAGAGCTGTACTGCTCTGTCAAATAAATAAATAAATAAATAAATAAATAAATAAATAAATAAATAAATAAATAAATGATGTGTCAGGTTTGCCAGCATTAAAAGTAACAGTGAAATAATTGCTCAATTTGCAGTAGACACTTCACATTATAATTAACTACTAGTGATTTTTATTAAAAATGAATCATATTATGGCTACTGTAATCCAGTCTCCTACTGTTAGTGAGACAGATGGTACGTTTTTTAATATTATAAATATAAATGAGGGTATTAATACCATAAGAATTAGTGCAGTTAATATCAGGTATATTCATGACACGTTTTTTCTGGAATACGTTTTTATATCTTTGTTTTGGATACATTTTCATGATTATCTTCTGGTTTAAAATCTTTATAGAACAAAAGAAAACAGGATTGAAATACATCCTTCTAACTCACATTGCTATTTCTCAAAAGATTGCTTTATAGAGATTTTGAACTTTTCACACAGGCTTAAAGAGGAAGAAAATTATGTGAAGAAAAAGGAAAAATGATCTATACATTGAATTATGGCATTTGAGTACATAAGCAATTTTGGAAACCTACAGGACAGATTAATATTTATTAGCCAATTTAATGTTTTTTTCAAATAAATAGATCAATAGATATGAAGCCTTATCAGTCCATACACGAAACCGAATGTGGTTTTCAACTTTGAATGAAAAATAACGTTGCTGATTTTTTTCCATATATGAAGGATTAAGAAGTATAAATTTATCGGAATTCACAATATTATTTATATTTTGTTTACCTAAAGGTAGTCAAATAGTCTTTAGAAAACACAAATGAGTGTCAGAAAAGATATTTCATATAATTTAATTTTGGTATGAATTAAGTAAGTAAATTAGGTTAAAAGTTATGTGCCTTCATGGGGTGCTGAATTGGCAGCTGCAGATTTGACCTTGCTAAGCCAGATTCTTGCTACTTAAAGAGGCTTTTTCTACAGACTTAGAGAGTTAGTACAGATAGCAGGTCTCCTGTTTTTTTTCCAAATAATGTTGTTAGCTCCCCTATCTCTGGAATGCAAGACAGCAGACTAGGATGGTAAACCACAAATTAACAGGGAAGCAGCAGATTGGTGAACAGAGTTGTGGCCGATGAGATGACCAATTAGAGCCAGCCAAGCATCCTCCAACCTGACCCAGCCTTCATTGGAATGACCACCAAGAGGTACACATGTATAAAAGAACTGAGACTTGGAGTGGGGGGGAATGTCAATCATTCTGGGGACTCATTGTAATAACCCAGCGTTTTCTTGGACATCTAGTGCATGTGTAAGCAGCTTGCTCTTGAAGTATGTGTCTTTCTTCCCCTCTGTTATGCAAGCTAGGTGGGAATACCCCCTCTGCATCTGCAATGTGCATAGCACTGATTAAACATATCTGCTTTATAACTACTCTGTGGTTTTAGAGTTTGATTTCCGCATGTCAGGTAGCAAACACAAAAACTGGGAATTTGCTTCTCCATCTTCTGTCTTAAATTTGACTTAGCTATTGTACCTTGCTAATGAGGTGTACAACTGTGTGTATTGATGAGAGTTTTAATAGCTCCATTTATGAACTTTTCTCTAAACTGGTAAGAGCTTTTTACTGCATATTTGTGCCTGCTGGTGTTAGGCCAGATAAAGGTGTTAGAAGCAGACCCAAGACTGTGTACTAGATCTGGCTGGGAGGTAAGGTTTTTTTGTCGTTTTTGCTTTTCCTTTGATAACAGCCTGTGTGATGCTATGTCTTTGGCTGGAGACTGCAACAGTTCTGATCGCATAACAATGCTTCAGTTATTACTGAACAGGGCTTGAATAGCATCAAGGACTTCTCCATTTCACCATCTCCCCAGTGCATAGTTGGGGGTGGGCAAAAGGTTGGGAGGGGACAAAGCCAGGACTGACCCCAGCTGATCTCAGCAATATTCCATACTACATGACATCTTGTTCAGCAATAAAACTGAGTGTGGAAGATAAGGAGTAGAGTTCTTCCAAAGTAGGCCTTGCTTGGAGATTGGCTGGGCCTCAATCTGTTGGTGGTAAGTGATTTTTGTATTGCTCTTTCGGCTTAATGGATTTTTCTTTTTGCTTTTCTTTCCTTCATTTATTAAGCTGTCTTATACTGACTTGCAATTTTTTGTCCTTTTGTTTATCTGATCCCACTGTGAGGGGGAGTGAGTGAGTGGCTGTATGGTTCTTAGTTTGTTACCAGGGTTAACCCATCAGAGACTGTAAGTCATATTATTGTACTGCTACATCTGAGAAAGTAGCAAGCTATGTTGTGAACCTTTTGAACCTGTGCTAGCATAGCTGTGCTGTACAGCGTACATATAATCAGCTCCAAGCCAAATGTATTGGAAGCAACTCTGTAATCTCCATTACAGTCTATTGCATGCAGGAGATTTGCTGTTTGATACTTCTGTGAATACTCAGTGAATTTTGTCAATAAGATACGACTGAAAACTGTGGAAAGGCATTAAAGTACTTAAGTCCTTATGGAAAATGGGCAGATGAGCAGTGCAACAGAAGCCTTGCTTGGGGTTCAGTTTGTACTTCTGGATGATTTAATTAGCCTTCTTTAAAAAAATCACTGAAGATTTTTGTACATCAACTGTAACTGAATTAAAGGAAACTCTCAAATGTAGATTCAAGGTAGCTCTACAGGGACTACATACATCATATGCTAAGCCTTCTCTTCACTCCAATAAGTAAATACTAGCTGATACAAAACAAGCCATTATGAATGTTAAATTCAGCCTTTATTGACTAATTAGCAGGAAAAAATAATTAGTTTAGGACGTTTAACACTGCGGTGAAAGGTGTAAAGCCAATGTCACATATAAAAAAAAAAAATTATACGCCAAGAGTGAAGGTAGAACTTTTAATTGGAGTTCCTGTTGTGTTTAATTAGATAATATGTGCCAATATCATTGTAAATAATGGATATGTATGCATGCAGTAATGGAGAACAGTTTGAAATTTAACAATGCTATTTTATACCTATGTATTGTTCAAATAATAAGTGCAATACTATGAGATGAAGATGAAGGCTTGGGACTTAAAGTACTAGATAATGGATTAGCCTTTAAAAGGCTGCATTTTTGGTTATCGTAGTCTTAGTAGCATCATACTTCATCAAATGTTCTTTCAGAATATTTTAGGGTCAAGATCATTGGCTCTAAGTCTAGTTGAAGGCATGTAATCAGCAGACTTCTCTAAGGAAGGAACTTAGTGCTGGTCCAATCCCACTCAGTATCTTCATCAGTGATCTGAGTGAAGGGATAGAATCTACCCTCCGCAAATTTGCTGATGGTATGAAGCTTGAAGAAGAAGCTGACACACCAGTAGACTATACTGCCATTCAACAAGACCTGGACAGACTGCTGAGTTGGGCAGAAAGGAACCTGATGAGCTTCATCAAGAGCAAATATTGGGTCCTGCACCTGGGGAGGAATAGTCATACGCACTAGTAAACGCTAGGGGATGACTTGCTGAAGATAAGCTCTGAGGAGGACTTAGGAGTCCTGGTGGACAACAGGTTGACCACGAACCAGCAGTGTATTCTTGTGACCAAGAAGGCTACTGATATATTATGGTGCATTAAGACAAGTGTGATCAGCAAGTCAAGGGAGATTATCCTCCCCTTCTGACCTGGTGAGGGCACATCAGGAATACTGTGTCCAGTTCTGGGATCCTCAGTTCAAAAGAGACTGGGATCTTCTAAAGAGGGTGCAGTGGAGGACCACAAAGATTATTAGGGACCTGGAGAATCTCCCTAATTGGTATGATGCTCAGTAGTTGATAACACACCAGTCTTTCAGTTGTTGCTAAGCAGTGCTGTACAGAGCCAACGGCATTTCAGTTTCTCAGCTTCTTGTACCATCCTGTCAGCATAGGAGCTATGGGTCACAAGGAGCTACGAAAGGACAGAACCAGAACAAGGAATAGCATTAAATTTATACATAAGAAGAGGACATATAAAGGAAAAATGTTATAGTATTGGATTTATATCAACAACTTTCTATCCAAGAAGATGACACTATCTATAACACAATCGGGAAGATTTAAAAGATCATGAAAGCAGGAAATATGACAGTAACAGCAAACTTAACCATTCTAAAAGGCTGGCAAATATCACATTAGTTTGTGATGCGAAGATGACATTTTAAGATTCAGTCAGTGACAGCACAGTGTTGCAGATGGTTTGGGAGTTCACGGTTGGAGAAGCTACCCTTGACTTGGTTCTATATAATTTCAAGGAGGTGATTTTCAATGTTACAAATAGCAACTTCATCGCTTTAAGTAAATCTGTAGCAGTAAAATACCACAAATCCATTGTACTTGTGTAAAAGAGCTAACTGCATGAAAAATAAAAGTGTTGAAAACAAGCATCTTAGAGTGTTAAGTCTTTCAGGTGGCAGAAAAGTTACTTAAAAGTTATATATTATAAGTTCAGAAAAATTAACTGCTATCTCTCAGAAGATATTTAATAAAGGTCGAAAGAGACACCATTTTGAAAGAGTAGAGTAAAAGAGTTGACTGAAAGTAAGAATGCACTCTTCAAGAAACCAAAGGTTTCTAAGTAAAGCAAATAGGATCATGAACTCTGTTATCTCAAATGATCTCTGGATGGCAACATGATGTTTGATAGTTTTATAAATAATCTGAATAGTTAGGTGATAGAGTTTGCTGGTAATTTGGTACAATAAGAAAGAGATTCCACTGTAAATGGTTATAGAAGGTTTGACTGTATAATCATTGGCAGTATATTATATGCAAAATGATGCACATATAGAAAACCTTATGCAAATCTGATGGGTTTTGAACTGACCCTTGTCTTCAGTCTTCAGGAGTGAAATCCTGGTGTAATGGGAGATTTAAAAAACAGACAAACAAACAAACAAACATAACAATGTTGATGCTCAGTAGTGGTCAAAAAGCAAATTAAGTATTATGAGGAAAGAAGTAGAGAACAAAACAGAACACATTGTAATGTTACTGTACAAATACATAGCCCATCTATGTCTTGAGTATGATGTGCAGTTTAGGTGTCCCTGTCTGCAGCTGAGAAAACAAGCAAACAAAATAACATGAAAAGACTCAAAGCAAGGAAAGAAAGGTGCTCAAAATCTTTTGGTTGGGAGTACATTTCTTGAGGATTTAAAAATCCGCAACAAATGTCAGAAGATTCAGGAGGGAGCTAATAGGTTATTTGGTTACTATCTTCTAGTCATATTCAGTGGCCCTTGCTGGGGCAGACGATACCCTAGATCCAGAGCAGTTGTACTTGAGTTTTCTGTTTACCTTTTTCAACCACAGGGATTGTTTTATTTATGTACCTAGATTACAGTAATTAAGAAGTGCTACAGGACCATATTATTTTCTAAATAAATGAAACATTAAATTTGTATTATCTTAGAAAGATATTTTAAAATACTAACTTCAAAATATCCAGAAACAGTAGGAAATGTATTGTTTTTTGTACATATGTCCACATGTTTTGCAAGCATAAGTATGTGAAATTTGCAAGGCTCTGAAGCAACCAGACCTGTATATCCATGGTGATACACTGACATCCCATCCTTTCTTCTGATAATGAAGTCTCAAAACATAGTGGACCTTATATATTCTTGCAAAATATCGTGTCAATATGAACTGCAAGATTCCCTGGAAGTACTTAGGAGATACATAAACATGGCTGTAAGAGACATAATGGGAATGGGTAGGTTAGGTTGCTGATTGAACCTAAAGATCTTGAAAGTCTTTTCTAAGTTAAATGGTTCTATTATTCATATGTAGTACATCTGTGCCTAAGCCAAGGGAAAAGATGTGTAAATTAGAATGAGAAAGATTAGATTTTTGGGGAAAAAATCAGTTTGTGATGGATGACATTGATTAGTTACACTATCTTTGAAATATCAGAAAATGTTTTTAAGAACCCTCTAAATCTGATTTTAGATCCCACCTAGAAAAATGTTTGATACTCCATCTGTTCTCCATCATGTATACCATTAAACTTATTTTTCAGCTTTTGCTTTCTGTAGTAAACTTTTGGTGTCACCTATGTTCTTAAGATGGTCTTTGTTGTCTAACTGCAAGATCAGGTTCCACTCTCACCACTCAGAACTAGTGACGATTTCTAGCTTCTCTAATTGTTCTTCCTTTCAGAAAATACTTCAGTCCTCATAGTCAGTCATTGTTTAAAGTCTGCAGCATGTGTAACCTTCTGAACGTAATTTCCAATTAAGTATTTAAATTCAGAAGAGATCAAGACTGATTCTCTCCAAAAAGAATCTATAATTTCATTCAACAGGAAACACAAATTTAATCAGTCCTTTTGTATTATTGCTTTAGCTGAAGAATTGAATGTAACTCACAGCGGTGCATGCACACTTTCTGCATTTCCAGTTTACTCTTAAATGTACTCTTTTTATAGGCTTCACATTCAGAAATTTTGCAGTTGCAAACTGATAGAAAGATTGGTTATGTATTTCAGAATACATTTGAAAACTTGTGAATTTGATGATTTAGGGAAAATTAAATTATAGTCTACAACATCTGTACCATATGGAGTTTTTGGCTGCATTGTCTGAGCTTGTCACACGTTTTTGTCATCTGTAATTTGTAATTTCTAAGTCCTGAGCAAGGAGTCTAGATGGAAAGGGCCTGATCTCCTACTGATATTTATTTGCTGGCAGTGTATACCCCAAAATAACCAGATCTGGTGCTTTTATGATTACATTAACAATACGGATCTTAATCTGGTGTCTATAAGTTTTCTTTTTCAGAGACAAAAAAAAAAAAAAAAAAAAAAGAAATAATAATAAAAAATCTTATGTCAGTTCAATTCTTGGAGAGAAACTGAAGGAGCCTCATCTCTATTTTGAGTTGTCAGTTGTTAAAGTGTGTAAGATTTTCTAAAGGAAAGAGTAAAAAATACCACAAAGATAAGCATAAAAGTAATCTCACATTGAGGCTGGTACAAAACTCCAACTTGTATTGCACCCCAAGGACCATCATGGGACGTAGCATATTCTGAAATTTAAGATCTGGACATTTTAGTCCGGAATATGAAAGAGCTCTTATTTATCAAAAACAAGTGATTATTACCATCAAACACATTACTGGCTGGATTGGCAGAATTGTAACAGAATTGAATAAACTGCTGTAAATCATAGATATGATGTTTTCATGGGCAATGTGAATTCTGCAACTGGCATACTGCCTCATACGTTGCATCTTGTAGTCGTATTTTTCTATATTTTATCCATTTTGCTATTTGTTTGTTTTTCTGTTTGTTATCTCATAGCTCTGGAAGCATCAATCACCAACCACCACCTGATAGAAAACTGTAAAGCTAAAATTAAGTGAAAGTGCTCAGATCTTTCCACTATTCTCACCCCATCAATACAAGAAAGGTAACACTTTCAGCACTCATCAAGGCTACAGTTTTGATGGACATTTTGTCTATATTAAAGAAATGACTTAGCTATTTAGTCCATTCTTATTCAGGTTTTGACCCAAAACACAGCTCATGCTAAGACCTGGTCTATGCTTGGACTGGAATCACTGGATAAAAGGGGAGGGAAATGTGCACACTGGATAGGACAAGGGCCATCTCCAGCAGCTGTAATCAACTGCAGCCATAATCTCATGCAACACTGAAATGGTCCCTTCTTGGTAGGTTCTGAGTCTTCTAACTGATAAAAATAGTACAGACCAAACTTCCTAGCTGATAATAAAAATTACTCAAAAAGTCTTTGGAAAAGATCCAACAGCAGCTGAGTTTGCTCAGGCTCTTGTGGTTCCTGACATGATAGAGGGGACCTCAAACAATGATGCAGGGAAATGCATCAAGTGTTGTCACCCTTGGCTAAGAAACTGTTTTGCTCATAAGCATGAAAGTTAGTGAATTTGTAAGGTAGTTTGGTCATAATTCAACAAAGGAATGAATTACCAACTTAATGAATTATATTAGTCTGTTAAAAGAGGACTGAGAACTGGTTTTATTTTTACCTGATAATCTCAAGAAATAACATTTGATTCATACAGTGTGTTCAGTAAATTTGAGAAAGTGAAATGAACTGTGACAATATATAGCACATACTACTTTGTATCACAAAAATATTAGAATTACATTTTTCTTTCTCACAATATTACTCACTTCACTTTATACCACCATTAACTAAAAATCTTAGGTAGAAATTAAGGTAGACTACTTGCCATTGAAATTAACAAAACTATTTCTGAAACTATACTGAAAGAATAAGCAGTCAGTAAAAGTCTGAGATGTTATTTTTTGCCGTTAGCTAGAACTGAAATTCGAAGTTACATTAGAAAAAAAAATGCATACCTTGTCACCAACTCCCAGGGACACATAATATTGGGTCAGAAAATGTACAGACAAAAACTACATGAGGACAAATTTTGCAGAAATCTGAACAACTTCTAACAATCAATGAATTTCATTATGTATTGACAAAGCTGAAACAGTGGAGTTCCTGTCAGTAGAGCCATATTCTGTAGATTATGAGGTGAACTGGAGGATATTCTTCAGGTGGGCAGAAAACAAGCTGGCTGTTCTAACAGGACTACTTCATCTTTAAATGTTCCTTTTCTCTGATTAATGTTCATTGATCTGACTTCATGCACACTGTTCTTTTCATATCAATGTTAGAAAAACAACAATTGGATTGCTGTCATGTGTATCATCTCTCCTTGCATTTTTTCTTGCTTGAATATTGCATGTTGTTGGTTGCCTTTTGGGAGTGTATCTTTCAGTCTCTTTTTTTTTTTTTTTTTTTTTTTTTTAATTCCTGAGAAATTACTAAGTGACATTTATTCCCTCAGGACCAGTGTGTTTAAGATAGCAACTGGCCAGAAATTATGTTAATAGAGCTACTTTTCTGCCACTGCCCCAGGATGTAATCACCTCAAAGTACATGAACCTGTGCAATCACATACTTCACATGTGACCTATTTTTCTGTTGACACTATTTTAGAGGTGTTTTTATTAGCCAGTATGTGATAAAGGCAGCTGTGAGACTTGGAAATAAGAAATTCTGTCAAAACAGTTACTGCATGAAGAATTGTGACTCAAAGAGCACATGCATAATATACAAGGTATGTGGCAATGTTGAGGGTACAACATAAGAGGTAGGCTACTTTACTCTTTGGAATTAACATAACAGGATTTTTAATGAAATTTTATTGTTCTCATCTGATAAATATGAATAGAAAATTAGCAGGTGCACTATTTGAACATAGATGCTTTCAAAATATTAATAGAGAAAAACTGAACATGTTTTTGTCCCTAATGTTGGTTCTTGTATGTGGTGCTTTGTTAATGAGATATGGACATATTTTTGACGTTGTTATTGTTTTCTTATTTTAGAAAATAGTCTGTAGGAACATTTTCCCATTCAGCATGTCTCTTCCAGGATATTGTTTTTTCCATGTATGCTAATATTTATACATATCTTACTAATATTACTATAACAATAGCCTTCAGTTTGATTTGAGAATGAAATAATTCAAGGCCTAGTCATAGTCTTAAATATAATAGTAAACCAGCTTAAAATAAATTCTTGAAAACCCATGAGCCAGAGTTGTCCTGTAAAAACACAACAAATGTTGAATAGAATTGAAAGCAACCCCTCAGAATAGTAACTATTAAGATGAACAGTTTTTTTTCATCACAAATCATTTTCAAAGGAAGCAAGGTCTTACAGATATAAAGAGGACTCCACGCAATGTTTAACTTCTTATTTTGAAGAAATAGGATGCAACATCTTTCATCATCATTATTCTTGGTAGAATTATCACTGTACATTAGTTCACTCCTAGAATCTTGTGCCTGAAAAAAAAAAAAAAAAACCAATTATCCTATATATAAAACTTCTAGAAGTCTAAACAGGGAATCCTCCCCAAATTTTATCACTGGATATTTATATTCAAAAGATTAATTCAGGTAGTTTGCTAGTCTTTCTAAATGGATGATTGTTTATTATAGCAATGTTCAGTTTTCTGGCCTGTGTGCTCTTCTAGTCTTTCTGTCATGAGAAACTGTTTTTGTTGTCCAAGGCAACAAAAGACAGATCAACTCCCCTCCAAAAATCAAAACTTTTATTCTAACACGAGAGGAAAATTTGGACAATTATCCCTATAATCTCCACAATTAATATGGAAAAGCAGCATCAAACTCATCCAACTGTATCTTAATTTACACCATAATTTCTCTTTCTGGGTCTGTGTACAAGTAATCTTCTATCTCTAAGCATTCAACAGCTTGATTGCTTAACTTTTCTATTTACCAAAAGGAAATTTTACAATAACGGAATGCCATGAACATTTTCTTTTTTACCTTCTAGTTTGATTAAAAGCTTCCTGATTTGACTAGAGCTTTCTTCCTATCCTTTATCTAGTTCACTCGTTTCCAATTTAAGTACTTAGTGAGTTGTTTCCATAAAGTGTTCAAAACAATATCAAAACAGGCTTTGAATGTTGTTTTGATGCCATATTGCACTGAAGCTGTGATATGTTAAAGTGCATTACTTAAGGAATGCTTTTTTTTTTTTTTTTTTTTTTTTCCTGACAGTTTTGAACAGCCAGCAAATTGCATGGAAAGTTATTCATTTCTTAGGGTATGAGTGGTAATATTAAATAGCAATTAGAGACAAAAAATAACTGAAAGGGAGGGTAAGGGAGGTATTAGGAGTCAGGTGAAGAAAAGGATGTTTTTGTAACTGAGAAGGGATAAAAAAGAAAATAGGTTCTGAACAAGATTCATGCTACAAGATTCTATGATTCTAAGATTAAAAAGAAATTATAAAAATTGTAATCTCTTCTGGAAAATGCCATACACTGGTGTAAATCAGAGGTAAACTTTGAAATTAATATTTTGATCAGTAAAAATAATCTAAAAAGGCTAATCACTGAAGTTAGTAGAGGCAGAAATGTGGATTCTTGTGTAAGTGTTCCCTTCTTACCTGGTTGGTAGCAGAGGGAGAAAAATAAAATGATGTTAGTGATAGGAAAAGGAGGATTTTGTATCAGGTGCTTACAGCTAAATACTGTTGGCCTCTCTGTTCTTTGTATGGCTGCTTTACCTAGCAGCACATCCTCAGAGGATTCTATTATGACAGTTATTGCCTTAAGGCAAGACAAAGTCTTTTTCTGGTGCAGTATCACAGGAAGGAATTATACTTAAAGATAAGGACTCTGGTTTAGATATTAAGACAATTTTGGCAGTTTCTTGACTTAGGAATGAAATTCAGTTTCTTATATTTTATAACCTCTGTAGAACCCTCCTACATCTTACCATAGATAAGTCTATCTTCTTTAATTCTCAGCTTTGTTCTACAGTAGCTTTATAAGAAGAAAATAAATGTTATAGTGAGTCAGTTTCCATGTAATTTCAGAGTGGGGGAGTGGTTTAATAAATCTTTCTTTTTTTGTCCTTTTAATAGCTTCTATATGTGTGCCTTTATCAACTGGAGTCGTGCCATCATGAAAGGGGAAGCTTTGAAATATAAAAAGCAACTGGAAAATTGAAATGAAAATAAATGAATCAACATTAAGTAACATCATGCCTACTTACAGCAACTGGACATCTCATGTCTTTCTGAGCAACATGTATATCTCCTCCTTAAAACCAAGCACAGTCAGTCAAAAAAAAAAAAAAAAAAAAAAAGTGTATCAAAAATAAAACTATATTACGATATATAGATTTTATCAGTACAATTTTTGACTATTGACAATTTTCCTTTTAGCACACCTTTTCCAGTTCAGAGTTAGTTTACCAGTTTCATTTTGCCTGAAAGAAACCACTGTGAGCACATAAAACAAAAACAAACAAACAAACAAAAAAACCCTTGTATGAGGAAGGATCACTCAATGCAGACAGAAACAATAGTAATGATTACTTGTCCTCATTTGCAATATTTCATCATATTCCCCTGTAATGCAAAAGCTAGTCAGGATTTCCAACTACTTCTCCTGTTTAGAGTGTGAGGAGCAGAGAATTGAGATGGGCTTGCTTTCTATAAATCTATCTAGTAGGTTATATTGAAGTTATATAGCTATATAGGATCATTAAAATAAATTGATTTTATTTTTATTCTTAGGTGTATCACATTGGTCCAGTTGTTAAAATGGGATAGTATTACATCTGGACTGTTATTGGTGCCTGATAGTCCTGAAATCACAGTTCAGATGAAAGAAAATAAACACTGATTTTGAAAATGCTTGATTCTCTCAGTGAAGGTCAGTAAAATATTTGCATATTAACTTCATGAGAAAAAGGGTGATACTGAAGTCAAACCTACTATATATTTTAAAAATGCAACAAAAACAATGAGTTCTATAATTTGTGATCTTATAAGTTTATATATTTTAAAGCACCTTGAATAGATTCAGAAATATATATATCTACACCAAAGATGGAATTTCTTTTTCACAGTTCATGCTTTTTAACATATCATGAAAATATACCATAAAGTCTAATATACATTTTTGAGACACTGGGTTGTTAAACTGAAAATGAAAGAAAATGGGGGAAGAAGATTATATGGTAGATAAAATTTAAAAATAAAATGTTAAAATTTTGCATGAGAGTCAAAATTCATTTTAAAAAGACAGAACATATGTGTGAAAGAGATGAAGTGCAGAGTTCTAATGAGATCATGTCTGACTTGTCTGAAATGCTGCCTTTGACTTTTGTTGTACTTTCCTACATATATAAATATTGTTTATATATATATATAAATAATTCTATTAATGAGATATTTTCCATTTTTTCAGAATATTTCCTGAGAAAATCAGTTGGTATGATCATAACTGACTTTAACAATTCAGTCAATTTGCTTGTATTTGTATAAAAATTACTGAATCATTTTCATTAGTTTGCTGTTATCAAGTTGGAAAATGGGAATATTTTCCAATTTATACAACACAATTACATTATTTTTTTGCCCAATCTTTCTCTTCTTTTCATGTCAGCCAAAAAATGTTTAATTCTTAAATGGCATAGCAATTTCCCTAAGTGAAGACAAATGAGGGATTATCTTGATAAGAAATCACTAAGATAATCTGCATTTCCAACTCGTAACAAGCTAGCTTGCCTGAAGAGAAAAAGCTGGGTGAAAAATGTTGGATGAGCACCGACATTATATCTTTAACTAGGTTAAGTAAAATTATTTTCTGACTAAAGATTTAATATATACTTTATTTCATATATGAATCAGTGGTTCTGCTATAACCATCCCTGTTATTTAATAACTGTAGATACTGTGTGGAGGTGGGAGATTTTTTTTTTTTTAACATGTATTGTACCTGAACAAAAATCTAATTGTGTCCATAGTACCTGCAGATATGCACACCTTTTTCAAAAAAAGTTAATATTTCAAAAGTAATTTTAATACATTACCTCATACAGATATAGGCTGTTTGAATCCATAGATGGATGTAGTTAATTCTGTGTTTAAAAATAACCTGTTGCATCAAGAATTCTATAATTTTAATTCTGAAAGATTGCTTGCATTTATTTCCTATTTCCCTTTTTGTTGTTATTATTATTATTATTAGCAGAACAATAGTGAATGCATGGAAATAGAATCTTTGTAAGAGGAGGTCCTTACAGCTGTGACTCATAGAACGTGAGTAAACTGAGGTGTTAATCCCACAAAACAAAACCTCAGTTAATCATCATTATTCTATAATTGTTCTGTAAATAAAATCACCCTTTTTAGATTTTCTACTGAATGAGAAACTGACCAGTACATTCCAAATTGCTGTTATTAAGTAACTTGAATCTCAAACATTTCCAGTTTAAAGGAAATTAAAGGCTGTTACTTTATTTTCTGAAATGAGATTAATTATGTCACAAAAATTCAGAAGTGAACCTCGATAACCTGAATGACAAGTTAGAAAGCTGGAGGATCTGAATTTATTGTCAGGTACCAATTATGCAAAAACCCAGAAAATATGAGTGCTTTAAGCATTTTCTTTAAAGCAATCTTTATTCCAAAAAAACTGTCATCATTAACTTTGACAAAAATTTCCCATAAAAGGCTTATTTGAAAATTCACTAAAACTTAAGTAGAAATGTCAGAACCATCTCTGATAAGATGACTGACTTTTTCTTTTTGAGGAAAAGTTTCCTAAAACTGTCTCCTACAATGGTTATCATATTCCCAGTTATCAAAACCAAACAGGATGCTGAAGCATTGCAAAGGGGAAAACACAGGAGGATAGTGCAATGCAAAGCAACAAGGCTTCTTGCTAGTGATAGAAATCCTAAGATGTTTGGGGTTAGTAATCCTGTCTGAGACATTCATGAGCAGACACGAGTGTAGCTCTGAGCAAGACAGAGAATGAGGTGCTGGAGCTATAGTGTGCAGGTTCAGCTCTGGACCTGCTGAGTGCAAACTCTGGTATTTCCTTATTCTTATGCTTTCCAGTTATCTGAGTACAGCTGGAGATGTAGCATGTCACCTGAACAGCCTTTCCTTTGTTCTACCTGGTAAAATCCAGAATCTTAAACAAGTTTTAAAGCAGAAGAAACTTTTCACAAGGAAATCTTAGCATAGAAAACCTCAGCATATGGTAACCTAAAGTAAAAATAAGGTATAATTCGACTTTTGATTCTCAAAAAATAAAATCAGCTGAATAGTTCAATGTATTCTGCAAAATGCAATATAGCTTTTCTAATTATTTTCACCTTCATGGAAGAAAACTGTGTTTAGTGGTGTAAGTAACAACATCAGATACTGACCCAATCTCTGGAAGTGTTTAAGGCTAGGTTGGATAGGACCATGATCTAATGCCTGATTTAGTGATTCGCAACCCTGCCTGTAGCGGGGGCTTGGAAAAAGGCGACCTTTGAGATCCCTTTCAAACCAAGTATTTTTGTGTTTATGATAATTTATGTTTGTCTTAAAGCTACAGCACTTCTAGTTTTAGCAAATTGCCATAGGAAAAAGTGTTCAGCATCCAGTTTGTTGATAACGTTCAAGAGATGTGACCAAAGCTTAAGTTTAAAAATAAATAAAAATCCTTAAACAATATCTTCAATCATTTAGTTCCTAAAACCTCAGTATTTTAGCTACCTTCAAGGTTGCTTAAATATCTTGTTGAAAATGTTAACATGTTAACTGACTTTTTTATGTTTCATGCAACATCGTCAAACTTCATTTGCAGAATATAATTATTATGAGCATAGTTCTTTGCTAGTAAATAGATGAAATGGCATTTGTTGTTGTTGTCTCTTTGCCATATTTTTCATATTTTGTAATCAATTCTTTTGAAGACCAACGTATTTCTCTTACTCAGATTAATAAAGCAAAATTAATGAAGAAGTCTGTTGAAATAATTGTTTTATTAACTGAGAATTGCATTACAGCATTTATTTCAAGAATATCATTCTTGAGTTATTGTCATCTATGTTTAAATACTGTATTTGCATTATTTAGAAATGGAAATTCTTGTCTGTGGGCATGTGTGATGTCTAAGAATTTTGTAGAACCACGATATCACTTATTTCATTTTCACGATATCACTTATTTCATTTTTCACAGAAGTACTAATTTTGTTGTTGTTTAGAAGGTTATCTATTCCTATTTGTTTTTATACAAGAGGAGAAATAACAGTTCCTCTTACGTACTCCATATGACTGATTATTACTCTAACCTTCCATAAGGCCTAATTCATAAAATAGTGAAGTTGATAAGAGTTTACATTTTCCTTGCACGAGCTTCAGGATAGATCTTACAAAACATTTTTAAAAGTGGATAAGCTTTTCACATTGGTCTCTGTAACAAAACAGTTCATCTCCCTTTATAAGTGAAAATTAATTTGTACTTACTAGTAAGCAGATTTTATGACGTTTGTTAGATACTTAAAGAAGATGGAAGTAAAAGGAGAAAAAAAATAGCATTTCTTTCAAAATATGGTATCATTTTTTCTCTATGGTAGCTCTAGATGCCTGTTACACTTATGGGAGCAAAGGCTTGTGAAGCTGTGTCCCTCAGTCTGTATGAACTAAATATGCATGATGTCTGATACACTTGCAAAGTAAACACATCAGATGAAGTAGGCATGAAGACTAGAACTGAGGAATGTCAGAAAGCGACCTGGAAAATGATCAGACAGAAAATAATCTGCCCCACGCTGTTAAACTTGAAATACTAAAGGCTGCTTTAACTTATCCTTTTTCCACAGCTGCTGAAAAACTATAGTGTTCACGAAGTAGGCTGTTTCAGCAGCTTGTCTTCTGAAAGTTGCAACCCTTGACGTTACATTCTGTGTGTGTCGAGCACTGCCAGCAAGCATCCCTTCAGCTGAAATTCATACCAGCATGAATGATTTGTCAAAGGTCCATTAACCTCTTAAGCCATGCTTCAAAATCTTCAGTGCAACTTAATGATGTGCAGGGTTTCTACTTTGCTTCTGGACAGGGAATGACAATGCAGTGATGGAGAGGAAGATCTGGGCCACAACCACTGCTGCTGATGGGATCTGTGCTGCTGATTTCCATGTATTTGAGATCAGGCACTTTGTGCCATTCTAGCTAACTCTTTCCACAGCTTATTACTTGTGTATGAACAGACATCCTAGGCAAGGGTATGAGTCTTCTGTTACTCTCTGTGGCCTGTACAGTCATTCTATATTGTTTAAAGTATTGTTTAAAGTACATGTTTTTGATCTTTTAAGCCATGTATCAGCTATGGATCCAGCAGAGATACAAAGTAAATAGCCAAATACTTATTTATTTTTTTCTAATAATCTATAACTTTTATTTGGCTTTTCAACCACTTCTGAACAGCACGCTAACATTTCCATGGAACCAACCATAATGACACTAAGCCTGCTATCCTGAATGTTAATAGTTATTTAGAGCTCATTACTGTGTATGTATAGTTGTGATGATTTTACTCTTCTTGTGCATTATAATGCATTTATCAATGCTACATTTCATCTGCTATTTTTATCACTCAGACATTCATAACTATAGGATATCTCTGAGGCTCTTTGTAGTCTGTTTTAATTTCATACTGTCAGCAGATGGTTGTAACCTCCCTATTTCCCCTTTTTCTCATAATTTATAAGTAGTTTGAATAGCACTGTGAGCAGCGCAATGCCTGAAAAGCTCTGTGGAAAATCTCCGTTGTAAAAAAACTTTTCTACACAACTTTGATTTTCTGTTTTTCCTATTTCTTTCGGAAAGTCCTGTTAATAATCTGATACAACTACCCTCTACTGCAATGAAAATTCAGTCTCCTGAAGATCCTTGTAAATTCAAACAGTGTATGTGATCCTGATCAATGTTATACAAAAGATATTTTGGATATCAAGTCATAGATCTTGAGTAGATTCTGAGTCACAACTTCCTTTGGTGAAGGTTGTTGTGAAAGTTTAATCTTTCTCAAACATTGTTTATCAGTTTACTTGGCTCCATTCTTAGCTGTTTTCTACCAACTTGTCCAGCGCAGAAATCAGTGTTGCTGGCTTATAGCCCTTTTTACGATCTTATGTCAACTTGGTCCCTCCAAATAAGGGCAAGCAATTTTTTTTATGCCTTTTTGTTGTTGCTTGTTTACTATTTGCTTATGAGTTGTAATCATGGGTTATAAAGTTTGCAGGGTTTGTATGGCATCCAATAAGTGTAGTTAAAAGCATGAGATTGCTTTTGCATTCTTAACACAATTTTTAAGGTACTCAAGCAATGATGTTCAGAAACATAGGGCAGCTTTAGAGTATGCCTTGCAGAAGACTCCATTCTACATTTTACATAATAAATATTTGTGGCATTAAATTCTTTCTGCCTCTCTTTCTTTCCTTCTGCCAACATTTGTTGATGTTCTTTTTCTTAGAAATTAATTTATCAAAAATATATGCTATTCAAATGATCAGCTTTCTGAAATTAGAGTATATAATGAACTCCTAATGGTAACACCTGAATTTTATCATTATAACTGTCGCACCAGGACCAAATATTACCTTTAGTTTTGAATAAAAAAATTACATATCTGATAAAAGTGCTATTACTAACATTACCCTTGGCCCAGATAACAGCTCTTCAATCTGTATATAAGAGGCAAACAAGAGAATTTCTCTATTCATAGAGGGAGCAACAAAGAAAAGCCAGCTACACTATAGACGGCCTTCCATTTTACACTTTCAGCACTAGCTTTGCTTTATATACAATTACATTATTATCTGTTCCTTATGGCTCTGATCTATCTGTGACTTTCACCTAACAGCAACAACACTTGTCCACGGGGACTTATTCTCCTATATTCACCTGTTTCTCTAGTAGATGCTTAAAGAGAGGTGAAGAATTTAATGTCTCCTATACTCATCTGATTAACTTTACAAACAAAACAAAACAAAACCTTAAAAAAAGAACCCTAGAAGGTAGCAAAAACCATGATATGTATGGTTTAACAGAAGGTTTCTGTCATGACCCATCAGCCCATGGTTACTAGTGCTGCTTGTTATTACTGCACAGATATTCTCTGGCATATGAAAGTGTTTTTTTTTTCCCCATTATTCTTGCTTTCATTGAATTTTAGGTCAAAGACTTGATTGTTTCACATCAGAACTCCAAAAGAAAAGTCCAAAATTCATACTTTTTTTCAAATAATTCAGACAATAAACTTTTTGTTACTGTTCCTATTTTTGTTTGTTACTTAGTTCATTAGATTGTTTTTGGTTGGGGGAGGAGGGAGTGGGGAAATAAACTTGTCGTATAAATTTGGTTATTAACATCCAGAATGATATAACATTACTTTACTTCAGTTGATCATTTTCATCCAACTGCAATATTTCCTACCTCTCAGTACGTTAATGAAGTTTTTGCTGATATGATATTTAGTGATGTGACACAGCTATGCATTTAAATTATGTTTATATACAGTGGTTCTTGTTACTCAAAACACTGAGAAGAAAATCTTCATCATTAGCTTTTTTGTTAGCATCACAGCCATGTGACATTTTTTCTAAGTATTTACCAATAGTATTTTTGACAGTTGTTGCAACATTGTTAGTATAGTCAGTAAATATCTTTTTTTATAATAATCAAAGAATAATGCTGCTGTAGATGACATATGATGATTTACAAACAAATAAATAAATAAATAATCAAAAATATCGAAGCCAATATTTTTAGTTGGAAAAAAATGTTCTATTGCATTTTTCTTTCTGTGTTCTCAGAATGAAAATATGCTCTGAATTAAATTAAGAAACAGCAATCTCTTGTCCATCATAGAAAAGATTTTCATACCAGTATGTTTCCTTTTGTACTTTAAAAGTCCACTGGGTGTACTTTCCATTCTACTTTCCTTGTCTGCTTCCCTGTTAACACAAATACCCTGGAGGAGTTCCTATCCCACTCTCCCTATTACCTTTTTGAGTATATTCTAATTCTTTTTGCTGCCCTCTCCATAGTCTAGACTGATCTCTATTTCCATGACTAAAATGTTTCTCTCTAAATTTAAAAGAAAAAAATAAACATCTACAATTAAAGACTCAAAACACATGCAAAGTAACTCTTTGTGTGAAGACAAAGTAAAGTACATCAGCTGTATGTTTTGTCTTTTAATCTCCATATACTGGCAAATGACAGATTTTGCACTGCTACTATATTGGCCTAGAAAACCCTTCTCTCTGTAATGACATAATTGTCACAGTGTGGGGGTGAGGTGAAGCTGCTATTAAGCTAAACACAGTATACCACTGAACTTCTACTGCCTTGTGATGATTCCTGCCTTACCACTGCAAGTTGTCTGGAACAAGTAGAGAGAAAAGCAATATGGGCCACAAGTGGAAATTAAGCAGAGAGAATTTAACTCTTTCTAAGCAAAATGTTTAACATTTTCTCTGTCTTATGCAGTCCCAGTTACCCAAATGGTTTCACTAAAGTCTTTGAAATTAGCTAGTCCCTAAATGACATCCGTTTAGGGATTCGCTAGTCATGTAAGGATCAGTGTTTAAGTGTGGGCTTGTTCCCTCATCAACCCATCTGTCATTTTTCTGAGATAAAACATTAATTTCCATGGCAACAGCCTGTAGTGTTACCAATAGGATTATTATGACTTTGCTGCAGGATCAAGCAAAGGAAGCTGGACCAGTCTGAAATAAAATCTTATCCAAGCACTGGAAAACTGAAATAATAGGAAAGCTGTTACAAAAGTCATAGTTAAGTCTCTTTTGCTACCTGTCACATTAAAACAGATAGGAAAAATAAGTTAAGTGTAGTGTGAACTGTCACCATTTGTAAATGTTATGTCCACTTGATTGGCCTTATTCCAGGTTTTGTGAGAGTCCAAGAGAAGCACAGCCCTGGCTTAAATCCATTTCTGCTTTTTAAATAATTAAAAAAAATGCAATCTGGTGTCTCAACATCAACACATTGTGTAGTGTTCTAATTATAGCTGTTTTTAATAGTACAACAGAAAAAGAAAAGCATTTTGATTTCAGTGTTATACAAGGTGAAACACATGCATTAACAGCACTTTACAAATGCATATCATAGATTAATAGAATCACAGAATAGCTTGGGTTAGAAGGGACTTTTAGGATCATCTAGTTCCAGCCCGCCTGCCATGGTCAGGGTTGCCAACCACTAGGTCACGCTGCTCAGGATCCCATCCAACCTGACCTTAAATGCCTCCAGGGATAGGACTTCCACAACTTCTTCAAAATCTGTTCCAGTGCCTCATTACCCTCTGAGTAAAAAATTTATTCTTAATATCTGATCTTAATTTCCCATCGTGAAGTTTAAAATTGTTCCCTCTTGTTCTAGCACTATCAATACCTTTATAAAGTTGTTCTCCCTTCTACTTATAAGCTCCCTTCAAATACTGGAAGGCCACAATGAGATCTTCCCCAAGGATTCTCTTCTCCAAGCTGAACAAGCCCAAATCCTTCAGCCATTCTTCATAAGAGAGGTACTCCAGCCCTCTAACCATCCTTGTGGCTCTTCTCTGGACATGCTTCAACAGCTCCATGTCTTCCTTGTGCTGGAGGCCCAGGCCTGGATGCAGTACTCCAGATAGGCCTTTACAAAGACAGAGTAGAGGGAGACAATTACCTCCCTCTCCCTGTTGGCCGCTCCTCTTTAGATGAAGCCCAGCGTGCTGTTGGCCTTCCAGGCTACAAGAACACACTGCTGGCTTATTGCAAGCTTTTCATCTACCAGAACCTCCCAGTCCTTCTCCATAGGGCTGCTCTCAATTAATTCTTTCCTCAGTCTGTATACATATCTGCATATATATTCTAGCCCAAGGGCAATAGCTTGCAATTATTCCTATTGAACCTCATTAGATTCTTATGGGCCCACTTTCCAAACCTTAGGTCCATCTGGATGGTACTCCTTCCTTTAATTGTGTCAACTGCTCTTTGTGTCATCAGCAAGCTTTCTGAGGGTACCCCTAATCCCATTGTCAATGTCATTGATAAAGATGCTGAAAAATACTTCTTCCATGACTGAGCCTTGGGACCAGCTTCCACCTGGATATAGAGCCATATATAGAATTACAATTTCAAGTTATCTGAGTGTCTGACAGATCTGTTGCAGGAATTTCTACTTCAACCTGATCCACTTTGAGTTAGCCTTGTTCTCATTATTCTCTACACCTTGTAACCATTACTGGGTGATTACATTTTTGATGGTTTTGACAATTTTGAAAAAACCTATAACCGGTAGGCAAAAAATTTGTTTCCTTTGCCTTGCCTTGTCTTGTCTTCACATTTCCTTCTCTTCCTTTCCCTTCCCCTTTTCTCTCCCTTTTCCCTCTACTCTCTTCCCTCTTCCCTGTTTCTTTGTCCCTCTTTCCTCTTTCCTTTCCCTTTCTCTTTTTGTGGTGAATTATTTCAATATGGAATTTCTTTTCTCTTTATCTATGCCCTGCATCTCCACAGCTTTAAACTAATTAGTCTCACACACAAAGAAGATAGATTTCTCTCTGCTTTCAGTAGCCAAGTTAAATCAGTCAGAAGTAGGCCAGTGGTCTTTGCAAACTGCTATATCCCTAATGGTATATTTTTAGACATACCACAGTTAGGAGATAGGTGAGTTTCTGACACAATCCATCCTGGTATGATATGACTTTTCTAAATGCATTAATACTGATATAAGAAACCAAAATTTAACATGTATTGGAATGTTTCCTATTATAATATTAACTGCATATATAGTATATTCAAAACATTTTATATATCTCACCAATAGAACAGTGCTGTATATCATCAGCATCAATCAGTATATCACTCAATTTAGTGCGGAAAATAATCATCCTATTAAACTGACAAAGGTAAATTTAGCAACTGTGGGAGTATGGAGCTATATGAGATAAAAAAAAAAAAAAAAACAACGAAAAACTATACATGGACCAAAAAAAAAAGATAACTATAAAGTGAAACTCTTGTCATTTTTTGTTCATCTAATGCTCTAAAACAAAAGTTCTCTGTTGGAAAAGTTACTTAAGTCTGGAAGCACTCTACATCCTACGCTTTGGTAAAGTGCTGTGGGTTAAGTGACAGTGACACAGATTTGAAGGGAAAAAGTAAGTGTTGAGACACTCTTAGAAATTCAAGAACATCTTTTGGAAGCCTTAAATGAAATATTGTTTATGGATAGCTTTCAAATGAAATCCTTTGGTCTACTATGATACTGGCTTATTTGCTGAGTATGCAGATACTTCAATACTGTAATTACAGCTTATTGAAGTCTACCCATTTAGGATATTTTCTAAGTCTTTGTCTTTGACTACTAAGTAAACAAGTTTCACAAATGAACTTCGGGCTGAATGAAATACAGGAGGTAAGTTCTCAGTGGAGAGATTCTTTTTATCTATTTCTACAGGATAAATTTTATTATTGTTGTTGTTAATATATATTTAATGCATGACTAATCTCACTTGTCTTTACATGGGATTTTCATGTGCTAATGCACAAGAACATTGTCAATCTTTCCAAGAGCATATCTAAATACTATATACATTTATTTAAAATTCTCAAGAACTGACCAACATGACATCTGCCTTCAATGAGATGATTGACCTTGTGGATAAGGGGAGAGCAGTGGATGTTTTTTAAATTGATTTTAATAAGGTTTTTTGACTTTGTCTCTAGTAACATCCTGGTAGACAAAGCGATGAAATTAAAACTAGATAAACAGACAAACGGGTGAAATGAAACTGGCAGAAGTACTGTGCTCTGAGGACTGTGATTAGAACTACAAGGTCCAGATGGATGCCAGTTTCTTCTCAAATACTCCAGAGGTCAATATGGAAACTCATCCTGTTCAATGCTTTCATTACTGTCCCAGAAGAAGGGACAGAGTGTACTCTCAGAAACTTTGTGAATACAAACTTGAGGGAGGAATGGGTTGGTAGACCAGTAGTGTGAGTTGCCATTCAGAGGGAACTTGATGGGATGGAGGAAGGGACTGAAATGCATCTCATCAAGTTCAGGAAAGGAAAATGCTAAGTCATGACCTCCTCTTGAGGAGGAATATTCCCAGACACAGAGGGGGATAACCAGGTAGAAAGCAATTTGTCAGAGACAGAATGGAGATCCTGGCAGACATCAAACTGAGGCTGTGCCCTTGTGGCAAAGAAGATCAATGATTGCAGTAGGCAGAGCCCTGACAGCATATTCTCTGCTCAGTGCTGGTGAGATACCTCTTGAGAGTGTTTCAAATTGTCCTCACCATGTCCTTCTTCCTGCTAAGATGTCTAATCGTTTCACTTCATGTCTTGGCTTCTCCAGTACCAGAGAGATAGACTTACTGGAAGAAATTCAGCAAAGGGATACATAGGCTATTAAGTGACTGGAACATCCTAGAGGAGAGTCTGAGAGAGCTGGGACTGTAAGCTTGCAAAAAAAAAAAAAAATCTCAGGGGGATCCCACCGATGTTTATAAATGTCTGGCAAGAGGTGCAAAGAATATGGAGACAGCCATTTCTCACTGAAGTCCACTGACAAGACAAAAGGCAATATGGAATAACTGGAAAAATAAATAAAGAAATAAGCCAACATGAATTACACTTACCCATAAGAAAAAAATTACTGTGAGAGTGATCAAACATTCAAAGAAGTTGCCCAGAGAGTCTATACTGTCTCTGTCGTTGTGATGCTCAAAACCTGGCTGGACAGTCTTAAGCAAATTTCTATAAATGGTCCTCTTTTGAAAAGAGGAGTAGTTGGGCTAAGTGACTTCTAGAAATGCTTTCCATTTTCAGCAATTCTGTGAATCTTTAATAGGTGTTGACTTAGAAAAGCATATAAATATTTCTGAACAGAGTATTAAAAATGATAAACATCAAGTAAACCTTCAAAGATCTACTTTATAAATGGAAAAGCTGAGGCAGCAGAAGAATATTAAGTCAGATAAGCAGTTTACATATGTGTAGGATCCATCCTTCCTCTTTTTTTTGCAACTTTAATTGAAGTAAAGTCTATACATTTTATTCCTGCATTGGATATTTATGCTGGTTTTTGTTTGTTTGTTTAGTTTTTCTATTCAGTAATTCATGTAGAAGAGTAGAATCAATAGAATTTATATATCTAAAAAGTTTATTTATTTATTTTTTTTTCACAGAGTTTATTATCTTTAGCAGTTTGTTATGTATCATTGACCAGAGCAATTTATTCCTATCCTACGTCAATTTCTGTCTGAGGCTCTCAGCTCTCAGTCATGTCAAATGCCAACTAAAATCTTTGTGTGCCCAAGCTCTAATAGAGGAGGCATAGATCTCTAAGAAGAGATAAAAAAAAGTTTCTGGAAGGCACTGAGTTATATAACCTCATTAAATAATAATTTTGTCTTATCCAAGTGACAGTCGATAAACTGGTTGTAGCTTATCAGTCCTCTGAAGTAACTGTCTTGATTCTTCCAAAATTTCTCTTTAAAAATAAATGCAATATTATTTCTAATTTAAAATAATTTACAGCTTGTTTTTTTTCATCTAGTATCAATATAAATAAAAGTTCTTCTCTCTATATAAAACTTAAATGTCAGTAAGAATGAAGACATAAACTGGTATGAATTAACTTTTTCTTTCATCCTTTCTGTTTTAATAGCTGCACACATTAAAAATGAGAAAGATCATAGAATACCATTGCTACCTAATAGAGATTCTGTTTTCCTTGATTTTCAGGAGTAGCTGCAGTCTCCTGAGATACAATAACCAAAACTGTATTTTCATTCAAGGTATGAGCACTCTAAAGTCTTAAGCAATTAGGTAGTACAGGCTCCAATGGAACTCAGATTAGAACAACAATAAATTTTGTAAAAGTTTTTACTCGGAATAACTCTTACTTAGATGAGTAAGTTCTGTCTATAAATTGTGATCATTTTTTTTCCTTGAAAAAATAAAGTGGGAAAAAGAGAGGAATAATTATCTGAATGCAACAAGGAAACAAGATTTTTTTTAACCCCTTTTCCTGAAAAAAAGATTCAGCATCTATTGTCAGTCTAGTCTCATGTATTCTCAATGCTGTTATATAAATAGTGAGATATGAAAATCTTAACTAACTTACAGTCTGATGAGGCTATTCTTAAAAAAAAAAAAAAAAAAAAAAAAAAAAAAAAAAAAACCTGCCTGTTTCCTGTGTGTCCTGTGTGTTATATACAATTTCAGTACTTAATGAGTTCTTCCTAACATCTACTTTTTTTTTTCCAATAAATTTGCTTTCTTTATGAAGCCCAGATTCATAATTACCTATGAATATTTCATGAAACTTATAGCTCATTCTTCTTTGTAACAGCCATGAGCATTTTCTTTGAATTTATTCCACACATTCATATCCTCTTGACTGTGTTTCTGATTGCCTCCACTATGTCCTCCTCTCTGCTGAGATGTGTTATCTCTTCACTTCAGTTTCTAAGATCAAAGTCCCAAAGATCTATAGCTTATTGAAAAAAGCTTGATGTCTAAATACATATGTTTCTTCACGATTCTTCTACATGTTCCTCTCTCAACAGTATTTTCAGTATCGTTTTCCCACCTGTTATTTTTGTTCAGGAGATAAGGGGAGATAAGAGATTATTTCACCTTTTTTCTATCCTCTATTCCACAGCAAACAAGGATTCGCTGTAATAGTAAATCTGTGGGACCAGTTTTACTATCTATGTCATGATATATTGCAACATAGCCTGTTGCCTGAGATTTCATAAAATTATAGAATTACAAAGGTTGAAAAAGACCATTAAGACTATCTAGTCCAAGCATTAACTCACCACCATCATGCCCATTAACCATGGCCTTCAGAGCCACATCCACTCTTTTCTTGAAAAGTTCCAGGGATGGTGACACCACCTTTTCCCTGGGCAGCCTCTTCCAATGCCTGACCATTCTTTGTAAGAAGGAATTTTTCCTATTATCCAGTCTGAATCTACTATCGTGCAACTTAAGTCCATTGCCTCTCATCCAAGAGTATTAAATAGTGTAGGATAGAGATCTTCCAGATTAAATTAAAAGCACTTCTGTAGTAGTACACAAAGGAAGATTTATTGATGTAATTTACAACCCAAATTACCAAAATAGTAGAAAGCAGGTGAACTGGAAGAAAGTAAGACTAAGAGGCTACAGATAAGAATCAATGGATTCAATCTTCAGGTATCACAGGGAAGATTTTCAGTCCCCTATTTGATAATTGCTGTAAAAACTTTATACGGACAGTCTGAAGTGCAACCATCCTTGTTGTTTACTTCATGTTTCTTGAGGAAGCATACTACAAGTACTTTTTCATATATAATTTTAAGTATTGGGAAATATTACATATGGCACATTTTTCTCAGTGGATATTTCTGTAGTGGCCACAGCTCATTCACATTGGATCTGATATGGATTAACTCCCCTGTCCCTTCAGCATTAGTAAGTGGGCATTTTTCTCCTAATTACCAAACAACAATAAGCACGCTTTGTAATTGCATTAGATTCAGCTTGTCAAGCTGCTACTGCTGCCTCTGAAGCGGCTGCTGGACTAAAGAGTATCACTTATCTTTTCCTCATACTCAGTATGTCATCCACTGAACATTTATGTCTAAAACTTCATCCCTGTCAGCTCTTTACTCTGGATTCAGCTGCCCATGTCAGTGTAGCTGCTACCCTGGCTCATGACATCTTTCCATATCATTCACAATAAATGAACCTACAGATGCAAGCCACTGCTACTCAGAGAAGACTACTGCTATCACCACTCAAAACACCACTATCAGGATGCACTGCGATTTCTCTAGTTTTCACACAGCCATCTGGGTGTTTTGGCTTTCACAGTCATGGCAGACATTCCCAGTGGAGACGTCTGCTATTGAGTTCCCTGATGTGTTACCATCTGAAGATGTGGAAGCCAGGATTATCTGTCATTCTGTCCTTGCCAGGAAATCAGCTCCAGGTTCTCTCCAGTACTTCAGATGAAGCTGCAGTCCTCTTCTTCCAGTTGAACAAGAGAAACCTTGGCAATCAGCCCTGGACTACTGCTCCTGTGAATTGCAGTTGTTTTACTTTCATCTTTTCCTTAGGAATGTTCTGTCCATCTTTCTTACTGCATCATATCTTTAGCTCTCTGGAATTACCTCTGTGTTTTGTTTTGTTTTGTTTTGTTTTGTTTTGTTTTTTTTTTAGTTTTCTATTCCATGCTACACAGACCAGGGCTGTATCTTCTTTCAGTTCTTCACAGTGGCCTAAAGATCTTCATATGAATAATCTTCCCTTTCTCAAACATTCATTAATCTGTATTTATGTTCCTTCTGGTTCTCCAGCTCAGTTATCACTGTTCTTTGTTTCCAGATCCAGAACAAAGGAATGCTCATTGCATATACAGTTACTAGAGCAACGTATGATTATCTCTATATCACCTTTGCAAACATTTATGAGATTTATGTAATCTTACAAGAACTGGCTTAAGGTGCTTTGAAATCACAGCAGTTAAAGTAAATATGAAATAAGAAAGTAGTAAATAAAATTGATATAGTAAAATAAAATCTTTATCAAAATATTGGCAATTAGGAATTAACATCTTTTTCACATAGTCTATTTTCAATGATTGACACTTCTAATACTGTCACTCTTTTCAACTAAGTTCTCTGGAAACAACACCAAGGATGTTTGCCACTGGTGGATGTAGCTTTTTTTCTGCACAGTAATTGTGCCATTTTTTCTGACACAGTAATTACTTTACCATTTTAGATTCTACTCTGCAAGAAAGAATTTAAGCTTATTTCTGGATAAATATTTTTTCTAGCATTTTGAATATAGCAAAAAGACAGTTATATATATATATATATATATATATATTCAAAATTTCTTATTTCTACAGAAACTAAGTGGACTGTTACTACTAAACCCTTTAGAGCAAGTCCATTTTTACATAGCAGCTCTTCTGTACAGTTAAATCTTGCATATCCATTTTAAGTTTTGAATTTCACAATATATTTAGTTACATAATATTGCCTAACCACAACTAATCAAACAAGATCATATTAGGAATATAATTTATAAATAAATGAAAAAATATTTTTATCATTTACAATATAAATATTCTTTTTACACTATCTGTGAATGTTTCTGCACAAGGGTGCTTAAGAGATATGATGATAAACATCCATAAAATTGAACAAGGTCAGGATGAATAGTGTGATTTTATTAAACTAAATATGTATAGCTATTTCAGCCACAAATACTTTTCTTTAATATAAGACAATCATAAAAGATAACATGTTCCAGTAATGTATTAGCATTTTTTTCTAATTTTGTTTGTTTCTTCATGTTTTTTGTATTCTGTTGGAAAACTTTGTTCAAACTGGAACATTATTTTAAAACTCAGATAAGATATTTTTATTATTATTTTGGATAAATCTGGTGTGTATCATGGTGACAGTGACAAATATTGATGGCGACATCAAGTGTACCAAAGAGATGAAGAAAAGGCGCTTCTGTGTAGAAAATCTGCTGCTATCTTGTAGGCTACACCAGCAGTACTGTCAGCTCAATCAATGCACAATAGAAAGCATTAGTTCCTGATATTTTTTTTTCTTTTTATGAAAAATACTTAACTATATAACAAGCCTGTCATATAAATAGCAACATCTCTCATCTTTCAGCAGATTATTTTTTTTTCTATGATTAGTTTTTATACTGGATAACATAAGGGAACAGAGGTTCCAATATTGTAGGATAAGTATTAAGCTAAAAAACATCTTAAGAAGCTCAATTCAAGGCTTAAGGCTGTAGCAGAAGAAAGCACAAATGGATTCAGGAAAATGAATTTGTATTTCTTAGGAAAATCACTTCTAATCCTTCATTTATTCTTTAACCCCATGTCTTAAGATCTCACCAAATATCTTTAAAA
Source organism: Phasianus colchicus (assembly GCF_987193195.1). NCBI lineage: Eukaryota > Metazoa > Chordata > Aves > Galliformes > Phasianidae > Phasianus > Phasianus colchicus. Next base: position 18,760,688 of record NC_143438.1, on the reverse strand, counting down.
AATTTCAAAATTGCAAAGCATACTTTACTTTTGTATGCAGATAAATCCTACATAATAGTGACATCCATTATAGGTGCTTAAAATATTCTTCTTCCCCCAGTGACCTTATAATTATATGACAATATATATTGAGCTGTAAGCGAAATTTCATTGTTTGCCATCCACTTTTCTACTCACTACTTTCTAAATGTAATGCTCAAACATTCAATTTTTAATGATACCTTAAAATAAATAATCAAACTTTGTGTTACTATTTGGCATTCTATTTTGCTAAGACTACATAAATCTTCTAGATGGCTATTCAAAACCTTTGAAATAGAAGCTGAAATACTGATTTGAAATAACTGGTTTTGTTCCTTGTTATTAATCTGTGCATGATGTATTTTAAGTTTGGTAACCTTTTTTGTGTTTTTACGTCAGTTAACTCTAAGTGCATTTATAGGATAAGTTCAGTCATACACCCTTTCAAGAAATGCAAATATTTTCATGAGGAACTGACAACTCCTATGTGGTGTACAAATGTGTACACAGATATAGCTACATCTCTTAAGCACTGAAAGCTGCCAATGCCTAATCTGGTAGTAAACTGAAAGTTAGGTACAAGGTAACTACAGTAAGTAGCATGCAGAAAGCTGTACACCATGCCTGCCATACATTATCAGGGAAGAATATCACAAAAGAATGTAAGAATGTAAGAATGTTTTTAATTGAAATTTCTTCTGCATTTCTCCTATATTCTATAATTCATTTATTGTATAGGTGTCAGTGGTTTACGGGCTGGTTCAGAGCGGGGCAGAGGGATCCACAGATCTGTGCCTCTAGAAAAGGGAAACGGGACCCCAAAATAACTGAAAACAGCAGCAATGATCTGAGGAGAAACAAACTAATTTACTAAATATAGTGTCAGAATGCAAGATAATACAATATAATTAGAATTGAAGCTAATAAATCAAAATATAATGAGAGAGAGAATGTCCGAAAGGTGGATAGGCTTCACCACAACGCTGAGGTTAGATGTGCAATCCAGTTGAACAGCAGAGAGACAGGAGCAGAGCTGATGATAAAGAGCAGGCAAAGAAGCATAGACGAAGCGCAGACGAAGAAGAGAGCATCAGGTGACCTTGACAGTAGTTATATCTCCTCTCTAACCACAAAGCCCCTGCATAGTAGAATTCTAAAAGACTTTTTGAATATAAATTAACTTTATTTACACTCTAAATAGCCCAAATATTTCTAAAGCAGGATTTATAAGAACTTTAACATACATCACATGTATTCTGATGGTCAATAATTCTGTTATTACAGTTCCTATTTACTTCTTTGGCTATGGATATCAGACTTAAGAGTACTTTATTTTGCCATGTTTCTCCGAAACTCTTTAAAAATCAACATAACATTTCATAGAATCATAGAATCATAGATCAGTTTGTGTTAGAAAGGACCTATAAAGTTCATCTAATCCAGCTTCCCTGTCTTATGTACAGAAATCTTTCATTAGATGAGATTACTCAAAAATCCCACCAACCTGAATTTGAAGACTTCGAGTAAAGGAACATCACAGCTTCTCTGGGCAACTTGTTTCACCATCATCACTATGAAGAACTTTTTTCATTATTTCTAATACAGACTCAGTCAGGACTTGTCCCTGTAGGTTCTCCATCTTTCTAGTAGGCTACCTTTAAGTACTGTAAGGCTGCTGTAAGATTGTGGGAATACAAGACGCTGCATAAGATCACACCAGAACCTTCTCCTCTCCATGGTAAACAGCTCTCAACTTTTTATTCATATGAGATGCTACAGACATCTGATAATTTTTGCAGTCCTCCACTGTACCAGCTCTATTAAGTTCATGTCTTTCTTGCACTAGAACCCCAGAGTTGAATGCAATACTCCAAGTAAAGCATATTGAGAAATATCCTTTCTATGTCTCCACTTTTGCCCTGGAAATCCCTCAGGAAAACTCATCATTTTTACATAAATTTTGATGTATCACATCTTCTCCATGTATAATGTTAGAAATTTTAATCCTTAACAGTTTCCACATAGTTATTCCTTCTTTTTAAAATTTATTTATCTTATAACCAATTATTTCAAATAAGAATTTTATTTGCTTTCTTTCTTTTCCAAAAGTAAATATCTGGTGGTGTAAATTGTTATATGTAAGAGCTAACTTTTGGAACATTGTTTTAATAACACAATGCAAAATGGATCTGGTGTCTTGCATTACTATTGCAGTGAGTATTTGATAGACATACTTAATTCATTCCATATTAATTTTTTACATTGTGGAAAGAAAATAACTGCAGAATTTTCAAAAAGCCTGGTTTAATAAATGGACTGTAATGGAAAAGAAAAAAAAGAAAGAAAGAAAGAAAGAAAGAAAGAAAGAAAGAAAGAAAGAAAGAAAGAAAGAAAGAAAGAAAGAAAGAAAGAAAGAAAGAAAGAAAGAAAGAAAGAAAAGAACACACTAAACTCATCAGAACATGAACACTCCCATAGGAATTTATTGGAAATGTATGTACAGAAAAGCATTTTTATTATTCTCAGTAACACCCTCATGGAAGACTTTGAATTAGTTGAGATACCATTAGCACTGTTGCTTTGTCATAAGAAAATAATTGCTCGGTAATTTTGTAATCTAGCCTTATGAGAATTCCTTCAAATTACATTGGTCAGGTCACACTCTGAAGACTTTTATTTACATTTTAGTCACCAAGAGGAGATATTTGGATTAACTACATCTAAACCCAAGCTATCCTATGATTCTATTACTTGCTGATCATAAATATTAACATACTATACTCTAGTACCAAGACAATTTTAAGAAAATAATGGCTAAAAATCTATTTATTTCACTTTTGAGATCTGGAACTTCTGGCAGATCTGGTCTGTTTCTAGCAACCTATTACAGTTCACCTTTCGTAGTTTAGTAACATTGCTAAATTTAAACTGAAGTTTATTCAAAGGAAATAGACGCTGATGACAAAGAAAAATACGAGTACTTTCTTTAGAAATGTATTTTCAAAAAGAAGCGATATTCTCCTTCTGTGCTCTCTCTCTCTCTCTCTTTTTTTTTTTTTTTTTTTTTTATAGTGTTTGTTTTCTTTGTTTATTTGTTTCCTTGTTTTACTGATATGTCTTGATCACCTTGGGCATGGGTATCCAATCTTTTGTCTTGCCTGGGCTGCACTTAGTGCATAGAAATTGTCTTGGGCTGAATATACGTAGGTCATTCAAAAAAATAATACCTGCTATTTATTTTGCATGGAAATTACAGCAGATACAAAGAACACAATAATACTATTTGATAGATCCAATCCTCAGCTACACAACAATATTTTTCAGAATAGTCACCACCATTAGCTATGCATTTTCATCACCAGTGAACAAGAGCCTGAATGCTATGCTCATAATAACATGCACCAACTGAGGTGATGCACTGTCACCACTACTGAATCACACCACATGCCACTTCACTGTGCTCACATTCACTATTCAGTCTCTATAAACATTCAGCAAGAATCAGGGAATGTCAGTGTGTACAATTTTTTCTTCATGAGGTGTTCAATGACACACCTTTGCTTCATGTGCACTTCCATGTCAGACTCCATTCAGTCAGATTGTCTCTCTGCTGCCATTTGTCGCATGACAACAAAATGTAACGTGATATTGGTGGGAAGATTCAACAGCTACTGCCATACCACCAATATCTGAGGTATGAGGGGCCTACATCATGAAATAGGAAACACTACTTTCAGAGAAGCCCTCATAACTCAATGCACTAAAACATCATAATGCAGGTAACTATAATATAGGCTCATTCAATGGTAGGAAACCACAAGATACAAACATCAAAGATGCCCTGTATTTCGAAGGAGTTAGTTGGAGGTAGTTTAACTGTTTCAGCATTGTTAACTGTTGCCAGTATTTTAACATGTTGCTCTCATTTTCTAAGTGACATCAAAATAAAGAGTATAAAGGTAATTGAATAAACCACAAGAACTGAAGTAGTCCTTCATCAAATGGTATTATACCTACAAAATAAATAAATAAATAAAATCTAAAAACACTTGGTACAAAGAACACTGGACACAGAGAAAATTCTACCTTTTTTTTTTTTTTTTAAAGAATTAAAGAATCAAGTCAGACACTAAACATCTGAAAATTATTTAGAAGGTAAAAATTCCATTTACACACTGATTTACTCATCGGTACATTGTTACGTCCAGGTTACTTCCAGATTGTACTGCACATTAGATCCATTTCAAAAATACTGACTTTTTGATAGCAACACAAGAAAACAAACTTGTTCTCTTCTTTCATTCTTTCCCCCCTCTTTCTCTCCCAACCCCAAAATGTAATAGCTGCAGATATAGAAAGATCTGTACAGGAGATATTCCTTTGCTAAAATGTCCTGTGGTGAAGAAAATATATTGTAAGCAATTATTTATATTGTTGAGAATGTAATTCTTCCCCTTTGATCTTATGAAATTCCTCTTTTTTTTTTTTTTTTTTTTTTTTTCAGTTCAACAGTAACAATTTTAATTTCAAAATGTTTTTTTCAGCTTGCTGAACTTCCAGTGATTGATTCTTTTATTTTTCTGACTTAAATTATCTAGAAATGTTGTGTGCGTTTAACTATATGTTAATATTATTTTCAACATCAAATTTTGAATCACACTACTAGTAGCTCTGGCTTTCAAAACTTTAATGTAGGAGTACTGTATCAAAATTTATCCATATGCTCTAAAATCAAGTCTGTATATGGTCAGTGAGATAAACTTAAAAATGCCAAAGATAATACAGCTCTTTACTCCTAGGAAATTATTGGCAAAGTTTTATTAGCTGGAATTTATCCATATTTCTCCAAATAATGATTATCACGCTTTTATTTTGTCTGTGCTGAACAGAGAAAATAAAGAATAGAATCAAAATTAGTTTCAAAGGGATCTGTTCCACTCTTCTGGCCACAGCATAAAGATGTCATGGTTAGTTATCGTTTGTAATGAGGTCACAGAACACGGAAGAAATGACAGACTAAAATGAATGAGTAAATGAAAATCTCTCTCAGTCAAATAATTCTAATATCATTAATCCCTAGGAAGCAAATAGATATGCAGGATAAATCTGCTTGGTTAAAACAAACAAACACAAGTACAGACAAACAAACAACAATAAAATAACATCTTAATTCACCTGAATTTAGGCTCATGTGAATCTAAAAAAAAAATAAATAAATAAATAAAAAAAAAATTGAAGACTTAACATTCTCCAGTAGATTTCTGTGATGGATGAATGATAGATTTTGAATTTTTTTTTTCCTGATTCTGTGCTGCTTAACTCATAATTTTATTTATTTAATTTTTTTCCTACAGTACAGTGATATATATGCGCTTATTCACTGTCCTGCTTTCTTCATTATCTAATATCTGGTGAAGCTAGACATTCAGAAGTAAATTGGGAAAAGCCCAGTAATACTGGATGAAAATGATTCCTTTCAAAACATTAACAGTCTGTGGTGACTGCCCATTTTATTATCATGGAGAGCCACTCTGAAAAGCAGTACAGATTTTAAATTCTACCAATAGTTTTTATAGCTGATTAAAGTATAGAAGAAACATGTTCTTGATTGAGTATCTCCAGAATCCTTTGAATGCGGTGTATGGCTTTAAAGATTTAAGTGAATCAGTCTTGAGGACAAATTACAAGGGAAGTTTTTTTTTAATCTTCTCCATTCGTAGTTTCTACGAACATTAAAATGAGTCCATGAGGTAAATCATATATGTGTTTTACATTTATATCTGCATGTGTGTATATATACATGATTTTCATCGAATATATTTATTTAAGAATTTAAGTGCACAATAAGAATATTATGTAAATAAAATATTATAGAATTAAGGAACAGTTCACCAGAATTTTTAACAAGTCTTCAAAAACAACAGGTGCTCTTCTTTCCTGTAAGTATCAAAAGCAATCTATACATATGAAATTGTTTTGTAATAACACGTGCAACTAAGAGCAGGAACGCAGAAACAACTGGCTTTCTGAACAAGGAAACCACCTGGTTCTTAAAATGTTATTAATAAAAAACAGATTCAATGAAGAGTTTTCAACACAAAAACCACATTGAAAGTACTTTCAAACAGTTAAATACTGTTAAATACAATCAGTTAAATACAATCTGGTAAACTGAACAGCAATAGCTCAGACTCTTAGAGCAACTCTAAGTATTGTGAAAATGTGTGTATATATTTGAAAAGTCTATGGCAATCTTTAATATCACCAGTACTACATGCACTGAAAATAGCATTCTAAAATGTAATGCACATTGGCTGCTAGATGTGTGACCAGGGATTCAAATATACAGTATGACTAAGAAGGATCTTTCATCTTGTGAAAATGAACTCTATTTCTAATCAGAACTTCCTCAAGAATATCCTCTTTGGGCACAGAAATGTCCAGAGAGATAAAACTGCTCAGCCTCGAGAAAAGAAGCCTCCAGGGAGACCTGGTAGCAGCTTTCCAGTGTCTAAAGGGGAGTTGTAAGAAAGAAGGGGACAGACTCTTTAGCAGGTCTGTTGTAACAGGACAAAGGGAAACAGTTTCAAACTAAAAGAGGGGAAATTTAGATCGGATATAAGAAAGAAGCTTTTTACAATAAGGATAGTGAAACACTGGAAGAGGTTGCTTAGACAGGTGGTAGATGCCTTATCCCTAGACATACGATTCTGTGATTCTCTATGAATATATATTAATTTAGCAGCCTGCTGAAACAAAATAGAAAGAGTTCATTTATCCAAGACCTTCTCAGGAAATAGGCATTTTTTTTCATTTTTTCCTCATTTATTTTCAAAGAATACAAAGATAATGCAAACTGAAAGGATTAATAAAAAGCCACTTGTGTTAGCATCAACATGTTTTAAAAATATTATATTTCACGATATCATGTTCTATAAACAGGGTTTTTTTAAAAGATGACTCACATTAGGGTTGCAATGTTGTGCAGAAAACATACATGTAACACAAATGCATAGAAAAATCTGTCTGTAGACAGAGGCAAAGTGGGCATGCAAACAATGTCCCTGACCCCGATACGTGATTGATCTATGCTAGCATTCTGGAAAGTGGGCAGACAGCGGCTGCTGGTGTGGAAGCAGTTGCTACTCACAGCTTCCCATCTGCCAGGCAGCAGGAGCAAAAGCAAGCAGCCGAGCTCCCTGCAGCTCCCCTGTGGCTTTGTGTTCCTGCTCCAGACCTTCTCAGCTTCACACCCATGGAGCTACAAAATTTAATTTTGCCTGTGTTGCCGAGAGGCCTTAATCAAGATCCGGGAGTCATTCTGAGTAACTCAAAAAGAAAAAATATCAAGGCAGAAAAGCTACTGGTCATTATAAAAGCTCCTTCTCTATTTCCCTCTCAGTTATATTAAATTGTGAGACTTCTGTCTAAGTCTTGTACATCTATATTTTCTGCACATATGCATATGTATACGCATGCATATACAGATATACTTACACAGAAACATCCCTTCTAAACTTCTATCAGAAAAGTTGTATAAAAGAGACTCATAAAGGGGACCCATAACTATTACTGTTTCTGTGATTCTCCAGGCTGAACAAAATGCTACTATTTCTATTATTTCATGTTGTTTTAATCTTTTTTAGAGTAAAAGCTGGAATTTTCTTGCTTTATTATTGCAGGCTTCAGGATGATTACCAATAGGTCTCTTCAGTTGATGTTGAAAAAGAATACATGATCTAAATCACATCAGATCTCTTGACCTTCTGACAGTCAATCTTTAAATACAAAAATGTTTCTTAATTCATATTCATAAGCTTCTCACCCTCATTAAAAAGTCAGATTATCTCAGCTGCCAGAAAGGGAATATCTGAGTTCTGTTAGAACCATTTTAAAATTAAATGTCATCCAATATAGCTTCATTATAAGTTATTCAGTTTGTCTAGATAGCAAATGAAAAGTTTGAGATATTTCTAAGCTATGTATACCTAAACTGGTGTACAGAATATAGTTACTGGAGTGAAGACAAGATTACACTTTCGACTCCTCCTCTTTTGTCTTCTATGATGCTCTAGAAGGAGTAAAAAATTTCAAACAAATATATAAACACTACAAAATGAAATGGAGATTTACTTGACATAGGAGTAAAAGAGGAGGAAGTGGACAAGCACTTTTTGCTGTTTTTACTAAAAGTTGGATATATTGATGTATGCCAAACTAGGTTAGACGGAGAAAGACCAACTCCCTGAAGAATTTTAGCTGTGCTAGAGAGCTCAGAAAAAGGCAAAGAGCTTCACTAAGAACCAAAGGCCTTACCAAGATCCTACAAGTGGGAGTCTGATGGACAAGTAAGCGAGCAGTGAGATTTTAAAAAATTAAAGAGTTAAGCATGAACATGGAACCCAAACTTCACATTGAAGGAGGCAGTAAGGGCTTCATCTCAATTCTAGAAAAAGGGAGAATCATAGAAACATAGAATCATTGAACAGCTTGGGTTGGAAAGGACCTCAAGGATCATCAAGTTCCAAGCTCCTACCACAGGCAGGTTTGCCAGACGCTAAGTCAAATACTAGATCAGATTGCTCAGGGCCCTATCCAAACTAACTTTGAACACCACAGGCCATCCACCACCTGTCTGGGCAACCTGTTCCAGCATCTCACTCCTCTCTCAGTAAAAAACTTGCCCCTGACATCCAATCTAAATCACCCTTCCTTCAGTTTAAAATTATTCCCCCTTGTCCTATCACTATCTACCTGTGTAAAAAGTTGATTTCCCTCATGTTTATGAGTTCCCTTTAAAAACTGGAAAGCCTCAATGAGGTCTCCCTGCAGCTTTTTCTTTTCCAGGCTGAATAAGCCCTGTTCCTTCTGTCTGTCTTCATAAGAAAGATGGTCAATCCTTGGATCATCTTCATGGCTCTCCTCTGGACACTCTCCAAAAGCTCCCCATCTTTCACATGTTGGAGGTCTCAGACTTATACATAGAGCTCCAGCTAGGGCATCACGGGGGCAGAATAGAGGGGAACAATCACCTCTCTCACCCTGCTGGCCACCTCTCTTCTGATGGAACTCAGGATACCATTGGCCTTACAGACTGCAAGTGAACACTGCTGGCTCATGTTAAGTTTTTCATCTGACAGGATCCCTAAATCCTTCTCAGCAGGGCTAGTCTCAAGAATTACTTCTCCAAGTTTGTATACATATCAGGAATTACCTCAACCCAAGTGCAAAACATTGCCTTTTATTTTCTTGAACCTGAATAGATTTACAAGGGGCCACCTTTCAAATTTATCAAGGTCCTTCTGGATGGTATCCCTCCTGCCATATTGAGGGTGCACTCAATCCCATCATATATGTCACTGATTAAGATGTTAGAGTACCAGATCCAGGACAGGCTCATGAGGGAAACTGCTCATTACTAACCTCCACCTGGACATAGAGCCATTGACCACAACATTCTGGCTGCAACCTTCTAACCAATTCCTTATCCACTGAATAATCCACTCTTCAAATCCTTATCTCTCCAATTTAGAGATAAGCATGTGGTGGGAGGCAATGACATCAGTTGCCTTCTTTCCCTTTGTCAACCAGTGCCACCACTCCATCATAGAAGGCCACTAGATTGGTAAGGCATGCCCTTCCCTTGGTGAACCCACGCTGGCTGTCTCAGATCACCCACTCATTCCTCATGTGCCTTAATGTGTCCTCCAGGAGGCTCTGTTTCATGATCTTCCCAGGCACAGCAGTGAGGGTCCCCAGCCTGGAGATCCCTAAGACTTTCTTCCTCCCAGTCTCGTAAATTGAAGTGATGTTTCCCTTTTTCCAGTCTTCATGGACTTTGCCTGACAGCTGTGACTCTTCAAATTCAATGAACAAAGGCTCAGCAACCACATCAGCCAGCTTCCTTAGGAGACTAGGATGCATGTCATTCAGCTCCATGGACTTGTATGCATTCAGTGAGTTAGTCTCAGACTTGTTCCATCCTTACAGAGGACAGGATGTATGAAGAGCTGCCGGCAGGACTGACACCAGAGAGCGGTTGTCAATGGCTCAATGTCTTGATGGAGGTTGGTGACAAGTGGTGTCCCCCAGGGCTAGGTGCTGGAGCCTACACTCTAATTTCTGCATCTAGATGTGGAATCCTCAGTACAGGAGAGACTTAGACCTATGGTAGCGTGTCCAGAGAAAGGCCACAAAAATGATCCATAGAATGAAACACCTCTCCTATGAGGAGGAAAGCTGAGAGTTGGGGTTCTTCAGCCTGGAGGAGAGAAGGTGAACTGAGAGCAGCCTTTCAATATCTAATGGGGAGGTGTAAGAGATTATTCTTTTACACCATTGTCTCAAAGCTTGCTGAGGACACAGATGAACAAGTTCAGGCAAGTCCTGGGCAAGGGTTGTGAAATCCTTTGTCTGAGGGGCACAGATGGACAAGATCAGGGGCAACAAGAGAGAGATAAGCTGCAGCTTAATGGCTGTGAAACGGTCTTTTGTGTGGGCTTATCTCGAGGAAGATGGCCATCTCAGGGGGTATTCACATGACACTCACTCAAGCATCCAGGGATGTCACCTAGGCAGAAAGAGAAGAAGGATAAAATGGGGACCTACAATCATGAGGTGAGGTTTTCTGGCAACAGATTCCTCATGAAGAAGAAGAGGTTTCTGCTATGAAGAAGCCTCACGACCTGTCTTTCTCTCTCCCGAACTTGCTCTGCATTTTCTCCCTCCTGGGCTTGCTCTGCGCTCTACCACGATGCTGAAGAAGAACAAAGGTGTCTGCCATCAGATTCCTCACTACGGAATGCCTGCATACTGACGGACTCTCCTGGGCCCTCTACCTGAGTCCTGCTGCTTCCTTCCGGATTGGCTCTGCGACTCCTCCTGCTGCCTGCTTGCTGCCCGAGGCCGGCCACGCTGCTGCTCTCCCCCCTGCTGCTTCTGCCTTGGACCTTCGAAACGTCGTGCAACAGGACTGCTCCTGGATCCTGGTGGTGACTATCCCTGCTTTACGCAATTCTTGCTTCTTTCCTATCTTTTCTATCGCCCTCCTTCCCTTCCCCGTCTCCCTAATTAGGATTTATAATAAACTGGTTGGACTAACATATGAACTGTGCAGGACTGAGCATTAAGTCTTAATGAACTTTATCCCATTGGCCTCAGCCCAGCGATCCATCCTGTCCAGAAACCTCTGTAGGGCCTTTTGACCCTGAGGCAGATCAACGTTTCCTCCAAACTTGGTGTCGTCTGCAAACATACTGAAGGTAATCTCAACTCCGTCATCCAGATCAACTCTGAAGATATTAAACAGGGCTGGCCTCATTTCTGACCCCTGGAGAACACCACTTAAGGCTGGTCTTAACGCTGGATTTAAAGCCATTCATACCACTCTTTGGGCTTGACTCTCCATCCAATATTTTACTCAGTCTAGAGTACATCTGTCCAAGACACGGGCTGCCAGCTTCTTCAGTAAATAATGTGAGGAAACAGAAACAAAAGCTTTGCAAATGTCTATGTAGACTAGATACACAGCCTTTCCCTTATCCATTGATAAGTCACCTATTCATAGGAGATGAGGTTGGTTGAGCAGGATCTGCCTTTCATAAAACTGTACTGGCTGGGTCTAATCTCCTATTGTCTTACATAAATGTCATATATTTTTTCTCTCTATAACAAAGCTTAGCTACAGAAAACAAGAAGAACAACACAAAACAAACAACCATGGCTAAGTCCATGTTACTGCTTTTGGTCAGTGTAGTCCTCAAGTCACCACCATTTACAGGTGCCTTAATTTGACACATAAATTGTTTTTGAGCTGCACAAATTAGTAGTGCACTGGGGGGGGGCAGGGGGGGGGAGGGAAACAAAAACAAAACAAACAAACCAACAAACCCAGAATCCTAAATTTTTTGCTTGTGGTGTTCTCTAAATAAGCTCCAATCTGCCAGCAGAATTTAAAGATCCAAACCAAGCAGTTAAACAAAAAAGTAAAGATATGTTCTGATTTTCAAAAGGAATCCTGTTCGTACAAACAGCTATAAGATTCCCAGGTTTGAAACAAGTTTTCTAGCATCCATTTAATCAATGGTTTCAGCCTCAGGTGAATGTATTCTTGTTAGAAAAGTGTTTCTATCAAATACTGCTTGTCCTCTACCACAGTATTTTTCATTAGTCTAATACAGGATATCATAAATCCAAAAAATCATCTTTGCAATCAAAGCAGTAGACCATTTCAAAGGAGGGGCAAAAGCTAATAGATTACAACACATAATTTAAGTTCTATTTTGGGATTGACACTGCTTAAGCCATATGTGGCAATATTTTTCTTTACCAAGTTTTTTTTTTTTTTTTTTTTTTTTTTTTAAATAAAATACTGGTAAATAGTACTGGAAAGGATTTAAGGAGAACTAAGTTATTAAAACAACTCTCTGCAACTCTTTATTTTAGTTTTCTTTACATAAACCTGTTTTAGAAGGTGATCTATTCTGAGTATACAGGAAGATGTGCTTGGAAAGGAAAAAAAAAGAATGCTTTGCCATAAGAAGTAGACAACTTATTTGGTTAGGTTCACCAAGCTTCAAAAGGGTACTCCTTAAAAACATGTCATGAATTGCTGAAACCAGTTTACTGATCTGGTAAGAAGTTGGAATGGAAGGGGACTAACAGGAGTAAAAAAAAGATTGTACAATAAATACATAAAGTTGTATAAGAAAAGTCTACATAAACTTTCAGTGCTGGTTTTCTCTTAGGACTTTATGTTGTAAACATGACAGTTATCATATAGTTGGTTACTTTGGTAACACAGTAATATTATGAACTGGTAGGTAGATAACCATTTGAGAACACACACAAAAAGAACATCAGTGGCAGAAATGTTACTAGTGGGAGTATTTCAGAAGGTTTCCAGCAGCTATATCAATGCTTTTTTCTAGCACACTTTGTTGTGCTAATATTCTTATCTTCATAGCAGAAGTTTCACTTGTTGAAGTTTCTATTGCTTCTTTTGCTGTTGTCTACTACATTCTGTACATGGAGCTTTTTAAATTGTGAAGGGCTAAGCTGGCTCACGCAATATTCTTTTGTTACAAAAAAATAGCTTATTTGTTCATAGATATATCTTTGAATTAAACTTAAAAATACTTCTTTCTTAGGCTTTATAGCTGGTGTTAAAAGGAAAATTTTTTGATGTGCCATGTTAGTACACTGTCTTTGACCCAGTGTGTACTGCAACCATGCTATGCCATGACCTACAAGTTCAATAATAAAGATTGTTAGAGTTTGCTCTGAGGAAATACAGCACCATAATTTTAAACAAAGTGAAAATGTGATTTGAGCACTATTTATTCTTCACTGGTTATCTGAGTTCACCTACAGAAAGTTTTTCAAAGTAGGAAAATCAAACATGACCAGGTGTTTTGGACAGTGGTACTGATGAAGTATGACTTTTCCCAGATGTATCCTTTGTCCAAAGCTTTAAATTCCATATTCTTGGAGATAGAATATATAGCCTCGTTTTCCTTATAAAATTATGTTCAGGCAAATGTTTAACCTGGCAAGCAGCTAAACATCAACCAGCCATTCATTCACTCACACCAACCAGTAGGATGAGGGAGAGAAAAATAGAATTTGTGGATTGAGATCAAAAAATAAGACAGAAAAGGAAAATAGGGAAAAAAAAAAAAAAAAGATAGCTATATATACATATATGTACATATACATCACATAACTCTACACACATTGAAATAATAACATAAAAATTTTTTGCTTTTTTTTTTTTTATGGTCTCATATTCAAAATTAAAGAGAAATGCTAAAGAATTTTTAAAACTGCATATTCTTTAACACTTTCCTATAAAAAAGACATTCATTTTAATAGACAGAGTAATTAATAAGATGTGCCAAGTGGATATTTCAAACCATTAAAAAAACTAAAATTTTCTATTATTGTGTGTTATCTACCCTGTAATAAAAGTTATAAGTTAATTAACTTTTAACGAGGCAAAGGTACACTGAAATGCATTTGTTTGCAAGCCATATTAATTAAGTGAATCATTTTCAGTCTTTACTTTTTCTACTATTGGTAAAAAATAAGTTCAGACATCTTGGCAGAGATATAAGCACATGATATATGTAACTTAAAGAGGAATTAGTGCTTTGCATTTCAACAATGTAGGAAGTCACCAGGCTACCTGTGAATGTAAATAGGCAGAGAATTGTAGCAAGAATGTGATTTAATCTATGCGGTTATCTTGCACCCAGCTTGAACAAAAATGAGTTGAGCAACTTGCTTATGTGACCAAAGCATAGTGCAGACAGGGGACTTATAGGGGGAGTGTGCACAAATGATAATACATATATCACCCTGGCAGTTCCTGAATGAATGGCTGCTGGCAGGATGCACTGCCTTACATTAGTAAGAGCTGGTGGGAGTACATATATAGAAATACCTAATAAATGTATAATTTTAAGTTCATCCTCTTCAAGTCATGCTATTACTCCATCATCTCATCCTGGGAAAGTCTAGACTGACACATTGGGTTTCTACTCTGCCCTACAACAAATCTATTCCCAATAGATGCTTTGGCAGCATCGACCAGTAATTCCTACTACTAAGTCAATTTCTTCTCACCTGGGAATCATAGGGCAATTTTAGGCTTTGGAGCATTCCTATATTATCTAATCAATACCGATGAATTTTACCTTTTGCCAACTGAGTTTCATGTTTAGTAATTCAGCACTTTTCTTGGTCATTATTGATGTTTGAATCTTATCCATGAGGAAATTTGTCAAAAATTCTCCTTGGTCCTACTGCAATGATGATGACATGCTTGGGACACTGATTAGAGACACTGTATAGCTAGCACCTGTTGGGCGGGGTGGCTCATTGCCCTTCCTGGAGATGTAATCTTTTGTCAGGATATCTGCTAAGTCAATTAGATCCCACTATAGGAGAGAAGGCACCAGTCTAACAGGAATCGATTCATTCCTGCTAGCTGATTTCTCACTGTTAAATTGATTCTTGAGTTTAAGATTGTATCAGAAATTGGAGGTTGGCAGTGGATGTGCCATATAGTACCTATCAGGGCAATCCCATCGCTAAGGCTCTATGCCAAAGATCATTACATTTGAACTCTGTCTTATGCTTAATTGTGTGGGTCTGGCAAGCCTATCAGGGAATTCTGGTGGCTGCCCAGAGGTTAATCCTACTCAGCTCAGTATATGTAGTCCTGGACAACAGCTACAAATGTCTTTAGGCTATCTGGAAGGCCATGGATAAGGGGACTTAACCTTGACGGATTGAGATCAAGAAGACATAGGGGGTCTCCTTGAAACATGCTTCTCCTACATTGCCTGTCTGCAAGCTGCATTTTACATGAATGCAATAAATTAGGAGAACCTTGTGGTCTTAATAACAAAAGGATCTCCTTTCCATGTGAGCCTATGCTGCTGGCCCAACAGGCAGCACATGCAGTGAGTAATTGTGATAACTCAGTGTAATGGCTAAAAACACTCCAGGGTCCAATGGTCTCCTGCCCTTTTCTTGCCAAATAGGATTTGCCCCACCCCTGTAAGGGATATTTACTACACATATCCTGCCTTAGATTCTTCCAGATGTCTATAATACTTTTCCTTCATCTGTACAAATTCAGCAGTAGATCACAGGATATTTTGTACAGTATTACAAACATTGTCATCTACCTTGTTCATGATTTGGTTCTGATCAACAGTTGTATAGTTCCAGGTTTTGGAGTAAGATCATAATCAGAATTTTTCACAGGTTCATCAGCATACCATATGTCTCCATCTCATGTCTTGTGATCTGCACAATGTATTAACTTGCAGACTTTTTTTTTTAGCCAAGACAGAGGACAGCATCTTGTTTAGTAAAAAAATTAATTTTTCCTGCCATTGCCTTTCTTGCATCAGCTAAGGTCAATAGCATTTTTCAGTTCCATATACTCTGTTTTCCAGTTTGGGATTTCAATCATAAGGTTATCTACCTCTGTCCCCTGTATCTCTTGGTTCTCCTTTTCAAAGGTCAATGATGTTTTCAGTACTTCATTTTGTGACTTCAGTGCAGCATATTCTAGAATTCTTCCAGGTGGAGGAGACTCTTTAATTTTCCTTTGAGTGTAAAATAAATAAGCATCCAGTATGGCACAAAAAATCCTTTGCCTTTAGCTAATTTTAATCTGCTCTAACATTTTGTTCTCATCTTTCCAACATTTTCGGACCTAGTCTATTCCTGATTGGGATGGTGCATACTTAAATTTTGGCAGCAATTTGTCCATGACAACTACACCAATTTTCTACAGTCACATTAACTGTTAGAGTCTGAGCTCATTAGAGAAGCCCTCCCACTGAGCTTAGAAAGGACCTCCCTGCTCCCTAAACTCTTTCTCAGAGGTCGTCGTCTAAAAGATTGTATGTAGCCTCTTAACAGAGTCACCATGCCCCAGGTCTTTCCTTGAAACATGTTCGTATAGTTGAAAGTAAGTAGTTTATTGAAATGACAAGAAATGTAGAATTGCCCTAATAGAGGCACTTGCTGTGTTAGGGCTACTATCTCAAGCCTACCCAATAATTATATTTAACCCAGAGATCATCTGCAAAGTGAGGGAGATGGCAATATCTGCTGATTTGGACAAGAGAATGAGTTAGACTCATCTAATGGAGTACCTCTTTTCAACAAAGCGTTGGCAGAGGGCCAGAGTCTTAACGAGGTGAGACTGAGTCATCTGTGCTGAGAGGTATTTTAACAAAGTGTTGTGTTGTTAATTAAGGGAAGTACTGAAGCCAGTGTTTGCTATGCAGCCACTTCTGTACCTTTTTACTCCACCACCTTTAGTGAAAAAACACCAGGCTGTGAGGTCTCTGTGCAGCTCACGTGCCGGTCACCTGCCAGCCATGTACCAGCTATTTATCAGCCACGTAGCACGCAGAGTGGCAGGGAACCATCACAGCTCGGACTTGGTCTAGTGAAGATGTCGCTTCGGTAAAGCTGGGATAGCAGTACCAAACACTGGGTTCTGTGCTCCCTCCCACCCCCACGCTTGTAGTTAACCACACAGCAAGCCTTGATGAAATGCCTGTTTCAGTAAGATGGCTCTGACAGGCATAAGTTGACTCTGATAAGTGTCTACCCACAATCCTTTAGACATAAACCATGAAGTCTTTTGGACTAAGACCAAGCCTAGCTGCAGCTATACTCCTCCCACTGAGAAGGAGTTCACGGAAGCAGGGAGGTTCTTTTTGAGCCTTGCAACCCAGTGGGAGGACATTTCCAAGGAGCTGCGCATCAGACTCATATCCTTACCGTGACAAATATTAGAATGGATAATTCTTGCATAGGAACTAACACGAAAGAGATGTGCTAGCAGGCAGAATCTTGGGGTCTGATATACCTGCTATTAAATTTGTCGCATGGGAGACTTTAATTTCATGTCTCTGAAACCACAGATAAACAGCAATTAATTCCATAGAATAAACAAGCAAACAAAACAATACCAGAAAGATACACACTTTGACTATGTTAATAAATAATAACTCATAAAAAACAAACAAACAAACAAAAAAACTGATAATGTTCTGAAAGGTTTAACAAAACCTAGCAAATTATTATTATGTGGCTATTGTTGATGGTGTGTATCACGAGATTTTCTTTCTTTTTTCTTATGTTAAGAAATAAAAACTTGTAACTTTTTTGTTCACTGACATTTATATTTGCTAAGAACCCTTTGGCTGATGAGAAAAAAAGGTTATTATTATTTTTTAAAAGCTCATTAATAATTCAGTATCATCATTGTATTATCTATTTGCTATAATTTTATAATGTAGTTGATTCCACAATTTATTATTCTGTCTAGCCTAAGAATAAATATATATTCTTATGTGTTTGTAGAAATGTATAGAGGAGATGGTAGTATAGATTTCAACATGGGTATTTTAAGCAAGCATTTATCTAATAATCGTGTTATCAAGCTGTTGAAGTCCTTTCCTCTTGCTGGACGAGAAAGAACTGTAAGCCTTTGGATCATGTCAGGCTACGCATAAGCTATTCGATTTTCTGATGTTTACTGTTACAGTATCAACTGTGCTTTTCAATAATCTTGAGCATAATTAGACTTTGCAGGTGAGTATACTAAAAATAGGAGAACACCATTTGATTTTGAAATAAATATATATATGATTTCTTCATCTTAAAATGCTGTAATAGGTCAAAAATCTATTAAGAGAACTATGAAATCAATATTCTATTTTTCGATACTCAGAAAAAAATGTATTTTACACTGAGCAATGGACATGGAGGATTCCTCTCACTGTCATAAACAGACTGAGGCTGATCCAAATATTAATGATCCTGAGAGGGGGCACAAAAGTATAGCTCATAATCTCTTGTAACTACCCACAGTGCCTTCTGAAATTGAAAACTAAACCAACATTTCCAAAAATATAAAAATTTGTAATAATTAAGTTGACTTTTGTGAAAAATTTGAGAGACTTAGATCCTTAAGTACTTCATTCTCTATTATCTTCTATTTCAAAGAATTATACTTTAATTAGAGAAAACTGAACTAATGAACAAAAATTAGGAGCCCGAATTCAGCTTTAAAGCTCAGTTTCAATATGTACTTTTTAAAAAATTTTGTTGTTAATTTAGTTTGCCAAAAAACTCCAGAGAACATCTTTCTATTAGAGTACTCCAACTCTTTTGCCATTACAACAGAGCTATAATGATTAACAAATATATCTCAATCCACTGTTGGCACGTTTCAATGATATTTTAATTGCCTGTTTTTTCACTGATCATAACAGAAAGCAAATTTAAAGTATTTCAGTTTTATGTAAGGCTTTCATTTAAAGAAGATTTCAGTGAAGTTACATTTTTTGATAGATTTCTCATGTAGGCAGTTTTTTACTTCATTTTTAAATGGATCTGATGAAGCAAAGATAGCTGCAAAAGCAACATCTTAATGTGTAATAATGATAAATAAAACTGTTAGTTTATGGCTGCCCTCATACTTCTTCCCTTCTGCAGAAATTAAGCTTACATGGACAATTTGTTACATCTGAAAGCATTGTGTACATATGTTGGATACCTGTCATTAAGGCATTTACCATAGAATGTTATTTAGACAGGATTATATAAATATATTTAATACTGTTAACTCTATATATTTACAACAAGAGAGAGTTCAGCTGGTTAGATATTATTTTGACTACCAGAATGATCTAATATTAAGAAAGAGGTGTTATGGATATAATTGCTACATTGTAGATGTTTAACAATAATTGTATTCTGGGATAAAAGTTCAATTTCTGGTTCTCAGAAGTTTCTTTCTAATCCAGGAGTCTGAGTAGATAAGAGAAATACAAGGAAATATGCAGACACTAGGTAAGACACACAGACACTGGATGAGACTAGCATAAGCATTTGTTAAAGCCTATTGTAAATATTTGTACTGTTACGCAGAAGAATGAGTAGATGGCTTGCACAAACTCGTCTACTGATGACATGTACAGCTCAGTTCTAGAAAATGGAGGATCATCTGAAAGGGCAAGTTTACACATTTCCTTGGGAACTATCTGTAGGCAAATATTCAAATTGATGGGAAACTAAACTAAATGGGCAAAATTTTGCTACCACAGGTCTGCAATTAAGCATGTTTTAGCTCAGTGAAACAACACATTTCCAAACGATGTCCTACTCTGTGCCTGCATTATTGGAATCTTATAACTGATATTTAAGGATACAGCAAATGTATTACATTAGTTTGATTAGATGTCAAGAAGCAGTGAACAAGCTTAAATGAAATGGACATTGTGTTTGTATGCTGGCAGACACATGCACACACATATACATATTGGTCTAAAAAATTGTGTGTCTAACTACATTTCTTGACATCCATATACACTAAAACACCCAATGAGGGGAATTACAGGCAGTTTTACCATACCATCATTTTAGCATATCCAGTTAATTTCAAATTTTACTACTAATATTCATCTATTTTTTATTTTCATACTGCTATTTGGTTTATGAATTGTTAGAAAATCTGTATCTTTGACAAATTAGAAGTGCAGCATGATATCAGTGGTACTTCTGTTTGAAGTCCTAATCTTTCACTTAGACCTGATTTTTCACTAGATCTCAGTATTGCAGGCTCGAGAGCTAAAGTGCTAAAGTACTGCCACTCGTCATCGGGATGCCCCAACTATTTAATTAATATTTTACCAGTATTTCTCCAGTACATTGTCACATTCTGTGATATTCAGTAAACATTAACTGTACTAGAATCTTTCCACATTTGAGACTTACCATACAATAAATGATCAGCTCACTAGAGCACATAAGTTTAGACACTGTTGAAGCTCAGAGTATTTCTGTAGTTAATTGAGATAATTTTCAATTTTCAAAAAGTAGTACTAGACTAGACACAGTTACATCTTGAAACCAAATAAAAAATAGTGTTATATATTGAAAGAAAAATACATCTAAAAACATTTTTAGAAAATGTTATTGGGAGGCACAGTTCAGACATCCAAATAAATAGCCATTCTATTCAAAAAATTAATCTGCCTTTTGGAAATGGAGCAATTTGAGTGCATGAAACAGTATTCACTGAGGACAAACATGGATATAATACTGTTCTGATTTTTTTTTGACCTTTACAAGCAAGACACACACTCCTTTTTATAGAGTGCAATAATTCTAAGCCATATTCAACTAAAATCTCTCCATTGGCTCCACTACAGACATCTGTATTAGGACCAGTGTGAGTTTCCAAGTCAGTGTCTGAATTTTTCTGACCTTAGCCATTTAAACAAGAAAATGTCAGATATCCCAGCTGCTCCCTGAAGGGTGAAAAATAGGTCACTCTGGACCCTTGCAGTCCCAGCTGGCAAGGACAACTCATTTATTCAAAGGAGAACTCTGTGTTACCTGTTCCGTATGGATATCTGGATCTCTGCAAGCTCCCATCAAGTGCTCTGCAATACTTCTCTCTGAACACATTTTTTGTTATAGTTCTTTGTTGTCATTGTTTCTTGTTGAGGATACTTTATAAAATACATTTCACTGTTTATATACATGCATACATGCACATGCCTTGTTTTCTATCTTTTAGACTTGTTTGACTGCAAGTAAGAAATAAATCTTGTGTTAAGATTTCTTTAGTTGAAAGTCTATCCTTCTTTGAGACAAACTGACAAAGAAGCCTTAAGTAAAGGAGTAGAAAAAGCATATTTTGAAATATAGATAACTCGATAGCCTGATCATTGGCCTTCAAAGCACTTACCTTTTTTTTATTTAATTGCTAGGTAGCAATTTAAAAATATTTTCATTATGCAGAATAAAGAAGGAACCAAGATTTTAGCATATAAAATAAGTTTGCTTGTCACCTTTGTTATGAAGCTGTTTTTTAAGAGAGCCGTTTTTTAAATGACCTGTAATCAAGAAAATAACTTGACAGATTTAACTTTTTAATTTGCAGGGACTGTATGCATTTGGATGGCATTCTGTAACAAATTCATTACCACTGCTCAGACTACAATCTGCATGAAGCATACAACCCTTCATAGCTAGGGTTAGGTTTTGCTAATTCCTTCTTTACTTCTCTCCTCTGGCTTTACCTTCTCTATTGCACTCAGTGGAAGTTATTTTCTTATATATTTTATGTTCTAATGGCCTTTCTCCACATAACCTTTCATCTCATATATAGTACACTAAGTCCAACCTACAGTTCTGCTAGCAATGCCCATGTATGTATTTGGCAATATACAGCTGTTTTTTGTCAAACATCTTGCTTTCTTCTCACAAGCCACCTTGTGTAACTGGACAAACCATTCATTCAAATCTGACACCCATGTCTGCGAAATCACTGAACTATCTTCCTTGAAATCCCTTAAACTTTTCTCTGCTTTACAGCATATAATGGTTACGTGAATCCGGTGATGAGATTCAGATGTTACCCTCACATCACTTCACCCATTTTGGATATCTTTAATTCTATTTCAGCTACTACTGTAGTACATAGCTATGCTATTTTTTTCTGACAAATCTCGTTTTTCAATACTTGATTGCCAAAGAGCTATTGACTACTGAAGAGCTAAAATTAGAACTATTTTCCCATTCCTTTTTTTAAAAAAAAATATTAATCTTTCAATATGTGTTTTGGAAAGTTTCAAGTATTTTGAACTTCATTATAGTTTCCAATGTCAGAGTACTTGGAGTTGGTACTAGATTCATGAATAATGACATGTCATTCTAGAGGTTCTCACTTTTCTAACAAAAAATATCTTTCTTACTTGGAAAAATTCCATACTGGAGTATGAGTTACATATTGAAACCATTTATCTTCTTCCCGAAACTTTAAAAATACATTCTCACTTGACAGTTGGCAACCTAAAAAATTCGGGGTACTGATTTATTCTGACCATGGACTCCAAGATGTGATAACTACCCATACCCCTTGTCCTGTTTGTCACCAGGCCTTTTCCTTTACAAATCCTTAGCTTACATCCCATCTTTTTTGAAATTCTGATATGATGTCTCTAAGCATAAGAAATAACATACTTTATTCCATTTTTTTCCTTAAATTAAGATAAAAAATATACATAATAGAAAAAAAAAAGGTAGAATAGGAGTCATCTTCCATGTTGACTTAAGCCAAGATGCTGGAAATCAAACATAAACTTTATGTTGTTCATCTTCCCCATCTTTCTATACAGTAAATTATTTTCAGAATTCTGAACAATCAGCATGGCTGATATTTGGCTGTTTTCACTGGGCAAAAGACACGCAGACATACATCAGGTAAATGTGATGCTGACTTCATGTCAAGTTGGCATGTTGTGCCAATTTAAACCTTCTCAGTATTAAAAAAGTGACGATCTCTGTCTCTCCAGTAAAATGCAATCACATAATTTCTCAGTGACACATCATTAAAGTATAAATTAACTATGCTTTTCCTTGAGGAGAATAAGAGAGAATTGGTCTTCCTGTGATACAGATCTGTTGTGGGGCTAGTAGAAAATGTTAGAAATACTGGCTTCCATTTCTTGAGACTCGTTATTTGTCAACCTCTCAACATAGCAAACTATAAGATGAAATGTTAAAATAATATTTCACAGGAAAAGTTTGAAGTAATAAAAAGTTATATTCATCTGGGAACACTGCCAACAATCCATGCTTCTCTTTGTGGAGAAAAGTTGAATGGGCTTTTATATGAGATTTAGAAATTGAGTTGTATGTTTTATATTTATAATCATTATCATTTAACCAGATCTTAAGAGTGGAATGACAAACATGAATAAAAGATAGAATTAGCCTTTCCTTGGTAGTTACACACAAGTGACAACACAAACGAGTTCCCTGTGTTTTCACTTGTTCAGTGTGATACCATATCTGATGTACAGCAATAAGTAGTATAGAAGAGCTAGACTGTTAATTTATTTAGTTGCTGTATTTGCCTTCCAGGATATAACTGTTACAATGAATACTTAGAGTAGTGTAAATAGTTATGTATATATTTGGATGGAGAAGTTTTTTTTTTATATAATTATATAATACAGGAGGAGGAATAAATGTACCAGAATCTACATCTATGCAGTCAAAATGGATTTTCATTCGTACATTGTAAGGTTTCATAAAAAGTTTTGGGAACAGTCATGGAAAGATGTCTGGACAACATCAACATGCACAAGGAGAATGGTATAATCCTAGAAATAAGTAGTATCTTGCTTTATCTTTTTGAAATTCAAGAAATATTACTAAATTCTTAGTCTTTTCCTCACTGGGAAATCAGTAATCTTGAAATGCTTAATCCTGGATTAATTCTCAAGCTTGTCAACTTTACCAGAGACTATTGCATTTTCCTTGATTAGCACTGCAATTATGTCACTGTGACCAAGGCTGTATTTCCTACTTACTGACATTTTATTACCAAGTATTCATCTACACTGAAAATCCATTGCATATTTTCTTATATGCCTATACTGATTCCCATAGACTATCTATGCTTATATGTACATGCTCTAAGTACAGAAATGGAACTTCAGCAAATCAGCTTCCAGTGAGCCAAGTTTCATCCTCATCAGCATGCATAAATCCCAGATAATCTCAAGAGTACTGGAAAGAGTTGTTTCTTCCCCAGTCTCTTATCTTTGTACTATGAGTCTAGCATTTTTAATCTTCAGATCAGTTCAGAAAGCATGTGTAATTGACTTCATGCTAGGCATTAAAAAAGAAGAGTCTTCAGAGTCTTCAGAAGTAAAAACTACTATCAGTTCCCAGGCACTGAATGTAAGGGATGTATAGGTGAATGTTAGCATTTCTGTATCTAAGCAGAAGTCCTCACAGTTCACTTCCATACAGAAAGACAGAAAGACATGTTTGTTATCATTTTATTTACTTCACTCTTGTTGGGAACTTTCCTATTGCTGATTTTAAATAGCAATTAAATTAATAGCTAAGGAAAAATTTTCCAGCTGTTCTACCAAATGATCTCTAGACTTTATTTATATTTATATCTAGTGTCTTATTATTCAGGCACTGGAATGGGCTGCCCAGAGAGGTGGTGGAGTAATTTATTTATTACTGTAACTAGCCTGGTAAGTTTCCCTTGTTCATTGCAGGGGACAGCCTTTAAGGTCCCTACCAACTCTGAGGATTGTATGATTCTATTCTAAGTGGATTCTAACATATTCAGCTAATTGAAGTAGTAAGTTATCAGTTAGGAATTTAATTTTAGCATCCACGATATCTTATCTTGAACACCTTTTGATTCTCTTCCAGTACGAAAGCCTGCTTTTAAGTTTCTCCTCATTAAAAGAAAATCAAACCAAAATTAACTAAAACAAATCACAAACAGACTAGCAATAACAACATCTAGCAAGAAACTCCACATATGCTAAAGTTATTTTAATTGCATTAACTTGTATCTCATTTAAGATTGACTTCTGACTATATGTTGCTAGTTGTATGTTGTTTATGGTTACTCAAAACTACATGTTTTTTTTTATCTATATAATTTTCTTGATGAAAAGGTATTAGTCACTGATTTATACTGCTTGTACTCAGAGAACATAAATATATGTCAGTGTATTTCATTCTGCATCATGTGAATATAACGTTATGACCTGGCATCTCTTCAATTGTAGGCTCTCTTAATGTGTTGTCTTGGCATGTCTGTTCCATCCAATGTACAAAATAACACCGTGATTCAGCCAACGTTGAAAATTCTTTGCCACTATTTAAGCGATAGAGATCCTCATTTATCAAGGTCAAAAATCCACTGTATGTGATTCAGACCTTTGTTGTCTAGCTGTAGTACTTCAAAATTAGTTTCTCCTATTTAACTGATAATTGTTTTAAAGTTTTCTGAAGGGAAAATGTTTATATGAATATTCATTAATTGGCATGAAAAATTGAAATTGGGGCAGTGTATGGGCACTGCTAAAATATTCTAGAGCAGAGTATCCATACTGCACTTGAATAGGCAATTGTCTATGATAAAAATTAATCTGAAAAATTAATTTGGCAAGGTTCAGATGGGAAATTCCTATACTTAAGGAATCAAAAGCTGGATACAAAGTGTACATCAGGAAAGTTTATCACTAATCATGAAAACAAATGAGAAGCCTTGCAAGAAGCATGGTGAGGAAAATTGGCATAGAAGGCCTCTGAAGGGTATCCTGAATGTCAGCTTTTATCAATGTTGATAAATTTCTTCATTCTGCCCTTTTCTACTATGGCTTAAATGTACTGAAAGGGCCTTGGGGGATATATTTTATGGAAACAGAAATAGAATAGTAATACAAACTGTGAACATTTATCACCTAGCATTGCTCAAAAATTAACTGTCTTACAGATATATTATGAGCAGAAAATGTCAGTTTTCACACTGTTATCAAATTCTTTCAAACTTGGAGATTTGCACCCAAATCTCAGCAGTGAAGCATGTGGAAAAAAAATGAAAAACTAAGAAGTGAGTTGACATAATATCCACGTTGATCAATTTAGATGATTTTTTAATTGGAAATGAAGAAGTTAAACCTTACAATGCTGATCTGTAAAATGAGAATCCACAGAGACTATTACTGGGTGTTTCTTGTTTGTTTGTTTGTTTGTTTGTTTTCAGTTGCCATTTTTAAACTGAAATAATAGCTTTGCTCAGAATTAGAAGAAAACAATTAGTTCTTTAAAGAAGGCAATAGGTTTATTAGTAAATCATATAATCAAAGAATCATTTCAGTTGGAAGGAATTTTTAAGGTTAGTCCAGTCCAACTCTGTTCAACAGACATCTACAGCTAGATCAGGTTGTTCAAGGCCTGGGCCAGACTGACCATGAAAGCTTCCAGAGACAGGGCATTTACTAGATCTTTGGGCAGCCTGTTACAGTACTTTACTACTCTTATCATGAAAAACATTTTCATTATATCCAGTCTAAATCTCCTCTCTTTTAGTAGGAAAATGTTTCCTCTTGACCTATCACAATAGACCTTTCTAAAGAGTCTTTCCTCTTCTTTCTTATAGCCCTCTTTCTGTACTGAAAGATCGCTGTCTCTTTTCCTGTTTGAACAGCTCCTGCTCTCTCAGCCTGTCCTCGTAGAGGTGTTCCATTCCTTCAATCTTTTTATTCTGTGATTTTTGTGACCCTCCTCTGTGCATGTTCATACAGGTCTATGTCTCTCCTGTAGAGGACTCGTCATCTGGATGCAGTGCTCTGGCTGAGGTTTCACCAATGCAGAATAGAGGGGCAGGATCACCTCCCTTGATCTTCTGGCTATGCTTCATCTGATTCAGCCTAGGATATAGTGGCTTTCTGGGCTGCAAAGTCACACTGCTGTCTCATGTCCAGCTTCCAGTACCCTCAACCCTTTTTAAGAGGGGCTACTCTCTGTCTTTTCTTCTCCCAGCTAGCACTGGTAGTGCGAGTTGCCATGATCCAGATGCAACGCCTTGCACTTGGCTTTGTTTAACCTCATGAGCTACACCTGCGCCCACTGCTTGTGTTTGTCTAGGTCTCTGTGGACAGCATCCCACCAGCCATCAAAGCCCAAAGGCCTCCTGTACATCTTCACAAATACATGAGCATGGACAACTGGTTAGAATTTGCTCTATGGTTCTCGTGAACTGCACAGCTCCTGTGTGACTACACACTTGATAAATGGTGCCTGTTTTTATTTGTGCTCCTTCTACCATCATTTCAGAAATGTTGAGTAACCCAGCAAATCTGTAAAAACAAGCCAGTACCTTACAACACCATAAACTTTGTATTGCTGATCACAAACCTCTTCAGAAAGGTACAGTTGGAGGTGATATTTGTTTGCCTTTACTCTAAGCTGTCAAGCACTGGCTCAGTCTGTGTGGAGAAACAGATGCTGTACCCTACCAAAGAAGCTAAATTAGCATGTCCCTCCTGTCTGATTTTACATCAAAAATAATATGATTTCTCTGCATAATATAAACAACTGGTGTTCAGTTATAAGAATTTAGACCCAATTTATGTCATTATTATGCAATGTGCAGAAAAATACATTTGTATTGTATCATTCTAAATATATAGATATATTTTTATATTTTAGACTTTGTGACAGGAAATTTGAAAATCTCCTTTACCTGCGTATCCTTCCTAGGAACCGAGACTGAGATGTTTAAGTGTCTTAATTTCAGCTGGGATGGAATTTTTTTCTTCAGTGTCTGGTATGAGGCTATATTTCTATAGTTTTCTTCTTGGATAAAAACAGAGTACACACCGATTTCTCAGGGGATAGTGAGTAATCACTTGTGCATTACTTGTTTTATATATATATCTCCATAATTATTATCCTTTTCCTTTTCTCTCTTAGTAAATTGTTTCATCTCAACCCACAAGTTCTACATTGTTTTTTTGAGTGTCTCCCCCATCCCACTGGAAAAGGAAGGAATGAGTGTGGTGCTGATCCACCTGCCAGTTTAAACTACAACCACCACCTGCATTGTAGTAAACCACTACAATGGGAATTACATACTAATATGACTGAATTAAAAGGAAAAACCAGTCCTTAACTGGTAGAGTTTATAAAATCTGCAGTATAGTAGAATGGCAAGTCTATACTTACAATAAGGAGGAATAAATTGCAAAAGAAAAATGGAATAATAATAGTAATAATAGTAATAATGATAATAATAATAATAATAAAACAACTAATGAAACTATTCACTTGATCAACATGCAAAGTCTGTAACATAACATGAAGAAAATATAAATTTTCACAGGCCTGAACCCTGTTCTTTTTTTAAGCAATTATGTTTTTCTAACAATCTTCAGTCACAGCTACAGTTTAGTGTTACTGTGATCTCAGCGACATTTTCGCCAGATTATCAACTAAAGAGATTCTGATGCTCCTGACCAAGAGGATGATGATACTGTAGGGTCTTCTTGTGACCCTTGAAGCCTTCCATGAAGCTTTGAAATCTTCTATCAAAGGATACAAAATTTCATACAAAGCCTCAATTAAAAGCAGACTGTGTATGGACAGTATTACAGTATCTACAAGAAAAGATAAAAGAAAAGGATATCAAACACCGTTTCTCCCACAGTTTCGTATTCCAGAGGGACTGTATATATGGAATTCAGAGCTTTATTTTTACATGCCACGAGTTTACATTTAATTACAATAGTTCAAATGTCAAAGATATTCATAAAGGAAGTAATATGGCATTTAGTTTAATTTGTTTCATGCTGAACTCTGAAATGATGAGGTCTGTGTATGTATAAAATAAAGTAGGGTTCCTCACCCTAGTTCAAAGCAAAAGAAGATAAAAGGAAACAAAACAAATAACAATGAAAAAATCAGAAATGTCCATATAAACTCTACATGAATCTACTCTACAAGTCAATCAGTTAGGAGACTATAAGATTCTGGACATATGGCTTTCCACATGTTGTTCATGTTTTAAAATGCAGATTTTAGATTTTCATGTATTATTTCTTATAGCCAAGTAAATAAAAGAAATAAAGAAGATATGATGGTTTGTAAATGTCTTTTAGTGGAAATGGATTTTTAATGTTCTGCCACAGAAGCGCAGTAATAGTGGCAGCTGAACTATAACCACTTTTCAGAAAACCTAAGGTTTTGACCTTTAGACAGCAAAGTTAGCCCAGTTAGAATTAATGTTATATCTTCATCCTTGTTTAACTCTACTGTGCCTGTGTACTGCAGGAATTATGAACAGTGACTGGTGTTAATATATGTCTCCTATTCTGCAGCATTTGGAAATATTCTTTGTGTGTCTGTGAATAAAGGACAGAATCAAAGATTTAAGCAAGTTTCTTTGCCTCTTTCTGATTTTACATAGATGGAGTTCTAACAATTTTGGCTGGAAACCAAAATTACAAATAATATTTTAAAGGGGGAAAGAGAAAGCAAACACAAAGCATTAAAACTTAATCTCGACATGCAGGAAAAGCTATCATTGATTTCAGAATCAGTTTGAACATGTTAAGGAAACAAAGGATTTATTTCTACTTGCTGCCTTACCTACTTCTTTATTAGGATTTTAATGAGCTACGGGTTTAGTGGATCTCCCTTTTTTGTTCTTTCTAGTACCAAGACAGGCCATTCTCTAAAGTTATTTCTTTCTAAATGAAATGTTTAAGCTGTTAGCTACATGAAACTATAAGTTTTTTATTATTATTATTATTTTTTTAAACAAATGGTTCTATACCTAAGCAATTTTTAGAGGATAAGTGTTTGTGCTTATCTAAAATAAAATGTCAGCATGTCATTTACTAGGTGGAAGATGTTATAATAGTTCATTCATCTGTGGAAGAACATAATGCAGGCAAATGTCAAGATAATCTTTATTCCTCCCCAGGAAAAGCATCTATTACTTAAGTCAGGAAACTTAAACTTGCTACAGAAGAAAAGCAATATTCTTCAGTACCTGACTGCATAGAGAATATGCACCAGAGAAAACCTTGAAGAGGATTGATCTTCACTAATCTTAAAGGCGAAAAAGACAAATGATACTTCATTCTTCCCACTAATGTATATACAGAAACTATGAATCATATCAAATGAAGAAACAAATTCAGAACTAAATCTCTTCTACAAACAAGCTGCCAATTTAAAACAAAACAAACAAAAACCATCAAAGAACAACAGTAAAAACAACAGTGCACACACATACACACAAAACACACACAAAAAAAGTTAGAAACTATGTATCTCCTTATTAGGCAGAAGCTGCACCAGGTCAGGGAAAAATAAAAAAAGAAAGAATTTTTTTTTATGTTCCACATCAGTTTTGTTTTGCATATCCTGACATTATTTTAGTTTAACAATGATAATCTTTTTCTGTTGGAACAATTTTTTTTTTTTTATCCCTTTTCAGCATTTCACACATTATTTCCATCTTTTTTATGTTTGTTTCTTCATGGCCATGGCTACTAGTAGAGTGTATTGTCCTCTACTGAATTAATTTAAAGTAATCACAGAATAATATGAATCTTTCTTTATTCAAAAGTCATAAAAGATCAAGTTTAAATAAGTTTAATAGGTTTGTTTCTTGTTAACTTTTGCTTTTTTCTCCTTCTGCACATAGGTCTGAAATTTTAGCAATAACAAATTGCTTTCTCTGGTATATCTGTGGAATTCATAACAGCACAAGGGTCAGAAATCATAGAAATAATAAGAATATTTTGCCAATCTATATTCTGTATTCATACCCCCTAATACTTCCTGACTGACAAATAATTTAATTTACATGGAAATAGTATTTGCTTGTCTTCACATTCTTAGGCAATCAAGAAGAGATGGGCCCTACTTGTGAAAAATCTCTCCCTGAAATCTCTCCCACTACTTGTCATTTTTGAGAAAGAGAAGACATCTGATTATAAACATGATAAATTTCTTTATATTCTTATTTAAATTAAGGAAAAATGAACCTGTTAGCAAGAATATAGTTTCTAACCTTAGTTATATAGTCTATTTGGCACAGCAGACTAAAAGGCATGCTGTTTATCTGTCATGTTATATTCTTACTCATGGAAGAATATAAAGAAGACAACAGTTTCTTTTCATTGAAAGTGTTATGGATAAACTCCCTACAATGCAACTCATGTTAGAGTCCAGCCCTATCAAAACAAAGTTTTTGGCATCAGTGCAAATTGCGTTGACATTACTTGAAGAAATAATGTAGCAAGTTAGAAAAGGCAATACAAGTATGTTTTTGAGATTATACTGGAGCAAAATCTCAAGGTTATGTTTACAATTTTTTTTTTTTTTTTAATCTTAACAGTTTTACCATATCTGTACATTGAATAATTAGCCAGGAAATGATCTTTTATCTGAAAAACTCTTTGAATCATTTTTAGTTGCAGACCTTCTTTATATTATTATTATTATATAACAGCTTATTTATTATAATTATAATAATAATAATAATTATTATTATTATTATTATTATTATTATTATTATATTACTTTCTAGTCCCCTAAACAATTAAGCATACTAATTATCCAGTGGCATTTTACTTTGGTTGCTCTCTAACAAGACTATAAAGATCTGCATAAGTACTTGTGGAAGTTAGCTTCTTTCTATAGTAAATCCAAAACTTGCATAAAGTCTTCAGAGACCTGATCTTTATGATTTTGAAAACTGTTAAGAACTTTGAATTTGAAGGCCATATTTGGTGAGAGCAATTTCAAATAAATCTCTCCAGGAGTATTCTTAAAAACTGCAATCGCCTTAACACTTACTCGGGAGTACAAGATCTAATAAAAACAAGCAAACATAAAATGATGAATAGATATGCCCACTGAATCACTGGGTTAACTCGGTATTTAACTATTATAAAATATTTTCTTCCTAGTATTAAAAGCCTTCTTATATAAAGATTAAATATTAGTCTATGTTCTCTAGGCCAGAAACCTTGACATTTTTTTTTTTTCAGTGTGTTAAGAACCTTGAAAAATCATAGTTTCTGGAACTGTTATTCCTATTTAAAAGTAAAATAAAATAGAACCGTAGCAATGCTTCTTCCAGTCTTGTTTAGTGAATTGCATTTTTTCAATACATTACTACTTCATATGAACATAATGAAAACAATAAAAAGCCAATATTCTGAGGATGAAAATTTAGCAGAATATTACACTCCAAATATATTTCTTTTCAAATTTAACAAGTTTGCTAAAAGATAATAATAGAGAATTTCACTGCAGTAAGGGATAAAATGCTTATTTGTATAAGTTTATAATAGTAAAAGAAAACTTACTATAGGTCAATATTTCAGATTGCTAAAAAAGCAAAAGTAGGCTATTTATTATCTGGGTGATTTGAAAGCTGACTGACAGCATTTTACTGTTTCCATATAAGCTGGAAATGGGCATACTGACAAAGTATTATCCGATGTAGCTTAACTGACACTGCTGTCTAATGTAGACATCCATTTATTTATCACTGTCATGACTTTATTTTTCTGCTTAATTTTCTAGATTTTTTTTAATATATTCAGAGGTGCAAATTGCTAATATTGATGGATAACAAATTAGCAGTACATAGAAAGTGATTCAATCTTGCGAATATTCAGAATTTTTATTAACAAGTCAAATGCATTAAATAGCAGCCCACCTTCCTTTGATCTGTGTCTGCGGAGGAGGCAATCAAAAAAATTCTGTTACTAAGCATTTGAGTTTACTTATATGGATCTCTAAGAAATCAGATTGTATAAATAAAAATCTGAAACTTCACCTGGAAGCATAGGATGCTTAAGTCATATTAATATAACAAAATTATTCATAGCTACTTTCTTAAGATTTCTCATAGAAAAATTGATGAAATATTTCTTGCTTTCCAAGTGTTTCTCAGCATGTTTTCTTACCCAAATAAGTAAAAAAATCTATGAAGGAGTGGACATGCCTTAGTATTAGTATATTACTTATATCACCTTTTCATGAGTAAATGTTGTATTATGCAAATACAGTATGCAAGACTTGTTTTTTATTGTAAACTTCCTAATATCTAAATTATATTTTTATATAAGGTATTTTTTTTCCGTTAGAATGAAATATATTTTTATGGGTAGGGTTGTAGCCCCAACTACAAAATCACAATTAGACCCTAGTCTTTGATTGGGATTCTTGGACTTCTAATAAATAAAGATGGCTGGCAGAAGTTACTATGAAAATTCTTAAGCATTATCATAATTATATTACTTCTAATATATTAACACACTTTTAGTCTTTAGCAGTTAGTATTATCTACATATCCTTTCCTTACCTTCAGTATAACATAACAGTATTTTACCTTTGAATATTATTATATTAACGATAGGAAAGAAAGCTATGAAGAGTACAACAAAATTTATCTTGGGATTCATATCCTACACTGTAGATAATTTACCTTACAAATGAGATCACTTCCAACTCAAAGATGTTGAGGACATGTAGCACCCTGCTTTCAGTATATAGCAGGAAGGTGGTCCCTATAAGATATTT
The DNA here is from genome assembly GCF_987193195.1 of Phasianus colchicus. Lineage (NCBI taxonomy): Eukaryota > Metazoa > Chordata > Aves > Galliformes > Phasianidae > Phasianus > Phasianus colchicus. The sequence goes on along the minus strand of NC_143438.1, from coordinate 18,727,184 downwards.
CTGTATCACAAAAATTTATGTTCACCGTAGGAGTATTTTTTTGCCTTGAGTGACAAGGTCAAGAGACTAACATCAGTAAACAATGAAATAAGAGAAGTATGTTGGACTAAGGAATCATATTTCATTTCACTGGCCTTTGTCTATGATGTCCCACACCTCTTTTGCCTCTGCTTGCAAACTCTAACCTGTGTCTGTCAGTCTCCAGTATATCTACCTAACACAAAATGAGTAAAGGAAAAATTTCTTTCTCCATTCCCCATGCACTGCCTATATTTTTCACCACTTTTACAAGCAATAAAATGGAGTTTATCAAGAAGGCCCCTAAACTAACCATTTTCTTCACCTGGGATGAGTTCCAACATGAGATAAGAGAGGTATGGCTCTACCTAACAGTTCACGCATTTACTACAATATTTTCTCACATTCTAACATCCCCTTCTTGGAGCCTCCAAAATTCAGTCATCCCTATTTTTATCCTGCTGCAAAAGATAATTTTCTAAGTCTGTCTCTTTGATTGTGTGATTCCTGTTCACTCCATATATTTGCAAGTGAACCTTTATTCTCTTCACATTTATTTTTTACTGTTTAGAATCAGCATCCATTTTGCCCAAAGGGCCTAAGAAACAACGGTGTTTTGAGCACACTAGAGGTGGATGGTCCCTAGAAATATAAGGGCTTGTAGCACATTTTTAGATATGCTGTGTCATTCTTCTTTATATCCTAAATATTGAAGAGTGGATCAAACCATTGAAGTGTTGCAGTCCATTTGTATTTCCAATAAAATCTTTTTACTCTCTGAAACCTAGTTTATCTTCACAGCAAAGTGTTAATCTCTGTCTTTGGAAGGCTGAACAAATGACTGAAAATGCTCCTCAGCCTTCTGATTAGATTATCTCTTTCTTCTTTACATGTGGAGGCAGAATAGATGACCTCTGGAGGTCCCTTCCAACCATAGTTACACTGTGATACTATGAAATACATCTGACAACTCCATTTTGCTGTGAAATGGCAGCATTTTGTGTACATCTTGAGAGGAAATAAAAGTTTGTGTATTCTACTGTTTGCTGTCACAATGTTGTTAGCACATCTAGATTTTTCTTCACTGTTTTGTAGTGGTTGAAGCTCTGAGTTAAATGAATTAAGAGATAACAGGCACCACTCTACCCCACTCTCTTGATGAATTTATAATTGAATAAGATTATAAAAGGTTATGTTTTTTTCCTTAGACTTTTCAACACTATTACTCTTCTTCAAAGACTTCCAAAAGCAGTTTTTGAGTCTTTCCTCATATTTTGCTTACTTCTCCTAGAAAGCTCTGCAACTGTGTTATTTTATATTCAAATTTCATTTTGCAGGATTTCATCAGACAACACAGAGACTCTTCCCCATTGTTCATCATCAAGATAAATGTCAAACATGCTGCTTCAATACTAATGTGTTCAGCAAAATTTGTGGATTTCTTTCACAAAGGAAGGAAAAAGACGTTAAATTAGAAATGTCATTATTCCATATTTCTATATGTCAAAAATTAAAGCCCTGTCAATTGTCGATAACTAGCAACTGAAATGAACTCTTGCTAACAGTTTTTACTGAAAGCAAACAAAGAAATCCGATAACAACTACAAATTGAGTGTATAAGATGTCAGTGAAGACTGAAAAATGTACCCAGATTTTTTTGGCCATGAAAATGAGGAACCTATCAAGACATCAACACACACTGCTTAATTTTCAAATTTTGGTGATGTTTTCAACTATTGCATTGCTTGAAAGTGTGCTAATATACACTATATATTCTAAGCTACATTCCATGTAACAAACGTTTGTTTGTTTGTTTTGAAAGGGTACTACAAACAAGAATATATGTCACAAGCACAAAATTCCTGTTTATGTTAGAGAACTCATAATTGCATGGCATGTGATTGTTGCATTAACTATGACTACTTTAGCAATATCTAATGTAGGTTATTTTTTTCAAGTATTTAGAAACTCATACAAATTTTATGAGGATATAGAAATACACTGACTTCAGTTTTAAATAAATGTACATCAAAAAGATATTGATTGAAACTTTTGGCAGTATTTGAAATTCTAAGTCTTCACTCATGCTTTTTACAAACTTTTTTTTTTTTTTTAATCAGATCTATGCATTCACCTTGTTTATCTAATTTTTTAAAGTAACAATGTCTTCTTTGAAACCATTATAATGCTAACTTACTGGGTAATTTTTTGAAAGTCTTGAAATTCTAGTAAACATTCTTCTGAGCATTTCATGAAGTTAAACTATAAATCACAAAGTGAATATCTCCCATTCTGTTCTCAGTTGCTCAAAGGCTACCCAGCAACAGAGACATCATGAAAGATTGTGTTTCTTGCTACAGAAAAGAATTAAACTATCAAGTTATCTTTTAACTAGCAGAGGTATTCAGGAAGGCGATCCTATAGGGCATGTGTTTAGGGAATGTGAAATTCAGATCTCTAGGACAGTGCTTAGCAGTTCCTTTCACTGTTATCATTAATTTTCCTTGCCTTTGATAATGTGAAATCACTGGAGCTGACATCAAAGACATTCTTGTCCCCTCAGGAGATTGTACCAAAAACAGGGTATCATACTAGAAGGCAGTGAGCACAGGATCACTGATATATTCTCTGAGACAGCGGAAATATTCTAAATAAATATGTCTAAAGTAAAATACAGTCAATTAAATGAGTGAATTATACATTTGAACATGTACTTTTCTTCACCAAAATAAATATGGCGCTGGTAATTCTCAGGTGAAATTAAAAATGTGTATCTATGATTTTTTCGACTTTTTACTAACAGACATGTTGAAATCATTCTTCCTTTATACAGTTTACTGCAGTTCTATTAGTAGTTTTTTCAGTCTAGACTCTTACATTTCCTTTTGACTTCTTATAGAAAGTTAGAGTGGCAGTTTCATTTATCAGGATATTTGGAATTTATTTTTAATTTTTTTTGTAAGTACCCTTGAGAATTAAGGAGTTAAAAAAAAATAAAAAATAAAAAATAAAAAAAAAAAGAGAGAGAAAGATAAAAATATGTTGAATAATGAATGTTTCATTTAGTTTTATCATTTGTGAGTTCCTACAAGCAGAATATCCCAGGAATCAGTTCTGAGTCCAGTCCTATTTAACATCTTCATTAATGACCTGGATAAAGGGGTAGAGTATATTTACAGATGCCATGAAACTGGGGGGATGAACTGGTTTACCAGAGAGCCATGTTGCAATCCAGAGGGACCTCAGTAGGCTGTAGAGGTTGGCAAACAACAATATCAATACATTAAACAAGGAGTAGTGCAAATTCCTGCATTTAGTCTGTGAAATCCCGGACTGGAAGAAGAACTCATTGAGAGCAGCCCTTCAGTGAAGGACTTGGGTAGATGAAAAAGCTTAACTTGAGCCTGCAGTCCTAAAGGCCAACAGTATCCTGAGCTGCATCTAAAGAAAGATGTCCAATCGAGCAAGGCAGGTTTTTGTGCCTCTCTGCTCTGCTCTTGCAAGGCCACATCTTGAGTACTGTGTCCAAGTCTGGGGCCCCCAGAGCACAAGCTGTGGAGATTTTGGAGCTTGTCCAGAGGAGGGCCACAAAGATGATCAAAGGGCTGGAGCACCTCTGCTACAAAGACAGACTGAGGGAACTTGTTCAGCCTGGAGAAGGCTCTGGGGAGGTTTCATTTGTCCTTCCAATAGTTAAACAAAACTTATAAACAGTAGGGAAATCAGCTTTTTACAGGGGTAGATAATGATAGGACAAGAGGGAGTGATTTTAAACTAAAAGAGATGGGGAGAAAATTTTCACTGAGAGGGTTTTGGGATGCTGGCACAGGCTTCCCAGAGAGGTTTTTCAAGACCAGGTCAGATGGGAGCATGGACAGTCTGATGTGGTGCCTGATCTAGCAGTTGGCAACTCAGCTCATGGCAGGGAGGGTGGGTCTACATAATTTCATGTCCCTTTCAACCCAAGACTTTCTATGATTTTATGATTCCGTTATTCTCTGATTCTATGATTCTATGATACTAAGATGAGATACCATGGTAGTTAAACCCAGCATTTTTACTTCTTAGCTCTATCCCTGCTCTTTTGAGCTTGGAAGAGCTATTCAAACGCAACTGCAGGGCTATAAAATTATAGGCTGTGAAAAAGCATTTGGCAGTCAATAATTGTATTAAAGTATTATAAGGTATAATTTTCCTTCTGTGTGATGGCAGGGGAGCACTGCAAACATGGAAATGACCAGAAGAAAGATCATAAATGAAAGCATTTGTGCACGTTATGGTTTTTAAACAAGGGCAAAAGGCTGAATTAAATAACATCAGAAGTATTTGCGTCCACAAATCAGTATATTAAGGCATGTGGATAAGGGCCAGGGTAAATTTATCAAGGATTTCACTGACAGAAAATAAAAAAGCTACACAATGCAATAGAAATGGGACAATATTATAGATATATACATATATATATATGTATATATGTATTTTTCATATGATGTCTAATTTCTGATTGTAATTGTCAACAATAGCAGGAGTTACTTCTTTCCTCCTTCAGAGGAATTCTTGGAGTTCATGTAACTGCCTATATCCTGAGGGAATAATCTGAATTGTGTCTATGAATGATATGAAAATAAGTGTACTTTACATTTGATTACTCTTCCTGTTATATATTTAGTTTTATCTAGTTAGGTAATTCCCGACTATCCTTTTAAAATCCTTTTGTGTACTTTGGAGTGGGAAAAAAAATCTGTCTTTTCCAATTTTTTTCTGTGCTGAAGGATTTTGAAATGCTGTTCTAAATAGCAGAAGTTTTACTTGTGGTATCAGAAGATTCTTCAGTGCCCTTGACATACCTGTGCAGTGTCAGTTCAAAGAAACTAACACATTTCTATAAGAGCTCTCTAAATGATATGGAGGCTTTTATCATTTATTAGCATGTTTAAGTTTCATCAATGCCATATTACACTTCTAGGAATGCAGTAATATTGCCTCTAACTTGTTTTGAACAAGTCTAAGTTCTTTTTCTCATATCTCCTTACAGTTCCAAGGACTAGGGCTATGATAAATTATTTAAATGTAGTACTTATCAAAGAGCTGAGATTTTTACACAACTACTTGACAAAGAACATTAGTTGTCAGGATTCACTTCTTCTTCAGTGTCAGCTGAATATTATCTTTTAAAATGAAATGTTAGGATAATTAGTCAGGAAAAAGAGAAAAAATCTTGTACTAAGTAAATGAATTAAATAGTGGAATAAATGAAAGAGAAAAACTAGATGTTTACTAGTTTCATTTTCTGTTATTCACTGCTTAACTTGATTATCCGTGTAATTTGTTCTAGGGTATCTCACAAATTGCATTAGAACTATTCATCTCCTCACCTCTTCTCTTAGTTACTACCAGTAATTATGATTTCCTCTGAGTAATGGAGAAATGCTTCTTAGGGTTTTGTTTGTTTGTTTGTTTGTTTGTTTTTTCAGCACTGAACTAAAATATTGAGAAGGTTTTAAAAAAAGGAATAGAGATCTATAGGAATTCATTTATGTGCGTATTTCTTCTTTTCTACAGAATACACTTGTTTATTTAAAAAAATTAGATATATTACCAGTACAAATGAAGATACATGCTGACATGTGCTTCTAAATTTTGGATGTGAGAGCATTACAAGTGTTGTAACTGAGGTTCTGTGTTGAGAAGCTGTACCCTTCTGAAATGTAAAGAAGATTATTGTGCAAGTCTCAGCATTTGGTCTTGCTGAAGTTCATCCCACCGGCCTCAATCAAGCTATCCAGCCTTTCTAGATCCCACTGTTGGGCCTTCTTACCGTCAGGCAGATGGACACTTCCTCCCATTCTTGGTGTCCTCTGCAAACTTACCAAGGATGTACTCAATCCCCTTGTCCAGATCATCAATAAAAATATGAAACAGGACAGACCCCAGTACCAACCCTTGGGGAACACCACTCATGAGTATACTCAGTGAGTTCTATAAGTAAATAACATGACAAATATGTACATTTTATTACATTTAATTTACATTATCATTTAATAAATTTCACTCTACTCATATTGTAATAATAAAAAAGAAGAGCTTTGGCGTGTTTTTTGTCATGTCTTTACCTCTAAATTGGAGAGATATGGATTTGAAGGCTGGTCTACTTGATAGAGAAAGAATTGGCCCTGTTTGTACCTGGAAGGTTGTTGTCAGTGGCTCTAGGTCCAGGTGGAGGCAGATCATATGTGGTGTTCCCCAGGGGTCCATCTTGGGACCAATGCTCTTCAATATATTTATTGATAGCATAGACAGTTGGGATTGAGCGTATCCTCCTCATGTTTGCTGATGACACCAAGCTGAGTGGTGCAGTTCACACAGTAGAAGGGAGAGACAATATGCAGAGGAACCTGGACAGGCTTGAGAAGTGGGCTCAGGAACCTAGTGATATTTAACAAGGCCAAGAGCAAGACATTCCATTTGGATGGAAAATCTGGATACGAATGCAGTTTGTGAGAAGAAAAGCTCTGCGGAGAAGAACTTAAAAGTTGTGATGGACAAAAAGCTGAACATGAGCAGGTATTGTGCTCTTTCAGCCTGGAAGGACAATAGTATCCTGGGCTGCATCAAAAGAGGGATGGCTAGCCTAGTGAGGGAGGTGATTGTCTCCCTCTAGTCTCTCCTTGTGAGGTCCCATCTGGACTACTCTGTCCAAGACTGAAGCCTCCAGTACAGGAATGATGCAGAGCTGTTGGTACAGGTCCAGTAGAAGACTATGAAGATGATCAAAGGCTGGAGCACATCTCTTATGAAGAAAGGTTGAGGGAGTTGGTTTTGTTCAGATTGGAGAAAAGAAGGTTCTGGGGAGACCTTCAATACTTGAAGGGAGAATAGCTTTAAACTAAAAGTGAAGATTTAAGTTAGATGTTAGGAGGAAATCTTTTATTCAGAGGGTGGTGAGACACTGGCACAGTCAGCCCAGAGAAGCTGTGAATGTCCCATCTCTAGAGGCATTTGAGGCCAGATTGGATGTGGCCCTGGGCAGCCTGATCTGATGGGTGTCAACCCTGCCCACAGCAGGGAGGTTGGAACTAGACAATTATTAAGGTCCCTTCCAACCTAAGCCATTCTATGATTCTGTAATACGATAAATATAACTTTAAATTCAAAAATAATGCTGTCTAGATCAGCTATAAACCTATACTTTTAATTGTTAAGAAATGGCATTTAAAAATACAAAATGAATCAGTCTGATCTTAAAAAATATTGTAGACTTTCCAAAAAGTGAATAGATATACAAAAGAAATTAATATTAGAACAATTTACTTGTAGTTCATCTTACCTCTAAACTATTGCTGAAGTGTGTTAAAAGTCAAAAGAGAATATAAGCTTTTGCTATATGCCTTCTATCTACCTTGATATTATATATTTTTCTACAAGGCTACTAAAGCCTATAGGATTTTGCTTTGGGCATTTATCTTCAACTGTAAGGAAGATAACTCTGTTAGTAACTGTTTTCTCAAAAATTGACTTGCTGGAGGTCTTTAAATTTGCTGTTTTGGCTAGCTACCATGTAATATTGTTTTCGTCCACACTCCTGATTTTGTCTTCTTGACATGCAGTTAAGTAATAAAAATATAGTAACAACAAAAAAGGAAAAAACATTAGAGAACATTGGGTATAACACTGTGAGGAGTCCATTACATTGGTGATCTATGTTAGCTATTCAGTTGCAATAGTTTTCAAGTCTCATTATAATCATTTCAGTTTTCTTCCAGTAATCCATGTTTGATTACTTTCTCAGTTATTCTCAATTATTGGAAAGCAGTAATTTAATTCATAGTCACTTGCTTTTGTGATATGAGAATCCAGGTAATTTCAGTTGTATAATGAGACAATTTGACCTTTTCAAGTACAAGCATACTTATCCTATGCTAATATCTGATCCCAATTGCACATCTACAAGCACAGAACTAGCTCCATAAGAGCTTGTAATTTATAATACCGTAAATGGGACTGTCTTCTCCAGTGTTCTTTGTTGGGTGTGTTTACTAACATCCTTGTTAGTGTCAGCTGTACTTTCTTTGTTTCCTCTCTCAATCTCATTGTTCTGAGTCTAGTATTGACTTGTGGTCACTTGGCTTAGATCCCATTGCTCTTAAGTCTTGTCCAGCTGAGCATAACCTCAACATATATTCTGACAGCATTAAACAGAGTTTATACCTTCTAATCATGGCATTTTCTGATCTAGGTAAGGTTTCATTCTCATCATCATATTTTAGATCCCCAAGGAATGTCTAAAGGAATATTTCCTTCCAGAAACAATATTTAATACCACTATTAAGTTAATTTATGAGATTTTCTTTTTATAAGACTCTTCTGTCAGCCTGCTCTCTTCTAGTCTAGTGACTTTGAATTTCATTAACAGTTTGGCAGGATAGATCAGATATTTGAACTTAAATAAAACAAATATGGAAGGAGAAAGCGATAATGTTGGTTTGTTTAGCCACTACTTTTAAAAACTATCTAATATTTAAATATTTTTATTATGCTTGGCTCTTTGCACTGTTCTTCTGTTGTTCACCTATGTAACTCTAAAGAGGCTACTCTTTTCATTTTCATTTCTTCTAAAAGTGCTTATTGTACCTTCAGCTTTCTTCTCTCTTATCTTGTTAGTATCTTGATAAGAGACTGTGTAACTTCAGAGTTGCATTTTTACTATCAGTGATAGTAGAATTCAGTCTCTTCTGCAAAGCTCCTTATACAGTTCACAAGTAACTTAAGAACCTGAACTTCAGGAAACTTTTTAGAAGAAATCAAGTATTCCACCATTTGATTTTCCAAAAATGGTGGAATATTGGATAATAAATAGTTTAAAGAACAGTCCTCTGCATGCGTACATTGTTATAACAACATCTCTTCTGTATGTTGATAGTTTCATAGAGTGATAGGCACACTATTCAGAGGGATGTTGACAGACTGTGGGTTTGGGCCAAGAAAATATGAAGTTGAAGAAAAACACAAATCCCTACATCTAAAATAGGAAAAGGGAAAAAAAAAAAAAAGAAAGAAAGAAAGAAAAAAGAAACAAAACAAAACAGAAGTACAGTTGTACAGTGCAGGACTGCCTAAAGCATAGTTTCGTAGAAAAAGACCCAATGATTCAGCTTGAGTTAGTTTTGTGCCCTTAATACAAAGAAGACCTATCACACGCTGGTTTTTATTAGTAAAAGAGTAACCAGCAAATCAGGAGAATTGATTATTCCTTTTTGTTCTGTGCTTGCAAGACCACATCTGTAGTGCTACAACCAATCTTCATCTATCTACCACAGTGAAGGAAATTGACAAATCAGAGCCCAGTGGAGGGAAATCAAAGTTGTTGGGGGGCTGGAGTATGTAATAGAAAAGGATAATCTGTATTCATGTAGTCTGGGTAAGAGAAGATCAAGGAGTATTTTCTTTGCTCAGCTTCATGGGTGACATAAGGGAGGACAGGTCCAGACTCTCCCTGAAATGAACAGTACATGGACAATGAAAGTGAGCAACAGGTACAAGATAATTTCAAGAGAAATTCAAAGAAGTTTACACCATGTATGTGGCTAAAATATTTCTTCAAAGATAGTTTGGAGTATCATCTTTGGAGAAATTCAAAAATTGAGAGAGCAAGTCCCTGAGCAACTTGACCTGATGTTAACAAGAGGCAAGTAGGACCAGAATTTTCCCTAAAATCCGCTCCTTGTTGATTGTACTATAATTCAGTTTCAGTATTTTTCATCTCCTCTTCTTATGGGCACTGAAGACAATTTGGATACATTATTTTTATTTGACTGTTCAGCATCAGCATCACTATCACAACTAATATTACAGCAATACTAACAGATTTTTCAATTTGCTGTTAACTATTGTCTCTGTTCCCCCTAATCATATTGTTTCACATGACTACATTTAAAAAGTTTGCTGACTTGCTTCTGCTAACTTGTGCTTTCTTATGTCCCCTGAGTGCTAATACCTAAGGATTACTATCTAACATGAAATCCTGGGTGCTTAAATACAATAAAACTGGGCTCAATTATTTCTAGTGCTTGTAGAGAGTTCTGGAAGTATATTTTTGACAAATTTCAGTTGCATATATAGCTGCCATTGTGATAGGGGATTCATGGGTTTGTGCATCACCGAATTCAAAGCTACTTTTTAAACAGTGTCGCTAGAAGGAATAGGAATAGAATTGCTCAGGGAGATTCATCACTGAGAAACTTGCAAGGCCAGCCATCGGCAAATGGCAAGAATTCAAATGCTTTTAGAGACAGGAAAGTGACTGTGAACATAATTGGTGAACTTTATATGTAGAACTGTCCTAATGCTAAAGAGTAATACAACCACCAAAAAAAAAAAAAGACTAAAGAGTAACCAGGGAGTTGCACAAAGACTTCTGAAACAAAGTCAACTTGAAAAAAAAAAAAAAAAAAAAAAAAAGCAAAACACTATAGTATCAGAAGGATTTCTAACAGGGTGGAAAGACCATGGACTGGAAATAGTCCCTGATTTGAGGCTGCCAGCAGTGACCTTATCAGCACTGCCATCACAGCCTGGGAAGCAGTCTCACTCAGCTATGGCAGTGAGTGTGGGATGCAGCAGGTGGGGATCCACACCTCACAGTGCATGTGTGAAAACATCTCATATATGCCGTCTCACCAGAACATGGATTAGTGGTTGGTAGGAAGCAGCAGGTGTCCACATACAGTCAAAGCATCCACGTCTCCTGCAGGAGTGGTATTCAGTTTGGAAACCTGCAGTCAAATTAAGGCATGTGCAGGTAAACCACATGGCCTTTTGATGACCTTTGCCCGTAAACCTCTATGTGAGTGCAGAGATTAGATTGTTTAGATGTCCATTAAGCATAGCAATTGAGTAAGATCATGGTTCATCAGTTTCATTATTGATATTGATCCTCAATATATAGTTCTTGCATTATTTATTACATCAGTTAACCACTTTGTAAGACGGTTTAAACTGAGAAGCTTTTTGCCATTACAGTTAACTAGAGAAAGCTCTCAAATTTGTATACAAAGTTATCTTCATGAATATCATTTATTTATTTATTTATTGTGAGTATTGGACTTTTGGTGAGTACTCTTAATATTTCTTCTGCTTGTGTATTGGCTAATCACATGTTTTGAACCAAACAGTCTGGTTAGGCATTTATTCAAATATAAAATGCATGTAGTACATGAGTAAATATGGGATGAGAAAACCTTCTTATATGTAACATCCCTTTCAAAGTAGACAAGGATAAGATTTTCTTGCAGCTACCTTGTAGCAAACCTATTGGGTTTGTTTTACTGAAGATGATGTTAGTAGCAGTAATATGTGTTTTAATTCCACTGTGCACAAGATCCATATTGCATCCAATGGCCAGATAAAGAAATAAACTAAGAAAGAAGAAAATAAAACAAGGGATGGAGCAAGGGGGAAAGGAAGCAAAACACATCTACGTGAAATTTACTGCTGTTGGTAGTCATACCAGCTATTTCCACCTATGGCTGCATCAGTCTAGAACCTCTGTGAGCCATATCAGTGCTGCCAGATGAGTTCTTGACATTACAGGGGATGGTAAGTATAGTGGTCACAAGGGTACTGTTTTCTTTTCCACTTTTGTTATCTCCACTACTTAACTGTTTCTTTGCATATCTTTCTGAAGGATCCAAAAAGATTAATGAACACTAATATCCAGTTCTATTCTTCTTTGCAAGGAATAGTTATTTATCATAACAGTTTTTGTTTTGGGTTTTTGGTTGGTTTTGTTTGTTGTTTGTTTGTTTGTTTTTTCTTTCTTTCTTTTTTTTTTTGGGGGGGGGGGGGTGATTCCAGTACTTTTTTTTTTTTTTCCTTTTTTTTTTTTTTTTTTTAATGGAAAAATCTCGATTTTCAGCCTTCAATTTCAGAAATCAACTTATGCAAATAATGACATTTTCCAGAGTTTTAAAAGTACAGTGCATAATTAAGATGGTTCCTTCGATGTATTTCAAAACATTATCCAGAGTAATTAAGTTAGAAAAGATCATGCTCATACAGAGTATATTCATTTGCTGCTGCCTTAATTGGTTAAGATATATGGACACAATCTTGTATTTAAAAAGGGAGGTTAGAGTAATGGAATTAAGGAAAATATATTAAGAGTATTGCTAGCTGGTGATTAATGGCCTAATAACACTTTTTTCCTATTTACAAAGAAAGATTTTTCTTATGTGGTTTTCTTTTCTTATTTGCTGATCAAATAATACTAAAAAAATAATAATAAATCAGGCCTTCAAGATTTTTCATGGCCTGGCTCCTATGTCTGATTGTTAGGTGATGTATATTTTTTGAAGAAAAGAAAATGATTTCAGTGTGGTTGTTCTTTAATATTCTGAACATGTGGAATGAATCAGTGAATCAGGTACTGCTAGTTGACAACAAAATCTGGTCTGAAAAATTAGAACCTTGTATGTTGTGAAATTTGATGCAAGTTCTCTTAATTTTTCTCTCTTAGTCACAAATATGATTCTTGCAAATAAGTCTCTCTGATGTAATTTAAATGTAAATTAAAGGAAACAATATCCCAGACTGGCAGATATAGAGGGCAAGTGAGTAAGTTTGTGGTGGTTTTGTTTCTTTCTTTGTTTTTAGATATATATTTTGTAGGAACTTGCGTTAGTCAGATTTTCTTGAAGGAATAACTGTTATGATTAGCATGAGTAGCTCTAAATGCATCAAGGTGATAGAAGTTAGTTGGAGAATTACATTTAGCAAGCATTCGCATGTAATACAGATGTATGAAACTTCTGTATTAAAATTATGATTTTCATAATTTGCAGTTTGGTAATTTGTGAATAAATGAATATTATTTCAATTTGTCTGAAATCAGTCTGTGAAGCTGTAACAAAATTTGTGCCTACCTGAAAAGCAATTACAAGCTATCTATAGTACTTTGCTCTTCTGTTTCAAAATGATTGTATATAAGAACACATACAGATTAGCATTAAAATGACTATCAAGTTGCCCATCTGCAACTCAAATTTCCCTAAAATGCTTAACAGCTTTCAGGCTATGCCTGTATGAAAAACTGAAATGGCACAAAAGGTGTGGATCTGTCAGGTGGAGTGGCTGGCATTAAGAACCAGCTACTTACAGTTTTTTCTGTCTTCATCTGGTTTGCTCTGTGTCTAATCTTTTCTGGTTCAATATGACTCCTTCAATTAGAAACTTAAGTACACCCCTCAATTGCAGAGATTTCTGGAGATTCATTTTAAAAAACAAACAAACAAACAAACAAACCCAAAACAACAACAACAACAAAACCAAAAAAACTAGGATCTGAGCTAGAGCTCAGCACCCACTGGGCTCTTAATAACCCTATCAAATGAGCACTTCACTAGCCAAATACACCTGGGTGCCTGGACACCATCTGCTCAGGTTTTCCCCTGGAAAAAAACTTCTCAGGCTGCACTGGGAAGTCCACAGATACTGGAGAATTAAAAAACCGTCCTGGAGATCCATGAAGGCCTCATGGGTTCTCGTGAAATATGGAGGATTCTGTGCAGTGCACATGAATCTTCTGTCTTCCTCTGCATTTGTAAAATCTACTGTCACCAGGAGTTCGGGGAGTAGTGGAGCTGAAAATAGTGTCAAGTTTTTGTGTTCATTCTGATGTTCTGTCCTCAGCTGTTCAAAATTCTCGGGACATAGTCATATCTTAACAAAGGTTGGCTGATGAACACTAGCCATTAAATATAAGAGGATGCAATTGGAATTTTCTGTGCATCTGCTAGACATATTTTAAAGATCCTTTCTAATTTGGAAATTCAGGTGTTTTAGAATAATTTTGATAGAAATAAAATACAGTGACACTTGTCTGGTTTTACTTATATTTTGATAATTTTTCCAAAACTAATTGTATCAAATCAAACTGTGCTCAAGCTGTTTTAGTAAAAAAGCTAAACTTTCTTTATGATTAATGTGACATATTTTAGCAATCAAACATCTGCTGTTAAGAAATAATTGTTTTTTATTAGACAATAATTTAGATATTTGTATGTGTCTTTTTTGTCTAATAATACAGGATCAGTAGTCTACGGTTGAAATGAATTATTTTTATTAAAAAAAAAAAAAAAAAAAAAAAAGTAAGAGGAAGAAGAACTGTAGCAATACCTAAGCTGCTTTTTTTTTTTTTTTTTTTTCCCCCATCAAAGTAATACATGAGGTACTTTTCTGACTTGAGAATTGAAAGCCACTTTGCATCAGATTGTTCTTAATACAGTTTAAGACAAATCAATGGACTGCAAGAATGAATATTAGTCTAATAAAATATGTATGCATGTACATGTGTGTAAGTAAACTTTCCCACCCTGGAAAAAAAAAAAAAAAAAAAAAAGTCTAAGTTCAAAATACAACTATTGCCAGCAATTATTATTCAGTAGCCTACAGTACTATGTTCTCAAAAAAACTATGCGTGTACTCAGCTCTTCATTGTTTTTCTTAAACCAGCTCATGACAGAATTTTAAATAACTAAAGGCAATTTTCTGAAATCACTCTCTGGGAGGTGAGGTGAGAGGAAGGGCAGTGCACATATAACAAGTTAGCAGATATTTCCAGGATTCCTTTCACAACATAATAATAGTAATTTATACCAGGCAGAATGAGTTTTAATTGAACGTCTTTCAAGCTGCAGTACATGGAACAGTTTGGATTAATGTTAGTAAATGTGGAGAGCTTAATGCTCAGTTTCGGAGCAGGTAATAACTTTCTGTTTTATAAACATGCCAGACTGGAGCTTAAAGTATATCTGGCATATTTACATATTCATACTACACTGTTACTGTGCAAATTCTGCAATGTCATATTGGAACTACATGGCGAGAAAATGTAAGTTAGTGTTATGGTTGTTCAGAATCTCCTTTTTTTTTTTTTTTTTTCCCCAATTGCCTTTATTTACAGATGGTTTCTCAGGCCAACAATTCACCCAGTAGCTTATCAAATGAATTTGTTGCTGCTCAGAATGTAATGTTTTGATTAGAATATTTTAGTTTCAGATCTATGTTTGTCATATGTAAACTAATTTGTGGCATAATTTGTAATTGTTTATTTCTGCATACAGTTCAATTTGGCAGAATTATATATGTATAATATAGAAAAGAGAGAAAATTTAGGTTTAATACTTGCAGATATTCACTCCAGTCATGCTATTGAACATACAGATATCTGAATGGCAAGATGCATGTTCCTGGATGCAGCCTGTCCATGAAGAAACTACCTTCATTCTAGTCCATTTATACATATACTATCATTGAGTCCCCTTTTGCCCAAGAATGTTGACTGTTTCAAGATCCATGTTGTACTTAGAATTTTTTTTTCACCAACTAGAGAATCTTGTGATTTAATTAAATACTGTGCAAATGTCATCCTTTATTTTATTTCCATTAAACAACAAACAAAATGTATCACTGCTGTACTTACACTTATTTAAAGGCACAGAGAAAAGAATATTAGTATAGTACCTTGTCTTCAATCAAAGAAAACATGTTAATTTGAATTGTGCTAAGTAAAACTTAAACCTGAAATGTACAGCACATGGGAAAGAAATATGTTCAGTTGTTCCATTAGTCAAATTCAAATGTATTCTGATCAATGTAACCAGCAGTGCTGAACTGTGGCTTATCTACCCTTTGCTCCGTCAGATAGATTTCTACTTCCTTAATTTGTATAAAACATGCAAGAATATGTCCCTTAGCTACCTGTAGAATAAAATAAGAAGTAGGCCAAAATGTGATTAATCTGTTTTTGAATGGCCAAACAATCCTCTAGTTCTCTCAGTAACTGTATCATTTTTATAGTATTAAACCAATCCTTAAATATCCTTAGTTTATTACTTGATTTAATGTGAACATTTCTTGAAAGAATGAACACCTAGTCTTCATTTTAAAGTTTTAATTCTGTTAGAACCAAATGCCTTTATTTCAGTCTACAGCACTTGATTCTATTTCTTTCAGTTATAAAATATTAGAGCACAAAATGTTACTGTTAAGCCTCTTCTGATTTCAAAATTTACGTGACAGTGAATGCAATTAAACCATTTTTCATTACTTTTCCTTAGAAAATATGCACAGACATGAACAAGTGACAGCTTTCACTTCATAAAATAATATTTTTTTACTCAGTTTATAAAAATTTCAAATGATTATTCATTTAAAGATAGTAATATTAAAAAAATGAGCAGGTATCTTTAGTTTCCATGCTTCTGTAACTTTGATCCTAGTAAAATGTTAAAATATCTCTGTCAAATTAAGAGAGGTAAATGCAGGTGTATGATTAATTCATGTATGCTTTGATCACATCATGCTATCTCAGACCAGAATAACATAATACAAACTGACAAAAATGCAACCTAAGCTGAAACTGTGATTCTCTTATAGTCAGAAGTATGAATTTTTGAATGAAAATCAAACTTGAAGGTTCATCCTCCTTCCCTCTTTCCTTCCCTCTTTCCTTCCCTCCTCTCTCTCTCTCTCTCTCTCTCTCTCTTCCTTCCTCCCCATTCCCTCCCCCCTATCCCCTCTGCCTCCTTTAGTACTTTGAGCTTCCATTTGTCTTGAATTTCTGTAATAAGCGCATCATACTTGGTAGGCAAACTTCTTTTTTCTCCTATACAGTGTAGGCAAAACTTTCCTGTTCCCATCTTCATGTATCATGAACTCTGCAGTGTATGTGTATATATGTGTTATCTCCTGTCCTCAACTTAGCTGCAATCAATAATGTTGATGATAAAATAGGCTACAGATAATTGTTCAGTTTGGTGCTGATAAAAAGCAGAAACCTGAAAGTAATGCATAGCTTTTTGCCAGCACACTGACTAAGATAACACAAGGTGACTATTCTGTGGTGTATGAAAGAGTTTATACAACATACTGTTATTCTGGAGGTCATTTCCCAGTATCAGTGTTTGTGGTTATTCAAGGTAAATAGTTTTCTTCTGAGAGAAATGGCTTGGAATAGTAACTGAAGCAGGTATTTTCTCTTCTCAATTGTGCCTAAGAACAGGTCATAATACATAGTGGCTCATCAATAAAGTTATTATTTCAGTAATGATTTGTTCTTCATTTTGGTGTGTAGCATTTCAAAATACACCCCGTAGTTTCTAGGGAAATACTTTCAAAGCTGGTTTTCAAATCTGCAGCAATTTCTTTTGACTAGTAGGAGTCACAAGACTGAATGTGTGTATTCCTTTGAAAATTTAGGGGCAGATGTCATGCAGCCGGAACCAAACAAAGCTGTCACTGGTCTAAGGAGATTTCCTCAGTGCTGTGGAGTTGGTGACAAATTTAAATATATGAAGAGCTTGGTACAGTACTTTGTTTCCAACACCAACTTGACAAATTTGACCTAATTTTTCACCTTTGTGAGCTGTACCTGTCCTTAATTTGCCACGGATTTTAATACACAGATACCATTCGTAACTGTTGTTTCTTTCCTTTCACAATAGTTGTTTCGAAAGCTATCACACCAAAATATTTTCACAAAGGATTTAGGAGTTATGCAAGCAGACTCTTTAATACTTTTTCATTCATAAATGTGAATTATGTTAATCTATTAAGCATTATTCTTCATCTGTTCCAGGAGTTATTATGTCTGAGTGCAAACTAGTTATATCTTAGATTTCATTAACAACTACTGTGACTTTTTAAGCTGTAATAATCTAGGTTCAGGTCAGTGCTTAAGGATTAATGATTAACTGAATGATGGTGGAGCAGAAGGCATAGTTGAAAACTATAAGCTTCAGGCAGTCTCTGGATGTTCTGCAAAACAAAATAACATCCCTTCTGTCCACACAACAGAAGCATGAGAGACAAAGCTAGTAAATTTGGAAATATTCTTTTAAATAAACCTGATATATTTGAAAAATTATTATAAAGAATGAAAGTGTTGTATGTGAGTTCAATTAACATTCCATGCATCT
This sequence comes from Phasianus colchicus, assembly GCF_987193195.1. Lineage (NCBI taxonomy): Eukaryota > Metazoa > Chordata > Aves > Galliformes > Phasianidae > Phasianus > Phasianus colchicus. Next base: position 18,709,191 of record NC_143438.1, on the reverse strand, counting down.
TAGACAATCTCTCACTAAAATTATTTATTAACTTCCTTTAAAACTATAAATTGACTATATGTTTTATGCATAAATGCCATCTGGAAAAGAGTGAATGGAATTAAAGTAGAAAGCAAGTGTTGGAAAAATAAACATACAAGAAGAAATGTGAGCTGACACTGTTTTCCTTCTTATTTGCTTATTTTGTGTGCTTTTTTATTTTCTTTTCACTTTATACTGGGGAACATCAGAGCATTAAAAAGCCACACTGTGATAACATTTTAATGGGAAAAATAAACAAACAAACACAGGATCTTTAAATTTCACGTTTTTCCCTAATTTCTATGCAAAAGTCAAGTCAACTTATTTCTATATGGCATTCGTGTACCTCATAATTCTCTCTAGTGAAGCAAAAAATAATGAGGTAGCATTTATGGAAAGCGTTTCAGTGAATTTTATAAAGAAAACAGACAAAATAAATGAGATTCATCCCACTGTTTCACAATATGAACTTTTCCAACAACACTGAAGGTAAGCTCTGATTTACAGTGTGAATCCCGTTCCTTTAGCCCTGACTACATAAAGATAAGAGTTCCAGTCCTATTTAAGATTAATTGCATGTAGTGTTTTTGGTTGGTTGGTTGGTTGGTTTTGCCTGGTTTATATGCATATATTCCTATTAACACACTTTTCATTTGTTTTATTTATAATAATAATATCACTAACAAAGGTCTAGCAGAAGATATTTTGTGAAAAGGCTAACTGCAATAGTAGTTAAATTAAATCAGAGGTGAAGATTTATGTCAGGTAAATCTACTAATTTACTTTATCATATTACAAAACAAGCCATTTTATTACACCTAAGTGATTAAAATGAAAATTAAGTCATTTAATGAGACTGTTAGGTTCTACCTTATCTCATAAACAATATGAATGATTAGTAGTGGCATATTTTGTGACTTCTTATATTGTTTCAGTAAATAATTCTGAATATTTTTTTATTGCTCTTACTTCAGATTTTTATTTTTGTGGAAAAATATTGATTTTAATACATGGGCAGATACTTATTTATTGTCAACTATAGATAGGTCCCAACATTACATAGAAAGAGTTCATGTACTTGGTAACTAGATGAAATTTGACTGCTCTCTGTGCAAGATTTTTCTATCATATTTCTTATAATTTTCATTCCTCATTTAGAGTCAAATAGATAGTTTGTAACCAATGCAAACATCTCACAAATTCAAAAGGCATTTCTTACAATTAATTTCTTTGCGTGTATATATTTTGAACTAAATAATCAAAATTTTAAATTGTAAAACATTTCAGACTTTTGGGGGGGGGCAGATTTGAGAAATAAAGGTTTATTTTTGAAAGCAGAACAATATTGTAGTTACATGATTCTTCAATATATGATCATAAAGGAAGATCTTCCAAAATATCCTTCAGGTGAGTTGGATGCACTGCCCAGTCTTCACTGGAGTGCTCTGTTTACACATAAAATTAAATCCTAAGTGACTACGTATTTGCATAAATGGCCAGTTTGTCAATAATCTATTCTGTGCAATTATTTAAGTCAATTAGTCATAAGTTTTGTATAAAGAAGAGCTATAATTTCTTGCAACACAAACAAATAAGCAACCATAAGTACAGCTATTCTAGTGATAATACTTGTCTGTCTTACATGTTATTTATTATCAATGTACTTATGAAAAACTCTCAACTTCTACAAACAAACCTGGTTTTATTTCTAAGTTTTGTTTTTAATGAAGAAAGTCAACAGAAATGCAGAGGTGATACTAGTGGATTACTTGAGAATACGTTATATAATTATAATGGCTCTGATGACTAGAAAAATTAAAAGCTTGGCAACATACGCATTTGTCAGGACAATGAACGAAGACATTATTACAATAGATTGACTCAATATTTTCACAGACTACAGGGTGCAAGGTATTCAAAATATTTACTTTAAAGTAAATATTTAAAGTATTTAAGTATTTACATATACAGTATTTAAAGTAGTTAAGTTTGATGTATTTAAAGTATTAATGTATTCAAAGTATTTTCTTGATAGTAAATCAAATTTAACTAGGTATCAGAGTATTCTATCATGGAAGAATTGTGACACCTATGAAGGTCAAGTTACTGCTTTTACCGTAGTTCATTTTTTTCTTTTTACTATAAAGACAACATTAGGTTTAATTTTGAAAATAAATAATAATAAAAACAATCAATTTCAATAAATGTATATATATATGTAGATTAAATATGATGAATAGATTCCATTGCTGAGTAGTCTGTGCTGTTTTCTGCTGGTAATCTGTACTCAGGCAATATGATTGTTTTGTCACTGTGTCTTGGCTGTTGTCAGGATCACTTTATTCTTTCTCTGTATACAAATGACAAAGAGCAAGCTGGGCAAGGCTGCTGCAGGATAAAAGCAACGTGGAAGAAACCAGAAAAGTTTAATCTTAAATGGGGGACAATGATTATTATGATCCCCTTGAGATAAGCAACAATCAGATACATAGACAGGACTCAAATGTGTGAGAAAGATCTTTGCCATATGCAGCATGTGGAATTTCACAGCCAAGAGTCAAGCTGGAGGAAAGAAACAGTCCTGTAAGTACAGAAAACACTGGAAAAATTCTAAGATCTATTATTACTTTTAACTTTGTTATCCAATTTAGCAGCACTCTTGCACTTTGGAATTTCTTTTTTAATTATTCTGTCTTTTATTAAAACATAAAACTTTGTAAGATTGTCATGTAGCTGCTGTTATGTTTCCTTTAATCAAAGCAGCAAATAGAGAGTTATTAAAAAAAAAAAAAAAAAAAAAAAAAAGAGAAAAAGTGGTCTTTTCAGGTTGGCCAGTTGCTTGATTCCAAATGTAGGTTTTTGGGTTTCAGCTACTGAACCCAGAAATCAGTATTTTAGCTGTTTGGAGTAGATATTCTTATGTTTATACAAAAGTATAGCTCCTTGGAAGTATGTGTTATTATTTAACTTTACTGAAAGTTAGGAGTCTCCCAAGTAACAACATATCAGAAAAAAATGACTTTTTGTCTCCCTCTAACAAGCAAGACTTTTATTAATTTTTATGTATTCCCACTCTGTAAGGCATGCAAGATTCATAATATATCATTTTTCTTTCTCCCTTAACATCATCAGTGTATCTTCTAAGTCTATTATGAAAAAGTCATAATTATGTATTATAGTGCAGTAAAGATTATGATGTTGTTTTTTGGTAACAATTTTGTCCACAATATGGATGGGAGGCTTTGATGAGCAAGTTACCATCCCCCCCATCTTAAAATACAGAAGTAATTTTATTTTTGTGAACAAATATGTATTAGTTCACCAATGTTCTTCTTCATAAAAGATTTCAATGACTTCTGAGCTTCATAAAAGCAAGACATCATTTGCCAATCTTAATGCACCACTCTTCAGTGATTTAGAAAATGAGTATACTCTGTCAATGAAGAATGTTTTAATTGATAGTGGGTTTTGGTTTGCTACAGAAAATGTGAAAAATTGTATTGATACCAAATGCATTGAATTGCTTTGTATTCACTCAATATACCAGAGGACTGCTTATCACAGCAGGAACATGCAAAATGAATGGGGCTGTGGAAGGCTTCAATCACTATAGAATAGTTGCAAGTTATAATGCAGGGTAGTTGAAGAACAGCATTTTATCTAATGTGAAATTTTCTTCTTTGCAGAATACTTTCTGAACAACGTAAGCAGCATTCTCAGAGAAAATCTTCAACTCTTGGTAATGCCTCATCTTTTTGTGAAATATATTTGGTTGTTTATATTCTTTTATAACAAACATCTCACTCCTTGGTGTGTCATAGAAATCCTTGCCTGAGTATCTAAGCAGATTCTTACTGGGTGTTTCTGTTGAACCAGAATTGGGTTAACCTTTGGCTGAATTATCACATGACTTAAATCACAGAATCACAGAATGGCCATGGTTGGAAAGGATCTCAAGGATCATGAAACTCCAATCCCCCTGACACATGCAGGGCCACCAACCTCCTCATTTAATGCTAGACCAGGCTGCCCAGGGCCCCATCCATTCTGGCCTTGAACACGTCAAGGGACAGGGCATCCACAACCTCTCTGGGCAGCCTGTTCCAGTACCTCACCACTCTCTCTGTAAAGAATTTCCCCCTGACATCCAACCTAAATCTCCCTTCCCTCAACTTAAAACCATTTCCCCTCATCCTGCAGTTATCTACCCTTTCAAAGAGTTGATTCCCCTCCCCTCTGTAGGCTCCCTTTAGGTACTGAAATGCTGCAATCAGGCCACCTTGCAGCCTTCTTTTCTCCAGGCTGAACAAGCCCAGCTCCCTCAGCCTGTCTTCAATGAGGAGGTGCTCATCATCTTTGTGGCCCTCCTCTGGACCCTCTCCAACAGCTCCCTGTCTTTTTTGTACTGGGGGCTCCACACTTGGATGCAGTATTCCAGATGGGGCTCTGCTCACAAGAGCAGAGTAGAGGGGAGCAATCACCTCCCTGTTCCTGCTGACCACCCCTCTTTTGAAGGAGCCCAGGATAGCATTTGCTTTCCAAGCCACAAGGGAATCATTTCTCAACCTTCTCAGTTTTTGTGCTTTTCTAACATAAAAAAAAAAAAAAAAAAAAAAAAAGTGTAAATGAGAAGGATTGAAACATGTGTTGATGATGTTTCTTAGAGAAGATTTGAGATCTCTGGGTATCCTGAAATAAGATGCCTAAACTCTGTAAACATAAAGACCTTAGTCCAGTAGTATGTTATTGTCACTGCATATAATAGGCCACAACATAGAGAGGTATGGGGATGAGTCAGAGAGACAAGGCAGGGGATGACCTATCTTGGAGTCTCCAAAACTGTCAACAACTCAGTAATAATTATTACTATTACACTCCATCAAACAGAAGCCACTGACCCCTGGATCTAGAGTGGCAAAGGAAAGGTGATCTTAATGCAAGAAATACAACTAGGTAGCAGGAAGCATGTTTTGTTGTTGTTGTTGTTATAGCTGTTTTTTTTACAACTTCTTTTGTACATATAGAAATGAACATATAATGCATAAATATAATATTATATGAAATAAATAATAAAAGAATTGAACTGAAAGTGATTATATGCATATCTATTTAGGTATTATATTTATACTTATTTTTATTTTCATAAACTTCAGTTTTCTTTTTTTTTTTTTTCTATAATTCTAAGATAGAGTTATAAGTCTTAGGTTAGATCCTTAAATTTTAGTTGTACCCAGTAAGTTACTGGGATTGCATATCAATTTTTTGAGTGTAACAGAAATTATTCAAAGAGATAGTTAGACTACATGTCTCTAGATGCTTTTAAATTCACATTCTAGTTTGCTAATTGTACTAAGTACTGTGAAGTAGAAATAATAACTTGATCTAGCTCACTTAAGTGGAAAAGAGAGCTATGGAACACTGAGACTGTGTTTATCAACGTAACAGAAAAAAAGTGTCACAGAAATGCAGAATCATTGCAGATATTATAGAAAATCAATAACAGAGATTACTTTTCCCCCCCTAATAAACACCAATTAAAAATAGTGATCAGACAAACCTCTAGTTAATGTACAGAGATTGGGATAACCTTGGTTTAGCCTTCAGATCAGTCTTAGAGATCTGAAATAGATCAGATTTGTATCATATCTGTAAACAGGAATATTAAAATAGCATAGTATTTTTAGAGGAATTAATATGAGGTGAAATGAAGGCATGAAAAAAAAACAAAGGGAGATACAGTACACATCTAATTCTTAATTCTGCTTGAAATCGTTGCTGAACTGGGAGAAAAAAAGGAAATAAAGCTGTATTATGAAAACTACCTGAAAATCTCTCATGACAAGTAGTCAGATTTGGGGAACATTCATTGTCTGAAATTCAGACATTGACAAGTCCATCATAACACTCAAACATACACCTTAATTAGTTACATAGGTACATGATTCATTATGTTTAGATCAGAATTGTGTGTTTAGATCAAAGGGTTGTTAAATAGCAACTCATACTGTTGATCTGTATACTGAGATAAATATTCAGTGAAGTTTAATGTTTTCTATTGTATTGTTGTATTGCACAGAGTTTCTCTTACAACATTACAGTTGAACTTGTATTTTCTGCTAGAAAAACAATGCTAATACATATCACTCTTACAGTACATGTCGGAAAGAAAAAAAAAAAAAACAAAAAAAACCTATTCCTATACAGATCATTTCCATCCCAGAATTAGTTCTCTTAAGCATTATTTCCTATGATCATTTCTTGCACTCAATGGAAGACTGAGAATGAATGTGCCTACAACTGTGTTCTGAATAAATTATTTATTTGTATTGATAATGCAAAAAAAAAAAAAAATCAAATAATTACAATTAAAAGAAAAAAAGATTTTATGGCATCAGATGGTAAAAAAACAAAATTTGTTTAGTGTTTGTTTTCACAAGGCTATCTGTGGACTTCATTTTTGGTTGTTTTTGAAACAAACAAAATTTTGGGAATACGTTCCCATATACAAATCATAGCTGAGAACTTGCCAAAGTTGGCAAGTATTAAATGAAGATCTACATCTAAATCTTCATCCAGAATTTTTTAGGCTGTGTAGATAACAGTCATCTCATTTACTCACTGCTAGCAGTACTTGAACAGCAAGCCAACATCTTGTAATAGCTGCAAGTTTCAGGGTTTGAAGGTGATATCACTGAGATAGCTTAGTAGTACTTGGAAATTCATTAGATTCTCATGTGACAATGAATTCTTTCAGTTGTACTAGAAAATGTTTTTTAAAATAAGGAAGTAAGGGGCATAAATCTTTGTACCTCAGGACACCTGCTCACCCTCATTTGATGAGGATTAAAAAAAAAAACAAAAAACTTTTCCATCAAACTGGTTAACACATAGTCAGCTATAGAAACAATTCTTGTTACTTCATCTGATATAAGTAATCCTAATCTATATTGAGAATAAAATGCTGAGCTAGAGGCATCCAAGATCTGATCTTTCATGGCATCCCTAGTGTGTCATTGCAGCACTTCTTAAAGGTCTTTTTCCATTCAGTTCTGAGATAAAATTTCAGAGGATCTTTTTTAAACACTGTCTAAAATCACTTAAGGGCACTTGGAACCAGCTAAGCTTTCATCCAGAAGCAGTAAAACTTAGTAGAGGCTTTTAAAATAATTAATATTCTGAATGAGTTCATTATCATTTAAGATCTATTTTTGCTACATATATTAATATTCTGTTTTTGTTGCAGAGCTATTTAGATACTGCCATTCACTGATAATAAGTCATTTATTCTTCATTAACTGTTAGGATGGATGTAGATATTCATTATAGCAAGACAACAGACTCATTTAACAGCACACAGTACTTGATTATACATCATGGACACTGACTGGAATGCAAATTTCATTCTACATAAATCTCATCATTGTTTCTATCCTCACCATGGGATAAAGTATCTTATCATAATCTACTGTTTTTGTTTTTTGTTTTTTGTTTTTTGTTTTTTGTTTTTTTAATGAGTACCTATCTAACACTAGGAAGAACATAATAAAGACTGGTGATACACTCAGTTGAGGTAACTGGTAACACAAGAAATAAAGGTTTCCTAAGCTAAGCTGCATTGAATTTTAAAAATGTTCCTTGAAATAGTGGGTTCTTGCTTGATAGTTGTGACAGAATTAGTATATTCTTAAAACAGATTCAGATTTAAAGAATGTGAGATCTTAGTGAATACTTATCATAGTGGTGATGGACAAAAGCTTTTATTTTCTTATGAAATACAGATATTCTGTGTCCCAACTATAGAAACTGAAGACCAATTTATACCTGCCAAATGGTGATGGAAGTATATTTTCTGTCATTTTTTTTTCCTATTCCAAGTTTGAAGTCTTCTCTGTATGTTTGTAATTTATTTTTCCATTTTATTTTCCACTTTTACCAGTTTACATATGTAAAAAACCTCTCTGTCTATATGCAGAAGTACTATAATCATAATTCATTTATTAAATAGTGTGACACTGTAATGCTCAGGATGTTGTACAAGACTTCTAGTAATGTAAGAAAATTGCAGCTTTGAGATAAATAGAGGCACTGTGTGATAGACAGGTCAGAGCTTCTGCACTATCTCATTAAAGGAACTATGACGAGTCACACAACTGCATTTATTGTCATAAACAGTTAAGGAGAACCTTGCATTGTTTTTCTACAGCCCTATTCAAGACTTCCTCACTGGAAGTATGTAGTCTAGACTTGGCAAGATGTAGGTTTTTTTCTCAGGGAATGGTTCATAGAATTTTTACAGTACATACACTTTCTGAATTCCGTGACTTTCTTACAAGCTCAATCAGAGTTTCAGTGTATTCCTTATGAACTTACAGAGAATAAGTGGTGGAGGAATCCAAAGTCTGGATTAAAGAGGAAATATAGCTTCATAAGTCAGTTTTATCAGTTACACCAGTTCTGAAGTTCTACTGTTCAATTTGTGGGAAGATTTTGCAGAGGAATGTCAGTTGCCTAGATTGTTCTTCCTTCCCACTTTGAGCAGGGGGAGGATTGCTTCGTCAAGATTGGGCCATTCATCTTTTAAGGGAGAAAAAAAGCATTTTCATATGCAGTGGTTTTTGTTTTGTTTTGTTTTGTTTTCCTTTTAACATTTCAGAATGTTATCTATGTGGTCAAAACATAATGTTCCTCTACAGAAAAACTCTGATGAAAAAACTCCATATAACCTTACTAAAAGTCTTTGAATATGGAGGAGTTAAAACACAGTACTATACAGGACTAAGCTGTTGTAAGTTCAGTGAAAGAAATATGCTGCACACAGGCTGCAACAGCTTAAGCTCCAAAGGCTCTTAGCTTCTTCCAGCTAAAACCAATTACCTGTAGAACATCTCTCAAAACTACATCTCATTAAAGACTCTTTCCATTCACATTTGCAATTTCTATTCTATTCTATTTCCTTTGATCAGAAACACTTAAAAGTTTATGATTTCTTAGGGAAATATATTTTCTAAGTTCTGTAAGTGAAGAAAAAATATCAAATTAATGCATCTGTGAAAGTGCTAAAAGAGCACTTTCTTCCGAAACAGCAATTAAATGGAAGAAAATAATAGGCAACAATTTGACTTGACATAGATTCTATGATCTGAATAGCTTTTACAATTTGACATACTTCCAGAGATCTGCAAATGCATGTTTTATTGATATAATTCCTCAGACCATTTAGATCTAAAAGAACAACAACAAAAACCTTCAAAAATATATGTCACTTTAAAAGTAACAATGATAGTATTACAAAATTAGTGCAATAAATATAACACAAAATGGAATATCTTATCATTCTATGAATCTCACCCCACCAAAAACGTGGAAAAAATTGTTTCATTGTCTGGGTCAACCTTACTGAATTTTGTAACAAAGCAAATACTATTTCTATTTTTCCTTGAAGTACACAGTTTAATTGGCAAAATATGAAGGCTGATTCAGTTAGATTGACAGCATGATCATTGACAAGATTCTTCAAATACTGTGGTTCATGCTGGAAATTGAAGACATACTTTGTGGGAAAAGATGTCTTAAGAATGAAAATATTTTTGATTGGAACAGATTATATTTTTCATTATTTATTTATTTATTTATTTATTTATTTATTTATTTATTTATTTATTTATTTTTAGAAGGGAAATTAGTGACAAGAAAAAATAGTCTCTGAACTGTACAGAATAGGAGATATGTCCACTGTCCACCATGCTTAACGTTTCATGATTCTAATCAGCCCATAGTTCAAAAAGAAAATATTTTGGAATGATTTTCTAATATGGCCCTTCTCTAAAGTATTGGAATTATCTGACATAAGACCTCTATTGCTTCAATATTGCCACAGGAAGCAGAACAAGGACAGAATTTATCCTTGAAAGGTTGAGACCACAGCACAGCAGAGACACTGACCTATTAGAAGAGGGGCTCAAAAATTATCAGAGGGCAGGAACATCTTTCCTGGGGAGAGAGGCTGTGACAGTTGGGATTGTGTAGCCCAGTGAAGAGAACACTCTGGGGATATTTCAGTATGACCTTTCAATAGTTAAAGTGGACCTACAGGAAAGATGAAGAGTGACTATTAATTAGGGTTGGTAGTGATAAGTAGTAATGGTTTTAAACTGAAAGTGGTTAGGTTTAGATTAGATGTTAGGAAGAAATTATTGTTATAAGAGTTGCTAAAAACTGAAACAGGCTCTCAGAAGAGTCATGGATGATCATTCCCTTGTGGTGTTCAAGACGAGGATGGATGGGGCTTTGAGCAACCTGATCTAATGGAAGGTTCCCCTGACCCTGGCAGAAGAATTGGAACAAGGTCATCTTTACGGTCCCTTCCAACCCAAACCATTCCATGACTTTATTATTCTATGAAGTACATGTCTGATCTGCCCAGAAATGAAAATGAGGTTGGTTTTTTTTGTTTGCTTGTTTACAGTTATGAAGCTTAAAAATGAAAATTCTGTTTTCTGAAATCACTTACCTTTGATAGGAAAGACAAACTCAAATTTTAGGAGGAAGTTCACAAGGAGAGAAAAAGGAAGAATTCTAGAGAAAATTGAGTTGTCTTTAACTCTGGAATTTGAAACTGAAGAAAAAAAAAGAAATTTTTATAGCATAGAATTATGATGTTTTCTTATAGTTTTGTCTTCATTCTTTCTATTCTTTTCAAGAGACAATAATTGCTTGGAATGATTAGTGAAAAAAATTGTAATCAGGAAGAAGAGGTCATCAGATATAAAGACTAGATACTTGAGAAAAACAATGAACTCTTTCCCATAAAAACCATTGAAACCTAAATTTCAGTTTTCACACTTAATATTCTATCAAATCTTACAAAGAAAGAAAGAAAAAAAAAAGGAATAAAATTAATGCCGCAAAATCAAAATTTCATTTTTCTATATTTTGTTATTTTTCTAAATTTGTTACTTGATTTTACTTTTTTTAAATTGGATTAGTTAGACTACATTAGATTTTTTTGTTGTTGTTGTTCCTTTATCCAGCCTTTATGATACAACTTTATGAGAAACATTACATTAAAAAAAAAAAAAAAAAAAATCAATGCAAAACATAATAATTTAGTTGGACATTGTGCATTGCATAAATGTTAGTGTCAAGTATGAAAACAAAATAATAGAAGTTTGGAATTATAAAAATAAGTTTCTTCTGTGAAAATGAAATGATTTTTTAAAACATCAATATTTTATTTAATTTAAAAGTGGCTTTGGAAAATTTTATATTGTAAATATGTCAACTTTTTTCTATCCAGATGAAAAATGGAAAATCTGCAGTGATTCTTTTAAGTTCCAAATACTTCATTCACCTTTAATCAATTAAAGCTATCACAGAGAACTTCCTATTGGATATGGTCATATATAAGAATATAGTCCAGAAATATACAAGGATTATAGTCCAGAATTGAAGAATACCTCTTATTTCTGCCCAAGTTAGAGTATGTATGTGAGGAAGTTGAAAAAATCCAAGCTTGGTACAAAGAGCTGAAGTATTTTACAAGGTTATGTATGCTCGCTCTTTTTTGTTTCATCATTAATTGGCTTTAGAAAAAAAAAAAAAAAAAAAAAGTCTGTTTAAGAGTTTGGTGATTGTATATTAAAGGAGCAAGTTCTGGAGCAAGTAAATAACATTAGTGATGAATCTTTGCAATAAGAAAGAGTTGGATGAAGCTCTTTTTCCTTAGTCATTGATTGTACAATATCAATAATTTGAGGTCTTCTTAGAGAATTGTAGTTCTGTGTCTCCTCAATGCTTATATATAGATCTGGATTTATTCATAATATATTTTTCAAAGAAATATTTATGCAGTGTCCAAGGCATTTCTTAGCAAGAAAACCATATAGCAACACCAGTGTTTTCTTGAGTGAGAGGAATATGTATATGTATGTAGTATCTTAGGGTGTTTTTTCTTGTAATTTCACTATCTAGTAATCAAGATTTCAGATTAATTGATTATTATTTTTTTTAATAACCTCGTTAAAGATGAAAATAAAGCTATTAAACTGAATGTTTCATTTTGCATATCAAGGATTCGACCTTTAGAATCAGGAAAATAGTTTACATTTCTGTTTGATACAAAATAAATTATATTCTCTTTTACAGCAATATAACTGTATTTTTCTTAAGAACAGTATCTATGCATGTTTTAATGTTTGTGATAAACTACGGTAGAATAAATTGACTTTCAGGTTTGATTGTCATTTTCAAAGTTCCTCAAATGGCATAAAGTGAGGAAAGCTAATAGTTCTGACTACTAAGTCAAGTTTGTTAAATATTCACAAGAAATTAGCATTAGACATTGTACAGATCTCATGAGGTAAATAGTTTTCATACAAAATCCAAAGGGTACACTCCTTTCTGTCTTACAATTACGCTAAAGAACTTACTGCTAGGTGGACTCATTTTCTTTCTGTCATTTACTATCTTATGCTGTTTTAGATTATTCTCCTCAGAAAGTTGTTTTTTTTGTTGTTTTTTTTTTTAACCAATTTGTGTGAATTAATTTGTAAATATATAGTAAAATAATATATGGTTAGATTTTTCAGCTACGCTTTTAGAAAAAAAGTGCAGTTACTGCATATTTTCTTCCTTCTTGTTGGAAAGTATGATATCTGTAAAATATATTTAGTAAATCTAATTGTGTTAGTCTTTGGAACAGTGGTACTTCCTCTTCCTCATAAAATACCCTCTTCGGTTTATTTTTTCCCACATGGGCCATGTAATGAACCTGTGTTTTTCTATATATATTGCAATCTCACCATTTTAATGATAGATGTTTAAGGTCCCCACATAAATAAGAAATTAATAGAAGCAGAAAAGGAAAACAAATTAGTCTTCTCAACAATTTAGATTATCAAATCCCAATGAAATTTAGATGAATCCAGCATCTTCACATTTATAAAAAAAAAAAAAAAAAAAAAAAAAAAAAATCATTATTTTCAAGAAATCTGGGAACAACTGCTGCTATCTTTTATCTATTTTTATCCTGCAAACAAACATAGTACAATGCCATGTAATCAGAAAACAGAAAGTGTCTGTAGCCTATGCAGCTCCTCACAATACTGAAAATACTAAGCCCACTATGTAAGTAGGGAAATAAAATAAAATAGAACAGTGAGAATTCTGAACAGTTCATTAAATACCTGTATGAAGTTGGAGCCACTATAAATGTAGGGAATGATTATTTGCTGACTTTATTCAAATCAGATTTTTTTTTTTTTAATAATTTCTTTAATCAGAATGCATTTCATTATCTTTAATACAGGTTCACTTATATACTACATTATTCTGAGGAAGTCAGAGAGATAACATACTAATAATTTTTAAAGTTGTGAGCTAAGAAATACTAAAAGATATTTACTAATCAGTAACTTAGTAATCAATAAAAAGAACTGAATGGGAATAGAGAATCAAGTTGATGATTTTTGTTTGTTTCTATGGGCTTAAACAATCTTCTCAATGTTTTTAGTGAGAATTAAGAATACTCAGCAATCTTTTAATTCCAAGTTCATTGACTGGATAGTATATATTTGAAAAATATTCTTCTTCTGCCTGTTCTCTACCCAAATATTAAAAATCAAATACATCAGCTCTTTATTTTCTTTAAAGTATTTTTCATTAGTGCATGAGTTTTGCCAGTTATGAAGGTATATAACACCAAATCCATCCCAAATCTTCAAGATTTTTAAAGAAGGAACACAGCTACTTGCATCACAATATTATGTCACCCAGAGAAACAAATAGAAAAAAATAAAATTAAAATTAAAACTAATACACTCTTTAGTTTCATAGACTAAACACTTCAGAGTTTAATCAATAACCAAGAAGACTAAATTGCAATCCTGTCTTGTATAGAAGTGAAACTTTTCCTAGTTACAGTATTCAACTTAAATGAAGGATCAAGAAGATTCCTATTCCTAAGGAAACTGTTATCCCTACAAAATGAAAACATTTATGAGGAACATCTTGATGATGCAATATTTCTGTCCTGTGTAATGCTAATTAGTCTTATAAAGAAGCCATAAATAGAAAAAAAAAAAAACTCTATCCAGTTTCAGGCATCAAATGCATTATTTTCAGATATTTTTTCATTGGATATGCTAAGTTTATGTGTTTTCATTGCAAAGATCATTACTTCTCAGTGGTTAGGCTGACAAAGGTGATAAAAATGTTAAAATGTATTTCAAGCAGTTTTGGAGCATAGATTGGCAAATTTCAATCACATAAGTATGCAAGTCTACATTTAGTATTTGGTATATTTTAATAAATGCATCAGTGTTACTAACTATCTTGAAACAGAGGTCTTTCATACATTTCTTTAAACAATAAAAAAATCTGTGCCCACGCTTCAGCATGCTTGTGTAGTTCTCAGTGTTTCTACATCTCTTTGTTGCACAAGAAAGTTGCTTATGGATCTGCTTAGTTATTTGAGTAGGGGGGTTGAAGTTTTAAGCACACATTTAAACGCTTTAATTTTAAGATCAACTTATGTCAGCAATCCTGCTGACATAAGTAATAAAAAAAAAGGAGGAAGACTGAGTATAATTTTATTTATACACATTTCTATAAAATCCTTACGTACTATACAGCTTCTAGAAAATCCATTTTGCTTTATCAGCATTATTAGAATTGTTGCAATTCCACTGAGATCTGAACTCTTCAATTAGTCTCAAGCTATGCTATCTATCCAATTCTGTGGCTTAAGAGTTGTTATTAATTTTCTTAATTTTATTGCTCTAATGCCCATGGTTGAATTTAACTGATCCTCAATTAGTGCCAAAAAAAAAGCTCTCAAGTTAACTGTGGGGCAAAAGACAACAGAATGGATATAAGCAAACAGAGAGTTAAAGGAAATCATAAGCTAATATCGTCAGAGTGTTAAGTGGTTGCCTTAGCACAGCAGCATGATAATACTTTTTCATTATGTTGGGTTTCTGTGTGTGGTTTTGTTTTTTTCTTTGTTTGTTTGCTTGGCTGGTATCATGCTCAGAGACAGTAAAGATTACTAGTTCATGTTTGATGCGACAGAAGAACAGGAATAAGAAATAAAAGTGAAAATAAGGACTGAAGTCACTATGGGGCTAATCTAATAGAATAACTAATGCAGCAGCATTCTGGATGATCTTTGGCACTAAGAAGAGCATGAAGTCAAAGTTTATAACCAATCCATCTCTCTACCTTATCTTTATCAAAATCTGAATTAAACAAAGAAACAAACAAAAAAAAATAAGAAAAACATCACAAAAAATAAAGAAGTTTGTGAGATAGTGGACACACAAAATGACATTGGGTCACTTGCTAGTTGTTAAAACAGGATGTTCTGCACTTCCGCTGTAGTGTTGGCATGAGGTCAATAGCCAGTGTTCAGAGGAGTAAATAAGCTGTCCATGTCATAGATAAAAAGAATACTTCATTTTTTAAAAAATTATATTTCTAAAATTTGGGCAAGACAACAAGAAAATGGAAAGGGACAGAATCAAATACTC
Organism: Phasianus colchicus; assembly: GCF_987193195.1. NCBI lineage: Eukaryota > Metazoa > Chordata > Aves > Galliformes > Phasianidae > Phasianus > Phasianus colchicus. The sequence goes on along the minus strand of NC_143438.1, from coordinate 18,693,643 downwards.
CATAATATGAGAAGAATTGTGGAAATAGTTAATTCTGATTAAAAAAAAAAAAAAAATCCACACTTGGTTTTCCATGATGCTCTGATAGACAAAATACATTTGCAAAAATGGATTTGGATTAAGCAAAAGTAAACAGAATATTTTGTGAATATTTTGTATACGTAAAATAAAGTGATTTAGTAAATTATGAAACATTCCTGCCCAGCTTGTTTCCATTTAGAAATATCTCATTACTGCCCAACTTGTTTCCATTTAGAAATATCTTAGTATAAGAATCTGTACTATTTGACAACTGAGTTATACTCTGAAGACTATATTTCACAGTTTAACAGAGATGAGAAGACTAGATATTATGGTTTAACCCAGAAAGCATCTAAACACCACATAGACCTTCTCTCACTCCCCCTTCTCCCAGTTGGTTTGAGGAAAAAAAGAAAAGAGAAAAAAAAGTAGGACTCAAGTCGAGATAAAAACTGTTTTCTAAGACAGAAAATAAGGGGAGAAATAACAGCATTCTTAAATTAATATATATAGAGAAAATTGTGGGGCATAAAACAATTGCTCATCACTGGACTGATGCTCAGACAGTCCCAGAGAAGTGGCTCTTCCCCCAGACAAATCTTCTAAGTTTTATAGTTTCTTTGCATGATATCACATGGTATGGCATATCCTTTGGGCAGTTTAGGTCTGTTGTCCTGTCTCTATTTACTCCCAGTTCCTTCTCCTCCCTCTGCCCCCTTACTGGCAGGACAGCACAAGAAGCTGAGAAACTGAAAAGTTCTTGACTCTTTACGCTGTTCAGCAACAATCAAAATATGGGTGTGTTATCAACACTGTTTTTCTCTGACAGCCAAAAACATATCATACTAGAAACTGTGAAGAAAAACAACTCTGTCCCAGTTGAAAATAGGACACTAGAAAAGAAAGCTGCTTAGACTCATTTAAAAGACATACCTGGGTTTCAGTTTTGGTATCTTTTATTTCTACGATCTTCAGCATACTGCTGCAGAATATCTCTGACCTATTTCATGTCATCTTTTATGATCACTAAAGAGCTTATAAAGTCTCTTGAATTTAATGTACAAAAGTTTTCATTAATTTATCAATTGAATGATTCCAGTTGTACAGTTCAATGAATTTGTTTATAACAGAACAAGATAAAAATACACAGAATTTGATCTCTATCCCATGAAGAGTTCAAGTTTAATAGCCATATAATTCATATTATTTCCCATTGAATAATCAGTAGGAAGCCCTCACTTCTCCACTGAATTGTAAGAACATATTTTATATTGTTTTGCTTCTAACAGCTCCTCCCTCCTCTTCTGAAAAGAATTTCCAAACAGCAGGCAAGATGAATATGTAATTATTTCACTTGGACTTCTTGAAGTTACTTGTCTATGGGTGTGTTTTTGTTCAGTATCACAACTGAATAGTTCTTTTCTTGCCTGCACAGATATGTAGGTCTTTCCAAAAGTAATGCCTCCTACTTATTTCCATGGAAACTACAACAGATACAAACAGCATAATAACACTATTTGACAGAGCAATTTCTCAACTATAAAACTCTACTTTCACCAAACATGAACAAGAGCCTTCATGTCACACTTATAAAAATCTGTGGAAGTGAATCAGTGTTTCACTGTTGCTATGACAGCATCATTACTGAAAAACATCACCCCCACCTCACTGGTCTCCATAAACATTCAGCAAGAATCGATGAATGTCAATGGATGCCATTTTTTCTACATGAAGTAATTCATTTGCGTACCTTTTCTTCATAGACACTTCCACATCAGACTATTCTGACAGACTGCCCCAAAATCTGACATTTTCTGACTATTCATCATATTCCTACTAGAAAATACTTTGGTTTTATTTTTCTATATTTCATCATTAGATTAAGACGTACATTTCCCTTCAATTTCTTTGATTAGGTATGAAAAGAAAAAACAATAATGATGAGTGCAGGTGGATAGTTATTTTTTTGTAATTTCAAACACTTAAAGACTACTCATAGTTGTGAAAATATTACAAATTCAACTTCTTTGCTTATCACTGTCTGCGCTATATCTGTTTTTCTTATTCTATTTTCTTCTGCAGTGTTTCCTGTTGGCCAATGGTAAATGAAATTTTACCACAATGCAATGCAAATGTATCTTCATATATGCAGACAAATACAATGGAAGGTAATTCCTTTCTCAGCACTTCCTTCTTTTTCTCCATTTCATTCAATTAATTTCATCTAATTATACTTGATATAAATTAAACAAAAAAAGTTCCAGACTTTCCAGATAATCTTGGAAAGTAGTCTACACCAAATTAAAGATAAAATTGAGTGCACTTCACTTCCTCCTGAGAGAAAATGAAGCTTTTTTAATTAAAATTTCTAAGGAAAGGGATTCCATAAACTCCTGGTTGAAATACTCAAAATTTTAATTGTATAAACCACAAGAAAGGTTTTTTAAACTTTTAACCGGTACCTCCAAAACTATGACTTGGTGTCATGTCCATTAACATATGAACAATAGGGTTTTTCTCTTTGCAAATGCATCTGAATTTCCTTTATTTATTGGCAAATTATCTAATTTGACAAGATTTGCTAAATTATAGTATATAGTATGTTCTGAAGTTTTACAATCATTATTTTTAACTTCATATTTGAGTGGCAAAAGATGCTGGCAGACCAAAAGGGATTATTTGGCACTTAGAAATTGACCATGGATCTTCTATGTCCCAGCTGAAATTCTTGCCCACAAGCTGACTTTCACTCCCCCTATGGTTCTTTCATCTTCAGAATCCTCATTAGTAGTAATAAAATGTGCATGAATAAAGCCTAATGAAGTATCAACTCTATCCTTAAGCAATTCTTTATACTCAGAATGACTTGAGAGCTTTTTCCTAGCAGGCATCGCACTTAGAAGTGGTGTTCTTCAGTCATATCAGTGTTGCTGATAGAAAGATTATGATAGTTTTCTTTCATCATGCAGTCCTGCTGTCATAAATTTTTAAATTTTAAAAATAAAAGTTAATAGGAATTGCTAATAGGCCTCCCCCTTACTTTCACTGTATAAATGCCACACATCACTTTCAAAACTGTACTTTGAGTTGCCTTTTTAAAAACACCTTTAATTATTCTTCTTCCTTGGTCATTCTTCCCTCACTCTCTTTCGGTTTAGTTTTTTTTTTTTTCTTTTGCTTTCTTATTTCTTGCTTTTTTTGTTGTTGCTTTGTTTTCTCCTTTCAGATTTTGTATTTCATATTTCAGTCACTCTGTTCTAGTCAATCAAATACATTCAACATTTTTTAAGTCTAAGTCATGGCTATCTCTATTCATTGATTATCTTCTGTCTCTCTTCCTATGTGTTTTCCATTGTTAATTTATTTGTTTAATGATGACTGTACATTTGTTTGATGAGAAAGTTTGGTCTGCACTGTCTGATAGCTCTTAGCTTGAGGAAATTATTTGCAAATAATGGATATGCTGTATTGACAAATGCAAAGAGATTTCTATCTGCAGGGTACAGATTTTCCAGTGCAAGGAACAGGATTTTCTTCTTTCACTTTCAGCCCATCCAGAGACCAGAATAGAACAGTTATTAAGGAAACATTTGATACATTTTACATTCAATTAATTCTCACTCTGTTTAGAGAAATAGATTGTATATTCTCATTTTCAAAAGTTTGTCAGCTAAATTGTAATAAACTTTATGCAAGTTTCTGATAGACTCCTAGAATACTGTTCACTTATTTTATCTTATCTATCAGTATAGAAATAGAAGAGACGGACAGACTCCTTTTTTCTCAAAACTATTCCTGAGAACAGCAGGACACTGTTACTGGAAAAGGTTTCAGAAAAGTAGAAAAAGTTATTGTCTCCTGTTCAGCAGTTTCTTCTTCTCAGTGTATTGTCTGCTCTAGAGTTCTGTTCCTCAAATAAACAATAAATAACAACCATCTTGAAACAGTGCTTTGTCTACATTAAGAGTTAGAAAATATGAGAAACAGGCAATTTCTTTGACTATGAAGAACTGTCTAATTGATTAATACCAATGTATAATCAATAGGGTAAGAATAAATAAATAAACCCTGCATCCATTTTATAATAACATGTTGCTTGCAAGGAAAAAAAAAGTAAATCAGAGTATATCATTTAAACAGATCTTTCTTTAAATAAAATTCTCAGCAAAATATGCCATGAAAGTTCAGATTTTTGATTCAACATGAATCAAAAACATTTTTACTGAATACAGTCATCATAATTTTTAAAAGCACTCCATTTCATGAATTTCCTTTACAGCTGATTACACATAATCAGAATAAAGTTATTTCTTATAGACATATGGTATGATAAAGTTGAAGATGATGAAGGGAATTATTTGGTTATCTACATTTATTGTAAAGTTAAAAATTGATAATAACATCAATATTTTAACAATGGACAAACACTGGCCTCTTTAGAATCTACTTTGGTCTAAGAGAGCTGTGTAATGTCCCTACAGAGCAAAGTTTAGTTACGATTTTAAGAATATGAGAATAAGCTTTTTGTAAATAATGTATCTCATAAATTTTAACTTTATAGAGGTAATTTGTTACATCAAAAAATAAATGAACAGGATGAATATAATTGCTAAAAGATTTATTAAAATGTAAGAAATACTTGTTATATATTCTACTACTTGAAATATTTTTTTTATAAAGACTAAAGTAAATTGATTTTACAATATCCAAATTGTCTTAAATTTACAAAAAATTCTGGATGACTGCTAAATTTTACATGGTTCTGCTAAACAAAGACAAAGTCATATGTCTAATCTTCTAGATCATACTCAAGATTTAACAAAATCTTTTTAGTCCTTTGACATTTTATTTCACAGTAGCAATTTACCATAAATCCTATGTACTAATGGCTAAAAATGGTCACCCACTTTTTAATACATCATAATCCATAATCCAAGTTTAAACCTAAAACAAGTTCAATAAGGTATTAAAATACTTTCCTATCTTAAAATAAATAAGCTGATAAATAAATTGATTTGGGACTTTCTTATTAGACTCTTCCTTATAATAAATTTCTATTCCATATAAAATTTTTCTTCTCAAATTTTCCACTGATTAATATGGCAACATTGAGAATGGTATTGATTTCCAGTCTTGAGAAACATTTCTATTTATATCTAAGATTTGGTGACTTTGGAATACCAGGGTGTTTGTAAAAAATAGGAAAGTTTTAAGCCTTCCATACTAAGAAAGGATCATCAAGAAATTGATGTTCCTTTCTTCTTCAGATGGAGATATTCTTTCTTACTAAAGAAACCACTCATACGCATTTAATTGCTGATGGTTTTCTGAAGAATGGTACACAGTTTCATTTCATTTACCAGAACAAAGGAAAAAAATATGCAAAAGCCAAAACAAAGCAAAAACACCTCCACAAAAATAAATAAATAAATGTTTGGATTGTTCTGTAATACACTGTAATACACTACAAGAGTAATATATTTTCCACTTTTTTCTAGCTTTTGGTATGAATCAAAGAGAACTTTCTCAAAATTTTATACAAAAGAAATCTCAGGCTGCTTAGAGTAATTCTCGTTGAATTCACCATTATCAATTTACACATCCAAACATTGTTTGCCAGATTGAAAGTTCTTATTCTTGGTATTTATAAGGATTATACATGCATATTTCAAAACAGTGAGACAAAACCATTGACTCTATTTTGTTAATATTTTCACATAATTCTACAACACAAAGAAATAGATAAGTAAATTGGCTTTCTCATTTCCAGACAAACTTAATTTTCATTGTCTACTGTAAACAACATTAGCAATATTGATTGGTAATTAATTACAAATACAAATTTCTAAATAGAATGTAGCACAAGAACTTAAGATGGCTATCAAAAATGATTAGCAGATCACTACATATTTTATCCTGTTTCCTCAACTGCAAAAACTATCTCATCGGTAATTTATTCATCAATGTTTGTGAATGATAAATTTTATTAAAATATGTTTCTAACATATAAAGTAGAAAGTTTATTTTGATATCTGGTATGCAAGTGAATATATTATCATCCATGCAGTAAATTTTTTTGTGATTCATTTTTCCAAGAGAAAGGAGATACATGGTATTGATTCAAAGTGTTCTGAAACAAATGGTAAAAATGCTTTTAATCTCAGTAGATCAGTTTAGAATCCTGCAAAAGGAGAACAAAAAGGAAGGAAACATGTTGAAAAATTTGAAAATATTATTTGACAATAAAAAACATACAACAAGATATACATTTTCAAATATGTATGATGCAGTGAAATTATAACAGAAACTGCAGGTGCACCAACCATATAAATGTGCAAGATTTGCAGTAAGATATGTAGTTATGCATTTCTTAGACACTCCTTTAAAACATCACTTTAAAACATACACTTAAAAAAACCCATGATGATAACATGTATATAATATGCATCTATATATTAAACTACAATCAGTCCATATCAATTTCTTCTTGTATTGTTTATTATATAGATTAAGGTATGATCTAATTACTAGTCTTTGATTTTTTCATTTTATTTTCTTTTTTAATGCCTTTTCTCAGTTCATCTGTTTTTTATTTGTATAGGATATGGATCACTTCCCTAGAGTCACTTCACAAAAGCTTCATCGCTCTTTATGGTCAATAAAGGGGTGAGTTTCCACAGACGAACATAAACTTAAGAAAGATGCAATGAGACATTATCCTTTCACCATTGATTTTAGAAAGAATGTAAACTAGATTAAACTAGATAACACTTTTTTTATATATTTATATTCAGATAAGACCCACTGTAGATGTCTTGTTGAATAGCTATTGTTTATGTAGCTTAGTGACACAAAAATTCCTGTTAATTACTGACACAGCTCCACTGCACATGTATGTGACTTGTCTGAAGCACAAAATGTTCTGTTGTATATTCCTTCTATTTTTTATTATTATTATTATTTTTTTTTTTTAATATATATCATCCACTCACTGTCTAAATTCAGGTAACTTTAAAACCTTGTGTCTATTTCATCTTTCCTCCACATTCACTATTCTTATTTATTCTATGCATAAAAATCTGTCTAGCCTCCAACTGATCTTTTTTTTTTTTTTTTTTAACCATTCTTCATTGCTAAGTATTATAAAGATTATTATTAATGCTGTGTAATATTCTGACTGTTTCATGCTACTTAAGCTAAATGTGAAAATATATTAAATATTCTAGAAGTACACTATGCTTTTTTAAAAATTTCTTTGTGTATTATTCCTGAATTGACAAAGCACATATTCTTAGAGATATTCTTAATGCATAGAACTCTTTTATTTCTTATTCTTAGGAAATTATCAATTTCATTTGAAAAGTTTTAAAATTCAACAAACGTAAAAGCCACAATTCCATTTACAGCAATCACTGTGCTTTGTATTACCACTACAAATATATTTTAATGAATTCTAGAGCTGAAATGTTATGACTGTTATAATGGAACGCTGTCTGAAATGTTATGAGAGAAGAATAACAAAAACAAACAAACAAATCAGTGCTGTCCATACTGTATTCCATAACAGCATTTCTAATAATTTCAATAGTGAAATTAAATGGAATCTAACAGCGAACTTGTGTACTAGGCAAACAACTGATCACCTTCAAAAAGGAACAAACTGAAGTTATTATTCCAGACAGATTACAGTTTCACAATAGGCAGAATAAGAAAGTTGAGAACCGTACTGTCTCTGGAGGCACAGTCTCACTGTATACGCTGAGAGGCTGGGGTAAAAGAAAAATCCAGCTACTCTGTTATACCTCTTGAATCACAATGAAGCACAGTCAATGCTGGCATTCAGACAGATATTCGTGAATCAAGCTAGTGTTTTTCTGGTCCCAGAAGCAAATCACCAGTGTGTGTATGTGGTATGTGTGTGTGTATATATGTGTGTACACAACACTGCACACTTTCCAAACATTTCAGAATGTTTTCATTTGTTTTTCTTCAAAATGATTCCTTTTAAATTTGGTTATAGTGACTGGTATGAATTGGAAGTGTCTTTTTCATCTCCATTTCATGATATTCTCTCTTTGAGAATCAGGCAAGGCAAAGAGGTTGTCTCAAAATAACTTTTAGTATGAGGAAAGAGCAAAATGCAGTCATTCATGATAAAGACATATTTTGTTAAAAGTACCGAGACTGTAATGAATCATAGTCCTGCTTTGCCGTGTATTGCTGAAGAGAAACATATGATTAATTCTTTTGCCATTAGCCAATATTTTTTTAAAACTCTAGGTAGCTGAGATCACTGCAGTACAATCACAAGCTTTATCTTTTTTTTTGATGTAACCATGAGTTCTCAATCCTTGCATATTAGTTAGTTGTTCAGCACCAAGGGAATATTTTTCTCTTGATTAAACTGGTTTAAAAAGAATTTTGACTTGCTTAATTAGCTTCTCTACAACTGCTAATAACCACATATCCTCCACTGTGAACCATGTAATTATTGTGACATTAATTCTCTCCCTAGGATACTTTATTCTTGATGTGATCATTTTTCTTTTTGGATTGCTGGCTGGTGATTTCACTACTGAAAAGTAATGAAGTCCATAAGGTACGTTTTACTATTACTCAGTATTCCCATATGATGCAGAGATTGTATCTGTAAGTCATAGCAGCATGTTGCTGGTTACTCATGATAAAGCATTAAATTAACAATAAATAAATAAATAGTAATTTAAAAGATCACCAAAGCTTTTGGCAGTATTAACACTGTAACATTAGCACATCTTTCTATCTGCTTGTCACTCCATCACATTCATACTTCAGAAAGTTTGCAAAGCGAAGGAAGAAACATAAGAGAAAATGTTATTAACTTTAACAGCCAGAAATAGCAACATTTTCTTGAGGAATCCCCTACAAATCCCTCTACTCCAAGCCATTCTGTTTCTCCCTAGTGTAACCTACTTCTGGGGCAAATCAGAGCAGCTACTGACCTCCACAAACTTTTTCTTTATAGCTGGGGACTAGATCACTGTCTTTGTCAGATACACCAGAACTTACCTTGGGAGCAGAGGTGAAATTATCTATACATTTGCAAAATACTCTGAAAGGCAAAAGATTTTTCAAGTAATGAGATAGACCTCATTTTTCAAGTTATAGCATTGAAAAATAGACCTTAGTGGCTAAATAAGTTGTACATATAAAAGGATTTTGAAGAACAGCAGTCTGAAAATTTCAAAAGTAGTGAACAGTAAAAATCAGGATGAACTCAGCCACTTTGTACTGTCAGGGCTTGAGAAATAGCTTCTTTCCAATCTATGCAAAGAAAATCTTTTACATTTTGGAAACTCCCAATCTACTTATGCTCAATACTGATTTATACATCCCCCCATAATGCCCATCTCTGATGATACTTTTTAGTATTTCATGAGCACAAACATGTAGTTTTAGTTTTTTTCTGTGCTGTTGTGAGCATTGACGCTTTCTGATTTATTTCTTAGACAATTTTACTTGCAAAAGGCAGCTTTAAAAATGGAGACAAGTTTAAAAACAAACAAACAAACAGAAAAAAGCACCTAGAAAGAACAAGATAGCTCTAAGGAGTGCAACCACCAACAGTCTTCTCTCTTGGGTAATTATTTTATCCATTAAAAATAAAAGAGCTCCCCCTGCATGCACCTTTGTATGTATTTGAATAAATACGTGAGTCACAACTTGTACTGGTGGCACAAAGGTGCAAATTTTATTTGTAAATGCAGTTTGCAAATGCACCATATATACTCTTCTCAGTGTGGTAGATCTTTCCTTTATTGAAGATTATGGTAAGATTTTATTGAAAATAATGGTCCTTAATCTCCAGAGGACATTATTTCAATAATCATTATTTCTCATTTATGACTTAATAGTCCCAAGTCATGCAATAGTGTTTGTCCATAAATGATCACAACAAATCTGAATTCACTTCAATACTAAATACCACTAACTATGATTTTAGCAGTAGATGTGATTGGATTTTTTATTATCATTTTTTTAAAATCATTAGAGCTTGTTATACAAATGTATATTGCTTGCATTTGGCCTGTTAAAATCTAATTTACAATTTCTTTGCCTTAAGATAAGAAGAACTGATGTATATCCCTGAGAAACAATTTGCAATTGAACTCAGAATTTTTTTCATGGTAAATTAATTCTAAGATAGAGAAGTAAAAACATTTGTTTTCATGAAAAGCTGTAGGGAAGACAAACAAAGTATTTTTTTGGGACAAGGCGGCTAATGGAATCAATACCTGTATTGGCAGTTGCCATTTTGTGTTGCAGACAGGAAATATGTTGAATTGTTATCCTTAACCACTCTTTCACTATTCGATTTATAGCATGAAAATCAACTTCTGTTAGATAAAATCTGATAATACAAATAATAATAATTTTAGTGTAGGGAAACCCAGGAAACTGCAAACAAAATTCTTGCTCCAAATGGCAATTCTTTGCACCCTCCATCTGCTATTTTAAGTATATTTTCCTTATACTTTTTTTCCCGTTTTATTTTGTTTCTGACTTCTCTATTAAAATCACTGTTGTTGATTATCTTAAAAATACAGCTTTTTTAACTTCAAAAAGGGGACGTTTTAATATTTACATCAATGTAATATCTTCACATCCTTGCCCATTTATAAGGCTACAAGCCAAAAGCCTCCAAGAAGATTAAAATACAGATATAATATAGTACTATCCAGGCAGTACAGACTGACAAGGTCTTTGTTTCAAAAAGTTGAGCTTTTCAAAATAGTAGATATTCTGATCCTGAAATATGAGTTACTTATTTTATTGTTTGCATATGTATTTTTAAAATTATATTCTGAAATTATAAATTAAATAATTTTCTAAAGAAGCACCTTCCTTTTAGAAAGCTTGGTGGCTGTCTATGGCTGCCTTTGCTTTATAGAATCACAGAATGGCCAGGATTGGAAGGCACCTCAAGGATCATGAATCTACAACCCCCCCCTGCCACATGCAGGGCCACCAACCTCCACATTTAATACTAGACCAGGGCTTTAGGCAATCTAATCTGGCAAAAAAAAAGGAATCACAAAATTATAGGGCAAAAATCAAAGCTAAAGACTCTGAGGACAAAAGCAAACACTGTGAGAAATCTATGGGAGTTCAGAGATTCAAGCTGTCTGCAAGAACAAAAGTTACAATCAGCTTGGGTATGGCACACTGCCATTAAGCCAATTATGTTCTTGTCACTGATGTGCATCATTGCTACTACACTGTACCATAAGAAGGTGGTATATTTGGGCTTTGCAATTACTGGACATCGGTTTTTGTTTTATTCCTTTATGCAGTTTTCAAGTGCAAACCCAATTTTACTCCTCCAGAAGAAGCTGTAAGACTTTCCAAGTATGAAAAAAAAAAAAAGGAAAACTCCAAAAAAGATCTGCTCACAAAAAAAGCAAAAGAGAAAGCACTTTTTTTTTTTACTGCAGCTTGTTCTATTAAGTCTTGGAAAGATAAAAATCTCATCTGTACAACTGTATCTAGGACACCATTGATTGGCTGTAGCAGAAGTGCTGCTTTTTTCATGCTGAGTTTTATATAGGTTTGGAGTTAGGAAGCGAGGTCAACCTTGCTATCACTATGAACATGTTTATAGATTTGGAGTGGGGTGCATTAGTCAAATCAAATTAAATGAACAAATAGAAACCTTTGGCAACCCTCGGAGAAAGTGAATAATACTTTGGCATACAGGTTTGCTAAAGTGTGCCAGCTCTACAGAACAAAAGGAAGGCTGTTAAAGCAGTTAATCAGTTTTCTTATTAATTATATATGTCAACAATCTCATTTAACTCTTAAAGGTGTTAATAGCAAGAGAAGTTTTAACTGAAATGGCCACGGGTGTGATGTGTTCAGATGTCACACCTGCATGTCCCTCATGAGACTTTTAAATGGAAGATCCTCCTTTAATCACACATTTTCAGGCTAAACATATTTAAGTAATTAAAGAAAACCTACAGATATTAATTAGAAACAAAGCAAACCCTTTCTGAAACAGATCAAAGTAATTAAAAGTGCATATATGAGAAATAGATTTGACTTTCTTTCTTAATAATGATGAAAATACACGAAAATCAAATAAAATGTACTTTAGGACCACTTTGGTACAGAGTAAAATTATGGAATTTTTTTTTACTCAATGCTCGTATTGGCCTAGATTTATGTTATGCTTCAGTACTTCTCACAGGCACAGTTCTTTAAGAATTTTATTCATCTATGCATTTTCTTCTGTCTTCTTTTTGTCAAGCAACAGTATAGCAATGGAGATGCATCATTATTCTGCAACTACGGTTAAAGAAATATGAATAATGCCTAAGCACTAAATTAGCAATCAGTCTGCTATCTCTTGTCAAGAGCAGCCTGCCATTTTATTATCTAGACACTATTTCAATGGCTTGTAGCAGGTAGGGAGAAAAGGCATCTCTCTTCTCATGTGTGAATACAAACACTGAGTATGCCAGCAGATGGATGGAAAGGGTGAAAAAAACACCAGTGGAATTGCTCCCCCCTGACATCCTCCATCCCTTCTAAATTAGCAGCAATTCTTCACTGCTTTGTTAATTGCATGTAAGTCAGTCATGTAGTGGGGGCATTCTTTTGCATTTCTGTGTGTTCCCCTTGCATTTTTAACTCCCCTGTACCAATCCCATCTTTGACCTGGCATCAGTGCCTACTCTAGGCGTGTTTGTCATGGTCTTTTTTGTTGTTCGGTTTTAGTTTCACACAGTTTTGGTAGTCTAGTTACATGTTCAGAAAATAATTGCCTACATTTCTTTATTTCATTTTTAGATTTTTATTTAATTTCATGTTTTCATTTACGTAGGATGGTAATTTAAAAGACCTATTTAAAATGAGAAGTTCACTCTTAAGTTCTGATGTTAGGAAATATTTCCTTCTGCATGCCTCTTTTTTATTTTCAGATTAATTTGCTATATTTAATACAAGTGAATGAGGTTTTGTTTTGTTTTTTTTGTTTTGTTTTGTTTTTTGTTTTTTTGAGGGGGATGTCATAAACTAAAAGATTTTGTCAACTATTTTCTCATACTTTTCATAAAGGCTAAAAAAAACCCCTTCAGGTTAGCACATGTAGGTATGGGTTGTCATGATAACTTAAACTAAAAAGGTATTGTCAGTTTAAGTAAATGGGTCAGATCCTTCAGTTACTGAAATTCATAACTGATACCAATGTGATCCCACTACACACTTCTCCCAAGAATGGATTTGTAAAGATAGATATCTTCCCCTTGTACAGTGGAAGAAGCATAAGAAGACTGAGGATAAGCATGCATTCATGTGTATTACAACCATGAAAATATGGTTTTACTGAGTAAAATAGAAATGTACAACTTATGTATACTTAATTTACAAGTTCAGAACTGGTTGCCTGTAATCAGGCAACAGACCAGCAAAACAAACATTTAAAGCTCTATTTGCCATGTGGTTTGGGGTGACCCCTTCTTTTTCTTATGGCTATTGCCAGAAAACAAAACCAAACAAAATCATTCCTGTGCAAGTTTTTATCTTTAAGAACTTGAAAATTGATTGTAGACTCATTAGAGCTTTATAACATTTTTTAATGTATATACACATGTATTATTAAGGTGTATTATTTTGTGATGTTTTCCTTAATGCTCCTTAGGTTAGAAGAAAAAGAAAAAAAAAACTAAGTAAAATAATGAAATTTATTTTACATGTATTTTACTTGACATTCCTAATTGGAGAAAGGATTTACTGAAATGGCAGCAAAATATCCACAGAAGGAGAATCAGAATCCAGATTCACACTTTATCATGTCAGAATCTTATCAACAGTTCTCACAGTCATTACTGCTTGTAAAGTAGCACCCAGAAATCCAAAATGATATTGGGAATTCATTTTATTAGGATCTCTACAAACATAATAAGAGAGAATCTCTGCCCCAAGCTATTTGTACTATAAATAGGTAAGACAGAACACATGAAAAATGGAAGTAAGATAAAAGGTGGAAGAAATTAAATAATTCCCAAAGGCTACACAATACAACAATTATTGGCTAGAAAATAGTTCCTGAAGTCCAAGTCACTGTACAACCTCTTGTGCATCTCTTGTGGCACAGATTTCATGAGATAATTACCCTACATAATCTTCTTTTTGTTCAGAGTGTGACTACATTTGACTGAGAGCCAAAATACAGATGCTGAAACTTTGTGCCTTGAGCATATACAAAACCTTGTACCGGACAAAAGCTGTTTATTTCATTCCAGAGTAAAAAAAGGATGGTGAAAGACACTAAAATTTTGCATCATGGATCATAAGCAGAAAAGATACTTACAGTTCTGCTATATCTAAATATGATGATGACTTGTATTATGTCATCTGACAAGGGAAGTGTTTTCCTGTGTTTTTGCCATTAATGATGGTACACTGTGCAAAAAAAAAAAAAAAAAAAAAAAAAAAATCAGACATCAAACATACCTTCTTAGAGCTATTGAAAAACACCTGAAAGACAGTGAAGTTGTTGGTCACAGTGAACAAGCACTTACAAGTGATAAGTCTTGTTTAATGAACTTAATCTCCTTCTATGACAGGATTACTGACCTGGCTAACCAAGGGAACCAAGCTGATGCAATGTTTTAGACTTCAGCAAAGCTTTCACTGCTGTTTTTCACAGTATCCTTCTAAACAAGATAATTATGTATATACATTATGTTTTTAAGAATAGAATATATCATCATGATCTGCATTGTAATGTAGTAAATACTCAAAATCTCTATTAAAAAAGAGTATATGTCGTCCTTGTAGGTGAATTTTCTTACTAGTTTATTTTCCTTTCCTTGAACATACTGGGTATAGTGTTCTGATTCTCTGTGATGTTGCCCTCCCTTAAACTTAAATATTTTGTTGGATCTCAAAAGACTTCTGATGTTTTTTTTTCTCATTTATTTACGTATTTTTCCTCTTTTCCTCTTTAAATGTTATTTTAAGCATCAGATTTGATTTTTACCCAATTTTGCTCTTTGCATAATGCTGCAGCATTGTATTGTACTTCCACAGAGTGGGCCAAATCTGGTTCATTTCTATTCACATAATTTACTTTGATTACCCTTGCCTTTCATTTCTACTCTATTGCCCTCTGTTAAAATGATCTCCTCATAGTGTCATTAGGAATCTTTGGAGAGATCTATCAACAATAGTGGCTTCAAGACATTTTCATAAGAAAACTTACTAGTAAGTGAGCATTCTATTTTTCCTGTGTATTCAATTTAATACAGGCATTGAGGTCAGATGAGTCAAATCTTCTCTATTGATTTTTCATTAGCCTAGTCAGTAAATGTTTTAGCTTTATATATTCTTTCTTACAAGGCATATTATATTTTAGAGACAACTGTTTTTTTCATTACTTTTGATTTTTCCATACCATTCACACCAGTCTATAACAGACTTACAAAAGCTGCTAAAAATCTTCTTGTTTTAAACTCTAAGAATCTGTTCTCCAGACACAGGCACACACTCTTCATCTTTCTTTACCTTTTGTAATCCACTTAGTCTGTGTGACTTTTATCCTTAGAATCCTTGATATGTAATTCATGTCCCTTTGATCTTCCTGGGATCCTTTGTCCATTCACTTTCTCTCAAGGCATTGACTGGAGAGTTGTTTCCCTCTTCTTTCAAAACACAATTTCATCTTTTCAGTGTCATAATTTTCTGTTCCAACAAGTCTCTATTACACTTCCTTAACTTCATCTAGTCTGAACAGTATTTTATTTCTTCCTACCTACGATGTGTCCTCAGGGAACTCCTACTTCTAGTTTGTTCTTTTATCTTGAATCTTGCTTCAAAAATCTTACTTGACACTTTTCTATCATCTCATACAAATAATCAGTCACCTTGTCATTCACCTCACAATCTTATGGTTATCTTTTGCTATCTCCTTTTCTTTCCCTAGGCCTTCCCAGATCTCATTATTTCCTTGGTAACATTTTGAAATCGTATTTCTTACATCAGTTTCACAGTTCAAAAATCCGAGGACATACCTTGGTCTCTCCCATATGCTCTGACTATTTCCTGTTCTGAGTCTGTACCACTCCAATATCCTGGTCATGCAATACTCAATCAAGATTTAACTATTTCAGATTTACTGCTCATCTGTGTAAGCCTCTAATCCAGTTTGTGATATCTTTTCCTCACTCCTCTATTTTGGCATAAAATTCATATTTATTCAACTTTGTATACTCTTTTTTAATTTCATTTCAATTCACATAATACATATAAAATATATGACAGTAATCGGTACATTACTGTAGAATTATTATTCTGCTGAGAAGTCAGAGGGAATGCAAGTACATTGGAGTATTAATGAGTATTTTGTTACCCATATCATGATGGACCTGAGCCTGTGGTTGTGTTCATAGACACAGCAACGGAGCACATCAGAATTCAGTTTGATCACTGTAGACATATCAAATCAAATTTTAAAGAGTGCTTGTTCTTGCTGTTTTAAGAAAATATTTTTATGTTTTATTTGCTTCATGTTCTCAGAATAGAGATTGTAATTAAATATCCAGTGTTTAAGATCATAGATTTTGATCATTTTTAGCTGAATTTAATGTTGCGTAATATGTTATTGCCGAATATGAGATCATCTATCTGAAATGTTGCTGTGTTCTTACAGAAGCTTACATTCGCCTTCCTTTCCTATAGTTTTGAGGGGCACACTAATTTGTAGGTAGCTACACAGGTTATTCCTATTTTAAATCATTGTTTGTAGGTAAACTCAGACTGGATGTGATGCAGGTAAAAAAAAAAACAACACTTGTCAGTTGAAAAAATCCACATGATTGACTCAGTAGCTAATATTGCAGACAAAGTGTATAAAGACAAAAGCAAGTCAGAAAAAAGATCTAAAAGAAACACACTATTGTCTATCAATGAGTAAAAAATATTTCCTACAACAATAAATTCGACAGTCTATTGCTATGTGGGAAATATTCTTTTTCAATAATTGACTTAGTATTCTACTAATAACAACATCTGTGATAATTACAGTGAGATATGTTTAGAACAATCTTTATATGTACATGGGCCAAGGAATTGAGAATTCTGATAGGTGGAGATTATTTGGTTTTTTTCCTCCTCCTTTATAAAGTAACAGTCATTGAAGAGATTCTGATTCAAAAAGAGAAAAGAAAAAATAATAAAGCTTATTAAACATATGGATCTTGAAAAGATGCAGAGGAAATTAAGTAAAAGAAATTAAAATGCTAAGAATGAAATATAAGAAGATTATTAACAGTGAAAATAATTATATCTAATAATAATATATATAATAATATATATAATATATTATATAATTATATAAATAAAATATATAAATTATATATAATATATATTATATTAGATATATAAAATATATCTAATAATATAATAATAATAAAATCACATCATATATTATAATAATATCATTACATATATTAATAATTATATAAAATATAATATTATAAAAAAATGCACAATGGATAGTTAAGAAACAGATGCTTGACAATTTACTTTTTTTCTCTTTAAATGTAACATTGTCTATTCTAGTAAAATATCCTGATTGTGTTCTATTTCACTGATAGTAAAGACAGTAAGACTGGGTAAAACAATAACAATTCTGTAATATTTCTCATTTTGAAGGATTCTCAAATATATTACAAACATAATCCAATACAAAGTGCAGACTCCAATCTTAATGAAGATAGAGTTTAACACTGAAAATAAATGCCATCAAAATGAAATATCAGAGGCAGTTATTGTGGAAACAGAAAGCAACAAAGCAGGTTAGAATTTGTACCAAACACTCAAGTTAACAGTACTGCCTTTCAAGATGGTTGAAGTGCTCTAGTTTTGAGCAAAGTAACCAATTTGCCCTAAGAAGACTAAAAAGATTGTTTGTTTCTGATTATTAGCATATTTTTTATTCTGACAACATTTTTCTTACCAGCTATAATCAACTCAAGCAGCAATAGTCTCTCCTTCACAACTCCAACAGCACGGTTCTTTTAACACAAATATAAAATCATATTGTCAAACGGCTAAAGATTTCACTGCCAGGATATTTTCTTGTTAAAGCTGGTCTGGTATTAAATGTCCTGATCAACAGAATCTTTTCTACTTCCCATACGAAATTTTCAGGTAAATGTTAGAAACATTCCTTGTATGCACATCTTTTTCTGTACTAGAGTTCGCCTATACTACCTCAGAGGGAGCTATACTCATTCACACTTCACCTCACACCAGAAGAATGGAGGAGAGAATAGGAGAATAAAAGTGAGAAAACTCGTGGGTTGAGATGAAGATAATTTAAGTAAGATAAAGAGGAAAATAGTAACAATAATAATAAAATTTAAAAGCAAAGATAATCACTCACCACATTGCACAAATAGACCACTGACTAGTCAGCCTTTGAGCAATGGCAAACTTCCCAAATAAAATCCTCCACTTAATTTTATTGCAAAACATGATTTTTGTAGCTATACAAAAATTATTTATTCATTGTGTTCTTCTTGGGTTGCCCATAGTAGTGGAATATCTGACATGGGTGCAACTGTCCAGTGCAGGCTTATCAAGAAGCCAGGGCTCCTACACACAGCTGAGTTACCCTATTTGGGGTGTAGCCTGGAATATGACAGGCGTCAAGACATTGCCATTATTTTCCTTGTTTTGGACACCCCTGTGTAGGCAGAGATGTCTCCAGTGGTCCACAGACATCTTTGGGACAAAAGAAGTTTTTTTGTGGCATCTCACAGAGGGTTGCTCTGAAAGTAATGCCTCTTATTTTGTTTGTCCACAATATCAGAGGTGAATGTTGGTAGTATGGCAATAAAGATTGAACCTTCCCACCAATATTCTGTTATATTTTGTTGCCATGTGACAGATGGCAGCAGAGGGGCAGCCTGACAAAACGGCATCTGTAGATGAAGCAAAAGCGTGAAACTGAATTCCTTTACGCAGAATATATTGTTCCACTGACATTCATTGATACTTGCTGAACACTTATGGAGACCAAACAGTGGATGTGAGCACAGTGAGGTAGTGGGTGATAAATTTCGGCAGCAGCAACATGAAAAACAAGCCATGTTCCAGATGTCCATGTACAGCTGTCGCACCACAAAATGAAGAGCATATCAACCAGCTCATCTGTGTGAACTGAGGAACTGTGGGCAGGGAACTTTGTACAGAGATGAATATTGGTTTCAGTGCACAGGAAACAGTGGTGTCAATGTTTGAATATCATAAAGGTGTATCCCATAAATGCTCACATAGAAACAGAAAGAACTCTGTCAGGATCTGTTGAATAAACACGAGTGACAGTTTCCTGGATCACATCGTTATGGATAACAAGACATGGTGCAACTACTACAAGACAGAGTCAAGACGGCATTCCATGTAGTGGTGACATGTGGACAACCTATTAAAGAAAAAATTCAGGATTCAGGCCTTGATGGATAAAGTGATATGTTTAAAATGCACTGCTTTTTGTTTGTTTTGTTTTGTTTTGTTTTGTTTTTGTTTTGTTGTTGCTGTAGGAAAGGAGTTCTGGATTTTCAGGCACCCAGACAAACCATTAACTGTGACTGCTGCATTGTGACACTAAACTGAAGTCTCAAACTTACAGAGTAAGTAAAGAGAAGAAGAAAACCTTTCTGTTGCCCCATACCCATTTGAAAGCCATGGAGCACAATTCCAGTCTTGGCTGGACTGTCCTGCCACACTCACCATATAGATTTGACACCTTTCTACTTCCATCATTTTAGGCTGATGAAAGTTGGACTGCATAGGCAACATTTTTCTAAGAATGACGCAGCTATAGCAGCTGTGAAACAGTGGATCACCTCTGCTTGTGCAAATTTTCATGAACTTGTCTCTTGTTCACTGCTGGCAAAAATGCGTAGCTAATGGTGGTGACTAAGCTGAAAAAGCAATGTTTTATAGCTGAGAACTTGCTCTAATAGTGTTATTGTGCTCTTCATATCTGTTGTAGTTTAAATTGGAAATAAATAAGAGGCATTATTTTTGAAGAAAATTACTTAACTTAAATATTGCTGCTCTTGAGATTTGATACCCAAAACGCATCTCTGTCAAAGAAGAATTCTGTGCTGACATCCTCTACAGAAGTGAAGTGCCTAAACGTTCTTCTTGAAAACTGGGCAACAGTTACCTGAGACAATACCTTAGTTAATAGGGCATTCACTTGCAACAGGAGGGAGTTAGTTTTAGAGCAATTGTCAACAGATATTTTATCTGCCAGAGAAGTGTCCTAATCAACTAGACGTTTTTTGTATTATTTTTTTTTTTCCTGGACTACTTTTCTTGAGGAAACCATACTAATTTGCAAACATAATTAATTGAATTCATGGATGCATATTCTTTTACTTTCAAAAACAAAGAAATAATGTCAGTTAGTACTCCTCTCAACATCAGCATAAAACTAGATCTACTTTCATACAAATAGTAAGAATAGTAGTTTAAAGGCTATGCTGATTCTCTTTTTGAATGTTTTTTACTGTTGACAGCCTTTCACGTGAGTGGTTTAGAAATGATTGCACATGCGTGCTTTGGCATTCCTTTTGCTGTGGTTGTATGAGTAGAACCAAAGCCAGCTCCCAGGTTTTTTTGATATGTGGATTAACTCATTTCACCACTGCTGTTTTCTGTGGTTTGAATGAACAGTTTTGCCTACTCATGCCACTCAAAGCTGAGACACAGTCCATTCAGCTGGTAGTGACAACCCTCAAACAACAGGCCTGCACCTGCTCTGATTCTTAACTTAAAGGATGGCTCTGTTTCAGTACATTTTTTTTCCAAGTGTTGCCCTGGAGAGCTGTAGCTTCAATGAATTCGTTGTTTCCACCATTAACTGCTTGAATAATTCATTACTTAGCAGAAAACAACCCTTTTTTCTTTCTGTTTATTCCATTGTGTATCCAATTCAAAATAAGCATATGAGTAATACTTTGACTATTTTGAGAAAAAAACTTTGATTACCCAAGAAGAGACATTTGATACAGCAAGTAGGAGATAAAGAGAAAATAAATCTTGTCTTTTTTGGAACTGTGCACATACCCTGAAATATGTGTTTCAAATAACTGCTTTGACTGCAAATAAATGTAGTTTCCAATAATAATGAGCTGATTATTTAATGCATAATTATAATACTAATTAGTATGTAATTGATTTGTGAATAATAATATAATAATTTCCTTATTAAAAATAGATATAGAAAATTTCGGAACATGAGAAGCTGAAGAAACAGATTAATATCAGAACTAGAATTGTTACAAAAATAAATTGTGGTACTAACTTGCACTAGTAAACAGTAGGAGAGTAATGGTGGAAATCATTTCATCATTTGCTTCATGTATTTCCTGTTAGTTATTGCAGGAATTGATTAGTTTCTAATCAAATATGTATGGAGAGTTTTGTAAATCCATCCTTAGATTATTTCAAGGTTTTCAAACACTACTCTGAAGTGACATTTATATGTCCATTTACTTTATTCCACATAGTTTTGAGCATTTTTGTATAACAAATTTAAATGATAGGAATTCCAACAGTTCAGTAACTTCTCTGGCCTTATGAACACGATAATTCTCAAGATCAAGCTATTGTTAAGACAAGATATAATATAAGAGATGAAAAGTTAATATAAACCTTATTTCATATAATAGTATATTACCCTGACAGTTTAATTATTTTCAACATGTAGCCTCTCTGATGCTTAGTCAGTAAGTACAATTTCCTAAGTCATTTTAGATGCTTGTTAGGAGCCTGTGTAGGCTGAAAAGCTTCCATGCCTCTCTAGAATGCAAACAACATGATGGGATAAAGTTTAATTGCCATGAAAAAAGTCAATGCAGAGTATATAACATAGTAGAATGTACACAATATAATAGCAGATGGTTGGAAATGTATGGAAATGCAGAGTGAATAATGGTGAAAGAATAAAAATAACCAGTATGGACAAATTCTAGCTAGCATAGTTGTATGGAAGGGGAGCACCTGAAGAATACAGTGGCCATCTATAAACCTGTAAAAGGTTAATCTGCCATTCTGAGAATAAAAGACTGCAATACAGGAATCATGGGACAAGATTTTGATTCTTGCTGAAGATGGTAGAATTATAATTTATTTCAGAGGGTCCAGGATTTCATTCAATTCATTTGCAAGTAGATATGTGTACAAATAAACAATATATGCATGCAAGAGAAGATGTAAGATGCTGAATGCAAGGTAATAAACAAGGCATTATTAATACTAATATATTAACAATTCTTGGGCAATGAAAACTAAGATTAACTGTGGGAATGACTTGAGAGAATTTGGGTCCAACACATTTTTGTAAAATTCATTTTAATGGAGTTCTCATATTACTAATGCAAGTAAAAGTGCCAGAGTTTTTAATAGAGTTTTTGCATAAATTGTGCTTGTTTAATATTCATAAAAATCCCTTTCTCTCCATAAATAAGTGAGAATGTCTCCTTTATAGATCCCCAGAGCATTTTTATGCTGGAAAGGGGGGGGAGTAAAGTGAGCCAAAAAAAAAAAAAAAAAAAAAAAAAAAGTGAAAAAACCTTTCAAAAAGATTCAGTTTCAAAGCACTGGAAACTTTCAGAACATTATTCATAAATGTTATGGAAGTTTACATTTTAATTTTTATAAAACTTTTTGGAAAACTACACAGCCTTTCCTGTACTTCAAGTAACATTTTCACAGTGACCAAAGTGATTCAATTCAGACTGAAGGGGATGGATGTATTTTGTTATAGTCACTTGGCATGATCCAACACATTGAAGTAGACTATAATTCCATTTATAGTTTGGAAAAACTGTATTATTCGTGTGTGACAGAGCAAATAACAGGTGTATTAAGTAAATTTTGAAAAAAAAAAAAAATCCTATAGCTTTACAAGAGAAAAATCAGAAAAGGAGAATAAAAAATATTTGTACAAGAGCAGGTATGTGTATATTTTGATATACATATATATGATATGATATATATACATACGTAAGCATAAAACCTTTTTTTTCTAAATGATTCTTATTCTAGAATACTATAAGTTTGTAACAATTTTAAATATACTATATTTCTATAACCTTTTTGCTGAACACCTATAAATATTTATTAAAAAAAAAAAAAATTTTAAGTTTTAAATTTCTCAAGAAATACAATATTTCATTTTCAAAGTCTGTGCAGGCTTTGTTTAATGTACCTTTGTAACTTGAACTTTGAGGTCTACTGGGATTGAAATTAAAGATTAATCACATTAATAACAAACGTGAACACAGTGATGATAGTCAGGCACTAAGATCTGTTCTTAAAGTTATAATTATGGCAGTCATTATCAGATGAACTACAAAACCTGAGGTCATCTTTACTAACAATTCCTTTCTACTTGTGCTCTTAAAATCAATGGTAGTGAGATGTGCTATCCCTGCTGCTTTATGATTCTGCCCTCACACAATTTAATTTTATTTTTAATGTGCTGCTCCTACTTTTCTCAGAGTATGTGCCAATGCATGGAAGTACTGCATTTAAAAAAAAAAAAAAAAAAAAAAAGCGTATGTAAGAGTCACGAGTCACGAAGAAATGGAAATGGAAAGGAAATGATTTGCAGGGCTTTGTTTGCTTATTTAGCTTTAGGAGGCTCTGTCCCTTTCTTGCTTTATCATGACTTGCTTGGTAAAGCTTGGAAAGTTTCTTGGGCCTTTCATTAATGTTTATCTTCACATCAGGTTTCCTTTGATGTGTTTATTTAGATTGGAGTTTCTTTTAAGTGGGGCTTTTAGGTAGGGCCCTTGGATCATGTCTGGTGTTTTCATCCAAGTGTTTAAACATTCTTCAAGGTCCTGCAGTGAAACCAAACCAGAACAGAAACAACAGCACTGCCAAGGAATATCAGCACTGTATTTTTAAGGTCTCATACAAGAAATTGGTTTTGAAAATATTTGGTAAAGGAACAGCGTTATTGATTTGGACAGTGTCTAGGGAACAGGTGAGCATGGCCAGTTTGCCCTCAGCACAGGCAAAACCAATCTCAGCCATTACTGTGTAGCAAACAGTACTTTTTTTTTTTTTTTTTTTTTTTTTTGTACTCATTATTTACTGAAGACAGAGGAAAGCAGAACTTCAAAGAATAGCTAGTAACTGTCAAACTGCAACTGGGAATCAAAAAAAAAAAAAAAAAAAAAAGGAAAACAAAATTAAAAACTGGAAGTGGACTGAATGGAGCCCCTTGTTTCCCAGGGCTGAGGAGAAAGAAGTTGGTGTCCTGGGGCTGCCAGGCAGGGCTCAGGGTGCCTCCTCTGCAATTGGGGGCAGCCTCAGCTCTGTCCGCTGGCCATAGCCTGACCTGATCCATACAGCCTGCCATGGAACTGCCCCATCGCCACCCCAGATGGATATGTGAGTGCTATCAGTCAGCAGTGTCACTGCTGTTTTGTTAGGGATACTGATGTCCTAAGAGCTGCCAGATGTAACAAAAAGTGGCTGTAAGCAGCATCAAAGGGGCCTCCAAAGAGAGATGGGGCCTCTATGCCACAGAGAGCAGCGAAGTGTTCTGAGGAGCTGCTGTGCTTTTCAAGCTCTGGCTCCTCCAGCATGCTTTTGGGGTGAATATGCTATTTCCATTCCTGAGAACATCAAGGCTTTATGACTCAAGCGGAGATTGCTGAGTAAATGGCAGAACAATCTGAGACATGGTTGTCTGTGATTGCAGTTCCTACATGATTGTTTGTTTGGGGCTGGAGTGTTCTGCAGAAGGAAGAAAAAGTGTCCAAACTGCAATGAAACAGTTTCCTGCTGACACTTTTTGTGCAGTTTTTGCTACTTGTTTTCTACTGAAGTTCTGCATGAAGAAAATATACCACTCTGTACTCATTCTCAAGAGTATTTTAGAAAAAGTCAGCAGGATATTATTTAATGCAACAGATTTCTAGGATTGCCTCATTAGAAATAGCAATACTAATTTTATATTAAAAATTAATTTACTTCTGTTTGACTTAAAATTCAATATAAATACACTCTCAGATTTTTCTCTTGAGGCAAGACATAATGTGTGGTATTGGTTTGCGTTCAGTAAATGTTAATCCAAAAGTCTTTGGAGTCATGTATGGAATTGTTCTAGATTCCATATTTTTGCAATGAGATTATAAATGCCCTGGCTTCAATGTGCCTGAAAATGCCTACAACGGCATCTTGCTTACAGAAAATCTCTAACTCCTAGCCATACAGCCTAGCACCTCATTTCAGCTCTCCAGGACTCTTCCATCTTGACCATGTCCTTGTTCCTACTCCAGTCCCAGGGCCATCAGACCCTACTCCAGCCAGGCTACCACAGAACAGGTATCCAGTTCCCCATAGCCCTGCCATGCCCACGCTCTCTGTCCAATCAGACTCTGACTGCCCAGCCCTGCCTTTCCCACTTGGGAACACTCCACATCCCTGTCTCAAGAAAGCTGCCAGACCTTAAAATGCACTAATATATATTTTCTGAACTATCAATATAGTTCTTACATTTGTCTAAAGATAACTTTTTACATAAACAGTTTCATGGTGGATTTTTTTCCTTTTATTTTTATCTTCATATTCTTTTGTGGCTACAGATTCTCCTTTTGTGTTTTTTATTTCCCTATGAAACAGAATCTCTGAAGCAAAAATAAGGCTTAATATGTTTTAAAGTTCAATATCACCTCTTTCTTTCCAATCAGCTATAGCAAATCACACTAATTCCATTTTATCCTAACTTTCAAGATCATACTATTTCTAAATTGGAATAATTACCAGGTCTTTCAAAGCAGGTACGTATTCTGCCATGTCCTCCTTGTATTTTTACAGTTTAATAGACCATGACCTTCTTTTCTCAGGTGTTTTTTTTTTTCTTTTTTTTTTTCTTTTTTTTTTTTCTGCCTTTTTTTTTATTATTATTTTTATTTTTCTACTTCGCAAAGTATTTTGAGTTCCTTGTTTCCATCTTTTCTTCTCTTATGCATCTCTCTAAGTTCAGAAATACAACTTTCAAGCATTTATTTTCAGACCTGGATTGTTTCTGCAGCCTTGTGTAGTCTGGTAGCTTTTTTCATCTAAGTCAATACCTTCCAGCACTGTGGATTTGAATCTTTGAGTCAATAGCTACATGATCTGTGATTATATTTCATTTTCTATATCACATATCTGATTCATTAACTTAACATCAATCACAGATGTTCTTCTGAGATCTTTTCCTACTGTTTCATAGTTTCTTTTGAAACCCTGAATCCTTCAGGAGTTTTACATTTCATTCTCTTCCAAATTCCTAACTGAGGTTTCTCAGTTTACCACTTCATCCAGGTGTAGTTAGTTTTTAAGACATCTCTACCTTCAAGTCTCATAATTCTCAGGAAAACATTTGCTTTTATCAAGTCTCCTTCCCACTGAATAGAGGTCTTTCCATATAGATGTCAAGGATTTACCTAAATCTTTTCCTCAAACTGTAATGAATCGCAGCATTTCAGAAACATACAGCTGACTCTAATATCCTTCTTGCTCCTTTATTTTCTTGCTACGGCCTCACTTCTTGGTCTTCATTTCTTTGAACTCTTACTTTACTAAGAACAACTCATAGCACTCTGCAGTTATCAGCTCTTTAAAGAAATGAAGTTCATCTGGGCTGAAATGAAAAAGCATCCTCCTTTGAATGACCCTCAGCACTACCTAATCCAGTCTGATATCATTTCTTACTCCTTGTAGGAGATAAACTTGTATAGGCTCATCCAGTAGTCAGGCCACTATGCATTAAATTAACAAAAGAATAAAATACTTTGATGCACTTCCAGATATTTCTACAAAGTTAAGTGAGTTAAAATTGAAACATGGGGACAAAGGAAGTTCTGAGAAAGACTGAAGATGCCACAATCAAAAAGGAGAAGATAAGAGTGAGATATATATGGACAGTTGTAAGAGTAAAATAATAATAATAATAATAATGTCATTGAAAAAGTATCATCAATGATACAAGCTAAATAGAGCAAAAGTACCATGAAAGATAGAATGCGATCATACAAATAGGTGTGTTGTGATATATTTGTTAAAGGCTATCTTCATGTCGAATTTACTTGTCTCTGATTACCTTACTTTGAAAATTCAATTTTCTACCAAAGGGTGGCACATGAAGATACGAATAACTGTATATATACATGTGTATATATATATATATATATATATATGTATGTATGTGTGTATATATGTATATATATACATTTATATATATATACATGTATATACAAATAATTGCCCAATATTTGCAATTGCATATTCATGATGGAAACGAGTTACATGATGTTATGACATTATTGTTTGTTTGCTTTGAAATACTTGTTTATTGAAAGGAAAGGGAAGGCTAGGGAAAGGAATAACTATGTGTCAAGAGACAAAACTAGTTTTACACAATTTTATTATTTAAACATGCCTGTGACAATAAAAAAAATTGCAGTTCTGACAAATCTTTAAAATGAAGCTATAAACTGTAGTAGAGATGGGAAAGCTTAGGAAGAGTTCCTCTACATCAAGGTCTCAACTTATATAATGTTTTGCCAACCTGATAGGTACTTTCATTATAAACATAAATTTTCACAAAAATTATGAAATACAATTCATGTATTTTTTTAAAAAAGGCACAGACTGGAATTCAAATTCTTTCTATATTAGTACTATTGTGAACAGTGATTTGCTTACTTGTGGTATCAAACTGAAATCTGTTTAAAAGTCTTATTCAACTTTGGGATTAAGGTGCTCATTACTTAACTCTGTCAGGTACTGATGGATATCACTGGGAGCAGTGCCATTGGTTTCAAATGTTTTAGAATCAGATACTTGATTTTCTGTCACTTCAAACTTTCATCTCACCATAATTAAATTGCTTTCTCATAAATTTTCTCACACATATTTCATTTTGAATTTTCCAGTCTTGTTTTATGGTTTAAAGGGCTCCTTTTGGGATATTTTTGCCTCATGAATATATAAGAATTAAATTATTCTTTATTTGAGATACAAAAGCAGACACAATTTTGTCTTAGTGCATTTTCATGTCTTGCACAAAATAAAACAGCTAGTACTGTAAATTCCAAATTGATTCTTTGATATATTCACATATAGAAAGGAAAAGAAAAAAAAAATCTATTTCAGAAGAAGATAGGATCAATATCTTTGAAGTTCTGGAACTTTTCTACTTATATCATATGCATTTTCTTTTGCATGGATTTT
Organism: Phasianus colchicus; assembly: GCF_987193195.1. NCBI lineage: Eukaryota > Metazoa > Chordata > Aves > Galliformes > Phasianidae > Phasianus > Phasianus colchicus. The sequence goes on along the minus strand of NC_143438.1, from coordinate 18,665,323 downwards.
TGCTGCAATCTGAAGAGAGTTTCATTTGCCATGTGCTTCTCCTTGGTAGTGGTTTCAATAACTTAATCTTCCTAAGCTAAATTTGTCTTTTTGAGTCTCTTTGTTTTTTATATTTTTAATCAATTGTCTCTTAATTGTTGAACACTTACAATTTTAAAAGTAAAATAAGAAAAGATGATTAGGGGCCTGGAGCATCTCCCTTATGAGGAAAGGCTGAGAGATCTGAGAATATTCAGCCTGGACAAGAGAAAACTGAAGAGCAATCTTATCACTGTTCATTAACATATAAAGGGCAGGTGTCTGTTGGATGGGACCGTCTTCTTTCTATGGTGCTCACTGGCAGAACAAGGGGTAATGGATGCAAATTGGAACATAGGAACTTTCATCTGGACAAGAACTTTGAGGTTTACAGACCATTGGAACAGGCTGCCCAGAGAGACTGTAGAGTCTCCTTCTCTGGAGATATTCAAAACCCACCTGTGCAACATGCTCTAGGGAACTTCCTTTAGCGAGGGGTTGGACTAGATGATCTCCAGAGGTCCATTCCAAACCCCATGATTCTGCGATTCTAAGATTCTGTGATTCTGTGAAAACCTGAATGCCCAAAGGAAAATAGATCTAAAAAAATTAGAAGCCGTTCATATGATTTTCTAATCTTTTATATGCACTTATAGTATGCCAAGATGAAAAAAAAAAAAAAAAAAAAAAAAAAAAAAAAAGTATATTATACTGCAGATTCCTCAATCAGAAAATTTAAATAACCAACTTAGAACATTCAGGTGTGAATTTTCTTTAATCAATTGCCTCTTCTGCTGGAGAAAGGTACAAACTTGTTGGTAGTCCTAGTATCTGCAGTTAGAAATGCAAAAGCATTTTATAGGTATCCAGTATTGTGGGTTACTCTTGGCACTGGTGGGATTGATCTTGACTCTATAGTTCAATGATTGCTGGTTAATTACATGTTATTAGTAAATCAATAAATGCCTTTGATCCTGATTTGATTTAAACTGCATGAATGAAGCAGTATTTTTACTATGACATCCAACCCTCCACAATTGTTTAATTAGGGTTTCTGCCTATTCTGTTTAGTACTTTTAAATAGAGCAGCTGTGCATGACTTTGTCTTGCTTTTTTAAGTTGATAGTACTATCTATTTCTGCTGTATCCTGCTGCAGCTAGCTGCTAAATCAAAGCTATCTATTGTATAAATAAATACATATATACATACATACATACATAAATACATAAATAAATAAATCCCTTCCTCTTATTTCCTTTAAACCAATTGCTTAGCAGTTTTACTGAGATTCAGTTAGTTTTGCAATCTTTTTAGCCACTGCACTCATCTCCACTTAGCCTTCTCACCCGTAGATAGAAATTTGAATGTACCTTTTCAATGTCTTCCTGCAAGACATTATTCTGTCCCCTTTATCATTTTAATTGTCCCCTGTACCTTCTCCCACTGTATTTGCCGTGTTTACTTAAACACAGTCCCAAAATACAGCTAAACATAAAAGGTTCAGTTGGTAAATGCTTTCCATGCTGCCATTTATACAGTGAATGAAAAGAAACAATATTTCTCTTCTCTATGAAATAAACACTTGTTAACCTCTTCCTTGAGTTAATAAACTCTAAGTGAGTATGGGTTAAGAATAAGAGTCTGAGGCCATAAGAGCTATAAGCTGAGAGGTATAGAGTATGATAAATGTCCAGAATTGCAGTTGTTCAAATAAATGTATTTGCTTTCATCTCTAAGAAGTTTCATAATGGTGTCATTTAATTTAGAATTTCTAAATAAGGTTTTTCTATGTGTAGGTCACTCAGAAATGCCTGTTTACTTCCATGGAAATAGCAGATAAAAAGAACAAAGAAACACTATTTGATAGAGCAAATTTTCAGCTAGAAATCACTATTTATCAACCTAGTCATCACAATTAACTATGCACTTTCATCAGCAATGAACAAGAGCCTGCATGCCATGCTCATAAAAATCTGCATCAGTGGAAGTGACCTGTCAGTGTCACCACTGCTCAAATGCACCACCCACTGCTTCACTGTGCTCATATCCACTGCTTGGTCTCCTGAAACATTCAGCAAGCATTGATGAATGTCAGTGGGTGCCATTTTTTCTACATGGAGGAACTCAGTGACAGACTTTTGCTTCATATAAAGCCCTGAATAAACAGACAGGTGCAGCTTCATGTTGACAAAGCATGGTCCTCATGAGGGACTTCATCCATTTCATAGAAGGGCACCAGCAATTGAAGAGGATCCTGGAATGTGTTGATCACAGAATCACAGAATCACAGAACGGCCAGGGTTGGAAGGGACCTCAAGGATCATGAATCTCCAACCCCCCTGCCACATGCAGGGCCACCAACCTTCCCACCTAATGCTAGACCAGGCTGCCCAGGGCCCCATCCAATCTGGCCTTGAACACCTCCAGGGACGGGGCATCCACAACCTCTCTGGGCAGCCTGTTCCAGTACCTCACCACTCTCTCTGTAAAGAATTTCCCCCTGATGTCCAACCTAAATCTCCCTTCCCTCAACTTAAAACCATTTCCACTTGTCCTGCTGTCAGTCACCCTTTCAAAGAGTTGATTCCCCTCCTGTTTGTAGATGATAACTTCCTCTTCCAAGCGGTACAAGAGCCCATGAGAAAAGGTGGTATGCTGGACCTTGTCCTCACCAAGAAGGGGCTGGTGAGTTATACAAAGCTCAAGGTCTGCCTTGGATACAGTGACCATGAAATTGTGGAGTTCAAAGATCCTCAGGGCTTCAAAGTGGGTGTGCAGCAAGCTTGGTATTCTGAACTTCAGGAGAGCAGACTTTGAACTCTTCAGGGAACTGCTTGGTAGGGTGATGTGGAAGAAAGCACTGGAGGGAGGATGGGCTGGTCAGTATTCAAGGACCATCTCCTCCAAGTCCAGGAGAAGTGCATCCCAAGAAAAAGGAAGGCGGACAAGAATGCTAGGCCTTTATGGATCAACAAGTAGCCGGACTTATTTAAAAGCAAAAAGAAGTCTACAGGGAGTGGAAGCAGGAATAGATTACCTGGGAGAACTATGAAGAAGTTGTCCAAGCAGCCAGGGTTCAGGTTAGGAGAGCTAAAACCCAGATAAATTAAATCTATCTAGGGACATAAAGGGGAAGAAAAATAAATTTTACAGGTATGTCAGTGATAAAAGGAAGACCAGGGAAGATGCGGGCCCTCCCTAGAAGGAAACTGGAGACCTGGTCATGAGAGATATGGAGAAAGCTGTGCTCTACTCTGCTCTCATGGGACCCCACTTGGAGTACTGTGTCCAGTTCTGGGGCCCCCAACACAGGAAGGACATTGAGCTGTTGGAGCGGATCCAGAGGAGGGCCATGAAGATAATCAGAGGTCTCGAATATCTTCTCTATGAGGACAGGCTGAGAGAGCTGGACATCTTCAGGCTAGAGAAGAGAAGGCGCTGGGGAAAAACTTATAGCAGCCTTCAAGTACTTAAAGTGGGTTTACTTGAAAGTTTGGAGGGACTTTATAAGGGCATGTAGCAACAGAATAAGGGAAATGGCTTTAAACTGGAAGGGGGTAGATTTCAACTAGATATTAGGAAGAAATTCTTAACTGTGAAGGTGGTGAGACACTGGAACAAGTTGCCCGGTGAGGTTGGCTGCTCCCTGGAAGCATTTAGGGACAGGCTGGATGATGCTTTGAGCAACCTGGTCTAGAGGAAGATGCCCCTGCCTATAGCAGGAGGGTTGGAACTGGATGATCTTAAAGAACTCTTCCAACCCAAACCATTCTATGATTCTATGATTCATACACACTCCCATGTCAGACACCATTTAATGAGACTGCTCCTCTGCTGCCATCCATTACACAGCAACAAAATGTAACAGATGATTGGTGGGAAGGTTCAGCCTCTAATGCTGTAACACCAACATCCGCCTCTGACACTGTGGGCAAACATAACATAGGAGGCATTACTTTCAAATAAGCTTTTGTGCGCACATGCGCGCGTGTGTGTGTATGCATGTGTGGTTGGAATAGATAAATAAATAGATTGATTGACCCAGATTTGTCTTGCATCAATGCTCTAGATACCCACTCATTATTTTTCATCCATGCCAAATTCTTCTATCATGCTATTTTCTGTTGTTCCTAAATCCAGATTGCTGGCAGATGTATTGGTGTGAATTCTGAATGCTTACTTTTTTGGAAGTGAAGCTCAGCAAATAAAGGATTTCTGTGTTTTAGGAAATTCCAATGATTGAAAATATTTCCACATTTAAACAGATATTTCTTTCAAACAGAAGTATATTTTCATCTTAAAACATGGCAGATTTCGCTTATTTTGTCATATTTCATTATTTAGAAATAAAACCTATGTGATTATGAAATAAATTCTTGATGAATTCAGAACAACCCTCATATTATATTAATTCTGTTTATGAATAAATTTAAGAAGACTACTTAAAAACTGTTATCTTTGGGGATAGTGATCCTTAAAAAAATCAAGCTTGTAACATATGTCCTATCTGTGTTTTCAGATCTTGAAGTGAATCTGTGAGCAGGTTTCTATAAAAGCTGCAAGCAAAGAAAATATATAGAATAATGAGTAACTAGGAAAGTTTCCCAGTAAGAGACAAAATAGTAAGAAGAGTATTTCAGCTACAAGGGTTATGACAGAAAGTGTAACAAACCTGTTTTAAATAAAATTTCTGGATTCAAAGAAGCATTTTACTTAATGCTAATTTGTGCAGACAAGAGAAATAATGTAGATCATTAGAAGGTTGTTGATACTGTTGATTCCCGTAGATGTTATAGTACTGGATGGGCAACAGTATCAAAAACATAAATTAAAATTGATACATTTCTGTTATCGGCAAACAACAATCAGAAAACATGAGAAAAAAAATAGCCCTACTTTCATGCTATGAACTGGAGGCTGAGAGACTTTTTAGATTTAGATTTAGAAGAGCTGCTTCTGAAGATTGCCTCTGTAGTGGACGCCTGAGATTACTTGACTACTGGATGGCAATTCCAGACACAGTTCTCCAGATAGGACTTCTTATATTTGGAAAGCCTATGTAAGATGAATAACAGTCTTTTAATAAGATTCCCAATCATACAAAAACAGCATTGAGGATAAGCAGTGGCTTGTATGCCTTTTCTTGCCATGAAAAAAGTTTTCTTTATCTTGACTTTGACTTAGCTTGTTTATTTATTTATTTATCTTTGAGCATGATCAGTTCTATCTCAACCATTTTGGAAAACCGGAAAGCAAGAATGGTAAATTTTGTGTACTGAGAGTTGCTGTGACATTGAGCTGAGTTGGTGAGGGACAATTCTTTGATGATTTATTAGAAGACCCTGCTAATTCCACTTGGGCTAGTTATCATAAGTGATTAGACAATGTTACAAGCCCAAACTCAATTACAGAAGGAACTAATGTAAAAAAAGCAATTCTCTCCTTTACCAGTGGTGTTGGCCCTTCAGCCAAACATTTGTATCTTCATCTTTACTGCGGAAGTATCATGGCTCTTCTCCTAATCATCATCTCAGCATTGCTTTTGTTTGGCAGAAAGTTCTTTTTTTTTTTTTTTTTTTTTTTTTCCTGAGAATGTCTCCCTAACTCTGCAGTAAGTTAGTTATTTGGAAAACATTCAAGGATATAGCTCTGCTGTATCTGTAACAAAAGATAGAGGCATTTCTTTTCTTCTGAATACAAGAGAAACAACCTTGAATATTCCTTATATTCCTTGAGTTAATGACCATGTTAAATAATAATAATTAAAAAAAATATTCTAACGGATCAAAAACATTTGAGGCCACCATGGTCATTTTATTTATTTATTTATTTATTTATTTATTTATTTATTTATTTATTTAAAATATGTATGTAGTGGATTTGCCCAATTAAATCCAGGCTTAATTAAATATTGGAATATATTTTACAGTGTTTGACACATTACTGGTGCCAGTTTTATAACAGATTTGAACTCAATTAAGTGTAGAATACCTGACATATGATAATGCCCATAAAATTCCTGAGCTTATTTAGATTTTGCTGCTGTCAGTCTGACTTACAATGTCTGCCTAAAGAAAATCTTAGGATCTTTTGAAATTGAAAAGCTGGTTTCATAAAATTCAACATATTAGATCTTCAGAAAAGCTAACATGGTTAAAAAGTAATAAAAAAATAGTATTATCTGGCTCCTTTCATTAAACTGACTGACTTCATGCTAATGACTTAAAAGTCATCTTTCCTTTCGTAATTTGTGTGAATATTGCTATACTTTTAATTTCAACTTTACTTAATATGACTGCAAAGTATGTGGGTGTATTAAAATGAATGCACTGAAAAATACATAATCAATTCAGTTTCTTTTCTTCCTCCTGAAGACAGTGTTGTTTCACTAAGGTACGTATTCTATCATGTTGATTCTTTGTTGATTTAAAACTTGTCTGGATCTTTTCTGCACAGTGATAGCTTCAAAGATTTCTCTTTGTGAGTAAATTTTAGTCACTAAATATTCATGCACATTCCTGATTTATTGAGTGTCGATGGTCAGTATTCATTTCAACAAGCTCACTGTTTATGAAAGTATGTCCTGTGAAAATGTGTGCACTTTAGCTAAAAACACTTTACCCTTCTATGATGATTACAGTGATTTCTCTTCCAGTGACATCAAACTACTTTAAAAACATAAATGAAAGTTCACAAAATCTTTGTAGAGCAGCTATGAATTATTATATGCATCTTCAAAGGGAATACTCTGAAGGACAGAGTGTAAATGATTTGTGTAAGTTCAAACAGGATATCAATACAAAAGACAATCAAATCATCACTCTAGCTTAATTAGTAGATATCAGTCCTTGTGTTCTCTTTAACAAAATGAAATATGGCTTCATTCTGAAAAGTGACTCCATGCAAACAAGTGCCATATTTATTGGTTCTATGAATACTCCTGCAAAAATATTGCTGTATCAAGAATTAATTTGCTTACAATGAAAAAAAAAAACAACAGCAACAACAAAAATACAACAACTTTTTGTACAGGTTCCTGTACAATGAACAAATTAAATATAATGTTAAAACACTTTTGATCCCTTTTGAATCTAAACTGTATGCCACGAAATCCAGGTCCATGCATTTATTTCTGTGCAGAGCTGTTAAACTATTATGAAGCAGTTGTAACATACTACAACAAACTCAAAAGACAATGAAAGATAGTAAGCAAAATATGTTTGTTTGTTTAACGCATCTTCTCTCAAAACAACAGATTAACTACAACTGCTTTTAAAGCAAATAGTAAACGTGCCCTTTACAGGAGCTCATCTCTCAAGCTCTTTAGTATTTTCTAGTCCTTATGAATTCAACCCATTAGCCAGAGTAAATATCTGTGTTAACTGCTTCTGAGAAGAAAAGACAGTTTTATTCCTGTGAGACTTTCAAGAAGAACTCAGAAAAGAGGGTGTTTACCAGATGCCAAGTTTTTAATGCTATAAGAGAAGTAAAATGTGCGTTTTACAGTTAGCCCACTTACCTATTCATGCTGTGTAATGTAGGTTTGTTATGAATATATCTTGGTTTATTTCATTCTGTTTTCTGCAACAGTACAGAAGGCAAGACCTAAAAGTCTCATCTCTAGAAGAGAGGAATTTGTCAGCAGAACATTATTCTATGAACCTGACTAAGTTGTAGGGGAACTTTGAAATCTTACTTTTTGAATTATTGAATCATAGCCACAGAATGGTCTATTCAGTGCAGGAAATATGTACACAAAAATGACAGCTCTTAGAACACATTAGTACTTAAAAATCTCTCCTTTTAAAAAAAAAACAAAATTTTTTCTCCAGACAGACTTTTTTTTTTTTTTTTTACCATATAAGATGATAATGCTACAGACCCCATGAAATGGAGTATAATTCTTCTGAATCATCATCACTATTATGCTGATAAGTGAAACTGAAAACTCATATCTGAAAAGGAATAATTTGTTCCCTATTATCATATAATTTATTTACCAGTGATTATCCATGCTTTCCTTTAACACTTTTTCTACTTTTGATAGGCAATGGCAATATAACAGCAGATGAATATTGGTTTATTTACATAAATATGCTGAATGAATATAGTGCTTGAGTCATGCTAAAAAACCTCTCTATTTAACTTACAAAGAATAATGTCTTTTGCTTGCTATTCACACTACCCATTTTTTCCTGGCTCACATCTGCCAGTGATTCAGTCTAGAAAATACAGCAGTATTTATTGTACTCAATAAAATATCTTAAATTGTTTTAAATACTTGTAACAATTGAAAATCAATATAAACGTTGTTCTGCTTTATGTTAGTATGGCCCAACCCTCAAGAAATCAGAACATAAACCAAAATGAAATGCTCCTTCCCATAAAAGAAACAAAAAAATCTCTTCACCAAGTGATGTTGTATAGGATTTATATCTCCACACTGGGTCATGTGCCACTTTTGCCCCAGGTATAAAGACATCCTAGGAACCTTTTAACAAACCTAGGTAAAGCAAAATCATGGAATCACAGAATCACAGTTTGTAAGGGACCTATGAAGATCATCCAATCCTGCCAAATAAAGTTCCTTAGAGTAGGTTACACAGGAAAGCATCCAGACTGGTTTTAAATATCTCCTGGGAAGAAGACTTCACAGCCGCTCCATGCAGCTTGTTCCAGTACTCTATTAACCTCATAGATAAATAAGTTTTTTTTCAGGTTCATATGGAACTTCCTGCATTCCAGTTTGGGACTATTGCCACTTGATCTGTCGCTGGACACCATTAAAAAGATCCTGGCCTCATCCATGTAACTCCTACCCTTAAGATAACTATAAGCATTGATAAGATCCCTTTTCAGTCTCTTCCAGGCTGAACAGTTCCAGGTCTTTCAGCCTTTCTTCATAAGAGAGATGCTCCAGTCCCCTTATTATCTTTATCATTTTTGTCACTGGACTCCTCTAGAAGTTTCCTGTCTTTCTTGTACTGGGGAGCTCATAACTGGACACAGTATCCCAGATGTGGCCTCAACAGGGCAGAGTGGAGGAAGTGGATCTCCTCTCTTGCCCTGCTGGCTGCACTTTTTTAATGTATCTCAGGATACATTGGTCTTCTTGACAACAAGGGCACACTGCTTGCTCATGGTCAATCTGTTGTTCATGAGATCACCTACTTCTTTCTCCACAGAGCTTCCTTGCTCTGCAGAGCTCAGATCAGTGGCTAGCCTGTAGTGATGCATGCAATTATTGCTCCTCAGGTGTAGGACTCTGCATTTGCCCTTGTTGAACCTTGTTGTTTCTTTCCACATAACTCTCCTTTTTGTCCAGATTTCACTAAATGGCAGCACAGACTTCTGGTGTGTCAGCCATTCCTCTTTGCTTTGTGCCATTAGCAACCTTTCTGAGGGTACATGCTATTCCTTTACCCAGGTTATTGATGAGTATGTTGAACAAGACCAGACCCATTAGCCCTGGGGAACACTAGAGCTACAGGCCTCAAACTAGAGTCTGTGCCTCTGATTATTGCTTTCTGAGCTCTGCCAGTCAGCCAGTTCTCAATTCACTTCACTGTCCACTTATCTACCCCACACTTCCTACACTTAATGTGAGGAAGTATGGGAGGCAATGTCAAAAACCTCACTGAATTCAAGATAGACAACTTCCAATACGGTTGAAAGAAGAAAAAAAAAAAAAAAAGAAAACCTCAAAAAACAATATGCATGTCTTAGCATTTAATCACTTCTCTGAGGTAGTTAAAGAAAGATAGTTAAACAAAATTAACAGAACTCAACACATCTAACAGAGAACAAGAGGAAAAACTCAATTTGGAAAGGTTTTTTTGAGAGAATCCAAACCTTGATAGGATTATTCCCATTAGATGGAAAAGCTAGGCAGATATGAGCTGATCAGGATTCCTCCTGAATTGCTATATCATTTCTTATTATTTCAGACACTTATATTAATAAATAAGGTTATTATGTTGGCCTGCTTCTGACTGAGGCTATGTTTTTTGTCTTTTTGTTTTGTTATGTTTTTCATCAGTTTTCACCTGATAAGGTTTGCCCTCAGGCCTCTCAGGTCCCTGAGCTTACAAGTACAGTGTAGGATAATGAAGCAATACCTTTGCAGTATTTCCTATATAGATGAAGACAGAGTTATGGAGTGTTAAACAAATTAGTATACATATGTCAGTGGTACCAGACAGGATTCACACAGAACTGAACAATGTAATTAGTTGGACACAGTTATTTTCAAAAAGCCATAGTACATGATAGAGGTTTCTAATGACTGGGAATTTGCTACTCCCATCTACAAAAAGTACCAGATGGAGCATCCATGGAACTGCTGGCCAACCATCTGGTCATCAGTCCTTGGGATTATTATGGAAGTAGTCTCCCAGAATTAATTTCTCTCCACATGATGGACATCATAATTGCACACTGGTCTGCCCTCTGAAGGTCATAACCAATAAGCAAAGTGATTTTTTCTCTTCGTAAGTTCCTTGTGAGACAGAATGTGGAACAGTTTCCATGTGGGGGCTTCCTAGTGCAGGATACACACTGAGATACTGGGGTGAATCCCACTGAGGGCCACTGTCCTGTAATGTCAGTGGAAAACATGACATTAATATACTAGAAAACATGACAGAGACTTCTGAGATAGCTGGATTTATTCAGCCTTGATAATATGAGGCCGAGAGGTGACATTATTATTGTCAACAAGTATCTAAAGGGAGATTGTAGAAAGTACAGAACCAAATTCTTCTTGGAGATGCACAGTGACAGGACAAGAGTCAACAGACATGAATTGCAAAGTGGGAAATTCCAGTTAGATATAATGAAACATTTCTCTATTCTGAAGGTAGTTAAACACTGGAGCAGGGACTCCATATTTGAAATTATTGAAATCTGATTGGGCAAAGCTCTGACCAACCTGTTGTTGTTGGTCAGATTTGAGCAAAAACTTGGACTAAAACATCCACAGGGTCTCTAACTTCACAGTTCTGCTGATTGTGAGATTCTATTTATGTACAAAAATGTACTTACAGGTCTGTGTTAGAATACTTGGTCCTTGGATAACATTTTATTCTTTGAAAGATAAAGAATTGTGCATCTACCTAGACTGAACAATGATTACACTTAATTCTGAAGGACTCTGACTTGAAAAATAAAGTTAAATGTTATGGAAAATGTGCAGCTTCTTTTTACAAAAGCCAAAGAAGCCTACTCATAGCTACCATCTAGAAAAACACACTGTAATGAAGATTTAAAATCAGAATCTTGTCATGAATAGTGTGAGTTTTGATAACATAAAAGAAACTGGGAGAGAAAAAGAAGGAAAACATGATAAGGAGTTTTTCCTTGTGCTAGCAACAACAAAAGTATTTTTCTAGTTAGGTAATTCACTGTAGAATGCTTTCGAGAGCTAGCTGTTATCTGCTAATGGAAATTTATTTTCATCACTATTAGAGGTATTTACAAAATGCAGACTTAATATTTAAACAAAACAAAACAAACAAACAAGAAAGAATCCTGTTTACTTTGCAGTGCCTACCTACCAAGGATCTTATAAGTTGTCTGGGGAGAAGAATTGACAAAGGGTTAGGTTGATATTGATCTGAAACATATGATTTTCTGATTTTACAGTAGGCCTCTGAATAATTTTTAAAATCTTGGGTCTAGCCTCATAAATTGTTGTCAGATGACAAACAAGACTTCTGTTTTCAGTCCAGTTTTTTGATAGGTTGTTTCAGCATATTCAAGAACAAGAATTTCCTCTTAGAAACATTGTCCTGGTCATTCCTTTGCTGACACATTTCCAGGAAAAGAGAAGCTAAATTCATTAATGAAAAATACTGGGAGTAATTTCTTAATAGGTCGGGAGGTCAGGAGATAGGTATTATAGTTGCCTTCTTCATGCCTCAGGAAAAGAAAATGAGCAATAAAAGTTTATACTTCTTGGTTTCCACATGAGTCTCCAGACATGCTGTATACACCACCTGTCATCAGCATCTTCTTTGGTACTTTTTTGCTGTTTTCTGCAAGGAGTCACTCCTATGCTGATGATGCTAGAACATATTTCAATAATTCTATGTTCTTAATAAAATAATTTGGGACATGTATATGTATCTCCATATTTTTGTATCCTATGAGGGTGGTAATTCCCTCTTTTATCGCTCTTTTTATCTTAATGTGATATTGTTGATGTCTAACTTTGAAATTTTTATGAAATTGAATTAAGCACTGAAAAAGCAACATACACAACAAGTCTGCTGACAACTGTTACATGCAAACACTGTAAGCTTTAAATTCCTCTGAGCTTTAGTCATTCATATACCAAAACATTTGAAATACCATCTTTTTTTAGATTATAAATCATCTTTCTTATTAATTTGTAAGTGACTCCACATTATGCTTAATTATTTCCCTTTCCTCTTGCATTTGCTTGCTATCTTTGCATGACAGAATAGGCGCAGGTTACTAATCCATATTTCAGAATGCCAATATCATTTAAGTGCATAATAAAAAAAAAAAAAAAAAAAAGTATAATCAGACTACTAATTCTTTTCTGAACAGAGCACTTTGCTTTACAGAAATAGCATTAAAAATAATTGGATGTTAGACAGTTAAAGGATTTCATATAAATATATTAAAAGAAATATTTGTCACTTGTGAACTTTTACATCACTCAAGACAGAAGCTAAGTCATGTTCAGTGCAGTTGGAAGTATGTCTTTATTCTTTGTCAGACTGCCATCTTGCATTCAACTCAGCCTTTTCTCAAAGTCCCAGTACAAAACAGCATCTATGAGATGGCCTTCAGATAAAGATGAGAAGCCATCTCACACAGCAGGGTAGAAAAGGAAGTTTAACTGTTCAATGTATTACTTTTTTCCATTCTTGTACAGAACAAGACATAACATTTTTTTACACATTGATTTTACGGACGGTGCATGAATAGCTCCTTTTAATGGTATTTCCCATGAGTTGCAGCCTAAATTTTCAAAAATGATAATTGGTTTCGGATGCTTTTGTTTCTTGAAGGCTAATTTTGAGGTACCTCTGAAAAAGCCTTGTTTTCAAAAAAAGCCTTTAATATATGCCTACTAAAAATCAAAATGCTTCAAAGACTCTAAGGAAGGACAGGATAGTCCTTCCAGGATAGATTGTAAAGGTGAGGTGGTTAGGAACAATCAACACTTACTCATGCTGTCAAAGAAAATGTAGTTATCTGACACTATACAGTAAAAATGGAAAGCACTTGCTGTAGTAAAAATACTACAGCAAGAACAGTAGGAGAACTGGCTGCAGGATAAGAGAGAAAATTAATATATTAAAATATTTTTTTTCTAATTTATAATCTGTTTTCCTATTATGAAGAAACACAGAAAATAATTCTGTGATAATTCACTAGTTTTGTCCCATCAATGGAAAGCATTATACATTCATTGGGAGATGTAAAATTTACATCCCATCCATCTTGCATTTCTATACTGCTGCCTGCAAGTATGATGTCAGGCACACTTTCAGACCTCTTGGGTTGTCATCCAGAGAGACCTAGACAGGCTCAACAAGTTGGCCCAGGAGAACCTCATGAGGTTCAACAAAGCCAAGTGCAAGATGTTGCATCTGGGTCATGGCAATTCCTGAAGTCAGTACAAGCTGGAGGATGCAAGGCCAGAGCTCAACCCTGTCAAAAAAATTATGGGGTACTAGTGGATAGCAAGCTGGACATGAGTTAGCAATGTGCCCTCATAGCTCAAAAAGCCAATCAAATCACGGGTTGCATAAAAAGAATTGTGGCCAGCAGGTTGAGGTAGGTGATCCTACCCCTCTGCTTTGTGCTGGTGAGACATCACCTGGAGTTCTACATCTATATGTGGAGTCCGGACCTGTTGGAACTCATTCAGAGGAGGCCCACAGAAATGATCAAAGGGATGGAACTTCTCACCTATGAGGACAGGCTGAAAAAGCTGGGGCTATTCAACATGGAGAAGAGAAGGCTCTGGGGAGACCTGATAGTTGCCTACCAGTATCTTAAGGGAGGCTATAAGAAAGAAGAGGGTGGACTATTTAGTGGGGTCTGTTGTGATAGGGCAAGACAAAGTGGTTTCTAACAAAAAGAGGGGAGATTTAGATTGAATATAAGGGATATTTTTTTCATGACAAGAACTGTGAGATACTGGAACAGGTTGTCCAGAGAGGCTGTGGATGTTCTGTCTTTAGAGACATTGTCCCTTTTCATTGCAAGGAAGTTGGACTAGATGACCTTTAAAAATTCCTTCCAATTCACACAATTCTATGATTCTATGTTGTTTGCAAGCCTTCTACAAAGTCAATAACATTAAAGTTCATATTAAGGTTATCCTTTCCTTGGAAACATACTAGTTGTGAATCATGTTTGATGTAATTTAATTTTCTGTCAGCTTTTTTTGAGAACAGGAAAGTGTCAACATATTGAGTACCATTCTGGTAGTGAAAAGTGCAAAAACTGTGGTCTTGCTCAAAGAAATATATGTAATTCTAATCATTTTAATGAAAAGCACTATAAAACAGCACAAGAAAAAAGTGAAGAATTAGCTTATCCAAATTTTGATAACCTCTATACAAAAGCATTCAGCAAAAAATGCAGAGGTTTTTCTGAAAATCTTGAAAATGGAGATGAAAGCAATATTATTTGTCTGGAACACTTACATTACAAATGAGAGCTGAATTGGTCCAAGAAAGGAAAGACAGCAGATGCAATTTCAGCTTCTCAGTACTATAAGAATAGGTCTGTCAGAAACTATGATAGTATCTGGAAGGGATTAATAAGTATAAATTGCTTATCAAAACAAAGGAAATTATAAGAAAGCTTTTAAAGATTACAGTAAAGATTTTTACATTTCAGAGGAAATCAACCCATACTATGACAGCAGGGTACTTAAAGGGACTTGGAAGTAAAATGACATATCAAATAACCAAGTAATTCTGAACAAGAATAGGGTATCTGGTTTATCTCACATTAAATTACTGTTAGTGCTTGATGAATGCTATGTGCCAAACTGATAGGAAATTTAGAAGAGGTGGTGGGGGTAGGAAAAATTCAGAGGAACTGAAGGATGAGATCAAGCCCTTTTCTGGAGCTAGATGTATTTAGAGTCAGCCATGCTACCAAGATTTATGTTATCTGAACATTTGGTCCATGAAGCAAGGTTATTCATTTTCTTAAAAAGAGAGAAAATATGTACAACAATTCCTAATTTAATTATAAATGAGCACGTTAAAAGAAAGAAAAAAAAAAATGTTTCTTTGACTCCCGACACAAGAGAATCATGACCTTGCCTTGATCAAGAGCTGAGAAAATGAGTATAATGATCTGTGACTGACAAGACAATGAAAATAAAAACAGAGTGTAATGGTACAGATCATGAAGCAACAGGAAAACAATACTCAAAATTACTGGAAAGGTTATTCTCTGATACCTTTTTGATTGTATGTAACCTGTCTATTTAACTCTCTGTTAACAAAGATTGGAGAAAGTTACATGGGCATACAATGCCATCTAGAAGCAGAGTATCCAAGACAGAAATTGTTTCATGCTCGTACTGCCCTGTCCTAGACACTGAGGCTACTCTGAGCCAATATTGTGTCCTTGGCTCACTGTCACTCTTTCAGTTGTCCCACTCAATAAACAGAGCACAGCAGTACCATATTTTCAGCATTCCCCCCCTGAAAACTTTTAATAATGGGCTCTTTGTAGGTGGGAAATAGTAGCAGAAAATAGCTACTGGCAGTGGGAAAGGAGGCTTCCACTATAATTTTTCTTTCTCTTCTTTATTCTTACACTCTTTGCTGCTGGTCTGCTAGATTATTTGACCCTGATGGATTACATATAGATCAAAATTTCATAAAGAAAATGAAAACTGTTAAAATAATACTGAGAAAATATTAATATTACTACAGCTTTTAATGGCAGTAAGAGAGTAAAGACACCTGAATCTACTATACACTTTACAATCTCCAAGAGGTATTCAATTTCAGAGTACCAAAGATTTCACTTTTCGCAGAGCAGCTATGGCAGGTGCAGTCTATACATCCTATACATACTATAACAGCCTAGATGGATGCAAGGCAACTCTGTATTGGAGGCTTTGCAGCTACAATCACAAACTCATGAGAGGAAGAACTTTACTGAGAGGAAGGATTTACTAGCCTAGAGATACATCTGTGCTCTCATGACAATAACACCTTGGTGACTGTCTACACTGAGTCATATAAGCATACACTTTTAATGATGTTTTTCACATGTTCTGAGTTTATATCACAGTCTTCTGAGTACAAACATGCAAATTCTCACTATTGGAGGCATGGAGAAGATAACTGCTTTCCTGGGGAGCAAAAATACTGACAAAGAGATGTTTGAGACTAATGTATGTGGCCTGGAGCACTTGAGAGTACTTGCAAGGTTTCATGTATCCCAGAAAGCCACTGACTTGAAACAAAGCCTGTAATCAGTGAACTGCTTGAAAGGACATAGGATAGAAAGAGTTGCTTACAAACATGTTTATTTAGCTACCAGATGATTTTGACTTTTTTTTTTTTTTTTTTTTCTAGCACTTTCTAAGTTAAACATTTTTGTTTGTGCTTCATTATTCTTTTTTTCTTTTTTTCATGTTCCTTTGTTGTTGTTGTTGGTTGGTTGATATGAGGGTTCAAGACAACGTTCAGAATAGAGGCTGAAAAACAGGTTTGACAGGGTATGGAAGAGAAATCTGAGAACAAAAGCTTTCTCCAGGAGACAAGAGCAGAAGTTAAGTGGGCCGCGTAATCTTCCGTGATGACGACCCTGACGGCAGAAGCGTGTGAATAGAAGCAACTTGTGGCCCTGATTGGAGAGGAGCACTTCTATGGCAGTTAGTGTCTAGACGTGAAGGGGACTTGTTAAGTGTTCTGTTGACATGTAGGGAGATAGAAAGTTATAGGAGGGAGTTTGGAGATGTGTACAAGGAATGTTAGAACCTGCAATAAAGGATTTGGGTCGTTCACGCATCTGAGTCAGTGAGTCAGTGCCTTCAGACGCTGCAGGTTGGTTGTTGTTGTTGTTATTGTTGATTTGTTTTTTTTTTTCTCTCTCTTTCCTTCTTTCCTTCTTTCCTTCTTTCCTTCTTTCCTTCTTTCCTTCTTTCCTTCTTTCCTTCTTTCCTTCTTTCCTTCTTTCCTTCTTTCCTTCTTTCTTTCTTTCCTTCTTTCTCTCTCTCTCTTTCTTTCTCTCTCTCTCTCTCTCTTTCTTCCTCTCTCTCTCTCTCTTTCTTCCTCTCTCTCTCTCTCTCTCTCTTTCTTTCTCTCTCTTTCTCTCTCTTTCTTTCTCTCTCTTTCTTTCCCTCTTTCTTTCCCTCTTTCTTTCCCTCTTTCTTTCCCTCTTTCTTTCCCTCTTTCTTTCCCTCTTTCTTTCCCTCTTTCTTTCCCTCTTTCTTTCCCTCTTTCCCTCTTTCCCTCTTTCCCTCTTTCTCTCTTTCCCTCTTTCTCTCTTTCCCTCTTTCTCTCTTTCCCTCTTTCTCTCTTTCCCTCTTTCTCTCTTTCCCTCTTTCTCTCTTTCCCTCTTTCTCTCTTTCTTTCTTTTTCCATTTGTTTATTGTTCCTTTTTAATTTAAGTCTTTCTGAACTCTTTTGGGAACCATATAAGCTGTGGATGAAAGGAGGTTCTGTCACAAATCTCCTTATGAAAAAAAAAAAAAAAAAAAAAATAGGACCAGGATTAAAACACTTCCAATGAATGAATGAGGTGACTTGTGTAAAGCTATGAAGTTTACAAGAAATGGAATGAAAAATCATTCTGTGCATTACTCAGCACTTCTCAGTTCAAGACTGTCAAGTGGACTGTGCTGTACTGTGATGTCCTCTGAAGGACTGGCTTGGGTTTTTGTTTGTTATTGTTGTTTTGTGAAACTTGGAAGCCTGAATATATTCTGGGACTCTGTTAATGAAGAAGAGACAAGGTTTCTGATTTTTGTAATTGCATTCCAGGTCACCTATGTTCTGAAGCCCATTTTTACCCACAAAACAATGCTGTATTTGAGATAGGTCAAAACAAAAGAAAAATAAAAATTGCAACACTGTTCTTTTTTGAGTGTACACAAGGTCAATTCTTGAAAGCGTTAATGTATGAAAGTAACATCATATAACTAGTCAGAAAACTATTTGCTTTATGTTTCCAATCCTTCTAAGTGCTAAAAATGTCATATAAAGAGATGCTTCTCAGCTTCCACTGTATTCAGCAAAGTCAAGAGCGTTCAATACCTCTGAGAAGATGCTGAGAGCCTTTAAGTAGTAGAATCCTTAATAGAAAGCTTTACTGTAACTATTATTATTTGATACTTATTTTCTAGGTGCAATTTTGTTATAAAAAAATAATGATTTTTTAATTGAAATGTATATTAGAAGACATGTTAATGGCATGCTATGATGCCATAACATATGTGTGCATCAGGTGTTTAGTACATTGCCTGTAAGAGATCCTTTGGGAGTTGTTTTCTTCCCAGAAAGAATTCATGTTGTCTCATAGGCATGACATGTGGGAGAATATGACATATGTGCTAATTCTGTCCTGGCTATTTATTCCTCTCCTTTTTAGGACTTTTTTTTAGTGCTTGGAAATCCAAATTATCTCAAGATGTTATAATCATCAATAAATAGCATGACATTATTTGGTAAGAATGGTTAAAAAAATTACAATAATACATTAGAAACTTACAAAGCTGTTACTGTTTCACAATTTAAACTAAGACGGCTATGATTCTGTAGTGCTTTTGTTCAAATAAGATTTGTATCTCATTAATTTTTTTTAAAGCAAAATATAAAGCTTAGAAGAAACCAAGTAAAGTTCTGGTTAAAATTAACCAAATACTAAAAATAAGGTAATAGGATCTGTGATTATTTCCTCTTTTGCTTTGCAATATCCAGAACACCAGGAATAAGGGGATTTAAGGGATTCAGTTTGTTGCCCATATGACTTACAATACACTCTATGCAATATTTTATATTAAAAACAAAACAAAATGAAAAACTACAAACAACAACAACAACAAACTAAATAGTCTTGCTTTGACTGTTGTCTAGGTAGAAATGTCACTTCATGAGATGCAGTTAGCACAGAAACAGAAACCGATAAATGCAAATAAGAAGTAGGCTTAACACTGCTACTTTGAGTTCAGTGCATCATAAACTGAACTGCACAGCTTCCAGCTAATCCTGTGTATGTAGGCGGATCAAGCACACATCTCCTTGCCAAATGGAATGCAAGCAATATTGAAATGGTCTTCTGTAAGGAAATGCTGAGATTCACATAGAATCTGTATAATATTGATGCTTTTAACAGGGAGGGAAGGAGTAAAAACTAATGAAGAATCTCATTGTTTATCTGTAGGGCATACAAGTGTTAACGCCTGTATGTAATGAGTTTCCATAATGAAGAAAGAGATATTACAACATAATAACATATTATGTTATTTGGGCACTTGCATTGGTTTTCGCCCATAACATTTTTAATACTCTAGATTTTGTGAGATAAAAATATACATTAAATGAATAAGTTGAAGTTGTCATAATATTTACACATTTAAGTGGTCCCAAGTTGCATTATTTTGTATGCATTTCACACCAAAGTAAGTAATTAGTAAGTCAAGAAAACATTGAGAATTAATTGCTACTCTGAAGATAGCACCTGACTATCACTTCTGATGTGCTTTCTACAAATTATGCCTTTCTGATGGCATGACATTTTAATTCTGCTTCCCACAAACATGATGGTAGGGGTAATAGATCATCAAGGTTTAAGCCTCAAGAATTTTGAAAATGTCTCTTTTAAGGAAATGGTGTCACAGTGCTCAGATACTGTCACTGAAAAGTCAGTGGACATCTTCTGGATCTACTCAAGTACTGCAAGAGATTTTTTGTCTTTATTTTTTTTTTTTTTTCCAGTAATGGTATATAATACAGCCTTCTCTACTTGTTTTCTTTTTGTGTTTTCTTCTTGTGTTTTCTGATGGATTTATAGGGATCTGATATTTCAACTGGAGAACTTCATTTCAATGAATGTGAAATTCATTTCAAATTGGGTGCTTTCAAGAGCCAACTAGAATTGATAGAACAGAAGAAAAAGTAAATATAGATACATTGGTATCATATATAATATGCAGATGATCGTTACGATACTAATGGAACCTTACATTGAATTTCTTTAATTAATTTCCTTAGTTTCACTTTAAAATATTAATAACCATTCTGCTATAACCAGTGCTACTTATCCATTATGTAAATAAAGTGAGTCAGGAAGAATTTTTTTTATTATTGCCATCAGCAAAATCATGGCAAAACACATTATAATTAGAATATTATGTTTGTTCCACCAACTTAATATGATTAATCACCAACTTTAAAAAACGTCAAAGAAAAGCTTAAGACGAACAGAATGAAAATGAGAGGCTTATGAGAAATACAGCCTGAAGAGATTTGTATTTTCTTCAGGTAGTAGCAATACTAAAGAAGAATTTGAGGACCTTACCTAGTGAGAAGTGGCATGGGATCTTTCCCTTTCAGTCATTATTATTTTCATCCCAAGGAATTTAGATGCTGGATTCCATTCATGTTTGAAAAGATTCTTCATAATAAAGAATTTAGCAAATCTGAGAAGAACTTCTGCAGTATTTTTAAATTCCTCTTGAAGATGTTCTTCTATAATGGCTGTTTAATTTAATTCTAGCTTTAAAATTTTGAATATTATATTTTATTCTTCAGTTAAGTGTTCTGTACCTTAAGGTATTTCTTAAGCACATGACCAAGACAGTGATTTGCTTCTTCGTACCTCCTAGACATCAGATAAAAACATGCATGATATCAAACTGTGTCATGAATATAAAATGAAAAGATGATAAATACAGACTAAAGGGAACATAGTCATTTTGCCACATCCTCATCTGATGGGATACAAGAAAACAAGATTGTCTTCTTTCTGTTTAGCCTTTAAAGTGAAGAAAGAGAAAAAATATATTCTCTACTTCTTGATTGCAGTGTCCTAATTCTCACAGTGTAGAGCTAGTAAACAGTGCTTTCATACTGCAGAAAAAAACACCAAAGGTGTAGGTTTAGAATGTTCATTAAGGATTTGACTAGCATGATGCAGAAACATATCAAATTTTCTTGTACTTGAGAATAAAAATCAGTTAACAGCTGAAAATCTAGAAGACAAAAAAAAAATTAAGCAGTCATTTCTTTTGAACTTATTTGGATGTTATTGAATGTAGAAATGATATTCACCTGAATATTAAAACATATTTTAGATTTCATTTTTTAGTTATGTTAACTTGACATTGATACTGAAACGACTGTTTATATTTTATATTTGTATTGCTTCTGTTCACCTGGATCATTTACTTCTTGTTAGATGGAAGTTCCCTTATGAGTCAAAAAAGTTTGTTGTCACCTTTAAATATGTCTTTCTGTTTTATAGTCCTTAATTTAACGTGTATGAGATGCACAGTATATTGCTACTGACTTGAAGTTGGCTTCATTATACAATTTCTTACTTTTGATGAATCATAAAAGAAAGAAACACTTGTGCATGTGGCCTAGTTAAGCCTTTCTGCATCTCACTAGCTAGTAGTAGTACTTGCACTAGTATACATAGTTCAGGAGCATTCCAACAGTCTGCATTTCTTTATTTGAAGTGTTCCAAATGATTTGTATTCATATCTAACTTAGTGTATTCATTTGTTCTATTTTATATACTATATGATTTTCTCCAGCATCATGAAGGCTCTACAAGGAAGAATCACTTGTCTTTGTAAGTTAGCAGTGAGACAAGGTCTGATCTCACTAAGAGTGTACCTTTCATTTGTCTGCTACTGAAAAATGTGTTCCAGGCAAGCTTACTTTGATATTCGTTAGGCAGTGTGAAAGAACACCTCCTTCTGAGCCATGCTAAATGATCAGAGATGTATATCTTTGCTGTAGTTTCATGTTCCTGCTTTCAGGCCATCATGCATGGTTTTCTCCCAGGGGGTAAGGCTAACCACAAAGAGATAGGTTTCTATAATAAATCTTCTGAGTATTAGTGAAAAAGGGATAGGGGTTCCTCTTCTGTTGATTTCTGAGAAAATTAATTTTGAATCTGAAGAATCAAAATGTGTGACATATTGAATTTTTGAATGTGTCAGAATGAAAAATCAAAATGAGGGACACTACATAAATAGTAGGGAAATCTTAATGTTCTAAGGGATTTAAGGTGACTTACTGTAGCTTCAAAGCCAGTATAAAATGTACAGCCAAGCTACCTTCAATAAAAGTGTCATGTTATTTTTCTCCGTTAAAACATATTTCAGTAATACTACCATTAAAATTTTGACTACGAATATGATTTTCTCTCATCTGTTTTGGAATTACAGATGGATGAACTATTCTTATGGATTTTTACGAACAGTAACAACCCAATTTTCATTACAATTTTTCTACTCATTCTTAATTTTTATGAATGTTCTCATTATTCAGTTTTATTTGCTGGACAGTTTATGGACACAGTACAGCTGTTTTTCACTCATTAAGGCGGGTAGCATTATACTCATACGTTGATATAATATACTTCCCTATTCTTGTTGAGTTACTTTTCCACACCTTAAAGCAAAAGCCACCAAAAGAACTTTCCACTTAGCTCTTGACTATAAAAATTCCTATGAAGTAAATATATTTCAACCATGCATCATTTTTCAAGCAGATGAATTTCAGTAGACCCAATGATGGACTAAGTTAATCTCAAATTTGAGTACCAGTCACTCACCGAGTGTCCCAGTCTCATACAGGAGTCATTATGGCTTGCCTTTTCACGTACTAGTTAATCTTTAGACTTTTCCTCTATTTGTTCTCATTAACAAAAAAGACTAAAATAGAAAACACTGTCCTCCAAGATTTTACTTGCATCTTGCACTGAACTTTGGTACTAATTCTGCTCTCTTGACTCAAAAAATATCATGAATTTGATCCTTAATTTTCTGGCCTGCTCTCATAAGACTGAGGATAGTTTAGAAATAGTCCTTAGTATCCTTCTAGAAATGAGGCAGTCATATGGTCTGTCCTGTAAAAAGTTTTCAATGCATTTATCAATTTCAGCCAAATTTATAGAGGATTAAAGGTCATGAAAATAATTAAAATACAACGAGTTTCATGAGATCAGCAGTTATTAGTTCTGTTTGTCCAGCTGTTAAGACCATCAGCACACATATGCTTTCTGGCTAGAAGGATCACACACAGTCTGCAGTCAGCCACAGCACATGCTGTCTCTTGTCCATCTGGGGCAGCTGCAGAGTAAGCTACAGGAGAGGAACTGAAAGATTTGCAAGGATTTTGGAGGTACAATCAGAAAAGTGTGACTGGAAAGCAACTTAAAAAATGAAGGACATTGAGTATTACAGAACTACTGCCCTCCTGTTCTTAAGTTGTTCTATGTGAGTGTCTTATTTGGCAAGTGTAGATTCTGCTTATGTGAAATGAGATGTAAAAGGTTTGCTAGATTAACTAGAGCTGGAATTTTTATTTTATTTTAATTATTATTTTTTGAAAATAATAGTTTTCTCAGAGAAAATAGCTGCAGAAGTTCTGTTTTATCAGACAAAAATAATAAAAATAGCAAAAATCTTTGCATTGCTCATTGACCATGTTAGTGAAATATTTACTATAAAACAGCATGCTTTTGTTCAGCTGAGACTTCTGCATCTACGGAGTTGGCAAACTACTTAGATCTTCTATTCTTGTAAATTATTACTGCTATTACTTTTAACTGTAGACTAGCTACAAACATATGGTAGGCTAGAAGTTGTTTGATGTGTTCACTTTGAAGCTGTCTTCAGCTGTCCAAAGTTCGTTATTCACAGTTTGTGACAGATCCTCACCATTTCACAGAGTCTCAACTGATCTCTGATTGCATGATTGCAGCTTCACCAAAAACATTTGAAGCTTAGATATCATATCAATATTCATATGCAGACTTAGGTATTCTCCCTAAGGAACTGACACAATGCAACTTTTGGCTTGATTAAAAATCTACTTGCATTAACATTCAAAAATATATCAAAACTTTGCAGATCATCTGTACAACTGTAGTTTTAATGATCTTAAGATGTAAAACAAAAAAGAAGATACCCCTAACCAGAGAAATAGAAAAACTTCATTACAGAATTAGAATACTACTGAGATTAAGAGGGAAAAGCTGAAAAGACTTCAGCATCAGATCATTTTCCATGTTTCCACCAACTGTATTGGCTGATATACAAAAAGGTTATTACCACTAGCAGCAAATCAGAACTAATATGTTATGAAAAAATTATTCTTTTTTCTTTTTTCTCCAGCCTTCATTCTTGACTTTATTTTATTTGCTTTTATGAAGGCTAATCTGACAAACAGAATCTCCAAAATCAGACATATAATTGCTCACAATTTAGTTCTAGTTTCATCTGTTATTTTTGTTTCTGAGATTTAATCTCTGTTAAAACGTACTTTGTGGATCTCAGTTACATATGTCAGCCTGAAATTTGCAGCACTCTAAGTTTCATCAAACTTCATTTACCTCTCAAATTAATTTGCTTTCTACATCTTCCTTGAGCCATTTCTCTGGGCCCTGGGATTTCTCTACTGAAATTCCTGGCAACTACTCTTCTTTTTAAAGCTGCTTTAAACCCAAACATTCTACATTCAGTTTGTAAATAATGCTGTCCACAAGAACAATATATGAGCAATGGGTCTTTATGAAGGGTTGAGTCTGAGGTCTCTCATGAGAGCTGACTATTTTAATTAAGTGCAGAAATAGGTGTTAAGGATCATTTGGCTTTATCCTGATCCTTAAATTGTACTAACTTTCCCTTCAATCCAATGCATTATTACAAGCAATTCACTTGAGGTTATGTCACTCATGAAAATTAAGAACTCAGAGGACAGGCAGCTCAACTATAATCTCTCTGAAAAGATCTGGGGACAGTTGCTGTCATCCCATCGGGAAAAAGTTACTAGCATGGAGTTTGTGATTTACAACATGTTGAAGTGACTTGTTTTCATTTTTATTTTTATTTTTTTATTCTACAAATTCCTACTATGTCATTCATGCAACTGTTTTGGAAGGTGGGAGATAAGGTACAGGCACACGTTTAAGTCTTCTGGAAAATTCTTGAATTATTTATCTATATCAAACAGTTTGGTAGTTGATGATTTCTGAAAAAGTAGACATGGAATAAACAATGCTCAAAAGCACTTGGTTTTAAAGGACATCAAGATAAATGGATTGAGAATTTGTGTATGTAATAAAAAGAAAAAAAAAGAAAAAAAAACTTGTATTTGATGTAGAAAATGTGCTCCATTAGTCTAGTAGTGTTTGAAGAAAAAGTTCATAAGTATATTTCACAGCGAGGACAGATGACTTCTGATTTAGAGAGATAATGGAAGTGTTTGATTTACATGACATTGATTTTTGTATTGAGCCCACATTCAATATGCTTTGAGATACCAGTTCTGCAAGTAAACAAGGTTTATACGGAATTACTATAGGTATGGAGGCATAAATACTAATGATTGTGTGAAGAATGCATAGAAAATTCTGAACGCAAAAATAAAAGTTTTATTTGCTTGAAAAATAAAAAAAAGGAAAGTGAATCTTATATCAGATAATCTTTTCAAGGAATAGTTAAAAACTCACCCATAACAAAACAAAGCTATGAGCGTAGTTTATAACAGACATAATCTTCTGATGTGCAATTGCAATAACAATGATCCTTTGTTTTGTTAAAGTTAATGATCCTTAACTTTGCCTTGGGGCATCTGTCTCACCTGCTAGTCTTTAACTTCAAGTATGAATAGCAGTGTCTTAGTGATGCACTGTTTTAGAATTAAAGAAAATACTGTTACGGTCATAAGGCTGTACTTTTATAGATTTGTGAAGTATATGTCAAGGGTGAGGTGGTTTGTCTGTGATCATAGAAAATCTGTGAAGTGTGGAGGGCACTGGGATTTGTGAATCTTACCTATTTCTTGCAAAAGTTGTCTCTTCAGATTTTAAGGAGGTTAATATCCTCAGTGTTCACATCTTTTGGCTGTGAAAACAGGAATGTATTATTAATGTGCAATGTTCCCTTATGACAGTTTGTTATGCAGTTGCTTTTTATTTTATTTTATTTTTTGAGTTTCCAAAAAGTGCCAATAGATAAAAATTAATGGATTGTAATACATTCAATAAACATACCTCGAGTCAATATTTAGACTGCTTGGTTTTGTTTTGATTTAATTTTGGATGTGACTTTTCAAAGTTTAGCTAAATCTATTAGAATCAGCTGAAAAAAAAAAAGGTAAATTTGACTGAAGACTACCAATTTGCACAGGTGCAAATCGTTTGGATCATATGGTAATTTATTGGGAGCTAAGGGCACAACTCCAAATTGCAAGAACAGATGCTCATCTCCTTTCTCTACATGAGAGAGAGTGAAAGTAATAAAATAGAAAAGCCCTGAATTTTGTGTTCTGGATTCTGTGTTTTTATGATGTTAAAAGCCAACACAAGATATAAGGAATTGGAGATAGTGGCAAGTTCATAGAGGCTAGTGTTTCCTTAAAAAACAAACAAACAAACAACCCTGATTTATCTATACCATTTATTTACAACTTCTTCAGTCTTATTTTATTATTATTTTTCTTTTTCTCCCTATGCTGCTCAATTCCCCCCAGCACAACTCCCTTCTTTTCTCATCTCTCCCCTTTTCTTGATCTCTTGTGGCTTTTGAATCCATTATGGTGCTCTGCATGAAACAAGCTCATGTCAATTCACAGTCTTTCATCTTCTTTTTAATTAAATTCACTTGTTTTGTTAGTGGCAGCATAAAACTATCTGTTGCAGTTTATTAAAATCTTACATTATGAATATGTATTTAACATACAAACTTTCAATATTTTTTGCACATAAACTGCCTCACAGTGAAATATGGAAATGGGAGGTGAAAGGAGAAAAAAAAAAACAAAAAACAAAAAACTTTTTTTTTTTTTTTTTTTACAGAAGAGAAACAGAATATTTAATCTTGTGTAACTTTAAGCCATAATATTAAAAATATTTCAGCTTGTAGTTAACATTCTTGGAAAATAAATAAATAAATAAGTTAATGAACCTCATAGTCAACATTTGAAGTGTGTATAATTAAATGTTCTAGAAGCAATGTATCTACTTTCACTGATGGCTTTGATTTTGTTGAGCACCTTGACATTCATTTTTCCTTTTTTACAGTGTTCATGATTTTTTTTTTTTTTTCCTGTTATTGAAGCCTTCAGGCTATAGCAAAACTACATTCATCGTTTTCCAAATATGACTTTCAAGTAGTAGTGAGAATTTATTCAAATGACTTGAAAATCTGTTCCTCTGTTGAAGATCTATTTTCCTTCCTCTAGACAAGGGCTGCTTTTCATCCAGTTATCATTTAAAATTAATAATGGCCAAAATTAATTAATAAATTAATTAATGGTCTTAACTTTCAGAATATTTAACTTCATTTTCCATCTTCTTTAGCTACAACATATACTGTTCTCCAAATGACTTAAGTGATGTCAAAGCATAAACTCACACTGTCTCTGGCAGAACACATTCACTGTGTCTGTCTTAAACTTTGTCTGCACACAGATAAAAAAAATTGTGTGAACTTTTACTACTGCCTACATTGACTGCAACATCTGTTCTGTGGTCTTGCATACAGAAGCATCTCTCCCATGAAACCATTGCAGGATATTGCTGGTAGAGTCATCCTTAAATCATCTACTGGGCAATGTACTGACCCTATGTATATTCTCTTTGCATTTCTCATGTTTACTTCTTTTCTGATTCCTTCATATCTTTCCAATAATTTGGTCCAACATATTGCAAAATCTGATTGAGCATAAATACAGATTTCAGTCAGTTCTGCTAAGGCTATTATCATTCTAAGAAATCATTGGAGAACCCTTTTCACTGTAATGAATAAGTATTAACTTAAATCCTTTTTCCCAACTCTTTCTTATTCCCAAAATGAAAATTGAAAACACAATGTTTCATAAGCTACTGTCCCTGGTCTATTCCTGCCAATTTTTTTGTTAGTTTTAATTCATTAAAAAGTTGAATCTTCAAATAGAAGATTGTCGTTGTAGAGAGAACTTTAATTTCTTAAGGAAATATGATGAAATTATTTAGTGGGAGATCTATTGTGGCAAGACCCCAGGACATTATAAGCTTTGTATTTGCCCAAAACTTTTCTGTGTAGAGTTCTCCAAAAGCTTTCAGTTTAAAAATAAAGAAAACGAAAAGCTTTTTCATAGCTTTTAAACATAGAAAGCTCTAAGTATGGTCAGATAGAATAGAAATGACAAGAATTAATGTGATATTCTGCTGAGGCCTTGCAGGCAAATTCCTGCTTCCAAGTTTGTTTTTTATCAGTTCAGTAACTTTCAGCTGGAGCAAACTCTGCCAGGCCCTTTTTGACCTCAGCCGCTCTTTCTGTCATTTCTGTGGTCTCCCTCAGAGATGGGCGACTAGTATAGGTACAACTGATATGCAAGATAAGAAGTGACAGCTGCCCTGGGACTGCTTGTTCCCTGATACCTTTCCCTGAGCTACCAATGTAGATGCCTCTGTTGTGACTCATGCTTGGCTGCTCCCAAAGAAACAATCTCTTCCTTCTGCAGGATTACACAGACATTATCATTTTGAAGGAACACAGAAATAATGTATGAACATAATAACGTGTAAACTGAGAATGAGATACCATCCACTGCACAATCAAGTAACTGTCTTGGACTGTTTGGAAAAATAAAATTGATTTGGGAACATAAATAAACCACCTTACTAATAACCAGAGGGAAGATTTATGAAAACTGAATTTGGCAGAAACGTGGTAGATCTGAGGCTTTTTTTTTTAATTGTCCACAACTTCAGCAACTATCCAGGTGAATATTTTGGTTCTGTCTATAATGAGTGAACACTCAACCCATATGGAGGTAATTCACCTCTTCTATTTCAGAGAGCAGTCTCTAGAGGTGCCTTTCTTTTTTTTTTTTCTTTTTTTTTTTTCTTTTTTTTTTTCTTTTTTTTTTTTTCCTGATTGAAGGAGTAGAAGAAACTAGGCACCAAGGTTTTAGTTGTCTATTTGTTGCCTAGTGTTGGTGATATTGTTCGCTTCAAACTTCTTCAAAAGACTTAGAATGTTTTGATCTGGTGTTTTTTAAATGAGGCATCTCAAGACTTCATTTCATAATCACATAGATTTTATTTCTAAATAATGAAATACGACAAAGTAAGAAAACAAACCAGCAAAACCTTCCATGTTTTAAGATCAAAAAAATACTTCTGTTTGAAAGAAATGTCTTTTTAAATTTGGAAATGTTTTCAATCATTGGAATTTCCTAAAACATGGAAATCCCTTATTTGCTGAGCTTCACTGGCAAAAAATAAGCATTGAGAATTCACACAAACATATCTGCCAGCAATCTGGATTCAGGAACAACAGAAAATAGCATGATTGAAGAATTTGGAGTGGGTAAGAAATCATGAGTGGGCATCTATAGCACCAATGCAAGACAAATCTCTATCTACGTATCTAGTCCCACCACATACACACACAGGCTGCTCTGAAATTAATGATGTGTACTGGAGCTGCTTTGAAAGTAATGCCTCCTATTTTATTATGTTTGCCTACAGTGTCAGAGGCAGATGTTGGTGGTATGGCAGTAGAGCTTAAACCTTTCCACAAATATTCTGTTCCATTTTATTGAAATGTGACAGATTGCAGAAGAGGGGCAGTCTGACTAAATGCGGTCTGACATGGAAGTGCATATAAAAGTGTGTCATTGAATTCCTTCATGTAGAAAAAATGGCACTCACTGACATTCATCAATGCTTGCTGAATATTTCTGGAGTGACCAAACTGTAGATATGAGAACAGGGAGGCAGTAGTGGTGCATTTCAGCAGTGACAAGTGACAGTGGGTCATCTCCACTGGTGTAGATTTTTACCACTATGGCATGCAGGCTCTTGTTCATCACCACTGAAAATGCATAGCTAATGGTGGTGACTATTTGAAACAGTGTTTTGTAGGTGACAATTTGCTCTATCAAGTAGTGTTCTTGTGCTAGTTGTAGTAGTTTCCATGAAAATAAATATGATGCATTAATTTTGGAGCAAACTATGCATGTTTAGTTGAATACGGTGCACTGGAAGTGTTTTTACATAACATGTATGAAGAGAATTATTTTTATATTTTAAATATTTATTTATAATAGATTTATCTATAGTGTTTTATTTGTATATGTATTTTATCTAGTCATAGTCAGAAATTTTTTTTTTTTCATTACAGTTGGAATTGAAAAATGAAACTGGATAGTCAAAATATTTTTCAGGATTCATTAACATTATTGTTCCTGTGAAACACGAAAAGTACTTTCAAATGAAATATTTCTAGAAGTAAGAATTGCCTTACTAAGTTAGTTTTTCCCGTAAAACTTTTGGAGAACTATTCCAATAGACAACATGTCCATGAAATTGTGATATTATTAAAATAAATTTCTTGATTTTTTAACTTATTACTAGAATTTCAATTTCAAGTAAGAGTAGATCATTTGTTTAGTTCTTGTTAACTAATATTGTTAACTAATGTTATTGATCACTGCTACTTTTCTTTTCTTCATAATATGCTTTTCTTCAGTTTACTCACCTGCTAAAAATGGATTTTCAAAATATATATAGGTATATTTGGCATTTTATGCTTTTAGAATCTGTTTGTCAAGTACTTGCCTAATTTAAACATCGACAATTACAATTCTTTTTTTTTTTTTTTTCTTCTTTTTTAGTAAAACTCACTTTGACATTTATTTTAAAATGTCACTGTATAACCTATGGAAAAAATATTCCAAGGAACCAAGGAAGGAATTTTCCTCAAATTTCATTAATTTTTCAGAACTTTACTTCAGCTTTAAATAGTCTGCAGAAATAAGTGGGAATAGAGCAAGACAATGAATATCACAAATTTAACTAAAATTATGAAGAATGAATTACCTTCACTGACCACTAAACAAACAGTTTAGATGAACATAATCTGTGGGAAATTTAGTAATGAGAATTAAGTCTCAGTTAGCTTCAGTAGGTTTTACAATGGAATGTTCAGTTTATGCTTGAATGTTGATTTTTCTGTATTGATACTTAATTTCTTTAGTCTTCTGCTACATGCTGCTGAGCTAGGTCATCTTGTCATATATTCTGTAGGAGCTAATGGAACATAATGATATTTCTTGTGGAATCTACCATAATAGATTGTGATGCACACATAAATATAAAACTTTTAAAACCTAAGTTTTGATAAACTGTAGGTTTTACTGAATCTAAAAATCAGCCATGTTTAATAAGGCAAAAATGTACATTATAGTGTGTAGTGAACCAAACCTCAAAATCCTTTTCCCATCACATTTAATTAAAATGTAATTAAAAAGATGAGCTTTGGGAAGGGGCAAAGAAATATGAATGTTTTTCTTTTGAGGTCAGTAATTCAAATCTATCAGACTTGATGAAAATCTATAATTCCATCAACCTTAATGCTGTGAGAAAAGAATTGCTTTGTTAACAGCCTGACTCCAGTTAATAGTAGGCAAGTATCCATGTGGCAAATACAATTTTGTATCTTAGTGGGAAGATTCAGGTTTCAGTTCTGTCCAGGTGCCTACAAAAACAGTATATTCACTCATATGCACAGCAAAATCAAGATCGACTTTAACATTCAATTGGTAATTATGCGTTCCTAGTGGATTTAAGGTTGCAATAAACTGGTGTTGCTTCAGTCAACTTAGTGAACTATCCATATTTATACTTCCCAGTCAGGCTTGAATTTATTGTTAAGAGTAACTCAAAAAAAAAAAAAAAAAAAAAAAAAAAAAAAAAAAAAAAAAAGTGTGTGGATGGCACTACATGGAGGATCTGTGGAACTGGTGAGACAGAATATTCTGACTTTTTTTTTCTTCCAGAAAATGCCAGCTCTCTATAATAAAAATGGTTTGAAGGCATGCATCACCATCAGTAACAACATATTTCTGAAGGTTCTAAAATTCAGTAAAGTTGAATGAGCAGGATACTCAACTGTACTGACTATCAGGATGGGCAGAGCCAGAAACTGGAAAGTCTTACTTCTTAAGTAAGTTCCCTACGGATTTTCTTTTGAGCAATTTCCTACTTGTAAAATGTTATTTTTTTTATAGTATAAAGAAGTCTCTACAGCCAATGTGGTAGCTAAAACCTTCATGTTTTTCAGTAAGAAACTCATAGTATTCCTCAGGTATAAGGAAATCTAGGTACAGTTACCAACTTTATAGTGTACTTCAGAGACCTGGAAAATGCCTTCTCTCATGGTCATGGATGATTTTGAGGTAGTGTATTACATGTCTGTTTGTCCCATATTTCTTTGGTATATTTTTTGAGAAACAAAGATAAATATCAAAATTTTGCAGTACTTTTCAAACTGCATTCCTGGTTCTGGCAAACCTAAGTGATTTCTACATCAAATATAAATAACTGTCTTCTTGCCACAGGGCTAAACTTATTCAAATCTTATTTTACTCTTTATGTACATACAATAGAGATGAGATGTTTGGAAGAGGACTAATACAAGATAGACTTATTCAGTTTTCTGAATAGGAAGAAAAGCAACAGAACATTTCTGTAGTCTTTTAATTGGTAGGGAAAGATCTCTATCTTGCTGAAATAATGTAGCAAAATTTGCTAACTCAGAGATGTAGAAGCGATATGCCTTCTCATAGATGTGCTGCAGTTAACAGTGTCTACTGAAAAACCACTGCAGATAACTTCATTATGGAGCAATCACACAAATCACAGTTGATTATTTAACCCTCATGCCTAATTTTTGTCACTAATTAAAATACCATTTATTGTAACTCATATCTGCAGTAGAGGAGAGAAGAACACCTCTTTCAGTACAAGGTAAATCAAAATAAAAATGAGTTCTTGTACATGCAGTAAAGAAGTTCTCAATCATTTACAAGAATTGAACCTCAAGCAACATCTTCAGAATAAAGGGAAAAAAAGTCAGTCAGCAGACTGTAGGAAGAAGACGAAAAGGGAAAGCAGAGAAACCCTTAACATATTTGTTTTATTCATGTAGCCATGGCCACAGCTTTTAGTCATGATTAATGCATGTCACTGATGCATCACTTTTAACATTTGTTTTTATTTAAAGAAACTAAGTAGGAAGTATTGAAAGCTTCTCAATTCAGGCTTTCAGTAGAAAAGAAGAAAAAAGAGAGGAGAGGAGAGGAGAGGAGAGGAGAGGAGAGGAGAGGAGAGGAGAGGAGAGGAGAGGAGAGGAGAGGAGAGGAGAGGAGAGGAGAGGAGAGGAGAGGAGAGGAGAGGAGAGGAGAGGAGAGGAGAGGAGAGGAGAGGAGAGGAGAGGAGAGGAGAGGAGAGGAGAGGAGAGGAGAGGAGAGGAGAGGAGAGGAGAGGAAAGAGCAGAATGGTCACTGATGGCATAAAAATAAGGCCAGAATTCTGATGCCTTACAAAGAGGAGAGAAATTATAGGCAAGATCTCCACAGCACTCCGGAAAATGCTACTGAGGTACTCATAGTATGGATTTTTGTAACTCCTGCTGAATAGGTAGAGATAATATTAGTGTTTTCTTCCAGTTTAAAGGAAATTGAGGAAAACAGTCTTGAATTATAGAGTAGACATTTTGCATTAAGGAAAGTGGTTTTATTCTTTTTCAGGAAAGGAATAATGGAAAGAATAAAAATACTGAAAAGTGCTGAAGAAAGTGACACAGTGATATTCTCTCCCCAAAGGTCTGAAGGGCTAAAATAAAAACTATTACACTACAGAGAGAAATAAAATGCAGCAATTGCAAAACTGTGGTCAAATTAGCCAAATGAATGTATGAGAAAAATGCCATTTAAATGTTTTCTTGCCCCATCACTTCCCTATGCCAAGTAAAGCTGCGTGACTTCTCAAAGTGATAAATAACTAAACTCTTGTATAATGAGACATTTTTCTTATAAGTACATGAAGTGCAGAGTTGGAGAAAAGTATTCTGATATTTGGAGCACTTGTGAATTTTAACGTATGCTAAAAGAGGCAAAGGAGCAAGAAGGCAGACATGGATCCTTTTTTATCTGCTACTTTGTGTGTGTGTGGTTTCTGAGTGCAAACTCTTCCTTGGTGCTGTTTTGCATCCTCTTTGGTATGAGAGCATATTAATAAGTGTTGACTAAGGAGATAAGAGTTATGAATTTTAACAATTTTTAGACATTAATATTCTAACAATACTAAAGAGGTTATGAGATATTGTAGAAAAGTATTTCTGCCTCTCTCAGACTCCCACCCATAGTCAACACTGAATGTCACAGGGAGTTTTGTATATTTATGTGAGGCTGTTGAAGGGGGAGGAAGGCACTCTTAAAATACATAGACAAGGAAGCAAAATCGGCTGAAATAAAGGATTTGCTCCATCATCAGTAGTTCCTTTTTAAAGAGGTATATTGCTACTTTAATTCAGTCAGTCTCTTTTGTTTTAGGAAGTTCATATTTCCTCAGACAGAAAATGTGTCTCAATTAAAGAGAATATAAATAGATAAGGACTCCTACGTAGATCATTTTAGAAGGTCAAATTATAAATCCATACTAATTTTAAACCAAAGAACTCCTTCTCTTTCCTGCTATATTAATGTCCAAAGATCTTCAGTATTTTCTGTAGAAACACACAGAAAATTGTCTGAAGATACAATAAAAAACTAAAGAGTTCAAAGAAAATATTTTAAGTTAAAAAAAAAAAAAAAAAAAAAGACCAAAAAAAAGGGAAAAAGCATAGGGAAATACAGAAAAGAAAGGAGAATTAAATTGCTGAAGAATTCAAGAGGCTAGTTAGAATTCCAAGCAGCTTAGCACAATTGGGGTTCAAGTCAGAGAAGCAAATCAAAGTGAGATTCAGAAACTAAAGATCATTCCTGTCAGATAAATTTAACATGAAAACAAAAACTTCCTGTTTTAAATTAGGAATGTACAATGGTGCTAAGACTATCAGCAGCAGATTATTTTCAAAGGAAAATTTATGGTCTGATGAAAAAATGTATATTCTACAGAACTATGTGTAAAAATAAGCCTCACATACAGTCATGGAAAATAAAGAATATTCTGGTAGCCTGTGCAGATCTGGTGTAGTATGAAAGCATTGTTTCATTGGGGAATCACAAAGTAAGGAGTTAATTAGAGTAATTTCCATCTTAAAAAGTTACAAACCTCTGAATGAAATGAGAGACAATTCAGCTGACTTTTAAAAATAAATGCTTCTCCTCTTGGTGGAGTTTATAAGGAGAGTGAATACATTATTTATTTATTTATTTATTTGCTTGTTTTATATAGGGAAATAATATTTTCATCAATTAAAAAGAAATGTAATGATAAATGATTACTAATATTATCATACTAATGATTAAATGATAACTAAATTGTCTTAATTCCAAATCTGAATCTCAAGCGATGAGACTAAATATGGCTCTTTTTTCATAATGCTATTAAAAAATAATAATAATAAAATAAATAAAAAAAAACAAGTTTAAAAACTGGATTCTCTACTAAAACAGAGGTGAAGATTTTTGTTAACAGATCAAAGAGAATGGCTTATGTAAAAGACAGGTGGTACAGTATTCAGTAACTGCTTTGCTATTATTTTATCCTAGATGGTTTGCTTTTTTATTTCCGAAGTGGTTAATTTCTTTTCTGTGTTCCTCCTTTCATTTTTTTTCTTCCCTTATTCCTTGTTACCTTTGTGCTTTATTTTTCTTCTTTTTTTTTTTTTTCTTTTTCTATTTCCCTCTCATTTTCCATAGAAGATTCCCTGAATATTCTGCTCCTTTACACAATCTTTTCAGTTATTTCCTCCCTCATCTTCTTTTCTCATGACCTCCCTAGCTGCAGGCAACTTGACCTCACAGGACGTAGCACTTTATTCTTTATTTATTTATTTATTACTAAGATCACAAGTGAAAGACTCATATACTAATATAGGCCACTGTGCAGAAAGAAAGTGTTAACCCTTCTTGTGTCTCAAATGAAAAGTCTCTGCTAATACCTTTAAGCAATTGTAAAGTGGAATAGCACTGGCTGCTCCTAATTGAATGCTGCTCCTAAGCTTTTCTTGAGAACAAATACTTTGAATTAGATTCTGGCTAGCAGCTATTAAGCTTGAAACCAATGCAAACCTTCTCTGATAGCTAGAAAAAGGGCTGCTTCTACTTTGGTCCCTGGTATCCTGCTCAGTGAAACCCTCTGGCTTTTCTGAAGCTGAATGTGAGATAGTCCCTCCTGTAAGTTACTCTTTCAGCACAAAGCAAGTGAAAGAAACAGAAAATAAGCTATTCTCTGTATTAAGTGGTAGAACTACTTTTGCTCCCAATGATCCATGATTGAAGTAGCATTCCAGATATCTGTAGGGGGGAGCAGAATTTGAGGATTCAGACAGCACTCTCTTCTGGCTTTGACTTAGCCACTGCCACAAACTCCTTGCTCTTTGCAGAACAGTCAGTCCTTGAAGAATGAATATCAACACCACACTAGGGAGTTCATGTCCTCACTGTGTATCTGATAGCATACCTGCTTTTGCTGCCAATGAACTTTATCCTATCAGAGAAGCAAAGTTTGCCCCTGGTTGTTTCCTACTCCTGTGAGGACAAAAAAAATGCATGAGTTTGTGTCCCTGAGCAAGAATAATTTTCAAATATTTCTCTTCAACCCATAGACATGGTTATAAGTCCTGTACAACTATTTGTACTACCTGGAGATTTATGAGTCTATACCAGTTATTAAAATCAAATGCATAATCGCTATTCTTGTGGGAGAAGATTCAGAGAGTAGGAGTCATTTAAAATGGCCACAAAAACCAATTACATACATTGAGAAGATAAGAACTAGATCAAGTTTAACAGGATATAGGTACTAAATGGTGGCCCTTTGATACATACAATAATTGAGGATTAAAATAAAAGTTAATAATTGATCATTTACAGTACCTTCTAAAAAATGAAGATACTTCTTCAGCTGCCAAAATGGTAACGGGCTCAAAATAGTGTCAGTGTTACTGCGGTGTCCCTGAAATTAACCCTCCCTGTCACACTTAATTTTCCAAGAATTTTCCTCGATCTATCCAGTAAATTACTCTAAACACTTTGAACAGAGTTTATCTGTGTGGAGAGATAAAAATAAGAAGTCACTGCCATATCTTTTTAAGAACTTGATTACCTTATATTTTAATTATAATTTAGTTTTGCCCTCAATCTTGGCTTTGAAAAACCTTGAGTTTAAAAAAGTTTTGGGTAAAGAACAGAATTTGCAGATCAGAAACATTTTCAACTGGAACTACTCCCATTTTGGTTATGGGAAGTGGCATTGCCAAAAATGAAGTTTTAAATGAAAGGTTTCAGAAAAGTTTTTTTTATAAATACATTAGATAAAAAACTCTGCCAAACCCTTCCTTCCACTTTCTTACTTCATTGCTTTCTCATTAGCTTCTTTCTTCCTTTCATTAATAAAATAACAACCCTACTGAGTGAAGACAGATGCAGGTAAGTGAATTTGAAGTCTTATTTTACTTATCTATACTTACTTGCATGTAAGTGTCCTCATCTGCTTAAGAAACTTAAGGTGATGACTTACGTTTAGTCATT
Organism: Phasianus colchicus; assembly: GCF_987193195.1. NCBI lineage: Eukaryota > Metazoa > Chordata > Aves > Galliformes > Phasianidae > Phasianus > Phasianus colchicus. Next base: position 18,627,577 of record NC_143438.1, on the reverse strand, counting down.
CAACTAATTTACAAGCTGTCTTATTTTCAACTCCGGAAAGAAATTTTTAACAACTGGCATTTAGATTGCTTAAAAATCTAGGGAAGCTCAAATCACCACAGAGAAACACATATTCATCACATCTTCCTAAAGAATGGGAAATCAGAAATCTGGTGTTCATTTAGAGAAGTGACAACGGCGTGCATTTTGTGAAATTTCTAGCTTTGCTTCTCCAGTTGAAGAACTTGATAAAAACAGAATATTAAGACAGTAAGATAGTATTTAGAGTATCTTCTATATTTCTTATACAGTTATGTGATTTGCAAGAGTAGGAATCGAGGTTCTCACAAGCGAGTCATGCAGACTAGTATATGTGGAAAGCCATTCAGCATGCACTCTGTGACTTGGATAATAACAGAAGATTGTCCACATGGTAACTGTTTATGCAGATAACAGGTAGTTCTTCTCTCCTGAAGTTTCTGTTAACCATTAACAGGTGACTTTAGCAATAAATATCATACAAGAGATTATAGCTATGATGTATTGCAAGACTCACATTTTAATTGAATTGTCCAGGTTTTATTATTCAAAGAGGATGAGAATCAAGGATAGATCACTAAGCTACTGTGGGGAAAAAAGAGAGACGAAAAAAAGTTCTATACAGAGTTCAGGGGAAGGAATGTTAATGAGGTGTTTTGATGTTTTGGAGCTACAGGCTTTCAACCGTAGTCACTCACTTTCCCTTTCTTCCTTTCCCTGGTGGTTTCTGGTTTTGCTCGACATAGGATATGCATCTGGCTCTGCACTCTTCTCTGTGGTACAATTAATGCTGGTTTTGCATGCCAACCTTCTTTGTCTCAAAATCACTAGGGAGAAAGAATGGTAGAGTAATCCTTTTATGTCATTTAATACAATAGTCTTCTTCACAGGATTTATTTTGCAAGCAATTATTTTCACTATATGTCATTAGGTTCCAATCAGCTCAACTGCCCACTTTGTAAAATATTATCTTGCCTTTCACTATGTCAAGCCTCGATTAATCCAAGAAGTGTGCTTCTGTAATAGGTCCTGATGCAGTGCAAAATACTTTAATGGTAAGATTCACAGATTTTGCTTCATACTCTTCTTCTCTGTGTCTTTGTGTAAGTGATGCAACAGTTCATGAGGCAGATGTAGATGTCATCTCAGCAGCAGCAAAGCAGGCCCTGAAGACCATGAATAGAAGCAGTACTGCAATGTAATACTAGATCAGTGGGATATTTACTTTTGTTCAGCATGCTTCTGGAATGCTTATACTAAAAATCTTTCTCTACACAAAATGATAACCATGATATATAGTCTTTGCAGGGAGGAAGAAATAGTGAAAGTCTCCCCTCATCCTTCCTGGTTTCCTTCATCTTATTCTAGTTATGATAAGACCAAGGGTGAGAATCAACGATAGAGGAAGAGAGAAGGCTGCATGTCTTCTTCCTAAAACATTTTCTCAGTGTGCTTTTCTCCCTTACATCTCAAAGTGGGAAAGGGCAGTGACACAGTGGGGCAGATTACTACTCCTCCAAAATAAACTGAAATTCCTGCATTTCCTTTCCGCTTCTTCATAGATGCAGTACTGCTACCTTTTTTCCTTGTGGTATAAAAATACAGACTACCTTCTATTATTTGCTGTTTATCAATTACCAATTCCATTTTTTTTTTATTGTGGGAATATTTAAGCATTATTTTTTCCTCTACTTGTTTGCACATCTGGGTAATCTCCATAGCAACTGATGCATGCCAGGTGTCTGTTCAAAAGAATGCTATCCTGCCAGTCTCTCTCACTAAATTCATCACATTAATTGCCAAGCAGATATTAAAGAAAACCCAAGAGTGAATAGCAGATGAAAAAGATATACTTCTTACTTTAACCAGTGTAAGCAATTTCTGTATCATATGCAATGGATGAAATGTATAAATATATCACGAGTGTGATATAGATTGATATGCAAAAGAATAGAACTGCAACATTAATTGGAAAGTGGAGAAACTCATGCTTCAGAAAAAGTCCTGCTAAACTTACTAGCCTAAGATTGCACGCTGACAGCAGCTACTTTATTTGCTTAATTATAATAAGGTAACATTAAGTTGTACAGTTAAGAATTCAAATATCAAGGAAATAAGATAATGAGGTGTTAAAACCCATAATAACTCTGTATTCTTGCATTGAATTTTTACACATGCTGAATTTCAACCATATAATTATATATTATATATAAATATATATTTTCTCAAAACATGGGACTTTGAATGCACCAAATTATTTATTCTTTAGAATTCTAAATGTATGAGGGCTGCACATAAAGTAATGCCTCCTATTTTATTATGTAGGCCCACAACATCAGAGGCAGATGTTGGTGGTATGGCAGTAGAGGTTTAACCTTCCTGCCAATATTGTTACATTTTTTTGTCATGTGATCAGTGGCAGAAGAGAATGGTGTCTGACCTGGAAATGCGTATTAATGAAGGTGTGAAATTGAATTCTTCCATGCAGAAAAAGTGGCAACCATTGACATTCATTGCTTGCTGAATGTTTATGGAGACTAAACAGTGGATGTGAACATGGTGAGGCAGCGAGTGATGTGTTTCAGCAGTGGCAGCAGCAATGTGAAAGACAAGACACATTCTGGATGGCCCTGGATATGCCTACAGACACTGTTCATTGCTCATCAAAATGCATAACTAATAGTGGTGACTGTGTTGAAAAATATGGTTTTGTAGCTGAGAATTTGCTCGGTCAAATAGGATTATTTTGCTTGTTTTATCTGTTACAGTTTCCATGAAAATAAATTAGAGGTATTCCTTTTGAAGCAATTGACATACAAATTAAATTTGCATATTGTATTACAATTCTGATGAATTTTAATCAGTACATCTTATACTTCTTTAGAAAATTTGTGTTCATTGTTCTTTATACTTTAAAAAAAAAAAAAAAAAAAAAACAACTAAACTAATATACTAATCATTTTCTTTACCAATGACAGCAGTTTTCCACAAATTCAGTTCAGACAGTTCAGCAACTTCATGACAGATTTTTACATCTTTCCATTGGCCAATACTGATGTCTTGAGAAAGTTCCACCCACCAAGATGTCATTTTTTTTTTTTTTTCCCCAGGCCCAACATGTTATTTTTTATTGTTTGAGAAACTTATCACAGTAATTTTACTCAAAGATAAGATTATGAAGTGCACAAATTTGTCTACATGGTTACAAAAATAACATTGTTATTTCGTGTCAGGAGTACAGCTTTGCATCTTTAGCATTCTCTTCTTTGCAGCTGTTGATTTTAATAATAGTTTCCTATCAAACTACAGAAATATTGCTTTGTAAAAATCATATGCATTTTGTTATTTTAAGATTGTTCCTAAATTATAGGACAAATATGCACCGTAGTGTACCACACTGAGGGCATCCAGTTATTCAGATGAAGAAGTTACATGGAAAAAGCCATGGACTCACTGGCACACATCTGTTTCCTTTCTGAGGATATGAGATGATATGGGAGGATGACAAAAAGCTGGGTATTTTCTTTGCAGAAACAGGACACAATTTGAGAATTCCCTGGATTTGGGAACACTTTCACCTTGGTATGTTATTTTATGCATTGTAATGATACACAAGATCATTTCATAAATAACGTTGTCATTGATAAATATTATCAAGAAGGACCGATGAGAAGATGAACAAAAAATGACACTCCTGTAGGTGCCTTACCTCAGTGAAACACTGTTTTATTGTTTTTTTTCAACTAAAAGAATAATACATATGGAAGGGTATTGCAGTATCTCTAAAACTTCCAAATTTGGAACACTTCGTTTCTTGGTTACAGACATGAGAAGTCAACTGTAGGTCAGAATTTGCTGAAGATATATTTTTGATACCTAAGCAAAACACATTGCTTAAAAGCATTTTTAATTGAAAATTTCAACCACTAAACATGCTAAGAAGAGGGTTACATTTTGCACTCATCCCCATATTAAACAGCTTTGAAGAATGATTTTATAAAGTAGTTAAATTCTGATGGATTATAGAAAACTACTATTATCAACTAACTATCCAGACATATATATTTAAATTCAGGTGAATACTGTGGAAGAGGATAAATGCTACAAGTTCTTGCTAATACTGACATTATATTAACATCAAATTTTAACTCTAGCAGATCTCATACGAGCTCATATGCAAAAACAAAGGCAAGTGTATTTCCCAGTCCTGTTCAAGATATGAGAAAATAAGACAGTCAAAAAGAAATTATTACACTGGAAGATTGATTCAGTATTGTCAGAACATAAAAAGAACATCTTGGTCCCCTTATGACAGATAATTTATTATTTTTTTCTACCATCTAATATTCAAGAACATCTCACCTGAAACCGATAAAGTACCAGTGCTCACGTTTGCAATTATTCCTATAAGCGTGTATTGTCCAAATATCATCATTTTAGCTGCTTTATGGCATGCTGTTTTTGAGACCAGTCTGTTTTTAAGACTTTTTTCAGTATATTTGAAGATAATAATACAATTGCTAATCTCCAATCTCCTTTTGAAGTATTTGTTGATCTATCAACAAGAATTTACTATGTTTGATTATGAAAAAGTTTTGCTACTAATATCTCAGGAACACTTAGATATGAAATTTTGTTGCAGTAAATAATCACATTTCTGGTCTGAAGCTATTTATTATAGAAACATGGAAGCATGGAATATTTAGAGTTGAAAGAAACTTCTAATATCATCTTGTCCAACTTCCCTGCAATGAACAGGGACATCCACAGCTAGATCAGGTTGCTTAGAGCCTGGTCCAGCAGAGCTTTCTAGTCTGTTATTAGTAAATGAAGTTCATTCTCTCTTTACCCTCCCCTTTATACCTCAATAGTGCTTTCTACTTTTCTCTCCCTCTCTTTTTTATTTTCCCCTTCATATCATGCTAGTGAACTAAGTTGCACAATTACACTTTGAGTTCACATATGAAAAGGTGACTTTGTAAAAGAACTATGCAATTTGATGAAGGATCATAAATGAAATTGAAGTGCTTTTTCTTATGTCCCCTGCTCCTTAAATAAAAATTAATGTAACATGTTACTGTGGATATATAGAATAGCAGCAAACTGCTGCTAATACTCTTGATACATATTCTTGAAAATTAAAATATTATTTTAAGAGTTATGTAATATGCTTCTGATTTTTTTGAGTTTAAAAAATTTATACTTAATTTTGTTGTCAAAAGAACTTTTTTTTTTTTTTTTTTTTTTTTTCCCCTGAGGAGTCATTACATTGAAAAGACTAAATAATCTCATTGGTCACTTGAACATTCTCACCTAAGAGAAAAATGATTTTCTCCCAGTCATAGCTTCTACAATCTGTGCAATCACGTCTTGTTTATCTTCTCTTTGTATAACAGTAAGGGTTTTGTATGACAGTATGAACATGGAGGATCTCTCCTACTGATGAAATCACAGGCCAGATTTTTTCCAAAGTCATGGCAAGCAAGCTACTTGTCATAACATTATTAAACAAAGCTACTCCACACTTATTACAGCATAACAATATTTATATGTGTAGAACTTTGAAATATCCAAGACACTAGCAGGGAGAATCTCTTGAGATTCTGTCGTGAAGTGTTGTGAAGGGTCCAGGAAAACTGGACTCTCTTCCAGAAGGAAGTCTTAAAGGCACAGGAGCAGGCTATCCCCCTGTGTGGTAAGATGAGCCAAAGGGAAGGAGGACTGGTGTGGATGAACTAGGAGCTTTTTCAAAGGGTTCAGGGGAAAAATAATCTACCTCCTGTGTAACAAGGGACAGGCAAATTGGGGGAGTACAAAGAAGTTGTTAGGATATACAGGGAGAAAATCAAAACGGGAAAAACCCAGCTTGAACTCAACCTGGCCACTGTAGCAAAATATAATTTATTTATTTATTTATTTATTTATTTTTAATGAATTAACAATAAGAGGAAGGCTAAGGAGAATCTCCATCCTTTTCTGGATGCAGCAGGGAACATGACCATTGAGGATAAGGAAAAAGCTTAAGGTCTCAATGCCTTCTTTACATCTATCTTTAAAAGACAAGTTATCCTTGAGGTACTCTACCTGTGACCTGGAAGTCACAGATGGGGAGAAGAATAAACCCGCCATGATTCAGGTGGACTCTCCTGATGGGATCCACCTGAGGGGTGCTGAGGGAGTGGTGGAGGTAATCGCCAAGTCACTTCTCTCTATCTCTCTCTCTCCATGAGTATTCCTAGTCAGCTACAGAGGTCTCAGAGGATTGGAGGCTTGCCAGTGTGACTTCCATCTACAAGAAGGATAGTAAGGAGGATCTAGAGAACTACATGCCTGTCAGCCTGACTTTGGTGCCAAGGAATGTTGTGGAACAGGTCATCTTGTGTGAATCACATGGCATGTGTGGGACAATGGGGGATCAAGCCCAGCCAGCATGAGCTCATGAAAGACAGGTCCTGCTTGACCAATCTCATCTCCTTCTATGACCAGGTGACCAGACTGGTGGATGAGGGAAAGGCTTAGACTTCAGCAAATCTCCTGACACTGTCTCCAACAGTACTCTTCTGGAGAAGCTGGTAGTTTGTGGCCTGGACTGGTACACTTTTGCTGGACAATGTACTGGCTGGAGGGTCTTGCCTAGAGAATGGTGGTGAATGGAGTTAAATCCAGCTGGAGATTGGTCAAGAGTGGTGTTCCCCAGGGGCCTGTCTCGTTCAATATCTTTATTGATGACCTGGACAGGAGGATTGAATGCACTTTCACTAAGTTTGCAGATGACACCAAGCTGAGAGGAAGTGCTGATCTTCCAGAGGGTTGGAATGCCCTACAGAGAGGTCTGAACAGACTGGATCACTGGGCTGAGGTCAATGAGATGAAGTTCAACAAGATCAAGTGCAGGGTCCTGCACTTTGGACACAACAACCCCAGGCAATACTATGGGCCTGGGGCAAAGTGTCTGGAAGACTTTGAAGAGGAAAGAGATCGGAGTGTTGGCCAACACTTGGCTGAACATGGACCAGCAGTGTGCACAGGAGGCCTTCACTGTTTTGGCTTATATCAGAAATAGCACTGCCAACAGGAGCAGGGAAGTGATCGCCCCCCTATACTCATTACTGGTGAGGCTGTACCTTAAGTACTGTGTTCAGTTTTGAGCCCCTCACTACAAGACTTTGAGGTCCAGAAGCATGTACAGAGAAGGGAAATGAAGCTGGTGAGAGGACTGGAGCACAAGCCTTATGAAGAGCAGCTGTAGGAACTGGGATTATTTAGTCTGAAGAAAAGGAGGCTTAGGGGAGATAAGATGTAAGGGAACGTCCTCAAGTTGCACCTGGGGAGACTAAGGCTGGATATTGAGAAAAAATTATATGGAAGAGTGGTCAGGCTCTGGAATGGGATGCCCAGGGAGGTGGTTATGCCACCATCCCTGGATTTTTTCAGGAAACACATAGATGTGGTATTAAGCAACATGGTTTAGTAGGCAGTATAGGTGGTAGTTGAACTAGATGATCTTAAAGGTATTTTCCAACCTTAATTATTCTATGATTTTAGATCACACCGAAATAAGGTTTTAATCCTCAAACTGTAACAGAATACAGATTATCAAGTATGGAGGTAGCTCAGATGCACTTTTATTTGTACTACTGCTGCTCCTGATTGCAATGTAAACAGCTTTTATTTGGCCTTTCCTATGTAATGGAAGAAGACTAAATTTTTGTTCTGTATTAACACTAGAAGTGGACAGTATTGCCCATTATACGCTACATAGACCATGCATAAAATGATCTAATGCATTATAAATTTGCTAGATGTAATTTAAATTGTAAGGAAGTGCTCAATACAATTTTAATGAAATTCTAAACATTAAGCTGACTCAGAATAAACCTTAACATTCAACCCAGTTATTCTCTTTAAGTACAGCATTGGAAAGAAGAAATTATTTTTTAGCTTTCATTCCTTATCTCCTTGCATAAATGAGGGAGTCCTGTACAGGATCTGTTATGATACTATGAAAACTATTCATTACCTTCCTGAAGCAAAATACGAATATCCTAAAAAGCTGCTATTGTGTATAACATATCATGTAACATCTAACAAATAGCCTTGAGGGCCTTCATAATTACTGTCAGGGATATTAGAACTGACAGATTTGATGTGTTTGCTACAGAATAAAAAGGAAATATTGATGATTTGGTTAACAATTTCTCATATTTATTTACACATTTGACAAACACAGTGACTTTTGTGTTACAAGAAAGATTAGTTTTGTTACCTTTCAAATGCAGATAGATGGTTCAAACCAATCTGTTTTCTTTACTAACAAGAGAGCACCTGACATGCTGTGGAAAGAGGCTTGTAAGTCTTTAAGCAGCATAGTTATTTCTTAAGAGGTTTTCAGTCATTTGTTGAAATAATGTTGAAGATAAACAATCCAGAGTTCTCAGAACTTTTTTTATGGCAGTGAGCATAAAAAGACTTTTCTGTCCTGTATAGTTTTCTGGATCACAGAGTCATAGAATAATAGAATTGCTTACGTTCGAAAAGGCCTTAAAGATCATCAGGTCCAACCACAACCTAACCATATTACCGTAACTCTAACAACCCTTTGCTAAATCATGTCCCTGAGCACCAAACAGTTTTAAACACATATAGGAATGGTCAATTTTCCTTAGGAAAATATAAAAATATAAAAAAAAATATAAAGCATACCAGCTTGATTTAACTAATATTTTGTGCAACCATTACAGCACTATTTTGACTTACAGATTATTTCCCCCCCCCTTTTTTTTTTTAATATTTCTTTTTGTACTGTTGTCAGATTAAATGAACTCTAACTTTATTGCACTGAAATATTGCAGTGACAATTGGACTAGTCCATATTTCCACAAGATTTAAAACCATTTTATTTTTTGATTTTGGATTTCTGTAGCAATCAGATTTTTGTCTCTTTCCTGTTTAAAAAGATGTTCAAGGGACTAGTAGACTGTTATTTTAAATCAGTGGTTTCTTCAGTACCTCTTGCCCTACTGATATCAGCCAGAATCTGTTTCTAAAACATAACAGAAGTAAAAACATGTAAAGGCAGTCACATCTTGAAGACAATTTAACTGTGACCATGTACAGCCTCTGAGGATATAACCTCTATAGTGCACTTCCCTCTGGTCCAGGTGGCCTGCTTTGAGCTCACTCTGACAGACTGCAGCTCTGACCTCACGGAGACACTCAGTTTCAAGTCTGCAAAGCAGAGACTGTGGGGACAGGAGGGTATATTGGGATGGCAAAAGTAATGAACATAAATTCAGAAAATGAATGTATTCTGCAGATGCTGGATTCTGTGATTCCTGCTTTCATTATCTTATCTCAACATTAGATATTTCATTCAAAATTAACAAAACTAACTGGTCACAGTAGCTGTATGACCACTTGTATATAAGTTTTATAGTGGTTTTCAATGAGGTACTTAAATGTTTTTTTCAGTTTTCAAATGTTTCTTTTCTCACTGCATTCTACTTTCCTTTCTAATATCTTTGTCATTCCATTTCTTTTATATATTTTTCTCCTTTTTATTTGAGCAAAAATAACATGTAAATAATAGAATTTGTCAGGGTTAACCAGATTTTGAGAGCAGTTGATTGCTGCCTATCTTCATGGTCATCAGCTGAATAGAAGAAAATATCAAAAATATTGATGAATCCACAGATCAGAAATCCTAGCTCCTGATGAGTTGTAATCAGTATTCTTCAAATAGTACAGACTACGTTAATCAGCCTTTCCACCATGAAGGGATCTAAATCTGAGACTCAGAAGCATGAACTGGACTTAAGCAAGCAGAGAATAGATATTTTTCATGTACCTAGAGCTTTCTTTTACTTTCAAAAGTATGAAAGTAAAGTTTTACTTTCAAAAGTATGCTATGATTAGTTAAATGTAATGCAAATTATTGTTTCCTTCAGTACGGTAACATTAACTGAGCCCTGACACATGACTTTGATTAGATAGTAAAATAATATTTTGTGGCTCGTGTCATCTTTGCTGTACTTCCAAATGTGTCCGTACTCTGTGGAGAGAGATCTTATTGATTATATTTAAGTTAATAGAAGAAAGGATCACCAAAAAGTCATTATAATGTGATGCAATTTGGCACATTTCTGTGGTTTCCTCTTAGTACATAATTTACATTATAGTATATTCAGACATATTTCAGAAGGTAAAATTGAGGAAATTTAATTGTAATAATGAATTATAGAAATTTAAAGAATAAAGCATGAATGATTGCTAATTCTATTATATGCAGACCTAGAATTGTCTTGTCTAGATTGCTTTTCAGACCTGGATAATCAGGGAAATAAAACCCACAGAAATATTTCTGCTACGGTACTGTTAACAATATACAGAAGCATTGGCAGTAGATGTCAGACTCAGAAACTGTGGCAAAGGCAATTTTGAAATGAAAGTGTAATTTTCCTTTTCAAAATGTGAAGAAATGAGCTAAACAAGTCCTGTCAAAATGTTGAGAATTATGCTATTTTCTACCTTCTCCTAAATTGCTGAGAGCTCAGCCTATACATTAATAAAACACAGAATCACATTATCCAGGCATTTCCCTGTTCTTGAGCTAAACAGAAACTTTACAGTGTGTCAGAAGAGCAAGCAGAGCTCCTTAATATTGTACCACCTCATCCTTCCTTCATAACTTTAGGCCTAAGTCCTGCAGGGACGTGCACAGGGCACAGGTTTAGCTTTATGCATTGTGATTTATTCCTCTGGTTTGATAGGAAACTGAAATTCTATTACATTAAAAAAAAAAAAAAAAAAAAAAAGCAAGCCTTTTTATTCTTTCGGATGGGACTTGACAGTCATAGTAACTTTGCTGATCAAGAATTCATGAGTGAAAATAAGTTTATTTCACAGAAGCCAGGAATGATTTGGTGTAGGATTTAAAACTTCTGAATTCCCCAAACACTTTGATTCAGTAATTTTTACTCTTGGCAACCTTGTATATTGCCCATATGTCCAGTCCTAAAAACCTGAAAAATAATTTGACCTTCTATTTTTCTGAAAGTGGCACAATGGTGCTTGCTTTGTATGTTCAAGAGAACAAAGGTTTTGACCATAAGCTTCAGGTAAGCTAACATTCTTGATACTCAGAAGTAGTACTCCCGTATTGCCAGACCAATCCTCAAAATAAGATGAATCCTGCTCAGCTTCAAGTACAGGCCCAGGATAAAATCGGTAACCATAGGAACCCAGCACAGCTCTTCTGAATAAAAATAGGGAAAAATACATCCTGTCACATCAGGTAGAAAATGAATATGAAGGATAAGGACAGTGGACATTACAGTACAGTGGTTTGTGATTTAAACTTGCAATTACATTTGTCAAAAGTAAAATCTGTGCCTTTTTATTTCCCTTTAAAACTAGCTTGAAATTCTGTAAACATTTTTACCCTTTCCTTTCTTTTCCTTTCTTCATTTTACATTTAGAAATGAAGACTGACATGCTATTAATTTCTCAGGAGAGAAAAGGTAAAAAATCAAATTACAACTAAAATATCTTTTGATGGGTATTATAATAATCACAGAATCATCTAAGTTAGAATAGCCATTCAAGATCATCAAACCCAACTGTGTTTTTATAGTAATGATATGGAATCTTTTCCAAACCCTTTTCAAAGTTTCTGAGCTATTACTCTGTCTTACCTTCTACTTTGCAGAAGGTTGGTTTTCTGTGTAATAGGCAAGCACTTATGATTCCTAAACTGAGAAAGTAAGACAGCTACAAAACAAAAACTTTCAAAGGTCTAGTTTATGCTGATCTAGAGAACTGAAAGGGATATCTACAAAAACTATAACAATGGAACAGGAACCTATAATTCTCAAAATCCTGCAAAGAAGGTCAGGAAAATAAAACAAAAGGAACTGAAGTATTTCTTCAAATCTATTAAAAATAATAATAATAGAAATAAAATAATAACAAATATAACCCAAAAACTAAAAGCCCTGTATACCTGCTGTGAAACAGAAGCCGATTTATAACTAATGCTCACACAAAAAATTGAAAAAAGTATGTGTTTGAAAAATGTCCTTGTTTTATTAAGGTTTGTGGTTTTCACAAGATGGACACAATAAATTGTTTTCTTCTTTGCAATCACCTTATTGTGAAACAAGGCTCACAGAAAAGAAAAAGAAAAAAAAACAGGAATTCTTTGAGGCTCCTCTAAAAACTTTCACCCACACTGAGGGAGGAGTCTCAGAAAATAACACAGCTAAGCAGCAGCACCATGCATCAAAGCAGTATGCAGCTTCAGAGCAAGTGAACAAAGAATCGAAGAGAGCTCAGACGTCAGATTTGGCATTTGGAAGAGAGATTAACACTGGATCACAGTTACGGGGTTTTTTTTCAGCTGATTTTTCTACTTGTGCTCATATTCCTTTAACTGAGAAGGTACCCTTCTCATTTTCAGAGCTGCACAAAATGTGACCAATAATGTGTCCTACAAGAAGAAGAGCTACAAACATGGTTCCTCGCTCTCTCACTGCATGCTAGCTGTTACAGAAGGGGGAGTTGTCTGTAAGGCTGGTTCGTGTCACTTCAGTTTGTTCATACTGCCAAAATACACAGAGGGACATAAGTCTGCTATTGGGACAGAAGAGAACCTCAATGAAGATTTGATGCAGTGCCACCATATGGGCCTATAGCTGGTTTGTTTCTGGACTCTTTCGGGATCTCATACTTTTGGCTCATGTATGCACAGTGCTTCACACAGTGCAGGTTTCCATCACTAGACAACTGCCCCACCCCTTCCCTCCACCCCTGGTGGATTCCTGGGACCAATAAAAGAAGACATAGCCCCAGGAGTGAGCTGTGAAGATCTGCACCTATTAGGTCTGTAAGTAGGGATGACTGCTTGATGGTGTGTGACAGCACCAGCTGTTTTTTAATTTGAGAACCTTTTTTTTTTTTTTTTTTGTAATGCCAGCTGTTTTCTCTGTGAAGCTCGCTCGAGTATTTACTTATTTATATTTTTAAATCTATTTTACATCATGTTTGTTTTTCTCTTGACAGGGAGAACTGCTTAAAAAGAAAGTTTCACAGTCTGCATCTCTAATAAAAAAAAAATCTTTTCACTTCTAACTCTCTTTCAAAATACATTTGCCATATTCTCTTATGTTTACATGCATCTTTTTAAAAGCTCTCTCATTATGTTAAATGTTTCCCCTTGGTTACTTTTATTTTGTATAAGACACTTTCCACATCCTAAAGAACTGCCTCACTAAATAATTATTGTAAAGCCTAGTTAAAAACAAAACAAAACAAAACAAAAAAAAACATATCAGTTAACACTCCTGCAATAGCATAGAGTGTTGGGAAAACACTGCTATCAGTCTTGCTATAACACTGATTTAATTGCGTAAGTAAACAACATCATGAAAAAAAGGTGTTTCTCTCGAAGTAAAATTGATGGTGAGAATTTAACCTCTCTGTATTTTGTGAGCTTAGTCAGTAGAGGGAAAGAATGTTAACTGAGGAAAAACAGATAATCACAACATTTGTTTTGTAGGCAGAGCCACAGCTGCATTTCATTGCAGGGGGTCACTGATAACAGTGCAAATTGTAGTAATCCTTAAATTATTCTACAGAATATGATGAATGTCCATGTATAGAGCATTACTGAAATTGAGTGCTATCATGAAATTTTTACCACAACTGCAGAACAAACTTGACTTATGTACTGAACAGTACATTCATAGTTAAGAAAAGGTGGTGAAGAATTTGCAGATGTGAAGGCTACTGACTAAGAGCAAATAATTGACTGCAAACAGAAAGCTAGATTTAAAAGTACAGCAATTTTGCAGCATGTATTATGACTAACACCACACAATACCTTCCTTGCCTGTATTTCAGATAAAACTATGCATTAAGAGCAGTATTTTAATGAGTTTTCCTCTTATATGTCTGTGAAACTTAAGAAAAAATGAAGTGTGCATACAGTACTTCATTCCCCTTGCTATGTCTAGCATGATTTTAGCAGATGTTTCTGCTTTTAGTTGCAAGACAACTTAATGAACCATTTTTTTCTTTCCCTTTTCATTCTCTTAAGAGCAAATTCACTCATGAGCAAAACTTTGCCATACTTTGGAAATCAATTCTGCATGTTTCACCCAATGTTTTCAACACAGTTATGCAGCAGAATTTGTGGTCTCTCTACATTATTTATGGAAATACTTTAATAATTTAAATAAATGTAAGATTTGAAATAGTATGACCAGCAAGAAGACCCACTTTCTGTGATCTTAATTGCAAGACAAGTCTTTGTCAAAGCTGTTACATGTTGTATCTTATTCTCTGTTATCCAGAGCAGAATAAAGATGGGTGCATGAATTATAGTAGTAATTTTTAAGTGATGCTGAAAGTAACTGAGATCAGTAAGATGAAGACTGAAATGAACAAAAGGGAATCTATCTTATGTGACCTGGACCTCCTCAGATAGTGTAAAATTATTTGTAGTTATTTTTACTTTAGTGGAGTCTCCCTTACTCAGAGAAGTTTCCAAACAAATATTTGTTATGGCTGGAGGCAGAAGTAATACCATCAGAACCAAACCTTGAGGTCTTAACAGAAAATAATGCTGTTGCTTGTCACTGTTCATGTAAAACGTGATGAGGAAAGAAGTTCTTCATCTCTTTTTGAAACATTGCATAGACTTCCAGATAAAATAAAATTGCAAACGTTTTAATTTGCAAATTTACAGATGCTGGTGGACACAATAGGATTTCCTCAAGGTTTCAGAACTCACTGAAAATGAAATTAATGAGAGTTAAATATATGATTTGTTTAGGTATTTTCTGATTATCCTAGTACTTACCTTTCTCAAGAGTTACACACTGACTCCATTTAAAAGCTGGTTCAAGATGTTATCCAACAGAGAACAGATATTTAAATGTGAAGCAGATCCTACAGAAAGTGATCAGAGCACATACAAAAATTTTTAAGCAAACATTTTGCTCCTGATCTGTCATAAATTCTCCCAGTCTAAGGAGCAAATCTACCCGACTGAAAGGAAAGAAGTTTTCTCTAACATTTTAAGAACTAGATAGATGAAGTAAATCCAGTTGGTAGTGGGAACTAATTCTTAGCAGATTAAAATAATTTGTGGAATACAGAAGCCAGACACAGCTGGAAACAGGCTGTTTGATTACTGCAGAATGCCATGCAGATACACACTGTGCTGACTGCATATCAATGGGGAGGGAAGATGGTGAGGTAACCCAGTGCTACCTGCCTGGAAAATAGACAGCTTGATAGTAACCAGAATGAAGGTCCTGTATTCCCCTGACACTCTGTACTGGAAGAAATGAGAAACTCCCCTTCTGTTTCTCCAAGAGACTTGCTGAACAGGTATGTTTTTAACATTCTGCTGAGGAATTTCAAATATGTGACTAACCGTGACTATCTGATAGATAACATATCATGGATTTATTTTAGCCAAATTCAGGCTCAATTAAAGTCTAGGGAAAATCTAGCCTACTGCTTCTGTTGCTACCATTGCTATGACTTATAGTTATAGCAATGGTTATAAGAAATGGTATATAGTTATGAGAATCCATGTGAGTAGCCATGTTTAGTACTTTATTTTTTCATCATTGGCAATATTCACAGTGTAATTCAAAATTATTGCAGATCATGTTAATTTGGTATTCACACAGACATATTCTTCTCATGGTGTGTTAATAATTTAGGCTTTGTTTCAAAGATGCTCCAAAAGTAATGTCTTCTATTTTATTTTGTTGGGCCACAATGTCAGAGGCAGGTGATGGTGGTATGGCACTAGAGGCTGAAACTTCCCACAAGTATTTTGTTAAGTTTTGCTGCCATGTGACTGACTAATGGCAGTAGAGTTGGCAGTCTGACCAAATGGTGTCTGATATGAAAGTGAGTATGAAGCGAAAGTATGCCATTGAATTCCTCCATGCAGAAAAAGAGGCACCCATTGACGTTCGTCAGTGGATGTGAGAACAGTGAAGCAACAGGTGGTGCATTTCAGCAGTGGTGACAGTGATAGTGGGTCACTTATGCTGGTGCAGATTTTTATGAGCACAACATGCAGCACTTGATCATCACTTCCAAAAGATATAGATAATGGTTGTGAACATGTTGAAAAATAGTGTTTTGTAGCTGAGAATTTGCTCTATCAAATTGTTTTACTGTGCCGTTAGTTGTAGCTTCCATGGAAATAAATAGGAGGCACTGCTTTCAGAGCAGTCTGCATATCTAATATTTTGTACATGTTGCAGGAAAAAATAGCTAATCTGTAAAAGCCTTTGAACACCTGCCAACTCAAAATAAGATCAACATATACTCATTATTATTTATTGCTTAGTTTCCAATTTTTAAATCAGTATTCTTGCTCTGCTTGTTTGGCTGAATTCCTTTCTACTTTCCTGCTATCTGTGTAGGGTTCTTAAAATATTTCATTTCTCCATTATAATCTCAGTGGTACTGTTCAAAATTCATAATGTTCATTATTTTCTCTACTAAAACCCCTGATTTTATTTACAATATGTTTCAGATCCTGTGTACTTGTGTATTTAAAAGAAAACATTATTTTTGTTTTTCAATGTTCTGAAAGTTATTGTGACCACTTTTTTTTTTTTTTTTTTTTTTTCTCCTCTGCTGGACGACTAGCCTAATACAATTATCTGGTTATCTGGAGCAGAGAGGTTTTCCTGAGTATGTCCTTGTTTGAGACCATAGTTGTAAGGATGCATCAGAAGACATGGTGTACAAATCCTTGTGTATGTGCTATAAAGAAAACCAAGTGCAAAGATCTTTCAGTGCTAGAGGCAGAAGACTAATTAAAACAATCCTTTATTATTTCTTGACAATATGTTAATGTAAAAAAGGGATTGAAAAGAGTATGTAATTGAATTCTCCATGATATGTGTTTCTTTTACACGTGTAGAACAAGTTGCTTATTTACATCTCTTAAGATGAGATAGAGGATTTTAAATTATTTTCAAAAATATTTAAAAGGTCATATAAATGACTTTTAAGAATGTGACTGATTTACTTGACGAATAACATTCGCTGGAGCTATAACATTAGAATTTTCACAGATACATGTAATGTTTCATTTTTCATTTGAAATTATTCCTACCTCATATCAGTTTGCAGAGTGCATGACAGAGGATTAAGGGTGTGGATAAAGATAATAATCTAGTTTCTAGCTTCTCGGTAACAGTTTGATGAACGTAAAGAAAAAACAACACATTTATTTATTTATTTTATTTATTTATATCATTATTAGTCATGTTGAATATAGCAGCACTTTGGGATTGACAGGAGCAAAACTATCTCCTGCCAGACCATGCGCATGTCAACACTGCACAAAATCAGATTCAGAGGTAGTCCTTGTTCCAAAAGCTTCCACTCCAAATCTGTTTCTTTTGGAATGTTTTCATGATCTGTGCAGTGTGAGAATATACACACATTTTTGCAGGTTACCTTGAATTATTTTATGACCTTTTAATGTGTACCAGACATTGCCTGGCTCCGCAGAAAGCATACAGGAACATGTGCAGTCTTAGTGAGTGATTAGGCAAGAAATGCTGTAGCAGGGTTGGTGGTAATAAAGGAAAACAATTGACACATGCAAGCACCTAAATTAATGGAAAACTTATTTAAACTTTATCGATGAACACTAATGTAGATGCTTTTCTTTTTAACAAGGATATTCTAGAGTTAGTAATGCTCTTCAGTGCAGCAGAGGGTTGTTGCTTGTTTGCAAATTATAAGCAAATGAAGCAACAAAGGGAAAAAAGGTCCTGAGATTTGTGAGGAAAAGGTTAGAGAGGCAGTTTTAAACACTATTTACGCATTACTAACAGAGATCCAAAGGGATATTTTTGTAGAGGAATGCATATAAATTTGGCATAGGAGCAGCCAAATGGGTACTAAATATGTTCTGGTTATGTGTGGTTCCCAAATAAAGAGGAGGAACGAAACTTGATGAAAAGGAAAAGACTTGGGTGATGATTTTCAAACAACTGGTGGAAAATGAGATCAGTATAAAAAAGACCCAAGAGGCAGACCTAGTATATGAAGTAAGAAGAATAATGATTCAGATAATTAGGAGAATTATATTTGCTCCTCTTTCTCTAAAGCAGCAGATGCCAGCTGCTAGAAGATGAATATTAAACTTGGTGTCCCTGTGGTATGATTCAGTACAAAGAAACCTCAGTTCTAATATCATGAAACAATGCTCTTAAGAACATGAACATTCTTATGTTTCTTCTTCAATACTTTGCTAGACTTTTACCACAGCTAGAGGCAAACTACAGGGTCCCAGTTGGGTCAGGCTTTGTTTAGTTTTCAGAAAAGCTAAGACAGACTACATATGGCTTTTTTTCCCTATGAAATTCTGTCATTTTAAAGGTTTTTCTTCTTGCAAACTAAAATACTTTTAAAATTTCTAAAATTTCCGCCAGAATGGAAAATTCAGGGTTTTAATTACTAGTTGTTCACTTTCTAAACTCCACAGTTTTGCTGGCTGATGAAGACAATTTTAAAATCCAGATAGTAATAATTGCCTATTATTTTCATTCTTTGATAAGACCAGTACCTTAGAGATAGAATACTTCTTCAATTCTTGTAGAAAGCTTACCATGCTGAGCCAAAAGGAAATATTAACTTAATTAATTTAATTAGGTATTCAGGGATATCTGGGACCCAAGCAAATTTTGCATGTTCTGAAAACAGAAGCTGAAGTACTGTCATGGGTCTTTAATAAGTAACTGTCTGTTTGAATTAATACATTATTTTCAAATGGAGAGCTTAATCAAACAAAAGCCATGTATTTTATATATATTTATGTATCTGCATAAGCAAAGAGTACATGTGCAATAGGTCTTTCATCCTAAGAGTAGTTATATGTTTTAGACAAGATACATATATACATATATGCAGATGTTATTCACATATATGTGTAGTTCATTTGCCGTACTCTCATTAGCAGCTTCAATTCTCATTAAGAGCCAGCTTCAATTTCAAGATATCATAGTTAAATACTGTCCTGAGTTCATCAAAAAAAAAAAAAAATTGAGATGACAGTGGCAGCACAGTTACCTCTTCACATCCATTCTATCAAATATCTGCATGCAATGGAGTGCAGCAATGGATGGCTACAAGCTCTTAAGGAGGGATACACAAGGAGGGAGAGGCAGTGATGTGCCATGTATTGAAGAGTGTTTCAGTGTTGTTGAGTTCAGGGCTGGCAATTATAATGTTTAGTCTCTGTGGGTAAGGATCAGGGAGAAAGCCAAGGAGACTGACATTCTGTTGGGGATCTGTTATAGATAGCCTTTCCAGGATGATGAGACAAGGCACGCAGTTGTTAGCTCTACTGTGTGTTCCTCCAAAAGAAAGTCTTAAAGGCACAGGAGCAGGCTGTCCCCCTGTGCCATAAGATAAGACAGAGGGGAAGTGTGAATAAAGAGCTTTTTCAGAGGCTCCAGGAGAAAAATAGTCTATGTCCTGTGTAACAAGAGACAGGCAACATGGGGGAGGAGGGGATACAAAGAAGTTATTAGAACATGCAGGGGAAAATCAGAAAGGCAAAAGCCTAGCTGAACTCAACTTGGCCACTGTAGTAAAAGACAAGAAAAACATTTTTTACAAATAGATAAACTGTAAGAGGAAGGCTAAAGAGAATCTCCGTCTCTTACTGGATATAGTGGAATTATTTAGTCTGGAGAAGAGAAGGCTCAGGAGAGACATTATTTCTCTCTAGAAGTACCTGAAAGAATGTTGTGTTGTGGGTGTTTATCTCTTTTTGATAATAAGTAGCAAGAGGACAAGGGGGAATAGTCTCAAGTTGTGCCAAGGAAGGTTCAGGTTGGATATTGGGAAAAATTTATTAAAAAAATGTAGTTAGGCACTGAAATGAGCTCTCCAGGGAAGTGATCAAGTCACCATCCTTGATTACATTCAAGAAATGTTTGGATATTTTACTAAGGTTTATGGTTTAGTGGGGAATTATTGATGGTTGGTGGACAGTTGGACTAAATGATCTTAGAGGTCTTTCCTGACCTTGATGATTCTGTGATTCTAATTGTAACAAAAAAAAAAAAAAAAAAAAAAAAAAAAGACCATTGTCTTCTTTTGTTGTTGAGGGAGAAAGAGAAAGATGAGGGGGAAGAGTGCATCTGTGATGTAATATTTACTACTTCCCCAAATTACATGAATATAATGTTGTTTTTTTGTTGTTGTTGTTTGTTTTTTTAATAGTGAGAAAATGTGAGCAGTGTTCAGGAATTGCTGAAACTTGTAGCCTGGTAGAGGTGAGACTGCTGCAGATCCCTGTCCTGGGTCCAAGCAGTTGCAAAGACAATGAAGGATTCAGAAAAGGCTCATATCCAAACATGAGCATATTTATATACATATATACATCTGATCACATAGATGAACACTGGTACACTCCACCACTCAATATAAGGCACCGATGTCTTTACTTGATTCCATCAATGGCCAGTTAGAAGAAAGGTACATTAGTGGGAAACTCATTCATATGTATGTGTGCATTGGTACTTGTACACGTAGTTTGGATCCCTCCAGCATCTGGGCTCAGACACTCAGCCCTCCTATTAGTTGCCCCTGGCACAAACTAGTCTTTTTTATCCCAATATCCCTTTTGTTTTCCTACAGTTTTTTCCTCCTCAAATCACCATGATCCTCCCCTTCCTTTGCCTTTTTTTTTTATTCTCCCTGCCCTATGCAGTCTTAGAAGGCTTTTCCCCTGCAACCCATAACATGTCTCATACTCCTGGACAGTGATTCCCACCAGATGGAAAGGTAATCTCCAGAGGTGCTCATCACTCATGGTGCTCATCACTCATGGTGCTCTCAGAGGTGCTCATCACTCATGGTGATGAGTGTCACATCTGGGGATGGAGCTTTCCTGGAACAGCTGTGGGAAAAGCCAGAGCTTGTTTCTCTGGCAGGCTTATTTGGGTTCCTCTACCTGATGCTGTTGCTTCTGTGCTGCTCCATGTGTGGGGAAAAGTCCTTAATCACATCACCAAACACCCACATATTCTTTTCCAATCTTACTTTTTTTAGAAAATGAAAATAGGGGGAAAACATTCAAAGTGGTGTGATTCCTGGTTGTTAGTCTTACATTAGTGTTAGGAAAATTTCTGCTCCAATAAGCTTGCTCAAACATCTTTACCTCAAAAAGAGACAGAGGAGAATCTTCAGCATTCTTTGTTCAAACAAAGGAAGAGTCCGCTAGGACATACTCCTGTAAGGTCCCTCAAAGTACTGGAGGACACAGCCCCTCTTTTATCCCCATACCACAATGCTAGTGAGCTCTTTCCGTATTGGCTGAGATACTCATGGTTCACATTCTTCTTGATTCGCCTATTAGCCATCTTCACTAGTAGGTACCGCTCTTTACTTCCTTTGTTTATACATGCTTTGTAATTTGGGTTCAGAGATTGTTGTCTTGCCCAAATAGAACCATCTCTGTATCCTCTAAAGTCTATCACTATTGGTCTACCTAGCAAACAAGATGTGTTAAGCCAGCATCTCCTGCCATACACTTGCAAGATATGTTTGTTTAACCAGACTCTTGTGATGAAATGTGGGGACCCCCACCCCTTCCTTTCTTCCCAAACTTTATTTTTCAAGGACACTTTATCCTTGTTTTTCCTTCAGTTATCAAAGACAGGTGAAGGAGGCTGAGAAAGAGGCTAGAAGTGAAAGTCTTTAATAAGCTAGAATGCTGGGAGAATAAGTTAATTTTTTTTTATTGGAAAAAAACAAGCATTATTTTTAAATGGAAAAAAAATTGTCAGTATTCATTATATAACAAAAAGTTTCAGGAACAGCATTTGTAAGCATACTAAAACCAAGGCTGATGTAGTATTAGTGGAATTCACCAGCTGGGCTGCAACTTCTGGGCTTCAAAATGTCAGTCCATTGGTTTAAGGTCAGTTCTGAAGATGTAGGAAGGTTTTCGTTTTCAGGGGAACAATCCTCCAGGACTATTATGACAATCTACTGCTTTCATTCTATTAGTTACTTCTTTGAGAAAAAAACAGCAAATCTGTGATGAAAATTTTACACAGAATTTATGACAGTTTTTCAAGCTTGAAGAGATTCCTATTAGTGCTTTAGAGGACTTCTGTGGCAATTTGGTCTACCTGTTTTTTTTTGCTTGGGTTATTGTTCTCTTGGTACTGTTATGGTGGTATTTGTTCCATAATGTTAACTTTTGTAATGGAGGTTTCAGGGTGCACTCATGTCAAGGCTTCTTGATTCAGCATTATAATGGTACCTTATGACATTCTAGTGAGGTAGTTCCTCTTAGCTAACCATTAAAGGTGTTCAGTTAAGTATTCAGCTGTTTTGATTAAAGCAAAACTTTTTCTTTTCTTTTCTTTCTTTTTTTTTTTTTTTCTTTTTCTTTTAGCTTGCTATCATTCTGTATCATCTTATTTGCATTTGAATGAAACATTTACGTGACTCCATGCAGTTTCCAGTCCACTGATCTTCAGAAATACAGTATGGCTCCAGAGGTTAGCATAAAAGCCAGACTGCTTTGTGATTAAAATGATTTTTGTGAGCTGACTACATTCAGATGCGTGAATATTTTGGAAGTGGCCATCAACTTAGTAGTGCAATAGAAGGAGACTAGAGCATTGCTCAAAGCTCCAGCATTCCAAATAATGGCACTGTCTTTAAACATTGCCAACTATGGAAGCTGTCTTTAGTCCTCCTGTTCTTGGGGATCAGTAACAATCCCATTTTGTGTATTCCCTGCTGTAGTGTTGTAGAATTTAGTCCTTGCAATTCTTTCATTTTCTGTGTGGAAAAGGATGTGAAGAGCATGAAACATAATGAAGAAACATTGCTTTCCCACTGAATTTTAACTTCAGTGACAATCTGGAATTCTGCTGCAGAGTATGTTTGGCCCTTTGAGCTGCTGGGGCACACTGGCACACTTATGGCACTTATCAAATCTGCTAAGATGTTTGGTATCATTTCTACCACAAACTACGGCTTTTTGTTACTTCTGTACCACCAGAATAATATATAAGGGACATTCTTAAAGACCAGCTTTTTTTAATTTAAAAGCTAGTTGCCTACTGTATTGCTATTAGTGCTGAATACTAACATGCTTGAAATTAAACACAGCTCCATAGATTCTTGACATCAAGATAAAATTGCCTTTGAGAAATGATATCAAAGAATGCTTTTGATGTAATTGCTATAATGCTTATATTACCTCTGCTAATGACTATGCAAATATGTTCCACGACAACAACCCTAGCTTTAGCAAGAACAAATAATCATTCTGGCTCTATTTTCTATATGACTGTAAATCTATCCAGTTATCTATATTTTACCAAATTACAAAATGCTCGAACAAAACATTTTTTGCTAGTACAAATACAGATGGGCATAAATTCTTTGATTTTACTTTACAGAAATTTCCACTCTTAGAATTTCTTAAAAAGTAACATATTTCATTCATGTAGAAACTGGTAACAAATGCATCAAATTCCACTGTTTAGAGAAAACTATGCTTGCCTTCTAAAATACTGAATAATGTTTAAACTGAAACCATATAATTTAAAATCCATTATCTGGGAAACTCTAACAGTTGATTATTGTTGAATCTGAAACAGCAAAATGTGTAGGTTTTTTGTTTGTGTGTGTGTGCTTTTAGGGTTCTTTTTTTTTTTTTTTTTTTTTTTTTTTTTTTTTTGGCGGGGGGTGAGGGGAGAGAAGAAAGATAAGGAAATGAATTACCTCACATTCATATGTTTTCTTAATGTACAATTATTTGATTGTAGTTTGTATCATTCTGATCTACTTCTGGTCTACTTTTATTATGTGTTTTTATCCCCCAGTACATTGGAAACATTTATCAATTACAGCTTTTTGATGTAGTGCATTTAAATCAGGAACATTTCCTAATATGCAAGTTTAAAAAAAGGGTTTTTTGTTTCTTTTTTTATTTATTCTGTCTTGCTGAAATGATTGTTCTTTTGGAATTTTTTCCACTGATTTTTTTTTTTTTTTTTAATATTAATTAAATCTGGTAAAAAGCGTTTACATTCATACCAAACTCTATTTTTAAAACTGCCATGTTGAGAATTTTTCATCCAGTTTTATGTTGATGTACTAAGAGAAGTTTCTTCTTCAACAGTCCAGAACTGTTGAAGATTAATTGAAGATATAATTGCAGGCACTTGCTGACTTTATACAAAAAGTTCTTTAGGAATTAAGAACTCCATTAACTTCTTAAAATCTGTATTCCATTCTACTTTCCTAGATTAAAGTTGCTGATTCTTATGATGTAGTTTCAACATCCCCTACTTGTTCCTTCAAGTTATGTGTACAGGGAAGCTAAAAGTTACAAAGCTTTAAGAAAAATGCAGTATGGTAATGTTATTTAAACAATGAAAAAGACGTTGGAAGTCCAAAACTGAGGGAGATTAATGTCAGGTATATTACTGCGAGTATTAATACTGTTTGTTCATTCAACATTTGGCTGCTAAGTTACTACTTCTTTCTAAAATGGACGTGAAGCCAATCTTTTGCTTCTTACTGATAAAAACTTGGCATACGTGACTGGTGAGATTGATGCAATTCTCACCAAAAAAAAAAAGAAAAAAAGATCACCTTACTTTGTTCCTTTTAGGAAGGGTTGCTCCTAGAGTAAAGCACTTGAGAACTGAGATTAATCAGTGAAGTAGCTTGCTGGCTGTGCTCCTTTGCAAGGAATGAATTAGAGCCCCTTTGCCCACAGGAGCTGACTGCCTTTATCAGATACAGAAGTGGTCCCATGCAGTGAGCTATCTGTGACCATGCTCTGTGGTTCAGGAGTATGTGTGACATCCTTCACATTGCTAAGCAGAAAGCTGTTGCTCTCTCACCAGTGGATATAGGCATTTACGTGCAGTGCTCCTACAGTTCTCGTGTCCCAGCATGGAACAGTTCTGTTTGTCTTGAGATTTTTGTAAATGACTTCTAGGATCATGGAGATTTGCTACTTCTATCCTTTTCTTGACCCGATTTGAACCTTGACTGGTTGAATAGAGAGTTTTAGAGAATCCTTCAGATATTCTTCAAAATACTAGGCATTTGTCATTTTGGGTAGAATATCAATCCGGATTGATAAATTTAATCTGGTGATGTATGTCTCATACCATCGATTGCTGAAGTGGAAATCAAGGCAACTTTAGACTAGAGCAGAACAGAGAAAAAACAGTAACTTTCTAGATCTTTATAAGAATGATTGAAGATAAGAGCATTTTACTTTGAGGTTCATTTTATGAGTAGTTCAAATGACTTTTGTGATCAAAGGCTGTAAAATGTCACCAAATTAAAATTGAATATGTACAAAGGATTTATTTTTATTTCTGTAGTTGATAGAAAATTCCAACTTTTGATACAATAGTTTACCTGTTTGACCTATTTAAAAACTCTGAAATTTTAGTTAATCTATTACATTTTAAACCAACAATCTCCTCTACAATTTCTTCCCTGTTAGCCAGTTCTATACCAGAAGATTAAGCCTCTGTATTTTTTAGAGTAAGCATTTAGTCTAGCAATGCAGACTAATTAATATAATCCAGACTATAAACCATTACTGCAAGCTTGAAAAAAGCAATTTAATGGACTGAGTTTTATGCAGTTTCTAATGAAAGTTGACCCCTTTGGTTAATCAGAATTCAGAGTAATACAGCACTGTCAAAATGTTACATAAAATTCTTTACCTGAAGCCAGCAAATAGGCTGTGGTTAAAGAGGAAGAGGGAGGAAGTAAATAAAAGTGACCTCATGATAATAAAAAAGCCCTTATAAAACTCTGTTTTATGCATTTATTCAGGTTATTTATGTGATAATATTTAATATGCTTTAGTGAAAAAGTTAAAAAAAAAAAAAAAGAATAAGGATATCCACAATCACAAAGATGTGTTGCATTTTAATATAAGAGCTGCAAATCATTAGTTTCTGTTTTATTATATCCAGTATAATTCTTTCACTTAGATTTCAACTAAGAAGTTACTAGTAAAGCAAATTGCCTCAATGGCACTTCACATCCAAGAAGGTATGATAGCCTTTCACTTTCAGAAGTAACAATAATATTGCTAAAAAGAAGCATAAAAACATTGGGGCAATTTTAAAAATGTAGGAAGCTGACCCCAAAAATCATAACATGGATAAAATGACAAAGAGAATGTGCTCCAGTAGGTAAAAGGAAATATTACTAAAGATCTGAATTAATACTAGATTGCATACAGGAAAATCTTAATCCTTTACTACTTATGTAGCTTCATTTAACTATGAATATATCAGATTAATCTTTTAGAATCATAGTATCATAGACCACCAAGGTCATAAAAGTACTCCAGGATCATCCAGTCCAGCTTTCCACCTACCACCAATATCTCCATTCAGAATTGTGTTCCTAAGTACAACATCTAAATGTTTCTTGCGCATCTCCAGGGACAGCGACTCCAGCACTACCCTGGGCAGCCTGTTCCAGTGCCTAACCACTCTTTTGGAGAATAAATATTTCCTAACATCCAACCATAATCTCCCCTGCTGCAACATGAGGCCATTCCTCCTAGTCCTTCTAGTCACTGGTTACACAGCAGAAAAGACCAACTCCCAACCTCATCACAACCTCCTTTCAGATACTTCTTGAGAACAGTAAGGTCCCCCCTGAGCCTCCTCTTCTCCAGACTAAACAATCTCAGTTCCTTCAGCTGCTCCTTATAAGACCTGTGCTACAGACACCTCAGCAGCTTCATTGCCCTTCTGTGGACATGTTCTGGGGCCTCAATGTCGTTCTTGTAGTGAGGGATACAAGACTGAAAGCAGTACTTGTGGTGCGGCCCCACCTGTGTTGATCACAGGGGGATGATCACTTCCCTGCTGCTGCTGGAAACACTGTTTCAGATATAAGCCAAAATGATGCCATTGGCCTTCTTGCTCCCACCTGAATTGTGACTTCCAGATCAATATATAGAGTACTGAGAGGAAAATTGGTCTGACTTTTAAAGGCAGATGTTAGGAAGGCATTGAGATCATCCGCCTTTATCTTTCTTGTTCACATTCTCCACCACATCCAATAAAACATGGAGATTCTCCTTAGCCATCCTCTAGCTGTTAATGTATTTGTAAAACAAAAAAAAAAAATTGTTCTTTTACTGCAGTTTGAATTCAAGCTGAGCTTTTGCCGTTCTAATTTTCTATCTGCATATTCTAAAAAATTCTTCATATTCTCCCCAAGTTCATTCACGTCAGTGTTTTTCCCCACTGCCTCATCTTATGGCATATTTTTTCTTGTCCCTTCTCTCATATAATGGGAATTTGGGAAAGCTTTCTTCAAAGGTTTCTATTTCTTTTTTTTTTTTTTTCTTTCTTTCTTTCTTTCAATTTGAAGTATCATTCTTTCATTGCTTTAGGAAAATGCAAAGGCAAAAATGCAGTCACGAGAATTGTTTTCTATTCTCAAATGAGAAAACAAATGAAAATAAGGGCAGTTCTTTACTTCCTGATCATGGTAAGAAAATTTATGCCTTAAGAACATTATTATAATACCTACGACAAATGCCTGCTTTTATGAGTGAGATTTTACTCGTGAATAATACCATTAGTAGACTGATTCATATGTAATCTGCTTCTGTGTATCTCCACTCTTCAGCATTTCTACTTACCAGGATTTTTTTAAATTGAAAATGTACATTTTTTTCAATCAAAATTATACATTATTTTAGGATTAAATGATCCATTTCTAATGAACTTGATGAATGAAGATGATCATCATGTCTATATTTAATAAAAGCAGGTATGCAAAGAAATAGCCACTGAAAGCCTGTGATAGAGTAACCAGTAATTAAACTTTACATCTTAAGAAAATAAAATGTTAGAGGATGAAAATTCTCAGTGCAGAATTGCTTCAATTTCTGAAACAATTCATAGAATTTACCTCTGTAGTGGCAGCACTGATGCCTCTTCAGAACTATTTCGTTTCAATTTTGATTTTATTTTTCTGATTCTTTTTCTTTCCTAAATGGGAGGCAGTAGGGATGTAGGGAATACAAGCAATGAACTTGCTCCTGAGCTGTAAGGATTTACAATTTTCCTATAAATAGCATTTGCATTTCTGTAAATTGTTTTCTTAAAACATAAAAAATGTTTCACAGCTATGTAAACTTACTGAAATAATTTCAGATCTGAGTCATGAGCAGTCGTAATCCAGCCATAAATGGAATTTACAAATTTTGTAGTCTCTTAATGCACTGCTGTTGGAGGTAGGGTTCTACAGTAAGAAGCTTAAAAGGGCGTTGACAACAATTGGATTTGCAAAGAGCATGGAATCAATAAGATTAAATTCTTAAACAGTAGTGTTCAGAAATGTCATAAGCAAATGGTTCCTCTTACATTTCAAATCATAGTCATCATATTTCTAATGAAGAAATCTCCACAAATGCTCCACACTCATGCTTTCTGGTTAATTTAATCTTTCAAGTGATTTCTACAGGAGAAAATTGAATGCAAGAGGACAAATTCTTCTCTCTTTACCCCACTGGAGATGAAACAAGTCTATTCATTTAATAGACTTCAGTGAAATTAACTTTGTGTGAGATTTTTGAACTCTTTCTTTTTCCATAACTCAGAAATTATGATTAGATAAGAAGACTGTTCAGCAGGTAAAACACTCAGTTTGTATAGATATGGCTTAGAAAATATCATTAGCATCATACAATTCCTTGAGGTTTATAATTGGCAAATGTCTTCCAGTAATTGTCCTGTCCCCTCATCCTATCTTCTGTTTCATAGAGCTAGTCATAGAAAGGGGCTGTATAGACTGAGGATAAATATGCAGATGTAGCAGTGATCATATGTTAGCACTGAGACTTTATCCTAGCTTATTTATTATTATTATTATTATTATTATTATTATTATTATTATTATTGTGAAGGAAAGCCTCTGTTTTTATTTTTACTTATGTTTTAATAGCTTTTTATTTAGGTATGTAACATGTTAACAGGTGAATGTGGTAAAAACTCTTTAAATCTAAGTATTAATTACAATCCTAGAATAAGAGACCTGGAAAACTATACTTTTCAAGGTAAAGGATTCTCCAACAAATTGATAAATTCTCTGGGCTCCAATTCACCTATCACAACCCTTCTATCTGGGCTCCAACCACATCAATGCAATATTTGTTTGCCATTCCACTTTGAAGATATGATTAAGATGACTCCATAATGGTCTTCAAAAGAAAATTGAATGAAATTATTGGGAAAAAAACATTATCAAGGAAAACAAAATAGCACAGTTAGACATTACACTACATGTTTCTTTATCTAAACATAATGTTACTACAGCTGTCTGTGTCTGCCTGTATCTATAAGGAGAGAAAAACTAATAATTATTGCTTGTGATTATCCATGGGTCTTTTTGTATGTTCAGTGTTGGCATTTCTCTACCACTGAGTAGTCAGAGGCAGCTAGAGAAACCCCAAACCAGAGACATCATTGTTGCTTCCTGAGGAATCTAATCAGTCTTTTTTCATTAACAACACATTATTCTTCAGTAGTTTCTTTTCTTTGCTAGACAAAATATTAAGCACTACAGGAGCACATGGCTAAAATACATGTGTATGCTTTTAAAACACATATTCAAACATTTTTTATTCTTCACAGCAAACAGAGTACATTTTTATCCAGAATAGATATTTGTGATATCTGGTGAGAAAATGAAACCAGTGCATGTACTGCAAATGAGAGCAATAGCATAGAGACAGAGGATGCATTTTAAGGAAATGGATATATTTTCTTAAATCTGAAAGGCAAAATTGTGTAGGTGTTCATGCTATCACTTTAAGCAATGCAAAATGAAGGGGAACAAAGCCACATTCTTACAAGAAAATAAATCAATACTAACCTAGTTTGCTACTTGGTGAATTTAAGTGTCCCTTCATGTCTCCCTGCCTCACTTTTCTTACTGAATACTTGATACTGAATCACTAAATCTATTCAGATGAGTATGGAATAACATTGCAAATTGTTTTTTAGGAAAGCCTTTTTCTCCCTGAACTTTCCTAATATACAAAAGACCTTCTAGATGAATGAACTAAAATAGCATGAAATTCTATCATTATATGAATAAAAAAAAATTCTGTATTTAAAGTCTAAGCACTATGGACACATTTTTCAGATGGCAGGGGCATTGTGGAATGCAGGCTTATTTATTTGTTTGCTTATTTAATGATTCAATATTATCAGTCAATGCAACATTACAATATACTCACATAAATATATAGAAATTTCGAATCCAAAATCTGAGATTATGGTGCAAAATGAAAGAATTCACTATACAGAATTTTTTTTTCCTGTCTGCTGTAAAGAAGCTACCATTTCTTTAGACTATATTAATGGTCTAGACAAAAAGTCAGTCCCATTTCTTGCTTCTAGGACTTTTTCCTAGAAAGCTTGGAATATGGTTTGCAGTGGGATATATTTTGATCTTTAACACAGGTTTTAACCTTAAACATAAGCACTAAGATATATATATACATATATATATTGCTGCAACTGAAAGTTTTTAGATCACATCAGAAGGTAAATATTTTATTCAGACACTTCATTATTCCATGTCATGCTATACCATGCTTTCTTCTAACTCTGGTGACATAAATTTTTATATTCATACTTCATTTCCTGGCCTAACTTATCATGCCTTTTGTGGGCTTTCTTGTTTGTCTGTTTTGCTTTGATTTTCACTGTTTGCTTTGGATTGACAGATGTTCATACTAAAAGCATCTCTTTTCTAACATATTCATCTTGGAAATGATTGAATTATCTAGCAGATTATTTGCCAGTATAAGATAAATATATACACCATGAAAGAAAGAACTATTGTACATTTCGTGTCAGCTCAGTACATCATGTTCTATGCATTTAAAATGATGAATTCCTGGTGTTCTTTCAAGTATCAAACAATATCCATCAGTATCAATTTATTTTGCAGGAAAAAAAGGATATCATGAGAATATAATTGGATCAAAATTTATTATGCAACTGGTCTTTTTAACTCCTCAGGACCTAGGAGTAGGGGAAATTCTCAAAAAAATGTGCTGTGAAATATCTCATTTTGAATTCCGATTCTTATGAAGACTTATAAATAAAGCATACTGGTTCTGCTATTATTTTCTATCATCAAGAAAAAAAAAAAGTGCTAATGATCTCCAGGGATTAGATAATCTTCATGTATTTTGCTTGTTGTTGAATTATTGTATTTAATTAGTTTTTTTTTTTTTTTTTTTTTCCCCCTCATTTTGTAGTTCCAAACATATTCTGCTTAAAATAGATGTTAAATATTTTCATTAAACTGAAACGGTTCCCAGTTTGACTGCAATGTTCTGAGAAAATCTCAAAGGAATGAATTTGTCAAGCTTCACAACTAGTGTGGAAGAGGTGAGATTAGCATTTTTTTAAGAAAAAAACATACCCATATTTTATATTCAGCTGATGTACAGAAATTTCTCACCTTTCATATTTTTTTTCAAAAGACTTTGAAACTCTCAGGGTTGCAAAGTAATGATGAAAAATTATCTTTAAAACTGTTAAAAATTGGTAACTAAAAAGAGCCCATAACAGC
The DNA here is from genome assembly GCF_987193195.1 of Phasianus colchicus. Classification (NCBI taxonomy): domain Eukaryota; kingdom Metazoa; phylum Chordata; class Aves; order Galliformes; family Phasianidae; genus Phasianus; species Phasianus colchicus. The sequence goes on along the minus strand of NC_143438.1, from coordinate 18,595,876 downwards.
CTTTATTAAGTTTAGGGAAATTGTTATTGCCATAATTTTCTTTCTGTTTTCTTTTATGAGCTGAACTGAAGACTTCTTCATGTTAAGTGTGCACTACTGCTGTCATATTTCATGTCAGAAGTTACGAAAACATGATACTGATTTTTTATCTACTGTGTCGTGTGCTCTATTTTGTATTTTGTGTGAATTTAACAGAATGTGATTTTGTTGTTGTAATTTTAACAATCGTCTTCGAAATAACTTCAGAAATATTTTAAAATTCCTTTCTTTCAGAATATTGAAGGAGCACATTTCCATGTAATATTCATGGTAATTATGCATTGATAGAGCATGGATTACATTAACAGAATCCACATTTAGCTCAATTTTACAACAAACTTCATTTGATCACATCATGCTGTCTTTCAGTCTGCTTTTCCAAAGTGGAAGGATGTTTCCTTGACTGACTGTTTGAGAAAAGTTGAAAAGGAGAGGGGGGAAAAATGAAAACAAAACAAGAAGACTACTAGTATTAACAACAAAGTCCTCATGCTTTATGGAGATATTATTCTAGACTATTAATATAGAAGCTCTCAAATGATAATTTAAAAGTACTTATAGGTATTATATATAAACTGAAAAATTGTGTGAGTTCAACATAAAAGCAATGCAAGTTTGAGTTTGGAGGTAACTAATATGAGAACGCTGCTCCAAAAGTAATGCCTCTTTTCTTTTTTTTTTTTTTTTGGCCCACAGCGTCAGAGGGGGATGTTGATGGTAAGTAGTAGAGGTGAAATGTTCCCATCAATATTCCATTCCATACCATTGCTGTGCAACTGATGGCAGCAGAGGGGAAGTCTGACAGAGAGGAGTCTGACATGGAAGTACGTATGGAGAAAAGGTGTGTTATTGAATTCCTTCATGAAGAAAAAATGACAACTAATGGCATTCATGGACATTTGCTGAATGTTTATGGAGGCCAGCCAGTGAATGTGAGCACAGTGAGGCAGTGGGTAGTGTGGTTCAGTAGTGGTGAAAGCGACAGTGTGTTACCTCTGCTGGTGCAGATGCTTTTGAGCATGTAGGTTCTTGTTCATAACTGGAGAAAATGCATAGCTAATGAAGGTGACTCTTGAAAAAATAGTGTTTTGTTGCTGAGAATTTGCTATATGAAGTAGTGTTGTTTTGTTCTTTGTTGTAGTTTCCATGGAAATAAATGTCTTTGTCATATTTTTCCCCGTATTCATCCTTTTTTCAAATTCTCTGCCAACCTCTTCTGTTGTTCCTTGCATTCATTCAATGACTCCTTCTGTCTTTATTGTCATTGTTCATATCTTAATCCTTCCATAGATGCTTAATTATTCTCTTTCTAATAGATGGGTGCTTACTCATCCCTAAGACTACAATCACAGACAGTTTTGATAAGATTTTCAAGGGTAACTTATATATCCATCTGAAGATTCAATTCTTCTCTTGTTCTGCCTTTTTGATAGTCATCAATACTGATGAAAGGGGGAAAAACTAGACCAACTAGACCAACATGGACAAAATTTGTAATACTTTGTGTTTCATTTTTGATCTTCATAAGATTTGAGCAATAGTAAGTTATGGGGAGGAAAAAAAAAAGTGTTCTCCTCTTTCCAGCAATTCAGATCTGCCAAGTAAAAACCTAATTCATAATGAATATAATCTTAAAACTAATCTGTAAGAAGCAAATAAACCGAGCTGAGCTTTAGTAACATCCTTCTTCAAAGTAAACACTGGAAAATATCTTAAACTTGTGGTTTCTTTTATATGGTGTTGTGCATTCAATTTTGTAGTGAACAAAGCTCCAAAAAATTAACAAAAGTTGGTGACAAGTTTTTTTAGTGCAAACACAACCTCAAAATGCCTACTTCTCATGTTGCACTGATATATTCTGATGATTACAGCCTGGGTAATGTTTTTGTGCATTCCCTGAATTTCTATATGAAAATAAAAATATCAGATAAATTTAGCGTGATAAATTAGGTGTTGATTATGCGATTTGATTATTTAATATACAACTTCACAAAAAAAAAAAAAAAAATCTTGGTGATAGTAATGTTTGTTTCCCTTAACAGTAACCCATTCTGTTGTCCACGAAAAAGAAGAAATTCATATCTTTGCAAAGCTCACAGTGCCACAAAGTCCATCTAGTAGAGGCCACAAACTTCTATGGCCTATATGCAGTGAGTTCTGGTCTACAGTTCTGAGGTACCTTTAGAAATACTAGATGAAGGCTGTTGTGATACAGTGGGAAAAGGAGTGACTGAAGTTATGGCTGAATAGACACATAGTGGATCATACACATCTGCATCTGGAAGATCTGTTTGTAACATCTTGTAAAGAGGGCACTTCTAATGCTATTTGAGAGGATTTTTATTACTTCAATCCCCCCTGCTTAATATCTATGTAGAAAATGTATTTACTGAATATTGTGTGCTGATAATAAGGGAAAGGGATAAACAATATTCTCTGCTTTAACTGGCAATTTTTTTGCTAGGCTTTCTCAATGCCTGAGCTATAAAAATCAAGATAGATATGTGACATGGTACCCCTTGTAATTATTGCAATTGCAATTGTTGATCTAATAACTGAACAAGATTGATTATGTGTCAAACTGTGGATTTACTTCCTCTGTAAGTCAGCTTGCCTGATTCCAGTATTTAATAGCATGGGCCACTACATATTATCTGGCTGTAAAGTGCTGTCATTTTTATTTGGTCACATTCTGTATAAAGTATAAATGCCTGACACATAGGCCTGAGGGTAAACACTTAAGATATCAGTAAGTTAAGAAGTTTTGAAATATTTTGAGTAAGTTCTCTTTTATCCTGTATGGTCATTTTCATATACTCAAGCTACATACAGTAGGTAGTCTCTGCATGAGTGTTATTTTTGTTGGTTTTTTTAGCCAGCTGGTAATGAATGGAAACAATGCAAGACAGTACAGAACTAGGCTTTTATACATATCTTTGAAGATGTGATAATCTGATCATTCTGGAGCAGTGCAATTCGTGTGGCCTTGCTATGCATCTGGGAAGAATAAAGTTGCAGCTATGTCTTCAAGGGGAATATTATTTTACTTTAAAGCTCAGCTTTTTTTTCATACAGTTGAACAAGGACTCAGTCACAGAACTGGAAATTCGCTTTTTCTCTCCCATTTTTCTTCTGTAGTGCAGACTTAGTTAAATAATAATCAAAAAGATTTTTGTAAAAAGTCATTGAACCTGTGTACTCAAAGGAGATCATTTCAGATATTTTTTTCTGTCTCTCTTTACTCTCCCCCAATCCCAGCTCTCATCACTTTTTTTTCCTCTGAATTTTGAGTTTGAAACAACATTAAAACCTATATAAACAAAGCTCTCTTTCTCTTTTCAGGAATTTATGGAAAATCCCAAAGAAGATTTTCAGTAATTGCTATTAAGAATACACTGTAATTCTTTGTCTAAAAGTCATATAACATTTAAAAGCCAGTTCTCCTTGATGTACACAGTTTTGATTCCTTATCGGTTCTTTTCATTTTGTCAGAACATAGGACTGTAAGAGACTTCCAGGCTTATCAAATTCAGTATTATGCAATCACAGGCAACAACATTATACCAATACTTCTATGAGTCATCATGCTCAACATGCTCAATCTTAAAATTAACTATGTAGGCTTTGGAGAGTTCCTCTCCTCCCTCCCTCCCCCCCCCCTTTTTTTTTTCTTTTTTTTTTTTCCTCACCAGTTAAGATGCAGTAAAGATGTAGTAATAGGAACTGTTTGACAGTTAACTGCTAAATGCTAAAGATTTGTGATTTTGACCTATTCTAGTCTAGCCAACAAGAAGATAGTACAATGTCTCTGTGTATGTAACTACATTTCAGTTTATATGGTTAAAGAAGCTGCAAAATAAAATCTCTGCATGAATAATATAGGAGTAGCAGGTAGCTCAGAAATGATAGTACTGTAATTGTGGCAACACAAAGCTTAAATTTGCTGTTAAAATTAACTGTTACTGTTTCCTCCTGTGTTTTACAATGAACTGACATTGCGTATACTAGGCGCTACACTTTCAGTGGATGTCATATAAGCATATTAAAAGTAAAAAAAGATATTTGCTCATTACATATCTGAATAACAATCGGAATCTGGCACACATTTATTAAATATTAATGGTATTCAGGAAATTGGACATTCATTTTATAGACTCATGTAGAGGAATATTTACTGCACAAAATGCCCTCAAAGCCAGCAGCAATTTTTGTGGTATCAGAAGGTACATAACAGAAACAAGGTCATCAAATCATGTCTATTAATGTAAGCACTCAGAGGAACATGAGTACCTGTTCTATTTGTGTTGGTCATCTCCTTTAGTTTTTTTACCATAAAACATAGCTTGCTTGCAAACAACTTTTCTCTCCCTCTCTGAATCAAGTATCATTTAAATCAAACCACAATATCTGCAAAGAGATCCTCCTTCTGTAGAGTGTACTAGAGGTATATTTATCTCCTGTTTCTCTTTCCTGCCTCAAAAATCTATAAGCTCAAATAAGATATCAAGACACTCTAAATGACACATAACAATAAGAGTGAAAATGAAAACAATAGTATTCTAGGTGAGGAGCTATCAGATATATATCTGGTAGGAGCCTATGTCAGCCAGAGAGTGGAGTTGGATTTACCTGCGCTTGTGTGATTTAAGACTTTTAGACAAAAGATAGCTTTTAGCAGAATATAAACAAGACAACTCTTTAAGGAGAGAGAATTCTTTCACTGGGTCAGACAGAATGCTCCTTCTATTCCCTATGTTGCTTCAGCCTCCTTTGAGACTTGGCTCCCATTTTCCTGCTCCTCTTCTCTTTCTTCCTCTTCCTGTCCTGTTTTTTAAGCCTGTGTCCTGAGGGAAGGTCCACTTTTTTCTATGTGTAGAAGGTTTTTTCTGACCCATTTCAGCAGAATGATGTTTTTACAGAAGAGATAAATAAAAACTGCTTCTGAGAAAGCACAGATCTAGTCCATATCAGTAGTCAATAAAGGGAATATGCTGAGAGATCTACCCTTCATAGATGTTTCGCCTAGTGGCCTGTAACTGTCCACAGGTTATACGCTCCAGCATTTAGACAAGTAAGTATTAGAATTTTTTATCAGAACTCTATATAAAGGAAAAGCAAAGTTCTTGTCTCTTTTCATGCAGTAGTACAACCCAAAGTCACTCAGGTAGAACAGAGCTGAGTTAAATTTTCTTTCTGATTCTGAGATAATTTTAAACTTACTTTTCTTCCAAGGTGAATGCCCTGTCAGAGAGCGAAGTTTTTTCATGGATCAGTACTGTCACATAAAGTTGTTCTATTTTCCAAGATGAGTTTAAGTACTTATTAGGCCAACAAGTACTTGGAAAGTATGACGTGTCATAACTTAATTCACTAAGTGAACAAGTTGGGAGAACCATCCGAATGCATGGTAATAGAGCCTCCTGCTCTGTGAGAAGACGTTTTGCATGTGTGTGATCCATTTTTTTCTCTGAAAAATATTATTAGGATAGGAAGAATACCTAGTCTGCTTATGGCAGTAAACATAGGCAGCTCTGGTCACAGGTTGAAATAGTGGGATTCTTGGAAAGTTTTTGATTGATAGTAGTGTTTCCACTAGGATTGATAATCTCTCTGTTGTTTTAACAGAAGAATCCACAAAGATTATTGGTGATACTTAGGTTTTTGTGTTCTTTTATGAATCTAGACTAGAAATGTTTACCTGAATTATTACAACTTTTCATATCAAACAGGGCTGGGTTTGACTTTGCTTTTATTTTGTTTTATTTTAATCTCACTCATGCAACAATGAATAGACTTAGTAACTTCAAAACTGGTGCATGAATGTTGTGATTCTAGTAACAGTTATAAATATGGAAATAAAACTAACTTTGCCTGTTGTTATACCAAAAAAAAATCAAATCCTATAGCCATTAAGAAGAGTTAGATACAGATGCATGCATGGAGATTTTCAGATCACAGTTATTCTGTAATTAAAAACAAAAAACAAAAAACGAAAAAACCACTGCTGTTAATCTTGCAAGAGAAAATGCTGCTGCATAAATCTTTGATAAGTTAGTGTATAAGAGTGCTGCTGCTATTAATGCTTCTTCTGACTGGCGCTGTCAATGCTGATTTTATCTTAATATGTATGTTACTACCACACTAAGACAAAAAAAAAAAAAAAAAAAGGGAAAAATTGTACCTCTTATCTGTCTTATCTCATGAATCTACCATCTGTGTGCAATGTAGGTGCATATATATATTTCATGAAATTCCAATAAAATTATGGAACTGGCTTCTGCAAAAGATAAAACTGAAAACACTATGAAAAACTCCCACATGACACAGCTCTCCTTCTATTAGATTCCATGTCACTAATAGAATTTCACCTCAAGATCAGTATCTATCACAAATAACCTCCTATTCCTCTGTGAGATTTAGATTAAGATGTAAGAAGTGAATGATTTCTCGGCCAAGACACTTTTCTCTGTCATCTGCAATTTACCAACAGTGCTTGTGCAATGGAAAAAGCTCATTATCTTAGACCAACTATCATAAAAAGCCAGTGATAGTAGCCCTTAGAACAGGCATAACAGGCATATCTTCTAAAAATATTACTAACCACTAATAATGAAGTCATTTCTGAAACTGTCAGTGTTCTGATCATTAGTGTCTTGCTAATACTATTTTCCCTCATCTCCTATTGATGCCAAGAATATCTGATAAAAATAGTTAATCCTTTTTGACGATCAATATTGCAATTAGCCATTATATTTGTGTTCTTATATTGTTTTATTTCACACACACACACGCACACACACGCACACACACACACACACACACAAAGAACGAGGAAAGAAGGAAAGAAAGAAAACAAAAGAAGAAAGAAAGAAAGAAAAGGTAAGAAAGAAAGAAGGAAGACAAGAAAGAAAGAAAGGTCCAGTTCCTGTCTGTGAGTAAACACACACTGGTTCAGAAGATAATTACAGAGATAAAGGAGAATTCTAGTTCCAAACCGTGTGTCCATATGCTTCAGGATTCACGAACTATGGATGTGTAATATGTCCAAGAGCAACAACTCCAACATTCTGAAAAAGAAGGTATGCTTAAGAGGTTGAGATTTTTGTTTCAATATACAAGGCATACTATTAGCAACAACTGCTGCTTGTTCTGATTTTTAGAGTTTTGCTTCAGTGATTCCTGGTGTCATGATTTTATGACTTTTTTGTTATTGGTATTTCACATCATAACATCATGTAGTGCACTGGGAATTAAAGTGTTAATGCTCCAGTTCCAGGTACCTGTCCCCAAAGAGAAGAACAACTACATTCCCCAGAAGACTGTGTGCTGTGTTGCTATCTTTTCTGCTCAGGGGGAACAGATATAAGGCCTTGATAGGTCATCTGATGGCCCTTCTTCATCAGACTCTTCATGCTGCTCAGCCAGACTGCACATCTCACCTCAGTGTTATGGTGAGGCCTATCCACCTTTTTGATACTCACTCTCATTATGTTTGATTTATTAGCTTCAATTCTGATTATATTCTATTATATATAGTGTATTATCTTGCATTTCAATACCATATTTAGTAAATTAGTTTGTTTCTCCTCAGATTGTTGCTGCTGTTTTTAATTATTTTGGGGTGCCCTGTTTCCCTTTTCTGGAGGCGTGGATTTTACAAAATCCTTCTGCTCTGCTAGTCACAGAACCGGGCTGAAACAGCCTGTAAACCATTGAAACCTGGATTCAGCAACAAGTGTTTTCTGCTCAAGTTCTTCTCTGATATACAAACATTTTAGCACAGTATATTACTGTACTATGTGTTGTTTGCAATAAAAGGAAAAGAATAGCAATGTGTGGCTGGTATGCTGTAGTACGGTGTCAACTGAACCTAGATTTTAGACTTCTCAAAAAATCAGGGAGGATAAAAAAAGTATGTTCTCAGTTCCTTAGTTAGACCAGGAAGTTGAATGATAGCTAAATCAGGTTTCCATCAACTCAAAATCAAACTTTTTCCAGAGTTTTCACCAAAATGAACATACTTAGTTTGAATCAAGACATACTTAATTTATTATTATTTTTTTATTAAATCAGTTCCATTTTCAGGTAATTTTTAAGTCAGATAAATTTATAAACAAAGTCTATGTTTCTAAGGAAGACTTCTCAATAAAAAACTATAGAAAACCACCCAACTCCCCCAAAACAATGACTAGGTCAATAATTTAGAGCATAGAAGAGAGCTAAAAATCGAACTTCTGTGGGAATTTTGAACTAAAAACTCCCTGTCACTGAGAAGAGAGTCCCTTATCTAAGAACTGTTGTTTTGATCACCCACCACTATGTTTTCATTCACAATAAATCTGTCCATCTGTGGCCAGCTGTCCAGTGACAGCACTGTCTGTACTTTGCCAAGTAGGAAGCAAATATTACAGCCATTATGGCCAATTACTGTTACTTCGTTTATGAACATGTCATAGCCTTATCAACTCTTTCTAACTAAGTTATATTTCTAGATAAGTGATCTAGGGAAGGCTATTATAAATTACTCATGTTATCATCTGTTAGAGGAAAAAGCTTCCAAGTTTGTCCTGTGCCCAGGGAGCCAAACCCACAAAACCAGGGAAGATGTACTAAGGACCAGCAGCCTCAGTGTCTCTGTGTATCATGCATATTCAGCTCACAACTCTTCTGTGCCCAGGGACAGAGTGGATTTGTGATCCTTGGATCCTCTCAAAAACTGCTGACCTCCTGTTTTTCTAGGCACACACGTGTAAATAAAGTGCCTTAATGAAACATCACAAATATTGTCTCACTGGAAAGAATGGATGATTTTTTCTGGCCACCTAGTACCTTACACGTTGTATATAGGTTTCTTACAAACTAAGATGGGTTTGTCAGAAGCTGTAACTCATTTCTTCATCATTCATTCTTTTCTTCTGGAAGTGAAGGAGGACTAACATCCACTGTGGAATCTCAGTACACAGTGATTTTACGAGTATTTTTCAAGGTATTCGCTCCTACTTTCAACTGTGTGGTCCCAACTTCAGTGTTACATCTTCCATTTTTTATCCTTGGTTCCTGTACTTCTTCAAACAAAGGTAGCACATAGCAAGGGACAGTCCAGAGATGTGATTTTATATGTTATGTTGGTTACAAATTTCATCTTTCAAAAAATTGGTAGTCAGGAATGAAAGCTAAGATGGCATATTTCTCTGCCAGTTCCTCAAGGAGCAGCCTTTATCAACTTTTATAAATTCTTGGTAAGTTTTTAGCTTAATTCTGTATAAAATATATAAGCATTTATTGAAAAGCTTTGGGTTCACTTATACCTAAACACATGATGTCTGCTGATTATTCAAATAGGAATTTGAAGGAATTTTAGGTTTTCTTTTTAACTGCTTCTTGGTTTCAAACCCTTAGAAGTACTAAAATCATCAGGAATGATAAACAAAGCAATTGCATTGAGTACTACAAAGAAGGAAATAATGCTATTTTTTTTTGTTTGTTTGTTTTGTTTTGTTTTTTTTTTAAGAGATTAAGATTGTTCTAAGCTGTAGCAAAATATTTATCTCAGTATCTTTTGTCTATCCTGTCTAGAAGTGCACATACAATGAAGTTTGACTTAACTAATATTGTTGATATTTTGGAGCATTTAGTAATCGTAAGTGCACTTTACTACAGTTTTGAAGTATTTTAATAATTTTCACAAAAGGAAATATAGTTATCCTTATGCATACTGATAAAATTTTTTTCAAATTATTTCACCCCAATACAGTGAACAGTCACCTCTTAACTTACTTAGTTGCAATCACTTTATGTATAGTTAAAGCAGTGTGGATACTATTTTATATAGCTAAAATAATCAAGTGTATGCAGTGGTTAAAAAACAGAACCAACATAATTATTGTTATCAGATATGCAAAATTGTGGAAGTATTGCAAACAATTGAAAAACACATTAATTGTATTGAATGCTGAATATGAAACAAGTGTGGTGCCATTGATCATATGCAATTTGATTTAACCAAGATCTCTTTGTTCACTGCTTATTAGTATGCTAAGTATGAAAAGAGCTAGCTGGGTACATTTGCTTATTTATCAGAAGCCTACACGTGTACAGAACAAAATGGATAGGCTGAGAGAGAGCACCTACCTTGCTGTTTGCTGAAAAGGACAATTAAGAACAAACAAATGCAACAATTTTCTTTAGTACTATCTTTTTTAAGATACAAAATGTGAGTGAGCTATTGTGTTTTTGTTTTTTGGTTTTTTTTTTTTGGTATTTTGATGAAAATGATGAAATTTACATTAAAGTTGAGGTTTTATAAAGGAAAATATATCAGCTTTTTTTTTTTTTTTTTGAAGAAAAATGTCATCATATTTGAGTAGGACACAATTGATTTAATAGTTCTAAGTGTTTCTAATATTTGTGATTGTTTAGTTTTGTAATCTTGATAGCATATTTTAACACAGTCCAAGTTTTAAATTCACACATCTTGTGATACTGTTTTGTTTTGTGAAAGTTTATTTATGCCTCTCCTTAGTCATCATTGTCTACATTTGAACAGTGACTTTCAGTTTTGTAGTATAAATCTCTTCCACAAGAGCTGTAGTGTTTAATTATCGCATATGGCAACAGAAATAAGTGGTTATCATGGTGGACCAGGTGCTCACAGAATGATTCATAGCACAGTGCACCAGTCAGCTACATATTTATGAGCAACCACATCTCACAGAGAACATAGATGACTACTTAATTGAAGGAGTTCCTTTCCTGAAGGCACTATGTCTCAGTGTTGAGAGCTATGTTATGGATCCATCATGTTATGATTTCAGGGGAGGGAGTTCTACCATATAAAGGCAATGAAATGTACAATTGAACAATAACTACCTAGGAAAGGTGGTCATTAATTTTGGTCCTTTAATGCTGCAAGCTTTTAAAGTGCCTGTTGGCTTTTGTTAGTTGATAGATTTGTTCCTTCCCTATTCCCTCCCCCCTGTCTAACTACAACAAAGCATGCGTATGAATGTATCAGATGAGTTTGTAGGGACCCAGGACTTTTCAGAGGGAGTTCCGTCACTTTCTCTTGAAAATAGGTTAGGAAAATAGGCTAGCCACATTCTTAAAGAAATGTGAAATACTTTATTTCCTTTTTATCGTTCCCTTACTCTTGGGGACAGAGTGATATATATGTTATGGTAAATATATGTCTAAAATAACTTTTTTTCTCTCCTTTCTTTTCCCCCTATAAATATTGGAAATCACATGAACAATTTAGCAAAGAAACAGTGTGTAAAATGGTGTTGCTTTGGTCTTGATCTCTGTATATCAGGAGTCAGAGAAAATTAGTATTTAATATAACTCAGACTCAGAAAATGATCACTCACTTGTGCTTTTTCAGTTCTAAAAAAACCTTTAATTAATGTGGAATGCTATCCTTGGTGATTTTCTTCACTATATTTTCAGATCGTAATAACTGGCCTTGAACGTGTTGTGGAGTATTGGGAGGACAAATGTGATAATGGCTGTGTTGCCTTTTTATGATTTCTTGTTCTCACACATTCCCTGATGTCTAGCAACACTTATGGTAGCTCATGGTATCTGCTTCTTGGCAAAGATCTCGCGAGAGCGGCTGACGCAGCGGGGGCGTTGCCAGGGCAACGCCTTGAAAAAACCTCCGGGAGGGCAGCGACGCGTCGCTGCCCACCCGGGCGGAGAGGAGAGGCGTTATCACTGTGAGGTAAGTGGCAGGTGCGGGGTCACCCATTAACGACCTGGTAAGGGGGCGAGGGCAGAGCCAGCACTATCAGCAGCAGGGTGGGGCTTATCGGTCACGCCCTGTTAAGGCTATTCTAGTTGTGCTAATTAGTCTTCAGGTTCTCCATGGCTCCACCCCGGCGGAAGGCTACTGTCTCTAAAAATAATGTGGGGACCCAGACAGAGGCCCCCTGCACATGTAAAAGAAAGACTGCCAAGAAGAATGCAGAGGTGCAGACTGAGGTCCCAAAACAACATGCTAGTGTGCAGGTCACTGGCTGTGATGAGTGCCAGAGCCTGGCCCTTGCAGTGCCAGGCGATGGAGGCAGCACTTGTGTAAGATGTGACCAGCTAAAGGACTTACTTTGCCTTGTGGTCAACCTGAAGGAGGAGGTGGAGAGGCTAAGGACCATAAAGGAATGTGAGAGGGAGATTGATTGGTGGTGCCAGTCCCTATCAGCCCCGAGATCTTGGCACACAGCTGAGGCTCTGCGTGGAGCGTGTCACTCCCTGCCGCCTTGCAAACAGGTAGTAGAGGGGAACCGGCAGGTAGACTGTGTTCCTGCTGCAGTGCAAGGCAATTTGAGAGCAGAGCAAGGCAATCTAAGGGAGGAGGAGGAGTGGAAAAGGATACCAGCTCGGCGAAGTGGGCGTCCTCCATCCCGACCATCCTCGGCTCCCCAGGTGCCTCTGCAAAATAGGTTTGAGGCCCTGAATCTCGAGGGAGAGGTGACTGAGGGGGTGGAGGGAGGTCCACCTGTAAGGTTGCCTCGGGCGAAGCGGTCGACCCCACGCCTCAAGACTGCCTCCGCCCGGAAGGACAGAAGGGTGGTTGTCATAGGTGACTCCCTGCTGAGAGGAACGGAAGGCCCTATATGTCGGCCTGACCCTACCCGTAGGGAGGTGTGCTGCCTCCCTGGGGCAAGGGTCAGGGATATTGCTAGGAAACTTCCTGGTCTGATTGGCCCTTCTGATTATTACCCATTATTGATAGTTCAGGCTGGCAGCGATGAAGTCGCTGAGAGAAGCCTGAGGTCTATCAAGGAAGACTTCAGGGGACTGGGGCGGGTAGTTGAAGGAACGGGTGTGCAGGTGGTTTTTTCTTCCCTACCTTCAGTGGCAGGGAAGGATACCGAGAGCATCCAAAAAACCTGCCTCATAAATAAATGGCTAAGAAGTTGGTGCAAGCACAGGAACTTCGGTTTTTTTGACCACGGGGCAATTTACTCTGCGCCTGGCATGATGGCTGCGGATGGAAGTAGCCTGTCTCCAAGGGGTAAGAGGATCCTAGCCCAGGAACTGGCAGGGCTCATTGAAAGGTGTTTAAACTAGGTATGAAGGGGGAAGGGGACAGAATGAGGGCCACTGGGGTTGAGCGGGTAGTTCGTGGCTCAAAATGGAGTTCGATGGGTGAAAAGGGTGGAGTTCAAAGGGATGGAGAGAGGCAGGGGGGTGCTGCTTCCCTAAAGTGTCTATACACTAATGCGCGCAGCATGGGAAATAAACAGGAAGAGTTGGAGATCTGTGTGCGGTCGCAAGGCCATGATCTCATTGCGATCACGGAGACGTGGTGGGACAGCTCGCATGACTGGAATGTTGTCATGGAGGGCTATGTGCTTTTTAGGAAAGATCGGCTGGCGAGGCGGGGTGGTGGAGTTGCTCTTTATGTGAGAGAGCAGCTAGAATGTATTGAACTCCACCTGGGGGAGGGTGATGTAGCAGTGGAGAGCTTGTGGGTGAGAATCAAGGGGCAGGCTGGTATGGGTGACACCGTTGTGGGTGTGTACTACAGGCCCCCTGATCAGGAGGAGGAGGTTGACGAGGCCTTCCACAAGCAACTGAAAGTAGCGTCGCAATCCCAGGCGCTGGTGCTTATGGGGGACTTCAATTATCCAGATATTTGCTGGAAAAGCAACGTGGCCAGGCATGCGCAGTCCAGACGGTTCCTGCAATGTGTCGAAGACAACTTTCTGATGCAGATGGTGGAGGAACCAACAAGGGGAGGGGTGTTACTGGACCTTATTCTCACAAATAAGGACGGGTTTGTTAAGGAAGTAAAAGTTGGGGGTAGCTTGGGTTGTAGTGACCACGAGATGGTGGAGTTCAAGATCTTGAGTGGAAGGAGCAAAGCAAAAAGTAGGATTGCTACCCTGGACTTTAGGAGAGCCAACTTTGATCTCTTCCGGGACCTACTTGGAGCTATCCCGTGGGCTAGGGTGTTAGAAGGTAAGGGGGCCTGTGAGAGCTGGTTGGCATTTAAACAGCTCTTCTTCCAAGCCCAGGATCGGTGCGTCCCTGTGAGCAAGAAATCAGGAAAGGGTGGCAGGAGACCTGTGTGGATGAGCAAGGAGCTCATGCACAAACTCAAAGGGAAAAAGAAGGTCCATGAAATGTGGAAAAAGGGTCTGACCACTCGGGAAGAATATAGAAATGTTGTCAGGGCCTGCAGGGATGCGACGAGGAAGGCTAAAGCCCACCTGGAATTGAATCTAGCAAAGGTGGTAAAGGATAATAAAAAAGGTTTTTTTAAGTATGTTAACAGTAAAAGGAAGACTAGGGAGAATGTAGGTCCCCTACTAAGTGAGGGGGGTGTTCTGGTAACGGGGGATGCTGAGAAGGCGGAGATACTGAACGCCTTCTTTGCTTCTGTCTTCAATGAAAAAGCTCCCCCTCGGGAATCCCAGGCCCTGGTGGTTAGTGAGAAGGTCTGGGGAATGGAAGACTTCCCTTTAGTCAGGGAAGAGGCGGTCCGAGAGCGCCTAGGCAACACCAATGTTCATAAATCCATGGGACCCGATGGGGTGCATCCACGGGTGCTGAGGGAGCTGGCAGAGGTGATTGCTGAACCGCTCTCTATCATCTTTGAGAGGTCTTGGAGAATGGGGGAGGTGCCTGAAGACTGGAGGATAGCCAATGTCACTCCGGTCTTCAAAAAGGGCAAGAAGGAAGATCCAGGTAATTACAGGCCAGTCAGCCTCACCTCTGTCCCTGGAAAGGTGATGGAACAGATTGTGCTGGATGCCATCTCCAGACAACTGGAAGAAAAGGAGGTTATCAGGAGTAGTCAGCACGGGTTCACCAGGGGGAGGTCGTGCTTGACCAACCTGGTAGCCTTCTATGATGTTGTCACTGGCTGGGTGGATGGGGGGAGAGCAGTGGATGTAGTCTACCTTGATTTCAGCAAGGCATTTGACACTGTCTCCCACGACATCCTTATAACGAAGCTGAGGAAGTGCGGGATAGATGAGTGGACAGTGAGGTGGGTTGAGAACTGGCTGACTGGCAGAGCACAGAGGGTTGTCATTGGCGGTGCAGAGTCTGGTTGGAGACCTGTAACCAGCGGTGTTCCCCAGGGGTCGGTGCTGGGACCGGTCCTGTTCAACATCTTCATCAATGACCTTGATGAGGGGGTAGTGGCCACCCTCAGCAAGTTTGCTGATGATACGAAGTTGGGAGGATTGGCTGACACGCCCGAAGGCTGTGCTGCCATTCAGCGAGACCTGGACAGGCTGGAGAGCTGGGCAGTAAGGAACCAGATGAAGTTTAACAAAAGCAAGTGTAGAGTCTTGCACCTAGGGAGGAATAATTCCATGCACCGGTACAGGTTGGGGGATGACCTGCTGGAGAGGAGCTCTGCAGAGAGGGACCTGGGTGTCCTGGTGGACGACAGGTTGGCCATGAGCCAGCAGTGTGCCCTTGTGGCCAAAAAGGCCAATGGCATTCTGGGGTGCATTAAAAGGAGCGTGGCCAGCAGGTCGAGGGAGGTGATCCTCCCCCTCTACTCTGCCCTGGTAAGGCCTCATCTGGAGTACTGTGTCCAGTTCTGGGCTCCCCAGTACAAAAAAGACAGGGATCTCTTGGAAAGAGTCCAGCGGAGAGCCACAAAGATGGTGAAGGGCCTGGAGCATCTCCCCTATGAGGAAAGGCTAAGTGAGCTGGGTCTGTTTAGCCTTGAGAAGAGAAGACTGAGAGGGGACCTGATCCAGGTCTATAAATATCTAAGGTGTGGGGGGCAAAGTGGCGAGGCCAGACTCTTTTCAGCAGTGTGCGGAGACAGGACAAGGGGAAATGGCCAGAAGCTGGAGCATAGGAAGTTCCGCACCAATGTGCGCAAGAACTTCTTTACAGTGAGGGTGACGGAGCACTGGAACAGGCTGCCCAGGGAGGTTGTGGAGTCTCCTTCTCTGGAGATATTCAAGACCCGCCTGGACGCCTACCTGTGCGACCTGGTGTAGGGATCCTGCTTTGGCAGGGGGGTTGGACTCGATGATCTCTGGAGGTCCCTTCCAACCCCTACGATTCTGTGATTCTGTGATTCTGTGAAAATTATGTAGTAGAAGGCTTGGGGGCTATGGAAGTGTAGTACAAGTTTTGTTCTTTGGTTGTTCCTTTCACGCAAAGGCAGAGAAAGCATGTAGATGCATCATTGGTGATTCTTCACAGGCCTTTTGGGAGACTGCAGAGACAGTCAATGATTAGGCAACAGTGCATTCAGGATTTGAACTTTCATATTTCCATCATACTCACAATAGCTTTATTGTAGTTTAAGAAAGATTTATATTTGTCATTTGGTGTCAGATTTCTGAGTTACTATAAAACACGACACCTACCTGTGTTCAACAGGAAACAAGTGGATCCACTCAAATAAGAAAACTGTTGTGCAAAACACATTGTTCTATTACTCCCTGAAGTAATCCTCCCTGTTTCTATAATGACATTGTGTTTGAATGTACATTTGTCAATTCTCCACTTCTGTTTCTCATAATTGATTATTTTCTTTCTCACAGCAGAAGACTTTCCTATATTCTGCCTTAATTCAGTTCTTCTTAACTCTACAACAGATTACAGGACTAATATTTCACTCTACTGCAGAAACTCTAAACTAGATTAGCATTCCTAATAGAGTATTTGAGAAGAAGCAGCTTTGTCAGTACAAAACTTGAGACTTCAAGCCTGGTCATACACTACTGTAACTAATCCTAGATTTGATGAAGATGACCATAATATATGGTTTTGTATCATAGGAGAATCATGTGTTCTGCTATTTAATTTTCAGACATTTTACTGTGGAGCAGGTATGTCCCTGCACCTTGCAGAGACCACGTGTGACCAGATACACTACAGCCCATTGAGGATCACATTAGAGCAGGTGGATGTGCCATGAGGGAAGCTGCAGCCTCTTGGAATGACTGAAAACCATTCTCCATCCACCTGCATCATACAGGGTGTAGAAGGTAAAGAGTTGAATTGAAGGAAGAGTGAAATTAAAGCTGAGAAAATAGGGATTATGTGTTTCTGCCTGTTTCTCACCATCCACCATTCTATTTTCACAGCAAATTAAATTAATTTTTTCACAGTTGAGCCTGATTTGCTTATAATAGTAAGTGATATGTGATCTTCCTAGCTATCACATGTGCTTTTTCATATTATTTTCTTCCTCTGTGCTTTTGAGGAACAGGACTGGAAGAATGGCTGGGTGGGTGTCTAGCCCTTAGTGAAGGCCAATCCACAGGTTTCCTGTATGCTATTTCTTCTAGACCCCAGTATGTTGTTTCTATGTGTGTTTGAAATTAAGAAAGGTTTTTGTTCAAGGAATACTTAAAAATTAGCAAAATATGGCATATTAACGTCATCATAACTCAATATATCATGTTGCAAATGGTTGCCTGTAACTGGAGAAATATTTGTTCATGTTAAATCTTAAAGAAAAAGTAGCCAAACAGTATTGTTGAGATGCTTACTGTTCATCTAGGAAGAAAGTTGACCTATGTTTTTTTTTGTTTGTTTTAAAAAGGGATTTCAAGACACTGATTGGCATTCAAGAGTCAGTATCTGAAAGGATTGTTTATATACTGCAAGGGAATTTAGGGGCGGGAAATTTAGTCTGCCTTTTAATTGTACTTCAAGGACATCTGCACTCATGACACTGATGAGTATTTTTGTATTGGTCCCTAAATACAAAAGCAAACAGTAATGGCAGCAATGATAAATAGGATCTGGAGGAAACAAAACAGGTATCATGTTGTATGGGGCAAAAATCTGCGAAACGCTATAGCATGTGCTTACATAGATTTTAAATACACAGAAAATGAAAGGCACATAGGCATTCCTGCAGGAGTTAAAAGTACATTGTACTGATCTAATTTTTTATTGATATTATCAGCATAGTAATAAAATTACAGACACAAACTATCTCTATCCAGAGACACTTTTAATCATGTCTTCCAACAGATCATCGCTAACACGATACTTTAATTTACCTTTGCTTATTCCATTCCATTGCCAGTCAAATCAATTTTGGGATTTGCTTTTATTCTAATTTCCCACTAAAAGACATATTTCTTTCATCTTCGCAAGAATACATGGCTACACTGCTGCTATTAAAGCTTATTTTCTTCAAAGAAATGAATAAAATGACCATTACTTAAGTTAAAATGATGGAATATCCACTCAGCCTTTTGAAACAAAACCTTGATGAATGTTGAATGAGCAAGAAAGACACATTTGTGGCTGTGTTTAAAAGAAGTATGATTCAAAGGCATAGGGCCAAATCTGTCTCTAAGGATGTCTTTATAATGAGATAAAGAATCAGAACAATGATTACAGTAATTCAGAATAAAATACTTTTCAGGATTCCAGGAAGTGTACACAATCTACATTACCAGTAGCAATTAGAATTCAGTGCAACCACCCACTATTTGGTCCTATCATAATTGATCTCACCCAAAATTCTTGCAAATCACAGACACTCTGCAAGTGCTTAGCAGCTATCCTGCTCCTCTTAAGCTGACTATGAAAAAAATAGCTTTCTGCTGTCATGTTTTCGCAACACAAACAAGTGCAATATTTTTTAAGTCTGAAAGTCCCAAAATGTTCCACAGCAAGAGTCCATCAATATCTATTAACTTATCAGTATGTGTGCCTGATATGTATAATATCCTCTTTCACTTTCTTTTTCCTTCTCTCCATCTCTGTGTACCATAAGTTAGCCAGTTATGCTTCAGTACAGGAAAACAATACAGAATACATTGTCAAGATTTGGCAGAAACTTTATGCTTCAGAACGTTACTGCAAAGGAAATACAATTATGAAACTGCAATTACATGCAAGTCTCAGCAAATTTCTATTTTCTTATAAGAGATATTTTCCTGCTTCTTCAAAATGCCTTCTGGATGCTGCAGAAAAAAATTTAAAAAAAGTATTCCTGAATAAGAAAATTGCTGACAGTTACAGAAATAGACCACATTCAATGTATGCAAAAAGGTCAGCATTGCTTGCAATTTACTTTTTGCAACAGAATGATATAGCCATTCAAGGAAAAAAAACTACTGATGCGAGAAATATTATTATATGGTTTTTGTTGTTGTGTTTGTTTGTTTGTTTGTTTTTTCTTCAAATGTAAGTCTTTGCATTTAAAAAAAAAATAATAATAAAAACAAAAACAAACAAACAAACAACAGAAAGCTCCCACATTTCAAGGTACATTTTTCCTCCAAGGATAATTTCATTTAAAAAAAAAAAAAAAAAAAAAGAAAGAAAGAAAATCAGATAAATATGTCTGTCAGATTTTTCTTCTCAATTAAAGAATCCTATTGCTGAAGTGCATCAAGTCTTGACATAGATCTTTTTCTGCAATGCAGATGAAACTACTGAAACCAAGTAAGGACTCACAGTTCTGTAAACAGAAACGAAAGAAACAAGCAAGCAAGCAAACAAACCCAAATAAATATAATAAGAAAAAGTCCAGAGGATAGGCTTTATTGATCTATTAGTCTCAGTGTTTTCCATTAAACTGGTGATTTGGTTTCAGGTTTTCAAAAGTGAATTTTGACTCACAGTCTCTGGGAACATTCAGGAAAAGAATGCAAGGAACAAAGGAAGAAAAATAGCTATAGATTTATGTGGATATAAAAAATCTTTGTCTTTTCTATTATCTCTGTGGAGTTTAACCAACCCTTATCTGGTCACCTAGAAGGTATAAATAGACACTGCCTTAAGTTGTCAGTGGACCAATAAAGAATCTACCTTTCATTGTTGTTCATTTTGTATTATGACTGATCTCAGTGTATTGACTCTTTTCCCAGACCAAAATTTGTATATATGTTTTTCTAACTCTGCTTCTTGATGTTTGTATTCTTCTTTGTTTTTTTTTTTTTGTTTGTTTGTTTGTTTGTTTTGTTTTGTTTTGTTTTGTTTTTTCAGGTTAGGAGTCAGGTTACCTTATTATCAAGCCTTACTGATTAGGAATAGTTGGCAAAATATTTTGTCCTTCATTCTTTTATTTCTTACTGGCATATTCTGTCTCCACTGCATGGGAAAGCACAAAGGATGGATACCATCACTTCTCAAGACAGCTTAATCCTAAACCAAGATCTTAAATCATGTTCTTCTTTTTGAAAATGAGAATCTTTTACTAAAAAAAAAAAGGATACAAAATTTTGATTACTTTTCAAAAACAGACTAAACTGTGAGAGTCGCATTAATAACTGTTACATTAATGGTGTTATACTCTGTCCTTGTTCATTCAGTTAAACTACTTAGAATACTAACACAGAAGATAACTGATTGATAACCATGTGGCACAAAAGGCCAAATCATAACTGCCCTTATCTTGTTGTCCATATGCACTTTATTAGTCATACAAAAAAAAAAAAAAAAAAAAAAAAAAAAGTTATTGTTGGCAAAAAACACTGACACAAATCCGTTAAGAACTATGAAGAACATTTTTCAGAGTTTAAAGTACATTGCTTGTTTCAAGCATCACAGAATTGCTTTTCTTTTTATCACATTAAATTCTGACCACATCTTAATATCATCATTCTACCCCTGAGAATACATTTTT
Organism: Phasianus colchicus; assembly: GCF_987193195.1. Classification (NCBI taxonomy): domain Eukaryota; kingdom Metazoa; phylum Chordata; class Aves; order Galliformes; family Phasianidae; genus Phasianus; species Phasianus colchicus. Next base: position 18,575,259 of record NC_143438.1, on the reverse strand, counting down.
TCTTCTGAATGATTCTCAGCTACTAATTTGGTCAAGGTTAGAATCCAACTTGGCTCCTTTGGCACAAATGAAGAATAAATTAAGTCAGAAACCTGAAAAATATTGCCTTTTCTAAAAGAATATTTGATGAGGAAAATACCCATAATTTTATTTTAAGTGAGTTTAATCATGGTTAAACAATCCTGGACCATCAGAATATTTGTTTAATTGAATAGAGACATAGAATGTAGCAGAGGTAATTTGTCAGGCTAAAAAAATTTAGGCGTGATTCAATTTTCTTCATACACAAAAATCTACTCTCCATCCTCTGCAGAGAATGTTAAGCCCATTATTTATCCTCTTGGCATCATTGTTAGCTGTATTATTGTGGGAACTAAATCATTAAAACATGCTGGTTAGATCATTTCACATGGAGAAGTTTTGTGTTGCAAGAATGATGATGATTCTTATTTATACATTTCTTCATTTCACACAGATGCCACACCACTTAAAGATAAAATTTGCTTTCATGTTTTAGATTACTATTGAACTTCTTCAGAGAAAGCCTAACCTTTGTAAAGCATTGAAGACTCAGTAAAAGAATCTAGAGCTACAGAAAAATGAAATGAAATGAAATAAAATAAATAAAATAAAATAAAATAAAATTAGAAATGAATTCAAAACTCAACATTTCTGATAGAATAAAACTCAACCTGGTCTGAGTAAAAAGTGAACACATTTCCAAATTTTAAATGGGTTCTCACTCCCTGTATTTTCTCTGAAAAGATCATAGTACTAACACTTATCTTAATGAACACTAATACTTAATGAAAAGATATCTTTGTCAAGAGAATTAAAAAGAAATATAATTAAAACCTCAGTTCTTCAGATCTAAAAGTAGCTATTACTGGTTATGGCTGAAATATTTGCCTAAAACACAGTGAAGAAGTTTGTACTACAAGAACAACTTCAGACTTTGGTGCTGTCAGTCTTATACCTCGTGAGATTGACACAGCCATCCAAAACAAAATCCAGTGCTGTTTTTTGTTCTCTAAACTCAATGGTAACTGTATTTCTCTTTCTTCATGACTCCTTTACCTTGCAAAAATGTAGCACAAGGTCCTAAACAATGTAGTTTAAGGACTTTTGGTCTCACTTATATATGCACAGAAATGTGTAAGGGAGGAAATCAGAGCAAAAGATTCTTATTATTTCTATATTCTCTTTAATATAGTTTACAAGTGAGGATGCTGATCCAGTAACAGGATAACATTACCCAAACTTCTGCTGACTTTGCAGTCCTCTCAATAGTTCTTCAAAATATGATACATACTGATTTCCATTCCAGAGCGTTCATGCAGATACATTCCTCTTTTGATCAATGCGGACTTTTGAAGTAAGTACAGCTACTCTAAATCTATGTGAACATAATAAAGAATATAATTGGACTCATTGTCTGGATGCATTTTTTGCTTTGTCTAATGTTCAGTGAAAGGAGATTGGCTGCAATGAATAGATTATGAGAGGGATTATCAGAAGAGGAAGTTATTGAAAATGCAGTGAATGTTAGCACTGATCTATTGTATTGTTTTCTTCCTAATTTTATGGCTAAAATAGTTAATGTTTACAGTGGCTAATAAACAGCCGATGTTTATAGTGGTTAATAAACAGCAACAACAAAGAAGACCTGAAAAACACACAGATCAGAAAAAGCTAGAAATCCATGCGCACTTTAAAAATTGATGTTGTATTTAGTGTTTAAAGAGCAGTAAGGATAAGAAGTTCTGTCTGAAAGAGCAGGAGTTGTTGTTACTTTGAGGATGCAGAAGGAAGTCCTGTGTCCTAGATTTTGGGGAAAACCTACAACATGACAGCAAAGTGCTTTTAAGAGGATTTGAATGTTGAAGCATTAACTGGCTGCTACTGGAAACAAGAAGATAAAACCTTCAGAACAGGGAGGTAGAAGTTCACACATGGTGAAAGAAGGTGAATACAGACAGAGGAAGGGAATAGCTGAAGTACTAAGAGAGGAGAAGTACATGATAGACATGTCAGTACCCTTTTTTCTGCCTCAGTTGTTCCCTGAATTACTATTTCTTTCAGGAAATACAAATTAAATGAAAAAGCTAGATTTTGGAGATGTTTTAAAGGAAAGAGTGACAGGATTTAGTAACAGCCTGAATGTAAGAGATAAAGGACAGAAAAGTGTCTAGTATAATAATAAATTACCTGTTTGGTGGATGAGAGGGATTATATAGGCTTATGAAATGATGGAAAAGGATGCCAAGGTGAGGACATGTGAAATAGCTATTTGCTTCTGTCTAAGAGGTTTCTGTTTCTGAAAAATCCTGTGGTTTTCAGAACTGAAATTCAAAATGTTTCAAGTATTAAAGAAATACAAAAATTACTTATAAACATTCAGACAAGAAGTGGTTCATATGAGAATAGGAATGACTAAAATTCTAGATAATAGGTATCCAGACAACTTTGCTTTAAATTACAAACTTGATTACAAGGTGTTGGCTAAACCAAACTGAAGGAGTTTAAAAAAACAAAAAACAAACAAACAAAGAAAACAAAACAAAACAAAACAAAACAACAACAACAAACCCTTAAACAGCAGTGAGATAGCAGAATTAATCTATTAAATAATAATAATAATAAAAAAAATTACATGTATGTTCTTTTGTTTTATCTGGTTCATAAATTTCAATCCTTTGCCTGTAACAGGTATGTCCAAATTGTATTGGTGATCACAGAAAAATCTTAGAAAAGGAAGAAAGTTGTTTTCACAGTGTACCATCTTTGTTTCATGATAAGTCTAATTCTTAAGTACAGTGTATCAAATCAGTTTTCCTAGATAATAGAAAAAAAAAAAAAAAAATCCACTGCTCTTTTTTTCCTTGCTTTCCTTTTTCTTTCTTACTTCTTTTTGAATCTATTATTTTATGGTTCCAATTCCATAATATTAATTGGATCAAGTCAGAATTAATTCCACTGAGACTGCAGCATGTGCCATCATCCTATAAGCTCTTAAATCCCTCTGAAACATCCTTCAAACGTTTTTGTAAGTGGGCAATCCCCTTTATAGAGTCTTTCACTCCATAAAATGTGTTTTGAGTTTTCATCAGTTGTCTTCAGGCCTAGTGTAAATTATAATGCATGTATGGTAGCTGGATAATGTGTAAAAACAGTCTTCCAGGGAGAGGGAGTTTATATCCTTATAGGCACAGAAGATGATTGTGAGTATCATGTTTTTCAGCCTCCTACCAAACAAGAACTTTTGAAACTTTATAAGAATCACTTGTTTTCAAACACTACTAAAGATAATGACCATCTTCCAAGTTAGATTTTGGTTTTGCTTTTGTTTTCAGCTAAGAATTATAAATAAGCAAAATTTTAGTCAAGTACATAACTGATCTTTAAGTAGGAAAACGTATATTTCTGGCCTCAGAGGATTAATCTTTACCATGTGACTTAAAAAATGCTTGAGGCAAAACTTGCATTTTTATTTAGGGAAAAGGGGTCTATGCTTCTTTGCAATTTATCTGTGCTGTTTCTTGCAGCTGCTCCTCCGTTTAAGAATATTGACTCATATACTTGAAGTCTCTACTGGCTAGAAAAAAAAAAAAAAAAAAAAAAAAAAACTTTATTACGGTAGTATTTGTAGGTTCTACTGGAGTATACTATGTGCTTTGTATGCTGAGTCAATTCAAGCCTGCTTTTTCAATTTTCTGCTGTAAATGCTCCCAGTAAAAGAAAAAAGAGCTATAAGAGTCACTAAAAACACAATGTCAGTTTGAAAATAATAGATAAATGGATAGATAGATAGATAGATAGATAGATAGATAGATAGATGGATGGATAGATAGATAGATAGATAGATAGATAGATAGATAGATAGATAGATAAAATTATTCCTCTGGCTTATTTTATGTATGCGGTTCTTGTATAGGAAGAAGTTTCCTGCACTGAAAACACTACAACTGAATAATTTAGCTATAGACTACTCCATGCAAAGTTTTTTATTATTGTTTAGACTATTTCTGGCACCCAAGATAAAGCAAAGATAAATTTGATAGTAGAATGATCGTCTCTTTCTTCTTTGTATGCAAAATATCCTATTTGTTTTTGGTGATGATAGATGTACATAAATCTATGCAGAAGTGAAGGAACTTCACACACGTGTTTGTTTTTATAAACATATTTCCACTGAAGTTGAGTGCTTGTATATCAGTATACATACCTGCATAAAGGAAACTAACATTTGCTCTATCTACATTTGGCAATAATTATAGGTTGTTATTCAAAAGTCTAATTTTTGATTTTCAGAAATAAGAACTTCCATTCTAAACTTGAGTAGAAAGCCATAGTTACCCCCCAAAACAAACAAGTAAACAAACAAGTAAACAAACAAACAAACAAACCAGTTTTCACCATTGAGAGAATCAGAACAACTTACTTTTGTTTTTTCTTGTTATATATTTGCATTTTTAATCACTTGGCATTTAGGCACTACTATGCATATAACCTGAATAGTTATTTCATATTTAAGGAAATGTTAAGGGAAATGGAATACTAATAGATTAGAACTGTCTGACTTCCACGCCATCAAGACGGATTTACCTTTACTATCAATATTAGTCAATATCTCCACTAAATGTTTCAAATGGAAAATTGAATTTACTTAAAAAAACATTGCATTTAATATTTCTGTGAGGTTCTTTTATCTGTCAAGAAATTAAAAAAAAAAAAAAAAGGCTAAGTAGTTTATTAAAATAAAGTGAACTTTAGCAAAATCAGTTTTATGAATATTATAAAGATTATCAGTTGAAGCCACATTATTTTTATGTAAAACTGCAAGGAACTATTATTTTTATCAAGAAGCTCTTGGATTAATTGATTTAAATAAGTGACATGTATGATTCTATATTGTTCTATATGTAAACTGTTTCCTGACTTCTGATTTATGTGTTGATATCACAGCCTCCAATGAGGCTAGATCTATTTCATTTTTTTTTTATTTTGTATTCAAATCTGATTGAATGAGCTCAACTCAGCTCAGTTGTTACAACCATATCACAGATCTCAGTTTAAAAAAAAAAAAAAAAAAAAAAAGCATTAACAGTATTTCTGCCAAAAATTTTGAAGACTTTGGTTGACTTATTTCAAAGAAGACAATACATTGGTATTTTTTACAGAACTCTAATAATTGGATTTACCAAATAATTTTTATTCAAGCTTTGATTTTGACTTGGTATGGAAATTCTTTAGCGTTATTGATAAAAAGAAGCTGGAAAAAATAATGACTTGGGAATGTATTTGGGTTTTTGTTTTTGTTTTTGAGATATATCCTGAACGCAGCATTATAGCTAAAGGAACTTATTTTACTGGATCAGTAATTGTCATTTTCTCTGTGGTCACATGCACGGTACATTTCTACATTTTTTTTCTGCCCTTTTTCCTGTCATTTCTTTGGAGAAGGTGAAAGTTTATATCTCAAATATTCATAAATAAAAATTATTATTCAACAATCTATGCATTGAAAAGTTTTGTTTATTAAGCACCATACAGAGTTGAGAAGGTAAAAATATGAGAGATTTGGTTTTCAGAGTCTGTTTTGTCTAGTGCATGCATCTGTTGCTTCTGTCTATAAAGAAATCTATAATTTTTGAAAGTGAATAGAAAAATTAATGCATGGAAAACTGGTAAGAAATCCAGTAACCACCATTACTGTATCACTGAAAACTGTCAAAGTAGAAACAGATCTGATTTTGTGATGAAGAATGTAAGCACTGTGTGTCTAACTGATAAATATTTCCTAAGATATATGAGTGCCCACATGAAAACTAGCCTGAGACTTGAATAGATAGTATGTTTAAAATCAGTTTATATTCACTTTGAATTTGATCAGGTTTTCTGCTGGTGAGGGAAGTGTGTTTGCTCAATTTATGTCTTTCAATCAAAGGAGTATAGTAAAATTAAAACAAATCAAATAGTTGTTCTTCTACTAAAAACTTCTGGAATTTTTCTTGAAAGAGCTGCCTTCTAGTTCTTTAAGCACAGATTGAAAGGATTTTTCTGGATGATAACACATTAGCAGACAATTAAAGGGAAAACCTTTATTGTCTGCTACCGCTTCTTCCTGCAAATTCCCTTTAAAAGATCTCCTGTGGTAAGCAGTTAAATTTGGTAATTAAAGAGTTAATTGTTGTTGAAATTACTGTTGATGTTAACGTAATAAAGCTTAATGTAATATTTTAGTTTTTACAGACTGTAATACTTGTTTGATTGTTACCATATTGATATATCCTAAGACCAATTGGATAAGTACTATTCTGAATCAAGAACAATTTTGCCCTGCACACTTATAACAGCGAATAAAAGCCTGTCTCCTACTCTCTGTCTCTTTTACCTTTGTGAGTTATCTCATTAATCCAATGTTAACTAGATTAATGTAGCAGAAAAAAAAACATTTTTTTTTTTCTGCACTATAAAATGCTTAAGCTGAGTGATGTGTGTATCCTGCTTAGTATTATGAGTATTGAGAATATAATGAGCTCATATCTTCTTTCTGAAAGGAGGGGAAAAAAAAAAAAAAAAAAAAAGAAGAAGAAGGCTGGCCTAATGATTTCTTTTACAGCCAGTAAAAGCACTTCAGTTAGTATATTGCTGTGTGGGAACTGCTTCTTGCAGCTTTCGCTGCATACATCCATTGTTAAGTACTGGGGAGTAGAGGAACTTACTCTTGATTAACAAGGGGACCAGAGATGGAAAGGCGCAAGTAATGCAAAGGGTGATTTGAAAGAACAGCATTTATCCAAGGAGAAAGTGACTGCACTTTCTCCTAGGATTTTTTAGGCAAAGACTTGGTAGAGATCCTAAAGCTGGGCCAGCTAATGGATCTTTAATTGGTACTGCAGTTCATATCCTTTGTTCTGCCACAATTTTCTTTCTTTTCATTAAATTTGCCTGAAACTTCTCTGAACCCAGTTACATTTCCAGATTGAATGACGATCTTTCCTATAAAGAAACAATGTCTCTGAACTAATTAAATTACTTTCACATACTAATGGATTTGCTTTGTGAAGGTGAAAAACAGCATGGAAGATATACCTAGGTTACACTGAAAGTAATTCCTTCTATTTATTTCCATGGAAACTACAATAGAAAGAACACAATAGCACTGTTTGATAGAGAAAATTCTCAGTTACAAAGCACTATTTTTTCAACATAGTCACTACCGGTAGCCAATTTGCACAGATGAGCTGATTGAAACACTCTTCATTTCATTCTGTGACATCTGTGCATGGCTGTTTGGAATGTGGCTTGTCTTTCATGTTGTTGTTGGCACTGCTGAAATGCACCACTCACCACCTTACTGTGCTCACATCCACTGTTTGGTCTCCATAAATGTTCAGCAAGTATCCATGAATGTCAGTGGTTACTCTTTTTCCCACGTAGAAGAACGCAGTTGTGCACCTTTGCATCATGCACACTCCTGTGTCAAAATCCATTCTGTCGGAGTGTACCTCTGCTGCCATCTGTCACGTGGCAACAAAACATAACAGAATATTGGCAGGAAGGTCTAACCTATACTGCCATACCACCAACATCTGCCTCTGACATCATGGGCCAACATAATAAAATAGGGGCATTACTTTCAAAGCAGATCTAGTGTACATCATAATGTATAGAAGTAGACTATCTGAGTTACTGAAGCTGTTTTCTTCCTACTCAGTAATGCTTATCATAAATCTAGTTTGATATTAACAGAGAGAACTGACAAAAACATTTTATTTTAAACTAACCTAACCTCTTGACCTAGGAAGATCTAGTGCTGCTGCCTCAGGATTCAATGCATACTTCGTTTTCTTGTTCTGTAAGTATTTTTAAAAGACATTACATTCTTCTTTGACAGAAGAATGAACACTAATAGCTTACTCTGATAATATTATTCTATAAATTTCAGAAACCTAATGATGATTGTTCACTGGAGTTTTTGACCTTTGCCTGTGTTGCCAAAAAAAAAAAAAATTGGCACAGAAAGATTAGTGTACTGAGTCACAACTTTTAAGAGTATCAGATGAGCCGTTTAAGAAATCTATTTATATTTATTGTTAAGAAGAACATGTATTTATGCTGTGTGGCTCTTTTTAGAAGAAACACACAAAAAATGCTCCTTAGCTTGACTGCACATATTAGTATAATTCACTACAGCTTGTATCTGCATTCACTTGCACTTCTGCAAGTACATGTATGTCTACAGGAGCCTTATATTTTCATAAATTGCTATCTATAACACTCATTATGATTCACAGGGATGGTTGTGCTATCAAATTATCACATTAAAATAATCCAACTTTGTAATAATAAATGGTCTACAAGCTGTCCAACTGTTGCAGTGGCTACACAGCAACATGGATTCAGTGAATGGACATATGGTTATATTCAATTAATTACTAGAGCATTGGACTGTACTGTATAACTGTAGACAGTTTAGAACATGTTGTCACTGCAGATGCTGTGATAGAAGCCAAAGTAGTGAGTTTACTTTAGGGAAGCATATTGCTGATTTAGGAGTGTAATGGTCCCTGACAAACTCATTCATAAGTGTTATATACTGTTGACATAATAGCACAAGTTCAGGAGCATTTTCCTCAATTGTCTTTTCTTGTTATTGACAGGGTTTGTTTCCTCAAACAAAATCAAGGAAAAAAATGTATTATCCCAAAATAAGGCAAATAGAAAACTTTTCCAAATTTTTTAAACATAATAGTTTTATTCAGACATCCTTGTACTTGTAGGTAAGACATCTGATTTTAGAATTGCTATCAGGGGATTTAGCGGGTTGTCAAGCTCTAGGAGGTTGATGATATAGTCTCTAGAACCGGTTGAATTGTTTCCCTGTGAAAATAAATTATCTAAGCAATTACGCCTTCTGTATTCAGTTAGACAATCATTTATCAAATGAGTTTCATTCCTTAAATGTGATTTTTATGCATAAATGTAATCTGAACAGCTTAGATAGCAACTTGCAGTCTAAGGGGTATATGTAAATTGTCCACTGTGACTATATTTTACCCATTATTTGTGGTGTGTAATTGGTTTCATCAGATGTTTTTTATTGATCATTTGACTGCTTAGGAAAGCTGTGTAACTGACAGTTTTTAAGCAGAAGAGTAACAAATTGAATGTTAAAGTGATGATAGCAGTTTTAGAAATATTCAGTTGTCAGGATTCCAAGAACCAGTGGAACTTTCAGCAACAAACAGAATGAACTTCCTGTGACAAACCTCTGGTGCATGCGACAGCTTATTTTTTATAAAATGTTATTAAATAAAATTGTTTCCATCTAATCTTCTTTTTCCTGAAAACAAAACAAAAAAACTATCAAAATAGAGATCATCAGGTTTACAGCATTTTGCCTCGATCTGCCCCTTTTTTTGTATTGAGACAGTATAAGAAGTCAATGCAAATTATCTGCCTACATATCTCACTGTGACCTTTTTGGAAATAATACTTCCTCAGAATTTCCTTGTCCACTTAGGAGGTTAATGACTTTTACTATGGCAATTCCATAATAGTATTAGAGAACACCTTTTTGAAAAGTGTATTCCAGTATAAGGCCATTTCAATTTTGCAGTTTTGTTAAGGATATTTCAAAATTGCAAGTTATTCAACGAAGAAAGTGAGACTAAATTTTTTTTTTCCATATCTGGACTTACTTTAAATATTGAGTAGCACAGAAGCAGATACTGTTTGAAAAGTTTTAGTCATAAAATAGTTAATGTGGAAGGAATAGTTTGGGACATATTAAAGCTTTCATTAAAATGGCACTAGATAGAGCTAGCTTACCGAAATTCAGTATATAAGAAATGACAGGGACAATTTCAAAAATTTCTGAAAATGTATTGGAAGGGAGAATAAAGGATACATTACTGTCCACTATAAGATGACAGTGTCTTTTTTTTTTTTGCTTGACAAATTTTTGTTCAGAAGCAAATGAGTTACACTCATCAAATGAAAGTTTTTTCATTGAATTATTTTCCTCTCAGGCAGCTGTAATATGATGCAGAGGGAAACAAACAGCCTTTTCCCCAAAAGACCAATAATTCAAGCACATTAGCACTGCACTCAGTAGCCTGTGCTTATTCATGACTGTCTGATATTGTGTCAGAGGGAGATGGCTCCTCAAACTCTTCACTGCAAATTTTTGTTAATGGTTTTCTTTACTCCATCAATTACCTGATGATTTCATCTTTTGGGAAACTCTTCCCAGTGCAAATGCCATAATCTTCTAGAGGAGAAAACTACTGTCATGGCTAGGGAGCTAATCTGGGACTTGAGTAACTAGGTTAAGATTCTATCTCCGTTAATTTTAACCCTGATCATAAAGCTTATTGGGGGTATTGTTTGTTTGTTTGTTTTTGTTTCTCCTACTGTTTTTAACAGAATGTTAATAACGTTAAAGTTAATAACTTATCTCAACAATTCTCATCTCATTAGTAAGTTTGTTTGTTGTAAGTGCATTGGAGAAAAGATCGTCACTTATATCTTGCCTTCCCTAAGCACTGAAATAATGTGAATCACATTCCTATTGCTGTAAATAAACATTCAAATTTATAGATATTCAACAAAGAAATAAACAGTTGTGTAAGGGATTTTTAGTATTTTCTATGATTTTTAAGGAAGCAAAAGAGTTACTTCTGAAGTTGATATTAGTAATTCGTTAGTCCAGGTTGTAAGAGGTTTTTTTTTTTTTTTTTTTTTTTTAAAGAACACTAAATCAGTAAAAAATAAAATTCAATTCTCTCTTTTTTTTTTTTTTTTTTTTTTTAAGCTGTAAGCTTTAACATTTGAAGGGGATGGATAAGAAAATACAGTATTTACTTTAGGACACTTCTTCCTGTAATTTGTTTCTCTCATGTTCTTGCATGTGCTAGATGCTTTGTGGTGGGTTGACTTGGGCTGGCTGTCAGAGGCTCACCCAGCTGTCATTTTTCTCTGAGTCCCCAAGAAACCAGGGAGACAGTAAGAAGGAAAAGGTTCTTGGATTGAAATAAAGACTAGTAGACCACTTTCCAGTTATAATCAAAGGCAAAACAGATGAGGAAGATTAATTTAATTTATTGCCAAATAAAAACACAGTAGGATAGTGAAAATAAAATGGTAACCACTTTCCTTCATATTCCCCTTCTCCCCAGAACGCTACAGTGCAATGGGGGACAGGACCAGGGTCAGGCCTTAACAGCTTTTCCCCATCACTCCTTCCTCAGGACACTCAACGTGGCCTCCCAACAAGCTGCAGTCCTTTACAGACTGGTCCAGCGTGGGTCCTTTACATGAGTTGCAGCTCTTCAAGAATAGACTGCTCCAAATGGGTTCTCAAGGGAAACTGCTGCGATGTGGGCTCCTCCATGGCTGCACAGGGAGAGCTGCTCTAGCATGCGAGTTGCAGGGAGACTGCCTTCTCCTCAGTGGGCCTCTCCTGGACTGCAGGGAGCTACTGCTCCTTGCCTGGATCTCTTCCTGCCTTCCTTCCTTGGTGCCTGCAGGGCTGTTTCTCTCATTTCTCACTCCTCTCTTAGCTGCTGTTGTGCAGCAGGTTTTTTCCTTGAATCAGCTCTCCAAGAGCACATCCAGCATCATTCATGGCTCAGCTCTGGCAGAAACAGGTCCCTTCTGGACCTTTGTTTTTGGAAGTTCAAGAAATGTTTAGATGTTGTATTAAGGAACATGGTTTAGTGGGCAAGTACTGGTGGTAATTAGACAATTGGACTGGATGATCTTAGAGGTCTTTTCCAACCTTGGTGATTCTGTGACCCATGATTCTATGATTCGATGTTGGTTCTGGTCTGCCATGGGACACTGCTGTGCTCTGCTCACAGAGGCCTCCCTTGCAGCTCCCCTGCCACTAAAGCCTTGCCATGAAAATCCAATAAAGCAATAATTTTCTCCAAGCTATATAATCTGCAGGAAAGAATTTCAAGAAAGCTATTTCATTATTTGACATTCTGAAAGAGTCCTTGCAACCTAAAAATTTTATATATATATAAATTGTGTAGAACTTTTGGACAGTATATTTTATTTTCCAAATATTTTTATGGGTGTTACACAAAACAGCTAAAGAAAATTAAGAAACATTCAGAAAGAACAAATCATATTGATCCTGTATGATTTCATTACTAAATCAGGTAAGAACAGACAATCTATTTAAAAGAAATGAATCTCTGAAGAAAGTGTCTTTGCTTAGTACTCTGGGTACACATAAGAATTTTTGGAATGTGCATTTATAATCAGACTTCTTAATGACAAATCTAACAACCTAATATCTGGGTAAATACTATATCACAGTATCATATCATTTTTAATAATTTACATTGCATTGCACTTCACTGTTAATCTTTACAATTATATCATTAAAACAAATTAATTTTTCTCCTTCCAGTTTCTTTGTCAAATTTCTTTGTCACTATTACTTCACTACTCTTAATGGAAGAAAAGAGAAGGTGGCATATTGGAATCCAAGATTAAATTTATTCAATTTTGGATAAACTGTGTAAGGCTGGAATTCTTGTTCTGAAAATCAATCTAGAGAAATGTTATAATAACTGGACACTCAGGTGACCCAAATATAGCAAAATGCACCAAATGAAGCTGGTTTCATATCCTTTAGGATATTAAGAACTGCTATACTAAGTGAGGAAAGCACTGCATTCTATAAGGTCCTTATATGACTTATCTACTGAGAAAATGTGAGGGTCCAAAACATACTTAGGCTTCAGTTGATGCAATGGTCATATATGGTTTGTATAGCCTCACAGGCTCTATAAACCATATCCTCAAGGAGGATTATACAATATACTTGAGACTGAAATAAGAGAACAAAAGGGAAAAATTTGAATTTTTAGTCTTGCTTCCTGTACAGAGGGGAGATTTAACAGTATGTTGAATAGGGCTGTCTCATCTGTTTTCACAAGTATAACAGAGAATTGTAAATCCAAATCAGGCAGACCAGCTGTAGTCAGGGAGATAAGGTAATATCAATCTTGATTTTGCTCATTTGAAAGCACCAGAAAACATTAAACTGCTAGTAAACTTCTACCCATGCCAGTGAAGATATTACAATCTACAAACATAAAGGTTTGAAAGGTTTAAAAACCATCCACTCTTCAATACTCACCAAGACTGAATGATTCTGTTTCTGTCTATGTATTACAGCAATGAGAGTTCTAATGAAGAGTGAGTATTTTCCTACTGAAAGTCTAAAAGGAAAGAAGCACTGGGGGGTTGAAACTAGATGATCATTGTGGTCCTTTTCAACCCAGGCCATTCTATGACTCTATGAAAGTGATAGATGACATGATGTTAAACATTTTTACCCCATAGTTAACCAAAATAAGAAAGAAAATGAAATTTTCTGTGGGGTTGTAAGCAAATTAAAACATATTTTCCATATGACTTGTGCATTTAGACTTTTTTATTTCTTTATCTGATCTCATTGTTAATAGTCAATATATCATATATAAATGAAACTAGTGCAAAACAGAGAACTAAATTGACTTGTTTTAATAGACATATATCACACTATAATATCACTGGATTTCATTTTAAAATGTATCTAGATGGCTTTTTTCAATGCTTCTCTTTCTCAGACTGCACAAATTTATATACAATTATCCCAGTCACTATCAGTCAAGATTTCTTTATGAAAAGGTTTTCTTGATAAAAGGGAAGATTGATGTGACCTATATATATAAGTGTTATGCTTTAAGGAAATAGAAAATTTTCATTTTTATTATTTTCAAGAGAAGTGAGGAATATGAATTTTGAAGATTATGCTTCCATATTGTCTTTGTTATCTTGCTTTTTCATTACTCAGTGGGATCCTGGTAATTTTACAAAAATTCTCTTATCAAAGAGATTCAGTTCTTGGTATGTACAGACCACTACATTAGCATGCTCAAAATCACTCCTTACTTTTAGTTCTGCATCTTAGTGGTCCCTATCTTTCTTTGTAGGAAGCATAAATTATTCCAATAAAATGAATGTATTACAGTCTATTTGTGCTGGGATTTAATTGGTTCCAGTGGAGAGTAACACCACCAGTAGAACAATACCTACTGTATTCATTTTTTTTTAAGTTTGCCTTATTTACCACAGCAGAATTGATCAACGTTTCATTGACCAAGAAAAAAATAATAGCGAGCACCTTGTCCTAAGGACAGTGTGATTACTATATAAGTTAGGAGAAGCGGAGAAGCTTCAGAGCAGAGAGGATGAAACTAGATCATTGTGGTCCTTTTCAATCCAGACCATTCTATGAGTCTACCATTCTATGATCTTTTTTGAGAAAATGATTTGATTTCATATGCATGAGTCTCCTTTTACCAATTAAAAATAAAATAAAATTAGAGAGAGAGAGAAAGAGAGAGTTTGTTGTTGTTCATGTTGTTATCAAACACTCTGTCCTGAGTATCGCAGCAATGTAAGAAAAAGTTTTCACCTTGAAAGTGATCAAATACAGTACAGGTGCTCCACAAGGCTTTGGAATCTCCATCCCTGGAGATCAACTCAACTGGACACAGCATTAAGCAGTCTTCTTTGACTTCAGAGTTCATTCTGCTTTGAACAGGGCATTGCTGAACTTCAGAAATCCTTTCATACCTACATATTTCTATGTTGTTGTTGTTGTTTTGTTTTTTAGTTTAAAAATCTCAGTTGTTTTGGGAAGGTGATATTTTTTAATTCATAGGTATTTTTCCTAATATAAGAAAAAACACAGTCCCTAGTTTTAAGGAACAATGTGAAGTAACTTAAATAGCAGTAGCATAAGTTACCTGCCAAGTTTCCCACTGTTGCATTTCTTGAAAATTTAATTACTTTTTCAGAAGGATAGCATTTGGTTTGACTGTACTGGCTTTGTTAATAAAAATACATTCTCATCTTTGGCCAGAATACTTATGATTTGTTTCACTTGAGCAAAAATTGTTGTTTATTGTTGACTAAATATCTCTTTTTCATTTTCAGTTGTAATTGATAATTGGTGGCATTTTCATTCTGCCCATTTTCATAAATCTCTATTGCATATACTTTGTAAAATTTGTTACTGGTCTATATTTCTATTTCCTTTTGTAACTGAGAAAAAGATAAAGGAATCGGGAGGAAAGAAAAAAGCAGATTTCCTACCTGTGTGAAATTCTGAGGATGTTTGAACAATATATATATATATATCATGTTTGCACAGATGTGTGAATGCTAAAAGCATTCAAGTCAAGTCTGAGCTTTATAATCTGTGCTTAGGTTCAGAGTATGTTAACAAAAACTCTATTATTAATTTGAATTTGACGCTAAATAAGCACAGCTCAAAGTTCAGCTAGAGGAAACATGAGTGTGGATACTGTAACTTGAAATCTGGTAGGTTATTTTTGTCCTTAAGCCTAACTTTTTTTAGTAATGGGGCAGCATTATAGTAAAGATGTGAAAAGACTTGTAGGATATGTCAACAGAAGATTCTGAATTCTATTCTAATCATTTCTTGTGTTCTTAACAGTTTGGACTGGCTACTGGATTTTCTTTTCAAAGTAATGTGTATGTACTTCCTGGCCTTCCTAGTGGTGCAAGGTTCTCAAAGTAAAAGAAAACACCAAAGTAATGTTAAAATATTCAAATTATTCCCCAGCAGATTTTCTTATTCTTTCTTGTCTCAGAAAGCTTATATCACTTTAGGGCTGCTAAAGGCAAAGACCTGTACATTTTAATTCAGCAGATGTCTACAAAATAGTCTCTCACTGGGTAAGAAGTTCATGCCAAAATATTCATGTGTTGAAATGGGTAAGAAATATGAGTAGTATTCTTATGTGACATATATAAATAAAATAAAATAAAATAAAATAAAATAAAATAAAATAAAATAAAATAAAATAAAATAGTAAAATAAAATAAAATATAAAAAAGATGTGAAGCTGTCATTTTTAATTTGTACAATGCTTGACAATGTCATACGGTAGCCACTGGGATTTCTGAGAAAGGAGCAGACACCAACTTTCACTATAGGTTCATATACTATTTTGCTGTTTT
The DNA here is from genome assembly GCF_987193195.1 of Phasianus colchicus. Lineage (NCBI taxonomy): Eukaryota > Metazoa > Chordata > Aves > Galliformes > Phasianidae > Phasianus > Phasianus colchicus. The sequence continues at coordinate 18,559,197 of NC_143438.1, read as the reverse complement.
CATATTTTAAGAACTGGAAGGAAGAGATATTTTTGAAACTGTCCCAAACTTTGTATAAGCACATTTTAACAAATCTGGATACATAATATTCTTAAATGCTTATTTACAAATTTAGCTTATGAAATTGAAGTTGCTTTTAATATTGATAAAATTAATTTCAAAGTTTCTGATTTCCAATAAGCTAACTAGTGGAATTACTGAGAATATAAACTAAAGAATAATGCACATAGGAAAAGACAGGAGGTTGAAGTACAAAACAAAGTGAAACAAATAAGATAAAGAAATTATATCAAGACATGTGAGTGAAAGTTTAAGGAAATAGTTTGTCCCCTCATTATGTTTAGAAGATGATACAGGAGTAGTTAAGAATGTTATTTATTATTAGCATTCTTTATTTTAAATAGTCACTTATAAGAAGGTAGTTAAGGTGAATGCAGTCAATTTTGAAAGGTACAAAGATGAAAAAATAAAATAGATATGACCTACAAAATTCTGACTGTTGAGATCTACTATATGATATTTATGGAACTACTGAGAAGTCATACATAAGTTTGTGTTAAAGAAACTGGGAAAATGAAGAATCATAGAATCATATCATTATTTAGATTAGAAGAGACCTTTAGAATAGTGGATAGCTTTACATTTTCATTTATTTTAAAATTAAAAAAAAAAAAAAAAAAAAAAGTATCCTCATAGTTTACCATGGAATAAACAACTAACAGGATATTACCAAGAACATAAATCTTTAATAGAAAGATCATGTATTTCCTTCCACAAGATTTTAATTCATAATGTACTCACTGATAGCTTGATAACAAAATTTTCATATTCCTTTATTTTCTTTTTCTTGAGCAGAGAAGAGAGAAGTTTAGCATTGCCATGCAACCAAAATGCAAAGGAAGTGACATTTCTGTAAAGAAGAAAAATGTTTTGAAGCAACTGCTTTCAATGTATAAAGTAATATCATATGATAACATATTCAATTTTCCACTTTTAGTCAAGCAGCTTTATTCTTCAATTGACTACAGAAGTACTTGGTATAATTTTTTCTGACTGTATCCAAAGTCTGTTTTCCTTGAACAAGATTTGGAAGGCCTGAACAAACATTGTGATGTAAGCAGTGCTTGCCTACATATGAACATAAAGCCAATAAATGAATTAAATCTTTCCTTGATATCAGCAACTGTCTCCACTACTACTGAAAGTTCTTATTTATGTTTTTGTTTGTTTGTTTGTTTGTTTGTTTTTTGTTGTTGTTGTTGTTGTTGTTTGAGGGGGGGGATGAGTGGTGGGGAGGGGGCACACAAGATAAAAGCATGACATTTTATTATAGAGACTATAAATACAAGATGCAAAGGACTATAATAGTTTGAGGCTAGACATAGGAGTCAAAGAACAAATTCCCTGGAAAAGGGGTGGAGGGATCTATACAAATGGTGGATTTCTGTGTAGTCTGAAGAAGATTTTGACCATGTGGTTATTCTTTACTAAGGTTTGCCCCTAAAGGTAAAGATGGCCATGGACTTCAACAGTCATAATTACACCCATACTTTCTGATCAAGGAGATGAGCTAATTTGCAGAACTATAAATCTTGGAGTTATGCCAGCTGTAAAGGATTATCTTCTTGGAATGGGGATTATGGGAAGGGACTGGTTCAGAGTCTAGCTAGCATGAATAAGAAATGCAGGCTTTCCCTCACGTGCTCAAGGACTGAGTAAGAAATATCCAAATCATTGCTGAAATTTCCCTATATATATCTGTGCTTGCCCCATATTGAAATATTTTACATCTGCTCTTCAGCTTTACAACAGATACAGTCTACTTTTATAGTACTTCTTAAAATAGTGTATCCTCAATCTTCAAATATCTTCAAATGTATCTTTTTTCTCTTCACTTAACTCATTTAAGGCTTTCCTTGGTACTGCTGCCCCATTGTTAAGGTTGAATAATATAATCCTATCTAGGAAAGTCCAAAGTTTTGTATTAGCTTGCTTCTCAACTTTGATGTGGTATTTGTTTTGTATTGACATAGCATTGTCTACAGAGTTTATGATAGAGAGATGTGAGGGAAGATATGGATTGCCATTTTGTGCGGTTTTTTTTTTATTATTATTATTATTTCCAGTTCTTTGTTCATCATCAGCAGATGTGCATTCAGTTTGTAGTCCCAAAAATTCTTCATCCCATTTGAGACTGTCATGCAGTTAAGAAGCATTATACTTTGATTTATAAACACAATAATAGTCTGTTTTGAGATAGCAGAAACAAATTAGGCTAAGTAGAGAGAAATTGGGGGTTATTTACTTGTCTTCTCTGTCAAAAAAAAGCATGGCTGTGGAAATACAGTGCATCTGACAATGTGTACTATTATTTTTGTTGACAAATGCAGAATGTCTTCAGTCTGATAATAAGTAGGTTTAAAATCTCATGGAGACAGAGCAGTTTCAGATAGGCATTTCTCACTTCTTTCCCTTCCAATGAGAACAAGTTGAACTGTGGCTGTCAGCAAAGTTGACTGCTTGAGATCTGTTGTCTTTACCAAAAAGAAACAACAGAGAAGGGCATACTAGAAAAGGTATCTACCTGTTCTTGTTGTTAAAAGAAAAATAAACTTTTTCTTGCCTGTTGCTTTAATCAATCCAAAACATATGTACAAGATAATAAAGTATGTAACCTACTAAATCCATTTGGACTAAATCTCAAACTTCTGATTTACAATGTGGTTGATAAAATTATAAAGGTTTATTTGTAGTCAGATGAGCATTTTGAACTCCAGAACACAGATAAAACTGATTCAAATGTTTCTGAAGACTATCTTTCTTAGATTAGAGAAATTCTCCATTGCTATGATTGTTGTCATCAATAGTAAGAAGATATTTCTCACACATTTAGTTGTTCCTTTTATTGCGAGTAATTACATTGGTAAGAGAAAGAAAAAAAAAAAAAAAAAAAATTTTAGCCTGTGTAAAACTGAAATTCTTGCAGAAGCAAATTCACTTCAGCATTTGTTTCAGCTCTTTGAATTAATGCATTTTGAGTGTCTTGCGGGAAAAACTTCCAGCTATCATGAAGGTTTTGTTGGCATTTCAGACATTATAAAAGAATAACCACAAAACTCATCACTGAAAAAGATGAAAGAAATCCAGTTGTTAATTATTTTTGCATACCATTATCTGAACATTCTCATTAGAAATATCACTGTACTATGTACACACACACACAAAATAATATGTCATTTTATATTTCAAATGTCCATATGACTATTCCATACAGAAGGAATGACAAATAGCAGTCTGAACCAATTGTGTTGAAGAAAAACATGGATTAAAATTACCTAGTGGCTTAAGTCAGATGATTTTCCGGGGGGGGGGAGAAGGGAGGGGGGGGGGGGGGGTGGAGAAAGTGCACTTGAAGTTCATAGGGAATTCAAGGAGCACAAAGAAATATATTCTAATATATATTAATATATTTTTAAAATAAATATATATCCCCCTGTTAAAAAGCAGGGAAACAATAATCCACTAATATCACACATTTTTAAATACCAGAGATCACACAGCCCTGGTAGAACACTGCAATAAACAAATATGCTTTATATGCATTTCCTCCTTACTGGCTCCAGACTTCTCTTTTAAATTAACTTTCTAGAGTGCTTTAATATGTAGGAGCATTGTTCATTTTTGAAAGCTTCATTTGCAGGGTACTTATTTTTAAAGCTACTATATAGATTGCATTTTCAGCATAAATTTTTAATTTTCACAGATGACTACATGATGTCTGTCAAATAATTTGATCAAAATTTTCAGAAGATATCTTTGTTCTATTTTTATTTCTAATTTGCAGTTTTCCAGAATTCATGTGAAGGAGATGATGTACTGCATGTTGTCTTGGTCTCATCCCTGGGGCAGTGGGGTGGCTCTGTGATTACTCTGGTGCAGGTGTACTCCCTAGCTGCACAGGGATGGCAGTGTTGAGAGCATTCTTGAGCCAGGGAGACCCCAGGGGAGCATGGAGTCCTGATGGATGCTGGCATCTCTCAGAGAGCAGCTGATAAGAATGGTTAGAGCCAGCAGTGACAGCAGCCATTTCTTGCATGGACAGAAGGGCCCTGGCTGCAGTCATGGCAGAACATGGCCACTGCCACTGCCAATGTTCGTTCTAAATGGTTTGCTAGTTTCTTCACTCATGGTACCCAGCTGGCAAAGTGCTCTGTTCTTTGCATCCCCTCTATCCTCTTTAGCCACAGGAGCTGAAACAGCTACCCAGACAGAGCTCCCGAGTAAACAGGCAGCCACTCCAATCTGAGGCTGCAGGGTGTTTCTGACCTGTATCTGTGGGAGGTGTGCCCAGGGACAGAACTCTGAAGGAAGTGGGAAGTCTGATAAGCATCAAGGCATCGGAGAAGGATATGGAATGGTGAAATCATGCTCACAGCACAAGAAATGAAAGATTCCTTGCCTTCTATCACCAGGCAGGGGAGGAACAAAGAAAGAAAAGGAAATGGAAGAAGTGTTGTACTAAGGGTGGTGGGTGAATCCCCTCCCTGCCTATCTCACCTTGCCAGGTGTCCTTATGTAACAGATATGAGATTCCAGAGCTTAATGGTGAGATAAACAAAAGTTGGAGGAGTCATCTAGGGCAAATTAGCCCAGAGCATTGCAGACTGAGGGAAGGCCATATGGCAGCCTTCAGCTTCTCACCAGGAGAGTGGAAGGGCAGTTCTGAACTCTTGTTGCTGGTGACAGTAACAAGACCTAAAGGAATGACGTGGATTTGTGTCAGGAGAAGGTTAAGTTTGAGAACTAGGAAAAAAGTACTTCATCAGAGGAGGTGGCCATGGAACATGTTCCCCAGGACAGTGGTCACAGTCCCAAGCTGCCAGAGTTCAGGACATAAGGTTTGAATTACGGATGATTCTATGTGGAGCCAGAGGTTGGACTTGATGATCTTTGTGGAGCCCTTCCTGCTCTGGATATGCTATGATTCTATATGATTTCTGTAGAAAGTATTCTAACTACACAGTGATTTAGCACTTCCCACAGGACTTAGTGCAGCCAGCTGCACTTATTCATCTGTCACAGTACTCCTACAGTGAAATTTCTATTGTGCTTATCTATTGCAAGAAATTAACGTTTTTTCTGAGTATGCCACATGTGGAAAAAGTTCATGTCAGCATGATTTTCTTTTACACTTTGAAGAGTGTCAAAATATAGTAAAAATGGGAAACATAGAAAACCAATTAACCAAGTCTTTTCTTACTTTTTATTTACAAATCAGATCCAAATAATCATAATTTTTTTGGAAGATTCACTGTATTTTGGATGAGGTCCTGAATCTTAGGTGAGTGACAGCCTGAAGTGCAAATGTACGACAGAATGTGCATGAGCTTCACCAGCAGTAAGAAAGTAAAAACTAATGAGGAGGAGCCTGTCATAAAAAGAGAGCTACCATGGGTGACAGCAGTGGAAGAGTTGACACAAGGCCATAACACAGTCAGGGGCTCCTGATTTCCATCATGCTGAAGCTAAGCAGAGAAAGAAAGCAGCTGGACTTCTCTGTGTTGCCTTTCTTTCTGAGATTTTACAGGTTATTAGGGGATAATAGTACTTTTAAAAGCTGGTAGGAGACACGAGAAGCTTGCTTGTTGAAATCTCTGTAATTATTCACTCATGTTGAGTTCCTTGAAGAAAGAAGTAGAGGGAGTTCTGAGGTAGCTGACCTTTCCTTGGAGAATGGCGTGTGGTCCACAGGGGAGTGCACAAAGAATTATCCTAGGAGTAGTGAAAGTGAATATATAAGGATTAAAATAAAGGTCTACAATATATGGAAGTCTGCATACTTCTTATTTTTCACTGCCTACTACAATTCTTAAATTGTATTGTATATTTTGCTGTAATATTTATTTTTTACTGATAAGTCCAGTCAAGCAAAAATAAAAAAAAAAGAACATTAGAAATTATTTCTTTGAAATCACCTAGCTTCACTTTTCTTGTAGGGTAAAAGTATATATCGTTTACAGCACTAAAGCTTGATCTGATTATCGCTCTCAGAAAGTCCTTTAAATTAGTATTTACAGCTACTAAGAAAGATCTGCTCTCATTTTCCTGCTCTGCAGCCCATAGTGGAATTTATGTTATTACACTGTGTTTTGTTCTTTATACTATTTTATATACTTTCACAATTTCTTAGAATTAAATTCTCTCTATATCTTAACACCTTAACAAGAATTTTGCTTTAAAAAGAACTTCAGCAAATTCTTCTGTACATTTAGATTGCAGTCGCCAAGGCATTTGTTTCCATTTACTTTTGTTGATGTCTGTGCTTCACCTACCTTTTTCCTTACACAAATCATTACCCTTAAGTACAGATTCCACAGATAGGTACGTGCCAGTGGGACTGGTCATACATGTGACATACCTTTATTTTTCTCGAGTTACTTTTTTACGTGGCAGTATTTTTAGCTCATGTAAGGTGGTCTATGTAGTTTAACAGCACTTCAGCTATTAATTAAATTATTTTATACAGCATTTTAGAAACTGCCCATCTTACCTTTTCCCTAAAACCGAGGCTTGATCTTCACTTCACCTGAAATTGTGTCATGGATATACATTCTGCACTACAGATCTGTAGTCTCAAGTTTATGACATAAAAGAATATGTTTGTGGAAGGTAAAGATCTAAAAAGAATGAAACTAGATTCTGCCAGAAGGATTGGGATCACAACAAACAACATGAACTGAAGAAGAGACAGGATGTTGATATCTGTGAAGGAGAACTGCTAACAAAATAAGATGATGACATACAGGGTAGCTCTAAGGGAGTAAGCTCACAGACCTGGTGTACTATATTAATTTAAATAGAAAGAAGGAAAACAACTAGACTAGAAGGACAAAAGCAATAAAAATGACTAATGCTTCATTTCTGCCTTCGCTGTTGGGAGATTTTGATATGTAGAGAAGGATGAGGACATAAAGATGAGCTCATTGTCATAGTCTTCACTGGCAGCCCGGATTCTCAAATCCTTTAACCTCACATCTGTAAACCTCCTAGTGGTAATTTGGGGAGTAAAATACCCCCCACCATAAGGGTAGAGCAAGTTCAAGATAGACTCATGAGTCAGCACAGCTTCACCAAGGGACAATCATGTCTGATCAGTCTGGTGGCCTTCTATGGTGGAGTGACAGTGGATAAAGGGAAGGCAACTGATGTCATCTACCTGGAGTTCTGAAAGATTTTTGACATGGTCTCCCACCACACTCTTATCTCTGAATTGAAGATATATGGATTTGAAGAATGGATTATTCGGTGGATAAGAATTGGTTGAATATACATAGCCAGAGGGTTGTAGCCAATGGCTCTATGTTCAGGTGTAGGCCAGTGATGAGTGATATCCCCCAGGAGTCTGTCTTGGAACTGATACTCCTTAAGATTTTTATCAATGACATAGATGATGAGGGGTGTACAGAAGGGCAAGGGAGGTGATTGTTCCTCTCTACCCTGCTCTCATGAGGCCCTGTTTGGAGTATTGCATCCAGGTCAGGAATCCCTTGGCCAGGAAAGATATGGAGCATTTGGAGAGTGTAAGAGGAAGGCCACAAAAATGATCCAAGGAGCACCTCTCCTATGAACTTAGGCTGAAGGAACTGGGTTTGTCCAGTCTGGAGAAGAGAATGCTGCAGGGAGATCTCATTCTGGCCTTCCAGTATTTAAGAGCATGTTATAAACAGGAGGGAAATCAACTTTTTACATGGGTAGATAGTGATAAAACAAGGGGGAATTATTTAAACTAGAGGAGGGAAAATTTAGACTAGATGTCAGGGGGAAGTTTTCCACTGAGAGGCTGTTGAGGTGGTGGAACAGGCTGCCCAGAGAGTTTGTGGATGTCCTATCCCTGGAGCTGTTTAAGGCCAGGTTGGATGGGATCTTAGGCAACCTGATCTAGTACTCAATCAACTGCCTGCAGCAGGGGAGCTGGAACTTGATAATCCTTGAGGTCCCTCCTAATACAAGCCATTCTATGTTAAGGCCTGGGATTAAATGAGCTGTTGTTTTAAGACCACATTCTTCAAAAGAATTCTCACAATAACTTAGGATTTCATTAAGTTTTTCATGCAACAAAATATAATGTGAGAGAAATAGTCACTGATCCTAATTTTACTCTGTTTAAAAATGAAAAATATGTTATATATATAAATATAGTCTCATAGAATAAACAAAATATTCATTTTAATGTTTTTAACTTTTATTTTTAATACAACATTTGATTTTTGAATTACAAGACTTTTTCTGGAATTTGGTTTTGAATTTTTTTTTTTTTAAATATCTTCTCGCTCTTTTCTTCCCAGCATCCTTTCATAAGTAACAACTTTAAAATTTTGGAATGAACAAGGTAAGAACGGAAAGCTGACTGTGACAAGAAAACTCAATGAAATACTCAATCTCTGCGTGTTGTGATTCAACACTGCAAGCAGCTAAACACACAGCCTTTTGCTCACTCCCTCATCTCCCAGTGAGATGAGTAAGAGAACGGGAAAAAAAAAAAAAGAAATAGAAATTGTGGGTTGAGATAAAAGCTACTCTGATAGAAAAGGAAAAGAGAAATACTAGCAATTATAACAATATATATATATGTGCATATTTATAAAACAAGTTACACACAAAACAACTGTTTACCACGTGCTGACCAATGCCTAGCCAGTCCCCAGACTTCAGCTTCACACCTGACCAACTTACATCAGTTTATTTATGTTTTTTGCGTGATGCCATATGATACTAAATATCCCTTTGGCTGGTTTAGATCAGCTGTGCTGGTTCTGTCTCTCCCAGCTCTTTGTATGCCTTCAGTCCTCTCACCGGCAGGACAATACAAGAAGCTGAAAAACTGAAATGTTCTTGGCTCTTTACAGCTCTGCTCAGCAACAATTAAAACAGCAGTGTATTACCAATATTGCTTTTGACCTAAAGCCAGAACATAACATCATACCAGACATACCAGATTCTCTGTTCCAGCTGAAACCAAGATGTTGTGAAAAAGTCTTCAGATCTTTCTCAGGAACACAGTGAGAAAATAACATGTCAGCATTTATAAATCTCTGTCCTCCAAGTCTGTGCTTTGGCTTTACAGAGTTTTCTTCATACAGGTTAGGTACTGAAGCACTGTAGACAATGAAAGTGCATTCATTTACAAACAAGTCATAGAAAGGCTGACTGTTCTTACTTTACATCTTAAATGCCAGTGCCAGTGGTTTGGCTCATGATGACTGTCACAAATTGAGCTCAAGCCCTTTCTGATATTTGTGGGAGTTTTGCCATTGACTACAATACAACCAGAAGGTTATTCACATCTGTTACTATAGTGATTGGAACTTATTTTTGTCTGACATTGTCTAAGAGTCCTTGGAAGTCTTGTTCCAGTTGATTTCCTATACACAATTTGTGATGTTGTTGTGGTAATTAATAATGACAATATTGCTGATCAGCATTGTATGTATACTGGGAATTCTCTTGGCTCCTTTGCATGTTTTGTGACTTATATCTAATATAAACATAGTAAACAACCTTGAAATTGATAATCAGCACTAAGAAAATAGCCTTTGTCTTTTCAGAGTATGAGATCTACCATATTTTTTCTGTAAGAATATTTGTGATGATCTGAACAAAAACTTACTTTGAAATTATTGAAAGGTTATGCAGTGCTGTTATCATGGAGGATGTTTATATTCAAACAAACAGAATATGTCTTTAATCAGTGGTTCACCTAAGAGCTTTTGTTGCTACAGTTGATCTTGTTAAGAAAACAAAATTGAGAAAATTAATGTCAAATCTATCACGTGTATTCTACCCAAGTATCTCATATTCCCTAGTCACTAAGCTACAGAGTTTAGTATTTGAAAATGGTAAAATCTGAAAAGGAAGTAGAGTTCTTATGAATAAAAATTGTATGAAATCAAAGAATTTAAAGAGAGCATCAGAAGAAACATAGGAGATGAAATTTCCAAAAACATTAGCATTTTCAGATTATTCTGTTTTACTTGCCTGTTTGATATATATATATATTTTTCCTGTCTTTGTATAGATTTGGCAAAAGTTGTATGGTTTTCCAAAGAGAGTAGGCACATCCTCTAAGAATGCACTGAAAATTGTATTCAACTTTTACATGCTGTTTGAAAATACCGTATTATACTCTGACGAGACAGTACTACAAAACTCATCTAGAGGCTAAGGTTACCAGTTGTAGTTTTAATCTGATATTTATGCCTTTAGAAGCACTGATCAATAAGCAATTTTAATACCCTCCAGTATTTGCTATACTGAAAATTTCCATTTGGTGAAATGTCAGAATTGCTCCATACATATGTAACTATGTTGCCCTCTTGTGACCAGCTTTTAAAAATAGGAAGCCACCAAGCACTTAAAGAATAGAACTTGACTCAAAATAGTAATAAAGTGAATTATTTATAGACTTACATCACTTAAGCACTTGTTCTATGCTAAACGGAGCAGAATGACCATTCTAAACTTGATCTTAAGTACCTATCATACACATGCTGCTTCTATACGTTTTTGATCCTAGTGTCAATTTTTGTGTGGTTTCCTCTCCACATCTCATTGTCCTCAGCTACTCTACTAATTTAAAAACAATTTTCACAATCATATGTGAACATTTCATGTATTGACTGTGATGACATGAGACTGACATTCTTCTATTAAATGCATATTATATAAGCATCAAATCACTCAGCTTTTTTCTTCATCTCATATGGTTCAGATACTAGTAGCTACAAGTAGGTCAAAATGTACTGAGTATTGGATAATAGCTTGAGTTGGTAAGGACATTTAATGGTCAGCTAGTCCAACTCCCCTGAAATGAGCAGGAGCATTCACAGCGTGATCAGGTTACTCAGTGCCTTGTCCAGCCTGACCTTAATTGTCTCCAGGGATGGGACATCTGCTACTTCTCTGGGCAACCTGTTCCAGAGCTTCACTACTTTTCACTTCTTCCTTATATCCAATGTAATTCTTCCCTCTTTTAGTTGGAAACCATTTCATTGTCCTGTCACAACAGACACTACTGAAGAATCTGTCCCCTTCTTTCTTATAGCTCTCCTTTAAATACTGAAAGGCTGCTATCAGGTGTCTCCCTGGAACCTTCTCTTTTTCAGCTTGTCTTCACAGAGGAGATGTTTGGATCATTTGTGTGGGCTTTCTATGACTTAGCGTAGCTTCCAGGAGGATTTGCTCCATCATCTCCTCCAGCGCAGAGGTGAAATAATTCATGCTAATTTCAGACTAAATAAAATTAATAATTTTCTAATTTCAGATGTGAATCTGATTAGGTTTTGTTTTGTTTATGTCTTTTTTTTTTTTTTTTTTCTTCTTCTTATTTATGTATCAGCCATTTACCATACAATATTATTTCTTCTGATGCATATATTGCTCATCTGGGTTCAGCCAGTAACTCTTAAAATAATTTTGAAATATTGTAATTGTAATTGATAAGTTAAATTTGATTTATGATATCTAAACCAGAATCTGAAAATAGAGAGAAAAAAAAAAAAAAAGAAGAAGAAAATTAGGAATAATGCATATTTTATTAATTTTAAACATCCTCTGAAATCAGGTACATTTTCAGAAATCCCAGATGTTTTTGCACATTAGGCAGAAGTCAAAAGAGGTGTCATGATAACTTCTAAGCTTCCATAGCATTTTCCAGTGCTACAGAAAATCACAAGTCTGCTGTGTTTAATTGTCTTGCATAGGATGACAGTCTTGTCTTACTGTGTGCTATAATATGAAAGTGTCCCTAGCACAATCACTTTAAAATACTTTATCTACATCTGATGTGACCAGCCTAAGACAACTGTATTAGGGGCATAAGGCGAGGATGCATATGTGCCATATGTGCATACACACTCATATTTAAAATATTTTGGATGCTATTCACCTTTCAAAAAACCCATGTTGTTAGAGAAGATTCTAAAAATCAAACATATTTTTCTCTTTTGACAAAGATTTAGGGGATGAAGACAGTGGCCTAGAAGGCTGAAAATTCTAGCACTCTTCGCTTTTCTTGCATAAAGAAAACTACAAAGGAATAGATCTTAGAAATAAGATCATAGAGTTAATTCACTCAAGCATAAGATTAGATCTCCTTAGTCTGGAATTGTTGAAGCCATGCCAAGTTATTTTTTAAATCAATTTTTAGTGACGTTTTTTTGTGCAGAGGATTGCATGTGCTTCATTAAGCAATCTAGTTTAGAAACATATAAAATTCTTACTGGGCTTTGTATCTACTTCTTAAAACAAAGATTTACATACTAGAGAACTTTTGTATTACCATCTTAGCAGATGAGAAAAAGACAAATTAGATGTAGGGTTTTTTCCTACATTAATCTAGATGCAACAATATCTCAAGAAGAAAAAAGTATATATTTTTTTTCATGTTCTTTTCTTTTCTTTTCTTTTCTTTTCTTTTCTTTTCTTTTCTTTTCTTTTCTTTTCTTTTCTTTTCTTTTCTTTTCTTTTCTTTTCTTTTCTTTTCTTTTCTTTTCTTTTCTTTTCTTTTCTTTTCTTTTCTTTTCTTTTCTTTTCTTTTCTTTTCTTTTTTTCTTTTCTTTTCTTTTTTTTTTTTTTTTTTCCAGGAAAGCACCTTCATCTCATCCAGTGATTAATGCCTGAATAGAGAATTTGTGTATTTCAAATTCACTGAGAGTTTCAAAGAGATATTTAGTTGTTAGAGTAGAAAGTACACTACTTTTGATTTTGAAAGAATAATACAGTCTATATATAAATGCAAATTTTTACAGCCTGAAGAAGTCCTCCTATAAAAAACTATTCTACATCAGAAGAAATACAATTTTTTTTTCTGTAGTTATCCACAGCATAAGTGTTTAAACCAATTCATGCTGGGAGAATATGAGCCATTCATATTATTTATATTAAATATGGATACTCTTGCTGCCTTTTAATTGGCTTTTATGTGAGCTAGAGATTGTTTGTAATAATTAAGCTGGAAATGGGAGTTAGCATAGGACTTTATGATCTCCAAACAACATTTTCAGGTCTCAGATATGGACAGCAATATCATGACTGGAATCCTGAAAAATAAATCATTGCTAAGGATACATAAAGAGTGCTCAAATTGGAGAAGTGTGTCCATGAGAAAATTAAAGAAGATGATTTATTATTCATTAGCATACCCTAATGCTTGACAAGAATGTTTTGTTGTTTTTTTTAATGAAACAGTTGTTTTAGTTTATGTGATATTTAATATTCAAACATGGATAATCCAGACGGATTATAAAATGTTAGTTGTATTCTTGCAAGAAAAGTGAAAATGTAGGAAAAGTCAATTTTCACTTCCAAAAATTAAAATGTTATATTTGAATTCTGACCACTATAATGCAGGTAATATTATCTTCACTAATTTAATTAACATTTTCAGGGGTATTAACCGATTACGTCAATTACAGATAGAAATTATGTCAGTTTGCATCAAATTTCTTTTCTTTGATCAAAGCTTTTTACTCTTCTCTTATCAAACCATTTTATGTTCAAGTTTATAGAAATAAAATCTTTTTTAGAAAGATGAGAATAGCCTTCTTAAAATATGGGTAAGTCAAAATGTATTTTTTTTCTGACATGCTTACAAGAATAAGATACTTTTTAATGATTGTATTCAATTATAACTTGTGAGTTTAATTTCACAAAAGTGAAGAGATTAATGTAGGAAAAAAATAGACAATAACAAGAATGATACATTTCAGAAATCAAAGCAAACAACATTTTGGAGGTTGCTAGAGTGGAGGTGTTATAAATGGAATGCATGTAAAGGAAAAGTATTTAGGAAAAGCAGATTAGCAAAGTAAAATATATATTAAAAATGAGTATGTCATAAGAATATTTTTAATTTGTTTGGGTCACAGAGAAAATAGTATACAACTGTATAAATGTAGACAAAAGAAAAAAAAAAAAAAGTCAACATAGGCTTTTGAAGTCATTGATCAGCCAGATTTCAGATTTTGGTACACATGATTTAAAGCTTATGTGTATCTCCACCACACTACTTTCAATAAATGTGCATTACATTCATGTACATGGAATGTTTTGCTCTGGGCAGATGCAACAATTATCTAAAAACAGATGTTGTGAACCTGCAGGATAGTGTAATGTGGGGCAAGAATTCACATTTTCCAGCGCTTAAGAAAGCTTTGTATGCTCAGTCAAGGAATCTTCAATTGTATCTTGTCGCAGCCTAAAATTTATATTTGAACTCCAACTGTTATATAAAATAGCATACACTGTCAGTATTAATCTATATCAGTTTAGGTTTTAGAATATATTTTTTTTTTTTTATCAAAGGTAGTTGATTTAGGGGACATTTTATGTGAGAGTTCCAAGTATGTGGCACAGTTTTTTGGGGATAAAATAATTACATATATTCTTACAAATTGTTTGTTTGTTCCCCAGTTTAATATTTGGAACTGAACAACATAAGTTGTGTTATATGCTATTTGACCTGGAGAAGTTGAGACATGACACTTTTCTGATATGCAGTGTAGATATTTGTCTTGTATAAAATGTGTCAGACAGTAGACTTTGAAATATATGCAAGACCTTGGAAAAACAAACTAATAACATTTATTTGCCTACAGAACGCAATTCTTGTCTGCCTGGTACAGCTGGAAAGGGAGAATTGAAAATAGCTGTATCCTACATTTCTGTACTCCCAATGTCATAAGTTCCTTGGGACTAACTTGTCCTTCAGCTATAACTTACTGCCAGTCCTATAAGCACTTCCTGATTGGCTCAAAATTACCCAAGCAGATTTTGCTCTGGCATCCCTTCTTAATCTTATAAAAAGGAATATGTTAAGTGGCTGATCTGAGTTTTATATTGTGAGAGATTTCTCTCTCAGCATCTGACCTACAGTAGGTATGCAAAGCCTTTAATCAAACTATCTGTCAGAGGAACTTACTGCTCATTATTATACTGTCTTATTGGTGGTAATATTAATGTAAAAAGGAAGCTAAGGTAGCATCATATAAAATTCAGAACCAGAAAATGGGATAGAATTTAAGACTCTTTTGTTCCATCTTAAATTCCAGACTCTGTTAAATAAAATATGTTGGGCTCTAAGAATACAGATATAAGTACAAACTAAAGACTAAATTCTTTCGTCCTTGTTCAAGCAAATCCTACCCCTAGACTGAACTGGGAATTTAGATTGAGTGAAGACCGCAAAATTGAGCCCTAGAGGAATATGGTTTACTGCAATAAAGACACAAGAGAGTTGAAACAAAAATACTTCGAGCAACATGTAACAACAGAACAACATTACTTAGGGAAACATTTGAATGGGATGTATTAATTAGAAACAAGACTTTGATCTAATGCTTCTGACAGTATTTATGTTCCGTGTAACCTATAATTTATATTACCTCAGCTCTGTCGCATTTTTTTTCTATTTAGCAACTAGTGTTTCCCTATCTTTTGCCGCTCATGAAAGAATGTTTTGCACTGTCAACATATTTGCTTGCTGTTAATAAAAGATCATAACTAAAAATATAATGATGTGTCAAACAGAACTAACCCTCCAGAGAAGCTAAGCAGATGGAAATAGTACTGTGAAAATGAATGCATTGTTATCCAAATCATTTGCTTTTCTGCAACAAATTATCTCTAAGTCCAACCCATAACATACTAATGATGAAGCTGAACTAGAGTAAAATTACAGATTGACTCTGCTATATTTTACATCTGTATGATGTAAACGTATGTAACAGCATTTAACATCAATAGTTATTTCAGATTAACAATAACATAAATTAGGGCTCAATAAGCAGAAAATTAGTAAAGTTATCCGCTTTGAAGACATTTTAAGCTCAGTGAAATGTCTATTCTTTCACTGATGAACTCTATCCAGTCCCAGTTTAAAATCTTCTATCTCTCAAAAAAAGATAGATTAAGAAAGTAGATCCATATTCATTTAAAAGACATTTTTTATTTCCTTTTAGTGCATGTTTTTTCGATTCATGTTATATAAATGTTTTTTGTATAGCATATTCTCAAGAAAACATTTTACATTTAAAATGCAGATACAAAATGCATTTGTACTCCAACTTGTTTTTACTATAATTATGTGTGTAGGTTGATTTAACAATAAGCAGGCCTGCATAATTTTCAGTATTTATCCAAAATGAATTTTTCCATGTGAAAACCTCATAAGCATGCTTTTATTATAGTATTCATTCAGGTAAAAAATATATATATAATAATTAATAGAGATTAATTTGTAATAATAGATAATAATATAATGATATATATATATATACCTGAATGAATACTATATATACTTTATATATATGTATTATAGTATTGTATATATGTGTGTATATATGTATATATATACATATATTATATATATTTATACATATAGTATATGTATATATAGTGTTCATTCAGGTATTCAGGAAATTAGTCATGTTATTTATGATATCTGCATTAACATAGAGAGGCTAACTACAATTTCATTCATATCTTTTGCAACTTAAGAAAACTTCATGAAGGAAGGCTACATATTTTCCATACATATTACATACATAAAATACAACTCCACCTTTGTTTTCAAAGTGACTTAAAGTCTGTTTCTCTGTAAGGATTTACTAACATGATCTTTAGTGCTCGTGAAGAATTCTAGAATTAAGGGTCAAGGAATTACACTGTAGACAATTTCCTTTGAGAGACAGTGCATCTCATCTTTTATTATTTGACACATCCATCCCTTCTGACATTTTGCAAAGCATTTCAAAAACAGTCTTTGTTCCTTTTTCTTCTGGATACTTTTAGTTCTGTGTTTCTTGCTTCCCTCCTCTTTCTCTCAATGACATCTAATGACATTTCTAATTGGATTCTGATACTTTTCTCATTAATTCCAGGCAGCAATAACTGCAAGACTTATTAGGGGATTTTTCTAGGATAATGACATTGTCATGGGGTGAAGTCTATCCAAAAGTACTGCTTGTGTGTGACTTGGATACACTAGAACACAATTAATATTCACTCAGGATGCAGAAGGAACAAACAAAGAGAAGAAAAGTAGCACAGATGAATTTTCTTGAGGAACTTAGCATTTTTACCTGCCTGTAACACAGATTGGTTGGGAAGACAGAGGGTGATAGCAAACTGAATAAGAACTGCTATCTGACCTTATACATGGGGAAAATCACAGAGATTGTACTGAGACCATGTGAACAGTGGCACCATTTATGGTTTAAACTTACACAGTATTTGAAAAAAAAAAGAAAAAAAAAAAAAAGAAGAGAAAAAGAAAAAAAAAGAAGAAGAGAAAGAAAAAAAGAAAGAAAGAAAAAGCAGTAATTGTTGAAATTGCACCTTGTTTGGGGAAAGGAATTGAATTGCCTGGTGTGAAACTGCCCTGAGCTGCCAACCAGCATTCAGAAATGTAAAGGAAGTTTAAAATGGACTAGACCCACCTGAGTCAGTTTTGTTTTCTCTAGCCTTTTGTTTTAAGAAATGCATCAGTGCAATTACATACATACATATATACAATATTATATTCACACACATATATATAGCTATCTACCTTTTACATATATTCTGCTTAAAAAATACATAGAGATTATATGCTATGAAGTGATGTGTTTCTTCTTTTTTGGCTGCTCCATCCAAATTTCCCTGTGAGAGACATATTCTAGAGGAATTCTTATTAGTATGGTTTTCCTGATTGGGAATATGTTCAATCTGTGGTAAAAGAATCAGACTTGTAATTGAAGCTGGATCTTATCCTACTGCCAGTCTACAGAAAAATATTTTTTAAAAAATTTACATTTCCAACAGAATTGTAAAGATGAAATCAGAATCTAAAAAAAAAACAAACCAAAAAAAAAGTATGAAATCTTAAATGGCCCTTACTCCATTCCAAAATGCAGCCAAAATAAGATTAAATCTTTGTTTACTGCTAAGTGACATTAAAGCTGCATAAGAACTTTCCTGATGAACCAGGGATAAGTTTTCTTCCTCTGTAAAGGTGAAGAAGAATATGACTTTTTAATTAAAGATCCTAAGTAGAGACATATAGCTTGTAATTTACTGCTTTAGACAGATTTGTTGACAAGATTAGTTGACAACCTATTAGGGCTTTATTTATTTTAATACTTTGTAATAAATTTTACTAGAATATTCAAAGTGTATCTTTTAATACCTGATAACTTTGAATATTTTCTCTGTTTTGCAAATATTGACACGAAAAAAAAAAAAAATCCTCTTATTTGGCTGTTCAAGCACAAAAATAAGAAAAATACACAACATTTATTCAAGGCTTTGATTCACCTTCACTGAGCAAGCAACTGCTGCTGTTTAAGGCTGCTCTCAGGCATTTGTTATTGCCCCTTTTCCAGATGTTACTATTCTACTGTAGAGTCAGCAGAATGGAGTACGTGGGAGTGCTTCAGCTGTTCCAGTTTAGTTCAGCAAATTAGCTTTAATCTTTGATTAAATGACTTGGGCCAAGACTCTGGGCTGAGAATGGGAGCCGCTTCAGGGTTAGCATATGTTGAGTTCTTCCATACGATGATAATTTCTTACAGAGATTCAGCAACATCTTGAACTACTGCAAATATAGCCAGATCACATCTGTCAAGGATCTGACACTTTAGTGACCAATGTTTCTGTCAAAATTAGCTCTATCTGTTTGGAGTTATCTTCTTTATTTTTGTAAAATGATCCTGACTTTTTTTTAGGCAGAGTTGCAAAAGTGTGATTCAAGGGCATTCTTCTTCTCAGCTCTTTTTGTGCTTCAACAGTGACCTGCTGCAAAGAAATCTGTAAAACAACTTTTTAAGAGGGTTGTCATCTTTTATGTGCCTACCTTCTCTGTTGGTACTGCTGCCTACTGAGTTCCCTTTACTCATCTGTTCTGCCCTCTGGAAATGTGATTACCATAGCATGCTTCAGATGACAAATTCAACTGAAAGAGTGTAAAAAAAAATTCAGTGTGCTAAAAAATCATAAGGTATGTTTGAAGTATTGTTACCACTACTGTGTTATTTACTACTTTGAATTTTAATAACAAGGAAAAGTAATTTGCAGTTACTTTTAGGAGCACGTTACTTTTAAACAATACTTTACAAATAATTTTTGCAGTGAACTTTTTGAAAACATAGGCACATATCAGTACAGCGTCCATTTAACTCAAGTAGTTACAAATGTTTAGCCTAACAACCAAGCAGAGGAAATTAGAGTAGCCTCAAGGTGATCTATTCTGGACTTAATAGGGCATGGCAGATCTTACAACGCAGCATAGCAGAGTGTATACCAGCAATAAATGCATGTTATAAAGAAGTTCATAGATGTTTCCAGATGGTGTGATTATGGTGAGTCTGGAATTTCTGCTTAATTGTCTGTGTAGGTACTTAGAGATAAGAGGTAATCTTGATATTGGTAGTGATATAGGTCACCACCAGAAATTTATCAGATTTTTCCTCCCTGAATTGCTTGGGTTTAATTGTGATAAACATATCCTCTTATAGAATAATCTATGTATTTATTTATTGTTATGCTAATATAAATCACAAACATATACTTTTCTGATGCACATATAGTGATACGCAATTTTTAAATCTATGTTTTGTAATAAATAGATTTATAGTAAATGGTAAATGCAAACTTGGAGTTTTAGAGAATACTAGTGATCAATGGGAAAGGAGCATTCCAAAATTTCTGCTGTCTATACTGAACTAAATAAATTCATATTCTATTTTAAATACATTTTTGACTATGATATATACCTATCCCATATGTGGTTAATGAAGGTTTTTTGTTTTGTTTTGTTTTGTTTTGTTTTTCTGTAAGATAATAATTAATTTAAACTATACTGAAAATATTTTCAATGAAGTTAATTTGTTGAAAAGTTTAAGTTAGTTTCACAGTTCTCATCTCCATATCGGTGTACCAAATACACCTCTAAGAAACAAGCTCATTTTTTACAACTTCTAGAGAGTATTTAGTAATCATTGGCCTCTCAGTTGATTTCTGTAAGAAAAAAAAAACTAAAAAAAGTTAAAAAAAAAATTAGATGGTACTCAATAAACTTTACTGATGTGTAACTAGTGTTAACTATGTATGATACTTGAAGAAATCTGGAAATGTTAATCCACATGTTCATTATGAAATCATAATTTCCAGACAGCACTGGATGACTTTTAGCTTTCTGTTTGATCACAACATTTGATCTAGGATTTGAAGATCCAATCTAATTCAGACTCCAGTTGACATTATTGTACAATTGTAACTTCCCACTCCCAAGACGTGATTCTTAAAGTCAGAGTTGAGTAGGGAAGCCATATGGTTAACTTTCACTTTTCCTTGTGACTTATATTTAAGTCACGGATTTTGTGTTTAAGGTCTATCAGCTTCATGCATCAACAAATATTGGGAATGTAGTGTAATATCTTGACTTGTAGCCAAATATCAGGCAAGATAATTATTTCAGGCTCTCCTGGTTTCACACTGAAGTAAGATCCTTCTGCATTCAGCATAATGCTTTAGTCTCCATTTGCAGATGAATTGAGTGCAACTCCTGTAAGGGTTAAGTTGTTCCTATACCTTTGGCTATCTTAGAAGTTACTAGACATGGTTTACAAAATTAAAGAAATTGTCCTACTCATAACACATTTTCTTCCTCTTGTGTTTTTAAATGTTTTGTATCAAATCAAAGGGAAAAATCTGTTCTGCTGAAAGTCAAGCGGATTTTTACTTGATGCTGAAACTTGATAATATTTTCTGTCATTGAATCATCCAACTAAATTCTATCATGTCACTAAATTCTCCAACCTATTGTTTAACATCAGAACACTTTCTTTGTCCCCTTTCTTAAGTCCTTTTTTGTGGAAAATTCTGGTTTCTGACTTTTCTACT
The DNA here is from genome assembly GCF_987193195.1 of Phasianus colchicus. Lineage (NCBI taxonomy): Eukaryota > Metazoa > Chordata > Aves > Galliformes > Phasianidae > Phasianus > Phasianus colchicus. The sequence goes on along the minus strand of NC_143438.1, from coordinate 18,538,260 downwards.
GTTCTGCCATGGCAAATGTAAGATGAGAGATAGCACTAAACACCCTATATTCATACAGCTTTGGATGGATTTCTCCATGGCATGCTGCACAGCTCCCATCCACAGAGAAATGTCTTCCATTTTGGTCATTTGAGCTCTTACATGTAATTTTCTTACAAGAAAAAATGTCATCGTTCCTACTGTCAAAAAGAAGGATGTTTGCTCAGGAGCTTCCTCATGTACTGCAGAGGTGAGGACATGCAGGCAGTGTAACCACAGGTCAGGGACTGGTGCAGCACCAGGCTGAACCTCCTGCACCTCCTGCCTGGTAATCTAAGGTCAGGCATCCATCTCTGTCATGACGCCCACTAGCACATGCTGGCACTGGGCATGCCAGAAGCTACCTGGACTGCTGAAGGTCACTGTCTCCTCACAGCAGCATCTGTCATAAAGCTCCTGGCACAGCTACTGATGAGGAATCTCACAGGTTCCATTTTCTTTCCCACCCTCTGTGGTAACTTTGGGACCGTACTGACAACATGCGAGCTAAGGAGAACATGTCTTTAATAAGAGAACAATTATTAAAATATCCTCAGCTATAAAAGGGAAAGAACAGCAGGGTTATATGAGGAAAAGCAATCAAATAGAGACAGTGAAATATTTCTGTGAAATGCTTTTCTGTTTCAAAATTCTATCTCAATGAAGCAAAGTGTAAGAACATTTCCACAGACTTGATTGTGGGAACAAGTCAATTACAATCACATATTATTTCTGCAGCAAGGAAAAAAAAAAAAAAAAAGAAAAAGCAAAATAGTAAATCTCTTAAACTTGAGAACAATTTCCAAGTGTATATATATGTTAATAATTAAAGATGTATCATTGCTACTACTACTATTAAGGGGTGACGTGTAACTGCATATTTCTTGCTTTTAAATAAGCATTTACAAGTAATTTCAAAATTATTCTCTTATGTCCTACTGTCTTTGGAAATGGTTTGGCAGAAAAAGTGTTGGCTAGACATGGAATTGTGTTAAGTGATGAACAGTTTCAGAGGGTCTGCTGTTTTATTTAAGTTTATCTGAGTAAGCCTTGGCTTGACATATTTCTTCCAAGATCTTTAAAGAAAGCCAGAAATCTTACATGAGTAGGTTTGCAGGAGTCCGTCAAAATACATTATTAAATTTTATTTTTACTTATCTAGATATAAAGTCATAAAAAGTGAAGATGCCACATGATTGATAGAAAGTAGAAGTGTAAGAAAACAGGTGAACCCCAAATTTTACACCAATCAAAAAAGAGTAGAGAACTTGCGGCATATGTCAGAATTAATAAGAATCTGAAGAAGCTGGAAAGTGAGTTGTCTCAGTGAGGAGCACTAATGCTTAGCAGTTCACTTACTCCATAATAAAAGAAATTTAGATCATAGGATGTTTTGGATGAAGTACATGGATGTTTCAGGCAGACATGTAGAGATCTTTTAAAACCCAAACCATATCATCAAGAAAACTCAGTGGGAGCCTTCCTACACTTAAAGAGAATAGATAAGGAAACATCTCTATTTTATATCCTCTAACAGAAAGAGTTCTCTAAATTAGGCAAAGGACTGTATTAGGAGAAGAATGTTGCTTTGAAGGAATATGACAAAGTCATTAAGATCTATCAATTCTTGGGGATGTGGTATAAACTCCTGGAAACTTCCACCAGTATTTCAACTTACTGTATGCCAAGGTACTCTTTAGTTGTCACAGAAACAGACAAGAGAGCAGATAAAATTTCAATAAGATGGTAGACATGGTGTACTAGCATAATGCTAAAAAGAAGGTTGTTCATAAGCATAATCTATAGAGACTGTTAACACCAAAACTCTCTTAGTGCTATGAAGAGGTTTCTAAATGGAAAACTGAAGCACAGATTTGAAGCCTTCTGAAAGATAAGTTTTTTTGTTTTTTTTGTTTGTTTGTTTGTTTATTTTTTTAATGAAACAACTAGGAGACTGGAATAGATTAGTAGAATGCAAAGATGACATTTTGAAGGGAGTTCAGAGGAAAGTGTCAATGAGAAGGAGGTGAGAGAAACTGGCAAAAAAAATTAAAGGAGGAATTTGTAAACTTGGTCAGATATCAAGACTCTTTGCAGTCAGACGCTTATGAAAGAATATTATCCCAAAGCTTCCATTTAAACCACATGTAAAAGAAAGGCTAAGTGTACACCTGATCCATGACCCTTTCAAGTGCTTATTTTAGAAGCTTGATTTTCTTTTATTCACTCATTTGTCTGTGGATTTGCAGAACTGAAAAAGAGCCTTTTGTATATCTTGTCTTTCCTTGAAACATCCCTAAAAAAGTCTCACTTAGAAATGATATTGTGGCCAGGTCTATGAGAGGTATGTCCGGTAAGTAATATCAGTATGGTAAATCTGCTTTTAGAAGAGCTGGCGCCTTTCACTCTACAGTCTCAACTACAGTCATTCCACTGATGTTCAAGACAGTTTTAAAGATTGGAGGTATATACAGAATCATGGAATCATAGAATTGCTTGAGTTGGAAAAGACCTTAAAGATCATCAAGTCCAACTGCAACCTAACCATACTACCCTAACTCTAACAACCCTCAGTTAAGTCATGTCCACATCCAAATGGTTTTTAAACACATCCAGGGATGGTGATTCAACCACCTCCCTGGGGAGTGTATTCCAGTGCTTAACAATCCTTTCTATATGTGTGTAGGAAGCTTCTAATAAATATTTCTGGATAAAGTATTCATTCCATGTATGTTAGTAAAAAAGCCAGAGAGGAAAAGTGAAGGTTTTAAACTGTTTGCACTTCTGCAGTACAAGCAGTATTCAAAAAAAAAAAAAAAAAAGTACTTATCTACTTTCTAACATCCAACTCAGTAGCCTCAACATATGGTATCAGGGGTTTGGAGAGAGACATACTGGCATGAAGAATTCTCAACGGAGAGTCCAAGAAATGCTTCATGCCACTTAGATCCTGAACAAGCCTATATAGCACAGATGAACATCAGGATTGTTGAAGGTATACTGTCAAGTGCAAAGCAGACTAGGCTGATAAAAAGGTATAAACATGGCTTTAAATTTCTCTAGCTCCTATTTTCTTATGCATATGCAGTTTCGTTTAAAGTAGTACAGAAGCATGTATTTGGAATTTCACTTACATCCAGTTTTACTTCTGAGGTAGCTACTGAATATCTCTGCAGCCTTGCATTGTAAGGCCCAATGTCAAACACAGCATTTGCTATATTTTTTTAGAAACCATTATAAATGTTCAGTTACAGATTCTCTGCACTTATGAAAAACACTAAGCTCATTATTCTTTCTCTGTTCCCTTCTTCACTTCAGGTTCAAGGCATTCACTTTATTAATGTGAAGGCAAAAATCTACCAAACTGAAGAACATTTAGACGCTCTCTTACTTATTAATTAAATGGAAAAAATCATGATCTAGTCAGAAGATCAAGAACATTCTAGCAAATGAAGCTTTCATAATGCCACTTCTGTGTGTTTAGTTCTGATTGTTTGTAATAATGTGATTTTTACTTAAATCCACCACCATTTTATTTTAAGACCCTCTCTGTTCATAAGATACGTACGTTTTCTACCTCTGAAAAATCAAAGTAAACACATCAGCTCTGGCAGGTTATTATCAATGTCTCACATAACCTAAAATCAACCTAAAAGATAACCCTCCAAAACTCAAAGGAAAAGACATGCTTTCAAATTTGCCTGTCAGTCTATCTCAAAGGAGACAAAGCTGGAAAAATATGTCTTTAAATGCAATCGTCTCCTATGATCCAGTTCTAAAACTGTGTTTCCCATTGGATAGAACTTTTATCTGAACAAGACAAAGCTTTATGTTGTCTTGTCTGACAGTGATGCACATACTTTATACAACTTGCTGCAAGGGTTATCTCATTTAAGCTACTCTGTGATCAATAACCCTGTTTCTATCATGGGGCTCTTCAAAGGTGGCTGGTACTCAAAACACGACAGGAGAAAATAAAGGATTCAAAACTACTTTTTAACACTTTTCTGCATTATCTCCATCTTTTTTAACTGTATTGTATGTGGGAATCACAAATTCAAACCACCCAGAATCTTATCTAGAAGAGACCAGTTCCAGCAAATTCATATTTTTTAATATTTTGTACACACACTTTTTCACTGTGCATTCAAGGTGAAGCCAGAAAAGATGCTTTAGGATCAAATTTCTCAGGACACTGGAATCTAACAGTATACACACAATGTAGATTTTAATGTATGCTTCTGTTCTGTCTCTTAGGAAACTTCTTTGATATAACTTTGAATAATTAGAGAGCCACCTATAATCTTATATTTTTAACCTAGCAGAAGACTGCAAGAGTTTAAACAAAACAAACAAGCAAACAAAAATTTAAGATATTAAAAAGAAAAAGAAATAAAAGTTCAAGATTCACCTTTTTTTTTTTTTTTTTTTTTTTTTTTCCTGGCTGCTCAGGGAAATAGATTTGACTTATTTACTTCAAAAATGGCAGTTCAAAAATGGTGCAGAGAGGTTTGTTATACTTTTGCATGGGAAGGAATAAAGGGAACTGTGTAATGCAATGTGTCTCTTGTGATACTGGTGATACAAAAGGTAGAAAACTCAGATCTCTCTGAACTGACTGATCTAGGAGTTTTACATGGTAAGTTCAAAGAACTATTGTTATTTGTTTTAACAATTACAAGTTTTCTCATCTACACTCATATTAAAATTACATTACATGAGCAATATGCAACAGAACCTGAAACATTTATTTTGAAAAAGGGAAATGCTTACTTATTACATCCTCCTGTTAGTCATATTGGCAGTTGTAGATAATTTCACTTCCTTATGTGTCTGACTTCATGGCAGCTAGTGAAATTAGGAGTATTACGGGATCATAGTTCATGCACCCACAGAGAATCTCCTGCAGGGCACTGAAACTGATGGAAAGACTGTTTTGAGAAAGAATATAGGGAGAAATGATGGTGCAAAATCAGTGTTTGAGAAATGAGTTCAGTTGAATGCATTCAGATAATACACCCCTATGGAATCTGAGACTAATGTTACTAGCAGTAGCAAGATTTAACTGATTATAGTCTATCTTGAATAATAACTGAATAATTGGAAAAAGTCTGAGGAATCCCCAAAAATATGGGATAATGCACAATACTGTGGGTCATAGTTTTATGATTTTTGCAACAATTGGTATTCCACATCATAACAGCATGTAGTGCACTGGGAGTTAAAGAGTTAATGCTCCAGTTCCAGGTACCTGGTTCTTAGAAGAGAAGAACTACGTACCTCCGATGACTTTGTTTCCATTTTTCATTCTGAGGGAAAGATAAAAAATGTTTGTAGGTCACAAGACGTCCCCTTTTTCCCTTTCTGCTCATCTCTGCAACACGTGCTCCCTGGCCATCTTGTCTTCAGCATTAGGAAAAGGCCTCCCGTTTTTGGACACACTCTCATTTTATTTGAGTTATTAGCTTCAATTCTAATAAAATTATATTATATTATATTATCTTGCATTCCAATATTATATTTAGTAAACTGACCTTCCTCCTTAGATCATTGATGCTGTTTTTGTTTTTAGGCCCATCTCCTTACCCTTTCCCCTTTTTCCCTTCCCCCTTTTCTAGGGGGTAGGTAGGTCTGTGGGTCCCACACCCCATTAGTCATGGAACCAGGCCAAACCAGCCTGTTTATTTTATTATTATATTATATAATATATATGTTATTATAATATATGTATATTCATTTGCACTGCAGAAGCATGGAAGAGTCTGCAATTAGTTAATGAGATCAGTTTGATTCTTTAATCACAAGTGTTACTGCCTCTAGGACATCAAAGCAGCTGGCACTGTAGGGTACAGGGCCACAACACAAGATCTTTTGGATGTGTCTGAGATTCACTGCATTTCCCAGAGACTAAATGAAGGGTATGGGAAATTTTGTAGAGTATTGGCTTGTGCATGGAACAAATAAATCCACAGCATTACCTTTGTGAATGCTAAATTTGCATCTTTTATTATTAGAAAAAAGATCAACATAACCGAGAATGGAGCTAACTGAAAGTAGCTGAGACCCCTTTCTGCAAAACAAAACAAAACAAAACAAAACAAAACAAAACAAAAAAAAAGCAATCTCATTTGCATCATCTTTTGCAGAACACAATTCCATGAATTGCTTTTCAGTGCTGTTTTTGTTGTTGTTGTAGTTGTGTTTTGTTGTGTTCTGGTGTTTGTTTTTTGTTTTTTGTTTTTTCCATTAGATCTTTTTATCTTCAGTTTTCTGCTTGTTTTGTTATTATGAATACAGTATAAAATTACCAAAGTTAAGCACCCATTAGCTACTAAAATTTGAAACCCACTATGGCACAAAGTAAAATAAAGTATCACAGTCTCAATTTTCCTCTCTCTGCTACTGCTCCTGGCAATCCCATGTGAGCTGTTAGCATGATGAATAAACATGCGTTGAATTGGTTCATTAGGGTGGAACTATAGATCTCTCCTGATGTTTCTTTTATTCTTTGAAAAAGAGGCTTCATTGTTTCTATATATTTGGCTGTTACAGCTGCGATGTTATAAAGCAAAACAAAGTGCCATACAACAAAATGCTTCTGCTTATAGAAAATGCAAAAATAGAAAGAAGAGAAGATAAACGTCATGCAAATTGAATGCTTTATCTTGCTGATTGCCAGGCATATTTACTTGGAGGGAAATTCTTACATAAGTTGTAAAGTTACAATGACCTGTTGGAAATATGTTCTCATCAAAGTCACAATTTAATATTTAAAGATTAAAGAGAATTCTGCAGTTTAATATTCATTCTACCCTGGAAAAAGGCACAATAGTATTACTTTTCTATAATATTTATCACTACCCATCTGAAGCTGTCTGAAACATTTTAGTCAATTAAGCTTCATTGCACATTTACAATGTCAGAGTTTGCTCCAGCCATTGGGCAGATGGAGGAATGTTACTGACAAACATAAAAATGCCCTTCCCTGAACATTCACTGACAGTAGTCTCTCTATTTCAGTGGTCTTTTTCATGAGGCATATTCTATGTTACTGCTTGTCTTTGCATTTAAAGTAACATTTTTATTTCTTTTTATACTGTTAGTATATCACTGTGGTGTTAATTAGTTTGATTTATGTACTGTCTAGATATCCCACCAGATACATTAGAATCTCACTATTTTCCTGATCCACACTGAGAGTATCTATCCCAGACAGTGCGTTTGTTCAAATTAGATAAAATAAGTTTGTGAAGTAGGAAAAGAAATTTTAAAAACAAAATAAATAATCCCTTGATACATTCATAAATAGGGAATGCGCATGTCCAAAGTGATCCAAAAAGTTAGCTGTGCAACCTGGAGTCCTAAGCATGTCCATTTATTTCCAGCTTAGCACTCTAGCCAGAAGAACATACATATGTATTCCAGTCTTGGTAATTAAGTTTGGAACTAGATGTTTATCAAGATCTGAAGACATCTACACACTTAAGACATAAGGTCTGCAATTTTTGAAACTTGTAACCTTAAACAAGACTTGATGACAGTATTGTACAAATATAAATAGGATAAAATATTTCTTCCTATATTTTATTTTCCTCACATAAGATATAGTGCAGATTTTCAGTTCTCTCTGGATGGAATTACAGAATGGTGTTAACAATGCTTTTACCACTTAGAAATTTATGAAGGGCTATTGCTCTCAACAGGGATATTTGGTTTGATACTAAAAATTCCATAAACATTTTTATGGCAAGGTGCAAAACACTGCTGACAAGAGGTGATATATACAGTTAAAGTGTAGATGGATGCATCTGAGTTCCAGTTTTAGATTTCAGAGATCTTTATATTATTCTGCAAAAATATACTCCTAAAATGACTGAGCAGCTTGGTGAAAATGCTAGAATTCTTCCAGAACTTTTAGGAGATTTATAATGACAGGCCAAGTCAGTAAGCAAACATCCACTCTAACATAAGATGATACTGCCCTTCATGGTGATTTTTATCAGTAATAAATCTGAAACTTGGCCATGTCCCCCGATGATTTGGTTAAAATTAAATAAATAAATAAATAAATAAATAAATAAATAAATAAATACATAAATAAAAGTCTAGCAAACGTGACCTGTTGCATAAGTTCCAATTAGATAGAATTGTTTCAGTATTCTACCAATTTTTTGACTCAGAAATTCTTTTACAAGCAGATGAGCTACTTTACATTTCTTTGCCTTAAATATTGTGTGCTAAATGTTGTGTGAATTATTCCAGAAATTGTGTATCATTTGAGTTGATGAAGGAATACTCATTTACACTTTGAACAATATACCAGGCTGACAGAAAATTTTGTTTTTTTTTTTTCTGAAATATGTTGACTAAATATAATAGTATAATCCCTTACACTTTTCCTTTAAATCTATCGTCCTTATAGCATTGTACAGTGAATCAGAAAATGTCTTGCAGAAAAAACAAAAACCTAGAAGCATATGTTGATAACAGGGACTTTAGCTTTCCATCTCTGAAATTCATATAGTGAATAAGAAACTGAAATGTCATACAAAACATTTTAACATCTCACTTCAACACTGCAAAGCATCAAATAGAATTACTCACGCACACAGTTGCTGACAGATTTTTTTCCTCATGATTATCAAAAACAATGTTAAAAATCATGTGCTTATGAATGCCAAGCCATGTGTTATTCCTGCCCTGGATTTTGTGAAAGATTTTTTTGTCCAAGAAAAATGACCTTTTAATTTTGAGACTGAGTGGCTGTTTTTCCTCTTTTTGTGAATGTGGTATTTTTTATGAGAGGACCAAATTAATTTTTTAATTTTGGTTATAGTATCTTCACAATAAAAAGCTGTCTTTACCAAGAGACGGTCTTTAACAGCAAATAAAATACCAAAAATAGTTCTAAAATTTTCTCTAGTGTCTGATAATTTTTAATCAGTTTTTCTGTTTCACCTTCAACAGTATTTTTATAACCTTTTCACTATTTTCATACAACTTCCTGACTTTTCTGTTTTGTATAAGCACTCAGTAGTGTTTTGCTTGTCTGACAAGTATGGACTAGCATTTTTTGCATTTCATTCATCTGGACAGCAGTGAGAGAACAAAAATTATTAAACAAGCACTGACAAAAAATGATCATCTCTTTTTTGTAGAAGTGATAATGAAGATAAGGTCTAATCGAGTTTTCACTGATTTATGTGAAAACTCTTTCATAAATCAACATCACAAGTCTGTGAATTTGGTTCATAAATTACTGTTCTTGACTAATGAAAGCAAGAACAATGCAGAATCTAGTATTTTGAGTCACATGAATACCTATAGTTTCAGCTCTGAACAACATGAACGTTCAGTCTCTTCTGTTATTCATGACAGTTCAAGTAGCATAGCTTGATCTCAGTATTTCATCAGAGAAATTTTATGCAGATGTGCTTGGACATTGTAAGAAACAAAAGCATTTTAGTAAGAGATTACAGCTTATTAGCCAGTGTGCAAAAAATGAGCAGCATTAATAGGAAGTGATGGAAAAGCTTTCTAAAAAGTTGTTAGCACAACCATGCAAAAGACACACCTGATTTGCAGTTCAAAAATTGAATTGCTGTGAGTTGCAAATGGAAAATCTTGAGAATCAGAGTGTAAAATATGACTATTTAATACGTGCACAGCTTCTGTTCCAATTAAACACAAGATTATTGTTCAAAACTTTAAGATTATAAACAATAACATCCCAAAAATATCTAAGCATTCTGGGACTAAATGTTCTAACCCCTGCACCTTTTTGATGAATCTACTTCCTCCCATGATTTAGACTTGTTTCTGCTTTTCTGTCTTCTTATTTTACTTGGAACACAAGGTAATTCTTGAAACATAGGTAAGAAAATAAATTCATACTTTGGGAAACAGGGGATAATTGAATACTTCTTAAGCTTCTTTTTATCCCTACACCATAAAATCAGACATTATATATATGCCAGTTAAGTCCCACTTATCCTGACAAGAATTTTGCAGTACACGTCTTACTCAGCTCAATTTTACTTTGAATTTGCAGTTCTAGCAAAATTACTTTCATATTGTAGACATGATGTCATTTTATTATTTTCAGGCTAAGCTATCAGCATCAAAAAACAGTCTCTTTGAAGAATGAACGGAGGGGAATGGACTGAGAAAAGAGAATGTGGCAACTCTATTACATGATAGAGAAAAACTTGTCCCTGGACAAGCAAATATTTCCTCTGCAAGTAGATAAAGACAGTTTGCACCTATGTTGTGACTCACAACGTTGTAAAGGGTAAAGTTTGATCAGCAGCTACATCTTGTGTCACACACACTCTTCTTCATCTTCCCGTATTTGGTGTGTGGGATTGAGCTAGACAGAAAAGTTACTGTGGGTAGGAATGAATGACTGTAAGTAGTGCTGGACATCAAGGCTATTGGAAATCTAGACTTATGGCAGACCAACTGTCAATGGTTTACGGGCTTGTTTGGCCCAGTTCCGTGACTAGCAGGGCGGAGGGATCCGCAGATCCGCGCCTCCGGAAAAGGGAAACAGGGGACCCAAAATAATTGAAAACAGCGGCAACGATCTGAGGTGAAACAAACTAATTTACTAAATTTAGTATCAGCAAAATATAATGAGAGAGAGGGAGTATGTGCGAAAGGTGGATAGGTCTAATCACAACACTGAGGTGAGAAGTGCAGTCCAGTTGAGCCGATGAAGAAAAGCAGACAGAGACGAGCAGACGGAGAAGCGCAGGCGAAGAAGAGTAGGCGAAGAAGAGCACATCAAGTGACTTTGCCGGGAGTTACATCTTCTTGCTGACCGCAAAGCCCCCTGGGGAATGTAGTTGTTCTTCTCCTCCAGACAGGCACCTGGAACTTGAGCATCCACAGTCAAACCCCCAGTGCATTACATGATGTTATGATGTGGAATACTGATAACCAAAAGTCATAAAACTATGACACCAACATAAACATGAAAGCCTTTAGCTTTCCTGCTTATGCCACCAGTGCATAACAGTTGGTATATAGTTTGGCACATTGAGGAGGAAGTACTGTATGATTTTATTTTCTTCTCTCCTTGCCATCTTCACCTTCTTAGGTTTAACATGGCTTGGATACTCTCTACAGTAGAAATATTGTTATTCACAGCTTGTTCCCAGTAATACACTTTTTGCATTGGCTGTAGCCATTTTTTTAAACAAAGACTACACAAGTTAGAGAATGTAGAAATCTCTGTAATTTTGCACCTACCAAGCAGAAAAAATATTTGCAAGCACACTGTATTATTTACTACTGTTGCAAAGCTTTTAGAAAGTTTTAGCCTCCTTTACAGGTTTCTTATTGAATACTGTTTTATTATTTCTCCATTTCCAAACATTAGTTAAGAGAAAACATAAGCAGATTGAACTGCAATAGTCTTTTCCAGATATATAGAACTCATTCTTGCCAACAGGAAGACATTGAATATTTCAAGCTATTTAATAATGAACAACAAGAAAAACAAATAATTCCTCTCTGCACTCTGTCTATAATATTCTGTTTAAATGATAGCACATGTAACTTTTGACCTTTTGTGGACATGGGAAAATAGAATCAGTTGAAAACAAACAAAAAAGTGAATTAGAACAAAAAAGACCAAGAAGATATGGTAAGGAGTTGTCAGCTTTACAAGTTTTAATGATCTACATTCCACCTAGAGTAGCTATTCATAATAGTTCATCTATGTGGAAGTGGAAGAAAGGAGGAAAGAAGGTGGAAGAAGCAATCCTGAACAAGGTTTGAACTCAGTGAAGCCAGTTTCCGCTTGCATTAGTCTAGAAATATTCTCTATATTTTTACTACAGTCTTCTGAAGTCTGTCCAGTTACCAGTCATAGTCACTTGACACGTCTAACAATTGCTAGAAAATTAAGAAGCCAATGTCTGATAAAAAAAAAAAAAAAAGTGGGATTATCATTGAGATCTAAAAAGTTTGTGAGCACAGGTGAGGACTGGGGTAAAATCCCTTCCTTTCAAAGCAGTAAGGAGAATTTTTTCTATTGTTCTGATACTGGTTGTGCTCTAGGCAAAATAAAGACAAAGAATATGAAGAGGTTCATCTTCAAGATGCAGCATACTCTGGAGCTTATTTGATATCAAGGGTACCTTACTGGTATCTTGAGTAGCCCTAACATTGCTAGATTTTTATTTTCTTCCTGCCTGTCTTGTATAAGGCAAAAAAAATTAACTTCTGTCTCAACCACTATCTGCCTTGTACTTAACTAGACTGGATGAGAAGAGAAAGGCAGTAACACTTTTGGCCTTGTAATGTCATCCTTGGTTGAAGGCAATGGCAAAGCACTAGGAAAGTTCTCTTGCTCAATTTCATCCCCAGTTACATCTACATGTTTTTGACTGGCCAAATGACAAGTGAGCTTCAAATATATCCATTTTCCTTATTCACTCTAACTTTTATGCCTTTATTCACCTTAAGATCTAAAATGAGCTAAAATCGCCCAATAATATTAATGATACACAGGCAACAGGACAGGTAATATATCCCATTACTTTAATGCTATTCAAGTGTATTTCTTTCTCCTTCCCAGGTACTTTAACCTGATCTCAGAATTCTCTACTTATGACTGTAGTGGTCATTGATAATTTTATTTCTCTTTTATTGAAATTTTTGTGCTATTTAAAATGAAATTGAGCCATTAGACAGCAGAATATATGAAATGATTATGTATAGAATTGGACTATCTGAACTTCGTTTTTAGAAAAGAAGAAAATCTATCTTGAAAAACCCTTCAGAAATACACTGTGAAATTTTATCATGAAGTCTAGAAAAAAGAAAATAACCTTAATTAAACATTATTTGTAAATTTGTAAATAATGTTTAATTTTATTCATAAATATTAACTTTATTAATGTGAATGCTAGAAGTCAATCAGTTATTTCAATCACGGTGTGCTTCATGCTGTTCCCTTAGCTATGATTTGGCTTGTATTTCAAGCAAAAATATTCAGTTTATGGACTGGTTTCCCTTTGGAAAAAGATTGAAATGTGCTATTTGGCAAATGATACACTGCCAACATAACTTTCTCTGGCATCTGTCTATTAACTCTAAAGAAAGAATTTTGGCATTGTCCTCATGATTGGCAAAGGAAATTAACCAGGATCAGAAACTCACCTGTCCATAGTTATGAGATAAAAAAAGCATACAAACACAAAGAGAAGGAGAAAGAGGAGAGGAGAGGAGAGGAGAGGAGAGGAGAGGAGAGGAGAGGAGAGGAGAGGAGAGGAGAGGAGAGGAGAGGAGAGGAGAGGAGAGGAGAGGAGAGGAGAGGGAGAGGGAGAGGGAGAGGGAGAGGGAGAGGGAGAGGGAGAGGGAGAGGGAGAGGGAGAGGGAGAGGGAGAGGGAGAGGGAGAGGGAGAGGGAGAGGGAGAGGGAGAGGGAGAGGGAGAGGGAGAGGGAGAGGGAGAGGGAGAGGGAGAGGGAGAGGGGGAGGGGGAGGGGGAGGGGGAGGGGGAGGGGGAGGGGGAGGGGGAGGGGGAGGGGGAGGGGGAGGGGGAGGGGGGTGGGGGGACGGGGACGGGGACGGGGGGGAGGGGGAGGGGGAGGGGGAGGGGGAGGGGAAAAGGAAAATTCCATTAATTAAAACAGAAGCCATGCAATCTTCTGTCTCAAAATCTTTATTTTGCTCAGCCTAGTCAGATGACAGTAGTATGTGCACATTCAGTTTCTTTTGTTAGCTTGCACACAGTATCTGGATATTTTTAATTATAAAGACGATGGTAAATGGAGTGCAGATATAATAGCTTCCTGCACATTCCCAGAGGATGAGTATTCAGTCTTGATGTATGTTGCTCCACAAAAGTGCAATGAAATTGCCTGTCGTTAGCCACTGGTGAGGATCTTTACTCTTGGCCAATAAAAGTAGCAGACTGCTGTCTCTTAAGAAAAGAGTATGCAGGGATCAAGCATCATCCAATCTTCAGACTGCAGCTCTATTTCAGAAATGCTGCAGTAAGTGCTGTCCTTAGCTTCAGGCGGTGTGTGTTCTCTAGCCCTGTGCACTCCCATCCTCTATGCAGAAAATAGTACCCAGGTTAAAGAGAAGATGATTTTATTTCTGAAATATTCTGGAGTTACAGCATAGGAGCATCTAAATTATGCAGGCAATAAAATTTTCATGGGGATTTATTTTCAAAAACAAAGGGATACAAATTGAAGAAACTTAATGTATTTAGAAAAAATGATTTGCTAGACTGTCAGTTGAAAAGAAGACGATTCAAAGTAGAACAGAAGGAACAAAAGAATACAATGTCCAGACGAAATTAGTTATTTATCTGACAGAGATTTACATAGAGGGCCAAAAGTTACTCTAATACTGTAGAATGAGCTTCAGTGTCATCAACTTTGACCCACCAAAAGCAATTAATGTGATTCAAGGCAAAGCCAAAGTCAGATGGTTTTATGACAAAATGTAACCTCTCTGACCCATTGATATCAAAATAATGCCCAGGATTTCTGAGGTTGAATAATAATTGAAGTACCAAATATTCTGAGGAACTGTGAAACTTCCATTAATATTGAAATCAGAGGGCATTGAGGTTATTTAGGACTAGATACTCAAAGACACTTAGAGGATTACTTTTTTTTTTCTTTCTTTTTTTTTTTTTTTTCTTTTTTTTTTTTTAATCACAAAAATCATGAGAGATTAGGTCCTCTATTAGCAGGTAGTAAGAATCAGCTTGGGCTATTATTGCGTAGGAAATAAGAGAACTGGCTCTAAAATGGAGCCCTGGTGAACTACGCTAGTGACTAGCTGCCAGCCTGATGCAACCTCATTTACTATGAAACTGTGGGCCTGACCCATCAGCCAATTGCTCACTGTCTTCTGTTTTCATTAATGGAAATCCATGCCAATCAAATATTCTGTCTTTCCTATCTGTGGATCAATGGATTTTAGGAGACCTTAAGATAAAATTCAGTCTGATAACTTGCTTAAGTTTCCCAATCATTGACAAGAGCTTTCTGTATATATCCTGCTTCCAGATTTGCTACTAATTTCAAGTAATTTAGTTGCCTTGTCCTTTTGTTTCATTTGCTTTAAAAATAGTAAAAATAGTTGTCACATGGAAGCTTGCAGAGATGATAACATATTTACAGTTTATTTTTAGACTTTTGGAAATAGAATTTGTTTCTCATACTAATTCACGTTTTTCCTCTCTGCATACTGTCTGCTTGAGATACTCATTCAGCTCCACATTTGTTGCAGAACAATCATTTTGAAAGACAGAGCAAGAATACTCACTGGTCCAAAATTTCAAGAAAATGCCCCAAACCTAGTGATCTGGTTTCTACAGTAAAATTTGAAAATGCAGTAAATTATTTGTGTCTGTGGACTCTGTCCCTGACAAAATTGCAACCTCTTCATGCCTAACTTTAATGCAGTAAAGACAAAGTAAAAGAACAAGACCAGTCAAATTACTTGTCAAACTAGATCCTTCATCAGTATTTCCTAGTTAGGTAAGAATTTCTGACAGCATCCAGAATTCTCCTATGGCTACTCATTCAAGTAATAGATTTTTCTTTATTTCATTCTTTGCCTAGCCAACTACTTCACTTGTTCCTTGAATAAATAGTTCCCCATAGTTTGAAGAGAAAAAAAAGTTGGAAAGCACACAGTTATAATCTTCAATGTATTATTTATTTTCAGCAAAAAAATAGAACAAGTTATCACACAATAATCAGAGAAAGATGCTTTCTTTTGTATCTCCTGTTTTGGTCAAGTGACTCCTGAACAATCTTACCACCTCATTAAAGCTGCTAGTTAGTTTTAATGAAATTGTTTGACTTTGTCACCACTATTTGGTCTAATATACTCTGTTTAAATGCATGGTATTCAAATTTGCTGCTCCTAAACCAAGCAGAATAAATTCTTATGTTCCTCCCCTCTGTCTGTCTTTCAGTAAGGAGGCAGGAGGCAGGAAAGAGGATGAATATTGTGATGGAGCTCATAGGTAACTGTCTATGAGAGTGTAATACCACAAAAAATATTTAGTACTAATACAGAGTTCAGATTCTTTGAAGAACTCTCACACTATCAGAATAGAGAATATTTTATTAGTAGAATTCTAATGTTTTGCAAACAGTTTGCAATATAAATAACTGCTTTTTCAGTACTGCTGCAGAATGAATGAATGCTCTAACCTTTTGCAGTGGAAGTTGTATTTGTGTGTGAGTATATATATATCACAGTTTATATAAAATAAATCAGTGCTAAGTTAATTTGTTATATTTTAATAGCATTATGAATAAGCATGACATATTATTTTCTTTCAATGTTACATTATCCCACCATTAGTTAAGTTACATTAAAAAAAAAAAAAAAACACCATTATTTACATGATTGTTTTAAAGTATTTCTCTTGGAAAAATCAACTGATATGTCTTTCATGTAAATTATGCAATCAGTATTCATCAGAGTACACACATCAGTTTGTACAAAATAAGGTACTTATTCAGCTGACAGGAAAACATGCATGCTTATAAAGAAGCAGAAATTACAGAAGATGGCGGGATGCTGATAGTGGCAAATGCAAGAAGATTTGGAAATGGGAGTATTGTGTGAAAACAAGGCATACTTCATGGTGCGTAGTTACACTGAGACAGTGTTTTAAATTCTTCAGGAGGAACAGCATAAGCTGCAATTCCAGATTTAATGTTTCTTGATTATTGCTTGTTATTTTACTGTGTTTTTAATTTTTGCCCACCTACTTGTGTGGTAGTGATTCAGCATAAAAACAAGGACTTCAGAAATCTGAAACTATGGCTAGTTGAATTACACACCTGCTCTTCATCTCTGTAATCAGCCCTAATATCAGAAAGACTCCCCAGTTTCCTTCAAAGGGATTCTCGAACTCCTTCAACATTCATTCTTGTATACAATTGATCACTGTTTACACTTCATGCATTTTACATATTCATTTTTGAAAACAGAATAATTTATCTGATAATCAAGATCTGGTATGCCAATATAATAGATGGTGGTTGCTTGCAACAGTACCTTGGTCATACTTTCTGGACAACTTAGAAGTCTTTCAGCACTCAACTAAAAAAAAAAAAAAAAAAAAAAAAAAAAGAAAAACATGAAAGTTCTCTCTATCCTTTCCTTTCATCTCACTATCTAGGTTTTATTTCACCCAGTACAAGACGAATATTATTTAGACTGTTCTGAACTATATGTATACCTATACAAATATATATATATATATATATATATATAATAATAAAGGATCAAGGATTTGCTTTGTTAGCTTTTGTTTCTAGCCAGATATCTAATATCCAATTTTTAAAATTTATTTATTTATTTAGTATTTCATTTAGCTTAACTGAGGAGCAGAAGAGAGGCTTCAAAAATCAAAAATTAACAACTTTTTAGATTTTTGTTCTAAGGCAAAATTCAGCCACAATGAGCTACTACTGACAAGAATAAGTCCTGTCAGTAAGTGCTTTCTTATAACACATCAATGATCCAAGCACGTACAGAAAACTGCTTTTAGCATTAGTAAAGTTTACTCATGCATTAATCAGTTAGCTGCATGAAAAAATCATATTATTGTAAAAAGAAAAAAAAAAAACAACAAGCTTTTGTTGTGTCTTTATCATTGAAATTCTTTATCATTGAAATTCAGTAAATGTTCTTTTATACTTTGAACTTCATTATTCCGCTAAATGTGCTTGTATGTTAGACTATAGTGGGAACAATACAAACCACTTGTTTTGTTAAATATTGACAAAATGAAGTAACAATCCAATATTGAAATTGCACTCCACAGCAGAGAACAGTATTATTTATGATACAAAAGTAAAGGTAGTTCTTTACATTCTATCTCTGCAAGGATTTTTCACAGATCTAATTCTCTCATTGAGAAAGGCAAAAGGTCTTACTTCTGTCAAGAAATTCAGCTGTGATGTTTCTTCCTTTACATGGGTATTTTTTTTGTAGTTTGTGTTCAGACAAGGTAACTGCCATCCTTTTCAGAATAGGATAGTAGGAAGCAATCAATATTTCCAAAAAAATCTTTGGGAACATACTGCTTTTGTGATTTGTGGTGTCTTTGATACTCATGAAAAGTGTTTGTTCTCTTCAATAACCTAGCCAGAGACTTGACCCTGTAATTCCTTTAAAATGAATGACTTCTTTAATTCTTCTTTCCTGAGTACAGTTGTATGAGAACAAACGTTTCAGGGATATGTGTTGACTGGAAGGGTTCCTGAAACTCTGAGCAAAGGAGCTGCTCTTTATTACTTTCTTTGTGACATGTTCACTGAAAAACAAGTCTAAATTATTTGCAAATGCATAGGATTGAATAAAAAATAACAGAGAAAAACAGTTTCCAACATACCTGACTGCATGCAATTTCTTGCTTAATGGAAATAAACTGCAATGTTATCACTAGTATTTTAAAGAATTCTTCTTCCTGTACTATTGTGCATTGACCCAGTTGTAAAATATTGAAGTGGGGTAAATTAGTACAAGTAGAAAACTGCTGTAATTTAGTTCTACTGCTTCTAGCAACCTATCTAGTTTAGAGTTAGCCAAGATATTACTGTATGGCCCTGTGTTGTGTATATTGAGAGAAAATCTCAATAGTTACACTAGAATGTAAAAAAAAAAAAAAAAAAAAAAAAAACAGTATTTAGTACCAGCTGTATTCTTATAAGAGCGGAACATTTTCTAAACATGATTTTTATGTTAAGTGTTCAAGTCAGTAGTGTCAAATCTGGATGTTAAAATATATTTGCAAAAAAAATGAAGTTTGATTTGTCAAAACTTCCTTTTCACTCTTTTGCTTCTAGGGTTCTAAAGAAGCACAGAATAATAGATTTCACATCTGATTTCTTGAAATCACCTAACAACTTATTTCACAAAACTGCCTTTCCCTTAGTGGGGAAATATTTTGTACAATTGAAACAAAGCTGTCTGTACTTCCCCTGTTTACTAATATGCATAGGATTGTTACTGTGCATTTCACATGGCCTGGTGGATGCTCCTGTCCTCTTAACCACTGTTGTCAGCATCAGAGCTGACATGGTCTTTAATTTCACCTAGCACTTGTAGTATCCAAGAGTTTCTAGCTTACTGAAAAATGACTTTTCTTTAATTCAAAGTGAAACCAAATTGAAAACCAGGACAAAGTAAAATACATTTTTAAATTGACATTTCTATGAAAATAAAAAGTCTCATAAGTGATTGCGACCTTAATCACATTTTTTATACCAGCAGAAATCCCAGTAGGTCAACAAATTCCTGTTAAATATCTCTCTTTGGTCACAGATTTTGTTCCTTTATTCTCTCTTATTTCTCCTCTATTATGTGATTTGAGTCACTCCTTTGCTTTTGGAGTATGAAGAACTACAATACAATTGATTTCATAACTAGCTCTTCTCAATATGCATACCTCAAGTTCTTTGACAATTGAAAGCAGTTTCTTCTTTGGCATTTTCTAGAAACATTTGCAAAGAGATTGTTATTTTCCACAGAAGAAAAGGATTGATTGATCTATTTTTTCCAGTGTTTTCCTCATTATTATAATTTCAAGAAAAATCACTTCAGCTTAAAATAGTTTTTTTCATTTCTGCATCTGAACCTGCAAGTATTGTTTTAGTACATAAAAAAAAAAAAAAAAAAAAAAAAAAAAAAAAAAAAGGCTGATTATAATAGAGGGAATGGTTCAGATTTGTGGTGATTGAAGCAGATTTGTGAGCTATAAGGGCTATCAAAAATGTGTACAGCTGCACATGATTTAGTAATTAGCAGTGTCCACAGCATCTATCTCTGGCAGATGTTTCAAATGTTGCTAATTTTAAATTGAATCAAAAAGAATGATGTATGCAAGAGAATACTTTGGTCTTCTAAAATATAAATATATCAACTTATATTTTTAAAACATATAGAAGATTTGCAAGAAAAAGTTAAATAAATAAAATAAAATATCTAAAATAAAAAAATGACGTGCATTCATGATAATCCATGTTTGAAAAATATATTATTTTGTCAAAGGAAAATAAATATCCTACTTTGAGGCTTTATATACTTTGTTGATGTGCCCCTGAGCACAATAGAACATACCTTTATGATTCTAAGTCTTAGTGTTTCTAAGATATTTAAATGTTAAAACATCTTTTTTATGATTCTTACTCTTTCTAACACATATTAATGTTTGTGAGCATTTCAGAGAACCTCCAGGCCCAAATAGTTATTCTAACCTTCAAGGTATTGTATACACGTCTGATTTACTACAGCATTTATTGAAGATCATAAATGATAAATAAAATATTTCTACTAAAACTCACACTTGCTAATGGCACTAATGCAAAGTATTTAATAGCAATTAGGTGTTAAGAGGCCAATGCAGGATGATTTTGTTTTCTCATATGAATAATTTGCAGTCTTTTAGATCAGATTATTGTGTTAAGCATGTTGATGCATCCTTAAGTAAGATATTCTTACTTAATTAGCTTTCCCATTTTTTTTCAGAACATTTTTAGTATTTTATGGCTCTGAGTACATTATTTGACACTAAATACAATTCGGTATGAAACCTGTGAACATAGGAGTCAGACAATTTTAGGTCAGAATAAATGGCAGAAAATAACAAACTTTTTTTAATTATTATTTATTTTTTTAATCCAACCTAAATTTCAGACTTCTGACTTGACTTCCCTCTGAATTTTAATTTCTGTATAAGAGGAGAAAGGCAAAAAGAGTAGAGAAAAATTAATTTTAAAAGGATTTAAGAGTACCTTTTCCTTATGATTCACAAGTGATGGGAGAGTTACCTTCCATCATCTTTGCTTCTTATCTCTATATTGTCTTCATGAAGACAACTTTTGCTTGAAAGAATTAAGATAAAGCATACGACTAATTAACCTACAAATGATATGTCAAATTTATCTGTTTCTTGGTTTTGTTTTTGTCTTTCCAGAAAACTGGCAATATACCAGTTTTCTTCTCATTGAAAATGTGCTTCCTGAGCACTCAGCTCATTTGTGTTAAAGCTTCTCTATCCAATCTTTATCTATTTAAAATGTAGCAGATAATATCATGCTTGAATCAGTTTTCTAACAAAGAAGGTTGCCAAAAAAACAAAAACCTTACAGCACTATTCCTTATAGAGTCATGACTATCTATCTCTCTGCAAAGTCAGTCAAGTTCACAACCACATATATTTGGTCACTTATTTATTGTTTGATATGTAAGAATTACATCAGATTTAAAAGGTAAACATATGTTACTTTATATAATCTGTTCATTAAAGTATTACAGTTAAGGTAGAGCACCTTTCATTTACATTTTGATGAATCAGAAGTAATTCCATTTAATATATATGAATTACACAGGGGTAAGCCCAGTGCCCTACACAATTCAGAGCAGGGAACTGTATAAAGCATATGAAGAATAAATGACTCATAACTTTACTAGACTGTGCATAACTTGCCTAAACAAAATGTTTTCTTTTACTTCTATTGACTTAGCTTTTGTCCTGAGTTTACATTTCCAGTATGCTTTGCTGTATGCTGGCTTTCAGTATGAGCAGTGAAAGTGAAAAAGAAAAATTTAACAGACTATTTGCAGAACTAGCTGCATTCCTCAGCAGCAGAGTGGATAGCATTAACAGCAATCCTTCAACTCCACTAGGAGCTCTCCGCAGATCCACAGAAACTCTGAGCTAACTTTACTAAAGAATATTCCTTTCATCTTCACTTTCTCCCGTGAGTTGCAGAGCTTCTTTAAGGACCATGCTGTCCTTGGTTATTACCCTTATGGTTTAACCAGCATCTCCAGAGAAAAGGTGATAAATAGAAGCATCTAAAAAGTTGACAGAGGTCTACAGACTTTGCTTTAAAAATATAGAGAAATTGCTAAAGATAAGCAATCCCAAAGAGATTTTTTTTCTATTAAAATCTATAATTAAAAATAATTAAGTACAATATTAAGGCTCATTTAAAAGTCTTAATATAGATACCTATCTCTATTAGATAAAGATATCTGGTAAACGTGGACGGCTAATTTCTGAAGGCAAAATTTTGGATAGGTCTCTGAAATTTCAAATTGCATTCAAGTTAAACTGACCTTACATTTTCCAGGTGCTGAAAAGCTTGTCTTCTGTAATTTGCAAGGATTTTGGATTTTTATTTTGGGCTGTGCTATGCTTTTCTTCTACCTTTCATAGCTTTCATTTTGCCTTGGATTCAGCCACATATTTTTTGATTTTCATTTTATATCATTATATATATTCTGAGAGAGAAAATAAATTATTAAAAAAAAAAAAAAAGGAAGGAAGGAAGGAATAAACTAACAAACAAACAAAAACCCAGTCACACTCCCATCAAAACTCCCAAGTTTTGTATGTTTTGATACCAAATTAATACATTCCAAAGTCATAGACAAATTGTTAATTGTGCCACAGACATAGTTTATTTTGCATAAGCTCTTGATATATAAGAAAGCCTGAGAACCTTTGAAAATTGAACACTTCAATTCTTGTTATAATCAATTATATCAATAGTGTTGGGCAGGTTGCAACAAAGATATCACTAACTAGTTACCGCAGCTACTGCAGTGTGAACTTCATAGCACTTTCATACAATTGTGTGAACATCTGCTTTTAATACTCTTGTACTTTCCTGCTTTTCAAAATGTGATGTTTTTTGCATATTATGTTCTGCAGTGAGCAAAGCATTCAATTTTAAGCATCTTTTTCACATTTGCTGCAGAATGAAATCATTTTCTTTTCTCATCAAACAATCTGTATAATTAGAGTACTTTATAGCTATCTGTATCAAACAATTAGCGTATTAATTGCTGAGGGTTGGACTATACTATTGAGCATGTAAGCAAAATTTTATAAATGTGATTACATTGTTGAAAATGTAATGAACAGGAATGGTATTTCTATAGACAATGAATTCTTTTCTCCACAGCTTAACTGTGCTGAAAATCAGCTTTCTGATTTTCATTATAGATAGTCAGTTGTTTATCCTCAGGGGATATTTCTCTTTTCTGTATCTTACATTTTCTCTTCATATTTGAAAGATCTAATTCTGATCTGACTTATTTAGATTTTATTCTAAATAAAATCAATTGATTTCAAAAAAGTCTATCCGCATTTATGAAGTCATAAATAAGAGCTTATTGTGGCCCAGAGTCTTTTGAAGAACATTTGAGGGTTCACTGTAAGTTTGCCTTGTTTTGCTGTCATGGTTTCTTAAATAAATGTGATGCATAGCAGGCATTTATCTGAGTTTGTTGACAAATGCTTAGCATATTATTATAATCATTGGGGATTTTAGAACACATCTGATGTGTGTCATGCTCTTGTACATGAACAACATGCATGATCTGTTAATTAATTAAACTGAGAGAGCTGTATTCCGCTTTTAATGGCACAAGCCTCAAGTCAGTTATTCTAGACTTCACTTGCAAACTCATTAACCACTTCCCCACTCTGCAGAAATAGAAACTGTACAGACTCACTGTTGATGAATAGCTCAGGCCCTCAGGCAAACGAGGAACACTCTTGAGATCACAGAATTTACTGACCATGGTGAAAATTTGGGGTTCTTCAAAACAGAAATATCCACCTACTCTACAGTAACACTGAAACTAGCTCACGAAGAGGAACAATATTGTCTGTACTCACTTTTTAACCTACAAGAATGAAATGTACTTTTTCCAATTTTAAATATGGAATGCATTAAACCTGCTGATATTTATGCCCTTCTGAGAGAAGGATTGGGAAATTGGAGCTTTTGGGGTTTCTGGAGTGGAGCTTGGCAAAGACAGTGCCAGAAAGGAGGAGGACATAAAGGATATTCCATCATGTGCTCCTTCCTTCTAACTCTGTTTTGATTTCATGAAATGTAACAGTACAGCTCAAGGCAGACAGGTGATCACATAAGTAGTCTTTACTGTAAGACCTAAAGGCCTTACAGATATGCAGATTTGTGTGACTTCCCTTATTCATAAAGATGAGGTAGAGTTATGTCCTATGCTTTCTTGCACAGTTGAGTTCTCATGTAAGTGAAAATCAGGAGTACAGGTTAGATAGGAACTGCAGAATATTCAGAAAGGTGGTAAATCTGAATAAAAAAGGCAACAACTCTGTGAAATATACAGAGGGAGCAGACACAGCCCACAGTGAGCACACAGTCACGAGCAGAATAAAGAAAAGCATCAGATGGTATGTGGTGATATTTAAAAGAAGACTCTCTTCAGTACATTTTAAAAGGAATTGATGCAAAATTCCTGCAGCAAATGCAGAACTAGTTCAAATTAAAGAGAATACCAACATCTGCCAGAATTCATACAGCAAAATAAGTAAAAATGTAGACCTATTTTTAAGTTACTTTGAAATTAGTCCAGAGGAAAAAAAAAAAAAAAAAAAAAAAACAGAATAGGAGGATAGTCAGCTGGATTAACACTTTCTTTAGGAGACATGCTGAAAAGTATTATAATTCGTGAAAAACTTTCATCACATTTAGTTTTTTTCAGCCATCTCTAATTTTTAATCTCTATGTTAATAGCTTGCAAGGAAGTGAAGATCCTGGGGTCTTTTACTGGTAAGTCATACTTACAGGTCAACTAGCCATTACAAGGATTTCCTTGAGGTGCCTCATTTTTTTAAGAGAATGTAGTCAACCTGATAAATTGTCAATCTAGAATATTATTTAAAATGTTATGTATTTATTAATGCTTTCAAATGAGATAGACAATTTATTTACAGAAATTATTTTATCATATCATAGTTTTTTTTTCCTATTTATATTTATTTCAAATAAATTTCTATGCTATTAATATTGCATATTTACATAGAAACTTGACAAAGGTTACAATTCTGTACCTTTAGGCACTGCAGAAGATAGTTAAAAACAAATACCAGCCCAAACTGTTTGCAAAGCATACAAACGCATAGGCTTTTTATGGGAGGAGAATTGATTCATAAGAAAATACATGTTTATTCCAAAAATATCTGTAAGTCTACAGTTCTGGAAACTCAATGTCCAATATTTCAGTCTAATTATTTCTTTATTTTTTCTGTCTTTGCAGAAACTAGAATTTAAAGATTACTTAGTGCAGTTTTATTGTACTGAATTACATGATATCTTCAGACTTCTCTACAGCAGCTGTAAATGTACTTTTTAATACTTCATATATTTTAGCATACAAAAAGTAGTTGGGGGAAAGAACTCCCAATCTAGATGCTAAAAGCTTGGCTGTAAGGGAGACTAGGAGCGTTCATGGAAGAGAAAAAGGTTTGAGATTTCATATATAAAGATGCCGCTTTTTACTAATTAAATCCACGTGCTTCAAAATATTGAAAGCTGTGAGATACTAAGAAACTCATTCTGTAAGAAAACAAGGATATTTCTACAGGGATCTATCAGCTGCAGTTGCTGAGCTGAAACAACTTCTGGTATGTCTCAGAACTATCCTCCTTATTGTGCATGAGAATCTATATGAGACAATACTATCACTACATTTGTATAGACCAGTATCATAATATTTCTATTTCTCTTCCAAAGTCATCTTTTTCAGACTATTCAAGACACACAGTAACTGCAAAGTCCCTTTATCTGCTTGGCACAAAAAAAGTCATTGTAGCCTACTACACACTAACTTCCTTGTACAAGTGACAATTGAAGTAGCAGACTTTTCTTATGCTGTTTCAGCAGTTTCAGAAAATGATTTTCTTGATGTTCAGAATAATTCAAAATTTTGTGATATGGACCATCATACAAGTCTAAACCTCAAAAAGTCAGGCCTCAGTGAATCAGATTTAGGGAGGAACAGTCTATCTCAGAAAATATAAAAATACACTATTCTGATTCAGGAATACTTTTTCCCAGCTAATATATAAAACTGAATTCAGATCTTGCCCACAGAAGAAGATAAAGGCTATTCAGATTTGATATAATGCAAAACAATAATCCTTTTGCCACTAGTACCAGAATTAGATACAGGAGTCTTTATTTCTTTTTGCAAAATTTATGTGAAATTTTAAAGGGTTTTGGATGAAACCAAAAACAATTGATAAATCTTTAAGATTGTATAGAACTTGATACAGAGAAAATTTGATGTATCAATTATGATATTCTATAGTTTTATAGAGATAGAGTATCATTAACATGTACACAAAATACTCCCATGAATTTGTAGTGTACGTACAAATAAAGAAATTTTGCATGAAAGTCTGTTTACAGATATCATCAAACACTTCCACTTCCAATTTTTGTTATGATTCAAAACTGAAGGTTTTTAAAATTTTCTTTGCAGTTCAGTCAAACGAATTTCTATCACACCTAGCAAAAGCCACAGGGCATCATGTGATACAGGGTCTAGGGACTGACATGATGGGTGGCAATGGCCACGTCATCTGCCTTGAGAATGAGTGAATCTAGCTGTGGCTGTGCATTATCACTAGTATGAGCTGCATTAAGGAGGGGTATGAAAATAAACTCAGGACTGAAGAGGAGACATTCCCCATCACTGAGTAAAGAACTTGGGACATGGATGGTTCATTAAGAAAGACTGGAGCCACTAATTGTAGGACCCAGAATGATGATGGAAGAGTGAAAATAACCCGAGAACAAAGAGGTGGGAATTGTGCTTTCTGTATAATAATTAAGGATATTGTAATCATTTTTTTTGTTATCAATTGTCAACATCAATCTGGCTATAAGTGTTATTACTATTACAGTTGCATTAAAAAAATTTGGTTAGCTTTTCATATAAATATCAAATCAGAGAATGGCTTAGGTTGGAAGGGACTTCAAGGATCATCAAGTTCCAATTCCACTGCCACAGACAGTGTTGCCAACCGCTAGATTAAATACTAGATCACACTGATCAGAGTCCCATCTAATCCAGCCAGGGACAGGACATTTACAATCTCTCTGGGCAACTTGGTCCAGCACCTCACCACTCTCTCAGTAAAAAAACCTGCCCCTGACATCAAATCTAAATCTCTCTTCCTTTAGTTCAAAACCATTTCCCCTTGTCTTGTCACTATCTGCCCATGTAAGAAGTTGTTTTCCCTCAAGTTTGCAAATTTCTTGCAAATGGAGTGATGTTTCCCATTTTCCAGTCTCTGGGGACTTTGCTTGACAGACACAGCTTTTCAAATATGGTGGAGAGTGGCTCAGCAACCACATTAGCAAGTTCCCTTAGGACCCTGGGATGTATGTCATTCTGTCCCATTTTACACATTTAGTCTCATGAGTCAGTCTTGGACTTACTCTGCCCTTACATCGGGGAGAAGTTTGCTCCCCAAGTTCCCACCTAGAAGTTCAAGTTCAGGGACATGATAATCCTGGCTGGCAGTGAAGAGTGAGACTGAGAACTCATTGAGTACCTCAGCTTTTTTCATATCTGTTATAGGAAATTCTCCTTTGTCATCTGGCCTGCCTCATTTGACCTATGTACCTGCTATGTACCTGTAGAATCCTTTTTTTTTTTTTTTTTAACAGCACTTGACAGGTTCAATTCTATCAGTACTTTGGCTGTCCTAATCCTATCTCTGCAAGTCTGGGCAGCATCCCTGTATTCTTCCCAGGAGACACACCCTTTCTTCCACTGTCCATATTTGCCCTCAGTTTGACCAGCAGGTCTTTGACAAGCCATGCCAGTTTCTTGCCTCCCATTGCCTGCTTTCTTATTATGAGGGATAGACAGCTCTTGTGCTCTCATAAAGATATTAAAGAGTACCCAGCTTTGTTCCACTTCTCTTTCTCTAATGACTTCTTCCTAGGAGATCTTGTCCAGCAATTCCTAACAGACTGAAGTTCACTTTCTTGAAGTTCAGGGTCCTGACTCCACTCTTTGCCAGTTCCAGTTGCTCGAGATCATTAATTCAACCAGGCTGTGGTCACTGCAGCCCAGGCTGCCCCTGATCTTAATATCTTTGATGATCTCCTCTTCATTGGTGAGTGCCATGTCCAGTAAGGTTTCACCTCTGGTCAGTCTGTTCAAAACTTGAAGCAGAAAGTTATCATCAATGGATAACTGACATTTTAATTATATTGTTTATTGTTAGGATTTAATTGGACTTGCTATAAATTTTTGGCTCCACTCAAAACAATTTTTTGAGCATAAAACTAGGTATATTTGATCTTCATATAACCATTTAATTACAATTCTTTTCATAAGCAAGGCATTTTTAGTGGTTCTAGGTACCTCAAAAAAAATTTTGTACACAACGAAGATAAGTTTAATCTGAACAATTGAGCATTTACTGAAGAATGTACTCTTTCATATGTATTAAAAAAGAAAACTAGAAACATATTTTCTGCTCACCTTGCTAAAGTACGAATTTGCTGTATGGATGTTTTATTTTCATAAAGGGGATAAATGTACATTGTCAGACACATTCACTTCCATGGACCCCATCTGAGATACCCTGTGGCCTGAGTCAATATAAACAGGGGGTTCAATACTTTTTTTTTTTTTTTTTTTTTTTTTTCTGTTTATTAGGAAGCTAGATAAAAAGACAGGATGGATAAGAGTTGTTTTGCAAGCAGAAATCTATAAACCTGGATGCCTCTCAAAAATCTCTTAGCATTATTTGGTGAACAAAAAAAAATCAAATAATTTGTCAGAGGTTTTGTTATGTATTGTGCTTTTTACTTACTTTTCCAAAAAAACTGAAATCGGTGGACTTGTCTTTGTCTAAGAAGATTCCTGTGGTCACAGCATGTCTTCAATCACATATCTCTTTCAGTCACTTAACACAACTGACACATTGCTGAGCTAAGCTTTGGATTGCATTTTGATCTTGACTGCAATTCCATTATTATGGGTATGCACTTCTGTGTCCTGTGTTACTTATACACTAACTTCAATTCGGTGTGTTTTATTTTCTTGCTATTAATTTTATTGTGAACAGAATTCCAGTAGAGCTGTCATTCTAATTAGGATAGCTGTTAACTATAACAGTAACTAAAACTTCATACTGATACAAAATTGTATGAGATTTAATTCTGTAATTCTGGAGTATTACACATTTAATGGAGTGAATGCAATCTGTAGTTCATTCAGCTTGTATAGTTTGTAGTGTATTTTAAGTCCATTTTGGAAGTTTCATATATTCAAAAATAGCCCAAAATGAAATTCAGGGCATGACTATTTGACACAATATATTTCAGTTTATGAGACTCTTGCATGGAATGCTTGAACTCTTGTAGCAGGCTACTAAAGATGTACTGCAGGAGACTTCTGCTATGACACAAGTGATAGTAGAATTGTATCCTTTTTTCTGATTTAGAGGAGTGAGTTTACAGATTGAATTTTATTAGGAGAGTTACATGATTTCCAGTGCCTACACGGCATCTTAGCTTTATAATTCTCACATCTCGCCCATAGTTCTTAGCTTTTAAAGAAAAAAGCCACACTTACCCTTCCTATTAAAATCACACCTGGGTAATATGACAAGGCTGGACAGCCTCAGGACTTAATTCAGGCCTTGAATAATAGCCATTTTGTGTGTCACTTATGAAGATATGATGCTACAATAGTAAAAAAATAAAGAAATATATGCGTGGTACTATATCACTGCAGATACACTCTGTTTCTACTAGCAGAGAATATTATTTTTCTCCTATTTTCATTGATATTTTCTGCCTCAGTGTCACTAATTAAAAAATAAACTGAAAAATCAGAATTCTAGAAAATGACAAATGTTTTGAAGAGCTTATTTTTGAGAAAGCTTAATAGGATCTGGTTTTCCAGAGTGAATTTGCCTTTGGTTTGGTAGCAGTCCTGTCACTGAATATTGACTCATCATTTGAAAGTTTCTCTCACATGCAGAGTTTCTATTTATCATATTTGTTCATTTGCTTCATAAAACTGAATATAAATATACTAGATGGAATCAGAACCTAGCACAAGTAACAGTTTATATAATGTACAGTGTTTCTGAGACGTGTTTCTGAAAAAATAACCTTCTAAGACACATCAGAAGAGTCCTCATTTCCTTTTCTTCGCCAATTATGAATGCAATAGGGAAAGGAAATAGAACTGGCTGAGTTCCCAGCTTAGGAAAATAAGGTAAGAAGACAGAGATCACGTCTGTAAGACTAGAAGATAGGAAAAAGAAACAAGAAATATAAGAACAATCCCTTGAAAGTACAAATTGTATCATAGAAACTCTTAAACATAGTTTTAATTTGAAACATAGCAGCAAGCAGTGCAGTTCATTAAACAAATTTCTGTCCAGTGAAGAAACAGAATCCTCCAGATATAAGCATTATTTTCATTTGGATGAAAAAGTGAAATAAGAATGAGATTGGAACTTTATTTCCAAGATTAACTTCTGAAGAATGTAAAAGAAAAAAAAAAAAAAGAAAAGAAAAAAAGAAAAAAAAGAAAAAAAAGATCTGAATGAGCATTGTCTGCTTTATCTTCTTTGTATTTCATTATGTTTCTCATTTTTACTGATTTTACTTTCCATAAATTACATCTTCCATATATTCCATCTTCTGTTAATTGTTCTATTTAGCCTTCAGCTGTGAAAGGCTGCATAACTAACCTTCTGAAACAACAGAAATAAATTCAAGAAGGAATATCTTAAATGAAACTGAGTTATTGAACGCTGGAATGAAAAGCTTAGAAGAGTTATCAATGTTTGACTCAGTTTCTCTAAGGATAAAATAAAATGTGTCATTCAAAACATTTCACCACTATCAAATTATTTTAAGTGTTCCACTAAGGATTTAATGAACTAGATATTGACTCTTGTGATTCTATTAATCTTCAATATGATAATTTTGAGTACACATAAATCATTACTAAAGAGAAATGACTATTTTAAAGCTAAATTGAGATAAATACTGGTGTTTAAGGAGAGAGACATTAATGTCATAATGGAACCTGCTACAACAGTTTCTGCATTGCAGTGATTTTCAGGGAACCATTTTTAATGACAGTTATCATCATCAGATCAGAATGAAATTTGAATGCAACTCCACTTGATGATTCACAGAATCACAGAATTGTAGGGTCTGGAATGGACCTCTAGAGACCCCGTTGGAGGGCACCAAACCCTCTGCCAGAGCAGGCTCTCTAGACTAGGTAGGCGTCCAGGGGGTCTTGAACTTCTCCAAAGAAGGAGACTCCACAACCTCTCTGGAAAGCCTGTTCCAATGTTCCATCACCCTTACTATGAAGAAGTTCTCAAGCACATTTGTGCGGAACTTCCTATGTTTTACATTGTGCCCATTTCCCCTTGTCCTATTGCCATGCATTTGAAAGGAGTCTGGCCTCATGCCTTTTCCTCCTGCACCTTAGATACTTATAGACATTAATCACATCCCCTCTGAGTTTTCTTTTCTCGAGGATGAACAGACCCAGGTCACTCAGCCTCGCCTCGTAAGAGAGGTGCTCCAGGCCCTTTATTGTCTTTGTGGCCCTTCACTGGATTCTTTCCAGGAGATCTCTATCTTGTTTGTACTGGGGAGGCTGTTACTGGACACAGTACTCTAGGTGAGGCCTCACCAGAGCAGAATAGAGGGGGAAGATCACCTCCCTTGACTTGCTGGCCATGCCCTTTTTAACGTACTCCAGGATGCCCTTGCCTTCTTGGCCACCAGGGCACGCTGCTGGCTCATGGCCGACCTGTCATCCACCAGGACACGCAGGTCCCTCTCTGCAAAGCTCCTCTCCAGCTCCTCCCCCAGCCTGCGCCAGTGCACATGGTTATTCCTCTCTAGGGGCAAGACTCTATACTCGCTCTTGTTAAACTTCATCTGGTCCTCTCTGCCCAAGGTCAGTTCTAACGTGTTGTTATGCTACAGTCTGGTATTGAAAGCAAATGACTACCTTATATTTTTGTACCTTTTTCCTTCTAATTATCAGAAGGATAATTAGAATCACAGAATCATAAGTGTTAGAAATGACTTCTGGAGATCATCTAATCCAACCCTTTGCTAAAGCAAGTTCCCTAGAATAGGTTACACAGAAGAGCATCCAGGAATGATTTGAATATCTCCAGAGAATGAGACTCCACAACCTCTCTGGGCAGCCTTTTCCAGTGCCTCTGTAACTCTCAAAGTAAAGACATTTTTCCTCATGTTCAGATGGAACTTTCTTTGTTCCAATCTGTGCCCACTATCCTTTGATCTGTCACTGGGGATTACTGAAAAGAGCCTTGTCTCATCCACCTTTTAGATATTTATAAGTGTTGATAACTCCTTCTCCTTCAGTCTTTTCTGGAAGCTGAATAGTCCCAGGTCTCTCAGCTTTTCCTTACAGGGAAGATGCTCAAGGCCTCCAGTCATCATTGTTGCACTCTGCTGGACGCTCCCTAGAAGTTCCCTGTCTTTTTTTGATTTGAAGAGCCCAGAACTGGATACAGTACTTCAGATGTGGCCTCACCAGAGCAGAGTTGAGGGGGAGAAGCACGCCTGTCCTGGTCCCACTC
Organism: Phasianus colchicus; assembly: GCF_987193195.1. Classification (NCBI taxonomy): domain Eukaryota; kingdom Metazoa; phylum Chordata; class Aves; order Galliformes; family Phasianidae; genus Phasianus; species Phasianus colchicus. Next base: position 18,505,774 of record NC_143438.1, on the reverse strand, counting down.
TTTAATGCACTTCAGGATACACTGGCCTTCTGGGCCACAAGGGAACACTGCTGGCTCATGGTCAATCTGTTGTCCATCAGGACACCTACATGTTTCTCTGCAGAGATTTTTTTCCAGTAGGTCAACCCCTAATCTGCACTGATGCATGTGGTTGTTCATACATGGCATCTACATTACACAACCTTCTGATTTCACAAGAAAGCTCCTTTGATCTTGCTAGCATTAAATATTAAAATAAATTATGGCTTATTTTGTTTTACTTGCAATCAGAGAGTTGTATTATTACTTTTTGTACTAGAAGGAATACTTTTTTTAAACCTTTACCTATGCACTTGGAAAATAAAATTACTCTCATTTTATTTAGAAATATATATGTATTATATTCATGTTTTCCTCATGGTTTTAGATAGAAGTCAGGCATTATTTAATGAACAACTCTGATCACTTTAATAAAATTGACAATAAATTTAGAATTGTAACCAAATTTTAAAACAAAAATAAGAAAGAATTCTTATATAAATGAAACTCCGTGGAATATGCAGAAGAAACTGATAATTCAGTGTAACAAAAGTTTAATAAATGTAATAAAAATTTCATTTAATAAACATTAAGGTGCTTTTATTATCAATATGAAGTTTTCATTTCCTTTAATTTTTATAGAAAGCCGTCTTTTACTGATGAATTGCTTGTTAGAAAACTATTGTCATCATGTTTTACATTTAGATTTAACAAAATTCAAGTGAATAATCCTTGTAGATGTTAACATAGCTATTCCTGTGAGTAAATTTAAATATCAGAATACAACAAAGTGCTTACATTAATACTTTAAAAATTTAAGCTTTAAATACATGCTAATGTAGGAAACTGCACCTGCATTAGTACTGCTATGCCATGCTTAGATCCATGTGTAGTCCAAACTGGCAAAACTGTCACAATGGAAACATCAGTAATTCTTCCAACAGAGGCATTCTTTTTCTGTAATATTCCATAGGACTTTAAGCCATCTTATTAAATCTAACAAAATAGAAAGACACAGATCTGAGATGGACTTCCCTAATATGGTTGAAAACAAAGCAAAATTCTCTCCAAAGCTGAACAAACCTATTAATTTTGATACGATTCCAAAGTTTACAGAATTTTTATCACTTTTACATTTCCATTAAAAAAGTAAAATTCATAGATGTTGTGTCTGATGATTATAGTGCTGTCGCAGTTACTCCTTTTACCTGTATACCTTAATTTTGAAGATGTCTAAATGATGTAAATGATATAACAGAAATTATTTTAAAAGTAATGAAAAAAGCAATTCATGTATACCACATTCTGATTTTTTTTACTAATCTTATGTTTAAATACTGCAAAATTTAATACATAAAAATTAAATGTTGCAGGTACAGTTTTAAAAAAGATAGTTCCTCAGTGTTATTTTTGAGCAAAACCATGTCATCCTTCCAAAAGATCTCATTCCCTTTCCAAATTCTATTGAATGACAGCCAATTTTAACCTCTCTCTAAAATTCTCTATGACAAATCCATTAGAATCACTGCTGAGATGCTTTTAAAGACGTATTTCTAGCGAACCAATCACTCCATATCTTCAGATGAAGAATATCAGAATAAGTTGATTTGAACATGACTCCACATCTGATGATGCACATTAAACCTGCTGGACAAGTTTGTACTTTCACCTTGGTGACTGCAGTCATGGTCTGACTCTACACTGACAGCTACAAGCATCTGCTCCACTTAAGACACTGTCTGCAAGGGTCTGCCTAAACAAAACAAAACAAAACAAAACAAAACAAAACAAAAAAAAGGTCTGTTACCTATGTTTTCAGTCTCACTTCTACTTCTTATAATCTTCTATAATTATCTTGATATAATCTTCAGTTTGGTGTACTGATGGACAGTCAGTTTAATATCAGCCAGCAGTGTGCCTAGGTGGCCAAGAAGTGCAATGGCATCCTGGATTATATATCAGGAATGGTATGGTAAGCAGGACTAGGGAGGTAATCCTGCCCTTGTACTCTGCACTGGTGAAGCCTCACCTCAAGTACTGTGTTCAGTTTTGGGCACCTCAGTACAGAAAGGATATTGAGGTGCTGGAGCAAGTCCAAAGAAGGGCAACAAGGTCTTGGAGAATATGCCCTACGAGGAGAGACTGAAGGAACTGGGGCTGTTTAGTCTGGGGAAGAGGAAGCTGAGGGGAGACCTTATTGCTCTCTTCAAATACCTGAAAGGTGCTTGCAGTGAGAGCAGGGTTGGTTTCTTCTTACTGATGACAGGTGACAGGATAAGAGGAAATGGCCTCAAGTTGCACCAGGAGAAGTTCAGGTTGGGTATCAGGAAAAACTTTACAGAAAGGGTTGTTAAGTACTGGAATAGGCTCCCTAGGGAGGTGGTAGAGTCACCACACATGGATGTGTTTAAAAACCGTTTGGATGTGATGCTCAGGGACATGATTTAGTGGAGGGTTGTTAGGGTAGTATGGTTAGGTTGTGGTTGGACTCAATGATCTTTAAGATCTTTTCCAACCTGAGCAATTCTGTGCTTCTATGAAAATTAAACATTAAATGTGTTTTATAGTTTGTCTATATTTCTAAATAAAATATTCCTCCTCTTGCAGAAAATAATATTATGCAAACATTATCTTGGTTACAGAATATATGGAAGATCCAAATTATATTTCAAAATATTTCAAATGTTATCAAGGAAAGTATTTTTTTGTTAGACAATTGCATTAATATTTCCATTTAAAAATTCTTCCATATAGAAAAAAAATGAGCCAGACACCTGGAAAACAACAAACACCAACAAACAACATTCTCTCTCAAAGAACAATGAAACTGTTCTAAACATTACTTCAAACCAATCACATTGTATTTTCTGTTGTTCCTTACAGAACATAATTACTGTTTAGTTAGTTTGATTATTAGTCACCTGCAACCTGCTATCAAGGTCAGCTCCAGAAAGAAACAAAAACAAAGCAATAACAACCCTCAATCATAACCCTCATTTTTTCCTACTTTATAAGGCTAAGAACATTTTCTTTAGAAGATGTTGTGTGTGGCATTCATATACACATTATATAGAAAAAAACATGAGAATGTAATATATACATTATTTATTCAATCAGCAATAGATTCATTTAGGAAAAGTGTATCAATAATAACTACTTTATGAATTCAGAATACATTGAACTAATCATCATAAATTATAAACATAATTAAAATTATATTTAGTCATACTAGCCATTTTTATTTAATAGTTGTCCACATCAGCTATTTTTAAATCATGTATCCACAGTTGGTGAAGTCATTGAGAATATATACTTACAGACACACCTTAATGCTGGCAGTTTATGATTAACTACACAAACTGTAACACTGGAGATGAGCTTCTCTCTCATGTTTCCATTGACAAGACCAGGCCTGTCCTCACCCTCCTCTGTGTTGTCTGCCTATGGCTGTGAGGGCACCACAGGTGACCTCATGCTCCACTATATCTCTATCCTGCAACTAGGAAGCAGAAGTGTAGGCTCAGTGCTGCCTTTTTTCCACAGGAATGCAAGAGACCTACACTAATTTTGCACAGACACACCTAGAGCTGTGCAAGCCTCAACCATAAACCTTGCCTCCAAAAAGACCATGTTTGACATTCCACCCAAACAGAAGATGGAAAGGTCATAAAACTTAGCAGAGAAGAGGCTCCAGTAGGCAGTTAGACCCAGTTATTCAGTCACCCATGACCAACATACGTTACACATCTCTAAAGACTCTTTAGCCTCTACAGGGTCTAAGCAGCTCTAATTCAGTCTTAATCAGTGTAGGACTAAGGATAAAGAAAACCTGCTGTCAACACAAGTAATTTTAAACTGATCTTAAATGATTTTTTTTCTCTAACTAAAATATTGATTTCAGCTCTGTTTATAGATATTTCCTGCACCTTTACCAAACAAAAAGAGACAGCTCATCTGCTTGTAAAACATTTGTTTTCTGTGAATTACTTCTAGAATTAAAATCTTCACAAAGGAAACAACATCCAAACAATATCCATTTTCCAAGGGTGAAAAAAATGCTTTCAAATTATTATAATGAAAAAAAAAAAAAAAAAGAGAAAAAAATAAGAAAAAAAAAAAAGATTTTATAGAGTACTCAAGTGCAAATACACACATTGGTTGCTCTGAAAGTAATGCATCCTATTTATTTCCACGGGGGGGGAGGGGGGGAAGGGGAGGGAGGGAGGGAAGAAGGGTGAGTAGAAACAAATAAAGCTTTTTCTTAGTTTTTTATTCTCTGAACAGCCTGAGTGATCCAGGTACAGCAAAAGAAGTACACAATCCAATGAGTAATCACAGCATGAAAAATGAGTAGCCAAAAGGCATAACAAACTTGTTGCAAACAGCCTGTGGGGCACAATTCACTTGTCAAATGTTTCAGCATTTATTTAAAGTTTGAAAAAGGTTCTGATGAATTGATATTGATTTGCAAAAAGATGGATGAAATCATTGATTTATTTCACAATGAACCATGTGACTATTCCACCAGGAAAAAATTACAACAGGATTTTTTTTTTTTTTTTTCTTCTCTCATACAGAGTATACTTGATAGTTTTTATTTTGCTTCATCATAACTAGCAGAAGCAATCTGATAGGCAAGCCTGACTCTATGGAAAGTGGGGATATCCTTCTATTTTAACTAACTGTAGTTCTTAATCCAAGGCTAGATCCAAACAACGATACTGGTCACAAAAGTTAAAGTCTGTAATGAGAAGGGACCTTCTGTCTTCCCTGATACTTATAGAGGCCGAAGCAGAATTGTTTTTTATGTTAGTTAAATTTACAGAAAAAAAAGTACATTTTAACCTGTTTAATGCACATATATTTGTAGAAATGTGGATGAAAGAGAATTTTGGCTTGTTTCATCTTTAGCTCTGTCTTTTATGCATTTGATGTCAATCTGGCTCCAGTGCCTTGACTGCATCCTAGGATTCTTTCAACATTGCATTAGGCATTTAATAGAGACACCGAAGAATTGAATTCTGAACATCTACTCTGCAATATATATAATTAAATATTTCTAGTCAGAATTTAAAACTTAAACTATAGATGCGGGGAGAAAATGGCTATCAAATTAACATAATTCTAAGCAATCTACATTGTGCAAGTTAAATATTTCTGCCACACAACTTAAGTCACTCTTAAACCATAGTTTTTATAACATCTGTCTCTAAAGTTTGCACTTGTTTAATGAGTTCTAAATATGTTCTAATACTAATTTTAATCAGGAATAATTAGTGCTGAATAGATAAGAATACATATTTATAAGGTGGTAAGCTAAAGGGACATGCAGAATGAAGTTTTTGCATCATGACTATATGGCATGGTTTCTTAATTGCTAAGTAAATACACGTACACGTGTCACTCTGAAAGTAATGCCTCTTATTTATTTCCGTGGAAATTGAGACGGATACAAAGAGCACAATAACACTATCTGATAGAGCACACTCTCAGCTACAAAATACTGCTTTTCTACACAGTTATCACCATTTAGCTATGCATTTTTGCCAGCAAAGACTGAGAGCCTGTGTGCTGTGCTCATAAAAATCTGCACCAGTAGAGGTGACCCACTCTTGTATTTTTCACTGCTGGAACTCACTACCTACCACCTCACTGTTCTCACATCCACTGTTTGGTCTCCAGAAATGTCCAGCAAGTATCACTGAATGTCAATAGATGTCTTTTTTTTCTGTATAGAGGAATTCATTGACATACTTTTGCCTCATACGCATTTCCATGTCAGACACCATTCTGAGAGACTGTCCCTCTGCTGCCATCTGTCATATGGCAACAGCATGTAATGCAATACTGGTGAGAAGGTTTATCCTCTACTGCCATTACTACCAACATCTGCCTTTGATGTCATGGTCCAACATAATAAAGTAGAAGGCACTGTTTCAGAACACCCTTTGTATTTTAGAAAGCTCCCCCTCCCCCCACCCCTATAGTGTTATTAAGAATTAATTTAAGAGGAGTGTGTTAAATGCATAAAAAATGCAGTTGAATTTCTGCTGTCTCATTTCTGCCGAAGATAGTGTAGAAACATGTTTCCTATTCTAAAGGAAGTACATACTAGATCTGTTGTTGGAATAGCCATCTTCAAGAATTAGAAAGAAGACAGTGCTGGTTTTCAAAATTCCTGAGAAGTAAGTGACTGTGAGGAAAATGAAAGTTCAACAGGTAAACAAGAGTTCACTTACTAAGGTAAAACTAGCCTTTACTCCTCTTCAGTATTGTTTGATTCACAGTAATATAAATATGAGCAAAATGTAGTCCTTGATTATTTGGGATTATCTGTTTCACAGTGGCCGTATTACTGATTACCTATCTTTTTCTATCTTTACAACATAATGAGTGATTTCCAACCAGTAATTATAGTGTCTAGTAAAATTTGAGCTGACTTTAATTATCTTGTGTTTACACTTTAAAATGTGATAATTGTTCCATGTGGCTAACCCTACTGCCAGCTTCTCCCACCTGCTTCTTCTGTTTACATTTTATGAATGAGTGAGCTCTTTTCCAAGCAAGAAATAACAGTTAGGCAGCCCTTTACAGTCCTAGTGAAACATCTAAATATAATAAATAATATTACATTCTTCTGTTTTTTATATACTTATTTCAGTTATATTATTTTGACTTCAGTGAATTCCGTATCTTTATACCCTGCTATTTTTCTACCAATTCTTTATTCTTTTCTTATAATCCCTTCCCTGACCCTTATCTCTCTGTACATAATCTTCCTTCCTTCCTTCCTTCCTTCCTTCCTTCCTTCCTTCCTTCCTTCCTTCCTTTCTTTCTTTCTTTCTTTCTTTCTTTCTTTCTTTCTTTCTTTCTTTCTTTCTTTCTTTCTTTCTTTCTTTCTTTCTTTCTTTCTTTCTTTCTTTCTTTCTTTCTTTCTTTCTTTCTTTCTTTCTTTTTCCCCAGAATACAGTATGATTTCCCCTTTTCCTGTTTTCTATTTAATCACCTCCTTTCTCCTTGCTCTCTTTATGTTAGCGGAAGCCTACTATAGTTTATCTGTTTTCCATTCCTTACTGTCAAAACTCTTTATGCCAGAAAAATCTGACCTAGTATATATTTTATCAGAATGTCCTCTAAGTAAAAGCTACATTCTACTCTACAGATTAATCCATACCAAGATTTCCTTGCTTTATTATTCAACTGACAAAAATTGGATGTCTTGTTTTTTATTCAAAAAGCTATCATGAGTGTTCTATTCACCACAAGATAAAACTCTAAAACATCAGTTTTCTTTTTACTTGCATTATGAGAATTACTAATATACTGAAATTGTTAGTGCTACCTTTCTATTTCAACTGTTTTTCCTCTCTTCTAAAGCAGAGTATAACTTAGAAATGTAAAAACTGAACTTCCAATCATCAGATGTTTGAGGAGTTTTGAAATATTTTCAGAAAAAGAATACAACAATTAAACAAATATCAGTGATTTATTTATATATTTATTTTAGTAAAATGAATACCAGTCACCAATTAAGCTTTTCAGTTTGGTGTAAGTGGAAGACACTGTGTAATAGAATCACTCAGAATTATAGAACCTATCACCAAATTTTAAAGAAGAACTAGACTCACAGTCATGATTAAATTATGATGTATATTAAAAAATATTTTGGGGCAATGGATGGCAAAGCAATTTTCAAAAAAAGCAGAAGAACATAACTGAAAAGTCAGAATACATGTAATATGTAGCTTGCACTGTTTCTATTCCTGGTTGACTGTTTTTCAGGCACTGAGTGAGAGCAAATGGAAGAACAAGGGTGCTCATTCACCTAGAAAGCCTATACCTTCTCAGTGTAATGAACATAGAACCCTTAGCCAGTCATGTGTGGTGAAGAATCTGAATCTGAACAAAATTCATAGTTCAGGTTTTGATACTGATTAACCCCAGTAATAGGTGAGACAGATAATTGTATATATGACCATTTACTTGTTGAAGTGGTTATAGATACTAATCATTCTCTTAGATGTATGTCTCCCATAATTTCATTCTTTTGTTTAATGATTAGCCATACCATTAGTAAATCAGGTAATATTTTAGACATTATATGCTGCTGGATGCAAATTTATACTGCTTTACATTGTCTTAACTTACATATGAATATGAATTCTTACATTCTTTTTTAGGACCTTGCCTGTCATCATTACAACCTTTGATCACGTTGTATAAGTGGGTTAAATAATGTCTTTAACCATTCCACCACAACTAGAGACATTCAAACACAAAAACTAAGATACTCATCAGAATAGCTCAGACAAGAAAAACAAAGGTTTATAAAGAAATAAAATTGGATACTTATTGCTCAAGTCCAAAGACCAAATCTGTTGCTTGAGATATTATGTGAAAGCTAGAATATGTTAAATCCAAGAGCATCAGAATGTCAATGACTAATTTGATATAGCATATGGAAATAAAGGCAAAGGATACGTGAAAGTGTCCCATTTAGTATGTGCTGAGATGCTACCAAGTAGAACTGTTATAAAATTAGATGCATCTCCTGGGCATCATTACTTTATTCTGAGTGTCTTTGTGTATAATATTAAGAAAATAACATTAGAAATGGCCAGTTGGTGTTCATGTCTCAGTGCTATGGTATTTCCTGAACAAAAATAAGTCTGTTTTATAGATCTTCTCTCAAAATCAGTGGAAAAGTCAGAGGGGTAGCAATAATTAAGCTAAGAAAAAAAAATATTTGGGTCAAATTCTGATCTCCTAAGAATGCTATCTCTACACATGTTTACAGTTTAAATTTCTGGCATGGTATGAAGTCAAAAAATTACTTGAGAAGAAAGATACATTTGCTTGAACAATGCTCTGTGCTTTTACAGTTAGTCTGCTTCTAGTCTTGAGCAGGTTTATTTACAGTTAACATATGTACAGACCTTGCTACTTCTTTGCATTGTTCACTGTGAAAATACTATGCTTGTGTAAATATTCATCACTGTGTAAACTTAGCTTGTCCTAACAATTTAAAGATAGAAGGAAAAATTACAAACTATATGCTTAGCTTCTGCTGATGTCTTCTGAGTCACTTTTTGGATGATAGGCAGGACAACTAGAGGCTATGCAGTGGAGCTTTCATTAATGTACCATCAGGTTTTTCTGTTCTCTCTTCACTATTGCAAACCACAACTGCATAAGATCAAGCCCTCCATTATTTTTTTGGTTACCTGTAAATTCCCTTGCTCTGCCAAAAGCCATAAGAGCTGTAGTATTTTTATTTAAAAATAAAAGGATAAAATTTCTTGTCCTGCTGTAATTTCAACAAGTCATTGCCTTAGCTCCTTAAATTAAGAAAGCTACCTTCCCTGTAACTTCTAGATACTTTAAATGTTCTTTTTGAAATAATAAATATAGATCCAATTGTAGTTGTATTCTATTTCAGATAGTATTTTTGCTCTCTTGTTACAGTGTCTCCACTCTCAGACACCCTAATTAGACTAAGACAGAAATCAATCGTAATGTAAAAAATGTGACATAGGCATGAATAGCAAAATTAAAGATGAGCATTATAGATAAAAAATTGTACTGATGATAATTTGAAACTTAAGGCAACTTGGTAAAGAGTCTTTAAAAATACATTATGCGTCATCCAATTCCATAACAAGGAGGAGCAGCCTAATAAAATGGAAGAGTTGTTAAGGTATGACAAGTAGTAGTGAAAGGTAAAGGACTGAAGAGAATTGATTGAGATAGAGATACTCAGAGTTCCTTTGGATTTACTGTGCACTCTCATCTCATCATTCACTTTCAGATTTCAACAATTCATAAAACAATTAATTCCTCAGTCTCTGTATCTTTTTTTTTTTTTTTTTTTTTTTTTTAATTTAGACAAAGCCTTTGACTTCAGCTGTCTCAACTCCCCTGAGTTTCCATAAACTGGTAATGGATCCTCAGATGTTGTAGTCATTCATTGAAAACAGGCCAGCCTTCAGAATGAGTTGGGACAGCTAATGAGACCAGCTTCAGAATCTTTACTATGTAAAGAGTCTTACCCTGGGAACTGGAGGGCAAAATAGGAAATTGCCAATGACTTTCATAAAAAGGCCAGTCAACAGCAGTGGCAGCTGCACAAAAGTTTGTAATGGCTCATTACAGAGTTTGGTGAAAATTTTGCTTGAGAATTGTATTGCTGTACAACAATAAGTGCAGACAGAAGACATTTAATAGGATTATTTTGCTTTGTTTGGTAGTAGGCTTTAAAATCTTGGAAACATTTTGACTCGACTCTTTCCCATGTAACCTACTTTAGAGAACCTGCTTTGGTATTGGTGTTGGACTAGATGATCTCCAGAGGTCCCTTCTAACCCCTACAATTCTGTGATTCTGGATTCTCAAGAATGTAGGGGGAAAGGAGGGGAGGGAGGAGGCACTTCAATAATGAAAGTAGAAATATTTATCTCCTGTAGTATTTCTACCTTGCATGCCCTCGAGTTACAGAAATATCATTAATTGTGATATCCTGAAAGATTTCCTTTCACTTTCTGTTCCCTATTGAGTTGAAATACTAATGTGCATGATGCAGCACTCCTGAGTGTCAACAGGTACACTGCTTCTGTAATATTCAGGGAAAACCTCTCCAATCACTTTGCTCACTCTTCTCCCTCTCATTCCCTTCATATCATATTCACTCCTTGTTCTTACTTTCTCAGACTATGTGCTCACCTTTCACTCATCCTTTTTTTTCCTTAGCTATATTCTCACTCCTCATTCTGCCTGCTGAGAGCTCTGCTGTAATCTGACTGGCTAGCAACCACTCAAGATAGTGCTGCTTTCTGCATCTTTCCTCAGAACTGTTGTAAGCAGTACTTCAGCTGAGTAAAAGTCGTCAGTAGGGTATAGGAATTGTGTCTGTTCAACATCTGTTCCCAGGAATTTGATGAATCATAATGCTTTCTCTTTCATGTTTTCTTTTTTTTTTTTCTTTTTTAAATCATTTATTTCAGTCTTATCTTTTAATATTTGCACAGTTCCTGATATTTATTGACTAGATGTTGTGCTTCTGACATTGTTTTGGTGAACTTAAAAGCCTGGGGGAAAGGAGTTTGCAATAACATTTTGTCGCATTCAGAAGCAGTGAAGAGATGGGAAATGGGGCTGATATCAGACCCTGTCAAATCCTCTCTGCTGCCCTTCCTTCCTCACATCGTGTCCTGTCCCAGCTGGTCTTCCCAGGGGTGAAGGAAAGCCCTGCTCCAGCATGTTCTCCTACGCAGGGTTGCCAGGGATCTGTTTTCTGGCTGTGCTTGGAGCCCCTGCTGTCCTTCTTCTCCTCTTCCCAGGGTGCTGACAGAATTGTTTTTCCCTACTCCCCTCCTTTTTTTTTCTTTTTTTTTTTTTTTAAAAAAAAAAAACACAGCTATTTTACAACTTCAACTCCCAGTTGTGTGCTTTGTCTAATAGGAGTAACTATTTATAATAGATTAGTTTATATTTCTTTTGACTCAGGTGATGGTACAATTTGGCAGAGAAATAGACATGGGTTCCTCTAGTGCTGAAGAGCATTATTTTCCCTATGTAAACATGCTTTTTTTGTTAAAACAGAATAGATAAACTAGGAATTGTAGTCAGTATTGACAAAATTACTTGCAGGACTGCATTTCTGTTCATTCCATCTGTCCTGTCAGGTTTTGGCTGACACAGGGTTAATTTTCTTCATAGTAGTTGGTACGATGATATGTTTAGGATTTAGGAGAAAAATAATGTTGATAACAAGCAATGTTTTAGATGTTGCCAAGCAGTGTTTACACTTAGTCAAGGACTTTTCAGCTTCTTTTACTGGGATGCACAAGGAGCTGGGAAGGGACACAGCCATGTCAGCTGACTCAAACTGACAAAAAGGGATGTCTCATACCATGTGGCATCATGATGAACAATAAAATTGGGACAGTTGGCTGAAGGGGCAACCATTGCTCAAAGAGTGGCTGGGCACCAGTCAGCAGGTGGTGAGCAGTTTCTCTGTACTTTAGTTGTTTTGTAATTATTAATATTATTATCTCTTATTTTTCTGTTCTTTAAACTATCTTTATCTCAACCCATGAGTTTTACCTTTTTCCAGTTTTCTTCCTCATCCCACTGTGAGGGAGTGAGCAAACAGCTGTGTGATGCTGAGCTGCCTGCTGTGTTAAAACACAAAAACATCCTAAGTCATTCAGCTCTCAAGAGTTGGTTTTGCCTTCTGGGTTTGTTAACTACAAAGAAAATGTAGTCTTCCAAGCTACAGAGGTGACAAAGCTTCTTGCTCATAATGTAGAGGCTACTTTTACTAGTTTATCACTTCTAGTAGTGTTATATGCCTATATATATTTAAGTTTTGCAGCAGCACTTCTGTGTACATAGGGCAATGAAAGTATCTATTGTGTTAGTGACACATCTAGCTCACCAGCTGAAGTTAAGATACACAGTTTTGCTCTGCCCACTCTCTGGATGTTAACCTGAGTCAGCAAATAATTCCCTTGTCTTTTTATTATGAACATAGTTATTTTGCTCTTTTAAGTAATCAGCAGCTGGTAAGACGTTCCTTTCAAAAGCTAATTTCCAGCGCATGTGACTGTGTTGCAAGGAGCACATAAATCACCTGCTGGGTTAATAATACCAATAGAGTCTTCCTGACACATTAGCTGTAGGAACTGAAAATCAACTCCTTAGAAGCATGGATCAGTCCTGGGTTATCCAGTAGAGAAAGCACACACCTGGAATACATCATCTAAAGCATAAGGTCCCTAGCTGCAGGAGTGACAGTATGCCCCCAGAGGGCAAAGGAAGGATAAGCATACAAGAGACCAAGCTGTCTCATTCTTTTGTCTTCTTCTCATTTTTCACCCGAACTATATGTCACCAAAGTGCTGACTGTGCCAGAGGGAGCTATTTAAGTTAAAAGTAGCGGCTTAAAGGTTCTACCCATATACTGCAACTATCCTCTACCAAGTCCCTGCTTTGTGTCTGAATCAAGGGGAAGCTTTCTCTCATCCTCCAGCTCAGTTGTCAAGATCTATAAGTAGTTAAATTCTAATGAACTTTCATGATTCTGTTTCTGAGATCAGACTGCTGTCATGAATGTAAGTTGGAGAAGAATAAATTTAAGGGAAATTTGTATATAGTTTTCCAGGTTTTGAGCATGCATGTGGACTACACAAAATAATGCATGTTTTTTTTTTTCGTTAAAACTGGCTTGCTCTTCATATTTGTTCTACAACATTTTTGATGTAAAATAACCACTCAATAAAGTCAGTGAAATGCAGTATGAACGAAACTCTAGTTTGGCTCAAGATTTTTCCTGAAGTCAGAATTCAGGATGTGTAGTATCCAAATGCTCCTGTGAATGTCAGTCCCATCAGCTTTAATTAGATTAGTGAACTCTCTCTTTAACACAGAATGGCTGATACCCAAATGCAATGACATAGCTAACTGTAATTTATAATTCTATAGCTTGTTTATTATTTCATTACAAAGTGTGATGTTATTTATTCTTTCTGACTGGATTGATTTTGAAACAAGAGGATGTATGATATTGGAATTTCATATTCTTCATAACAAGCTCTCACATTCCACTCTTTTTATCATAACAAATTTTAAATTTACCTCAGATGTTTCTCTTCACCAGTGCCTTTGAGCACTTGCTGAGCATTTTAATGTTTGAACTACTTTAGACAAAGAAGAGTTGTGCCAGTAACTACGCAGTTTACTATTCAAGGCCATGCATGACTCTAAGGGTATTATAAATTAATTTGATTTTATTGTATGAAAAAATTTACTATTAATTTTACTATTACCTTACTATTAATTGCAAATGTCTGGAAGAATTTGTCTCAGAATATTCCCTTAAGTATTCCAGGATGGAAGATTCGTAAGACTGGGAGGAAAAAAGGTTAAGTGTTTGTTAGTAAGAAAAATTGGCTGAAAAAAAAAAAAAAAAAAAAAAAAAAGACACTGTCTGTTCATAGCTCATATGAACAGTCTGAGAAATGGTGGATTAGACATCACATTATCAATGGTACCTAATTTAGGGAAGAAAAATGCAACATAGTGAACATTTTTGGAAAGTGTGCTAACAATTCAGTTCTCAGGCTATTGAGAAGTGTTTCTTTTGGTAATCAATGGTAATGCAGAGAGCTGGTGTTACAATATTGTTATTATTTTGTAGAGTGATTTGTCTGCAAACTTTTGCCTCCAGACTGTTGCAGGTCAGACATCCAGATCATTTGTTCAATACTTGAGCCAGTTAGTGGATGATAAATATGCTGGGTTTTCTGGGTTTTGTTTTGTTTTGATTTTTGTCTGTTGGTGGTGTTTTATTTCTGTTTCTTTGTTTTCTGCTGCCATTTGAACACAGAAAACCCCAATCTATACTTCATATAGTTGTAATTGTTGTCAAAAAAGTTTTAAATAAATAAACAAATATGGATTTTCTTAACTGCGGAGTTACAATTGTTTTTACATTTAGGTGAAGCTTGGCGGTTTAGAAGTCAGTATGCTTTGAAGCTTTCTAGTATGATTATTTGATTTGGAAGGACAGTATAAAGTCAAAAAGGATTAACACATGAAGGATGCTATTATCAAAACAAAGGTGGGGTGGAAAGGCTAAATCTAATGTACATGCTGCGAATGTGTGCAGAGATCAGGAATGGTTCATTCCAACATTGTCATTACCAGGCTTTCATACTGATCTGCAAGTTGGAAGTCAGCAGTCAACTTCAGAATATATCCTGAAGGCTTCTGTACTCAGCATGTTCCAGGAATTCACTACTGTCCCAGTATAGAAGGTAGAGCTTTACTCCTAATGTCCAAAGTAAATGTCACAAGCCAGAATAGAGATTGCCTTTCACTGTCCCAACTTAGACTTATACATGACCACTATAACAGTTCCTGCCTGAGTCATTTCATTCGGAAGATGTTTAACATGAGCAAAGACATCTGCAAATAGGATATACACAGCTCAAATTGCAGGTAGTTAGAGCTACAGAGCTACAGAGCTACCATTATTAAAAAGTAACTATTATTGTTAAAAATGTGTCTTTGCTGTCCGAACAATCCTCAATTAAGTGTCAATCTGCCTGGTGGTAGGAAGGCCCTACAAAGGAATCTGGACAGGCTGGATGGCTAGGCTCAAGCCAATGGGATGAGGTTCAACAAGACCAAATGCTGGGTCCTGCACTTTGATCACTTTGACAATCTCAGGCAATACTACAGGCCTGGGGCTTGAAGACTACATAGAGGAAATCGTCCTAGGGGTATTGATTGAAGCTCAGCTGAACATGAGCCAGCAGTGTGCCCAGGTGGCCAAGAAGGCCAATGGCATCCTGGCTTTATCAGAAAAAGTGTAGGAAGTAATTGTCCTTCTGTACTCAGCAGCTGAGGCCACACCTAGACTACTGTGTTCAGTTTTGGGCTCTTCACTGCAAGAAAGACATCAAGGCCGTGGAGCAGGTTCAGAGAAGGGCAGCAAAGCTGGTGAGGGGTTGAGAGAATAGGCCTTATGAGGAGCGACTAAGGGAGCTGAGATTGTACAGTCTGCAGAAGAGGAGGCTCAGGGAAGACCTTATTGCTCTCTATACTGTCTGAAGGGAGAATGTAGTGAGCTGGTGGTCGGCCTCTTCTCTCGTGTACCTAGTGATTGGACTAGAGGGAATGGCCTCAAGTTGCACCAGGACGTTAGGAAACATTACTTCTCTGAAAGAGTGGTCAGGCACTGGATTGGGCTGCCCAGGGAAGTGAGAACTATTGCTGATAGGTGGACAGTTGGGCTGGATGATCTTAGAGGTCTTTTCCAATCCTGGTGATTCTATGATTCTAGGATTCTATGATCTATCCAATGGTAAGGGTCATTTTCCACTGCTACTTGGAAAGGGCTCATACTCAGTGCTGCTGATTGGCATCTTGTGTCTCCCTGCTTTTTTCTTAGTATTTCAATACCTCCTCATTTCACTGTTCTTTCTCTTGAATCTTTACATGTTTAATTATCACAGTCTCAAGTCTTACCTCTTTCTGCACTTTGCTTATCTCATTTGAATATATCTCTGAACCTCTTTATGGCTCTTTGTCATAGTTTAACAGTTTGTCAGAAAGCTTGAAAGCCTCAGAAAACAAATAAAAATAAAACCAAACCAACAATAAATTTTATCAGTTCCTCAGAAAGCTACCTAGCTTCTGCTGTATGGAAACCATGTCGTAGCCCACGTACAGCTGAACCTCTAGCACAAGAGTTGCATCAGTGGCTCCTGGAGAGACTGGTAAAAAAAAAAAAAAAAAAAAAAAGCTTTTTCCTAGGAAAAATATTGTGTTACTTTTGTAGAGGGCCTTTAATATGTGGTCTCAGGCATCCGTACACTGCTGTTATATAGAATATGACATCATAACATCAGAGCTCCTTTGGGCTTGCACCCACAAACTGTGGTTTCTCTGTGCTGTCGTTCATCTATTTCTCAGCCTCATAATTCCACTGGCTTCACTTAAGAGGTTAGGGAGCAAACAATATAATTTAATGCAGCTGGAGGCATCAGTAACATATGAAGCCAGCACCAGAACAGTCTCAGATAAGAGAGCGGATGATCTCACTTGCTTTAGGTCATACTCTGATCTCCTCACCAGGCTCTCCTCCCCCCATGCATAAGTGCTCTGCCAAGTAGAAGGGTTAATGGGGGCTATGCTGTGGCAGGGGATCTTTATTGAGTGTAAAAATGCATTTGGCTTTTAAAACCATAAAGGAAAATATTCTGTCTCTCCCAGCATGTCCCTTTTTCGTTGATAACATAGCACAGTTCTGCGAGAATTCTGCCTATTTGTCTCACTCTACACAGAATTAGGGAGCAGAGTAAATGAGCCATAGAAACTCATCCAGTTGGGGGAATATTAAAAATTTTTTCGAGGTGAGGATTTCAGTATCCACAGTTCCATGTGTGTTAAGAAGCTTTACAAACAAATGAGTGCTGAAACATGACCAAGGTGTCCCTTCTGGGTCATCAAAAACAGAATGATCTTAACCCATTTAGCTTTCAGGTTATACATCAGTCAAATGAATACTTACACTGAAGTCATTTCAGCTGAGAAGGTTAAAGGTTTACATTTACAGTTCTTACTTCTATGTCCCAGCTTTACACTTCTACCAGTAACATAAAGTTAGTTTTCACTGTAAGCAATTGAACATATTTCTAAAGACTTGGAAAATATTTTTTTTTCTTTTTTTCTTTCTTCTTTTTTTCTTTTTTTCTTTTTTTTTCCCTCTTTTCTTTTTCTTTTGTTTTTGACACTTCTTTGTTTTGGTGCCTTTAGGCTGATTATGGAGGGTTTCTATAAAGAAATAATGCTATTATATATAAATTTCACACATTTTGGGATATTCTTTCTATTTTCTAGTGAGCATGCAGGTAACTACTTATAGATAATTGAATCAATGCTTTTTCTATGCAATTGTTGATAATACTATCTGCTTTTTTTTTTTTTTTTTTTTTTTTAAGAAAAAAAAGTCTTTCTTCCAATTTTCTCCATCAGTTTGTGTTCATATAAAAATCCCTCGGAATATTTAGAACCAGTGCAGTGGTAAATGACAAATGGAATTTTATCGCAGTCTTTCAATGGTGCACGTTAAAAACACTAATAGAGAAGCTGTAATATTCTCTGTTACATTTTTATAAATTCACTGTCAACAGTTTTAGTGAGCATTTCTTTTTCTATCTCTCTCTTTTTAATTCAGTTAAGATAAATTATTCATTCTTTATGGAAGGAATACAAATCATTAAAAGGATTGACAAATGGATATACTTTTAATGCTTATTCCTCCCTTTCCAACAAAATATATATATATATAAAATTTAAATTAGGGGAATTATCTTATAAGACTGATATATGGATAATTCTATAATCCCAGAGGTGCAACATTTATACATTTATATGTATAAATTATAATATATGTATTTCAGTGTTATGGTTTAACCCAGCAAGCAAGCAATCACCACAGACATTCATTTATTCCCCCAGTGGAATGAGGGAAAGAATTGAAAAAAGGTAGAACTCATGTGTTGAGATAGACAGTTTGTAAGACAGGACTGAAAATGAAGGGATATTAATAACAATAATATAATAGTATACATAAAAATATAAGTGGTGCACAAAGAAATTGCTCATTGTCAACTTACCAATGTCCAAACAGCTGGCTCCAGCAGTTGGCTGCTCTGGCCAACTACCCCATTTTCATTATTCAGCATGATGCCACATGGTATGTGACATCTCTTTAGCCAGCTTAAGTCAATTGTCCTGGCTGTGTCTCCTCCCAGCTCCTTGTGCATTTCCAGCTTCCTCTCTGACATAGCAGAAGAAGAACATGAATTGTCCTTGGCTCTGTGCAAACAATGATTTGCAACTAAAACTTCAGTGTGTAATGAACATTATTCTCATCCTAAATTCAAAATGCAGCACCATGCCAGCCACTATGAAGAAAATTAAATCAAGCTAAGACAGGACTTCAGAAAGTCTATAACTATCTTTAAATCAAAAGCTAAAAAGCTTCGTTTATTCATTAGAATAAACAATAAGAACTATTTACCAAAAATAAAAATAAAAATAAAAATAAATAAAAAAAAAAGGAGAGATATAGTATAGTTTTTAGCAAGAAATTGAAAATACTAAAACATAATGAAATGTACTTAACCGTATATGTTTCATTTGAGATAAAGCCAAGGCTGGAAGAGTCTCACAGCTTTCTCCCATTTGTGCTTTTATTTCAGGATAAAGAAAAACTGAGAGCACTGTCCATAATTCTGTATCTGTTGACAACCCTGCATACATCAAGGGAGTTGGAACTGCATGACTTTTTAGGTCCCTTCCAACCCAAGCCATTCTATGGTTCTGATGCTCACTGAAGATGATATGTGTGCATTTGCTTCTGGGTGTGCATATAAAATGATGCATAATCGCTTTGACTTGAATGAGTTTTCCAGAAAGGGATATCATTTTTTGTACTGAGAGTGTTGTGTTTACTGGGAATGTGGTCTGGTCATCTATAAAGCTCTGGATTTCTCTGTTGCCTCACAGATTTTAACAATTAATAAAGGAAAGCCAGGAATCCAGTTTGGTGGATTTCTCTCTGCTGCTGATGACTGTAAAAGGAAATAAGATCTACCTATCCCCAGGTCACTAGTTTGAATATACATCATATTGATGGTGACCTAAACCATGCTGCTGGTGTTTCTCATCAGGCACTCTTCCAAGAGAGCATTTTCAGCCTGAAATTGTACTCTTCTAAAAGCATGAATTACACCTACGAGTATATGCTTGAAGTTTCAATGATGTGAGTCCTATTATCCTTTCATTTTGCAAACTCATCTCTGAAAGTTAGGTTTTGACATAGACTAGAATTATGGACATAGCTTTATATGAGTTAATGTGTTGCAATCTATTTTCCCTTTCCCCTTCCCCTTTCCTTTCTCTCTCTCTTTTCCTTTCCTCTCGCACAGAAAAGGTATGACAGCGATTTTTTTTTTTTTTTTTGCCTACCTCTATCTTCTTCCTCCAGCCTCTCTTCCTCATTGCTCTTCCTTCTCCCCCCCTTCTAGAAGCAAAATCCTGTACATATATTATGATCTCTCTTCAAACAGATTGAGTGGTTCCTCTACACTGGAAAACTAATACTCTGAGTGATGGTGTTACTCAGAATTACTCTGCTCACTTAGTGGAGTTCTTTCTGAAGAACTTGGCTTGGATATCTGACTGTGCTTTCATCCCTATATTCCAACTAACAGCAACAAGCAAGGAAGTTTGCAAGTGTTCAGCTTCCATTACCTTTACAGAAACAAAGATATAGTATAGGAGGAAGAATGTCCAAACTTCTGGGGAAGATCAAAAACCATGGCTTTTACGTTGTTTAGTCAAGCCTCGTGTAATCTATTTTGCTTTCTATCAAACATCTGTATGACTTAGAAATGGAATAAAACATATTTCATAATGGACTATATAAAAAAGGGAATTTGGGTTAGATGTTAATACACATGGAAATGTTAGTTCATCTAATGACATTCTTAAAAAAAAAACAAAAAACAAAAAACAAAAAACAAAAACAGTGATTTTATTCAGAACTTCTAAAACTTCATGCCTTAAGTGTGCAGAAAAATATGTAAATAAATAATTACTAAAAAGAAAATAAAACAAAAAATATAACACAAATATCTGATTCTATTTTCTGCAGCATAATGATGAATCTAGCATACCTTTGCTGTCGATTAACACTCTTGTGATGATCAGTGGCCCCAGATGACTTTTTATAGTGAAGGAAAATTAATTCCCAGCATAGTATAATAAGGTCACAGATAGTAAACATGGTAGTGATGAGGCACAGTACGGAAAAAAAAACAGAGAATCATCTTTATCATTGCTGTTGACAGCTCATCTATGTTCGTTTTAAACAGATTTGAAGGTATAATAACCAGATAGGTGACTAATGATTTTAACTCAGTGACATTTTCATATTTTGATATAGTCACAGTTGCTGTTCCAGAGCACTTGTTTTGGGTACTTTTTTTCTGGCTGCATCTCATATTCATTAAACCAGATTAGCAGTGGCCTTTTACTTGTTCAGAGATGGATGAGCTTCAGGAAACTGGCTGTTTTACATTACAGTTAGAAGAAGCACTTTGACGTCAGAGGCCCAAGTCTGTGTAGAACCCCATTCTGAAATATAGCTTTGAGATAGCAATGAACTGCTCATTTGGCTATGCATATGATACTCAACTGTTACAGTTGCAATTACTTAATACACTAATGTGGAAAATCATGTTAGTTTATGGAAGAGTGTAGAAAATGCATGATGGATGTTAGAATTGTTGTCCTTTATTAATCAGAAAAAGCCTGTATTTTGTCTAGAATTTTAGATGTGCAACATGAGGCAAATATCATGTAGATCTTTTGTCACTAATGAAGAATTTTCCCTGTCTTCTTTTCACATGTGTCTTTGGAGTTTTAATCCATGATAAACTGTACCTTGAACTACTGATTTTCATATTATAATTTTACTTTTTAAATTTTATCCCTTTTGTACAAGTGACTGTGTTTAAAACTGATAACTTTTTGACTTTTCACACATCAAAACAACGTTCAAAAACTTCTTACTGGAAATAAGAGTGATTTGCAATGTTATGAACTCTTGGATTCAAGCTACATTCATGTTCTTGTCAGTAACATTATAAAGATTTCTGGCTTCAACTCAGATCAGAATATATAAACAAAAATACATTCTCAGTGTTCAAGTCAAGTACAGATTTAAGCTTTTATTTATTCTCTTGCCCCAAGTGCTGTAATGAGGAAACTATGAGAAGCTATGTATACTCCTAGAAGATATGCTAAGGCACATACGAGACAATGGGGTGATTTGAGACAGCCAAAAGCAGATCTTGCCTGACCAATCTGGTGGCCTTCTATGATAGAGCAACAACTTCTGTGGATGGGGATAGGGTGATGGAAGTTATGTAGCTGGATTTCTGCAAGGTCTTTGATATGGTCCCTCACCATATCCTTCTCTCTAAATTAGACAGGTATGGATTTGAAAGACGGACTGTTCGATGGATTAGGAATTGGTTGGCTGAAGGCAGCCAAAGGGTTGTGATCAATGTTTCTGTGTCAGGGTGGAGGTCGGTCACAAGCGATATGTCTCAGGGGTCGGTCTTGGGACTGGTGCTCTTCAACATCTTCATCAGTGACATAGACAATGTCATCGAGTTCACCCTCAGCAAGTTTGCAGATGACACCAAGCTGAGTGGTGCAGTTGATAGATTGGAAGGAAGGGAAGCCATCCAGAGGGACCTGGACAGGCTGGAGAAGTGAGCCCATGAAAACTTAATGAGGTTCAGTAAGGCCAAGTGCAGGGTGCTGCACTTGGGTCAGGGCAATCCCAGGTATTTATACAAACTAGAGGAAGATCTCCTTGAGAGAAGCCCTGTGGAGAAGGTCTTGGGGGTCCTGGTGGACGAGAAGCTGGACATGAGCTAGCAGAGTGCACTTGCAGCCCGGAAGGCCAACTGTATTCTGGGCTGCATTAAAAAAAGGGTGGCCAGCAAAGAAAGGGAGGTGTTTGTTCCCCTCTACTTGGCTCTTGTGAGGCCCCATCTGGAGTACTGCATTCAAGCCTGGGGCCCGCAGCACAAGAAGGACATGGAGCTCTTGGAGTGGGTCCAGAGGAGGACCACTAAAATGATCAGAGGTCTGAAGCACCGCTCCTATGAGGAAATGTTGAGGGAACTGGTTTAGCTTGAAGAAGAGAAGGAGAAGGCTCTGGGGAGACCTCATGTGGCCTTCCCGTACTTGAAGAGAGCATATAAACAGGAAGCAGAATGGCTGTTTATGAGTGGATAGTGATAGGGCAAGGGGGAATGGTTTTAAGTTGAGACAGGGGAGGTTTAGGTTAGATATTATAGGAGGAGGTTTTTCACACAGAGAGTGGTGATGTACTGGAATAGGTTATCCAAGGAGTTTGTGGATGCCCCAGCCCTGGAGGCATTCAAGGCCAGGCTGAATGTGGCTCTGGGCAGCCTGGTCTGGTGGTTGGTGACCCTGGACATAGCAGGAGGGTCGAAACTAGATGATGACTGTGGTCCCTTTCAACCCAGGCCATTTTATGATTCTATGAAACTAGGGGAGTATTCATGTGCTAGAATACAGGGCAAGAGTTAGGATGCATGCTATCATAGTAATGCAAGATTTTGGTACATCTACCTATATATGAGAACAGAACAGACGACAACCTAATATCTTGTATGCATTTTCCTTGCCAGAAAATCTAATAAATAAAGCCTTAGTGCCATGTCTCCCCTTCTTGTCTTTCTGCCTGTTGGTAACCTTACACTGTTCCCTCCCTCTCTGTTCTATATTCCACACGTGTTGATAGTGCTTCAGATTTGCCCTGATTTTAGCTGAGCAGATTATTTTGGCTCCTGACTTCTGGGTATTGGCTTTATTTTGAAGACAAAGTATTTGAATTAGGGATTAGCTTTTGCCATGTGTACATATCTAGTACAATACAAGACATTTAATAACATGGTTCTTTCACATCCTTTTTACATAAATTAAAATATAAATCTAAGGAATCATGAGGTGCTAGTTATATAGCTTGCAGTTTCCTTTTTGGATGGAACAACTTTCTTGTGTGATGCATAATTCCAGAGTTTACCTTAGCTCTCCCTTCTTTTGACCAGAGTATAATACATTTATTTTTACATCATCACAAATATACTCTGATATGTAGCTATGTAGTGACAATCTGGCAAAACAATATTTATTTTAAAAGATGTTATCTTTTAGCTTGAAACTGAACAGGTAAAAATAGTTGGGTTTTTGTTTGTTTGTTTGTTTGTTTGTTTTATTTTACCTTGTCTATCTTTTTATCTTGTCTATCATGCCTATAATGTAGAAAAATATATATGTAATTTAAAAGATGTATGGGTTACTGCCTAAAAGAAATTTTATGTGGGCATTTCTAACCTAGCAGAGGACAGCACAACTGAGAAATCTCTGCCAAAAACCTGCGTATCTAGAGAAATCTGCTAGAGAATGTACTGCTAGAGTATGGCATGGATTGTTTAGATAAAGGTCACATCATTTTTTTTATTTGAAAGTATTTCTCTGAATGCTTTCCAGTCTTTGTTGGTTTCATTCAATCTGATAAAAGACTTATTTTGTTCAAGACAGTCTGCAGAACAGCTCCATATACACTGTTGATCCCTGTAAAGAAACATCACTGCTGTAAATAAAATTTGGATAGGTCATTGGCACATATTATAATTCAGAGACTCAACCTTTGTCAGTAAGGAAGAAAGGTGAACAAGAATCTCTATTATTTTAAAGAGTGAAACAATTAATAACCTTTACAGACAAAAGCAATATATTATCAAAAATTTGCAGTTCATTCTATATTTTTTTTAATATTAGAATTGAGGACATATATAAGAGCTAGGGTGGGAAAAAATAAGAAGCTTGCATAGATTATTAGGTGCTTCAGAGATTTGTGAAATGCTTTTAACATTCTAAGTTGTGGTTATAAGCATGTATATATATATATATGTGTGTGTGTGTGTGTGTGTATGTATATATGTATATATATATATATATATATATAAGATCCTGTTTGGTTTTAGGAATGCTGAACATCCCATATATTATTTTTGTTATTAGGCTGGAGAAGACATTATGTCGAGAGAAGATATAGGAAGAAGTTCTTTGTCCTTGTCTAATTTTACACTGAATTGCATTTAGGATATCAAATGTATTTGGATTTTAGAATAAGATTATATTAATTATTATTTTATATTATTCTTTTATACTCTACATAATTCCTGAAAATAAAATGTCTGTAGTGGTTTCTTTCTAATATAAATCATCAAACATTTCAAAGTTGGCTAATGAAACTGAGTAAATGAATGTTCTGAAGTTTTAAAGGTAACCATTTTGCTGCAAAATAAATGTTCAGCAGTACCAGCACTCATCACAGGCATGGAAAATATTACTGCACAATACTGTTGGAGAAAAAAACATTTCTTCTCCATGCTTTGATCTTTCCAACAAATTCATAATTCTGTGATATTCCACCGTTTCTACTTGAAGACTCAGAAATTTGTCTTCCTAGGGAATCTGAGTGCATAGCTTCTGCTTTCCAGGAAAAATTTACTAAGCTCGTATGACAAGTTATCCAGGATGAGGTATTCATGCCTACTTTGTTTCTTTTGTGTGAATCGATATTGCTTCACAATCTGCAATGTGATATCCTATCTTCAAAATATTTTCCTAATTCTGAGGCTACAATTCCCTATCCTCTCACTCGAATGAAAGCACTGTAGGTAATATAGCTCCAGGTGAAGAGACTATAGAGAATCCATTTTGAATACTGAAAGTCCAGTAGGATACCCTTATTGGAAATATTTTATCTGGGAAGAAAGTAGATTTTAAATGTGGATAATCCTTCATTGTTTCAGCTTGCAAACAAATTATAGGAAAAAGAAGTAAAAAGTTGAAATCAAATTTGGCATTGATTAATATTATTTTCAGAGTTTCTAGATGCAGCAGCTAGACCAAAAAACAGTAAGTCTGTTATTTATGTAATTTTTAAGAAAAAAAAAAAACAACAAAACAAAACAACAGCTTCTCTTCTCTAGCTTTAGGTATTTTCTCCTTTACTCTTCCTAAGAACTATCTAAAAATACTGAAGTGTGAAATGCTGCCTCCTTTTACCCATGATACCACTTCTTCCCTAATCCTGTTTTTACTCTCTGTACGAAAATTATGATGTATTATACAGTAATGTAGAGAAACATATGTATATTATACTAATAAAATGGGATCATGAATAGATACTATTTTCACTGAAGCACCTCTTCTTCATAAAAAAAAGCACTCTTGAACTTTATTATAGTAAAAACCTAAACCATTATAGGAGCTAAATAACCTATTCCATTACATGTTGTTGTGAAGTAAATGCTTAAAACTCTTCAAACAATATAACACTGTAATAGAAAGGGGAAACTCTCAGGCATTTCAAGTGATGACCACCTTCATGTATGCCTCAGAAGATAGTCAGAAAGAAGATATTGTCCTTCACCCTTTAGACAAAAGCTTTTCGGCACTATGGTATCGATATTGTCTCTAAAAACCATTACATGAAATAAATGAAAGCCTTGTCATCTACCAAAAAGCACAGAATTCAATATGCCAAACACAAGACAAACTGAGTTTGACATTAGAAAAAATTGAGTGTGACAGCTGTAACAGTTACATCTCTTACAAAGATATGTGTGCTTGCAAAGACTTTACATCAGGTCTTGGTTGGGAGCTGGCATTTTCAAAGGTCATGAGGCTCCTTAGCACCATTCAATTACTGCACAAAGGGTACCACTGACAGTTTTAACACTGTGGTTAAATTAGCTGAGCACTAGTTGAGGTAATCAAACTTTTGACAGGAATGGATAGATAAAATCCAGATATAACCAACATTTTCATATATAATAACTGTGTTATCCCCTCATGATGTTATCTCCCCCAAATCATTATTTTTGAAAGACAAGGAAAATGACAAACATTTTGTAGCTTACAAAGTTATCAACATTTGTGTGACCACACTGAGCTTGGCAATTTTTGTTATTACTTTGCTCACATATAAATATTGAGTGAGGGACAAAACAAAATTTTTGACATAACTGCACTGCTCAAAATACAAAAGGACCAACATTGTTCTAGTGCTTACAAATGTATCAATTTTGTTATACCTTGTCCTGTAATTAGTTTAGATAAAATTATGATTCATCTGTATTCTTTATAAGTATGATATTAGACTTAAAAGTAATTGAGTTATGAATTTGAAGAACCAATTGTTACGTTCCTTGCTCTGAAAGCCATCCTAGAATATTATAGATTTTTCAATAGGAATTGTGTTAGAATTCCGTAGACATGGGTCAGGCAGAATATCTTCAAAATAAAAGTAAAAAATAAATGCATGGAACTGATGTAAAAAGCAAACAAAAAAAGTGGTTTCTACTATATTTTATGATTTTATGAAGCGTGACACAAAGGAATGTTCCAATCTGAAACAGATCTCTTGGGATGATATTTCATTGGTGTTGATATTACACTGTGCTAAGAAGATTTTTCTTAAAGAGCCTTTTCAAATTCATTTCTGTCCGTGTACTGGTCCATATTTTGTGAGTAAGAACACACCACTACTTTTACTGACATAAAGGATCATTCTTGTGCACATTTTCATTTTGGTCTTAAGCATTGTTTGTATGCATATCCATTCTTGCACCATGCAATGAGGGAGGCCTAGATTAATCTTTTAAAGCAGATAGCAAACATAAAAACTCTGATGTAATTACTGCTTCCAAGTATTTATACAATCACACATAGTCTAAAGTATATAATCTTTGGACAATTTGTTCTTACTAGAGATAAATAAACTTACAAATAACTAACATTTTAGGAACTTTCTCGTAGTTCCGAGTTTCAACATGTATGTACGTTCCCAACTGGATTAGATATTACTTATCTTGAGTAACAGAGAGAATTGTTGTTTGTAATTTTTTAAAAAGTAGCAAATCTATGTTAAGAATTTTGGATGTCCTGAGACTAGCATTGAGACTTCTGTTCTCTGTACTGGATGGGGGAGTTATATATGTGAAAGGTGAAAAAGTACAATCAGTTTCACTGTGTGTTCAGCAAATGCTCAGCACTGATATGAAAATATGCACTTATATTAAGTAGTTGTTTTCCTGGAAGTCTGAAAATCCACTCTGCTAAACATTTGGAAAATTGCCTAGTTAGGGAAAAAAAAAAAAAAAAAAAAAAAAGTCCAATAAGACTGTCTTAAGGGATGTGGAATTTGGTGATATATAAGAAATCTCATTATATGTGAAAAGTGACGAGTAATGTTGGTCAAGGAGCCCTGAAGGACCTTCCACTTGATAGGGGATTGGAGCTGGTTGCTATAAGCCACATTGTTTGGAGTACTTTAAGTTTTATTACAGTTTCAGAGAGTTTCTTGTTTTCCACAGGATGTTTCATCCCTATCCTTATCCCTACCCTCTCAAAAAACAAAAACAAAAGAAAACAAAAACAAAAGCAAAAACAAAAAAACACTGTGATTTATAGGGAAAAAAAAATATGTATTTATATAACAACAAAAACATCAAAAATTACAGATATAAAAAGATATAAAAAATATTTTGTATGTTACTATAAATCATGTCACCATCTCAGTTTCACACTCACATGCTGTACATTCACCCTCAGCTCATCATCTCTGTTCTCAGCGAATCAACTAGCCACAGACTAGTGATAATAGTTAAGAAAGCATCTGTAACTTGAAATTTCTACAGAAATTTAGGTAGTCTGAGGAATATAAATAGATTGCTCTGAAAGTAATGCTTCCTCTTTGTTTCTATGGAAACTACAACAGACAGCAAACACAATAAGACAATTTGATAGAGCTAATTCTCAGCTACAAAACACTATTTTTCACCACTTAGCATTTTTTGCAAGCAGTGAGCAAAAGTCTGCATGTTGTTCTTGTAAAAAATCTGCACCAGTGGAGGTTGACCAACTGTCACTGTTATCTCTGCTGAAATACCACCCACAGCCTCACTGTGCTCACATCCACTGGTTGGTATTTGTAAGCATTCAGCAAGTGTCAGTGAAAGAAATTGGTGCCATTTTTTTCTGCATGGTGGAATTCAGTTACACACCTTTGCTTCACACACACTTCCATGTCAGACGCCATTCTGTCAGACTGCCCCTCTGCTTCCATCTGTCACAGACAACAGCATGAAACAGAATATTGTCTCAAAGGTTCAGCCTCTACTGCCATATCACCAACATCCACCACTCACGATGTGGGCCCACACATAACAAAATAGGAGGCATTTTAAAACTTGAAAAGGCGTGTAGTATTTATCATTCTCATATGTAATAAATAAATATAAAACAAAACTCAGTTAAAATAAACTGACAGATGCTTTTGGTTTTTGGTGTTATATTTTTCTCCATCATTCATTTTATTTCATTAAAAAATAAAATACTGAGTTTATATGATTTTTTTTTTCATAAAATAAACACATTAAACTATTGATAAAATGATCATGAACTGTTCTGTGATCTGTAAGGTTGAAGATCAAATATTTGTAATCAGATATCTTTGAAATTTCTTTGTAAGAAAAATTGTTGATGACTAAATAGGAGGAAATATCATGTTATCTTCTGAGGTGCTGGAAAGTACTCTTTCAGATTTGGTCCTATGATGCAAATAATTACTGCAGTGTGTTCCAGCTTCAAGCCATTGCCACATATTTAGTTTATGAAACAAAAAGTATTAGCGTGCCTTGCAATGGGAGTGCCTCCTCCATGGGGGCAACATGAGGGCTGCTTCAAAAGTAATAGCCACCTATTTTACTATGTTGGCCTACAACCTCAGAGGTGGTTGTTGGTGGTATGGCAGTAGAGGTTAAACATTTCCCCTAATATTTCATTAAATTTTGTTGTCAGGTGACAAATGGCAGCAGAGGGAAAGTCTGATAGGATGGCATCTGACATGGAAGTGAATATGAAGCAAAGGTGTGGAACTGAATTTCTTCCTTCTTTTCTGTGAAAAAAAATAATGCTTGCTGAATATCATCAGTAGCGATGACAGCGATCTGAAAGACAAGCCACATTTTGGATGGCCATGCAAATTTTTATGAGTGTGGCATGCGGGCTTTTGTTCACCACTGATGAAAATGCCTAAGAAATGGTGGTGACTGTGTTGAAAAACGTTTTGTAGTTACAAATTTGCTCTATCAAATGATGTTATTGTTCCCTTCATGTCTATGGTACTTTCCATAAAAACAAATAGGAGGCATTACTTTCAGAGCAACTTATGCATTTGGGGATTGCATTTTTTTGCTTAACTTCCAAAGAAAATTGTTAACTATCACTTAACATACTGTCCCTGCTAACAGTACTTTTTTCCCTGCTTCCAAATAGGCAAACTGAAGAAATGAACAGCAAAATTATCACAATCTAATAAATGAATAAATAAATTACTCACTGTTATCACAGAATCATAGAATCATAGAAACACCAAGGTTGCAAAAGACCTACAAGATCATCTAGTCCAACCATCCACCTATCACCAGTAATTCTCACTAAACCATGTCCCCCAACAACACATCTAAGTGTTCCTTGAACACCTCCAGGGTTGGTGACTCCACCACCTCCCCAGGCAGCCTGTTCCAGTTCCTGACCACTCAGAGAAGTAGTATTTCCTAACATCCAGCCTAAATCTCCTTTGGCACAGCTTGAAGCCATTCCCTCTAGTCCTATCACCAGTTACATGAGAGCTACAACCTCCCTTCAGGAAGTTATAGAGAGCAATAAGGTCTCCCCTGAGCCTCCTCTTCTCCAGAATGAACAATCCCAGCTCCTTCAGCCACTCCTCATAAGACCTGTGCTCCAGACCGACCCCTCACCAGTTTTGTTGCCCTTCTTTGAACCTGCTCCAAGGCCTCAATGTCTTTCTTGCAGTGAGGGGTCCAAAACTGGACACAGTACTCAAGGTGCGGCCTCACCGGTGCTGAGTACAGGTGGAAAATCACTTCCCTGTTCCTGCTGTTTCTGATGCAAGCCAGGATGCCACTGGCCTTCTTAGCCACCTGGGCACACTGCTGGCTCATGTTCAGCCAAGCATCAGTCAATACCCCCAGGTCCATTTCCTTTACACAGTCTTCCAGCCATTCAGCACCAAGCCTGTAGCACTGCCTGGGGTTGTTGTGGCCAAAGTGCAGGACCCGGCATTCGGTCTTGTTGAACCTCATCCCATTGGCTTCAGCCTAGCTATCCAGCCTGTCCAGATTCCTCTGTAGGGCCTCGTTACCCCCAGGCAGATTGACACTTCCAGCCAACTTGGTGTCATCTGCAAACTTACTGACAGTGCATTCAATGCCCTCATCCAGGTCATCAATAAAGATATTGAAAAGAACAGGCCCCAGCACCGACCCTGGGGAACACCACTTGTGAGAGGTCGCCAGCTGGATTTAGCTCCGTTGACCACCACTCTCTGCCTGGCCTTATCCAGCCAAGAATGTACCTGTGCAAGCCATGGGCTGCCAGCTTCTGCAGAAGAATACTGTGGGAGACAGTGTCAAAGGCTTTGCTGAAGTCTAGGTAAACTACATCAGCAGCCTTTTCCTCGTCTACCAGACAGGTCACTAGGTCATAGAAGGATATCAGGTTGGTCAAGTGGGATCTGCCCTCGTGAACCCATGCTGGCTAGGCCTGATCCCCCGGTTGTCCCGCACATGCTGTGTGATCTTCCTCAAGACAATCTGCACCATAACCTTCCCTGGCACCAAGGTCAGGCTAACAGGCCTGTAGTTCCCTGGATCCTCCTTACAACCTTTCTTGTAGATGGGAGTCACACTGGCAAGCCTCCAATCTTCTGGGACCTCACCAGTCAACAAGGAGCACTGATAGATGATGGAAAGCGGCTCGGCTATCACCTCCTCCAGTTCCCTCAGCACTCTCATGTGAATCTCATCCAGCCCCACGGATTATCTTCTTTTCATTTTCCTTTTCATTTTTTCCCCAACATTTTGATTATATATGCAGTCAGTAAAGGGGTAAAAAATTCCAGAAATGACTGACATCAAACATAACTCGGTGTTCAGTCAGTGGTATACCATGCATATTGTGTTAACATAGTTTGTAATTACTTTCCCACCAAATGCTATGCCAGATCTTTTCACTGAATAAATATGTGCATAAGATGTGACATTATTCTATCACTGCCAATTTAACAGACATCTCCTTTAGGGAGAAGAAAAGGGAATGTATTTAACTAATTTCTTTGTTCAGCTTTGTATTGTACAGCTCTGTTTGCTAGGGAACACATCATTTTTATTTTAAAATTGTGCAGAATTAACATGTAAATGATGTTGAATAGGAAGCAGAGAACAAGAATGAAAAACATAGCCCAGGGCTTCTCTAAAAGTATTGGGACATTCAAGTTCCTTCACTAGGAACAAAGAAGAAAAAAAGAGCAACACAGTTGTGATGAGCTGTTTTTGTTCTCAACTATCCTTTTCACGGAAAGGAAAGGAAAGGAAAGGAAAGGAAAGGAAAGGAAAGGAAAGGAAAGGAAAGGAAAGGAAAGGAAAGGAAAGGAAAGGAAAGGAAAGGAAAGGAAAGGAAAGGAAAGGAAAGGAAAGGAAAGGAAAGGAAAGGAAAGGAAAGGAAAGGAAAGGAAAGGAAAGGAAAGGAAAGGAAAGGAAAGGAAAGGAAAGGAAAGGAAAGGAAAGGAAAGGAAAGGAAAGGAAAGGAAAGGAAAGGAAAGGAAAGGAAAGGAAAGGAAAGGAAAGGAAAGGAAAGGAAAGGAAAGGAAAGGAAAGGAAAGGAAAGGAAAGGAAAGGAAAGGAAAGGAAAGGAAAGGAACAACAACAGAATTTTTTGTCTCCACCCAGTAATCAATTTTTGTTGTAGGCTGTTGCATGTCCATTTTGTCTGAAGTCTGTACTCAGATGAGTATGCTATTTCACTGTATGCTCTTCCTGTGAAATGATGTCCAGAAACTTGTAGATAAAATAATACTCCAATATTTGTTTGTATAAGCCCAGAGCTGACACAACACTGGTGTGCATTACTGCACATTAAAATATGTTGCATACACCGGCATTTAAAATGAACTGTATGATATGATAAGTGTGACTGAAGTATGAAAGAGCAGTAAGGGAGTGAAAATGAGCAAAGACAGAATCGTGTTAAGCCTGCTGATGACATGGTATTAGCTGGCAAAGAATGCTACCAAGCCACAGTAGAGATCAAGAACTGTAGTAGGCTGTAAAGCTTTCTCAGTTTGACAGTTTTTGAACAGCTATAAACTACACTCAGTTCTGATCCCTCTAAGATTATGGGATGAATATAAGTTTTCTATGTTTGTGAGCTCACAAGTAAAGAATTCTGGGCAGGACAGGAATGTTCCAACTGAAAGAAAGAAAATTAAATTAGCATTTTATGGAAAATAGTTTTTATTTAGCATGAAACAAGGCTTGCATAATTTATTTCAAGCCCTTTCAGGGCTTGAAGGAAAGGCAATGGAAATGAAGAGTTCATTTGCATGAGAGCAGTGTCTGGATTTTACTTATTACTCTAGTAGCTTGGAAACATGTTCAGGCTGTAGATGGCATTTTTCATATCCATTCTCTTGGCTTAAATTAGAATGCTTTTGGATATTTTGGAGTTAAGATGTTTTCTATTTATTTTGTTGAAATTCTTTATTTACAAGAACACTTTACTGACTCTTTAAAGCAGGACAGTTAGATCTCCAGACAGGTAAATAGCTTATTCATTAGAATATAGAGCGTGGTATTTGACAGAAATGTTTGGGTATTCCATAGAAAATGTAGAACTGTAACTAAAAAATGGGAATGATAATGTCCCATACACCAAAATTCATTTGAGATTTACAATTTTGGGAAGAGGGAACTTGGATTCAGATATTTGACAACTCCAATAATTTGAAGTAACTGCTTATTTACAACTACTTACTCTGAAAAATATTGCAATTAAAGGATCAAATTAGCAACTGGATAAGATTCATTCTTTGAGTGCATATTAGTTTGCCCAAGGATCTTTACTGCACTAAGTACTCCTTGAATAAAGCCAAAAAGAAAATTCTCAGAGAAATTTAAAACATGCAACACACATCTAGCAGCAATATTAAAAAAGAAAAAAAAAAGAAAAATCCTAAAATAAACTTGTGATTAAGCTTAGAGGTTACTCCCCAGTATTAAAATATCTTTTAGTAAGTCCTAAATGATTTGGTGTAATCATAAAGTTTTCATTGAGACTGAAGATACTCCATTTTCTCTTGATGCTCAGCTATCAACTCAGATTTTCAGTATTTATTCAGATTGTCAGTGGCTTTTTATTTATTTACTTATTTTTGTCTGTGAAAGCCTTTAAGATTTCTAAACTCCTGGTAATTGATACAATTATAATCATTTATATGCAAATGACTACAACGTGTAAAAACTTAGGAAGAATTGTGAAGCTTGAGTAATTTTTCTTTTTGTACTTCATATCAGTAAATGCCAATGGAAAAAAATTAAACTGCAGAACTGAGCACTGTGACATTCAGGATTAAGGTTCAGCTATATCTAGAGAAAAAATGTGACTTTGAACATCCTTCTTTCTTTTGATGCAGCCTGGTATGTGAGAGAAAATAATCTGCAAAGCCTTTTCCACTTTTAAGTCAAAGTGAGGAAGATTTGTTTACTTCTGATGAAGAAGGAAGAACTACAAGATTTTATTCTTGCTTCTTAATATTATTTTATTTTATTACTGCTTCACTTGATTATGCAATAAAATAGGATGTCAATATTCTTCTCATACAGATGTCAGACCACTCATAAATTTGCTCTTGGTGTCCCTTGGCTCTTTCTTTATTTTGAGGGGTTTATTGAGTTTCATTGGATTTATTTTTTGAGTCCTATTTTTTTCAAAGGTATGAGAAGCTGAGTTTCCTATGTCAACATGGGATAGTTACACAGGCGTAATAAAATGACACATCTGTTTTGGAGTTTAGGGCTTTTTTAGATTCAGAAGAAAAGAAAATGTTTCTCAGAGATAGGTAAAAGAAGATGCATTTTGCTACTAATTTGGCACAAACTGAGAGTTGACTTTATGTTGTTTCAAAAAATAAATTAGATTAAAACATTAAGAATAAAAGAGCAGCTCATCAGGATATCACAGAAAGCAATACAATCTAATTTTGTAGTAAGCAAAAGCAACTGAAAGTTCAAACAGAAATAAACATGGGCTTGGGTTGTTTCTCCTTGGTGTGCTTACCTCTGTAACATCAATCCACCAAAACTGGTTTCATATGATAACTGTTTCAGAGCAAATACACAGCAGGTGGATACCAGTAAGGTTTGGAGTTGACTCTTAAACTGCCTCCCAAAGGAGAAACAGATCATGGCTTTGCTCTCTGTAGGTTTATGGGATATGAGGAAGAAAGCACAAGATGTTTGTCTCATTTTCAGTTGTCTTAAATAAGGTATAGTCCGGAGTGCAGTAACCTTTTCAGGTACTGTGCGTGCAAGATCTTTGGGGCATTAGCATTATCTAAGAGGAGATGGAAGCTGATATATAGGCTAAAACAACAACAACAACCTAGAGATTAAGGGCGCTTCTTTTGTTCCTCAATAAAATGCATTTTTTTCCTCCTCATCTGCTTTTCAAACTTATCCTTTGCCCTGTCAGTTTGTGCCTTTCTAGAATAAAATGCAATGAATTCAGAATAGAGATATCTTTATGTGCCTTGTCATGTTGAATGAATGTATACCTCAAATGAGTCATGCTAGACAGAAAGATAGACCAGGTTCTCAACCATTTTCAGGATAAGAATCACTGATACCAAAGTAAAAAAATCATGCTTAATCATAAAGATTTAAGTCTTTAGCACATGGAAGCATTCATATAAAATAGATGAGACAATAACAAAATTTTCATTCTAATCTCTCTCAGAAGAAATTTGAGTTTTCTACTAAATCGTTCCCGGCAATTATTTTGTTAAAAACTCTAGACATTTTTGCAAAAAGAACTTGCTAAACGAGGAAAAGTTTTTTGTTTTTTGTGTTTTTGTTGTTGTTGTTGTTGTTTTTTCCTTTTCAGATGCATTAATTATCTGTCTCACTATCTTGCAAAAGAGCTGAACAGGGTGAGTCTCTGAGTCTGTGTCATAAAATAGAGGGACTACTGCAAGTTTTAGTAGCTACAAATCTATAAACTACTGGTAAAAATCTAAATTTTATTTGTCACCCAGTGGCAAGACAGATTAGCATCATGAAAAGAGCACTAAAATCATCATGTTTTACATAGGAAGATAAGTGAGGTGCTCCATTTTGAACCACTTGCAGCTTTTCTGTGCTACACTTATTCTTGAAAACAAAGAGTTTCAACAGCCATATCATGGGCCTCCTGGTGACATGCAGATAGACAATTTGTTGCTGATCCCATGCAGTATTGCAGGTAGAATTTAAAAAGATTACCTAGGATTATAAACTGATGAACAGAAGACAGCCTCCACTAACTAATGTCATTTTCCAATTCTTTTATTCCTTCATACTTTAAGAAAAACCTTACCATCTTTTTATTTTTATTTGATTCTGTGTCATTCAGCAGGGTTTGGGGGCTAAATAATACAGAGTAGTTCCTGTGATATTTGTTGGTGATTGATACCCACACACAAAATCTTTTTGTCTGCTTTTAATATCTCAAAAATTTCCATCTTCCCAGTCTTTTCTGTATGTTCCATTTACATACTAGGACTAAGGAAAAGAAAGTAGGTTGTATGAAAGATATGTGTGGTAAAGTAGAAATTAGATCTTTGGCTTAAGTAATATGTTTACAAACCTTTCTCATAAGAGTTGTGGAGCCTCACGGATAAAACATCTCTTCAGAAAGCTTTTGTTGCAAAGATAATGGTTGTATGTGTGAAGTTTCATTTCTTGTTTGGCATTCCATGGGTTTTGCTTTAAGCTTCCACTTATCTTAATATCGTGGTAAAGCAGATGGCTAGTTTGCTAGAGAAGGATGATTTTCAGTGGATGTAAAGACCTGAATCCTCTCCTATTCTGTCCTAGTGGTGAGGTGAAGTCATATAGAGTTTGCCTTTGCCCTAGCTTCCAAGCTGAAAAATGCTTTATTTCAGATTGCTGCTGTGAAGACACACAGTATTTAGATTTTAATAGTAGTGAGGGTTCAGAAACCTGTGGAAAGGAAAAAAAAACCAAAAAAATATATCTCCTTTCAAAGGTATGTCCTTTTCCTTTCATGATTTTTTTTTTTTTAATTTGAAAATAATTAATTGAAATGAAAATATATGATTATTCTCTCTGTCTGAAAAAGTTAGCAACCCTTACAGACAGGTGTTTGAATACACAGGCAGGTAGAAAAAGATGATCATTAAATATTAACCTCAGGTTGTGTGAACCTAAATTAAAGCAATCTCATATGAACTGTGGGACTTACAGAGATATCTTAATGACATGACTTTTCTTGCCAGTAAAAGCCATTAGCCTCATGACAGTATTATAAGCTCTTTTATATTAGGAAAAGCAATTTTAAATTCTGAGTGATTCCAGAAGGAACTGACTATACAAATCACAGTCCAGTCTTATTTCATTAAAGTCCATCTTATTCAACATAGTTTTTGTTATATCAAAGAAGTTCTTTGTTGCAAAGATGTACAACATACTACAGATAGTGTTTTATAAATACAGCAACACAAATAAATTTTAACATGCTTTGCAAGATACTTTTCTTCTGGAGATGCC
The DNA here is from genome assembly GCF_987193195.1 of Phasianus colchicus. NCBI lineage: Eukaryota > Metazoa > Chordata > Aves > Galliformes > Phasianidae > Phasianus > Phasianus colchicus. Next base: position 18,468,875 of record NC_143438.1, on the reverse strand, counting down.
TAATCTGTGTTGCTTGAGATAACTGATGATGTGACATAAGACACATAACTGCCTTACCTCAGATAAGGTATATGTTCATGCAGTTATAGAAAATTATGCTTTCATGACCACTATCAGAAAAATAAACTTCTTGCCTTGCATTTGGAACAAGGAAAGAGAAATACAGAAGTTTTTTTTTAAAACCTTTTTTTTTTTTTTTTTTTTTTTCCTATCTTGAGATTAGTACATAAACTTTCCTGTGTTCATTTAAGTGACATGAGCTTAAATTGAGCTTAAATGCATCATGTTCATGATGCACCAGGCTCAAGCTTTACCACAGTGGTGAATTGCTGAAGACCAATAGAATTACATTCTGCAACATTTTTGGGATGAGTGCCTGTCCAGGGTGACAGAAATTCACAGTGACTGTTGAAGTTAATAGTATATAGATTACTTAATATAAGTAAATATGTGAATATATATTATTTTATCATTGAGATTTTATAGTTCAAATGGGAGAGAGAACTTTTTTCACTGCATATTTTGATTTACTGCATTTACTTGAAGCACCATGAGCAATTCAGGACTTTCCAGTGAGTATGAAAAAGTGCCTAAGGAAGAAGGAAAATAATTTTTAGAATATTTTTCTTCATTTTATTCTTTCTGAATTTTGAGATGGAAAAAGCACCTGATTTCCCAAAGGGGACACTTCTTCAGTGCCAAACCATTCATTTTCGTCTACCCTTTGGTTGCCACCTTCTGCTTGCTCTGGGTTAATTCATCTTACTTTGTGGATAAAATGTAGTATTATGAGTTCAGGAGTGTCACAGACAGCTTCCAGCATTCTCTGCTCTCTTTTTCTAGTGGGAATGATCCACACCCTTACCATTTCCCCTAGAGCAAAGGGGTTGAGAGCTAAGGCAAATACAGATTTATTTGGTATAGTTTTGTGTGGGAGGTTTGTTTGTTTGGTGATGTGTGAAAAACTGCATGAGAATCATTTTTATATTGTGTATTAAAAAAAACAAAAACAAAAACATGCACGCACATATCTATGCTATATTCACTCATGAAATTTGAATGTCACCGCAAGGAGAGTGCTAACTTTTTAAAATCAGGTAGTGGGAACTTTCATTTTAGTTTTGCATTTAATTTCTGAATGATGTTCTCTGAAGAAAGGTATAGCTCTGTATTTCTGCATTCTTTCTCATTTTTTGTTAATGCTACTGATGCATCCCGTGAATCTGCCCATCAGTTTTTTTTATATAATGACTTGTTTTCAGTAATTTTTTTCTAGACAGTATGGAACTACATATATTAAAATAGACGTGCCATATTTATGCAACAAATTTTCATTATCTAGAGCATATTTTGAATAATTCAAGGTAGGTATATTAATAAAAAATGACTCTTTTTCTTTAGGAAATATTCACAAAATTAGATGATGCATATCATCTATACGTCTATACATGTTCAAGATCCGATTACATGAGAACATGTTTTATCTTCTATTTTTATCGAGATGCCTGCAGTCAGCAAAAACTTGTAAGTTATGTTTCAAAATGTCAAATTAATTCTTGAAAGGGGCATTTTCACTGTGTTACAGACTAGCACTTTGGAAACAGAGCCTCTAACCTCCCAATTTTACTTGTTAAAATTTATTTCTTCAGGGTTTTTCCTAACAGACCTTTCAGATTTTCTTGCTTGTACCTTTTAGGTTACTTGTATGTGCCTCCTTTGGATTCCTGGAGAGTATTCATAAGGACTTCTTATGTGCATTTGACTGCCTTTGGAAGTGGGTGAAAACCTTAGCCTTGTTTTTGTCAGTTTTCCACATGAACAAAAACATTAATTCTCTTTGAAGAAATTTACTATTTATTGTTTTCTCATAGTAGAATGAATGGAGGTGAGAAGGGCGAAGAGAGCATGTCAATCATAGAAATGTTTGGTTCGTCTCCTGTTGTTCTGATATCCATCTCTGAGACAGCCACTGCCTCCTCCCTTGCTGTTATCAAATGCTATAATGCTTGGACCATTCTGTCTGACAAACACAACGAAAAATAGAGTCAAGGATTAGTTCTGCTGTTTGGTTTCTTGCTAGCAGATTGATAACAATTCTGTGGTTCTGCCTTTTGTAGAAACTATTTATTATCTTTAATACCGTTGTCTTAAGGCCAGCACTGTTCTTGTTTCTATACCAGATCCTATTAAGTCTCATATTAAATTAGACTTCTTAAAATAATAATGTGAAATTTTACATGGAGTAGCATTAGCTGAATGTAGTGATTTTCATTTGTTGTTCATTTTGATATCACGAGAGAATTACAGTGTTTTTGGTCTGAACTTTTCTGGCTTACAGACGTCAGATATATAAAAGATCATGTTTCTTAGGATAGTCCTAAATGTTGTAACAATGGCAAAAATACTTCCACGTAATCTGAAAATAGTACATTTTTTATTAGTTTTTGTTTTGATTTGTTTGTTTTCTTGTTGGGCTTTTCTTTCTTTCTTTCTTTCTTTCTTTCTTTCTTTCTTTCTTTCTTTCTTTCTTTCTTTCTTTCTTTCTTTCTTTCTCTTATATTGCATGCTCTTTTTTTCTAGGACTGTTAAATCATTATTGTATTTTTCTGGTAGCTTGTAAATGGAGAAGGCCTTTATCATGGGGGAGAGGACAACTCTATTAGTGATGAAAAATTTAGAATGATTGCCTATAAAACTGTGTTATGGTTTCTTTCATTTTACTCAGATATTTTAAAAGAAACTATAATTTTTGCCTTACATGAAGAAAAACCTCATTGCAAATATTTAATTTTAAATCAGTCGTGGAAGCTTGAATGCCAGCTCAATGACTATGCAAATTTCCTAGAGTCAGAAGTTGCAAGCTCTAATTACTGTCCTTTGTGTTTACAACTGACTTCAGAATTGTTCAATTCATTGTGTTGCTTTCGCAAAAAATTCCCATTAGCAAAGAGACTACAAAAAGACTTGTCACTCAAAATGGCTTGGGGCATTTTGTCTTGATTAAGATGAGGAGTGAAGAAAGCTGACCTAGCAATGAATCTCTTACAACTTTTGTTTTTAAGGGTTCTGGCAGTCCTGCGCAGATTAAGTCCTGTTGTAATATAAGAACCTGATTCTATAAGATTTTAAATATCTTAATTCACGTTGATTTCTACAGAGTTCTAATTCTACAATAAATTCCCCTAAAGAGGAGGTGACCCATCAAATTGCTGTCCTGCTCATTCTTTGTTCAGTCTCACAGAATGCACATTGTGTTCTGTTGGCTTTGTCTGACTAAATATATTGCATCTTTTTCTCCGTATTTTACAGTGTCAGATTTTCATAACCGAAGGGTGTTCAGAGTATTGATCATTCTCCACATGATAAATAAGCTGCTAATCTGTGAAAAAGTAACAATACATATTATTTATTTCTTCCTAAAAAAAAAAAAAAAAAAAAAAAAAAAAAAAGAGCAAACAAACCAACACAAATGTGCATTCATCAAAATTATGAATGGTTGTTAAAAGATGATACATGATACATGACAACTTTAAAACTCTTTTTTTGGGTCCTGACTTATTCACTGAAAACACTGCAAACAACATTGATGATACCTTGGAGGAAACAATTCTGCTAAATGGAAAAATCTTTTTTATCAAATATCTGTATTAGTCATTCTTAATGACTACTTGCATTACAGTAAATTTGAAAAATACTTTATATAGCTACTGACTTGGAAGTAAGAGGGATATGATAAAAAATACAAAAGTAGAAAAACATTCACTCCTTCCCTCCTCCCAAAATATGTATATATGTATATGCATATATACAAAATGTTTTTAAAGGACTTCTTTTCCTCCAGTTCCTTATTTGAAGGCTTTATTGTAGATTCTAATCACGTTTTGAAGCTTTTCATCTACAAATATATTATATAGAAATTTATTTTGGGTTTAAATAAAACTCTTGCAAACTCTTTTTTTTTTTCCATTGAGATGAGTTTTTAGATAGAACACAAATATTTTGAGTATGGTTTTCAGATTTGTTGGTACTGTAGTCAGGTTCAAATGTGGCCCTAAGCTTCTGTCAAGTATGCAGCAAATATACAGCGTACTGGAAATCAAAGAAGAGTTTCTCAATGCTCTTTGGTACTGGAGAAGTGTTTTCTACAAGTAATAGCAACATTGTTTCAAAAGCCACTTGTGGCCCTGCAGAGGTGTTTCCTTCTTAGTTTCTGTTTTCTCTCCTCGCTTCAGACATGCAATAAATCTAAGGAAGCAACACACATCTTTTTTGCTTGTAATTTAGCAGACAGTATAAGAATTTAGACCCCCAAAAGAAGTATGGTTGTGTGAGACAGAAAAGAAGACAGAATAAGAAATTGTGTTGTGATGTTCAAAGTCAGCATCTTATGATAGTAAGATACCACTTTATTCTCTCTCTCTCTCTCTCTCTCTCTCTCTCTCTCTCTCTCTTTTTAATAATTAACTTGAGCACATTTCAAATGCCCTGAAACTTCTGTATGAGTTAACTTTTTGACTCTGTGCCAAACAATTGCCTTTTAACTCTAACATTATCAGTTTCCTAGTTAAAGATGATCATAAACAGAAATATCACCATCTGTGGCAATGTCATTTATGATGAAGATATTGTCAGAAGAGAAGTGGAAAAATGCACTCCAGTAGTATGGGGGCTAAATCATGTACTGGGGAGGAAGGAAGAAGTTCTGCTATATTCAAAGTTTTAATTTCTGTTTGCCAATTCCCTAATGTATTTTGGGACTTATCAAAAGTCCCAAATCAAAAGTTTTCTCTTTTTCACTCTTTGTTTCTTCCTCCTTTCTTCCCAATAAAAAAACAAAACAAACAAACAAACAAACAAACAAACAAACAAACAAGTGAATACTGAATGTATGTGTTTGGTGTGTAGGGATGTTTTTGGTTTTGTTTGTGTGTGTGGTTTTCTCCTTTGTGTTGCAAGGAGGAAAATGGGATTTCTGGTTGCAGATTATTCTTGAGAATGAATTTTTTGTTTTCAAGTTATTTGTGTTTCTTTGTCTTATAGAGCTTATAGGAATAAGCTATAGTAAAATATTTTTCATTTGACACAGAGATTGGGACATTTATATTAGTTTATTTTAAGGTTCCATTCTCCCATATCATTCAGGCATGCATGCATCCATATATATATATATAATTATTATTATTTTTTTTTAAATGTGGTTTGTGCATGAGTGACTCGCTCTGAGTTAGCAGTAAATGCCTTATATAATTTGTGGTCAGGTTTCCTGGTACTCTGTACATCTGCAGTCTCCTCTGAACTTGCTACTGGGGTTGAGCTGCCCATGGTTCTCAGTGATTACAGCATCTCAGCATGCAACACATCTGTTATTCTTATTTCTGTGCACTGGATTCACATTCAAACCTTGCATAAAGAGCTGAAGGATGACAGTTCATCGTCAGGGAGCAAGTGCAGAAGTATTCAGTTCAAAGGATGCTGTTAAACACAACTGTTTTCTTTTCAGTCTTATTAAAGCTGCTCTCTTTTTACTCCAGTTCAAGCTATGTCATATGAAGGATTAGCAGCTGTGTGGTATTGATTTGAAGTGTAATAATGTGCTTGAAGATTCACTTCTAAAGCTAAGATGAAAGCTGAATATTTTTCCCAGTGTCAGTAGTGGTAGTTATTTCATTGTCCATACGCTAAAGGTGAAAGGTTCATTTCTTTTTGTTGTTATTGCTGTTATTTTTCTTTTTTCTTTCAAATCTCTATCAAAACTTTTATGTCAACTATGCATACTCATGGTCCTTTCTCCTTTCACATGAGAAATACTGTTTAGTTTCTGCATTGCATGTGAGCATATTCTGTGACATATCTTGGGAGAACAACTAGTCTATGAAAAATAAAGATGAAATGCTGCATAATATTTACAGTAAAGTCATTAAGTGTAGATGAATTTGAGAGTGTTTTCTGTTTACATTGTGAAAAATTGCTTAGAAAGGTCATTGCAAAGTAGCATATGTTTCTCCCTGCTCTTCTCTGCCCTTATTCTGTTTCAAGTACTACCATCCCAGAAAGAGTGGCTAATTATATTTTAGTTGGCTGTTTTCAAAAATGAATTAAGCGAGTGTTTGCTTATAAAGTGATGTACCTGTATTGTTGGGATGGAAAGTTCCACTGTGCTCCCAAAACACAACTACAGCTATCAGTATTGCTCTTGTATGAAGATTGAAATCCCACTTGCTCTTGCAGCAAATGAAGTTGGGAGCATTACAGTAAGAATTTCAGATTTCTTCTGTTTGATAATGATCACTTGAATGTGTCAGAAAAGTTAGAAAGTGTACACTGGAAGTCTAGCTAGTTGACAGGTAACATAATGTGCTTTAAAGTGCAGCACATGTTTAGGGTGTTCTCTCTGTGTATTGATTCACATAGGTCTTACTCTTATGTTTCTGAGAATAGATAGCGCAGGGCTTAATATAAACTTTGACCTTGTCTTTCATGCAGTAGGCTTTCAACTCAGATTTTGAGATTAACAGTTCTAAGTAGTTAACAGTTTCTAAGTAGTTGGCTCTTCTGCAAATTCATCTGTCTATAAGAGAGAATGGTGATGTTTTATTTTAAACAATTGATTATATTGAGTTTCATTATGATCATGTTCCAATACTGCTGTATTTTGATAACAACAAATTAAATGCTTTGAAATTCATATTCCATGAGAAATTTTTCAGCAGCAGTGTTTAACTGTAATTAAATAAAAGTAAAAAAAAAAAAAAAAAAAAAAAAAAAAAAATCACTTTAATCCTAGTCTTTCCTAGAGATGAAAATTCATTTTTCTTAGAGCAGCTCAGATAAGCAGTGGCATTAGTGCCATTTGTGACAGGTAACATTCAACATTCCTGATTGAAGAACGTTGTCATTTTGTACTTTGAAGGAGATCTGTGCTGAATTTTGTTAGTGTAACCCCTTATTTCAAAAAGGAATTCTAATTCTCAATCCTCTCACTATTTGGTCCCAGTAAGATAATTTTTCTGCTTCATTAATGTAACTGATACAGGCAACTCTCTTTTTCCAGAGGAAGATCTATCTGGGGACTGAGACAGGGAGAGTCTAATTGGCCCTGATATTATTGGAAGACCAGTTGAGGAATCTGACAGCAAAGGTAGAACAGACCCCTTGCTTTGGAAGGAAGTACTGTGTTGGAATGAGGCCACATCTTCCTGGCTTGGAAGAGTCTATATCTCTGTTCTGCTTCATTGATCCCTTTTCTCACATTTTTGTTCTAACTGATTTCTTGATGCAAATTGTCTTTTTTTCTTCTTTTCCTTTCCCTTTTCCTTTTCTGTTCTCTCTTCCTTTCCCTTTTCTGTTCTTTCTCCTCTTGGTCAACTTGTAACATAGCGCAGAACAGAATTTGATTGAAATGTTTGGCTCCTTTCCATTCTGTGAAACAGCCTTATGTAGATTAAAATCATGCTGTCTCAGTTTCCCAATCTGTCAACTGGAGATGAGATTTACTGGAAGAAACTTCATAAAATCATTATAATGATATAACAATTAGAAGATGAACATTCAACATTATAGGCACATGATAGAAGGTTTAGGAAGAGAAAGGGCAAGTTGTAAAGTTAATTACCACATAGCCTTAAGTACTCCCTATCTCTCACAGAGTGATTTGGCTTATATTCCATTACCTTCTCACAGATTTTGTTCATTTTTTTTTTTTCTTACATTTATAGCTACCCTTAAAAAGCCCGTGTCCAAATTTCTGTATGACATAATGGACCTAATTATAAACTCGTAAGCATTTTACTTGTTTATTCTTTGCATATGCCAGTGTTATTATTCATGTACATTTTACTTTAGATGAGGAGCACTGTACAATGTGAAGTCCCGTGCATGTTGGTAATTTTTTGTTTTGTTCTCTAACAATGTTTAAGCTTGACTTCCTAAGGCACTAAGTGCAGTTTACCTGACAGTAACTTTTGAACTCTGAATTGTAAACAATTTTTTCATGTGATTAGAAGATAGACTTTCCCACTTTGTGAGGAAAAGGCAAGCAGATGCAGAAAGCAATATTATTTTTTGCAGTCAGCTGTTGGCAAATGCTCAGCATTCTTGGCAAGCTGAGAAACAACACTGTTCTTCCCACAAGACATGATATGTCTGTCTATGGCATGGCAGTGTTGTTCCTCACCCCTAGAGATAAAGAATTAAAGGTAAAGTGCTGGGAAATAAAAGTAAGGAAAAAGGAAAAAACTTCATCTGTTGAATGGCTTTATGGGTTTTTGTTTTTGTTTTTTTTATTGTCAAGTATTTCCACTCTCAACATCTTTCTTTGCTATAGATTCCAGAGAATTTCATTTGTTATTGATTCTAGAGACTTTCCTTCCTTTAGATCTTTATTTTTATATTATTTATTTCCAAAAGTCCTCTCTTCTCAACCCCAGTCTTTGCCAACTTTGCTTTATTAGAACTTTCACCCTCCCCCGGGGAATTTTGAATTCAAAGGTTTTGAACAAGTCTGAAATTTTCTAAACCAAGAACAGAGCCAGCTGAATCCTTATTAAAAAATTCTGCCAGGCTTGCAAAGTATTTTCATGGACTTAGAAAACAGATCACAAGAGTATTCAGAATGACTCTCAAAGTATGCAAATGTTGCTTTTAAGGACCAGACACATGAAAAAAATCATTTGTTTTGCCATAAGAGAGTATTTCTTGTGTTTCATTGTTTCATTGCTGGAATTCTTTTCATTTTCTCCCATTCTCCCACCGTAGGCTCAGAATTAATTTTCATTTTCTTTCTTCTATCTTTTTTATTCCTTTTCTTTACACAGAACTATTCTCTGCTCCCTTTTTATAAGCCACCTCTGCTGAGGCAGAGAGAGGTATAAACAGTTTCAAATATATTCAATTCTGATAGAAAAAGGCCACAAGGAAACATAGTCTGCTTATGGAAATGTCCCAGAGAAATTATAAAATTAAGTCACCAGAAAATCCTAATACATTAATAAACGTTTACTTAAATTAGTCACCCTTTTTTTCCATCACTAAATCTAAACGTTTACTTAAATTAGTCACCCTTTTTTTCCATCACTAAATCTAAACTGGGAGGAAAAAAAAAAAAAAAAAAAGTATTAATAATAAAGGAAATGGAGAAAATATAGAGTTCCAATATTCTAATATAAAGGAAGAAAAATCCTCTTATATCACTACTTTATTCTCTTTATTCTCCATAGATCATTGATGTGTATTGTACAGTCTTGCTTATGTAATTTCATAAGGTACACAAATCCTAATGTATGTGTGTGAGAGTCCTTCTTTGTTTTTTGGCTCAAAGCTTGCTTCCTGAGATATTTCTTGTGATAAGACTGACTTGTCTAGGAGATGAGTGATGCGTGTTGCCTTGTGGCAATCAACATCACTGTGTGGACAATTTTAGCTGTTTACCTTCGGAAGAGAGTGCTCAGGAATGTTTACTGGTGGAAGATCTGGCCTGTGACTAAATAACTCCATCTTGCTATGGGGAACTGGGGTATAATGCCATTGTATCTTGTGAAGGCAAGATACAAGTTGGCGCCTCCCTGCTCCCTCTTATCTGCTGGCAAGGAGTTTCTGCTGAGACTGCAAAGCCAGAAGCGGCCACTCCAAAGACAGCTGACTCAACCACTTTGGAACCATTGAAAAGGGGCCATCATTGCCATGGTCACTGTTGCCGTGGTCATCAACAGAACAACACTGCCAGATAACTCACCATTACTGAAGATCAAAGACTGAACTAAGAACCACGCTGGATCCATGGTGGTGACTATCTCCCTCTCGCTTCCTATAACGACTCCTTGCTTCTTTTTTCCTATCTTTTCTATCACCCTCCTTCCATTCCTCATTACCCTAATTCATAATGATGTCTGTCCTCCCCTTCCCCATCTCCCTAATTAAGATTTGTAATAAGCTGGTCGGACCAACATTTGAACTGTTGTTTCTTAATCTCACGCCGGGTATACAGATATTAAAAGAACCTCCTGTCCCTCCTATAAATTGGAGTGAGACAATATGGAGCAAGGTAATTCTTCCAGGGTTCAAAAAATTTACTTTTCCTTCAAGTAATTTATTATTATTATTGTTATTTGCTTTTATTAAAAAAGAAAAAAAAAAAAAGAAAAAAAGAAAGATATCTTTACAAATGTTATGGGCTGGTCAACATAATCCTAAGTATCAAAGGGAGAATTTACACAAAAAACAACAATGGCTGTAAATGGCTACTTTTTTTTTTTTTTTTTTTTAATTACTCCAACTAAAGTTATCTATCTCCCTCAGCACATGATCAACATAAACCAAAATGCTTATTAACAGTTGTTGCAATTAATGAACGTAATGGGCCAGTTAAGAAGTTGTACTGGCATTTGAATTAAGTCCTGAGGTTTTCTTAGGTCTCACTTATTTTAATGTAAGTCTCTAGAACTATTGAGAAGAAAACAGATACCCTGGAGAGTTTAGCAGCAAAAAACCAGCTCCTGTCTCTGTGTTTCTGTAGTGACAAATGCTAGTTGTCTTCTCAGCACAAAAGAGAAGAACTCATTTAATAGGCAGAGCTCATGCTTGCTATTCTGATGCTGCCAAACTTGATAAGGAAAAGGAAAATCCACTCTCTTTAACTTTCCTTACTGTTGGTGTTGGTATGACCTGTATGTAATGAAGTGATGGGTACATTATGAATCTCTGTGTACTTGTTTGGTCCATTATATTTTAAATCAGCATAAGTAACATGCTAACAGTGCTGGCAGAGTAGGGCAGCAGGACAAAGCAAAGGTGACTCTTCTGGTTTCTCAGTGCAAAGACTTTATTGCTGAGTAAACTGCACTCATGGGTGATCCCATGATATGCATGGGGTGAAGCTGCTGCTACATGGCCAGCAGGTGCCCTCTGATGAGCATGGAGAGAAGATGGGGTAAAGCCATATGCTCTCAAAGCAGCTGATCAGAAATTTTTTGCAAACTCCCATCATATTTGTGTCATAACTACTGACACAGTCTTCCAGACTACTTGTGGCTTTTGTTTAGGGTAGGTGAATTTAATAGAATCATAGAATGATTTGATGGGGGACCTTCAAGAACACACAGTTTCAATCCCCTTGCTATTGACAGGGTTGCTACCCATCGGATCAGGCTGCACAGGGCTTCATCCTACCTGGCCTTGAATGCCTTCGGGAATGGGGCATCCACAACCTCTCCTGGCAACCTTTTCCAGTGTCTCACCACCCTCTGAGAACAAAATTTCCTCTTCTAATCTAAATCTCTCCTCTTTTAGTTTAAAACCACTCCCTCCTGTCCTATCACTATCTGATTATGAAAAAGTCAGGCTCCCTTCTGATTGTAATCTCCCTTCAAGTACTGGAAGACCACAGTGTGGTCTCTCTGTAGATTTCTCTTTCCCAGGCTGAGCAACCCCAGGTCCCTCAGCCCTTCCTTATAAAAGAGTTGCTCTAGCTCTCTGGTCATCTTACTAATAAATTTAATAGCTAAAATGGCTGTTGTGTAGATCTCGTGTCACATGTTGTAAAATCGAATTTTAGCCTCTAGTTAATCTGGAGTTATTTTTAACATGTAGTGGAATATTAGGGAATATGATGACCTGTAGATTACTTAAAATGCAGTTTGGAGGCAGAATTCCATGATAATGGAGAAGCACTATGTCACCCCCGTCACTTCCTTTACCAATTATTCATGTTCACTGTTGAAGGCTTATGTTCCATTTACAAATATAAATGAATATCTTGTGCTGCTTTTTAATATTGAATTGCATTTATATATCATCAGAATTTCTTATTTGTTTAAAAATGTATGATGACTTTCTCCTTGAGTGTAAGTACTTCAGATTCTCTTCTAGCCTCTTTTCCTCTGTAGCATTTCAGTTTATTGCGTAGATAAGACACTGTTCAGGAACTTGTTATTTTCATGTTGAGTCTTTGCTTTCTGTATGTTTCTACTAAATTACTAAATGACACTAATAGAATATAGTGATAGAAGTAATTCTATATCCTATAATTCTATAGAATTATAGAAGTAAGAAATCAAACCTCCATACTCTTGTAAGAGCTAAGTATCTTCATTACAAAGTATTTTTTCTAACATTATAATTCGTTTTTAAATCTACTGTAGTAACATTCCCTTCTAACAAAATAATGAAATATAAAAGCATAGCACATGATTCCTGAAAGCTTCCACTGCTTCAGTTCATCTCAAATACACTATGAAAATATACTGAGATGCATTACATTTGGTTTGACTCTCTGATCTAAATCAAAATATAAGAATGATACTGAAGAACACAACATTACTGAAACAAAATTGCCTGTATTATGATCATCACAACTATTGCTTATGTCTCTACAGAGCAGAGGAGTAACATCATTATCCTGTTCCACGTGGCTTGTGAATTTTAGTCTGTGAACAATTGCTCATATCAAATGCATGACTGATATAGTTTTGAAGCATCATGACAAGTTTTTAATTAAGGAATCTGCAGGAATTTTGAAAAATACATAATTGCCAATTCCAATTCATTTGCCCCCTTTTTTTTTGGTTGTTGATGTTCTACCTTGCATATCACAGCAAAAAAAACACCATCCTTTTTTTTTTTTTTTTTTTTTTTTTTTTTTTTTTTTACCTTTTAAGATGGTTCTTTTTTGTGGGACATGAATCCCTGTGAATATATGAATATATAGTTCTGTGTAACTAAAAGCACTTAGATAAATAGTTCCAACTGAAAAAGGTAGATAAACTAAGTGCAGGGCTATCACAATTACAATTATTCTTCATAGCATTTTCTCTAAGCTTTTAGCACTTCTGGGAATTTTCTCAACTCCAGCGGCTTGTTAACACCTTAAAAATGATTTATTTTTTTTTTTTTTGGGGGGGGGCGGGGGGGGAAGGGAGGGAGGGAGGTAGAGGGGGTTGGTATTTTGTTCTTTTCTTTTGTTTGTTTCTTCGCTTTTGAGAGGAAAAAAAGGTCCTGTAGAACCATGTAACTGCTGTCATAAAAATAGAAACTACACACCCATTTCTTGATTATTCCTAAAATCAGAGTGGCAATCCGTAGCAGAAGCATAGCTCCTAGCAAGAAATATTCAAGGTGTTCCTTACTAACTGAATTTGTATGATTGCTCATGCAGGGAGCCATGAAATTCCAGGAAGGTAGCACAAAGAAAAAGGGCACTCAGCATGGTTTTTACAGCTTTCTTGAAGATAGACACAAGAGGATGGGCTGTGTGAATATTAAATTTTAAAAGTGCTTTATACTTTAGGAAGCCTTTAAAACTATAAAAAATTTAAAAGGGTTTATAAAAACTATATATATGCAGTCTTCAAAAGAGCTTGAAATATGTTTGGAAAGATCAAAGAAGAATATCTTACATTATCATATGATGGGGGAAGGAGAAGGGAGGGAGGAGAGAGAATAAGTGTGTGGTGTTTGGTGTTACAGGTGAGGAACTGAAGTGAGGATAAAGGTATGCTTTTCACAGTCTTAGCTGACACACACTATTTGCCATCTTCACTTTTTTATCCATCTGAGTCCTACTTAGAAAACCGTAGAAGGAGGTGAGGTGCGAAATATCTGAATAACCCATGATATTCTGTGGAAAAGAAATGTGCCAGTTTTAGTGCTTGAATGACTCTAATTATCATATTGTGGGCGAGAGTGCTGAAAGCTTAACATTTCAGTGAAGTATGGTGGGATTATACAATGCAAGATGTTGATATGTACCTATAATTTGCATGTGATGTAGTGCGACATTAAGAGCAAATCAGAATATCCTTTGCCTTTAAGCTAATACCATACATGAAATTTAGTCCTGTTCTAAAGTTCCCTTTATAAATCTTTCATCCAGCATGTTGCAAGAGGCTTGAAAAGTGGCACCTAACAGTTCAAAGAGTTCCTTTGGTTTTACTACGGCAAGCAAGCTTCCAAATCTGAGATTGCAATGCATGCACAAGCACACCCTTAAGAGGTGTTGTTGTGCTGTCAGGTTAAATTTTGTTTGCAATTTAAATTTACAAAGCTTTTTCTAAAAAAATATACATGTAATGATATATAGTATTATTTAAGATATTATCATCATATATGATAATGTAAATATATGTATACAAATGCATATACATAATTTTATATTTACAGATATATCATTGATGTGAAAGAAAGCAATGACCTTACAATTTTTCTGAAATTCTTGTGTTTTCAACTGAAACATTATATTGTCTTTTCAGTGCTGGAAAAACAAACCGATAAAAAACCAACCCAGTAGTCAAAATAAAAAAATCCTCACTGATTGACTAAGCAAATAGATGCAACTAACTGTCCCCAGAAGTTACAGGCAGTTTCTCACTGTAAGCTATTTCTGTGTACTGTTTCACTTCTGTTCTGCAATTTTGGTGTTTTCATGGTTTTTCCATAACCAGAGGTGGTTTGTTCTCAGATAGTCAAAAGGAGACTTAAGTTTATCTTCTGCAGAGACAAATTCAGTTCTTAACCCCCAAAAATTTGTTCTACATAAAACGAAATTGGTGTCATTTGATACTTTCTCTTCTGCTGAATTCATTGTCATGCTAAAGCACACTATAATTCTTTCTTCTTTAACACTTCCCATCTTGCCAAAATAGATGTTCACATACTTGCATACAGCATTTTGATCAGACCATTATCAATGATTCTGTGATTAAAAAGCAACAGTACTATTTCAGCTGTTCCAGCCAACCACACAGGACATTGGTGGGGTGCCTCTTCTCCCTCTGCTTTTTACAGATGCACTTGCCTAGTGTCTGTGTCATGGTTTTATTACTTTTGGTTATTGGTATTCCACATCATAACATCATGTAGTGCACTGGGAGTTAAAGTGTTAATACTCCAGTTCTGGGTGCCTGTCCCAGAAGAGAAGAAGAACTACATTCCCCAGAAGACTGCTCGCTGTGTTGTTATCATTTCTACTCAGGGGGATCAGATATAAGGCCTTGGTAGGTCATCTGACCTGCTCTTCTTTGTCAGGCTCTCCTCCTTGCTGCTCAACCAGACTGTGCATTGCACCTCAGTGTTATGGTGCGGCCTCTCCACCTTTCGGACACACTCTTTCATTATATTTGATTTATTAGCAATATAATCACAATATAATTCTAATTATAGTGTGAGCTAAAGGATTGTTTGCATAGTGTTTTCTTAATCAACATGAAATTGAAACTAAACACATAAGACACAGAAACCAGTTGTTTTCACTGTCTCGGTTTGCAATACATTTATGTAAAAATAGAATTATATTAAAGAATCATATTTTGAGGTTTTGATATTACCACAGCAGGCAAATGAGTAATTATGCTTATCAAAGGTTTTCAGGACCTTACATACATAACTGCTTTATCCTGTGATGTCCATGAGGCTTTCTATGATCTGCTGAACTCTCCTAAAGGGGTACATTATGTTATGATGTTAAGACAATTTATTTGTATGTAGTTCTACTCCTTTTCTTTATTTTCAACCTTATCTTACATCAAATTCATCATATTTGCCATGGTAGTTCCCAACATATTTTACAAATGATTTAGTAGTTATTGAATATTTTGAGTTTGTTTAAACTCACAATAATCCTATTAAGTAGGGAATATATGTACATGTATGTAGAGGTCTACATTTCTATATGTGCTTCGAAAAAAAAAGTTGATTTCACCAAAAAAAAAAAAAAAAAAAAAAAAAGTATGTTTTCTGTAAACAGATGAGCAAAACAAAGAAAGGGAAACATTATACACCCTGTCATGGTGTGGCTTCATCTGCTCAGCTTGACCACTATTAGTTACAAAGCTTGCAAGCTAGTTGTGCTCCCTTGAGTTTGGGTTTGAGCAAGTGCTCTTCCTTGCTGAATGTCCTAATTACCAGCAGAGACTCCTTCCAGACCCAGCTTTACCATTTGTCTGCTTACTGCATCCATGTAGGATTCTGGCCTACATATTCATTCAGTTAGCTCACCTTGCAAAGTCGAAGATCAGTGCTAAAACAAAAGCTATTGTAATGTTTCTAATTCTGAAAGCAATGTTGGCTTCACCAGATCAGAATGGTTAGTTGCCATAGCAACAACATCTTGGCGGTTGGGGAGAATTAAACATCATTACAATCATTTTTGGAAAAGTATTGAATAGCTAGCTGCTCAGAGCTTTTCCTCTCAGCATATGGCAAATTGAAAGGTTCGTAACATTGTTGCATAAAGAAGACAACCTGAATGCTTTTTTTTCTTCCCCTTCTCCCTCCAGGGGACAGCAGATTAGCAGCTTCCCTCCCCTCCCCCCCCACCCAGTGTGAACTAGGGTAACAAACTCCTGTTCAGTGAAAGGTAGTCTAGTGGATAGGAAGGATAAGGAGACTTTGGCTTCAATTCATGAAACATTTATCAAGCCAAATTTCTGTAAGTAGCATCCTTTATCTGCATATGGAGAGTGCAAGATAATGGAGAATGTTTGAAATCTATTCGCACAATAAATTGATGACAATTTGCAGAATTATACAATGCCAGCTAGGGTTAATATCATACCAATGGATGCTAATGGGTTATATATATATATAATCTCAGAAAACTTGTAAGGGGAAGTTTTGCCATCACAAATCTTTTTCTTTGCTTTTAAAGAAAGCATAAACAAATCCCAGATATCCATTATGTAAAGTGTATTATACTGAAGAAAAAAAAAAAAACAAAAACAAACAAAAAAAAAACAAACAATAAAATATTGTGAAGCTTGTAGTTCTACAGTCCTTCTTGTAATTAAGGCAGGAATTAGGGTAAATCCAACATCTTTATTCATACAAAATTTTCATTTGTGTGCTAATTTTTCCTTGCCAACAAGCATGCTAAGAAACCTCATGTATTTCTTTGATGTATGTATGTATGTCTTGCCATAAAAAATGCAAGAAAAACACTGTACTTTTGCAGACAGAATCCTGTGATTATAATTTCAAATATTCAAATTTAAAATTCTATTTTAATTACACAGTTTGACTGTTGGTCTCCACTTGTGTTTGCACACTTCAGTCCTCTTGACTCTGTATCCACCACTGAATATGGAAAAGGAATTAATATATATATATTGAAAAAATAAAAAATTTCGTGCCTTATCTGGAATTGCCATCCAATACTAGATTTTTTTCATTATTTTTCCTCAACATTTCTAAAAGAAAATAATCAGTTAGGGCCCACAGTTCGTGTCTACTCATGGGGAAAAAAAGTTGAAAAGCAATATCATGTGATTCGAATAATGATAATCTTTACTTAATAGCCTCTACAAAGAATAAGGAACTTTTTAACAGCTGGATTAGCTGTTCTTCTTCCCAGGTATTCAAAACCTCTGTATTAGACTTTGAGTAAGACTGTATCTGGTGAATGACTGAGACACATTCCAGTTAAATGTCATGGCTTTTAGGGATCTGATATTTTGGTTACTATCCTAGATCTTGACTGAGACATTGTCAACTTCTTTATTTTTCTTTGAGTATGTTCTATTTTCTGTTTGGAACACTTTTCCAGAGGTAGAAAAGAAAAATCCATGTTTCTTGAAAAATGGATTTTAAGCATCCTGATGAATGAATGTTAAATGCCATGTTGCTTATTACCTCTGTGCCCCAGATCTGTGCATGCAGAGAACTTGGTGTGTCTATACCCATTAGCCATGCAGTGTCCAATCAAAGGTTCTGACAGTCTTAGAATGGAGACCTTGCACAGCTCCATACCTGTTAAAATTCTCTTTTAGGGAATTGATCAGAATTCCCACTTCTGCCCTAAAAGACAGCTAATAGTGCTTTATATATATATACATATACACCATATATATATATATATATACATATACACCATATATATATATATATATATGTATATGCATATATATATTTATTTATATTTATATTTATATTTATATTTATATTTATATTTATATTTATATTTATATTTATATTTATATTTAAGGTAATGGAGAATTTTCCCAGGCTGCAAGTTCAGTTGAGATCTCTGCTTCTGATAGTTGCCAGTAATGAACCAAATTTGCATCTTCCTGCTCTAACCACAAGAATCTAGCCAGTGTGGGAAGGGGAGGTGAAAAAGAGATGGAGAGCATAGGTTGAATGAAAATGATGTAAGCTGAAAGTCAGTAAGCATTAAATAATAAGAAGAATAATGATAAGAATAAGAATAAGAATAAGAATAAGAATAAGAATAAGAATAAGAATAAGAATAAGAACATAAGCAAAAACAGGCAAAGAAACAAGCAAAAAAAACCACCCTAATTTTGCTGAGATGGAAAGAGAGCTCCAAAGTGAATATAATTCTGTAAGCTATTTTTTTAGAGCATCTGTTTGAAACAAAGGAATTACCGATTCATTTCTGTGCTCTCAAAACTATTTTTTTTTTCTTTTTTACCCCAAATCTTGTTTCAGATAATTAATGAAAAATAGGAAAGGGATTTTGTGATCATAGACTTTAACACCTTTGTAATCTGAAATCCTTCTAAAATAGGTGGTAATGCTTAATATCTAAATTATTTTTCTTTTTAAGGATCATGACTTTGTACCCTTAAATGGATAAAACAATATCTAGTAACTACCTTCACAGAAATGTCATGCTGTAATGCATCCTTTTTCCTGTATACTCCACTGCTTACGCAAAGCTTTTTGGCAAGATCATTTCTCCACCTGAAGTAGACTGCAATTAGTATGCTATAGATAGAAAAGTGTGTAATATGTACAATATATCTTTTGTCTAATGTACCCTACAGGATTGGTCCCTACTCTGGAAGAATTCTTGAATAAAAGTGTCTGATGGATGTGTCAGCTCTCTCTCATACAATTACTAGAGCTATAGAAAGAAAATTGATAACTCTATGCTCAGTGCTTTATCTGCAAAGCCTACAGTAAATAATTTATGTGACAAAAATTAAGTAATGACAGTAGAGCAAAATGTAAAGTAACTCTTCTTTTATGACTAGAGCCATGCTGTGCATGGAATGGGGAACTAGGGAAGGTCTTCTGGGGAAGGAGTAAGTAAACAGCAATTAAAGACTGTATTATAATACATATACATTAGGGGATAAAAAAAGAGTTTTGCAGGCATACTTATTTTGAACAACTCCTAGCTCTCTGGGAGCCTGACTTTCTTCCAGACTAATTAACAATTGTTGTAATCTGCTGACTTTCCAGTGTGATTTGTATTTCTGGTGTATATCAAGGGTATAAATAAAGAAAATCTTGTACCTATTTCTGTTAATATTACAATTTTACAAGTTTTAAGCAAAGGGAAATAAAATACCAACTACTTGTGCTTTTGTGTTTCCTGTGATACCACCATAAAATAAATGTAATAGTGCAGTGGGATGCAACCTACAAAAAACTGAGTCCAACTGCCTGACCACTTCAGACTTCATCAAAAGTTACAGCATATTACCAAGGGCAGTGTCTGAATGCCTCTTGAACACTGACAGGCATGGTTCATTGACCACCTCTCTAGGAAACTTGTTCTCGTATTTGACCACTTTAAATAAGGTTTTTTTCCTAATGTCCAGCCTAACCTTCCCTGATGTGCTTTTGTGCAGTTCCCATTCTACTATTAGTGATAGGAGCAGAACCTTGTAGGTTCCTCTTCTTCCCTTCCTCAGAGAGCTGCAGGAGGACAACGAGGTCACCTCTCAACCTTCTTCAGACTGGATAACCCCAAGACCTCAGCCAAAGGACAAACCATCAGCCTAATACCAGATTTGCTGCCTTCCTCCTTAACATCCTTTTTATATCAAGAAGCTTGGATCTGCCCAAGACTTGAACTGGGCTCTTGATGTCTCTCTCCTTCTTATAGCACACTGTGGTAGTAAGTTAGTGTCTTGACTTAGGTTATGATAAAGTATCTGGAAATCATGTTGTGAACCATGGAGTGGACAGGCATGTGGGTAGAAGGTTCTGTGGACCCTTTGAATCAGGCATACATTGGTTGCGATTACAGGTTGGATGTGGTTAATGACTCTTATGCCCCTACCAGTGAACTGTTCTCTTTTATTCATCAACAGATGGAAATTGAAATGCAAATTTGGGGAAAAAATACATGATATAATTGATAAACAAACCAAAGCTTGATAAGTGCTCAGTGAAGCTAGGTATTGCAAAGCATTTGATTAATTATATGATTATATGAGGTTTTGAGAGTTACTTATATATATTATCTTTGAGTTAAAAAAATTACATACAAAGTTGAAGCTTCCACACTAGTAGTCAATATTAAGAGCACAGAATACTTAAACTGTACAAAAACTGAGTTTGGAAAAAGGATGTATAGAAGGAAATGAAATTCAACTTTGAAAATCTTCACAAGTATAGAGCTTCTTTAGATACTCGTTTTCTTTTTCTATTCCTAAGTTTACTATATCTGGTAAATAGGGAAAATATTTTAATTCCTTAGATAAAATGTACCAGGGGGGGCTCAAATAACACAGAAATTGTTAAATAAATAAATAAAAAAAAAATCCCTCCATCCAAATAAAAGATCCAAACATTAAGACAGATGGAATGAATCAGAATGAATAAACTGTATGTGATGATACAAAAAGCAAAATTCATAAAAATACTGAAAAGATTATTGATTGTATGCTGATATTTTTTATGAAACAAAATTGCAGATATTACTGCCTGCATAGTATGTATTGGTTTACAGATTTCTTTGTTACTGTATGTTACAGAATAACATATATATTATAGAATAATCTGAAATAGTTTTATTTTTCACATAACAGATTTACTTTCATTTTATTAAAGTAATGGTGGAATAAAATGCTTCCAATTAAATGGTAGATGCAAGTAAAGGTTTTTTGTTGATTTTTTTTATTTGTTTGTTTTGTTTGTTTGTTTGTTTGTTTTCCATTTTCAGAGTGCAGTGTATAAAGTTGTTACAGATGCTTGTAAATACATCTTGTTTCAGAACAGCTTCAGTATTATTTTAGAATGTCTTCTGATAAAAGCCAAAGAAATATCTGTGTTTTCTAGTTTTATAGTATATATGTAATGGAAAAGAGAACTCAGCTCTCAAAAACATATTGATGACTGCTTTTTAACAAAATAATTAATTTGGTTAAATGTCAGCACAAATTTCTGTCAGATTAATGGTTTTAAACAAAGTCTGAGAGAATTTAATGTTCACAGGGGCAATCAAAACAATGTATTGATCATGACTAAGTTGCTTTCCAGGTAATGATAAGTTTCTAAAAATCTTCAGATTTAACACTGTTTGAAATCTGAACCTTTTGTCTGTTCAATTTATTGGTAAAATGTATCTTTTTCATAAATATTAAAATTCTATCAAAAGTATGTGGAAAATTTTTTTCTTCTATTATTAAAGCAGAGCAGTTTAATTCATGTAGAACACCTACAAATAAGATATAAATTTAATATCTTCATCAAATTTCACAGCTGTCTGCAATACTGATCATAGTTTAATAAAAAGTATCAGTAAAAAAACTGCCACTTAGCAGAGTTCACCAGAAACTTAGATCATGTTTAGCAGTGTATATTTATGTTAGCCCTTTTTAATGTGTTACTTAACAGAGGAAGCAACAAGAATGCAAGTCTTTTATCCATGGTTTCAGAAATGTAGTAGATTTTCTTTCATCTTTTTACTGTTCTTTTTCTTCTTCTAGCCAATAATATTAATGATAATGAAACAAAGCTTTGTACTGTGATTGATCTCAGCAAATACAAACTGTGCCTTTCAACTGCATAAAGTAATTTAAGTTTTCAGAGTATCTGAGAATATTCCCACAATGCTTTACCAATAATCCCATGTTACTTATGCTACTTCCTTAGTGAGTGCAAAAAAGAACTTACTTGATCATGAAACTGAAAGTATTTTTGACATATCAATTTTAAGTTTTCCTACCTTTTATAAAGTAAATATTAAACTGTACATGAAAATTGTGCAACTTCACTAATTATGTACTTATTTTGCTTTCTTTTTGTTCTGTGTTCTGCTTCAAAAATAGGTAATACTTATTTAATATATATGGCTTTTCTGACCTTTAGTTTTTGATACTGCCATGAAAAGACTACCTTCGGAGAGCAGTGTGGGATGTTTTACCAGAATCTCCCACAGGTATATCCTATGAACTACAAAATCTAGTTTACAAGTCTTTGAAAATGAAAAAGAAATGAAACATCTTGTCTTCCTGCAACTGATTTCTTCCCCTACCTTTCCTTCATAGATACTTCTTCCAAACATATAAGGAGCTTACATCTTTTTACTTCCCCACCTTGCTTCTCCTTCTTATCTCTTTTCCTCTTTCTTCCTATTTATTTATTTTTAGCTTAACAATGTCTTTGCTCCCCCACCGATACCTTTCCCAGAATGCATGCATTCTTGATTCTGGACAAGACAGAGGAGGTGAAGGAGAAAACAATGTAACATGGAAGTCAGATATCTTATCCTTGCTTCAAGGTGCTCTACCTGTCATCTTTGTGTGCTCTAGTGCCATGAATCTCTCTAATGCTAAGCTTTTTTTGTGTATGTATTTTGTTGTTTTGTTTTGTTTTGTTTTCCACAGGGGCGTGAAACCTATCATTGCTCATCACATCTCTTAGAAGTGTTTTCTTACCCTGTAGCAATTTACTTGTCCCAACTCAGTGTGGCTTCTGCTGTGGCTTCCAGAGAAACTGCTTTCCCTGAAGTAGTTAGTGTCCTCTTACACTCTGCTAATGAAAGGTCCTCAACCTTATTTTAGTACTTGACATTGTAGATAATCCCACTTCTGAACTATCTCCATAGCAATCCTAGTTATCACGCAGTTAGCTTTCTACAAATATAACTCTCAATTCCTGTCTTTCAAGTTTTGACTACTTCATGTTGATAAAGCTTCTACCTATAAAATAACTACGTTAGAATTGTGATTTTCCATTTTCGACATTTACGTGTACAGTCTCCCTGTTTCTTTGTCTACACTAAGTAGATTCCCAATATCATTTGAGTATAATACGTTGTAAATAGTTTCTGTTACATATTTTAAGGAGAGGAATAGCAAGGATTTAGCAAGGATTTAATTGATGGCATTTAAATTATTATTGAAGCATGACTTCACGAAGTTTGACAAAATAGTGAATCTACAGATAATAGTAAAGTAACTATAATAAGAGTGTTATTTAGGTTGTTTTGCTTTGTTTTTACAAGTTGAAAGTAAAATAATGCTTTTAGCATAACAAGCATGGTTGCAAACCAAAATGTGTTTTTTAATTAATTTATTTACTTTTTATCTAGATAAGCAGAATTGCTGCAAAAGTATATCATTATTGGTAGCATGCTCTTTAGATTAAGTATCTGGCAGTAACATTTATGATAGTTCTGAGTTAGTATTTTCAGTGTCTGAATGAAAAACTCTTGGCAGTGGTGCAAAATCACCAAGAAGGCTGGAGGAATTATTGCTGAACTGATAAAGACTAAAAAAAATTATTAGTGCATTCTTGCATCTTTGATCTTTTCCTGATGTACAGGGAGACACTGTCCTTTTCAGTAGAGAATAAAATTCAATTTACTATGATAGTAAAGCTAGTGTAAATCTATATTGAATAAATATTTGGAAGATTTTGTCCTCTGATGCATAAGCAGAAGAATGTTGCTCTTTTTTAGAGATGAGAACTGAATGACTTCACAGAAAAATAGAGCCTGGAGTCAGCCTTTACTTGAGAAATATAAACTTAGAACATTCTTTCTTCACCTCTTCTAACGTTACAGAAGAGATAACAAAGTATGCAGCACAATTAATTGTGGTTGAATTTTAATAAAATCTTAACTATAATTTAGAGAAGATTCAGAGCATGCCTATGTTTGACATATGTATATTTGCATTTCAATAACTGGTGACATTGCTTCTAAATTATTAGCTATTTTGTGAGCATAACTGATTAATTAGATGGAATTTTAATGACAAGGTTCAGCATATTTTAATACAGATAAATGAAATAGAAGGTATGATTAATAATGAAAATTTTGAAGTATAATCTCTCATTCAAAGCATGGACACACTTGATCTTTGAAATGAGAGAAAGAAAGATATTCATTTCAGATCTCTAAGCTGCCATAAACAAGCCATGTTTTGTGACATATCATTATTGAACTAAAGAAAAATCTTTTCAATGAAAGGTGCTGAAACGTGCAATTCAGATGAATGCAGGATAAACTGCAACATATTTTTACAAGCACTTCCTACAAAATAATTTATTATACATAGGATATTGCGAAAAGTTAAGTTCTCTGTATCTAAGCAGAGATATGAATATTTAGTTGTGATAACCTTGTCATAAAACTGTGCTGTCTGCATGACAGAAAGTTTGAATGTCTTGTACTCCATGAATATAGACAGTTTGAATATCATATTCATACCAAATTTCCGCAAATTACTAGCTTTAAAATCTTCTCTTGAACTGACCTGAGAATCCCAGGGCTAGGCAACAGGATTGAACTAACAATCTGAAAAATATAACCAAACCCTAAATTGACCAAGTATATTCTATTTGCCTATGTTGCATGGTGCTATCTAGTGGTTTCTTTGGCTTGTATCCTGGTGTTCACGCAAGCAGCTCCAGGCAGACAGAACAGCCTTACCACGTGCAACTACATCCTCCTCCATCAAGCTGGAGAGCTGGCAGCAGGAAAGATCTTGTCCTGCCAAGTGTCTCTGTGGAGCACAGCAGGCAAAGTAGCTTCTGCAGTGTGTTTTTGAGGTTGCCTTCTTATCTAAATGCTCTCTCAGATGTGAAGCAGTACTGGGGTACAATATCATGGATTCTAGTATGGAAGTCTGGTAGAAAAAGCGTGCTGAAAAACATTACATAAAATAATGGAGAAGGAAAGGAAAAGAGACAGGCTTGACTTGAGATCCATTTAAAACAGCAGCTCACTGAAATCGCATAAATGCATCAGTCCAGTTCAGAGCTGGAGTCTGAGCCCTCTTGTGTTTTTCCGTGTGGCAGTTTCTTTGATAT
Source organism: Phasianus colchicus (assembly GCF_987193195.1). Taxonomy (NCBI): domain Eukaryota; kingdom Metazoa; phylum Chordata; class Aves; order Galliformes; family Phasianidae; genus Phasianus; species Phasianus colchicus. The sequence goes on along the minus strand of NC_143438.1, from coordinate 18,443,873 downwards.
ACTTGAAAATGGAAAGTTTACAAGCATGTATTGCACAATTCAAGTCTTGTTTTTCTTTCAAGTTAACAGTATCTGTAGAAAGTGTACAGTTGTTCAGTGGTATCTTCTGTAAAATAACTGCTCTAGCATTTTCCTCTCAACCATCTAAATAATATTAAAAATCCTATACTGATAAGGCTTAAATTTAGAAATACATACTATTGTAAAAACTTTGCTGCTTTTTTGAACAGCTGTTTACCAAGACACGTTAACAAAGCTCAGTATTAAAAAAATTTTCATTAGCATCTTCCTTACGTATAAGGATTTTTTTTTTTTTAAAGAAGCACTTGATCAGGCTTTATTTATGTAATTTAGTTTAATTTTACATCCTATCATATTAATTTTGTTGAACTTCTCTGTAAGCAGAATAAAATTTGATTTATTGAACTAGTAAATTTATTAGCTGGAACTATAAATTACACAAAATGTTAACTGACTCCAAAGAAAAGTATTTTTTTTTTCTTGAAATATTCAGGTTTCCATGTAAGATAAGTCCAACTAATTGTGTGTGATATCTTCTTCAAAGCCTCTGGGGGCTGTATACTGCACTTTTTTTCCCCTAGCTTTCAAGGTTGAATAAACCATCCATAGTGAAGAACTATGAGCATGCTTTCAGATTCAGCTTTATGTTTTAGCAAACATAATGTGACTCAGGGCATTTAAAGAACCCTGACTCTCTTTCTCTGTGTACAGAACTTCACCTGTGTTGCATATTGTGAAAGATGGCAGCTCTGCCTACAGTGAAGGAGGTGAAACAGAAGCAACTGAAGACAGAACCCTATTGCCTGGTGACACTTTCCTACAGAAATCAATGAATTATTCATGTTTCCCTCTTTGTTGATGTTGTTCTTGTTCATTTGTTTTTTAATTATTTTTAAAATTCTTCTATATGTATCCCACTTAAGAATGGAAATATATAAAATAAATTTCAGAGACTTATTATTCAAAAACAAGAAAAAAAAAAAGGGCCATATGGGAATGCTAATATTTATATATGAACATAGCATACAAAACGTTCATATGCTACTGAGATTTAAAGTTACAAATCTGATAGATTGATGATTTGGTTTTCTTTTATTACATCCTGAGGAGCAGCACAAGAATGTGTGATGTTAACAACTGATACATTGGATGTAATGTTTGATAATTTTAAAATATATTCAAAATATTTAATATTTTTCTTCTAATTTCTTCTGTATAATACTGAAATAAAGGCCAGTGGAGAACTTTTTTTTTTTTTTTTTTTTTAATATATTCCTCAGAAATGCAGAACATATAAATGACACATACTGGGTTGACTCAAGAATTTTTCTGTATTAGCATAAACATTTCTTTTGAAAACAAACACCTAAATATCACAGCAGGATTGTGAATTTGGCATTACCATGCCCTGAAAGATTTACACTTATATAGTTGTGCTAGGAAATGAGACCCTTCTTCCAAAAAAATAGAACTTTGCCATATAAAGACAATTTTATTGGGGTATTTTGCAGCTATGCATAGGTTTGGTAGTGGAGAAACTCTGCAGGACTAGGTTCTGCATCTTAATACTGTGTCATAAAAAAAGGAATATATGTACAACTATTTAATATTGCAGATGTTCACATTGTAAAAGAGGAATATTGTTTTAGTAATTACCCCTTCATTGTCTTTCCATCCCTTATGCTTTAGCAGAATGCTTTTCTGCTATGTTAGTGTTTGTTCTTCCCTTAGTTAATTTAAATTGTATCAAGTAAACGAGCTTTCACATTTGTCCTGGGGAGATAATTCTCCTGTCTAACAGATATCAATGTTTGGATACTGAATTTTCTCTTAGTATCCCTATTTCAAATTTTAAATTGCAGACCTTCTCCTTTGAAGACAAACATGTTTTTTGCCATAGCTAGCATTTAGATCTTCTCAAATCTATATGGTATATCTCTACCATGGAAAACTTCTTGTTTTTAAGGGCATTTATTCATGTGTGCTTAGTTGCTTACTTTTTTGTTTGTTTGTTTAATTGGTTGTTGTTCTGTATTGTTTTCATTTTTCTTTTGTAAAATATCCTGTAGCTCAAAAACTGGCTGGTTACTTTTATACTCTAAGCAATATCACAACAAGATTTAACCTTCAAGTTTTCATAAACTGTTCTCCTTCTTTCTGTTTCCCTTTTCCCTCCAGAAGTTGTAATTGCAGAGCTGGCTGATGCATGAGCAGGAAAGAAACACAGCTTGACTTCCTGCTTCCATGCTGTTTTTGAGCACTACTACGAACTGAAAACAATATTTTTACCAAGAAACTGAGCAAATATGATCCTGATATCATTGACAGTTAATACATTTGAAATCCTCATTTCTGCTAGGCTATTCACTATGCTAGGACTTTATTGTCTGTTAGTGACCACAACGTGCATGTAAATTCATCTCTCAGAAACAGTACCTGAAAGTACATTGAGAATGCTAAATTAGACTGAAAAATAAATTCAAGCTTTGAAATTATGTATTTTTTGAATACAAGTGACATTTTAAATTAGAGTGTTTGTGGCTGAAAGAGGTTTGAAAGCCATCATTGCTGATACAGTGATTAAAAATAAACAGTAAAACTAAAAATCTACCAATGTAACATTTTCCAGCTCTCTGATTCTTTCCACTGCTGTAACTAACAGCATAATGCAGGCTCATAGACTTCTCTTTAACCAATTCTTGTTCTTGTTCGCTGACCACATATCTGTCTAGCCCCTTCTCAGTCTGTAATGTTCTGTCATTTAAAATAAGCTCCGAATTTTTTATTCTAATTTATACTCCAAAAAGTCCATTCTTATTTGTCTGTTTCAACATGTAACCTGTTTCATTTTATCATTCTGAATTCTGTTTATCTTTTTTCATGCTATTTTTTCCCCCAAATTCTAATCTGATCTATGGTTTATGTTAATCAGTGAAGAACCTGTGTGTAAACATTATCCTTTTGTCTCATTCTTTGTAGAATAGTCCATTCACTGTATAAAAGTAAAATAAATAAATAAATAAATCGATTTTCTATTAATGTTTCATTATTAAGCAATTAGTTTCCACAGGGATGTTTTCTAGCCTCTAATGAGCATACGTAGCTTTTCAGGAAATTGTAATATTACATTAATCTTTTACGAATGAAATGGTAGCCTTCTGAACTCCAGTAAGTTCTCAGTGCCATTTAACCTCCTTCTCTTTTTTTTTTTTTTCAAGTATTCATGAACAGATATTAAAAAAACTTCAAAAAATTAAGAAACTGTTCAACTCGATCTCATAGATTCTTTAGAAAATCAGTTTAGATCATAATTAAACAGAAGTTATTCAAGGTGCAAATGAAGTCAAAAGAGATTAAAAGCTGTGTGGAAAGTACATATTAATGGCTATTACGTGATGGTCCAGAACAGGACAGAATGGGTATTGAACTTTCCCAACATGAAAATCAACCTTAATGAGCTGAACTATTGAAGAAATTATTCTATGTCATGAGGAAGAGGAAAAAAAGTCAGTTTTCTTAGTCTGCTGTAATAGTAGAGAAAAAGAATGGCAAAAACATTTATTTCTTAAAGTTAGTAAGAGATGACAGTGTTGTTCACAACTGTTGATATGCAGAGTTTTTTAGTATGTAATGATATAAATGATATAAACAATAAATATTCCTTATCAAAGGAACTTTGTACAGATTTGGCGTAATACCATCCACCTTCAGTATATGTTGTAAGGATGGGTATGATGCTATGGAACAGATGGCTAAATATTCTGTCCAAGACCCAAATAATTTGCTCTGGAGAGACTGAGAATAAAATCTGAAGCAGCTAAGTATAATGTGATAATCACTTTACCATGCTCCTCTCAAAGCTGTCATTTCCACATGTGTATTCACCCATATCTGCAGTGTCCTCATTGTCTGAGTTGTTTAGAACAATATCATTACTAAATAGAACTGTAGGATCCATAAAATCATTTAATCATAATTCCATGATGGTACAGCAACCTGAGATTTTTGCATACAATAGTACTCCACATCTGATCTTTGCTGAAAAGGAAGTCTTGGATCAATACAACACTAACTGTGTAAAAATGTAACTGACTTTGGAGGAATGAAGGTTATATACATTCAGGGTTGCACCATCTTTGCGGGGACCTTTTTCATCTTTTTCTTCCCTTGCCTCCAGTATTTCCATCTTTGGCAAGGTAGTCACAACACGACAGGCTGCTTTCACAACATGGCAGACTTCATGAATGATGTGCAGTATGCTTTAAAGAACTGCATATTTTTCAAGATCCTCAGGATAAACTGATATTTAATTACATAGGAAAATATATTCTGAGTATGTATTTATTACACACATAAAGCATCTACTACTCATTTTTGTTTCAAACTAGTTCAAAATTCTATTCTTCTTTTCCTCCTTTGGGTATGCTGATGATTCTACTTTACAAAACTCAAGCAGTACCTTGCCCCATTGGCTGAAAAGTGGTATTGGAAGATTATTCTTTCATAAAGTGATTTATGTATATATATGTAAAAGATAAATTGAAAAGGGAAAAGTTCTAAATGGTGGGTAGTCCTAAATGTAAATATAAGGAATGCCATCATGTATACATTGTGAATGTTGCCTTAACAAAATACTCAGCATTTGAAATTTGTGAGAATTCTTCTGTTAATGAAGAATTTAAAAACCAATCTTGCATTTGGACCTAAAAATTTTATACTACACACTGGAGACTTTTTTCTCAATCCTGACAAAGGGAAACAGAAGTCCTAGTCCATGTCCATTTGTTTGTTTGTTTGTTTGTTTTTTAACTTGAGTTAGCATTGTTTGATAAAAGTTATCACCTTTCTTTTCAAATTTTTCCTCTATTACAAGTATGGAAGTTTTTTTTTTTTTGTAGGGAAATGTCTATTTGCTAGGTAGAAACATATATCCTTTATGTTTTTGTTTTACTACTTTATGAAACACAATGTAGAATCAAAGTTATTTGAATATTATTTTAAAATTTATTCAAATAATCTTTCTGAATATTATAAATAGAATTCTGCTGCATTTCTATCTGAAACTTCAAAATTTATTTAAACTGCTTTTTTTCCCGGCTTATGAATTACATGCAATTATCTAGTTTGAAACACTGAAAGAGATTATATCATTTGACGAGTAAACTTTGTCAGATTACAAAAAGATTACTTGTTTCTACATCTGTTAGTATTAACAATGTAAATGTATTTTTCTTTCTTCCCCTCCCCCCCCCCCCCCCCACCCCCCCCCCAAAGGAATTTTCATAAAATCAAGATAAAGGCCACAAGTACAAGATTTTTGTTTCCTCTAACAAATTATAATGTGTGATTTGTCATGGTACTTTGCAACTATTTTGGTGATGTGAAGAATAGTAGCAAATCAATGACCTGCAGTGGGTGAAATTTGGCCCATACTGGTAGTGCTGCACAAAAATTGGCTGTAAAACAGTACAGGGCTGGCCATGTATCAGTGACAATAAATATCCTGGCATCGTCAGACAGGATGGCTGAAGGCTCTTAGCCATGGCACAGCTGAAATCATACTGCCATTACTTTGTAAAAGATCTAGCTTCTCCCTTGGTCAGTAAGTTGCAGATGGCAGCATATGTGTTAGCAGGTGGGGAAGATGTTTCCTCCCTTTGGCTCTCAGTCCACATCCCTTAGATGGTGCCATGCTGCCTGGTGTTCATTCTGTATCCTAATTTGAGCATTAGCTGAAACAGAGCCCTTCGCTTCCACAAGGGATGTGGTTGTAGAGCCTCTTCATGCCTTGTTTTCACTCTGCATCACTGCTGAGTGCTGGTCAAGCTTGTTCCTAAAAATTTGTCATTAAATTACAAATCTGACACTGCTGTGGGAAAAGCAATTTTTATCAGCAATCAAAAGATAATGTCTCATCAAGAAATCAAATGGAAAAGCATGGAAGGAATCCTTTGTAATAAAAAATAATTAACTCTAAAGAAGTGCAGGCCAGCTGGTGTTCAGTACTACAACCTGGTATTCTTCCCCTATCTGCCCCTTCTGTCCCACTGTCATCTGTTTTAGATTAAAGATTAACTTGTGGGTTAAAGCTGCTTCTTTGCCAAATCTGACCAGGTCACTGCAGTTTTTAGAGAACAGCCTATTCTGCATTTCTTCCTCCCTTCCTCCCTTCCTCCCTTCCTCCCTTCCTCCCTCCCTTCCTTTCCTTTTTTCAAGAAGCAAGCCCTTGAAAGCACATCACTTTCTCTTGCAGCCATCTGAGATCTTCCTCAAAAACTCAAAAAAAAGAGCAACCTTATCTTGGGAAGGATATTTGACTTATTGGGTCAAATGGATGGCCACCTTCATTTAAGATGTCTTAAGACTGTATGGCTGTAAAAACTTTTTTAAGAGCAATATTTCTCAGCAGTTTAAGCAGTGAGGATACAAAAATTATAGCCTCCTGAATAGTAATCTGTCCTTCTTGAGGTAGTGTGGCATGTGAAGAGCTTGCTTCTGCTTCCACTACTGTCCTGCTGGGTGTCCTCAGGGAAACTGTTGCACAAATAAGTGCTTTTCTTACCTGTAAAATGGTGATAATGATACTGACCTTCTTTATAAAAAGGTTTAAAAACTAGGGATGAAAAGCTTTATGTAAGAAGTATTACTATCGTTGCTCCTAGCAACAAGCAGTCTGCTTCCTGACAGCCACAAGAGCAGTTCTCAAGTGCCAAAAATCCCAACCCTAATTTCCTTCTCCCCATTTCTACTTGTGAAACTTCAGCTTTCACCTCTTCTTCCAGTAGTAAGTGCCAGGTATGTACTTATGTGGTGCAGTATCTGAGATTGGAGTGTGGTGTCCTGCTGCTTTGAGGAGAGGAAGGCTCCAAGGCTCCTGATCTATAGTTTGAAAATAAGATATTTTTTTGGATCCTGTGCTGCTCCAAAGATATTCTTTCACTATACTAATAGATAATGAAACTGCTTCTAATGTGGTCTAAATGCCTGCCAGTAATTTGAAAGGTAAATTGAAGGACAAAACTATAAGTAGTGAGCAGTGTTATTATTATTTTACTCAAAAAAAAAAAAAAAAAAAAAAAAATCTGTTTGTGCAGGATTAGTTTGTACAGCTTGTCATTCCCCTGTGAAAAGTGATGGGAGAAAATCTTGGCATGCTCACTCTAAAAGCAAATGCTTTTTGAAATTATGTAGTTCATTCCAAGCTTGATGAAGGTATATTAATATGTGTTATGACAGAAACTGTGTCAAATTCCATGGTAAAATGAACAAAATCGGGAATGTGCTCATACTTCAAGTCATGGAATTGCTATGAAAATGTATTTCTTGCTGAAACAGTGCACATGAGCAAGAGGGAAAAAAAAACACTGAAGTTGTGACAAGACTATCACGTCTTGAGCTTTTACTGGTGATCAGAAATTTGTTAAAAAGTATTCTAATTAATTTTGCTACAGCGGGTAAAGGTATTGCAAAGTTTGCTTTGCTTCGGATGGGAATGATAGGGGGAAGGGAATAAAGACAGAAAAGTGAATATTTCTGAATCTCTTCTATTACAGAGTGCCCTGTGACAGCCAGTGGGTTGATTCCACATTTCCTTCCCCTGCAGAAATAACAGCAACATGATTTTTTCAGAAGGCAAGAGCAATGGTATTCACAGCCCACTTTTCTGCGTTTTTATTTATTTGAGATCTTAACAAAGATTCAAAATCCCAAATTTAAAATAAATCTTTCAGTAGAGTTCAGACCAAATCCCTTCTAGTTTGAATTAAGATTCATGAACTTAAATTCATGAACTGAAGAGTAAAATATACCCTCTACTGTTAGATCAGATTATTTTATGTATTTTGGTGTGAAAACAGTTGAATTTGTCATGTATTCTGACATGATTTTAATCTCTTCAATGAGTATCACTGAGTGAAAGTGACATTTATAATGTCTATTGGTTAACTGTACAGATAATTAGTTTATGTATAGATATGTACATATATATATATACACACACTAACACGCACACATACACACACCTGTGTCAATCTGAAAGTAATGCATCCTCTTTATTTCCATGGAAACTACAAAGATAGAAAGAGTACAATAACACAATTTGTTAGAATAAACGCTCATCAACAGAACATTATTTTTCACCATAGTCACCACCAGTAGCAATTTGACCAGCGATGGGGAAGAGCTTTTATGTCACACTTGTAAAAATCTGCATGGCCATCCAGACATGTCTTGTGTTTCATGTACCTTCTGCTGAAACACTCACCACCTCACTGTTTTCATATCCAATGTTTGTTCTCCATAGATGTTCAACAGGCGTCAATGAATGTCAATGGATACCATCTTTTCCTCATGGAGGAGTTCAGTGACACACTTTTGCTTTGCACGCACTCTCATGTCAGATGCCATTCTGTCAGACTGCCCCTCTGTTGCACATCAACAAAACGTTACAGAATACTCGTGGGACAGGCCAACATCTACTGCCATACCATCAACATCTACCTCAGATGTCATGGGCCAGCATAATAAAAGAGGATATTAAAATATTAGACATCATGTTCTGAGCAGGCCTTGTATGTACACAGGCACGTGCACACAAAGAAACACCCATGTTATATTTCCTGAAAACAGCTTCTACAATGCATTTCTTCCCCATACATCTCTTCCAGTGGGAGAGGCAAAAATGCTTCCCATTCCACTGTATTATTTTTTTTAATCTTTCTTTTTGGAACTCAAATTCATAAATAAATTATATTCTAAAGCATTAAGAATGTAATAATTCTCCAGTATGCAATGACCCAGTGACTCATCTTTTCTGTCTTTCTACTTAGCACAACTGAAGTGTAAATGTGAGTTTAAAATACAAGTTTCAGTGTGAAATAGACCATTAACTGTTGAAGTGTCTTCATTAGAAAAGAGCATCTTTATATCTTTCATTACCAATGCATAAGAAAAATACTGAAGGAGGGTTCTATGTATGTTCTCTATTTGTCATGGTTCTATTCTGAAAACAGCTATATCATGGCAACATAAAAATTTTAGGCATGTTTACATCTGGTGGGAGTATAATTTGGTTGTTTAACCCAATTTAAAAGGAGAAACTGTGTCAATATTTTGCTGAAAGTTATAACCTTCCATGGAAAATAATCTCCAGAAGTTATTTTTTTTACTGATGAAACAGCTTATTAAGTAGTTTATCAATTTATAAAATTAAAATAAAAGTACAAAGAAAATATATATGCATTACAAAACTAGACCTTCATCATACTTTTTTTTTTTTTTTTTTTTTTTTTTAACTTCACCTCATCTCCTTCCATCTGCTTTCATTCCTTTTCCTGAGTGGCAGAAAAATTGATCCTTGCTTACATTATCATCATAAAAATGATATTTCTCCTCCTTCTTGATAGTCTTCTAAAGTCTCTCCACCTTTAACTTCTTGGTGACACATGTATGAGATTTGAGGAAACACCAAGGATCTGTAGCCTCACTAGATATGGTAGGTTTCATATATGATAAAGGTGGCGAACTGACCAGAACTCCTGTCTCTCACTTCCTTTGCAAATGCAGAATTTTCTGTAGAAATATTGCAAGAAGGAGTTCATACTTTTTGTCCCTCTCTTCTGTTCCTGCTACCTAGTCAATATTGTATATCCCAAAGAATCAGTCAGAAATTCTGCCAAGGTTGGGACACGTATTATATGCCTATTCAGAAGATCAATCTTCTTTGGACCTTTTGTCCATTGCACCTATCAGTGTATCACCTTAGAATGCCAAAAGAAGCCAATAGTTTCACAGGTACCAACTAGAACAATTCAAAGAAAAAAAAAAAATCTATGCTTGTCAGCATCTTCTACCATGTTAAGGGCTGTGATAGCCATGAACTCCTCCATGGAAGTACACTGGGAAACAGTCTGGCTTATGACACCAGAAGATGTTCTTTGCATTGCATATGTATGTCATTTTAGTTCTACTGTATTACATATAATCAAAAAGGCAAGAAACAATCTCAGTAGATGGAAACAGTTAATAATATAGAGCAAAATGCAAATATTACAGTAATTTCTACTGTGAACTCAAATGTTTATTTGATAACATAATGAGTATTTACTGTGTTGCTTTATATAAAAGAGTAAGAGAAAGAATAAAAAAGGACATATATAATTAAAAAAAAAATCTTTTGCAGCCCATTTGAATGCATAAACACACATAGCTACAATTAAGCATATCGAGTAGTATACTGACCAATTATTCTCAGTCATTTTAAGAATGCTTGACATTTTTAGTAATTTCAAGATATGTCTTGTTTTGCTACATCAGCTTTGTGAAGTTCTGTGAGCTGTAGATCTATGTAGGTCATCCTCTCAACATATAATACTTTAAGTAGTACAGGACTCTTGTGTTCACTACTAAAGTAACAGGAAAGCATGGGAAAGTACAGTCTCACTCCCATGCTGAAAACAAACTCTAAAACTCCCCCTTTTTGCTTTAGTGACAATGACTCATGGAATCAGAAATCTAAGACTGGGAGAAGGAGAGGCTTGTGCCTTTTTTTTTTCTTTTATGATTTCCTGGAGTTTGTGCTCTTCCCAAAGTACTGCAGAGGTGACATGATATACTGACATCAAGTACATGCCTGCATCAGAGACTTTCGTGAGGAGACTTTTGCAATGCTTCTTCCTCTCCCTTCTTTTGGGCAGGGAAGGGGGGGGGAGACGAATAGTAACAACATACAAATTAGATAATTTCTATATGGAAAATATAACTTAAATTAAATGCATACATGTAATGAAGATTAATGCCCTGCACTCCGTTTCCTTCACTCTGCTTTCACTGGTAGCCTCTCTCAAATCACACTGACAACGTTTGATGCACTCTATTCCAGCTCTTAGAATCTAAAAGCTTTATTCAACTCCACTGACATTTACCTTGTCCGTATGTGGCCTTGCCTGAGGAAAGACATATTCTCGTTTTCATCTCTCCTAACACTACATCATTGTCTAATATTCAGATTTCTGATGACAACTTACAAAATTGCTAAAAGCTTGTCTCTTAGTCCAGTATATCGTGTTTGTCACTGACGTTTGTGTTAACAACTTCTTTGTGTCAAGGAAGTTTTTCCTACAGTCCTGGTATGGTTTGGTTTGGTTTGAATATTTTCTCCCAGCAGTTCCTCTGCTTACTGACAACACTGTTTAGAACATGCATTCTGAAAATCTGGTTTTCACCTCCAAAAGTCACAAAAAAGAAATATGCATTCTTATACCACCAAGCTTTAAGTAGATGTCTTGCTACTACAGCATCTGCAGGCTATTTTGACTTTTTGTCACTATTTTTTTTTTATTATTATTATTCAATATATTGTTGCAAACTTGGCATGCAGCTCAAAGTGAGCTGTTTAGGTGCTAGCCTGCAGCTCCCTGGCCCCTTGACCTCCCTCTGAGAACAAAGTTCAGAGATGTATTATTGGAACTAGCAGGGGAAAGTGTTACAGGGATAAACTGAATAACAGTAAAAAGATATTTTTTGAGAAACATAGTCGAAAGAAAATATTAGGCAGGACTGTGTTCCTATGCCTGTCTGAAGTGACCTTGTGTGTAAGCTCTCTACTAGCTCTTTAGTAAGAGAAGAGTGCCTCTGTAGAGCACGTTATATCATCTTTTGTATATGAGAGGTAAAATTAGTTAATGTGGACTCAATAAAGTATATACAAACAGAAACATTGAAATGTTTTTAGATCCACTGTCTTAGTTTTCAGTTAATTTTAAGTGGGATCCTTTCTTTTATCAAAATTTGAGCATCTGGGAAATGGTAAATATCCTTTTAAATACAGAAGGTACTTGTTTCTGAAAAAATACAACTATTTTTCATTATTAAAAATTATGATAATGAACAAGAATTATATTCTTAAAATGTTTTGGGGGGCTTTCTGTCAGAATTAATTTGAAGGTGCCTTTTTTTTTTTTTTTTGAATAAATAAATCAAATAAATAATTAAATAAAAAATCTAATTTAAGAAACAAAACCCCTCTGGGAGTAGGGAAGAGTCCACATTAACACAGAATTTTCCAAGCCTTAGCTCCAGTTCATTTTCCACAGGAATATACACCAGTCAGTTTTTTTTCTGAAAAATAAATAAATAAATAAATAAATAAAATCTAAAAATACCTAATTTATATAAATCTAGATTATGAAATATAATAATCTAGAGAAAACGTTAAAAACATGTTATTTTGGACAAACAGATGCACTTAGTTTTCACTAAAAATTGTAGTAATATATATGGTACGCATCCTGTATTGTTAATTTCTTTGTTTTTTTTAATGCTTCAATTTTCAAACAAAAACTTTTTAACTCTCAGTCAGATCACAGCTGATTCAGGTAAATTCCTCCTATCCTGTGTTGGAAAGAAAAATGTGCATTGCATGAAAGGTGAGGCAATCATATTAGAAATGTAAATGTCAACTAGATAATAGTTGTTAACACTTTAAAATACATGCAAATGTAGATAGTTCTTTGAAAGAAGAGTACACTAAAATATTTAATAAAATATTCAACATGAACAAAGTTGAATGTTGTTTCTACTGCATGTCTTGCTTTAATTTAGAAAGGCACTATTAGTAAAAGAAGTCTAATTGTCTTAAAACCACAAAATAATATTAGAATACAGTCTAATTCCCCTTTCTTATGTCTACCAAAATAAATCTTCAAGGTTCCTAAATCCCCAGGCATGTATCTATTAAATCCAGTCTCTTGTTACCTGGTCACAAACGAAGGTAAGTGTGGGTATAGAGGAGTTTCACACACACACACACACACCAAAAAAAAAAAAAAAAAAAAAAAAAAAAAAGTAATCTTATGCCATATAGTAATACACATTGCAAGGCAGATGGCATTTATTTATAATTAAAATTTCAAAATCATTTATCTTTTTTCTATGCTACATTCCCAGTACAAAGTACTCTCCATATTGTTCTTGCACAGCACATTTCAACTACTGATTCATTATAAGAAGATGCATCTGAAAATTAAGTGTTGCACGATACGCATTTTTATATTGTTCAGAAAGACTGAACAGGTTTTTTTGATTAACAAATTATGTGCATAAGTAGTGTTTTTATAAATACTAATTTATTTAATAAAAATACAAAAATATAAATATACATATATAAAAATATCATGATGAATCAGGACACAGACATTCTTTAACTCAATAAATATGGCAGTAATATTAATATAATTTAAATATACTTTAGATACTATCTTACAGTGTGGGTTCACAATGTCCCAGCTAATAGGAAAGGTAAAGCAAAGTAATTAAAACAAAAAAATTCCACCTCATTATTAAAGGCACAAAAAGCCTTTTGTTGTGTTTTCATTGTAAACGAAAACCTTTTTTTTCAGAAATTTCTAGGCAGAAAAGGTGAATTATAGATTTTTTTATCTAAATCATTCATAACAATTTACGTTGACTTAAGCAAACCCTTACTAAGACAGCAACTAATTTTAGTAAAAAAAAAAAAAAACAACAAAAAACAAAAACAAAAACAAAAAAAACAAGTAAGAGAGGGTAGGCCACTTTATCTAGGAACATAGACATGAATTCCACTAACACAGATTACTTCCTCAGTCTCTATCACTTTCCTCTCCACCATACATATCTGCTAATTTTTTAAACCGAGGTCCCCAGTCACTGAGGTAATCGTAGTCTTGGTTGCCATCTGTGGCGAGTGATTCCAGGCTGCTGAGTGAATTTGCTATGGAATCATTTCCTTCATAAGCATACGTTGCTAGTGAATCATAAGGAGGGGCAGCTGGGTCTGAATCGTTTTCCTTTAGCCTTCGATGAATAAAATCTTGAACATCAATGTTTTCCCAAAGCGGTGCAGTCCGTCTTATCTGAAATATAGTTTCTGGTAAGACATCTCTTCTCATCTTACTTTCCTCCCTTGCTTCTGGATTTCTCAATGTGCCAATGTCAAAAGCCTGGGTGTCTTCTTCTCCACCCCCTTCATCATTGTATGTCACAATGTTGTCTCGAACATCATCCTTTGAGATGATCAAGGGTTCTTTCTTCCTCTGTCTCTTGAGGGCTGCAAACAAGACAACTAACACTGAAAAGAAAAAAAAGACAAAGGAAGAAATGTAGAGTTAGAAATGAAATATATGAGAAAATATTTTCATTACCTGTTGTTCTCAAAATGTCAAAGGATTTTTAGTAGGGAGATAGGTTCAAAAGCTGAAGTTGAGATTAATAAGTAAAAATATTAGCACTTGTGCAACAGCCAAATATATATGTTCTTTTAAACCTATGGGAGCAATGGTTAAAATATTATGTATTCCATGTAGATATACAAGTTACTATTAAGCTGAAGTTTAAAACTGGAGAATGTCTTAAAATAGATCAACTCAAAAGCATTTGACTTCAGCTTTACTTTTGTGAAGTACTGCCTTCCTGGCAGTCACTAAGGGTAATTTTATCAAAAGTATTTGAGTCTCCTAAACAAAAACAATTGTCTCTTTTGAAAGCTAGTGATTTAGGTATTCCTAAGTGCATGATTCACTACTGAAAGCAGGATCTGCAAGTTCTCCTAAAAATAAGAACCTGAGAATCTTCAACTATCAATATTATTGACAAAACTGTGTGGTTTTTTTTTTGTTTGTTTGTTTTTTGTTTTGTTTTTTTTTGCTTCGTTGACTGAAGGAATTGAAAGCTGATCTCTGTTTCTATTTCATCTAAAGCATGATTCTGGTAGTTTAAGAAATACTAGTTGAAGTCTTCATAAGAGAGGTAAGAATTGGCACTAAGCTGAGCCTCTACAGAGGTAGATGAGAAACTAAAGTCAAGCTTTGTAAATACATTCTGCTGGTTAAATGCTATTGATTTCAGTAGGAATTCAATACTTAAATGCATTTAAAAATCTGACCCTTGCTCCAGTATCTGAAGTACATAGGAATAGGCCAAAAAAATCATCTGTCAGTGAGGTATAACAGCAGATGCCAAGCCACACTTAAAGGCATTAGAGCAGTGTATTAAGCCTTTGGAGCAAAGTTTTTTTTCTGTAAATGACTTGAGTGATGGTGAATAAGAAGAATGGACATACTGAGGGCAGAGGGGGGAACAAAGATCCTCTGCATGTCATAGTACAGTGCTGCAAAGGTAAAGGCTGTTCTGTTTGTGATTTTGTGAGTGTACAGGAAGAATCTTTTTCAAGTTTTTTTCTAGTACTAGACAAGGAGTAGTCTATTCATAAATTCAGTAACTTCATATAAAAGAGGGCAGCTGTGAGGGCAGAATGCTAAAAAATTATTATGAAAAAGTGTATCACAGCTGGGTACTTAAATCTTCTCCTATGATAGGCACAGTCATGACACTACTGTCTGAACACACTTCTTGGTGAACATATTTAAATAAAGTTACAAGAACTACATCAGCTGTAAGCTAAGAATTTTGTTTAGCTGCATTCCAGCCTTATTCTACATCAGCTTCAGCTAGGTCTGTAGTGTTAAGTAAAACAGGGTCTCTGACCCTGGATTCACAAGATTCAATCTGGTCACGCTTCTTTTGCAGGTCCCTGAGGCTGTTCTGTCTCATGTGGTGTTGCTGTGATCTAATGAGCAATGATGATCTTGATTTTTATTTTTAGTTCAGTGTTCCTGTACTAACACACTGCAGCCCACCAGAGCGGTGTATTCAGTGAGAGAGTATGTGTTTTGTGGTATATATTTCATGCTCTGTGTTATCACATGAGAGAGGGCTTTGAAGGTACAGAGCCCATAGACATGGTTTTAAGAACTGTGCAAGCTGGAGAGCCAGATCTGACAGAGCTCGAATCGAGATTACTTGCTGGGAGGTGTGCCCTGCAAGTTCTGCTGCTCAGGCTGCGCTTGGACAATGTCCTGAGGAAGTAAATTTGGATCAGACTGAAATCAGGAAAGCAGTGATGCTCAAACCTGAACATTAGGAATAACTGGCTTATCAGAACTCAAGCACTCTCCCTTCCCAGATACAGTTCCCAAATATATAGTTCTATGTCCTAACAGCCTCTGTGGTCATCCGAACATTTACTGGAGGAAGCCCAAATCCACTTGATATTGCTAGCAATCCAAATACTGACAAAATTATATAACTTTACACCTGTTAACTTCTCACCCCTCCCCCCCCCCCCTTGGTAATATGCGTTGGTTGAGATGGGTGGGAAGCAGATGAGATCTAACATAGAGATTGACTGGAAAGTAGAGACAATGGACCTCTTAAGGAGGCATTTTTTTGGCCAGCAAAACTAACAAGTTACAATTTCTGTGCTCTTAAAGACATGTTATGAGCTACCATTTATCCTAATTCCTTCAGATATTCCCTATTTTTTCAAATGCTGCTGCTGTCCAGCTACCCATCTAACTTCTGTGCTCAAACTTTATTTAATGAGATGTACTCACTATCATTTGCAAGCAATTGAACATTTCTCTTTTGAGCTTTTGAGCTAAATATTTCCTGATTATAAAAATTACAAATCATTCATGATTAAATAGCTGGTATAATTGATATTTTTCTAATCATGGAGAAGCATATCACTCATCTTCAGGAAGACAACTTTCAGAGTCCTGGATTCAAATGACAATCTGTTTATAATGTAAAATATTGCTCTGATGTGCATAGTATCTGAAACTGAGCCTAGATTTTTAAATTTCTTTTCCCCAAATAACACCAATAGTCTCATTGTTTCATTTTTATTCATTCTTACAAATTATAATGAAGAATAACAGCACACATTTGCTCCTTTTCCCCTCCCACCTCCTCTTCCATTTTAGAAAAGATTCCTTACAAATGAATAAAAGATTGCATTAGATATGAAATACTGCTCTGCAGTGTCATATGAATAAGGAGTTGAAGAATATCAGGGGTCTAGAAGCAACCAGTCCTTCTGTTGTCAATCATATGTCACCCCACAGGTACATACCCAGCAGGATGATGATGCAGAGGAGAATGGCAATCAGTGCCCCTGTGCTGAGGCCAGCAGGAAGGAGGAGGGCCTCTGTGTTGCAGGACTGCATGTTCCCTCGGCTGTCACAGGCACAGACTTGGATGGTAAGGGTGCCAGTGCTGCTCTGAACTGGGTAGTCATTGTCAAATATTATGATTGGAAGGTGATAGGTACTTGTCTTACTTCGGCTGTATCCATTTCTTCTAGTTATAATTCCTGCTGTGTTGTCTAGAATGGAAAAGCAGAATAAATATTTGTTACAGGATGAATACAGGATGTTATTGGGGCGGGGGTGATGGGGAAGCTGGTGCTGATTAGCAGTTACCTTTGTTGTCTATAATGGAGAAGTTTGGATGAACAGCAAATTCTGGCACCAACTCAAAGAAAAATTTGTGTCCTCGAGGAGGTTCATCTTTGTCAACTGCACTCACAGTCTGTATCAGCTATAAAGAAAACAGTATTTCATGCTTTTTTCTTTCTTAAGAGTTTGTGTTTGTTTTAAATAAACTCTCTGCTTCTCATGTCCAGTGAAAATCTGATGAATCTCTGTAAGTAGGCACAAACTGATGTCCTAAGCCAAATGTTTCCCACATAAGCACAAGAGAGGTTCCAATAAACAAATTGTTGCTTTGTTGTTTAAACATATAACAGAGAATGAAAAAAGGACAAGTCTTCACTGTGAGACTGCCATCTGCTTTGATTTGTACTCAGTATCTTGCAGTGGTACAGAAACAATTGCCCTTCTAAATAAGACATAAACCTCCTGTGGCCTCATATAGCAATGACACAGAGCAGTGCGTAAACCAATTGTTAAGTGGGTCTAATTCCCAGTCCACCTCATCTGCGCCTGGTGATAAATTGTAGTACTGCACTGGCAGGACGCTCAGCTCTCCTGAGGTAATAGGGGGAGATACTTTACTCTTTCCTAAATTGAAATCTCTGGCTGTGAAGCTTTACAGCTGTAAACAAGGGCACTCAAGCCTTCTGGGGGCAGTGGAAACAGCCCAAGCACAGCATCAGAGCAGAAAAGATTGAAAAAGAAGGGCCTCAACAGTGATTCCATGTTGCACAGGTTTTCCTGTTGCATAAAAATAAGTGCAATTATTTGAACCTGATTATATATAGACACGTGCACACTAGCAATTTGTCTTTTTTTTTTTCTTTTCTTTTTTTTTTTTTTTCCCTCTCTATCTAGCTGCTACTGGAGGCTAAGGAATACAGCTGCAGAACTACAGAAGTAGAAGCTACCTGAGAACATCCATGAGCTATGACTTGCAGCAGTTAGTATTGTGTGTGAGCTGTGTGAGCAGTAGTAATGCAACAAGCCGTTCAAGTGATTGCTATGCCCCTTGCACTTTTCAGTAGTGGATACCGTGCTGGAGAATGGCCCATACTCCACCTTGGATTTCAAGGGTGTGTTTGAGTTTAGAAGATGTTGTCTGAAGATGACAAAGCTTGTTGGTGTGAGAATGAGAGTAAGCTTCTTCCGAGGATGCTACAACTCAGTATAGCTGCTTTCCTGTAGCACCTAAACTTAGAGGCAGAAGGAGCTCAGCAGTCTGACTTGTTTCTTTTAAAGCTGTGAGGGAGCCAATGCCTGATTTGAGGTTTTCAAGAGTTTCCAGTGCATAGGGTGTCCTGAAATTCTGCAGACATCAAAGCCATTTGTTATCAAAGGCTTACTTCATGCCTTGTTTTTCTGATATTTCCAGGAAGAGTACAGCATGAGCCCTTCAAGAAATACAGTAATTGACAAGTAACACTGATATGATTTTTAAGCTTTGTGGCAATAAAGTAAGGAGCAGCTTTTTTTCTTGCAGGCTGCTACAAACATCACCTTGATTGAGAGTTGAGCGTAATGAAATTTGGGTGAGTATTAGCATTTCTCAGGATGAAACTCTACTGGATGAACACAATTACAGGGCTGTAATATTCAGAAACCAGAAACAATGAGTACTCTACACAATGAGTATTCACTTATTTTTCTGATAAACCTTGGGATACTTTAATTACACGTAATAATATTCAACTGTTATATAACAAAAAAACAAAACAAACAATAACAGCAAAAACAATAGAGAAGGTCTGAGTTTGGCTAATTCACTTTCTAGGATCTCCTAAAATAATTAGAAGAGATTTTTTATAATTACTATTTTATTTCTATGTTGCTGGTATCCTGTCATCAGAAATGGACTTGAAAGGAAATGTGCAAATATCAGCACTGTACAAGAGGAAAACAGTAGGCTGAAGGTAGGATTATGCAGTTTATTTAAGCATGATTAAAATAATGACTACATACTAAGGCCTCTTCACTTCTAGAGCATTTGATGATCATTGCACCTCACTTTAGGTGTTTTAGTTAGTTTGTTTGTTTTTTAATCAATTTCTCAAGATTAAACAAACTTCTGTTTATGACATAGTATCCTGCCTGTGTCTCTGATTGTGTCACTGTTTCCAGCGTACAGTCTGTTCCTCTTCTTCCTGTCACTATATGCTTCTGAGAGCGGCCACAGAGAGAGTAAGATGAAGACACTGCTTTGCTTTAAGTGAAAGTGGAGTATTATTATAACAAAACACACTTTTGACAGATGTAGAATATGAAAATGAAAATATTTTTTCCCTCAAATTTTTATAAGTTTGAAAACACACACATAAAAGTGCTAGAGATGAGTGAGAATTAAAATATGTGGTAATATTTGTGCAATTACTTGATAAAAAACTCAAGGATAAAAAAAAAATCCTGATATAATAGCTACCAGAAATTACTGTTGAGTATCTTGGAGGTTTTGAGATGTAATCAGTGGGATGTTTATAGGATCTGGATTTCATTCCCTTCATGTGCAAATGACATGGAGGAGGACAATTATGCCAGGCATAGAGAAACCTAATTACATTGAAAACTTATTGTTGAGGATAAAGCTGAA
Organism: Phasianus colchicus; assembly: GCF_987193195.1. Lineage (NCBI taxonomy): Eukaryota > Metazoa > Chordata > Aves > Galliformes > Phasianidae > Phasianus > Phasianus colchicus. Next base: position 18,423,953 of record NC_143438.1, on the reverse strand, counting down.
GGAGAAAACAATAACAACAACAACAGCAGAAAAAATCTTTTCATCTGCTCGAACTATTGGCTGCATAAATCGAGAACCAGCTGTTTTTCCATCAGGAAAGATTTGAGAATAGAACAATGAAAAAGAATGAATGCAGGTGATTTTTTTCAAATAAAGAAGGTGAAAGGAAATTAGAAATGTAATCTCATTAAGGTTTTTTTGTTTGTTTGTTTGTTTGCAATACAACTGTAAATAAAATAGATGGATGTTAGTGAAAATCACTGCAGAAATGAAAAATATGAGCCTATTTTTGTTGTGCATTAAATCAGTTATTTAAAAAAAGAAATAGTACTGATTTGTTTATATTTTGCAATTTTATGATGAAAATATATTCTTCTTCCATTTTAGGGCAATTATTGACATTGAGTTATGACTACTTTTCTCCAAGACCTCATAGAAAGATCTTCAACATTGTAAGATTTATGAGGGAAGCCTTACTTCAGGAAATTCCCTTTTACTCAAATGAGTCAAGCTTATCAGGGTTAGAGGAGAAAAGAAGCATTCTTTTCTTCCATTGTTTCCAGGAGAATGGGCCTAATTTGGAAATACAGCATTATTGCCACTATTTTAACGTCAGTGTTGTGTGCACTTCTCTGCACTTAAAGAAAAGAACATTTTTGTATTTCCTTTGAGCGAATACAGATACAAACTTCGACACTAATAAATAATTTCTCTTTTATATGTGGGACAAAATGGTTCTACTAACTCGACAAGGTAAGATGAGTTGTGAATGATGAAATATTCTTACTGGGAGAATATATTGGAGAATTCTTTTCACAGTGAGACCAGAGAATCTTTCTAAAATATTTGGGCCCATTTCCCACTGGAATCTATTTTTTAAATATGACAAGGGTTTGGTTAGAATAGCCAACACCTCAGGTTCCTTTCCTCTTCACAGTCATCCAGCCACTCAGCCCCAAGCCTATAGTATTGCATGGGGCTATTGTAGCCAAAGTGCAGGACCCAGCATTTGGTCTTGTTGAACCTCATACTGTTCACCTCAGCTCAGCGATCCACTTTATCTAGATCCCTCTGAAGGTGTCCCTACCCTTAGGCAGATCAACGCTATCTCCCAACTTGATGCCATCTGCAAACATACTGAGGGCACACTCAATCCCCTCATCTAGGTTATCAATAAAAATATTGAACAAGATGGACCCCAGTACCGACCTCTGGGGGACACCAGTTGTAATAGATTGCCAGCTGGATTTAACTCCATTAACTACTACCCGTTGGGCACGGCCTTCTAGCCAGTTTCTTACCCAAAGAAGGGTATACCTGCCCAGGCCACCGGTAGCCAGTTTCCCCAGCAGAATAATGTGAGAGACTGCATCGAAGACTTTGCTGAAATCTAGGTAGACTACATCAACAGCCTTTTGCCTTTCCCTCATCTACCATTCTGGTCACACAGTCATAGAAGGAGATGAGGTTGGTCAAGTATGACCTGCTTTTCATGAACCCATGCTGGCTGGGCCTGATCCTCTAGACACCACACACATGCCATGTGATCTCACCCAAGATGATTTGCTCCATTACTTTCCCCAGTACCGAGGTCAGGTTGACAGGCATGTAGTTCCCCAGATCCTCCTTATGGCCCTTCTTGTAGATGGGAGTCACATCGGCAAGCCTCCAATCCTTTGGAACCTCTCCAGATAACCAGGAGCACTGGTAGATGGCGGAGAGTGGAGCAATCACCTCCCCCACCTCCTTCAGCACCCTAGGGTGGAGCCCGTCCATTCCAATGGACTTGTGACAGTCCAGATGGAGGAGGAGCTCTCTAAGTGTCTCCATCTAAATCACTGGGGATGTATTCTGCGTAGCATCCCAGGCTTCCAGATCAGGGCATAAAGTGCCCTGAGGATAACTGATCTGCCTATTAAAGGCAGATGTAAAGAAGGTGTTGAGGACCTCAGCCTTCTCCTTATCCTCAGGGGTACGTTCCCCTCTGCATCAAGTAAAGGATGGAACTTCTCCTTGCTTCTCCTCCTATCATTGATATATTTGTAAAAGGATTTGTTATTCTCTTTTACTGCAGTGGGCAATCTGAGTTCAGGTTGGACTTTTGCCTTCCTAACTTCCTTCCTGCATACCTTAGCAACTTCCTTGCAATCTCCTCAGGTAGCCTGCCTCTTCTTCCAGAGGACATAGACTCTCTTTTTCTTTCAGAGTCTCAACAGTAGTTCCCAGCTCGTCCACACCAGTCTTCTTCCCCTATGGCTCGCCTTACGGCATTCAGGAACAGTCTATTTTTGTGCCTCTAAGATTTCCATCTTGAGGAGGATCCAGGCTTCCTGGGCCCCTTTACCCTTAAGGAGCGCCTCCCAAGGGACCCCTGCAACAAGCATTCTGAACAGTCAAAGTCCTCCCTCTTGAAGTTCAAGATAGTAATTTTGATAGTCACCCTTCTGACACCTCCAAGAATAGAGAATTCCACAGTTTCATGGTTGCTCTGCCCAAGACAGTCCCCAGCCTTCACATCTCCCACCAGTCCTTCTCTGTTAGTGAAGATCAGGTCTAGCAGGGCACCACCCCTGGTAGGCTCTCGTACCAGCTTCATAAGGAAGCTATCTTCCACACACTCTAGAAATCTCTTGGACTGCTTCCTCTGCGCTGTATTGTATTTCCAACATATATCAGGGAAGTTGAAGTCTTCCATGAGAACAAGTGTTGGTGATTGCACAACTTCCACAAGCTGCTCATAGAATGCTATGTCCTTCTCTTCATCCTGATTAGGCAGTCCCCCACCAAGATGTCACACCTACAGGCCTTCCCTCTGATCTTTATCCATACACATTCAATTTTGTCATTCCCAATCTCAAGCTCTTCAACATCAAAACACTCTTTAATATAAAGGGCCACACCACCACCCTTCTTTCCTCGTCTATCCCTTCTGAAGAGCTTGTAGCCATCCATCACAGCACTCCAGTCATGGGAGTGGTCCCACCATGTTTCAGTAACAGCAACAAGGTCACAGCCTGCTACAAAATCGCTTCCAGTTCCTCCTGCTTGTTTTCCATGCTGCGTGCATTGATGTAGATGCACTTCAGCTGAGTCATCAGACTCATTCCCAACTCAAGCGTTTTTCCCTTAGTCTCGTCTCTGGTGAGCCCTGTTCTGTCCCCTTCCCTCATCGTAGCTAGTTTAAAGCCCTGCTATCTCCTGTATTAGGATTTATTTCCCCCTTTGAGATAGGTGGGTTCCATGCACGGACAACAAGCCAGGGGCTGAGTAAACTGCAACATGATCAAAGAACCCAAAGTTTCTGCCTCGACACCAGCCTCTGAGCCAATTATTCTTTACTTGTGCTTCCCAAGCCCACCTTATGTCCTTCACTGCCCCTGAAGGTATAGAACAAAAGATCACTTGCACTCCCGTACCTTGAACTAAATGCCTAACCCCCTGAAATCTCTTTTCATAGTTTGTAGGCTTCTCTGAGTAATATCATCACTGCCCACCTGAAGTATGAATAATGGAAAGGTATACCGCCAAAAGAATTATCAAATACCCCCAAAATAATTATTTCAAAATCAGTGAAATCCTAAGTAGATGCCTAGTTTGTCAATGTAGTGCTTGTGCAATCTTGTGTGTTCAGGTAATGTTCTAGCACGTGCATCACTACAGACGTGTTCAGACGTGTGAGTAAGATTGAATAGACTTTTGATCCTAGTGCATTATGTCTTCAGAAATATTCTAAAAAACCCACCACTTAATGAAGTTTCATGTTTGCTAAAGCAAAACAATTTTTACTCCTTGGCTCAGGGCCAACCATATGCTGACAGTTTTAAAGAAGGGCTGAATTCTTTACAGAAGTTGGAAAGATTTTAATTAAACTCCTATTCTTATTTTAAAAGTAAGACAAATAGGGAATTTGGATCTCTCACAAAATCAATAGGTTTCTACTTGGAGAAGAGAGGGACAACATACAACTAGTTGTGACTGATAATTAGCAACAACCACATTAAAAATGTGTTATCTGTCTTCTCCATCTTATAAAGGAAGGAGTATATGGACAGTAATGAAATGAAAAATCTGCCAGCTTTCCAAGAGAGAAAACAAATTCTTTCCCTGTTCTGATGCTTGAGAGCCCCTGAATGGCAGAAAAGAATATAGCATCAATGCAAAAAAGCAACCCAGGTAGTTTTCTTAAATATTATTGGTAGATGTTGAAATTAACTGAATTGTTGTCACTAACTTGCTCAGTTTATTCAACCTCCTTTTCAAGTAAATCTTCCTTGTTTCCATGGAGAGGATTCATCCTCTAATCCAGCTACAAAGACACAATTAATTCCTGTGACAAGGGCATGAGAGAACTTGTACCAGAGCCTTCCCTACAGCAGCCCCTGGGGCTCCAGCACACCATCAGAGGATTAGAAATTTTTAAATTCTGCAAGGGGAAGACTGCATCATACTCCTCTATAGCTTGTGCATTAGGCAGTGGGACTTGCAAGATGACAGATCTATTCCAGCCATATGAATGCTATTGTTTATGCATCTCTAATGACAATATTTCTTCCTAATCATACCACTGTTATCTGGAGACAAAACAGTGGCAGAGGAGGAGGAGACACTCTGTAAGACAACAAACAGAGCCTCTATTATCTGCTGATGTAGAGAATGAGTAATGTCACTAGACAGTAGAGAACAATATTTGATCATTCTGACTGCTTCACTATGCAACTGAGATTTAGAGCGTATGGTGATTAATAGATGGGCACAATTAAAAAAAATAATAATCTCTTAGATATTAACTAAATATATTTATCTTCTCAGTCTCTCTCTTCTGTTATGGGCACCAGATGTCAAAGCACTGCTGTGATGTGTGAAGAAGCAATAATGATTCTAATAAGAAAATATTTTTAGGTGATATTTAAAATAAAGTGTAGTACTAATTGAATGCATATTCATTATACTTACTGGGGGCTGCTAAACACGAGCTATCTGGAATTTAGCATCTATAGCCTAAACATTCCAGTTTGCATCTCTATATTCACTGTTATTTTTAGGTCCCAAAGTAGAAGTATTCTCCTGTATTAAAGTTTATTTATTTTCTGAAACAGTTTCAAGTACAGGTAAACGTTCAGGTGTAAATTCAGATGCCTGAATGAGGACACTATTAAAAAATAGAAGGAAGGTCTAGGTCTCTCATTCTTCTGCATCTACATTTTATGCATACTCTCTTTCTAGAATTTGCAGATTTTTCCAATTAAGGAATATAATACCTGGAATTAAATTGATACAGTAGATGGATGGAAGATCTAAACAATAAAATACATAATTAACAGGCCTTCTCATTTTCTCATGGTTATTTTTAGAAAGGCACTAAATTCACCAGAAAAGTAAATGCAATTTTATATGTTATTGGGTAATTCATCAAGTACTCTAGACTATTTGGTGAAAGAAAACTGGCAAGAGTTTTGATTGGATTGAATTTGGTTCACATATATGACAAAACCAGAGTTTGCTAACTGATAATATTCCACATGATTAATTTCATTGAAATAGTAACTACTAAGCTCTAAAGATTTCTTTGTGTTATTTAATTAAAGTATATGACCTACTTTGCTATCAGCCATCATACTAAGATTTTAAGATTTCTTTGTCTTAATTTCATCTTGTGCAAAGAGATTTTGTTGCACAGACAGAATTTAGGTTATATGCCAGCCATTCAAATCAATGACTAGAATTATCTGAATGTATTCAATCTAGAAAAAAAAAAAAAAAAAAGAGAGATTGTAGATCAGATAACAAAAATATGAGGATATGAGGGTTCAATAATCAGAAGTTGAGAGAAAGGCTTTTCTCATTCTATAAGTTTTGAACTATACACTTATATGACAATTAATGTTGTCGGCTATGACAGTATGTTCTGATCATAAGCTTCAGTTGTTTTGAAAGATGTACCTTGTTCATTTTTCTGATATTTTAATTTCCTCCACTGTTTTAATTAAATTCACCACTGCCTTTGATATGCATATTTATCTATGTATATCATTGTATCAAAAACAAAATCATAGAATCATAGAATGGTTTGGGTTGGAAGGGACTTTTAAGATCAGCTATTTCCAACCTCTCTATTATAGGCAGGGACACCTCACGGTAGACCAGGTTGCTCAAAGCCCACTCAATTGTGCCTTGAATGCTTCCAGGGAGGGGGCAAATACAATGAACTTTCTTGAAAAAGAGTTAAAATTATGATCAAGTACCTCTCTGAAGCCAATCGATTTCACTCAGACTATCCTCTGTATTTAATAACCCATTTAACTAAGTTCCAGTAGGTGCAACATTAACAGGTTAGTAGACTGAATGCAGATTATTTCAATTTACACACCTTTTTCTCTCTCTTTTCTATTTTTGTCTTTTTCCATTATATATATATCCTTGTTTTCATCTCTTAAACCTGTTGTAAAACACCATTTGCTTTGCATCTGATAAACTGCATATTCTTGCCCTTTCTAGTGTTCTGTAAAACCCAACGTTCTAGGTCAATCCCAAGTACCATTTACACTATTTTCAGTGCATTCATCATGGTCTTAGTAAATATGAATAACTCTGGACAGAGAACAAAGTTAAAAATAATATATTTTCTGATGCATATCCATACTGCTCAGTCCTATAAAGTCTTTGAGTTTTTGTATGTAGTTAGTATGCTCAAAAGACAGAAAGAAAGATCTGCCCTAGACTCTCTACTGCAAGCAGAAAAAAACTCAAATTTCCTTTAGGGAAAATAATGATCTCAAGTCTTTTCTTCCTCTCAAAGATGAGAGAGGAATTAAGTCAGTATTCAAACGTGGACTTAAGCACACACTAGAGCGACAATTTCAGGGTATATAATCTGATGCTGTATCCAGTTATTTGGTATGAACTTGGTAAGTACTTTCAGAATTAAAAAATAGCAAAACGTTATCTTCCTTCACAAGATTTAAAACAGAAAAGCTGACAGATATTATCATAAATAGAAATTATTTCTAATTTTCTTTCATAAATTTTATCATCTTTTTAGATAATTGCAAAATTTATCAAATAATTTTAAAAGGGATGTACATGAGTTTTGCTCACATTCAGCTCAATTCAGAATTTAATAAAACTTGCAAAGAAAACAGTTACATTAGCTTTATTTATTCATGTACTTATGCATTTTTTATTTAAAATATTTTTTTTATTCTACATCTCCTTTACTGGAGCACAGTAAAACATTTTCCTGTGTTTATGTACTTGAAGGTGTGGCTATGTCAACTAAGGCTTTGAAAAACTTCCCAAAGGAAATGGAGTTATGAGAGAGTACAAAGATTTTTGTAGCATTATGCATAAGTAGATTCAAAAAATATTTTCTGATGTTAAGGATGGAAAAACACCCTAAATAAATATTTCTTTATATTATGTAATATTATATAAAAGTAAAATCCTCCATCTTTATCTCTTAAAATCTTTTTGTAAACAAGTGTAGCTACTGTAGTAGGCATGGAATAAAGAGGTTGGTGGTTTGATTTGCAGTTGTTGAACATAGACATTATGAATTCTCTATTATGATATTCCTTAATAGTTTCACTAAAATTCTAAAATAACATAAATATTCACTTACCTGTCCTGCTTTTGCATTTTCGCAGACAAATGTTTCATAGTATTTGGCAAATTCTGGTGCGTGATCGTTTATGTCTAAAATGCGGATGAAGACAGGTATCTGGCTACTTTGTTTAGGATTATCTGGAACAAGAACATAATTACAATGTAGTATGTACAATGCAAAGTTTTGTGCAACACAAAATTTGTGAAAATGCACTCATGCACTACATTTATTGAAAATGGAGGCAATATTTGGTCTTACAGTGAAGGAGTGCTGTATGTGGAAAAGGTAACAATCTTTCTAAAAATTAGAAAATTTCCCTCTGATGCCTGCTATTGGTTGGCTGACATACATTGCTTCTACAGTAAATGATTTTCAGGGAGTTCTCAGGAAACCAAGTTTTGTTCAGTCTGAGAATTCCAAATTATCTTTCCACAAATGGACAAAGATAATCCTTAAGTAGATGCACATATAAAGATACTCTGTGTATTGATAGTATTTGAGGAAGGGCAAGCCTACATCATAAATACTGTAGCATTCCAGTCTTTCTCAGATCCAATATGCTTCTTAGGCTGATTACTCCAACTTACTGATTTCAGTTGCTATGACAGTGATGTTGTGCCAGGGAGTCTCTTCCCGGTCAAGTGGCTTTGAGATGAATAAGGATCCATTTTCTGAATAGATGTTGAATATTCTATCCAGGTCAGTGTGTCGATCCACAGAATATCTGTTAAGATATGTTACAACTGAGCTTCATTTTTTCTTGATACAGTCTCCAGTTTAGTTTACAGCCACCTATAAACATTTTGTGAGTTTAACTGTAGTTAATCAAGAATGTTTTCTAAACAGGTAGTCCTAAGCTTTTCTGTAACTGCCACAGGAATGCAGTGTGTTACAAATACAGATAAATGTCTTTTTTAAGACTAAGTGCGTGGAATTAAGAGCAAATTAATTATGTGGACTGTTTATTAGATTGTTATTCAAAATTATGTTTGAACTTGCAAAGTGAATGATGAAGTACAACTAAAAATGAGTGTTCTTCTTAGATAATATTTTTGCAGTGTAATTCATGGAGAATTCAGCCATCAAAGGACATACATTTCAGATGTAGTTATCATTTTATAACTGCTTTCCATCACAAGTTCCCATAGATGTTTCTCTGTTGAATGTTTTTCAGTGTCTCCTATGAGCTTAATTACGTAACTGCATCACTGTTCTATTGCAGTCTCATCATGCTTTGCGTGAGATTTAACCAATATTTAAAGAATTTAACAATGTTTAATGACTTACTTTATTGTATTTTTTGTAATATCTGGATCTTGGGCTACAACCTGCCCAATAATGCTTCCTTCCTTGGCATCTTCATCTACTTCTATTAAATATGAGGATCTGCTGAACACTGGAGGTTCATCTATGTCTTCTACAGAAATTTTGACCAGAGCTGTGTCTTTGAATGGCCCCAGCTGAAGAAAACGAGGATCCAGATGAGTGTTCGTTGCTTCCACTCTTAAGGTGTACAATATCTTCTTTTCAAAATCCAGCTGCTAGGGAACAAATAATATTATTAAAGAAAATTGCGTCATTTTACAAGAAATGTGAGTCAGCTTTACAATGATGAATTGAATGTTTAAGCATTTTTCAGAGAAAAAAAAAATTCAAAATTGTAATGCATCTTGGGGAAGATAGCATTTTCTAAGAAAAAATGGGAATTATATAGGGCAGCAAGACAACTATGATCCCTTTACCTACTACTTGTTCAGTTTAGTAGAAGCCCCAGAGGATTTATCTGTATAAAAATAGAAAGAAAGAAATAGGCAAGATGTACTCCTTCCACAAGTAGGAGGTGCAAATGTCTTTATTTTTCTCGTCTTTATGGAACAAAAACACTTATCCCAACTCTTTAAGTCCTCTGCCCTATTTCCACTCTCCTGTCTCCTCCCATATTATCACCTACTCTTGCTTATTCTGCATCAGGAGCAACCCTGATACAACTTATTCCTACCCTCCAAATTCCACAGTGAAAAGGAAAAATGTGAGATCTGATTTCCTGCCTATCTGTATATTTGTATGTATACATATATATACATAGATATGTGCACACATGCACACACAAATGAACACACAGTTTCCATATAAGTATATTTGTATTACATATACATATAGCAATTTACTGTTACTGATCACTTAAGAACAGAACTAAAAACAGTGTTCATACTTCAACAGTCTGAACCATAAAAAGTACCAAACCTATCTGTCAGAGATGGCAATTTGAATTAAATTCCTATCAATCTCGCTGCTCTTAAGACCTCACTTGACATAATATCTAAGAACTTAAGTTTCACCAAGGCTGGACTTAAACCAAAACAGATTTAAGGTTCTGGGTGTACTGGATTTTCAAACAGATTACAGAGTAACAGGCTATAGATGTAAGATCATCAAACTGCAGGTGAGCCTCCAACCTTTGTGAGTACTACTGCACTATTCAGCTGACAAACCCCATGGCAAACTGAACCCCTCCAGGTTCACACAGCCCTAATTTGAAAGTACTGTGTGAGATTACATATATTGAGCAGACAGCTGCCACTGAAATATTGCTTTATGTGAAGTGACATGCCAGTAAATTTCCCTCGAGATTTGAAAATAACAGATATCTGCTGAAGAAAGAGAAGAACAAAACTAATAGAACAACTCCTTGGCAGCTTTGACCCCTTGTGAGATCTACCCTCCCTTACCCTGGAAAAATAACCACAACACCTGGAGAGCTAAGTACATATAAAAGAGAAGGAGAAAAAATAAACCTTTTTGACAGTTATAATCCCTTCCTGTGTATCCTTGTCAGTGACGATATCAAACACATCTGATCCATCCCCATTGGAAATACTATACTCAATCTCTGCATTTTCACCTAGATCAGGGTCATTGGCTTTAATTCTGCCAAGAGGAGTCCCAGGTGGTGCAGATTCAGGAGAGCTGAACTGGTAGGTGCCTGGAAGAGCAAAATCAACCTTTTTATTTTAAGAATCTTTATTCTTCTGAATAATAAACACCTTCAATTTCACCACAATTTTCTTAAAATTACACAAAAAAAACACCATTAGTCATTATATTAAACTTTTACTTATACAAAACAGGGCTTGGAGTTGATTGACAAACTGTCACAAAAATTTCAAATGATTCTTCAAAGCCATTTAGTATAGTGTTTTTAAAGTTTTTAATACTGGAACAGAGAAGCTCAATAATATGGCAGTGATTCTAATGCTGATTCATTAACTATTCTTCTTCCCCAGTTCTCCAGAAATGTTGCCAGATATATTTGTAAGTAGCAGATTTTGTTTTGTTTCCTTAAGGCAGAAGAGCTGTAGCAAAGCAGGAGACTAAGACAGAATAGGCTATATGTTTCCTCTTTTGATATTTTGAAACTTATACTAATTTCAGGTGTTCCATCTAAAACAATTCATTTATCCATTATTGGTAATACATAATAAAGAGTCACGGTAAAGAGAATTTGGATACATGTTCATGTTAATTGCTATAGTTAATTAAAATGCTGATACTTTTAGATTTTCTTTAATTTACTCTGCACATACATTTTGTTCTCTTTTGGTGGTTGGTGTCATTTAATGTTTTTATAATCAGGTTTTGCTAGAAAGAATTCTGATTACACAGACATTTTAATCTTTCCTATGTATATGAAATGTGAATCTGCATGTATTTTCTGACAACATTCACCATAAAAATCTTACTATTAAGACATGCTATAGCATAAAAAAAAATTAATCAGATGCTTTTCTTGACCAGTGAGAACTAGGTAATGAAGATTCTTCACCATTGGCAAGGCATAAGCATTTCTAAATCAATATTTTCTGTTATTTGCTAGAGAATATTTGACATATATACATATATATATATACACATAGCATTTTCCATGCAAATTTCCAGAATCTGAGTTTTTTTGAGCTATTTTCTAATGTAAATAAACATGAAATTACTGTGCAAAATAATGATACTGGAAAAAATAGCTTAAAATTCTTGATCTGACAAATTAATATTGGGCAAAATGCAAAAATATTGTTTGAAGGGTCTAAAAATTGTATTAACCTGAAGTACAGTACAGACAAGTATATTTCTTTTAACTAGCCTATTGGCTGTTTCCTGTATTTACACATGCTTTGCTTTCATTTAAGACCTTGCGGAGTCCTAATGTTTTATTTTATGCAAAAGGGCCATAGTAGACATCTGAGTGCTGAGGGAGTCTTTACCTTGAAATGTACAGAGGACAAAACATTGTCTCTGGAAATCCCTCATATTTATATAGATGTGTAACAACATGGAAACTAATGCTCCATGCTAAATCTTATTTATTGTTACAAAATTGCTATTTAAGTGAAAGCTCAGCAATAGACTCTTTGACTGCAATCCACACAGACTAGAATAAATGTTATTCCCTTAAAGAAAGCTGAAAATGTGAAGAAAGTTAAGACTCTTGGCAGCTAACCATAAGTTTGAAGGCTTACTCAAATTCAAGCAATTGTCAGGTGAGCTGAGAATACTGTAAGAACAGGTTTAATCATTCCACTTATGGCTTCTTCCAGAATAAATAACTCCTTTAATTGTTTTTGCACCTGAAAACATTCATTTTTGTGGTGCTGCCTAAGTGCTACATAATTTTGGGATGTGAGATGACTAGTTTGATTTAGAGTACTATTGAATTCAGGATATGTAAGATTTTCATTAGTGTGTCATATATATACATATATATATATAAATTCAGCATTTAAATTTGCCTATGTTTTTCAAGTGTGAAGGACACTGAACATTTCAGGAAATAGAACAAAACATAAAATGTTTCTTCCTATTGCAAACATCCAGTACTTCACAATGCTCTCTGCCAATTTTATTCTTTTATCTACTTTAATAAATCAGTCTTCAGTTTTTCAGCAACACCACATTAACTCCTGTTGTGTCTACTTGCTTTTGACCCTCTGCTTTGGGTCACATTTGTACTTATTCTTGCCTCACATAAAAGAAAATGCAAAATAATTGACTTTGGAAGGAGAAAACCTCCAGAATCATGTATTAATTTGAAGGTATGTTCTTATTTATCTTAGAATAAATTAAAATCTTCAGATGTTTCTATATATCTGGTTTCCCTAGAAATTTTGAAAATCACCCTGTTGAGTAGAAAGAAAATAGAAAGGAAAGGTCATCAAGAAAATGAAAGTTACTTCCCTGAAGACATCCCATAGCAATTCATGTATGGTCAATCTATGTTGTTCAGTGATATTCTATGTAGAAAGCTACATGGCATATTGTATGAAGCATCAAATTGTGTGAATTTCTTTACAGTTATGTACCAGAACCAAAGCTAATCATAATTACCAGAACTTCTGTGGACTTCTGGCTTCAGCTAATCTTTCGAGAGCATTGTTAAGGAATGAAGGCTGAGGAGACTGAGAAACTAACATCATTTTATGGTTCTGTTCATCCTTCATTTTATTGTTTTATATAATTTTGTTTAGTTTAATTTTATTTAATTTTATTCAGCAACAAAGCTTAGAATGGGCTGCACTGCACTCTAATTTAGGTTCAGGAATTCCTTTTTGCCAAAGTACTGTAGGCTGTATCATGCTATAAAAAAGTATTCTCTCCTAAAATCAAGCAGAAAAATTGTTTGAAAACTGTACTGATTGTGAATTCAAATTATCTTTCTTTATAAGACCCACAGTACGTTCTCTCCCCTCTTTTTTTTAAAACACAACCGAGTAGGAAGAATAGAAGTAAGCTTCAAGAATCCTTTCTCCCACTCTGAGTTTCCTAACATTTTAAAGAATCTTCTCTAGGCTGACACGCTTATACTGTTTTGAGTGTACTTATTGCCACAGCGCTGAAGTACCTTTCAAGTTACTGTAAGTATGGGAGAGAGTTCAGCCTTGTTTGTTCATTCTTTGGTGAATTTGTAAAGAGAGGCAGTCAGGTCTCTAATCAGTGCCAACAAGCAATTCAAATTTTACAACATGAACATTCTTCCAGCAGACACTGAACTGAGGCTGTAAATTTATTATATCTGTAGCCTGTCAAGCAGTTAGTAGACACTGATTGTAACAACAAGGAACTGGATTTAAACCAGTACCCTAGGATGAAAGGATCAGTAGTATTTCATGAAGCTTTCTATATTGTGCATTTTAATATTGTTTGTCAAATTTATTACAGAGATATTTTTGAAAACCTCAGTTGTGTGTCAAATACAGACTAGATTATACAAAGCAATCTTTATCAGGAATTAAGTACAGGTTACAAGTACCTGAAGCAAATGCTTAGACTTCCAGCAAAGCATATCTCATGACCAACTCTGCCTGTGCAAGGTGGTATATAAGAAAATTTGGTGAACTACTTGGCTAAACGTTAAGGGCATATAAACTCAATCCTATATTTTGTTATTAAATTTCAGAAAAGATTCTGAAAACCCTGCAGTTATCCAAGTCTGTTGTTACAGCTAACGTTCCCGTGACCAGAGTAAGAAGGTGAAGTAAGCTTATAGTTGCAGAAAGTATTTGGACATTAAAAAAAAAAAAAAAAAAAAAAAAAAAGATTCACTTTGCCTTTTTTGCAACAAAAAAACAGACACAACAGTGGGTCGGTAATTATATTAAAATAATAATAATAATAATAATAATAAAGGGAAAGAAAAAAGATCGTAGAACGTGACAGTGAAGCAACTGATTTAGAGAATTTCATTGGAAAGCAACAGAACTCTTAGTGCTCCGTACTCTGAGGAAATCGAGGTGGATTGTCATTGACATCAGTCAGTGTGATGTTAACCGTGGTGGTCCCTGATAGTCCTCCCATCTGGCCTCCCATGTCTTTGGCCTGGATGACCACTTGATACTGTTCCCTGTTTTCTCTGCTCATGTCCGGTAGAGCAGTTTTGATTATGCCTTAGAGAAAAGAGAAAAAAGAGAGACAGAGTAGAAGGCACACTTCAACCTCAGATTTTTCAAATGTATAGAAATAAAAGAAATATAACATATTATTCATTGTTTCTAATATTCTAAATTAGTATTTCTTTCAATGGCAAAATTATATTTGCTGAACTAATAAACTTTTTCCAGCCATCCACAACTATTATTTTAATGCAATATGAAATTGCCATCCCTGTAGAGGGTTTGATATTATAGCATAATGATGAACTCACGTCCTGGTTTCATTATATCAAACTTTTATAGATCCATAGATTTTAAAGACCAGTGGGGGTGATGATAGTCAACCAGGACTATAGCTAATGAAGAATTGGAAAAGACTATAAAGCTAATGCTGGAAAACATTTTTACATAGCACACAAAAAACTCAGGTGATAAAATAAAAATAAAAATCTCCTACCCTGAAGAAAGATCAAATAAATCCTCTTGAGATCCAGAGAGCAAAGAGTCTTTCCATTAAAGTAGATATGTGCATATTTTAGAATATAAGCAGAGTTGCTGGGTGGTGTTTTGTTTGTTTGTTTGTTTGTTTGCTTGTTTTGTTTTGTTTTGTTATTTAAAATATGGAGGTTTTGCAGGACTGAAGTGATGATTATTTTCTCTGGTGAAGTGGAAGAATTTAAGTACAGTTTATTTTTTCCCTTGGGGGATTCAAATACCTACCTTTTCTTTTTCAGAGGAAGGCACTCATTATCATTAAATGTATTTTGTTTGTTTGTTTTTTAAATCTACAGAGTTCTCCCTCCCAAAAAGATAGTGAAACAAGACAAAAAAAAAAACAAAAAAAAAAAAACAAAAAAAAAAAAAACAAAAAAAACAAATTCTCTAGTGTAGTAGTTATGGCATTTATATCTGATTCAGAGTTACTGGGTTCTGACTACCATATCTCAGCATGTTAATGAGTGTAACATTTAAAAGAAAAATGGATAAAAATAAAGGCAATCCCCAAATCAAAGATGAGCTCTCAGATATTCCCCAAACTTTCTACTTCTTCAACACCTTGGTTAATGAACTATCATTGTCCTTTTCCCTTGCTTCTGTGTGGTATATTTAAGAAGATGTGGAGAATAAGAAACAAACTTCATTCCACATTAAGAGTAATTCTCCCTTATTATCCTGTAGATATAATGGCCTTAGTGAATTGCAATAAGTAATTGTTTCAAAAGTAGATTAGCCATAATCTGAGTATGCCCATTAGACTAGGAACTTCATGGACTCTGGAAAAAATTTCACTTAAATTTTGGTAACTTATACCAGAATGAATTTGATAATATGCAGATACACGGCAGTGCAATGCATGCAAAGTTTTATGTGTGTTAATATGAACTGTTTCTTTTTTATTTCAGTTGTTTTTTGTTTGTTATTTTGATGTTTTATGGGGCCACAATTTTGTGGCCCATGGTAAAAGTACAGGGAAGAGTGAATGCCTTTGAAACCCAGTACTGTATTAGTATTCTTCTTGAAATTAAATAATAATAATAATAATAATAATAAAGATTGTTCTTTGTTAATAACCAAAGTTATTAACCAAAGTTCACATGAGTCTTTCTTCCTTGTGCTTGACCATTTCCTACATAACAGTGAAAAGGATTTCTCTTCATGCTTTAAGGCCCTAAGTAATGTACTAATGGTTCTTACTTCAATTCTGCTGGAGTCAGAGTATAGCTTCAAATAACTTTTTGTCATAAAATTGTAATTTAACAAGAATCTGTCACAAACTTTTACATATAGTTTATTTACCTCTGGAGATACATTTTTATCTCATGGTCTGAAATTTTCCATGTGTGCATATGCATATGTATATCTACATATGCACATATTTATATATATACATACACTTAAAGATGATCCAGATGAAATCCCAGAAACTGGTGTAAAATAAACTTTAAAAACATGAATTTTTGGGCCCCTTTCAATAATCTACACTCTAAACAATTGACCTTAGAGTTAACAATTGTCTTCCATAAGCCGTGTTCTTATCAAACAATGAAATTATTCTTCCAAAACAATGTTATTTTAACAGAAAATTATACTTTCATGGATTACAACTTGTAAAAAGATTATCTGCTTTATGTCAAGTTGTATCATGCAATATTCAAATAAAAGTGAAAAATATCTTCATCCCTGTATCTACTCTCTGTCATTTCAAAAACCAGAACCATGTGAGTTGCTAACCTGTTTCTGGATCCACTGAGAAATATGGCTGTCCCTGAAGAATACTGTACACCACTTTGGCACTATTTCCGTAGTTGGCATCATCAGCATCTGTGGCTGTCACTTGAATAACAGATGTACCTAAATGGGCACCAAACAAGGAATTAAAGAATTCTAAGAAGGCACACATTTCTTAGAAATCATATATAGTATTTTCAGTACTGGATTCAGTAAAAAGTCAACATCTGATAGATAAATCCAGTATTATCATCCTCAGGCAAAAAGTAAAATAAGTCATACCTTCCCTGTGACTAAAACTAAAATCAGTATCACTTAAACTCCATGATTCAAATAAACATAAGAAATTTACAGGGAATGGCACATGCCAAAAACATGAAAGCACTATTTTTTTTCTTGAAATGAAATAGTTTTTAAGGTAGTCTTTTGGTGTACACGGCCTCAGTAGAGACTGTACACTTAAAAACTAGGTATCTACTATGTGAAAAATACTATTATGACTTTCAAGTTTGGCTTAAAAAATACACTAACTTGATTTTCTGTTTAGAAGACAACCTCAAAATATCTGAAGTCAAACTTAAAAAAATATTCTGTCTCAATCTAATTTTTAAAATGATTTTGTAAAAATTAGTTACGTTTTGCAAAAACATATGATGATGCATTTTTTTCATCCTTATTAAAATTATCCAGCTATCTTGCAAATAATTTCTGTTAAACCATAACTACATTTTTTTAAATAAATATTTATTTTGAATGAAAATTTTTTCCTGAGGTCCTCTGATCATAATGAGAGCATAGGCTATTGAGATTTAAAAAACAAAAAACAAAAAAACAAAAACAAAAACAAAAAAACAAAAAAAACTGAGGCAATTCATTGTGTGTAATTCATGGTTTACAAGCAAATGAAAGCTTTTGTAAATCCCTATACAATAACAGTTAAAATATATTTTTAAATATTATATATATATAAAAAAATCTTCTTCTCAAGCTTTTATTTCTAAGCACTTTGAAAATTGCTTGAAAAATATCAGGATGTATTTTGCTAACCTAATCTGGAGCTGACAAATTTCTGCATAAACGCAGGCAGTCTAACAGCTAAAACTGTAAAGATCTTTAACTTCTTAACAAGGGCTGACTGAGAAAAAGCTCTTTACTGTACTTCTGGGTAAGTATTGTTGGTGTAGCTCACTTTTGTTATTAAAAAAAAAAAAAAAAAAAAAAAAAGCCAAGGGAGCTCAGTCCACTTAAGTGAAATCTCTTCCTATCCTTTTTTTTTTTTTTTTTTTTTTTTTTTAATTTACCCTTAGACACTTTAGATTGGAGTTCATTCCAATAACTTGTGGTCATGTAGCCTTCCTGAGCCATAAAACTGGAAGGTGTTCAGTCACATGAGATGTTGAAATGCATGATTTCTACTTTGGCCATACCAGATATATGAGGGACTAGGGTAAGCAGAAATATGAGAGCATGTTAAGTCCTGTTATGTGTATCTCTTTCCCCATAGTACATAACAAGAGTTTGCACATAATTTTACCTACATCAGAGTAACTGTCCTTTCTATTTCAGGTTATCTGAACTGCATAACTAGAGGATAGGAATACTTCTTTCCCTGCAACAAATCAGTAGAATAAGATTGTAAAAGGGCTTTGTCACAATGCATCAAACACTGAAGAAGCTTTTTGCAATTAATGATCTAGATTATTTTTGGATAGTTATACAGAGGTCGCCTGTGTGCCAAGGGGAACTATAAAAATAATCCTAAGACAGTGAATATTTTGGGACAATTTTATCACTAATACTGTTCAGCTGAACTGTTTATCTGGGTGTAAAATAAGAAGTATTCTTTGCAAAATTCCATAAGATCTATCTGCTTTAAAAAAAAAAAAAAAAAAGCGACAGATAAATTAAAGTTCATGCCTAGTCCCAGTCTTGGGACTGAGACAGAGTATGGTCATAAAAACTGAATGCACATTAACTTTTTTTTCCCCTACTTTCCTGTTCATCTGGAAAAAAAAAAAAACAAAAATAAAAATAAAAAATTAGAATGCTGAAGACTGTTATGGGATAATATTTTCTTTCACCAAAGGCATTCCACGGCCTTAGTAAGCTTTGGGGAGATTTCTGTCTTTCTCTCAGTGGACTGTATATTTTTGTTCGCTGAGTCTCAAATGCCATGAACGAAGGCTGCTAAGGAAAACACAGAAGCTATGACCCTATAGAAAATTTAGAGGTCACTACCAAACAAATCAAGCATATCTGATGTAGATATCATTACAGCTTACAAAATATTGATGTTTTCTTTGATTTATCTGAATTCATGAAGTGATTAAACAGTAGTGTTAAAACACCTACAGTTTGCCAGTAAGCTAACAGTACCACTAAGGGACATGAATAACAGAAACACGTCCTCAGAAAATTTAGTACCAGCAACAATTTGATTTCTTCTCTGCCAACACTATGCTGTGTTAAAAAAGAGAATATTCATGGACTGTAGGCAATGCTTGCATAGCTATTTTTCTGAGGAAGGAATTTTCTCTGTTTCTATGTTTAGAAATCCAAACAGAAAAGGCAATATACTGAAGTAACTCAGAGCTATCTACGAATAAATTGGCAATGTTGTAAAAATGGTTTGGATGTTTTGTTGACCTAAATCAGTTCAGACCTTTGCTCACCCTCACCCAAATGATACCCACAGAATGTGGATTTTCAATTTTTTTTTTTTTTTTTTTTTTTTAATGTCCAGATTAACTCACAAGAAGTCTTTTTCCTCACATTTTTCAGAGAATAAAATACAAACCAGGCTGCTATATTAGACATTTTTTAAGATGATTCTGCAGCTGCCAGCTTGAGCACAGTGAGGAAGAAACAGAACAGAGAATGAAGAAATTAATTTAATCCTAGAGGGTAGGGAGTATTTTAGCTTTTGGTTTTGTTTCTCATCATTCTACACCTTTTTAATTGGCAATAAATTAAATTACCCTTTCCTAAGTACAGGGTTTTTTTTGTCTGTGATGGCAATTGGTGATTATTTTATTTTGACTATTTTCCTTTCTTTCTTTTTTTCCTTTTTTTTTTTTTTTTCCTTTTTTTTCCATTTTTTTTTTTTCCCGTACCCTGCTGAGGAGTAGCGAGTAGTGAGTTGAGAGAGTAGTTGGGCTGGTGTCCAGCAGTTATCCAAGGTGAAACAGCAAAGATACTGGACAAAATGTGCAAATTGCTTCAGTAGTAATCTAAGAAATAATAACAATAATATGTGTTCATGTGTGTTCTTATATCTGTGTGCATGTAAGAATGTGGAGTCCAAAAAAGAAATCTGAATTAGAGAGAATCACTCCTTATCTAGGCCAGTGCCTGAACAGAGTTCCACAGATGGCCAAAACTCATGAAGAATGAGGTATAACTTTGAAAAAGCTGTTGAAGTGAGAATGCTTTTCTGAATTATCCTTGCTGTGTTTGGGGTCTATGTAGTCCTGGGTCCTTGAAAGATTTCCTGTTAAAGGTCTCATAACATGACACCAGAATGTTTTGCATGATGTGTGTACACATCCCACAAAGGATTGCTGTAGTCCAAGAGGTCTTCTATTAAATGAGATAGGTATAACTTTATTTTTATGTAAAATATTACTCTCCAATATGCCCTTGTTCCTGCTTGGCTCAGTTGACATGAATTAAAACAGCTTCTGACAATCAGAAGAATGTATCTGTGTCTATTTGAAAATGTTAATTAGTTGATAACTTCTTTGTGACCTTCATGTTGAACAATAATCTCTATCTTGGACAAAGCAAATGAGCACATTATATTCTTAACACAGTGCATTTCAAGACTCCTCTATCAATGCAGAATCCAAGTGACAGACAGGGCTTTAAATATCATTCAGAATAAGGAAATTTCATTTCCAAAAGGAATTCTGTAGCTTCAAAGTGCATTTTCACTTTCATTCTTTGATTTTTTAATTCTTGGCTTTTTTGATAGAAATATGATTTCAGATAAATTCCAATCTTTGATTACAAGGAAAAAATATATAGTGTTTGGTTTAGACTTTGATCTTCCAATATAAAGTTTGCAAAAAGTCATTTCACATGAAAAAACCAGAAAATGCTGAAAAAAAATATTTTTGACATTATCAGATGGTTCTGATTTTTACACAGAACTTTTTTTTTTTTTTTTTTTTTTTTTTTTTTTTTCCCCTAGCTATGTTCAAAAGAAAGCTCCACTCAAAGCAGAAAGACTGTTTCATTTTCAGAAATAGAAGGCCAGCTGGAGTAAGTGGAGAGGCAGGAAAGACTTTGTTTCCCTAAAGTAGAAGTTCTTGTGCATGCTTCCTGTTTTCAAGTACAATGACAGCCTGTTCTTCATCAAGTTTATTCATGGAGATAAGATTTTAGAGGAGGAGGACAACTTTCACAAACTGAAAAGATTTGGGAAAGGCCTGGAAAATCTCTGCAGTCAAAAGTAAGAATTTTGTTTCACTAAAATCTTACAGAAGATTAGTGGATAGATAGCTTGCTCAGACAGCATGAATCCAAGTACTGTTTTCACCTGGACATTCAATAGAAATCCTGCTACTGTAAGACATGAGTAAAATTTTTATTTTGAGTGAGCTACAGAAATACTGAAATATAGTAAACAACTTTCAGTTTTGAGAGCAGGTTATTCTATTTGAATAGATAGAATCTCTTTGTAGGCAATGTACTGAAAAAAAATTATGAACTACAAGCAGTCATATAGCAATGTCTAGGACTTAAAAAAATATGGATCCATAAAATTTATCACCAAGATCTCGTTAGATCATCAGTTGGAGTGGATCACATCAAATTCCTTTAGGAATAAACACAGCTGAGACCTAACCTTTATGTTTGGCTGGAAAACAAACACTACCTAGAAAGCTGAAGGAACAGGGAATTGCAAAGTGAACTTTGCTCTTTTCTACATGACCCCAGTTCAGGAGAGATTCTGCTAGACTTCTTTTTCTTTGATACAGAAAGGGCCAAAAGGTTAGTAGCATGAAAGATTTGTTAAAGCAAGAGGAACAAAAGAGTATAAGCAGAAAAAGAGGAAGTGTCAACAGGAAAAAATATAAAAGATCCAAAGTTAGAAGAGTAATAAATGAGCATAACTGAGAAAAACAAACAAAACTAACTAGAAGAAATAAGGAAACTGTGGAACTGTACCTAAAGGAACACAGCAACAATAACATTACATAGAAAATTAAGAAAGAACTTAAAATGTGGTTCAGTAATACATAATGAGCCAAAATATGTATTAAAAGCAAACCAACAAAAACAATAACAACAAAACCACACAAAGAAGATGCAGATTTCTTTTTACCCACATAATTATTTTTAATTAGGTAGTAGACTTGAGGTGAAATTTCATTACATTGAATATATGCTGTCCCATATTATCATGTAAATAATCTCACATAATGATTGATCCAGAAGTCAGCTGATGTGCTAACTCCAGTAGATGGGTACTCTACCTTTCATTTGACTGTCTACTGATCTCCCATGGACACACTAATCCGTGCTAGAGTCACTCAAAGTAATTTCTGAGAGATGCAGGAAAACCAAGCTATGATAAGAATAATAGCTTCCTTTCTCAGAAATATTTTCCTTTCACTCTCCTTCCATACCAGTAAGACAAATGAGCCTTACTACTGATTTCCAAAATATGAGTTACTATCCTTAGGCAGCTTTACTTTTGAAAGAATCCCTTGTATTATATAAACATAAGAGGAATATTGTCACCATTTCTTGTGTACGTTGTGTTTTGATGCTTTGGGGTTTTGTTCTGTGCTCCCTTTTCTACAATAAGATCACATTTTAGAGTGCATTATCAGAACTTGCATTAAAGTATGTGCTAAAGATTGCTTGACTGCACAGAAAATTGCAATGTTGCTAAACTACTCTGTCTAATCTTTTGAAATGCCGCATGGTCTACAAGCTTTTGACAGTGAACACAAAACATATACCATTGCAAAATAATGTCTGAAATTGAGCTGGAAAGAATAGGAAAGCTGAACAAAGCCTCTAGTCCTTGCCCTCCTGCTGTTCAATATTTTGATATAGTAACTTTAGTTTTTCTTTGCTAGTAATTGTGACTGCAAAGTGCATCAGCTGCTCTGCATGAGAATTTGAAAATCTTTATGGACAAAATAAGAAGTGGAAAATAGTAAAAAGAATGAGAAATATTTTGAAGTATTGGTGGGTGAACAAAATTGTGGATGTTTACTCTTTGAGGAAGCTATACTTTTTTTCCTCCCACCATAAAGAAAATAATTTCTGAAACAATATTGATGTCATCAAATGACAGTGATAAGAGTAGTTAGACTCTTTCAAGTGTTAATGTTGATTTCCTCTTACACTGCATTTCCTAAAATAATGAGATAAAGTGATCTGTCACCCATAATCAATGAACTGCTTCTTAGAACTCTTACATTTGTTCAGCATGCTTTATGTACGAGTTATGTATGAGTTAGCAGACATTCAGGTAGAGCAAGTATCTTTACTCCAAGAAACGAAAACAAAAAAACCTCACGCCAAACAAACAAACAAACAAACAAAAAACAAACAAACAAAAAAAAAACAATCAACCAACCAAACAAAAAAGAAATAAATAAATAAGCCCACAAATTCATTATTATCATTAAAATTTCTAATCAGAATGAAGATGAAGCTCATCGGCTGTGTGTTTCTGGGTTTGGCCATGTTATGCATGTTAAGTTTTCCAGTTCTAATTAATTTCTAATGAAACTAGTATGTGCAACAAGTAATACCATAATATGCCAGATAATTACCTTAATTATTTCTGTCTGTCTAGAATGCCTTTACAGAGTGCGTGAAAAGACGACTAACAAGTGCCATCCATGGCAAGTCAAACAGTTATTCCATCGCTTAAAAATTCCTTAAAGTTCTGTTTTTTTTTTAAAGGTGAGAGTTGTGAATCTTGCCCATTTTGCCTCACCTTAATTCCTGACTTACTCCAAAAGGAAGAAACAACTTTTTTCAGCTGTTCATATGAGAAATTTGTGAAGAGCTGTCTTGCCCTTGATCCTGGTAGTAGAAGTTGTAGTTCAAAAATGTTACAATACCTTACCTATTTATTAAAAATCCTGATAATGAGTAGCAGTTTCAATCATGTACTCAAGGCTATTTATATTCTCTAAACTATAAAATAATAAAATAATCATAAGGATAATATTTATTGTATTTGTTCTCTACTGTCAAGACCTTCTTCATGAAGCAGATTAAAGAATGCCCTTAATTTAATTATTCATGAAGAGCTTTCTGCTTTACTGTTTTTTTTTTCCCCCTACAAAGAAATTATCTGGGGACCTCCATTAAGTCTATAGTTTAAGTCTTCACTTAAAAGTCAAAAATCAGACCTAAAAGAAACAGGTTTCAAGATTTGTCACTTTTTAGGACTACACTTGAGCTCTGTGGAGAGGGACCTGGGTGTCCTGGTGGACGACAGGTTGGCCATGAGCCAGCAGTGTGCCCTTGTGGCCAAAAAGGCCAATGGCATTCTGGGGTGCATTAAAAGGAGCGTGGCCAGCAGGTCGAGGGAGGTGATCCTCCCCCTCTACTCTGCCCTGGTAAGGCCTCATCTGGAGTACTGTGTCCAGTTCTGGGCTCCCCAGTACAAAAAAGACAGGGATCTCTTGGAAAGAGTCCAGCGGAGAGCCACAAAGATGGTGAAGGGCCTGGAGCATCTCCCCTATGAGGAAAGGCTAAGTGAGCTGGGTCTGTTTAGCCTTGAGAAGACTGAGAGGGGACCTGATCCAGGTCTATAAATATCTAAGGTGTGGGGGGCAAAGTGGCAAGGCCAGACTCTTTTCAGCAGTGTGCGGAGACAGGACAAGGGGAAATGGCCAGAAGCTGGAGTATAGGAAGTTCCGCACCAATGTGCGCAAGAACTTCTTTACGGTGAGGGTGACGGAGCACTGGAACAGGCTGCCCAGGGAGGTTGTGGAGTCTCCTTCTCTGGAGATATTCAAGACCCGCCTGGACGCCTACCTGTGCGACCTGGTGTAGGGATCCTGCTTTGGCAGGGGGGTTGGACTCGATGATCTCTGGAGGTCCCTTCCAACCCCTACGATTCTGTGATTCTGTGATTCTGTGATTCTGTGACTTAGAGTTTCCTATGTATAAGCCTGTACATTTCTATATTTTACACTGTAGTATAGACATATGTGTAACTTTTCAGGAGGATTCTATTTAGCTTCCTGTACTTATCTTTCATTTGCCCTCTCATTTTAATTTTGGCTTTTGTATCTCTTTATTAGATTTTGCAGCTTCTTTACTGTAGATTTCTATTTAGAGGAAGAGAATCTCATGAGTATCTTCAAAATACTTCTGCAATGCAAATAGGTAAAAATCTTAACAGTTTCTAGCCTTTTCCAGCTCCACAGACAAATGTGATCAAAAACTGAGTGTTAATCTCTATTTTGACTATAAAGGTAGTGCTGATGGGCCTGCCTGTGGCAGGGGAGTTGGAGCTTCATGATCCTTGAGGTTCCTTCCAACGCAACCCATTCTGTGTTTCTATGATACTGTTTTTAGACAAAAGCAAAACAATTCTAGAACCTGCATGATTCTATGTTAGTGGCTATAGATGTAAGTACAATGTGTAGGTGTGTGTGTATGTGCAGATAAAAAGCCTCAAAATTAAAGTAAAATTTTAGGAGATCCTAAGTCACAAGAATTTAATGTTATTTTCAGGCATTTCATTTATTTTCAAAAGAGTTAAAATCTCTGCCAAATGATTCACATGCAGAAGTTTTCTTCTTTTTTTTTTTTAATGGTGTTAAGAGACAGGACAAGGAGTAATTGGGCACAAACTCGAACACAGGAAGCTCCATTTGAATGTGAGAAAAAAACTTATTTACTTTGCGGGTAACAGAGAACTAAAACAAGCTGCCCAAAGAGGTTGTGGAGTCTTACACATTTTGGAAATATTTAACAGTCCTTGAGAAGTTTCTTGGGAAAACAAAACAAAACAAACAAACAAACAAACAAACAAAAAAAACTATCTTTATGTTTTACTTTCAAAAGATAGTCATGTGTTAGGATTATTTCAAAAAACTAAGCCTGACATTTTACACTCAGCTGCATAGCATTAGCAACTAAAATGCATACTCAAGCATCCAGAAAGCTGTCTTTGCTTCTAAAAAGGATTGAAAGCTTCTGTGTTTATGAGATTAAACTGAGTGAACATCCCAAAGGCTTACCCTTATGCTTTAAAAGAATAAAAAATGAAATAATACTTCTAAATACAGTTTGTAAATTTGTTTAATGGTGCATATTGACAATTCTCAAGCTGATTTAACTATGACCTAGTCACCTCCAATTCATGACTTAGATCTCTGTGTCCAATTGAGAAATCTCATTCTCATAAATCATTTAAAGGAAGATATTTTGGGGGCACCTAGGATTACTTAATTAGCTTAACTGTATGGCGTGAAAAAAAGCAAGAAAACCTGTGGATTTTTGTGATGTAAATGGAGGTATTAATGCTATCACTTTTATTCAAAGAAACCTATGTTTAGACAACAGATTACCTCTCTATTCTTAATTTGCTTATTTTAATGTTTTCTGTGTTTTAGTTTCTATAAAGGTTCTTGCACACCTATGTTCTATTTAACGTGTTGCTTCTGATAGAGGCATAGGTGTTCCTAATCTTAGCCATTTAAATTCATGCTAGTTATGCCAGTCCTTTGCACAAGCAGTTCAATTGCTACAAGCTCCAATATGGTCATATAAATCAGGTCTCATTGCACTTATTACACTGCAGCCTGTCTTAAAAGAAGCAAAATTATCCGTACACGTAACAGCAGATAAATAACAAAATTTGGTGCCTGCAAACTGGCATCAAGTATAGGATTTGGTATTTTCCATAGCTCTGAAAACACGTGGCTGTGAATAGTAATTCATTTTTTTATTAAATGCTGTATAAAAGACATACATTTTTAAATATACTGGCTGAAGCAGCATGGCTGCTCCTTTGTGTTTTCAGAATGTCATTGAGATTTCTACATTTTACTTGTGGGGCCGTGATAGATGGAAGGACCTTGATTGAACACCCTATCTAAAGGAAAACATCACTAGATATGCAGGACATATCCTACTGTACTGTGCTGCAATGTGAGAAGAAGCACTGCTGTCAAGGATTCAGGCCCATTAGGCTTTTGTTCAGAGATTGGAGTGTTACGCTGAAAAACTACAGAAGTAAATGGAAGTAAAATGGACACATCAAACAATTTTGAGTGTGAGTATGATGCAAGTAATTTTAATACTAATTTCAATCTCTAGTCTTGAGCTTACTCTTTTTTTTTTTCTTCTTCTTTTTTTTTTAATGTACATAGACAATGGGAAATAATAAAATGGTTGCAATAAAGTAGCCAGGTGAATAGTATTGTACTGAATAATTTCAAAGAGAGATAAAAGGAAACTACATTTAGTTTAGAGCAGGACTGAAAATTCCCCTTGGCACAAAGGCTGTCACTCTGAGAAATGTTCATTGCTGCAGCAGCAGATGAACTTATGTAGTCTTCCTTTGACTGGTGGGAAATTGAAATATACAGAGATTAAAGTTTTCATTGCATCTTCTAAGTGTAGGCCAGACAATTTACAAAGCCTAGAGCCCTATGAAGTTCTTTAAAATTTGTCTATTCTACTAATTGCTGCATGAGAACTGCCCTCATCTTATGTCTTCCTATAAGAAATAACTTAGACCATGAAAGATGAGCAGATGGATGCATATAGGAGCTTAGGGGAGGTTAAAAAATTCACAGTGAGTTGGCAGCAGCTCAATTTTCACAGAAAAGATATATGAAAAGTATCTATGCTTCATTGTGTTTAAAGCAAGAGCCAGTTACCTTTCCTTTCTGACAGCAGTTCTACAAAAGCCCTATTTCTAGCACCAAGACAGTTATTTTTCGTAGGGAGTTAATAGATGGCTTTGGTTTTCCCCCTGCATTCCTTGCGAGGGAAGACGTGGTATCCCTGTTGTAGTATCACAAGGAATCACAATAAAATAAAATAATGTAACAAAAACATGTAAAGAAGATCTAAGGATTTGGTAGACAAAGAAAATGGAATAGATCAATAAATTTTTAGTTTATTTGTGAAGCAGCCTCTCCTGTTTTTCCTGCTTTATTTTTTACTTGCGCACTCCAGTCACTTCATGAGCACAGTTTCTGGCACAAATCTAACCTTATGTGAACTGATCTAGGGAACAAAAGTAGTGAAACTAGAAGTGAGGCTGAATTAATTGATTTTGTCTGATGATTAGCTCTTTAAGTTTTATTTTTTATTTTTTTAGTTTAGAGAGCAGATGAGGCATAAGTCAAGCAAATTAGGAGCAGAGATACAGTGAAAGAGTTGCTTCTGTTGCTTATGTCTTGAGACCTCCTTATCTGTAATGTGAAAATGTTTTGTACATCGTAAGCTTGAGAATGATTTAAATTCTTCAGAGGCACTGATTTGAATCTTATTAACACTGATTTTTGTCCCTCATTTTTCTGGATATGCAGTGCTTTTCAGTTCTTTCAAATGAAACAGGAATATATTCCACAAAAACTGTAAGGGAGCAATGATTTCTCTGATGATTTACAAGGAAATTTTCCAAAATTTATAGAAGGTTTTATTTCAATTTTCTCTCTACCTTCGTATACATACACATATATATCCCAACAGTTCTCATATACTGTCCTACCCTTGTAAGATTTATCTTCTTTATTACTTCTTGTACATATACTTATAAGGAAAAATATCCCTTTCAACAAAACAAAGAGGAAAATATGAAATTAATGTTTCTTAAAATAAATGATAAGTATGTAAATTAGGATAATATGTAAGCAAAAACATAGTATTGCAGGTTAGCAAAACAGTTTTAGTCAGACTACAGCAAAATCAAGACAGTCATCCATACATTTATTTATAAGCATCTGAAACCGGGAAAAAGATGCAGAGAGAAAATATAACTGTTTCCCGCTGAAAAATGGAAGAAAAAAATGCTTCCATTAAGACGTTTATACAGAGCTATAGATTAATGCTTACTGACATGAGCAAATTCTAAAATAGAAAATATGATGGTTACTGTATTTTGTTCAGTTTTTTTTTTTCTTGTTGTTGTTGATGGTTTTGTCTGTTTGTTTGTTATGCTGTTCTGTGCTTTTTTTTTTTTTTTTTCTTTTTTTTCTTTGATAAACTACAAGTTCCATTTGGTCTTGTAAGGTATTTCAATATGAAATAGCAAACTGTTTGTGAGAAATGCGGTTTTATGATTATATGACACTGAACAAGCAATGTAACTAAAATAAATATCAGAATGTAGTCCTATTAAAAATCAATTGGTAACTGTGATACTTAATATTATAAATAGATAATACAGAAAGGGTGAACAATGATACTGGAATTTCTAAAACAACCATTGTGTAATTGAAGTTGCAGTACACAGAGTACAGCAGTAAAAATGACAGTATGATCCTGTGAGTGTTCTTTCATTTTGATCTGTCTTTTTCTGTTTCTCTTTGCATTTTTATATTATGCAAGTATCTTTAATTTAGAATAGCTGTTAAATACAAGGCATGCATAAGCTTGCTGTAATCCTGTATGCTTGAGTCTAGAAGGGTCATATCTCTATTTCATGTATAATATCCCACTATCAAAATCACTATCCAGCATTTCAATAAATGTAATTTCATGAGAAAATGTTCGATTTTAAGTTTAACCATTTAAAATGTGGCCCTCCCCCCTCACAGATTATACAAATCTTATCACACAGAAATTCTGAATGGGGAAGTGTCTTTCTTCAGATCTATAAAATCCAGAAATTAGCAGTGGACTTAAGTATGGAGAAATGAATGCTAAACTAAATTAAGCATTATCCCTTCCCTTAATAGGATCAATTGAAACACAAAAATGTTTTGGAAAATACTAATGAGCCATAAGTTAAAGACTTTTAATCAGAAAAAAAATTGTAAGCCTTACACATTAATATTATCAGGGCAGGTACAGGAGAGCATAATAATAATGACCCAGGACTCAAAAGGGATTTTAATCCACAGAACATCACACTAATGTCTTACAACTTAAAATTAAGAACTTTTCATTTTCTGAGAAAAGTGGCTGTCATAGTGAAGTGTGGGGAGGTTGTTTTATTTATTTATTTTTAGTTGTTTCTTTTTTGTTGATATTCAGCATTTGTATAGGCAATTACATTTTATTTAGACAAATACTTAGATCAAATTTTGTACTGGTGTAGCATGTGTTTGGCCCTTTATGGACTGTTTTTGATGAAAGCCTCAAAGTTGAAATCAATATATTTCAA
Source organism: Phasianus colchicus (assembly GCF_987193195.1). Taxonomy (NCBI): domain Eukaryota; kingdom Metazoa; phylum Chordata; class Aves; order Galliformes; family Phasianidae; genus Phasianus; species Phasianus colchicus. The sequence goes on along the minus strand of NC_143438.1, from coordinate 18,393,871 downwards.
TCATGTACTATACTTTTTTGTTTACATAAAGAGGGAATGAATACATAATTCTCCAGACACATAACAAGTATTTGTGTTCTTAGAAGTTTCCACCTATCTTATTTCTAAAACATAGCCAATTCAGAATAAATACATCATGCTCAAAATCTACCTGCTCCTCACTGTGACCAAGATTTCATCTTACTGTTTTGATATTATATTAATTTTAAATGTTGAACATCTTGTGTGAATATCCTGTTTTCCTATACTTTCTGTGTTTTTTTTTTTTTTTGATTAACCTTTATTGTTCTGTCTAGAGTATTTTTTCTCATTTTGAAATTATTTTTTATTAAATCAATTTACCTCATCTGACATAAATCTTAACAATCCGAAATTCTTTTACTATTCTATTTACAAACATATCTACAGCAGTTATTAATCAACAGTTCTTCAGTATAGTAGCGGACTTTTATAAGAAATTCCATGTTACTGAGTTTTAGAATCTCTTAAACTTTCTAATTTAATTTTTTAAGTTAATATCACTGTGAGCATTTAGCATGATCATTTCCATAAAAGCTATCTGAAATTAAACTGTAGTCAGCTCACTTCACTAGTTTTGATTGCTTCTAGAACTAAATTTGCTGCACAGCATTTTAGGTATACCATGATGCTGCTGGGGATATGACTGGATCAGATATAAGCATAGCCAAGTTAATTTAAATGCAGCTTGATGGCTGCAGTGCAGATACTGCAGCACAGGATCAGCATAAACTAATGCACAAATAAGCATTCATCCCTTCTGGACTTGGATAGGCTATGCCGAAAATCCATGTTACATTCTCACTCTTCTTACTATTAAGCAAGTCAAACATGAGTGAGTTTTACCTACTGGTACTGAAAATCACACATTCTGTCGGAGGTGTTGGCTTATTTTTTCCCTTGTGTGCTCTAGATCTAACTATTCCAAGAAACAGTCAGTAACACAGTGAGAAGTATGTAGTATGATATAGAATTTGAATAGCAGATACATGAGCATATGGAAAATAGTTAGTGGTGATTTCAGTTCAACTGCTCAATCACAATGACATTTTTCTGAACATTCAGAAATATCTGCAGTCATTGTGGTTAATTTTACAAAAAGACTATAGATTTAATATTTATATTTTAAAAATCTTTAGATGTAAGACACAAAATTGATAGAAAGAAGTCAACAGTAGTAAGAAACTGAAAACTCCACAAAAAATTTTTACCTCATCATTGTGAGTGCATTTGTGTCTTAAGATGTATAGTGTATTTCTGTAGTTCTTCCCAGTCAGAAAAACAGTCTGATTAAGCATGCAAGGATCTGTTTATACATAGTTATAAAAAATAACAGTCATCATCCTGAGTATTTATAGCGTGTAACACAGTTCTACGCTGAGTTTTTTATTCTGTATGTTCTCTGCTAGAAATTCTGGATTTTGTATTTCAATTCTTATTCTCTTCATTTGTTATAGAGGGTCTTAAGGAGGCACCTAATTCTTTCTTCAAAAGCATGGGTGTCCAACCTTTCGGCTAGCCTGGGGTGCACTGAGTGAAGAGGAATTTTCTTGGGCCGCATATAAAATATATAATATATTAAACCTATATAAATAACAACGCCTCCTTTATTTTTAAATATTTTTATTAAAACATAAAAAATGTAACAACAAAAACTTAAAGTTAGTGGGATTGTGTTTTTGTGAAACTAATGAATGCATTAAATTATTTTATGAAATAACACAGCCAACTTAAACAAGAAAGCTTGTGTGTCTGCTTAATAACAAAACCCACATGTCTTTAGAGGCACTCACATGTGTAAGTGGGTTGAAACTTAGTAATCATTGTTTTCTCACTCAGTGGCACAAGAGTCGTAACATGTAATATTTGTGAGTTTCAGTTCAACCGAGTGTGTGTGGAGGGTGCAAGAGGCAGAGTTAGCACTGCTCTGCTCCCAACCCTCTATAGCATACCACTGTTGCCTAATGAGCCCATATTCAAATTATGCTCAGTAGATTCATGAAAAATGAAAAATATTGCTAAAAGTCACATCATAATGTTAAAATTTGTGAGGCCACATTGCAAGCTGCCCAGGAAGACACAGGTTGGATAAATATGTTCTAAAGCCTTTAATCTTCTTGATTTTGCACTTCTTGCACTTTTGTTATTTCAGTCTTTTCTTTCTCCATTCCATTTTCACTGTTTTCTGATCTTCCTTTTCAGACATACTACTTTTCCTAACTACAGCAACCCTATCAAGCATTATTCACTCTATAATACCTCAGGGCTGGTTGCTCTTCTGTCACCATTTATTTTACATAACTCTATGACACTAAGATTCATTTTAAATTCTGCAGTTCCAGAACCTGTTTCCATACCAAATTTAGCTATTGGACACCTATCTCATTTACTAATAGCAGTGTGTGACAAAAACTCTCAAGAGATTAAGTGTTGAGGTGTAAGTAATTTGATTGCATTACTGACAATTGAAAATTCTGAAAATTTGGAAAATTGGAAAAGATTTTTCTGTTTGCATTCATCTTTAAAATAACTATTTTAAGACTCTTCACATTACACGTAGTACTGTAGGAATTCCATTGTCATTATTATAAAAGTGTCAGGTTACATTATCACAGAATCATTGAATCATAAATTTGGGTTGGAAGGGACCTCAAGGATCATCAAGTTCCAAACTTTTGCTGAAGGCAGGGCTGCCAACCTCTAGATCAAGTACTAGATCTGATTGCCCAGGGCCCTGGTCTTGAACAGGATGGGCATCCACAACCTCCCTGGGTGGCCTATTTCAGCACCTCACTACCCTCTCTCTGAAAAACTTCCCTGATATCTAATCCAAATCTCCCGTCCTTCAGTTTAAAACCATTCCCTTTGTCCTATCTCTATCTATATAAAAAGTTTATTTTTCTCCTTTTTATAATCTCCTTGTATGTACTGGAAAGTTCTTCGTAATGAGTTCTCCCCTCAGCCTTCCCTTCTCCTGACTGAACAAGCCCAGCTCCCTCAAACTCCAGAGTTGCTCCAGCCTTCTGATCATCCTTGTGCTCTTCCTCTAGATCCTCTCCAAAATCTCCACATATTTCTTTTGCTGGGGGCTAAGACTTGAACATACACTATTCTAGATGGGACCCCACAATGGCAGAGAATAGGAGGACAGTCACCTCCCTAGTCCTGCTGGCCACCCTTCTTTTGATGCAGCCCAGAATATCATTGGCTTTCCAAGCTGAAGTGGATACTGTTGGCTCATATTATGGTTTTCATCCACCAGGATCCCCAGGTCTTTTTCCACAGAGCTGCTTTCAATGAGTTCTCCCAGCTTGTACACATATCTGGGATTACCTTGACCCAAGTGCAAAATCTTGAACTTAGGTTTGCTGAACGTCATAATGTTCACAAGGACCCACCTTTCAAGTTTACCAAGGTCATTCTGGATAACATTCCTTCATTCTATTATATCATCTGCACTACCCATTATGGTGTCATCAGCGAACTTGCTGAGGATACACTCAACCCCATAATCTATATCACTGATAAAGGTGTTAAAGTGCATTGGTCCTAATAAGAATGGAATGCTGGGGGACACCACTCATTACTGCTGGCCTCCATCTGGACATACATCCACTGACCACAACCCTTTGACTATGTCCTTCCAACCAATTTCTTATTCACCGAAAACTCCACACTTCAAATTCACGTGTCTCCAATTTAGAGGTAGGGATGTGATACAGGATCATGTCAAAAAACCTTGCACAAGACCAGGTAGATGACATCAGTTGCCTTTCCTTTGTCCACTCATGCCATCCATCACAGAAGGCCAATTGCACTCGGTGATAATAATTAACTTCAGGAAATTATTTTTGCAAAGGCCCATATTGGTCACAAATATTCATAGGTGCTTTTTTTTTTTTTTTTTTTTTTTCTGTCAGAGAAATGACATAATCCAGGGCTGATTTTGCAAACCATTACACTAATTCATGATAAGTAAATAACTCTTGAGATATACCTTGTTCCCCATTGTCCCATGTATTTTACACTTACTCATCAGAGAGATTGTCTCTACTGTAAACAATTCAAATACATAGATGATCATTATTAACTCTAATGAATATGTGATTGTGAATACTATCTGTGATGCTATTATTTCTACAAAGCTCAAAGATTTATTATACTTTGAGGCTATATTTCTCACCCAACTTCTAATGGAATTCCACATCTTTCAATGCAGTTGTGAATTACTTTAATCTAGTTTTTTTGTTGTTTTTGTTTTTTAATATATTCATTTAACTAACTATTTATTTGGGAAAGATGTTCATATGTTTAGTATCCTAAAAAAAATAATAATAAAATAATAATAATAATATTAATGTTGATAACAAAGAAATAAAAGCAACAATCCAAAACCAAATCCTTCAGTACTTTAGCAAGATATTTTGCATCATTTTGGTACACAAATTGATTTGAATACTTACTTCCTAAGAGTGGCTCATGTCTAAAGCTACAAAAAGGTTTGGTAGATTACACATTATAAATATAATGAAAATGCATTTTATAGAAATGACATTCACAGCTGTGACAAAACTGATAAGACAATTATATATCTTACATTCCTTGCAGGTCCAGTGGGCTTAAAAGAGCAAAAGAGTAGCTTATAATGTGGAAAAAGGATTTAAATGTGGATGAAGATTAAACAAATAAATAAAAACATGAATCAATCATTTCTGTTACCCTACTGACAACAGAATTTTTTCCTTGGATGTTTACAGGAACTAAGTATCTCAGATAAGAAATTATTTGCAAGTTCCAAATCAGCCCAAAAATGTTTGGATTCTACATAAGGATAATTTTTTACCTACCAACTCCAGACATCTCCGGGATACTGGCCGTGTACAGATCCTTGGTGAATTTTGGTTCATTGTCATTGATATCGTGGATTTTAATGATAAATTCAGACTCTGGCTCCACTTGTCTTCCAGACTTTCTGTCTATAGCCTTGGCACGTAGCACATACAGGGACTTTTCTTCTCTGTCCAATTTCTTTGCAGCATGAATATCTCCTGTATTTTCATCTATAATGAACAGACTGCCAGCCCCATCTCCTGTTAATATGTATTTTAAATTTCCATCTCCTTTATCTTGGTCAGTGTGTAGCTTCAGGGAGGTAGAAAAGAAGAATTCTATAAATATATGTATTGTTATTACAGACCAAATCATTCAGCATATATGAATAAGTCTGTACAATCTTGACTGTAATTGGGGTCAGCAGTGGTTATCTTCTGTTTCACTGTTGAAAAAATTACAAATTTGAGACTCAGTCATACACACACAAAAAAATATTTCTAAACAAATCTGTAAAGACATGAGGGAATATAGAAGATGATGTAGTAATGTTCAAAATTAAACCTTAAAAGATAACAGTTCTTTCAATAGTCTATCAAGAAAGTGACAGTAGTCTCCTTATTGAAGACTTTAAAGATGAAAGGGAGTGTAAAATCCTCAAGTTTCTATTTGGAGAATAAATCTTATTTTCCCATTTGTTGACTGTTGATGATGCACTCTTGCATTAGTATCTTGTAACAAGGAATAGATTTTAAGGATTACAGCTTTTGAACTTCCCCAAATCACCTATAAGTGTTTTGGTTTAAGCAACTTATGTTTCTAACATACTTTTTCTGAAAGATCTTGCCTCAGTTAATTACTAACTTCCTTCTAGTCCTCTCCATATGGGTGAAATAATTCTCAGGAACACTAGGAGGTAAATTTTCAAAGCATCGAGTGGAATTTTACAGGTTTTTTCTTACTCCACTTCTCCATAAGAGTTCAAAACAGTATACTTGTGAGCTTAGAGTTACTGATTACTTACTGTACAATATCATTGTGAAAAAGCACTTCAAAACAACAGCCAAAGCAAGTCCTTGAGGCTTTCTCAGATTTTAGAAATTCTGATACAATGCTCTTTTCTTGAATTCTACTCCTATAATTGCATTTACAGGGACATACTCATGCTTTTTAAGATTATCTGCAGTACATTTTCCTCAGATATATGTTTACAGCCCCTTTTGACCACAGCTCAGTAGCCTGAATGTTTTTCAAATATGGATAGAAAGAATCCAGCTTTTTTTTTTTTCTTTTCTCTGAATAGAATATAGTATGTCACCCACCTGAAAATATATTATTCAGTATCAGTAAAGGTTTTACTCTAGATTGTCAGTAAAGCCAGAAAAGTTTTTTTTTTTTTTTTTTTTTTTTTTGCCATTTTTTTTCTCATTTCTCTATATCAGTCTATGTTTATCTCTGTGTTTCATAGCTGAACCACTGCATCTTTCCAATACTTCACCTGTATAAAGGGTGATCGTGGAGGATTTTGTTAAAATTCCTTCACTTTGATTTTTTTCCCACTGTTTTTACACTGTAACATAACACTATTAACGCATGTGAGCTGATTATTCTCTTGTTCTTTTAGAGGAAAGACTGGATGATATGACTATCTATCTGAGCAATTTTGATACCTACTGTATTCAGTCTACTTCTGTAATAAATCTCTATGAACATTCTTAAGGATTAAATACAACATGTTTGAAGAATGTAATACAACATGCATATAGCACTCAAAAAAAAATCCCCAGTGGCAATTTGCCAGCTCTAAGGAGAATACAGAAAAATTAAATTTAAAGACTGCATCTTAGAACAGAATGTGGAGTATTATGTAATTAACAAACAGAGGTCATTAAAAGCATTTGATTATGAAACCTGACCTTGTTTCCAGGGCAAAGGAAAAAAAAAAAAAAAAATCAAAGTAGATTTATGTGTATATCAAGTGCAAAATACAGTGTATTACTTTTGGTCAGATGATTTTGTCTTGCGTCATGCAGCACAATTTCTGTGCACTAGGAAACACTACACATTTATTTGTGAGATGTTCCTCACTTGTGGCATGTAACTTTCATTTATTTTCTTGAGGTAGAACCTTTTCAAAATATGCCAACAAGAGCTGATGCTGTGGACTCAAAGAGCGATCCTATGGAGAAGTAGAAGGAAAATTATCCCGTGTTAGTGTCAGATGGAGAAGACAACATGAGGGCTGGAGATAGTGTTGTTGAGGTTGTGGCCTCAGACAAGCTTACATCCTTTTCCTTTCTTAATGTTACTTAAACTTATATATATGTTCAAATGTGGTTACTGATATAAATTTCTATGACTTGTTATACAAATTAAACTAAATTCTGGCCTACAGGTAATATCTCCATAGCAGTCTGCCTTGAAAACTGCATGTGAAGGGACTTATTATCAGGAGTCTTGGTCTTGAAGTCTCAAGAATATGGTTTGTCCAGAGACACTGGAAGTTTCCCACTTTTCAAAATAAGCAACAATTTCTGGAACAAAATATTTCACAATTCTGAACAAGGAAATGAAAAGGGGAAAAAAAAAAAAAAAAGATAATGCTGTGGATTAACCTTGCAATCAGCTAACCACCACACAACCTTTCACTCTTCTAAATAGAATGAGGGAGAGAATTGGAAACAATATAGAACTCATGGGTTGAGATAAAAACTATTTATTAAGACAGGTAATAATGTAGTTCAGATCTGAATAACTGTTAAATGTTTCTTGCAGGCATCTCTGCAACCTAAAGAATCTTCAGAGAACATAAAAATGACCTTAAAAACAGCGCTTTTCATAATAAGAATCCAAATGCAGCTATTCGAACAAACTCTTTCTAGATCTAGAGATCTGTTCATCTACTCAGACTGATCCCTTGTATCAAAAGAAGATACATGTAGATAGGTAGCAAAAATCCAGACTGTGAATGTAAATAGTGTTAGCTTGCCAAACTCATTTTGATTGTTCATTTGAACAATTCTTTTGGTAATCCAGAATCAACAACCTTTTGCAGTGGGGCAATGATGAGCAAGTAGTAGTAACAATTTCTAATTCCCTTGAATGTTTTATTTTAACTTAGCATTTGATGAATTTTGATTAGGCTGTGATATAAATTTGTGGCATTAGAGTTTGTGAAAAAAATAGGTTTATTTCCATATTATTATTATTATTAATAATAATAATAGTGAAAATCAAAACATCTGATATGCATCTGATATGAACAAGATACTAGTTGTGTAGAACTTAACAATCACACAATTCTCTCACTATAATAAATTTATATAACTACCAAATATTATTTTCAATTTACAAAACAGAGAAACTCCACATAATATTGCATATATTTATGTGAAATAAATATAAGGTGAGATACAGTTATAAGAATGTGATGCAATTTAGTTTTGACTGGTATATATAGATGATGGATATGGATATGGATATGGATATGGATATGGATATGGATATGGATATGGATATGGATATGGATATGGATAGTAACTTCATGACAATCTTCTGTGATTTTCAAGAATATTTTGCATTCGTAATATAAAATAAAAATAAGTTTTTGTCTTATAAAATTTCAATTACCCTAAGGAAAGACAACAGAAAATCACACAGAGAAAAACACAAGCAAATATAAATGTTTTTATGTTTACAAAATATCATGCCCTTTATTCACTAAAAACAAACAAACAAACAAGAACAGGTTAGTTTTCTACATCCTATTAAATGATATAGCATATTGCCTTATATGAAAAATACTTTTTTGTTTTTATTTGTTATTAGTTTATTAAACTCTTTATATGTGTGTTCAAACAGTGTGCATACATTTAATTTGAAGTAATTTTTGAGTGCTATTTTTCCTATGCATATTCCAGAGTAAGCAAGTCTAGAAAAGTCCATCAATTCCTGCTCAGATACTTTGTTTTATTTTACAAGATTTTTTTTTCTCTAGTTGGAATGAGATAAGTTAGTATATAAAATCTCTTTGTAAGAGGAAAATGAATTTGTCAAATTTGTTGTTTCTGATACTGTAAACTATTCATTTTACCATCTCTGCAAGGAGCTAGCAGACCGGAGGAGAACCATGAAATAAAGAAGAAAAACAATAAAATCCAACATATTACCCTGTGTATAGCGAGCACACTGGTAACAAATACTATGTCCATTCCATTCTATATCCAACATGGAGTCATCTGAAGTATTCTGAAATGAATTTAACATTGAAGATGTTCTGCTGTGTATCTTAATTATCTTAATTTCTTATCATTCTTTCACACAAACGTTTATTTTGCTGTAGTCTCCTGTGTTGCTGCTTAAATACACTGTCAACACAAATTCTCCTGAGGATCATCAGAGACAAAAACATTGGTAATGGTTATGGCAGTGACAATTAGCTTTCCCTGTAACAACGTATGTCTTAGGAATATGAGCATATTTTTAAATGCTCTCTCAATCTTCTTTCTTTATTTGCATATGAAAAATATGCATCTCAAATTACCCTTTCTATCCAGTTCTGCAAAACTGATTTTTTGTTTGATGTGATAATCAAGATCATGATATTTTCCAAATAAATCTTGACATAAATATACATGGGTTCATGTTACTGTAATTTTCAGTAAGTAAATGAGTAGAAAGACAACAGATGATCTCAGAGATCTGTAGCATAATTTTATTTGCCCTAAATTAATACCTTGCACCTTTGATGTCCTCATGTACTACTCAATATTTATCAACAAAATGTAGTTATAACACATAACTTCTTGCTTTCAGGATTATTACAGTCCATAACTCCTCAAAAATAACTATCACCACACATAGCAGAAAAGACACTTACGTTGAAAGGAAAAGGAATTTCATAAATAGTCAAGTTTAGGAATTGTTATGGAAAGAAATAAAAGTAGCAGAGGAAAAAAAAAATGCCTTAGAAGAAGCCAAAATTTAAAAGTTCTTGACTGTTGCTTAACATGTCAATTTTAGTTTACAAAGTCTTATGTAAACTGTATGGCAGAAAGTAACAGTACCAGAAAGTAATTTGTTTCAAGTTAGGCAGACATATAATAGATGGAAAAGAGAAGAATAAACATTTAACTGATTATTTAGTAATATGAATACACTTTCCCCATTTAGAAAAAAGGAAATCCTCAGACTTTGTTTAAATTTCATTCTGATTATAATTTATTTCTGTACAACTATTGTTGTAGAGGAAAGAGGAAAAAAAGAGCAACTTATTACTAGTGAGATGGACAAAGAGAGTGCAAATATTTGTTTATCAAAATTTAGAAAGGTGGTATGTTCTCTCCTGTGGAGAGGAATGAGAAGAAATGAAGGACAAAGATGCCTCAAGAAGAGGATAGATCCATGTTTACACTGTGGTTTACACTTTTGATGGTTTACAGTATGCCTCTGTATCATGGTATTGAAAAAGGGCTATTATTGCAGATTTCTTATCTCCACTGTCTTCAAGCAGGCATTAGGACTGCTTGCTGTTTTGCTCTCGTCTATCTGCTACAGGCACAACAATGAAAATGTGAAGTGTAAATGCTGCTGGTTAGTTTGTTTGGAGGCTATCACGAGTCAGCAGAGGAAATTTGGAAGCCATAACAGAACTTTTTTTTTTTCCCCCCCATGAAACTGAAAGATGATACAAGAGTTATGTATTGATATTATATATACATATATTTTTTTTTTTTTATCAAATACATTTCTGTTTAAGGATTTGTTGAACCATATGCAACTGTCCAAACATTTTTCTGTTCATTTTTTATTTCATGTGCAATTTATGCCTCAGATGGAAACAATTTTTTCCCTCCAAAGCGCTGTATTCTCAGCCTCTTAGTTTCCAATAAAGTTATTCCCACATGCCAATCACAACTTTGTCTTTCCTAGAGAGTCTTTTCCTTGAGTTTAGCTTTCAATTATGGCTTAAGGCAAAATTCTTAAGTCACGTATAACTTTAGGCTGAAAAACTTTTCCATAATATTTACGTAATGCAGCATTATATTAATAGTTTGACAATTAGGAAATAGCAAGTTTTGACTGTAACATATCCAGACTGATTCTGTAAAATATATAGGGAAACCTCAGTGGTCTGCACATAGCATACTTGTTCAAGTGGCAAAGTGTTCTAAGTGGTCAGATTTAAGGATGATTCTTTCAAATATTCTTACACCTTCTGAAATGTGAAGCATAAGTGATGGGAAGCACAAAGAATTTTTTCAGGTGTGTCCAAAGTGTGAAGCAATGCAGTAATCCTTTTTTTAACAAGAGGCAGAAAAGAATGTTTCTAAGGCTCCTCAGATATCCAGTAGCCAAAATTTCTGGGCTGAGGGAAGAGGAAAATCCAGTATACATTCACAAAATCTTGTGCCTATTTGCATCAGATTTTTATTTAGGTATATTACTAGAAGTCAAAAGAGTCATTCATATTCAGGTGAGAAAGAAGAGAGTAGTTGAGGAGGTGGATGGATGAGTACTGAAAATAACATTAAGGAAATTCACATAAAAGATGCAAGAAGTGAACTTGAAATAAGAGTTTGTAGCACTCCATTCAATCCCAAAATCTCACATAAAATATGCTGAGTGCTAGTGACAAGTAGGATATTAACTAGTACCCTCATTACGTGATTTCAGATTTACAGCAGCTGGGATACAGAGGCAACAGGAGCTCCTTCATTAACATTTCAACTAATTAAAAACTCTAATGACATCTTAATAACTGCAGCAGTTCTTTCGTGTAAATTGCAGTAGCAGCATCTGCAATGCCTTAATTTTCTATTCATGTATGTTTAATCAAAAGTTTTATGTATGTTCTAAATGGCAACGTATTTACCTGACATGAATCTATGACATCAGCACAAACTTCTTAATTAAACAACCTGACTTTGTGTGTGATGGTAACCTAAGTGACTGTATATTAAACAAGGCAAATGACATTTACTTTTCTTATCTTCTATTTTCCAGCATCTGGTTCTTGTGTTCAGTTCTCTATTGTTACAAAATCTCTAGAGAATGATACAGTGAAAAACACCACTGACAACAGCTGCAGGTGCTGATTTTGGCTTAATGGTTAGAGGTAAATCTAGTTTTCAGTTAGGAAGTGATAAGAAGAATTCTTAGCAGTATTTTTGGTGCTGCTGATACAAAAACAATTAGGGAAAATTCATTTCATTCATACAGCTGCTTTCTCAAGTGTCTCCTTCCCCTGCATACCTTCTATATGTCTTGTGCCCTACATGGTAGTTTGTAGTCAAATCTGGAAAAGTGGTTGCATTCTTACTTTTGTACAAAGAATTGGATTTCAGAGCATACAGAATTTGCTTGTCCATTCTACTTTCTTGATTATCCAAATGAACTGCTGAGATGCAGGTTTTGAGCCTGATTAAAAAAATCAAACTTTTGTTAAAGTTTGCCAAAGACCATATTTTTTCTGTTCCAGAACATGATATATAGGTTACTGTAAATGACTGTAGTCATCAGTTATGTCCACAGATCAGAAATTATCACATCACAACTCAACATCAAACAGTATCATTTTAATCAATACCTGAAGCAGTTGGTAAATCTATCATTATTTTAAAGACTTCACAACAAGACAGTACATACATTTTTCATAGATATTTTTTCTATCCAGAAACTTCTGGATTAAATCTTTCAGCATGTGTGATATCTTGCAGTCTGAGAGGCTCAAAATTCCAAAAGATGAGCATAGAGATAGGCCAAAATAAAATCTCTGTCCCTTCAAAAAGTATTAATTTTTGATATGGATAAATTTGGAGGAATATGGGGAAGAGGGATGTGAGCACGCAACTAAGAGGTGCCTTTTTCGTTATCATTTTGTTCTATGAATCTAACGTCCTTGAACTTGTCTAGTTACCCTTTGTCCTAGTTGCACAAGAATTGCACTGATTAATTCTGCTCTTTCCAGATGTGGATCATCCACAATGATCTGAAGAAAGTGTCAATAGCAGGAATTTCTTTAATAAATTTAATCACAAATGTGTACATGAGTGTCTGTATGGGGGCTAAGGGGGAAGGGGGAGTTTGTGTATCATAGAGCATTATGCAAGAGAAATAGAATAAGACACTGAGATGTGAGTCTGTGTGATCAAAGACTCTTTTTTGGTTTAAAATCTGTAAACAGCCTTCCATATTTGCAGTACCAAAAAAACAGAACTAGTCTGTAGGTCAACTAATTCAAAGGAAGCAAACCCAAGAATGTGCATTTTTCCTAAGCTGATCAAATATCTATTGTTTCCAAAAATATTCAAAATATTTGAAGCTATTTACTGTCATTAAAAAATATTTATTCTTATGTGAATGCACATCAGACCTGAAAGAGTGATGATTTTGAGTTCCGTACATATTGATCCTCAATCAGTTATCTAAGAAAAAGTTTCAAACCACAGTTAATATATATATATATTCCCCCTCCCCCCTCATCCCCCCAGAATTTATGATCTGCATTTGACAAGCTAAATATTTTGTGGTTAGGATACTGAATGCATCTCTCAAGAAGTTCAAGCCACAATACTCATTCCAGAATATGACTGTTCAATTGTGACTCTTTCAAATTCTTAAATTTGAATCTAAATTTAGATTTTAAAATGAACAGTTGTGGAAGGTAGGTAAGATCCTTTCTTGATTTTAATCATCCTTTGTTAATGTTTATTTCTTAGCAAAATAACTAAACAACACGAAAAGGGGATAAATTAGTTTAAGATATTATACTGTTTATTCTACAAGTTGCATTGGAATTGTGAACTTTCACACTCATCAATGGGCACTCAGTAAAAGAACACTGTAGAGGTATCATCCATCTTTTGTGCTCTTCAGTCTGAGTGCAGTTCCCCATGCCCACCAATGCTTCAAGACACAGTGTCTTGGTAAAATCTGAGGTTCAGATTCTCAAAGGAGGATATATCAGTATAAGGTCTGAAATCAAGAAGGGCATAATAAGCACCAATTCTTGAATATATTGTGATAATGTAGCTTCTTACCTGAAGCTATTGCTAAAGGAAGAGTATGTTGGGAAAGAAAAAGATTTATTTCCAGGTAGTTTGGAAATAAATATTTATAAAAAGATAAAAAAAAAAAAAAAAAAAAAAAAAAAGAGGTTTTTCGCTATTCCTTTTTTTGTCACCGATCTAATATTTACTGAAATTAGCATTTTGTACTTCTACAGTTCATTTAAATTTCATTTCAGATTATTGTCTTTGGAAGGTCACCACTGTAGCAATGGCAAAGTCAGGGTTGGTGGCAGGAACATTTACCAAAATATCTTCATTATTTTCCTGGCACAAGAAAATCTGATAAGTGCAATACCATTTCATAAGAGCCTGAGACAGGCTTTCTGGTTCAACCTAACCCACAGGCTGAATTTACCTGTTTGATTAAGCTGACTGTTGCTTTGTGGAGAGCAAGGTAAAGCTGCCTGGGGCTTCTAATGAAAACTGCACAAAAGACGAACAGTGCACAGAGAAGCCAAAGCATAAGGCTGAAACCAAGCATGAAGCCCTGCAGATCAACAGTGCCACTTCAGCAAGGGTATGTTTAATTTAATTGCTGAATCTGCAATCTGTAACAGACGAAATTAGATGAATATGGAAACAGTAGATAATGCAAGACTTATATAAGAGTGAGGTCTAATGATTTTTTTGTTGTTCATCGTGTGGGTGGGTTTTTTTGGTTTCTTTTTTTACTCTTTACAGTATCAGAGCTAATATTAATGAAAAAGAAATCCATCAAAACCCATCAGGATGTGCAAAAAAGATGAGTTAATATTAATTTAACAGCATGAGTAGTCAAAGTGCTTGCGCCTGCTTAAAGCACAGAAAAAAACTGAAACTATTGGAGTGAATTTTGTGTTAATTTTAAGGGAAAAGAAGAAGAAAAAAAATTGGGGGGTGGGAGGGGAAGAGAGTCTTCAGTGCTAACTGTAAATATCACATCCTTTGTTGAATTACATTTTTGTCTTACTACTTACTCAGTACTTTGGAGAAGTACCTAGAACATCAAGTAAATTTGATGTTCTTGTTAATCATACTATGACTTTATCTGAAATAAAATATTGACAATTATCATGTTGAGCATTTGGAGACAGATTTTAAGATAGAACTTCACAATCTGCTAATATTCAGAATGAAGGATTAAAAATGCTCCTTTTTCAAATATTTTTCAACTTTGACATGTGCTATCATTTCTGCCTTGATTTTCTCTTCAAACAAATGAGCCATGTGAATGTGTTAATTACTTTTTTTTTTTTTTTTTTTTGTCCTTGCAATGGTTATTCAATTCTCTAACTGTTGTCATTTGCTTCTGTAACTTCGGATAACTGTATTCTGATATTCTCTACTTATCTTCAAATTGACTGTACATAGACCTTATCCAACAGACAAGGTTTTTCACAATACTACTGTCTGACACAGTCAAATTGGCCTTGTGAAGTAGTCACATATTGATTTGCTCTGATGGGGTTTTCTCTCTTTTTATTACTAAACTGGCAGATATCAGTAAATCGCAACATAGTCAAAACAATTCCCCTTTTCAGAATTGCTCCTGTAAAGTAATCCATGGAATATGGAATACATATGCAGAATCATGAAAAGTATCTTGATAAAATCATTTTCTTCACCCTCCCATGTTTTCTGCAGAGTAAATGATTGCCTCATAACAAGTCATGATAGGTCTGCAGATTACTGCTAGTCTAAATTTCTCTTCTCACCAGAAGTCTGGGAAATGCCAGCCTGTGAAGCTGTAATAAGAAGCTAGGTCTGTCGTAGCAGGTCCCTGAGCCAGCTGGAGCTCTGAGGCATACCTTCATAGGTCTTTTAACACAAGGAGCTTGTAAAGACCAAGAGGCTTTTAAGCTCAGAAAATCTATTTTTTATTAAAATGAAAATGTTATTTCATAGGGCAACTGAAAGTTACTACCAGAGACAGGAGGTAATTCCATCCTACATATCTACATGGCTTTACAGTCTCCTTACTGTTTTTTTCTTTTTCTTCCAACTTTCGTTTTTGTTAGCTTATCACTCTCAATCCAAACAAAAGCTTGTTATAAAATGTTCTTTAAATCTCTGTTTTAAATGATAACTTTGACTTTGAGTTTTTTAATTATCTGTGTTGAAAAGAAAGTCACTTTATGCCCACACAAAGGTGACCAGGCCATAGAGTGTCATTTGTGTTAAGTAAACAGCTATCAACAACTGAATGGATCAGCCAGTGTTACAAATGTTTCTCCTTGACGTCGTTAAAAGAGTGTGAATGTTTCTCTGAGAGAGCAAGACCCACATGAAGGTATGAGTACGTAGCAGAGGCCGACCTAAAGTATAGAAACTAAACAAATTAAACAACTATCAAAAGAGTTTTTTAAGTGAACAAGCTTGACTGGACTTCAGCTCAGATATTCCTTTAGAGAGACAGAAGACGCCTAGCATCATAATGATGATAAAAAAAATTCATTTTGATATTCAATGTTGCACTCGGTGCATAGAATATCTAAAAGAGTGTGGCCAGAGTATGGGACTCTTACTGTTTTGTAGCACATGCTGGATGCAGCATTCTAAGAATGTTCACACTGAATTCTTTCCTCATATGAATTATGCTTCTGAATGGTTGGTTATAAGTCAGTAACATGATTTTTTTCTTCAAAACATATCATACTGTTTAATTAAAGGATGGTAAAGTAACATGCTGTTTTTAACAGCATTTAGGTGCTGGACTGAATGCAACAACTTTTGTAAAGAGAATGTTAGGATGCATCTATAATGAACTAGAGAACATGTTTGGAAGACTTACAGTGTTTCTGTATGTTTTCTCGTGTAAGAATAGGTGATTTATCAAACTGATTCTGTTGAAGGAAAATAACAAATGCTTTGAATAAATCTTTATGGATTAATTGCATATGCTGATTAAAGGCACAAATAAAAATACAAATTTTTATAGTCTAAAGGCAACATCAAGAGAAAATTCAATATATATAGATAAAAAATATTTATGCAATAAATCAAGAGCCAGCTCAATGGGTCACCTCTTCTGATTACAAGCTCTTTTTTTCCAAACTTCCCAGGGCAGAAGCTAAGGATGGCCAAGACTGTCACAACATTGTTGAGAAGACATGAACAGCAGTGGATGAACTGAGATAGTAATGATGGAGTAAGGACTACATTCATTCAATTTTCTTTCTCTTCAATTACATTACATAAGGAAAAGAAGCAGAAATATATATATATGTATATAATGAGGTAAATGAATGACATTGAATTTTTAAGTCTGATGAATGTGATAGTGTAGCAAGGCGTCCTGTATTGTTATATGAAGTTCTTTTGATTTTCTCTCTCTTTTCCTGTAACTCAGACTACAATTGTAGGAAGCCCACTTGTAAGCATCTGAATACTTGTAAAGTGCAGACTGCAATTAATAAATGATTGCATTCAAATAGATATTGCAACCACCTCACCAAAAGAAACATCCTCTGTATAATTTTCTTTATAATTTTTGAATAAGATTTGTAGGAAAATGTCATAAATCAAACTCATTTGTTAACTGGTAGAATAGAGATTTTTCATCAGTTGGCATCCACTTTACGTGGCTCTTATGACATGTAGAGCTCAGTTTGTTTATTTTTATGAAAGTTATTAAATGGGAGTTTACTCATGGAGTAGTTAATTTTGAGCAATGTTAGTTCTTTTTTTATTTGTATTTCCCCCTTTAATAAGAAAATAAAAGTTCCGTTTCTTACAGTGGCGTAAAAAATGTTGTTATTGTTCCCTTTCTTTTAATTTTTGGGATAGATATACATTTTAAATGTTTGGTATTGTATAGTTTAACGTTGCTCTCGCATAAATTGCATGAAACTTCACAGATTATCTATCCTTCAACTACCTTTGATTAGCTAACTGCCTGTTCTATGCAGAAAAAGACTAGCTTTCATATAAAAACATAATTGAGCAGTTTAATAAAAGGAAAAAAAAAATATCTCTCTTGAAATCTTTTACATATATTTTCGCAAACCATAAAGAATTGTGTTTTCCAAAATTGTTGATTTTGATAAGGTCTGTTTCTTCCCACCTAGGGATATTTCATAATGACAACAGTTAAAGATGTGGGATATCTGACATTTTGCACATCTGAAGCACTTTTACTGAGTATCAGTTAAGTTATTTAGAAATAGGGGCTAATAAATTCAGTATTAGCTTTGGAAAGTAAATCTAAGTACCCCTGAAGGGCTATCTGTTTTGAGACTCCAGTGCATTTTATTTTTCTTTAATTAATGGACATGATCCCATCAACACTTTAATATTCTTAAATTGCATGTCCATTTCCTTAAGTTTTTTCCTTGATATATTTGTTTAGGCAGTGATAGTGATAAATTTTGATAGACTTTTCTCTCATAGAAAGTTAGTGTTTTAGATTCCATTTCTTAGGTCCTTTCTGGGGCTTCAGATGTTTTTTTGTTTGTTTGTTTGTTTTTTACCTCATTAAATATAGTAGCAGCTGAAAAATTGAATCCATGATCTTTTCCAATGTGAAACCAAAGAATACCACATTACAGTTTCTTTTTTTTTTTCCTCAACCACTTTAAATTTCATAAAATATTGACAAATTTCCTTTTTTGTTTAAAAATAAAAACCCCTCAAACATTAAACTTTGAGTATTATATTGTATCCTTTTTTTTTTTTCTTTTTTTTTTTTTCCCCTGAATTCTTTATAGGTAGAATGAGTTGTACCATTCCCCTCACTGTATCCCGTGAAAACTTCTCATATCTGACCAAATATTCCAGTCACAAATTCTCCAGAGCAAAATTTATCTTCCTCTGTGTTCTTTGTACATGTAGTAACCACTGTTTTCTCTAAGATGCTTCCTTAAATTAATTTAAAATGAAGATGAATTAAAAGATGTTATAAACAGTTCTTACATTGTTTCAGGTATTAATAACAGAATGTATGAAATTTCAAGTCTTCCTAATCTCTTATCTTTTACATAGAGAAACATTCAACAATTTGATACAGATGGATCGTTTGAAGAAGGAAAAGGGAAGAAAAATACATGACAGATATATGGTAGGTTCTTCTTACTCCTCTTTCTATAATATTCACAGGGTAATTAGTTTACATGTATGCTGGTGCCTCAAGACGGTCAATGATTCACCTCTGTCCTTTGAGTCCTCTCCTTACTAAAATTATTCCAGACATCAAGTCTTTTGACACCTGTTGAATCTTTTGCTTACAAAGCATATTTTCTACTTCTGCTAAATGCATTGGACACACTTACTGGTGTCTGTTTAATGTCACCTATCACCATTACCACTGCTTCTGTCCAAAAGCTATCTAGCAGTAACTGGGAAAAAAACTTTCCTCTAGCTGCTCAGAGTCAATTAAAACCATGCTACCTGCTTTAGCAGTCTCTGAGCTATCCTCCAGCTTTGCAAGGAGCTGGTTTATCATCTACCTTCTTAGTAGACCTGACCTCATTTGGAGTTATTTCTTGTCACAGGATGAAGCCTGTCTCCAAGCACCACTCAGATAAATGAGACCATGATTATATCTGTCAGCTTTAACTGCTTAGACTACTCTTGTACGTGCAAGAAAGTAACAACAAACAAACAAACAAACAAGAACAGGGATGATGGAGCTGTTAACTTTCCATTCTTGGAAGACATTTGGGAAGGAGACTAGAGGGTACAGTAACCCTGGTAACAATTAATATTCAATCGTAGATATGGGGAAAGATTGTTCTGAGCCTACTTGCTTGTGTGACCTTTGGCTGCAGACAATCTAATTTTAAAAGGCAGTAAGTAGTTAAGATGTTAGCACATCAGGCATGCAGGAAGGGCTACCTCTCACCCTCTAGGGTTCTCTGACATGTCAGGGCTGAGTCCAAGGTGGAAGTATCCACATAGAGGCCAGACTGTTGGTAGGATTTGGATAGCCAAGTGGTTGGAGGGAGTGTTCTGTTCCCTGTGCCTCTGGTACTGGTCTAAGCTGGAGGACTGACTGATGGGATGGAGAGGTGTCTGGGTGTCACAGAATAACTCTCCATCTCCTCTCCATGGATTGATGATGTTTAGTAAATTGTATAATAATATGCCTTACTGGGAAATGTGTTATTTTGCCCCACTGCTGATAACCGAATACACAACAAAATGAAGCGTCAGCAAAATAACCTCACTCACAAAACACAAGCAGTAACATAATGAAGTAAAATTATTTTAAAATCAAAATGTGAAGGGAAAACTAATTTATTACTACTATACCTATAATCCCTTAGATGTTTATTTTCTGATAATTTTTCTTAATTCATTTTATTTTATTTCTAGTACAGCATTTATTATTCTGCCCTTGTAATCTCTCTGTGTGTATTCATATTAAAGAGGGACTGGATAATTCTTACTACCAGATAGTACCTACAAGTGGGAACAGAAGTGCTTTCTCTTCACACTTTTTTTTTTTTTTTTTCCTAATTGCCATCACTTTGAGCAGAAGAATACTAAACCTGAGATTTAAGTCTTTTTTGGAGATAATCTTTAAAAATTGCTTTTTATAAAAAACAAATTTCTTAGTTGCTAATTCTAGTAGCTCTCTTTAGGAGTTCCTGTGTATGCCACATGTAGTGGGGAAAATCTGATCTAACTCAAATATAATGGCTGTGTTTTTATGCTACTGAGGACAGTCACAACCATTTTCTCCAACTGTACTAAAGTTAATACGACTATATGGATTACACCACTCCAATCCAACGCCCATTGCTTTGGAACACAGGATAGTGTGTGTGGTGATTTCTGTTAGAAAATCACTACTGGTGCTGCTCCGTCAGGGCCTCTGTACAAGATTTTGTGGTGAAATGTAAAAAATCTCAGCACACTCCCTGAGTTGTAATAAATATATCATCTTAGGTACTTATACCGCTGCATGGGCATCTGCTTTCTTTCTTGAACTCAGCTTTGTTAATAAGGTCCAATGGATTTAATTAGTTTGGAATGATTGCAGAGTAAATTAACACCTGATACAATATACCATGTAGACTTACGCTGAGTAATTTTCTTTGTGTGAAACAAAGATATTGATAGCAGGTATGCTTAATTTATTTGAGATTTAGAATGCATAGATGGTCTGAAGTCCATTCATCTATAGTATTGTGTCTGGAACAATAAACTCTTATATTTGCTACTTACTTGTCCTCTATATGAACTTTCTGTCCTAACAAAATATATTTCTTTGAGTTGAGGTAGAGCTTCTATGGAGATCTGTGCACTTTATTATATGTTTTCTTTGTAAGCTTATTCCGTAATGTACTTCCTATCAATATTTTATTTTAGAAATTACACAGTTAGTTTATCCTTCATTGAAGATCATTTCAATAAAGGTTGACTTATACCACAGCTACCTATTTTTTGCACTGATAAATAAATCTAGCAATAAAATTATTTGGAATTATCTTATTTCTACTTACTGCAACAGAATCATGTGAGTATGGTCTTAGTATAAATGGGTCAGAATCAAGTTCATAGTTATAATTATAGTTGGTTTCTCTGACATTTTTCTCATAATAAAGCTTGCTTTCCAGATGATCATACTTCACATGATTAGAGGTGTTAACAAATGTTCAAAAACAATTTGCAGTCTTTTAATTAAAAATATCTCAATCCACATGGCAGTTAGGCACCAGAAAATGACTGCTACAGGACAACCCTTGCTAGTGAGAGCACTGTGAATGAATGACACAAGTTGGAATTAACAATTATTACTGTTTTAAGATAAACATTTCTTTAGTTTGTGAGTCATTCTGGGTGGTTGCCCTAAATTAATATCAAGATTTTACAATTACATCAGAAGACAAGGCAGATCTGTAGATAGTGGACAGCACAAAGGACTGGAAATATGGAAACCCTTGAGCTGTGTGATATCAGGAAAGACAGAGCTTTGGAGAGCTGGAATTCAGAAGTTCTGAATTCTTTCAAACCATTAAGTAAAGATCTCAGTTTATCACATAGATGATGAAAAACGTTGGTTTTTTTTTTTTTTTTTTTTTTTTTCTTCTCTTACACCTTTTCTGTGCTTAGAATTGTGCAGAGGAAGCAATTTTATTATTGATAGATAAGATTTTACGTTTCACTTGAAGAAGCATACATCCTGGTAAACTGGCGAATGCCACAATGTAGATGAATGAAAGCACAGCTTTTCTATGTCCTTATCTAATATTTATGTTTAACAGTTGAAAGCTGGAAATGATTAAGTGATAAAACTTGCATAGGCATATGTAATAAGAAACTGTACCATGCTAGTCTGAACAGTTTCCTTTTTATTTACTAAACTACTCAATTTCCCAAAAAACTTGGAGAAATCAAGCAAGACTCAAGTGTTCCATCACAGGTGTTTTCTTTGACTTATATGAGAAACTGGAAATGCTGCCTCATAAAAAGCAAAAAAAACGGAGGGGAAATTCCAGGGTTGTCAGATGCATCACCTGTAAAGAATACCTTAAATGCAGGACTTACCTTACCCACGTATTGAGTATCTGGACCTGTGTACTCTTCCAGCAAGAAAAATTGATTCCACATCCATCCACGCTTGGTACGATGCAGTGTTTTTCCATCATTCTCTGACAGTCTGGTTATCCTTTCACTGTGTGAGTACTTGTTAGTTCTTCTTTGTGACGGCATCATATGAATACCATGAAACACAGAGCTCCAAAGCAAAACTGTCAAGAAGGAATAAGCCCTCATCATTTACAGAGATGCTATTATACTCCACTTCTGTAATAATTCACCAGACAAAATTTTCAAATGTTATATTCCTCTTGGAAGTAGGACCTAGGAAATGGAGAAAAGTATTTGAGTACGTCGCAGTTTACCAATAGCCTAGAGATCAAGACAACGACCCATGCAAATTACATAAAACTGTATGAATAAAAAACAGTTGTGTATTTGAACCTTTTCTTGAGACAATTACATACAGGAATTAGAGTTTAAATTTAAGTCCTTTGATGCTACATTCATCCTCTTCCATTATACCTTCTCACACTAAAAATAGACAGCAATTTAAGACATTACTTGAGTAAAATGCCTTTTGATCAGAAAAGATTAGCTAACATTTTCCTCTTCAAACAATAAAAAAAGTCATGTAGTAAGAAAACTTGTAGTCTAATCTCTTCCATCTCAGTCCGATGAATCTTCTCTTATTATCTGCAAGTCTGAATATTCTCTTATTTCATAAACAAGAAGACTCCCTATTGTCAAATGTCCATAGAATACATTGTGGTTTCTGCACAAAAGAGCTCATGATAGAAAATGAAATTTAAAGTACTATTGATGACTTTAACAGGTTTCTTTGCAAGAGCTAGTTGGGAAAGTTGCTTATTTATTTATTTATTTATTTATTTATTTTTAATTGGAATTGTGCTGAGATTTACAAAATTCTACTTTTGGGTCAGAATTATGCATGTGCTGCGTATTTATTTTTTCCATCTGAAACAAATGGGAAATTTCATTACATAGAATATTGTTATTATTGATTCTTACAAAAAAACTCCTGTAGAATTTTGTAAATACAGCTTAACCAAAATCTTTTTTTCTTATTGTTTTGTTTTTTGTCTTGTTTGAAATGGAATAGTCTTGATTTGGCAGCACAAGTGAGATTCCAAATGTCTCAGTCGCTTTTATAACCTGGGTTACCAGTAAAACCTGGTTAGTTTTTGGATATCCTTATCTGAGCTGTGATGTTTATTACAGAAAACCTAGTTAAGCAGTTCAGCACCTAAAATATCAGGAATCTAGTTCATGGACAGTGATAGTGACAAGAAAGCATGACTCCCAAAAATTTTAGAATATACTGAAATTGTAAAATTTGCCAAAAATGTATATACCCATCTTACTTTCTCTCAAAACTCTACTTTAACAGAAGCTACCTTTACTTTTTTAAAATTATTTTATTTGGGGGATGGAAATGTCTTTTTCAATGGGAATTTATGGAAATAGGATTTTTTAAAATGAAAATTATTGATTAGTTGAGAGCCAAAGTTATTTAAGAAAAAACATTCCATGAATAATATTCTAAATGCTTTAATGATTTCATAGATAAAGTTGTGACCTTGTGTGGAGTTCTCCTTAAAATTGCAATATTCTTTGTGGTCTCAGGATCTTAACTGCCAGTTTGAAAGAAAGATCAAAGTCTTAGCATTTTAGTAACTTCAAACAGTTTTATCTGAGCAAGAAGTGAGAGCTTAGAATATTTATCACTCTCTAATATGTTCAAAATCAAACAACAAAAAAATCAATTTAATAGGTGTCAAATTTATGCAGAAGATAATGGATATAATACAGGAAAACTTTTATTTTATTTTGCTTTATTTTAATTGAAGAATCAGAGCACAAAGTAAATTCCATTTACATAAAATCCTGCACATGCATCCTGTACATACATCTTGGCACTCATTAGTGGATGTGTTTTCTTTGAATTCTGTAGGTACGCTCAAAATCTTATTTTCTATCTCTTAATGCCCAATATGTTCCTGTGGAGTGTGCAAGGACAAAAGGCAGCTCTCTTGTGGCTAATTTAATGTCAGTGATTTTTGACATTGTTAAATAGTTCATGTTAAATACATTATGTGATTGCCTTGTTCCATGCTTATTCCATAAAGATCAAAACAGATTGATAAAATAAACCAACAAATAAGAAAAAAAAAAAAACAAAAACAAAAAACAAAAAAACAAAAAAACAGGACAATATTAAGTTCAATCTTTTATCCTGATTTTAAATGTCTAAATTTAATTATTCCTATTCCCTGTATAACATAGACAGAAGTAATTTTTATTACTGAATATAACTGTCTATCAGTGTAGCACATAAAACATGGTTATCTGGACCACCAAATACACCACCATTCAGGGCCTATTCAGACTCTGCAGATTTATGCTCGAGGTATGGTAGAATAGCAGTAAAGAGCAACAGCAGGTACTTTTGAAAATACTCTATATAAAGGGCAGATCTCCTACTTTGTAAAATGACTCTCAAGGTTCTTGTCTTAACCTTGGAAACATTGCTTGATTTAGATTGGTTTATTGTTATTTATTTATTTATTTATTTATTTATTTTGAAACAGTACTGGGGGAAAAATTGTGAATATCAATATATGAGGGCTGCTCTGAAAGTAATGCCTTCTTTTTTATTACATCAGGCCACAACATCAGAAATGGATATTGGTGGTATGGCAGTAGAGGTTGAACCTCCCCATGTTTCCATTACATTTTATTGCTTTGTCACAGATGGCAGTAGAGGGGCATTTGACCTGGAAGTGCATATGAAGCAAAGATGTTACATAGAGCTCCTCCATGTGGAAAAAAATGGCACCCACTGTCATTCATCAACATTTGCTAAATATTTATGTTTGTGGATGTGAGTGAACACAGTGATGTGGTATATGCCGCGTTTCAGCAGTGATGGCAGAGACAGTGGCTCACCTCCTCTAGTGCAGATTTTTACAGTTCTGGATCTGTTTAAGAGCTGTTTGGATGTGTTGCTCGGAGATATGATTTAGCAGAGTGTTGTTAGAGTTAGGGTACTATGGTTACGCTGTGGTTGGACTTGATGATCCTTGAGGTCCCTTCCAACCTGAGTAATTTTATGATTCTATGATTCTATGTAGACCCTTGCTCATCACTTGTGAATATGGCAGTGACTATGTTGAAAAATAAAGCATTTAGTGACTGAGAATTTTCACTATGAAATACTCCTATTATACTCTTTGTATCTTTTGTACTTTTCATGGAAATAAATAAGAGGCACTACTTTCAGAGTAGCCTGTATTTTCAGGGAGTCATATGGAGATGTGTGATTGTATGTTCAATTTTGTGATAATATCAAATGGGAGTAACATAGAAAAACTCAATTGTTTAATTTTTGCTATTTCAAAAGGAAATGTTTAATTTTCTCAAATTCTCCTTATTCCTTTCTGTCCAAAATCAGTGTGCTATACTCATCCAAATGCATTAGATGTATATAATACTCTTTTCATTGTACTCAAAGAAATCCTTCAAAGTGGCCGTTGGTTTATGCATCATGTCTTACAGTCAGCTCTTCAGGTGAGTCGGGAGGTATACTTGGAAGGTTCAGTAGGTATATTGTTATGCTGAAACAGAAGTTTTCTGGTGTGGTCTGGAAAAGTAAGAGTAGATGCCCAAGGGGGCACAATTTGCAGTGCATAGGTGGTCTAGATACACTATACAGAATTATTTCTTTCAAATACCAGCCTTTTAACAAGGGAATTCTCCTCGGAGTAATATCGGTTCTCGCATTTAGTGAGGTTTTCTGTGTAGTGCTGCCCTCTACTGATTTCCTCGTTAGTTAACAGAGGGACTTAAACCTTGCATCAAGAATGATGGAAGCCTGATTTTGAAATGACTAACAAATACATAAATAAATAAAGCCTGTTATTTCCCATAGTAGGATGTTCTAGCTGTAAAGAGAGATTTATTAGTCTAGATGATTCTGGATCTGCTAAACATTACAGCAATTAGATTTCTTCTAAGAGGAGAAAAGGCGTTTTGTCTGAAACCAGAGAGCAGAATTTTAATGATTTTTGCTCTCAGTAACTGGTTTAAATTATATTCACAATCTTTACTGCTTCACTTCTGCTTCCACTGTTTGCACAATACTACAGTCAATTTATTATTCTTGTTAAATAGTGAAAAATATTTTATTTTATTTTATTTTATTTTAATTTTGTAGGTACATTGGAAACTTTCTTAAGATGAGCTATTCCCATACTAAACATTTTAATGCCTTAGATTGTGGAGAATTTTAATCTTTCCCCACTCAGCAAATCAGAGCATCTGAGTGGATTTGAATTTTACATTTTGAGGGATCCATGGTGGCTACCTGGAATCATTACAGTGTCTCCTTGCAGGAAGGACTCTGATACCAGAACCCTGCAAGAGTTTCAGATAAATGAATTATGTCTATCTAAAAGACATGATTCTCCTGAGCACATTAGCAACTGGAAAAAAAACAACAAAAAAAAGTATCTTCTTAAAGTCCTTTTGAAAGTAAAATATTCTATTTAGATTCTTCAGGTGTAGTGTGCAATAAGCCCTGCTGGGATCAATAGCAAGGATTTGTTAGCAATGATGCCAATTTAAATGTTTCTATAGCAATAGCCATGACAATGCTTTTAATTAGTACAGCGCAGTCACTCACAAACACGACATGAAGAAAGGCTAACCTTCAGCAACTTGATAATGTATCCCACATCAGTGTGTTTCAATTGTTAATAGTGAAGTAAAAAAATTGTTTTTAAAGACATGGGCTGCAGTGCTCATTTACATCTAAAAATAGCAGAGTAAACTGCAGCAGCAGCACTTCATATTGCTCTCACCAGGTTTTAAATAGAAGGGAGGCTACTGTCTTCACAATGTTCCATACAGTCTGTAAAACTAAGATATGTATTTAAACAATATATAACAAATGTAAATCTTCTGTAGCCTGTATGTGTTGTAGTAGTTTCATTGACTTTGGCTATGTTTCTTCTACAAACAAAATATCTGAACATACATAGGTCGCTCTGAAAGTAATGCCTCCTATTTATTTCCATGGAAACTACAGCAGATACAAAGAGTATAATAGTACTCTTTGATAAAGCAAATTCTCAGCTACAAAACGCTATTTTTCAACATAGTCACCACCATTATTTATACATTTTTGCCACTGGTGAATAAGAACTTGCATGCCATACTTTTATAAATCTGCATGGCTGTGAGGAACATCTCACTGTCATTGCTACTGAAATGCACACACCACCTACTATGCTCATATCCACTGTTTGTCATCCATAAATGTTCAGCAAAAATCAGTGAATGTCAGTGGGTGCTATTTTTTCAGTGTAGAGGAATTCAGTGACACACCTTTGCTTTATAAACATTGCTATGTCAGACACCATTCTGTCAGGCTGCCCCTCTACTACTAATCTGCCACAGAACAATAAAATGTAATGGAATACTGGCAGGAAGATTCAACCTCTACTGCCATAACACCAGCATCTGCCTCTGATGCCATGGATTGATATAATAAAGGAGAAGGTATTACTTTCAGAATAGCCCTTGCAGCTTTAATCTATGGAGTCTGAATACCAAGAGCAGTGAAACTGTACTAACATAGGCTACACTATAAACTTCATATGGTCACCGATAATATCAAGACCTAGAGGGCTAGATCTGTGCCACTTTTGTTTCAGTCATATTTATTTCCTGACTAACTAAAGACAGATGAGGTATGTATGTACATGCCTCCTTCCAAGTACAGCTGTCAATGTTTTCTGAGTCCTGTTATCCTATATAAATGAATAAACTCTGGATGCATCAGTGATAGCTGATTTTAAAAAACATATTCCTAATTTTTCTCTTCCTCATAAGTAAAGATAGGGTTGGGCGCAAGACTGGAGAGATGAAAAGAAAATGATCATTGTGCATCTTCACTATAACCACCTGTTGCTTAATCTGGAAGGATGAAGAAAGGTATTTTCATTTATTTCTAGGAGAATTGAAATATCTTATGAGGGATCTTAAACACAAAGGGGACAGATCCTAGAGTGATGAACACTCATTTTTTGAACACTTAGATCTCACTCAGAAATGATAGCAAAAGTATAAAACAAAACCAAAAAACTTTTCTCCCATTGCAAACCTGTTGGAGCAGAATTTCAGCATAGCTTTCCAGCTGAAAATTTTACCAGAAAACTACTGAAGATAGTTTTTAATGCCTGGGACACTACAGAGATTTTCCTTAGATATGTAATTAGGAAGTCACATGAACATAAAGTTTTAGAGAATATCAACTGGTAAAAATTTTTATTGGAATAACTGAATTAATGCCTGTTGATAAATTAATCTATGGTTTATCCATGCAACCCAAGAAGCATTTATCTTCCCGTTCCCAGCTTCTTGGGAACATACCTTGGAGATTTTGAACCAAATTCAACCAGGGCTTGAGACAACCTCTGTATCACACAGTGAGAAATGCTAGTCCCACGAGTGGGTGGACCTGGCAGGAGAATGTGTTGATTAGTGTTTGCTCAATCCCCACTGGCAAAGTCTCATGCAGAGGCAGCTGTGTGTTAAGCAGCTCTCTCTGGGCAGTGAAACACCATCTGCCCTTCTCTTCTGGGATGGAAATGAAACACTGGCCTCTTTCTCCCCACTCACACTCCTGTCAGTTAGTGAATGAAACTTGCTGCACTTCTCACCCATCCTGTATACTTTAGGAGTATACTATAGGCCACCTGATCAAGGGGAGACTGTTGACGAGGCTTTCTTGCTTCAGATGCGGGAGGCTTCGTGCTCACGGGCTCTTGTCCTGATGGGGGACTTCAACCATCCGGATATCTCCTGGATAGATCACACGGCGAGTTGCAAGAGGTCCAGGAGGCTCTTGGAATGTGTTGATGATAACTTTCTGGTCCAGGTGTTGGACAGACCGACCAGAGGTGAAGCGCTGCTGGACCTGCTGCTCACCAATGTGGAGGAAATAATTAATGGTGTTAAGGTCGGAGGCAGCCTGGGTTGCAGTGACCACGCTCTGATCGAGTTTGTGATCTCGAGAACTGTGGGCCTGGTGAAGAGTGGCATCAGGACCCTGAACTTTGGGAGAGCAAACTTTAAGCTGTTCAATGGACTGTTGGCCGAGATCCCCTGGGATGCTCTCTTTAAAAACAAAAATGCTGAAGAGAGCTGGTTACTCTTCAAGGATGCCTTCCTAAGAGCGCAAGAACTCTCTGTCCCACTGAACAAGAAAGCGGGCAGAGGAGGGAGGATGCCAGCGTGGCTCAGTAAGGACCTGCTGAGAGAGCTGAGGGCAAAGAGAGGTGTGTACAAACTCTGGAAACAAGGGCGTGCCACCTGGGAAGAATACAGGGATGTTGTCCGGACTTGCAGATGTGGGATCAGGAAAGCCAAGGCGCAGGTGGAACTGAACTTGGCGAGGGACGTGAAAAACAACAGGAAGACTTTCTATAGGTACATTAGCCAGAAGAGACAGGCCAAAGCGAGTGTACCTCCTTTGGTAAACGTAAAAGGAGAACTGGTTTCAACGGACGAAGAGAAGGCCGAGGTACTGAATGAGTTCTTTGCCTCGGTCTTCACTGGCAGCCAGGACTCCAGTACTCCTTCCGTCCCTGAGCCCTGCATCCCTACACCTCTGGGTGGGGACTGGGGTGGTAAATCCCCCCCTGCTGTGAGGACAGAGCAGGTCCGAGACCGCCTCATGAGACTGAATGTGTACAAGTCTATGGGGCCGGATGGCGTGCATCCCAGGGTTCTGAAGGAGCTGGCTGAGGTGGTTGCCGAGCCGCTCTCCATCATATTTGAGAAGTCGTGGCTGTCTGGTGTGGTCCCGGATGACTGGAGGAAGGGTCACGTCACTCCCATTTACAAGAAAGGGAGCAAGGAGGACCCTGGGAACTACAGGCCGGTGAGTCTCACCTCTGTGCCTGGGAAGATCATGGAACAGATCATCCTGGATGACATGCTTGATCACATGAGGAAAGGGCGTGTGATCCATGACAGCCAGCACGGCTTCACCAGAGGAAGGTCATGCTTGACCAATCTGGTGGCCTTTTATGATGGAGTGACGGCATCGGTGGACAAGGGAAAGGCGACCGATGTCATTTACCTGGACTTGAGCAAGGCCTTTGACATGGTCCCCCACCACATCCTTATCTCCAAACTGGAGGGATGTGGATTTGATGGGTGGACCACTCGATGGATAAGAAACTGGTTGAAAGGCCGCAGACAGAGGGTGATCATCAATGGCTCTATGTCCAGGTGGAGGCTGGTAACGAGCGGCGTCCCCCAGGGGTCTGTCTTGGGACCGGTGCTCTTTAACATCTTTATCAATGACATTGATGACGGAATTGAGTGCACCCTCAGCAAGTTTGCTGACGACACCAAGCTGAGTGGTGTGGTTGACACAGTTGAAGGACGGGATGCCATTCAGAGGGACCTCGAGAGGCTAGAAAGGTGGGCCCGGGTGAACCTGATGAGGTTCAACACTGCAAAGTGCAGAGTTTTGCACTTGGGCCGGAGGAATCCCAGGCATCCCTACAGACTGGAAGGAGAGGTCCTTGAGAGCAGCCCTGTGGAGAAGGACCTGGGGGTCTTGGTAGACGAAAAACTTAACATGAGCCAGCAGTGTGCCCTTGCAGCTCGTAAGGCAAATGGGATCCTGGGCTCCATCAGAAGAGGGGTGGCCAGCAGGGACAGAGAGGTGATTGTTCCCCTCTACTCTGCTCTTGTGAGGCCCCATCTGGAATACTGCGTCCAGGTCTGGAGCCCCCAGTACAAGAAAGACAGGGAGCTGTTGGAGAGGGTCCAGAGGAGGGCCACAAAGATGATCAGGGGACTGGAGCACCTCCCCTATGAGGACAGGCTGAGGGAGCTGGGCTTGTTCAGCCTGGAGAAAAGAAGGCTGCGGGGTGACCTCATTGCAGCCTTTCAGTACATAAAGGGAGCCTACAAAGAGGAGGGGAATCAACTCTTTGAAAGGGTGAGTGACAGCAGGACAAGGGGAAATGGTTTTAAGCTGAGGGAAGGGAGATTTAGGTTGGATGTCAGGGGGAAATTCTTTACGGAGAGAGTGGTGAGGTACTGGAACAGGCTGCCCAGGGAGGTTGTGGATGCCCCGTCCCTGGAGGTGTTCAAAGCCAGATTGGATGGGGCCCTGGGCAGTCTGGTCTAGCATTAGGTGGAATGGTGGTGGCCCTGCATGTGGCAGGGGGGTTGGAGATTCATGATCCTTGAGGTCCCTTCCAACCCTGGCAATTCTGTGATTCTGTGATTCTGTGATTCTGTATAAGGGCCTCTTACTTATAAGCAATGGTATTCAATCAGGCTGAAAAGAGACTTTAAAAACCCCTACTCCTAAGGAAGCAGCTCATTGGGATTTCAAAAGCAAAATATGAGTTTTCACATTAAAAAAAAATAGAAGACCCTTTTTCTCCTATAATGATCCTTTATATAGGATCTGCTTTTCATCAACATGAGGGAACCTAAGAAATATAAGTCCTGCAACCCTTTACACAAGGCCTTTTGAAGATCTTCCTTTGATTTTTAGTATCGATTTTTCTCCACAGGGTACACATTTTCCTCTAATCATATAATGAAACTGCATTATATGTTTTTATATCACACCTTATTTACAAATACAACACATTCATGGTTTTTAAAGGTTTGCCTTCAGAGACAGGAGAATAAATATACACTGTCATCAAAGCAAAACTCTTCTTTTTTTCTTCCCCTTTGGAATTGCCTATTTATATGACATGACAAGTCCTTTCATTCATAAACCAGTTGTCTGCACTTTAATATTGATACCCTGCACCATTTAAGGTTTTTTTTTTTTTTTTTTCTTCCCAGAAGCAGCTTAACTTTCTGTCTGCCTGTCATAAAATAAAGAAGTATCTGGAGATGCAAGCCCGTCTTTTCTAAACACACTGATTCAAATCAGACTTCCTACATTAAGCAGATGAGATTCGCCTATGGTAGCACTGTTAATGATGGGACACACCAGTAACTGGGACTACGTGCTTTTGTCAAATGCCTCTTTCTTGCAGCTTGTTATGCAGCTCTCTACTTCAGTCACACAGCTAAGTCCTAATGAAGCATTCTGAGATTCTATGTCAAATGCCTCCTACCACTTCTTATCTCCTCAGCATAGCATGTAGCAGGATAAGAACTTGCTACATTTTCCAAGTCTGCAGCTTATATAATAGCTCAGGAGGCTGTAATAAGCCAGAATTTCTTGGAATACAGACATTTTCAAGATAGTACCTCAAGTAATTTTTTAAAATACTAATCTTTTTTTAGTTCATGTATATTTGAGTCATTAGAAATCATTCATATAGGGAAGGATAGTGAAAACCAGATGCAGTTATTTCCTGCATCATATATATATTCACTTACGTGAACTGGAAAAAAAAAAAAAAAAAAAAGTTGCTGACCAATAAAAGGTAGTTAGCAGATTTGGAGTGGTAATTGCAGCCTGTTGTTGTGTCTTCCTTCCTGAACAAATGAAGCAGCTGCTGAATGCAGTCATTTATCAGAGCTCAGCCCCCTTTGTACCCTTCTGCTGTCTCCAAGGGGAATGCAAAATCAAGAAGTCTCATCGTCTGATCTGAGAAAATCACAGGACTTTGTGCACAGAAATAATGCATAGATTTAACACCACTTTTGCCATTTATTATTTCAATGTGAAAGGAGCCTGACACAGTTGAGATTTGAGACTGGATTTTCATAATAATTAGTCTGCAGTATCTACAAGTGTCATTTCTACCACTTAAACAAGTAAGAGTGATCTCAGAAATGTTAAGTATTATGACTTCTCTATGTCTCACTTTCCCCTATATTCCCAAAAAGAAACAGAAGCACTTTTCCCTCACATCTCTTTTGACATAATTTATGAAAGAAAAATACAAAACACGAGTAAATTCTTAGCAGGTGTAATAATGTATTGCTTATTCTCTTAGCATCCTGAAAGTCTAAGATCTTTTCAAGAAGTATGATAAGCATCTGTGATAGTATAAAAGCATGGATAAATATATATGGATTTTTTCTCCATTTTCCTAGTCTCCAGATATTAGGTATTTAGTAATTCCAATAGATAGACTTTATCACAACTCTCTGCACCCCTGCTTTGAACACACGTAAGCTCCTAGGAGCCACAGTATTGTGCAGCAAGGAGAATAGCAGTTCAACAACCTACTGCGAGATGAACCAACTCCTTTTTGGTTGATTTTGAACAAGGTATATGATGGCTTCATTATACAACTAGACCTATCATTGTAAGCCATGATGAATAGTCATTTGTTCTTCACTGTCTTTGCCACTGACAAATTTATCAACATGTATCAAATTCTCGCTCAGCTGTCTCTTTTCCAAGATGAAAAATTCTGGGACTGCTGGTTTAATCATTCCTTGTTTGGAAGCCATGCCATACTTCTGATTGCACCTTTACCCTTCTCTGAATATCTTTGTATTTTATGTTAAGTCGTTTGAGATGAGAGAGTTTCATTTATTGCAATATTCAACATGGAGGAGCCATGTAAAGTGTAAAATCTGGGGGTTAGTATAGTGTGGCTTTATGTAACTTCATAATTTTATCATAAATTCATCATCCGTTATTTTGATGACCACTGTCTGTATTGCGCAGGCTACAATTTTACTAAAAATCTACTATAGTTATTAACCTGTTTTAAGGTAAATACCAGATGATGTTGCAAAGCTGGAATGTTAACTTTGTCCATGTCATCTGTGAGAAATCAGTCTTGGTTCTCAAAGAGAGCTATGAGTTTTCTCAGGGACTGTCTGTTGTTACAGCCTAAGTTGTTTTAGGGAGAGACTGTGATAACAATGAAATGGCATGGACAATTGCATTACAAAAGTTGATTTTCTTGTCATGTGAAATA
Organism: Phasianus colchicus; assembly: GCF_987193195.1. Taxonomy (NCBI): domain Eukaryota; kingdom Metazoa; phylum Chordata; class Aves; order Galliformes; family Phasianidae; genus Phasianus; species Phasianus colchicus. The sequence continues at coordinate 18,359,532 of NC_143438.1, read as the reverse complement.
TATTAGCATAGTCACAGCTATAAAAATATTTTGTGAGCCTTTGTAAAGGCTCTTTAGCTTTATTAGACTGAATGTTACTTGCAAAATTTTTCACCTTCATATTTGAAACTGTTTTCAGTTTATTTTCATGTTCAGTAATGCTGGCTCCAGTACAGATCCCCAAGAAACAACACAGCAGACCTTATTTCAGAGTGAAAACCAATTATTTACTTCTTCCTGCTGCTTCTTGTCATTTAATCAATTACTGATATATGCAAGGGCCTTCACTTCCAGCTCATGGATTCTTAAGTGCCTTTGGTGAGTGACTGTCAAAAGCCTACTAGGAGCAGAATGGGAATATATCAAAGAGGTCAGTTATCCATACACTTGATAACACTTTCAGAGAATTGCAATAGCTCTGAGAATCCAGACTACACTTTCCACTGACTTTTCAGCACTACATGATCACCAATTTTATTCTTTATAACAGTTGCTGTTAATTTCTCCATTAGACTTTGACATTATTGTCCTTGATAGAACTTAAACTGCTTTTTAAAAGTAGGCATTATATTCGACGTATGGAAACCTTCAAGAGTCAAGGAAGATGTGCTACAGGACTGTAGGGAATAACGATTAGTCAGCGGTTAGTCACAAGTAAGAAACTACTGATAAAGTTTTTCCACAAAATTCCCAAGTATATTTCAGTTTTTAATTGTATAATTTTTTAAAAGTATTTTCTAATAAAATTTTAAGAATGGCATTCTGCAGATATTTGGCACTGGATGTTGGGTACCTTTTTTTTTTATTGTAGTGGAGTCCCTTCTTGATATTTGTTTTGTAAAAGTTTGTGCATTTTCCAAAGAAATAGTAGCCTAAATGTCCTCAACTAAATTTCTTACTGTGCTTGATTCTTACAGACAGGACCAAACAGCCCATAAAGAACTCTTATCAGCACTCACAGTTTGGCTTCCATTTTCACTTTAATATGTAAATTTAGATTACTTCAAGTTTTAAAGTCCTCTGAGGAAAAAAAAAAAAAAGATCTCTAAAATTAATCTATTGATCTCCTCCACTTCTTTCCCTTTCACTTCCCTTCCTTAGAATTTTTTTTTTTTTTCCCCAGAATTTCAAGATTCTCTGTAGTATTTCCTGAATTTGATCATTTGTGCAAATTTATACCACAGTTTATATGTGATTTACTGTTGCTATAATGATAGTCAACTCTAGAAGTTACATGCCAATCTGGAAATGGGTCTAAAATGGGGGAAAATGTCATCTGCACATATATTTAATCACTTAATTGTGTTCTGATCAGACATCAGTTGTTATTGCAAATACCAACTGTTTTATTATTTAGTTCCTTTGTTTCTGGAAGTCAGAGACAGAAATAGCTAGTTTACATCAGCTAGCTTTCGAATGATGTGATATGTTTCGTTTGGTAAATTTTGAACTATACTTGAGAGTTAAACACTCTGTATCCTATTGTGAATTTCCAGAAATTGCAGATTTTCATGTGATTTATTTGGATTAATTCAAAACACACACAGTACTTTTCAGATAATATTGTAGAATTGCTACCCACCTCTTCCTGCCTTTTTCATTGAAACTTGGTACAATATAAAAGATGAAATATTGAATATGTTTCCAGTTTCTAAGAGGGAAAAAAAAAGAAAAAAAAAAAAGTTGAAGTATGTCTGAAAAGAGCTGAAATAGCAAAGCATATGAAAATGTAGAATTATGTCATCCATTCTAGTACAGATGGTTTGCCACAGATGTCAGGGTATCATCAATCATTAAAATTTATTGATCTCAGAAACTTAGAATATCTACATCTTTCTACATTCTTTGTCATGTTTCTAAAAGACCCACAGGATCATCCAGTCCAACCATTCACCCATCAGCAATGGTTCTTGCTAAACCATGTCCCTCAACATAACATCCAAATGTTCCTTGAACACCTGCAGGAACTCCTTGAACACCTGCAGGTGACTCCACCACCTCCCTGGGCAGCTCATTCCAGCGTGCGACCACCCTTTCAGAGATGTAGTATTTCCTAACGTCCAGCCTGAATCTTCCCTGGCACAGCTGGAAGCCATTTCCTCTAGTCCTATCACTAGTCACACAAGAGAAGAGGCTGACCCCCAGCTCACTACAACCTCCCATCAGGTAGTTATAGAGAGCAATAAGGTCTCCCCTGAGCCTCCTCTTCTCCAAAATGAACAATCCCAGCTCCTTCAGCCACTCCTCATAAGACCTGTGCTCCAGACCCCTCACCAGCTTAGTTGCCCTTCTCTGAACACGCTCCGGGGCCTCGATGTCTTTCTTACAGTGAGGGGCCCAAAACTGGACACAGTACTCGAGATGCGGACTCACCAGTGCTGAGTACAGGGGGACAATTATTTCCCTGTTCCTGCTGGTCACACTATTTCTGATACAAGCCAGGATGCCATTGGCCTTCTTGGCCACCTGGGTACGCTGTTGGCTCATGTTCAGTCTAGCATCAATCAACACCCCCAAGACCATTTCCTTTACACAGTCTTCCAGCCACTCTGCCCCAAGCCTATAGTGTTGCCTGGGGTTATTGTGGCCAAAGTGCAGGACCCGGCATTTGGTCTTGTTGAATCTCATTCCATTGGCTTCAGCTCAGCTATCCAGCCTATCTGTAGGGCCTTGCTACCCTCAGGCAGATTGACACTTCCAGCCAGCTTGGTGTCATCTGCAAACTTACTGAGTGTGTACTCAATGCCTTCATCCAGGTCATCAATAACGATATTAAACAGGACAGGCCCCAGCACCGACCCCTGGGGAAAAGAATATCAGGGAGAATATCTGGGAGTATGAGCAAATTTATATCAGTGTACTATACTGTTTATGACAACACTAGCTTCATGGAAAAATTTAGCACAAACTTATATTAGGAAAAAAGTGCAGAGGTGACTTTCAGGGATGTGTATATTGGGTCAGTTTTCTTTCTTTATGAGTAGATACAATGCAAACAAAGTTACGTTGCCTACAAATGAATTTTGTCCCATTCTTTTTACCTTTGTGACTTTGAAAACATCACAGAGGCAAATTTGATGCCACTTTATAGTAGGACTGTTAACGCAAGCAGCAGCTAATGAAGTATTGTCATTGCTATTCCCAATAAAGTTAAATTACTCTTTTGTTGTTGTTTTTCATTGACAGTAATGTACCTTCATCTAAATCTGTATTATGATGTTGATTTTTTAATAAAGAGTAACTGCTACTAATATATAAAATGAATAATAATGATCCTGTAGAGTGAAAAACAACTGTCCTATTGGTTATACAGTTCTTTGTGAAAATTAATTTTGGGTACTGTGAAGGTAAATATGCTGCAATGGTATAACTAGGATGGTCATCATAATGTAAAAAAAAATGAAAATACTTCATATATATCCAATTGCTTAGTTGTGTAGCCCAATATCCTAATGAATGATGAGAAATTCCTATTTTGAGTACAAGGAAGAGCCAAAAAAAAATCCTGAAGAATAATTCATTTATACAAACCTGCTTAAATATTTTTATTTTATATAGGGATAATAAAGCAATAGGAAGGAATATGAGTGAAATAAAGTCTGCCTTGCTGACACAGCAGAAGTCACTGAATAGTGCTACTGAATTTTTCATGAAGACTTTTTGCCAAAAGTTCTATTTCTAGTTGACTCAGCATGGTATACATGGAGACATGAAGAATTAGTTGTACAATATGGAATTATACCCACATATTAATGTAGAATAATAGTACCAGAACTTGGAAAAGTAAAATTCAAATTTGTAATGAAATAGAAGTATGCCCATAAAGCCAATATTGCTAGATTGCTACTCTTATGTTAGGAAAAAGTTTTTAATCATGAACATTTAGGCTCCATCAGGATTTGTTGTTCTACACTAGTACATTTTAACACTTTTTCTTTCCATCTTAACAAATCACTTCTTATTTTGCAAGAATTACTCTTTTTTTTTTTTTTTTTTTTTTTTTTTTTTTTTTTAACTTTCTAAATACCTGTATGTGCTTTAGTTCTTCAAGGATATGTACCAAAATTTCCTGTAATCAATGCATATAATTCACTGGACTTTCAACTAAAAAACAGTCATGTGGAAAATTTTTAAAAAGCAAACCAATAATAGTTTTATTTTTCACTGTCAGTTCCTAATGAAGTAGAAATAATGTAGTAATGAAATCTAATTCTTTCTGGTCTCTTATCTGGAGAGTAAACTAGCTGAAGTGTTTTCCTAGATATCTTTTGTTTATAGTTCTCCTTCATTTTGTATTAATAGCAAAACTGAAATAAGGATCAGTCTGTGAAAGAATTTTGTACTTCAGATTTATACATACTTGGTGGACTAAAGCTTAACATCTTTCTAAAATATCTTAGTTACAGCCCTAACTGGGAAACGAGTGTCTATTTTTAGAATGTACAGATTCTGTATCTATAATATAATTGCATTTCACAAGAAATGTATAATATCTGGATGTATTCGTTAAATTCATTGCTGTTAAGTAGGGAGGAAAAGTGAAAGACTTGTGCTTTCTTTTTTTTTTTTTTTTTTTTTCCTTTTTTTAATATTAGGAAATTGTGAGTGTTCTTAGTACTGAATAGTAGATATGTGCTATCCAAAAGAGGGAGCCATCGTATTATACTACATCTTTTTACTTTATGAGGTGATGAAACTGATTAGCTTCTTTTCCTCCTTTTCCCTGGACTTGAAGATGCTGCTAGCTCTGAGGTTTTTGTTGTTCTTTTTATGTGAAAAAGCAATATAGGTCAGGACTAAATCATGCATCCTAATAATATTATTTGAGCTGACAAAAACAGTTGTAATACAGTCATATATGCTTAAACAACATAAAAGTATACTGTCATAGAGTCATGTCTCTTGTTCTTGGTTTCACCAGATGCTTACATACCAATTTTGATGAAGGAGCTTAATTTCTCTGAATTCATTTACTATCTTATAAAATGGAAAAAAAAAAAAAAATCTAAAATTATCAAAGAATAGACTATGATGTAAGTCTTTCTGGCAAATAAAAAAGTGAAAAGCACTCACCTAGGAGGAGAGGACAGAGGACAGAGGAGAGGATACAAACATTTGAGAATAAAAAGCTGCAGGAAAGCAGTATGAATGTTCTTCAGAGGAGAATTGTTTAAAGTTAGGTGAACATATCATTCATAGCTCATATTTTGTAGATAAAGTTTGGTTGCCCTCTAGAATCTGTTTTTTTGTTATTCAGCTCAAGAATCATAGATCCAATACTTTTTCAGAGCTGATAAGTATCAGCAAGTTCAGAAATTAAATAAATAAATAAATAAATAAATAAAATTGCAAATGGTCAGATGCTCCAAAAATTGTTTATTTTTCCCAGGGTCAATTTTTTTCATGTATTTTGAGGTCCACATATCTTTTTTGTCCTTTGATGTTTAATGTCCAGGGATCTATATAATTGTAGTACTTTATATGTTTTGAAAGTCCCTACTACTTTCTTTAGAACTTCAGATAACAAGTTTGCGAATAAGTATTATTCCCCAAAATTTGAATTTACCACAGCGGTGTCTGAAGTGCCTAATAGTATCTGTTGGAGTACGTTATGTTGATAAATTTTAGGAAAACTCCTACAAAGTACAGAAGGACTCCAATTATTTATTTATTTATTTATTTTGAGAAAGGCAATATCTAAATCCAGCACAAATAGAATAAACATTCCAACTTTTTCCTTTTATTACTTAAAACAGTCCAGTGCACAAAGCATATAGGCAGATACTTCCTCCCTATGAAATTTTCTGGAGAGTTTTGCATATTCCCTTTACAGCATAAGATAAATTTGTGTTATAACATGCATTGTTAGAACAGCTTTTGATTTGCCCATCCAAAAATTTGCTCTAAAAATAAATAAATAAATAAATAAATAAATAAATAAATAAATAAATAAATGAATAAATAGAATTGAACTCTAAAGTAGAAAAAAAGTATAGAATTGTTTGTTAATGTTTATGTCTATGAAATTATTATTTGCAGTCTTTCACATTTCATGATAAAATCTTATTACAAGTGTTTTTCTGAAGTCCTTGTAAAAGAGAAATTCTTTAGTTGATATGTTTTTAAATTTATTCTCTTCAGGTTTAGTATCAGTATTTCATGAGCATCAGTTATATTGGTTCACAAAACATAAACACTTTCCACTTCATTATTATTGTGACATGTTATGCTCTATTAGTTAATAGGAAACAACTAAAAACACTTTGATTTAATTACTGAAAGCTTTGTTATATAATCCAAAATATAACACTCTGCCTTAATTTCCAAATTGAACTCTTCTCCCAGTTTTGTTATAATGAAATTTTGTAATTTTTCACAGAACTTTTGTTAATCAAATAAAGTTTTAATCCGCTGCCATTAAGTAATCTCAAAAGAAAAGATAAACTAGAGTTTAAACCTGTTCCTTGACTTTTAGCTTTCCCTTCTAGTCTTGCTGAATATATATAATAAAATACACCTACTAACACTAGCTTGTGATTTTTGAAATTCAAACAGATAATGCATTGAAAATATATGTGAAATTTATTTGAATGTGAGCCTTTTTATTGTAATTATAAGTTATATATACACAAATTCTTATTTCAGTCTTATTTTTATTTTCTGTTTTCCCTGCTGGCATTTCAAAATGTGCTAATTTATTTTTTTTCATTTGTATTCTCTGAAGGTATTTCATGTGCCATCAGGCTTACTTTGAATATTCTATTTCTAAACCAAAAACATTTGTAATACTTTGAATCTATTTTTATTTTAATCATGCTAGTCCTCTGCTATACAGGCTATGTGACAAATTACAATTTGTACTTAACTACAGTTTGTTTTAATCTGCGCCTATAGTAAAATAAAAAGTGTTCTTAAAAAAAAGTTACTTCGTAGCTGGAATTCTGAATTTCTAATGATTTCACTACGACACATACTTCTATTGTTTTCTTTTTCCATCTGGAATCCACAAAATTCTAGATTTTTCAATGTGTTTATTTCAGTGAGTATTTGAAGGTTAAGTGTAACAATGGACTCTTTATTTCCATTCTTCCTTCCATCATTTACACTGAATATTATTTCAGTAAATGATTAATTTATGTGGAGGTGATTTTCCTTTCTCCTTCTTGAATGTACTATATTTGCCACACAGGTGTATGTAGCATTATTTCTATTTTTCCTACTTTTAACTCTTCTAGTCTTTGCAAGAAATTTTTAAACTTAATTCCAAATCAGTAAAAAGTTTCTGCTAAATTCTGTGTCATTTCTGTTCTTTTCCAGCATTATGTCTGCCATTAGCCAAAGTCTCTGTACTTCAATTAAATATTCATTAATAATATACACATATTAATGTTTTCTAAAGCAGATGCTTCTTAAACAGATGTGTACATTTGTGTTTTATTCTGTTTAAATGGAATATTTTTAGCTCTGTGTATAATTTTAAAATCTGCATTGTGTATTTATTTATTGTCCTATCTTTTGGTACGCATTTACAACTATTTATGTTATCTAATAAAATCACCAATTAATTTACGAGCAATACTTTCAAAATCTGGTATTTGTCCCATTTAAAGCTATGCTGAAATTATATTTGAATCTGATTTTGAAGGCTGAACATTTCCCTTTCTCTCCCTGTGCAGAAAGAAGTACTTTCAAACTATCTAGATTTTCTGATAAATTTACACTTCGGTGTATAAAAAATCAGTACTTGGTGGCATTTTTCAGTACTTTTGTCTGACATCTATCTTTCAAGGAGTATGGAATTATTCTATTCATTTGTTTAGTTCCACTCATTAAAAAAATATATATTTTTATGTAGGCAGGTTGCTCCAACAATTATGCTTTTTGTTTCTTTCCACAGAAACTGCAAGAGATACAAAGAACACTGATAGAGCAAATTCTCAGCTACAAAAGGCTATTTTTCAAAATAGTCACTGCTATTCACCATGCATTTTTGCTGATGATGAACAAGAGCCTTTGTGTCACTCATAAAAATTTCACAAGTAGTGGTGACTGAATGTTTCACAACTCCTATGATCATGACATTATTGCTAGGAAAATGTTGTCCATGAAGTCCATCTTTTATTGGCCCAACAGATGGAAGTCATAAGGTGCTAAATCCAGATGTGGAGTGGGTGTGATAGGACCAAAGTGAAGCCAAAATTGGCAATGCTCTCCAAGGTCTTTGAACTGACATAAGTCCCAGCACTATCTGGTTGCAAAAGAAGGATTGTCTTCTCCTGTGGCCTGACTCTGAAATGTAGTGATCAGAACTGGAGGTTTCTCTGGGTTCCAGTAAAACCAGATAGATCATCATCTTTCTACCCGGCCCTCCCCCCCCCAAAAAAAAAGACAGTGAGTATCATTGTATCATTTGAGCCTCTGAGGGCTGTGTCTTGAATTTTTTCTTCAATAAAGAATTCTCATGTCACCATTCCACAGGCTGTTGTTTTGACTCTAGCTCATAGTGGTGACACCATACTTCATCACTGATAATGATTCAATCCAGGAAACTGTCACCTTTAGTCTAATACTGGTTCAAAAGATCTGAGAAACTTGCATATAGTGTTCCTCTTTTCCTCTGTGAGCACTTAAGAGACCCACCTTCCACAAACTTTGTGATATTCCAATACTGCCACCATCATTTCCAATGTATTGAAGCTGACAACCAGCTCTGCACGCAGTTCCCTGGTCATAATTCACTGATTTACACGGATGAACTGATCAAGATGCTCTTTGTTTTGTGTTGTGATAGCTATGCATGGCCATCCAGAATGTAGTTTGTCTCTTACACTGCTGTCACCACTGCTGAAATCTGCTATCCACCGCCTCACTGCGTTTGCATTCATTGTTTGGTCTCCATAAATGTTCAGCAAGCATTGATGAATGTCAGTGAGTGCAATTTTTTCTGCATGGAGGAATTCAGTGATACACCTTTGCTTCATACATACTTTCATGTCAGATGTCATTTTGTCATACTGTGACATACTGTCCTTCTGATGTCATCTGTCGCTCAGCAACAAATGTAAGAGAAAGGAAGGTTCAGACTCTACTGCCATATCACCAACATCTTCCTCTGACGCTGAGGGCGAACATAGTAAAAGAGGAGGCATTATTTTTAGAGCAGACCTCAGATCGCATGTACTCTTCCATAGATTCTGTATTTCTGTATGCGTATCTATCCATATACACATTATACACATTAACATGGATTCAGTGCACAAAGAGCAGAGAAAGAATATGAAAAGGCTGGAAAGAAAAATGTGTTATCACTTAACAATATTTCTGATTACAGAGCAGCTGACCATTTCCCCCATATCTCAGTTGCTATCGCACAGGCTGAAGTTCTTCAGATGTGGATCAAGCACTTCAGGCTTTCCTATACCTGCTGGTGATCAGCCATGTGGAAAATTTTGCCTCTCCTTTTCCTCTACACTTGTCAAATCCTCTTTTCTACTCATTGATGATCATTACTCTATATCTTCCATTTATAAAGACTGAGTTTAAATGTTACTGATGTCTTTGAGAATAGTCATACTGTGCTCTAGACTGTGCTAATCTTTCCATCAGATCTTACCTATGGCTTATACACAGCTGTTTTCAGCGAATGCTTTGAAATGCTTTGCTATAATTTCTGATTGGAAGTTTTGGAGGGGAATCACATGAATCCCAATTTACTTGATCCCTAATATGACATTGACCTTTCAGTTTAGTCCTAGTAAGATGGAACCGTGTCATTATGAAGATATTACATACAGTGCTGAAAAATTACTTATCTATTCATTGCTTTTTCTCGGTTCTTAGTATCTCTTCAAGATTTAATTTCAATATTTGATTCTGTGCCCAGTGAGAAAATCTGTTTGAGTTAGAAGGGTGATACTTTCTAATGAGCAGTAAGCTAAGACTTTAATATTTTCCTGTTGTACCTGTAATTTAAGAGATCTTCAAATTCAATAATAAAATTGTTTATGCATATCTTAGCTGAAATTAGATATAAAATTTGAACTATTCTGAAATCAAATGTAAAATGTGAACTTTAACTTGATATATAGAATTGTATTTATAGCAGTTTCTGAACATCTTTACATTAACATTAGAATGTTTAAAAGTTCGCATTTCAAATAATGTGCTGTTCCTGCCATCCTATCTATTTTCTTGTCCTTCAGATTTTCAGATTTTTTTATTCTTTTTATTTAATAATATAAAAATCACAATCTTGAATGAATTCTCCATTCTCAAGTCCTTTCACAACCATTTGTTTGCCTTTCATGTTTCACACGTTTACCAAGGCTATGTGTTGTTTTTTTTTTTGTTGTTGTTGTTGTTTCTTAATAAACCTTATATCTGTTAAAAATGCAGTAGGTAAATTTTACAGACATGACAGACATAAACATTTTCTATCAAAAAAGTGGGATTCCGTAAGACAGATTTGAACTTGCTTGCAATAGGCTTTTTTTCATTTGTTTGTCTGTTTTGTTTACATTCTTTTTTACGGGTTTCTGCAGAAAAATCTGTAGACTCAGGAGGTAAAATCCACCCACATTATATTTCCAATCAGCTGTTTAGTGTTGTGCTATTCTCTGAGAACTGAGTTCTCTTTCTTTAATTTGCAGATTGACCTTCCCTTAAAGAATAGGCAGTATTTTCCACATTAGAAGGATGTAGAAATATTAATAAAATTTATATTAATTAATTATATAATTAATTCTGCTAGGAAGTCATTATTGATGGACATAAATGTGATTGAAAAATATATTACAGTGCAGGTGGGCTGGACAATGGCTGCCCTAGTAGAATGACAAGCTATGGGATGAGTAGTAAACTTATGCTGGATTGTACCTTAGGCTTTCATCTCTTTCCTAATCTTTCTCAGAGATCTCTTTAAGATGGAGCACAAACATTAGTGGTTGTTAAGACATGAATCTTTGATCACTTAAATATCCATAAAGTATTAAGATAAAAATGATGGTGGCATCAGTTATTTTGGACAAGTACTTAGTATGATTTGGAATGCAAGAAAGGATCTTTCTCTACACTTGCTAAATCAATTCGGTCTCCAGAGCAGTGGGAACAGAGGTTTTTACTGTCACATCACTCCATGGCATAGGATGTCACCCTTTTTCCTCACTTTCCTCAGAATGGCTCACCATTCAGAACCCTCTGCACTCTCCATTGTCCACTGATTTCTTCAAACCTACCATAAATATCAATAGTCAAATTACAGCAACACACAAGAAAGGCAAGTGCTAGTGAAGGCAGCAAAGCCAGGCCCTCTACCTTGCAAACTCTGAGGAAAGATAAATATTGGAAATATTATGGCACTGCCATAATTCTGACAGATAACGTTTATTTGTAATGAACATCAGACAGATTAAGACTGCTGGGCACCTGGGCTACTTCTGTTCACTAGTAGATGAAATCATAATGTATCTAACTCTTACTATTAAATCAACTTTCATTTATAAATTACATGTTTATCTTCACTGATGCAGATTTTTATGAGTGAGACATGCAGACTGTATTTCATTGTTGATGAAAATGTATAGCTAATGTTGGTGACTATATTGAAAAATAGCTTTTTGTAGCTGAGAATTTGCTCTATTAAATAGTTTTGTTGTGCTCTTTCTTGTTGTCGCAGCTTCCATGGAAATAAATATGACACATTATTTTCAAAGCGACCTATGCATATATATACATATACATAGTAAATTATATATATATTCTTGCATTTAAATAATGAATATTTTTACACTATGTTTGAATTTCTTTCAAGGGGAATTTCATAAAAATGCAGAAAATAAACCAAATGAACACTGAAAACTACTCCTTATTAAATTCTAACTGATATAAATGGCAAATTTTAACCTCTGTTCCTAGCATTAATGAATATGATCGGTAAAGTATTAAGACTGATTAATTATCAGACACAGTAGTTAACATATTATCTGAAAAAATTCCATTTATCTTAGAAAAGATCCAAAGATTAACACCACTGTATGTATAGAGAAAGTAACTCTTCTTCATTTCTTGACTGGGCTATGTACTGGTTTGTTACCATATCTGAGGAATAAATTCTTGTAAATAAACGTTGTAATTACACACAGTGACAAACTTTTCTGTCTAAAGTTTAACATCTACAGTTTTCTAATTTATCATTAGGATAATAACTGTTAGATTCAATTTCACTTAGTATACCTCAGAAATTACCATGATAGGCTAAAAGGAATAGTGAGAAAGCATGCTTATATTTTCCTTGTTTCCTTCAGACAACAAATAGTGGTGTGGAAAATTCTATTTAAAAGAATCATCACTTGATTTGTCAATTAGCAGGAACAAATTCAGGAATAAATAATTGAACAAGAAAGAAGAAGTCAACTTTATGTTTGCATTGTAGAGGGACTTTTAAAAAAGATAGTAGAGATAATTTTTTCCTATCTTGCATCTGATCATTTAGACAATTAGGCAGTAAGGCTGAAGCTGTTATGAAAAATGCATTGTAGCAATAACATCCCTGGTTTCCTAAATGACTACCCCTTGAGTTAACAAAGAGTGAGACAAGCTGAAAATCTCATCTTGAACTAGTTGTTTAAACTTTCTGTAGGTAGGAATTTCATAATATGTGTCACAGATAGAAACTGTAAGGGTGTTAGAGTAAAAACAGATGCTTCACTGAATGTCATCAATAATGCTATGCTGTTATATTTATGTGATTTAGACTTCAATTCTCTTTCCACAGAATTCTGGCCTCAATATGGATTAATTGACTGAAACAGAAATTCTTTATTCTTTCAAGATTTTCCTTCTGCATTGATAGTGTAGGCAGAGCAGCAGTTTCACTGTGATTTCCTCTGATATTTACCAGTCTGGTGTGTTTGATATCAAAGGATGTGTTGTCAAAGGACACAAATTTGAAACTGCCTGCAAATCTCTTACCAACCCATTGAATATAAGCTTCTTACCTCACCTAATATTGGCTAAAATATAAACCACCTTGCAAGGCAAGTATATGCATGGGTTTCCTAACACTGATGCTGTCTGTACAGTCTAAATCTATATAATATATTCAGTGTCCACATATACTATGTCCCTATCTATATACCTATGTCGAGATGGTTACTTTTATCATGGTAGGTATAGACAGATATATACATAGTTATATAGATATACAGAAATGTAGAGACATATACATGCATATTTCTATTGATATCAATAGATACATAATTACATAGATATGTGAGTATATGTATGCATATGTGTATGTGTTGTCACAAGCAGAAAACATCCATTATTTATTTTTTTATTGTCTACTAAATTCACAGACTGACTAGCATGAAATTTAATGTGTACTAATCAACCTGAGGTAAAGGAAGCTGAAAATTAATTTGACTCATTTATTTTCTATTCTAGAGCAATGTCCTCCCTACTTATGTTCCTTAAAAGCATGTATTTGCAGATTTCAGCTCTCTTTCTGTACAAATTAATTATTTTGATGCTACAGGCACAGAAATCACATAGAAAACTACAACAACCAACAATAGTTAATTTTAATCCCGCCTGTGGTAATTCATATTCAGTAATTCATATTAAAAAAAAAAAAAAAAAAAAAAAGAAAGAATTAACCCTAAACATAATGCCAGTTTACACAAATCTTTTTACTGCTCCACATTCATAAATTCACTGATGGAACTTTGGAAAGGAAGCATTCCTTCCATCTTTCTCCAGAGAATGAATGACACCACACTTTAGGGTGCAGTCGACGAAACAGAGGAATAGAATGCCATCCAGAGGAACCTAGATAGGCATGAGCAGTGGGCCCAGGTGAACCTCATGAGTTTCAACCAATCCAAGTACAAGGTCTTGCACCTGGGTCAAGTACATTACCAGTACTAGCTGGGGGATGAAAGGATTGAGTGCAGCCCTGCTGAAAATGATCTGGGTGTACTGGTGGATGTGAAGCTAAACATGAGCCAGCAATGTCCCCTCACAACCCAGAAAGTCAACTGTATCCTGGGCTCCATCAAAAGAATTGTGGTCAGCAGGTCGAGGGAGGTGATCCTGCTCCTCTACTCTATGTAGGTTAGGCCTCATCTGAAGTACTGTGTTTTAGAGCTGCAGTGCATCCAGAGGAGGGCCATAAAAATGATCCAAGGGATGCAATACCTCTCCTATGAGGACAGGCAAAGAGAACTGGAGCTCTTCAGCCTGGAGAAGAGAAGGCTGCAAGGTGATCTGACAGTAGCCTTTCAGTATAAAAGGGGACCTACTGGAAAAAAGGGGACAGACGCTTTAGCAGAGCCTGTTGTGATAGAACAAGGGGTAATGGTTTCAAGCTCAAAAAGGGTAGATTTAGGTTAGATATAAGGAAGAAGTCTTTTACAGTGAGAGTGGTGAGGCACTGGAACAGGTTACTCAGAGACGTGGTGGATGCTCCATCCTTGGATGCACAAATTGGAAATAGTCATTTGCTGATATGATTTGCTGATTATCCATGAACTGCAGATAACTGCAAGGAAGGACAAGTCTACATGGATTTTAAAATATATTTCCATTATTCAACAAGTCTGAATTCTCATTAGAGATGAAATTTCCTTTCACATTTGGAAAGTTAATGTAAGGATTACTGCACATCTTACAGGAAATGAGAAAATATTTTCTATAATACAGCATTCTTACTTTTACTTTGAGAAAAATATATTTTTAATCAGATAAAATCATTATAAAAACACAGATTCAGCACTCATTTTCACTCTGAGTAAGGGAAATGCACAAAAGTAATTTAATGACTTCAGTGGGACTAGTTTTAATACAAAATGTTACTCATTCTGTAAGGAATCCAGAACTTGGCACAAGCACAAGCAGTTCTTAAAAATAGTTTAAGAAACTAAAAACATTCTTTTTGAAATGCCTATATTTGTCTGATATTTTTTCTGTTCCTACAAAGGCAGAATTATTTCTGTCTGTTCCCGTTCCTTAAAATCAGAAGAGAAAAAAAAGAACATTTATTTAACAGTTTCCCTCTTGGTATCTCAATACATTATTATAAAGGATTGTGATAAAGAATAACGTAAGTCACATGAAAGTATTCTAATAAAAAATAATGCACACAAGCAACAAAATTAAGCCAGAAATTTTCACCCAAAACTTAAGCAAATTCACTTTAATCTACTCTCATAATTTTCCTGAATTATGTTCAGGATTATAATGTATATACATACACGTGTACACATATGTAGGAATTCTGTTCATGAACTGGAGTTACTCTGATTTTTTAAATTCATTTACAAGCAGTTTACTGATGAAATCTTGTATAATCTATAACTTTTGGATATTAACATGTAAATTTTATTTTATAATGTGCCTACGTTTTCTTTCAAAACAGAACTTGTGGGATTAATGTCCCCCTTGTCAGCTCACACTGTTTTTGCTTTACCTCCTTCGTATCTCCTCAGGAGCAAATACTGAAAGTTAGAGAATATAAAGATCAACTATTTTCGTAAGATCTAAAGATGAGAATGGAATATCATCCCACATTTTAAATTTCCTTAATTGAACTATCTTGTATAACTTCATATTTTATTGAACTCTTTTTTAAGAGGTTCCAAAAATAAATGTCAAACTCTTCATTCCTGATTATCAATCTAATTGATCATTATTTTCAGAAATTAACAGATAAATATAATAATGTTTGTATATATTGCTAGATGTATTGCTTGCACGCTTTATTAATTGCTTTCAATTGAATGATTAAAGAACAAGCAAATTGACACCACCTCCTTATGAGAAATGTTGTGTAGTTTGTTTCATACTGATGAAAAGGCCTGCTGTTTCCATCCCCAAATAGAAAAGCATTATCTACAATTTTCTCTGTTTCACTGAATCTTTTGTTAGGTATCATTTATAAAGAGCATGTTTTGATTTTGGACAAGCAATTTAGGATATCTTTCTCAACGTATTATATGCAGTGGAAAATGCTTTCAGCGTTTCTTGAAAAAATGGAATCTCTGAGTGATGATATGCATGGCCCAGTGCTCTAATATTTTCTCAGGCAGAATTTCCATGAAGCTGGAGGTTATTTCCCTTGACTAGGATTTGTGAGGTCAAAGAAACCTGAGTAATATTTAATGCCTAGAAATTTGTGCTTACGCAAACATCCCTGATATTTGCATTTTCATATCAGAAGATTTTAATATCAGATTTACATTTATGTGAGACAGGAAAAACAATCTAATTTGAAGCCGTTTTTATGTTGTTACTACTCTTACTACTAGAAAGTGTGAAATTTAAATATAAATACTTTCATTTAACTGGCAAAGACATATACTGGCCATCACTTTAGACACTCCATTTTGCAATTGCAGAAATATTTTGTGAAATAAATATTAGAAACTGTGGTATTTTTTTGAGGTACTCAAGGCGTATTTATTTTCATGTACATGGTTACAGTCACATGGAGAAGTTTGAGGACTGGGAAAGCAAAGGCACACCCACAACGCTGCTGAGAGCTCGTCACTTGAACACTGTGCAGTAGTGTCTGTGGGATGAAGACAATCTCATCAGCCTCCATTTCTGAGGTTGTGGAATTAAGGTTAAAAATAATACACTTGGCTTTCTATCTTCACTTTTTTACAAGCTACAGTATATGCACGGCATTGTTCTGTTTTCACTAAAGTTACTAACAAGATTTTCCTTCAAGTAAATCACATCCAGTTTTGCTAGAATTTTCTGCTGTAAACACATACTGAAATCTGATCAGGAGTGGTCCCTCCTGTTAAGTCATGCCAGGCAGGTAGGCCTCAGTGCCACTGGAGGTTTTAACATGATCAGTCACTGGATGTCAGAACAGCAACTTGTCTTTTGCCACTCAGAGATTTAATATTTGTTTGAGAGACAAAAGGAGAAAGTTATTAAAATGACGCTTGACTGCTTTTATGAGAATTCTTTTTGTTCATAGCTGAAAGTCATTTCCTCTTGCATTATTTTTCTTTCCCTCCCACTCCCTTTTAGCAAAATTTAGGATCTATTTCCACAAATGACTTTTCATAAACTCTCACACGCAGAATGCAGTTAGCTTTCACTCAGACATCCCTATTCATGTTCAAATATTTGTGCTTCTGTGGATAACATTTGCATGTAACACCTGCTGCAAGCCTTAGAAATTCAGAAGGCTTTCTGAAATGAGTGGGAGATGCATTTTTGTCTATGCTTTTGCTTCAGTTGCCTTCTGCAGTTAAATAGCCTTGACTGAATGAAAGAAACCTATGAAATAATATATCTGATATGGTCTGATATATCCAGGTCTGTGTAACCCAGTTTTACCATAAGAACAAGACTTGTGCAGGAACTGGGAGGTTGTTTTTTAAGTGTTCAGTGATGAGTTTTTATTTACAAGAAGGTCTTTTTGCATCTCCACAAGATTTTCCAGAAATTAAAGGGGCTGGGAGAGAGGGAGTAGAAACGGAGAACAGTGCTATATTTCTGTTTATCCCTAAAAAATAGGTAAAAAATTGTTTGTGCATGCATGATTTACTGTACGCTACACCAAAACTCTTAAGTAGTATTTGTTCCTTTGTGTGTCTTGTTATCATCAAGATTTGGTCAGCATCAGGAGACATCCATCTAACTATCTCCTGAACAAACTCATCCTCAAAGGAAATTGTGAGTCCTGTTACTTTTGACCTCTACCTCTCAGGCTTCTGTCAGTAGCTTCCCTGCAAGCCATCTTGTTGGGCTACAGAAATAATTTCTGTACACCAGGGCAAAAGCAAATGTCAGAATTAAATTGTGTAGTTTTTTCCATAACACTGTCAATAATAACATTTAAACTAGTGGATTTTGATTGGCAGGTATAGGGAATTAAATCATTCCCATAGGCTGATATAATGATTGGAGTGCATCCCTGCCAACCTAACACAAACTACACTGAGTGCAGCATCCCAGTGGAGAAGAAGCCAGGCAAGGGGAGAGTGCACATCCTCCCAAATGAGCTTCTGTCTGGAGAAGAGGACATTTCTTGAATGGTCACTTCTTCAAACTAGTGTGAAAATTGAGTGCTTCAGTTAAAAGCCTGAAGCACTCAGACCGTGGATCTGTACAAGGCATACGGCAGCGCTATTTCACAATGCCTTTCTCTCCAAATTGCATTTTCAAACTGCTTTCTGAATTTTGGTGATATTCATGTAACACAATTTTTTTTTCTGAAATAATGACTGTAATGTAGCTTATGGAAATGAAATACACTACTTTTCTCACACAAATAATTAACATGTTTATTAAAACAATCTTGATGAGGGATTGAGTGCACCCTCAGTAAGTTTGCAGATGACACCAACTTGGGAGGGAATGCTGATGTGCCAGATGCAAGAAAGGCACTATAGAGAGACCTGGATAGACTGGATCAACGGGCCAAGGTTGATTGTATGAGTTTCAATAGGGACAAGTGTCATGTCCTGCATTTTTGTCACAACAATCCCGGGCAACTCTATAGTCTTGGAGAGGAGTGGCTGGAAATCTTCTTGATGGAAAGGAACCTTGGTGTACTGACAGACAGTTGGCTGAATATGAGTCAGCAGTGTGCCTAGGTGGCGAAGAAGGCGGATGGCATCCTGGCTTGTATAAGGAATGGTGTGGTGAACAGGACTAGGGAAGTCATCCTACCCCTGTACTTGGCACTCATGAGGCCGCACCTTGAGTACTGTGTTCAGTTTTGAGCACCTCAATACAGAAAGGATATTGAGGTGCTGGAGCAGGTCCAAAGAAGGGCAACAAGGCTTGAGAAGGGCTTGGAGAATATGCCCTATGAGGAGTGACTTAAGGAAATGGGGCTGTTTAGTCTGTGGAAAAGGAGGCTGAGGGGAGAGAACTTGTTGCTCTCTTCCAAAATCTGAAAGGTGCCTACAGCAAGAGCGGGGCTGGTCTCTTCTCACTGGTGACAGGTGACAGGATGAGGGAAAATGGCATTAAGTTGCACCAGGGTAAGTTTAGGTTGGATATCAGGAAAATCTTCTTTACAGAAAGTGTTGTTAAGCACTGGAATAGGCTCCTCAGAGAGGTGGATGAGTCACCATCCCTGAATGTGTTTAGAAAAGGTTTGGATGTGGTGCTCAGGGACATGATTTTGGGGGGGAGGGGGGGTTTAGAGTTAGGGTAGTATGGTTAGGTTGTGGTTGAATTTGACGATCTTTATGGTCTTTTCCAACCTATGATAATTCTATGATTCTAAGCAAACAAAAATTTTACTATTGAAATCTCCCCATTGGAACTAAAAAGACTTGACAACTATTTTAGGTACAACTTTAGTATATCACAATATATATTTCACAACATATATATTTCATGATTTTAAAACAAGCTTGTTTATCTAACATTAATATAAATATGTATTTCCACAAGCATTTGATTAGATAATGTGATCGTGTAAAAGTTTTACATCATTGCTAACAGAAAATGTCATTAGCTGTCAACATATTTAATCTTTAATTCATATTATTACATAGCGAGGGACAAATGACAGGACGATGCACTTTATCTGCAAAATTCACATATAGTTAGCAATATGCCTATAAAACTAACATAATCATATGGAATTCACAGTAATCATAGAAAAAAAATGTAATGAGACACCTAAATATTTAATTAGTCCATTCTCACTTTTTGGAAGAAAATTTTAGCTGTGCAAAATGACTTGGAACCAGTGATCTTTGTAGAGCTATGATTAGCAAGTCTTATCACATATTATTTATTAAAAAAGGCATTTGATCCCATTAGCAAAACTGTTACAAGTATTACATTTGCCTTTTTATCCATATTTTCTCTTATCATAAGAAACTAGTTTACTACTCAACAATGGAGCATGAGCTTGCTGTGATTTAAGTGAAATATTAGGTTTGTCACTGACTTAATCAGAGTGAGACTGATACATTGATTATAAATCTTACTCCTGCATATGGAAAGTATCCTAACCAAACTATCATTTTACTGTTCTCACCTGCTACTTAAACCTGTCTGTGAGATGGCGAGTGGGTACAACTGTACGCATGTTACCATAAATTGCAGGGGGATATGGAGTTCTTTATGATTCTTATGCATCATTCTTTCTTTGAAGCTCATCTGTCAGTGAAATGGAATGGATGTGACTGTCTCTTGCTTGTGGAAAGTAAAAGTAAAATGCCATTCACTGGGTAGTTGCTCTCTGCTGATTGCTTCAAAATCAAGTGGTCAGTTTGGCCTTTTATGTTTTCTGCCTTGTTTTTTCTCTTCTCTCTGTTTATAAACATGGAACTGGTATTGTTGATAGTGCTTTCGGAAAACAGCCTTACACTTTAAGCCTGTTGACTTTGACTTACTGCTCTGAACATTCAGAGGAACATCTGCCTCAGATCTCAGTCATTCTGAACCCTGAGCTTTTAGTTCACCCATCATGTAAAGAAAAATAATTTCATTACTGCAACTAAAGAAAAATGAAGCATCATTACTTCATTCCTATTGGTTCTAAAATTCTTTTTATTTTTCATTCTTCTTAACCGAGTTTGTTATAATTGGATATTTCCAGTAAAAACAAAGATGACAGACAGTAAAGGGTTATACTTTCTATCCAGGCAGGTGAAAGAGTATTCTGCACAAAAGTTATATTACATTGTTCCTGTTATACTGCTGTAAAAATCTGAATGAGAGTAATACTGTTTAACAGTACCACCAGATAGCGTATACATTGCTAGATTTCTCATACACACAGGGAATTGTTGTATATACAACAGCAGAAGTTTAGATTTCAGCAATTATTTTAATTTCTCACTCAAAAGTGCTCTTCTGACTCTTCCCCCACCCCCTCCCTAAAAGAGATCTGCAAAGAATCTTTAACATTTTAGCCATTTTGAAGAAAGCGTCTGCTTTTTTGTGCTATAGACATTTCTGTGCTACAGAAAGTTAATCTACTCACCGTGTCCGGCAGCTTGAGCCCGGCTCTGCCCATCCAGTGCTGCTTCTCTACTTGCTTCCTCCCTTCTGCCTAGCACGGTATCTCCAGCTCTGTGTGTGCTTACATCTAAGATAGCCTCTCTCTCAGTATCGCTTTTAACTCAGGCAGGCAGGGAGATGAAGGCAAAGAGACTCTCTATCTGATTGGTTTCCATTCAGTGGTCCTGATTAATAAGAAACGTCCCTCACTGAGAGAGATGTTGCTGCCGATAGAGCCGCAGTGCTCAGATGAGGAGGTTTGGGGCTGGGGAGACGCCGTCTTTGCCATCTATACAGCGATTTGCAAGTGAATGCAGTGGGAGGGTTCAGAGAGGAGGGCTTTGTTAAGGACACTCTTTTTAACTGAGACTTAAATACAGAGACTCATGCTACCAGCTCAGTTTGATCTGTTTTCAGTTTTAATGATAAGGGGAAAAGTATGCCCATAACCTTTGAATTATGTGGAGAAAAGATTTACCCTAATTATCTACACTGGCAGTTCAGTACCATTTGTGTGCACATATTGATTAAAGAAAGTAAAATTACCCAGTATCATTATGGTGAAAAATTATTTTAAGTTGAAGAAGGGACAGTGTAGGAGATTTCCCCATGTACTAAATGGGTTTACAGCAGCAGTAACGTGTACAGACATTGATAACGATGGACTTGTCATTGTATCTGAAGGAGAACATAATGTAAAGTTGCAAAGGGTATTTCAGGAGTTATGGTTAATAATGTTCAGGTCATTCACAAAAACACATGGTTTTGCAAGCAACACAAATGAAATTTTCTGCTTCCTGATACATTTTTTTGGGTAGGAGTAACCACTGCTTCCCACTATGCTACCAGTGTGCAGTATTGCAGAATATCATCATTAGTTTGAAACAGCATCTTCGATCAAAGAATAAGACATTACTTATCAAAATAATAATAATAAAAAACCTGAAGTGCTTTAAGTCCTGTGCATTTTTTTGTGGGCTTCTGATTGTTAATAACTATTTCAGCCACTGACATAACTTAAGTATTTGCAACAAGATTGCTAGGAACAGTGACAACAGTGACTTTGCGGTCACTTTCTATACCAACAAATTTTGGGAATAACCTTCTCTAGATGCCTGTTATAGGCATAAATAAGAATAACATAAAATGCTGTGAAGTGTAATGTAATGTAATTAATTCAGTGCCAATATTTCCTTCTTAAAAAGATGGATCATGATGCCAGTTTCTAATTAGGAAATATCATTAGGTAAATAACTAGTGGAAGGAGGGATTTTTTTTACTTTCATGGAGAAACCTTACTGTAGCAAAAGATGTGTTTACTTAAAATAACCAATTGAGAAACCTAAGTAAATTATTCTCTTTTCTTTATGCCCTTAGTATTGTTTAGTACTACTACTGATGAGCTCAGCAGGCCCATATTCACAGTATGCTGTTTCTAATGAGAACTATGCCATCATTATTTTCCATTTGAAATGATTAAGGGATTGATATAATTCATACAGACATCAATCTGAGTCTTTCCATTGATTTCAGTAGCACTTAAATCAGTCCCTAAGTGAACTTAGTCTTCTCTGGGAATGCTGCACATCCATTATGACTATATTTGCATATATGTAACTGAATGTAGAATTTAGCCTAATACTTTGAAAATCAGAACTCAGAATCCAAACCCCAAACAGGATCAATTACTGTATCTCAACTAAAAAAAAACAAAAACAAAAACAAACAAACAAACAAAAAACTTGTATAAAGTAGTTTAAATTAGCATGTGCATTTCACAGTCTATTTTAGCAGATCTATGGATAAAAATGCTTACTATAATTTTTGTTTGTAAGTACATGGGAAAGCAAAAAGGAAAACTGCAGACAGACAACTGTATATCTCTGATGCTTTGTGATTCCAATGAAGCCTTTAATTTTGGGTATTCCCAAAAATATGTATTTTTTCTTAATAGGAAGATGGTTGAATGATTAAAAAAATGCAAATAATGTCTCTAGGTTTTTTCACTTCATTAGTGCTTTTTCACTATTTTGGCTACTCTATGGATACATTGTTTCTATTCTAATCAATATTTGGAGATCATCAAGGTACAGAGAAATCCTACAAACTGGAGAGATATGCAAGGCATCTTTGCACAACTCTTCCTTGAGCTTTAGTAGGTACTATTCCCTGGCAGCTGGAGGTCTGTTTTCTGCTTTGAAGGTAAGCACATACACCAGTGCAGTACTAGGCAGTGTGCACTCATAAATGGGAAAGGTTCTGTTCATGTGTCATCTAGAATTTTGTAGTAAAACAGGCAATGTTATTTATATTAGACAGTATAATGGCTGCTTTCTCCGATATACTTTTCATGACGTCGTAAATTCAGCACAGAGACTACTACAGGGGAAAAAGCCAAAAGAAAAAAAAAAAAAATCATGCTATGCATTCACAAACAAAACATACTTCTAATACAAACAGTATTACATGATTAGGGTAAAAGGTTTTGCAATATAACCTGTAAATTAAATATACATTAAAAGTAGGACAAAAATGAGAAAGTGTAGGTGTGACAGCAACCAGAGAGGGAAGGGCCTAAATCTGAGGCCATGCTCTAACTCACAGAAAGCTACTCCATATAAGGAAGAAAAAGAAAATGCTCCTTCTGAAAATGAGTGGGAAGAAGGTAAGACACGGAAAAGCAGAAAGTGCACGAAAAGGTTAAGGCAATATTGTTTTTATTGCAAGACAGGCTGTACTTCAGTTTTATGTTTTATGAAGTCTTTCTGGAATCAAGTCACTTCTTTTCTGACCCCTCTTCATCTTCCTTTTTTTTTTTTTTTCCTTTCTAAAGGTTTTTCTGCTGGCATCCATTGGAGGCAGTGATTACACACCTAATCTTTGTTGAAATTCTGAACATTTCCTTATTTCACAAGCGGCTAAGATCACGCAGCAATGCACAGAGTGGGCTTATTGGCATGATAAATCATTCTGAGTTCAATCACTGCTTCCCATCATTTTTTTTCTTTCCCTGACAGTTTTACACTTAATTTGTTTAGGTAAAACTAAATGCAAATAGAACAGAAGACAGAAGGAATCATCTGTATCTACTCCACTGTAAAATAGGTTTCACCACCTACAATCCAGTCAAGGAATGATGTCTTCCAATATTCTGGTGAGACTTTGAATTCTTGAATAGTCTTTTTGCATGCTTCCAATAAACTGAGGCAGGATTATATTCTCACAAATCTGTGTTCCTGCCAACGTCCTATGGTTTGTAAGGAAAAAATGGCTTGGGATTTTGATAGTAAAATCACTTCAGTCTGCCAATTATATGACTTCTTTCTATTACACAAAAAGTAAAAGAGATTTTAAATCATTCTCAAATAAGAAACCCTATGCAATGGCAAAAAGAACAGAGCTGAACAGATTGAAAGAGAAAAGAAGCACACAAATAAGGGAAGTTCCTCCACAAGAACAATGCCAGTGGTTGTGCAGCTTGACATCTGTTTATGTTCACTTGAACATTTAAGATTCTGAAGCATAAGGAAGATTAAGCAAATAAATACCTAGAGCTGAAAAACTAGTCCAAAATGCAACTGTATTTTCACCTATTCTGTGACTTCAAAAAACACTATTAGCTTTTTCTCCAGTTTTTCTCCAGACTTTCTTTTTCTGTGAAAGTCTTTAATTGTTAAAGAATATGATGTATCTGACTTTGAAAGAATGACAGAACATTACTAAATCAGACCTGACAAGCGATAGATTTGGCTAGCCCCCTTTGAAATCTTCTGTTCTTTTCTACCCTTTGAGCCCCTTCCTTTGAAAAAATTATGCAAGAAGCAGTCACTCTTTCTTTTCTGAGGGAGAATTGCAGTACTGTATCTGACTCCAGGTTGCCAAAAAAAGAAACGAGACAAGGAAAGATGTATGTGTAGGAGGGAAAAGAACATGTAACAAGGCCAAAACATGGTAAGAACAATTAAACGTTGTTAAACTTTGAGCTGTGTTAAAACAAGACAAAACTAAAATGTATTTACAAGGCAACACCATGCCCCATAGACCGTTGGATTAAGCTAATTTGTCCCCAAACTTAATGGTGTGTATGTTTTGAGAAAGATAACAGTAGAAGCTTTAGTTAAAAATATATTCACAGTCAATTCTATAGCTTAAATTGTATATTCTGTTCAAAGTGTTTTAAAATCAGTTACGTTCTTAAATTATTTTTTCCAATCCTAGTGATTTTTCCAAACCTAGTGAAGCTTGCTTTTAGGAAGATGGTACAAAATGATTGGAGTTATTTGCTCACATACATATGTAAATTTACCTAAACATACACGGTATTATGAGAAATGTTTTTAGTAGAGTAAAGATTATTTAATCGACAAAATCACCTGATTTGATGTTACTTTTTATAAATAATAATAATAAAAAGATCTCTTACAGCTTTGTTTTTGTGAATTTGTTTTTATTTATTTATTTTTTTTTTCATGTCAGACACAAATCAATGGAATTGATCGATTTTATCTTGCTTTCTTTACAGTCTGCAGATGCAATAATTTGAAATTTTAAACAAGATAAATCTGGGTTAGATCTTGCTAAGAGATAACTGAAAATTTAAAACATCAGAACAGATTTAGTAGCAGCAAGGTCTTTATGTTTTCTCAGCATTTCATCAGTTCAAAGCTGGTAAAAAAAAAATTAACAAATTCAAATATGTGAAATTAAGATGTTCTAAATTTTCAAACAATTTAATAAAAATAATGTAGGAATATGCATTATTGCATACACATAGAGTTAAGTGCACTGTATTTAATAGAAACAACAAATATTAAATAGAATTTATTAACGCATCAATAGAAAATTGTGATAAAGTTTTGTAAAAACATAGTGTGAGTTCTAGTCTGAAATGCAAGTCATAACACTTTTATATACTGATGCACTAAACACTTTAGTTCTCAGTTGTATATAAATAATTGTATACATGTGTAATTAGAGCTTGTCAAGATCTTTAAGAAAGAGTTTTGCTTGGGTATACTGGCTTACTGAAACTATTGACCGATACTCAATTCTTCCTGTTGATCTCCTGTATCAAATCCTTTGGGGAGAAAACTGTGAGCCCTTGATTCCTGCCTGAAATGAAACTTTTCAAAATGATTTAAATACAGTGTTATGCTTGACCTTATTCAGTTTGTTTTGGATGAAGCTTTTGTTTTTAGTTTAGTTGGGTTGGTTGACTTTGTTTTTTTCTTTTTGTATTTCAGTGCAAAACATTTTGAAATTCATTTATTCAGGTACAAGATATCTTTGTGGGTTTTTTTCCCCACAATCTTAATCACGGAGAATGAGAAATTTCAGGAAGGATATAAACAAAGCATTTAACTCTTTTTAGAAACTGTGTCACTTTCATGCTTTCATGTTACAGAAATATTACTTTAGTGGCCTTTACCTTAGATCAGGCACAATGACCTGAAATTGCTCTCACTTACACTTGTACACACACACTCAGACACTAAGTAAGTAAGTAAATGAGTAACTAAGTAAATAAATAAATAAATAAATAGATAATGTTTTTTTGGGAAAGAAGGGGTAGCCCTCAGTCTTGTAAGAGATGCAAGTGCTGTGAAGTGTGAATGAAACTCACTACAGATAGAATGAACTCTAAGCAAGGAAGATGTAACGCTGGTCTACTGTATTTGGAATCAATACTTACTTGCACAGATGTAACTCAAGTTACTAAGATTAATTTTCAAATCCTAATCACACAAAATCTGATGTCAAGAGAAATTTAAAAAAAAAAAAAAAAAAAGAATTTGAGTGGAATTTTATAATATCAATAAAATCTCTTTTCATTATTCATGCTCTGCAAATAAATGAATAGATAAATAAATAAATAAATAAAATACTGTGATATTTCTGAAGATTGCAGCTAGACAAAACAGTACTTGTGGAACTGTATATCTACATGAGATGTCTAACCTTAATTCCATAGCTAGTGTCCATATGATCACTCAAGTATTTATCATTATAAGCTGCTAAACATTCAGTTGCCATTTATGCATCAGCTTAATGCGTAAATTATTTTCTTACAGTATAGAACATATGACAGTTATGATGAGTTACTGAAAAAAATGTGGGAGGAATGTTGTTTTCCTCTAGCATAGAAGTAGAAGATGATTTAGAATAAATAGCAGAAGTAGCAGATTTTTTTTTTTTTAAGAAACAAGGCTCCCTCAGATGACCTTTTGCCCCTTGATGTAACAAAGATAAATTATTTTTTCATCCTTTCTACATTAAGATAAATATACACACATAAATATTTGTATTCCAGACATCATTGCTGTGTAGAATATTCTAGATCCTTCCCATGTTGTCCTTTGCTTATGTGTATAGCAAAATAATAAATAAATGTTTCAGTCTGTGGCACATGCCAAGGCTGTCCTCCATCAATTTGGCAAGCATCAATTCTATTTACATCAGGTAATTTAGATGAACTTCTTCATCTTCTGTGTGTTAATGCTCCCAGTCACTACAGTTCTTGGAGCGTCACCAAAATCCATAATTGTATTATAATTGAATATTGAGATGAAATTCACTTAACTTATTTTATTGGTCCAGAAGTTAGGCAGCCACTTTAAGCTATTTCACCTGCTATCATTGGAAGGAGAAAGATGTCTCCAGAGGAGAACTTATCCCATTTTAAGATAGCTGCCTAAGATATTGGAGAAAAATTGGAGTTGCTAAGCAACCCCATATGGATTTTTTTCTTTCTCTCAGATGACTATGGAGGGGATCTTGCTGAATTGCTCAGCTGTTTGCCTAACTTTCAAGTGCTGACAATAGGTGAGATTAATTCTTTCCTTAAGTTCCATGTCATGGAGATCTGAAAGGTCTATGATTCATGACAACAATTATTCAAGGTTCACCACTTTTGTGCCAGCTTGTTGTTAAATTATGTTTCCATGTAAAGGATATCTCCTGTCTGGGAGGAAAGAACAGAAATGAAAAAAAAAAAAAAAAAAACCTCTTTCTGTTGCCTTCTCCAATGGGACTGTACAGTTCCCCAATGTGAAGACAGTTTAAAGTATGTGAAGCAACCACTTGGCTTATGGAATTATAAATAAATAAATAAATAAATAAATAGTTATTCTGATGATTTTATATGTGTTTTAGTATGGTTTGGAGTATATTTAAGCCATTTAGTTTTTTAAAGTTATTATTATTATTTCTGCCTTTAGTTTTGTTTTGTAAATAAGCAGCACGCTAAAGTACTTAAAAATTCTGTTTCAGTCAACTGTAATGACATTGCTTTCTAACTGAGGAGAGGAAAAAAGTGAACTGTATGTTCTCACTTCTCTGTGCTTCTTATGAGAAATGCTATGCTCTGTTTTACAGGATCCACACAGCACTTGGTTCCCTAGCCTTTTTTTGCATAATGCTGTGGTTGATTTAAGGTGAATTTATTTTAACTAGAAAAATTATACTGATTTAAGTTGCAAGTTATACTTTTTTTCTTTTTTTCTTTTATCTTTTTTCTAAGAACATACATCTTTTGTTAAAGTTACTCTAAATATAGCAAGGGGGGCTATGTGCAATATCAGCCATTCTTTAAATAAATCAATAGTGATTGTGTCTAGATTATATTGAAATCCTGGATGTTAGCAGAAGGTTAATGGAAAAAACAGAACTGCAAGTGTGCACACAGAGATACATGAACTTATAGAGGTTTAGATAAAAATGCTATACTTAGTATTTATTTACTGTTTTTACATGATTTGAAATCAGTGAATATTTTCTGCAATTTTAAAGGTTCCATTAAGTTAGATATGGAGATAGGGAAATTTAGCAAGAGGAAGGGTTGCTTACAGTAAGGATAAAAATAAAGGAGACAGATGAGAGGAAAATGTATTAGAGAAATGAATCCAAATGTGAAGCCTGATCATCTGGTTATTTTGCTGTCTAGCACAGCATCCAAAAGTTATTCAGAATCAAAATTTATTCAAAATCCCAAAGACATTTGCATGTTTGTGGAAAACAATATACTGTGCTCCAAAAATGCATTATTCTATGAATTATAGCTCTAGCTTAAGAACATTTTCCTGGGGTGAATAGGTCTCCTCTTAGGATGAAGGCCAGATGGAATAACAGAATACTTTGTTTCTGAGTTTCTCTGAACAGCAAAATAATCACATTACTTCAGCAGATGGACAACACTGTGGTTTGGGTGTTGCCAGCTTTGTACAGGCACTCATGTTTGAACAAGTCTCCAACACTACATTATGACAGTTGGTCTTCATTGTCATCTATTTCTATTTCTGTAGTGAATAGAAAGCTTTTGTAGAGCTCATCACCACGCTATGTCAGGTGCTTTAAAAACATGCTGAACAATGCTACTTTTTTGTATTAGTGAATGTACAGTTTAAATGGCCATAGACCTCGTAATGTAAGCGGAAAGAATGCGACCGAACAGCACATACAGAAATATGCTGTTCCCTTTCAGTCACACTGCAGCGTGGGGAGGGGACGAAAGACTCCCTGTGTTCCCACGTGAGTGTCCACCTTAGACAACAATATTTATTTCAGACTACTGCACAGAAAATTGTTCAAAGCTTAATCATAGCCACGTTGCCTTGATTAGGAGGAATTGATATGCACCTTCTGCTCTCTTAGACATACTTCAACACTTCAGCGGCAACAGTTATTGCCATACATAGGTAGCTTCTGAATTTTACAGTCTTTCTGTTTTTGGTTGGTTGGTTGATTGTTTTGTGTTTGTTTGTTGGTATGTTTTTTTTCCCACCTGTAAAATCCAATGGAACAGCTGTACTTAGATGAGGTTGTCCTCAAAATTGTCATAGGTCATTGGACCACCACCTGTGGGAATATAGCATACCTTTTACAAGATATCTTCGGTATTGACAGTAGACATGCAGCATTTCTCAGATCTAGCCAATGCACTGAGTGACCAAATTACAACGATAGGCATTATCCAGGAATCTAAAGTAGTGATAACAAAACTCCATCAGCTTGCACATTTTGGAAAATTGAAATTCACAACAGCATACACAGGAATATATTCAAATCCTACCAGCTTCCCATTTCTTACCTTTCATAGCCCTTCTCTTTTAGATACAATTATTTACTATTGAATTACAAGAGTACTCCGAAGCACTCTCATGCCCCAAGATGAAAACTCATGAAGCCAGATACTGAAGTTCGAATAAACTATTTTCAAAGACATCAGTCTGGAAAGATGACCCAGGCAATCTGAGAGGTGTTATTTCTGAGCTTAGCTTTGTGCATATGACCCGTAAAATTCCTTTTGAGTAAGTAAAGAAGGAAGCTTTAAACTATTTCTGCACCAGCTGTAGAAGTGGGGCAAATAAAAACAGAAAAGTTCCTTTCTCAAAATCCTGGGATAAAGTATTAGAATAAGCAGTACAAACCCAAAGTGAAGTGTTGCAATAATGAAGCTGACAGAAAAATATTTTCCTCATTTTTTCATTTTTTTGGTGGAAAATGAATTTCATATCCTACAAGTAACAAGATATCATTTTCCAGTTATGCTTAGTTATTTCTGAGAGTTGAGTATATAATTTTGATTTTAGAAGTGAAACATTCTCAAGTCAGATATTAAGACTTTTCACTAAGGATTCCTATCGCTAAAGGGGATTTTTGTTATAAATCTTCAATGACAATGTTGTCCAGTTGCTACCAGGAAACTATCTTCATTATATGCAATAATTATTGTATTGCCTCAGGCATAGATTAGCCATTTGGTATAAGCTTTGTTAGTACAGTGCATTCACTTCTATTCTCTCAAGCCAAGTCAAGCAGCGAGCTGAGGCCACTGTGATAAAGAAACTTCTGGTTAAAGCCTTTGTACCCTATCAACTAGATAACAGTTGTCATTGCTACAATGGTGTCATTTTACTGTTTTAATTTAAGAGTTACTGACTTTTTGATTGCGAAATTAATTTTGTGAGTTCAGTCTATTATTCAGTTACTTAGAAAAGTTACTCTGAATGACACTTTTTTTCAGTGTAAGAATTCAGCATAATAAAAAAAATGCCTGTATTTCAATCTCAGTGCATCCAGTTTTAATTACGGGGTACAGTAAACAACTGTCTTGGTACAAAACATGCAGATTCAATCACTGATCTGCTCTTGCCATATCTGCCTGAAACATTTCCTGTCTTCAGCGGCTGACATGGCTCCAGCTAGTAAAACCAAAAACAAAGAGAAACCCTTTGGTTAGCTCTTTCAAACCAGAGTCCTGGCTCTCTCCTGCCTTCACACTCTTCTGTTTACTGCTCTTCTTTGTCCCTCTTTCATGTGAGAAGTAATGAAAGGTATCCATGTTCCTTGACTGTGTCTGAAACCTAAGCTTCACTTTGCTGCCCTTTATCTGTAAACTTGCAGCACAAAACAACAAACGATTGGAGGGCTGCTCTGAATTAAAAGATTTTCTTCTGTAGTATTACTCTGAAGAGCTTGCACAGTAAAATAAATTCTGTCCTACAGAACTAGTGCAGGCATGGGTCCTTCATGTCAGGGAAAATGCTCTGATCCGCTCACACTACTTGTCATAATCAATGCACTGATGGGGACCAGCTTACCAATGTCTGTTGGACTTCCTCAAGTGCAGGTTGCATTCTCTTAAGATTGCACTCTTGTTTTATTTCAAGTCTCCCTTCTATTTAATGGTTTCTAAATTGTTTGTCTTGCTGCCTTCTAGTTTATGTACTTTCTGTCAAGCCTCTTAAAAGATTAAAGTGAATTTGCTACTCTTTCAAGTGAGGGATATAGCGAGAGTGAGAAAAGAATTTGATGATATTGTACATGTCACTGATTAGCTTCAAACTACAGCTTTTCATTTTTTCCATGCACAGTGCCATTCATAACCCTAATGGCAAAAATCCATCTATGCACAACTTTTCCCAAGGATGAACACTGGTGTTTGTATTAAGGGCTAATATAAATCCCAGGGAAATGAGACCACTACTCAAATTCAGGCTGTGGTACTGTGATCCAAACTTAGATCTGCAGGAATAGTGCTAGGTGTGTCAGAAGAGGCAAGTGATCTGAGCATACTACTGTTCCAGACATTTTAAAGACCTCTGTGATAGATTAATTCAACCCAGACACTAAGGCAGCCTGGCTGTGATAATTTTGACACATTTCCCTTTACCCTAAAGGAGAGCTGTACTCATTTACTCAAATGCAATTTCTCCTCTGACTGACGGTTGTACCATTTAGAGATTAAAAATATCCCAAACCTACAGCACTTTAGTTGTTGACATCTTAGAACAAGCAGCAGGCAATCATAAAGCTTGAGATTAATAGGGCTTCAGGGCAAATTTGCTTTATTCAGACAGGCTCTGTTTCATTCTGGTGTGTTCCTCTGTCGCCATAAGATTTGCTTTCAATAATTAATTTTTAATAAACAATAAGGTTTTTAATGTACAAAATGTAAATAAAGACATGGAGTCTTCATGCAAAGAGCCATCAACCGATGTCCACTTAAATATATATGATCATGATTTTGTTTGTGTAAAATGCCCATAAGGAATTGTCTGTCTAGGGTTTATTGTTATAGTGATTAGTGCTTGCTACTCGTGTGTGGAATAGTTAGCAATGTTTCTCCATCTTTCTTAGAATTTACTTATTTTTTTTAAATTGCAAGCTCAAAGATTCAGGCATGAGTTGAGCTTAAAACAAGTGCAGACTCAAAGCACATTTTTAATTAGCAGAAAATAGTTCATTAATATTCTTTTTCACTCAGGTATCTGGGAATGTATTTATTATTCTGGGGGATCTGGAGTTCAAAGATCGCAGATGCAGGCTTCTTATCTCCTTGTTGAACAGAAATTAGTTTTCCATGGCTCTCCTCTGTGTGATTTGTAAGTGGAGCTGACTCTAATACTTATTGTTTCTCTTTTCTATAGGAAATGTTGTTAATTTTTTAAAAAATACAATTTAAAAGAAAATATCTGATATAAAAATAAGGTTTTTAAAGTAAGCATTGTTTGTATTTTTGCTGCCCATACAAGACATAGATGATGTGAAACTTAACTGGATGTAGAATGAAAAATTAATGTTGTTTTAGGGATTTTGACTCTTTTGCCTCTCTTTAGATGGGAAGGTTTTTGATGAATCAAAAATTCTCACAGGACAGGGAAATTGTTTCCTACCAGTTGTACTAATAAGGTAGCTTTACATACCTTCAGACTATAAGAAAAGATATTGTTCTAATGATTTGAAATGCATGACAGAACAACTTACAATTTTTAGAAAGTAAGATGAAAATATAGTAAGTAGATTCTAACTGAATGAATGTATTTTAAGCAAAATATATGTTTAAAATTGAACATAAACTTCATCTTGTGACATTATTAAGTATACCACATAAGGCGATATACTCGTAATAACAAATTTTCTGTACCACTGAAAGATTAGCTCATTCTTCTTTTTACACATAGTAATGTGTCATTATCATTGCTTTCCATCTAATTACTTGTTCGAGACACTAATGAAACTATGGGGAATATATTATGAATTATTGCCTTTTTACATACAAACCAGCCTTTTAACAATGCACAAGCTTGTAAGGATGAAACAACATAACTAAGTGAAAACAGACTGAGAACAGCTTTGTATGACATGTGAGCACTTCATATTTCAGATATCTCAGTGGGAAAATTCAGAGGCTTGGGAATGTGAAGGTGGGAGAGTTTGTTTTTCTGTGTTTTTGCAGTTTTAGTACTTCAGCAAATCAGGTGGCATGCTCTCAATCAGCATCTGATGAGTCCAAACATACCATGATCTGAACTGCGCTATATGATTTAGCTTTCAGGAGGTTCTTGATTGGAACACTCCTCAAGGATAACAACCTTCTGTTAAAAAAATAATAATAATAGTAAAAATAAAAATAAAAATAAATTGCAAACTGCAAATGCACAAAACTGAATGAACAGAGAGGTGCAAGAAGCACAGTTCCTTCACGCTGGATAATATAAGTAGTCCATGCACTTCAAGAATCATTCATTTATTTTTGAATTAGTGAAAACTTGTTATTCACTAAATTTGAGAGATTTTGACACACAATTCTTTCTTAACTACACAATGGTAAATGATTTATCATCTAAGGACATTTGCATATTTTTGCTTTTCATTCGATTGCAAGGTGAAACAAGAAGTTCATTTCCCAAAAGAAAAGGTTGGATTTTTCTCAAATTGTTTGATGTGTACTCTGACTGCAAAGTGCAGATCTGTTCCAGATTGCTGGAAATGCCAGATTTTCAGCCTGCTCCTTTCCATCACAACTCCTTGTTCTTACCAAGCACTGGAACAACTCATCTACATTACTCCTAATGTTAGGAATATACAGCCTGATAAGCCATGATGATAGCAGTTAAAATATCAGTGAGTGATATTGAATGTGAATGAACTGCATGGCAGGTGGGGCGGAACTGGTTAGTCTTTAGGGTCCATTCCAACCCAAGCCATTCTATGATGATATATGATATTTACTCTTAGTTTAAGGGTACTTTGGGACAGTTGCATACAGTCCAACTATGTATCAAGTTTTGTCTGTATTTTCCTTTAGCACATTTTGGAAGATGTAATCATTTGCCCATGATTTCTTGATGTCCTGAAACCAAATGGGACAAGTATGCTTGCTATTGCTTGGTTGAATGAATCAGTCTTTTCCTTAACAAATAGATCAGTAGTTAGAATGTGCATACTGGTTCCAAGACTCTCCAGATGTGATCTGCTGAAGTATGGTAAATTGCATGTGGAATGGATAGTGTGTCTCATGTGCATCATTTGCATTTCTTGTGCAAATTCTGGGTGTACAGTACAAGCATTAGCAGGATTTCCTAATCACAAAAAGAAATAAGGTCTTGATCACATGTAGGATAACTCATTTCCACAAAACTAAAAGGTAGATAAATAAGCCCTGTCTGAGCATCTTCTAATAATACCGTCAGAAACATGTCTGAAAATTGATTACTTTTTGATGGCAGATTTAAATTGAAAGTCAAATGGGAAGTTTTTTTTTTTATTATTTAAAATTTGAAAACAACATAATAAAATTGTCATTTTTCTTTCGCCTCTTTTTTTTCTTAAGTTTTTACTTTCTTTAAATTAATAATAAGATAAGAATTTAAAATGATTAAAAACTCAAGTGAAACTACTTCTGATTCCAAATAAAATCTTTTGTCATGCAAAACTGGAAGACAATTTCAGTTGTCCATCAAAAAGAAGACATTGCAGAAGCTAAATTAACATTGAATACTTTCACAGCTTTGACAATTTGAGCAATTTAACTTTGCAAAGTTCAAAAGTTCAAAAGTTTTTGTCAGGCTATAAACAATTCATTAGTTAAGACCTTCACAAAAGCATCTTGTTTATAGAGAAGTCAGCTGAAGAATGGAGAATTAGCCCCAACATATTATCAACAATGCCTTATGTGCTGATTTTGCCCTTCCTTTTGTTTTAATGTCCCTGGTGCAGCACACCCATGTGTCATTGTTTACTAGAGTCATTGACAGATGAATCAAGAGGTAGGGATATAAAGTTTTGTTGACAAGACAGCTCTGATTAAAGAAGTAATTTATGATATGAGAGGCATGTGCATTCTCATTTCACTCTAAAAACATTTTCTCTGCTCTATTCCTCTCACAGCATCCTGACGCTTTCTTCTTCAACCATTTCATTAGCCAAGTTACCGTATAGTTAATCTGGAAATCAACTGATATGCTCTATATGGAACTCTTTCACTATATAATTGGTCATAATTGCAATTACGTTGCTAAAATCGCAGAACTGAATGTCTCTGTAGAAGAGACCATCTTTGGCTAAACTATATGTAATAGTTTAGACACTAAGGAGTTCCTGGATACATATGTCTGCAAGATTGTTGGACCAGATCACCTCCAGATGTCCCTTCCAGCCTCATTCTTGCTATGATTCTGTCAGATGATTCTGTTTCCTGCAGTCATTGTGTGATTTTTGACACAAAATGTGAATTGAAAAAAATAAAGTTACTCTGAGACAGGGTTTGTGTGTCAGATACATGAATGTGATGCAATTTTACATAGCTTTTGCATTATACACTTTCCTCAGAGTTGCATGAGTTAACATGTTTCTTTGCCTTTCCTTCCTCATTCAAAGCTTAATGCTGTCTTTTGTGAGCATGGGATATCTATTTAAACTGTGTGTTTTGAATGAAATTCACAATATGTTTCTGCTGGACACTGGAACATTAGAAATGCAGCATTGAAAAGAGCATATCATATTATGCTTTAAAAAAGGAATTTTAAATGTCAGTATACTCAGTCAGGTGAAAGTAATATTATTCTAGGAAGTAATTAGGAGAGTTTACAGCTATTAGTTGTCTCAGGTCAAGATGATTAGAGGAAGAATCCTCTTTACTTAAATAAGTACAGGGCATTATTATTATCTGCACTGGCAGAGTTTAAGACTTTGCTGTCACTTGACAAAAGGTTTTCAAAAAGCTATTCTCTTATATTAAATTAGTTTTTTTTTTTTTATATTAGGAAAAGAATCTTTGCTTGCATAGAAATTGCATGGTCTTGTATAAGGCTGGAAGCACAATAAAAATCAAGAAACTGGCAAAGTACTTTGACAAGTTGCTTGTGAAAATTACAATTTACATTGCCTTGTTTCACATTGGTTGAATCCTGTTGAAATCACACAGTTCAGGCTGGAAGGCAAATAGAGATAAGATCCAATCACCCTGCAGGTTAAACTTTATTCCATTTTAAATTAATTTAGTGAAATATGTTTGGAGAAGGGTCTGAGAGTAGTTGTACCTTATGATTTTTTTATTTTATTTTATTTTATTTTTTGCTAAACAAGTTGCTTGTCAGCTGTGAAAAGATTGATGCAGCAACTTGTTGGAGGAAAGTGAAAGATTTTTTAGATTGTCAGAGTTTCATGTTTTGAGATGATTATTTTTCCATAATTGTGCACAGGCATCTATAGTACTGATATCGAAGGAATTTTATTTACATTTTTATTTATTTTTAAATAAACTTTCCTGAATCCAATCAGGAGCCCAGAGAGTACCTCATTGCATGAAGCAAAAGAAATGAGGAAAAATTCACT
This sequence comes from Phasianus colchicus, assembly GCF_987193195.1. Taxonomy (NCBI): domain Eukaryota; kingdom Metazoa; phylum Chordata; class Aves; order Galliformes; family Phasianidae; genus Phasianus; species Phasianus colchicus. The sequence goes on along the minus strand of NC_143438.1, from coordinate 18,322,449 downwards.
GCAAGGTAGTATTTCACATACATATTGATGACCATGGCTTGAGGAAAATGGACAGTCCAAGAATATATCTGCTATTCACTTTTTCACTATTTTTTTTTTTTTGTTTTGTTTTATTTAATATTGCAGATTCTGAAACAAAACAATCAAACAATCAAACATCAACAAAACCTGGCAATTCTCAGATTCTTGAAAACTCCTTTCACTTACGTAAAAATCTAAAATGCATATTAAAAAATATTGGATATCAAAGAAACTTGTTTTGATAGCCCAATGAACTCTAAAGTCTTCCCAAGAGTTCTAGGACAGAATCATAGAATAGAACAACCTGGAAAGAATGAACAAAGATAATTGATTCCAGCTCGTGACTCCACATGGGACTACCCAAAAAATCAAGCTATATTTCTGAGAACATTGCCCAAATTCTCCTTTATCTATGGCAGTCTTAATGCTTTGTTAACTTCCCTTGAGAGCCGGTTCCAGTGCCTGATCATGTAAGTTGTATGACAGTGGCCATAAAGAATTGAAATACTTGAAAAAAATGTTGAAGTTGTCACCTAACTCACTTCTGCATTTCTGTAAGGGACATTCCTCCCCTGTATATTAAATTTTACCTATGTCTTGCGTTGTCAGTGATTATGCATAGTAGTTAATACGGAGTATTTCTCCTTCAGCTGACTGATTCTCACTTCGTCTTCAGCTACCAGTAAAGGTGCTGTCAGAGATTTTATTCAACTTCTTTGAAGTCAGTTACAAGGTGAGTTTCATCACAATTAAATTTGAGGAATATGGTAAATAAGTTTTTGAATGTTAGAAAAAAAGCAGGTATACTGTACATATATGAATGATCAACTGACAAGCTTGGTGCTCAAAAATAGAGCTGAATTTAGATTTCAGTTTTTTGGAGGAGGGCACAAAATGACAATTGTAAAAACTGAATTTTATAGATGTAAGGGATAGTATAAATTTTGAAAAGAAATTTGAAATATATATATATATATATATTAATTTCCACAAAGGATCCTAGTTTAATGATTTCAAAATTATTCTGTTATTGAGAATTAATTTTCCTTTTAAATATAATTTGAATTTCACACACACACACAAAAATTATTAATTAATATTAGACTGAAAATGAATATTTGGAAAATAAAAACAGTATTTCCTTAATTTTTTTCTTTTTTTTTCTTTTTTTACTGAATTGAAGAAAAAAGTATAGAGAAATCATTTGTAATTATATTCATGTCTTTAAAATACTTTTGCTCTTCAAGGTGGTAATTTTCTTTCAAATTGGAAATATGATTCATTTATCATGGAGTGGAAAAATACAAAAATACTTCCTATCTGATTTTCTTAAGATGTTGAAAAATACAAAATGTGAATTACTGGAAAATATGTCCTAGTTGATAAATACTGTATATATTTCCTGGTAATTATTTTCTCAGAGATTTGTTCAGGCCTCAAAGAACAGCTGTGATTTCTTCACACATACTAATTATTGTATTAGCCTTTAAATTTCATCTGTCTATTGCTGCATTTAAATCAAATGTTCCTTAATATATATGACTGGCAAAGTTCTGAGCTGATATAATCAGTACTGCTGAAAAAAGACTAAATCCACCTAAATGGCAAATATTCAGGCCATCAATTTCACATTGCCAAGTGACTGTTAATTTTCAGACAATAGTTTATTGAAAAGGTTGCTCACATTGATGTCCAATAACCTACTGATTTTTCCATCTGTGTATCAGAAGAGGAAAAATGGAGGATTTTTTTTTTCCTTAACCAAAAAAGAAGGACAGGGAGGACACAACGTATATGATTCTTCACATGCAGGAAAAGTACACTAAACAATCTAAATTAACTGTCTAGTAGGAAATAGATCAGAAAAGAGTTCACTGGAAGAAGAGAAATATGAATGGAAGAGGGATTAATCTTAAAAAAAAAGGCTAAAGCTTAAATATTACCTTGATGAAGACTATACAAAATTATTTTTCCTCTATCTATCTCAACTAATGGTAAAACAAGGAAAAACTGACAAAGCAGAGGAAATAAAATCAAGCCTTTTTGAATTTCACTGTTAGTTTGGGTTTTATGAAGCATGAAAGTATCCAAACCTTTGTTTGTCTGGAAAAACCAAGAAAGTGTCATTGTACCCAAACCTTGCTCTCTAGCAATTTATTTTACTCCTGTTCAGAAGTAATCCCCTCTATAAAATAATCTTAAAAATAAGGATTTGCTCAGATAGAATTCTCAAAAGAACGTTTGGTATGGGAAGTAATTTAATTGTCAGCACTGTCCATCACATCTTTTCAAAGATCATGAACCAGAAAATTTCATATGACTTCAAAACTGAATAGGGATTTTTATATTGCAGGCATGCATAGAATAATTTTAAAGGTGTTTTCACTTGAAAAAAGCTAGTTTACCTCTTGAGTCATCACCTTTCATTCTTTTTTTTTTTTTTTTCATTGAATCTCTTGCCATAATGCTAGCACAGCCTGATTCATCTGGCCACCCCTCTCCTGCCAATTCTGTTTTGTCTTCTTGATGGTCTTTTCTGGATCTTTTTTCTTCATGATAAAAGAATGCACTTCTTCCTTCCCCCTCAAAAAGTCCTCCAGTGACTACTTCACATTTGTAATTTCTGTCTTCCTTTGCTCTTCCACCACTATTCTCAGTGGTTACACAATATTTTGCAGAAACTTTTCTCACTCATTCCTCTCTATTATGTAAATAGTTTTTATATTACATTAGTATTTTTATTTTTTTTGCATACAGTATCATCATCTTGATTGTTGCTTGCTTCCATCTGGATATTGCCATTAATTCAGATATTTACTGGCCATAAATCTTTCAATTTTTCCTTTGTAATGCCTCTAAGACAATTCCTGGATTGTTGTCTACAAACATAAACTCCTCTCTTGCTGCTACAGTGTCATACTGACTATAGTTGATAATTACAAAAATAAAAAGCTTTTTTTTTTTTTTCATGGGATGTATAGAGAATTCTGACAAAAATATTAGTTATATTCTGTTATCATGGTCATTAATGTTTCCTTGAATTTGCGTATTTCCTTTGGCTTAGCTTTCTAAATCCTGTCTAGAAAGGCTTTGCATTTAAACCATCAATAACAATTTATCATTATCTTTCTTCATTCACTACTAAAACTTTACCCAAGTCCTAACATTAGCCCACATTGTTACTGTGCTAAACATTCAGATAAACAGCTTCAGGATTCTTTATTATGCTTGTCCTCTAACTTAGCATGACTATGAATCAAGCAACTGAATTGTTGTCAAAACTTTTTTTCTTTCATTTGTGAAAAAAATACTACAGGAGATTTGGCAGTATTTAGACAGCTAATGTTTCAAAATCATTGCCTTATGGACAACATATCCAATCTTTTTGTCTTATTCATCTCCTATTATAAATGGATTGTAAGTTGTTTCTTATACAAATAATCAATTATTTTAGACCTTTGCAGCACTGCCTCTTTTAATAATGGTTTAGAACAGTGACATTAGAGTAACATAATTATAAACAGTCAGCAGAAAGAAAAGATATTTTTGTGAAAAAAAGATACATAGCATTATGCTTTCCCTTATCCTCTGTAGACATTTTTGGTAGCCAGAATTTTAGACAATTTTAATAGCTAATCTCTTAGGCCAATGGGAATTAAAAATCCCAGAGATGCCAGATCCTACAATAAGAACATAAGAACAGTAAATCATCTAGTCCAGAATCCTTTCTCTAACTGCAGAGTTGATAGGATTTTGTTCTACATGGAGAAGATTAAAGGTCCCAAAATTTATGCTTTAATTGATTCATGATTGTGATGAAATTTTTATTCCTGTCTGTTGTCTTGATACAAACTCAAAAATGTTCTCTTGCCATTTTTCTCATCTGGTTTTGTTATGTTGTTTTTAAAATATATTTATTTAGGCTATTTTCAGGAAGACAAACACATCTTTTTTGAAAAACATGAAAGATATTATTTTCTTTGGAGAATATAATTTATGACTTTATTAGTAAAAATTCCTTTGAAATACCTTCTGAACTTCTGCTGTCATACATCTTCTGGGCTACTTTGCCCAAATTGGATCACTTTACCATAGTATGCATTGCTTTTCATCAGTAGGAAATTTAACTTCAAATCTCCACAGTCCAGTTTGATACTGATTCACAGTTTTAACTTCACAGAATCATAGAATGGTTAAGATTGGAAGGGACTTCTGGAAGTCATCTGGTTTCACCTTCACTGTTTAAGTGGGAACACCAGGAGCAGGATGTCTTTTTACAATCTCTAAAGAGAAAGAGTTTTTGTTTGTTTGTTTGTTTGTTTGTTTTTCCTGTAAAAGACAGATTCATTCTGTTTTTAAAAAGGTAGAGATTTTGCCTATATTCATTCAAAATATGGATGATAAGTTTTGCTCTTTCCCCTGTTTCTTAAATTTCTCTGCTAGTATGGCTTAATAGTAGTTATTGTTTAATTCATGAGACTGTATTTTCATGGTGATCCAGCTTACTGTTTCATATCTGAAGTCGTTAATTGTTGAAATATAAGTTGGAAAAAATTCTTCTTCCTGTGGAACACCTCTGGACTATAGTGTTAAGTAAAATGAATGATTCCATGAACTGCCAAAAAACTGTGCAAATTATGTCAATGAACATTCAAGTTTAAACAGAGAAGAAGGTAGCCTGAAAATATACATAGTTTATTTGGATATTGATTTTACACAGGAATAAATTACCACACATTTAGATCATATGGGTAGTCCATTGGCAAGGAAGGCAAATAAGATTGCCATATAACTACTGTTCTTACTTCTGAAGCTGAGGTCAAGGTGTCTTATAAAATTTGTTTTATCTAAGAATGCATTAGAGGGATTTGTCACTTTTTGAGTAGTCAGTAGCTTTCAAAAATATTCAAAAAATGTCCTAATTGTTCCATTACATGTTTAAACCTCATTTTGAAAACTCAATAATTAGATCTAACATTAAATGTAAGTCGTATCACTGTAGTCAATAATTTAAAACTTCAGAGAAAATTCGAACCCAAATGAAATGCAAGATCAAGACTTAGATGTGAGGAAATCTTCTTACCTGCCTTCAGCCCTGGATGACATCTAGATCCATGTGAATAGGTATCATAAGGCTATTTTCTTTGCCAGTAGAGAGCTTAAATGAGCCGCTATTATTTTCATGACATTTCAAAACTCTGAAGTTAAGAATATCTAAACGCACACTTTCTCAGGAGACACCCTTTCCAAGCTAGAAAATAAATATTTCTCATTTCCATTTCAGATGATCATAAAACTATAAACCATCTCTGGCTTCCAGCTTAATCTTATCTTTAAAGGTTAATTGCATTCTCTATAAGTAGAAAGTTTATAATCAAGACTTGGACATATTGATCCAAGCTGAGGAACTTGATGGAGAGGTGAATGAAGTGTGAGCAATGTTTTCCACAGGACAGAGACAAAAGAATAACTCTTATCTGCATAAATTATGTTGCTTGAAAAATCAAAAGCACTATATTTCTGACTATATAAATGACAGAAACTAATACATAGATTCATTACGAAGCAGAAAAAAAAAAAAAAAAAAATTACCTCTGGGTAATCCAGAGGGAAAAAAAAACACTATATCTAAGAAAATGAGGTAACATTTGAAAGTAACATCAGAATAAGCTAAGATAACAGCATTCCAAAAACATTTGTCTGTGGAATAATAATATTTTCTATTTTATGTATGGCTAATATTTTACAGAAACAGAACATGCAGTCTCAGAACGCAGTGAGTTGACTCCAGTCAGCAACTGAGAACATATTCACTTGTTATCTCCCTAATCCCTTAGGGATATGTGAGAGGGTTGCATGAGAAAAAGCAAGGAAAACTCATTGGCCAATATAAAGAAGGTTTCATGTGTCAAGGGAAAAACAAACAGACAAACGCAAGTTAAACAAAGGCAATCACACATCACTTCTCACCAGCAAACCAGAACTTCTCAGTCTTTGAGCAGTAACTGCTTTGGAAAACTCAGCATGATGCTTAGCATGATGTTAAAAAGTATGGAATATCCACTTGGTAATCTTGGATCAGCTGTCTGCTGTGTTCCCTCCCAAAATTTCATCCACACTCAACCTACTTTTTCCGGGAAAAGAGTGAGAAATAGAAAAGACCTTTCTAGTGAGCAAGTGCTCTTCAACAACAGCTAAAACAGCAATCTGTTGTCACATAGTTTTGGATATAGATTTAAAACACAGCAACACAGCTATAAAGAAAATCAGTAGCATCCCAACAACATCCAGTACAGAGAGATCACATTATTTAGAAATGAACGAATAAATAAATAAATAAATAAATTCTGAATAGGTTACTTTGTTTTATTTTTTGCTTATAAAATATTAATATTTTTAATGTCAAGGCAGGATCAAAGAAGCTGTAGAAAACAAGTATAGAACATTATCAGATATCTGAAGGAAGGTAATCTGAGATGGGTGAATTTCTTTGAGTACAAAGGTTTAACGCAGCTGACACAAATGAGATTCAAAAAGGATGTTTTAGAAACAATTCTGAAATTTTCCAAATGTTTTAAAAGTATTTGTAATCAATTAAAGTTTCTGCTCATCCCAGCACTAGGAATCAGCTTCAGTAAGGGCCTGCAACTCAAGCAATAAAGTCAATTAACTTCAAGACATAAATTTTATGCATTAATTCCAGTGTTCATAAAACTACACGTTTCAAGGTTGGGAAGAATATTATCACAGTGATTAAAAATCATCGGCAGTCATGATGCTATATCCTGAAAAAGCTGCAAGTGGCAGATGAGTCTTGCTAATACTGCAGCAAAAAAAGAAATCTCGATAAACAAGCTTGGAGGTCACAGTAGAATATGTTGTTATCAATATGTCATCATGTAAAATATGTAACTTGATTCACATCTTATAAATAAATCTCCTCAAAGCATAAAGCACAAAGGAAAGTTTGTTCTTGTCATGTCTTCCCACAGAGCAACATAGCCTCCCACTAACAGAGTCATGCAAGCATTCTTCAGAATTAAGAGTGAGTTCACAGGGGATATTCATTTCTGAGTTAAATACTGTTTAATGTACTCATTTAGATTCTCCTGTAAAACTAGTGCAGATCTATTCTAAACTATGAGGGAGCCATCCTCCCTTAATTATTTAACAAATACAGTTTTGTTTTCTGGTGGAAAGCTGTCAATGGCTTCTTGGATCATTGTCTTCCTTGGATCATTGTCTTCCTTCAGAGACATAAGACTCTTTAGAGAGTTGGGAGATGTATCTTAAGCAGAAACACTGCCACACCCTTTAACAGACACCTCTGTTTTCCCTAGTATCTATGTCTCCCATTTGTTTGCTAGGCTTTGGGCTCTCAGTGACATCAGGAAAACTATATTTCCTGGAGATGAATGCACCAGTGCAAAAGAAGGAAATAGAAGGATCTTAGCATACTGCAGAGAAAAAGTGATAAACAGTGTAGTTAAGAGTCTGGCAAGATAAAAGTAAATGCTGTGACCGGAGGTACATGAGAAAAGGAAGGAACTGAAACCATCCATGATGGTTTTAAACACCAGGACAGTAGCTGAAACAGGGAATAAGGAAGGAAAATACATAAGGTCCATGAGAAAGCTGAGTGGAGAATGATTCAAGTTACCTAAGTGAAAAGATAAATGTGATCCAGTAGAAACAAATGGAGCCTGTGATATAAATGGGACGTGGCACTGTAGGAGAAGAATGAAAATGATATTGACGAGTAGAGCAGACTAAAGCCAGAAAAAGCCTAGAGCAGACATGTTCAATGTGCAGCTCACAGGCCACCCACAGCCTGGGACAGCTAGTAATGTGGCCCGGCAAGACTATAATCTTCTAACATTGTTATGTGATTTTTACTGATATTTTTTGTAAGTAGCTTGCATGAAGCTCAAGCACAGACTGTGTAGGTGAACACTGTGGCGGGGAGGTCTCAGTGCAGTGCTAACTCAATTTCTTGCACCTTGCACACAAAATCAGTCCAAGTGAACCAGTTTATATTATACTCTACATACTCTTGTGCCACTTGGCAAGTGAAATGTAGTGATTACCTATAATAATATTTCAACCTACCTGTGTGTTTCTGTGTGTCTGTGAGGACACCCACTTTTTGTTATTACACAAGCTTTATTATTTAATCATTAAACTCAGGGTCAGGTTATATAGAAGACAACATAATTGCCACTGACAACTCACTTTTGATGAAATATCACTGCATTGTACATCAAGAAAATATATGTGCAAAAGCTTTAAAAATGGATAATGTCATGCAAATCATCATCAAATCTGTGAATTTCATGACGTCCAAGGGATTGAATCATCACCAATCCAGGAGCTCCTTAAATGTGTGGATGCTGATTATAGGGATATGATTTACTTCTCTGCAGTAAGGGTGCTAAGACAGAGTAAAATGCTGAAAAGATTTTACAATTTGCAAAATGAAATCAAGTCATTTTCAAATCAAAAGGAAAATTTGTATCAAAAACTTGAAGATGAAAAGTGACTCAAAGATTTAGCATTTGTGGTGGATTTGACTGCTCATCTAAATGAGTTAAACTTTTCTTTGAGGTGAAAATTGACATATTCACTCTAAATTTCAATCCATATTAGTGTTCTAAATAATGGCAAGCTCAAGATATGGAAAATCAAAATGTTGGACACCTATGGCCGAGAAAGTTAGTCTGATACTCCATGAAAATTGCCTTTTCCTTGTGTTCACTGACTATCACGTTTTAAGTATGTAATATGTATGATGAATGAGGTTAAAGACAAAAATAAGAAAAAAATGTCAGAATCACCTCTCTTCATTTTTACCCATGCAGTAGAGATTATATGTCATGCTGTTGTTCTATTTGCCTTGAGTATAAGCATCTCAGACTGAGTGCTTTGAATAAAAGATTGCTTTGAATAAAAAGACCACGACCACTAGCTATCTGAATGACATAGGAAAGCTAACATTAGGGAAAAATGTCCACAATCCAGTCTTAAAAATTGCATCATACTGTATGGGGAAAAAAAAAAAAAAAAAGTGGATGAATGAGGTTTAGTCATTTAAAATCACTGATCTCTGAGTGCTTGAAACAAATAAATTCTAGAATAGTAACTGCTACAACATTCTGACTGTTACGTATTTAAAAAGAATCTTGCAATCTCTCTGACAAGATCATTGCTCCTCAATACCAAGGATGATGAACTATTGTACAAGCTTACTTTGAAGCATTGCTTTGAAAGAAACTAAGGGTTATTGTTTAAATAAGATAGAAATTCCCATTAGATAATCTCAAAATTCCTTAGACTTGAAATAGACTTTAATGCTCTGTTGAAATCAAGGTAAATGGCATGAAGGGCATCATCTTTCCCAAATATTCTTGCATCTCAGTAGCAACTCTGTGATCTGGGTGAGCAAAGAAATAGATGGCTAAATAGCTAGCTGGATGGTTAGACTCAGAGAGTAGCTCTTAACAATGCATGTCAGCCTGTGGCAAGAATCTGTCTGGAAAATTATTTAGTGTTTCTATCAACGACTGATGAAGATTCAGGAAGGCATTCTACAGAGTTTGGAGGGGGCACTAAATCAGGCATGAAAACACTGAAAACTCTCAAGAGCAGTGCAGAGGGATCTAGATAGGGTGCAGGGGGGAAAAAAAATAAAAAAGAAAAAAAGAAAAAAGAAAAAAGAAAAAAAGAAGAAAAAAGAAAAGTCCATCAGGAATTTCATGCATTTCTGCATGGACAAAGCTGAGCACTGCCCCCGGGCAGGGAGCAGACTGGAGCCTGCGTGGATGGAAGTAGATTAGTGGAAAAGACCTCGGGCAGGCACAGGCTAGGCATGAACCAGCTGTGTATCCTGACTGCAGGGACAGCCAACAGTGTCTTGGGAGCTGTATTTACACGGGCACAGCCCACATCGGGGAGAGAGGTCAACCCTTTCTGCTGGTACTCATAGGATCCAATCCAGGTACTGTACCTAGTCAAAGCATTGAAGAAAAATATAATAGAAAAGTGATATAAAAATTCTACAGTCAATATTTGTTCAATAAGTTGGGTTTTATTAATACTATTATTGAATTTATAATGCCTGAGTCTTCAGTGAATAGAGATTATTGTAAATTATCTGCTAGATAAACATTTGGTTCAAGCAATGCAGGGATATTAAACCTGTAATCTGCTATTTGAAAGGTTTTGTATTTGATCACTTTTTTCTTCTAACCTTTGAAGAGGCCTCTGAAAGATTTCTGTCATATTAGCAGAAGAAGACATTTTCTTTAGCACTGAAAGAGTGTGCATACCATCAATGAAGAGAGCTCTAAGGTCCTTTCATTTACCACAAAATAGTATACTATGGATAAAAATGCTATTTGTAGTGAACCAAAAGCCTGAGATTTTGACCAGCTCTAGTTGCACATGTAATGTCTGTGCATCATCTCAGTAAAACATAAAAACTTGTGTTTGGATGTAAGCAGTGGTCTTTGTTGTAGACAGACATAGTAGCTTCTCTGATGAAACACACATCATTCACTTCCACGTGCCAAATTTAGAGGGTTTGAAATGTGAGTACCTCTATAACATATTTCTGTGTTCTGCAGCTCATTTTCCATGAATATTTTATGAAAATACACAATAAAACTGTTATTTATTTCCTCCTATCTGACTTCTGAGCAGCACCCAAGACTCTGGAATACTTTCGGTCACTGCAAAACAAGGAGGCTTCTGAACACTTTTGTGGAAAGGCAATCTCCTAAATTTACATTCCTCCAGGGTGTGTCAGGGAAGATCTAGGATAATTTGATGCAAAAAGCATATTGGGTATTTTTATCTGCTGCTAATTTCTTTCCACTTCTTTTTTCATAGTAAGATCAGTCTAGATGTTTTGATCAGGATTGGTTACCTGTTGCTCTCACATAGCAATGTACATCCCTCCTCTCCCACATTCCTGTCATCAGCATTTAATTCTCTCAAAGAACAAACAGAAACAATGTCTTTTTCTGTGTTTTCTGCATTTACTGTAGAAAGAATGGGAATGTTTTTTCACCATTTTCCCCGTTATTATTTCACTTGTGGTTTAACAAGTAATGAACTGGGAAGCATTCATTTCCTCTTACCTGATACAGGGATGTCTTCATGCAAGACATGCAGATATTAACTGAATGAGCTGACAATTTTTCAGTTAAAGAGCATTTCATTTTTTAAAAATGTCATTTGTGGAAATCTTGTCTTTCTACAGAACAGAAACATTTGAAATTAAAATGACAGACTAGAATATTCTCTTGATTACTTCAAGACACTAGGGAGTTGCCTGGGGTATTTCATAACTCAGAATTCTTTTTTTATTATGTCTATAAATTCATAGCTAACTTAAGAGCTCATTACATCACCTTGCAGAGTTGCTGCAGTTGCCCTTTTTATCTGGGTAGTACTGTTTTGAATCTTATGTTTAAGGGATGTTTGTGTTAAATGACTTCAGAATTTAGATAATTTTCAGTAAGGAAGTAAATTTGATGTGCTTACTTTTATGCCAAGGTAGATTTTTAAGAATTACATATACGTTTTTTTTTTGTTTGTTTGTTTTGTGATATCTTGTGATATCTATTCTTTTTATAATTATACACACTTCTAATGGTATTGCTTAACTTCAGCATGAGACAGTTTCATTTATTGCTCCCTCAAAGAAAGTCTCTGGAGTCATTAACATTTGTTTTAAAAACTGTTATGAAACAATAAATTACTAGGTATATTCTTTAGTCCATATATTTTTTTTTTGTCTTATCACTTGCTTAATTTTTCAATTTAAGCAAGTGGCAAACCACAATTATTTTATTTCCTAGTAAATGTGATTTTACTTGTATATTATTTTGGCATTTGTTTTGTTCAAATAAACTTTGTAGTCCCAAGGGAATTCATTTAACATATGTTATCAATATCATCTTATTGTAAAGTGTTTTCAATTGTTTTGTTTTAAGCCAACAGGCATCTCAGTATCATATAGCAGTTCACTCATTCTCCCTCAGTAGGATGAGAAAGAGAATCAGAAAAAAAGTAGAATTCATGGGTTGAGATAAACATGGTTTAAGATGTCAGAAATGGAAAGGAATAATCCTGGCAATAGTAATAATGATAAAAGCATATGTGGAATTAGTGATGCACAGTTCAATTTTTCACCACCCATAGACTGATGCCCAGCCAGTCTCCAAGCAGTGGCTGCCCATCCCTCAACCCTATGCCAGCTCTCCCAGTTGTACTGCTGAGCAAGATGTCATATGGTATGGAATATCCCTTTGGTCAGTTCAGGCCATTTGTTCTGGTTCTGTCGCCTCCTAACTCCTTGTGCTGATAGGGCAGTATGAGAAATTGAAATGTCCTTTGCTTTGTGCAAGCACTGCTCTGCAACAGCTAAAACACTGATCATAGAATCATAAAATTGTTAAGGCTGAAAAAGACCTTCAAGATCATCTAGTCTAATCATCCACCTACCACCAATATTTCCCCACTAAACCATGTACCTTAGTACAACGCACAAACATTTCTTGAGCACCTCTAGGGACAGTGACTCAGCTACCTCCCTGGGCAGCCCACTCCAGCACCTGACCACTCACTGAGAGAAGAATTTTTTCTTAGCACCGAACCTGAACAACCCCTGGTACAACTTGAGACCATTCCTTCTAGTCCTATCACTAGTTATGCAGAAGAAGACATCAACAACCACCAAATCATAACTTCCTTTCAGGTAGTTGTAGAGTGCAATAAAGTTTCCCCTGAGCCTCCTCTTCTCTGTTGTTGTGTTATCAACATTATTTTCATCCTAAAACAAAAGCAAAGCACTGTATCATCCACTATTAAAAAGAAAACTCTATGCCAACTGAAACTAGAAAATAAATTTTCTTCAAATATTATTTCTGGAAGATTTTTGTTAACAGATGTGATGAGCCTTTCTTTTTGGCTTACACAAAAGAATTTGAAACAGAACCAAGCAAGTACTATTCACCAATTGATGTGAAAACTACAACATAGTGTTAATTATAATTGTATTTAACATTATTAAGTGAAAAGAAAACTGAGCTACTTGTTACTCGTGGTCACTTAAATTGTCAGGATAACTTTTAGGAATACTGAGCTGCTTAGACAGAATTAAATTTCATTAATCATTTCCAAACTATACCTTATTTCCCCTGGTGTTTCGGAAGAGAAAAAAAAAAAAAAAAACATTATTACTTTTCTTTTTCTACTAGTTGGTTCAACAAGCTGATTCACTGGAGTGTTGAGTGACACCTACAAAAAAAGAGTTAAACTTTATCCAGCCTGTGAGTGGGTTGCAGTCAGCAGGCAGTGAACTTGTAAGTTCTCTGACACCATCTTTTTAGGCAGGAAGAAATGAAAATCAGTATCAGAGACTAGAATACCATCACGTGTGTTGATCTCTTCAGAAATCTTTACCTGAGATTTTGATTTAAATTACCATCACTGTTTTCAGTGGCTCAGCAGCATACATTTGTGATCTTGCATGGGTAACATGACCTCATAATTTCTCTATAACGTAACTGTCTTATAATGCAATATTTAGACCATATGCTTCAAATATGCTAGATATTCCTTAAAAGTAGCCAAAATATACTTCCTGGAAATAATTTAGATTTCTTTATTTATAGTTTCTTAGTGAATTAAGCTTAGGTTTTTGTGTATTAATTTGCTTTGTCTCTTAGTATTGCCTAAGCAGAGTTGGGATGTTAATATATATATATATTTTCTTTGCAAATGAATCATTTCTTTTGCTGAAAGTTTCTTCTATGCCTCATAGTAAAACTCAAAACAGTAAAGGCAATGTGAACAACTTTAGCTTCTCATAAAAAAAAGGAATTATTATTATTATTATTATTATTTTCTCTACACCATCTTACTCCATATAAATTATCTCCAGAAGTTAAGGTTTCTGTAGAGTAATGTTTTGTTGTTGGTGGTGGTGGTGGTTTTTTGTTTGTTTGCTTTGCTTTGATGAACACATTAAGATCAGCAAATAGAAGATATCCACACAGTAACATAAATACTATATCTACATTATATTAGGTTATGTACATCTTTCCATATAACTTATTGATACCATTTTACTTGTGTGTGTGTGTATGTGTGTGTGTGTGTGTGTGTGCACTTACTGTTTGGATTGTTTTCAACCAAGCAAATGCTCTCATGCAGAAATCTCTGTAATGTTATATTTGGTCCCTCTTATCATATCTAAATCATACCTTTTCTATATTCTATACCTAGTCTTCTTAGAAAAACTAAGCATCCATCCTACCAAATTTTGAGCATCATCCGCTATCAGTGCAATGGAATGCCTCTCTCAATACTCAGTCTGACATGTAAGCTTTCAGAGATACAACTACTTCTGTCATAACTTGACTGAAGTACAGAAACCCTCCAGTCAGCTCTTCCACAAAGTGCATCTACATTTGCTACATGGTCCCCATATGTCTGCTCGCACACAAATAATTTTGTCAGTTGTTTTTCAGTTTCAATAAAATAATAATAAAAAAAATTCATTGCGCATAAACGCCTAAGCATTTATGTTCGTGTACACATTTGACTACTTAAAAAAAATATTTCAATGCACTTTCAGTGCTGTTATTAACTTTATGAAATAAAATTTGTTTCCAATACTCAGTTCTTATGACAGAGAAAAGCACCTGGCTTGCTTTTGTTAAAAATATCTAAAACTTCACTGAATAATAGCTGTTACAAAACTCCTTTGATTTTACATTTTTCCTTTCACAGTGTGTGGCTGTACTCTATTTCACAGGGCAATGCTCTGCTGAAATCTGTCACTCTGAGAAGCAATATGATAGTTGTCAGTGATATCCAAAGAAGACTGAATAACATCTACATACTTTTAATGTGTCCTTAACACATTGACTTTCCTGGCTATAAGGAACTAGTAAAGAGAGAATCAGCATAAGGTGAAGTGCAGCTCCTGCTGGGTGACCAAACTGCATGAAATCTCATGCTTCACTAATGATGCTTCTCATACCAGCTGGCCAATGGATCATGAAAATGAATCAGAGGTACAACAGGGATTTTTTTTTTTTTTTTTTTTTTTTTTTTTCAGATGTAACTTTCATAAACAATTAAGAGCTACTGGCTCTTATGTTTTCAATGGGTAATAGTTTCACTGCTTTGCTTTAGCTATAAAAGAAACAGTATGATGATTATTCCATAGGGAAGGCACCAGTGATCTACCTAATCAACAATTCTTTCACTTTGGGTAAGATATTTACCCTGTCTGTACTTCTTTTCTGGACGTGGCATTCAATATGATAATGTAGCAATAAAATTCTTCCAGTCATACCCCACTGTGAAGCTTTCACCTCTCCACAAACTTGAGACAATGATTTATATAGAGATAACAATCTCTCTGGTTTTCTAGTTTAAAGGAAAGGAGAGGAAAACATTAGAAAACCTGGGGTTTTCAAAGGAGAGTGCTTGCCACCTTCCAAAAATCAGAGTTATCAGGTATTTAAAATTAATCACCTCAAGAGTAGATCACTCACTGATTCCCTTTGAAACTTTTGATGTTGTGGTGAATTGACTTTGGCTGACTGCCAGGTGCTCACCAAACTGCTCTCTCACTGCCCTTCTTCAGCAAGTCAGGGGGAGATAATCCAGTGAAAAATTTAATGGGTTGAAATAAAGACAGGAAGATCAGTCATCAGTTACCATCATGGACAAAACAAACTCAACCTAAGGAAGAGGAATTTAATGTATAGCCAATTAATGAAACAGGATAGAAATAAAAGCAAGCTAAAAACATTTTCCCACCTCCCTGCATCTTCTCAGACTCAGCATAACTTCTGATTCTTCTACCTCCTTCTCACTCCATGCAGCTGCAGGTGGATGGGGAAAGGGGGCTGAAGACAGTCCATAATCTCTACTGTTCCTGCATGGTCACTCTCTATCCTTGCTTCAGTGTGGGATCCGTCCTATGGAATGCCATTCTTCTGAAACTTATTCCACGTGGGCTTCCCATGGGCTACAGCTCTCCAAGCACTGCCTCAGCATTACTCTATATACCACAGGGCCTGCCTTTCAAAAGTGAACTTCTCCACATGGCTCTCCATGGGTGGCAGCTATCTCAGCCCTCCCACCCCACAGCAGGTTGCTCCCCATAGGCTGGAGTTCCAGCCTGAGGTAATCCTGAGGGGGTATCTATGGGCTGTGCTTCCTTCAGGCCTCATCCACTGTGGGTTCCTTTGTAGCTGAACATGGAGATCTGCTCCACACAGTGCCTGTGGGCTGTATGGAGACAATCTGCTCCTTCATGGGCCTCTCCTGGGTGACAGGGAGCTTCTGCTCCATGCTTGGAGCTCCTTTTCCTTTCTTCTGCACTGACCTTGAAGTGTGCAGAATTGCTTCTTTCAGCATTTTCTCAGTCCTTCCTTTCATAGCTGTTGCACAGCTTTTTTTTTTTGCCCACTCTTAAATACATGCAACCAGTATCAATAGTTGTTGCTCACTGGCTCAGTTCTGGGCAGCTGCAGGTTGCTTTTGGAATTTGCTGGAGCTAGTTCTTACATAACATAGGGCAAATGTTGGTCTCTGCTCATAGAGACCACACCTGCAGCCCCTCCTTACCTACACTGTGCTACCAAAACTTTACCATGCAAGTCAGTTACAGATGTACACATCAAAATCTGCTGCCAGATTGCTACATATAAAGAATGGACTTGCTGTAGCTATTTAATGAAGTTTCAGTTCCTCATCTGTTCCTCATCTGTGAGTTCTAAGGTGAGTTAGGAGAGGACAAACTGAGGGTTAACAATTGTATAGAGACTGAGGAGAGGACAAGATAAGAGTTAACCATTGTATAGGAATGCAGGTAAGCAGGATGTGAGGGCAGATAAGAAAAGAACATCTCAAAACTCTATTGTAAACTTGAAGAAATATTACACAAGGAACGGGTCAGGATCATATTATTTCTGTTGAAAACAATGAGCCTTCATCCCATGACCACCAGAAGAAGACCCCCACTGTCCGCGGCGCATGTGCAAGAGGGAGGGACCGTATGCTGATGGGTTCTCAGAAATGTAAGGAATATGTATACGAATTCTGGGAAATTCATTGATTATGTATTAGTTTGGCCTATATCTGTACCAAGCTTTTGCCCTACGTTGTGCAAGTTAGGTGGAACGATCCCCCTTGCGCCCGGTGTCTGTGCAGCACTGAATAAACATACCTTCTCTGTAATCTTTCATGGGTTACAGTTTGATTCCGCAAGTCAAAGGAATGACTGCAGTCCAGAGGAGGGTATTATTGATAGCCCTCGGCAGTGACCCTTCCAACACTTTTGGAAGAAACGAAGGAAAATTCATTTTTTCCTACATATTCTATCTACAATTTGCCTGTGTGCAAGTATGCTTGACCATAGGTTAGAATTTAATTAAATCACACACACACACACACACACACACACACACACACACACAAAAAAAATAATAAAATAAATAAAAAATAAAAAAAAAAAAGAAAAAAGAAACATTTCTCCAGCTCTTCTCCATTTATCATTGGAAGGCATGTTCAGCCAAGCATCAGCTGACTTGTACCAGCTATGTTTGTCTTGATTATGAACAAAAGTTCTGGAAATTAGGATAGGAAATCTTAAGACATAGACAAGATATTAAATCAAATCAAATATAGAACAATATAGAATTGTCACACAGATCTCAACCGTTTACTTTCACTTTTCCTTCTGCCCATACTCAATGTACTCATGGAATAAGGGAATCATGCCCTTGCCTGTTCTCATGTCAGATCTGGATAAGTTGCTTTCCAACATCAATGTTCTCCCATCTGCCCAGAATTTCTGATCAGTTGAGCTTCTCAGTACAAGAATAATTCTGAGAAACTTCACAGCTTTCTTTGGTTGCATCAGCTCCTTTTTTTTTTCTTTTTTTTTTTTTTTTCTTTAATTAGCCAACACATTCAGATACATCATATTGTTACTTACTGTTACTTTAGCTTTTTAACTGCAGAGACAATATTTTGTCCATCTCTAATGACACTACCTGAATTAAGGCTGTCAGGGTAACAGTGAGCCTTCATGCAGTTCAACAGTGTGCAGCACTGCTCAGGAAGGGGTTGCTATCATAGCCCCTAGCTAGCTCAGTAGTACACCATCGTGTGTGCTGGTCTATTAGCAGTGTGGTTATTTATCCTTTAAACCTTAGATTGCATTGCAGATCAGTAGGAAAGAAAGTCAGTTCCGACATTCAAAGGGATTGAGTCACTAAAAAAAAAAATTATTGTGTGAACTTGTTTTTACTTTCTGGGAAAAGGAGAGAGGAATCAACTTGGATGTGTTTTAAACATCAACCAATTGTGGGTTTTTTTTGTTTTGTTTTGTTTGTTTGTTTGTTTGTTTTTCCTTCTTCCTTTTGGTGATCATGTTTCAGTCCTGTTAATTCACTAGGCACTTGGCAAATAGAATTTCTGGAATAGGATTCAAAGTTTCAGATCCTACAAAATTCTCTTGCCTGAAATCAGGAAAGGAAATGTTCCTGTCACAAAAGGAAGAAAAAACAGTTTTTACAGAAATCTGCTTTGCTTAACTTCAGCTATGTATATCTGAGGATGATAAGCAACACATAATCTGTGCTAGTTTTTTACTTTCCTCCTCTGCATCCTTAAACCTACAATAAACATTGTAGCGGGTCTTTTGGGGTTGTATGTTTATCAATCTACATTGTATTTAGATTAACACAGATGTGCCTTTTCTTTTTTTCTTTTCTACTTGCCTTGTCTAGGAATGTAAGAAAGTTGTTCTCTTTTTTTTGCCCACAGAGCTGTTGTTTGGTTTGACACTTTTTTTTTTTTTTTTTTTTTTTTTTCCTCTGTGAGGAAAATCTTTTTCTCTGTGAGAATCTGAATCTTAGCATTTACCTTTCATATGAAAATAACAGCTAATTGCTTTTCAGTCTAGCGATCCAATACTTGAAAGGATATTCTGAATTCTTTTCTGTGTCTTATCTGAAGCATAAAATGCTATATAACTATAAGCTAAATACACTGTTCACACTTAATACTTGTCAGGAACTACTCTTCCGTTCAGAATTGGGTAACAAAAATGGAAGTATAAGTTAATATAATTTTCTGCTCTTATTGTGAATTAATAAATTAAAAACCAATACACTCCCAAGAAACATATTGTCAAGGATCAGCATAAATTTTTCTGTCCTACTTTCAAGAAACAGAAAATCCACCTTTTAACTTGGAAATGATCAAAGAGACCGATGACAATCTTCTCCCTGCTTTTATGTTACTGCCCAAGAACACTACTGAAACTACTTCATTCTTTGAGTAGAGGTAATACTTTCAAACACATCTAAATGATTAAGAAATAAGATCAAATTTCAGTTTCACTAGTAAACTAAAAGGAAATTTTGCAAACATGTTTTAGGCACATATGAGACTATAAAAGTAACAAAGGGGTTAAATCTTTTTAGTCCCTCTTAATATTCAACGTCACATATCATTAATTTTAAAGATTTATTTATTTATTTATTTATTCCTTTTAGGATAGTTTAGATGTTTTTAAAACATAATTCTGCATTGTACACGATTTCAGAGAACTTTTTCCTTTTTGTACATCACTTTCCAACTGAAAAATCAAACATGATCTTGGTTTGTTTTAGTGAATGTTTCTTCCCATTAAAAAAATGTTCTAATGGAAAAATATTACTGATGTTTTGCAATTTAAACATCTGTGATGTTATTTTTGGAATGATGGGAGCATGACCAACCTACTTCTGACTGTTCTGACAATTTGCTGTCAGTATCTTGGAGTTCTGTATGACCAATGTTTAATTTGGCAATTATGGCTATATTTAACCTATGCGAATGATAGGGTAATAGTGTTTTTGAGAAACTGCACCTCTCTAAGGGGGCTTTGAATGTTTCACACCTTTTCAAAACAACTTGAGACATAAGCCAAATATATATATGTATTAACTAGTTTGCAATTAAGCTTTGCAATGCTGGCAGTGTTAAATTGGTGTCTGTATTTTTAAAATAGAATATTTTCCTTAGAAAATATTTCCAAGCTGATTTGGGGTGAATGAGAAAAGATCTTTCTAAATATAGCACATAATACACAGAATACAGTGTTCTAAAAACATCTTTGCCAGAGTTACTTCTTGTTAGATATGTTATTGAGAATTTTTGATTGTATCACTATTTTGAGATGTGACTCTTCTATCACTGCTGTGTTTCAATGTGAAGGGCACTTCATGTTTTCTGCCATTGTTTTTAAACAATTACTTTTTTTAAAAAAAGTAGATTTAAAATATTGATTTTTTTTTTGTATCTCAGAAATTTAAATTATATGGCAAGATCTGTTCTTGATCCTTTCTTGCAGCAAGTACTTCTTCCGGAGTTGTTTTACAGTAAAATGCTAATTTCAATCATGTAAAACTTTGCTTTCCCCTTTCTCGTCAAAATTTCTTAACATATAATTTTAAGCCAGCCTGCAGTAATTTTAGTCAGTCTGATGGCAATTTAGCTACTGGGTCCGTAAGTACTACTGACATAGTATGAGCTTGCACAAATTAGCCTACCTCCACTCATGTTCTGTGCAGCTAAGTCAGTTAAAAGCTGGCTTAAATTTCACAACAGTCTTGGAAAAGCCTAAAAGAATGCACTTAAGCACTTTGAAGAATTGGAACAAGCATGTAATAAAAAACTACAGGAAATATCCATTTTCAAATAGGTTATGTAGAAGACATGTTGGAATAATTACATTAATAAATAATGAAATGTCAACCTCATACAAGATGACAGCCTATTTGTGGACAACACTTAATTAAGCTTTGTCATCTATGTTTGATTATGCATTATATTTCCATCCCCCTTACCACAAATTTACGTTCCTAGACTGGAATTGTAAATCTAAAGATGAAGTTGTAATCTGAACTTTATGAAGAGCTGAACTTGATGATCATTATAGGTCTTTTCCAACACATGATATTCTACAATTTTATGATTTACAAAGCAGCTGGAGAAATGCTATGATTGATAACACATACAGCATAATGTCGTAGTTCTTTCAGAGATGGAAACAGTAACCCAGGGATAGTGCTATGACAAAACAAACAAACAAACAAACAAACAAACAAACAAACAAATAAATAAATAAATGCTGGAAATAATTGTCAGTAATACTAAAAATAGTAATGATATTTAGAGTAATTATAATAATAGGAAAGAGATATACAAATTAAGACGATTCATTGGTTGTTTAGGACTGGCTTAGATAAGTTTGTCTGAAAGCTTACCTTCTGTAAATACATTAGAAAAAAAAAAGTCCTGTATTTGGCCAACGAAGTTGGTTTATACTTCATGATTTGCTTTGAAGTATTACACTGAAGAGGAAAATTAATATAGTGTACAACATAGCATATGATATAATATGTTGAACATGCTTGATTTTCTTTTTTTTTTTACAAGTATCCCCAACTTTTTTTTATATTCTGATCTGCACTTTCATAAATCAGGATAGTTAACATCACATATATGTTCTTTTACACCTGCACTGTTAAGAAGTGTTAAATTTTCGTTTATGTTCTACTATCACAGTCTTTACTCCTGTTTTGCTATTCACATTTCAGGTAAGATAGACACTAATAAAATGGTTGTATTATTTATCTCTGTCACTGGTATAATAACAGCCTTAATAAAAATTACAAAAAGGATAAAAACTTGGACACTTATAATTACTCCAGTCACATTTAACTCACAACACAATGTAATTCAGTGCATCTTTATGCTATGTCCTCCGTGTATTCACATCACAGTGAGAAATACACAGAGCTGTCAGTAAGCATAAGTCAAGTTGAACAAATGGGTTTTTAATTTTGACTGGAAAATACAGTCAACCCACTGCTCATGATCACATGCAGAAGGACATTGCAAAGGCATGCAGTAGTTGAATGTTTTTGAACCATTGGAATCAAACTGGATGAGAGGAAGAGATTTGAAGATGAAGAAATGTTATCACTATATAATGAGAATAGGCTACATTAATCTGCAATACAGTGAACAGAAATGGATATGACCAAAAATAGGACAAATTAAACCTCAGGCCAAGTTAATGCAATGACTGAAATGCCAAAGATGAAGTTTTGGGGGCTATAGGAAAACCTGAATAGCAGCTGGTTACGTCAATTAATGAGTGAAAGCTGAATAAGGACAAGAGGATCAAAATGCTGAAGTCATGAATAATGGAGATTGTATCATTGTGACAAATGATTATAGAAAATTACCAATGTGGAAGAATAATGAAAAAAATCTTTCTTCATACTTTAAAAACTTGGTAGGTTTCATGTATGCCTATTACATTTTATTTATGCTGACTCTTGACATCGTTTAAGTAGAGCAGCATTTCTATTTGGTGATCAAATCTACATGTTACATAGGACTTCTACAGAATGTAAGATAATATAGAAATCCACCCATATTCTCAACTGCTGTTTTCATTTTATATACTTTATCTTCTTACAGAATTGCTGAATTCTAGTACAAACAACAGATTGCAGTGTCATCTCTAAACACCTGGTTTATACATTGTTTTTGTACAAGGGATGAAATTCCAGTCCCAGTGAAATTAATGATAGATTGGACTCTGCATTCAGAGGGATACAGATTTTATCCATAACATCCTCAACAGAATACAGACACAAGCTTAAATTTAATTCTCTCATTAGCAATGGATGAACCACCACAGGCTCAGTGATTTGTTTCAGATAAGCATCCGAAAAATTTGGCTGGTTTTCCAACTATCCATATTAATTGGCAAATGTGTAGGAAGTCTCAGGAGAATTGACTCTCTCAGGAAATTTTCTAGCAATTACTGCATCTGTTTAAATGAGAGGAGCTATTTCAGTTTTGCCAGTTTCATTCCGGTATTTGTCAGAATCCAGAAGAATGATCACCATACAAATATTTATTTTAACAGGAAAATATTGAGAATACATCTTTAAGTACAATATTAATCTCTATCATTTAGATATCCAGGTGTTCACAATGATCTTTTGTGTTTCTGAAATGATTTTAAACCTCAATGATAATTTAAACCTTAATTCTCCTGAGAGAATAATTTGCTTAAACTCATAAAAATTGCAAAAAACCTTTTTCTTTTTCTTTTTTTTTTCCCCCTAGGGGATTGAAAAATTATATACTAAATTCTAAGATGTAAGTAATTATTATTAAGTCTAAGTATTAAGATTCTTCTTAAATTCATTAAGAATTAATTTTTCTTTTTTTTTTTCCCCCCAAATATTGAGTAACTTTTCCAAGAGATGCAGAATGTCTATAGCCTAAAACTCGTATTATTGTCTACCAGTGTTTTGGAGGATGCCTGTTTAGGACTTCACACAGCAAAGAAATACCCAAAACTGCCAATGTTAAAGCTAACTTCAAAATCTGGGTACACCTAAACCTCCCAAAGTCATGAGTTTAAATTGAAAATCTCTTTATATATGTAAAGACGGTTAAATAAGAGAATGAGTTGTGTCTTGGGATGAGTGGTGTCCTGAGTAGGTTGAAAAATCTTCTGTCAAGAATGACATAGTACATAGTGATCTTATTTTACAGTACTGAGATGAATTGGATCACTCACAGCTCATTTTTAGTTCTCTGTTAACAACAACAACAACAAAGTCCTCATGTTATATGAAAACTCCAGCATAGGAAACCAGATATTACCATTTCACTTCAAGTAGAAGCCTCTCAGAATTTCACAAAAATGATGTTTTTCCTTCAGTGGACCCTTTGCATATTGTTAAGGAGAACAAATGTTAGCTTTTAATAGTGGACAGATTCTGATATAGCAAACAAGTACGTGGTTATAGCCAACTCCTAACAAACTGTAATTCACACAGTGATTAGTTTGTTGTAGTATATCAGCTTCCGCTTATCACAATGAAGAATCATATCTACTGATTTAAATATCCAGTCAAAAATTTAACAACTGTCAATTAAAATGCATAGGGGGGAAAAAATACAGCTTCTGCATGTTAAACACATTGTATATAAACTTAGAAGCTAGTCACTAAAATGTAACAAACAGTGTTGTTACTACATGAGCTTTTCTCTATCTCTGACTCTCTGATGTAAAGGTAATATTGAAGTATATGAAAAAAAATCAAAGAAAAAGACATCTTATTCTACCAGTTACAAATGAAATAACAAAATAGAAAAAACAAGGAATTATATACATTAGATTTGTTCTTCTTTGTGTGACCCAGCTGTACATTAATGATTAATTAGATTTAAGCATAATAGAGCTACAGGACTCTGTAGTAGTTACTAGGTAACCAACACGTTACTGCCAGGAAATAGGCCTTTTTGTTTGTTTGTTGGTTGGTTGGTTGGTTGTTTTTTTGTTGTTGTTTGTTTGTTATTTGTTGTTTTTTTAGTAAAAAAAAATAAAGTTGCATTTTCACCAATAGGTCTCTGCTAACAGTGACAAGACAAGATTGTCAGTGAGTAGAAATCCATTGTGCAGGCTGTGCAATAGAGAGAAATCAACTATTTTCTTTAAACTTGTGTGTCTCAGGCAAACAGACAAATTCTGGACTAATTTACATCAGCATAAATTTGTAGTAATTCAGTTGACTTCCCAGGAGATGTACTAAACTCTTACTGATACAACTAAAATGATAATCTGACCTAAGCTATAAGATATCAGGTCGTGCTAACGGTATAGAAAAAACAATACTCATCAAAGAACAATATTACTGACTATCACTCAGTTTACACACACACACACAAAACAAACAAACGAACAAACAAAAAAAAAAAAACAAAAAAAAGAACAGTCAAATTATGACAACATTGGCTCAGAAAATTCAGCCAATAAAGACTAGTGAAGTCAATGAAAATGAATGTTAATGTCCAGCCCAAAATTTTTCAAAGTGTTTGATAATGCAGGAGATGCAAGTAGAAACTCTATTCAGCTTTCATAAAACATAGCCTAGCATTTTAAACAAAAACCTAATTCTTAGCTGAGAGAATTTCATGTCTATAGGTAGTATAAAGAGAAACACTTTAATTTTCTGAGAATAGGAGCCTAAACATGCACATTCCATATTAATTATCACCAGTAGTGATTCATTTCTACCTAATTGTCTTAGTGAGAATGGGAATACTTTCTCTTAATTTATTTATATAGTATATAATTCAAAATAAATCATCCTTTTCATAATCAAGAGGCAAAAAATATTTACAACTTCTGAAAATAGCCTGTACTTAGCTCTAACATTGGCATGTACTGCACTCAGCTCTATTATCTCAATAAATATTGTGATAATAATAAATAAGACACAAAAGTATTTGCAGAAATATAGGTCAGAGTAAGTAGCAAAGTGGTATATCATTAAAAAGCTTCAAGAGTGCATCACTTTTGCAGTAACAACAACAACAACAACAACAAAAGAATTAAGTAAAAGTTTCCTTGAGGTCTGATTGATCAAAGTGCATCAAATTAAGAGGAGGAAAGTCACCTGAATGTACAATAACTCAGGAAGAAACTACTACCAGCCACTATCCGAGAAGCAGTTACAAGAACAGCTTTTCTGAGCAATGGGCTGTAGCAAGTCTTTCAAAGTAAGTTTAGTTTCACAGAGGATGAACTAACTCCAGAAGGACCCTTTAGCAAAACAGAATGATTTATGACCACAGAAAATAGTCAAAGAGCAGAGGTGAAATCTCATTTTTGTGATTGAAACCTACAAGTTAAGTTGTATGAAACAACAAATAGGAGGGAAAGACTGTATGTAGTGTGCCTTGGACAATCATATACAAGCATGAGTGCTTGATTAGGTTACTTTGTGGTTTAGTGACACTCCCTAAAAGATCATCCATGAATGCAGTTGAACATATAACTGATCTGCTAGCAGCAGACAACTAGTGTTAGTTTTAGAAATAACAGATGTGTTGACCTTTTGTCAGACACTTACAGATCAGATAATTATTATTCCTAAAGCAGAGAAAAAATGCTTTCTCTAACAAAAATAGGGGTAAAATCTGCATGTTTGGGGAGCTATCAGAGATCTAGGAGTATCTACAACTGGAAATAATGCACAGGTAAACATACAAACAAAAATGACATTAAAGCTCATATGGTTATACCTTCCTATAGAAACCATATTGTTCCAGATTTGGCAAATACATGAAGCAACTTCACCATCACTTTTTGTCAAATGTTACCACACCTTCCACTCATATTTTCTTACAGAAGCAACAAATAAATAACTTTTTCAGTATTAAGATCACAGAATCACAGAATGGCCCTGGTTAAAAAGGACCTCAAAGATCGTGAATCTCCAACACCCCTGTCACAGACCACCAACCTCCACATTTAATACTAGACCAGGTTGCCCAGGGCCCCATCCAATCTGGCCTTGAATACCTCTAGGGACAGGGCATCCACAACCTCTCTGGGCAGCCTGTTCCAGCACCTCACCACTCTCTCTGTAAAGAACTTCCCCCTGATATCCAACCTAAATCTTCCCTCCCTCAACTTCAAACCATTTCCCCTTGTCCTACTGTTATCTACCCTTTCAAATAGTTGATTTCTCTCTTGTTTGTAGGCTCCCTTTAGGTACTGAAAGGTTGCAATGAGGTCAGCCCGCAACCTTCCTTTCTCCAGGCTGAACAAGCTGAACAAGCCTAGCTCCCCCATCCTGTCTTCGTAGGGAAGGTGCTCCTGATCATTTTTGTGGCTCTCCTCTGGACCCACTCCAATAGATTTCTGTCTTTCTTGTTGGGGTCCTCCAGACATGGACACAGTACTCCAGATGGGGCCATACGAAGGTGGAGTAGAGAGGGACAATCACCTCCCTGTCCCTGTTGGCCACCGCTCTTCTGATGGAGCCCAGGATACCATTTGCTTTCCGAGCTGCAAGAGCACACTGCTGGCTCATGTTAAGCTTTTCATCCATTGGGACTCCCAGGTCCTTCTCAGCAGGGCTGCTCTCAAGGACTGCTCCTTCCAGTCTGTATAAATGCTTAGGATTCCTCCAGCCCAAATGCAAAACCTTGCACTTTGCCTTGTTGAACCTCATCAGGTTCACCCGTGCCCACTTTTCAAGCCTGCTGAGGTTCCTCTGAATGACATCTCTTCCTTCCACCTTGTCAACTGCACCACTCAGCTTGGTGTCATCAGCAAACTTGCTGAGGGTGCACTCAATTTCGTCATCAATGTCATTTATAAAGATGTTAAAGAGCACCGGTCCCAAGACAGACCCCTGGGGGACATCGCTCGTTACCCGCCTCCACATGGACACAGAACCATTGATGACAACCCTCTGTTTGTGGCCTTTCAACCAGTTTCTTATCCATCGAGTTGTCCACCCATCAAATCCACATCCCTCCAATTTGGAGATAAGGATGTGGTGGGGGACCATGTCAAAGGCCTTGCTCAGGTCCAGGTAAATGACATCAATCGCCTTCTCTTTGTCCACCAGTGCCGTCACTCCATCGTAGAAGGCCACCAGATTATTAAGCATGATCTTCCCCTGGCGAAGCCATGCTGGCTGTCTTGGATCACATGCTCATTCCTCCTGTGGTCAAGAATGTCATCCAGGAGGATCTGTGCCGTGATCTTCCCATGTACAGAGGTGACACTCACTGGCCTGTAATTCCCCAGGTCATCCTTGCACCCTTTCTTGTAAATGGGAGTGACATGACCCTTCCTCCAGTCATCCAGAACCTCACACAAGTTGCTCCTACATCTCAGATGAGACCCACTTCTGACTGCTCTCCATCTGAACAGGAGAACAAGAGGCCTTCTTTGCCTCAGACTTTAATACTAAGACTAGTTACACCCCAGGCACACAGCCCCTTTGGTAGTAGATAGGGATGGAGAACAGAATAGGCCCTGCATAATCCATGATGAGATGGTTTTGGATCTGCTCCAAAAGTTGAACACTCACAAGTTGATGGGGCCAGATGAATTGCACCTAGAGTGCTGAGGGAGTTGGCAGATGTGGTTGCCAAGATATTCTCTGTCATCCTTCAACAGACCGGGCTAACTGGGAATGTCCCAGTGGACTGGAGACTGGCAAATGTGAGTCCCACCTTCAAAAAGGTCAGAAAGATGAGCCTGGTAGCTACAGACCTGTCAGTCTCACCTCGGTGCCAGGGAAGGTTATGGAATAGATAGTCTTGGGAGCCACCACAGAAAAATTAAAGGTCAACCAGGGGATCAGGCCCAGTCAGCATGGGTTCATGATTGCTAGATCCTATTTGACAAACCTGATTTCATTCTATGACAAGGTGATCCTCTTAATGGATGAAGGTAAGGTTGTTGATGTGGTCTACCTGCACTTCAGTAAAGCCTTTGACCCTGTCCCCCACAGTACCCTCGTGGAGAAGCTGGCTGCCTACAGTTTGGATGGGCGTACACTCTGCTGGATGAAACACTGTCTGGATGGCTGGGCCCAAAGTGTTGTGGTCAATGGAATTAAATCCAGTTGGTGGCCAGTCACGAGTGGTGTCACCCAGGGCTCAGTACTGGGGCTGCTTCCATTTAATATCTTTATTAATGATCTTGATGAAGGAATTGAATGCACCCTCAGTAAGTTTGCAGATGACACCAACTTGGGAGGGAATGCTGATGTGCTGGATGGGAGAAAAGCACTACAGAGGGACCTGGATAGACTGGATCAATGGGCCAGGGTTGATTGTATGAGTTTCAATAGGGAGAAATGTCAGGTCCTGCATTTTGGTCACAACAACCCCAAGCAACTCTATAGTCTTGAGGAGGAGTGGCTGAAAAGCTGCCTGCCAGAAAGGGACCTTGGTGTACTGACGGACGGTTGGCTGAATATGAGCCAGCCGTGTGCCTAGGTGGTGGAAGAAGGCCAATGGCATCCTGACTTGTATCAGGAATGGCGTGGTGAGCAGGACTAGGGAAGTCATCCTACCCCTGTACTTGGCACTCAAGAGGCCCCATCTTGACTACTGGGCTCAGTTTTGAGCACCTCAGTACAGAAAGGACATTGAGGTGCTGGAGCAGGTCCAAAGAAGGGCAACAAGACTTGAGAAGGGCTTGGAGAATATGCCCTATGAGGAGTGACTTAAGGAACTGGGGCTGTTTAGTCTGGGGAAGAGGAGGTTGAGGGGAGACCTAATTGATCTCTTCCAATACCTGAAAAATGATTACAGCAAGAGCAGGTTGGTCAATTCTCACTGGTGACAGATAATCAAGCATGATTTCCCCTTTGTGATATCTATGATGACTATTCCTAATCACTCTTTTTTACTACATATCCTTAAAGGTGAAATCCAGGATTAGAAGTTCCATTACCTTCCCAGGGATGGAGGGCTGACTGGCCCGCAGTTACCAGGATCTTCCATCTTGTCCTTTTCGTAGACTGGAGTGACATTTGACTTTTTCCAGTCCTTGGGCACCTGTCCTGTTTTCCATGACCTTTCAAAGGTGGCAGAAAGTAGTCTAGCAATAACATCTACCAGCTCCCTCAGCACTCATAGGTGCATCCAATAGGAACCCATGGATTTATGGGTGTCAACTTTGCCTTAAGGATCTCTAACCTTATCCGCCTTCGAAGGGAAAGGATTCTTAAAAATATGAATATTTTATTAAATTCTGGAAAACTTAATATTAAAAGTTTGGTTTGATATATATTATCCATTGTTTCTTATAAAATAATGTCATTTGCACCATAGGTTACTTATTTGAGTAATATATATATGTATATAAGTGTGAATTGTACATGGAAGATATAGCAAGTCTAATGAAAATCTTTAGAGCTAAATCCTCCCTTGGCATGAGTTAAAAATTGACAGAAATTAGAATTACATTTACTGATATGAATTGCAAATCCAGAAAATTATTTTGAGAAGGGTTCTCTCCTTGTGGTTATTATCTTAACAAGTTGACTGTATTTTTCCTTTGAAACCATATGAGCAATGTTTGAAAGAACAAATCCCATGAAAATTTGTGTGCTTTGTTGTGATCTAACATTGAAGGCTGAGTTATTCAATGTTTAGCCTTTGCCTGTGCATAGCTCAGCAGGAAGGCTAATCCAGACAACAAGCTTATTCTCACTCGTCCTCTGTCTCTTCTGCCCTTCAGCAGTAAGCTGAAAAATTGATTAATTTATCTGGCAGTGATGGCGTATGGCAGCTGGCATAGAATTCTCTGGTTTGTACAGCTTGTAATGCGATGGGCACATGTGAGGAGCTGGTTGGTACCACCACAGCTCTTCATTCAGCTTTGTTTGAATTGGATGTGTCCTCAAAAAAAACTTCCACTAGACTGGCCAAAGAGAAGTTGGATATCAGTTAATTGCTTTTTTGATAAATCAGATGCTCATATGCAAGCTATGTAATAGTTTTAATTCGGTCTGCCTTACCTACCATGTGTACATGTCTGCCTTATTTACCACGTGTACGCACATCAACAAGAATTTCCTATGTCAGGATGCACTTTAATGTGTGGGTGACACTGGTACGGTAACCTGCAGAAGTTGTGGAATCTCTGGAATCTCCTCCTGAGATCTACAAAAGCCACCTATATTTTGTCCTGTGCAGCTTGCTCTAGGTATCTCTGCTTGAGCAGGGGTTGGATCATATAATCTCCAGTGTTTGTGAATGACCTGGCACACTTTTTTCTACAGCGCACTATCCTGCAAATAAAAGTAAACATTTTTGACAGATGATTTTATTCTAAGTAATAATTTTAACAATAAAAAGGCAGTCCAGAATATTTTGATGGAGATAATTGGACACTCATACATCCCAGCACACAAATGAAAGCTTAAAAGGATTTGTCTAGTAATTGAAGAATTGCTTCCTTTCTGGAGGTTTCTGTTTTGGCAGCATGATTTAGCTATGAGTTGCAGTAGCGTAACACACAGACTGCTGCTTGCTTCTCTGAAACATCTGGACCCAGGCAGAAGGAGTTTCTTATTAATTCTGAATGGCTTTGTTTAAAAAGTTACCAGAATATTCTCATTTTTAGGTTGTTGTTCTGGCATGCCTAATTCAGACAGAAAGGCTCATTTAACAAATAAATATCTTGTAAAATATTGGAGACTTCTGGATTATTGCCCAACATTCTAGAGAAGATGAATTAGCAAGATATCTGCTGTGCTTTATTTTCTATGTTAGCATCTTCATCGCTTTTGTTCAAAATGTTGATGAAAGAGTCTTGAGTAGCCATAGCAACTACCTAATACAATGTCATGGTACTTGGATAACAACAAAAGTGAAAAAATCAAGAGAAAGTTATCAAATGACTATAAATTATCAGAGCTCTTACCAGTTCCTTTCATCATGCATACATAATAAATGGCATATTTTATAAGTGTTGCTAATAATTCTGCACATTAAAAGTCTTGCTGAGCTTACTGTTTTGAGGTGTATTTTGCTGAAAAGACAAAGACCATATTGTAAATAAAAATCATTCAAGGAAAAAGTATTAAAGCTGAAATGAATTTATGTTCATGCCTGAGCAAAAATCTGGTTGAAATTTAAAATTCACTTTGACCATCAATTGTGAAAACCAAGTAAGGTTATGAATTCATAAATGTTCTCACTAGGCTTCCTTGTATTGGCTACCTGAATTTGGTACAGTCTTTGAGGAATACCATTCTTCTGTATCATAATGGGAATAGTTAAAAACAAATCAAAAACAAACAAACCAACAAACAAATGTTTTAATTTGCAAGTCAAAGTTATATGAGCTTTTCAACTGCAACTAATTGAATGAAATAACTTCTAGGTTTTCCTGTGAGGGAATATCTGTTTTTAATTATAAATATATTAATATTTTCAGAAAAACTTTTCATGGAGAGTCACCACTGAAAAAGCAAAACCTAATCTGGTTCATGAGTTTGAACTGGATTTCATTTACTTTCAGCACACCTATCAGGTCTTCATTAATGAGAGCCCAAATACTCTTGGCATGTCTATGTTGCTGAAAAACAGCCTTGACCCTAATGCCAAGGTGACATCCACCTTTTTTCATCAGGAACAGACTAGCTACTTCTGCAGAAGAAGTCTTTAGCTGTGGTTTCCTAGTGGGCTCCATATTGTAACTTTATGGCATTTAGACATAATTATCACATTTCTTTTTCCTTCCTTCCTTCCTTCCTTCCTTCCTTCCTTCCTTCCTTCCTTCCTTCCTTCCTTCCTTCCTTCCTTCCTTCCTTCCTTCCTTCCTTCCTTCCTTCCTTCCTTCCTTCCTTCCTTCCTTCCTTCCTTCCTTCCTTCCTTCCTTCCTTCCTTCCTTCCTTCCTTCCTTCCTTCCTTCCTGTCTCCCACAACATCCTTATAACAAAGCTGAGGAAGTGTGGGATAGATGAGTGGACAGTGAGGTGGGTTCAGAACTGGCTGACTGGCAGAGCACAGAGAGTCATTGTTGGCGGTGCAGAGTCTGGTTGGAGGCCTGTAACTAGCGGTGTTCCTCAGGGGTCAGTGCTGGGTCCGGTCTTGTTCAACATCTTCATCAATGACCTTGATGAGGGGATAGTGGCCACCCTCAGCAAGTTTGCTGATGATACGAAGTTGGGAAGATTGGCTGACACGCCTGAAGGCTGTGCTGCCATTCAGCGAGACCTGGACAGGCTGGAGAGCTGGGCAGAAAGAAACCGGATGAGGTTTAACATAAGCAAGTGTAGAGTCTTGCATCTGGGGAGGAATAATTGCATGCACCGGTACAGGTTGGGGGATGACCTGCTGGAGAGGAGCTCTGCTGAGAGGGACCTCGGTGTCCTAGTGGATGACAGGTTGACCATGAGCCAGCAGTGTGCCCTTGTGGCCAAGAGGACCAATGGCATTCTGGGGTGCATTAAAAGGAGCGTGGCCAGCAGGTCGAGGGAGGTGATCCTCCCCCTCTACTCTGCCCTAGTAAGGCCTCCTCTGGAGTACTGTGTCCAGTTCTGGGCTTCCCAGTACAAAAAAGACAGGGATCTCTTGGAAAGAGTCCATCAGAGGGCCACAAAGATGGTGAAGGGCCTGGAGCATCTCCCCTATGAAGAAAGGCTGAGTGAGCTGGGTCTGTTTAGCCTTGAGAAAAGAAGACTGAGAGGAGACCTGATCCAGGTCTATAAATATCTAAGGTGTGAGGGGCAGAGTGGTGAGGCTGGACTCTTTTCAGAGGTATGTGGAAAAGGGACAAGAGGAAATGGCTGAAAACTGGAGCATAGGAAGTTCTGCACAAATGTGCGCAAGAACTTCTTTAGGGTGAGAGTGACAGAGCACTGGAATAGGCTGCCCAGGGAGGTTGTGGAGTCTCCTTCTCTGGACATATTCAAGACCCGCCTGGATGCCTACTTGTGCGACCTGGTGTAGGGAGCCTGCTTAGGCAGGGGGGTTGGACTCGATGATCTCTGAAGGTCCCTTCCAACCCCTACAATTCTGTGATTCTGTGATTCCTTCCTTCTTTCCTTCCTTCCTTCTGCCTGCATAGAGAAATATTAAAGATCACAAATTACAGAAAGAAGTCATAAAATTTAGCTTTCAGGATAGGTAAAAGGAGGTGTTTCTTATTTTATATATATAAAAAATCTTTTTTATTTTTAAAATAGTTTAGCTGTCCAAGTCATCAATAATTGTTAATTTACAGCAATTTTGTTGGTACTTATTATAATAAGTGTCCATTTATATGAATCATCTTGAAGAGTTCTAAACTACAAGATTTTTACTGGCTTTCCAGTAATATTTAATTTAATGTATGTATTAATTTCATATTTCCATAGTCATATATTGATAAGACTTTCATCAAACTTTTTTAAAAAATTATTCTACCTTAGTTAAAACAGCAATTGATTTCTGGGAACTGCCAATACAGTTCTTCATTATAATTCTGAAAGATAAAAAAAAAACAAAAACAAAAACAAAACAAAAAAAAAGAGGTGCTTGTGCTTATTATTTTTCATAAATACAAAATAAATACAAAACCATTTTTCAGTAACTGCAACTCTGACAAGAAGACACAGAAATTTGAACTCTTTCCAAAATTTGAAGACGTTATTACTTTTAACGAGAACTCTGATAATATTTAACTCACCTGAAACACCTTATTAACATCATTCAGATCATTAAGGAAAATTTCACAAGCATATATTTGGTTTATGTAGGTAGCTCTGAAAGTAATGCCTCCTATTTATTTCCTTGGAAACTAGGACAGATCCAAAGAGCACAATAGCACTGCTTGGTAGAGCACATACTCAGCTACAAAACACTGTTTTTCAGCTTAATCACCACCATTAGCTGTGCTTTTTTGCCAGCGATGGACAAAGGCTGCATGTACCTCTTGTGAAAATCTACATCAGTGGAGAAGACCCACTGTTTTGGGAGGATATTTCTGAGATAAATTAATGTAATTGTAGCATTTTTACAGGAATTAATTTTCTGCTCTTTGAAATTAAGCAGAATTTGTAAGCAGGAAATGGACTCATTTTTAGCACTGAGAGTAACTCCACTTGCAGGTAACCAAGAAAAGCTGAAATTCTTTCACAGCTACTGTGTGGATTATTATGTACTAATCTGATGTATATTAGCAAATGTCAGTACTAGAAAATAACTTTTTCATAATCTGTTTTAACATCAAGTGAGGATTCATTGTTTTCTGTAATTTTACTGTCAAAACACTCTGAAGAATCTGGGGTGCAGGATTATGCTAGGATTATATCTTAATGTGAAATCTAGCTCTTCAGTTTTCATAAACAGACTATATTTTTTTTTCAGTTAAGCTTTACAAAGAAACAGTTATAATGGTAAACATATGTACCAAACACATTTCATGTGCTATTAATGGCAGTCTTGAATGTTCATATAAAGGAACAGCACTGAGATTCATTTCTTATTGTTTTGGTTTTGGAAAGCAAAAACACATGAAAAAATAACTTTGAGTTTGACTAGCTCTTGAAATGCTCATGAAGAAATACTCCTCAAATAAGTGAAGGCAAGTTTTTTGGGAAAACCTATTTATTAGAGGATTTTATATGTTCCTTGACTGTAAACAGAGAGTTAATGATACAATTCACATTCAATTTTGAAAAATTCTAAACAGAGATGTAATGTCAAAAATTCAAGTGGATGACCACTCACTTGTCCAAATTACTGAAGTCCAAATGTTTTTAGAGAATAGATAACTACAACCCACATGCAGCAATGTTTCTTCAGACATTTTGTGTGCATGTATGTGTTTGTGCACGCTAAGAAAAGTAACTATATATACAAATCACATTTACTTTTATTTGTCCTTGGACATCAGCAATGTGGAAATCATGGCCTAGCTTCAGGAATCTAACCTGGCACTCCTCAGAGCCTAACTCTCCAAGTCACTATCTATCTCCTATGATAGGATTTATAAATGCTCTGAATCAAATGAATGCTTTATAGTTCTGATAGGTGATTATAAACATTGTATTTGAAAACAATAAAACTATTAACATGTGTATTAGCTTCCCTAACTAGAGCCCAGTAGTGAGGTGAATAATGGTAGGCAATGCTGATGCTTATCAGTCAAGGGAAATAAAATGATGGTACACACCAGCTGAGTATTGCTGCGACTCAGCAATCAGTGCAGCTGATGGAGGGAATAATTTTGCTCCACTCACTAGATAGTTGTTAAAGAAAGAGGTCAAGAGAATTCCTACAGTGAGAACAAACTGCCCTTTTGATTTATCATAGTGCTTCAAAGCACACGTAAGTGTGGCAGACTATGTCATTTGTCACCTAAGGTGCAACTTCCTTATCAAGAAGGGCAAGGTATGTTAACTCTTTGTCTACTGTGTGTACACAAAGCCAAGGCAAAGGGAGCTGTTACAAGATCTTACAAAATGGTATGGAGGACTCTTAAATTTATTAAGTTCTTGCAGAGTTTTGGGGGCTCAGGTGCTTTTGCTTGGTATTATGATCTTCACTGGCAATGTTAAGGCAAGACCTTCTACTCTGTTGTTTTCTTTCTTCTCATTCTATACCACATCAATCTTCATAAATTCTTTGGTGCTATTCAGAAACAATTTCTTTCATTCCGCTCAGATTTATTTTTTTTTTTAATTGTGTGTGTGTGTGTGTGTGTTTTACAGAGCACATTCTCTCCTTTTTATACTGATCTTCAAACTTCTGGATTTATTGTGAAGCTAGGTCAAATGCAAGTAGCACATTTTTAGCCTTCTCATTTCTTCACTTGAAAACTGAATTAGCCAGTTTGCCTTGACGTCTTCAGCACTAACAAAATGTGCTTCCCTCTGATTTCCTGGCGCAACTTTGTAACTGACTATGTCCATCAAAGGAAACTGTTAAAAAGTCTCTACTTACCTAGTGAAATACAAATGAACCAGACTTACAAGATAGCATAGTTCAGAAGTTCTTCAATAAGACTGTGTAGATCAAAATGTGTCAAGGATATATGGTCTAAATGTGCCATCAGAATACTCATCCATGTATTTGTGTCTATATTGTGTCAAATATAGTTTTAAGCATTTAGTGGATATGCAATAATGTGTGTCAGGTTGGAGATACTCTTTGAGGGAAGATACAGTTGGGGAAGATACAGTTTGTAAATGTCCTTTTTCTATTTTTTTCTTTTCTTTTTTCTTTCTTTTTTTTTTTTTTTTTTTCCTTTTGGTGTATAGTTAGATAATTTTATTTCTTTGTTTGTCTTGCTTCCCATGCTCATCTTGAATCAAGTGCAACCCTAGCACTAGGTGATATCCACAACCAAAAGGCTGCAGATCTGGGGACAGTGGAAAATGTAAACTTTGGAGAAAAACAAAAAAAGCAAAAACAGTGAAGTAAATAGCCTGAAATTGCAGATGTGAATATCCCAATTGGTATGCAAATAAATTCTGTGTTAAAAACAAGGAAGAAAAGATGTACACAGTTGGAGACTAAATACTTAATTCAACATATTAGTTTTAGGCTGATGTGATGTCTTTCATGCCAGTGGTTTCATGCTGTCATTAAAGTGCATAAGGCAGGTCAAACCTCAAGCATGAAATTTGACTGTGACAAAGACATCCTGGAAAATCTAGTGTAAAGCTTGCAAAGAGTCCCATTTTCAAAAGCCCCCAAGGTACTAAGGGGACTGATCCTATTTGTTTTAAGGAAGTATAGATTGACTGTAAAATGAATGACAGCCTCAAACTATTCTGACACTGAACTATACATATTGAAATTAATGTATCGTGAATTCAGATTACTTTCTTTAATTTCTGAAGTATGGTTTTTTTTTTTAGGTTGAGCTCAGGTGTGGAGTTGAGTGCTTAATTTTAGAAAAAAATGTTTGTGTAATGTGACTGAAGATTTAAATCAACCTGCAAATGACTGAATGTTGACCTGTGATATTAACCTGTTTGATTGGAAGGCAAATTAATGTCTGTATTCCATATTTACGTAAAAATATTTTTTTTCTACTTAAGTTACAGTGACAGACTACACAATTCAGTGATTCTGAGATATGATTCAGAGGATTGTCATCAGAGGCGCAGAGTGTGGCTGTACCTAGCAGTGTTCCCCATGGGTCAGTGCTGTAATCAGTCTCATTTTACATCTTCATCAAGATAGAGCCCACCCTCAGCGAGTTTGCTGATGATACAAAGCTGAGAGGACTGGCTGACACACCAGAATGTTATGCTGCCATTCAACAATACCTGGACAGACTGTAGAGTTGGGCAGGGAGGAACCTGATGAGGTTCAACAAGAGCAAGTGTAGAGTCTTACACCTGGGGAGAAATAATTGCATGCACCAGTACAAGTTAGGGGATGACCTGATGAAGAGGAGCTCAGCAGAGAAAGACCCAGGAGTCCTGATAGACAACAAGTCAGCCATGAGCCAGCAGTGTGCCCTTTGTGACCAAGAAGGCCAGTGGTATCCTGGGGTGCATTAAAAAGAGCATGGCCAGCAGGTCAATGGAAGTGATCCTCCCCCTCTACTCTGCCCTGGTGAGGCCACATTTGGAATACTGTGTCCAGTTCTGGGCTCTCCAGTACAAAAAAGACAGGGATCTCCTAGAACGAGTCCAGCAGAGGACCACAGAGATGACAAAGGTCATCTCCTGTATGAGAAAAGGCTGAGTAACCTGGGCTTGCTGAGCATGGTGAAAAGACTGAGGGGGGATCTGATCAATGTTTATAAATATCTTAAGGGAAGTGTGAGGCAAATGGATGAGGCCAGACTCTTCTTGGTTGTGTGTAGCAATAGGATAAAGAGTAAAAGCCTAAAACTTGAACATAGGAAGTTCCGTACTAATGTGTAGAAGAACTTCTTTATGAGAGCACTGGGACAGGTTGCCAAGAGAGGCTGTGGAGTCTCGCTCTACAGAAATATTCAAGACCAGTCTGGATGTCTGCCTGTGTGACCTACTGTAGGGAACCTGCATTAGGAGGGGATTTGGACTTGATGATCTCTTGCAATCCTTTCCAACACCTGTAGTTCTGTTATTCTAAACTTCTATTTATTGTTTTTGGACGTACAGATAATGAGCAACTTGTATGCAGTATCTTCCCACACAAAGGGTATATTTTGAAAGTCAATATGTCTTTCTGTCTTTCCATTCCTATGGTTCTCTCTATGACTTTCACAGTTTTCAGTATGCTTGCTAACTCTGAACATACTTGAGGGCAGGAAGTTCAGAGGATAATCAGCTAAGATCTCTGTCTTAACTTAGAACCAGTTAAAAAGGCAGATTCATGCAAAGCACAGTTTGATTGGAGCCTAATGATTTTGCTCTTACATATTAAGTTCAAGATCACAGAATCACAGAATCACAGAATCATAGGGGTTGGAAGGGACCTCCAGAGATCATCGAGTCCAACCCCCCTGCCAAAGCAGGATCCCTACATCAGGTTGCACAGGTAGGCGTCCAGGCGGGTCTTGAATATCTCCAGAGAAGGAGACTCCACAACCTCCCTGGGCAGCCTGTTCCAGTGCTCCGTCACCCTCGCCGTAAAGAAGTTCTTGCGCACATTGGTGCAGAACTTCCTATGCTCCAGCTTCTGGCCATTTCCCCTTGTCCTGTCTCTGCACACTGCTGAAAACAGTCTGGCCTCGCCACTTTGCCCCCCACACCTTAGATATTTATAGACGTGGATCAGGTCCCCTCATATCCCCAGATATTTTAATTATAGAATTTGTAGGAAGATAAATTTATTGTTTCTTTCATCATAAATTTGTTGTGTGCTTTTGCTTAATGGCTGATCAAAAAATCTTTGATTATATTAAATATGGCCAATATATTTAATTATTAAATTAAAAATGCTTCAAAATGCCCTGTGACTATGTTGCATCATTAATAGGAATATAAGATCATCTTATAGCCCTATGAGCATTTCCCTATCTGGATTTCAGTTTTAGTAACTAAGATTGCCTTCAGTAGAGTTTCATTTCAATATGGTAGGCTTTATCCAGCAATAATCTATATCTATCTATCTATCTATCTATCTATCTATCTATCTATCTATTTATATATATATATACAGAGTTGGTGTGTGCATTAATAAACTCTGTGGATTAAATGCACAGGTGAAGAAGTAGATGAAATTATCAGACAGAATCACTGTAATGTGTTGTGATTAAGAAAATTACAGTTACTGTAACACAAATGATGTCTGACAAGTTTTTAGATTTGCTTTCCTGGTTTTTGGCTACAATAGCAAACAACTGATAGAGATATTTTTTTTCTGAAAAAGTTAATATTTCTTTACTAAGCATTTCAGAAGAAGACAGAAGTAAAAATCCAATCTTAACATGCATAACAACAAAGATAAAGGATTATGATCGTGTATTTACGTCACGAGTGTTTGTTATTTCAGAAATTTCAACTGAATTCTCTAAAAGACCAGTCACTTGGGTACTGATAGGGTAAATTGACATTCTGTAACAAACGTGGAATATCTTCATTAGTTTGATTTTGGAAGACTTCATTGAAAAATAATAAGGTTATTGAATTTCCAGTCATGCAAGGACTAAATGGCTAGAAATCCAAATTAAATAACAGAAAGATAATGAGGTATCCATTGTAATTAGAATTGTACATATATATTTAGAAGTGATAATCAATTGGAATAATTTATACTATCTAGTACATATGCGACTTACTTGTTAAGGTATCTTATTATAAAGTGTATGTTAAGATATTAGAAAATACTTGAATGTTCAGTTTATATTAGTTTGGGCCTACCTTAAATTAAAATTTCTATTCCTTCTTGATGTACAAATTTCAGTAACTGAGATTCTCTTATGTGTGGGTAAAGAAAATCTAAGACAATCTATGCAAGTATCTGACTTTCTGATTTATACTACCTTAAGCTCCATAGATATGTTTGTGTCTAAAAAATGTTAAAAATACAGAAATCACACAAATGTTAGTAAAAGGCCCAGAAAGGTCAACAGAGAACACATGCTCTCTGAATATCAGCAAACAAGATACATGTTTAAGTCTTATGCTTGTTTTCATTTTCATGGTATGAGAAAAATTACTGAAGTTACTTGAATAGAAAAGTTGTCAGTAGAGTACTTGTACATTGGTATCCACCATTAAGATAACTTGTCAAGATAGAGGTAGATGATAAACTGACATAATTAACATTTGTTTTTAATTAGCATCACTGTTTCTATTTAGAAAAATGAAGGCCTGGGGAGAGTTCAAGCAGTGATGAGCTATCCCACTGTAATTACCACAACTTCCAGCAGGGTCCTTCTCATGTGATTAACACCACAGCAGGACAGCTGTCCTAGCATGTGTCTATTTGCCAGTCACTGAAATAAAGCAAAGGTGCTGACTGAGAAACAAAAAGGTTTCTGTTAACACATAAAATACCTTATTTTTACAGCTATATTTCATAACTTCATGCATACTAATTGCTGAAATATGCTGGGATAAGTGATAACAAAGAGGAAGAAAGACTGCAAATGATAAATTTACAGTATAAAAACAATTTTCTGGAAAAAAAATATTATTTCACCTAAAAACAGAGGAAACATACTAAATGGTAGAAATAAGTCTAATTTTTCAGAACTCAAATTGCTTACTATTCCTGCATTTAAATAAAAGGTAAGTTTTGTTCATTTGTAAGTTGGTATTGGATGGACATCAGACAACAACAACTTCACTAGTAACTTCTGTAGATGGCTTAGGTTATGAATAATTTACTGTGTTGAGGAAGGCCTGACTTCTCATTTAGTGATTATTAAGTGAGATCTTCAAAGCTACTCAATCACTTTCAAGTTTTCTTCTCTATGTGGTTATTTAAGTTTTATTTTAACTTCACTCAACTCTACTCTAACCTACTTTTGAGAAAGAGTTTTCTTTCCACCATCTTTCTGGAGCAAAGGTAATTCCTTTTTCTATTGGTTTTAAGTTTGATTTGACAAAAGTGAATGAAGCTTTTACCTATTTCTGGTATTCTGTGTATCATGAAACCTGGTAGTCATGCAGGAGACTCCAAAATGACCTACAGTATCCAATGTAATGTCCTAGTAAAACTGCAACATATGCACCATCTAATAAACTCATCACATACTCTGATGGCATTACAATTTATTTACATGATATTAAAAATAATCCTCATAACTTTTTTCTTTCAGAACTTTTGAACAGGTTATTGATTCTTCTTAAAAAATTGATTAGCTAAAATTCATAAACAAGCAGCTGTATTGGTTATTTTGTCAATAAAATTGAATATACTTTAATTCTGAAATTGAAATTAACTTTTTATAATTGGCACATACTGTAAGTTTCAGTCCAATATAATTTGATAGAACATTATTTCATTTGGTCTCTAATTAAAATGAGGTTATGTAACCTCAAGGAGTCTTTCAAAAGTATCTGCCTACTGTGATAGAGTTTAAAAGAACTGAAGTGTTAAAAGCATTTTATATATTTTCAGCATTGAAAAGTTTTCAGTGGTTTTAGCAGTTATTCATGTTCCAGTAGGACTGAGTTGATGGATTTTTAAAAAAGGAAAAAAAGGATCCTTCATTTGTCAGAATTTCAGAATTGTTTTGATGAGATCTTTCTTTAAGCAAAATGTTTGAACAACCTATCAAACTCTCAGATCCCTTAAGAAGTAATTTGAGGATTGGCCTGTTAAGAGTACCTACCAAATGAAAGTGAGAGCTTGAGAGACTGTGTTCCTCCTTAGAAAAGAGAATAACCAAGTATTCAATTTTTCTTCCATTTATTGTTCCAGTTTTCTTGGATTCTCTTCTCTGTGTGATTCTGAACCAACTCTCTTTGTGAAAATATTCAAGTGAATTATGCAAATACGTTGATGGTTATCCTCTCTCTAAGAGCGTTCCTAGTTTGGCATATCAGTGTCTTTCTAGTTCCAGTAATCTGTTTCTGGGGCTTGAAAACTGCTCTCCATGAAAATACAAATACTATTACACTAATATTAATACAGGGGCACACCTGAGGGGCAATGGAAGACAGCAGCTGTTGCCGTGGTACATCCTGGTAAACCCTCACAGAATTAAATTTGTTCAGAATAAGAAATAACAATATAAGGATAGAATCTTGGTACTCTGGGAAAGTCAGATTTATTCATATGGGGATACACACACACACACAAACACACACACAAAGATTAAAAAAAAATATATATATATATATATAAAGTTTTATCTGACCAATCTCTATAAATATCTAAGGTGCAGGAGACAAAGGGATGAGGCCAGACTCTTTTCAGAGGTGCATGGCAAGTGGAAATGACCAGAAACTGAAGGATAGGAAGTTCCACACAAATGTGTGTAAGAACTTCTTCACAGTAAGGTGACGGAGCACTGGAACAGGCTGTCCAGAGAGGTTGTGGAATCTCCTTCTCTGGAGACGTTCAAGTCCCACCTGGATGCCAACCTGCACAACCTGGTCTAGGGAGTCTGCTTTGGCAGGGAGTTGAACTAGATGATCACTAGGGCCCTTCCAGCCCCTACAATTCTGTGATTCTGGGAAAAGCTGAAATACATACTTCTAGCATTTTCTATCAAATTCCACTCTAAAATTCACTGTCAAGAATTAATAAGCACCTGGTTTTCCTGCACAGTGAAGAGAATTAGTTCCTGTTTTCATGGATGAACAGTGTTATCTCAGGTACAATCCCCCAAATGCATAAGTCATTAGCTTGATCTTGGCACTTTTTGACATATATAAGAGTTTTGGTTTCAAATAACAGAGAAATATTTCAAGCTAAAATGATTACAATCTTCTACAAACTGAATATATAACCTGAAAAGAGAAAACATT
This sequence comes from Phasianus colchicus, assembly GCF_987193195.1. Classification (NCBI taxonomy): domain Eukaryota; kingdom Metazoa; phylum Chordata; class Aves; order Galliformes; family Phasianidae; genus Phasianus; species Phasianus colchicus. The sequence continues at coordinate 18,279,133 of NC_143438.1, read as the reverse complement.
CCATCTGGATCAGAAGTAAACTACTATTTTTTTTCTCGCTTCACCAAGATATACCACATACATTGTAAATGGTGTAGCCACAGGTGTGCAGTAAATGAATAACAAACAGATTGTAGAGTATAGCACTTTTTTTCTGTAATTCATTCAGCCACTGCTGCTCATCTTGCATTTTTATTGGAAAATTATGCAGGTTTCTACTGACAGATTAGCTTCAGAGGCATCTAAGGACAAAATATTCCTCCAATTACCCTTCTGCAATCTCCTGAAGTCACTGAGCCTGGTTTAATTTTACTGATGAAGCAGTGACCAGAATTTGGTCCAGTCTCATTATATTTGCCATAGAAGACTTACAGTTGAAACTTAAAGCTCATTTCATGTTCTCCTTTTGTTTCAGTAGTTTGTGTTTGAATTCTCTGACAGATGAGTTAAAGCAGAGAGGCAGAAATCTTGTCACATTGAAGAATAGTGGCAAAACCCATATTGAGTAAAATTGGACAGAGGTTGCATCTTAACATTAGTCTATCTTGCTAAACCAAAAACTATGCTTTATTAAGAGAAAGGAGAATAAAGTTCTGTAAGCTAGTTATCCTACTGAATTTTTTCTAATACTATCTTCTCTTTTATGTCATTGAATAAACTGGGCTACTTGGAACCTCAAAAATTCCTTATCATATAATAGGTTATCACATCACAAATGATTGGTTAAATGTCTTACTTTAACATTCATAATAAATTCACTAAATATTAAAAAGTTCTTTTACTATTATTTCTGTGTATTCTGCTCGGGTCTAAGCTAATCAAGCTAAGCTGACTAGGTTAAAATAAATAAATAAATAAATAAAAGTAAAAATGGAAAAGGATTAAGAAAGGGTATAAGGCCATTTTCCCTAGCCCCTAGGGACTTTGTGAGAGGACAGAATAATTTGACAATCTTTCTGCATTTTCAAATCAGTGGTGATGGAATGAACTGTTGATTGATGATCATGTCTTTGAGCAGAACACTTTATATTTAATTCTTTCATCAGTTTGTACTAGCTAATTATGTGTGAGGAGTTTTATTCTTTGCTTTCAAAGACTTGTCAATGTGTGGGATGACAGTACTGAGGGATAGAACAGTTCTTTTTAATTGCTCCCAGCACTGAACACTCCTTTGGGCATAGCTGGGATCTCTGATAATTTGATTCTCATTGCCCCTGACTATGCACTCACAGGAAACTGAAAGATCCCAGTCAACCCACCAAGCTGCTTTGCACAAAACATTCAAAATAATGCTTCTGTTTTAAAAACAGAGGTACTGATAAATTGCTGGCAATTTTGTCATCTATGTTGTTGCATATGACAATCATTTGGACAGAAAAAAAACTGAAGTCCAAATGCTCCTTGAACTCCATCAGCTTGGGGCTGTGGCCACTACCCCGGGGAGCATTTTCAGCCTGTCCTAGTAGGAAAGGTGTTCCATCTCTTGGATCATTTTTGCAGGCCTCCTCTGAACATGCACCAACAGGTACATGTTTCTCTTGTACTGAGGACTCCATGTCTGGGCATATGACATAGAGGGGCAGGATCACCTCCCTTGACCTGCTGACCATGCTTCTTTTAATGCAGCCCAGAATACGGTTGGCTTTCTGGGCTGTGAGGGCATATTGGTGGCTCATGCCATTTCCCATTCAGTATCCCTGGTCCTTTTTGGCATGGCTGCAATCTTTCATGTCCCAGCTTGTATTGGTAGTGAATGTTGCCTCGACCCAGGTGCAAGACCTTGTACTTGGATTGGCTGAACCTCATGAGGTTCCCCTGGGCCCACTTCTTGAGCCTGTCTATGTCCATCTGGATGGCATTCCATCCCTCTGGTGTTCCAGCTGCACCTCACAGCTTGTTGTCATCAGCAAACTTGCTGCGGGTGTACTTGATCCCACTGTCAATGTCATTGATGAAGACATTAAAGAGTATTAATCCCAGCGCTGACCCACAGGGTCACTGATTTCCACTTGTCACTGATCTCCATCCAGACATTGAGCCATTGGCTACCGCTCTCCAAACTCAAACCTGCAGCCAGATCTTTGTCCATTGAACAGCCCATCCATCAAAACCATATCTTTCCAATTTGGAGAGAGGGATGTTGTGGCGTATTGTACTGTGTCAAAGACATTACTGAAGTTCAGAAAGATTACATCAGTGGCTCTTTTCTCGTTTACTGATGCAGTGATACCATCATAAAAGGCTACTAGGTCAATCAAGCAAGATTGGCCCTTGATGAAGCCATGCTGGCTCTCCCCTATCACCTCCCTATCTTCCATGTGCCTTAGCATAGCTTCTCAGAGGATCTATTCCATTGTCTTTGTTGGCACAGAGGTGAGACTAACAGATCAGTAGTTCCTGGGGTAGTTCCTTTTTACCCTTTTTATAAATGCCTGTGATATTGCCTTTTTTCCAGTCACCAGGATCTTCATCTGGTTGCAATTACTTTTTAGATATCATTGGGAGTGGCTTGGCAACTATATCAGCCAGTTCCCTCAGGACTCTGGGATGCAAATCATCAGGTCCTATGGATGTTAGGTTCCTCAGGTGGTAATAAACCTGATCTTTGCTTACAGTGGGAGGGACGTTGTTTTTATAATTCTCTCCTAACAAACCAAACTTTTGAGGGCTGTGTGACAAACAGTTATCAGAGAAGACCAGGGCAAAAAAGTTGTTGAGTTCCTTGTCTGTTTTTATCAGCTTGCCTGTGTCACTCCCTGAGGGGGGTACACCTTCCTGGACTTTTCAGGTTGAGGTATCTCTCTAGAACAAGTCTTTCTTGTTCTTCTTGGCACCCCTTGTCAAGTTTAGTTCAAGTTGGGCCTTGGTTTTTCTGACTCCATCTCTACACAGCCTAGCAACTTCCTTGTACTCTTCCCACAACACCTATCCCTGTTTCCATTCCCTGAGCATTTTCTTCTTGCTCTTCAGTTTGACCAGCAGGTCCTGATTCAGCCATGCCTATCTCTTGCCTTCCTTTCCTGACTTGCTACACCTGGGTATAGATAGCTCTTGTGCCTCTAAAGCATGTATTTCACATTATATATCACAGACTGTGAAAAAATTAAGTTCTTCCCATGTGTTATACCCATAGCAGTTTTTTTTTTTTTTTTTTTTTTTTTTCTTCTGGAATATGCTGAATTCAGAGGGCTAAAGCTCTCAGTACTGTTAAACTTCATGGAAAAAAAACTCCAGATTATATTGACTACAGTAAATATCAGAAATTGTCAGTGTCCAAGAATTGGCCATTATTTAAATGTTATTTTAATATTTGTTATTTTTCTGGCTAAAGAAGACTATTCTAGGCAAAAGGAAATAAAGTAAATGGGAGAAGAAGTAATTAGAAGAGCCTAATATTTTGTAAGTAAGGCTTACTCTTTGGAAGTGCAGTAAATGAAGATTTTGGTTCCTTTGAACAAAAAGAGAGATTGTATTTACTGGCAAGCTATAGGATAAGAAAAGGCCAAGGCCACATCACCAGTATCTTTTTCATCTTGTTTAAAGTCCAACTGATATTTCAAAGGAAATGCAGAGACCAGTGATGAGCCAATTTCCAAAGTGGAGAGCTTTTGGAAATTTGTTTAGGAAGAACACAAAAAGTCTGAATTATCTGGTCAGCAGGAGAGACTGATGAAGGGCTTTACATGGATTACAGGTACTGAAACGGACCTAGCAATTGTCTTAAGGGTACATGTTTTGTGTGCAAGAAGAAGAAGAAAGGAACTGATAGTAAGAATTTCTCTTATAATTCTCCTTCAGAGTATCTTATACCAAGTCAACATTTCTGTTTACAGCTTTTCAGCAGTTAGCAGGAACTTTTGAATCATTATTCTAACCTGGAGCACCTTGGTGGTGACAAGCAACCTGCAAACTGCTGCTCTGTTATGCTGAAGGCTGTTAGCTGTGTATCAAGCCTACTGAGTTGTTCTTATCTGAACCTATATGACTGCTTTCTTACTGGCTCTTACCAAAGCTAGAAGAAATTTTGATTTTCCATACACAACAATTTGCTGAAAATGTCACATTTAAAGTTCATTCTATGGACAATCATGTACAACTACAGTATCTTCAGTTTCAGGGAAGGAGGTAAATTAAAGGAGGTGATGGAGAAATAAATGATCAAATAGCAAACAAGCTCTTTCAAAGATTTTCCCACTCAAAAATGAGGCTAAAAAGACTCTCTGACTCACTCTTGTAGATGTGATATAGGATAGTTTATCACTGCAGTTTGGAGAGCTGAGATGTAAAACAAATTGAAATGCTGTTTGCCCAAGAGCTAGTATTAAAGGTTATTTAAGCTTGCTTTCATTCATTCCCCAGAGACTTTGCCTTTTTGTTTCCAATACCTGAGTTTGTACTTGTGTCATTTAATTACATGGCAAATACTGGTGTTGTACTACAAGTAACTCGTTGGGAAAATCTGTAATCTCTAACCATGTCTCTGTGCTTTATTGGCAATAACATGTCAGGGCACTGCAGGGGTCAGTGACTCCCTGGGGCCAGAAGCATGAGGTGTCCCCCAGTAGGCCAGGAAGGGCCAAGCATGCAGAGACTGTCCCAGTGCTGCACCAGGAGCAGAGCACATATTGGGAACCAGGGCAGCCCCAGCCCCCAACACCACCCACTGGATCCTGTTGTCCCTGAGCTCAACAGCAAGACCCCTCTTTACATGCCCTGAAAAGCCTTGCACGAAGCATAGTGAATTATCCTGACCTGATTCTCTGATTCACTGGTGTAGACTTGACTACTGGGCAAATTAAGGAATTACTTATTTTGAAAGTGAAATTTTATTTTAAAGAGAATCAGTGCATTGTGTTAAAAAAAATGTTTATTGTGACACCTGCAAGACAGTTACATAACCCCCTGGGTTTTTCCACATCATTCAATGTGATTAAATTGTGGATTAATTTGTTCTACAGTCCTCTTATCAGTGTATTCACAGTAAAACTTCCAGCTTCCATGCTTGTGTTCTGGTTTTTGTAATCCCTATGGGTTTCCTCTGGGGCTGTGGAGGCTTCATCATTGAAGGGTTTCGTGTTTATAGATAAAAGCCTATTTGCAATTCTTTGTTATCACAGCTCCTGTCTTGTTATCGCAGTTCTTGTTTTGGCAGGAGAATGGAGCAAGTGACTGACCAAGAGCTGTTCTCTTTCCTTTCCGTGCAATATACTAATTTTAAGGGGAAAAAGGGTGGTACACACACGTAGCTCCTGACACTTTCAGAAAAGACCAGAAAGCTGTAAGTTTGGTAAACTTCTCAACTGGTATTTCAGTTTGTCTGTTCCTTTTTACATCCCATATGCAGAAAAATGAGTTAGCCACATGTTGAATGGGGGAAGCTAAGTGTAGAAATCAAAGAAGTATATATATGCTGCTCCAAAACTAAAGCCTCCAATTTATTTCCACGGAAAATACAACAAATACAAGGAGCACAACAGTACTATTCAATAGAGAAAATTGTCAGCTAAGAAACTCTATTTTTCATCAGAGTCACTAGCATTAGATATGCATTTTCATTAGTCATGAATAAGAACCTGCATGCTACACTTTTAAAAAATTGCACCCGCAAAGAAGACCTGCTGTCAATGTCAAAACTGCTGAAATACAGTTTTGTATTTCTGTGCTCACATTCGCTATTTGGTCTCCATAAACATTCAGCAAGCATTGTATGAATGTCAACAGATGCAATTTCTTCTGCATGGAAAAATTCAAAGATACACATTTTCTTCATATGCATTCCCAAGTCAGACACTATTTTGTCAGATTGCACCTCTTCTGCCATCACTCTCATGGCTACAGAATTTAATGGGACATTACAGGGAAAGTTCAACCTCTGTTGCCGTACCACTAACATCTGCCTCCAACTTCATGAGCAAACATAAAAAAAATAGGAGGTATTACTTTTGGAGCAGTCCTCATACAATTTGCGCCAGCTGGGAATCTGCGTCAGCATGTTTCAGCATTTGATAGAAAAAAAAGAAGCTATTTGAACTGTATGTGTTTTCATACGCTGCTTTGCTTACCTCAGATATTTACGTTTTGGGGAATTGAATAGATTGCCTGGAACAGACCACTCTCAAAACACACACAGCAGGTGATTAGTCAGTTTAGTTTACATTAATTGCTTTCTTTGCTGCTTCAAGAGTCAGCAACACACCATTTTTTACAATTAACCTGTCTTGTCACAATGGTTACTAAGTGAATCTTTTTTATCCTGGATTCCAGAGCCTGCTGATGTGTTTGGTTTTGGAACTTAGGAAGTAAGCTGGGACATATGTGAGACTATCTGATCAGAACCAATGCTAAAAAAAAACATTGACTGGACTTGCAAAGTTAGAGATTTGTGGATCAGTGTTTCCTCCGGTTAAGAGAGTGAAAAGGACTATGCTCAGTGAAAAGGATCAGATAGCCATTGATTCAACTGCAGTAGATGAAGCTATGAAGTCAGCATAGGTGCCGTTAATCTAGCTATGTAAGTTAATATATTTTAACAACAGTGTGAGGTCTGTACTCAAACTGTCTACATTTATTTTGATTAGTTTGCTTGGAGTATTGCTTGTTGTTTTGTGTTTTAGCTCGTTGACTAAGCAGTGCAATTCAGCATGTATCAGGATGCAGATGTCCACAGTTATGACTGGGCGGTACACAGAATCTTTCAGATTCTGCAGCTCACTCCACAAAATATAAACCAAAAGTAATTAAAAAAAAAAAAAAAGTACATAAAAATAGAAGCAGTAGAAATGAAATACTTGTCTGAAGTGACATTTTTGTTTATAAACAAAAGGTGTGTTCCAGTATTATACACCCTTGAGAGATTATCCAATACAGAGATTAATTTCAAGAAAGTACGTGACCAGTAACTTTCCATATGAGTGCTTGTCCTTCTTGACCTCAGTGAGATACAGCCATACATTTGAAATTCAGATATATCTGACTGCTTTGCTGAAGAAAAATACCCACTTTAATGGAGATCTTAGTCTTAAATTAACATTTGATCTTTTTTTTTTTTTTTCTTTTTCTTGAAATAGTGACCGAGTGGCTGTTTAAGGATATTCAAAGGTCTGTATAATGAGGTTTGTGTTATTTTTGACTATACGCTTCAACCATGATTATTCAATATTTTATTTCTCTAGTAGTTTTGATGATAAGGAAGTGGTGTAAACAGAGAACTGTTCTGATTGGGAATAATGCGTAAGCTTTTTAAAAGTCCTTGTGCGGGTATATCTGGGTCAGCTTCATCAGATCAGAATAGCAGGTATTATGTAAAAATATATAGATAAGAAAAAAAGCAAAGACAAAGAAGCAAAAATTTTTCTAAAATAGTTTCAGTATAGTTGTACTTGGGAATTAATAAAATAGAAAAATGTCTACTTTCCTCCCCAAAAGTTATTTGAAATGTAAACTTGAGGTGTGACTATCATTTTAAAGCTCATCATCTGTAAGCTCATAAAGACAAATGTCTCTCCTGCCAAATCTTTGCTGTTAATGTATCCCAAAACAAACAAACAAAGAAACAAAACAAACAGCCAAAATAAACCAAACAATCAAAACCAACATTAATTACTCACTTTCCATTATTTTTTCTGTTTCCAGTTCTCCAATATATACATGTAAAAATCCTAATGGAATTCAAATTAAAGTAATTACTCAGTCATGGAGAAACTTAATCTCTTCTTCCACAGTTTTTAAAGCATAATAAGGTTTTTGTCAAGCTATAGTCATAGAGTGACATTAAGGTAGTCAGGAGGTTGGGAAACATGATACATGATGAGAGACTCAGAGATGTGTTTTTTTTTTTAGCCTAGAGGTAAGAAGGGTGGGAGGAATCTAGTGTCTGTTTTTACTTCCATAATTATGACTGACAGTCATAGCTCGTAGAGTCAAAGTCAATAGACAAGAAGCAATGATCATAAGCTACAAAAGGAGAAAATTCATCTGTGTATTCTGAAATGATTTTCACTGTGAGAATGGTAAAACACTGAAAGAGTTTGTTGAAAGATACAGTAGATATTGTGGAGGTTTTCAAAACTTACCTGGATAAAACTCAGAGCAACCTGACCTAATTTTGAAGCTGACTCTGCTTTGAGCAAAAGATTAAACCAGATGACATCCAGAGATGGTTTTCAAGCAAAGTGGTACTGTAATTCTATGATTTTCTTTGTTCATGTGCTTGTTGGAACTCAGTCTTTCCAAGATAAATAATTGTTTATAATGATGTATTTATACATGTATAGAAAATAAAAACTTCAGAACACATACTATCCAACGGTTTCATGTGTAATGGAGACTCACATATATAACATTGACTTTTTATAGAGCAGTCATTCTGAACAGAATTGAATTGCTAATGAGTACCACTGCTGCCCATGATAGCTCTCATAATGGCAAAATCATCTTCCTGCAAAAATAAAGCGCTTTCTAACCACTACAGTTAATTAGAATAAAATGTAACAATATTAATGTATTTCATTTCCAGAAGTACTAACCTTTTAGGAAGGAGCTATTTCAATTCTGAAATATATAGCCACCAGGAGCCCCCAGTATTGCACCAACTATTTCTCATACTTTTATTTAAATAAGCAGGTTGAACAACTTTGATGCAAAATAGTTTAATTATTCTGAAGCACTTCTGGAAACAGAACAAATGGTAGTTGAAGTTCTTTGCAGGTTGATCTGGCGCTGCTGGAAGTTGTTGTAATTAGTAAATCTGCAAAAAGTGTTAAATTTATTTTCTTCATTTTCAATATACTACAGTTTATTACTGAACCTATTATTTATGCACTCCCTTGGGCCATTTAACATTTGCTTCAGTTAATGAGAATCTTCATCTTAATTAACAATACTGAAATGCCCTCTTCCACCCTCCAACTGCAAAATGAATCAAGCCCTCAGAAATGTACCCCATTTTGGAGTTATTAAAAGCAAAGATTTTCCAGTGCATCATTTTGTGTTATCATTGAAGCTTCTTGAGAGAGACTCAGTGAAATTTTATATATTGTGCATATCTTAATTAAAAGCATGAGCTAATATTAGAAATCACTAAATGATTCAAAATGAAGTCCATGTGAAGGTTTTGAATGAATGATAATGACTTTTTTTTTAATAGAAATCCAGAATTGTATTTCACAGTATTGAGGTCAAAGTTCCAGAAGAAACAGTTTCAGATCACCTTTGTGTAACCATCAGGAACTGTGACCAGATTATGCATGACTGTAACCCTTTAGTTCAGTTCAATTGAACCATGTCCTCTGAACAAGATTCTAGTGAAGTGAAAACAAGAGTTAGCTTGCCAGCCAGAAGCACATGGTAACCTTTTGACCAAAATCAGTTCAACCAGAAATCTATTAAATGTATAGTCATTTTTATTTAGAGAGAGAAAGCAAAGCTACTGCTACAGTACAGAAGAGAAAAACCATAAAGATTTGTTGTGTACTTTATTATTTTTTTTTTATTTATTGAGAAAAAATGAGGGAGATTTTCTTTCTTATTTTTCTGGGGGGAACAGGAGGGGCCATCTGAAGAGTTGGAGGAAGTATGTGAGCTTTTTCATGTTTCTGCTGCTTTTTCCAAAGATACTGTGGCACCTGCCATTACAGGAGTAGTTTTGTGGTATGCATAGGATCACACTTGAACTCACACCAGGGATCAAGTAATAGAGCCATGTCTATAGGTGGCTCCTGAGGAGAAAGTGCCTTTATTTTATGGTAAAGGGTAAGTTCAGTGCCTCCTTTATGTGTGGCAGACTTAACAGATCTGCTGTGTAAATATGTCTGAGCTGTGATCTTTTGTCCAGTAAAGAAATTCCAAACAAGTATATTGTGCTAGACAACTGACATATTGCAGCATTATACCAATCAATTTTACTACTGCATTTGTTCAGGATTTTATGTGATGGAACACTTGTTTCTACTTTAGGGAACTATTGTACACAGTGGAAAACCAACATAGTTAATTTGTGTAACCTAAAAGGCAGGTAATGATAATTATTTGTAGTTGCTTTTAATAAGAAATATGTTTTTTTTTTTTAAAGGTATATACAGAAATATATAGAAGGGGAAAAACAGGAGTCTGATAAGGAATTTCTCCATGTAAATTATAGCTGTAAATACTGTTGCTCTGTAAACTGAATTGAATTGTTTAATTTGTTTATGGTTTTGAAAGTTAAGGAGTCTGCCCTGTGGGGAATGACTTAGGGATTCTGATGTTTATCAGAAGGCCAATATGTCCTTGGCTGCATCAAAAGGGAGATGACCAGCAGGGAGAACTAGGTGATTTTCCCCCTCTACTCTGTTCTTGTGAGGCCCCATCAGGAGTACTGCATCCAGGTCTATTTGTACAACTATGAGGGGTTTTGTTAGTGAGTTTTGTTTGGTTTGGATTGTATGGTGCTGGGGAGGGGTTGCATTTCTCGTTTGGTCTCATGGAGTGGAGTTCTTCAGTTCTTTACCCTTTAAGATCTCTATAACTTCAACAATTGTTTTGACCTTTGGGACAGTTTCCTCTTTCCAGTAAATAATTGAGACTTTGCTAAGTACATACTACAAGTCTTACTGAAGGGGGAAGTCTTTGCATTTAGCTGTGCTGAAAAGAAATAACAAAGAAGCACAAAGACAAACAGAATAACCTCAAATATCTTGTAAAGAAAACAAAATTTCTGGCTAGGATTATATTGAAGGTGCAATTCAAACTACAAAATGTTCCAAAAAAAAATGGGATTAAGTAATTAAAATTTTTATCTACTCTCAGATAGTAAATTCTTTAAAAATATTCTTTAAAAACCTCGATGCCATTAAGAAAAATAGTGGTCCATATTTTTAGAGTTAGTAAGGTATGTTTTACACTTCATCACTTTGATTCTGTCATTAAAAGTCCTGTTTTTATGCATGGAAACCACTGTTGATATACACATACAAACTCCCATACATTTTTAAATTATACACATCATTTCTAAAATTGTATTTGAATGCTTTCTATTGAAAGAAGTTTGCTATAACATAAAGCTAAAAATCTCAGTTACTGTAATTGTAGGTTGCAGCAAGGTGGTAGACGCAGCAAGTACTGTAGACTCATTTTTTTCCCATGTGTCTTGCTGATATGTAGCATCTTGCTTAACTCTCCTATTTCTCTGTGATCTGACTTTTATGAGACATCTGGAAATACATGGTGTACAGAAGTGAATTTAGAGCACAAAACATCTCCACAAACAACTGTAACCTACATTACCTTATACAATCCTTATATGCTATTATTCCATATTTACAATCATCAGCAACCTGGGAATGTAGTTTTAGTGTTCCAGCTCAGCAGAAGAGAAATTCCTAGATTAATGATCCTCAGTGTTCACCTGCAGTTTACCACCCATTGCCTTGTTATTGTGCCCTAAAACCCTAGTAATTTTCTACACTACACTAGGTTCTTGTTCAGGTGACAGGGAAGAGGAACCCACCTGATAATTTGAGTTACCTGTTGAACAATTTGTTAATTTTCTGTTCCATGGCCCTTAGATTGACACCAATTCTTATTTGAGACTCTATGTTTTGAGGGAATTTTACATCTACTTTTTCTATTTTTGTATGAAGTTTTGAGTTACATTTTTCTCCTCCATAATTAACAGTATTTTAAAATAATATTTATTACTAACATTTATTTATTTACAGTGTAAATATAATTATTCTATTTAATGTATTTCTTATAGTGAGTATTCTTTTTATATGCAACCTGCTTCAAATTAGGGTAATTTTTTATTTATACCGTATCTGATTATAGATGTTCAGCATAAGGAACTTCCATTTGCACAGTTATTAAAAGAGGTCCTTTAAATATTCAGAAGGAAAAATGATATGGATTTACTTCCATTAAAAATAAAAGGAGAATTCTCATTGATAAAAGGGGGATTTAAAAAGAGAAAGATAATTGTGTATCTTTAAAACTTAAGATAAAGCAATCTACTGCCTTCACAAGTTGACACTATTTGATTCATGTTAGGTTGTTTTATGATTATCTAAATGTAGAAGTAGCATTAAGATTATATTTCCTTAAATTATATTAAGATTATATTACCCTAAATCCGGGGTAGGATATGCTCTTTATCTTTGAAAGTACTGATGACAACAATCCACATTATTCTACATTTAATTGATCACGTTGCCTTAAAATAACATCAGTCAGATAAGACTAAGCTCTTGAAAGCTTTTCTCAACCATAGAATAAATGTGGGATTTTTTATCAGCCCTTTAAAGCTAAAACTTTGGATTTCATTTATTTTAAAAGATTATAAATTTATACTGAAAATAAAGCAAGCTAAATTGAAACAGTGAAATTCCAAGACAGAGTCTTCTACATTTATTGTACTGAACTTCTTTTATGCTGAGAAAGTCATAACAGGAAGTTCAGAAATGAGTTTGAAACAATCTCCACTCATTTTTTAAATGATTGCTATCTAAAATATAAAGGTACATTTTTGACAACTCAGACTACTGAGGAAAATGTATTGATTTTCTTTTTTAATATTTTGATCCAGAGTCTAGAAGAGCATTATTTATTTATTTATTTATTTATTTATTTATTTATTTATTTAATTATTTATTTTAAAGAGAGGGCATTGACAAATGTAGGTAACTTCATAACTATGTTTAATATTACAAGTTGGAAATCTAATTAAACTGTCTTCATTGGCTTAAATCATTCAGATAAGAATCCACTGTTATAGAATATATATATCCCAAACATATTTGAATGCCAGATCTTGTATATGCTAATATGACAGAATTAAATTCTAAGCATATGAGTCTGGCCTGAAATTGCTAAGAAAAGGAATTAGAATTTAATTAGCTTCTAGTGTGATCAGAAATTGTTCAATATTTCTTGAAAATAGCTGTCATCTTGCAAGATCAACACCATATAAATAAAACACACATGAAGATTTATATTAACATCAGTTATCCAGTTCCTATGAAATGCAAAATGTAAATTTCTGGAGCACTGCTACCAAGTTAAAGATAGGATCTGAACTCATTTAAATAGGGTAAATTAATTGTTCTCAGTCATGACAACACTCAAGAAGAATTTCTCAAATGTTGTGTCACTTTCCTTGGAGAGTTTTTACATCTGATCTCAGATCTGCTAGGGATTCTAAACTTAATAATATTGCTAAACTAAATGAAATATGGCTTCTCTTGAATAATTTAAGTATTCTGCAATTATAAAAATTTAATAAGGCTAATATAACACCGGATAAGGTAAGAGAATAAAATTGTATATTAAATTGTTTTTTATTTAAGGAAATTATCAAGGGCTATTTCTTATTCATACAGTGTAACTTTTCATTTAGACTCTGCTAAAATTCTATTCTTCTGAGAGAATAAGCATTAAGTCATTGTATTTCTAAACCTAATTAATTATTCTATTTTCTATATTTATAATGTGAAATAAAGGTTTATTTTTTTTTTCTACAGTAAGTAGATTACTAAATTGTACTATTCTCAGCTCCATTTTTTAAAATTCTTTTATTTTCTGTATGATTATTGGAGCAACCATTTTATATAACACAATTCCCCATCATTTTCAATATGATGAAACAGAGAGATCAAAATAATTAAGATTCTTTCTTGCAGTGTAAGAAAATAAAGAAAGCATCACCTGATTTTGAAACATCATGCCTTGTTTGGACAGAGACCCCAAATCATTATTTCTAATAGCAGCGAGTGTTCCCTTTCTCAAATATATTACAATCAATTTTTTTTCTATATTTCAAATCTTAGCATCTTTGTCTCCCTCATAGTGACAGTAACCATAACTGAACTTCTTAGAAATTAAGAACAAATTATGACGAGGAAGAAGAAATTCCTAATCAATTGAGAGATGAATGTAATGTAGTTTTTTTTTAAACATTCATATTCTTTTGTGGCTTCTGCTTCTTTTTAATTGACAGCATGGCAGTATTAGTTTTCTACCTTTTCCTCTAGCTCCCATATTATCTAGATTCTCAAATTAGGTGTTTCCACATCCTGTTAGTCTTCTTTATATATATATATATATATATATATTACATGCCTTTGCAAATTGACACACCTTTTCTATTCTCATCATCACTACACTGTCTGAGGCTCTTATTAAAAAGTGATTTCAGTAAGATTACAAAGATTACAAAAATTCTATAACAGAATTAGCAATTGAATCCCCACCTCCTGGTGGGATCACTGAGGACTATATCCAACTACAAAACAATCCTACGTTCATAATATTTTTATATATATCTTTATTTAATATCTGAAGTGACTCACACTGTTTTTCTCACTGATGTTAATGTGTCAGCTTATTATACTTGACAGGAAATTTTGTTGTTTCAGAAGATTTTACTTTATTATTAGTTCTAAGCCTATCGCAAATAAAAGTATTTTGAAGTCTAGATGATATCCTCATTTTTAAGCAGAAAAAATCTTTGTTATCTGTCAGGTTGTCTGCTTAAAATCTAATGGCAGCATATCTCCTGGTTATTTATCTTCATTCTCTACAGATCCCTAATTCTGTACCAAAAGTAAACAAAAGAAAAAATATAAATCTTTTAAGAGAAATGTAGCTATGATAGTATAGAAATAAAATGTACTGGAATTGCATTAGACAAGTTACAGAAAAAAGTAATGGTGTTGGTAAACTCATAACTCTCCCAATTAAATTTAACAGAGGGGATGAACCAAAGATTGCTTAAATATCTGATTTCTCAAATGAGGGCACTCTTTCAATACTATTTATCATAAAGAAAATAAAGTTTCCGTAGCTGGTTGGAAATGGAAAGCTGAATATAAAAGGAAAAGAAAAGCATTACCTTAGAATTAGAAATAACAGATTGTATAAAAAGAAAATGCATTCTCTAAAATAGTAATGAGCTCATAGGATGACATTTATTGCCTTTTGCTATACCATATGTTGCATGTAAAGAGAGTTACTTTGTATCATCTCTCAGACTGAAAGTGAAGAAAAGCTTCATCAAATCTACAGATCTAAGGGCTGTGACAAACTTTACTGTCTATGTGAGAAAATGTTGGTTGCCCAAATGAATATCTTGAGTAGAATTTAAATGCGTTCTATAAAGTTTTAAGATAATAAAAGTAGGAGATTACAAAGAGAGAGAATTGTTCCTTTTTAAAGCAGGACTGTATTTGACATCTTTGTTTGGAAGATATATTGCTCATCCATCACTGACTATTGTCACAGTGATGATATATTAGTGCAATACATTATCAGAATAACAATATTCCTATGATGCATTGCAAGCTAGCACCAAGCTAGCTGGTGTGGTTCAGTTGCGAAGACTCAGCACTGTTCATGGTATTTAAACAAACCAAAGATACTAAATTAACTAATTGATTTGCCATTGAATACGGAGTCAGCTTCTCACATGATAACAGCATAAAAGGTGAGCCTGGTTTATTAAAAATGGAAAACAGTATTAGAACTCTTTTTTTTTTTTTTTTTTTTTTTTTTCTGGCAGACATATGTGATTTTTCATAATTTAGACACGAAAAAGTTAGTATTTGCACAAGACTTATTGGGTAGATCTTTCTCAATCAGGAGAAGCTTCTCTGCAGCAAACTTCTTAAGATGTTCTTTTCGTCTTAAAAAATTCTTTCTAAAGTAAGAAAAGAAAGAGAAATGTAGATGAAAACATTAGACAGGAAAAAAAAAAAAAAAAAAAAAAAAAAGAACCATGAAAAAAAGGTACATTATAACTTAGAAAATCCTAACTTGGCATAAACTGCATTACTATGATCTAATATCAGAACCGTTGTTGATAAGGCTGATCTTAAACCATTTCAGTGATAAGTCAGTGAACATTTAGAAAGTTTTTTCCTTGTTTCAATAGACAGTTTTATTGAAGAACACCAGTGATTCACAAAAGCAGTAAAATAAAAACAACACAACATCACATCCTAACCAGTAAGTTTTATACGCTATATATTTTAATATAGTGTCATATGGTCACTCTCTTTTCAAGAGAGGGCCTTTCTCTCTTGTCCAAGAAAGAAGGACAGAGAGTTAGAAAAGGAAAAATAAAATTAAAAAAAGCAGGATAACCAGTGTATTTGAGCTTTGCCGTATTAAAGCATAATTTTGAACAGTCTTTTGTCAGTATGAAAACGTTCTGTTCTCATACAGTAAAGGGAAGATAAAGCAGAACATCTGAATTAGTTGAAAGAAGAAAAAAGGATGGAAAACTAGAGGGGCACCATGAAGAGAAATGTGGTAAGACTTCTATTAGTTCCATCTCAAAAGTTGAGATTCCTAATGCTGCATAATTTCATTATCTTTTTTTTTTTTTTTCCCCAATGTTCTCTGTTTCATGAATTTATATAATTTATACCCAGAAAATGAATTATGTGTAATTTTAGTCAACTGATTTTTATCAGTTGACTAAAAGATTCTCTAATCTAGCTCCTATTTCTCATATTTGATTTTTGTCTTCTCTCACTAAGATTGTATGTTCTTAGAGTGCTTTTGTTTATTTATATGCAACACCAGAACACGATCTTGTTGTTTGAAGGAACTCTTGCAGTGGCAACAATGAAGAAATATTAGTTTTGGTAACCTGAAAAACACACAGTTTGAAATTACCATTTCATCATCAGCTTGGGCCAAAATCAATTGAAAAGGCTAAAGTGTAAGGAATACAGATGGATGGGATGTGACTTTTCGCTGGGAATTTATTCTATAAACCAGAAAGCATATATTTTCATTACGAACTGCACCATACTTGCATGTTGCAATACAGGCAAAACTGTAAAATCTATGCAAATATATGCAGTTGAAGGGATAGCACGTCAGAGCTGGCACTGAACTCTTTATCAATGTCAGTTTTGTGACAACGTTTGATAGTGCACAGGGATTTCTTAAGTCACTTAGAAGTCAATATAAACCACTCCACTCTTTCAGAATGTAGCTTCTGATTGATTTCATTTCAGTGAAAACTGAGCAGCAAAAAGGCTGTGGTTTGTATTCCATTCCTTGGAGGATCAGAGGCTCCATGAGAACTTGATAAACTAAGTACAATAGTATTAAAGTTAACCTAGCTATTATTGAGAAAATGGTATCTCAGTGCTTGTCCAAAGTCCTCTAATAACTTTGCTATTGTCAGTTATGAAGTAGTTTCATAATTAGAACCAGAAATATCACACAAAAATCCATTTTTATATAACATAATTCTTTATCAGCTTCTTTGGGAAATATGTTGTGACCATAAGGACAAGAAAATTATTTTTACGCTTTAAGGAGAGAAGACTCCACCTTTCTCTTAAGTTCATGATAAGTGACCCAAAAGTAAATAGCCAGAATTCTGTGTGTGTTGAGATGAAGTACAAATATAACAAGAACATATTTATATATTATTTAACTTTTTTTGCTATACATCATGTTTTACTCCTTTCATATTATAGGTTGCAGAGACCTTTGCCAAGTTTCTGATTTTTCTTAAATTATTATTATTATTTTAGATGTGCCTCTTTCATTTGTATATTTTAAACAAGAGAGTTTCATTGAAGAAAAAGATTTCACTTGAATGAAGGCATAAGACTTTTTCATCATTATAACAACATCTAATGTTATGACAGATAATCCAGCTACCTCAAAATGGAGAAAACAGTATTCAGTGGAAGTGGTACTTGGCAGCTGATTTGAGAAAATGTAAGAGAAAAGACAATTTATCTCCAAAGTGGAACATTCCCTTGAGAAACTAACATGTAGTGGAGACTGTTTCAGTACGAGAAGTCTAAGTGGGAAGACAGAGGTTGATATGCAGGAAATAGAAATCTTCTTTGCTTAAAACTTCCATCTGCACAAGTTAAGAATTGAATAAACCTGTCCTTTAGAGGACAGACTGCTGAGAATCCCTCTATTTTCCTCAAAACAAGACAGAACTTAGGCTTTATTTTGATCCAAAATATTCACAATAAGCCTGACAGTATGCCAAGTTTCCTTTTTTTATTATTTTATTTGAAGTCCAGCACTTTAATTTTACATGCAAAACATTACACACAGTTCACCAGTTTGTCCAAAGTGAATGAAAGTAGTCTTTGTCATAGCTCAGATGCTGAGATGGGATTCTGTATGAGCAGACACAGTATTCTCTATTTTTGTATTATCTGCAAATGCAGCTTCTTTAACAGAACTGATTTTCAATTGGCTTTCTTTTATTTAACATCAGTGCTTATAAACCTGAATTTTAACTTTGTCTCCAAGTTTTTCAAGCACATAGATGTGCTGTTTAAAAGAGTCAATGAAACTGCAACACATAAACACTTAAGTGCACATTGACATAGAAAATCTGAGGGAATCAAAAATCAGATCTGTCCTCAAGAATGATGGAGCTATCTGTAACTATTATTATCGATGACAGTTCTGCCAAGCTCAGCATTAACCTCTCTTTTGTATTTTAGTACTGATGATCACTATAGAAAAGTTCTAATTGGACAGCTGTGTGAAACATGGCAGGGTTCCTCTCTGTCAGCTTGGAAACAAGCTAAAATATATAAAATGTCTCTTCAAGCTTTGTGTATTCAGTAGGTTGCAACACAGTTTTTCATTACATAGATCTTATTGTGGATTGACAATAGATTAATGATGCAATGCTTTTGATATATAAAATGAAGAAGTATAGGATTATAAACCTTTAATTGCTTTTCAGCTCTGTGTGGTAGAAATGTCATCCTTTTCACTCATTGAAACACTGTCATCAGAGGTGGGAACAGTTTGTCCCAGTGTATTTCAATGACACGGAGAAAGTAATGGGACAGAACATTGAAATATAATCTATCCACAAAAATTCAGTGGTAGTATGAAAAACCTGGACTCTTTTGCATTCCCCTGTGTCTTCATTTTCCAAACAGTTTTGGGGGTGAAGTTATCTTCTGTACAGAAACCGTAAGCAAGATAAACATTTTAGTTAAAATTTGCTGTCATGGTTTTACGTTTTTTGGTTTTCAGTATTCCGCATCATAACATCATGTAGTGCACTGGGAGTTAAAGTGTTAATGTTCCAATTCCAGGTACCTGTCCCCTGTACATTATGGAAGTCATGGGATCTGACCCTTCCGGGTGGGGCGGTCTCTTACTGCCTGGCAGTGGGTGCTGGAGGGTGCTTTCCTAGCCATTCCAAGCTTTTCAGGTTTGACTTGGTCTCGGGAACTCTCTCTCTTCTATCTTATTTGATTTATTAGTCTCAATTTTGATTAGATTGTATTATATTGTGTTATCTTGCATTCCAATATCATAGTTAGTAAAATAAGTTTTCCTACATATATTGTTGCCTCTGTTTTTTTTTTTTTTTTTTCCCTCCCTTCCTTCCTTCCCATTTTGTGGGGCTGAAGGAGGGGCAGGGGCCTACTGCCCCCTGTCACAGGCATAGATTGGTCTAGTTAACTCCGTGACAGATTTTGGTGGAGAATGCGGGCAGTACGCCTGGTCTTTCAAGGTCAAGTTTTCCAGCACAAAAACCTGAACTACTGATAATGCTCCCTAATGAAGCTCTCTAAGAGCAGAGAGAGAGATTCATTCTAAAAGTTAAAAAGCAGCTATGCCCAGAGTTAACTAGACCAATCTATGCCCATGACATTTGCTTAATCCTATATTTAATACTTCTTTAGAGTCTATGCTGATCTTCTTCATGAAGAACAGACTTTGTCTTTCATGGACATTATTAATAGTATGATTTACTTTGAAGCAGCATTGCTCATGCATCAGTAAACAATCTAATGTTAAAATGTTTAGCTGACTTAAAATGTCTGTTAATTTTGAATGTCATACTTCCTCTGATTTTTAATTAAATCTCTTATTTTTGCAGAACTGACTAAACCCATAAAGCCTACATGACACTTACCACTAACATACGTGAGTTCACAGTTCTTACTGAACTGTTTGCAAAAGCTTGAAGGGAAAATGTGACTATTTGAAATAAAAGTTATTTCTGAGACTTTTGCACACATTGAATTGAAAATAATGCTAAATTATAAATAAATAAAATAATGCTAAATAAAATAATGCTAAAAATGTGGTTTTTTTTTTTTTTTTTTCCTAATATGCAACCAAGCTATGAAATAAGAAAAGTTGTAGAAAATATGGTAAATATTGAATTTTGATTAAAGTATAGAAGAGCAGTAGCATGCCATATAGTGCATAAAGAAATCTTGGAATTCCCTGGGCTGTTTGCCTAAGTATTTGCTTCTTGAGCTAAAGCAAACAGACTAGGACATGAGTTTCCATAAGATAGGATTAATCTCATCTAACTTTAGTCAACTGAAAGGTACATCTCTGTTCTAAGCTAGCACTTGTGTTGTTTCTAAAGCCAATTATGAGAGCTATATATATATCTCCTGGGAATAAACTCTTTAAAGGGTCAGACTAAGACAAGTATTGTGAACTATCTTTACACTGTAGTCACTCTTCTGACTGCTGAGGTATTTTAGATAATAGCACAGATTAGAAGGTCAATTCTCAGAAATGTGAATTTTGATAATATCTACTCAGGTATAAATTTTCTACTGGCTATTTGCTCTTAGAATTATCTTAAATCATCCTTTTGACTTAAGTATTTGATAATGAATTTAAATGGTGATCATAAGAATTGGCCTATCAGTCACAAGTATTTTCTTAATCTGCTGTCTTGATCTTTGCCTACTAAACAGTGGGCATTCCATTCAATAAAAAGCAGGGAATGAATGTCAATTATCACACTGCACTGTTACTGTGCAGTAAATCAAAGAAAGCACAACAAAAGAAGAATTTGTAGAACACTGTTTTTTACTGAATTTAATTTTTCAACATGTTAATAGCTGTAGCATTCATAAATATTATAATTCACTCTTTTTTAAACTCTTTTTTTAAACAATACAAAAATAGTTCATACTAGTTCTAAAAGAGACATTATCGTCTGTTGTGTAGATACTCAATTACAGACATTTAAATATACAAATTATGTAAATGCTTATTTGGGGAGTATTTACAAAATACATTATTGGCCCAGTAAGCCATAACAGTTCCAATCTGTCAGAGAAATACATATTTAGGTCCTACTTAAAATGCAAATTATTGACCCAATAGACCATAACAACTTCTTCAGAACTGCTGCATTCTATCATGGAAATCCATGGCTGGGGACTTGCTGCCTAATGACTTTTGTGTGAAAGCTGCCTTGGAAAATGTCCTTAAGAACACAAATTTCTCACATGATAGAACATAATGGCTCTTTTTCAACAGTTACTGAGTACAGAATAGTATTGGATTCTATTAGACAACTAGTTAGTTGTCAGATCTCATACAAAATTGCACAGATGTTATACAAAGATATCCACTGGCTTCAGATTCCTCTCTAATTTACTGTAAACAAGAGGTACAAATGCATAGAAGCTATTTTCCTAAAAATGACTGTTTTTTTATGACTCATGAGTATTTATGCTAATTTTAGAATGAAGCAACTTACAGTAATACTGAATGTGCTTTGGAAAACCAAGACAGAGACCAATATTCTAAAAGGATTATTATAAATCTGCATTAAGCAAAGCACTTTGCATGTCCTTCAAGAGGAAGTACACTGATGAAAGGATTGAATTCACACACTTTTAAATATTGCATGTTGAATGATAGTAAAACCAAGCCTGTTGCCACAAATGTTAAGATCACACTGTATCGCCCTTTGCTTAACTGATTAGCCCCCCGATTAGCACTAAGAACTACTAGCATACACCAATGTGGTTAATAGAGAAAAAATGGCCTTTATTACCACGTGGCATCTGTTTAAATACATCTTCTACTTCGTCTACACCTCTTAAGCATGCATTGTCCAATCACTGAGCAGGGGAGGTCCTGTCGCATCACATCCCATAGCCCCAAGGGTGCCTAATACAACACAAGACAAACATTCATCGTGCAAGAGCCAACACACCAGTCTCAAAGAAGTCAACAGGTTGTTGAGTAAACATTGGTCTGTATGGGAAAAATCTAAGAAACTGAGGAGAGTGTCAGGAGTTTGTATTTCTGGGAAGGTATGACCATGGCTCAGTTCTGCAAGTGTACAGTTAAAAGTGCATTTTCCCCAGAACAGTGACCTATTATCAGGTGAACATTCTGAACTACTAAAGGAGTTGGAATACCTTAGCAACTCTCAGTTTACAGACTTCAAAATTCTCACTAAGAGACACTGAATATATTTGTAAAGGGCTATTTTACTTTTGAATAGTTCTTACATATACCAGACATACTCTTTTCAACAATGGAAATACAATTGTTCTGAGGACATCCTTAATAGTTATTGATTCTTTTAAACTCTTAGATTTTGTTTCTTGGGTTTTTGTCTTAACAGATGACAAGCGTCAACAGAGTGACAGAAAAAAGGGTAAGAATGAATAAGGAATAATCTTTTGGAATTAGTTATTAAAAACTGAATTATAAGGCTCATTCAATGCAATTCAAGACCAGTAATGTCACAAAACAAAACAAAACAACAGAAAAACAACAACAAAAAAACACGTCAAATCTTTGAGAACGCATTTAATTGATAACTATAATAAATTTTAGCTTTATTATTATCATTATTTCTTATTACTATCTTTATTCTAGTATCTTTATTCTCAAAGTTCATGTTGTTTAACTGCTATGTACCTACATGCTAAATAACTTATTTAAAATTTTGCTATTTGTATTCATGGTAGTTGTCTCTGCATGTGCCCACATTATATAGCATCAATAAGCAACTCACATTTTTTCTTCAGGATCTATATGTAGCATATAGCCAGTGTTTTGCAGGTTTTCATTTATTATAGATTGGTCCTCACAAATTAGTAAAAATGTACATATTTGATTGGAGAAAAAAATCAAATTGTAATGCTTCATTATTTGATAAAAATGAAAGTATTTTTTAATTCTCCTTATTTCAAACTGTGAGACCATAAGTTAAATAATACAGAAGCAATATATTTTTGTATTTCAACATCTGAAGGAATAGATTAGAATTTTCTTTACAAAAAGGTGTTTCTACATAGGTTTAAGTGGAAGTAGACCTCGTATATATAATAATTGAAGACATATTTGTGCATTTCACTCTGAGCAGGCAAAAAATGAAGTGATATGAATAGCATATATTATAATTAAAAAGTAGAGTATACTTTCAGTAAATTCCTACCCACTCAAGTAATGTGATAATAGCAAAGATAACCTGGCTTTCAATCATATTTCGGATTTGATCATTGAGATAAGATAGAATATGCTTCTAAAAGTGCATTTTTATTCTTATTCTTTCACTTATTATTTGAAGATCTTCTCCATGATGCCAGTTTTAATTTTTTTTTTTTTTTTTTTTTTCTTCAATACTCTGGACAAATAGGAAGCAATGTAGCCCATAGCTGCATCCCTTCTTAGAGCTGTGTTTGGATGTGTACCCAAAAGCCAAGTAGCTGAATTGGTGGCATTACCTTCTAGTCTTTCAAATAGGGCAAAAAGGCTAAAGAGAGCTAATGTTTAATTTCAAAACTGGGATTAAATATGGCACTATGGCAGAGCACTGTGCTGGGAAACAAAGCATTCATGAAAAGCCTTTCACCTTGTAGACAGCAGCACAGCAAACAATCAAGAGGCTATACTTGGAAATTCAACAGTATAAAGCACTAAGCAACCTGGTATAACCTTGCTTTGAGCAAGAAGAAATGTCTTGAGACGTCCATTCTAATCTGAATTATTCAGTTAATCTGTGCATGCAAACAATTCCATGAAATGATGGAATTCCAGATTCTAATTGGAGACCTGGACACAGTTAGCAAGCACATACAATACAGAAATCAAAGTAATGCTTCGATTCTAAATCTTTGAACTTTGACAACTCTTGGGCAGGATACTTCATAAAATTGAAAATGTCCTTATTACTAGGGAAATAAGGAGAGTAACTTAATTACAGTTATTCTTCAGTCTAGAGTGAAATTAATAGCTGGAGATAGAAAGTATAAAGATTGTTCAAGTGAGAGAATGCACTTCAGGACTCCATGTCCCAGTAGTAAATCATTAGCTTAATGTCTGAATTCTAGGTGCATTATATATGTGCATACCACACATATAATTTGTGTTAAATTAGACTGCAGTGTGGAATGCTACAGAGCAGACTGCATCCACTTCAGTATTCTATGGAAATGGCATATTAACATAAATATTATTCACAAACAAGTTTTCACATTCTTTCAGTGAACCAGACTTAAGAAAAACCACTTTTTTTTTTCTTTTCTTTTTCTTTTTTTCTTACTCTTATTCTTATTTTGTGAATTTTCTTTCTGTTATTAGTTTTTCTGAGCTTTTCGGGAAGCAAGAAATTTCTCACTACTAATTCCCTTTATGCTATTACTCTCTCATCACTCCAGGTTTTTTCTCTTCCTTTTCTGTTTCTTTCTTCATGCCAGCATGATTCTCTTGTCATCATCTTAAAGGGAAAATAACTTTTAAGCTATTTCATCCATCCTATTGCTCAGTGGAGGTAAAATTAACCTATGTGTTAGCAGCCTATTTAAACCTCCCTCTTTCAAAGCCAGAGGGTGTAGTTACGTGAAATCCCACATCTCCCCCAGGAAAGATAGAACACTTTGATCAGGTCTTTGATATCAGTGTCTTTAGTGTTAGGAAGCAAACAGGTTGGACTACTGTATGCAGTCTTAAGGTATCTTAGCTTTCTTCTGTTGAAAGAGCACTCTCCCTAATGTGTTAAGATATCACTTTAAAATGAGAAAAACTTGTTTTCAGCTGATACTTCTGTTCTACTTGACATGAACCAGAGACAGCTGACAGCTACTATATGCAATTTTCTGTACACTTCTGCACAGCGACGTTTTAAGGAAATTGTATCAGACCTAGTAGCCAGCTGAAATGTCGCTGAATGACTATAGCAACTTTCTGCAAAATGGTTTGTGTGGCTAAATTTTATCTCCAAACTCTTGCAAACCTAGTTTAGCAAATTGTACAGAAAGATCTCTTTGCATACAGATGATTTTTTAATCATCACACAACTCTGTATGGAGACAAAAATCAAATGAGTCAAAAATGTTTTAAACACAAAGAAGAGATGTACAAAGCTAAAGTGTTTAGAAAAAAAAAAAAAAAAAAAAAAAAAAAAAAAAGTCTAAGTATGAATCCAAAATGTACTAAATAGACTACAGACCTATTCCTGGGGAAAAAAAGAAAAAGAAAAAAAGAATCACAAACATACATGAAACTTGACAAAAACTGATTTATATAAATTATATATAACCTGACATAACTTCACAAATAAATATTTGCCTTTTAAATGTAATAATTAATGATCACTAAGTCTCCTAAAGAAATTCATCCCCTTATGTTTTCTGCCTGCAAAAAAAAACAATTAAAAAAAAGGTTCATAGCCAACAAGAAAAAAGAAAAAAACAAATGAAATTCTGAAATTCTTAATGATGTTAGCAATTACAATGATGTACATAATTACACTTTTATCTTTTCCCCTAAAATCAACAGATTTTTTCCAAGGTCAGGCTGGAGGGGACTCTCAGCACCCCAGGTAGCTTTAGGTGTCCCTGCTCATTGCAGGGGAGTTGGGCTGGATGGCCTTCAGAGGTCCTTTTGAACTCAAATGATTCTATGATTTTATGAAAGGAATTCTGGGACAGATATTACTGCTTTACATCATTTAAGTATCTGCTTTTGAGGTTTATTTTATATTCAGTGAGTATACTATTGACATTTGAAAACTATGGACACATATATCGCAGATATAAAGAGGTTTTTTTTTAAGGTCAAACACACAAATCTGAGCAAAAGTTTCATTGTTCATAATACAAAACATTGTATGTGTTATAATTCCAAAGGACCTTATTTCCTTTAAATATCATATTTGCTAAGATATTTTATTACTATATATACACTATTACCACAGCTATTATTCTTAACTTAAAATCTCATGACTGTATGTATCTTAAGATAAAGAAATATATTGTCTCATGTTTTTTTTTCTGTTAATGTTAGCAAGGTTGCCTTGTTTTCAAAGAGAGTTGATCAGACCCCATGATTGAGAAAAGGTGCTTAGCTTAGTATTAAAATGCTGAAGACACTATTCCTATCCCCAGATATTGAGCCAAAGCAAATGTGTCTGACAAAATCTGCATTTGACAGAGTTCCCCTTTGCAATATATTCTCCACTGTATAATTGCAACCAGATTGCAGGTTGAGAGGCATCCTCAAACTAGGAAGTCACAGGGGAATTCTCTCCTACATATATGTGTGAATAATAAGAATTCAACCTTAAAGTTGAAGCGAATACTAGAAAGCACTCAGATTTTCTTAGTTTCAGGCTCTAACAAAAGCCAAGTTTGGGGAAAGATATAGCTCAGAAGGTACAGGACAAATGATACTGCCTAATCTATTTTGACAAAGGTACTTCTGTTGATCAGAGCTGCTAATCATTTCTTATAAATCTTAGCTAACTCAAAATATGTGAAGGAAGAAAATTCATTTTAAAACTACTGAAAGAGATGTATATGAAAACAAAACAAAACAACACAGGTTTCATCTATTTAAATGTAACTTATCTACTTGTTTTTCTAATGCCTCAGGGAACACACACACAAAAATCCTTTTGGATATAATTTGACAAATTTGATTTCTAGTAGCAATACAAGTGAAAGCCAGTGTATCAATGAAATCTTATTTTCTTTACCTTTCTATCTTGATTTAAAATAAAATAAATATATATATATATTTCAAAAACATATAGCCGTGGTCATAGATTTTTTTTTATTTGGGATTTTAAGAATTTCAGGAGCAGTTGTGGGGAAAGACAAAGAAATCCCCCCCTGTCTGATCTGGATACTGGGGTTTGCATTTCCCGGCATTCATCTCAATGCAGCTCTATCATTTCCAGAACCTACCTCCTGTGCCAGGATCTTCTCTCCAACTAGACTCAATATCTCTTTCTTTTGGGAATCATTTCTACTTTTTGAACTTCTTTTCCTTCTGGGCCCCAATTTTCCAAGCAGAATAGTCTGCAGAAGCATGGCACTTGATATGTCTCCTGTTTAGTTCTTCTGTCTCATTTCTGTCTATTAGCTGGAGGATTCAGGATGTACAGTTTTTGTTTATTCAGGATATCAGAATTTGCAGTCAACTCATGTTCACTGGGGCTAGCAAACAGTAGGCTTCTTCCTGAGAGTTCAGATGCTTAGTTTTGGACATTTGGCCTCCACTATACCACACACATACATTACTATCTGCCACCTATTAGCATTCACAATTCAAGATACATTTGCTCCTATGCAGCAATCTAAGAACTTTAAAAAGCTTTTGAACATATATTTAAGGTTTCATTTTTAACATCATCCAATAATAATAATAATAATAACAACAACAACAACAACAACTTGTCAAAATAAATTTTCCAAGCTCATTAATTTTTTCTACATCAGATAATAAGGACAATTAGTTTAATAATCATTTTAAAAAGCAGCAATTTGTGATTATGAAAAGAATGTATATCCTAAAAATATAAAAAATCCCCAAATGTGAGGAAAGACCTATGAAAATTCTGCCGTATAGCATAAATCATTAAAAACTCAACTGAGCAGAGAGTAGCAAGGAAATAGGAAATATAAGAATCAGTCAACTCTTCATCTAAATTGATAGAACCTATAAAAATCCATATTCAGCTTTGTCATGTATTGCAGTATGCATTGAGATGGATTCTAGAAGAAAAACATATTTATTTCTGAAGTTGATATCATGTACAGTTTTAAAAGACAAATGAAAGCAGATGCAGCAAGTTGCTTACTCAATTAAGCCATCTTCAATAGCAGACAGGATTGTCATGACAAAGTTTTCTTTCCAGTTAAAGACATGGACTCACAGAATTTTAGTTGTGACATCTGTTCCTCAAATGTTCTGCAAATGGAGATATTGTCATAGAACGGTGTTACACCAGAGAAGGATGGATGGGAAAACAGGACAAGAGAGCCTTGAGAAATGTAGGAACAATAAGTGATATTTGGAACTTGATTAGGTGTATAGCTTATGATTTTCTTTTATTTCATTTTTTTTTTTTTTTTTTTTTTTCCCCCAAAAAGGCTATGGAATGTTGGCTGGCACAACTTATGTAACAAACAAACAAACTTTTTTGTGTCTTAACTTTCAGACACTGATTGTCTGAATAAAGCTTTATTTCTTGGTAAACTGAGCACCGTCAGTCTTTTTAGCCAAAAGTTATTTTGAAAATTTTATCTCCCTGGAGAATAATCCTGAAACATATGATGAATATATTTTGTAATATTGGTGATATTTTCAGTAAGCTTAGGCTACACTGTTGTTGTTTACATATACATATAATCTGAAGATATGACTCAGAAGTACTTTCTATTTTTTCAGTATATATAACATCTGGATTTCTACTGATAGTTAAGTATTTTAGTATAGAAATAGCGAAATAAAACAACCTCCTTGATTGAAAAAAAAACCCCATCCTTTAGTCTGCTCTGATTTTATAAAATGTATGTGTTTGAGGCATCTTTTAAATGATTTGGTGTCACTTGACCTAATGGGAAGACTCCTGTCCAAGACAGGGGTTTGGAACTTGATGATCTTTCAGATCCCTTCCAACCCAAATTATTATGTGATTCTATGTTTCTTTTTGACTTTATGTAATTTCTAAGGGTCATCATTTCTGTTTTAATTAGTTGTAGGGAACTACAGAGAGCATTAAAGTAAATAGAAAAGTAAGTATGGGTCAGTGTAGAAATATTTTAATGAACATTATATTGAAGCTGCACTGAAAAAGTAGTTGGCAAAACACTCCAGTAAAACCTCAGCAGTTCTGAGATCAATTTCTACATGATGTTTTACTCAGTTGTTCGACTTCTCTCTTTATTTTTTTAATTATTATTTTATTTTCATCTCCTCTTATTTAGACACCACCAGCTTATTTGAACATTAAGATAGAGATTGAACTTTACCTACTCAGGTAGCATGAGTGACTTTCATGCTCTCTCTGATCAATGTTGAAAAAACGGTACATAAAAGATTTTTTTTTCTAAAAAAAGAAAAAAGAAAAAAACGCTGAGAATGTTTATGTCTTCTATGTCATATTTTTGTACTTGTTAGGTAAATAAGACCTTATCATCCAGCTCCCAATTTAGATACCAGTCTGTTTTGCCCACTACTTGCAATGACTGCTGGGAAGGAACAGTCTTCCCCAGTACATGCAGAATGCCCTTGAAATTAATTCTTACAGGTAAATGCAAGGCCCCAAGAGAGGAGCTCATAAGATTCTATGGAGAATCACAAAGGAGATATTAAGAACTAGCCTAGAAAAGCTGCCAATAAGATGTGCAGTTGTTGCTTTAAGAATAAAAAACATAAATCAATTCCTCAGAGACATAAGAAGTGACTTGTCTCGCTCCAATTTATAGGAGGGAGATGAGGTTCTTTTAATATCTGTATACCCAGTGTGAGATTAAGAAACAACGGTTCAAATGTTGGTCCAACCAGTTTATTATAAATCCTAATCAGGGAGACAGGGAAAGGAAGGAGGGCAATAGAAAAGATGGGAAAGAGGCAAGAATCATGTAAAGCGGGGATAGTCACCACCAGGATCCAGCAGCGGTCCCATTGCACGCCATTTCGAAGGTCCAAGGCAAAAGCAGCAGGGGGGAGAGCAGCAGCGTGGCTGGCCTTGGGCAGCAAGCAGGTAGCAGGAAGAAGTCACAGTGCCAATCTGGGAGGAAGCAGCAGGACTCAGGTAGCAGGCCCAGGAGAGTCCGTCAGCAAGCAGGAATCCCATAGTGAGGAATCTGATGGCAGACACCTTTGTTCTTCTTCAGCATCATGGTAGAGTGCAGAGCAAGTCCAGGAGGGAGAGAGGCAGGTCATGAGGCTTCTTGTGTCAGAAACCTCTTCTTCATGAGGAACATGTTGCCAGAAAACCTAAAGCTCATGGTTATAGAGCCCCTTTTTATCCTTCTTCTTCTGCCAGCATGGCATTCCTGGGCGCTTGGGTAAGAGTCATGTGCAGCACTTCCTGAGATGACCGTCTTCCTCGAGATAAGTCCACACAAAAGACCGCTTCACAGCCATTAAGCTGCGGCTTATCTCTCTCTCTCTCCTTGCCCCTGGCCTTGTCCATCTGTGTCCCTCAAAGGATTTCACAACCGTTGCCCAGGACTTGTCCATCACTGTTCTCCAGACAAAGGATTTCTCAACCCTTGCCCAGGACTTGCTTGGACTTGTTCATCTGTGTCCCCAGCAAGCTTTGAGACAATGATGTAAAAGAATAATATCTTACATGACTTTCATTCTATTTCTTTCATACTATTTCTAATTTTGAAAAAATGATACATACAAGTTGAAACTTGTCAGGTCTCAAAAAGTTTTCTACAAAACCTGCCCCAGTTTATTTCTGATGTGAAAATTATTGAGGTGAATGAAGCATGAGTTTTCATCAAGTTCAAGCCTGTAGAGGGCCCACTCAGTTTATCCATTTATGCAAAGACCTCAGCCACCTGAGGTGTTACTCTAAGTCATTTTTATAATAACACAGTTTTTCCGGTCCATAAATAGCACAGAGAAGAGAAAATGCTATTGTCTGGTGTGTGCATGTGTAATGAAGAAGGTGGAGCTCTGCAACACTGACTTTTCTGACAGGATCTGTCCCTTCCTGAGATGCAGCAATTTCAGCATGCCTCCGCCACAGTAGACAGCTCGCCTCTGCAGAAGATGGCAGAGCTGCTTGAATTCTGTAGGTGTAGCTTTTTAAAAAGTGCATGTTAAGTAAGTTAAATCAAATAGTTGGCAAGATCTCTGACAACTTTCAGGTAAACATTTCACATTCAAAGAGGAGATGCTTGTTTTCTTAAAAATTAATGGTTCATATACACCTTAAGCTCCATTCTGATTTTGAAGCAATTTTATGCCAAAGTAACTCCATCAATTACTGCTGATTTACACTGATGTTGCCCTGCAAAGTCCTCTAAAGTTCAGCTCAATTTAAAAAAAAAAAAAAGATATGTACTTTCCCCCCCACGCCCTCTCCAAATATATGTATATGTATCAAGATTCATTTTTAAACTAGTCTGTAGTTTTACGTAAGGGTACAGCCCTTGAAATTTCATCTCAGAGATTTTTTAATATAATAAACTTTACACAAACATACTGTGTTTCCTCCTTTTCTAATGTGTTCTATTTCTGTTTTATACAGAGAGATAGTTAGATATTGATATTTTACTATTTCACAATTCTGTCTTAAATACTGTTAATAGTTATTTCAATTATATGACTGTCATGGTCCAGCCTCAGTACCATTTTAAGGTATGAGAATCTTTTTCAGTTATGTATAGAAATGTTGAGGAATCGTACACAATGAAAACTGGATACAAGAAAATACGTGGTGAGGTGGAATGAGAAGGAAAATATCCTCTTCCTCCTCATAATTTCCACACCACATCCCTTTCAATTTTATTGAGTGTAAATACTGAACATAATGTAGACTCCACATAACTTCTAAACAATTCAAAAAAGAGGCAATATACTAGTAAGTAGACTACAGATTCATCACCTTTGCACTCTCTTTTATAGACTGAGACTAATACAAATGAGGGAGAACACTGTGCATTTAAAATAAGAGCATAGGAGACATTTATCTGTATATCTGTGAGGCTTTCCACTCCTCCTGTGCCCTTGAGTACACTCCTAACAACAACAACACTTACGTAACTGAGGGTATATGTAAATATAGACTTATGTTTATGGAATTATGTTTCATTCTGCTCACGCTTCAAGGAGATTAAGAGAACAGTGTTGTTCTGAGATTACATACCATTTTCTCAGTGTTTTTCAAATGTTTTTCTATGACAGGTTGTCTACATACTGCATAACCTCAGGTCCACACATAGAAGATTTCTATGCAAAAAGTAATCCATAATTTTATTTCTGCTATATAGTAGCTTACTTCTAGTTTTGTTCTGTGTTATTTCCTTCCAAAACTGTGCTGCTCAAAGAGCTTTCCTACTTGGTACTCACTAATGTAGTTACTTGGGCTGTAGCCTAAACAATGACATCAGCAATATCCAGTCAGTGATGTTAACTTTGCAATACAATTCCCAATGTGAACACACTTTCTCAAGGACAAGCATATTTATTTACAATTTAGCTTAATCTTCTTCTACAGAAGATTATTCACAGTTTAAATTATACTCCCACGTCAATACATGTCCTTGTGTATTTAAGAAGGCTGTATTCTCTTTAAACAAAATGCTTTAAATTTATAAAACAAAAGTTCATTGCAAGATTCCCTACAGTCTTGAAGTAAAGACTGTTGTTGCTCATGCTTATTTTGTGGCATAGTCTACTGACCCTGACTGTGAGTGATGGTCCATTTCCCATAAAAAACTGAAAATAAACTTATCTTCATAACTACTGTTCCCCTCACACTCAAAAAAAAAAAAAAAAAAAAGAAAAAAAAAAAAGTTCAGGCAAAACCTAACTGTAACTGCAATTGCTATCTCTGACAGTATTTTATACATCTTTGTGACCCTTTTTTAATAAGTCCTGCCTAGTCTTGTAATATGTATGGTAAACTTCCTCCACCCTGAAGTAATGTAGATAGGAATTCCTGTAAACTGTCAAAAAAAAGGGAAAAAAAAAAAAAAAAAAGTGAAGGATGGTTGCCAGGGCTCTGAGGGCACTACCAGGCATTACTGTCTCTGTCCAGCCTAGCTGAGGCCTTACTCATCTTTGCTCAGGGAAGTAGGAGCTTCACTCTTGGTGAGGCAGTAAGAGAACCCAGCCTCAGCTTCATCTCTGTCTTCATCCCCTGGATGGGCCCTGGTTTTGAGCGGCAGCTCTTTTTAAGTTCCCATCTTTGCTCAATGCATGGATGAGTGGTGTGCCTCTTGCCATTCCTCAGGCTGTTGATGGATTCTGTCACAGTACTCACCTCTGCCCACTTTGGTGAGACGTTGATGGATGATGCCCATCAGTGAGACTGCCAGTCTTGAGGTCACCCTCGGCTTCTGGTGTCATCCAAGGCTCCTGGCTTCCCACCTCTAAGAGATCAATCAGCCCTCATTGCACCCTGATGGTGATTAAGCTGCACAATGATTGCAACGTTGCCAAAGAATATGCAAAATGTGTAGAGTAAGATCAAGATATGAGAAATGAGTATAAGCATGTAGTGGCAAGAAATTAATTTTTCTCATCAGTGCTAATGTACTTAGGTGCTGCTTGCACATTGCTTCAATAAGAATAATGATCTTAGACTGTAACCATTATATATGTGTAAATCTGAAAGTTCCACAGTAGAGCTACAGTTTTCCTAGCAATTGCATGATGGCAGCAAAACTGGTGGGATTTTGTAGAAATTTCTTTATATGATACTCTACTGCCTGATTGAACTCCCATAGATATCAGCAGAAATATTTTTACCAAAGTGGAGTATTTGATGCCAACAGCAATTTATTACACTTTTATTTACTTGTCAGGGAATTAAACTCAACTCCTATTGCCTACTGTGCTTTGTAGATACTGCATGCTGACTACTGCAAAGTCAGAATTTTCTTGTGTTTCCAGTACACAGCTAATTTGGTGACAGCTGTAAGTACTATCTATTTCACATGTACAAACTGAAGCACAAGTCAGCTGAGTTTAGCCAGCTCAAAATGTATTTCCATCTGAATGTCTAATACACTGCTTCTCCTAAAGGCAATCATTTCATGAAATTTCAATTTTCTATATACTCCCGCTTCTTGAGAATGAAGGATATTGCAGCATGTGGATTTAGTAACAGATATTTAATATTTTCCTCTACTGTTCTTTTTCAGAACAACTACTGTCACTTTAAATTTGGAATATAAAGTGCATATTCATCTGTAATATAGTAGCCTGAGAACCCTGTGATACTCTAAGAAAACTTCTACATTCTTTTTTTCTGAAGAGGTATACAAATACACAAAATAATTATCAGTTTACATGACATGAATATTTTTTAAACAAATGATCTTCAAAAACGTATTAACAATTGTCCTCTTAGTATCAGCACAGTATCCAATCTGCTCTACCAGACTTCACACATCAAATCCAGTGTGAGATTTCAACATAACACTGGATCCCCATACCCTGACCTCTCCCTGCAAATTACATATATCCAGAGATCTCTGTGTAATTCCTTTGTTCCTTCCAGATTTCACCTCTTTATTACTGAAAAAAGCTCACTGTCAGTATGTAGATGCATTTCAATTTACATATTTTCCTTCTTACATTCCAAGACTTTGGCATTCCAGAGATTCAGTAGATTTTCTTCCTTATCTCTTTCAACACCCCTTTCTTCTGAAACAGAAAACATGTTTGATTGCCTGCTTTTAAAAGTTATTGGTAACTATTCTATTCAAGGTATGAATGGGATGGAGAAAAGGCATAGAGACGTAACTGATATTCAGAGACAGTAACATGTATGTCACTGACTGAGGCTATGCTTTGAGGTATAAAATAAATGCATGCAATAGCAAAAAAAAAAGTAAAATCTGAATTGTTTACCTCTTCGGAACTGAAAAGAGTGTTTCCAGTAATTTTAACACTTTCTAAATCATTATAAAAGTAAATGCATTTTCAGTTTTCACTTATATAAACTTATCATTATCGTTCTTTACCTTAGGTCAGTACTATCTTGCAGGGAAATACATAGCAAGTGAGAAAATCTTACTGTTTACTCTTCCTCTATCCATTTGCTTTGGTTTTAATCTATGTGCTATGAGGTCTTATTTACACAGACTATAAAATCAAAGTACCAGAAAAATACATTTTCTTTTGATTAGGAATATGTTGCTTAGCTTTTAATGTCTGGAAATCTTTTATTTTGTACAAAATAAGAACTTTAAAGAAATGTGTTCATTTAAACCTACCCATGAACTGATTATTCTCTAACGTTAAAACTTTGTGTCTCGAATTCTAATAATTATTTTAATTTATTTCTTTTGGTTGAGGTGTTCAATACTTAGTACTCTATAACAATTCATGTAATAGTAACTGGCATATAAAGGCTTAGAAGCATTTCTTTCATTTTGTAGTCAACATTCATCTCAGAAAACTCAGTGAAAACATAACAGTAAGGATGCCCACAGGGAATATATTCTGAGAGAAGAAATTAATTCTTCACAGCAACTTCAGAGCCATTCTCAGTATTCCAACATTGCTGATGGGTATTGTAGCCATATTATGGCAGTACAAGGATGCAAATCATTCCAAACAATTGACACTCATATCTTCATGGTACGTAGAACTATAGAATGTCTTGAGTTGGAAGCTTTAAGAGATCATCTAGTTCCAAATCACTGCCATGGGTAAGGATACATTCTACTAGACTTGGTTGCTTAAAGCCCCATTCAACACCTCCAGGAATGGGGCATCCACAGCTTCTCTTAACAGCCTGTTCCAGCACCCCATCACTTT
The DNA here is from genome assembly GCF_987193195.1 of Phasianus colchicus. Lineage (NCBI taxonomy): Eukaryota > Metazoa > Chordata > Aves > Galliformes > Phasianidae > Phasianus > Phasianus colchicus. Next base: position 18,243,646 of record NC_143438.1, on the reverse strand, counting down.
CACAGTAAATAATTTCTTCCTATTGTCTAATCTAGATTTACTTTCTTTGGTTTAAAACAATTACTTATTGTCCTATCACAACACTTCCTGGTAAGGATTTTCTCTTCCTCTTTCCCATAGGTTTCTTTGACTCCATGAAGGCTGCTACAAGGTCTCTCCAGACTCTTTTCTTCTCTGTGCAGATATTCATGCTGTCCTGCATGGTCTATTTCATGTTTGCTGTTTTATCATTCAATTTGTTGTGAACTCCTAGATCCTCCCTATGATTTTCCCTGGTCTCTTGCAGTCTCATTGGAAGCCTCATAGCTTTTTTTGACAGATTTGTTATCAAAGCAAGAAATTTCACCTTCCACCCAAAGGTTCAACATGACTGTCTCCTACCTTTGAAATAAAAAATGGTCATAACTATAAGCAAAGTGAGAAATGGGAATCAAAACAGCTGCTGGAAGCAGCTATTGAAGCCTTTATTTATGTATTTGTTGGATAGTTGGTTGATTTGTTCAATTAATTAATTTTATGATTAACATTTTCAGAAGTGTTCTCTAATTAATACATAATTTCCATTCTCTGTTCCCTATCCTGATCTGCCCATGCTACCTCACAAAGGAATTAGAGCATTGGTGCCATAGGACTTCTATCCAAACTCAAGGTATTCTGCTGGGAAGAAAAAAAAAAACATAATAGAAATAAGAAATAGAAACAGAAAAGTTTAATGAACCACTAGTCTCCAAAGACGTCAGATGACCACAGAATTTTTGGCTATAAGTCCAAAATACTTCTCTAGTCAAATGTATGCCCAACAAATATATATTTCCCATCTTTGCCTTCTCTTTTTAAAAGTGTGATGACTATCACCTGTCTTTGGAGTAGTTTCTATACTAAAATCTTTAGGATTCTGTTTTTTACTAAGCCACTAGCTTCTTAAGCAGTGGCTTAGAAGAGACCACATAATAAGTATTCTTTAGTTACTTCTTTTTCAATATGCTTTTGTCAAAGTGATTGACATGCAGATTTTCTTTCTTTCATCTTTCAAGAGATCATGTTTATTAGTCTTAACTCTGCATTGGTGTTTTGTAGATGAGGGTGAAAAAGTCTTAGTTTTATATTATTTTCTTCTTGCAAAATTAAAAATGTTTTCATTCTTCATCAGTACTTTTCAGCTTTTGAAAAACTACAGATTTTCTATGTTGATTCAACTTCTGTCTTTCTTCAGTGTACCTAGCACTATGACATGGTATGTTTTCAAGGATTGACTCACTAGACAACTATTCATTCTGAAGCTGATGACATATTTTGCAAATGTTGTATTTGTTGATTACATTGTCTGGAAAATTCAAAAATTATAATAAATCTCCCACATACACTAGCATAAATGTTTTCTTTATTAACTTCTTCTTACTGAAATTATCCTGACTCTTCATTTATACTCTGTGCTGGGAATGCATCAAAAATGGAACATAAAAAGATAGCAAAAATTTAATTTGCAAAAGGAATGACATATTACTAGATCATTTCTATTTTTTTTGTGTTTCATACTTTGAAACTCAATCACACCCCAAAAAAGAAAAGAAAATATTCTTACCCTAATGATAGCATACTCTGCCAAATCAACAAGAACTGGCCTTCTTTAGACCAAGCAGTGAAATTCTTCTCAGATATTGGCTGTACCACATGGTACTCTGAGATGTATGTTTATCTGAAAATGGAATACCATGAGTTTTCTGATGTACTTCTTTAGTGCTGATTTCCAACATGCCATTAAACACCGCATATGACTGCTCCTTGCTAAGGGATAAGATCTAGATAAATGTTTGTCAAATGTTAATCAAATCTTTTATTTTCTCAACCTTTTTTTGGTACAGATAAAATACAGAATTGCCCTCTGCTTTCTTCTGGAAGGAAAGACTATGGTATTGTAAAATATAAACTGAATCTCAGTTGATGGACGTCTGATAGGACTGTGTAGAAATTATGCAGACAAGTGATCCCTTCAAAGAGATCAAAACCTTCAAAGTAAACATGTCTAGTATGCATCTTCATTTTATTACTCTTTTGTTTTTATTTTATTTTGGAGATCTTTCTTATCTGCTGCAAATAGAAAACTAAAATTATTTGGCTTATTGCAATGATAGTGGGACAGCACTATGGTTTAAAATTATCATATTTATATACAAAGTCACCCTAGAAAACTCAACAATTCAACATATTATTTATTGCATAAACAGTAGTTCACATCTCATAAATATTTAATTTATATTCATAAAATGAATGCAGTTACATGTATAAAAAGTTGTTTCATGCAGGGAATTCAGTTCCCTCCAATTACAAGTGATGTTGTTTTACCAATAGTAGTAAAATGCCACAGCATTTGTATTGGCCCAAAACAACAGGGCATACAGATATGCTTTGCCCTACCTTGGTCTGCACATACTTGATCTTGTTATAGCTGTGATAAGAATTGTCTAATAAACATCTTATTTCCTAATTTGCTTTTATTTAGCTCTATGAATACATATGTTTCTTAAAGTTGTGACAAACCTCAGTAAAAGTTACAAAGAAATAATAACTTTTCATGCTGACCTTGGCAGAGTCAGTATCCCACTTTGAAAATGTAAGATAGCAACCAATAGTAGGGAAGAAGACTGTTAAGAAAAGACAGAAATGTAGCCACTAAGAGAACCCAGTATCAAGAAGGAGTGAACCCCAACACTGGCATGGAGTTACTGTGCCACAAACTGGAAAATGAGAGAATGGTTTCTGCATATCACAGTTTTAATATTGTTACTGACAGTTTATTTTCTTAGTAGTTTGGATTATGAATGTTAGTAGTATTGTAGCTGAACTGATAATAACTACTCAGTGCATTTTAATTGTAAACACTTTATCTGAACAATGTCTTAGCTCTGTAGAGGTAATGGCCTTATATTATGCCAGAGGAGATTCAGATCCGATATTAGGAAAATTTTATTCTCAAGAGTGGTGAGGCACTGGAAGAGGTTGCCCAGAGAGGTGGTGGAGTCATCATACCTGAAGGTGTTCAAGAAATGTGTAGATATGGCACTGAAGGACATAGTTTAGTGGTCATGCTGGTGATGGGTTGATGGTTTGCAGTCTTTTCTAACTTAATGATTCCATGTTTCTATGATTCTATACAGAACTAAGAGCTAACACAGTCTTTAGCACATAATGACCTTTTTAGTATAGTGAAAGCAACTCCCTCATATAACGCCTCTCACAGGGAGTAAGTCTTACAGCATGTTTGATTTCCTTTCCCTATTGTTACAGAAAAGGCTGTTATGAAACTTCACTTCCTACCTCCAGCTAATTTCAGCCTTACATGGTTTACAGTAAAGATCTCTTTTCAGTATTGGTCAATCCAACTCTACATGTCCAGGCAGACTCCAAGCACTGCTGCTATCCTGGAATGACGTAACTTTCTTAGTTACAAGTCATTCTATTTCCTCTCCACAACTCAGCTTCCTAAGGCTCTTCCTTTATTGTAACCTCTTAGTGTTTATTTCATGGTCAAGTTATAAAAATGCCCTCTTTCTCAGTCTTCAATCAGAAGTCAGAATCTCTGTTTTTCCCCTCTTATACTCAAGGCCTATTTTGCTTCTTAAAATCCTGCTAGCATTTCTAGACAGGTGTTCCCTAATGGAAATGTCTCCTTTTGAATCTGAGTGGTTAGAACTGAATGTAATATTTTAATCATACACTTATGAATAAAAACTATGTGTCCAAGAGAATACTCATACATCCTTACTAAGGCTGGAAATGGTTGTCTGTAGTAACATATTTTCCATTTCAGTGGGAGTCATTGTGAGAACCCTTCTTTTTTTCTGGCTCAAAGCTTACTTCCAGAAGTATTTCTTGTGATAAGACTCTAACTGATTTCTTGAGGGGGCAAGTGATGAGTGCTACCGTGTGACAATCAACATCACTGGATATACCTCTTGATTACATATTTTGGTTGCAACAGTGTTATGTTTTCTGTTGTTGTGGGTGTGGGTGGTGATGGTTATCAGTCCTTGGATCTGTGTTCAGTTTGGGGTTTTTACAGGTCATCCTAACTTACTGGTACTCCCTGCACAGTGATAGCATTTCTTTTGACCCCATCTTTCAACCCTTTTTATCAAATTGATTAGGATTTGCATATAACTCCTCTACAGTGTTTCCAAATTCCTAACAAACTGGGAAACGAACCTATCTTTTCTATCACCCTTCTCCCCTTCCCCATCTCCCTGATTAAGATTTGTAATAAACTAGTCAGATCAACATTTGAACTGTTGTTTCTTAATCTCACACTGGGTATGCAGATATCAAAGAACCTCTTCTCCCTCTTATAAATCGGAGAGAGACATCACCATCATCACCTTCACAGAAAGTTAAGAAGATTGTTTTAACTTTGGTTGTTTTTAAATCCCAATTTCTCTAGTCAATTTGACATTCATTCAGCAAATTACATAGTTTCTTTTCCTGTACGCAGTATAAAATTTCAAAATATTCAATTCTAATGTACAGAACAATTTTGAAAATTCAACAATACTATGGAATATTAGAAGTGGAAAAGAAAAAAAAAATGTCCCCTGATTTTCCTGCTGAATACAATGAGAACTTCTGCTTTTGGGGCTATAAAAACATGCTTTGTACCACCTGTGAACTATGGTCTTCAAGTTTAATTGCCAATATATCATTTCTTTTGTGTATTTGTGCAGAGCCTGAGAAAGACAAACAATATTGAGATACTGTTGTAATGGACAATGTCATAATACCTCAAGCAATTTTTCTTGTTAGATCTCCAATGTGCCAATGATTCAGTGAGATTACACAAAATTATTTGTGTGATACTTTTTCATGTGTTTATATTTACATTGGTAAATACCACCATCTCAGCACTCCCAGCCTGATAGCCCTTCATCTGATGCCATCTTCCCTTGTATCAAATGGAAAAAAATAGATGTGCCTATGTAACTTATGTAGCTTATTATGATCTGTGGGTATAATCACTGTTTTACTTTACAGAAAATGATCCAGAAAGTAATCTTTTATGTGTTATTCAGGGTTAAACATAATGAAGCCTCTGTAGCTTGTTTGGAGAAATCAGATCCAGAATTTTTCTGCTGCCAATGTCTGATAGATTTTATTCAAGAAAGGATAAAATAGGTCATTTGGATTTAGAATGTTAAGCCATAAAACTGTGATGTATTTTCAACTAAAGTGAAATTTTGATTAATGTTTTCTCTTTAATATATATCTATGGAATTTATCAACATCAAAATGGGTTTTTAAACCTGGGGCAGTTTTACTATATGAATGCAAATTTGTGAAAGTTTTTCACCAGATTTAAATCTACATTTTTACTTCTTAGAAGAAGATAAGTTATTACTGGAGAACATTCTCTTCACCTGAGATGTATTCTGCCCATACTAATGAATCATGATAAAAGTTATTTGTCTCTTTTTTTTATGTTGAGACTCCTTCCATTCATCCCAGTGTAACGCACTTAGCCACAGCTATATTTTTTCTGAGGTGTCTCACAGTGTCATTAATTGAGCTATTGTGACATGGACTAGGGCATGGATTTACAGCACATTTAAATTCTCAGGTAAAAAAGAGGTAACTTATGTTGCACATACCATGAAGTAGAATGTAGAATATTGGCTTGGAGAGTAAACAGAGAACAGCCAGCACAGAGTAAATAGTTTTTGGCTTGCCTTCTTACCTAAAAAACACTGCACATATCCTCAGTAATAAAAGCTTGCTTTCTCTATGATTCTCTGTCAAAATCCTCCCACTCTTCCTCAACAAAAGAACATTATTTCTTCCTGTGGGCTACCTGAAATAAAATCTCTCTACATTTAACTATAGCTGGATTCTTCACAGTGTGCCTTCCTATCTTACCATGAACACTTTATTCTCCCACTGTTTCCACAGTCTTGCTTTGACTGCAGCTATTCTGTAAGATGTGTGGGGTTTTGTTTTGTTTTTGTTGTTGGCTTTGTTTTTGTTTTTGTCTTTTTTTCTTCTTGCAGTAAATGATGAAGGTAGTGTGACAGTTGTACCTAGGGATTTCTTTAAAAAATTGTTTGGGATAAGCATTTTTTTTGCTCATTTTAAGCTTCCTGCTTCCTTTTGGTGTAGTTATTAAGGTGTTTTTTGTTTGTTTGTTTGTTTGTGTTTTGTTTTTGTTTTTAATTATCTATGAAAGCAAATACAGAACACTCTTATGCTGCTTTTTTAAAAAAATGAAAGAAATCCTCCCAAAGACATAGCAAAAGCCCATTTTTCTGAACTAATTCTTCTAGCTAAGTAAAATGCTGGCAGAGGCTAATTTTATAAACCATTAGAAGATAAGTATTTTCCTAGCACTTTTTGCTGGAGATTGCTTGGATTAAATGATGAAAAGGTACAGTGCACTTCTTTTAGTGAGTGCTAACTGAACCAAAACTTCAACAGACTCTAGTAGTTTTGCCTAAATAATTTTTAATTTCTACATAAATCAAAGTGAATATATGATAGCTAAGAGGCAGTTAAAAACAAGCATTTTTTTTCTCATGTACTTGACTGTATGGAAGACAAGATAATTGACTTCATCACTCACAATATCTCTGAATTAACAATTTTCAATCTGATTGGAAACATGTTTACTGTATTATGTATGTGGTAGAGGTAAAACTTGAAGTTTCAAAGAAATTGATAGGTTTCTACTTGAGATGTAGTGAGTTAATTTGAACTGGGAGCATGGGGAAATAACTTTGATAGATTATCCGCATGATATCTAAGGAAAAATATTCTAATAAAGTAATTGATAATTTTCAGGAACGTAACCACTTAAACTACAAGTTCAATTCTGGAACTGAAAAGCTGAACCTGGTGGAGCATGAATAACATGCAGTGATAGATATAGTAAGAAAGAAAAGAAAAAAAATATATACAGCAAGGGTAGAATTTCAGCAAATCAATCTGGAAGGCTCTTTCTTGTCCTTACTGGAGTAGAACTGTGTTTGTGACATGTTGCTTGTGTAAATTGTGACACTGAAGCTGGGGAGATATATGCCTCTGGTCAGATGTATAGGAGTGTGATCTTCTGTAAGGTTAATCTGTTTGTCTTCAGCTGCATGCTGCTCCTTGCAATACACTTGTGGCTCAGGGGAACTCTCTGGAGAAGAAGTTATTTCTGCTTTGCTTGCAAAAAAATTGAGCAAAAAACTTTTGGACATTGCAGGGTGTAGCAAAAAGAAGGCACTGAGAAAACACAGCAAGAAACGGAATATCGGGCAGAAGTGAGGGATTAGAGAGAGAAGGAAGGAACAGCAGCACATCTCAGCAACAACTGAAAGGCAGTCTTCCTAGGAAACAAGACAAACTGCGAAAGTTTTCCTCAAATTACTTGAAAAAGACCGGTGGCAAGGATTTACCTGCAAGAAAACAATAGATAGAGGAGATCATTTTATTTTTACTTATCAAGCTTGGACACTTTGAGTTTTCTCTGTGTAAGAAATTAGGAATTTGGGGTTCCTCTTTCCTCAAATTAAAAAACATTTCTGCATTTTGATATTGAAAGCAGTCATAAAAGAATGTCTAAGCTCACACTACTTGATGTTCAGAACAGTTTGAGTTCTACCACAAGGACATACAGTGTTGTTTAAACTTACTTTTTTTTTTTTTTTTTTTTTTTTTTTTTTTTTTCCTTATTTTCATGTTTTCTGTTAGGGCACTATGTACTACATGTCCTAATCTAATGCAAAACATTTTTTATTTTAACAATATTTATTTTTAAAATGGTGGAAAAAAAATCTGTTCATTTCAAATGATGTAGGCTCCATAAGCATGCAGAAAATATTTCAAAGAGGGGCCAAAACTAATTATTCAGGGAGGGATCTGATGTAAAAATTATCTCTAAGAAGTCTGTCCATTCATGCCTATGCAGAAGTTTTCAGCATTTTTCTTGTTAACAGAAGTGATATCGTAACTATGGTAACTGAAGCATACATAAAAGGTAACTCAGCACTATTCCTGACAAAATTTGTATATATAAATCTCTTTGAGAACTTAAAATGTATACTACAAAAACATCTCCTGAACACAATGTTGTCTCTTAGTTTTAGTTACATACGAGAGTAATGCTTAGTGTTTATTTCAAATGGTCATTTATCTCTTTAAATTATTCTCTGAAAAAAAATTCAGACACAGTGAAGTCTTAAATACTTCATTCCAAACACTGAGTGATACCAAATAGAACCATTTAATTTGTAACAGAAGAGAAAGGTACATATTATTCATTACAGTTACCATGCATATATGCAGTGATATGCTCTTAAAAAGGTATTATAATTTCATCTGAAGCCAGGCACTCTAGACTCTACCATGTGTTTTGCATTTTTTCTGTTTTTTTTTTTTTTTTTTCCCTACTTTTTTTGTAGGTGAAAGAAAATGAACAAAGAGGTGTGGTTGCCTTTTAGAGCACCAACATTATTATTTATGAGCTGGGAGCACAGAAGCCAACTTACATGCAACAAATGAAATTTTGTCAAATTCTCTGGTGAAATCATTTACATCCAATAGGAGACTGTTGATTTTTTTATCATCTACTTGAAAGATATTTCTTTCAGATCATCTTTACCTTTTGCTAAATGACTTATCATCCATCAGCAGGCTTTATTTTATTCATTATTATTTTTTTTTAAAGTAAAAAGCCTAGAGTTAGGGATTTGTTTAGTTCTGATACTATATCACAAAGCATAATTTATTATGGGTGGGCTTCTTAGATTTCTTTGACTGCAGTCAAACTCAAAATTAATTCATATCATCTCCACAGTGAAGTCTTCATCAAACAAACAAACAAATAAATAAATAAATAAATTTCCCTGCATTAGGAGTTGTTGTACCATGAAGAGCTAAATTTTAACAAGATCAAAAATCACTTTCAATTTTACTAATAATATTAGTTTATGCTCCTGGGTAGGTCCACAGCTTGATCAATTCATTTAAAATAGCAATAGCAACAACAACAACAACAAAATAAAAACCAAACAAACAAAAAAAGAAAACAACTCATAAATACAATGGGAACGGAGGCATAGCCTTGAAGGCATTTCAAGGATTTCAAGCATGTACTTACATCAACACTGATGTTGTAATAAATTAACCTGCTGAAGTAGATTACATATTCAATGGGTGCTTCAAAAGAAAGCGTGGGATATATATTGTTTCAAAGGAATATAAGGACTACCAGAGAACGAACAAGGGCACGAACAAGACAGTGAGTACAGAAAATGAGAAAGGCACAAGACTGCTTAGCTCTGTATAGACCTCATAGTGTAGTTCTTGTTTTCTTTAACATAGCTAAAAGCTTCTTGTAGTGGGACATGCAGAATGGTACTTCCCTGTTTAAACAAAAAAATACTACCTCCCTTTGTATCATGTGTGTCTCAGGTGTGTCAGTGTTGTGGCTTTCTGCTTAAAAGAAAAAAGATGAAAAAAAAAAAAAAATACTTGTCTCCCATGGTGTAACACTAGGTTAGGTTTCAAAGTTATTAACAGATGGAATACGACATGTAGCAACAGATGGAAATAATGGATGGAATTCCCACATACATAGTCACAATGCATAAGTAAATCATACTTTGCAAACTCACATTTTGTGCATATTCTACCTATTAAACTTCTGGAGATGAACACTGTCAAACATTCTAGTCAATACTTCAGTATATCCCGGCTACAGCATTGAAACAAAATTAGTTAATGGAGAGTTGACATTGCAGCACAGAAAATCTATGCGATTTCGTTAATAAAACAAGAAAAACATTATTCTGGCACTGAGATTTCAGCCCATCCTGAAGAAATCTGCCTTACATGTGGGTTCAGTAGAATGAGTTCAAGATGTCCTATTTTAATGATACAGCTGAGAAAACTGCCCAAATAAAAATTGCTTAGGTTAATTTATCCATGTTATGATCAAATATTCTGAAGGATAAATATAATCTCTATCAGAAGTAATTGTGTCTAAATTAAAGTAACTCCTCACCTAGGTTTGGAAGCTATTTTTACATGCAGGCTCATAGGTACCAGTGTGCCTCTTGGGTCTATTCCTTGTCTTCTGAGCTCAGAATCATTTGGAACTTGTTGTAAAGATTTGCTGTACATGTGGTATCTCTCTGAGTGATTTTTCCATCCTCAGAGAAGGAGAAATAGCAGAAGGAAGGAAGAGTAAGAATTTCTCTGAAGATCATGTGAGAATCAGCTGATTCATCAAATATCAAATAGAGCTCAAACTCATACCTTTGTCATTCTGCAAGCTTACACAGCTGGGATACAAAAGGCATTTTGAAGGAATTAAGCTGAAAAATACAGATCAAGAAATGTTTTTCTAAGAACGAAATAAAAAACAATGCAGAAATGGCAAGGAAGGATGGAACATTAATGAAGAAATATCAGGAGAAAAAAGTGATCTCTGCAATAATTAAACATAATCATCTAATGTATAAAACAAGATTTCAACATTTTTTTAGTATGAAAAGTGATTTTTTTAAAAGCTTATTACATTGATGTCTGATCAAAGTTTAAATTATTTTTCATTTCTGACAGTACTGCAGACAAATAAGCTAGGACATTATGGGAAGTGGTTCAGGGTCTGGAAAAACTATGGCCAACTGTAGATTACTGTACTCGAAAAACCCTCTAATTATTTTTGTGACAAACATAACATATTTGACTGAGAGTCCGTATAATAAATGAAGAGCCATACTGAGTACCACTGAGCTAAAAAAATAAGGTTTTTACAGTTTGGAGATCATTCTTATAAACAACATATAGTTGCATATAATTTTGAATAGCAGATATGAGAGTGAGACAACAGATGATAAGTAACTGATCTTGACAACAGGATTAAACAAGCCAAACCAGGTTTTACAGAAATGTAATATCAGGGCATGAAAAACTTGGAAAACCATCATGAAAGAGAAAAAAATAAAATAGTTTTGAAAAACATTCCCAGAAATTCTCTTGAAGATGAAACTACAAATATCCATGAGTGTAACAGCAACATTTTTACAAAATAAATGCATGCAGATCAGTGGAGAGTAATGAGAAATGACTTTAACTTTAAACAAGGCTTTTGATATGCTCTCTTAAAATATTCTAGTCTCAAAATTAGGATGTTATAGTTTCAGTGGGTGCTCAGCTGCATGGCTAAATAAATCGTTTGATGACCAGGCACACACACTTGAGGACAGAGCTATTAGTCAGAGGAACCAACTAAGGCTGGAGGAACAGGCCAATAGAATACAGACAAAGCCAAGTGCTGACCCTAGGCAGGGTACAAGAACATAGACTGGAACAGCTCTTGATGAAGAGATGTGGACCCTGGACAGGCACAAGCTGGGCATGAGCCAGCAGCATGCCCTTTATGCAAGGACAGCCAATAGTGTCCTGGGAGCTGTATTCACATAGACACTGGGAATATCAAGCGGAAGGATTATCCCACTCTGTTCAGCACTCATATGTTCAAGGATGGAGCACTCACCTCCTTTCTGGGCAACAAGTTCTAGTGTCTCATCATCCTTACTGGGAAAAACTTTTTTCAGATGTTCAATTTAAATCTCTCTTCTGATGTAGTGGAGCATGTTGTCAAGAGAGACATCCATAGTGTTTTCAAGACCAGACCCTGAGCAACTTATTCTGACTCCACAGATGACCCTGCTTTGGGCAAGAGTTTGAACTAGAGAATTTCTGCAGTCCATCCCAGCCTCACATACCTCTATGGTTGTGGGAATCTCTGAAATTTTATACGTATTTTTGGAATGAGATTACTCACATTACTCATGGATTACTCACATTCTGGTCTATCTGCAAGAGTCAATAAGCTCTTATGTCACAGTTATAATAATTTTAATACTGGATCTATATCACTGTAAGTCTAATAGTTGTAATTACAGAAGGTGCGTAGACAATATCATTGTGCTAGTTTTCTACAGTTTTTCCTGCAATTTTTCAAAATTGAAGAAGTAATTAAAATGCTCTCTTTAAAACATAGTTTTAAGATGGTAATCATCTTCTAAGGTATGGAACAATTTTGGATTTTTAGTTGACTTCCCAAGCCATGTCATTTACAATGATGATTACCAGTTACAGTGACAAAAACAATTAATCTTAACTAGACAGCCACATGATTGCAGAAATGATATGCATTTTGTGTATGACTTTTACAGTTTTGTCACTTATGCCATCATTTTACTAAGACAGCTAAACTTTATTTTTAAATTTGAAACAAACTATTTTCTAAGGAAAAAAATCTACTGCTTAATGATGACATAATTTAAGATACAGTCTGTATTTGTGATCCCTTTCAGGCTATATTTTAAGACTGAATATTATATTTAACCTGTGAATCTAGAAACCTCCATATTCTGACAGTAACTTCACTACTGTTCTTTACAGTAAACATTTTATAAGCTTTGATGAAAAAATCCTTTTGTTATTTCAACTGTTGTCTTTATTATTGTATAAGCACAGAGAAAGACAGAGAACATAGAATCACGTAATCATGAATTTTAGGGGTTGGAGGGGACCTCTAGAGATTGAGTTCAACCCCCTACAGAGCAGGCTACTTATAACAGGCTGCGCAGGTAGGTGTCCATGCAATGAAGTATACAAGGACCAGGAATTTAACAGAGAACAGAGATCCCATGCTTACACCTCCATCTGACGTGCTGCTTTCTGCAAATGCAGGGTTCCAGAACCATAGAATTACTTGGATTGGAAGGAACCTTAAACTGCAACACCTAATTGCAACACCCATGCCATAGGCTGCCCAGGACCCCATCCAACCTGACCTTGAACATGTCCAGGGATGGGGCATCCACAACTGCTGTGGGCAGCCTGTGCCAGTGCCTCATAGATCTGCCCACCTTAAGCACTGTGTGGGCTGAGGCAGGAGCAGGCAATGCTGTCTCAGTCATGGGCATCACTCCATTGCTTTGAAAGGAAACAGGATCAAATCCTTCATGTTCTAAGATTTTACAGCTCATTTGCGAACAATTAGTGTATCAGCTCACATAATATGTCAGCTGAGAAGTTTGGATAAATACATGGCAATTGGATTAAGTTTGTCCAGATTTCTCTTGCAACTGCACTTAAATAAGACAAATACAAAACAAACATTTTGTTATTTCTTGTAATGTCCACAGTTTGAAGCTTTGTCAAATGGCTCACCCTAATTGACCATTAATTGTAAAATATTGGGAAACAAATATTTCAGCTTGTGTCTATTGTTCAGTACAAAGTGTATCTGTTCAAAATATGTCTGTAACTTTACATTATTGAAGCAGAAAACATTTTTCCTACACTTCAGCTGCTCTGTGCTGTGATGGACATATTAAGGCTCAGGTATTCAGATACTGAAAATTATTATTCCTATTTTCCACCAAATAAGGGTCTGCCTGTAAATGTTTCTGTTGTGCTCAAATTTCTCTCCAGTTCTTTATCTCATATCAGAGTGTATCTGTGTGTGTATGTTGCCCTTTATTGGTGTGTGGAGGTGGAGGTTTGGGGGATATGTCTAGGCTGCTCAGAGCAATAGAAAGCTCTTGTTCTGTTTCAGCAACTCAGCATTAAAAGAAAAAGTGACCAAGAAACGTTACATTTAACTCATGTCTTAGATTCTTGCTAGAAATCAAGCACTTCAGAGAGTAGTTTTCACTTAAAGCATATTAAGATTCGAGATGCTGTTAATAATATTTTCAATTACTAGAAGCTTCAGGGTGTATTTTTTTGTAATGCTTTTAGGTTTAATTTATTCTTTCTGTGCCATTTCTGACAGTGTTTGTCATAATTCCTCTGATTTCCCCTGCTCTGTGTCAACATGAAAGGATCTGCAGGTTCACAATTCAATCTGCTGCATTATAACAGCTCATCTTCAACAACGTAATATTCTATCAGAGATCATTGTACTTCTGTCTTCTGTTGTCTAACAAACTGGACTTTTAATGGCAGACATTAAAAGAAAATGTTTTTGATCTGTACCCTCTATTCAATCAGCATCATACAAATGAAGTCTCTGGTAGTGTTGGTGTTTCAACAACAGTAAAACAAAAGTGCTATGACTGTCTTTTAGGCTTGGTAGGTATCTGGCTACCTCTGTGTGTGTTCTTTTTTCACCTGCTCTGTTTGGTGGAGTTCTGGTAGCACAGATCGCTTGTTACATGCAAAAATCAATCCTTTTCAAATCTTCAGAGTTTTTCAGATGTATCTTCTGTATGCCAAAGAAACTCACTGCAAATCCTACATCTAGTAAGTATTGCCTAAACTTTATGTCATACATTGTCTGCTAATATGTTACTCAGAAGAGTTGTTGGAAATATAAAACAAAACACAAAACTGTAATTATCAGGTATTGGTGGCTAATGGATGCTCAGTATGAAGAAATAATTTTCAAAATGTTCTCTGGATTGAATAGATGCATCATGAATTATCCCCTGGCTTTTGTGGTTCTCTATCATATAATTAATTCAAATGTAATAATTTACCAACTTTTTATTATTATATTTCTACTTAATTATTTGCATTTATGTGCACTGTACAGACATACCATTACATCTTTATATATCTTTTACAGGCTCCCTATGTATAGTAACATTTTTTCTCTTTTCAAATTACTATTGTCCTTGGAGCCAGCTGCTTTCTTTGTCCCCAGAGATGCTGAGAGTGAAAAAACAAAGAGAATGTGCTATTTCTTTGCAGGATGCCTTGATTTGATTGACTGATATATAAGAGCCCTTGCTTCATTATTCTGTCTCTTTTTTTTCCCCATTTATTTATTTATTTATGCTGATAAGCAAATTAATACATGCACCTGTTCTTCCAAGTCTTTTCCCCTTATGCCGCATCCTGTGGCAGTTCATTATAAAAATAGAAATGTCTATTAAGACATTTCAATTTAAATTGGACCTCAACTTAAATTTTTAGTTGCACAAAATCTGGAAATTTATCTAGAACATTATCTTTGAGTTTATAATCTGTGTGTGCTTACTCAAGCTACTATTTGCTGCACAGATAGTATGTCTGATTTTCAGACAATGAAAAATACTTCTGTTTGATTATAACATTTAGAGTGCTGTTGCCAGCAATGACCCGTTCTTCCTGTGGTTCACTTGCAGGGGATTTTTCTTTACAGGCATGCCTGTGAAATACCTCTCTGGAGCATTACTTCATTTTATCCTTTCCCTTATTTTCTTTGTATTTCATCAGTGTTAAAATGTTTCATATCTAGAAGGGTCACCTTTAAGTACTTACTTCATTACCAGCAACCTTTCTCCTTTAATCTCTTTCTCACTAGTTATGATTTCTGCTCTTTTTTTTTTTTTTTTTTTTTTTTTTTTTTTGTTTACAAACCTGGCATGAATTCCAGGTCTTTTTTAAAGTTTGTACTTTTAAAATCTTGAATGTTTTAATTGAATTTGAATATAATGCCTTCTTCTAAACTGCACCCATAATATTATTTCTGATCGTATGCTCTTAACTGAATTGCAGTGTGGATATGCTTTTAAGTATAAAGAATTTTGTTCCTTGCATGTATCCAAAACCACCTCTATTTCATTGATTTGAATGCCTCAGCATCAGAATCACAGACAGGACTCCCTGTATTTAATTGCTCGAAGAGCCTGCTCCTATGCTAATTGTGCCTGTAACATACATGGACCCCACACAGACATGTGCACACACAATCTCATCTGGTGACCATGAAGTTTTGATGTAAATGGCTTTCTGTTCATGAATGTCTTGCAGAATGTGGTAGTATCATTACAGTCAGATTGCAACAACTCACTTTTCTTTGATCAATCTCAGTATTATTCATATTTCATACAAGCTTACATTTTGTTTCAGTGTGATTTCTCAAAGAATATGTGGAAACTACAAATGTATTTCTACATTCTCTGCTTAATACCACTTCTGTAGTTTTGCTTCATGAGTGTGGAAATCACTGAGGTTTTTATCACATGAAGGATCTTCCCGATATGAAGATATTTATGTTTTGAGTATTCCAAGACAGTTAATACCTTGCCTAAATAAGGTGTTTTTCATTTAAGATCAACAGCTGTACATGCCACAAGCTATTAGCTTTCCAAATAGTTGTAAAAGCTACAACGCTTTGTTGCTTTACCTGAGAAACATGGCTTGGGGTTGCAAAGGATGGCTACAAATCTAGGAATCTTTTCTTTTGGCTAGCTATCAAAGAAGACTTCTTAGTCCAGCATCAGAAACTTTTTTCTGATTTTTGGCAGTTTATAAAAAATTCAGTGTAGACAAATTGTTCAGTTAAAGGGAAACCTATGTATTTCCCAGGAGAAGTATTTAGCAGTGGTGGAAGGGGTAATTGAATACTCATGTACCACTATATTTGACATTATACAAGAGATTTATAGGATTAGATAAATCTAACTATAACAAAAGTATAAGCAAATACAGCCTGAATCAATTTTAATTAGACTTTTAAATCTATTATATCCTAAGTAGATCTTAAAATTTAACTGGAGATTATTAAAGCAGACTCTAGGAATTTTAGTGTTCATCTTCGTTATCTGTTCCAATACATTTCCATGCAGCGTCATGGGATGATTTAAGTCACATATAAAGTGTAACAATGAATTTGTTCTTAATAATGCACATATGCACATATATGTATATGTATTTCTTTTATAACAAGTCACAGTTTTATGATTGCTGATAAACCTGAGAGCAAAAGGTTTCTTCATATGAACTGGAGTTCTGCTAGGTTAATGCCCTGTCTCTTTGGAATATGAAATTCTTTGACCACACTATTCATGATCTGAATATTCTCTCAAGTTCAATACCTCTGTAGTAAGGTCTATTTCACACTTGCTTCTTAAGAGGATAAAGCTCACTTAAAAGCAGAGTTTTGAATGACTTCAGAAATTTTATTTCCATCTAATTATTTAGAACACTTCTCAGCTTTTACATATTTCCCATTTACCTTCATATTATGTAAGATATTTGTGGTAAAATTCTGATTCCAAATGAAGTGAATAGAAGAATTCTCATTAAATTTCTCAGGGTCATATTTTGCCTTTCTTTTTATATACAATAAGTATTTCAGAACTTAGATGTAGCCCCACAAGTGCTTCCAGGCTTAACATACAGCAGAAAGCTTCTCTTTCAAAGAACTCTAAGCAATTTCCCTCTCAATGACATGCACAGACATAAAACACAAAAGTATTTTACCTTGCCTCAGGTTCTTCCTTAAGATTCTCTTCTGTCGTGATGCCTAGCACTGCTAGGAAGGAGACAATTTGAAACTATTGCTTTGCTGATTGTGTGAAGTTTATTTATTTCAAACACAATCATTTCTTTCACCTCTATACATGCAGCTTTCCTGGTGCTTGCATGAACCATCTTTTGTATTTTGTCACAAAAGACAAGCTATCAGATATCTGTGATAACTGTGATCCTCTTTTGCTTCATATTTGCACCTTTTCTCACGTGATAAAGTTCTGAATTCTGTTGACAATTTGCAATATTACCTTTGCACAGTGTAGTGATAAAGCAATAGGTAACTCTATAGTAACAGAAATGACAATAGAACAGTTGAACTTCCAAGTCACAGCAGAAAGTTCAACAAGAGCAAGTGTCAGATTATGCACCTGGGAATATCCTGGATATCTGTACAGACTGGGGGGCAAGAGGTTGGAGGGAAATCTCCAAAAGGGATCTGGAATTTCTGGTTAATAAAAAAAATAAGCATGGGCCAGCAGTGTGCCCAGGCAGACAAAAGGGTCTACCATATCTTGTGGTGCATCAGGCCCAGTACTGCCACTGGTAAGGGAAAAAGTGGTTCCACTCCATTCTGCACTGTGTGGCTGCATCTCTAGCAGTGGGTGCAGGTTTGGGCATCAAAATATGAGAAGAACAGAAAATTAGCAGAGAGTATCCAAAGGAAGTCTATCAAGATGGTGAAGGGTCTAGTGGACAAGAGGTATGAGAAGCAGCTGAGGACCCTGGTTTGCTCAGCCCAGTTTAGAGAAGCTGCAACTCCTCACAGGGAGCAGAGAGGTAGCGCTGAGCTCAGCTCTCTGTGACAGCGACAGGGCCTGAGGGAATGGCATGAAGCTGTGTCAGGGGAATTCAAGAAGCATCTGGATGGACAACATTCTCAGATATATGGTCTGATTTTTGGGTGGTTTTGCGTGGAGTCATGATTTGGACTCAATCTTTATGGGTTCCTTCCAACTCAGGATATTCTGTGATTCTACGATATTATGATTCTGTGAATAGAAATACAGCAAAAACTTGGCAAAACATCTGCATGCATAGTTTCAAGTTGGCACTGGACTTGCAAAGACACTACAGTCTAATTGCTATTGTAAAGGTTAAATATAGATACTTCAATTATGCTAGGTTTTAAGACTTTTCCTGTAGACTAAATATTATTATCTATTATCTGTTTTATAAGTTAATACGTGTGAAGGATTGTTAAGATAATTTATTCACAAGGATTATGCATTTTATAACAATAAAAAAATACCATTATGCTAAAATAAAAATTCCTTTTCACTTTTAATACCAGATTTATACAATACTACAGCATTTCTGAGCTCCTAGCAATGGGGGAATCAAAATGGGTTACAATACTCAAAGTAGAAGAGGCTTTAGTAGATGTACAGTTTTGTCCACTGAACTACAGATTTAAAAGGACAGAGATATTGTTTGAGATAAAAGAGATCACACGTTTCCCTCTAGTTAATCCTTATACTTTCCACAGTTGAAAGAATATAAAAGAAATTTTCCACAGAAACTGATGACACTGCCTGTTGGCAACAGACTAATGACTGTCTCAGTAGATTGCTAAGCAGGTTAACTCAACACGTCCCTCTCAAGCTCCCCTCAGATCCACTTTCTGATCATCAACAAAATCTATTTCATACATCTCAGCAAAGAAGTTCCATTTTCCCAAGTGCAGGCAAATCACATTTTTGTTGTTAAAGCAATAGGAATAAATGGGATGATAGGAGCTCCTGCCTAATTCTCTGTTAAGGCAGAAGAAGCCTTCTTTTCCTTAACTAGAGTTGAAAGAGCTCTTTCCCTATATAATGTTTTTTTTTTTTTTTTTTTTTTTACCTTTCTATCTTTTCAGAATTTAAAATTTTAAGGCATGCTTACTCTTAGTGGGGGTTGAGTCAGGGAGAATGGAGTATCACTACTCACTGATGGGCTGAATAAGCTTGCAGAGGTTTAGACTATCTTTATTCTCTCCAGTAAAAATTGTATACATTCATACTGATGTCTTTTTTTTTTTTTTTCTGCTAAACACTAAGAGTAATTTTTTTCTTAAATTGTAGTCCTTGCAAAGTATTGCTCCAGCTGTACATTTTAGGAAGCTACAGTTTGACTTTTTAAGGTTCCCAGATGAAAAGAAGATCAATAACTTGTCACAGCAAGAGATACTTTACTGTCTGCAGGGTGCTGTAATATAGCATTGTCAATGGGAAAAAAAATGAAAAAGAAAAAAAAAAAACAATTTTTTGTTTTGTCTTTGTGCAGTTGGACAGGCTGCTATTAAGCTAGTTAAACAATTTTTTCTTCAATAATTTAATGCTGAGATTATTAGATATGAGTGTCATTTTTGTTACAACATTTTTTATGCTTCGGGCTACATTGTAAATAAGATATGTAAAAATGCTGCAGCCTCTGATTTGCTTCTCTGTATTGCATAAATATATATAAGCAGTTCCTGAACAAACTGCTTTGACTACAAAGGAAGGAACTTAAAATGACAACAGTATAAAGATTTTTATTAATTTCTACAAAGTCCACAACTTTAACCTGATCTTTCCCCTTTCCTATTTCATTGTATGATAATGAAACTCTTATCTTAGGAAGTAACGAGTACATAACTCTTACAAATATTAATAAACATAGCAACATATTGACTTTGTATTTGTACACTTTATTAAGGAATCAAGCAATTAATTCTGTTTGCTTTGTCAATTTACATTCAAATTGCAAGACATGTCAAATTTAATTGCAAATTCTACTGGCAAGGATTGCAAGCAATTTTCTTCACTTCCTTAATTTCATATTTTTTATCACTGTGATACAAATTATTACCTTAATTTTTCTCCACTGGAGAACAGAGAGTCAATATAAAATTAATTTATATTTGCCTGTGTAGACACCTTTCTAATCCCACATCTTCAATCTGCACAGCTGTAGCTACGCTGCTGAAGTCCAGAAATCTCAGTAGCTGTTGTTTCAGATTGAAAAGTTCTGGAAATCCAGTAAGGAAAAATTGGTTCTACAATAAATGATTATCACATGACGAGCATTAGAATCACAGAATTATTTAGTCTGGAAAAGCCTCTGTAAGTCATTTAGTCCAACCTTCTGCTCAAACTAGAACTATGATTTAGAGCAATTCAGAATAGTATCAGATACAGTTCAGAATATCCAGTTAAGTTCTGAACATGTTCAAGGATGGAGATCCCACAGACTCTCTTGTAAACTGATCCACTGTTTAAATACTTTTTAAAATTAAGTAGAATTTCTCATCATCCAACTTAGAATTCTAGATTTGCAGAAGTCTCTTGAGAGCACCTGCTTTAAATCTTGCTTGAAAGGAAGGCCGTAGATTAGGCTGGATTATTGAGGGTCTTATCAAGATGAGCACTGAGTATTTTCAGCAAGGGAGATTCTGATATTTTGATAGGCAACTTATCCCATTCTTCAGTTATTCTCACAGTGAAAGATTTTTTTTTCTAAATTGAATGAAACTTTCCTAGAAATAAGTTGTATTTACTTGCCATGTTAATTCACATCTTCAAGACTCTGTTCATCTTTTCTACACTGCCCCCGTAGTCTTCTCTACACTGAAAAAATCAGCTCTCACAGGCTCTCACCATGTATTAAGTACTCTAGCCATTAGTCATCTCAGTAACCTTTTCCAGAGCCCAATCCATTTGGATAGTAGCTTGTGCTGGGGAGACCAAATGTGGGCACAAAATTCTTGATGCGCTCTCACAAATGCCAAACAGAGGTAAGCAGGATACATAAATGCACATACCACACAGTATTCAGTTAGCTTTCTTAGCTAAAAGGGCATGATATTGATGATGTATCTGTGTCTAGAGTTATCCATAAGTATATATCTATTTATGTACATTTATAACTACAACCTAGATGTTGGAACAGAATGTGCTTTCAGCAAGTTAGTGGTAGAAAACAGATCACACATAAAGAAAGAGAGAAGGAGACAGAAAGTTGATATCTATATATTAATATCTGTACAGGTATCTATATAGATCAATAGATAGATCTATATAATATGGAATGACTTAAGAAGTGTCGATCCTCTTACTGATTCCTGAGGAGTATTAATAATAAATGGTTGAATTTTGGAATTTGCATGGCTGATCATAACCCTTTCAAGCCTGAACATTTAGACAAATTTTCAGCACTTTATCATCCATTTACTAAGTTCAAAGAGCTGTAAGTATCCTATGGAAAACTTTGTCAGAAGACTTGAAATGAATGTAAATGACATTTTCTGTTCTCCTTGTCTATCTACTCATGGTGTGTACCTCCAGTCTTCCTTTGTTATTCATACGTTTAGAAATAAATTAAAAGGAGATTTTGATCCACAACCTTCACAGTAAGCCTGATCGGTCCATAGTTTCCTCAGTCCTTCTCCTCACCTACTTCAAGAAGGTTGTGACATTTTTCTAACCTCTAGTAATCTCTCCCAGTTACCATGACATTTCAAAGAGAGTAGTCTTACCATTCAAAAAGAGATTATAAAGGAGAAATAGTAAATTTTAACACTGATAATAGTAATGTAAAAATTTCTGTTAAGGATGATCCAAAATTTCAGTGAGAACTGTTTCAGATTCAGTAAGTATTGACTTAGCCCTCTAGTTGTCAGCTATCAATCTTTAAAATCTATTGGATCATATTTATAAAACTAAGACAAGCGTGTATTTCACAAGTGAGAGAAATCCATTCTTCATTTGTGAGAGTGGAATTCCTCCATTATTCCTCCAAGGGTATATAAACAGAGAAAAGACATTCTCCCTCCTCCCCTTCTCCTTTTTATGTTATATATCAATGTGTGATTAAATGTAATTATGTTGTATTTATCTGCTTGATCATTCAACATAAATTCCAGAGGTAGTACAGGGGGGAAATGGGGAGAGAAAAGTGGTACCTAACTTTTTAATTAGCACAAAATTTCTGCTCCAGAAATGGGAACTATTTCTCTGGTAGGTATCCTTTTAATTCCTAGCAGTTGTCATTCAATCAGTAGTCTATATTGATATATCTGCATTCCGTAACTTGTGCTGATTGGCTGCTGAACAGGTAATCCTCCAAAATGTCTATGTGGCACAGCAGTGCAATTAAAACTCAATCACTAAAAAATTAAACACTTTAAAGTTCACCTCCTTAGTTGGCAGTTATACAGTACTTTGAGACCTTTAAAGTACATAAAGATGTTAGACTGTGTCAAAAGCTTAGCAAAAATAACCAGCCTGATGTAGGTCTTGTAGGAGAGTAGCATGTCTTACAGTAAGTACTGCTGCCCAGTATGATACTATATGACCAATCTGATACTATATATAATACAGATCAACTTACCACAAGTGAATGCTTATTTGCATAATCTTTTTGGAAATAACACTGATTTCACTCAAATCTTGTAAATAGATGGTCTCTTCATGTCCATCTTTACCAACCACCTGCACAAAAAATGATTGATCGATTTCATTAGCTGAAGGAAAAGAAGTGAGAATGAAAGATAAGTGAGAGAACATCCTACAGGAATGCAGACAGTTCTTCTTCTGATATCGTCCTTTGGTATTCTGATGAACAGAAAAGCAAGAAATAAGTACATTATAATTGAAAAAAGAATGAAAGTAAATATAGAAACAACAGCTGAGTTCAGTGAACAATCCTGGAAGAAAATATCAGAAATAAAGGAAAGAAAGCAAGCAATATTTCTATATATCTATCACTGGAAAATATGAAGCAGAAAACATAAATATAGTTGAAAAGTTACATAAGTTAATATTAATGATGCTAAGCAGATAATGAGTGCTTCATCACATTGTAAAGACTCTGCTTATTCCGTAAGAGCAAGTTGATTCTTTGAGTTGCATGGATACTTTGGAAAAAGAGCCAGAAAATGTATTAACTAATTTTTATATTCTGATGTAGAAATATTCAAGGTCATAAATGTTAACATCCAATTTTCTATGCAATGAATAACAAATAAGGGCCAAGCCAAAAGATAGGAATGGAATTATGAAACAATGTGATACGTACTACCTCTACATCAGGAGGAATAATTTCCTGGGTGGAGACATGTCTGACAGCAGTAGAATTTTAGACAATGTACAGAAAAGATTTTCTGGGTACAGTTTCTTTTATTCTCACACCAAGAGAAGGTAGGTAGACAATTAACAGCTATATTGCATATGGCTTCAGGTGAATACAGGAGTAAAAATGCAGTAGGCCTCTTTGTTCAAGGTATGATTCCCTTGTTCAGTGTATTCCAAAGACAGTACTTGGGGAACTTAAACTGATCCATCATTTATCATATCTGAAGGGCAAGTCAGTAAATTATTTAAGTGATCTGATATTATACTCAGTTTTTTTATAAGTCACTGGATCAAACAATTAGAATTGCTGGACTTTGAAGCAAGGGATGTTACTAATATAAAGAGAGAACCAAGATATGTTCATCTCTTGTTGGAGATATTTACATGACTTTCATTTTTTTTGTTAGGGTTTAATCTAAATTCCTTACAAAAATTCACTGCAAATCATGGTTAACATTTTTCATACATCATATTATCTTCAACTGAAAAAAAGTAATTCTTTTAGTTAATTACCTAACCTCTTATTGGAAGTTATGCACTGTCGGTGTTGCTCTTTCTGTTTTACTGGCAAATATGCTGCCAAAGGGATATACATTTAAAATGAAAAATTATAGTATTTAAGTTTGTCTTACCTTCTGCCCTTCATTCTAGCATACAGTTGATACTAAGAAAAATACTCTGTTTAAGAATTAACCTATGTTTTTCATAAGCAGTTAATTTGTGTCAGTGAACCGGAATTACTGTTGCTTTTGACTGCCTTTTGGATTTCTGAAGTCTGTACTCAGATGTACTAGGGATTTATAAGATTTAGCTTCAGAGAGGTCTAAATCTGAGCTCAGACTTCAGAGGAACTTAGAGAACAATTATCACTTTATTTCAGAAACATCTGTACTACTACAGATCTAACTACATTTATTTTAGTTCGTATACTCCAGTGTAGTTCACTCAGAAACTATGCCTCTTAATATTGTAGAAGCAAACAGCAAAATAGTTTTGCATAGAGTTTCTGCAGCACTGTAAAAGTATTTCTATAGGATATCCTTAGCAAAATTCAGTAAAAAAAACGCTTATTAAAATACATCAATACTGTTGTTACAATAGTGTTGCACATTAATGTAAATAAAATGTCTCTACTTCTTCAAGTACCTAGTGAATCTTGCAAACTACATCTAAGAAACTTCTACATTTGGTTCTGCACTTGCAAATTTGTCTCTAAAAAGATGGATGGCTGACTTAAAGTCATTTGCTATGAGAGCACTATGTCAGATAGATAGACAACAAAATTTAACAAAATCTTACCTTGTTTGACCAAAAAAAATGAAGAAAAATTTGTGATCTAGATTCTGTGGTATTATATATGACTCAGAAAAATGACTTCTTTTTTCAGACCTAAGTGAATGGAGTACTGTGTTATTGTTCTCCCATTCCATCCTGTAGCTTTTTTCCTGATGTTCTAATAGAGATCGAATCCAACTAATCCACAGTGTAATTTACAGTGAAGAAATCTTACAGGGTAGATGTTCTTAGGCTAAAGTTACTGAGTCAGAGGCAGTTTATTTCCAATATAAACAGAATGTGATTAGCTTTGGAGGACTGGAGATCCTAATATCAGGTTCACCAAGAAATATAAAATTCATGCTGTGGAGATTAAAATATATCATTCCTTGTTAAAGATGGGTCAAAGATAAGCTTTTTTTTATTTTTTATTTAAGACAGTGTATTAAATAGTTAGGACACAGGAAATATAGCAGACTCATTTCTTAAGTATAATTGTGCAATTATAAAGCAACTGAATTTAAAAAGTAGCCAGTGAGGATTACCTTGTTCAACCCCTCCAATCGATACAGGGCCATCTAAAGCAGATTGTCCAGAACTGTAACCAGTCAAATTTTGTGTATCTGTGCATTGGAACAAGCTGCCTAGAGAAGCTGTGGATGCCCCATCCATGGAAATATTCAGGGCCAGATAGGATGGGTCTCTGGGCAACCTGGTCTAGTGGAAGGTATTCTTGCCCCTGACATGCAGGTTATAACTAGATAATCTTTAAGTTCTCTTCCAACCCAGACTATACCATGTTTCTACAATTCTGATAAAGTTTTATAAGAAAGTGATTCTTGTAAAACAAACAGTGATTTTGAGTCTCTTTTCTCTGCAGGACCAAAACCCACAAGATTCTTGAAAGATCTCAGAAATTACTTCAAACGTTTCTCCTTGAGTCCAGCATTGTGATCCTGTTTTTTGCCTTGTTCTTTAATCTCAGTACCATCATTACCATTCCATAGTTACTGCAGTCAAGACAGCCCTCAGCTTTTGCAGCTTTAACCAGTTCTTCTTTGTGAGCATCAAGTCCAGCAGAATATTTCTGTTTAGCAATTTTTTAGCAACTTTTCTCAAAAGTTGTCATCATAGGACTCCATAAATCTCCTGTAATGCTTCTGCCTTGCTATGTTGTCTTTCTAGCATACATTGTGGTGGGTAAAATCCCCCGGGAGGACCAAGGAGTGAAATTTCTTTCAATTATTTGGAGAAGGTCTCATATAATTCTTCTTCTGAATCAAGAAATTTCTATTAGATATATAAAATATTGTTAGATATCTTCCATATTAATTGTATTGATCAAATCCTCTGTATATCAGCTTTTATTAATAAAATATTTCCAGGGGGATACAGTGTATTTGATACCACTAAAACTTGACACCATTCTTTTGCACTCTTTAATATACGAAGATATTCTAATGCTACCAATAATGTTCCGCTAATAGTCCAGTTGTTGACATCTTATTTCTTAAAGAGAAAATAAAATAAGAAATGAAAATCTAGAGGTAATAATTGAAACACTCTGGTGTTGATTGTAATTGCATGTTCTGTTCAGTAAAATTTTATTTAGGTTAATTTTCCAGAGCCTTATTTTTTATAATCAACACTCCTCTCTTATAGGCAGGATGTAATTAGATTCCATGTCACTGAATGAAATTGGAAACTTCATTCAAATGTAAATCACGCTGGTTTGGGAATGTAGAACCTGAAGAAGCAGATGTGTTGAATAGGAATTTTTTTTTAAGAGAAGCAAAGTGTGTGGTATGAAACAGTCATCTGTATGAAATAATTCCAGTGCTTTATAGTTGATTTCACATAAATGAATGCATTGCATATTTTCTCCTACGTGCTTCTGAACACAACTTTCATTTTCAATTTTTTAGCTGTTCTCCAAAGAAAAATAAGTTTATACAGTGTTTAGTGTGTTGCATTGCAAATGTATGACTATGAGTTGTGAAATGAGTAGGAACAAATTATTTTAGTTTACAACTTAGAACATACATTAGAATTTATACCAGGCACCTAAATTAACTGAGGAATCTTCAGGACAGGAAAAAATTCCATCTGTCACAAACATTTAGAGCAGATTGTCTGCTGATAATTTAGCACCAGATTTCCTGTGATCTTCCTGTGCACTGGATGTGGTATCATCTTCTGTACTTTCTCCATTTATGACGTGACTGAATTAAAGCCAGTCATTGGTTCTCTAATGTATTTCTTACTGCATATAGCACTTTGTCAGTCATGACAGAACAAAATATTCTGTATTCAAACATAGATCATAGAATGTTGGATCTAACATGGTGGTCTTAATAGTTTGCCTTGCCATTTTTTGGACTTCACTGTATTGCTCAACTAAAATTGCTTTTAGTATAAATTCTACCACTTATTCTTCCCCCTACAAATGTCAAAAGTACACCTGATAAACGTTTAGTGGGGATGCAACAATATTAATTAGAAATAGCTGTATTAGAAAAAGTTCTCAAAAACCATATGATATTTCTTCCAACCTCACAAAGCAGAAATGCGCTCCATGGTCCTCATTGGAAAGTTTCTTATTTAAAAGGAGACCAAATGATATTATGCTAAGAGTGAAAAAGCTTGAACAAGATGTGGAATTAAACATTAAGAAAAATGTTAATACTGATGTGCACAACATCATTAGTAACATTGCCAAATTTTACTCATATATTTTAGGAGGTGGTAAAAGTTCATTTTTTTAAATAGTTTTTTCAATAGAAATAAAGTATGATGTTTATACATAAACAGGCCAAATCCTAGTCTATGACATCAGGTATTCAGCTATAGGATCTATTCAGTATTCAATGAAAATTTTGTTTGCCTGCTACAATGATATATTCATAAATGTCTTTATGAATGATAGCAGATTGTATTTAACATTGTGTTCACTCTTTCAGTAATTGGATTAATAGAAACTGTTGCCAAAACAAAGATTGTGGCTAAGAAGACATAACACTGGCACAGAGCTGGAATGAGGTACAGGTATGTAATGTTGATGCGACTATTGTAAATAATAAGTAGTTAATAAAATGTATTTAACAGGAACAATCACACTACCACATCACCGTAACTTAAATCAGGGTTTTCTGTCTATTAGGGTTAATATTTTTAAATAGTAAATGCTTCAGCCAGAAGAGTAAAGCAACCAGCTGAACAAGTAATTGACTCAGTGTGGGAGAGGAAACTGTAAAATGACAGTAATTAAACTCTAGGAATTACGAATTGCATATTATCCTGCTAATCTATATGTCAAAGCTTCTTTCCCCTTCAAGAAAAGTACACTTTTTTTACACCAACTAATTCATGTTTACTAAGAAAGTAAGTTCACTGAGTGCCAGAATATTCTTGTTTAGTTTTCCCAGGTTTCTCCAGAGACTTCTCAATTGATGTATTTTTTTAGTTTATTCAGAAAATAAAATATCCAAGGGAGCTACAAATCCTGACTATATCTCAAATTTATTTATACCCAACAAGTTCAAAAAGATTCCATCCCATCTCGTACATGCCCCAAAATCCAGCAAATCATTTTTATTTACAAGAATCTAGAATTGAGTTTTGAAATCAAAAACTGTTAGAATTTTGGTACTGATACAAAACTTTTGAAGAAAATCTTTTTTTTTCTTCTTGAAAATGTGTTGGGTTTTTTAAAATTAAAATAAAACAAATAAAACAATTTCTTTTTGAGATCTCTCAAAATCAAATCCCAGTGTGACATACTAAACAAGGAATATGAGGGATTGTTATGTTCTGGCTAAGAAACTGCCCTTTAAGATTTTTTTTTTTTTCCTGAATTTTTTCTTTTCTTTTTTTTTTTTTTTTAAATTACTTGTGTTTTGACATTTTCTTTTGTTACAAGTGTTTAACATCTTACTGTTGCTACTTTAGTAAAAAAGAAAAAAAAAGTTCAAAGACTGGAAAGACTGGATATAACAATTTAATTTCTGCTTTGAAACAGACACTCTATATAAATGGTTCTTCCACAGCAATTGTTAATGATCTCATTCCTAGGTTAAAGGATGTCTGGTACAATATACTAGTCTAAGTTGTTTTGCTTCTGAGATCTTAATTGACTGTCCTGACTGCAAGGTTGCTGATTATGCTGCAAAGCTTTGTGTCTGTTTTATCTGAGACCTTCAAATGACTCGCCTTCACTCAGATAGAGAACAGGACATGTCTAAAATTGCAAAGTTTTTGAGCAAAGGAAATCTATTTCTTCCACAATCTCCATTTTCTTTTCTTTTGAAAGTTACTTTCTTGAAAGTCATGTGGCTTTCGTGCACTTTTCAAAAAGCTGACTGTATAAAGACAGTTTATCTTCTCATGAATAAACTGTCAATATTTGTGAGAAGACAAAAGAAGAATTAACAATTACAGGAACTCAAATGCTTTTCTTCTAATTATACTTATCTAATTTGATAAACTTTTAATGATCATACTGCATGAATTAAATTAGATGCTTTGATTGCATCCTATCTGCAGGTCTGTAAAGGCAAAGTTTATACACTTAAGGTTCTCTCACTATTTTTGTTAATATCATTCGGGAATGCTAAAGCCAAAATACATTTTTGTGAATAGCTAGAATGCTTAGAAACCTTGAAAAGAGAAATATGATTCCTATTAAGACCTAAGGGGGCTAAATTAATATCTAAGATACTCAGATATTTTTACTACAAACAATGAGACAAAATCTGTACTCTACCTGTATTACCAAGCTAAAAATGAACTGCCAAAAATAGCAAATTATTCAATCCCATTAAAGAACAGGAAGGTTATTCATTTAAAACTGCAAGCTCCAGTGGAGTCTTCATCATAGTAAAACTGTGGGGTCATTAAAAATTAGAACTCCCATCTTACTTCAGACAGAGTTGATACATATCTCTCTCACTTTTGATTCTAATATTCAGTAAGGCTCAGGAAGAATATTGTGACTAAGATAGTCTTGCCAAAGTTAAAAATAATAATAATAATAATAATAAAATATATGATCTGTTTTTTTTTCTTTTGTCTACATGTTTTCAGTAATTTCAAGAATAAAGTGTATGTTATTTTGTTCACACATAAATATGTGCCTACATGCTTCAGATGTGTTTTTCTGAAAGCAGACAACAAACAAAAGCAAGATTTAGTGAAAACAGAAAATGCAAAAAGGAATACCTTTTTGTGTCAGTAATTTCTATTGGAATCTTACATCTTGTGTAGTTTGAACTTGTTTGAATCTGAATGCCTAAAGGAGCCAACATGCAGTTTCCATTCAGCTTTAGTGAATTTTTCTACTGGTTAAAGAGGAGCCTAATTCTTGAGGTCCAGTTGCATTAGTTTTTTGTCTCCCTAACTGGACTCACTGAGTGATAGAATGAAAGAACATGCCATGGAGAAAAGTAGACTGAGAATACTTTGAACATGAGAAGTTTTGCTACTGCTGAGCTTTACTCCCCTAGAGCTTAAGGGCTCCATCCATTTAGAGCTGCATGAGGTTTCTGTGAAAACTAATGTTCAAATCCTGTGGAACCCAAGTTTGAGCAAAGAGCTTAAAGATTTCCTCATACAAATCAGATCAAGGAATATGCTTTGATATGGTACTGATTTAATACCATGTAAGAAGAAATATTCACAGGGTCACCTATAGTTATGGTACAATTTTTATCTTCTCAAACCATGCAAATTGAGGCTGATTTCATTAACACGCATTTAATTAACAATCACATTGTAGCAAGCTATTAATAGATGGCAACACAAATCTGCACATATTACAACAGCGTGAAACAGAACAAATGCTCTTCTGTACTCTTGTACAGAGGTTGCTTATGTTCAAGAGAAAAAAAAATAATAATGCTTTCCTATACTGGATTCTGTTCCCTGCTCACTCATAAAGTTATTGCATCAGATTTAACCATGTTGTATATTTAGTAGGCAACACACAACATCCTTTTCTCCATTGCTTTAAAGGACATGCTTCTTTGATAACTCACTAATTCAATTTGTGAACCAGTAATATCTGATCCAATTCGTGTTTGGTCAACTGGAGTATATAGAAGTCTACAATGAGATTATCTAACTACTTCCAAAACATATCAAAAGCTCATACAACATAAAGAGTATATCTTCTGGATATTTTAACGTCTCTGTTGCTAACATATATTCACATCTGACAGGACTGGCTACCTCTTCCTCTCCAACAGCTATCAGTTAGTGAATTTCTTAGTTTCCCCATTATCTGTATAAAGGCGATTTAGTTTTAATTTGTTTTTGTTGTTTTGTTTTGTTTTGTTTTGTTTTGTTTTGTTTGTTTTTCCATGTCTGGAGCTGACCCCATATGCTAAATATGCTAGAGTTCTATTACAAGTACCCAGTTCCATTATTTTCATGTTTCAAAGGAAATGGAAATGAATAGTATATTGTAGAAACATAGTAAAGAAAAATAATGGTAAATAAAAGCTCATAATATCTACAAAGACATCCTCTAAGCAAGACTTTCAAGCCATCTGCTTGAAAGGTATTTTGCACAAATCTGAGAGTAATTCCAGAATCTCATTGTTGTCTTGGCATCTATCTCTACATGACTCTCAGCTATCACACTCTGTGACCGTGAGTGTTTCCCAGTGGTAGCCCTGAGACTTCAGAAAAAGTTAAGCATAGCAAAGCAATGAGTGTGCATCAGAAAGAGAATTGGATGCATGACTTTTTTTCTCTAATGTAGTCACCTAAGGCAGCAACTTCTGTACTCCTCAGCTATTCCCAATGAAAGCAGCTCGCTTATTTTAAAAATAAAGTTAGAATTAAATATTTAATGCATTTAAAATATAATGATTAAGCTGCCAGAAAATGAACTATTAAGTAGTTTGGTCCTCTGCTGGGTATATCCTTGACTTACACAATTTTTTATGTTTATATATCAGAATGCATTTTAGTTAGATTAAAGAAGGGAAGAAAATCATATTTAAGCATGAATCAGAAAAAAAACTATAAAAATCTGATTTGATACAGAAGCATTTCAAAGTTCAGTTTGCACTTTCATGTTTGTTAATGATAAAGCTAATACAAAACAAACAAACAAAAAAACAACAACCAATAAATACAACCTTCAACTTTTCTTATTAATCTTCCTTATACATTTTTGGACATCCCACACTAAGAAAAGTTGGTCTTACATTATAATTAAGGAAATTCCTCATGAACTTAGATTTTTCAAACAAACAAATATGTCTGGCTGGGAAGTCAGAGAAAGAAATTACTCTTGCCTCTTTAAAAGCATACCAGATTCAAATAGATGCTCTTTGTCAGAAAAAGTCACATAAAATATCATAGTCATTACACAAAACACAGAGAGGTAGCCACAGGACAAACATAGACTGAATGATCATAATTCTGAGGCAACTGTTGTTCTGAGTAGGGAACTATAGAGACCTATTTCTCCAATGCTGTAACAACAATTTTCAAAGAAAATTGGAAAATCCAAGTAAGCTGTGATCATCATTTTCTTACATCTCATCTGAGGATGCTTCTGCCCAAACACTTTTATATTTATATATATATACTTTTAATTCCTGGGAGACTTGGAATTAAATATTTTAGATCAAAAAGGTCCCAGCTGAGATGAGTTGTGGGTTGAACAAAGTGAGGGAAGACGGGAAGTTCTTGTCTTCAGCACTGAGACATCTTGGAAGAGAAAAAATATTACAGAAGTGACAGAAATTTCAAGACAGTGATGAGAAGCCTGGGCTGCCAGATATGCAGGACAGTATTTACTTCAGCTAATGACACGGACTGCCTTTGTGTAGGTAAGCCTTCAAAGATGTTCGGATTGATTCTCCCATAGAAATTTTACTTGCTTCATTCTTAATAAACACTCTTTTATTTTTTTCTTATTACATTTGTATTTTTTATGTCAGATGATTTTGACACAGTAGAGGGAATGATGCCTTCTCTATACATATAACTGAAATCAACACACTTAGGAAAGTCTATATACACTTAGACTGTGCAGTAGGAATACAAGGCGGTATATAATTGATTCTGAACATAGCAGGATGCATTTTATTCTATATTAATATCTCTGACAAGGTATTTTCACACTGTCAGGGTCTGTAGTTTCATTTCTCCAGGAATTTTCAACTTAAATATTTTTCTATTTGAATTTATTCCCTTTGAGTTTCTGTTCCTGTGTTTTTTTTTGAGTTGATTAATTTATCTCAGATATTACTGATTCTTTTGGTGCTCATAATTGTAATAACCTTTTCCAATCAATTTTCTAATCACAGATTGTAGGTGGGAATGCTTTGCACTCAGTGGACTAGAATGATGTAGTTCATAGAGAAGAAGGGACAGGTTGGGGGGTGTCTTAACATGCATTTTTCCCCTTCTATTTATACAACTATTTGAATTATTATGCAAACCAAATATTTTACTGATAATTAGAAGCTGGAAATGAAAACTGGATTTGCACTTAATCCCTACATAAAGAGAAACTAAATTAAAAAATACTATGGCCATCTTGCTTGATTATTTAATGTACAAAGTCCTGAGTTTTCATGCCTTATTAAACACAGGTTGTATTGTAAGATTAAACCACATTACAGACTGAAAGTAGTGGCATTCCCTGAAGACATAACCTATTCAGACACTTCTTCTTAAGAAGTTCTTCAATGAAGTGTGTAAATATATAGTTCTGAGAAAGAGAAAAATGGTAAGTAAAAATTGCAGTTTTGTGATTTTTTATTATAAGGGACACTTCAGCATCTCATTAGTAGTGCTAATGCTGGACAGACAGGACAGACACACATATTTGATGAACAACAGGCAACTACAGGACTTTCTCTTCTTATAAAAAGTAGTGGTACAGTCTCCTGTAAATATAAAAAAAACTTCAATTTGACAGACATATTTTCTTCGTTTTATTTTGTTTTGTGTTTTTGTGTTTTTTTAAAGAAAACAATTTTGATGTATTGATTTTCTTTCTTAAATTAGTTTAATACCAATTAGTGTAATATTTCATAATACTAATGTACAAGGCGCATGAATTCACAAGTCCTACCCAACAAATGTGAAGAACCACTGTAGATGTCATGTATTTTCTATGGAAACAAATGGGGGACATTACTTTCTGAGTGACCTATGCGTATAAAATTTTTTTAGAGATTGTTTCCTGAAACTGTTTTGGAGGTGTTGGCTTTTTATTGTTTCTAAAAAATATCAGTCCATTAAATCTGAATTTTGTATAATTGATTGAGAAGAACATTTGGCATTAAACAAAAATACTTTGGACAGAAGACTGGTTGTGCCCGTATTGAGCTCATGCAGGAGTCCACCTAACCTTCTTCCATCTCACATCATATATCTTGGACTAGATAACTCTGTCTCAGATGAAAGTTTGTGTAGCACGTATTTCACACTTGATCATAAAACTCCTTTTGTGTCTGTTGAAAGTGGAAATTCTGCATATATGTAAACCTACAAATGTTGATCACAAGCTAACTTCTACAGACTTACCTAGAAACCCCCAGAAATTCAACGTGGTAATCACAAATTTTATAAGACAATATTCAAGATAGAATAATAAGGGTAGGGGTATCCTTGTGGCTAAATTATTGAGTAAATGCATTGCTCACATACATTACTACTTTACTACGTTTTATAGAATCTGTCAGGAAACCCTGCAAACCTTCCAACTTGGAAAGCTTCAAGTTCAGCCTCTTCTTTGTGTTACATTCAGAAGCTCAGTTTCCTGAGGACAAATAAAAACACTCTAACACTGGCTAGCATCATCAGGTCAATACATGACTGTGTGATTTTATTACTAGAGAATCTAGTTTGATCTCTAGTATTTTAGTCAAATTGGTAGTTAGTATAGATGTTCTTAGACCTTTTTTTTTTTTTTTTTTTTTTTTTTAATCTTAGAAGAATACTTCTACATTGAAAACATTGAGTATAAGTGGTACGGCATGATTTTTGAATGTCAGCAGTTTTTCTATACTCTAGACATATCAGTTGAACTATTATGTCAAGACCTAGAAACAGGTGGCATAGAAGCAAACCAGATTCTTAACATCTGAGCTTGTTAACTTGGTACTAGGACAAATTTCTTCATATCCATGATTTTAAGAATAGATATGGTTGCATCTATCAACTAGTTTTCTATTAGCAAATGTTTAAGTATTCATGTAAGCAAGCATGCAGTTTGAGGCTTAATCTTGTTTTTTTTTTTCTGAACGCAGATGAATATTTAGTATACTAAAATTCAGATCATCTTTATCTTCTCTGTCATTTTTGATTTCTTGTTTGATTGGTTGGTTTTGTTCAGTTGTACAGGTGAGGAATTGATTCCCTAAGTGATAAAAAGACTAGACCCATAGAAGTATGTCTTCATCATTCACAGCAGGTAGACATCTGGTCATGTGTAAGCTCTACAC
This sequence comes from Phasianus colchicus, assembly GCF_987193195.1. Lineage (NCBI taxonomy): Eukaryota > Metazoa > Chordata > Aves > Galliformes > Phasianidae > Phasianus > Phasianus colchicus. Next base: position 18,208,518 of record NC_143438.1, on the reverse strand, counting down.
AAGCATTTTACATATGTAGAATCTATACATTCAATTTATATCTGTTAATTAGATGCTTGCATTATATATGCAGTTGTCTCATTCCATGCAGTAGTTTTCAAGGGAGATGAATCAATCTCCTGAGTCATGCCTCCCCTAGTCAGCAGGGCTTGATACCATGATGGAGTCATCCAAGACTCAGAGGAATAACACACATCAATTTGTTGAGAGTTTTCTTAATAACAGCTAGCCTATTTGGAGGTAAAATTGGCTAATTTGCTAATTATGATTAATAAACATTACAGGTAAGACAATATTAGGCAATGGCTACTACAGCAAATTAAAGGAATAAAAGAAGATAAAGTGAAAAGATAGAAAACGGGGAGGGACAGACAGAAAGATGTACAAACACAGCAAAGCAAAGCAGTTCGCCACTATTCTGTCCAGTGATGACTCGGTGCTAAGTGCTGATCTTCAGTAGTGGTTGGCAGACAGGACAGACAAATTGAGGCTGCAGTGGTCAGATGGCTACTAAGAATCACAGTACAAGCTCTTACTAGTCCAAAGAGGTTGAGCCTGCTCTTCGGGAGTGACAGCTTCTGGTTTTGGGGATCTCAGCAGGAACTTCTTGTTGAGATGCCAGCTTGTATCTTGCCTTCATGGGATACAATGTTATTGTCTCTCAAATCATCCCCTGGCTATGTTTAGCCAACAAATACTCACACGCCCTCCCATTCAAAGGCAAACAACTCCAAAGAAATGCTTTCAAATTTAGAACTGAGTACAAAGTGATGCTGATTGCTTCATGGTTCATTGCCTCATGCTGATTTGAGGGGAAAAATAAATAAATAAATAAGGAGATAAAATATTGAGATCACAAATCAAAATTTTATTCGTATTTCCCAAGAGAGAATAGTAACCACTCGTCAAAAATTATTTGTTCTTTCATTTCTGCCAAGAATTTGGAAGGGGAAAGGCAGGAGAAAGCTTCCATGTCTCTCATTAAGTTTTGCTAAGTTTTAATAAGCAATTACAGTACCTCTACTGAAGATCAAGGAAAAACTGGGACCTCCTTAGTTTAAAGAGAAGCAAAACTCTAGATGTCAGCTTCTTAAATGAGGCTATTACACAGTATTTGGAAGGTTACTTTAGTATGAATGTACCTATAGCTTCTGTGATTTCTGTGACGAAAATTTCTGCTGCTATGAATTGCACACTATCATCCCAACTTTTAGATTTCAGGAAATTTTGGTAGGATGCCTACTCTGATGAACCTTGAATGTTGTCACAGTTTTCAACTGGATGATGTTATCAGCTTTTTTAATCACTCAGAGAAGCCAAGTACTACTTAGTGAAGAGTAAGCTAAGACTAAATGGAAATTTTAATATCAGTAATACATCTTAGATGCTTCATCTTATGAAAAGAGTCACAAGAATATTCTTGTTTGGATGTATCAATTCACTTAGGACAGAAACAACAAAGGTCTACGATTTTATTTTATTTTATTTTATTTTATTTGAATCTCTTTGATAGAAGAAAGTGCAGCTGAAATATAAGGATAAGAAAACACAAAGAATCATAGAAATCTAATGATTAGTTTACTAAGGCACTTTTTTGCAGTAGCAAATAAGGAAATCAATCTTATACTGTGTCATTAAATATTTGTCTGGGATTTTTTCCTTGCTGTATGAAATAAAACTGTTCTAGTATAATTTCATCTTCTCCAATGTTTTGTCAGAAAATACAACTTTTTTATTTTTCAGATAAGTGAAACACTTACCTAGTTAAAACTTAATACTCACAGAAAAACACTTCCAGGGTAAGGAACAAAGATACAAAAGAGTTCAAATGCTCTGCATCTGAAGAGGAGTTTGAAAAGAAGATACAGGAAGCAAGACCGCATTGAAACTAAAATGAGAAGGAGTTGAGAACTGGGGGCTGCATCATTGAAACTCCTAACCTGATCTTTCCCGGGGGGAGGGGGGGGGGGGAAGGTAAAAAGGCTGAAGTAGGAATCTCTGAACTCTGAAAGAGAAATGATATTCTTCTACTACTACAAAATATATTAATAGATCAAGAAATAGGAATCTCCACTGTTTTTCTAGGAGGAAAAAGATTATAGAAACTGAGAGGTTTGGATGTCTTTAACTTGGAGGCTTACCAATATTTAATTAACAAAGTGTCAGGGGAATTCTTATCTTTCTTTAGAGAATTTTCAAGCCTCTTTCTCTGGGTTTGTAGCTTGTAAAAACAGGGGGGATTGTTCATCTGAGAATCTCCCATCCTGACCAGTGTGGGAAGAAGGGAGAGTAAAAAGTGTTTTGTTTTGTTTTGTTTTTGTTAGAGCAGAATGTAGAAAACACCAAATATATGAATGTAAATATAGGTTTTTTGAAGAACAAATTAATGTGTTGGAACACTTTTTAAAAAATAAATACATAACAAAGCTATTTTAAAATAACATCAGATGAACACTTAGTTACATTTGCACAGTGCTAGAAATATTTCAGGTAGAAAGGTTTGTATGATTTATAAGAATACTATTAGAGATAGTATGTGAAAAAGCATATTAATGGTTAAACAACAACAACAACAAAATAATCAGAAAAGACAATAACTTTCCATTAAAAATAGTGCTTTGACAAGTTGGTAATGAAGAAAAATTCCAAATCCTCAAATGTGACTCCTGAACCAGTGCCAAGCATGTCATGCTGTCATTTACACATTACTTCGTCACTATTTGTTACAAATTGGATACACAAACAGAACAAGCCTGCAAAAGAGTACATGTTCTAAATTTTTATCTAAAAGAATTTATCATGATACAAAAGATGAAACCAGCTTTTCACTTGTGTTGCAAATGATGTCCATTTGATCCTTTCTGAATGTCTGGAAAAACACATCCTGAAGTAGCTGCCCCCCCCCCCCCCTTTTTTTTTTTTTTTTTTGGTAAATAAAATATATTCTCATCTGAACTTAATTCAGAGAGCTACTGTACTAAAAAAACAAGGATAACAAGGATGGTCCCATGGTGAAAGTGTTGTGGTCCTTTTTTGCTCTTCTGGGCTGCTGAGTAACAAATATTTCCAGCTTGTGGCTCTCCATTAGCTTCATGTTCCTGTGAATTGACTGAAATGCTACCCAGTATAACATCTGCAGTCAGAGTTGAATTGTTTCCTTTGCTACTTTAATTCTTTAAAAAAAAAAAAAAAAAGCCTGTAAAAGGGTATGCAGCTGTAGGCAGACATATCAGCTTGGAAATGGAATCCAAACATCCAGAAAGGTTTGAGCCTGACAAATGCAAGAGGGTTATTTATGCACTTCATCCTCCTGCTTGCAGCCTATCTATAAACAGATTTCCTAAGCAAGTCTGTAATCTTACATAATTTCCACTGAAAGGGAAATGTTTCTGTCTCCTGCAGGACTTCATATCCTGCTTCATCAGTTAATACTGAAGCCAGAAGCCTGGCCATACATAGTATTTCTAAGACATACAGCCTTACCTGTTCAGTGCAGATACTCACTGTATTTTTATTTTACTAATCTGCAAACATAGTGCAGGCCACCTCTGCAGGCCCCCTAAAAGAAATGGGTCTGTCAGACAACTCAGAAAATAACATAGTTCTCACCAGAAACCAGGAGTGCTGCTACCGTATTATGGTCATGTCATCTTCTCACTGAGTAGCACAGATCACAGTTTATGTGACCTATCTTTTCAATCTCTAGATGAATTGTCATCACCTGGATAATTGGCCTTTGTGAGATATAGGACTTGACAGCAGAAGCTGAAGAACCGCTAGCCTTCAGGTTCAAATTGGTCAATGAAATTTTGAAGGAAGATTTTTGTTTTTTCATTGTTTGAAAAGCTTTGTATTCACTGTAAAATCATATTCTGCCCCTCGGTTTTTCCTAGCAGTATTCTTAATGTTTCTTGCTTTGGATTTCAAACTCTACACTAGTCTTCAAATACATTAATCTTGCATAAATAATTTTTACTGCTTCAAATTTTCCTGTGATTTTGGATATAGTCTCTAAGACTTTAGAGATTTATTTCACAGTCACGTGTGTATTCAGCAACAGAAATAAATATCAGGATCTTTCATCCTTTCAGTGTCAGCAGCTATGATTTTAATCATTCGTAGACTGTGAGATGGACATAAAACTTACTGCTCTTTGAATAGCTGTTGTGCTTTACTCTTTTCTGTAGTAGAACTGAACTCCCTGTGTGGCTTGCTGAAGCTGATTAAAAACATTTGAAAGTATGAAGAGAAGCATGAATACAAGGTAATATTTTTTACTCATAAACAGGCAGAGTTTTACCCAGAACACAGGAGTGACCCTTCAGCAAGTAGGTTGATCCCAAAACCCCCTGACAAAATTCCATTCTGCCCTTTAGGTGTACCTCCCAGGAGCTCAGCTAGATCTCCTGAGTGGATTAGTAGCATCCTGTGAGAATGTGTGTATTTTCATGGACAGAGAACCCGCAGTGGATTGCCTTTGATGGAAGATGCTCATTCAGCTTACTGGAAGAATCCAGGCTTGTGTCTGTGTCGGTAATGCCATTAGTGTCTCAAGATGAAAGGCAAATTGATCTTTTTGTATTAACTGAGAGGGCAGAAAACTAAGCTACTTAGTGAAAAAGATTGTTAAATTTGAAAGATGTTAAACACATTTTACTTCAAAGCAGCCAACATTTCCCATGTAAATACCACTTCTAGACTGCTGGTCTGAAACTAATAGGTCTCTGATAGCAAAGCACTGTATTCAGACTCAAGTAAAAGTAGGATCTATGTAAAATATTTTTACAGGGAAAAAAAAAAAAAAAAAAAAAAGGATAATTATTTAGTCTCAAAAACAATTGGACAATCCAAATTTTCTGCCAATAGAACGGAAATTTACAATTTAGTGTTTGCAGTCAGTTTAATTAATGGACACTTTAGTCTTCTTAACATTTTCCCTTTTATTTGTTGGAACATTTTAACATAAGACCATAATTATTTTGTTTCTTTGTTAGACTGTGTCTCTTAATTATTTTATTGCTTTATTAATATGTGGAGAATTATCTAATGATGTTCCCATTTGACTGAAAGTTGTGGGAAGAAAATTCATCAGTTTTAGTTCTAACTCAAGTGCTGGGGAAAAAAAAAATGATAGAAGATTTTCACAATGGTCATTACAAAGAAATTAGAGGCAAAGGAGTAGGTGTTTTTACTGAAATTTGCTTTAATATCTCAAACTGAAAGCATACATTGGGCAACTGTGCATTAGGTATGCTCCACTTGTATATTAGTAAGTTTACAGTGAGCAAAATATCTACCCCTTTGCCATTCCAAACTACTTCTGTTTTATTCTCTCTTCCCTCTGTATAGGACTGTCTATGTTTTCTCTTTAGTCCACAGAATACTCAAAGCAATAGCTGCCTTTCTCTTCTATCTTTGTACAGAGATAATTGTGATGGGGCTGTTTTTCAGTTGATCCAAAGAGTGCAGTGTAACAAAGAGGTGGCTTTTTTTTTTTTTTTTTTTTTTTTTTTTAATCTCTGGCCAGTTATTTGGAAGGCTCCACAAGCTCTAACAGATATAATTTTGTGATAATTGCATTGACACTATAGGTTAAAGTACAACTGTCAGACATATGATTAAAAGATGTCAAATGAGTTGCGCAAAATGGTACATTACTCACATAGTCAACAACTATTCACTATTCCAATGACTTCAGTTCAACTGTAGCACTGATAATTTTTAACTGCTTTTCTCTTTGAAACACCTGACAGCTACTTATAAAAATCTTGGCTCAAACTCATGTTTTTTGTATTGACATCATTAGAGTTGGAATCTTATTGGCATTTGTAAACAAGAGCCCTCATTCATGAAACTCATTGTCTGGATATTTTATTTCTGACACTAGAAAGAAATCAAATATTTTACTGAATGTAAAAAGTACAAATCAGTTTTAAATGTCAAAATAATTAATCTGAAATTTATAAATTGGAATATAGTAACAATTTTGCTAAAAGTATAATTTCAGGTTCTGTGGGGCTAAAAAGCTTTGAGTGGTCTCAACTGCTATGAACTAATAGACTGTAAGTAAAAAGTTTCAGTCAAACCTAATGGAATAAGAAAAAATGTGAAAGAGAAAATTGGTCCCACAGGTTCTCATGGTTCATCAAGCAAAATGGAATTAGAGAGGACTGCTAGTACAACTGCACATTTACCCACACTGCAGAAAGACCCATCCAGGCCAGAAAAATTGCCTCAGGGTCAAAAGGAAAATCTAGTGTAAAAATATAGTCTGGCTACTAACCACAAAAATGAAGTCATATCAATGAACAGTCACAAGACCAAACACAGCCAGAAGCTAAGTAGGTAACTATTTTTACTGAATAGAAGGAGATGCTAGCTCAACATTCTTGCAAGGATGTGCTCAGCTGCAATCATTTTTTTTTAGCTCAAGTTATCTTCCATACTGCATTACAGAGACAGATAATTTGATATTTATTCTAACCTGAGGCAAGGGTCTTGTAGGAGAATCATTTCCAACTTATTCTCTAGCAATGTGTTGGGAATGATATTAGTGACAGTGAAAGTGGAAATATTTCTTAGCTGAAATAACTTGCAGTAATTCTTGTTCTTGCTCAGTATATTAAGAGAAGTTACTTGAAAAACACAGTTAGGTGAGAATGCAGCTTAGTCTATATCACTGCTGCTCTATTGTCAGAACATATCATATCCTTACTTACATTCACTATTCACTCCATTCACTCTCTTTAAGGTTAACATCTTCAGTCATTCACTAAAATGTCACTATTTTTTTTTTTTACTTTTTTTTTTTTTTTTTGTAAAAATACCATTGGTTGCTTCATATACAAATATAAAAGTACACATATATACATATTTTTTTACTTAGAGGTTTGGTTTGTTTGTTTGTTTGTTTGTTTTAAACAATGTGAAGCATTTCCAGAGGTATCCTTATAACTCAAACTTAGATTAATTTTCATTTTTCAGTCTGTTAGTCTCCAATTTTAGCTTGAAGAAGTAAGAAGCACAGCAAAGAGAAGTTTTATTTGATTTTGCTTATGCATTCGAGGATTTTTTGTTTGTTTTTCTATTTGTTTTCTATGTACAATTTTGACTGTAGGGCTGATTAATGTTTATTTAAAAAATGGAAAAGAAAGGAAAAAAAACCAAAAACGACCACAATGATCATTCTTGACAATGATATATCACTTGGTCCAAGTAAAACTTTGTCACTGATTTACTAAAAAAAAAATATATTTTTTTTTAATCTTCAGAATTGGCAACTTTTTGAAAAAAGAAAAAAAAAATGCATCTATATCAAATTTCAGCTAAAATATAGTAATGGGATTCTATCATCCTCCTTATATTTAGAAAAAGATACTCTAGTATATTTTCTATCTCTGTTTTTTCTTGTTTTACAACCTTATTAAAAAAACAAAACAACAACAACAAAGTTTACATTATTGCTCATATAACCATCAACACAATTATTTATGTGCCTGTTATCTCCACATCTTATTGCTATATACTTTTTGCAAGTTTAAATGTAAGATGACTTGAATGTCTCAACTAGTGCAAGGAAGATTTGCACTAAGTTCAGGCATCTTTGAAATGAATATGTTAGGAGGACAGGCTCCCTAACAGGACACAATAGCTCCCCAGTACGCAATTCAGAACACAGCTTTCCATGCTTGGTCATTTTCCACAGCCTTCTACCCATGATGAGTTTTAGATAACCTCACTAGTAAGAGCTGCAGAGTTCAATACCTACCTACCTTCTTAATAGTGCGTCTAGGTGCATTTTGTCAATGCAATTACTAGGTAAAACAAACTGGAGGAGGGTCTATCACGCTGTTCCTTGCTCTGCGTATGCACAGAAGTATGCAAATTGGAAGTAATGGACCTCTGAAAGTCACCTTCAAAGAATAGTGTTAACCACAGTGTTAAACCAGGTTGCTTTTAGAAATATTCAAGGATGGAGGTCTCTCAGTACCTCTGCGCAAACTCTTCCAGTGCTTGATTCCAATTATGAGATATTTTCCTGTTGTGTAATCAGATTTGCCCTTACTGTAACTCGTGAGAATTACTCCATTTCATGGTGTATCTCTGAGAATGGTCTGACTCTCTCCTCTTAGATGAAGGCAGCCACTTCCACCCCTCCCACCATCTTCTCTTTCCCAGAACAGCATCATTAAATTATAACAATAATTTGTTTCTTTGTTTCCTATTAAAATTTAAAGATGCTACAGATGCCACCTGTTCTGTGGCACTTCATGAGGACATCACTGTCTATACTCAAGTTTATAGAAATGGCCATGTGACAAATTCAGAAGAGCATTTAAAAGCACATGGATGTGTCTGTTAGAAGATATTTACAGAAGATAGGGGACCGTGTTTTCAGTTTGCAAACATACAGCAGATAATTATTGTATTCTAAGCATTACCCCAGTGATGAATAACTCATACTTTTCTTATTTTATATATGCATAGAATACTGCTCTTTTCATCTTCTATTGATTATATGTGTATGTTTGTGCACACAGCCAAAGACATTAGTCTACTGTAGTGCGGTAAAGACAATACAATGATTCTCATTGGAGCAGTCCATTTCAAAAGTGTTATCTATTTCACACTGTACAACATCCTCTTCGTGTCAGTAGGTAGCTATCTAACTTTACAGACACGTTTTGTTAAGTGAAGACATGGAGAGGGAGAGAAATTGTGTCATAAAAGTGCAAATAGGTTATATTTCATTTTAGTTATGCAGTGGAAGAGGGAAAGAGGAAGAGGAAGGGACATGAGAGCATGGAGCAAATTGCATGAAATTATGTATCTCTGAGATTTGACAGGTCTCCAGTGTGCTTGGTAGACAGCTGCAAGGCAGAAAATCTTTGGGAGCTTGAGATCATCTATAAATGAATCTAGGCAAACCGGGGGAACAGAGAAACTAAATTTCTCTAATCAGCCAAAAGCAGCCAACTGTTCATTTGGACTATTAATTAAAATTATATTTAAATGTCCCAAGTATTCATGGAGTGCAGTATTTTACTTTAAAGTGTCATCATGTTTGTTGACTTGTTCACAGCTACGGAGATCAGAATGAGTCTTTCTGTAATGTGTACAACTATGAACATTTCTCCCTGGCCAGTCACAAGAGCGTGTAATCAGTTCTACCACAAGGAGGTCTCTGTAATCACTCTTATTTATTTCCTTAGGGTCATGCTCACAATATATGAGGATACTAATTTACTTTATTCCCATGCTTTTGGCTGCTGAACAGCATGAGAGGGATGCAGCCTTTCTTAAATACATTGCAGAATTTGCACCAGCTTATTTCAAAATTGAATTAACTGTGTTGAAAGCAAAATCTTCCTTTTTTTTTTATATTTATGTTCTTTATATCTGACGGAGAGGAGTCCAATATATGGAATTAAGAAAAAAATGAAAGGCTTGAAAAAGACAGTTTTGCTCATTCTGAGATTCTTTCAATTCTCCCCCCCAAAAAAAATTGTTACAGAAATCCTCTTAAAGAATCTGTTTCAGTAAGTTTGCTTATTGAAAAAGAATATGGAAAAGAAAAAAAAAAGATCATTGCATTCAGATATTCATTTCTGAAATGTAACACATCAGCTAGCATTAGAAATGACAAGTAATATAGCATTACATCTGGTACATAACACAGCATGACTGGCAGTTCTTGGCTTAAAAGGTCAGAACAGTTAAATCAACCTCAGCTTTCACTAAAGAGCCTATTTCAGCAGTACTATAGGGAAAGCCTGGTTTTGCTTTCTTTTCTGAAGATTCTGCTATGAGAGGTACATAAGAGTTAGACAGCAGTGACATGAGTTTCTTTGAGTAACCAGAAAATATTTTAGAATTACCTCTGAGGAACAAGCATTTTGCACATATGAGGAATAGCCTGCACTGCAATATATGCTAGTCAAAGTTCTTTAATTGCACACTCTCTATTTCAAGGTTTCTTTTGTTTTGGAGTAAATTTGCTGTATTCTGCAAACTACCATTCATTTGTTCTTCGTTTAGCACAAGTAATGCAGTCAAGTCTCTTTTCTTTTAGCAAAAGCTTACATAAGGCATCCACTGGTAAGAATATGACTCACATGAGTAAAGGTGTTTCCTACATTCTCTAACAGACTTTATTTCACTTGACAGGAGATTTAAAAACCCAGCTGGTCATTTTGAACTAAAGCCAACACACGCTTTCATTGCTGGCATGTATGGCTTATTTCCAAGTTAGAGGAGTGAAGGGATGTTGGAAGTCTATATGAGGTACCCCTCCCTTGAGCAGCCAGCAAATCTTTCTTGGGGAAAGTAGTGTTGAGTTTCTTCAGGCAGAAAAGGAATGGGAAAGAACAAGATCAAGAGGGACAAGAGAGATCCAATGTCTTGAAGTCTGCAGATGAGCAAGGAGGGCCTACGTGAAGGAATAGACAGTAGATAACCAGGCTCCACTGGAGAGACAGGAAGAAATTTGACCAGGGTGCATGCAGAATTTCCTGTGCCTCAGGAAGATGCTAAACTGATAGCAAATCAGTCTGACTATATGGACCCACTTTCAAAGGTGCTGTGAAGAATAGGTCTTGGAACCAGACCTGTTTTTTCAATCTAATAACTTTGACTTCTCCTTATTGGGAAAAAACAAAAACAAAAACAAAAACAGATGAAGGCATATTCACCTCAATTCTCTGGGACATGTCACAACAAACAAATATCACGTTATCATTCTCAAACAATAACATTTTTCTTATTCTTGTAACGGTGAAAAAAACAAACAAACAAAAAAACACCTAGATGAATGCAGTGATAAAACTGCAAGGTTAAATTCAGAAAGATCCATTTCACTCTTGTGACTCCTTTGATTATCCTGAAATGCGAGTCAGCCTTATAATGTCTAGATTACTTATATAGGTATTTCTGTTACTGCTCTTTCAATTCCACCACGATAGTCTTTAGTTTTTATATATATTTGGTTAAGTGAATATTTTGGATGTAATCTTGATGGCAAGGGAATGATTTGATCTTTGCAGCGGTAGGAAAAAATGTTGAAAATCCAGAAAAGATACAAAAAGATTGATTTGTTTCTAAAATATAAAGATCTGATGGACTACATTTTCAGCTTCTGAATGCTGAATGTATGAAATACTCAGAAATTCAGTATGTTTCAAGTTGGAATCTTTGTTGTATGAAATTTTAGAGTACTATGTTAAGTAGGCTTTTGTTTCTAAAATTTCAAGATCTGTATAAATAAAGAAGAGGTATGTAGGAAAGAGTTTAAAAAGTGTGTATTTATAAAGAGAATATGGAGGAAAGAATGATCCTTCAAGTTGATTAGTATATGAAATTATCTATGTTTCTAAATAATACATCGTGAGTGTTTTTTGTCACATATTAAAGTAGAATTAATACTTATTATAATTTCATAAATGGAACAAAAATAAGAGGTTTAGGTTTCCACAGATAAATAGAAATGGGAATATGTTTTGAAAGAAGGGGATGATTTTTGTTTTATCTCTTCAGATAAATTAAAAAAGGTTAATCAACTGTTTTGGGAGTTCACACTGCTGGAAATTTTATTAGAAGGAAAAGTTTCTCCCTGCACCACAGTAAGACAACTAGATCTCAAAGAAGAAAAGAATTTAGGACATCACGTTTCATACTTACAGTTTCACTCTCAGCACTGTGACATATGGACCCTCACCTCTTCCCTTAACTTATTCAGTCGTTTTGGCTGGCATCTAACTCCTGCATGATAAGAGAAGAAAAGAAATGTATCTTGAAGAAAGTCTACTGAATGTTAGTTGTTTAGTACTGTTTTAATTCTCTTGTTTCACATGAGTTACAAGAATACAGGGGCGAATTGGAACTGCAATCTTTACCACAGTTGCCAAAGTTTAGATTTTTCTTTTCAGTATAATTTATTGAATTTGCAATAATGGTACTTCTTTCATGAACTCTTCTCCAGTGCCCTTGCTGAGCTTTTCCTTCTTGCTGCTGTCACAAGTCCTTGCTTGTTAGTCAAATTGCCTACCATAGTCTGGCATCACTATTTATGGTCGGAAGAATATCTGGTGCTTTGCATGAGGCATTACATTAGCACAAATTATTGTTATTTAGTGGTGACATTCACCTTGGACATGCCATATCATGATATCATTAGCTATCCAAGGTACATACAGTCTGTCAGATGAAGTCAGTTAACATTTGGTGATCCCAGCAAGATGGAAATTTCCAAACCCTAATAAGAAGCCAAACTAATTTCCAATCAGAACTTAAACTAAAGCAAATCCAGTTTGTTTCCTGACATTTTGAAAAGCTTGATTAATTCCTCATTTTTTGCATATTTTAAATTGTACACAGAAGCACTAAAATGCATTTTTAGTAAGAAGTAAACACACATTTTAAAAGCACAACTTATGAGTGCATAAGCAAATTAATGAAAGATGTATTGGACTATGAACATATAATACAGTATTGATTCTGCATGAATTATTACTGTGCATGCTTCTATTCCTAAGGACATGTACTGCTTCTTAGCCCATCTTTCACTAAATAGTGAACTACCCCACTACCTTTGTCATTGCTTATAATACCTTTTTAACATGTCCTCATCCATGGTTTAGTTCCTCAAATTACACAATAATCATCCTTCAGATTAAACTGAAGTAGTATGTTAGTTATTTTTATGTGTTACTGTATTATGTGGTGAAGTAACACTTATATATGAGTTGAAAAGCCCTGAGTTTGGATTGAGTTGCTTACTAATTTGAATATAAAATGCTTCTTTTAAATATGACTTTAATAGTTTAACTTACATTCACGTTAAAAAGTGGCTAAGATACTGTCAAAGTGGACCATTTTACATGTAATTTGAAGTCTTGGACTACTTTCTACTAATGACCACCTTTATAGTGTCTTGTGTAAACTAGTGAAGTTGATAGAGTTACGTTTGTGTTCTGTTGGCTTGTAGCAGGAGAGTGCAGGATGACAAGAAGTCCATTTTATCTGCTTTTTCAGTAATAATGCATTATGATTTGCCAGTTTCCTTGTAAGTTTGCATGAGACACTAGGAATTTCTGTCTTGCTTGATATTCCTTTGGTTTTTGCTCAGCAGACAACCCCTTTACATTTTCTGATAAGACTGGGTTATCATTCTGCTTCATGAATACTTTTTTATACATTTGTTCTGTTCCTTTAACAAAAAGAAAATACAAATAAAATAAAATAAAATAAAATAACTGATCAAATGGAAGATACATTTCAAAATGCTACATTTACAATTCAGTGAGGACTGTTAAAACCAATGATCTTTGGTCCATAGCAGTTATTTTTTGGCTGAACATAAACCAGTTGGCACTTGTATTTCTATTCATTTATTATTATTATTTTTTTTTAATTGCACATGCTTTATTGTTAATTTTATCTGCAATGTGCTCGCATTTATCTTGCCTGATATTTTTGTGAATGCACTTCATAAAAGTTTCTCTCTCTTCAGCTTTCCTTATGATTTAAATGGACAAATCTCTCTCTAGAACAGTCTGTGGATTTTTTACCAACAGAAGGGCCATCATAAAAAATATTGATAAGGAAATATTCAACTTTTAAATGTAATATTAATTCTCAAAACCAACTTATACTTCAACTTCTCTCTAGCCAGTTCCAAGTACTGTCAAGTACTTTGAGATCTGAGGAAGTGTATATAACTTTTATTTCTCATTGTATTTTATTTTACTGCCGGTACTTTTAAATTTTTGGCAGAGTCAAATGAAATATCTTAAAGTAGTGCAAAAAAAAAGGGTAATGCATGCTACATCTAGCTTTATGTGACACAAGGATAAATGCTATCTCTATACTAGTCACTATCTCTAATTGGCTTCCTTTCTGGAGTGCATTAACAGGAAGAGTGAGAAGAATGGACTTGGAGACCAAATTGCCCTCTTATGACTCGAGGTGATTTTTTCAACTAAGAGCTAAAATACTGGCCAATACTGTGAAGAATCTTACAATGTGGATTATACCTAATAAATGAAATGCATTTCCCACTTCAGCTCTTCTGATATATTTTTGAACATTTGTGTAATTATTTTAATTCATTTTAATTCATTTTACATAGATTAATCCTGCTTTCCCGGATTGCATATTTCCTACTGAATCTGAAATTCATTCACTATCATTATTATTATTTTTTAATTCTCCAAAGCAACATTATACATTTCTGTATTCTTAGAATATAATACATGTCTTTCCACTGCCCAAGGAGCCCTAAGCCTGTTCACCTTCTCCCAGTGATGAGCTTCAGGACGTTTAGTTGTCTTTTCAGTTTTCTCTTCTTGTTTCATTTTACTATGGTGAAATTTTTCCCAGTTATATATATTTAAGTAATTCTCCATTGCTATATTATTATTATAATATAATAATTATTATTAACTAAACCATTATTATAACTTAACAAAACATCTCAAACAGATGAATCAAAAATCGATAATTTGGGTTTTCAGAAAGAATGAAAGCCTGAAATTCTATTTTTCCAGAATTCAAGTTAGAGAAATGTGTGAAGCTTGATACAGTAATGAAACTGGATCTAGAAGATAAAATCAGTGCATGAAAGCTTTCAAACAAATCATATAAGAAAACAGAGATGGAGAACTAGAATGCTCTGTGGCATTACATGTTACCCTTAAATGGGAGATGTGAAGCCATCCTCTATGGAACTCTCTGATAGAGGTCTGAGATGTTCCTATATGGATTCACACTACCAGGCTTTACTGTTCAGCTTCTATAGCTTCAAAATCCTGATATATATATATACTCTCTATATATTCTCTCTCTATATATACATTCTTTTTACCATCCAGGCAACAATATTTTAATGACAATGCCTTAGACATAATTTTGATATCTTAGAGATGTACTTTAGCTATGATACCACTGTGATATATTTATATATTTCCAGATACTCAACTCTCATTGGAGGAACTGGTTGAAGAATGAGAATATTTCACTTCCTTTATTTCCTCTGAAGATTTTTGGCATCAAAAAAATGTTTGTCTTATCTGGAAATCCCAGTGAGGGCTGATATTTCAAATAAAGTGAGGAAATGTCCTCAGCTATGCACAATCTTTGAAGAAAAGTACTCTCTTCTTGACTTCAAACCCACCTGTTTTTCCAGTTTCACATGCATCTGTTATTCAAAGTTGTTAGTGAGAGTACTGGGACAGTGTGAGGCAAAGCTTTGAAATGACAGTGCTTCAGCTTGCTTCCAATTCAGCAGGACAGTGAATTTCTGAGTGTTTTGTTTTGGCTTATTTTTCTAACTCTGTTAATAGAACATAAGAATAATTATCCTGAGCAAGATAATTCTTTAACAGACAAAATAAAAGGAATAAACAAACAATGAAAGTCCAGGTCCCTGATGGCTCCACCAGCCTTGCCTGTCCCTGTCTTGGCCACAGCATCCATCCATACCATCCCTAGGGAGGCACATGGAAGGATTCCATTTTCTCACTGCACTGCCCAGCCCAGTTAGGACCATCCATAGTCCTACATTTGGCCTCGAGCCTGCACCAGAGGAGTGCACAGGACTGGGATTGCCATGTTATCCTTGGTCCCCCACTCCTGGAGGGGTGCTGGGCTGGGCCCTGTATGCCCAGCTCTGCCTAGTCCACTTGGGGATATGCTGTTTATCTTGCTCCACAGCTTCTGCTCTGAACAGGTTTTTTTTTTTTTTTTTTTTTTTTGTATTCCCACAGGGATACCCCAGGCTCCCAGCCCAAGAGAGCTACAAGACATCACCACGCCCTGACACTGACAGTGACTGAGGATCTCCCTGTTCTCCCAGATTTGTTTTCTTCAGTCTTGCAATTTAAGACTGAAACTTGTTGGCTTCCTGAATTACAAGTGACTCTGTGGTTCAGTACAGACCCTTGAGGAAATCCATCATCTACTGCCAGCTGCAGGTGACATTTCAGCTCCTGTCCCAGTGTTCCTCTCCCAGACCCTGCTCCCTGAACCCTTACAGAAGCACACATAAATACAGGATCATCTGTTATCTTCCAGGAACCTTCCATGTCTTCTCTCTTCCCTCAGTCCTTCCACATTGCACCTACAGGACAGCAGTCCAGGTTCACTCAGTTTTTATGCCCTGAAGCTCAGCCATATCCATTAGAAAACCCCAAGAGATTATGCAGTATATTTATTTATTGTTTGACAAAAGGAATATTAGCTCCTATCACATAAAATAATCTGGCTTGTCTAGAAATAGAAAACATTTTAATGCTCCTTTTCCCATGTTCCTAAACCACTGGCCCATTTTTTATGGCCCGGTAGATCTCAGTATTGAGAATTCCCATAACTCCTTCCAAGAATCTGACTTCCAAATAGCCTGGGATTTGACAAAATCAGTGGTGATATAACCATTGCTGCAGATACATTGCATATGCCTGTAATTCCCTTCACTAGCTGGCCTGACAAAAACATCAATGTTTCCTCATGTAGCATTTACACCTAAAGGAATCTATATGGGTTTTAATATCCTCCTTCTTATTGCTCTGTCTTTACTGAAACAGTATTTTATTACGCTATTTACTGTCATGTCATTCTTACTGAAATCTGGAGATGCCTGCACTCCTTCCTCACTGCCTTTGTGCAGACATCTGTGAAGTAGCTACTTATAAGGAAAATTAAAAGCAAGAAAGTGATGCACATCAGGGAGAGGCTGAGCTTCATTAATCCACAATAGGAGGAAATATGTGCACTTTTATGTGTGATTTATTTTTCAGTTTTCTGTCACCTCCTACAAAGGCAATGCAAGCGTTCTGGCAAGGAGAAGGCTTAGACACGCAAATCTCTTCAGGCAGACAGCTTCTGCAGTTATTCATTATCTTTTCCATTTTTGCTCTCTCTTTTTCCTTGTTATCTTTCAAGGATACAGATCCAGAATCTTGACTGAGCAAGTACCTAAACATTTTTTCAGTCCAGAATACATTAAATCCTGCACTATGCTATTGAATTTTCTAAGTTGTGATCTCAGCTCAAAGACTGTTTTATGAATGGATGAAAATCAGAGACAAAAGCAAACATTTGAGTAAGAAATATTTATTGTTGACTTGTAAATATAGTTTCATTTAAAGGTTTCAGGAACAAAAATTCTAATTAATTTGAACTCCTGCTCCTCAATTGTAAAGTAATGACAGTGAAAAAGCTGTTTTTGTGAGCAGGAGTAAAGTTGATTCTCACATCCTTAGCAGCATATGAAATTAGTGTCCGAAGAGAACATGAGTCAGTGTAGTCATAGGAGCTTTACTGTGTAATATCTTTATGCATACGAATTGAGAAATCTGTGATTCCTAAGATTTACCTCTTCCACAATTGTGTGTCATGAAATAACCATTCTTATAATGCAGAAAACTGTTCAAAAACACGGTCAAACAATGAAGAGATTAGATGTAGTTACATGAACAGTTTGAACATTCCAGGCTGAATCCATTGGTAAATTACATTGTAGGTTGCTCTGAAATTAATGCCTCCTATTCATTTCCACAGAAATTACAAGAGATATAAAGAACACAATAAAAATATTTGATAGAGTAAATTCTCAGCTACAAACTGCTATTTTTCATAGCCACCATCATTAGCTATGCATTTTTGCCAGTCAGGAACAAGAACCTACATGTCTCCCTTCTAAAAATCTGTTCCCAGCAGAAATGACCTACTGTCACTGTTGCTACTGCTGAAATGCACCACCTACCACATCACTGTGCTCACATCCACTATTTGGTCTTAACAAATGTTCTGTAAGCATCAATGAATATCAGTGGGTACCATTGTTTTCACTTGGAGAAATTCCATTCCACACCTCCGCTTCATATTTTCTTGCATGTTAATCATCATTTTGTCAACTACCCCTCTGCTGCCATCTGTTGCATGACAACAAAATGTAAAAGAATATTGTCAGGAAGGTTCAACCTCTACTACCATGCCATCAACAACTGTCTCTGAAGTCTTGGTCCAATAGAGGCATTATTTTTGGAACAGCTCAAATAATTGCCTAAGCACACAGTGACACACAAAGTATGTGATAGCAGCCAAGATAGCTGCAAATTCCTTATTCAGTGCAGGACAGGATAGGACAATAGAAAATGGAGTCAGAACTTCCCATTTCAATTACGAGTTCAGTGGGTAGCTCTACCTATTCTCCCAATTTAGTTTTGTGCCAATGCTTCCTGGCACCTGCTTGTGGAACATAATATTCATAAATAATTTAGATTATTTTGTTAGTTACATGTTTTCCAAATGTTCATATGCATTTGTGATTAATCCAAATTATTACTTTTTCTCCTGCCTAAAAAAAGAGAAAATACATAAAAGATATTTGAAGCCATTATCCGAATTGTTTTTCCATTACTGTTGCTCAAGTAGATGTACCATAAACTTAAAATTACATTGAACAGATGAGCCTGCACTATCAGAATATAAAGCTGGGGCAGGATGGGAAAAGTAATCAGAAAAAAACATGCACAAAATTGAAGTGGCAATCTGATACTGTCAAAAGATCATTATATTTGATATGGATCATTTGATGAGATAGAGACCAAATTCACCCCTGGGGTAAAAAGATGGAATGCTCAGAAACCGGAAAAGTAACAGTAGAATCTTTTATTTCTTTCCAATTTTGAAGCAAGAAATAGGATGTGCAGTGCAGCCACAGCTCTCTATAAAAGGTATGAAAAACAGTATTCTTTTTGTCTCTGAAAGAACTTCAGGGAGACATGCAACTAACTGAAAGTACTCTATGTTTTATTTACATTTTTCACAATATCCAATCATAACTTATTTCCTTATCTAATGCTTTACTGTACAGAATATTCTTCTGCCTTTTGCTATTTCCATTTTGATCTGTCTCACAATGCTGTATTTGTAAAGTCTTAAGTTTCTACATTTTGTTTCCTCTCTGTCCATTAGTGATGCCTTGTAAAGAAGTGCATAACTCATAAAGCCTCCAATAGTGCATTGAAAAGAATGCCTGTTCATTAATACAAGAAGGGAAAAAATATTTCCAGCTGTCAAGAACAACAAACATGTAAAAAATGCAATAAGATAATATTGTCAAATTCTTGTTTTCCTCTACTTTTTTCTTCACCTGTTCAGATGCACAAGGAAAGTGATCTGGATACAAGCAACCACCTGATGGAGTGATGGTTTCGGCTTACATACAATCAGCCATATTTTGCAATAGAACAATGGTGAAGTTCCTGCATTATAGTCCCAAACTAATAGAAATTAGAGAACAAAAAGGCAGATTAGATTTCCTCCCACTCCACTACCCCTGCTTATAAGAATGATTCACTGTTTTCTATTTCTTAGTGATACGGTGATTAATGTAAGTATTCTAAAAAATAGAAAGTTTGTGTTTTATTGATGCCTTCAAAGAGTCACCTTTTCAAGAACAGAAACATACCAATCCATCTATGAATTTTAATTCAACTAACATCTAGGCACTTTGGTTTTCAGTATTTGGTTGTCAGTACCTGAAGTACCACAGTTCATAAAATTGTCTCTACACATCTGAATTAAAACAAATTCAAAAGGGAATGTTTTAAATACCATATTGTCTGTCTATTCTAGCAGATCCTTGAGGAATTGTTTTCTTTTAAGTGAATTTAATCTGTAAATCTCCACAGGTCACTACATTTATTGAGATTCTTTTAAAATTGATTTCAGAGAAGAAAAAGTAATATCAAACCTCAATAAAATAATAGACTACATAACTGTACAATGTTTTGTTTGTACTGGAAGGACCATGCTAAATATACAAGACAGAGCTTAGGGAATCTGTTAACTGCGTACAGCTTTCTGTATACTTATTTTGTGAATAGTAAGTACAAGAATTGCTATTTAAACCCTAGAATCAACAAGAAAACCTGTTTCTCAGTTCTTGCAAGTTTATGCTAAAAAAAAGTTCCTTGAATTATTTGAGGAAGACTTCTCTAGACAAGTATTTGCTACATATGAAACTGCAACAATTAAGTACGTCTTTGAGATAACTTTTCCAGCCATAATCTGTAGGGTTAATGTTTTTTGATTGTTTGTGTATTTTGCTTTTTCCATATATTCTATTTAAAATCCTATGTTCTATGCTAGAGGTAAAGATTCAGCATGGAAAAGTTTTTAGGTTATGTCTGGTAGCTATTATTTGACTGAATGACTGACGAAATCATCTTCTGAAATCGTTATATTGAATTAGATAGATTTTTGTTGAAAAGTTTGTTTTCTGCATTTTAGTGTGCAATTTTCACCAATGAAGTGGAAAATCTTAGCATGTTGCATTGTAAGCTTCTTTTTTGAGAGGGTGAATTTACCTTAGGTTGCATTTTACAGAAAAGAAACTTCACTCTGAATCTACTAGGATACCTGTGTAGGAGGTGTGGGGAAGCTTGAAAATGTTTCCATAGATACAAAAAAAGAGCCATAGAAGCAATGTTCAGCCAGGCCATATAAGTGTTGATTTTTTTTTCTTAATTAGTAATGGGCTGCAGGATTTTACCAAAATAGCTTTTGTACAGTCTGGTTTTCTTCGTCACAGTATCCCCATTGGTGGAAACTGGCACCAACAGCTGTGAAGCTACATGAGCATACAAACTTTCATGATGCTTCTAGATAATTCTGTAAGGTAAGAGAATGTATCTACCTAAGCCCATATCCAGCCACTCTGCCAAGCTTTATTTAGGTATTTGCTATGTATTTTAGATATGTTTTGGCATTATGAACGACCATGTTTAATACATTTTATATTTAATAAAAAGTCATTAGCAGCAAAGAAAATAAGGATAAATGTGAAATTAAGATACCTTATTTTTATGGAAGAACTCTATTTTTTTTCTGTATTTTCTCCATGCTATGCTCTTGCTGCCAACAATTTCTACAAGTTCCCTTTTATTGAATCTTTTATTTTTGTGTTTTTTATTCTCCCTCTGTTTCTGTGCTGCTTTCACAAACTCCTGCTATTCTTTCTTTATCCTCCTGTAATTTATAAACAGATTGTGGACTATTCACTTTACCTGTAGTATGTCCCTCCAAAGACCATAGGGACCTCTCTGAAATGAAATACTAAGGCTTGATATTAGAGTTCATAATTGTTACTGTTATTGAATACCTCTGCACTTCAGAGAGAGACAAAAATCACTGGTTTATTTTCAAAGCTCTTTTCCCAGCAATCATTGAACTCAAGATAAAATGGATGAATTACATGAGAAAAGTTTCCTTTTACTCTTAGAACTGTATGATTAGCTGACCCATGTTGTCATTAAGGCCTCCAGAGCCCCATCTATTCCTGCCCAGACCCTGTGCTCCACACCAGCTCCAGCAAGGGCAGCAGAATCAGTCTCCAGAACCCCTACAACCTTACCTGATGGGTCATGTCTCTTGCCCAGCCAGTCCTTTCCACAGGTCCAAGGTTCAGCCTCAGCCTATCATTTTACCCATAGAGGTGACTGGGACTGCATTTGAGGACTGGATCTGCCCTAGTGTCCCCTGTGCACAGCTTTTGTAGGGTGTTGGGATGGGCCTTACTACCCTGCTTTGCTTGGCCCACTCATAGACACCCCACACCCTTGGCCCCAGGGATCTACCTGCCCCTATGGTACTATGAGGGGGCTATTAGCTGAACCCGAGGAAAGAAAGAGCAGTTATTTCCATTCTGCAGGTGAGAGACTGAGTGATGCCCATAGTTAAGTTTCACAAGATATTTACCAAGTTCCCATAAAAAATTCTGAGAATTACAAAATTTTCCTTAAAAGTAGGTTCGGCAGTGGGTTTTATGTGTGTGTTTTTTTCCCTGTTATTGCTAACACTGCAGGCTTTTTCATGAAAAAGATATTTTTGATAATCTTCTGTCTGAGGGGGAAGAACATTTTCAGTGCTCTTGACTGGAGCAGGTTGTACCCAGCCACTGGCATGTTAGTGTAAAGATCATTTTCTTCCCACCCATGTCTTTAGCACTGTCTATTCCTGACATTGCACATTTTGCTCCTGTGAAGTGCATGAGAATACATGAAATTCTTAAACTGTCAACTGATCAAAGCTATCTTTTCTTTAAATGCAGTTTTCTCAGTAATAATCATAACCTAATGCCTCATGACTACCCAAACATAAATAGTATCATGGCTAAAGTGTCAAGAAAGGCTACAAGGTGCTGATAACACCTCTATTTTCTACAGAACTTTGAAAGAGGATGAGAAGAGACTGGAAATCACTACAAGTAGAGTTCATCAAATTAATGAACTCTTGCTATCACAAAATTGATATTTTACCTCTCTTTTTGTGGTTTTTCTTACTGCTCCTTTTAGTTAGTTCTCATCACAGAAGTGCCACTTGTTTTCCACATCAGTTATTTCAGTGAAGTTGTTGCATGGATTTGTTTCAGCCTTTTTTTTTTTTTTTTTTTTTTTTCATGTAGTTATCTGTGGGTTGGAAATGTATACATTTAATAACTTCTGAGCGGAGTTTCAGCGTCTTAATTTTAGATAGGAAGACAATGACAGAAAATACTTCTGTTGCATATTTTGAACTATTTTTGCTCACATCTGTTGTCATGAAAATGCTTCCAGGTTAAATGATGAGGTAAAATGTCAACAGCTTTAAATAGTGGTAGCGTAGATATGACAGTGTTACTTCACTCCACATGACCTACAGCTTTGCATTTCAAGAAAGAAAAATCATGCAAACATAAAAAATGTACATTAAGATGTGGTCCTAGCTAAGTTGTTCTAAAAACTCTCTTTAGTCCTTACAAAAGAAAATGTTCACTTGCTCAGTGTTAACTTGATAACATTTTGATTTAACCTTCTCACCTCAGCTGCAAATGATGGGCTAAAAGAAAGAAGTACTATCTAATTGAATCTTTATTTTTGAGAAACAGATGTTAATAACAAAGTTCGTAGCCTGGGGTTGAAAAATGACTGGTTAACAGTTTGTGTGTGTAAGGAGGCCACTACTGTGAAGTTTTTCATTCATGAGTTAATGAAGTAAATGAACACATGCAATAGAGCACAGCAAAATAAAATCATGGGCCAGTGATCAGAAAGTTGATTATAGCATCAATAATATTTGCTGCCAAATGTGCTCAGTATATAGAAAAAAAAAAAAAAAAAAAAAGATAAAGAATAAGCATGGAACAATTATTTTGCAAAGAGCATATAGTAATAAACATACTCTAATGTGCATGTGTCAGTGATTATTTGCTGTATAGTTTTACCTCAGGAACTCTGTTCTGGTTCTGTCAAGTCAGACAATACTGCAAATATGTAACATGCAAAGAAAGAAGAAAAACAGGATTATAAGTGCAAGTGATTTTTACATTGATAAACCTTGTTTGTGATTGGCTTTCATAGTAAATGAGTTGAACTGAAATATTTATAGCATGGTAAGTATTTTAATCAGATTAGTAATTAGGAATTTTCACACCAAGGAAAGGGTGGATATTTAAATATTTTACATACATTTAAAACTCTCTTTTTCAAACTGAGAATGTGTTTTCAGAAAAGTTTCCTCCAGAAGTTTTCACTTGCCCATGTAGAAAGCTGTGTACCCTCTTCCCCTTACCAAACTAAAATATAAGAGCTTGTTCAACCACCACTGTCTGTCTGTCCTCTTCAGGTCATCTTTCATGATGCTTAAACACTGATATGTAATGTGATTTTATATGAAAAAACTGCCTTTGAACTTTCCAAGTTACTCTGTACATATGCACAAGGGGCACTTGGTAACCTAAGAAACTTCCTAATCTTAGGCTTTTATTCAAACCTGTTAAAGTCTGCAAATAACAGTATTGATTTTACTTTGTCACTAGGTCTATCTAAAATTAGGCATATGGACAGCATTTTAGATTCTGTAATCTGCTCTTTTCCAAGAGAATACCCCAGGCTTTATCCAACACTACAATACTATGGCGCCATTTTTTGTCCTGTGAACATAACATTGGACATATTAGTGGGTACATTTTTAGCTTATCAGTGCAGAAGAGGCCAATGCAGTAATTTTCTTTGCCACTAAGTGACAACAATATCCTTATGGGCATTTAGTCCAGAAACCCTAATGTGTGTTCTAGTCCAAGATAATTTATTCATGTGTGCATTTAACTTGGAAATGTAAAGAACAACAGACTATATAACTCATGGGGGAAAAATAAGCTATTTTTCTTTTATCTGTCTGGGAATTCTAATCCTTTTAATCCTGGAGGGTTTAAAACTAAGTGAGAAGCTCAAAAACAGTCAAAGGGAAATTGAGGATCCTACACCAACACTGGTGTAAGCACACTGCACAGATTCCTGCCTTAAAATAGTAAATTTGTTCTTGTGACTCAAGTTTTATTTATCTATCATAGTATGGAGTATAGACAAAATATGTACGTGAATGATTTTAAGTATGGCTGTGAAAACTGCATACTTATCCTTGCAGTTCTGATAGTTTCACAAAAGGCAAAGACTAATCTCACTTGCTTTGCCAAAGAAGTTTTAAAGATGTTTTTACAGCTTCCTAATTAGCAGATTTCCAAATAAAGTGTTTCATTCTCTGTCATAACATTATTTGTGGGACTTATTGCCCTCACTAACTCAAGTTCTTTTTTAAATTTGTACAGTGATATTAGGAAAGAAAAGCATCCAACTTCTAGCTGAATATAATTTATTAGGTATCTCCTGGGCTTCTACTGTTCTGGGCTATTATTAAAGCACTTCATGAAAAAGGAAAATGAAAACTTACTAAATTGATGAAAAACCTTGCATAAAAATTTGCATTTTTTCCTAGCTAAAAAGACATTGTTACACATTTCCTTCATTGGAGGTCAATGCAAGAGACTTTGATCAAACCAAGATTAGTTCTTGTTTAATTATATGTAACCAAGTATAGTGGAGATCAATTTGTTCGTGTTAACAGGAGTGGACGTTTTATAGACAAGTAAATTTTATGGAGTGCTGGATATATTTTCAGACTGAAAATTCCAGTCATCCATGAAATTAAAGAGAAAAGGATTCCCTATAAAGGGAAGTTTTGCAATTACAGATTCTGTCCACCTGCTTGAATATATTTTCCTATACAAGCTGTTTACTGCTTTTAATAAACCTGTCACTACTGGTTTTGTTTTTTTTTTTTTTTTTGTATGACCATTATAATTAAAGGTGTGGTAAGAAGCTTGTTTAAATAATTCTTATTAAAAGAGTCTATGTAGACTTTGTGCTGGAATGAAATTTGCAGTACATTTCAGGAGTCAACTATCATGCATGAGTTTAACTGTGCAGTTAGTCAGAAGTATAATAAGATACTTGGACCAAAAAGAAATATATCCAGTGTTTGAAAAAAAATGTACTTTGCAAGGTCTTTTGGCTAATGTCACACTGCTATATTTGAACATCTTTAAACGTGTGAAGAACTTCTGAATGTTTTTATTTAAGGAAATGAGATACTGGTTCTGTATAGATTTCCAGAAAACAGTGTTTAAAGTTACTCACAGTGGTCTGTAGTTTAGTCATCCATAAACCTTGCCCTATTTTTGGAGATGCTTGGAGCTGCCAGAATTTCTGTTGATTTATGAAGCAAATGCAGATGATCATCAGACTTTAATAGACCAGTCGCACATCAAACGATCTAAACCAATCATCAAACAATGTAAATCGATCTATCACAGATTAAGTTACTAACCACATTTTTTTCTTAGCTAGTCTGGCAGAATTAGTAGTATCAAAACTCTGCTCTTTGAGAAGTGTCAGGCTATCAGCACTGCACAGTAAAGGCTAGGGGGCATTTGTGTGAATTTTTTTTTTTTTTTTTTTTTTTTGTAAATTTGTGATATAGGGCTGGAGAATCTGCCATACAAGGAAAAACTGAAGGAATTAGATCATGCCACCCTGGAGCACAAAAGACTTGGGGTCACCTCACCACATTATTCCAGTATTTAAAGAATGGAGACTCTCTCTTCACAGGGAACCACATGGAGAAGACAAATGCTAATGTGCAGTTGCAATGGGAGAGATTTCATCTTAGTAAAAGAAACACATTTTTATGTTGAGTTTGTACTCTATGGTTTTGGCATTCTCAAAAGCCTTCGTGTTTTCCTGCAACAGCCTTCTCAGAGACTTTCTATTTCTCATGTGGAGGATTGAGCACAATTAAAACATCCCCCCCAAGTACCATAGGAGTTAGAATTGCCTACTTCTGCTTTACTTATGTGCAGAACAGCCTGGCTGTCATTGAAGTGCAGTATTAGAAAGTATATACATATATTAACCTATATTTTGTGATTATTTGTGCTTGAATGAAAAAATTAAATATTCAGTGTTGTATCCAGCATTGCTCTACACTATCATTAACTGTCACAGTAGAAGAGATGCATCCAGAATGTTCTATTTGGGAAGTAGGAGGTGGGAGGTGTTGTTATTCTCTCTTGAACACAACACATACAAAGTTCTACTAGCTAGGATTTCTTTGTATTTCAGGCTGTGAAGAAATGCTTCCCTACCAAGTCAGTTGTTCTGCTGTGTGTATGTAGGTAGTTTGCTACTCAGGGATACCTATGGCTACTCTTACTCTGTAAAATGCAAGATAAGAAAAATGAAGCCATGGGGACTTTCAATTCCATAATTGCAAAGTATTTGACAAACATATTGCTACCTTTCAGAAGCAATAACATTACAAAAAATTCATTGATAAGTATTGATAACTTTAAGGATACAAAGAAATCAGATAGTGTTCTGAGATCATCTCAAAGGAATTGAACTTTTTGTGCAAAATGGGATGAAAGTGTAGCATATGAAAGACAACAATCTTACTAAAAAATAAAGATGTTTCTCAGAATGCCATGTCAAACTCTGGGATGCAACATTATTAGTTTATAAGCCGCTGTCAAGCTCCACAAGACATGACATGGCTTACTGATAATCATAGAAGATTGTCCTCCACCGACGTCGATCTTTATATTTTCAGGGAGCACTTTCATGCTTTCATATCAAATTACTGGTCACCTCATCTCAAACTTCAGATGAATTCTGATCACCTTCCTTACTGAAGTGAAGAAATAACAGAATGAAAAACACTATGTGAAATGTGGCTTTCCATGGATGGTAGTTTCATTATTAAAAAAATTTAGTGTTTCAGTATTTTTAGGCATCTTTTAGAAAGCATGACATTTGTTAGGAAAAAGTCCCTCAAGATCAAAGCCTATTAGTATCATTAGTATCTGAAGCACGATTTGCAATTACTTAGCTGTTTGTGTTTAAGAACTATTTAAATGCATGGGTACCTAACAGAAAATAATAAGAAGTTTTCCACAAAAGCTACCAAAGTTTAAGATATTGAAATAGTTCCAAAGAATGCCTAAAATGTGGTGGGTTTTTTTGCAAGTTGTTAGTTCTGTTAGTATTTCCAGTTTTCTGTCTTTTTCAAAGTTGTGTTATGTGGACATGTTCAATAATTCAATGCCACATATTTAAAGATTCAAAGATATTTGGATGCTTTGACAGTGCCATTAACTGACTGTATGAACTTTCAGATACATAAATGCCTTGATGAAAAAAGAGTAATACTTCGTTACATAGCATGTTTAGGGCAAAATTATATGATATAATTATTTTAGCAAGAACCATTGGTGATAGGTGGATGGTTGGACTGGATGATCTTATAGGTCTTTTCCAACCTTAGTGATTCTGTGATATATTATGATAATAACAGATAAAATATCAGTGATTCAGATAGATCCTCACCTGATGGTAAAACCTTAATGAACTTGGCAATGCTACACTGAAATAAATGAAAGCATACTGATTTAGTGTAATTGAAATGCTGGCAAAAAAAATTCACTTTCATTTTCAATGCTATCTTATCTAGGTGTTTTTTTTTTTTTTTTTTTTTACTTTCCATTCTTGTACTTTCTCCATGCTGTAATCAATTTCATCATAAATTTTAATGCTTTAATTGTAGTACATAAAGGCCAAAATATTTCAAATGTTAAAATCAGAAACTGAGTCTACTATTTTCAATATATTTATATATTAAATACTAAAGTGAATTTCTGCAAATACACTATTTTATTTTTCATAAGAGTTCTTAAATGGGAACCAGAAGTCATGAAATCAGTGGGGTTACATTTTCAATCAGAGTTATTAAATAATAAAAAAAAATCTGAACATAAAGGTAGCAGTATTTCTCTGCATGCTTGACTGACATTAATACAAGATGGATACATTGTTTTTTTTCTTAAAATATCTTAGCTACAGTGATAACCCCATGCCAGCACATCCTAACCCTTTAAAATCGCATAAGCTCTTGATAGGTAAGCTCCAGGGAAAACCCAAAGACCATCACATAAATCCAGTGCTCTGTATGTGAATAAGAGTGCTGAAGTTGGAGAGCAGCTTGTCAGGTAAAACATATTTGTGTCTTCTTATTAGACTTGCTGACAATGGAGACCAGGGGAGGAAAATAAAATAAAAAATCCCCAAGGAGCCAGAACTTTGACTAGGATAAATCAAGCTCAACAAGGCAGTGTACTCTGTTCAACGATCTGACCTCAAGATTTTCTATTAGCTTGTGTCTACTGGTCAGCCTATAACAACATCTTTTATAAAAATACAGTAGCTGTGTTCATATGAAATCAATAATTCAGGTCAAAAATAGGAAACAAGACTCAAGGTTCATGATTGTTTCCCAGAAGAGGCCACCATCTTTTCCTTTTCAAGGTCTACATAACACTCCTAGATCAACCATCCTTGAGAGATGAGCAATGTCATTTTCTTCTTCTCTGATAGTCTTACAGTATCCAAAAGCTAGTCTGGCCCCCACTGGTTAAAAAGACAACCGAGGTTTGAGTTTAATTAAGCAATTAAACTCTATTGCTTTGTAGTATTTGAAGCTATGAACAGCTGCTGAAACAGATTAAAACTGAGGCGAAGCCTGAGGTATTTGATCAGTCCAAAAAGGCATGGAATTATGACTTTACCACTTATTCCATGAAGTGATAAAGATTATTCTTGTCATTATATAAGAAACTATAGCATAAAAATAATATGAGGACTTTCTTCCACTCTATGATGTGGAGGAGTGGCCCTAAATCTGCTTTCCTGGTCTGCCAGGGAGATGCTAGTTCACAGATGTCTTCATTAGCTTCACAAATTAAATGGAACATAGTCATATGTCTTCTTCATTGGTCAAATTCAGGCCACATCAAGATGAAAAATGTGTTGCATAAATTATAATACAAACCTCATTTTGTTTGAAATATTGGACTATTCAGAAGATAGTCTTGGGTAATATTAAAACTGACAAATAAGGTTAGTTCTTTGAAATATTTACATATTGAAAGAGGAGTATATCAAGTAATGCACTGACCAGACATTGCAATGATTTTCGAGAAGAAAAAAAACAACACTGAAATAATGTCATGCCACTTGCATTGTTCTAGCTCTGTTCTAAATATGATACCCCTTACAGATATTAAAAAATACAGCTCCACAACATCCCTTCAACATGAACACACATTATTATTCTATTATATCATTTTCTAAAACAGGTATGCAAAGCATAACTGATTTGTCTGGGTTTGTTGAAGTGTGCCACAGGTCTAAGAACAGATGTGTACGTGCTTTTAGCTGGAGTGCTGTATTTTAAACACTGAACAATGCATAATTTCTGATTGAACCTGTGAAATTCTATTTCACTGTAAAAAGCACCAATTTGCATAAACAACTGTATTTTTTACATGAAGATGCATGTTTTACAAAATTATTTGTGCATATGTTGAAGTCACAGTGTAGATATCTATTTTAGTTAGAAAGTTTTTTTCAGAGGCAATTTTCATGAGCAGATGGAAGGAGCAGAAAATATAGTCAACAGCTTCAGTACATATTCATGGTATCAACTATTACTTTATTTCTCCTGGCTGTGACTAGATGGATTTTTTCCTCTCGACCTTTAAATTGTCTTTCGTTGCCAAACTGAACAAATTAGTGAAATAGCTGAGTAGTCCTTGGCTCATACACTTCAAACTTTGCACTTCAAACTTTGAGTTAGTTTTCACACCATTATCTTTTTCATTTTCTAACAAGTTAAATTCACTCACAAACTCACTCATATGCTGTACAGACAGAACTTAAAGTGTTCCCAATCAAGGGAGTACTTTTTTTCTGATCAATTTAATATAATTAAATACTAATGTGCGGATTCTTTCATATTACTGCCTTAGATTTTTTACAGTTCTTTGACGTCTTTTTGTTGCATGCCTAGCAAGATGTCATATGTTTCTCAATGATACCTAGAAAAATTTTGAACTCTTATGTTCACCTTATCATAGAATGGCAAGTGTCTTTTTCACCTGCGATTTGCTGTAGCTGTTAATTAGTAAAACTTCTAAGCTCTGTTAGTCTAAATTGACTGAAATCTTTGCTCCACTTACGGTACAATAATACTGATAGTGGTTTTTATCCTTGCTCTGCTGATTGAATTCAATTAACACGCACCCTGCTTGATGCAATAAATAGCTTCTTTTTTTTTGCTTGTTTGTTTCTCTTTTGTTTTTTGTTTTTTTTTTAAACAACTCTTAAATTTTGTTCAGAATTCTTCAGGTAGAGTAGGTGCCCCTTCGAGTTTCGGGTGTCTAAGAGCTAATCAGGAAAAAGAAAAGATAAAAAACTGCAGTGCCTTGCTAAGTTTTTCTCACAGGGGAATAATGCTGGAAAAAAAGAAGAAACAACAAATAGAACATACATAATTTGAGGAAGAACATACATAACTTGAATTGTTGAAAAAGAACTACAAGATGATAATAGTTACACAAAAAAGAGTTTTCCCTCGTAATTGTTATTCTCCCCACATCACCTGGATAAGGAAACGATAAAGAAGGCTAATGTTGTAATGTTAATATGATAAAGAATAGGTAAAGAAGTGGTATTCAGCTCTAAGAAAACAGTTTTTTCTTTTAAATGAAAAGGCAGAATGGTAGTAAAATGTAAATACTACTATTAACAGTGAAGCTCAGATTGCATTCCAGTGCAACCAATATTAAAAATCAAAGTAGTAGAAGTAGTAGGGGTAGATATCCCCTGATTCCACTTGTTCCATACTAAGAGTCCAGCAAATATAATTCATTGAGGGATAATCAGAACTGCAAGTTGAAAGCTTTTTTAAAGTAATCTTTAATTGCAACAGTGTCAGAGCACCTGAATGTTTTTGATTTTTTTCAAAATGACCACTCTAATAAACAAGGATGCAGATAAGTTTCAACTTCTGATTTTATTTGTTGTTTTGTTTGTTTGTCTTTTTTCCCCCTAACAAAAAGGGTAGGACTGTAGAGAAGATTTACATAAAATCATAAATTGGAGACGCAGTCCAGTCTCGGATAAATAAACAGGGAGAAAACAAAATAAAAAAGAAGCAAGCCAGCTCTTTGTACATGCTCTTGTACACATTCACACATTTGTATGTGTGTGGACCTGTGTACGTGTACGCATGTATAATTAGAATATATAAGTGTTTCTGTAGGATTGGTGATAAAGATACATTCTATCTCCCAGAAACAAGGGGTAATTGAGAATACATTTTCCATGATATTCTTATAATGTGGATAACTGGGGAATGTATATGCAGTCACCAGTTGCAAATATAGGTGATAAACACTAAGTATGCTTTATTACATTCTGTTTCACTACCATATGGACAGTAGTGGTATTTATATCCATTAATATAATGATGATAACATCTGAACCAATTCTAAACAAGCTTAGAGAGCTTAGAGACGTCATATTTAGTTTTAATTTCTGAAGCAGTATTGATGGGTTTCATAGTTCCTGAAAGCATATTTCAGAATGATTTTGCTCACTTACTGGTTACAATAACTTGAAAGGGAGTCCTTTCAGGTGTGTTTTTCATCTTCTCATAATCACACAGAGACAGTTAGTGAGTGCTTTGATTTAGTTTAAAAAAAAAAAAACAACAAAAACACAACATGCACCTTTGAAGAATTATTCTATCATTTTATAATCTTTCAAGCCTACTGGCAAATTTATGTATTGATACATTTTATTTTTCAGAATGTGTCTGTATCTCATCTGTATCATCTTAGTGGAATATTTAAAGAACACTTGCATCACAGATTTAATACAATACTTCTGATAAATTCCATTTTTTCACATTACATTGGAAATCTAGTCTAAGACAATATATGATGCAATATTAAAAAAAATTATAATTAAAAAATAAATTAAATTTCTTTGTTTTTCAGACATTCTACACTCATCTGCTATTACTATAAGCTATAATGTTGAAATGAAAATAAGAGTCATAACAATGCTGTTCAACAGTGCTGTGTAGAGATCTCCTTAACATTTACTATGTTGACAAATACACAGTATTTACCTTTTACTACAATTACTGTGAAAAAATAAGTAGTCTGTTAACTGTGCTTGCTTGAAAAACCAGCATATTTTGTGAAATCATTTTTTATATATAATATATAACTGAAGGCATTCTGATTATTGTATGTGTCCTTCATAAAAAATCTGATTTTGGTCTCAACTGCTTGTTTAAAGCCAAGGAAGCTATACAACTCTGCATCAGAATATAATTTCTTAAAGCTGTAACAACAGTCTGAATTTTTTGAAGAAATTCAATGGTGTAAGTAAGATGTGTTGTATTTTAGTGGAGGAAGGGGAAAAAAAAAAAAAAAAAATGAAAGAAAGAACTGAAAACTCTAGCAGAATTTAGTACAGGATGTGGTCAAAAGTAGAAACAATATCAAATGTGTAGAGTTCCAGAAGTGTTTTTTACTATCTATCTATCTGTAGCTATTTTCCTGGAGTATTCACCCCAGAATATAAGTTAGAGTTCTGAAACATAAAATGCCTCCTTCTAGGTTTAAGCAGTAAGTCAACTTTCAGAAAACACGTTGCTTGTAACTTACATAATAGTGAGGAAGCAGTGCAAAATTTCAAAAGCACAAATTCTTATCACAGAGTGAAAATACATGTTTAAAATGCCACATCCTTAGCAATCTGCCCTAGATTGGTTTACTTTTATTGACAGAAATAAAAAGCAAGAATGGCCCAGTGTCTTCAACCTGTACTTTTATTCCCCTGCTATTCTTTTTACTCTATCTCACTTTGTACAATTTTGGAGAAAATACATAGGAGGAGGAGGGCAAATCCTCCTATATAAAACTGATAAATCTTCAGCAGGTCATCTTTAACTGTGTTGGAGTGAAATGAAACCCATGTTTCTTTACTTTTATATTGATCCATCTACACTAATGGACCATTGGATCTGCACTCTGTTGTTTCACTGGCTTTGCTTGAACTTGCTTTTTATCTACAGATAGCTGCACATTGAGTAGCATATGATAGTATTTTCCTCAACAATTTTCCACTTCCTTTTACAGCAGAAATTTTCCTGAAGTAAATACTTTTTTATGTTTTTATAATGGTTTCTGACTCAGGTTCATTTTTCAGCCTGGCAATCACACACACACAAAAAAGCACAAAGAGCAGTCTAGCACACCCTACCATCACAGTGGGCACATGATGGGTGCTTGGTAGATACAATAGTTGACAACTTTGATCCTGCAATCTTGTACTCCTTTTAATTATACATCTTTATTAATGGAAATAAAAATAATCAGATGATTACTGTGGACAGAGATTGGTTCTTTTTAAGCTGTCCTTCACTGGTATCATTTTGTGCACACTTTAATTCAATTATTAACCTACAGAGATTGTATAAAGGGGCAGCTAGTACAACCAGTGAAGTGTTGGATTTTTTAATTAATAGACACTCAAACAGCCACTTCCTGGGTTTTGTTTCCCACGGAATTATATGCATGCAAATGTTACATTTAATTGCCTCGAGTGAAAGCACAAACCTCTTTTCTTAATTTTAATTAGGAAATATTTCCCCTTTTAGAGTGCCCTGTGAATACTTCACGGCAGATAATCAGAAATGAAACATCATTTTTTCTGTGCTTGCTTCAGAAGTGTTTCTTTGATTATAAATAAACATTTATACTACATTAACTCCAAGGGATTCCACATGAGTTTGAGGCTTCTATTGCACTGGATTCTTTGCAAATGGAGATGAAAATTCCTGAGACACAAGATACTGGAACAGAGGACAGAATGGAGGAAAAAAAAAAACAAAAAAAAACAAGCAAAAGATCTGTATTCTTGCAAATATCAGACTGAAAAGACAAAACTAGTCTTTTTCTATCTTTGGGAAAAATGAATGAAAAGAATAAATTTTACTTTGGAAGAAATCCCAATATTTATCTGCTTCCATTTTTTAAAAACTTACATTTCCTGATTGAAAATTAATTCTAGTGGATAATTTCTGGCTGGTTGAGTTTGATTTGGCTTGTAAGTAGTTGGTATAAAACCAAAAGCATAAGAAAGAGAAGATGAGGAGCAAGAAATGAATAAGCCTTAGTTCTAATAGTGGGGGGCAGAAGCTGGGTACAATATACACTGTAATCTGGAAGGAAATGAAAGGGAAGGGAGGAAGGATGTAAAAGTCCCAAAGCATATTACCCAGAAGAGAATGACAAAAGGAATAGCACCGTGTACATATGCATGAGACTGCCTCCACATTCTGTTGATTGACCTCTTTCTTTTTAAGAGGAACATTTGAGATTATAAAAACAGTAATGAGTAATCATCAGAAGGCTTCATTTACTTCTGCCATGTGCCAGAAGTTGCATTTTTGTTGACCTTTCTATAAGAATTGATTTTTAAGTTAAGAAGCACAGTTTGTTTTGTTTAGATGTGTATAGTTGCTCAATATAAAAGAAGTGCTATCATACTATATGGTGAATTTTTCTTTTATCAAATATTTGCATATACTTAAGTCAATTTATATATTTATTCTTTCAGTTGGCTAAACTTGATACTTTATGAAAAACAAGTATAAAAATAGTACAAAAATAACATGAAATTTGCTTTCAAAATTAAAGTTTAAAACACATTCATCTCTTTAGTCATCTCTAACATGGCAGGAATGTTATGGAATTTGTTTCCATGCCATAATTCTGCAGCTTCTACAATATGGTGATTGTATGCTAATAGTGACCTTTTATTGGAGATTATACAGAGTTTTTTTCTTTATTTCCTTGGAAATTCTATTAGCAGGAGGCAACTGGAGATTACATATACCTTCAATTTATTTACCCGATGAATGTTTTTTAAGCCTTCTGTTATGCTTCATAGGTAATCACTTCTCAAAAAATCAAAAATACTAGTTTCACACTGCAGTGAATCTGGAGTTTTGGAGAAGCACATTTTATCAAATATCATTATTGTTGTGTATAAACCTGCAATGTTGAAAGTCAGTAACTAAGCTCTCTGCTTTGAAACTGAAGTATTTGTCCTTTCTATTGAGTATTAAGAGGAAAAGAATTGCATCCCATAACCTGGGCTGCATCAAAAGAAGAGTGGCCAGCACATCCAGGGAGGTGAGACATCACCTGGAGTACTCTTGTCAGTACAGGAGAGACACGGACACGCTGAAGCATGCTCAGAGGACGGCCGCAGGAATGATCCAAGAGTGGAACACCTACCCTGCAAGGACAGGCTGAGAGAGCTGGGGCTGGAGCTGGAGAAGTGAAGGCTCTGGGGACAGTAGCCTTTCAGTATCTAAAGGGGGGCTATAAGAAAGAAGCGGATAGATCCTTTTCTCACATCTGTTGTGATAGGACAAGAGAAGTGGTTTCAAACTAAAAGAGAGAAGATTTGGGTGGGATATAAGGAGGAAGATTTTTACAATAAGGGAGGTGAGGTAATGGAACAGATTGCCCAGAGAGGTGGTAGAAGCCCTGTTCCTGGTGACATTCAGGGACAGGCTGGAGGGGACTCTGAGCAACCTGATCTTTCTGTAGGTGTCCCTGTTCTTTGCAGGGGGGGTGGACTAGATGGCTTTTAAAGATCTCTTCCAGTGCAAATGATCCTATGACTCTATGACCTCTCACTTGCTTATCATTGATTATGAGCTACTTGCTCATCTTGTTATGTCAAGTTTAAAACTGAATTTTAAACATCCAGTGCTATCTATATTTTCCTGAGATGAAATCATGAAGACATTTTTATTTCTGTGCTATTAAATTCCTATTGTTTTGAGGTTCCTTTAGAAAATTACTTTCTTCCTCTCCAAGTAGTTGTAAAGATAATTCATTATTACATTTATGAAGTACTCACTTTTCATGTAATATAAAAACTGTGAATGCAAAATATAAACAATGTATTGAGATTCTTAAAATTTGTATGAAACAGGAGAGAGAGGGAGACGGATGCAAACCAAGAGGTAGCAACTGACAAAGAAGAGATTCATATTATTTTGACAGTACTCTACTTAGAGATGTGTTTTGACAATAAAAATCTAAAATGTTTTTTTAAATGATAGCAGAAGTAAAATGAGTTAGACATTTGAAATGGTGAGAATTGGCCTTTTTTGGCTAATTATAAACAAGCGTCAAGAGAGACACCTCATATATTTTAGTTTTATATAATAATTTTAATAGTAAAATACAAGTTGAATAAAATGCAAGTTTAAAATAAGTCCAGCATTTTTCACACCAGCAAGATGGGCTAAGGCAGGCAAGTATAATAATGCATAACTAGGTTCTTATGACAGAATGTTTGGTTGCAACGCTGCTAAGCAAAAATTACAATTCTCAAATATTTGACCAAAAGTGTTTGCAATGTTCATACGAGGCTTCACAGCACAAAAGGGCACAGATTTTATAAAGCATGCAAGAGGAAGAACTACATTCACCACATGGCATCCCAGCAGGAAGGCAGATGTATTAACCTCAAATGTGTCTCCTGAACAGATCTCCTAAAGAAAAAAGCCAGGTTCCAGGGCTCAGGTGCACGTCTTCTGTTCTCCTGGGTTAGAACAAGAGTGGATTAAATAACTTGGTTTTAGAATTCCTTGTGTGTACTTTCTGAACTGATGAAATCCCAGGATGAGTGCTGCTTTGCCCGCAGCATCAGGCAAGTTTGTTTTGTTTTCTTTTGTTTTGTATCTTTTTAAACAGCAGGTCCTACAGATAAAAACTGGCAGTAGGAAGACATTTTCACACAATTGGCTTGCCATTACTATTATCCTCTAGAGAGCTACTAAACAGTGTTTATAGATGCCTGGGCAGCTCTTCTTAGTCACCAAAATAATGGTGACATTAAATGATATCCAAAGTTACCCAGACATCCTTTGACATTTACATGTCAGAAAAAAAAAAGAACAATTGCCTGAAGTAAACATTTCTCTTCTTGCTCCCAGGGGACAAATAAATATGGAAAAGTATATGAATTGCAGTGCACCTAAAAGTCTGATTATTGGTGGAAGTATTCCATTGAATTCATCCCATTGGACACCTGGCTACTTCCCACAGCAACTTAGGTGTGCAGCTTTTATGTTAACTGCATGCTTTATCTCTGCTGCTGTGTCACAGTGGAGGATACTGGCAGGTTTCTCAGCATGGATATGACCAGTCCAGAAGAAGAGAGTTCCCACTGCTTGGAAGCATCTGTTATTCCCATGTAAATTGCTAGTAGCTCTGTGATTCAGCACTAACCCTTAAATAACCTTGAAGTGTAACCTTTGGTAAAGGACTACGCCACCATGCTAAAGAACTGTAATTACTGATGCCAGAGGTATCTATATCTAGTGGGAGGAAACTGCAGCTGATAGGTTACTAATCATATAACTAGTGATTTACCTCTATCTCTGTGAAGATATTTAGAATTTAAAAAACAGATTCATTGCAGGTTGCAAAGTTCTGGAGAGAAGAGTTAACTTTGAAAATAATTGTAGATAAAAATATCCCTATCAGACCCACCTGATAACACACTCATATCCTTCTTGCTGCACTGAGATTGAACTTCATCCAGGATGCTGTCATCCTTCCCCTGAGTGAACTTCCAGAGGCAGTGGAAGTGACATCAGCAGTTTCCACAAATCCTGCGGCAGAAGAGACCATATCCTCAGCCAGCACGGCTTGTGTCCCTGACTCCTCACTTGAAGCAGGGCAGTGACATGGGGTGGCAGAATGTCTCTGAGACACTGAGACAGCAGAGGATGAGGGAGGCACCTGGATCCAGACCTCTGGGTCTGCTGGGCTCCTGGAAGGTGTTTTACATTGCACTTAGAAAGAAACTCATGAAAGCAGGTTTCTTTACATGACTTTATCTTCTTGAAGTACAGGTTAAACACTAAGAAAGAATAGATGTGGCAGCCTGCATTTGACTGACTGAAATGAGATGAGCAATACATGACCTGCTGGGAATGTCAACATTTTGTCTTGCATGTGTCCTGCAAAATATGATTAACTTCAACACTGATCATTTCTGATCAATGTTCACATGCATTATGTTCCTCTAGTTGTCAAAGGTTGGAATGGGCCAGATGGGTGGGTGAGTGCTTGCAGGCCAGTAGGGCTGTGCATTCTGCTCCTTGAAGAGCTGGGCTACAAGCTGCTGACATCTGGGGGAGGCACTGGTGACGTGGCAGGATCTTGCTGGGGCAGGGCTGAAGCAGGGCCATGGCCTGGGGCTGGAGCTGCAAAGAGTCTTTTGGGCAGGCAAATGCCCTGGAATCTCCTGCAAGGCTGGGGTGTGATGTTTTACTTTTACCTGCTGTATCCAGCCATGCTGTGTGATAAAAGCCTGTGATCGATTCTTTCAGAAGCTGCCGACTGTTCAAGTGATTAAATGCAGACTTCTGCTGATTGCCAGTCAGCATTTAGGGAGTGTCAAGGTGAAAGATGAGATGTATTGCAGCACTATTCCTATATCAAAATGAAAATCTTGGGATGGTAGACATGGTGATGAGGGCATCAGGTATGCTCCTGCCCTGTTTGATCTCCAGCAGCAGTTCAAATTCTGGGCCTGTTTTGAGCCTGTATCCTGCAAGAGACAGCCATCCGCTGTGTCCCATGAGTCTGCCAGGCCTTCTTCCTCACAGATCTGCTTCACATTGCCCCGTGAGTCTGTGGGGAGTGAAGCTGAATGACAGCTTTAGGAAACCAAGCATTTCTATTATGAATAACAGCAAAGAATCTAAAGGTAAATGTAAAAATTGTGTCTAACTCCATAGGCAGCTGAGGGTCCTTCAAGGGATGAACTCGTGTGTCTCCTTCTTGACCTCTTCTCCCAGACAACAAACAGGACCCGGGGAAATGGCCACAAGTTATATCAGAGGAGGGTTAGGTTAGACAGGAGGAAAAACTTTTTCTCTAAAAGAGTGGTCAGGCACTGGAATGGCCTGCCTAGGGAGGTGGTGGAGCCGCCATCCCTGGCAGTGTTCAAGAGGCGTCTGGGTGAGGAGCAGTGAGATATGGTTTAGTAGCTTGTGGTAGCAGTGGTAATGTGAAGACGGTTGAACTAGATGATCTTATAGGTCGTTTTCAACCTTGTGATTCTATGATTCTACGATTCTATTCTGTGATGTACCAAGGTAGCATTAACCTCAGCATATATCCTTATACACTGGGAGTTTTTCTCAGAAATCATTGATGAGAAGAGAGACAACTGAGCTTGGTTGAGTGAAGCAGTTTAGTAGGCTCATTGGTGACTAGAGTTAATTGATAAGGTATCGCTCCACAAAAAAAAAAAAAAAAAAAAAAAGAAAAAAAAAAAAAAGGGGGAGAAGGAATAAAAGGTCATGTTTTCGAGAACTCATTGCTTCTAGTTGGAATACAGATTGAATCACAGAAGGATTAATCACAGTTTTTGTGAGTGCTGGAACATGCAAACAGAATGACACATTTGAGGAGGAGCCAGCAATAACACTGGGAAAATTGGAGAATTTGGCTTTGAATGACCTCTTAGATGGCTCTTCATCTGTTGTCAAAAGAGCCATAAACTCTTGAGTTATGAGACTGCTTCACAGAGGGAAAGGAAAAGAATTAAAAAAAAAGAGGCCTAAAGATAAAATGTTAATTCTGCATGAATGTTTTATTCTCATTAAGGTGTATTTCTACTTTTCCTGTCCCTCAAAGTTTCTGTCCTAGTGGAAAATATTTCACTCCTGTCACAATGCAAGTCCTTTTGGTATATTTTTCTCTTAATATTCTTTCTTAAAGGCAGGATTGTTTTATGGCCCAATCTTAAGCATTTTTCCCCTAAAATGGTCACCAGATTTCACCTAAATCAGATTATTTTTGTGCCAGTATTACTCTACAAGACTCATAGCTCTCCAGGTGCTGTCGCTCTGAAGATGGATGTTAAATGAGCTCTGTGCTTTTACCTTGAAAGAACTGGAAAGTCCTGTAAATCCTACCGTCCATTTTGGTGCTGTGCTGAAAAATGCAAGACAAGAAAACTACCCATCTCTGATAGTTTGTTGAATTATATATACGAGAGTATGCCAACAGCTGCCATTAGAAGTTAGCAGTCTCTGAGTTAGATCATTTCACAAACTTCTCCAGAACAACTAGCTTTTTTTAGGTTTTATTTGTCAGTATCTAAACTTTTATAGAATAGCTATTTAGACTTCTGTAAATAAACATGGAAGAACAATTAGAGAGTATTATAACATAATTTGTTTTAGGAAAGTACTTCTATAGTTTATATTTGTTAGCCCTTCTCCAGTGGGGGAAACAAAAAGTTTCTCTGTAGATCTCTAACACCAGTGTTATTGACACTATTTCTTTAGTAAGGTATCTTACCTAGTTCTTGGGGTAGGGACAGCAGGACAACCAGGTCTTTCGAATACATCTCTGTTACAATTCTAAATTTACTATACACATATACAATAGACTACTCAAAGGTACAACACTGAAGAATAGCAGCAGTCAAAATGTAGGCTAAAAAAAAGCTAGTAGGAGTTTCTGTCTGATCTCCATTTCAAACTGTCAGAGATGCTAGGTATTTTCTGTTTCTGTTCTTCATCTGACAAAGCTGCATATACTGTCATATTCTTTCTCTACTTTTCTGTCTTCTTTCTCTACCATTTCAGCTTTGGGATACAGCCCAGATTACACCCTTACCATATGTGGGAGCAGATTAAAACTATGAGCTACACTTTATTCTGTATCTGTTTTATCTTTCTAATATTTTTTTATTATTTATTTATTATTTATTTATTTATTTATTTATTTATTTTATTTCAACAATTACTGTGTTGTTCCATACCTAAAAGCATCTTCTATACTTTGGGAAAAAATGAAGATGCTTATCCTATCCTTCAGCATAGGCCACCCTGCTTTCCTTTAGAATATCTTCACTACAATTAGTCACACAGTCTGGACATATATGCAGAAAATGGTTAAAATAAAATAAACATCCAATGCTTTTAAAATCAGTGCATAACCTTTATGACTCTCTGCAAGCTTGGTTATTAAATCTATATTACTCTCATGCTACTGTGTCATTAGATATTTCATTAATCATGTTAAATAGGTACTGAAGCTCTTCAGCTGCTTTCTGAATTCTCTTAGGAGTATCTATGGTTTTCATTAGATATTTACAATATATCCAATGAAGAGAATTGTGTAAATCCACTTGGATTCATTACTTATTAAAACAGAAATATAAGAAAGAACCTTGAGTGAATTACATGTGGTGACATAGTGGAGACTGTCAATAGCTGAAAGACTTGGGGATGAGTCAGGAGTGCTAACCAGTTTTGGCCGCATACTCCCGGCAGACACATGAAAACCCCCCATGAATTCAGAAGTACCAGCCTACAGTGACTGAAGAACCAAACCATTTCAGTATGCCTGTTAAAGCTATATTACCTGCCTTGAGCATCTTTTTATCTTGAGTTAATAGATTTAATAACAGATCATTAGTAAGTTAAACAACTAAAATTTGCCCCTCATGTCTGTGTTTCCAGTAAGCTGTGTCATCATGGCAATGGGGCTGCACAATGAACTCAGTGACAACAGAAAGTAACTACGGAGTAACATGATTTCTGCTGAGGAGTTGTGCTAGGAGGACTAAATGTCTCAATGAACACGCAAGTGTAAAGAGTCTGTGCAAGACAGTCTCTTATGACAACAAGGCCACCTTCTGATATGAGAAGTTTTTGCCTGGGAAAACATTTATTTTGAAATGAAATTACTAAAGGTCTATGTAAGTTAGAAGTGTGTTATATTAACAACTGACAAGTTATATTCAAATTTCATTTATTGTGTGGAAAATTATTTTGTGTTAATTCTGGTATTTAGTGGCAAGCCTGATTAGATTACAGATTTCTTCCATGGCTTTGTAAGGACGTGGTCAACCACCTACAATCTTGCTTAGTTGTTTATTGCCAACTGTTTTTTCTGTCTGATAAATCTTTTTACAAATATTTATGTGGTGACACCTAGTGGCTTTAAATAAAATGCTTCTTGTTGATAGCCAGCAATATATTTCCACATCTTCTGTCCTTCCCTTGGAACTAGTGGTTTGAATTATGTGGGATATGTGGTTTTATTTTTTGATTTGTTTGATTATTTTAATCTAATTTTAATTTTAATGAATGGAAACCTATTTGATTCATAATACTGAACTTGTTTATTTGATATATTAAAGTGCATTGCTAATGGAGTTTAAACTGAGCATAACAAAAATTCAGGCATCTTGTTCAAATACAGTACTGGAAAGGATATTTATGTGCTTCAACCTTTTTTATACTGTATATTTTAGTCTATCAAAGTCCTGTTCGGTCTTCAGAAACTCTTCAGAAGAGTTGACCTAATAAATTTGATGACAGGTCATTGAATTGTAGGATAGACTATTTTTACATCCAGTAATTAATAAGGTGAAAACACAATGACTTCTTTTTCTTTTCTTTTCTTTTTTTTTTTGTTTTTTCTCTTTCCCATCTATTGAAGACAGTTTTCTTCCACAATAGGTGAAAGTAAATTTCTTATTTTATTCAAGGAGTGGAAAAGTGTGATGGGTGTAAATAGATTCCAAGAAAAAATATTCACTTGAGCCTGCTTAAGTTTAGAGGTGTAAATCTGTGAATGCTTTTCAATAACTGAATATTTTTTTCCAATATGTAACACATACTTAGAAGATCTTAGGTACACAAGTCTTCACAATTATAATGAAAGCTTGCTATAGGTAGGGAGAAATATAAAAGAATGTTATAAATATTTACATGCAAGAGTACCTAGAAAAGTAGCTTTTATTGTGGAGAGAGACCGCATGCTGGAAGTTTAATTGGTTTATTATGTTAGTGCTACAGTAGTTTTAAGGGCAAAAATAATTACTAGACAGAAAGAAACAGTATAATAAAGCAGTTTTATTAGCTAAGAACTCATTATCATCTAGAACTATTTAATATTTACAAGTTTTTTTTTTTCCTTATTGTCTTGTACTATAGGAAGGAGCAAGATAATGACTACAGTGATCATAACTTTATATGTTTGTTTTATTTAACTACCCCTTAAAATCCTTTCTAGATTATTTCCTACTTTATTTCTTATTTAATAGTTTGCTGTTGTGTTTTTTTTTTTTTTAATTAATTTATTTTTTTAAGGCAGTGTATATATTCACCATTTTCTGTTTGAGCCTGATTTTGAAAGAAGCCCACCATGAATTCTTGTAACATAATAATACAGATATAGTGTATGTGTTTCACACAAGCATTTCTGAATACTTGTTCAAGAGTCATATTAGTTACCTTCCCTTCTTATAACAGATTTAACCCTTGACCAGTCTTGCCCTCCAAGACTGATATTTTCTACCTGAACAGTATATGGCTTTCATTTTAACAATAAGTGAAGATGATTCTAAAGCCTTATTATCCAAGTTAATCCTTGGTTACTTTTTTTTTTTTTTTAATTTAAGAAACAATTTCTGTCTCAAGTCTGATTTTCTGGAGATGCTTAGAGGGACAAATATGTATTTTAAATTAATAAAAGTGCCAACATTCACAGTTTGTCTCTCGTTTCCATGCTGAAATTACACTGATGCTGAACAAAACACTAAATATAACCTACAGCTACCATTTTGCTTCCTTTACATATTACATATGAAATTCCACCCAAAGATGAGGAAAAACTTGCTATGCTATGGATAATCTTTCATACAGAATTAAAAACACTTGAAATATATCTTAAGTGGCACTCCTCTGTTATTTAACTGAAAATGCAGTAGGAGAGTCATACATTCACATTTTTTTTCAAGAGTAGTTAAATGTTTGAGGTTCAACAAGGCCAAGTGCCAAGTCCTGCACTTTGGCCACAATAACCCCATGCAGTGCTACATGCTTGGGGCTGAGTGGCTGCATGACTGTGAAGAGGAAAGGGACCTGGGGGTGTTGGTTGATGCTTGGCTGAACATGAGCCGACAGTGTGCCCAGGTGGCCACAAGGTCCAGTGCCATCTTGGCCTGCATTAGAAATAGTGTGACCAGCAGGAGCAGAGAGGTAATCATCCCCCTGTACTCAGCATTGTTGAGGCTGCACCTCAAGTACTGTGTTCAGTTTTGGGCCCCTCACTACAAGAAAGACATTGAGGCTCTGGAATGTGTCCAAAGAAGGGCAACAAAAATGGTGAGGGGTCTGGAGCACAAGTCTTATGAGGAGCAGCTGAGGGAGCTGGGATTGTTTAGTCTGGAGAAGAGGAGTCTCAGGGGAGACCTCACTGCACTCTACAACTTCCTGAAGGGAGGCTGTGATGAGGAGGGGTTTGGCCTCTTCTGCCAGGTAACAAACAGGACCCAAGGAAATGGCCAGAAGTTGTGCCAGAGGAGATTTAGATTAAACACAAGGAAAAACTTTTTCTCTTAGGCACTGGAATGGCCTGCCTAGGGAGCTGGTGAAGTTGCTGTCCCTGGCAGTGGTGTTGGATGAGGAGCTGTGAGATATGGTTTAGTAGCTTGTGGTAGTAATGGTGATGGGAGGACGGTTGGACTAGATGATCTTGTAGGTCCTTTC
The DNA here is from genome assembly GCF_987193195.1 of Phasianus colchicus. Classification (NCBI taxonomy): domain Eukaryota; kingdom Metazoa; phylum Chordata; class Aves; order Galliformes; family Phasianidae; genus Phasianus; species Phasianus colchicus. The sequence continues at coordinate 18,163,614 of NC_143438.1, read as the reverse complement.
CAACCTTGTGATTCTATGATTCTATGAAAAAGGACTTTATATTAGAACAAAAACAGTAAAGGTTAGATACTTCTTTATGTGAGAAGAGAACTCTGTCCCTTCAACATCTCCTAGATGGTACTTGTTCTCAGAAATATCTGAGAAATCATTCTTAGGAAATAATAACCTATATAGCAAATTGGTGATTTTAAAACTAGTAGAACATTTTGTATGATTTTTTTTTCAGGAAAAAAAAAATTCTTATGCAGAATTTTCTCCATAAATTTTGGTAATTTTAAGTTTCAGTTAAAGAACTGAAAACCAGAAAACTTTTTGGTCATAGAGCACACTAATCTACATCACACATGAAGTTTTTAAATTTCTGTTGCTTTGATTTTCTGTCCGGAGTGATCATCACAGTCTTCATGAGAAGCAAACAAATAAAACAGAGGCCATTTTTCCTCCATAGATTTGCTGCTCAGAGACTAAGATTTTGTTCTAATGAAGGCAGAATCTGTGATGCTGATCCAAGCTTTAGTTAATCTTTTGTATGATTGCCATTCTCCTTTTTAGATTTGTACACATTTTCCACTTTTTTTTTTTTTTTTCCTCTTATATATGTATTACTATCTTGATTTTTGATAACTAGAGTTTCTAAATATGGAAGTTCTTATATATCAGCTATTATCTTCACCTTGCCCTAACATAGCACGAGGCTTGGAAACCACATACCACATTAAACCAGATTTATATTTTCCATATAAAACTTTTTTTTTTTTTTTTTTTTTTTTTTTTTTTTGCTTTGATATTCCTTGTTTATTTTCTATCCTTGTCAGCACTATGCAAACCTTTCTCATATTCTGATTCAGGTGAATCAATAAATTCTTCTAATGTTCTTTCCTCACTGCTTCACTCTTTTTGTGTAAGAAGTCCATCCTCATAGATCTGATTTTTAGATACAGAATTAGGGGTTCTAAAGTATAAAAGAGATTGGACAATTTATAAGCGATTCTTCACCATCTTTTGAGTAGGCACTATAGTATTATGCATCTAGTTAAGTATTTGGCTGGAACAGGATGCAGATGAGCTCTCTTCTCTACTACTTTGCGTTTTATCTTTACTTTGCATTTTTGAATCACAGTTTCAAGTGGGCACTAAAGTGCTTCAGTGGGATTGACTTAAGGCAGTGTCAATGCCACTTTAATCAGCAGGTTCCTCAAACAATTTATTCATAATGTTTTCCAAACTTCAGTGTTTTCATGTTACAATTCAGTTTTGCTAAGTCTTTCCCTCTTCAATGTAAAGGTATGTGTGTGTGTATGTGTACTAAATATATGTTTTATACTACACATAAATAGCCTTTCCTTGTCCTATACTGCCAGCTTTGCAGCCAGGGTTACCATTATTCAGCCAAAAGAAATTGTTTCCTTGGCAACAGGAGCCATGTAAAATCTCACAGAACACCTGTTTTTTCTACTCCAATTTCATTCTGCTCAATGCTGGAAAACTGGTTATATGCTTCAGTGTCTGACTTAAAGAAGTTGAATTATGGTGAGGGAATATAGTGACATCTGAAGATTCATAGTAGACAAAAAACCTGACAAGCACTCAGTGTTTGACTGTTTTCTAGTTATTAGAGATTAGCATCATACCAATGGAGCATATATTTTCATCACATCTCTCACTGAAATTTCTGGCAGTCAGTGACATTATTTAAACTTGAAAATTCCAGCTAGGTGTACTAGAACTTTCACAGTGTGAAATGACAATGCATTACTGACACTACAGCTCTGTTGTCACCCTTAGGCTTTCTCGTCATCCAGAATTCATAATTCATAAAGCATAGTAATATAAAAGGGCAATGTGCCCGAGTGCTTGAGAAAATTACTGTCAACTTCTAGTTTATAAATTTTTAAAATCATACATTCTCTTGATTGGCTTGACTTATCCAAAAAAAGAGGATTTTTTCCTTTTTCTTCATTCTTTTAAGCCCCCTTCTAATCCACAGTTGTGTTATGTCTAGTAAAATTAAAGTTTCACATGCACTGTGCCATTATTGCTAATCTCTCTAGTAATACTTCTTGGCTCCTCCTTGCTTCAAACTCAGCTCTAATTATTGTCGCTATTGTAAAGTACACCTATTAACAAGTTTGGATCTCAAAAGCAGTTGTATTAAGACAGCAAAGTTTATTACTAAATACATTACTGGGAAATTAACATTTCTCAAGTGATTAAATTGTTACCTAAAGCTCTTAATATAGTTATTGGCATTTGTTCCCAGAAGCATCTTCTAGTTCAATCTTTTTATATACTGGATAAAAGCCAGAATAATTATTTTTTTAATGGATTTTCTGCAGACATCATCATTGTTATTTATTATTTGTTCAGTCATACCTACCATTTTTTCTAAATGTTCTTATTACTGTCAGAGGATAATTTGGCATAAAATGCTCCTTAAACAAAACAAAACAAAACAGAACAAAACAAAACAAAGTTTTGCTTTCACAATCAGTGTATTTTGCTTATTTTGATTTCAATTCCAATGGTTATCTCATAGCTTTATAGTCACGTCATTTGTTCACAAGCTGGTAACACTTGATAATTGGTGTTGCCAATGAAAGCACTAACCTCCCTATCAGAAAGCACATTATGCATTGTTATTGGGTTTGAGATGTATGTCTTGTTAACTGAAGGGATGATGGGACTGGTGAGAGAGGGTTGGTTTCAGATCTTGACTCTCAAAAATGAATTGTGCTGTGATCATAGGCCTGAACCCAAATCCTACTGATTTCCTGAATCTGAATAACACAAAGTCAGTTTACTGGACTTTGATGTCACAAAAACTGTCCACAAGACGTTTAGAGTAGACTTGGTGACAGCTAATGGCTAAATTGGTTAGTCTCTGTGGTCTTAAACAATCAATCCAAAATCCCATTTTGACCACACCAGAATACAATTGAGATGTGATCATTATGTTGACAGGATGTGTTACATTCATGAAGTCAGTCTTAACTACAGCATCAGAAAACTACTTGTGGAAGGTACCAAAAGACCTTTTAATATATGGGCAGTTTTACATATCTTATCCTCTAAAAATTTTCTTATGAAGCCTTATCCCCGTGATGACATGAATGCCTTACACTATTTAAGCCAAAAGCATCAGAGCCCTCATGATGAGATGATTTCATTAGAGATGAAATTCTTTAAAGTGTTCTTGTTACCACAGTGATGCTCAGTTAACTCATTTTAACTCTTGGAGATCATCATTAAGCCATAAGGCTCTTCAGATCAAAACAGACAACATTAAAACTCTTTGGTATATGCGTAGGTTTACAACATTTCACAAAGTTCTGGACAAAATATCCTTACAGAAAACAACAATGAACTTATGCAATTCTAGTCCAAGTTCAAACCTACTAGTATGTTTGTCTATCTTTGTTATTTTTTAGAGATCTTTTGTCTTGTCTTCCAAGGGTCAAAGCAGTAAAATAGAAGTATAGAATTCACACATAAAGATCAGTGATGTCCTTCCCTGTAAGTACAAAGCTCAGACTCGAATGTAAGCTTCAAGAATATGGACGGATACTTACATAAAGTGTGCTTGAATTCCAGATGTTTGATTGAATGGTCAAGAGAAAGAGGGTTCACAGTTTTTAATAACATCCATATAACAAAACAAAGCAAACTAAACAAATGAATGGTATTGCTGTTCTTTTTCTAGTTTTGATCTTCTTTTCAAGGATAATTAATGTTTTATAGAAAGGAGATATAAAAGTGTTATTTTGAACTTCAGTGGATCTCAATTCACATGTTCTTAATATAATTATCATGGAATCACCAAGACTGGAAAAGACCTTCAAGATCATCCAGTCCAACTGTCCGCATATCACCAATCGTTCCCATAAACCAAACCATGCCCCTCAGTACAACATCTAAATGGTCCTTGAACACCTCCAGGATCAGCAAATCCACCACCTCCCTGGGAAGCTTATTCCAGAGCCTGATCACTCTCTCAGAGATGATTTTTTTCATAACATCCAACATGAAATTCCCCTGCTGCAACTTGAGGTCATTACTCCAAGTCCTATTGCTAGATACATAGGAGAAGAGGGTGACCCCCATGTCACAACAACCTCCCTTCAGGTAGTTGTAGAGAGTGACAAGGTCTTCCTTGAGCCTCCTGCTGAATAAATAATCCCAGTTCCCTCAGCTGTTCCCAATAAGGCTTCTGCTCCAGACAGCTCCTCACCAGCTTTGTTACTGTCCTCAGAACATACTCCAGGGCTTCAATGTCTTTCTTGTAGTGAGGGGCTCCAAACTGAACACTGTACTGAGGCCTCACCACTGTTGAGTACTCTTCCTTGCTCCTGCTGGCCACATTATTTCTTTTGCAGGCCTGGATGCCACTGGCCTTCTTGTCTACCTCAGCACACTGCTGGCTCATGTTCAGCCAAGCATTAATCAACATCTCCAGATCCATTTCCTCTACACAGTCTTCCAGTCACTCTACCCCAAGCCTCTAGTGTTGCCTGGGGTTGTTGTGGCCAATGTGCAGGACCTGGCATTGGTCTTGTTAAACTCAAATCCACTGACCTCTGCCCAGCAACCCAGCCTGTCTGGATTGTTCTGTAGGGCCTTCCCAACCCCAGATAGATCAAGACCTCCTGCCAACTTGGTGTCATCTGCAGATTTACTGACAGTGCACTCAGTGCCCTGATCCAAGTTATCAATAAAGATATTGAAAAGGACAGACCACTTGTAGTATTGAGAATTGGGAAAACCACTTGTGACTGGTCACCAGCTAGATTTAATTCCATTCACCACTACTCTCTGGGCCTGATCATCTAATCAATTCTTTACTCAGCAAAGAGTGCTCCAGGGGAATGCTATGGGAGACAGTGTGTCAAAGGCTTTGCTGAAGTCTAGGTAGACTATGACAATGGCCTTTCCCTCATCCACAAGGAGGGCCATTTGTATAACTAATATGTTTGTATAACCACATTTACATAACTAATAAACTGCACTTTTTATCATTTATTTTGGGGCATATCCTGAGTTAGACACACTTACTCTACTGCAAGTAGAGTACTACTACAAATTATAGACATGAGGAAAACCAGAAAGGTAAGACATAGGTATTTCATAACATCTCAACATGAAACCTTGACAAATTTAAGTCTTCTACCTCAAGGAGCAGAGAAAGAATAGCTTCTTAAAGGATGACTTAGAGCATCTAACTTAGGAACTTGTGAACTTCCTTCTGATACATCTTCTAATTTTTTTTTTTTTTTTTCCCCACTAAATATCTGAAAAAAAAAAAAAAAAAAAAAAATCGGTGCTTTTCTTGTAATTTCAGGTGTATAAATCAGTCTGCATAAGGTGAGGTGGGGAAAGTGTTTCAAACTGGAACAGGATTTGACCAAGCAAATTTAAAATAAATTCTTCTTTTCATGTGACATCCTGAAATAATTTGACCGTAGATAAAATTTTCACCAATCAGTCAATCAGTTGAACTGACTGTAACTGGAGTAGGTTAACATACACAAGGATACAACAGTCAACAGTATCCCAATAAGGGATCTGGGAATGGTAGAACTTCTTTTTTTTTTCTTTTTTTTTTTTTTTTTTTTTAATATATATATATGACAGTGTAGTTCAGTAAAAGTAAAGACAAAATAATGAAAATGATTTCGATTCGCAACTTTTTGTTTTGCAGCATCTCTATATGACTAAAATAGGAAAATAAAAACTTGAGCCAAGTTCAAAATTTTAAATGAACAGAAATTATAAGGAACTATATGCATAAAAATAAAAATAAGTGGGAAGGTGCATCTTTTGCAAAAACTGGAGATTCAAAATACAAATTTAATCCAATTTGATATCTTTTATACATTTTGTACATTTCCAATCATGACTTCCAGAGGTTGCTGTACCATTTTGTGAGTTAAAAATAGGATCCCTATTGTAATATTATTTTCAAAGAATAAAACACTTGATGCTTTTCTTTCAAAGCAGATATTTTCTGTCAGCTACGCTGATACCTTCACATATGCTTGACATATGCTCAGAGAAGATACTTGGTGACAGGGAAGTCTGGCTCTGAGTATCAGAAACAGATGAAACTGCATTCTCATTTACCAACAAATGTACCTTTCAGTATGGCTCCGTTGTCATGAAATAACTCTGTTATGACAGAAACACAAGTCTCTTTAGATACTTCCTTACCCTCTGCAGATGTCAAGATCTTTATCCCTTTCTTTTTTCCACTCTTTTCCTACCCGTCTTCTTTTTTTAGCATCTGAATGTAATCACACATGCAAAATTATACAAATTTCATCATTTAATAGATTTAAATCTGTCCTCACTATGCCCAAACATACAACTGAAGACCAGATTCTCTATATTATCCATTATTATTAGTCTAACAATCAGTCTTTTTAAATTTGATATGATAAAAAGATAGAAATTGCATTATTTAAAGAAAATATTTCATACTTACATGAGGTATATAAATGCCTACATAAAATAATGTAAAATATGTTCTAGGAAGAACAGAAAGGGTCAACCAGTATTGATAAGAGAATAATGGTGATGTCAAATTTCTTCTAACAGATGGTAAGAATAGTCTCTCTAACACAAAGCATTCTGTAGGAAAAAGAAGCTATCAATTATTCTTTAGATAATGCTAGAATTGGAATACCACTACTGGGTTTTTGTAAGAAAATATTGCATATGTGAAATACCATTTTCACTGATTACACAATCAATGCGTTCTATGAAGGATACTTTAAGACACAGAAGTTGGAAGCCAAAGTTTACTGTGAGCTGGTTTTCAATAGACAGGGCTGTAAATAAAGAACAGGCTGCTGACTCTCTTAGCTATATTTATACTGATCATTATTACCTATACTTATATATAATTATTCTTTAATGCAACAGTTTTCCTGATGCAGACTTTAAGTACAGGAGGAATGTATGTGCAATCTAGACTTGAGGCCAAGACCCAAGAAGACAGAAAAGCTTTTACTGAGCAGTGATCTATCAGTTATGAAGAGAAGGACATCAAAAGATGAACCTATCCAATAGATTAATGGCCTGCATCAGAAATAGAGCAGCCAGCAGGAGTGAGGAGGCTTTTCTCCCCCTGATTGCAGCACTGGTAAGGCAGTATCTCAAATCCTGTTCACTTTTGTGCCTCACAACAGGAATGGCATTGAGGTGCTGCAATGGGTGCAGAGAAGAGCAAAAAAAACTGGTGGAGAGGCTAGAAGACAAGGTATACGAGGAGTGGCTGATGGAACTGAGGCTGTATAGTATAGACAAGAGTAAGCTGAAAAGAGGCCTCTCTGCTTTCTACAATATCCCAAAAGCAGGTTGTAGGGAGGTGGATGTGGGTCTCATCTCAGGTGTCAAGTAATTGGATGCAAGGAAACAGCCTAAAGTTGTGCAAGGAGAGGTTTTGAAGAATTTCTGCACAGATGGGGTAGCCAAACACTGTGATGAGTTAAACAGGGATGTAGGTAGTGGGAGTGAGACTTCACAGGCCATGTCCAAACTAAATAATTGTATGCTTCTATGTATGATTCTATCTGTGTTAGCTACAGCATCGGTAGTCTTTGTAGTAAAGCATTTTATTCAGGAAAGCTAGCAGCTCAAGTAATGAAAAATTTCTGCATCCAAATAGATTGAAAAATTCACCTCAGATGGTAAGAATACCTAGAAAAGAACTACAGGTTTCAGAATGAACTATTTCTAAAATCATTAATAAAATTTGGGTCTGAATTTTAATTGTTTGTGCCTCATACGCATGTATTTATTATCCGTTTAAAAGAATATATGAAAGATTAGTGTACAGTGCTATTTGTTTCAGATCTGATAGGTTGTATCTGATTTGTCTGTCCTTAATTCTAATTGCAATTAACCTTCTGAGAAATCTATCAAACAAATCTCTTACTTACAGAAATTAGAGGACCTAAAGAAACAAACTATACATTTAAAATTAATAGAAAAAGATTTTCTAAACTCATGTTTCAGATATAAAACAGACTGCCTTTTTTTTCAAGTGCTTAGGTGATAGAGGATCCTGAGATAACAGCCACCAGACTGAAATGTATGGAAGCTGTGAGCAGATGATTTTCAGAGCATCATCCTTTGATTACAGAACTCAAGCCAAAGCTACCCCATTGGTGGCACATCTGTTGCTTTTGTGCAATAGGTACCATGATTATTATTTTCTTAGTTTCTCTATGAAGTTCATTTCAAAGCAAAATAAATTTACAGGAGGTCTTATGAATTGTATTAAAAAATACAAAGGACTTGAAAAAAGATTTTTTCCCCCTCTTTCAGGTCTTTTCATCACAATGCTGTAGACAAGCTCAAAGTAAGGGATTTTATTGTAAGCACACTTTCCAACAGTACCTTTCTGAGAATTACCACTTTAATTAGCAGAACAGAAAACACGTCTGAGTTCATAAGAGGACATCAAGTAAAATGGTGCTCCTCTGAACTGACAGCTATCTATTTCGGTTTTTGCTATTTCTGTTTTGTTCCACCTATCTGTTGAAGGAACATTTTTTCCTAGAAGTGGTGTAAGATTAATGTTATTACTGTTAATCTAGAATAGATTGGAATACTTGAATATGAAGAAGTATACAAGAGACATTTGTTGCTGTGATAGCTTATTAAAGACATTAGAGTACAATATTTTTGCTTGTTTTTCCTCTTACTTGTAATATTCTATGTAACCATTTTTTATTTACTCTCCTTGTTTCCTTAAGTGCCTTTGAGAGCTTTCATATAATAAATGTGCTTGTAGATTTTTGTATTTATGGAAAATTCCATAAGTAGTTACACTGTTACTTTTTCCATTGCTAACCTAGACACTACTGCTAAGAACAATGTCAGGAGCTAGCTGTTGGGAAATAATCTTAACTCACTGTAATTTCTCTGCATAGAAACTGGGGTCAAAATAACTGTTCTGTTACACAGTTGTATATTCTGTAACTTCACAGAATCACAGAATCACTAAGGTTGGAAAAGACCTATAAGATCATCCAGTCCAACCATCCACCTATCACCAATGGTTCTCGCTAAACCATATCCCTCAACACAACATCCAAACGTTCCTTGAACACCTCCAGGGAAGGGGACTCCACCACCTCTCTGGGCAGCCCATTCCAGTGCCTGACCAGTCTTTCAGAGAAGTAGTATTTCCTAATATCCAGCCTGAATTTTCCCTGGTGCAGCTTGAAACCAATCCCTCTAGTCCTATCACCAACTTGAAAAATATTGGGATCCTTAAGGTATAATTAATATATACTTTTTCACTAGATATGGACAACATAATAAATGTAAGTTAGTTATTCTTTTGGTAACCAATACTTGCATTTGGTATTGGTAGATCCCTGCAACATTTTAGTGTCATAACCAGATAGCACAGCCAGTGTAACAGAAAGCAATTAAAATATCTTGTTTACTGCACTTAAAGTCTGTGAGGGGATGTTTTGGTCTTTATTGTTAGTTTGCTTATCCTGTGATCCTTTTCAAGTCATAGAACTAGAAAAGATGACAGACCTTTCCTGCAGAGAGATTACATTTCCTCATATTAGTTTGCTGGCCATTGATGGCCATTGATCTGTGTTCACCTAAGCCTTATGGCTACTGTCATACATGCCTACACTGTCAAATAAATCCAGAAATGTAACTGGTTAGTTCAATAAATATCTGTGATGTATTGTGTCTTATGAAAGCCTCTGAACTTGTCTCTTAAGGAGAATAAAAAACCCACAATTCTTGGTGCATAAAAAATTATTCTCTGCTAATTTTCAGCATTGAGAGTTCTTTTCAATTTTAGAATTGTCTACAATAGTATAACTTAGTCTACCATAATATACTGCAGTTTATTATCAATGGTGTAGAAGGATTAACTGGCCTATTGACAATGAATATGCTTCTGCTTAAATGAAACAACTCACAAACGTTTGCTTCTAAAAAATTTTTTGCTTCATAATGGCTATAGCTTTTTCCTGGAATATTTCCACCACTTTCAATGGAATTACCCCAGGAACCTTGCCAATATGTTCAATCCACCTGTTTGAAGTCTATGTCAAATTTGTAATTTTGTTTATATTTTGAAAATATCTCAGAGCAATGAATACTGAAATTTGTTTGTGTGCATCTGTGTGTGTGCCACAGAATTAGTGGGAAGTGTGTGGTTGTTTTTGTTTTTGTTTTTTTTTTCCTCTCACTCTTTTAATCCTATTTACTGTCACAAAATTTACTAAATGATTTGAACACTGTGTTAGAGACGTCCCCCCACCCCGATATCATTTGTATTTTTTTTTTTTGGTGAGAAAAAGAAAAAAAAATCCCGAGGTTCTCTGCAAGAAGAATTTCCTCATAGCTTTTGCTTCTCTGGATATCAGAGTGCACTGCAACTCTTTCTTTTCACTTAAAACAATAGCTGCCCCTCTGCGGACTCAGGGAAAATAAAAAAAAAAGCAAAACACTGAAATTTAGAAAACATGTTTTTCTGTAACTTGGCATTGAAATTATCCAATTCAAATGTGATTTTAGGTTTGCTTATTGTTAGTTCCAACATGCTTATTTTTTCTCTAAACACCAAAATCCAGCATAATTTAGGACCCTGATGTATTCTGAAGTAAGTGAAATATTCTGTCCAAAAGCTGACTGGTTTCAATGCTGCAGCTCTCCATCTGTTATGAGAATGCTTGGGTTGCTGTTTTTATTATTTTTATTTATTCTTCAAATACAACCCCAGCAGCTGTGCTCATGGAAAGACCTAGACTGTCACAAAATTCTCTGTGAAACTTCCAGTATCGCACAACATTTTTTTTTTTTCATTTTATTTATAATAGTTGTCTTGTTTTCTACATTGCAACTATATTTTTTATAGGACTCTGCTAAAACTACCTTTGTTCTTTCACTAATCCACTGAAACTGAAGAGTTAACTCATGAGGCAGGAAGAAATAGCTGGGACTTTTTATCGCAGACAAGGGAAGACTTAGGGGGCATCTCATCACTCTCTGTAAATATCTGAAGGAAGGCTGCAAAAGAGAAAGAGCCAAATTCTCAGTGGTGCACAGTCGCAGGACTACAGGCAGTAGCCACAAACTGGAGCACAGGAACACCATCTGAACATCAGGAAACATTTTTGCACTGTGCAGGTGAAAGAATATTAATATTAACAGGTTAATCAGAAAGACTGTGGAGTCATCTGGTAGATCTTCAACAGGTTTCTGGACACGGACCTGGGCAGCCTGCTCTGGATGTGTTAGCAGCAGCCAGGATAAAGTGGCTTCCAGAACTCCCTGCTACTCCCAGCCTCAACCACTCTGTGATTTCGTGATTCTGCGATCCTGCAAAATGTATCTACAGTAGTCAGACAAATGATTAGTTTTGTTACGGAAAATGTATAATTTCTGTAAATTATGATTTTTTAATATCTTAGAAACAGACTTCACCTCAGCTTCTTAGAGATCGTTGCTGTTTGTTTATTTCTTCTTGTTTTTCATGTTATGATGTTGGATGTTGAAGACCTGCTATTAAAAAATTGGCAAGAGAACACCTTGAACAAAACAAAATAAAACACAAAAGATTCCTCCCCTTCCCCCCCCCCCCCCAAATAAATAAAGAAATAAATAAATAAAAATCCTGAATTATAACAATATCTGGTTTCCATGGCAAATATTTATTTTAGGAAAGTCCATGCAAACTCCGTTGTTTTACCTGAAACTTTGATCTGATCTGTGGTCTGTGTGATTAACAGCCTTTTTACAAACTGTGATCCTGAAACTGTAATGCTATTTTGTGGGCTTGGTTGGCTAGCGAAGTGATTAGTATGCCCGAACTCATTTTGAAAGTAATCTGACTGTGTGACTCAAAGCCTTAGGTTGTAGGAGAAAAGGGTAAGAGAAAATGACTTTTTTTTTTTTTTTCCCCATAAGATGATTCAAACACAGATTGTCTGCTTACACTTATGTTTTTAAAAATGCTAAATTTTTGGCAGATTACTGTGCAAGTTTCCTAAGTAGGAAGAGCTACAGACACAGATAAATTCTTTGCTTAGTTAAAAATACTGCTAATCTTTGGAAAATTAGTTTTCAGAATGTTCTAATGGCCAACACAAGGTTTTGGGAAATGACCCAGTGTGAGAAGTAGCAAAGCACCTTAAGAGGACATGTTTTCTTTTTCCCTGACAGTGAAATGAGTGGCAAACAAAGGTGAAGATGAAGAGTATACCCTGCCAACCTGAAGAGTTGAGGCAATTCCACTGGTTTATCACAAGATATTTCTGGTGCTTAGCAAGTTTCAGTTTAACAGTGTGAATGATTATGTCTATGGGGAAGAGTAGTCTGAATACACAGTGTCCCACACACACTTAATGAACCTTTTAACTTGAGAATGTTGTTGTAGTGCCGGCAGTATTTGAAAAAGAACAATGCCATTAGGACTTGGTCCTATGCACCGGAGTGTTAAAATCTTGTTACAGTCTATCGTCTGGTGCTGCATGTACTATGAAAATATTGCCACAAGATTTGAGTAGGAAGAAAATCATACGAAGGAATTCAGTATTGATTCTTGAGAGAAAACAAGAAGCTTGTGTGGCAATTAACTGCATTTTCAGTGGTTTAAGTCTGAACCATAATTCAAGATATTCAAAGCTGGAAACATTTATAAAGCATTCTTGTTTTGAATAGGGTTGCTGGTAGACACCAGGTGACCAGCAGCTGGGAAATGTCCAGCAGAAGGAGCATGCTTTGAAAGAGATTGGTGAGAATGATAAATCGATATGTAATAAAGCAGATGTCCTGTTTTCCTTATTTTCAATCATTCTTAACATTCAAACAAAAGTCTTGAAGTAGATCAGGTTTCTCAAAATATTGAGGAAAAATCTTCTTTGGCAAGATCTTAAGTGCTGATTAGACATGCTACTTTAGCTCAATGACAGTCAGTCAGAATAGATGTTCTATAACATTCGGGTAGCCCCTGATGATTCTGTTGGACTGGAAACAGTACTGTTAGCAGTGAAGAAAAACACAGTGAGCAGCAATTTCCTGACCTTCATCAGACTCCTTCAGTTGTTTTGAAGACTATGATTAATTTCAAAGTTTTCAAAAGAAAGCAGAATTACAAACATTTTGAAGTTAATAAGAACCTGTTTTTCTGTATCTGTGAAAGACTATGAGTGTTCAGTAGATCTGTGAGTGAAGATGATACATAATCAAATGAAGATAGCAGACATATGTATGCCTTCTTCCAGGTGTTGAAATTTACCACTCACCTAATGCTGAGATTTTCCTTCTCTCCCCATACAGACAAAGTCTTCCCTGTCAATTGCCTGTTCAGTTTGGAGTCTATTGAAAGGAGCTCGAGACCAGCCAGTATTAGATATGCTGTGTGCAGTTATTGTAAAAGTGATGCTTTTAGAAACAGAGACTGCAGAGGATAAGAATTTAGAAACATAAATTCCAATAACAGTGAAGTTTCTGTCTTTAAATCACACTAGCAACTTTAGTTTCTTTACTGGTGTTAGTCCCCTAACACTGAAGGGAAGTTCCTTTATGAGAGGACTGAACCTCTGCAGTTATAGAAAGATTCTAAGTCAGAGCTGCTCAGAAACAAGAGTTACATTATCAAGAGATTTCTGTAGTAAATGAACAACTAGTACCAAAAAGTCAAAGCACAAATGAGTGGGAGGATTATCTTAAATCAGTGAGTTTAAGAGTTGGTATCTCCAGCAGAATGTTAGGATTGATCTTGCTGTACAATAGAATAATTAAGTGGTAGTAATGCTTTAGGTGTAAATGTCTGGAGGTTTTTTTTTAATTTTTTTAATTTTTTTTTTCTTTATCTTCTATTTGCATCAGTCTCATATAATGGAATGTTTTAAGAAGTGAGAATGCTTTAGTTAAGTAAAGTTTCTATCAACAGAGGCAGGATTCGATTTTATTTTTTTTTTGTACTCTACCTCCACAGTGAAAATTAAATAGGCAGTCTATTTTATTTCACAAGTGAACTAATTCAGCAAGAGTTTGAATGAATTGCTGCAAGCTGCAGCATGTGTAAATCGCTGCTGGCTTCAGAGTCCAATAGTGCTTGCCTCCCACTCCTAGCTGAAATAGCTGTTGTACTTTAAATGTTTGCTGTTGTACCTGCAATGTATAGTTCTCCCAGGCTTTGAAATAATATATTTTGCATCTTGTGTATGTCATAACCTTTATACTAAAATGCTATATTTTTTCAGCCCTCATTTAAGCACAGTATAGAACACAGTAATAGAAAAGACTGTCACTCCATAGCCTAAAATAACTAGCAACTTAACTAGTACCTGAAGCATGTGGCTTGATGCACCTGGTTTGCCTCACTCACTGCAAAAATTTAGTGTAGGATTTTCTGGAGTCCTGATAAACATTGTTCCACTTGATAAGTAAAACAACATCTTTTAACATCTTTTTCTTTCCTTTCCTTTCTTTTCTTTTCTTTCTTTTTTTTTTTTTTTAATAGCTCAGATGACCTTACTTGAAAATATTTTCTTTGTCCTAACGCGTTTGTGACAATTCATAAATTGATTTTTTCCCTGCCTTCTTTTTCTTTAAGTTCTTTTATAAAAAGTTGAGCTAAAATAAAAATATATTTTGTCAGAATCACTCATTTGAATACTTCTTAAAAAAAAAAAGAATTGGACAAAGTATTCACTGTGAAGGATATGAGCTATTAGAGTGTAATAATGATCTTGAGAGGCAAGGAAAGGGAACAAAAAATATTATTGCCACATCATAGAACATTTCAATTATTTTTTTTTTAGTAGTGAACAACTACTTCTATGCTGAAGTTACTATCCATACATTTGTTAGTAGCCAGAATTTGTACAGACTGCTAGCAGGAGGTGAAAAGCATCTTTTGTTATACTTACTAGATAGACTCTTTTAACAAAACAGTGACTTCCTAGTCAAATTTGAAGATCAAATTCCACTCAAGAACCTAGAAACAAAATATCTACAGTAATATCTAGATTAAGCTTATAAATTTAGGAAAAGCAGCATGCTGCTTAGATTTAGCAAAATCAGACACATCGTGGTTTCTCCCTCTAGTATGTCTGTGAGGAAAGTTGATGGAATGTGGAAACAGTTGAAAGAATATATAGGCTGGAAAGATGTTTTCCAACACTAGATTTTTGGCATCTGAGTCCTGTTCTGTCTTCTCTCTTCCACTGAACCTAAGTTTCCAGCTTCCATCTTAAGATCCAAGCACTCATCTGGAATCTGATATACTTTGCTGAGAGTTGGTACCTAAAAAGACAAACAGAATTGATGGAAAACTGAAGAAAATTGTCATCCCTACTTCTTTCTGCCTTGTTCTCAGTACGAAGATATCATCCTTAAAAATTTGTAGAGCCTGATTTATTGGACTACTGTAATTTCTGCATGGCAGATCTCTACAGTATGAATCAGTCACTTTAAAATTTCTTTGTAGTCACTGGAATTCTAATCAGTGGAATTTAGGACAGGGCTCTTGACATTCTAAAGCAGGAAATTAAACAACTCCCTAACAAGCCCTAAAAAGGTTTACTGTTCTCTACTGTCAAGGAAAGGAAGCTAGTCTCTTAGCTCAGATGTGGATGCTTAAACACTGGCAATTAGTAAAATAAATGCTACTCCTCAAGGTGATCAACAAACAAGAAACCTTGCAGTCAATGAAACACCCAAACTTTGACTTTGACTAAAGTTCTTTGATACATAGCTTAAACAATGATAATTCCATGCATAAGCAACTTACTCAAAAGGAGCAAGTTTCCAAAAATGTACTCAGGGTTTTCAATCTAGTCTGGATATTATTAAAACTAGCTGGTAGTAAGCAGGCAAGAATTATAAAGCCTGGATTTAATCCTTGTTTTTCAGTAATGACTCTGGTCACAGACTTCTCTTCCAAAATAACTTTCACTAGCTATTACAATCATAGCCTGAATTTATGAGGCATATTTCCCAGTGCTAGATAAACCTAAATGTTAAGATTTCTACTTACGCTTTCAATATGGTGGTGTTTTTAAGCTTCTCTCATATATATAAAACAGATGCATTCATACACCATATGTCCTACACCTTCCCAAAAAGCTATGAATGTAGGATGACCAAAGAAGAAATAGGAAATGACACAAGTCATATTGCATGCTGCCAAAACAATGTTAAGCATCATACAGCCACACAGAATTGGCTGACTCAGTGTTCAACCTCCATACCAGAACTAGTTTGCAGTGTGGGAATGTTAGGGACTTTTATTAACTGTATTTGCTAGAAGGGCTTTGTCATTCCTTATATCCACTCCACAAAATCTTCAGATCATAGCTGCTGTGATTGGATTGTGTATTGTTATTGGTTGTTTTGTAAATAAACCCAGAAGAAGAAAGACTTCTGTTAGTGGTACAGTTCAAAGTTCAAATCTCAGACTGTGACTAAAGAGCTCCAAGCACTGGCAAGGCTACACATGACCTTTCAACTTACACCTTTATTCTGAGTTCTGAGAATACCAATGGTGATCAAAAGGTATTTCAGTGTAGTGACTAGACTTCTAGATGCCAGGCTATTTAGCAGTAGCTGACATCAATGTCAATAAATTTCACAAAGTGTGACCTGAATATTCTGAAGTTTAGGGTAACATCAGGCTATTCAGGCTATTCAGTTGTTCTTCTTCTTCTTCTTCTTTTTTTTTTTTTTTTTTTTTCCAGTGCAGGAAGTATTTATTGAGGAAAATATAGACATTTAGCCAATTAATTTATCTCTTCATGCCACAGTCTTCTTCATACAAAGAAATTAGTACCCGGTGAAATAATGAATACTAAGTTAAGTGCTGTTGAAAGATTTGATAATTTCAGCAAATTCAATCAATAGACACCTTTTCCCACTATTTAAAGTACAATTTTAACTGTTATTTGTAGCACTACTAGCCTCTTTACTGACATGTATGCAACTCATTGATTTTTACCTGACTGTTTTAGCTGTTTCACGCTAGAGTGAGTAAGTACGAGAGAGATGGAGTGTGAAATCCCACTTATAATTACATCCCTTTGGTAGTGTGATGCTTTAGTGAATAGATTGGAAGTGTAAAACTGTATGTAGATATGTTATGATGAATGAGTATGCTTGACTTTTCTGGCCTTGTCCTGTAAGACCTTCACAGTACTTTACTTCATCAGGATGATTAAGAAAAAGAACCAACCAAATCCATACACACACATTTACCACAAAATTCTTAATGAGATATAAATAATCTCAGATCAAGTTACTATAAAGGACTATTTAGCATTTTGCTTATGATTTTACATAATTCATCTAAATATAGTTAATTGCAGAGCGGATTTATTTTTGTTGTGTGTGACATTTTCAGACGATAGCTTGATCACTTTGTTTCATAATGATATCCCACACATCTATTTTGGTTTATCTGTAGAACTTGAAGCATGCTACCTCTTCTATTCTTACATTTTGAGGCCTCTGATATCTCTTCTGTTCATGGCTGTATTATGATAGTACATGTAAAATACATACATGTACAAAATGTATGTACAACTTTTCGGGTGCAGGAGTTGGATCCGGAGCTTTCTCCCTCTGCTCTGTGCATTGTTCTGGTATGGCAGTATCTCTAGGCACAGTGCAAAATTTCTTTTTGCGGTCAGGCACTGGATTGGGCTGCCCAGTGAGGTGGTGGAGGCACTGGATATGCTCAAAGAATATTTATACATTGTGTTGAGGGACATGGTTTAGTGAGAACTATTGGTGACAGGTGGACAATTGGACTGGATGATCTTATGGGTTTTTTCCAACGTTGGTGATTCTATGATTCTATGATTATACAAACATAATGAGTTCAGTTCTTATGTTAAACAGCTTTTCAGGGTTAATATTGTCTGTTAAGGTGGGCTGATCTTTCAATTTTGCAAGCAATCTTTTTTCTAACCTGAATCTGCTACGGCTTTCCATTCAAATCAGAAACCACTGAAGCATATGAGCATGTTCCTAAATATAATTGTGTATTTAAATCCATTCTTACTCAAAAAATCCATTAAGGTTAACCAGAATGTTACTGAATTGAGCCCTTTTGCAAATAATTATGAGAAGTTTATATTTCCTCAGTCTAGTAGAGGCAGATCCACTTAATAAGAAGAAATGCTTTTAGTCAGAGGAAGAAGTCTCCACTATCATCTGATATGATCCAGTGCATCTATTGATAAAGAGAGGCCACTGTGGAGACAGAATATCTGTCCAAACAGGCATTCATATTAAAAGCCATTCACTTCTATAATTTGTCTGCTTTCATGATTTTTTCTCAGTATTCTAACACATTCTGGACAATGCATCTTTAATGTTACTAGTAGAGTCACAGTTTCCACCAAATAATAATGCCTGTGCATGTAATCTCCCATGAACAGGTAATTTGTGTCTGTCAATTTCCCACTGATTCTAAAGAGCTCCATAATACCAGGGAACTGGCCATGGACCCCTCCATTATTTTCCGCTGCTCTTGAAATGCATTGCTTCGTGGCACCAGTGCTGCTTCTGCTGCACATCTGGGACTCTTAAAAGCAGAATTATTACAAACTGACTTCAAAATTACAGCTGGTGTGCTTGACCATACCATGCAAAGTGTCAAGTCTATCACTCCCATTGACTGTTCGTTGCTTAACCACATTTCTCATTTATTCTTTCTATCTTTCTATCACATGCATAGCATGAATCCTCTCTACACACTCCTCTACACAGAAAAGAATATTCTCTACACTCTACACGGAAAAGAATAAATAATTTTCCGTGGCGGTAGGCACCCAGCCATTAGTTTAAAATTAAGAAAATTAACAAAGATTCATTAATAAATTCAAGTCCAATGTTCTATGAGAAAAGTATGCTATAATAAAATCATATTAATTTCCATCCTATGGCAGCAAAAAGCAGTCAAACTGAAATGTTTTAGAGTTTTCCTATAGAGAATTTCTTCTATATCATCCTTTTGTTGATATTTCTATGTTTCTTCTTATCTACTCTATTTTTTTTTTTTTTTTTACTGGGCAAAAGTTAGCATGTGCTACATCTTGTCTGGCTGTATTCCTGTGCTGACTGGCCAGCTGGCAGCTAATGTGCAGAATGACTTTTCAAAGTGACCAGATATGTGCACTGGATTCTGCTTTCTCCCACATGCAGAATTAATTTAGTCCTCTCCTTTTCACTCATCTGCCAGTTTTCATAAACAGGGGTGAGACTTCATGTTTCTGAGATTCCTATTCTGTCATGTCTCATTGAGATTCACCACGTTCAAAAGCAACTGTCATTTATGATAGATGAAGACAGGGCACGATCACCTTAGTCTTGTATCCTATGAAAACTAAACTTTAAATAAGAACAGGTTACCTGATACAAAAGTACTTGGTGCTTCAGTTTGGTAACCTACATGTATTTGTCAATATACAAATAACATACAGTTAAATTCTTGCAAAGAACCATGTGATGTGAAAAAAAAAAAATATATATATATATATATATAGGAATTATTACTGAATATTCCAAATTGTGAATGAAGATTTTTTTTTTTATCACTAGGCAATAACAAATAGCTGCATCTGAATATGCTCCTTCTTGTGTCAGCAGGATAATTTTCCTTTATTGTAAAAAGAGACAGAGAAATTTTCATATCCAATAATTATAGGACAGTAATTTATTACTAATTGTTATTACCACCAATATGGTCAGAGAAAAATTTTCATCTTCCATGACAGTTCATAAAGAATAATAGATTTTTTCATATTTTCGTACTTAAAATAACATTACATCCCCATCTGTCAATATGAAGTACATTTTTACAAGCCATATTTTACTATTCAATGGTTGGATTTCTTATAAAAGACTGGCAGTAGGATGAAGGCTAATGCACTTGATGCAACTATCAGTAGGTCAGAATAGGGAGACCTATGAGCATACCAGTCCTATCTAACTTCTGTGAGAATTTTGTATCTTAGATATACTTTAGAGCTCTTATTAATAAAACAACTTAATTTTAATAATTTGAGGGATGATTAAACAGTGACCCAAAGGTGGCAGAGCTGTTCTTTTTGTAGCCAAGTTGGAAGTTCAACTTGGAAATCTGAATAGAGACTCTGTCAGAACCATTATATTCTCAGCTTGATGCAAGGCATTTTAGTCTCCTTACTCTGAGTGCCCCTATAATAAAGATTGCATCTTTGACCATATCTGTATTTGAGTAATAAGCTTATTTAGAGCATTGTTTTTAGTCATTTTCTGTCTGATAAATGCTTCATCTTCTGATCTTGTCTCCTGACTCCAGTTTGACGTTCTGATCCTGTGTGCTAGCTCTTGACACTTCGGTTTCTTCCCACTCTTATTTCCTGACTTTAATAATCTGGCAGGGACGTCTAATTCCCGCCTTCTGTCAGTTCTAACCATTAAAATATTTGTTCTCCCCAACATGGTATTGTGTAATTAGTCTCAGAGAAAAAAAAAAATGCAGTGAACATTTTGCAGGCTAAACATAAAATCAGTTTTGAAATGAGTTCCACTGTACTTTTGTGGGATACAGTCGTTCTGGGTGAAGTGTAACTGAAAAACGGATTGAGTACATAAAAAACAAACAATTAGGTAATATCAGAGAGATTTAATTCTAAGTGTCCATCCATATCTATTGGTCCTGTTTAGATTAGGGTTTTTTTCAGCATCTGTTCAGCAGGGGGAAAAGACTTTTAGAGTTATACAGTTAGTTGGAAAACAAAAGTTTCATTTTCATTTTGACTAGATCATGAAATCATTTTTGTTTCTCATACAGTTTAAAGAAATATTTGAACAAGTGGTTTCTCTAGATGAAAAATATCTCTTGGTACTGCAGATATAAGCTATCTTCACTCCTGTTTTATCACCTTTCTGAGAAAGGATTCATGCCTGAAAATAGTAATAAAATAAGGCTTATCATGAGTAGCTTTTTGGCCACTTGTCATTTCAGTTCCTAGGATGAGGGGACCTGAGTGACAAATGCACGGTGAAGGGGAAGTATGTTATATTGCCCACAAATACTACTGCCAGTGACTACTTTTATTACTGATACTAGAGTTTTGAATTAAAAGAAAGCTTTAGATTATCAGCTAGGATGAATAGTTATCTTCATTCATGTATTTGTTGGTTTGTATAGGGACACAATATACAAAAAGCATAACTCACCAATCCATCCTATACATGCAAAGGGGAAATTGTTCATCCCCTTGGAAGAAATGAGGCTCTTTCAAAGGGAGAATTTCCCCAAAACATTTTACTGAATCAAGGAGGAGAGTAAAATACTCAGCTGGGATTCTGACACGTAGGATATTGATTGAAGCAGGAAATTGATAGATACTAAGAGGACTGTGTCAAGATTCCAGAGAAAGGTTCTCTCCAGAAAAATCTTGGAATGGAAGGCATGTCTTAACAGTACATAAAGACTAGAGAGACAGTTGTGTGTGAATCCTTTTGGTTCCTATTATTTCTCTCTTGTCAAATGGGGTTTTGCCTCCTTAAGAAGTCTTTTTTTTCGTTGTTGTTGTTCCTTTAATAATACATGCCTTCCAATTTTAAAAGCTTCTTTTTATTTTTTATGGGCTTGCTGTCAGGGAAAGGAATAGGCCATTCTCTTCCAAAATACTGACGTGCATTTTCACACCAGTTCTTAGTAACTCATTACTTTCTGCTAACTAATATTAGAATAGAAGCCAGTATTCCAAGTCAAAAAGCCAAAAGGAACACAAAAAAGGCTCTTAAGTCTCTTTGCTCTCTTCTCTTGCCCTTTTTAAGGAAGGATGTACAACACTCAGATTAAAAATGGCTGAAACATGGAAGGGGTATGCACAATGATATTATAGAATACCACAGACTGAAATATCAAGGTGGTAGTGGCAGCAACCATTCATTTCTCCGGTGCTTTCTCTGTCTCTGAAGGTGCTGATGTGCCTGAATAAACTGCCCCATGTATGAAAGGAGATGAGTAAAAACTTTATTGCTGGGTGAAGAACTGAGCATTTAAAATATATATATTTTTCAGTTCTCTTTTTATTTTTTATGACAATAAATAAGAAAGGGCTGCATAGAAACTATGGAGATGTGGCCTCTTAAGTAATTGCTGAAAATAAGATTGGGGAATCTAAATCTAAGATGTGCTACAACTGCTGCTACTTTTAAATCCTTTTGTTTAAAGATTTTCCAAAGTATTACATCTAAAATCTTAAATCTTTTTTAATGGTGGGAATGTTTTTTTTTTGTTGTTGGTTTTTTTTTTTCCTTTTTCCCCATTATTTGGTTAGTAACCAACTCATGAGAGTCAGTGTCTAATGCTTATACATTCTTTTCAGTTCTAACTTACAGAACTTGAATTCCAGGCACTTGAGTCGTTTGTTATCAGTAGTTATCTGTCCAATTAGGGGTGGTGCAGAGGGGGGCAAAGTATATGGAAGAGGCATTAACTGCCATATGCAAGTAAAACATGGAATTTACTATAATTATTATGTGACGTGTTCAGATTTTTTTCAGTAAACATTAATTAGCCAACAGCAGGTCATATTTAATCAAATATTTTAAAATGTATATACTTGAGCAATTTATTGGCCAATGTCAGTCTATTTAAATGTCTGTCAGTATTTTCATTAGGAACCATAGTTTGGAAAACAGAATTTAATTAAACAGTAGTTCAACTGCTCTAAATTTTGTCAAGCGAAGGGCTGGAATACAGACGAGACAGAAAATATTTCATAACATAATTATTGCCCCAGAGGAACTGAAGCAAGCAGAAAGGACATTCACCTAGTTCTTAAAGTACATCTGTTAAGAGAAAAATCTAACAAAGCTAAAGCAAATTAGGGAAGGTTGGACTCTGTTGTTTGCATGTTGGTTTATTTTCCTTTTTCTTTTTCTATTTTTTTTTTTTTTTTCATGTGTGTGATGTAATCAGCAGGAGGGTGAACAGGGTTAAAAAAGCAAAATCAGAATTATATTGCCTGAGTTTTGAAGACAAAGGAGATTTCTTTTCTTTTCTTTTTTTTTTTTTTTTTTTTAACAGAGATCTTCCCCAGTTCCCCAGAAACAGTAGTCTGTTAAGTAGTTGAAAATACATCCTGTCAGCACTTTATGAGCATGTACAATCCAAGAGTAAAATTCATTAAAAAAGTCAATAGGAGAAGTGACTTATAAATTTTGTTGCAAATATATTGTCAGTGATATGTGGAGCTATTTAGTAACCTCTTGAAATAGTGCTTGTACTCACAATAGAAGAGAAGGCCAATTTTAATTATTGGAGCTTATTTTTAAGACATATTGTCAGTCATTTATTCCTGGCAAAGAGGCAGGTCACCAATGCATGCAAAGTTCAATCAGAAAGTGCTAAAATATGAAAGAAGCAGCTATTTTGTATCAGCATTGTCAGGCCAATTTTAGAAATTAAGTAAAAAAATAATTTACATTCATCCATGAAGATTAAACTTCCACTACAAGTATATAAGGCATGTCATCACTGCCTGGGATATTTCACGTCCACCACCAGTACAATTTCCAAAACATATAATACTGGCTCAAGTTTCTACAATGGCTTAAAAGTAAGGTACAATATTGAAGACTGTTGCAGCACAGATGTTCCCTTGGTATAGATGCTAGAAATGTGGTAAATTGCTAAGGTGCACAGAGAAATAATAATGAATTATTTTAAACATATGGTATGAAATATCATGCCAAACAAAGATGTTAAAATAGAGGGTATGAACATATGGGAGAAATGTTTTTAGTATAAAAATATATACTGAAATAAAGCCTGACTGAATAGGTACAGATCACAGGTATATGATTTTTTGTTTGTTTGTTTTTTTAAAAGAGCATGACAGAGATAAATGGCAGAGTTTTAAAGACTGTTTTTGTTTGTTTGTTGCCTGAAATGCGGAGTCCTGGTCTTCAGCTGAATAGTAATGACCAGTGTTAGCCACAGGCATTGGTGATATCATTATGATGACAATCACCCCTTTTAGTGTCTAGAGATTTCTATATAGTATGCAAAGGTCATTCAGAAAATGGAGAAAAGTTGTGGCTTTCCTTAGTGGTGTGATACACTCCTCCTGACCTCATGTTTTTTCTCTGGTAATAACTACAGACCTTGGAGATGCTTTGGCTCCCTAGAAGACTTACACTTAAACACGTCTGCAGTGGGTTATGGGATGTGTGAATGAAGATGAGAGAATTGCATCAAGAGAAGCGTGACCAACAGGTTGTGGGAGATGATTCTGCCCCTCTATTCTGCTCTTGTGTGACCCCACCTGGAGTACTGTGTCCAATTATTGAGCCCCAACACAAAACGGAGGACCATGAAGAGGAGGGGCCATGAAGATGATCAGAGGGCTGCAGCACCTTCCCTAGGAGGACATGCTGAGTGATATAGGACTTTTGAGCTTGGAGAAGACTCTAAGGAAATCTTATTGTGGCTTTCCAGTACCTGAAGGGGGCCTATAAGAAAGCTGAGAAGGGGCTTCTTATAAAGCATATAGTGACAGGATGAGGAGAGAGTACTGGAAAAGAGTAGTTTTAGACTAGATATCAGGAAGAAATTTTTTACTGTGAGGGTGGTGAGACACAGGAACAAGTTGCCCAGGGAGGTTGTGAATGTTTTCTCCCTGGAAGCATTCAAGGTCAGGCTGGGTGGGGCTTTCAGCCACCTGGTCTAGAGAGAGGTGTCTCTGCCTATAGCAGGGGGACTTGAACTAGATGATCCTAAAGATCCCTTCCAACCCAAACCATTCTATGATTCTAAGAAGACAATGCAAACCAGTCACGTATCAAACAATAGTCATCATGTGCTGTGAGTAATTTTATAGAAATGTGCACATGCAGTCACTCTAAATTCCTGTTTCTGGGTGATATTTATCACTAGCTTGCTGCAATGAAAGCTGTAGATGCTAGAACAGAAGATTTGACAAACTGTGAAATCAACAGGGATCCAGAGTACAGAATTGAAGAGTACTTTCTTGTGAAGAAATCAGGTAACTTAGTAGTGGCTTTTGTGACTTGTTTAGTAGCTAATGTCATTGATATTTTTTCTTTTGTACAGCTCTACCAATGAGAGTTAAAGACCAAGTTGAATTGTTCTCCACTCAGTTTTCAGAATGGGATGCCTCCTAAACATTGCTGTAGTTGTTGTTGCACCTGAATGGGAAAAAAAGCCTTCTTACGTAGGAAAAACTGGAGCAAGAATGCATAGCTAAACTGTAAGAATTAGTATATACTAAGGAATAGCACTTGTAACTTTTTTTTATTTCAATAAATAGTAACAAAAACAAACCCACAGCTTTTGCATTCAATAAGGAAAAAATGAGTAGCATTGTTCATACTGCACTTAATAAAAATTTCACTTTTCCTCTTCTTATCTTCATTCCATTTTCTCCTTTTATCTTTTTTTTTTCTCATTTTTTAAATCTTTTTTTCTTTTAATTTTATTTTTTTTTTCTCTATTACTTTCACTTCCCCTGCCTTCCCTTTTCCTAAAAAAAGTTTCTAGTTAATTAAAACAATCAAAAAAACAACAGCAACACCACTACCACTGTATCATTTAACTTGATATCATTTTAAATCTTAAAAAAATATATATATTTTTTCTTCCCCCCCCTCCCCTTTTTGGCTTTTAAAGTGATTAAGGGAGTGGAGCATCTGTCATACAAGGATAAGTGGAGAAAGCTGGAGTCCAGCTCTACCTTCATTAGTTCATTCCTTTCAGAAATAAAGCAAGGGTCTCTCAGCCATACAACTCATAGCAGTTCTGTAGATGTGGTTATCTAGTACCAGCTCTCTAGTGTACCAATCAAGCCAATTATCACTTTCCATAGTATTTTAGATTGCCCACAGAGTTTACATTTGTCAATGTCATTATTTCATTATTTTACTGAACATTCTTTGAAATAACTTTGACCCATCAGCTCTGGTGCTGGCCTTTGCCTACAGCCAAACTCACCCCCCAGCCGCCTACTCACCCACCCCTTTCTTCTCTGAGGGATGGGTTGAAAATAGAAAATAATAGTAATAATAATAATAATAATGAAAACAGGAATGAGAAAGTTCATAGTTCAGAATAAAGATGGAGATCACTCATCAGTCATCACTATATGTATAACAAACTAGACTTGGGGAAATTAACTAACTGCTAATTAAATTAGAGTAGGATGGTGATAAACAAACAGCAACACTACCTACCATCTCTCTCCTTTCTTTGGAAGCTCAACTTCATTCCATCCCACCTCTTCCCCACTGAATAGCGCATGGGAACTTCCATCCCACCCTGCGCCAGCTGGACCTTCCCAGGGAAAGCCCTGCTCCAGCGGGGCCTCCTGCCCAGGGCTGCCGGGAGCTACTTCTGCCCACCTCCTCCTCGTCCTTCTCCTCTCTCCCGGGTGCACACAGGCCTGTTCCCCCTGTTGACGGCCGCCAGCAGTGTCGTGCCCACCCTTCCCCAGGTTGGGGCCAGCTGTGTCTGGTGCAGGCAGGTCCCGGCCTCGCCCTCTTACTGCAGCCCTGGGACAACGCCTGGCAACCGCATCTGGTACGGAACTTTATCCTGTATTTATTTTTCTTTTCGCTCACGTGGATGGGGTGCGTGTGGATCGCTGTACAGTTGTCAGTATGTGTACTGGACTAAACTTAAAACTGGAGAAGTGTTTCTGTTCTGTGAAGCCTGCAAGATGTTTTAGGATAGGGATAGATACATAGATGAGAGGGGAGGGTAAATGTGGTTTGTTTTCTTAGCAGATCCGTTTCATTATGTGTGTATCTCAATGATACTTAATTGTTTTGTTGTTGCTGTTTTCCTCATGAAGTGTGGAGGCGATTGAGGGGATTTGGGCAGGTGTAGAGAACACCTTCAAACACAACCAGAATGATAGGGGACCGTGAAAACCATTTAATTTCACCTTTGCATAGTTCAGATTAATTACATTACACTACCAATTGGGTGTTATGCTACCGGGCAGTAATAGGTCACTGTGTGGTGCTACGCCCATGGTGGGGAGGTGTTGAAGCTGTCCTGTCTCCTCTTGCTGCAGATTGTAAAAGCAATGCAGCATTGTATGGGAACTGCTGAGTCACGGCCTGAACCTCTGATTAGTCACCTGAGGCGAGCAATGAGTCAGCCCTGGGAGCACAAGTGAAAGCAATTCACCTGTGCTGCAGGAAGGGGTGGAGCCTGGCTCCTAGACCCATTTAAGAGCTGACTACCAGTGGGGAAGGATCTCTCTCTCTTCAGGAGATCCACTCCTCTGGAGTTTCCTGAGCAAGCCCACGGCATGGGTAAGCCTCCTATTTATTCTCTTTGTTATTTATTCTATTTGTCTCACTGTGCCTAACTCTCTTGCTTATTTCATTATTATAACATCTTTATATTATTAAATTATATAATATTCCTTTATATAATTTTCATTGATTATACAAGCATCAAATAAGAAGGTGAAGTAGGCTCGAGCTGAGTGCATTAGTTGTGTCATGGTTGGTGTAATGCTGGGTGCTGAAGGTATCTAGGACAAGAATGAGTTCAGCAACGTGAAACAGATTGAAGCTTCGGTTGTTCTGTTCTGATTTTGAAAGTAATCATAAAAATTCAAACTTTATCCCATACTTGGGGACCTTTGTTTATTACATGGCATTTGATTTCTTCACAACGTTTCTGGTATTTTGTATTAAAATTTTGCCTGCATTAAGTGTATTGAAATCTGGCATTTATTTACTCTTTATGTTAGGAAAAAAAAAAAAAAAAAGGAAATCAACAAGGGACTGTAACAAAAGATAGTATGGCAACAGCTTTCTGTAAAATGAATAGAATAGCTTCTACAGAGTTGTAACTTGTTTGCTCTTTTTTCCTTTTAAATTGAATTTTAGATCTCATTTCAAGTAAAATAATGTAAGATTATTTTAAGAGCTTTTTTTTTTTTTAAGTTAGAACTCGAGAGAGAACCTCCAACAACTTCAAATTATACCATTCAAGGCCAGAACCCTGATCTCTAAATGAAATGCTTATAAAAATTTAAAGTGCTCTAGTAATTTCAAACCAGTGTATGCTGCAATGCCCAGAACCCTGATTGCCTCCAAATTTCACTTCCAATAAATTTAAATTGCTTTATGCAATGCAGAGTGATTTAAAATTATTGGAGTGCTTTAAATTCCCTACTGAAGTGCCTATAAAATTTGAAGCCTCCCAATAATTTTAAATCACTTCATGCTGAACTGTGATTTAAGCCTATTTGTAAGCAAAAGTTCAAGCATCCTATGCTTTAATTAGTAATGATAAACAACACTGGAAAAAAAAGGCAGTTAAAGATGTGTATGAAACATGCCATTCTCAGTGAATTAACAGAAATATAGCTATTAAATACAAGGTGAAGCATTCCAAGACAACAGTTATGCTGCTCTGGTCTGCACTGGTGCAGCCTCACGTCAATTGCTGTGTGCAGATTTGGGTGCCACAATTTAAGCAGGATTTACAATGTGGAAGACTATCCAAAGGATGGCTATGAAAGTGTTGAAGGTCTGGAGGGCAAAATGTATGAGGAGCAGCTGAGGTCCCTGGTTTTGTTCAGCCCACAGCAGAGGAGCTGAGGGGAGGCCTCATGGCTGCTGCAGCTCCTCACAGGGAGCAGTGCTGAGCTCTGCTCTCTGTGACAGCGACAGGGCTCGAGGGAACGGCAAGGGGAGTCAGGGGAGGTGCAGCTGGGGAAGGAAAGGGGTCTGTACCAGAGTGCGGTGGGCATGGACTAGGCTGCCCAGGACAGTGGTCATGGCATCAAGTTGCCAGAAGTCAAGAAATGTTTAGACAACGCTCTCAGATCTAGGGTTTGGATTTTGAGCGGTCCTGTGTAGAGCCAGGAGCTGGACTTGGTGATCTTTGTGCATCCCTTCTAACACAGAATATGCTATGACTCTGTTCTAAGATTCTATTAAGATAAAATAATGACAACATCATTGTTTTGGGAGAGAACTATTGCTATAGCACAAATGAGTATCCTGGGGAGTGTTAGATTAGGAAAGTTTGTAAATACATTTGATGGAATTTATTTACATTTGTTGTGACAGTAGTGCTGATGACTGCTGTTCAGTAACATGAGAGTATGCATCTTAGTAATCATACAAATCTTAGTAATCATACAAGATGAAATATATCTTAAAGGACAATAAATATCTCTACAGAATAGTTTCCTGTCTTTTTGTCTTGAGCAGGCGTTTTCTAACAAGCCAGCAGATAAGTAATGATAGTAACAGTGTTCCAGTTATTCCTATTAACAGTTTCGAATATTGTATCTATTACATCTTACATGGGCAACACTTTCCAGAAGATACAGTGTTAGCTTAGCTTTTTTTTTTTTCCGGAGAATTTCAGAGGAAGTTTTCTCTTTGTGAAGAGAAAGAATGTTGATTATTTGCATGAATATTCTTTGAGGGATAAAAATCTTGTTGCATTGTTCAGATATTCTTTTCTTTTTTTTTTTTTCTCCCCCCAGTCAGAAGCATGTAGCAAAATCCACTGAATGAAGGAAATAATCACATGAAATAGAATTCAAGTACATGTTTGTGCATAACTAGAAGCAAAATGCCTGTAGTCATTTGAAACCATTGAAGGTACTGTTATTTTAAGACCCATGATGGGGTAGCCAAGTCTTTATTCTATTCCCAAGCCATATATATATATATTCTCTATCTACAGCCATTTGGGGGGGGGGGTGTACTAAGCAATACATTCTAAACTAGTACAATAGATGGCAATTGACTGCTTAACTTCAGGTAATTCATTAGGGGAATTTTTTTTTATAGAACTAATTTCCAAAAAACTGACATGGGATACAGAATTATCTACTTGGGGAACACACTGTAGGCCCAAGGTAATATTCAGGACTTTTTTGAAAAATATGAAAGGAATTTTACATATGCAAAACGGAAACACCAACAGAAAATAATAATAATAATAATAAAAAGCACCATTCTAATGAAATAGGAAAACCAGTTTTGTTATCCCAAGAAATTCTCTATGAAAATTGTGCTTGAGCCACAGTGTAAACTGAGGTGAGGGCCTAGTCTAGTCTTTTTTTTTTTTTTTTTTTTTCCTAGAGAGGATGGCTGAGAAGCTGTTCTGACCATGCTCTGCTCTGCTTTTAGGCTGTGTGTTCCTCATAGTGAGACAGCATTTGTCTTTGACTGTGTCTTAGATTTAAATGACAGTAAGCCTTGTTCCATCTCAGATACGCTTTATTTCATTGGTTGATGACTGCAGTAATTACTTCTTCCTAGGCTAGGAGGCTGTGAATTTCCTGGACATGACAAAGTCAGACAGATGACAAAGTACATCTCTTGGCAATGTAAGATGCATCTATAACCCTGGTTGCTTCTTCTACTCTTTAATGTGTTCTGAGGTGTGCCAACACGTGAACTAAATAGAAGAACTGTTCACTGGTAAATAAGAATAGTGATTTTTCATCTGAAACTGTCACTGGCATTGAGAGTGCAGTACAACCTTTCTTTTGTTTCCCAATAAATTTTTTTTGCTTTAGAAAAAGTTCAACTGCAAGTGAAAGGACAACAGGCATTTGTGGTGCCTAAGAACATTTTTATGTAATATATCAGAGAAGAAAATTTTTCATGTGGTAGCATTGTATAAGAGTGAATGAAAATAACCAAATACAACAGAAGTGTCTTATTTTCTGTTTGTCTTTAGAATGGTATGTGCTTACAATGAGTAACCTTTTTTTTTTTTTTTCTGTTATTTCTCAGTTATTTTAATTAGAAGAGATTCTGTAATTAGTACTCCATGCATATAAGTTTTTTTTCTCTTGTGCTGGGTTGACCCCCAGGCAGAAGCTAAGTACCGTACAAGGACTGTTTACTGTCCCCCCACTGTGGGAAACGAAAGACAATAGGAAGAGCAATAGCAAGAAAACTCACAGGTCAAGTTAAATACAGTTTGATAAGGAAAAAGTAGGAAAACTAAAGCAAAACAGATTTTGTAAAGACAATCACTTATCATGTCTGACCAGTAGATCAATGCTCAGCCAGACTTCAGACTTCCCCCTTAATTTTTTTTTTTTTTAAAGCATGATTTTAGATGTCACAGAATAGCCCTTTAGTCAGTCTGGGTTTGTTGTCCAGGTTGCATACCTTCCTGGACTCTTACCATCTACAGCCTACTTGCAGTGAGGAGTGGACTGGAAAAAAGAAATCCTTAAAGCTGTGAAAGTACTGCTCAACATTAGTCAAAATACAGGTGTTTTATTAACAGTTTTAGTCACAAATTTAAAATTTCTATTAAATCAATTCCAGTGAGACCCAGAACAGTTTTCTTGGAATATTTTCCCTCTTATATTTCTCTTAAGATTCTTTTGCCTGATTGGAGTTAAAATGAATGGTAACTCAAATTGTATTATTTATCCTAAAACTACAATTTTATAGGGTTCCATTAAATGTGCTCTTAACCACTCCCTTCTGTACTTCATAAATAAAAGCAGTGCTCTCTGTAACTTATTCTTTTAAAGTTTTCTTTCTGTGTTGATAGATTAGAAAAGTAAACAAAATGTTAACTGGCACAGGTAAAAATATTGAAAAATGCTGCAAAACACATCAATCTTCTTCCCTGAAACGTTGTTTTTAGTTTTATACATTGACAGCAGAAGAACAGCAACAAATAAAGAAAATACCTGGAAAAGTGAAGACACATTCAATTAAAGAGAGATTTAAAACATATGGCATTTATGTAATTGAGAAAATCCCCAGGGTATGGCTAAAAAAAAAAAGAGTTTTGAATGGAGTCCACTCATGAAAATTATTTCAGCCTGACATCTGCCTTTTCCTGAAGTGCAGCTCTTGCTGAATTTCTGCCTTCCTACGCTGGATAGTGGAGGTGATATTTAGAAAGGAAATATTTATATATGTTTATAAAAGGATAAGAGGAGGGAAGTCATTTATGTCCCTGAGTTCTTATAGTATGAAAACATGTAATCAACCTTAAAATATCTCAATTTTAAAGTAAATTCAGAAGTGTTGCTTTCTGAATCACACATTATATTTTCCTGAACCACAGGAGAAATTTGATAAAGTCACTGCACAAAGCACTGGGCAACTCAAAAGGCTAGAATTCTTTAAGAAACATTGAAATGACCTCAGATGAAAAATGCACACAACTCATGGCATGACATTAACAACAACTGAACTGCACTGGCTTTGGACAGTCCAGAACCTCTCTCTTTCTCTCTAGACAGGAGAAGCCAACTGAGAAAAGGCAGAGAAAGGAGAGGCTGATTTAAATAGTTATTTGAGGGAAGACTGTGGTGACTTTTTTGCATCTTTCTAAGAGACAGCTGATATCAGATTCTGTCAGAAGGAAGTCTTGGACTTGATAAACCATGGTAGACCTACTGTAGTGTTGTCATCAGTTTTCTATCTTTAGAATAGCATCTGAAACTACTCAGTATGTAGCGGACACTGAGCATTTTTCGTTCTATTCAGTTTTTCTCCTATATATGAAAGATTCAGGGAGATTACCAATTACCATTTCTAGTGACATACCTTAACCCTTCTCCCTAGCTGCATATTCAATCATCATTCATATCTCTAGAAATACTAATGTCTAACTACCCTAATATATATATATATATATATATATGTATATATATATATTTTTTTTCCCACTCTGTTAGAGCAATACTAATTCTCATCCAGCTTTCTTTCTTGGTGACTCTTGTGTTTGCCATTCTCATTTTGTTTCATGAGCAACTTTAAATGTTAAGGCTGTATGTAGTACTAGTTGTAAAAAGTCAGTGAAGGATCTCCTTAACTCCTGGAGTAAAACAACCTTTCTGAAATTCGCAGAAATGCTTGCTTTTTTTCTGTCTTTCTGTTAGAACTATATTTATTGTCACACTGTGCCCTGAATTTAAATTGTTCAAGGCTTAATCAGCAGCCTGTTGTGGAATTCTATGAAAAGCCATTTGAAAAAAAGGATTATAGAATCATAGAATGGCTTGGGTTGGAAGGGACCTAAGGATCATCATGTTTCAACCCCCCTGCCACAGGCAGGGCCACCAACCTCCAGATCTGGTACTAGACTGGGCTGCTTAGGGCCTCTTAAAAACGTCCAGGGATGGAACATCCACAGCCTCTCTGGGCAGGATTAGGATATATCCTAATGAGTTGCATCTTGTGACATAACTGAAAACAGATTTTAACAACCGTTATATAGCTTTTCCAAAACTCCTATTTGTCTGTTAATATGGAATCCTGTCTTAAATCAGCCTCTGACTGTTATTCTGCATCTTTTGACAGCTACTGTAGAATTCATTATTGTGAATGTGCAAATGATTTTATGGCTTTTTTTTTTTTTGTTTTTAGGATCATATTTATCCAAAAATTTCATTGCAACACGGTGCAGACATATCCAGCATTCTCAGTAGCCATCATTGCACCTGTTATTTATTCCTGGCTTTGAAGTCAAAGTTACTTTCCTTTCTGAAAGGACTTAATTTTCACTTACTAACCACAGAAAACAACCTCTAGCACAGATATTGAAGACAGATCTCCAAAAGCTATTCATTCAAATACCAGGATTTGTTAAAAGTAAGAATAGGAATTAGACTGCTTGGTTGTGAGGTTTTTTCTTTTCTGGACAGTCGTTGTGTGGGCTATTTTCTTTTTCTTTTTTCATTCTTTAAGGCTCTTCTAAGTACATTAACTGTTTTGCTGTTCTTTACAATTGGCACGATGCAACACAGGGTGATGAGCATAACAAACCAACTAGACTTTAAAGATGGTCAAGATTTATTTGTGAAATTCTAGACACTTAGATTATACTTCAGCCTGACATTTTGGAGGAATTTTTCTTAAACCTGACATTTTAGTGAACTACTCTCACAATAGATTATATCTTCTGTTATCCAGAAATATCTCAGTCGCTTGAGTTCTAGCAGCTATCTCCCTGCTTGATTAAGCAATATTTTTATAGTTATCAAGGGTCATACTGGGCTAATTCTTGCATTCTTGCATCACTTTTATCTGTTTGCCAACCTGAAGTTGTAGCAGAACTTTGTATTATCTTCAAGTTCTAAATAAAACTGAGTGATACAAAATTGCATAAGTATGATGGCAACAAACAGTGTTCTGTGTTTCCAGATGTAAATGTACATG
Organism: Phasianus colchicus; assembly: GCF_987193195.1. Lineage (NCBI taxonomy): Eukaryota > Metazoa > Chordata > Aves > Galliformes > Phasianidae > Phasianus > Phasianus colchicus. Next base: position 18,129,417 of record NC_143438.1, on the reverse strand, counting down.
TAATGTGATGTACAAATGTAAATGTGATAAGAGGAGGGACAAGAAGTAAGCAATATTCCTAAACAAACGTATAGCGAAAAATAGTTGAAATTAGATTTAGTAGAAGAGTAGATGATGCCAAACTATTTCTTAATTCTTTGTTGTTGATGGTGATTATTTGTGTTTGTTACTTTTTTTTAACTGTTAAATGAGTGTTCTATACAAAATAAATGGCTACCTCTCCTGTTTTCTCAAAAGCCCTTGGTATGGTATTGCATGGTAAATTAGTAGTCTTAGGTAAGAGAAAACAAATACAGAGATTGTGAAAACATTGACTAACAGGAGAACAGCATTGTCATTAACCTCAGTGTCAGTCTGAAGTTAATGATGGGATTGTTGATACATAAGTAGTAAATGTTTTCAGAGGTGATATGACACAAATGCGTTATGAACAAGCTTAATAATATTCTTCAAATATTGGAATAATATTCAAGAATGCTCACTTTCTGAAAACTAGATTCATGAAAATGGGGTTTAAAGCTAATAACGTGAGATGCAAGACTATACATCAATCTAATTACAGAAACCTCCTCCATTAAACTATATGCTCACTGGTGGAAATTACTGAAGAGAGAATTTCATACACTACTTTGTTGCAGAATTATGTGAACTCCTAATGCACAGAGCTGATCTCTCAAGAGAGAGAAATACTAGTAAAAATGTTTAGTAAAATATCACCTGTAATTCTGTGCACAATTCTGACTATTCATTTTGAAAGAATTAGAATTCAGAATAAGGCAAATAAAGAGTTAACTGCAGATCTGGAAAGCTTACAGTCTAAAAAGAACTTTATTCCTGTCTCAGCTTTAAGTTAACAGGATAGAGGGTGGGATTGATCTCTAAAACACATTCAAGGTAAAAAATACCAGGGGAGTAGGAAAGCTACTTCTGTTGAATATGCTGTCACGGGAATGTCTATACCCCAAATCTTATTTTTGTCTGAAGATTAATTGTGTATGCACTGAGCTATGAAGACACCTATGTACTTACTGATACTAGAACAACTCAGAGCCTGTTGGTGTCAGTGGTTAAACCTTGGGTCATTTATATGGCTGTGAGCTGAAAATCCAAAAATTAAAGAGTAGCCTTTTAAGCATATGTAAGAAAATATTTAATTAAATGTATTTTTCTTTCTTATCTATTTTCACACTAATAAAGTAGTACAAAAGCTTAAAGACTACTTGCTTTCTCTTTAAAATATCATTTTAATATCACTTCAAATGCTCAAAACTAAAAATCCACAAGAGAATTTTAATAACATAAAAATACTTTTTTGACCATGTTGGAACAACAGTTTCCAGATGTCATTCTTTAAATTTCTTTTCAGCATAAATAATCAAGTGAACATTTTTGCGTAATTTTCTTTATTACCATCAGCCTTTGACCTCTTTTTGTCCATTTGTTGCATCTGTCATTGCATTCTTGTGTCTTGAAAAAGCTAGAAAATAAGTAGGAGAATGGGGGTAAATTCAGAAGGGAAATAGGGATGGCAGTGAGCAGGAAAGGTACTAGAAGTTGCTGAATACACTTAGTTCTTTTCCTTTCCAGCTGTGAGATGGCCCACACTGTACCTGTGAAAGCAGACAGGGTGGTGGCTCAAATGTCAAAAGGTGTAGAAATGCTCACAGCATCTGTGTATGTCTGAAAGTCTTCCTAGATCTGTTTCCCAAATTACTTTCTTGAGTACCATAGATAACTAAGATCTTCTGGAAAAGCAGGCTGGTTAAAAGTTTCCTATAGAAGAGTTTTCAACACTTTATTTGGTCTTTCTCGAAATAAACATGGACTGCCTGAACAGAGCTCTGCTCTTTCTTACCTTGTGGTAGCTGAGGGCAGATGATTTCTGAGCAATTTTCTGCTGTGTTCTACTTTAAGCTATGGTTAGAACAGAGCACTTTCTGCAGCACAGTCTCACCTACCTGAGGCAGGTGCCAGCTACCATTGTATTGAAATGGGTTGGAAGAGTAATTTCCTTACCATTAGTGGTCCAGCGAAACTCACGATGTGAAAGCTAATGTCTGAGAAAGAGAATGACAGTAGGTTAAGATTATCTCCTCTGTTTTGATTAAAACAAAACCATAAGAAACAGCTGGTTATGTTAACAAAACCTGACAAGATAGATAGCAAGTGCTCATACATTCATGCATACAGCAGAAATTCCCCTTAAAATCAGTCTTAGTGCCTTTCAGCTATTAGGAGTAGGCTCCTACCTCAGTTTTCATATTCATCTGCGATGCTTAGCAAGCACTCATACATCACATGAGGAAAAATAATAGATAGGTCACCATTGATCTTAAATTTAAAACTAGTTTTTATAACTTTATGAACATAACTTAGCTTAAGTAAGAGATGGCTGATCTTTCACTTACTGTAAGCTTCCTTTTTTGCATGTATGGAAAATGAGAGGATGATGCTAACTGTCTGTTAGATAATAGTCTTGAGTGCTGGATTAAACCATTTATTGTAGCTAACTGACATGCTTGAAATTTCCATCTTGAGCCTTATATCAAAACATTTATATTTGTATTCTACTTCCACAATCTCTTCTGAAGGATTTAACAAGGAATACCTTTCTGTCATTGTTTCATGCCAACTATCTCTCAATATTGATTTATGCATCCATTAGTAATTAGAAAATGATTTTGAATGGAAAGATGCATTTAAAGGATAGTTTTAACTTACTAGAAATATTTATTTGAGTGTGCAAATTATTTCAAGAGTAATAAATCTCCTCACAATTCATTGAAAAGAATGATTACAAGTAACTACAAAAATGTCATGACACGACGCAGAAGAGGGAGCTTAAACTTTTTGCTAAATATCTTTTCTTTAGTTCTCAATCAGAGTTGAGTTTTTATATATTTATATGCATAAAGTTGATAAGCATTCTTTGGAACTGCTTTGATGTCAGGGTAAGAGCAGGAGTCAATCTTTTAGTATCTTAGTACTTCTGTTTCCAATCAAGTAAAAAAAAAAAAAAAAAAAAAAGGAAAAAAAAAAGAAAAAGACACAGAACTTCGCTGCAAATCAACTCTCCAACAGAGAAGTTTAAAAATTGGTGTCATCGCTACTTCATTTTCCCTGTGTTATTAAAAGAAATTGCATTGTATACATCAAAAAGAAAGATTAGAGGCTGTAATTCAATGGACATAATTCTGTGTCAAAGTTCTAGGGACATTCAGAAGCCACTCAGACTTCACTGTCCTTCTTAAGTGTCAGTGAAATTAGAGTGTTACTATGTACAGTTTAGTCTATTTTGCAATGCATTCTACTCTTCTGTATTTATTACTGCTCCAGAAACAACTTGAAAAAACATATTGCTTTGCTTATTTTCATGTGACCATCCATCCAAATATTGCATAGTTTGCAGTGGTCTGTACATAGTGCAAATAGTGTAACTACTTAAACTTGGTCCTAAAGGCATCAAAGTTCAACTACTCATCATGGTGTGACTTTCTTTCTATCTTCCTATTAGTACAGTATGACTCTAAACTGGCAGAACACTTACTTGACCGCATCGTTTGAAATAGTGCTGTGGTATTAGTTCTTAATGATATTCAGCTTGTAGACAGTTGGTGTTGGAATCATGACCAGAAAGCAATGAATATCAAGAGAACAGACTAGGGAATAAACTCCCTTTGCCATAAAGGGATAAAGCTGCTGTGATTCTCCTCTGTGGTGTTCAACAGTGGGCAGAGCTGGAAGTACCCACATTGTGTTATGAAGTACACCAGGTGGCTAAACTAGCATGTGCCCAATCTGTGACTTTGTGGGGAAGTAAGAGTAAGGGCTGTAAAGAAGAATGTCAACTATTCAGTTCTGTTGAAATAGTGATCAAATTGACTGCTATTGTAGTGAAACACCAGCCGTGCTGTTTCACAGTATCACTGAACAGGAGAAGATGATAGAGAGCCAGTGATGAATGTGTATCCAATATTTGGTGGAAAAAGCTGGATGTGCCTTGTTTCAGGAAAATAAATAGAGGGCAAAGTAAAGTTATGGCATCAAGTTGTTGATGAAATAACTTAAAACACGATTTTACTCACTTTCAGTAGAAACATAACAAGTTAATTAGCAAGTGTTGAAGTATAAATTTTATTTTATAAACAAAGCTATTAAAAAGCACAAAGACTGTAGACAATAAAAAATATGCATTTTTTTAGAAGGCTGTTGTTTTTGAAAAAGGGAAAAAAAAAAAAGACATCTGGGACTGTGCTTCAGAACTTCCTCTCTCTGGGCTGACTTCATAACAAGAGAAGGGTAAACAAGCTAAAAGTTTCTGCAGCAGTCCTGTTAACCTTTACTGGAGCCCATGAAAACATGAGTGCCCTTAAGAAAACTATTAAGCTAAGCATTTGAAGGGAGTTGAAGCTCTTCTATATGGTTATCCAATTATCCTTTCACAGACATCATTTTCTGGCCTTGTATAGAACTTGATGAAGCCTTTGAAATAGATCACGTATCGTGTTGTACCAGGAACCTATATTCCATCCAGAAATACTGGGGAAAAAAAAAAAAAGACTGAAAAGAAATATAAGTTCTTTAGTATTATGACTCTGGGAAGTTGCTGCTGAGAATGACTGTGAGTTGAAACTGATATAAGCAAGAGAGACCACAGCTTTCCTTAGCACGTCCTGAATATCTGGAGAGGGGGCCAAAACTGAAAATGGCTGAGAGGGTCAGTGAGAGTTGTATATTTATATCCTGTAGAATTGTCTCTGATACTTCACATAACCTTAGCCTTAGAAAACTCAGAACAGACCTTGTTCACCTTTCATTATAGAAACTGTGAAGCACTAATGCAACTGTCAAGAGGAAAAATACCAACAGACTGCATGAAATCTAGAAGATGGTCTCCTGGCAGAGCTACCTAGTCTCAGAACAGGCACTGGGGAAGAAAGACAGTTTGAAGATGCCAGATTATTTTTGCAGTACAGCAGCTCCCCACACACAGAAACTGTTTGGGGCAGGTTTTTAATCTTTCCTCCCGATGCAGAGCAGTGTGTGAGGAAAGAGGCATACTCTGATGATACGCACCTTCCCAGTTTTAATTGTAATACCTTTACAAAGTATCACATACCATTTTTTTTTTTCTTATGTAGACTATAGTTTTCAATTACTGACCATTGCAGGCTGTGGATTATGTGCGTAATTGCCACAGGTAGAATTTACAGGCTCACCTGTTTTTTCCATGTGCCTTAACCTTGACTGGCTGCCGGCCACCCACCTACGGGGGAATGGGGATTGAGTCAGTCCCTGAGAGACCCTCTCTGCTGCTCCTCCCTCCTCACCATGCCCTTTCCAGGGGCTGAGGGGAAGCTCTGCTTTTAATGATGTGACAGTTGTGAATAATGGAACAGATTGATGCAACTCCCATGCAAGTTGCTGTTGGAGCTTAAGGTTGTGCTATTTGGTACCTGAAAGTTAATTGCTCATTGATTTTATTTTATTTCTTAATATAAATTTGGACTTAATGTGTGACTGATATAATGACAACATGGACATACTTAGTATATCCATTCATTTTACAGATATCTTTCTTAATATCTGCAATCAATAATGACCTTTTTCTGCCACTGTCTGGCTAATGTGAAAGCAGTTCAAAATTGGGTTCAACTCAACAGTTTTATTTCCTTTTTAGACCTTGAAACAGAGTATATTTTTAATGGCTTGATATTTTTTTCATGTGGAAACACATGCACGGGACTAGTGCTCAATCTTCTAGAGCTCACTGGAATTACACTGATTTTTGTGAATAAACTATTACTCTTGTCGTTCTAAATAGTACTGTTTGAAGCATAAGTTTAGGCTTCTCAACAAAAAAAATAAATTTGGAATAAATATACTTCTGTTGCAAAGATACTAATAAATTTTAGTGATCAACATATTACTAATACATGGAGAGAACATTAATATAATAATTTCTTAAGATAATTATGATAACAAAAAATAGTTTGCAGTAACATATTCTTTGTTATTCTAACTGGACAGAAAATTAATGAACTAGTAGTTCAGGAGACACAACAATTAGCACAAAAAACCCCCACAGAAATCGTGTTCAAAAGCAATGCTGTAGATTCTCTGGCATCTTTGCTATCTTTTCACAATCCATTTCTGTATTACAGAGGCTAAAAGTTAAAGAAGTATTTCCAAGAGGTTGGCTTTTTATAGCATCGTAACTGACCAAACTTTATTACCATTTTGGATCAGAGCAGAAGTCAGCCTTCATCAGCACCCTGCATCTTTTTAGAAAAACTGAATGTATGGCAAGCATTGAGCTGATGGTTTCTCAGATAAAACCTCTCAGGTTGCACCATTCATCAGTTTACAGACTTCCTAAGATGCAGATTACCTCAGAACCAAAGACCACCATCTGGTCTCATAACACCTTGTGGCAATTAGTTCCACAAATCATTGCATGTGAAGAGAGAAAGAAAAAGAAAAAATAAAATATTTAAAAAAAGCTTCTTTCAGATTTTTATTTTGCTTTCAAATTGTTTTAAAGTCTGTATTATCAATAATGAAAGACAGCTGTCTCTTGTGTTCTCTGCAACACTGTTGATCTCTGAGATACTTTTGAAATCTTACTGATACCTACTTATGTCTTCAGTGATTCCCATGTGTAAACAAGGGCTGCTCTGAAAGTAATTCCTCCTAATTTGGCCCACGACATCGGGGGGGGGGGGGGGATATTGGTCATATGGCAGTAGAGGTTAAACCTTCCTGCTGAAATTGTTACATTTTGTCACTGTGTGACAGATGGCAGCAGAGGGACAGTGTCATTGTATTCCTCTATGTGGAAAAAGTGATGTTGATGTTCGTAAGTGCTTGCTGAAGGCTTATGGAGACCAAAGAATGAGACAGTGGATGGTGCATTTTAGCAGTGGAGACAGTGACATGAAAGATAAACCATGTCCTGGACAGCTGTGCAAATTTTTGAGTGCAACATGCAGTATTCTTTTCATTGCTGGTCAAAATGCATGGCTAATAGTGGTGATTATGTTAAAAAAAAAAACAGTACTTCATAGCTGAGAATTTGCTCTATCAAGAAGTGTTGTCATGCTCTTTGTATCTGCTGTAGTTTCTATAGAAGTAAGCAGGAGGCATGCTTCTGGAGCAACACACTTAATATCTCTTTAAAATATTCTTTATTTAGCTATACGCTAAAAAGAATATTAAAAGACCTCTTTTGAATTATACTTTAGAAAAGCAGTACTGTCTGGTGTTGAATGCTAAGAAATATAATAACTGTCTGTTGTTCATGGGATGGAGATGTAGATGGAGCATCGAATTTTCTTGCTTAAGTAGAAATGTTTCTCTGTCCCCACCGTGCTCTAGTGGTGTTTTGAATGACAGGATATCAGGAGAGTGTCTATGTCATTGGAGAGAAGTAGGCAGCTCTTGGGAAATTATATCTCACTGGAAAAGCAGCCTTGATAGTTCTAAGCAGAGAGACTTGTTTATATATATTTTGCTTACCTAAAACTGGACACACTGAGCAGAATAATGATAGAATCGATTGTGTTGACATCATCAAAGTTGAAATACCACCTGAATTAGAAGTGGCCAGTTGTGCTTCTTTGTGGAATAAGATAAAACTAAGTGAGAAGCTTTGGATCTGTTTTTGTATTTTACAGTGTTCCTTTCTATCCCTTCATCCTCCTGATCGTTTTTAGCAGTCACACAGGAGAAAGAAAACAATGATTCAGAATGTTGCTTTTTCTGAGGCATTTTCATAGTCAGCTTATCAGGCAAGTAGACACTGCACACAACATACTTGTCTCATTGTCTGTTTGTAAAACAATTTGTTTCTTCCAAGTAGCAAGGCAAAGAGATTTAAAAATAAAAAGACATCAGTTGAGTAATTCGGCAGTAGTTTAGGTTGCTTAGTCTTTATCTGAATTGATGTTCAATTTGATTTCAGCTCCAATCTACATAATATATGTCTATAAGCTTATGTGCTCACAGGAATACAGAATAAGAATTTAAAGAACAGGTAATGACAGCACCAACCATTAAGTCCAGAAGTCCAGCACATACAGGAGAAAACAACAATAAGGAACAGGAGGGAAAGGTTCTAGTAGAGTTGAGCCCTTAATTGCTACTAGGAAACAGCAATCACCACAACAGCACAAGTCCTTATTGTCTTTGATCTATGAATATTTACAAGCAACAAAAATCCATAAAGTTAACATAAATAATGTTAAATAAACTTCTTAAGTCTGTATAATAACAATAGTGTACAGATCTGTAATGGTTAACAACTTAATCTTGTTGGAAGGTGAGAATCCTGGAATCAGAACTTTTTAATTTGAGATACTGTTTAACATCCTCCTTAAATAGTTAGCTATACAGGTAAATGTGTTTCTTTCTTTTTTTTTTTTTTTTCTGCCCCCCTCCCCTCCAGTATATTTAGCTGCTTTGCAGTGAGAAGATTGTATAATAGAAATTATAACAAGAAAGTTCTGACTTCTGGAGCTCATTTAGAAAATGGTTTGCTTTACACTGTTTTGTAATGATTACAAATATCACAAATCTTTCTTATTTCTTACACTTGAAGCTTAGGCAACGGAAATTCCGGTGCCAGTTTTTGAGACCAGAATGTAAAACGACTCAGACATAGGTGCAGGCAGTGCTCTTTTGAATCAGACTACAAATTTGTGCTGACTGGCACTTCATAGCAAAGCTCAAGGAATCCAGCAGGATGCAATTAAGACGTAACATTTGCAGACAAAATTTCCTCCCAGCTCTTGACAGTTAAAGGCCAGTCTTGCCTGAAATACGTGAATTTATATTTTTCCCTTGGGTCCATTACTTTGTACATGGTTAGCTGAAATTGAAAATCAAAATTCAGTGGAGATATACTGTGTGGGATCAGTGAGAATTCTCAATTATGTTGGCCTGGTTCCACGGAAAGATCCATGGAATTCAGTTGCCTGAGGCTAAGTCTCATGCTCTGTACAACACTTAGATGCCAGGAGATCACAGTTGCTGTAATCCAAGCGAGTAAAATTCCCTCATGAATATTTCTTCTCATCTGATCTTTGGTGGTTTTCACTAGTGAATTGCAGAGTATTTCCTCTTGTATCTCTTGATAACCAATCTAGACTTGGTTCTAAAACGGTGGGTGTATATATTTATGTGGTTCAAACTATACAGAAGTACAAATCATCATAAAGATTTTAAAGTGATAATCTATATACTTAGGATACTTCTGTATACTACATTCCAGTGAAAGCAATGATAACATCTGCAGATGTTGAAAATACGTAGTCAGTATTATGAGATGTCTACTTAGTTTCACCATGAGGAAATAAGGAAAAAGAAATACTGTTCAGCAAAATTTTTACTATAGAATAAATACCTCTTGCGTTTGGCTAAGAAAAGAAATCAGGTCCTCTACTACCAAAAATGGGCAGTATTACATTTCACTTCATAAGAGCTTTGAACTTTTGGTTTGGTTAGGCAAAATTCACAAATATAAAATATATATATATATTGAATGCAAAAGTTATTTACTTTCTCATTATCTCTTTCAATCAGAATATTAGCCTGGTTAGTAAGAAACTGGACATTTTTTAGTGGAAGAGATTGTAATAGACTGAAATGATACTGCATACTGAGCTCATAGTAAAATTTCTACAGTGATAATAATAGAACAAGAGGTTTTGTTCTATTTCAATTAAAGGAGAAGTTCCATAGGAGTCCAGTCAGTCTTTCACCCAAGGCAGAATGAGAAGGAGATGGCCCTGCTGGCAAGATTAATTATATCTTGAAGTATAGCCCTCTCCTAAGAGATTTCTTTTCTTAAGTAATATATTGCTTGCAGATCTAGACATAAACACAACATTTATCTCCTGCTCTGTGGGGGAGCAGGATGGATTGCCTTTGCATTACTTTCATCATGATCTTGTATTAAGTGTGCCTTTATAAGATTATTTAAATTACCTGGGGTGGTAGACTGCGAGAAGTAGGAAAGAAAAGGCATGTGGAGTACTGATGAAATAATGAGGGAGGAGGAATGTGCAGGAAAACTTTCTCATGGCTTCTGTATTCTCTGGCTGCCTGTTTTTAGAAACCTCATGGGAAAATAACAACTTTGAGGTGATTTTTCTCTGGCAAAATTTTGTTGAACTTAGCAAGCATTTAGAGTGAAACATCAAAACATTTTTAGCATTTAGAGTTTAAATGTGTGAATAGGTACATTTTGCTTCCCTTTAGTATTTCTGTATTTTTTTTTCTAGCAGAAAAGAGAAAGGACAATAAAATATCCTCATTGCAGTCATGGAGGAAAAAGTGTGGGTTCATAGATTAGCAGTTAATGAGTTGCATATTGATGTGAAGCATATGATAGATATGCCTTTCATCATATTATTTTAAAGCATACAGAACTTCCCATATTCCATACATCTCAGCATTTTTTTTTTGTGTGTGAGAATATTTGAAACTGTTTTTTTTTTTAATTCAAATGCGCTCTTATGCAATATCATCTGGGTTTTGTAAAGTGTAAGTAGATACTTGGCCACAAGTACTTGCATTGTTCTTCAACCTGTTGTGTAGTCCTTGCAGCAGATGTTGTTTCTTTGTCCTTAAGGCCTATTGCAGCTCTAAGATAATACAGCACTGTCCAAAGGTGGTGGTGCAGATGTTAGTGTTATCATGTTTGTGTCAGTATCAGTTTTTCAGTTCCCAAAGCTGGGCACTTCATGATTCTGAGTCAAGGTATTGTATGGCCCAGCTTCATTTGGCTCAGACAAGCTAAACTTTTAGTAGACATGAACCATGCAGGAAAACAGGCAAACTGCATGCTGAAATTAGTTACTTGAGATGAATATACATTTCAGCTCCAGGTTTCAAAATAGGAAGAAAACACTGATATAGAAACAAACATAAAAGTAGAAACATAAAAAAGAGGTTGTGGAAGATGTTGACTAAACAGTGCCATGGAGCTGTTGCAGAGAGTGGGAGAAGGTGCCCTTTTGCCAACCTACTGAGGACTGCCTGCATGTCCTACAGGGGAGTACTTAGAAGGTCTTACTCATGCTTCACCTGAGCTAATTAACATTGTTAAGCCTCACTGGTTTTTTGTTTGTTTGTTTTTTAGTGGCTTTATGACTGTTTTATAGTCCTGTGCTGGGAATATTGTTCATTATCCTTGTACACAACAAAAGGTATTTGCACAGCATCTATGAGACAAAGAATGAGTGACTTCCACATCAAAATTTAAAATTACAGTATGCAAAAATGAATAAATAGCACTCTACTTTTTGTCCTTCATTTAAGACAGTTGAAGACTTAACTGCTTAAATTTTCACTTATAGTTTATTTTGTACCCACAGTCTTAACTGACATTCAGTTGGAGGAGAAAAAAGTGGAAGCAAAAATTTAAACTTGCAAATTGTTTCGTTTTTTTAATGTTGGTTTCTTTGTAGATGTAACACAGCTATTGTGAAATTCAGAGGTTCAAAAGCTGGAAACGTTGACATAAAACATTCAAATTTTTAGATACTTTCTGTGATGAAATTACTGTTGAGGTCCTTCCCCTTATTATTTGTTGCTATTTGTTCTGAGGAGATGTACCACAAATAAGAATAATTTATTCATTTAATATTTATTAGCTTGTGTTCTTGCTGAATGTTATATTAAAGGTGTTGCACTGAATCTGAACAGCAAATTAGTGTCCTTTTTAATCTGATGTGAATAGGATGCTGACAATTTTCTTCAAATAAACCATGAATTTTAAAACAAAACTCAAGATGATTTAATAGAAGAGGAATGTTAACTTAATATTTCGATCATCCAGACAGCATACTTTTTAGATACTTCATTTTCTTTGATTGTATAGCATTGATAATAAGAAAAAAAGAGGCTTTCTACATCAAAGCATTTTGTAAAAACAGGAAATATCAAGTTTAAACAAGATGGCAATGTACTGAATCCCAAAATATATCTGCCAGTTAGCTATTATTCATTGAGTTTATTATTGTTACATGTATCAGATCTGGGTTATCTAAAACTTCCCATCAATTGCACAGAATACATGATTTCATAGAATGCCCTTGATCTTGATATTCAAGAAAATTATTGATGACAGTTCACTTGAATTTTAAAAAGGTTTCTTTCTCTGAAACTTTTTCCAGAAATAAAACTATATTCAATTTTCATTCTTCGACCAAAAAATACTGATCATTAAAAAAATATATATGGGAAGAGGGATTCCAAGGTATAAATTGTTAAAGTAGTTGATCAGAGGTTCAAGTTTGAAGATTTCTTGATTTTTATTTAATTAAGGTCTTTTTAAAAAAGAGCACCAACTAGAGCACCACCTATGTGACAAAGAAGATAAAGATTACATATTGCTCCTGAATAATTGAGCAGACACTTGCAGACAAAGCAGACGCTTTGCTTTTTGAGACAGTATGGAATTACATTTGCTTTGTTTATTGTCAGTCTCAGTTTTCCTGTATAATAGAGCATTTATGAAATTAGTTTCTTTGTTACACTAAGATTGTGTGGAATCCAAATATATTTGTTAATAAAAATTGTCTTCATCATAAATATTTATCAGAGCCAATTTTAATTAAAAGTGAAGTCTTACAGAAGTTGTAGAACATTCTGAAAATACATAAGCAATACATGTATAGGCCAATATAAGATAGTTTAGAGTCAAGAGCCAAGTTTCACTAGAGCTTAGTACGCTGCCACAGTTAACTTGTTCAAAGAGAGAAAACAAAATCACTCTGTTAGACTGAATGCCATAGAGTACAGTTCTCCAGGATGGGAGGGGTGAGAAGGATCTTTCTAGAGGGAAGTGGAGTCCCAGACTCACAAAAGACAAATTTATTCACTTGAAAATGGTGTAGTATTATTTTACTGCTCTTGACATTTATTCATGGGTAGCTAAGAATTCTAAGTGCCTAGAAGCAAGTGAATGGTGCATAAAATGAGAGTACTCAACCTCTTGTAATTTTCAATTCAGTAACAATTTAATAGATGATACACAGCAGCTCTTAGGTATTTCTTTTGGATCACAGTTCAAACTTTCACTGCTCTCTCCTAACAATCTTACTAGCCAACCTAAAGAAGGTTTGCTGTGTCACCCAAAAACATCTACTCTAGTTTTCTTTTTTTAACATGAAGTGACTTTTCCCCATCAAAACTACCTTCATTATGCAGTCTGTTTTGTAGTTTTGAAACTAATTGCTACGTGCTGTCATTAGATTAATGAAATGTCTCATACAGTGCCTATCAGATATTTAGGGCATACTTTTATCTGATGGTATTTTTTTACCAAGTTCACAAATATGTGTGCTGTCAAAGAAACATGTCATACGTAAGCACTGTTCTCTTTAAAAAAATGTGGATAGAAACAGAACACTCTTTACAACCAGAGAGCTTTGATGAAACTGTACAAAGATGTAACAGCACGTATACACAAGTATGAAAGCCAGTGACTGTCTTGTCAGGAATTTTTCTTTTAATGTATGTTTGCTAAATGTAACTTAAAACATTGAAACTCTGAGGTAGTTTTTTTTTTAATTATTACTCAGTTACTTTAAGCATTCATGTAATTACGTTCCAATTTTTTTTTTTTAATTGGATATTTATAAATGTAATGGTCATCTTTCTAAGCTTAGAAAATTTTAGAAGTCTGAAATGAATATTGGTAATCTCCCTACCTGCATGTTTGTGAAGGTTTGCTTTTAAACTGAGGAATATTAGAAAATTCCTGATAGTTCTGACCCTTCCCAGTTTCCTCTGAGTAACTGTCTGCTGTGCACTAACTTTGATGTACATTTTGTGACTTTAGGATCAGAACTGGGGCCCACTGGTCATAGTAATAACCTTAATTTATCAGTGTGATGGTGGAACCTGAGTTTTTCTTTTTTTACTTGTGGGAAAGAGTGAAAACGCAAGACATTTTCTTACTTACCTACAGTTCAGGAGTCAACCTTATTAATAATTAGTTAGTAGTATTGTCCATTATCCTTATTAAACACATGGTTTTATTACTCTGACTGGTCTGCTGAGTGTTGATCAGCCTATTACATACATTTCCTTATTGCAACAAAAGACCCTTATCACATACTTAAGAATTGGCACAGTGATCTTTTGCACTTTCTATTATTGCCTGTTTCAAGACAAGAGATCAACCCCATTGGGGGTTGGACTCGATGATCTCTGGTGGTCCCTTCTAACCCCTACAATTCTGTGATTCTGAAGAGTGTACTCTGTCGTTTGCCTATATATTTTAAATATTTTTTACTTTCATACTTCTATATTTTTAGTTGTAAACTGTATGTAATAAAAAATTATTTATATTTTTTATCTGTAGCTTTTGAACAAAAGTAGAGGAACAGTGAAATTTGCTGATAAATTATTGAGCTTTGAGAATTATGGTGTGTATAACTGTGGAATTTTACCCCGGTACCTATTGCTGAGCATGGTGAACTGTAAAGCAAGGAGGTGCTCTGATCACAGACGCACCGACAAAAAGAATAATTCAGAAGTACAAGTACCTGTTTTATGTTAAATTTACTCCAAATTCTAATCCCAAATAATTTCCAATCTTGGAAAGTCTGTGAAGAGCAGAAAAGTAGCTAAAGGTGATTTTCCAGTTTTCCATTACCTTTAATCCTGTATATAGCTCTGAAACTGTCAGCCATTTCCTGGGTTTTTAGAAGCTTATGAATTTGTGTGTAACTTTTTCTCATCACTTTGATAGGATAGTTATATATGTCTTAACAGAAAAGAAAACAATGACAAGAAAAACCAACAGATGTTACATGGTTTCTTGCCTGTCTCTTTTTGAGAAAATGACAGAAATGTAAAAATACTACTTTTCCTGAGTAAGATAGAAGATGGTATTGTGGGCAAGAAAAGACAAAATCTCATATAACAGATCTGATTGTGGCTGTATTTATGAGTAAATTATTTATAGCCTACTTCTTTAGGCGCTGTTGAAGCGCCGACGGAGAGTTACACATTATGTAGTTGCACAGACTAAAGAAAAGCAGTATTATGTTGTTACTTTCAGGTTGTGGAAAAAAATAGCAAGATTGAGATTTGTTTTGCCTCTTTGGGACCAGGAGACTTTCACACAAAAAGGACTGGCAACGCAGATGAGTGTTGAGGTGCCTCTGGATGTGGGGACACACAAGGGCGGAGCAAGAAAAGAGAGGGCTGTGGCAGGAGCATCCCTGGGGTGGAACACATCAGCTTCTGGACTGGAATGATCAGGCAATTCCTGTAGCTCTGAGTTGCAACATCTAAGAGGTCAAAGGCAACAGATTTATTTTTATTGTGATGGAAATTAGGTGATTGACAGTGCAACTTCGGCCAAGGAAAGCTTCCTGTTCTAGGCGAAGCTCTGGGCATTAGACCCTTGATTTCTGTAGCAGTTTATGTGGGTATGCTCTTCTGTTTTGATTTTTGTCTACAGAAAAACCTTCCTTTTTTTTTTTTATTAACCAGAACAGTTTACATAAAAATCTGTCTCTCAGATTTTCCAATTGTAGGACTCCTTTGAGGATTCCCAAACAACTCAGTGTTTATGAAAATGGGAAAGGTAAATGCATCACTCACACGCAATGCAAAATCACGTGCTGGTGCAAATTCTACAACTCCACTGAAAGCCACATAAATACTTTGAAATACAATGAAATAGATAAGCAAACCCAGATTGGGAAGGGCTATTCCCTTCCTGAAATCTGATTTTTTTTTTTCTTTCTCTCTGTAGTGAGATTTGCTCAAGACTAAGCATGGTAGTTCCCACTGTATGCCTGGAAAGCTGTTAGTTTCTGTCTCATGTGCAGTAAACCAGATCATCACTCCTGTTTGACTTCAGGTTATTTTCAGGTGTGGCTTGAAATTCCATGCTGGTCTGACCTCAGTAGAGCGCTCATTTCATCACAGTGTTTCCAGGATTACACTGTTAATTGGAATGCATTTGTAGTGGAAATGCTAAGTCAGGGCTTGAATGAGTGATTGAGCACCTGGTGGGAGGGCAAAACCAACTCAGGGGAGCATGGGTGCAAGTAGTGCAGCTGGGAGACTGGAAGGGGTGGAGCCAGGATGCACCCCTTCCCAGACCTTGTTTAAGGGGTGGCAGTGGAGGCAAAGTTATCTTGCTGTCATTGCTGTGCTTTCTATTGCATTGTAGCATTGTTCATCCCAAGTTGTGCTGTTGCAGATGATGTGTGATGAAGATAGGATTGTGCTGATGTGCATATATGAAAAACTCAGTTCGCAAAAGGTGGGTGAAAGTATTCAAAGGTGTAGGAATTGAATGATCTTTGTGTTTTTCTTGATTTTCTGCTTCAGTGCTTGCAGTTCAGTACTACCTTCTATTCTGTCACAAGGCATTAATAAAAACCCTTTGCAAAGGTAGCATTACATGTTCTTGGTATGGCTTGTAGGGGCTAAGCTTCATATTTTTGCAAAGGCCAGTCTTTTGAGAAACTTCTTTGCACAGTGTCATACAATTGTTTTCTGGGCTACAAGGAAATTTTGTATGTCAGTGACCTGAATATGTGACATTGTATAAGACTTTGGCAAGCTAATTGCTTATTACAGAGGAATTTCAAATGAGTATTTAATGAATGAACGCTGTCTGCCTAAATATCGGCTTATGGCATTGTAAATCAAGGTTATTGTATTTAGGTCATGCAAGAGTAAGAACTACAAAAGTGACCCTTTATCTCAATGAAATAATCATTTTGACTCTAAGTGGTTTAAATTAAAATATGGGTTATGGACTGAAAAAAATGAAAGGCTTTTACTTCAGACTTATATTTTTGACTCATGGCCATCGTAGGGGAAGAAGTAAGTTGTGAGTATCTGGACAGACTGGATGAAGCCCTGAGTAGCCCAGTCTGACCTCACAGCTCTGAGCAGGAAGCTGGGTAGGAGACCTCCAGAGGTCTCTTCCTAACTGAATTATTCTGTCTTTATGTAATTATATAATATCAAGTGCAGTTCAGAAACAACAGTGAAATGAAAACTGAGATCTTGCAGTGATACTGTTTCAGTATATACTTTTATCTGAAAGTGTAATTTTTGTATCTCAGCTTTTTTTTCTTAGTCCTGGTAGTAGGCCTATGTATATATACGGACAGATAATATTTATCTCTTTCTGACATGCTGATAAAGCATTTAGAGATAGGTAAAGCTGCAATCATTCCCCGAAAAGATGCCTCCCAAGAATGTATCTTCACTAAGCTCATGGCTTAATCCTCCAAATCCATCTTTAAAGGCTTTATTTAAAACCTAAGCTGTACTGAAATTGTATCTTCTCGGAAGTTGCTTTCCCATATTAAGTTAAATGAGTCTTTCCTGGCTTAAATTAAGCTACAGTTTAATAAAAAAAGAAAAAAAGAAAAAAAGAAATTGCTTTGCTTTACTATTTCTTGTCATGCTGCACTTGTTTTATCAATGACAAAGGAAAATAGATTTTATATTGCTTGCATCTTAGATTAATATGCACTTTTCATAGCCCCAAATTAATCCTAGATCTGAGTAAATATAGCAAGTAAAAGAAATAATAAAAGGGAAAGCCTGCGTCATTATTTCTTCCAGTTCTTAATCTCTGCAAATAAGCATATTGAGCTTCTGATGTAATTTAAGTGTTACATCCACTTAGGCAAACTAAATTTAGCTTGAGAAACAGAAAGATGACTAGAAGTTTGAGTGTTTTCATTATCTATGTTAAGATTTTGGAAGAGCCAAGCAGTTGCACTTAGGCATTTATGGATTCCTCGATAGATTGTCCTTGGTGGTATTCTGCCAAGTGGAAGAGGTATGAGGGCTACTCTGAAATTAATACCTCCTTTATGATGTTGTCCCACAACATCAGAGACAGATGTGGGTGGTATGGCAGTAGAGGTTGAACCTTCCCACTGATATTCCAATACATTTAATTGGTCTGTGACAGATGGCAGTAGAGGGACAGTCTGACAGATAGACATCTGACACAGAAGTGCGGATGAAGCAAAAGTGTGTCACTGAATTATTCCATATGGAAAAATGGCACCCACTGACGCTTGTGAAACATTTGTGCAGACTAAACAGTGGATATGATCACTGTGAGGTGGTGGGTGGTGCACTTCAGCAGTGCTGACAGCAAGCTGAAAGGCAAGCTGTATTATAGAGGGCAATACAGATTTTTACAAGTATGACATGCAGGCTCCTGTTGGTTGCTGGCAAAAATGCATAGCTAATAGAGGTGACTGTTGAAAAAGAGTAAATTCTTAGCTACATTCTTTCAGAAAGTGTTACTGTGCTCTTCGTATCCATGAAAATAAATAGGAGGCATTACTTTCAGAGTTCATCAATACTTTTTAGAAATTACAATCAAAATAAAGGTAGACAAATGCAGCAAGTTCTGATTCAGGAAAAAAATCGATGACAATACCAGTAGTGACTTCTAGTAACCCCATGTCTGGGCCAAGATGGCCTGTTCAGGGCTCTTCACTCTGGTCTGCTGCAGTTACTGCATGAGTTAGTGCACTCCCACCAGCACTTAGCTTGCTGTGTGGTGGTTATAGCAGGAAGAGGCTGCTGTTTCAAAGGCAAACTACATATTTGCATCAATTTTTCTTTTCTGTGTATGACAATAGCTAGCATATTATATTAATGATCTTTGTATTTTTCAGACCCTTCAGATAAATTGAAAAGGGTTTCAGACCCTTTCAAACTGTAGAAAGTTCTGAGATAATCAAATTCAATATAAAAAATAAAATCTTTGTAAAACAAGGCAAAATTCTGGGCAGCTTACTTTTTCTCTTTGACTAAGATTTCAAATATAGAAAGAGAACTATTTGGATAATTTATATGATCTTAAAGATTTATACTATCTTAGAGATTTATCAAAAATGACATTATTTTAAAAATTGTGCAACTGTCGATCTCTGCTAAATACTCTTTTTCAGGGAAGACCTATGAATAACAAAGGAAAGATTCTTTGCCTTAGTATATTTAAAAACAAACAAAACCTAATCCTAAAATATCTTGCTTCTCCACCAAAGTAAAGTAAATCCAATAGATCTCACAGAGCTTATGATATTCCATCTGAACCTGAATTGAAAAGTAGGACTTTCTTTCTATAATGTGTTTATTTAAAAAAAAAAAAAAAAAGTATCCTTGAGGGAAAAGATTTTGAGATTTATCACCCTAAGAAAAACAATACGCTAGATGTTCCATGGCTTTTTAGCCAATGCTTAACATCTGTGGTTCCAGAGGGATAAAATTCATTTTTGCCAGAACCACAAAATCTAATGAATTTAAAATTTTTGATGTCACTGCTCTAACCACATTTACTCATTGTAAGTAGGACTACATTAGCTGATAAATTAGGTGAACTGTTCATTAGACCATCTAACCTGACTTTAAATTGAAGAAAGTGAGGACTCAGTACTTTTCTGAGCCGATTGGAAAACCTGACACTGAGTTAAAAAGAGCACAGAATAATGTGCTTCTGGAAAAATACATAAAGTAAGTCTGTGCGAAAACGCAACCAAGACAGACTTAGTCTCAAAAGTGAAAAAGAGTAACAGACATCAACAATATTAGTCACAATAGCTGAAGAACCTTTATGTCCTCTAGATGAAGAAGGCAATGACCAAAAGACTATTTTACTTTTCAAGAAAAGACAACTTGGTACAGACTCGTATCTTATGAGTCTTAAGACTTATGAGTATTAAGACCTGTCTCAATTACTAGCTGCTTTAACTAGACTTTAAAGCAAAGGTATTTTAGACAGTGACATTTTATTTGTCTTCCATGTAATGGAGTTCCTGATCAGTATGCCTAAATATTCAAAATCTCAAGAATTAGCCTTCTCCTTTATGAATTTTATTTTGTTTTTTAATAATATAGAAAACTAGAAAAAAAAAAAAACTTTCACTGCTATTGAACAATCATACCATATATGATGACAGTGTGATCAGTAAATAAAATTTGATGCATATACATAAAACGTGGAATAAATGTACCGCCTACTGATGATTTGTAGGATTAAATTCTCATAGAAGCTTATGAAAGTCTACATTATGACAACATTAATGGTAGTGGAAGTCATTTCTTAGATGTATTTTAATTGCTTTCAGGTGTATTTTTTGTAGACCTGTCCATTGCATTGTTATTAATTTGTGTACTTTACAGAGGACAAAAAAGTACTGCTAGCTTTTACAAACAATTTTTCATAAAGCTTTCACCTTCTCAGCAGTCCTTTGCTGCTCCTTGCTGCAAGTTTCTATAAGCTGTGAACTGTGTGACATATTTTTCAAGACCTTTCTTGAGAGAGAGGACAAATCAAAGGAGAAATAATTTCATAGTCTGGGGTAATCTTTGAAGATTTACAGCAGTCTGGAAGTGAAGAAGAAAAATAGTAATATTTCTGAATGGCAGACCAATTCTTATTTGAAGAGAAATAGATTATTTTAATATTATATTTATACATATGTAATAATGTTTATAGATTTTGTTCTGTTTATATCTGTACAACCACTTTCACAAGTTACTTTGAGCAAACCATTCTGTCTCTGATCTTTCTTCAAATACGAGGACTAGTAAGACACTCTGACTCCGTATTTCTATTGCAAAACTGTCATGAGTTGTAGGCAAACTTATTTGACTTCGGGTATCTTTTGTTTGTTTTTTCTCTGTGTTCTGTCAATGTTAGGGCCTCACAAGCTATTTCAAACAAAATATTTTTTTTGTCTGTATTTCAGATAATTCACTGGCTATATTTCTCAGAAGTCTTTTCCCCTATTAATTATTAAATAAAGCTTTATTTCTTCTAGGAATGAAGAATGACAACTCTTATTAAGAGAATTCTGTTGAACTTAAGATCTGGATCCCAACTTTGGTATGTTGAAAATGAATCTAAAATTTATAATGAGGTGCTGAGAAATGTTTATTACTGTTGAAAAAAGAGCATGTGAAAAAGAGATGTTTACATATCAGTCTTGCCTACATACCTGTTAGGGGATTTGATGATCCAGTACTTTGTTCTAATCCTCTCGTGTTCCTGCATGCAATTAGGCAAGTTACTTTCACCGAAGTCTTGTACTCTGCTATTAAGGATAGGATTCTGCTCCAGATTAACTCCCAAATGTAGTTGTTTTAATTGTAGTTGTCATTGTCTTAACTTAGTGTCTGAGGCCCTACTCAGTGCAGACGTACTTCAACTGTAATGGTAGCTGTTCAGGTGAACCAAGTTAAGTAACTGCTTTTGGATTAACAAACTGTTTTTGGAACTCTCATCTTTTCTGACTGAACTGCAAATACAGTTTTGTTCTTCTTTCTGAATCTGGAGCTAAATCTAATCTGAAAGAAGCAATAAGGAGAAGCTTGTGCAAGTTAACAGAAACAAGCTAGCACTTAGAGAAAACTGGTCATCATTGTCCTCTGTTGTAACCCTGCCCCCTTTCCCACATATATGCTATGATCCAGTTTATGATCCAGTTTGAAGAGTGATTGGCAATTTACTGCCTCTTTCTGTTTACTACACAGTGACCATCAAAGAGCAGTGTATGGGGGTAAGGTGTTTGATTTAAGTATTTTGCATTTGAATGCCATTGGACAATCTTGCTTTGGTATCTAGAGAAGGCTGCTTCTAAAGAAATGCTGGAGAATAAAAGTTGGACAACCAGATTCTTTTGCTCTTCAGTTTCCTAAACTATTTTTGAGCCATATTTGCATTTGTAGAGCGCAGATAACAGTATGGCTTCTTCTCAGCTGCCTCTGATACAGTCTGACAAGGTGTAAAATGTACAAATACTAACAAATATATTCAGTTTACTTATTAGATGTGAGGAAGATATACTGGCAAGAACACATACACTTTGCTTTAGCTCCAAAGTGTCAATTAAATGCCGTTGCACATAGGAAGTCCCAGATAGTGTAGTCTAAAGAAAAAAATGCAGATCAAGGCCCAAGGGGGAAAGAGTCCTGAGAAATTTAATACAGACAGAATAAACATACAAGGAAAGGGCAAGCCTGATATACAGCATGATAGAACAGAAAATTATTAGAAATGGAAGAAAATATCATAGGCAGGCATTTTATATCACAGCATGCAAATTGTCTTCAGCAAAATACAAAGTGTGAGAAACATGACAATAGAATCACTGTGAAGATATTTCAAAAGCAGATCAGATACGGAAACAATAAGTATATAATATAGTTTACTTAAATATCCTGCCAGAAAACAACCTTTCCTTGTCCACCTTAAATTTGACATATATGATACCTAGTGTTGTTATTTGTCTTTCTCAGAGTTCTAATGTATGTGAGTTATTAAATGCACAAAAAACTTAAACTTCATTTTATCGTAACAAAAATAGAAGTTAAAAGTGATCTAGATGAAAGAACAATGCTTTGGTGTTACAAGGGAAAGGCGACCAATGTCATTTACCTGGACTTGAGCAAGGCCTTTGACATGGTCCCCCACCACATCCTTCTCTCCAAACTGGAGGGATGTGGATTTGATGGGTGGACCACTCGATGGATAAGAAACTGGTTGAAAGGCCGCAGACAGAGGGTGGTCATCAATGGCTCTATGTCCAGGTGGAGGCTGGTAACGAGCGGTGTCCCCCAGGGGTCTGTCTTGGGACCGGTGCTCTTTAACATCTTTATCAATGACATCGATGACGGAATCGAGTGCACCCTCAGCAAGTTTGCTGACAACACCAAGCAGAGTGGTGTGGTTGACATGGTTGAAGGATGGGATGCCATTCAGAGGGACCTCGAGAGGCTAGAAAGGTGGGCCCGGGTGAACCTGATGAGGTTCAACACAGCAAAGTGCAGAGTTTTGCACTTGGGCCGGAGGAATCCCAGGCATCCCTACAGACTGGCAGGAGTGGTCCTTGAGAGCACCCCTGTGGAGAAGGACCTGGGGGTCTTGATAGATGAAAAACTTAACATGAGGCCAGCAGTGTGCCCTTGCGGCTTGGAAGGCAAATGGTATCCTGGGCTCCATCAAAAGAGGGGTGGCCAGCAGGGACAGAGAGGTGATTGTTCCCCTCTACTCTGCTCTTGTGAGGCCCCATCTGGAATACTGCATCCAGGTCTGGAGCCCCCAGTACAAAAAAGACAGGGAGCTGTTAGAGAGGGCCCAGAGGAGGGCCACGAAGATGATCAGGGGACTGGAGCACCTCCCCTATGAGGACAGGCTGAAAGAGCTGGGCTTGTTCAGCCTGGAGAAAAGAAGGCTGCAGGGTGACCTGATTGCAGCCTTTCAGTACCTAAAGGGAGCCTACAAACAGGAGGGAAATCAACTCTTTGAAAGGGTGAGTGACAGCAGGACAAGGGGAAATGGTTTTAAGCTGAGGGAAGGGAGATTTAGGTTGGATGTCAGGGGGAAATTCTTTACGGAGAGAGTGGTGAGGTACTGAAACAGGCTGCCCAGGGAGGTTGTGGATGCCCCATCCCTGGAGGTGTTCAAGGCCAGATTGGATGGGGCCCTGGGCAGTCTGGTCTAGCATTAGGTGGAATGGTTGGTGGCCCTGCGTGTGGCAGGGGGGTTGGAGATTCATGATCCTTGAGGTCCCTTCCAACCCTGGCAATTCTGTGATTCTGTTACTTTAATAGAATCCAGACTGTTAGTCTAACTATTCATTGTCATTGTTAAACATTTTCTCATGAAGTAAATGATGTATTTACTAGGCATACCAGTTAAAGATTGAGTAAGTTATGTATTGGGATGAAGAATCTCAGAAGAAGAAGAGATATTAGTTCTGATTTCCTTTCTGGTTTGGTTTAAAAAAAAAAAAAAAAAAAAAAAAATAGTGCTAAATGCTTAAAAGCATTTTCACTGAAACTTTTCAGAAAGGACATCCAAGTCACTTGTATCATACCCTTTCTGTAAAAATGAAACATGGAAAGCTTGAGAGACCTACTGTTCACATATAATTAAAGCCTAGGGTTAGAGTTGGGAGCCAGGCCAGCTATATACTGTCAGCTAGCCAGCAATGCATCCCTGAATGTTAAGTACCAAAGATGCACTAATGGTATTAAACTTAATCATGTGAGATTTAGTGAACTGAAGGCAGTGTATTTGAAAGGTTAGATATACCTTTAGTGAATTTCTAGTAACTGAAGTATCTGTAATCTTTTTCTAGTTTTCACTGAACTGTGTTTTTATTGGAAATATTCCATGTGAATATCTTAAGTTTTCCTTTTATGATGTTTAGTATAAATGCTTTCTTCTTAAAAAGAGGCTTGAATCTCTGGGGAGACAAACCACACAAGATAGGAAGGCCTTTTATGAACTATTTTAATGATGTTATTCATAATAACTCTAATAATAAAAATAACTTTACTTTACTCACTTATTCACTCTCAACTGCTGGAGCAGGGGTACATGTTGATCCACCATCATGTAAGAGTCTTAGGGCATCAGGGTACTTGTTTTGTGGAGGGTTTGTGTAACACTGTAGTCTTGCAATACACGAAGTAGCCACTGCACTTGCTGTTCTCTTGAAGTTAGGCATCTTGTTGATAGCTTGTGTGGGCTGGTGGCCTGGTACAGATTCTGCAAATTAATTGTGTTCTTCACAATTGACTTCATCAATTCTTGCAGATCCAACAGATTGCTGATTTCCTGGTCTTGTTCATGAGCTTGTTCACAATTCATTCACAGCATGTACTTTTTTCTTTTTTCAGCTTGTTGTTTTCCAGTAGCTAGGTCTTAATTCAAACCTATTGAGACCTATGAAAGTTATTCATATTTAAATAGACAAAAAAGGAGCCTTTCTGACAGGAACAATTTTACATCTTGCTAGTGCTTTTTGCCTATTTGTTTTCTTACTTTCAAAAATAATTGACTCTCATCAAATTGTGTATGTCTACTTCAATTAACAATAGTTATATCAGAGTACTTGCTGATCTGTTCTGTAAGTTCTGCTCTAATTCAGTTTCTTTCTTCGTGTTCCTTTTTATGTTTCTAATTTTTTTCCGAGATTTACATGTAAATACTCTAGAAATATTACTTTTCCCCTACATGTCTCTTACCATTAAAAGAGCCAATGAATGCATGCTATACTCCTTCAGATTTCATACTTTCTGCATTCTTACTTTTTTTTAGTACGTATCATCACATTGCAGATAACTTCAAAATTATGATATATCAGCACTGAACAGAAAGTGGCAGATGAGACTCCCAAAATCATGTAGTCACTAGTAGATACTTTCATGTAACTTACCTGCTTCTCTCTGATCCATTTAACTCACAGACTTATCGTCTCGCTCCAATTATTGGAGGAGATGGCTTGACATATACATTTATCTGGAGAGAGACTAAGGCAGCAAAAGAGGTCAAATGCTGTCCAGTGTATTTATTACAATTTCTAAAAACTACGGAATGTGTGGAAGCTAGCAAAAATGAAGAGAGAAATCCTAGCAAATGGTTTATAAAGCGGGGATGGTCACTACCAGGGTTCCAGTGATGTCTCATTGGTCTGCAGAGGAGGGGCAGCAAGTCAATCAGCAGTGTCTCATTGAACTACATGACTGCAGTTTGATGGAGGAGGTACCTTACCTACCTTGGAACTCCTCAGGTATTTACCATGTTAGTTGCCCA
Source organism: Phasianus colchicus (assembly GCF_987193195.1). Classification (NCBI taxonomy): domain Eukaryota; kingdom Metazoa; phylum Chordata; class Aves; order Galliformes; family Phasianidae; genus Phasianus; species Phasianus colchicus. The sequence goes on along the minus strand of NC_143438.1, from coordinate 18,103,796 downwards.
GGACTGCAGCTGGTTGTCATGGACGTTTTTGTTTTGTTCATTGGCCAGCAGTGTTTGTAGTATGTACCCTCCTCTTGGGTAATCAGGATTTGATCACACAATTGGTGCATGGTGTGCTGCAAGGTATATACACACCGCTTGGTGGTTCTCTCCTTCAAGATGAGCCCCATAAGTCAGCTTGAATGCTCAGAAAGAACAACAGCTGCGAAGAGTTTCACTTGTCTGCCAAGCCACATTTCTGATACTGCTGTGATCATAGTTATCATTAACTCCAAAGGCTTGCTGAGTAGATTTTGTCTTGGATTTGTGCTGCTGGACAAGCTTTGAGCCAAGAATTTGTTCCAGCTTCTAACACTTGTAACTTTCTCTCCTGTTTTGAGATTTTGATGTGTTTTCAGTTTTTCCTAATCTCTTTGACACATACTGTTTCATAGTTTTGTATATTAGCTTTAAATACTGTGATATGCAGATGGCATAAACTGGTTATTGAGGGAGGAGATCTTGAGTAGATTTTTGTGCAGCCAACAGTCTCCACATGGAAGCCTGATGTGTTACTAAGCCCTTCAGGAAAGAAATTAAGAGTTAAGATTCCATGTATCCTAGAAACATATCAAATAAAACTTTGCATCTCTGCAGTGCCCAATAGTGAATTAACTATATTTACATACATGAGTACATGAGGTACTTAAGTTATTTGCCTCAATCTTCATTGCCAGTCAGGCTTCTTATGCCTCTCATTTCCCTGAATTTCTAATTGGGGTTTGCGTGAGCAAAATTCTCTTCTAGTGTAAAAGCAGAGCAAATCTGAGACTACCTCATGAGACTGAAAGTCTATAGGGCATGCATCCTAGCATTCTGAAGGAACTACCTGATATAGTTGGAGAGAGATGGACTTGAGACTGGACTGTTTGGTGGGTAACTGTAAATACTCTAGAAATATTACTTTTCCCCTACATGTCTCTTACTCTGTAGCCAGAGGCTGTTGTCAATGGCTCTATGTCCAGGTGGAGGCTGGCCACATGTGGTGTCCCTCAGGATTCCATCTTGGAACTGATGCTCTTCAACATCTTTATCAATGACAGTGAGATTTGAGTGTACCCTCATCAAGTTTGCTGATGACACTAAACTGAGTGGTGAATGGATGCCATGCAGAGGGACCTGGAGAGGCTTGAAAAGTGAAATAAATGAGAACTTAATCAGGTTTAACAACGCCAAGTGCAAGGTTTTGTGCTTAGGTCAAGGTAATCCCAAAATATGTGTATAGACTGGGAAAATAACTCAATCAGAGCAGACCTGCAGAGTAAAACTCAGGAGCCCCAGTGGACAAACAGCTGAGCATGAGCCAACAGTGTGTGCTTTCAGCTCAGAAGGCTGGAATATTCTGCACTACGTCAAAAGAGGGGTGACCAGCAGGGAGAGGGAGATGATATGCCCCTCTGCTCTGCCCTTCTGATGCTCCATCTGGAGTACTGTGCCCAGGCCTGGGGAACCAATGCAAGAGAGAAGTGGAGCTGTTAGAGCAGGTCCAGAGGAGGGCCATGAAGATGATCAAAGGGCTTGAACCCCTCTCCTATGAAGAAAGATTGATTGGAGCTCGACTTGATTAGCTTAGAGAAAAAAAGGCTCTGGGGTGACCTCACTGTCACCTTCCAATACTTGAAAGGAGCTCAGAAGCAGGAGGGATATCAACTTTTTACACAGCCCAATAGTGATAGGACAAGGGAGAATGGCTTTAAGATAAAAGAGGGGAGATTTACATTAGAGGTTAGGAAGAAAATTATTAATCAGAGGGTAATGAGGCACTGGAATATGTTGACCAAGAAAACTGTAGATGCCCCATCCCTGGAGATATTATGGCCAGATTGCATGGGTCCTTGGGCAGCCTGATCTTGTGGGTGGCAACTCTGCCTGCAGCAGGGGATTTGGGATTAGGTTATCTTTAAGTACTCTCCAGCCTAAGCTGTTCTATGATTCTATGATTGTTAACATCTGTAAGAATTCAGGAGCTGTGAACAGCTTTAATGATTAACATAATCAATGTTGCTAAAAGAGAAGTAGGCTGAACATTCTTTTAGGAAATGCACTAAGATGTATTCACTGCTCAAACAATACAAGTTCAAGCAAATTTGGAATAACAGTTTAATGTAATGAGTTTGGAATATGCCTTTCATAAAGGCTTTAGCAACAATGTATTGTAAAAATATAGCATATATATTTAGTGTTTTTACCTTTCAGACAGTTAAAGAATGCAACTCTGAGAAAAGAGCTCGACGGTCATTGGAGTCTCAGGATATTTATCAAACAGTAACATCTCATACTGAAGTGCTTCAATATATTTTGCTAATAGGTACCTTTAAAAAATTATGAGAGTGCAGTTTTTGCAAGCGCTTGAACTTTGAGATCTATAACTCAGGAAGGCTGCAGAGTGGGAAGAGTGTAGGCATGATTAATAAAATGGATTTGAAGCAATAATTAATTTTTATTTGCTTGGTATAGTGACAGAAAGAAACCAATGTAAAACTGTCACACTTGAGTTCTGTATTGCTGGGAAACGTTCAGTTTATATTTTATTCTTTTCCTTTAAAATTTACTTTGTGAAAACTGAGTACTCTTATAAGTAGCAAAACTGTTAACCTTGTAAAGCTGAAGTCTACTCACATAGCATTCAGACACTAGTATTTGACATGTTAATTGACAAACAGTGATATTACAGAATCATTTTAATGTCATTCTCTGCTCTTGGAAATTGTCATTGTTCTCTTGATATCAATGTCAGCTGAGTTTTCATACTCCTTCAGTCCCTGACAACTTTGTGAAAAGTACAAATTTGGTATTCTGACTTGAGGGAAGATTGCATTGACATGATGTGTAAATCAGGGACTCTCTAAAAAGCGGGTGTCTTAGAGGAGCTAAGTTGTATTACAAATACGAGCCAGGGTAGTGATTATGAAGGTGTTTTTTCTATTTTAAATGTTGGACCAGAATCATCAAGCATTTCTCTACGGTAATTAAAAATACAGATAAGCAAGATTTCCCATGGGTTTTTCTATCAGCCAATATCTGAAAATTTCTACTTATATTCTTTGGGGAAAACAATTGATTAACCACTTTCTTACACTTAATATTTGCTCTGGTTTTATAGTAACAAGCATTGGTTTTCTAAGACAAAGTTTAGAATTATCTTTTATCATTTAAACTTTATTTAAGGGTATCATCAGAAAAAAAGAACTTACAAAGAACTTACAGATTATTTAATTTTTCTGCGTGTTTCAGTATGATGAATGATATCCTTTGTTAAACTTCTGCCCACTTTTAAATCAGTAGGAATCATTAAATGCCAGTTTTACCTCTCTTATTCATCTGTTCCAAAAAAAGAATTTTATGCTGAAATTAAATTAGCTTCCTGCAGTTTGAGCAAATGTATCTGATTGCATCTATACATTCCTCCATGCTCAACCTTATGCCAGATAGGCTCTCATGGTGTGTAATTTGTTTTTAACAGGTCTAGATTAGCTCTGATAATTGGAATTCCATATTCAGGCATCCTATAGGCAAAATATAGGCTTGTGCTCAAACTGTAGACCATTAGCAAAGTGATTTTGCCTTGAAATGTTCCTATGATATAGATGGCCTAATCTAGGATTCTTTGACATGTTTTGAAGAATCATGTTCTTCACAGAATTTTAAAGCAGTACATGAGATTCACTAGCACACTTAGAAACTTCATGGAAAACCAAAGCAATGCAACTCACGAAAATGTCTCCAGTTTTACAGCAAAATAGTTTGGTAAAATGATATTTCTAGCTTAATACAAAGTCAACCAGTTGAAAACAGATGTTAAGCATAATTAATAGAATTGACATTGAATGCTTTGTGGCTACATTTTTGTCCCTTGCTGGGAAAAACAAACAAACAAGAAACTTAGGCGTAAATTTGGCAGCTTGTTAGCTGTTAAGGGACTAAAATCCCATTTAATCTGTTTGACCAGATAGTGCAAAGTACCAATTAGCTAAGTATACTATTTACTATTAAGCAGCAGTAAGGCAGAAGTGAGCTTCTGGTCCCACATACAGTTCAAATCTTCAAGCTACAAAGTGGCTAAAGTTCTCAAAACTTTCTTGTTAAATAGTAAGTATGAAATGTACATAATTTCTTGCTCGTAGAGTTCTGTCTTAACTGTATCAAATTGACTATAAGTTGCTAGATTGGAGTTTTGAGGTTGGAAATAATCATTGTTGTATTTAAAAATAATGCTTTTTCAATACAAATCTGGCTTGTCCTCCATAAAAGCTGGGATCTTAAACACAGAAAGACCCTCACTTAAGGTAAAATATGGAGCTGACTGCCAGCATGTTCCAGTGACTGTGGTAGTAGTAATATCTAACTATAAGCATACATGTGTCTCACAGAAGATATTCATTAGCATGTTGTTCTTCCCTGAACTCTTGAACTATCATGAATTCTTACCTGTTGTATGATCAATTAATATGCAGATACTATAATTAAGAAATATAAAGGAAAGTTAGGCTAAGTGAGATTATTGCAACAGGAAGATAATAAATGGAAAATGCTTACTGATGCTGTAAACTTGCAATACCTAGAGTGATCTCTAGGAAGAGGTCCTTCCTCAGTGGCAGTCAGCAGTTAAATGGGATCTAGGAGAGGTGGACCCAGGCTCCACCCCTTCTGGTAGCACAGATGAATTACCTTCACCTGTGTTGCATGGCTGGCTCATTGCTTGCCTCAAGTGGTCAATCAGAGGTTGAAGCCATGATTCAGCAGTTCCAATACACTTTTATAGAAGGATAAAAATGAGCAGATATGAGAAGTGCTGCACTATAAGTTCACTAAGCTTTTGCATCTATAACTGTGGCAGGATTGTATGGGAATTGGGCTGTTCAGTAATACATTTACTTATTTTTAAATAGTACATATTTTTCAGACTGTTCATGAAGAAGTTTAATAGTGCCCTTGACGTATGCATATGTGAAGTCAAAATAATACCTTTCTTTTGCATTTTATAAGCCTTATATTTGCTTTCAATCCCCTTTTTTTGGCTAATAAAACTCACTAATTTAAATTTTTCCCATCTGACTTAAAAAAAAAAAAAAGAGAAAGAAAAATCACATCTATAGAACAGACAAATTTTGTAACTAATTAGGTGTATGTAGCTCGTTTTTGTCCTCATAAAATAGGCACCTCTTGTCTTAGCACAAATACTGAACATTTCCAAATGTAATGCAAGGAAGCAGGGGTTAAAAATCTTTTTTTTCACATTGAGATGTCAGTTTCCATACACACTATGCTTTTTATGAGTCTGTCAAATTACAAATAAGAATTTTGCCATCTCTTTCCTCTCATTTTTATACTCATTTGGTGTACTTTGTTCCAGGATAGAAAGTCACTTCTTTCTCTCTCTCTCATCTCTAAGCAACAGAATGCTCAGAATGTGTTCTTTTTTAGTAGAAACAGCACTATTTCATTTGGAGGCCAGAAGTCTGCTCTGCTGATAATCTAGTCTTCATGCTCTTTCAATTACAAAATGCTGTGCTGTTGTGTTATGGGATAGAATGAGTACCTGAAGGCATGTTTGAAATTTTAAAGGTGAGAATATTGCCCAAATATTCAAGACAGGAATATTTATACATTCGTTATCGTAGTATATTCCCAATGTTTGAAAAGGTCTGAAATATTTTTATTCCTAATTTTCAAAGCATGCAAATGACACTGCAGCTCTTTTAGTGGCTGACTTGATTTTTTTTAAGATGCTTTTTGGTTGTATGATTGCAACCATTAACATATGTTAACCGTTAACAGAAATGTTGTATTTAGATAAATACATATTTTTGCTGAACAATAGATGTAGTAGACATAGCAGTTGAAGTCAGGATCAAGGTTTGTTGCAGTTAATTGAATAAAAATTAGGACAATGCTTTAAATGTAAGAGTGGATCAGTAACTAGGAACTACAATAATAACTTAAGACATGAAGAACAGTGTAAGTGTATCAATTAATTAGAAGAGAATTAACAAGTTCAAAAGCAGGTAAAGGGAGTGAACTGAAATTCCTGTGCTGGTTTCGTTCACATGAGTGCTGAATTACTCCTTTTGCAATTTCTGTGGTTTAACAGCAGAACATAAATAGAATCCAGTAAATAGTTAATATGTCTTTACTGGCTTTACATTAAAAATTAAAAATTAAAAAAACATTACTGAGATTTAGGAGTAGGAAAACATTAGTGAGAGGACAAGAATTATGACTCTTCCACATCGCTGTTGCTACTGCTGAAATATGCCACCCATGTTCACATCCACTGTTTGGTCTGCACTGATCTTCCACAAACATCAATTAATGTCAGCTGGTGTAATTTTTTTCCACGTGGAGGAATTCAGTGACATACATTTGCTTCATCTGCACTTCCATGTTAGATGCCATTTTTGTCAGACTGCCCCTCTGTTATCATCTGTCACATGGCAAAAAAGTGTAACGGAGTATTGGTGGGAAGGTTCAACCTCTATTGCCTACCATCAACATGTTTCATATATTGTGCCAACACAATAAAATATGAGGTCTTCATTTCAGAGCAGCCCTCAGAAAAAAAGAAAAGAATATAATGGTACTGGGAATGAGCAGCCAATATGACAGATAAACAGCAAGACCTAAAAGTTATAACATATAGTAAATGTGACAGAAATGAATAAAGGCTCTCTACAATTTCCAAGTTGATAGGTGAGTCAGATTTACCTTTAAGTCAGTGATACAGTAACTATCACTGATATAAATTCATTCATGTTTTGTGAAATGAATAGAATAGAAGCTAACCAAAAATAACTGCCGTTATTTAAAGTGGAAGTGATAAAGGCATGTAATTGGAGGGAAGAAGATGAAAGCTGAGTAAATAGACAATGTTCCTTATTCCACATATAAACAGATACTGTGATACTGTAAGCATGGTTCTTTCATGTCAACTGGGTGTAGAAAGTAATGCTTACATTTAATCATATGACTGAATAAAAGTGATTGCAATGTTCAAAAATCTCATGTAAATGTATACTTCAACACTCCTGTACAGGAAGGTTAATGGCTTAGAGTCAAGGTGTAACCAATTTTAGTTCACACAATGAATAATGGAGAAACAAATGGAAAAAGAGCAGACTTTGCCGCTGTGTCACATAAATAAGTCTGAATAACTACAGCTTGTGCTTTGATTCTGTGTAAGCTAAGCTAAAATCAGATAAATATTTCATAACAAGGTAGAATTTAGTCTGTGAAATACTTACTAGTGTAATCAAGTGGGACAGAGGTTGTCCAAATGAAATTCTCATTGTCCTGTAGTCTGTAAAAATATAATAAAAGCCTATTCTTGCCATTTCTTAAGTTTGTTAGCCCTCTGGAGTACAAATGTCTTCTATATTGTAATTGTTAAATATATAGGAGTAGAAAATCTCATAATTCATAAATTGTTCTTCCTTGGGTTACACTGGAGGTGCTTTGAACTTGATTTAGAAGAAAATCTGTCTGTCTTTGAAAACACTATTAAAGACATCACCTTTCATAAAAATAAAAAAAATAAAAAAAAAATTATAGGAAGTTACATTTTATTTAAAAAAGCAAACAAAAACCAAAACAATATTGTAGTTTTATTTATTTTCTAATGAGGAATTTAGCGAAAGAAAGAATATTGATCATAATCAGGATTCAGTAATTGAGGTGCAGTAGTCCAAACTAACTGAAATTAATAGAAGCATACATACCTCTGCCTGATCCTGTATTATGTTATGAGAAGTAATGTTAGGTTACGAATGGTTTCTGGACTTCTGAGATGAAAAAGGCATGGATTAATTGCTGAATTTGAGGACAGTTTATACATACCATCCCAGAGATATTAATTATCATGTTTAACTCATTGCTTATTTTGGCTTTGATACCGAAGAAATGAAAGAACATTACCATCCATTTGAATGATTCAATGAACATGAGATCTAAAGAACCAAGATCTCACTGATGTTTTGCACATGAATTTTTAAGATTTTGATATTGTTCTTCACGGCATAATCATAAACTTACTTTTCATGGGCTAAAGGTGAAAATCGTATCCTTTACTGCAAACTGTTTAGAAAGATAAGGAAAAGAGTAGCATTAGATTATCATTCCTCATGGGATAGCATTCCAAAGGACATCTTTTTGTCCAGAAAGAAGACTGCACTTCTTAAATGAATTACAGAATTATCTCCACTTAGAGTGCATTAATTTGTGCCATGGCATTGTCCAGAGAGCATAAAACTGTTCTGAGTGAAACCAGACTATAGAAACATATCTAATATAATCTGTCCACGAGGGATTCAGACTAGACTATAACTAGTCTGAAAACAAAAATATCTAAAATCTACAACATTGGTATCTCATCTTCCATATTAACAATTTTGTTTCATAAGACCACTGTTAGTGATATATCCTACCTAATAATGTAGATATAACAAGTATGTCTGTGCTAGGAACAAAATTATGCAGTATATTCATAGAAGCTTAGGAAAAAAAAAAGGACTGTTAAGACACGTGCTCATGGTTCCAGTATCAAAAAACAAAACAAAACAAAAAAAACCACCTCCTAATAATCAAATAATGAAAACATGCTCATTTTGAAGAGCCACAGGAAGATCTCCTGTTGCCTGGGTGATAAAACAGCAAAACATGGGGATAAGCACTAAGCAGCAGGCTTAAAACTGCCAGTGCTGAATGAGAACCAAACATGAAATATTTTTGAGGTAACTAAGGCAACTTCATGGAGGTGGCTGTGAATGTTTCAGAAAGAGAGACGAGAAAGAAAAGTGAACCAACAATAAAAACGTTGAAAATGATTGATGAGGGAAGGAATAAAAAAACAGTGAATAAATCAAGGCTAGATGAAACCTAATGTTACTTATGCAGGGTCAAAAATAAAGGATTCTCTGCATGGAATCACAAGAGAAAAGGATTATAAGAGGAAAATGTGTTCAAAGATTTAAGTTCTTTTACAGTATGTTTTCAAAATGAAAGTTAGAGTTATTAAAGCAGATTGGATGCAAACAATAGAGAAGAAATAATGAGGAGCTGGATTTTTGTAAGGATCTCATATGTTGCTAGTCAGGAAAATAGAACCACGTGCATTAAATTTTAAAATTGCATGTCTTTAGGAAGGCAGACAGGAATATCAGGAATAATTTCTGGCAGTAGTTTACAAACTATTGAACAGTTTGTTTAGTATTACATGTAAGGACAATCAAGCTTAAATCACTAGAATTTAAAGGAAATTGGGGCAAGTGATACCAGCTAAGTGGGCCAGATTAAAGAAGAAGGAGGACATAAAAATTCCTGTGTATATCTCATGAATTTTACCAGTGTGGTAACCATCAGTGAATGATGGTTGGTTAGTTGTTTTTAGAGCACTTAATACCATGGGGTATGACAAGTTATTCCTGAGTGGTGTACCAGATAAGCGTTCCACAGCATGTGGTTACTGGTTGTGCCTCAAGCATAACAGCTGATAAAACAAGAAATAGTGCATGATATTTTTAGTTAGCAAAAAATGCAGTGTGAGTGCATTTACTGTTACCTTCACAAAATTCACTGCTGAAGATGGCAATAAATACAGGATAGAAAAAAATTAACCTTAAAGTAAAACTTATATTAATCCATAACTTAAGATACTTTAGTTACTTTCACAAGAAACTCCAGTGGCTTTGTGCAGTAGTTATAGGGTAGGAAAACAGTATGGAATATAGTTAATGTATTAAAGATAAAAATGATGATCTGCAAAAAACAAGTCCTGATTATTCTCCAAGAAATATGTGCATTCCTTTTATGATTATTATTATTGTTATCATATGCTAAAAATTCAGCATAGTCCATATGAATGAGATAACAGAAACTAAGTATTAATGAGCAGTTTGGATTAATATGACAAATAACATTGATTTCTTTTTAAATCCAGTTTCTGTTGGAAACTACATGCAAGATGTTTCTTAATTCCATGGACATTTGTGATAGGGAGGAGAAAAAGAATGGGAAAAGTTTTAGAAAAGTTGTTTTATGAACAAATACTGCATTTTTGAAAAGCATTGGAAATGAAATGAATGGGCACCAGGAAACATTATTCTAATAGGGCTTTCATCCCAGCAGAGATAAGCCTTTTTTTCTTTTTTTTCTTTTTAAAATATACTATTATAAGGAAGGTGAGCTCCTATAAAAGACAAAGATGAACATAGGAAGAAGAAGGAGACAAGATGAACCGATTGGGGAAAAAAAAAAACACAAAAAAAAACCACAAAAAACTACATAGAGGTTTTATGGTGTTAGGTAGGAATAAACAGGATGTGATTGTACAAAATGTGATATCAGTCTTCATCTCTTGACTTAAACAAAGAACAAGGAATCAGCAGCTCCTATCTGTACTTAAGTAATAATGGATTATAAATAATCCTTCCGGTATAAAACAGAGCAGAAAACAGTATGTACACTGCATAAGCATACATCTTTGACTCTATATACATCTCATCAAACATGTTGATGTTATTTCAGAGTTCCATAGATAAGGACTTAGTTTTTGTGATAGACATCTTTCAGTGAAAGGAAGCTTTTAAGATATATCTTACTGTGTTCGTTACTTATTTCTATTGCTGTTCACAGTAAATGACTAGATTTTTCTGCTTTTTGATGTTGTTAATATATAAACTTTAATAAATGGTCCTTATATTCAATCTCTCACATTGTGAAAAGAAGACCAAGCTAAGAATACACATTGAGCATGTCCTTACAATGGTTCATTAGCCTATTGCTCTGCTATGTACCATATCTTAACTAGATATGGATCCACCACATTCAAAAGAAAATGGCTTGAGATGCTTTGGCATGTACCACAGATACTCAGATGCAACAGAACAGGAAAAATGAAATTTATGATTCAGAGTGGATGGAATCAGGAGGGACAAAGGGAATAGAATTCATCATCCTGGAAGAGCAGTAGGTGAGGGGGCAATGGAATAAAACCTACACAGTGATTAATGGCATTAAGATGATAAGTAGAGAATGATTAATCTTCAAGAAACAGACTACTCACTGAAATTATCGTTTAGTAAGCCATTAAAAGAGAAATAAGTGTTTTTCTTTATAACTTACAGGTGAAGGTGCGAATTACTTCAAAATAGATTGTACTTCTATTGTTGTTAAGCACGGCATTCCAAAAGATACCAGCGTTGAAAAAGATACTATTGTGAGGGCAGTTCTTGCTATGCTCCCATACACGTTGGCTACTGTTATCCTGTGGATAATGGGGGGGGGGGGGGGGGGGGGGGGGAGGGCGAAGAAAAAAAAACCCTGATACAGTGTGGCAATTTATCTAACTGTAGGTGTTCCTATTCACTGCAGGAGAGTTGGACTAGATGACCTTTAAGGCTCTCTTCCAACTGAAATGATTTATGATTCTACAAGATACACATATATAATAGTATTATCAGAATATTAATGTAATGGCCAGTAATAGCTGATAGAAATATTTCCTTAAGAAGTTTCATGTCAGCTATTTTGAAGAGCTTTTTACAGAAAGCAAACAGTGAGTTCTTTAATGCATATATATAAATAAAAGAAATAAAGCAGAATCAGAATTATATAATTAATTACTTCATTCCTTTGATTCAACATCTTTAAAAGTCCTCTACTTAGGTGATTTGATCATGATATGACAGTCCAACTAATAAAAAAAAAAAATGCAGTAACTAAGCACATAGGATAAACAGAAAATAGTGAAAGGAATATTTCAAATATTATCCACAGTAATCACTGAAAAAAACTTATCTAGGTGAAACTTGGATGAATAAAATGAGATCTTATTGGATTTAGTGAGGCTATTCTTGTGATAAAGCTTAAGTCCTATTAGCAGCTGGATTGGCTTTCTTTTTATTCATTATACTGTTCCTATGAGCATCTGACTTTCACGCTGATGTAAATGAACACTTTCACTGATGATGATAATATAGTAGAGCAGCAATATGTGTGTATAATGTGCTCTTTAAAAGTACCAAGCTGCAATTATTTTAGGTATGCAAATGATCCAGTTGAGGGTAATGCTACAAGAGAAATTCATAACAGGTTCAAATCAGAATAGAAATGGCTATTTTTGGCTTAGGCTTACTGAAGATATTCTAAAGAATCCAATTTCATATCAGCCTGAGGAAAATGAATAATTCCTTGTAAGTTTAACATCTCCACATCAGATCCAGTACTTTTTTCCAGGTTCTTTTACAGAAAGCTTCTCCATGAAAAGCATTTAACCTTTAATACTAAATTGACTTACTTATAAATATTTGATATGTTTTTTTTTTTTTTTTTTTTTTTTTTTTTTGGTAAATATTTGATATGGTATTTTTAATCAGTTATACAAACAATGTATGAAATAGCAATATTAGCATGACGTAGCAATTGCAACATAAAAATACAACAATACGAATATCATTCTCATTACCGGTCACCACCATGATGTTGAACTTCCCAAATCACTGGGAAAGAATATACAAGTTGAAGCCAGCTCAAGTCTGTTATTGTCTTCAAATATTGTATTCCTTGTTGTTCAATTTTTAAACCCTATGTTTGTATGAGGCACCCTCAAACATTTCCTATACCATTCTGGACAACTCAGGAGCACAATATTCTATTGCCTAGCTCCAGGAAGGACATTCATAGAACTGGTTGGCACACTCTATTGATAATTGATACAACCAATTAATCCACTGATAATTTATCTTAAAAAAAGTTCACAATGTACTATCTTTACTACTGAGAAAGAGGTTTTAGCTTTCTTTGCAACAGTCATTTGCTTCCTACTTTCTTCTCATAGCTTTGTGAGCACTTCACCTTTGCTCATCTGCTCATCTTGTTTGAGTCTGCTTCCAAAGTATGTTTTTGTTGATCATATCTCCCTTGTTTGGAAAAGAAGCAATTCCTTTGTTTTGGCTTGCCATGTCTTTTTTTTTTTTCTTTTTTTTTTCTTTTTTTCTTTTTTTCCTTTGGGTGTTATCCTTTCTTATAAACAGAAATTATGAGCAATTCTTGAGTATATACCAACTTAGTTCACATTAGAGGTAAATCTCCCATTTGTTTAATATCGGAGTAGTTTTGAAGCTTTTGAAATCATCTGTTCTAGGTTGAAACTAAAACTAAAAGGTGTATGGTTATACTTAATGCTCAAAATGCACTAATGGATGATGAATCCATAAAATTAGTCAGGTGCTAAAATCCTTCAAAAAACATTCAATGTGTATTTCAGGTCCTCAGTATCAAGTGTTGCTTGGCAAATACACACTTATGCCATGCAAAAAAAGCTTCCAGAGTCTCCCTGACAATGTAAAAATTACACAACAGAAGGATCTTGGGGCATTACGTTTTATCAAGTTTTTCTTCCAAAATACATTTTGTTTGAGTTGTTTCTGACCTTGTTTTATATGTTTATATTCAGTAATGCCTGCATGATATGATTTAGAGATGATTATTTTCTAATTTTGCAGGTTGGAATAACAGCTATTTGATAGTTTGATTGGGGCATACACAGACGTACCTAAACTAGTTAGCTTAAAAACTGGAAGAAAGACATTTGGGAATCATAATTGTCCCCTGTAAAGTACATACTCAGTTTTCAATCATTTGGTGTTTTGATTTTCTTGTCATTACCCATGACAAACATAATGATATTTTACTTAGCCTGCAGTATTGCTATCCAGTTACAGTGTCACTTTCCATTGTCAGTGTATTTATTTGTCCCTGTTTTCCCCCTACTCGGAGCACAACGTTTTCTAAACACCAATGTGAGTAGTACACTTTTAAGACACTTATATGTGAGTAACATATTCAGATGTTGGAGCAAATAACAATCAAGGCTCAGTAAGATATCTGATTAAAATGAGATGCTGCCTTCAGTGTCTTTAAGGTTAAAAAAAAAAAAAAAATGAATGCCATGGTTTATTTTGGTTGCTTTCACTGTTGTTTTTTGTTTGTTAGGGTATTTTTTGTTTGTTTGCATTTAATATTCAGTAAAATTATATCAGACTTGGTTTTGTGGAATATAAAACGTGTCAGTTTAAAGTATTCTTTCATTATAAAAGGATGAAACTCAGAGATTGATTATTTTTTATATAATTATTGCAATTAAGTTGCTTTAAATGACAACATTCCTAATATAGTCTGCAATCATTTTTTCCTTATTTCTTCTATTAACTTTTTTTTTTATTATTATCACTTTTCTTTTAAGAGATCAGTACAAAACTAGAGGACTGTAGAAGATGATAAAAACCTTTGCATATCAAATGAAATAAGAAAATCAGTTTAATTACTAAGCACAGAATTATAATCTGCTGTAACTCATATACAATCAGGCAAGGTCTTCATTCGGATTTAAAGGTGAGAGTTCTAATAAGAATCTGCCTCCATAATGATCCTGATTCATTCACAATTGGCATAAAATATGTAAATAGCTCATGCAAATTTATACATGTATAGATGAATATTTAATATGCTGTCTTTTAATTTGTATTTATTTTTAGTTAAATTTCTATCAAAAATATTTTTTGTAGTATTTGTTTTTAAATTTGTCTTTTGGGAGGGTTATGTTTCTTAGAGAAAAATAATATTTCACTTAATGGTGCGGGGCATCTCTTATTAATCTATCTCCAGCAGATTCATATTTCACAGTGGAACATAATGCCCTGGATATGTCTCTCCATTTCTTTGTAATACGAATATAGCTTACTCTTGAGCCAAAACATAGCTCTCATATGCCTTTCTATTGTTGGCTTGTCCTTATTGAGATAATTTTCTTAATTTTCTTATGTGTGGTTGAGAAGATACAGGAGAATTGAGGTAGCTACTGCAACACCAAGATAGACTTTGAATTGCAAAGTTTGCAAGAATAAATATACAACTCATCTCCAAGTGGATTTTTCTAATTTCAGCTCTATGATAAAAAGATTGAAATGAAAACACTTTAAAATAGCATTCTGTGGTACCTTAATTTAAAAGTATAGCTGCCGGTAAATGTGATGGTATTTGAGGTGCCAAAACAAATAACTACCAAGTCCATACAGGTTTGCCATCATCAGACTGTATGTATGGATGGAGAAGTTAATCTTTTCCACAGCTAAAGGTTTGCAGAAGTGTCATGCATTGTCACAATGCCTATTATTGATGAATATTTATTGTCAGTTTTTCATATTTCTGAATACCCACCAGGCTTCTTGTTCTCTGAGTTTCTAAGGCTAGAAGTATTTTACCACTAACTTCTGAATCACATAGTGAAGGCTACACGATTTCATTGTGGATGGATATAACCTGATGTAACTAATATTGCAAGCATACTATTATAAATATCCCAAATGTGTGTACCCAGTTTTAAGTAACATCATGTAAAACTAGTGATCTAATTAGCAATATTGGTATTTTTACCTTTGAAAAATGTTTTTCTAAGGAAAGCTGAAATAGAATATTTGTTATGCTTACCACAATAATTATTATGACTATGAAGTATTTTATGTTCTGAAGTGCTGACCAAGAGTTTTAAAAATTCTAAGAAACTTATCCTCTGAGAATTGCACAAGATAATTTTGGTTATTTTATCCTCAATTCAGATTCAAGTCATCTAGTCTGATTAATTAATCACATTTTTAAGCAAATTGAGGAATGTGTTTCTTCCTGTCAAGCTGGGATTTGGCATGAATTTCATGTAATCTCATGAAATAAGGCTTCTACTGGTACTGCTATACAAAGCTAAATTTAGAAAAATTGATTAATTCAAGGGAAAAATAAACTCTCTAAGGAGGATGTATGCAATAATTAAATATTTATTTGAGCACTTTAGTCAAAGTAAATTGTAGCCCTCATGAAAACAATCCCAATATTTTTTAAACAGGATCCAGAACTTCTTCTCACAAAGAAACACTTTCTATAAATAAATACTATTATATGCATATTGAGAAGGAAAGGGAAACAAGCAAACAACAATAACAAAACAAACAAACAAACAAAACACAAAAGACCTCCCACACAAAACATTTTCCAGGCAAATAATGATTACAACCTGGTTAACAGATTCTGTAGAAGCTCCTTTTATCAGCAGATTTTGGACAGAAAAAGAAAATCTAGTAACTTGTGAGCAATAAAGAGTAGGAATGTTTGTTTGCATGCACCAGCCATGCAGTTAAAGTAAATAGGAAAGAAGTTGTTTCCCTGTTTTGCAGAGATCTTCACTTTATATAGTACTGAAAACTTTTTGAAAATCTGACTTTTTTTAAGGATCTCAAATTAATGGTATTTGAAACACCTACTGAGTCATAGAACATCCCAAGTTGGAAAGGACCCACAAGGTTCATTGAGTCTTATTCCTGGTTTCACACAGGACTGCCCCAAATTCAAACCATATTTCTGAGAGCAGTGTCCAAACACTTATTGAGCTCTGGCATCCTGGGGCTGTGATCACTGCTGTGGGGAACCTGTGCCAGTGTTGACCATCCTACTTATGAAGAATCTTGTCATCCCCAGCCTGATCTATCTCTGATGCAGCTTCATGCCATTCTCTCAGGTTCTGCTGCTGTTACCAGCAAGCAGAGATCAGCACTGCCCCTCCAGTCCTCTCTTGAGGAAGCTTTAGGCTGCTGTGAGGAGCCTTAGTTACTCCTCACACATCTTTCCCTCTATAAACTTCACTGTCTTCCTAGCTCTTCTTTGGACACTCTTTGTTTCTTATACTGAGGCATACATATACTGAGTGTTTGAAGTGAGGTTGCACAGAGAAGAATAATCCCTCTCCTTGCTGGCAGTGCTGGGCCTGATGCACATCAAGTTACACTTGGCCCTTTTGACTGACTGGACACAGTGCTGACTCATATTTTATCTGTCATCTGCTGGAACTACCAGATCCTTTTTCACAGGTTTTTATTCAGTTTATTTAGAAAAGGCATAACTTAAATTATTAGTTTAACCATTCATACCTTTACATGTACTATTCTAAGATATTGATCTTGCAAGTATTGTGTCTTTTTGCTTCTATAATTATGTAATTATTTATGAAATAAATATTTAAAAATCATCTATAATCAAATCTGACACAACATTGATATCATTGTTTATCATATTCATGTTTCTCAAGTTCATCTTTATTTATGAATAAATAGTTTTGTTCAATCAGTATGAAGTTTTCTGTAACAACTGAGTAGTAACAACACTTAAGACTAAAATCTACCTGGGCAAAAGTCATTCAGTGTAGGACTTAAATATATATATAGAACAATGAAGTATATGACTTTCAGATGGAATCATTTAGACCCTAACTGGAAGATAAGATCCATAAACATCTGGTGTGGATGTTCTTGTCTTGAAACAAATTTATCTACCGAATAGGCGATCTGAAGCTTCTGTCTGGCCTGTTTATCTATGCAAATTGTGTTCCTATTATCTATCTCTCATATTGCAAAGAGAGGCCCTGCTGTGACAGAAGATAATGAGTGACAATACCTTGCTGCCCAGCTGAAGATCACCACTGGCATGAGACAAGGATGCAGCATTTCTGCCAAGCCTTGTTAGGCTCTCAGGGTATGCAAACATCAGCGTTTCAGCCAGGATTGAGAGAGTTCAGTGAAGCAAATAACCCGTTTCTCTCCATTTGCTACATCTTGCATCATGGCTTGGTCTCGCAGTATATGTTCAGGGCAAAACCACACTGGAAAATGAACACTGGCAAATGCACTCCCAGGTTAATGACATGTAGAACATGGAATCAGACTTAATGTAGTTCAAAACCAAACCAACAATGCTTGAAATATTCATAGCAAGTGAATCAGGTATTCTGCATTACCCATTTTTCTCTACAGACTTATTGATATGTGACATTTGCTAATGTAAGTATAGATGAAGATTGTTAACAGATTAATCAGTAGTCAGAACAGGTAGGAAGTCCACTTCTCTTCTTGTAGTTCCTAAATAGCTACAGTTTACATGTCTTTACAGTTGACTTCAATGAAAACACGGGTCTTTGTTTCTGTGTTCCACAGTCTGTCAGTTTTCATCATAAACACTTTGTCTGTATTAATTGTAAACCAGCTGGATTCCCTCCAGATCACCTTCTCTGTCAGAAATTAGGAAGAGAGAAAAGCAGTATTGTTAAAAGTCAGTGTAGATTAAGTGACATTTGTATGACTCAAGCTTGTAGTGCTGGTCCTTTAGTACAGCAAAAATCCCAGCCTTGTGGTATTGTTTCAAAATAAGTTCAACATGTTTTAAGTAAATACCTAATTCAAGTAGTTTTTCCATTGTACTGTCTATTTAGTGAAGAAAACTTGATACTGACCATGGTGTCCCACAAAATAATTCAGTAATAGTTACAGTTCAAACAGGGATCAGTCCTTCAGGATGTTAGTACCTCATTTAGATGAATGAGCTAATAATTAATTTTTGTAGCTGGTGTTTGTATTTCATGTTTCAGGCTTTGTGCAAACAGGCTCACTTTACTGTAGTAGTGATGTTCAGATCACATTCCCTAAATTATACTAAGAACTATGAGTTGCAGAAGAATGTGCATGTGTGAACGTGTCAAAACCTGCTACGTAGAGATTGTGATGAAGTCACAAGCCTTTTGCCCATGTGTGAAGGGTAGGAGGGAAGAAAGAGTGGAAAGGGCATTGTTTGTTGTAAAGCAGCTATTTCACTTTGATCCTTTTGAGTGTCAATGCATAATGCTAAGAACATATTACTAATCTTAAGAAGTTTTTGTCATAAAATTTCTTTACTTCCATTAAAGCCCTTTTTGTATTACTTGAAAATAGCATTTAAATTGCTTTTAAATAAAAAAAAAAAAAAGAGGAAAATAGGTATGTAAGATTCCATGGGATTCAGTTTTTAGAAAGTATGTTTTCTTTTGTAATTCAGTGGGTTTCAGTGTTTATTAAAATTTGAGATTTGAGTAGTTTGGGTTCCAAGAAGAGAATTCATATTATATATAAAAAATTACTCCAGTTTTGTTATCAGTTCAGAAGAATAAATGATAACTGTGTGGAGATTAGAAAAAGAAAAAGAAAATATGCATGAAAACAAGGTTCTAGTGTATCAAAGTATTTGTCCAGCCTCCATGGCTGAATAAAAGCATTAAATATATCATTAACATATACTGTAATGCAAAACTTTGGAAAAAAGACTATAAATTAGTGGCATCATGACATTTTATGTCACATTATCTATTGTCAAAATCTCAGACCTTAAAGGAATTATAACAGTATATATTTTTAGTTTATGTACAGTTTTTTTAATCTCTAAGCCATGAATCCTACATAATTTAAATTCATGCTTGACTTGTTTGGGTTTGTGGTTTTTAGGCTTATTTTTGCATTAGATTGTTCTATATATTACAATATTGAAATCAATATGAACATAAATTTAATTGCATTTGTGTAAGTTGTATAAATATGTGCGTATTTGTACTTCAGCTTAGTTTGAGTAGAGTGATTTCTACTTAGTGTGTAACTTCATTTTAATTCACATACTGTTTCGTGTCTCCTACTAGGATGGCTTGCATGGCAAGCCTCTTTGTCTGTTCTTGAATTTCAGTAACTAATTACATCTTTATGCTGTTACATTACATATATCTTTATGTTCCTTACAATCACTGTATAGCAAGGCCTGCAGCTGAGGTTCCTGACAGGTGGAGCTGCCAGGAAGTCTTTGCTGAGAAGATGGAGATGCCTGAAGGACTGTCAGATATTTAAGAGTCTGAGGACCATCAGATATTTCTTACTAGCCCTAATGCTGTAGCAGTTCTGCTCTTTATCCTTTTTCTTAATTTTCTCTGTCTAAAGAGTTAATGACTTTTTGGCTCACTTAAGTCATCAACTGTAAAATTCAGTACATGCACAAAGGAACCTTTTACTGTGAAGGTAGGACACTTTCAGCTGTCCTATCTTTAATCATACCTTCAAATATTAAGAGTGTTCTGGACTTAATTGTATTTTCAGAAAAAAAGACATTCAGAGAAGCAAACAGGTTACTGACTGCTGATGATTATATTGAACCAATAGCTCATATAGTATAAAAGGTGCTAAAAAAAACCCCACGCCAGTAATTTATGAACCAAAGCCACTCCTGTCCTTGTGCCATAAATTGAGATAAGTGTTCTGTGGGTAGAATATTACTGTTATAGAGTATAATGTTACCATTTCATCACAGGCTTTCACTACTCATATTTCACTTATCTTTAAATAGAAGATCCAAGCCTAAGTTATAAGACTATTATTCATCATAAAATATCAAATGAACAGCATTCTCAAGCATTTCACTGAATTTATACTGGAGTGATAAAAAATGAACTGTTCAGGTGTTTTGTAATTGTTATTAAAAAGTTCTTCAAGATACCTAAAAATTATACTTCAACTGAAACTGGTCATTAAAGAAGATGAGTAAGAGTACTGAAATGAGCTGTTCTTTTTTACCTGGATATCACTGCAGATCTTTTTTATATATTACACGAGTACTAATTTGTTTGCCTTTAAGGTCTGTGATAGTTTTTCAGTGAAGAGAGTTTCCAGAGAAAATGGAATAAATGAAAGAAGTGTAATGATAAAACAAGCAAACAAACAAACAAAAACCTAAAACAAACAACAACAACAACAAAACCAGAATGAAAGGAAGAAAAAAAGAAAAGAACACTGAAAAATCTCAGAACATATGGTTTCACACCAATAATCTGAAAGCCAGATCAAAAAAATGTGATACCTATATGAGACGTGCATCAATCAGGAAAGAATAATAATTGAACAGAAAGGTAACCTGCGGTAAAAAAAGAAAAATAAGCAAATAGTGCAGGTAAATAAAAGAAAGATACCTATACTAAACTCTTATAGCTATATGGCACAATGCTTGAATTTCAAGCTACTATTTACAAAGCATATAAATCAAGATATATATGAAAGTTTACCAACTTTACTACAGGAAAGTAGCGATGGCAAAAATGTTGTTTCATCAAATTTCCCAGAAGAATCAGTAATATTACATAGATGACTTAAGAAATTTAAGTTACTTCAGAAGATTTGTTATCAGTCTTCTAAAAGTAAGAAATCACATTCAAAAAAATGACTACTGTTCTATGATAAAATATCTTACATTTTTCATTGTGTATCCTTTAAATGGTTTGTCCTTATAAGATCTATATTGACCTTAAATTAATTAATTAATTTAAAATAAATTAAAAACTTCTAAACTTCTATCAAATTTCTACCTGTAGAGGAGAACTCAAATGAACTGAATGAGAAGTGACTCTTCAGTGAGCAGTGACATATCTTCTGTCTAAATATCAAAATAAATGAAAGATCTTTCAATTCCTTTTTCCCGTGGCAGTATCTTTCCCTCTTCCCTTAGTGTCTCAAAGGAGCAGATGTCTGCTTTAGATGCTACATACAGCCATAGGCCAGGACAGAAGCTGAGGTCTTTGTTAGCTTTGTCATAGCTGCTACACAAATTGAGTCTGAAAGATTTGGCTGAGACAGTGTTCTGGCTACATTTCTCTACACAGTATGAAATTCATTTAGTATCACTTTTAGTAAAAAAAAAAAAAAAAAAAAAAAAAAGGAATAATCAAAACCAAGGAGTTCTCTTTGCTTATGAATAATTGTGTGCTGTTGACTGAGGAGAGGACTTTGTAATAAATCAGGTATTCTTAATGGATGAATATCCCTCCAAATATTGCTTCTTGGATGGAAAGTGAGACTGTGCCCTTCTTGAACTAAAACCTCAGAGGAAAGGAACAGAGAGAACAATTATCAGTTGTTAGTGAGACTTAATTGCTCTTTTACAGGCTTTTAGTAGGTTAGTTATCTGTCAAACTTTCAGACCACAGCAAGGAATCTGGTGAAGGGATTAGCAAACAAGGTTTATAAGGAGTAACTGTGGAAACTGGAGTTGTGTAGTCTGAAGAAGAGGAGACTGAAGGGAGGGGAGACCTCACTACTCTCAACAGCTATCTGAAAGGAGGTTGTAGTGAGGAGGGTGTCAGTCTCTCTTCTCATGTGATAAGTGGTAATATACAAGGAAATGGCCCCAAGTTGCTTCAGTGGAGGTTCAGATCAGATGTCATGAAAAATTTATATACAGAAAGAGTGGTCTTCCCGTGTTTCTTGACATTCAGCGAGAACTCAGGACAAAAATGTTTTCACATTTACATCCAACAATCATCAGCTTATTGGAATTTTCAGTGAGTAAAGATTGACTGATAAAAATATGACAATTACTTTAGGTAATAGGATACTTTGGAGAGAGGCAATTTACTGCATTTAATAGCTAAGGGAAGATGGCAAAGAACTTTAAAGTCATACAACTGATGGCTGTACTGGCAGGTTCTGTGAGAATCTGGGTTGATAAAATTAGAATAAAGGCCTAAAACTGGAAGATATTTCAATGACAACAGGTTTTTTTTAGTCAATTATTTATACTGAGTAAATAGTTCCTTGCAAAAATTCCATATGTTGACCAGAAAGAACGTTACATCAGGTCTCATAGTACATAATCATGAACTTTTGTCAGATCTAGTATTTCAAGTAAAAAGACCTAGATTTGGATTCTAATTCTTAAAGTTAAGGTCAAAATTATGGAATTTTATGCAAGCAAAGATTATGTAAGGTAGAATGCATTCAAGACCTTTTATCCATTGGTCAAATCCCAGTAGCAGTTTCCTGTGATTTTAGGTTTCTAAATTACCCTGTTCTAAGTAAATGAAGCAACTGGTAAAACTTAAAGTGTAGCTAGTTAAAAGCTCTGTAGTCTTTAAGGGCAGATAAAAATGGGGGGGTTGGAAGAGTGAGAAAAAGATTACTAGCTAATTACTTGAAATGAACAACTTACTCAATGCTTTATTATGTCTTAGAAATTGAAAATTTTAATTTTCGATAATATTTGTGCTTAGGAAGAAACACATGTAAAACACTTTACACAAAAATATACTTCTTCATAAAATCTCTTAAAGAAAAATAATAGTGAAATCATATTGTGAAGTCTACAGCTTTTCCTTCATGGAAAGGTTGCTACTATCTGATTCTTCCCTACACTAGTATATATGTGGTTTGAGTTTCTCAGTAGATATCTGCAGAATTTCTGAGCAGAGATGTTAAAATCCTTGATTTTGCACCATAGTTTGGAAACTGATTTAAATCATGAGGTAATTACAGAAATTAGGCTTCTTTTGAACTCTAGAGTAGAATAACAGTAACATGACTCTGGCTAATGAATGGAAATCTGAATTCTGGAAATCTAATCTGAGGTGAAGAATGTGACTCTGCATGGCTTAAAAGAAGCAAAGCTCTGTGGCTGCTCAAAGGCTGGTTTCAGTTTGCTTTGGGCAGCAATTATAGCATGAACTCATATGGCTTAAGCTAGCATTGAATTTGTCCCACTAGGCTATTATTTAAGTGCCACTGGCTCATTAGTCTTTATGTTACTGCTTTTATAAATGCAGAGATCGTGAACAATATAGAAGAAAGATACTGAAGAAGATGTTACCCACAGTTCTGGTGCTTTAAAAAATAGACAAACCTTTAGAATAGTATAAAATAAAATAGCTTGGTTGGAAGGGACCTACAAAGATCATCAAGTCCAACTACCTGATCACTTCAGAGCTGAAAGAAGATTAAAACATATTATTAAGGTTATTATCTAAATGTCTTTTGAACCCTGCCAGCCATGAGGCATCAACCACCTCTCTAGGAAGGAAGCTCGTTCCAGTGTTTGACCACCCTCATGGTAAAGATTTTTTCCTAATGTCCAGTCTGAACTTTCTCTGGAACAGCTTCGTGCCATTCCCATGTTGATTCTGGAGAAAGAAAAAGTAATAAAAGCAGGAATCATGTCACTTTCTGGATTGGCTCCCTCCCCCCCCCCTTGCATGCCATAATCATTTATTTTTTCTCTTTTTGCTTAAGGTTTTCTAATTGAAAATTAGAATTGAAAATCTAATTGATTGATTATTTTTATTTTATTTTACTTTGCTGTGACTAGCATTAAAATATCTGCTGGAAAGAATCACATGATATAATTTCTGTGCTTAGCTCACTATTTAAACTTGAATTATAAATAAATCATCCAGTATAAGCACTAACCCACATTTTGTAATTATGACATTGGCTTTGATGCAGATTCCAGTAAGAGAAGAAATATCAATTATTTTCTCTTATAGCTTTAAAATTTTCAGATACTTTTTTTTTTTTTTTTCCTATCATTACTCTAATTAAGTATAAGCCCATTTGTATATGTCTGTACATCTGGATCTGGATCTGTAGTAAGGTTCCTTTTTCTAGGCTTTGAATTATTGATTTCTTGTTACTATAAATTACTTTTAAAAAGAGCTCTAATTTCATCTTCTAATGACTTGTTATTAGGAAAAAAAGTGATTCTTCACCATTCACCAATCTTGACAAGAATAGTAAATGAAACTTTGTCATTTACTAGTGGTAATCCAGATTTACCTGCCAGCAGGAAGAATTATTCTAAATGACTTTTCATAGACTACACAGGTTCTTTTGAACACTAGGGAGTAAGCTTCAATTTAAAGCACAATCTCCCCTCTTCCCTCTGTTGTCACTTCTTGTATATCTGCAAGATGAGTGAAATTTCATCACAGCAAAAACTGGCTGCTGGAGAAGAGTTCCTTCCCCTAAAAACTACGTCACATTTTGTCTGCATGTTTTTCCCGTTGCTGGCTAGGACTCTCTTCTGGTCTGTTACTGGTGAGAAAAAAAAAAAAAGTATTGTCACTTTGTTACCTGGTTTGTTTCCCATGCATAATCATAGTCTTAGGAGATTGCATTTCGCTCTACATTTCTCTTGTTAGCATAGCAGAGACAAAACAGTGAGAATTGGTGGAATGAAAAAATGGGAACTAGTTACTCTCAGGAGTATTGTTACTGACACTTCAACTGTAAATTCTGCTGTCCTCTTTTCCTCTTAAAATCTCATGAAACCAATGCAGCAGTGCATTTCTATGTGAAAGGACTGCAGAGCTAGAAGATCTGATATTGATAACTAAGAATCTTCTAGTATAGGTTTATTCTCACTTTACATATTGCTTTTCTGGGATTGGCTGATATTTTCCAGATGCATTATTGGTTCCCCTCCTCTCCCCTCTCCTTCCCTCTCCCTTCCCTTCTTCCTGTTTTTTTTTTTTTTTTTTTTCCCTTACTCTCTTCCTTTCTCTCTTTCTTTCTATCCTTTGTTCCTTGTCTTTTTCTGTTATGATTTGATTTTTAATGTTATTTCTGTTTGAAAGTGATATTCTGAGCCAAGAATCACTGAACTCTAATGTGGTATTATTACAAAGTTATTTTTAGACAGTATAATCTCGTGTCAGGAAATCTTTGTTCTTGCTGTGCAGAATTCTTCACTTGGCAGATTTTTTTCTGCCTGAATTTGTAGTCTGATTCCATTGAACTGGATCGGTTTGTGGAGTTGAAAGATCTGAATCTGTAAATTTC
Organism: Phasianus colchicus; assembly: GCF_987193195.1. NCBI lineage: Eukaryota > Metazoa > Chordata > Aves > Galliformes > Phasianidae > Phasianus > Phasianus colchicus. The sequence goes on along the minus strand of NC_143438.1, from coordinate 18,078,279 downwards.
AGGAAGAACAAAGATACGGAGATTTCCTTGTTAAGATTGTTAAGGTCAAATTGTTTGCAGTTTGAACAGACCTTAAGTGTATTTGCAGGGCACTTCCTGCAATGAACAACATTATTAATACAATCTCCAATTTTCCCACATCATTTTGATCCAGAATTTTTAAGTCAGTAATGTCTTGCTGTTATTTGTATAGGCTGGAAAGCACATTTGCAGCTTCATTCCTGATCATGCTGAATGAAGCAAGCATGATACCCAAACTATCTCAGAGCTTCACCCTTGTCTCAGCTTTCCCATCTTTGTTGAAGTATAGAGGAAATGAGTCGGATTTTTAGCACTGATCTCATCAGGGCCAAAATGTAATCATTAGTCTTCTGGATGTATCATGAAATTGAAATGTAGATTAAGAAAAATCTTCCTCTTCCCTTTTCTTAGTAAATTAAATATCTATATTAATGAGACTGATGCTTATCAACCTGCCAAGCAAAATAGATTTACGGGCTTCTCATTATGTTCCTTTACACATTAAATACATGAACTAAAATCTGGAGATATTAGCTATTTTATGTTAGTACAGTTTTGGTAAACCATGACCACCATTTAATATGTTTTTCTCAAATTCTTTGTATGGTGGTTTAAGATATGTTTCCTAGACGTGGCTCCAGCAGCATAACTATAAGCACACTTTGTTTTACATTCTTCACATAGATGATATTCAGACCGCGTGATTAAATGCTACTGTCTTAATGCAGTTTGTAAACCTTAGCTTCATTTCGTATGTTTTCTAAAAGATAGAAGTAAAGGGGAATGTAAGAAAACTGCTTAGAATTATCCTATTATCCAAACCATGTAAGAAAATGTAGAGCAGAGATTGATTGGAGGGAAGCAGTGAGTTAAAAAAAAAAAAAAAAATCAATACACTGTTTACTAAATAAGATTTGAAGAATCTGTTTCACAGAAACTGCACTGATCATGTGGCTATTATGTGGGCAGTTTCTTCCAATAGAGTTGAAAACATTTATTAGCAATGATATTCATGTAGGCTGAAGATCAAGCCGTGGCCATTCAAATTCAATAGATTTGTCTCTTTCTCAGCAGGTGGAAGATGTTAAAGAAAGGCAAGAGTGAAATCCATAAAATACAAGTATGCACCGTACGTTTACTATATTAGAGACCATTAAATGCACTCCCATGTATAAATTACAGAGTTAAAAAGAAGGCCATATTTTTCTGCTGTTTTAAGTATGCACAAATCAGCTAGGTTTTGTGCCTCTTCTGTGCATTTAATTATCTGCAAACCACGTCTGTATAGTTTTCAAGGTATAACTAAGCATTCACAGTCTTGTTTATTGAAAGAGTGTATTCTACATGACAATATAGAGTAGGTCCACTGCAGGATGGTACATCCTCAGTGGTACTGTATGTTGTGTACACTGCTTCCCTTTGTTTTAGTTTTGTTTTAATTTCCAGTATGAATGTGTATTGTCTTGACTAGATAACTGAAGAATACTTACTTTATATGATACTTCAGTTCTAGTTTGTCAGACATAATGACGGTCACTGACTGAAAAGAAAGGCATGTTCTTTTCATTTAGTATGTATTCTTTGATGTTAAAATCACCAGAAGCATTATGAAGTACTAAGATACGTATTTTCTTTTAAGATGTAGCTCTTGCCTAAAAGAGGTACATTAAAATAGAAGCAATAGCATTTTGTTCATCATTTGTATTAATGTTAGTAAATATCAGTCAAGCACTAGAAGACAATGCATGTCCAGTTTTGATTTCCTTGGCAACACGTTGTTCATATCAATGGTATCACTGTGTAGACTGCAGTTGATTTACTCTTGTCTTATTGGAGAGCATGCAGTATGAGAATCTTCTCTGACAGTTCTAGTATAGCGGTACACATTTTTCTCCTCTTGTGAACAAAGCCAAATTGCATTGAATAGGCAACAGAGAAGGAATTACCTTTTAAATTATAGTAACAGTCTGGAAAAGTGACCCTGTAAAATGTCACCTACATGTTCCACGTTATTTATTTCCCATCAAAGATCTTTGCACTAGGCAGTTTCAGCTCATAAGGCAAACAAGATCTGTGTTAGAGCAAGATGAGTCAGCTCTACCTTGAAATCTCATGAAATTCAGTACTATGGGAAGGTGTTTTGGTTTTTTTGTTGTTGTTGTTCTTCTTCTTTTATCAAGAGCTGAATAAACACAACAATCATTATTGCCTAGTGTAACTGGTCTTATTTTATACTTTAGTATTTGTTATCTGAAATGTAAGGAAGATATATTAATAAGATTTGTGTTTTAAAGTGTAATAGGATTCCTACTGAGATATGTTCCACTGCATCTAAATTAAGCACTAGTTTTAGAACAAACTCATAAATGACAATAGCAAGTGTCTTGGTAAAGCTAGTGCTTTCAAGAATACTCACTTATTTTTATATGCCAAGCTCATAGGTTTCAAATGATCTCAGCTGGCTGTTGCAAAACCTTATAACATTAAGAAAAATATCATAATGGTATCTCTATGATAGCCCTAGAGCAATTTTCAGTTTACATATTGGCAGATTTTCTGTGGAGCTCGTGGTAAACTGGTGGCATTCTAGAGAGCTCTCTGTGAGCTGAAAGTCCCTGGCTAAGAATTACATTGATGTTTGGGAAAGAGAACCCTGGATTTTCCTATACTTTTAGCATAACATAATCTTGCTTCTTCTGTATAACACTTTTAGGGGTAGATTAGTATTTTGTAGTAGTGTCAACAAGGTTTGTATTTTATCTTTCAGAGTAGCTATCAGTTTAGAAGGACATTGAGAAGGGCAATCTAGTGAAGACTTAGAGCAAACAAAATTAATGTTGATTTGAAGGAAACAACTAAATTAATGGTGCTATGTGTATTATGTTTATGATTTAGTTTTTATAGTTCTCAGCTTGTAAGTTCTTCTATGGCACCATTTTTATACATCTAAAAGGCAATCACTAATATCTAAGGCATGTATTATATATATATATATATATATATATATATATACTTTTTAACAACCATTTCTGATCTGGGGGATATCAGCTTTGACAATATCCGCTTAGCAACCTATTATGTTTTCAGAGCAGCTTGGGAGATGGAAATTCTGAGGCCCAAGAAGCAGCTGTTATATAACCTTTTTCCTCAGAACAGTTTAACAGCATATTTTGTCTGGATAGTTGCAGCCAGAGGGTTATGGTCAACAGCTTTATGTCCAGGTGGATGCCAGTGATGAGTGGTGAACCTCATCTTTGGATGGTGCTCTTTAATAGCTTTCTCAACACCCTAGATATTGAAATCAAGTACACCCTCAGCAGGTTTGCAGATGATGTCAAAGAAACCTGGACAAGCTTGGGAAACGGGATTGCATTAATGTAATAACGTTCAACAAGTCTAAGTGCAAGGTGCTACAAGGGAGTGCAGACAAACTCACAGAGTGCAGACAGACTCACTGCGAGCAGCCCTGCAGATAAATACTTGGGGATCCTGGTGCATTAAAAGCTGGACATGAACCAGCATTGTGTGCTTAGAGCCCCAAAGACCAACTGTATCCTGGGCTGCATCAAAAGAAGAGTGGCCAGAAGGGAAAGGGAGGTATTTGTCCCCCTGTACGCTATGCTTGAATGGCCCCATCTGAGTAGTGTGTCCAGGCTGGAGCCTCCAGTACAGGAGGGACGTGGAGCTGTTGGAACAGGTCCAGAGGAAGGCTGTGAAGATCATCAAAGGACTAGAGGCCCTCTCCTACGAGGAAAGGCTAAGCGAGCTGGGCTATTTCAGACTGCAGAGGGCTCCACTGTGGCCTTCCAGAACTTAAATGTGGCTTATTTAAACAGGTTGAAAGTGAATTTTTACATGGTCTGATAAGGGCAAGGAGGAATGGTTGAAACTAAAAGATTAAGATTAGATGTTAGGGGAAATTCTTTACTCAGAGGATGATGAGGCACTGGAACAAGTTGCCAGGCTGGATGGGGCAACCTGGTCTGGTGTAAGGTAGCCATGCCCATGGCGGAGAAGTTAGATGACATTTAAGGTGTCTTCCAACCCAAACCATTCTATGATTCTATGAAGCAGTGCAAGTAAAGAGCCATTCTGACATACTCTGTTGGTGAAGAGTTAGTTCAGGTATAACTGGACAGAACCATGGCTCTCAATACATATAGTCTCTGAACAAATTGATTTGCATACTGAATTACCCTTTATCACTCTTAGCTCTGAAGGATTAATGATATTTTATCAAACTGCTTCTTTGCCATAGCCACTGCAGATGTTCAATGCAGCATTTAGTGCTGCATTTTGTGATCACTGCTTCCCTTGGGCAATTTGCAACAAGCTGTTAATTGTGCCATTAGAAAATTCAAGGCCTAGACTAGACATTAGAGATTTTTTTTTTTTTTCTTCTATTATACCTGTACTCCTTTTCAGTCAAATAATAATTATCTTCAGAATAGCTTCAATATCCTTCAATAACCAAAACACTGCCGAATGTATTGGGCATGCAGGTCACCAACCCAGGCTCTATACAGAGCATAATTGTGTAGTACAAGTATCCGCTCTAAGTGATCCCCTTTTTTTTTTTTTCCATTTCAAAAAGAATCTATTTAATCTGTGTGTCTTATTTTTAGATGAAACTTTCCTCTGCCTTACGGTTTTTTCCATTAAAATGAAAGGTATCCATATCATCACAAATGTTCAGCAGACCAAGAAATATTCAGCGAGCTCATTCACAACCTATGGCAGATAGCTGCATATTTCATTGAGTGCCAGAATGGTAAATATCCAGCAATAGTTTACAAGTGTAGCAAAGTCTCAGTTCCTTTTTAAATTTAATACACTGACAACACACTAAAAAAAAAAACCAGTATGTACACTGTAATGGAAAGAAGTATATGGAGTTTTATTTTAGCCTCTGATTTAGTATGAGCTTTTGGACCTGTACAGATTAGTCATGTGTCTTAATATATTCATGTTTATTTGTCTTTTTTGAGACCTCAAACCTCTTTACAAAATGATTTTGAATGAAAAATTGTTTAATGTATAAAGTGGATGGTCCAAATCTGTATCTGTAGGGGAGGGTCAAACTGAGTTATGCAAGTGTTAGATGGCTTTCTAGTGGTTTATTCCATTCTTCTCTCTGAAGAAAAACAACAGGGGAAAGTTTTTTTTTTTTTTTTTTTTTTTTTTCCCACACTGTTATAGTTGAGTGCAGATTGAGAGTCACAATTAGGGGAAAATATATCCACATAGCTGGAATTAAAATTTGTTTTGACTGCAAAGTCCCAAAGCAAAAGTATTTTATTATGAAACATGCATTAGCTGGAAATCTGAACAACTCATATTACAGAAAGTTAGAGGGCTGGCTTGTGGTTGTTTGGTACACTGTGGCTGAAATTCACTCTTCCTTCCCCTGAGGAGAGACACAACTTAAGCAAGGGTGACACATCCTGGTCTAATGGCAGAACAGTATGTCTTTTCTAGCCCAATTTGTTATGGTTGAACAAGTACAAGTGGCCATGTGCACAGTCTGAAATGTAAGAAGATAGGACCATCTATTTTGGTAGCGTGTTTATACTGAGGAATGGACTAGGATGTAGAGAAGATATGGTTGCTCTCTTTACCTTGGGTTGATTGCAATAAGGAAAGTATGAATACAGCGTAAATAATACATAAAACAAAGCTGCTCAAAGTTTCCCTTATTAGGAAAGTAAAAGTTATTTAAAGTTCTATACAGCAGTGTCATCATTTTGCTTAAAGTCTTACATTTATTTATGAATACGCTCTGTAGCTTATCCAGCCAATAACTGACCTCTTCTCTGACCTCCTTACACTTACACAAATACATCTGTGTGAAACAGAAAATGAACAGATGAATGAAATGAAATGGAAGAATTGTATTCCAGAAATCATGTTTTTTAAAAAAACACATTTAAATAATCTGTGAAGTAGATATACTTAGAGTTGGTTGTTTTTTTTGTTTTTTCCCAAGTGAATTTAACATAGATCTATCAGTTATTATAAAAACCCGTAAGCCAAGGTTTTGGAACAATGACCATGTCTGTTTGTTCCCCCCTTGCTGGTTCTTTAAATCTGTTCTTCAGAAGAGAGAATAAGTAGGAGCTGCATAGAGCTTGTTCTGATGTTTTGTATTAGGCTGAATTTCACCACAGGAGATTTTTATCAGTGCAAGAAGATTAAAAGATGAGGTAAAAAAAAAAAAAAAAAAAAAAAAAAAAAAAGGTGTTACGGAGGAGATGGAAAGAGTCTTACCTACAACTATTAGCCTACAATCCTGCTGTCATATGTTAGATAGAAAAGGAGATTAAAAACCTACCTCAGCATTTTGAAGCAGGTAGGAAAAATATCACTAATGTTTTCCATGTTTTCCTTTTCCATGTTTTCCCAGAAAATAATTATCATCTTGTCTGAAATCAGCTAACTACAAATTATTAACATTAAATCCCATTGTCTTTTTGTTTGTGTGTCTGTTTGTTTTAATATCTGTTAGATAATGGCTTCATTATACTAAGTTAATTGGTTAGATATCTACTTTCTTACACTCAAGGTTCTTTCTTTCATATGGCTTCTAGATGAAGATACCTTCTTATGTACAATCTTTTGCTTCCTCATGCCAACAGGGAAGAGTCCTTTCTACACCTACTCCCTGATCTGAGTCCATCTATCTCCCTCACTCTTCCTGTGATGCTCATTAGAATCCTCTGGACCAATTCAATTCACGGAGCCAGCAAAGATTATCTTTTATTTTCCTCCTGGGTTCGATGCAAGGTAAAAGGTGAGGTGCATGTGCTTCCAGGAAAGATGAGACAAGGGAAGAGGCAAGCCTGCTCCTTCTAATTGTTGAAAGTAGTTATACTGGCTCATCTTGTCTTAATAAAACATAGCACCCCAATGAAAAGCAGTGAAACAATCACCTTTGGGAAGTATGGACACATCATATCATGTTACAGAAATGGCTGTTCACATCATACCTAACAACAGCATCTGTCCTGTAAAAAAGTGAGGGGTGTTTTGGACTAGAAACAATCAAAAGCCAGGCATGCACTCAAGGATTTTATTCTTACAAATAATTAGTAGTTGTGTTGTTCATTACAAGGGGCACTGACTCCTCTCATGTGAAAAAGCAAAATAGTGAATGACTTTTTATCCAAGAGTCAGAAGGAACAAGGAGAAAGGTCTGAAAATCTGCCATTTAAACTGCACTTTACCACATTGTGTGCATTTAGCTTTGATGAATGCAAACTTAAAATTCATAGAATTAAGTGCTAAGCAGAACACATGCTTCAGTGTAAGAGCAACATCAGATTAACAAAAAAGTGGAGCTGGGCTACTAATTTTAGTTTGATATATGTTTGTATTCACAGCATTGTGAATACATCTAAAAGAAAGAAGAAAACTGATGAGAAGTTAAAAATACAAAATGAAGTGGAAGATTGCCTGACAAGCATCCACTTTATATCAGTAGAGGAGATAAAACTACAGATTGGGATTTGCAATTAAATGAGGTAGATAAAATAAAAAAACAAACAAAAAAACCCCACCAACCCATAATATCCGGTTTTACATATGCATGGTGTATGAAGGCTGCTCTGAAAGTTATGCCCCCTATATTATTATGTTGATCCATGATGTCAGAGATCGATATTGGTGGTATGGTAATAGAGGTTGAACCTTCCCACCAATATTCCAGTACGTGTTGTTTCCATGTGACAGATGACAGCAGAGGGTCAATCTGACAGAATAATGTCTGACATGGAAGTATGTTTGAAGCTAAAGTGTGTCACTGAATTCCTTCATGCAGAAAAAATGGCACCCATTGACATTCATCAGCACTTGCTGAATGTTTATGGAGGTCAGATGGTGTATGTGAGCAAAGTTAGGTGCTGGGTGGTGGAAAATACTGTTTTGCAGCTGAGACTTTATCAAATGACATTACTGTGCTCTTTGCATTCGTTGTAGTTTCAATGGAAATATATAACAGGCATTACTTTTGGAGTGACCTAGCAAATTCCAAAAGTCCTGTTTCCTTTTCCTCCTGTACTACAGCTCTGATTAAATTCAGTGTGGAAAAATGAATAGAACAAGACAAATGCAGAGCCAGCTCTGCTGAGCTCTATAAACTGTGACTTCTTTCTGTATCTTTTTTACAGGAATCCAAACTAAATTGAGAACATAAGGTAGTAGTTAGCTGTCTCTTTTGTCAGCATGACGGGAAAGGAATCATCCCATTTTACTATTGTCCTCCAAGTTATTAGTATGACTTATTAACTGCTACTAATACCAGGCAAAAACAAGAGGCCATGTGTAGCTAAATGAAGTTTGACTTTCAGTTGAGCAGTTGTACTTGTGTGTAGCAGTAGCAAAGCAGGGCTGCTGTCAGTGGAAAAGAAAGAAGTCTTTCCCTCAGATATAGGGATACTAATGGGCAGAGAAAATTTTGTTTTCCTTCTTGGTGATCAAAGAGAAATCATCCCCTTACTTTCTTAGGAGAATATTATCCTGCTTTTCCTAGGCTGCTTCAGCACTTGCAGCTGACAGTGTGTTACGTTTTGATAAGAGAAAGAATGAAAGAAATGAGTGAAGGCTGATGTGAGTTGAGGGGAGCTGTGGTTGAGCCTGGGTACTTTGTTCATCTCAAACTCCAAAAGTTCCCTGTAGAACTTGGAGAAGGTGCCTGTGAATTATAGTTTACAGTTTATTTCTAGAAGGGAGTAATCAAAGAAGTTCGGAGAAGAATTTCTCACTGCAGATGTTGACTGTGTATTTTATTGAATTTTTACATAAGAGTAACATTTTGAGGATTTAGGTGAAATGAGAGAGATGAACATCTTTTCGTTCTGAATAATCTAAAACCAGCAACAGATGTTTTCTCCTCAGAACGCTATGCATTTAAACAGAGGAGATTTACAAAGAAACAGCACTTTGTATATTAAAGGAAGGCTTGAAGCAGGGTGAGATCATTACTTTGCTTATGGTCACTCAAACAGTCAGTGGAAAGCCTTGGAGAGGAAATTAACTTTCCTCTCAGGTTCTACTTCCCTTTAGGAAAAGTATTTATTTATTTCTTTATTTAAAGCTGTGTTAAAAGGTAGCTATCACTAGGAAGGTGCAATAATGAGGAAGGGTTCAGGAAATGACCTAGAATAAAAAAATTAATGGCTTCGCTGAAAAACCGAAGTGCCAGGAGTATCAGAATTCTTATTAATACAGAAATATCTGATACTGTTGAGTCTTTCTTTTTAGACATTTGGCTATTATTAAAAAATGAATATAGGAAATTTTACTAAACACAGAAGGACAGACGCATAGTAAGCCAAGATCTGTTTCTATTAACTACCAGCCACATGCTAGTGCCTCCCTTGTTCATCAGAATGACATCACAGAGATGGGAAGTGAACAAGTTCAATCAGTTTCACATCATTAGTTCAGCAATAGTTTCCTTTAAAGGTGCCTTTAAGAAGCACTTAATTTAATATCATACCAAGCATGATCCATCAGTGTGTCCTTGATCACATGAAAAATTGGGTTTCTTGCATACAGTGCACCAAACAAAGGCAGTCCAGATTTCACATTTTAAAAATGAGTAGTGTGACAGCAGCAATCATTATCTTGTACACATTGATCTGTGTTCTGGCAAAGACTTCCTATTAAAGTCCTGAAGAGAGGCTGGCAGATTCTATGGTATGAAGCTCCCTGAGAGTGAAGCAATGAAGTAAGCTAAAAACTTGTTTTAAAAAATGAAATGGTCTCTTGAAACCCTGTAGGGTTGTTGCTTGCTCAGGACAGAAAGAGTGTATTATGCTAGAGATTTGTGCACATCCTCGTGCTTCACAGAGAGATGACAGCAGCATTGAAATAGAAGCTATAAAAGATTGAAAACACCTCTGATCCAATTATTAATATTTTTATCTTCAGATCACATTTGAACTATATATCTGCACAGTACATCACTAATGAAATGCAGCTTCCTCTGGGATGGAGGCTCTTACTTAGCTGATGTGCACAGCATGAAGCCGGAAAAAAAGGAGTGAGAAAATGTAGTTTTAGTACATCATGGAAAGCCCCTGCTGCTGAGGAAAGTGCAATGGCATCTTTAGGAGCCAAGCTGCTCTCAAAGTAGGGTAAAATGGGAGTAACTATCAGAAATTCAATGGAATAATGATACTGGCGAGAGAAAATAATCAGGAAGATATGTCCATCAAGAGCAGACAAGGCTGCTCCTTCTCCCTGCTGACTTTTCATACTTTCAGTTCTCATTTGCTAACAACAACAAAGGAGCCTTTCCAGACTATAAAGTTACTATATGTCTAAATCAAGCAATAGAGCAGAATGGAAAAATGCTTAATCCACTTAAAGATCAAAATCGCTAAAATCCCATACAGTGCAGTGCAAACTTTCTGGCTTGGATCTGGAAGAAATATAATTTTGCTGAATCGGTGCTTTGAACAAGTTACTAATCGTTGGGTCTGGGTGAGGCCTATTAGATTGTATTATACTGCTCCCGTACACAAACTGGTTCAGATTTTCCTTATCTTTGGTGTCTTAGAATCATCTTCTCTTCCCTTGTGTTTTCAGCATTGGACTGGTCAGAGTAAGCTAGCACCTGTGTGCTGCTGTTTTTGTTGGTGACTGAATGTGTCTTCAAACACTTTCAAACCTAGGGCCAGCTACTGCTGTGAACTATACCGAGAGCATCAGGAATTTCTAACTTAATTAACAAACTAGTGGACACTGGACCTGTTGTGAAAAAGCACTCGTTCAATCTGGGAGGGGGGTTGGGGAGGAAGCTTGGAAAGCTAATTTCTTGACAGACCCAAATTCATTTTAAAAAAAATCTAATGGAAAAAAAAAGCTTGCAAACTAAGAGTTTTCAAACATTTTAGGTTATTAACAGTGAAAGAAAATTGACGGTTCATCTATTCTAATGTACAACTTCTGTTTTACTTTTTACATTGTTGAATGCGTATAACCATGAGAAAGTGCTAGAAACAATGCATTTATGCATGTTTCATAGAATCATTGGATCATAGGTCTTGGTTGGAAGAAACCATACAGACCAAGTTCAAACTCTTGCCATGGATAGGGACAGCTTCTGACAGACGAGGTTGCCCAGGGCTCAAGCCAACCTGGTGTTGCCAGCAACTTTGGTGAGGGTATACTTAGTCCCACTGTCATTATTATTGCCAAAGATGTTAAATAAGGCTGTCCTAATACCAGCCAGAGAAACACTGTCTGTTGCTAGTTGGCAGTTTAACAGTTTCCAACAGATAATGGTATGTCTTCATAGACAGACGCACTCAGCACTCACAGAAACAAAACCAGCACCAAAGGCCTAATCCTTTTCCACACTTCCTGATAAAGGCCCATTAGTGGGAAATATATTCTCATACATATTGTACAGTGTGGGTCCCTCCAGCTGGTGGGCAATTCATTACCTGCCCTCTAGCTTCTCCAGAGTCTCAGTCTTCCCAGTTGCTGATAGCTTGAAATACAAGACCCTGTGACAGGAATCCCTCTCACTGGCTCGAACAGAAACACAAATGGACTGCTGAGTCACCCAGTAGCTGGTCCTGGATCTTCTTTTAGATCTTTTTAGATGCCTCAGACCTGGAGAGATAGTGAGGAAGACTGTCACACACACAGACACACAGATTCACAGGCTCTCCGTCTCCCTCCCTCTTCCTCACTCTCTCTCTCTTTTTTTTTTTTTTTTTTTTTCTTTTTTTTTTCCCCTAAAAAGAAAATCTAAGTAATTGAAAGTAAACAGAAAGAAGAAGTATTGCATTATTACATAGTATACAAGCTACCTGTCCATTACTTATTGTAGAAGGAAACAATAGGAGACAAATAACTCCTCAGTCAAAATCTCAGTCTCAGGTTTTGTTTTACAAAATTCAATACAGTCAAAGTGTTAAGGTTGCTGAACTCCTAATTAGCAGTAGTTACGATTTTTTTTTCTTGTGAGGCTTTTCTCTGGACAAACAGAAAAAGATCAATTGACAAAATTTTTGTTTTCCTTTTAGATAGATTATCAAAGCATTATGTATTTATGTTTCAAATAATAATAATAATAATAAAATCTGAACAACAGCATCTTGGAGAATTTTAGCTAATTGTTTATGATTGAACAATTAATATGGAAATGAAATATATGAAAAGCAGGGAATTTACTTGAACTGAGGTAATACTTTTTCTAGACTGTCTAGATTTTGACTTTCTACCCTTATTTGGGATGACTATTTTTCAGTCTCAGAAGAATTCGCATACACTGAAAGCACACATTATGCTTAGCTATTGATTAATGGCAACTCTAGTGGGAAAATTAAATGTCATAAGTGAAGTAGTTATAATGAAGAGTTGGAATATAAGGTTTTTTTCTTGTTCTTATGAATTCGTAAATAGATTCTTACATATCAAATTTAAGTCAGCAAAAGTCAACAAAAAGGCTCTAATTAACATGCTTTGGATCAGGTCCTAAGTCCTTAAAACATGTTTATAAAGTAGGCCTTAGATGATATTTTAGCTTGTAAAGCTTCAAATTATGAAGTTAAGAACAATGAATACATTTTTTTTCAGGTTTTGATTAAGTTTCTTTTTTACTTCCTAAGCTTCCATAAACAAAGGTGATAAATTAAAAATGATAAAATTTTCAAAATACCAATGAATGCAATGTTCATGCAGATTAATGAAAAGTTCTCTTAGTGGAGAATCTTAGATATTTTTAAATGATAACGTTTATTACATAAAATTTGCAGTAGAAGTGTATTGCTTATTTTTAGCTTGCTAGCTATGGGGAAAATACGATGGTGAGTTCTCTTTTCTGTGGAATGTATGTTCTCAATTGCTGGATTTTATTTGTCATTGATATATTTATTTGTTTTTGAAGTAGATATGATGCAAAGTTTCTTAATGTGTATTAAACTGTGCTGAGGTAGTCATGATTTACTTCAAAAATTAACCCAGTGTGTCTTCCAATCATTTTTCTGAAAATTCAATTTGTAATAACTGTTACATTGCTCCAATACATCAAAAAATATGAAATCCTACAACTGTGAGTGGAATATCAAAGCTAAGCCTTAGTTTGATGTTTCTTTAATGCCTTTATATAGCAGAAAGTATCAGTACAGTAAGGTATATTGCATAAACCACATAAGTCAGTCTAGCAGATTGATATGTGGCCAGTGAGTAAAGGCATTCCTGGACTTGCTTTTAAATGTAAGTACTATTAAAAGAATGTAAAATATGTGCCCCAACACATATGAAGTAACATGCTGCTCATCTTACTTATTTGAACTAGTGGTTTAAATTTTAAGTAATCTCAAAATAGTCAAGAAAAAGGTAAATATCAGTGAACAAATGCATCAACATAGAATTCTTGTTAAACAAGTCTTTCCCAAAAGACAAGGAAAATTTCCTTTTCTGTTAGCATATGAGGAAGTAAATTTAAAAAACAAAACAAAACAAAAACAAAAAAACCCTACAATTTAAAGATAGTACTGATGTTTATGAGCAAGTTTATTCCTAACATTGTGATTTCTGAAGAAAATCGTAAGAAATAAGAATATTTTGTAGATCATAGTTAAACAGTACAATTAAAATTAATGTTTATCTGTTGTGTAGCATGTGGTGTTTGATATTGCAGTTTTACAGCTTTATTTTTTTGTTCTGTGCAAATCTAGAAATGCATGATAGCTAAATAAAAATTCCAGCTCAGGTTGTGCTATACAGCCTCACACAGTACATGGATCTGTTTTTCTGGGTAGAAATAGAAATTAAACAAGGAACTATGTCGATTTTTTTCTCATAATATGAATGTTATCTAAATGCAAGTTCAATTTACCATAGTAATTTTCAGAAATAAACACTGTTACCATTTTCTGTCTTGTCAAATAATCTATCTGAGTTTATCTTCAGTAGATAGTATCAAAAAGACAATCTGGACTTTTCTTTGATAAAAAATACACTGTGATTGTAGAATTGTGATTGTAGAAGAGCGGCCATACTCTTCCTACCAACTGTTGAAAAGATTTTAGTGTCTGTGTAATGCCTTATTAAATAGCATAGAGTGGGTGACACAGGACCCATCTTGACTAAAAGTAATTCACTACTACTCTAAAGCAAAAACATGAGAGTCTTTTGGCTGTTATATCAGTGCAAAATCTAGCATTTCTCTCTTTGGCTCAGTAATTTATTCTAATAATTCTCCAGCTTCTTTTTTTCTTATTTTTGCCTTTTTTTTTTTTTCTTTTCATTGTTGAACAGAAATCAAAGTAATTCTACTGAAATTGAGGTACTCAGTGCACTACTCTGGAAACAATATTCCACATGGAAAAAGGGAACAATAAGTTTTCATATGCAAAATGTGACATATCATTACCTTTTCTTTACTGAAATGTGTACCCTTCATCTGCTATATACAGCTAATGAAGATATTTAGCTCTGTAGCTCTAGTTACATGCTTCTATGCTGAACTCCTCTGCTATTACTGCACAGCAAATTGTATAATATACAACTGTGTTTTCTGTGTTAAAGAAATGTGGGTAGACTGCAAAAAAAAAAAAAAAAAGTTATTTTAAAAGACCATTTATGTGCAATGCTATGAGATAGCACATTTGCAGTTGGCTATTACAGTATTTTCACCCTTTTTTCAGTTTTTGTAATGATCGACTTGAAAGGCTCATTTTAACTCTTTTCTTTTTTTTTTTTCTTCCAAATACCATTATCTAGGTCATACCACAGCAACAACAGTATTAAAGTTTCTTGCACAACTGTATAGCTAATATTTTATTTTATTGGGAAAAAAAAATCTGCCTTTTAAATCTTCTGAATTGGTGCTTATATTCATAAAAATATAATAACTGCAACAACAACCAAATAACTAAACCAAAATTTAATATTTTAGTAATATTCATTTTTTAGTACGTTTCAGTTGGATCTTGCTGAATATATTTCAGTGACACTCATCCCGATTCTTTTTTCTTTGTTTTTTTTTTTTTTTCCCTTTTTTTTTTTCTTTTTTGTCAAACAGAAATCAAAGAAATTCTACTGAAATCAAGATACCCAGTGCACTAACCTGGGGACACTACTCCAGATATTTCACATGTAGGAAGGGTCTGGCAGAAAAAAAGTTCTTTCAGAGTTCAAAGAAATTGTGATTGAACCTGTACGCTATTATGATCCTGAATGCATGCCACTTTGGAAGCAAAAACCACAAGTATTTACATCTTTTAGAATTGCCCATATTTGCATGAAAGTTATGGATAGAAAAAAAAAAAAAAAAAAAAAAAAAAAAAAAAAAAAAAACCTGCCAGTTTCATCAGTATTTTCCTCTGAGATGGTCCTTAACTCTGAAAGAAGGTTTATTAGTGTTTATTTCAATCCAAGAAACTTCAATTCATTTGTAGACAGAGATCTGAAGGGTTTCAATACTCTCCAGGCTCCCTGCCAGCAGATAACTGTAGGTAGAAAAGGTAGATTGAATCAAAAAGTAAACAACATTTTAGCCCACTGAGAGAGATGCTTGGAGCTTAATAATAAAGACAGAAGGATTATATCCTGCCTTTTCTTCAGGGATGAAGTAGTGCACAGCTTCCTGTTGATTAATATTTTAAATCTTTTGCTTTCATGTTTGGCCTTGACACCGACTTTGCTAGTTCCTTCAAGTGGGAAGTTCAATTCCCAGCAGTGGGTAAAGTTTGGACTTCATATTGATGAAGAAAATTTGAAATTATCTGTTTATAAAAATGCAGAATTTTTGATCTTTGATTAGTGAGCAAATTCAGAGTCACCTCCTACAGCATAGGTTTAAATTCTCTGGTATGTGCCATGCAGAACATTAAAGAAAATGCTCAGAGAAAGGATGTTAAAGAATCCTTGTTTGATGATCAATTAAAAAATCTCAGTGAGGCAATGATGGTATTTGATTTTCATCGAAAACTTTTCTTCTGATCCAAGCAGAAATCATTTCAAAACTCTAGTTCATAGACAATTTCAATAGGATTAAAATTACCTTACTAAACTAAAAATTTACAGTATGCTACACCTTCATGATGATTTTGTAAGGAAACAGTCAAATTTAAATAATGATCTTATATTGAAGTTATTATATTTGTTCTGGAAAGGTCACCTGTAGAAATTTAAGTAGTCAATCAATAACTTTGTTAATTTGCTAGTAGGTATAAAAGTGAGTGTTAGTTATAACAATAATTTGTAATTCATCCAAATTTATTAAATTTTAGTTTCCAAATCATTTCACATGCTTTCTCATTGTTTTATGTTGTGATGTCATTCTGCAGCACACAGAAGATGGTCCTCATTACTATGATTGAACACATTCATTTATATGCAATGTGATTAAAGAGACACTATTCTTTGTCCAACCTACTTCTGGGCTCAGAATCTGGTGAAATATGCAGTGTGATTTACGGCTGCCTTTTTTTATACTGTAATCTGCCTTTCCAGATTTCCCTGGAGGGCTGCCTTTCAGAGCACAATTTTCCTGACACTGCACACAATCAAGAACAGCACCAAATAACATTATGATTTCAAATTATAAATGCCATACAATTTCATTTGCAGTTTATAAAAAATATAAACAGTAGAAAAATAAAACTTTCAAAAAATAATCAAAATGCTTGATTTCATCAGCATATTACAGTGTTCATTTCTGATTTATTTCCTGGTTGAATTGTTTGAGATTCTAGATTTATCCATACATTAAGCACATGTATGTTATCAACATTTCAGTTGATGTTATATTGATAATATCATACGAAATTAAATCTATTTTATTTCTCTCCTGGAATGAAGCATAGCTACCTTTTTTTTTTTTTTTTTTTTTTTTTTTTTTAAATACGAATTAGACAAAGTATTTTTCAGTGAAATAATTCTTAATAACAACATTTTCTATTTCAATCTCTTCAATAGGTAGAACAATGAAAATAAAATCAAGTGCAAAATAAGTATACTTACATGAATGTGCTATTGTACTTCCACTGTCTTCTATTCAAAGGTGTGTTTTCCAGGGATGAATAACAGTATTTCAAAAATACAACACGGAAAGTAAACTTATTTTGTCCAGTAACTATGCATTTATTTTTGATCATTTCAAGCAATGCGTATTGCAGATGTAAATTTGTGTGGGCCGAGTTTTACTTGAAATGCAAATAGCTTCCTGCCAAACTTGCAACTTTTCACTTTTGATTATTCAGAGTGTGAAAATTCTCATTCTATGGAAATTCTTCAGTCAGGAAACTGCTCATATAAAATAGGAAAGGTTATTTTGTGTTGTCTTGGGAAAACAAACAAAGAAAAACTTTTATATTTGATTCTTATGCACATAGGAAGGAATATTTTTTAAACTATGTGAGTATCTGTAAGGTAATAGATAATCATTGAACAAATAGTGCTGAAGGAAGTAATATGTTATTTGTATCTACATGTTTTTTTCTTATAAGTATTAAAAGACGAGCAGAAGTTAGGAGTGTTGATCTCACAATATTTCCTTTACAAAATTAGGAAATTGTGTATTAAAATGTTAAAAAATGCACCTTTTCCCCTTCCTGATCATTACTGGAACCATGTCATTAGTTGGGAACAAATATGCAAACTGATGGATCTACTGAGAAAATATCAATTTTGGAAGCAGTGTTCCCGCATCTTGAAATGAAATATCATTTGATATTTCTTTTTTTCTCCTTCATAATCTTTGCAGCCTGGTTTTAGAAAATAAGGCAAGAAATCAGATTTAACATTATTCTCATTTCATTTTTGTCAACTTAATCAGAATGCTTCCCTTTAGTAGCTATGAAGGATAAACTACCCAGGTAGGTAAGTAAAATGCAATGCAGACATGTTGTATATAGAGAGAGAAAAGTAATTTTTCTGCAAAGTCAAATATAATTATATTTCCAATTCTCAAAAATGAAAGGCACGGGCCATAAATTATTAAATTTGTATGTTATAGCATCTCATTGAAGTATATTTGTAATACAAACCACACCAGGTAAGGTAATTCAAATTGTCATTGCTGGGAATTTTGGAGCCATTATTTAAAGGGAAGGCTGCAATGTTGGTATCTACATCTGAGTTTCAAGTCTAACCAATGTCATGGGTGGTAGCTTCTGAATTTTTTGCTTTCCTCCTCTCTGATCATAATATAGAAATATTAATAATTAGATAGTTTCATGACAAAAGCCAACAGTGTTTGTATGCTTGAAGGCAACACTGAATGTCTGAGAATGTTTTGCTGAAAGATTTCTGGAGGAGTAATGTTTATTTTGTATCCGTGGAATACAAGTGTAGGAACTATAAACAGTCTTCACACTGAATCAGTTAACATCCTATGCACTACCTTTTACAAGTGAAAGAGCCCCACCATGGGCTGCCTATTTTAAAGCAAGGTTGTTAGAAATGATGGGTACTTGTGGAGAGTAATGAAGGTGCATGCCTAAAAGCCATTCTATAATCAAGGGGGAAACAGTACATCAAAAAGTCAGCGTGTGCCTTTATAGAGGAACAAGCCTTTGTATTTGCAAGTAGATATCTGCTTGCACTTTAAATAAAATTGTTTATGAGCTTTACCATTGCTTAGAAGCTTTTCTTTGTGATGCAGGTATTTTGATATGAATAAGGCAAAGCCTGACTATTCCTGTTAGTTGTACAGTGCCTGTTTCTAGTCCTCTCAATTGAATTTAGATCATATGGGATAAATAAAAATTGACTTACTGTCTCTCTTTTTGCTGAAGAAAACAAACATTTTGAAGATTATTTCTAAAACTGTGCCTCTCTATGATGATTTTTAATGCTATTGCAGATATTTTGAATACAACTTTCCTGTCCAAAAAGAGCAGGGATTGCAAACTCATAAGTAGCTGGCAGGATAAATTTATGTACGCAACACAAGGTCTGGAGTAGCACACACAGCAGAACAGCAGGGACATCTTTTGCCCATGAGTAATTCTTGTCAGGTGCTGTAGGAAGATGTGGACAGGTAAAAGAGATATCTAGGCAGAGATGGCAGCATACCAAGAACTCACAGCCAGCCAAAGAGGCAGGTAGTCTTTTCGACCTTCCTTTCCTTCTTCAAGTTCTATACCAAATAGGAGTCAAAGATGATGCTGGTTGAAGGACTGAGTTCTAGCAACCAGCAGCACTGAAGGCTGTATGCTGTAATACTTCAGTTTCCACTGTATACGTCCGTTTTGCCTGTGTGTCTTGAATCTTATTTCAGTATTCTTTAAGTACAACATGAGGTACTACTTTTCCCATTATTTACACACAAACATAAAACGCCATAGCACAAAATCAGTGGTTATTGAACAAAGGTTAACACAGGCATATCACCAAAGACATAATGCTCCCTTCTCCTTAGAACAACAGCAACAAAAAAATGCAATGAATTGTATCTTAGCCTCTTGAGTGGGCTGGATCCAGCCAGTCATAAGAAATCTGAACTGGAACTGGTCAAACAACTCTCCTGCATTCTATCCTATTTGCAAAGAATCGCACTACTTTCCAGACAAATGCCCTGAAGAGAAGGCATAGCTAGAATTGCAGTTGCAACAATCCTTAGATTGCATAATGTTCACAGAAAAATGGGACAAAAGTTTTGATTTTCACTTTAATGTAGGTTTATTTATAATTTATAAGCAGAAGAAACATCCTGTTTAAAGCTTGGAGTCCAACTCTGGAAGTTATGTGGCTTTTGGGCAGAGGCTAAGAGGTGTCCTATATTTTGTTATCTCTGGAGTCTTTTAGGCTCTATGGGAGAGGGAATCGTCATATGTAATGCAATTTAATTTCTTTTTATCTTAGTTGATGTTTATGGAATATAATTCATAAACATCTACAGATTTGTATGATTATAGTCAGAGTCTTTCAAAACATAGTCCTTAGCCTTTCACTTTCATGAGCACTAAAATTCAATCAAAACTACTTTTAAAGCGAGTAAAAGCTATAGTGGCAAATCTATTAAAACATGTTTAATCATTAACTTCTTTGATTTAACATCTGTCTAAAGCATAACATCAAAATCTGAATAATTTATCATGTAATTGCATAAAAGCTCAAGTAATGTAAGGCATTAATTAAAAATTTATATGAAATTCAGAAGAAGAAAGCTAAGGAGGAACTATTTGATTACCCACTCAGTATGTTGACTAGTTACTTTGAAACAGTAATTTGCTGTATTACAAATCATAAATTCATAACTATGAAAAATACCTGTTAGGATTCTCTGATGATTTTCTGAAAAGTATTAGCCATAGATTATTCCAGTCTATAGTGAGATGCATAGATATGCCAGTTCCTCAAGGAATCATTCATCTTTCACTCTCACAAGCTATTATCTTCACTGTGTATGCAAACTGCTGTCTAAACACGATAACAGGGCTTTCAGACCTTTCTGAACTTTGCTTCACAAACAGATTTTAGGTTTTCTTCTCAGTCTCACCTTCAGTCAGTCATAGACAAATACCATAGCCAAAAAAAACCCCCACAACTCTGATGTTCAATACAATATGGGGAAGAATAATGAACAGCTATTACATCAAGCATTCCATCTCACCAAATAATCTGTTAACTTTTACAGTTTATGTAAACTAGAGAAGTTTTAAATTCAGGTTTGTTCTTTTATAGTCCATTAATAGTATTTGAAAGAAGAATTATTTAAAAACTGCCACTTGTGCTAAACTGCCTTTAAAAATGAAAAAAAAAAAAAAAAAAAAAAAAATTGGCTCTGAAAGCAAGGGATCCAGATGGATACAAAAATAAGCACAGATTTTAATCTAAACAGGTTTGTCTGTCACAAAATCCAAGCCTGATTTACAAAGTTCTCTCTTTAACACTCTCACCATAACCGATTTGTATGAATCATTCACTGAGATATCCGTATGAAAATGGGTACTTAAAAAACTTGGCCCTAAGTTTTGCATGTATTTAAAGAAATGTAAAGAACATGCCACTCTAGTTTGGGATACTTTCTGAACAAACATTTAGAAAATTATGATCTTCCTTCTTATAAACACCATAGTTATTATTTAGACTAGAACTGGTAACTTTCCTGAAATCCAGAATTACCTGAGAGAAAGTTTATCATCTCTCCTCTCCTCTCCTCTCCTCTCCTCTCCTCTCCTCTCCTCTCCTCTCCTCTCCTCTCCTCTCCTCTCCTCTCCTCTCCTCTCCTCTCCTCTCCTCTCCTCTCCTCTCCTCTCCTCTCCTCTCCTCTCCTCTCCTCTCCTCTCCTCTCCTCTCCTCTCCTCTCCTCTCCTCTCCTCTCCTCTCCTCTCCTCTCCTCTCCTCTCCTCTCCTCTCCTCTCCTCTCCTCTCCTTCTCCCTCTACTCCTTTTTAATAAAATGAATTCTTTCTTTTGGTTCTTATTGCCACTTAAGTCTTTTCCTGCCTACTCAGAGGATGAGATATATTTCATCTGCTTTAGGAGTGTTTTATTGTCACTCCATCTCCTTGGGAGAAGGAAATTAATGTTCCCAGTGTTCTCAACTTGACATTGCTAGAGAAAAAAAAAAAATGATCAGAACCATCTCAAACAAAATGTAAAATAGAAGATGCACTTAAGAAAAATAATATGGAGTTGACATGATACTAACAATCAAGGACATTAATGATATTTTGGATAGCTCACAAGAGACACAAAAAGATCAACTGCCAGCATTCTGAAAATGCTCTTGGAAATATTTACATGTATAAAATCAAAATATTAAAAAAAACAGAGAGTGCCCATGCTGCAGATAAGTGACCATAATTTAGAAGATACTTTGCAACTTTCAAAATGCTGAGGGAGCTCTCCCTTAGTAGTAGGTTTTATAAATAGACAATTTTCTTTCTTAAAGTGGAATGTTTGAAAGATTCAAACTCAGATATTGTATTACAAATTGAAAATGTTTAAGATGCTTAAAGGTCCACTTAACCTGATTGAAAATTATTTTCTGCGCTTTTTGATTCCTGTTTTTTCCCTTCCCCTTCTCTTTCCCTTTCCCTTTTTCCTTCCTTTCCCTCCTTTCCTTTTATCATCTTTTTAAGTTTAAAGCTATTTCACCTTATCCTATCATTATCAGACCATGTAAAAGGTTGGTCTGCCTCCCTCCTCCCACCAAACAATCACTAAAAAAGGAACAATATAATATTTTCTGGAATTTCAGGGAAGTTTGCATTAAATACATCAAAATACACATGGTTAATTGTAAATAATAATAATTAAAAAAATTGTCATAGCATCTCTACCATAGTTATGACCCACTGTGTAAATGGTAGTGTTATACACTTTCCAATTGCCTGTCCTCTAATTTTGCACAGTATTTGTCTAACTTCAGCATTTGTGTATTGCTCTGCCTTTGTCAGAAAAAAAAGTAAAAAAGAAAGAAAAAAAAAAAAAAGTTCCATATACTTAGATAGGAGAATATAAGCACAGAGACAAAGCATTCTTCAGTCTTCTCTATAGTAAGCTTCATTTATTTATCCCTTCATAAGATATTCTTGAGTCTGTTTTATCAACTGTGTTAGACATTTTCATAGGACTTTCTTTAAACAGCCACAGAACTGAACACAGTGTGTCCTACCAGTGCTATTTGAAATATAAGATTTATTTTTTTTCTCTTTTTCTTTAAAGTTTTCTTTATCAGCTTTATTTGGCAGAAACTCTGTGGAGAATGAAAAATTACAGACCATTAATGAAGTCTAATATTATACTTTTTATGCCTGAAGCTCATATAGGCTGTACATTCTAATTTATTGTTTGTCCGTATGACAACCTCAGGTTTTGATAAATAAATTAGAGTTGTAGGGCTCAATTTTGTCCTCAGGTTTTCCATGCATACTTCACATGCTGCTGCTCGATCTTATTCTAGAATCTGTATTTTTCACTCTAATTTCAAAATCCTATCTTCTGGAGATATTCTGAGGATAAATCTATAAAATAATTGGTGGATAATTTTAGGATATCAACGGGACTACTCACAAGTTAAAAATTAGTAGGTACCTAGACTGGTTGCTGAATTAGAGCTTAGATCTCCACAGGTATAATTTTTGCATACTGATTCACCAAAGGAGCCAGATGAGAGTTCTGCTGCTCAGAGTGGAGAAATTAGCATCTTATTCAAATAGCAAGTAAAATCATATATATTGTGTTTGTAAGTTCAATTCCACCTCTCAAAGAACCCCAGCCAGTATTCAGAGAAACTAAGAAAAAAATTAAATCATAAAGACATTAGATATCTGCAACATGAAAGGATTATGATCAAATAGTTACAAACAAACAAATTAATAAACCAAGTTTTATCAGCACAGGTAAGAAAACTACTGAGAAATGAAGGATTTGTGGGAGACTATGATTTGTGCAGAAGAGAAGATTATATTGCAAGAAGGAAAATAAAGTGTGAGAAACTAGGTTGCCTCCTTGAATGCACTTTTGAATTCCTTCACTGTTTCTAGGTTGCCTCCTTGAATATCACAATTTGTTAATTTCTTCCTATAATTTGATTTTTAAAAAACAAATATAGAATTCTTCAACAAGAACATGTACCAGATAGAAAGCTGATATAGCTACCTGTCTGAAAAGGCCATCAGCTTAGTCTAAAAGAAAAATAAACAAAAATAACATAAAGCAGGATGAGTCTTACTTGTGTTAGAGTAGCAGTGTTGAAGAAAGATAATTACTTGGAAACATAATGCTATTCTTTTAATACTACTCGTTAATTACATGATGTCAAAACAATATTCAAATATATACAGTACGAGAACTTTGAAATTTTAACTGTATATTTTTATTTCAAATGTTTTTAAGCAGTAATAATTTTACATTATAAGGATTTTCTTATTTAGACTGCTTGATATGCAGGATTGACATTTTATTTTTAGCCAAATAGATTTAAGTCAGATATGTCAGAATTTGCTATGAAAAGTCAATTTTGAGTGGAAAAAGATTTGCATAATTTATTTTTATGTTTGTAGTATTCTTGTGGACCTCAGAACTGAAAATTCTGCCATTGTCTTGTAAAGACTTTAATTGGAGCAGTTACTGATTTGGTGGCTTCATGTCCAGAAGTGTCAGTAATCTTACAACACAGGCTGCTCAATACTGAGTTTTTACATCTGTTCGCTCAGAGAAAGCACTGGCATCATGGGAATGTGAGAGAGATCAGGGGAATGATGCCTTTAAAGATTTCTCAGGTTCAGTCATAGTCACTTAATGACAGAGGTCTGAGTGGTTAGAAAGTTGTGTCCAGTTTTAACAATCAGGACAGAGCCAATCCAGAATGAATTGTTTTGACCTATTTCCTTAGGTAGCACTGAAGAATATCAGCAGATTCTTGTAAAATATTACAATTGCAATGGAACATTCTTTTCAAACAGCAAACTTGACTTTGGAAATTTTTTAGTTGGACAGTACCGCTGCGAAACCTACACCGGAGTTACAGACGGTTTAGCATTGCCTCAAGCTGAATAAAGAATCATCTTATCCACAAAGATGTGCAGCCTTGTGAAATAGCTATTCTGGAAGGTGAACCATGAGCAAAAGTACAATCTGCCTCATATGAAAGGTTAAAAAAGTAATCTCTCTCAATTGATTTCACTGAGACAATGAAATTAGGGACAGTACAGAAAATTACTCTCATGAAAGAATCAATTGATCTCATTTATACTGGACCTATTGTACGGATAGCCCAAACTTTGAGCAAATGAGGAACTAATTAGAGGATTTAAACAGTCAGTGTAGAGACCAGCAGTCAAAAATTTCCACTACAGATTTCAGGCAGTTCTGTAGCTCAGCTAGTCTCAAAGAGAAATTTATTTTCAGGCCATTACTCTGTGAACCAGCATCTAGAATTGGGAACCAGTCAAAACAGTAAAGTTAAACTGTCTGATTAATGCAAATTTTCTGAGGCCTTATTAATATTGATTTTATAAGTAAAACAACTGGGAACAAAACTTGCATCCTTTGGGTATTAGTCTGCACCAGTGAATGAGTAAACTCTTCCCCAAAAAGCCTATTATAGGTCTCCCTTGTGATTTGGGTCTGGTCCCTCTGAATTACCTTTCTCTTCACTTTGGAAGCCTGTTGCCATGTTCAGAATTAATGTACTGTTCTTTCCACTACGCCCATATTTTGTAGATTTGCTTTAAAAAACTTACTCTCTGGACTACTTGCCTTTACTACTCTAGTTGTTTTCAGTTTATTAAATGTTTATGAGAAATTACCCCCTCCCTCTCCTTTTCTTCTTCCCTCTGTTTTTTTACCCTCGGCATCTAAGTTTATTATTTCTGTCTTTGGAGGCTTTTAGGGTGTGAGCTCCTCCAACTCTAAGAGTTAGAACGTATATACATCTTTGTAAACATGCATCATTTTCCCCTCATATTAGATTTTGTCAGGTGATCCTTATTAGTTAAATATACCTACAGATATATGGAAAAAATAATTGAACTATTTTCATTTTGAAAATTCATTTTTCTAAAAATGAGAAAAATAAGAAAGAAAAGAATTAGCAAACCAAAGCAAAGAAAGGATTCCTCCTTCCCCCCCCCCCCCCCCCCCCATCTCAACACCCCCCCAAATCCTTTCTGATGATTTTCTATACATTGTGGTACAAAATGAAACATATTCATAAGGTGTCTGTGGATAGTTCCAAATGTGTTCAGTTTCTATGCAGATCCAAGAAAAATCAACTGTCTAAATCTCTTAAAAATAGAATCATCATCTGCTTGTTGCTTTACATTAGCTGCTGAACTTTCTGCTGTTCCTTTATTATGGAAGCACAATAGTTTCTGTGGTACTTGACCTTCCAGCTGCCATTTCTCTTCTTTTCTCCTTCCCTTCTCTCTGTTCTGCACTTTATCTCAGTCTCTTAAGACCTCCTCCTTAATTTCTCCATTCTCTCTGGCATTAAAAATAACTACTGAAGCTCACTGTGCCAGTCCCTTTCTTACTGCTTCTGCTCTTCCCTCATTTATTTTCTGTGTAGCTACTTTAGTGTCCTTACTGATATATATATTTTTTCCACTCATTGCCACTTAGATATGAACTCATTTCATTCCACTTCATTAGACTTTCAAAAGGTCAACATAAAATATCTGAATGGTATACAGATCTGTTTTTGATAATTCTAATAAGTCTGTTCCTGTGATATTTAGATACAGATTGGTGTACAGTATTACATTAAGCAATGAACTAAATGATTTCCCTTAAATGATTCTCAAAAGATTAACTAATCTCTGCTTGGAAAAGCCTAGGTTACTCCTTATGCTTCATTCACATGAAAGATGGGTAATCTAGCTTTGAATTCTCTGTAAGTTGTGCTCTATGTTCAAAACAAAGTAAATTGCCAAAGAGGTTTTGAAGCAACACTGTGAGATATTGAGAGTTTCACATTAGTGAAGATTCACTCCCTTTTAAGGAAAAAGTTGTTCAATTAGAAATCACTATAGGTCTCTATAAAGAAAAAATGGAAATTTCTATTAAAATCTCATGATTTCTTGATAATAAGCCAACCTCTTTCTCTATTCCAGTGTGATGGCAAATCCTAAAAACCATGAAGTATTAGCTATGTAATATGACTGACATCAGCATAAGCTGGTTAGTACGTTAAGAACACATTTTCAACAGGAGGTGGAAGGCATATGGTTTTTGAAACACAGCTGAAACAAAGAATGTTAAAATGTCTTTAAATTACTCCAGTTCAATGCTATTAAATGTTTTACATACATAAACAGGTGGAATAACACAACGCACTTACTGAATTGATAACAACCATAAAACAGCT
Organism: Phasianus colchicus; assembly: GCF_987193195.1. Taxonomy (NCBI): domain Eukaryota; kingdom Metazoa; phylum Chordata; class Aves; order Galliformes; family Phasianidae; genus Phasianus; species Phasianus colchicus. Next base: position 18,051,471 of record NC_143438.1, on the reverse strand, counting down.
CTTAATGCATAGGTGAATGTGTGATAGGAGCTAATCCACATTAAACAGTAATTAACAACAATTAATTAAAGGTATACATGACTGGATTTAAGAGTCTGATTATTCAGTTACCTGATTTGATGAAACATCTAGGTAATTAGATAGGTAACTGTCCTATTTTCAGTTATGATTAATTATGAGTGTAAAAATGATATTAAATGTTGATTTAGTTTATCTCATCAGAATGTAGCTTATGTTCCTCATATAACTGTACTTATGTTGTTATAGTTAATTCACTTAGTTTATAACAACTTATTAAATTCAGCAGTATATGAAAAATGAATCGAATGGTGATTCAAGTGGAAATCCTTGTGGATGAAGAGCTGGACATAAGCCAGTAGCAGTAACCTTCAGTTTCTTACTCAAAGAAATGACCTGTAAAACAGAGCTGAAAGAGTATTAAAGGAAAAAGACTAAGATTTCTGAGTATGTGACAGACCTTTGTTGTTAAGTCATTAGGTAATCATTCCTTTCTGGTAGATGGTTGTACAAATTTTAGTAGAAGGAACACATATAGTTCTATAAAAATATAACTCTTTAACTGTCCTAATAGCTGTTAAAGTGGCCAGAGCAATTCCTAGCATGAAATAATAAAATGAATGAAATTTTGTTATAACAGCTACTAAATCATTGTTAGACTGTCAGGGGTAGGGAGAGTTAGTTTGTTTCTTCATTTATTTGTGCAATGTCTGACAATCTCAATTGAGGTATGTTATATGAAAACGTTTGGGCTCTAAAAAACCTTAATTCCAGTCAAAGCTTAGATAGTGTCCAGATGAAATCGAGTTAAGTGGCAAAGGTAAGAAAATTAATAAATTGTAACCCTTTGTTTTTGTGATGAGTGATAATTAAGGTTGGAACTTCATGCATGTTTGTTTCCTAGATTGTTTTACTCCTCTTGCTTTCAAAGCTCAAATTTCAAATGCCCCATTTAACTTTGAAGATGCTTTAATGACCAAAAGCCACATGAAATTATACCTGAAAAATAAGAAAAAAATGTTTGAAGTCTGCTGATGATAGCTTGCTGAAATTTTTGTTGTTCTTTGCTCTGCTTGCTTATCATTGAGAGCTGATGGAAGTGAATTGCTTATCAGTTAGGCATAAAACTTCTTGGCTGCAAATACTTAAGCCTTGTAATTAATGTTTTGATGAAACTGTCTCTTAAAGAATTCATCATCCTTTTTTTCTTCAGTAAGTCATGTATATATTCTGAAATACTAAAGGTGATATTCACAAGGTTAAATTCATTTCTGAATTTAATCTCATTGGCTTCCTTGGCATCATGGCAGAAAGGCTCCTTCAGAGGCAAGTTCCTACCACAGATCACTTTCTATCTTTAGTTATAGATGGAGCAGATTAGAATAGGTTGGAGAGGGATAGCTTAGGTGAATTGCTATTAAATTTCATGTGCTCCAAAGAGTATCACTAGCTTTCTTTACTTTATACATTGACATATTATTTGCAAGAGAGCACACTAACATTGTTTGTTAGTAGTTAAAGAATTTCATAATATAATTTATTCATTTATGAAACTACCCTCAACTTAAATATATATATATATATGAACAGAACTATGTTTGTTTCCCAACTATTAATACAGCAGTACTCTAAAAACATGCATGAAATTATGAGTGCATAAAGGTTTGTGCAAAGTTTGACACTGATTTCCCAATGGCTCGAGAATTTGTTCTAAAGAGCACATAAAGTTAATATATATACTTACAGCCAACTGCCTGTGCAATTTCATGATGTACTGATCTTGGCTGTCTGTAAAATACCAACCCAGCTACTCTCTCACTCCCCCTTTTCAAACGATAAGAGGGGGAAAGTAGGATGAAAAATCTCATGGATAAAGACAGAGAGATCATTTACCAATTACCATTACAGGTAAAAATTAATTTAATTTATTGCCAATTAGAACAAAACATAGTCCACTGGAAACATGTTGTTCATGGTAATCTGTGCATGAAATTTTCACAGCTGTATATTTTAAACCTTAATATCTTTTGATTTCAGTATGGTTGCAGGCTTCCAAAAAGGAAAAAGCAAAGATTTATAGACCAGTCAGATAAATTAAACAATATCCCAGAAGATCTCTATACTATATTCTTAAAAAAACAGTGTAAATACCTAGAGAATAAAAAGAGAAGAGAAAGAAAATTCCTAATTTCCCTGGGATAGTTTGTCTAATTATAGTGAGTAGGCCGTAAACAGGATTTTACATACTTGAGTTGAAAATGATTTCTCTGCTCTCCTTTGAAAACACTATTATTTAGAAACAAAGTAACAGAGGAAATATTTCTTTGTTAAGCTGAATCTTTTCTATCTCCAGGACAATCACAATCAATTGTAAAATTTGCTGAAAATATTACATCTTTAAATAAAGGGAGAATCAAAAGAAAAATAATAATTAAAAAAATATACTGACTACTTGTTGGCAACGACTTTCTTTTGAATATACCAACAGTGAATTCTTGTTCTTTTTCGATCCTGGGCTCTGTAAGATCAGAGCTTCTGCCAAAGATTAAAGACAACAAGCTTTTTCCCATTCCCAGATGTTATGGTAAAGATCACCAGGCAACAGATAGCAGTAAAAGGGGCTTTCCTGTGTAAAGTCTGGAAAACACTGATACACATGAGATACAGCTGACTGTAAACATGGAGAATAATGGTGTCTGATTCCTTTTGAGAACTAAAGGAGCAGGGAATAGTTGGTGGCCCTCTTCATCTGGTTATAATTAGTTGATTAATATCTTGAGTAATAGAAAACACTCTTAATAGGCTATGCAAATGCTGGAGTATGGAAAGGAAATTTGTAACACACTTTTTCATTTTTTTACATGAAGAAATGCTGTGCAAAAATGCTGAACTAAGAAAAATAAATCAATTTCAAAAATGCAAGATGGACAAATAAACTATCTAGGAAGCAGAGCAGAAGTAGATTTGAGGTGGTAAAGTGAGTTACAAACTAAATATAAGACAATTAATAATGCAGTATTAAAAATGAAAAATTTCATCCAAGATATATGTGTGAGAATCCAGTTTATTCTACTTTACTGAGAAAACAGTAATTGAGCTTCTGTATGCAGTTTAGGTTTCCAGATTTTCAGAAAGTTAAAAGAAGTGATAATTAGAATCAAAGAATCATAGAATCACCGAGATCATCTAGTCCAAATGTCCACCTACCATCGGTATTTCCCCACTAAATATGTCCTTTAGTACAACATCTAAACATTTCTTGAACATCCCCAGGGATTCACTCAACCAAATGCCTGGGTAGCCTGTTCCAGTGCCTCACCACTCCCTCAGAGAATATTTTCCTAATGTCCAGTCTGAACCTCCCCTGGTGCAACTTGAGGCCATTCTCTCTAGTCCTATCACTAGTTATGTGGGAGAAGAGGCAGACCGCCACCTCTTTCAGGAAGTTGTAGAGAGTCATAAGATCTTCCCTGAGCCTTCTCTTTTCCTGAGGAAACAATCCCAGTTCCCTCAGCTGCTCCTCATAAAACCTGTGCTCCAGTCCCCTCACCAGTTTTGTTGCTCTTCTCTGGACACCCTCCAGGGCTTCAATGTCTTTATTGTACTGAGGGGCCCAAAACTGAACACAGTATTCAAAGTGTGGCTTCACCAATGCTTACTATAGGAGTAGTCCCTGCTCCTTCTGGCAACACAATTTCTATTACAAGAAATTGGCCTTCTTGACCAGCTGAGCACACTGCTGGATCATGTTTAGCCAAGTGTTGATCAATACCTCCATGTCCTTTTCCTCTGCACAGTCTTTCAGGCAGTCTGCCCCAAGACTGTAGCATTGCCTGGGATTGTTGTGGCCAAAGTGCATGACCCGGCACTTGGTCTTGTTGAACCTCATCCCACTGACCTCAGCCCAGAGATCCAGACCGTCCATATTCTTTTGAAGGACCTACGTGCCACCAGGCAGATCAACACCTCCTGCCAACTTGGCGTCATCTGCAAACTTACTGAGAGTGCACTCAATGCTCTCATCCAAGTCATCAATAAAGATACTGAACAGTACACGCCCCAATATTGACTGCTAGGGAACACCATTCTTGACCGGTTGCCAGCTGGATTTAACTCCATCCATTGCCAGTCTCTGGGCCCCAGGCCTCCAGCCAGTTCTTTACCCAGAAAAGAGTGTATCTGTCCAAGACATTGACTGCTAGCTTCTCAAGGAGAATACTATGGGAAATAGTGTCAAAGGCTTTGCTGAAGTCTAAGCAGACTATAGCTACAACATTTCCCTCATCCACCAGATGGATCACTTGATCATAGAAGGAGATCAGGTTGGTAAGCAAGACCTGCCTTTCATAAACCCATGCTGGCTGGACCTGATCCCCTGGTTGTCCCGCACATCCCTGAGTTGTTCTGCACAAATGGACATTAACATCTTAAAGAGCATTATAGATTAAGAAATTTTAGTCCCTTAGTTTACTCTGTTTAAAATGAGTAGTCTTTGAAAAATATCTGGATTTGATAGTTTAAAAATGTTTCTACTCTAAACACAACAGGATACTGGAGAATTCTACCTAGTACCTAGTTTGGACATCTTCTTCAGAGAAGCATTTCAGGGAGATGATATTAAAAAAAAAAAAAAAAATCTGTCATAAATGCCTGCCTATACTCTGTCCTGTCTTTTTTCAGATTTTCTGGAGTACATGTTTTCTTGATATCATACTGTGTGAGATGGTACAGATTTTGAAAGTCAAAAAGAGACTTGTTTTGGAAAAAAAAAAACAAAACAAAAATTGGGGAAAAAGGGAAGTAAATTGAAATAAGAACTGTCCCCATTGGCCCCTTTTCGATAATTTCAAATCCAGGTAAGCTCAGAGAGTATATATAGATTATGTCTTTACTTAACATCTACCTACAGGAAAACAAATTCAGTCCTCTAGATCATCATAAAATTTTTGACTGTTCTTTTCAGAAGCTAGGTCCTTTAGTGTCACTGCTCTTAACAAACCTGTTTTTATCAAACCATTACTGTAACTGTAGTGTAGACAAATGACTCATTTTTTTCCTCCCTCTTAGTGCTCTTAATTTCAATTGAAAGAAGTAACAGAAAGCCTGAAAGTAGACAGACTTTTTATTTGATGGCTCTTAAATCTAATCATGGTCCATGAGGCCACTTTTATGTTCAATGGTCTTATTACACCTTTTATCTTACTGTTACTATGGTATCTTGTTACCTCTAAAGACTTCATAAGGCTTAGGTTACTGCTGAACAAATACTTAATAATATTATAAATATTATTATTATAAATAATGCCATGGGCTAATTACATCTGATTAAATTAAAAGTTCCCATTTGTCTTTCGTAACAACAGGAATTCATAAGTGCAATGAGTACTCTTCTTGGAGTATGTTCTGGTCCAAAAGGCAAACAGTTCTTTGTAAGAAAGGTTTGCATGATCCCACATTATCTAAACCAGTGTCATCTGTTTTCATTGGAAAAAAATTACTTTGCTTGAATGGAGCACTGGTTATCTTATCAATAAAGACACATCTACAAAGCATCACTCATTAGCTATGAAGACAACAGATGGAAGAGGAATTAGGAGATTATATTGCCCAGAGATTATGAGTATGAAGATGTGGATCTGGGAATATGCAGAATGCAGAGTGGAATTCTATAAGAAGATCATCTCTGTAGAAGAGAAGAGTCATAGAAGAATGTGAAGAGAAAGTACCTCCATTGTCTCTAGTTTGGTTCAGATTATGTCATTTTGAATATATAGAGAAAGGTGAGAATAAGCATTTTTCTTTGCTTGATTTTTTTTATTTCTCTGTTAATGACATCAGCTTCAAACAAAGTGTTACAAGGCTCTACTAGTAGTAACAGAAATAATCCTCTCAGTACTATTCACTGAGGCAAAAAAATCTTAATTAATTAGAAAATTCTCAGATTGTTGTTGGTTTATTATTTATTAATTTGTGAAAGATAACTCTCTGAGTTCCTTACTCTGGGACTTTCAGAAGGTGAGATATGTGAAGCTTTTCTATCATTTCAGGCAGTGCAGTCTCTGCTTTCTGTGGCTTCCCTTGATATATACATTTACCTGCTGCAACTACACAGCAGCCACAGGTGATTTTGGTATTGTGCCGATATGTTTGTATTCTTTTCCAATAACTGTCCGCTACATTTTCAAAGTGTATAGATCTCTTGATATCCAGGGATATAATTGTACCTCCTGTAGTCATGAGTACACTAGTTTGAGTACTGACACCTCTGAGGTAGTGGTAAAGAGGATTCTGCCAGCTAGATAACTTTCCAGCATTTCTAGCAGTCTCGTATAGATAGTAGCAGGTCAGATTGCTGCAGTTTAATTGTTGGTATGCCAAATAGCCACATCTAGGCTGATGCTATCTATACAGGCAGCTATTTCTGCCCTAATGTCACATACATATACTATCTCATCCTTATAAAATAGATATTGTCAACTAGAGGAGAATTTGGACTTTCAAAAATATGGCATCATTACTTGCTAAAGAGTCTTGCTTTTTCTGTCATTACGCCCCAATGTCACTGAGAAGTACTTATAAGGAGTAGACATTTCAGAGGAATATGTAGGTGCAGAAGCATAGGAGAAAATATTTATTAGGGATAATCTGGAAAGCTTTTAGCAGAAACGCATCTCCAGAATAAAAACAGAAAGTCCTGCTGATTATATTACCTACATTCTCTGTTAGTTCAGTTGTTTTAATAATTTCTTATGACTATAAAATTGAAAATCTGCAGAAGCGTGTTTGCCTTTTTTTCTTGCTACTTTCAGTTGTGACATAATATCTACTCATTTCATTTTGAATGAGGAAAATCATTTCTGAGAAAGAGCTATGGGTTTCCTTCTCATATTTTCAGAGCTAAGCAAACAAATTAATAATGATTTGCCAAATAAGATTGATTGCTTCTTTGACAGAATTATAAAATTAGTGGATGAAAGAGAAGAATAATATGGTAGGCATTTCCAATTAATTAAGGAAAATACTTCATCCTGCATTCTATAAAACTTTTCTTCCAAAATTAATTTAAATTGGCTTGAATATGAATGTCATCCTGTGGATGAACAACTGATAAAAAGTAGTAAACAAAGGGAAATGATGAGCTGCAAACTAGTGATTTCGAAGAAAATGACTGCTGGGCTACTGCCAGAGTAGGTCAAGTTATATTCTGTTGCTTCACTAATGACTCAGAGGGAATGAATAGCAAATAAATTAAGTTTTAGAGGATACTAACTTGAGAGTAACTATACAGGCTAAAGTGCTGTGAGTTGTGCTTCTGTACTTTAATGCAGAAGAACTGCTTGAATCCTAAATGAAAGGTGAACACTATCAACAAGCAGATCTTATGTAAAATTTTCCAAAATTCACCTTCTATGAGAAAAGCTGCAGTTCAGTAAAGTTGTTGTGCAGATTTCAAGCCCTCATTGACTTAAAAAAAATGTTAATCATAATCTCATGCATTGAATAATGAGGCATTTATGCACAGGCTTAGCATTAAGCTCATGCTTAAGTTCTTGTTGAACTAGAAATTCGATAAAACACAGATGAAACAAAAAAATAAAAGTACAAGAATATGAGAAAGATATGTGTACATGTGATCCTACATGAATAAGGTTTCTCTCCTGGATAGCCTGTGTTACTACTGCCTAGATATAGGATTAAGGAGAATGAAGAAAGAAAACATCATTCAATTAGCTATGATATGATATGAATCAGAAATAAATTCTTGTGTCCTTAGACAAGCTCCCTTCATGCTTCACTTCCCTCCTTCTTCTTTTTTTTTTTTTTTTTTTTTTTCCCCCTGAACATAACACATAAAGAGAAGTAGGTCACTCTGGATGTAATGCCTCCTATTTATTTCCAGGGAAACTGCAACAGATACAAAAATAAACAAACAAACAAAACCCCACAATAACACTAGAGAAAATTCTCAGCTACAAAACACTATTTTTCAGCATAGTCACCAGCATTCAGTATGCATTTTCACCAGCCATGAACAAGAGCCTGCATGCCGCACTCATAAACATCTGTGTCAGTGGAGATGACTTGCTGTTGCTGTTGCCACTGCTGAAATGCACCACTCACTGCCTCACTTCGATCTCCATAAACATTCAGTGAGCACAGATGGATGTCAGTGAGTGCAGTTTTTTCCATGTGGAGGAATTCAGTTCCACACAATTGCTTCATATGTACTTCCGTGTTATATAGCATTCTGTCAGACTGCCCTTCTGCTGCTATTTGTCACATGGCAACAACATGTAATGGAATGTTGGTACAGAGGTTTGACCTTTACTTCCATATCACCAACATGCACCTCTGACGCTGTGGGCTAACATAATAAAATAGGAGGCATAACTATTGGAGCAGCCATCATAAAAATGTGTTTGAGAAAGCGAATTTGTTTATGGTAAAACTCCCACAGAATCTAATGGGGGTTTGAATTTTGCCAAGACATGAGAACAGCATTTCTCCCATGCAAATGTTCATCTCATAATGTAATCTTTGCAACCATATAATCAAGATAATATAGGGGTTTTATTTTGGTCTACCAAAAAAAGTAGTTGTGTAACCTAGAAGAACTCTTTATGAGTTGGAAATGGGGTGAGGAGTAAAGAAGGCATAAAAGTGATTTTGGAAAATATATAGACTTCTGAGGTTTGCCTTCACCCTCAAAGTATCCATTTGAGTTAACAAAACAGGAAACATCAGAGTAGTCTTACAGAAGTACACAGGTAGCCATGTAGCTCTTCTCTCCAGGTTCCCAGAAGGCTCCCAGCAAGGACTGTGAAGAATCATCCTAGAATCAGAGTACAGACAACCAGAGAGCACGTTTGAAATGCAAACAAATCACAAAAGAACAGCTGTGTGCAGCAGTGAATGCCTGCTGTGGATCAGCTCATGAAACTGATATTCATGTTGTGCTCCCATATGTAGAACAGAATGAACACTGTGAATCTCTTTCCTACTTGACACTGCTTACATGCAGCAACAAATCACCTCTTGATTAAAATCACTTTTGCAGGAGGGATGGCTCTAGATTAATTTTTTATTTGCAGCAAAGCTGGATACAAGAGAGAGTACAAAACTGTAAATTAATTATTTTGTGGGAAAGAAGAAGGCTTTAACAGATAAATTTTCAAAATATTTCCAACTTGTCATGTAAGCAAGCTGGCATGCACTTGGACTCCAATTGAAAAAATGGAGGTAGATATAAGTACAGCATATACAAACCAGCAAGAACGTGAATGTTAGCAAAAATAGCTGAGAAACTAGAGAACAAGACTACGTGAGCAACATGACCATTCAGCTTCTATTTCACACATTATGTCCTTGGGATAGGTACTGTATCTAGTAGTACTGTAACCTTGGGATAGGTACTGTACTGGGCTCCTCAGTTCAGGACAGGTATCTTCTAGAGAGAGTCCAATGGAAGGTAACAAAGATAACTGGGGTATCTTTCTCATGAGAAAAGGCTGAGAGACCAGGGACTGTTCAGCCTGGAGAAGACTGAGCAGGGATCTTATCAACACTTATAAATATCTAATGAATGGGAGTCAAGTGAATGGGATCAGGCTCTGTTCAGTAGTGCCCAACGACAAAGCAATAGGCAAAAGGCACAAGCTAGAACACAAGAAGTTTCATATGAATATGAGGAAAAACTACTTTACTTTGAGAATGACAGAGAGCTAGAACAGGATACCCAGAGAAGTTGTGGAATCTCCTTTTCTGCAGATAGTCTAAACCCTGGATACTTTCCTGTGCAAACTACTGCAGGGAAGCTACTTTATCAGGAGATTGGACCACATGATCTTCAGAGGTCTTTTCCAATGCATGTGATTTTGTTATTCTGTGATTCAGCATCTGACAACTGACCTTAGCTAAACCTAATTGATTATTAAAGGTGTATGGGAACTGCTGAGTCACAACCTGAACCACTGATTGAGCACCTGGGCAAAGTACCTGGTCAGCCCTGGGAGCACAGGTGAAGGTAATTCATCTTTATGACTGGAAGGGGTGAAGCCTGGCTGCACCTCTCTTATACCTCATTTAAGGACTGACTACCACTCTGGAAGACACTTTTGTTGATTGCTCCTCTGTGAAGTTTCTTCTGCAAGCCTAGATCCTCAGAGATGAGTATTTATCTTCTTTCTTTTGTAACATTTTTCCATTGCCCTGGTCCCTCTGCCATTGTGGAAGGTGAATGAAAAATGTGGTTTTACTGCCAGTAAAATAGTCATTTAAGTAGCACTGTACATTCTTTGTAAAAGATTACCTGGTCGGAATTATGCCTGAGAAACTGTGTGAATGGAATGCTTGAATATTTGTTGTGGACTTCCAGCAGAAGAACACTGGTGCTAATTGAATCTCAGGGAAATAATGATTTAACCAAACAGAAGTTCAGAAAGAATGCAGGAAAGAAAGAAATATGCATGTGTCTCAACAACTTATTTCTGTTTTTAGGGGCTCTAGGGGAAAAATTAAGGCACTTCACAGGAGTTATAGCTATACAATTTCTAATACTGAAGTGGGATGAAGAGAATAATGCGCATCTGTTGGCTAATGGAAGTGGAAAGTATTAGATAAAGCCTTCGTAGCATCTAATTTGTCCTTTTCACTGATAAACTCATATTCTCTATAGTGAGGGAAGTCACTTTATAGTAATAGTATAAGTAGTATGAACAATCTAAGTCAGGTTGCTCACATTTATTGCAAGAAATAAATGCCTGTTGTTTTGTCCAGGAGTATATATAATCAGTGTTTCATGGTTGTAATGGGAGGAGAATTCAATATAGGATATTCAAGAATATATTATGTCTTTTTCCAGAATCACATAGATGAGTTAGAGAAAATGATGTTTGTATCTATGAACAAAGTGCTATGTTTTTGGTCTGGTGGTGTATATCCAGTTTTCTCTGAATATTTACTGAACAATCTCAATGGTGTATTAGTAGGTTCAGATAGAGAGACAAGGTACGAATAATAATAATACCCATGATTGAGTCAAGAGGACTGATGTGTGCACTCAGAAGCAGGCAGAGCTACATTTAATTGCAAAAGAAACAAGACAGTAGGATGCCTTTTTGTACACCTGAGTATAAAAACAAAAACAAAAAACAAACAAACAAAAACTTTGAAAGAGTTCAATTAATCTCTAGAAAATGGATGTGTACACCACAAGGAATGCTTACAATTCTCTTATGGAGGATGCTCTGGAAAGAAGTCTTGGGGAATTGCTACCTATCAGTAAACTGTAATGAGCTGGGAAAAGAAGCAAAAGTAGTGTTTTACCAGCACTTTCTGGGGGCGTGTATCCAGGACAAGTGATTTTAATAGAAATACAATACCCTAATGGGCTAGCAAAATTTTGAAAGAGGGATTTTTAAAAGAAGATGCAGCAGAGGTGACTAAAGTTCATGTAAACAAGTGCAGCAACTGTAAGATGCTGCCAGTGGTCAGAATATGCACTGTGGCAGTGTGTGTTCTAAAATGGGACAAGAAAATAATTCAGACTGATTAAAGTGCCCCATTCATATTTTGGCCTCCCTGTATTATCAACAGCATGCAGCACTGCTGTATTCCCTGCAGAGCACCAGCTGGGTTTTTGCAGGATTGCTAGGTAAAAAATCTAGGAAATAATAATGAATAAAGAAATGTTAAGGTTACAGTTACAGCAAATTAACATTGAGTGTATTCAATGATATTGAAGTTAAAGTAGTTAAAACAATTTGGGGCTAAATTCTCACAGGTATCTTGCCACAGAGAATATTGTATTCTGTACAGCTACAGCATGACTATATTCAGCATACTGCTTTAAATGTAGGGCACCAAATTGCCAGAAAATATTGAAGAGATTTCAGAGAAGAGGATTAAATTCAATTAGGGATGTGGAGGGATCGTTTAGGAGCAGAGATTAGAAGAGTTAAATATGCATAGCTTGGATGGTTGACAAAAATCTACTAATACATGACGGGTAAGAAAACATCGGAAGACAGAGATTATTTAGGGAGCTTAATGGAATAATAGGATATGATATGTCCCAATCTAAGTTTCATTATTCCAACACACACCATATTTTACTAGACTAAATAATTCTCCTGACAGTGATGTCTATTAGGCTGTCACAGGACTGGCTTGCACAGCAAGGTTAGCTTATAAATTGCAGTGCTTTTCAGAGATGTGACAATACATTTTCTTACAGAGCAGAACTTCAGCAACAAATACAAACCACAAGGCTTGTCAGGCTCTGCAGCAGCGTCTTTTGCCCTACCACTTCCTTCTCTTTCACCTTCTTTTTTGTTTTGCTGTCTGCTTTTGACAAACTGATAGCTCTTTTGGTTCTCTGCCACTCCAAATAATACACCTGGAGCAATTACACTCTGTCTTCCAGGACCAATTGCTGTCCCCATCACCCAGCAGCCATTTCTCACAAGTATAAATAAGAATTTGGATAACAAAAAGGAAACAGAGATTGTAGCTACAAACATCCAGGTGCAGAAAGAACATAAGCAAATGACAAATGTGTGTACATCTCACTTTTGCATCCATTTATTCAATATATAACAACCCTTTCGGTTTGGAGCACACCATACTGTGATACAAGTTTTCAGTTTTGTTTGAAAACTAATAAGTTACAAATGAGGTAAAAGTCCCATTTCTAAAACTAAATGAAACAAAATACTTGCAAATGAGCAAGACTATTTTGTTCAATTATTTCATATCTCTGATCCTCTTAATTTCCTTATTCTCTCAGCAGCTCCTTCACTACACTATTCCATCAGAAGCTGAAAGGTATTTCAGTTTATGTGATAGTTTGTTATGGTTACTCACACCCACCAATTTCTCTAGTGAGCAGCTTAACACAACTCAGTTAATAATATTGTCTGACAATCATGAAGTTTCAGAGAAAATATCTTTCTGGTTAAGTTTTCTCCCTATTGCTTTGTGTGCATGTATTCACACACATGGCATGTGTGATTTGCCCTTTCAAATAACTTTTGGCTCTTACTGCAGTGCATACTTCATGAACAGCATAGAAGTGAGCAAGAAGATCGATGTGAGGCTTTCTAACAGTCAAAAAAAATACAGTATAGAATACATGCTTGAGTGCCTTATATCTTAATCAAGTTATCTTTCAGGGCCAGTGGACAGAAATGCTTTTTCTGTAAATATCTTGGCATATTTTTATGAGTACACAGACTATAAACAATTTTCATGAGGTTTATTTTTTGTGGTGTTTCTATGTTGGGAAAAAATAGGAAACAGAAATAAAGGCAATTTTTCCAGAGAAAGCTAAAAAATCGATGGACTTGTACAATCCATTCAAAATAGCAATAGAGTATGGCCCAATTTTTATAGTTATTAGGCTGAAAAATTATAACTGGCTGTTACAATCTTCTTAAATGAGATGCCATCAAAAGTTTGAGATAAATTTGCGTTCTTACTGTGTGTTCTCCTACAACTGATGCAACTGAGCAAGGATCACATCTTTGCCTTATGAAGTATGGGTTACTGCCTCTGCCATCAGGTCTGCAGCAGTCACTGACACACTGGTACCAGGATGCTTGAGCCAGCCAGCCACCTGTGTACTCCCCTTGTTGGCCCAAGGAAGCCCCTTCTCCACCCTTCATGGCCATGAGACCATGGGAGCAGGCCTGGCACTAGTGGGGTGGTCAGAAATTGAGTACGTTTCTTTGTCCTGCTCTGGCAGCAGCAGTCACGCTCAGGGCTACTGATGGGTATCTGCGGACAGGACCAGCAAGAACTGCATACCTTGTTATCCTGTTTTTTCTTTCTTAACCTTCTTTTTCACCACCCTCACATCTTCTTTCTCCAGCCTAGTCTCATTCCCAATGAACAGCCTGCTCTGTTTCCTTTTTTTCCTTTGTTCCCAATTTTGTGTCAACTGTGCTCATATTTGGATTTTATTATACAGTTACCTTGGAAATTTCAGATTTATCTGAAATTGCTAGTGTGGTTACCTTGATTCTGCTGGCCTTGTAAGGTTGTTCCCCAAAATGTGTCCAGTGATCCTATTCAGCTAGCTCTGAGGTTGGGTCATTTCTCCATCAGCCCCTCTTTATCACCTGTGACATCCAGATGTTCCTCGTGATACTATCTCTAATTTTTATTAGCTTTTCCCTTGGTTTTCTGTCACACCCATCAATTCCTCATACTATGTCCCATTGTCTTCCATGTCCTCACCAGTTAGCTGAACATCTCCTAAAGTAGTTTTTTTGCCTCCAGCCCTAATGCTTTGAATTCTGTGTTATTAGAGTTTAGGTACTGAAACATTCATGAACTCAGATGAGCTGGAGGAATGGCATTTACAATGTGTGAATACATTGTTCATTGGGTAAAGAGCTGATGCTGCTGCATGTGCTTGCCCAGTGAACAAAGTGTATTTCAAAATCATCATAACATAGCAGATATCAAGAACAGCTTTTCATAGTTAGGTTGCAAGATGACACATTTATTAAGCTTCTTTTCGGAACTTAATGACCCCCTCAAGACTTTACGTCCTTTATGGTACCTCTTATTTCCAATAGAGGAGGATAGGGAGCATACTGGGATGTACAGGTCACAGAATACCGTAGGATTTTCCAAGAGGATGAGGCAGCACAATGCCTCCAGGCTGTAGTAGGCAGCTGGCAGCATCACCAGCTGGTGGATGGACGTCTGTCTTGACATCTTGACAAACATTAGCCACAGCCAGCTGGTGAGCAACAGAAAAATTGGAAAAGGGCCTGAAATCTGAGTGCCTCTCTGAGCACGTGGCATTTATTCACACTTGGGAAAAAAAAGACTGATGGTATTGCAGCAATTGTATGTGACAACTGTGTAACCTCCACCAACTCTTATTATCTGTTAGAAAGCAGAACTGTCTCTTAGTGTCATTTATATTTTGACAAAAGAGATTCACTGTTATGAAAACAGCATGCATACTTAAAACAGTGTGTAAGAAATGGTGATTTTTGAAACTGTGCAAGAGGTACAGTGCCCAGAAGCACTTTCTTGTCTTTATTATCAGGCAGCCTGGTGGTGTCTTTTCCCTCTAGTACAATGCATATCAATGGATGGCTTAAGTTAAAAGTGGAAAAACTCAAACCATTATTATCCTTAGCTGTGGGCTTGCAGAAATATATATCAATTATTTTTTTCAATAGATCTAAACTTTAATATAATATCTAATTAAGATATTCACTATACAAGAGGCAACTACAGTGCAAAGGAGTGAGAGTTCTTGAAGATTATGATTCCTTGGAATGTGTAACTCTTATCCACATCATATTGATCAGAATGTCAGAAGAGGTGAAAAAAAAATGTATGTGATCACTCAGTGGTGTAAAAAAAACAGCATAATTCAATATTTCAGTTTAAGAATATAACAGATTAGAAATATCTGTTGAAAGCATTATCAAAAGTAGAAGTTGATTTACCCCAGATTAAAATTGTATGTGGAACAAATGCATTATGATTTCATTAGCAATGGAACTCAAAAAGAATTGGATCTCAAATGATTATAACTAAATTATTGTTTTAATTACGCAAATGCATTCATTCTGACTGTGATTAATAAAGCATTAAACTGAATTTCCCTATCTCTTTTTACCGGTGTTGCAGTTTCCCATTCCACTCATTCCTTCCAATATGGAGGGCTATTGGAAAAATGCTTTAGACAGAAATATTTTATCTTGCATCTGGCTCAGCGGTACAAAGATTCACAACAGTAACAGGACTTTTGGTGAATTCTGGGAAGTTTTTTTAATAAATCTTATGTTTTTAAAGACAATCAGATCTAGGAGTTTCCAGCCCTAGGAATGATTAAGTCCTAACCATTTAAGAATGGTTATTCCTTCAGTTGAAGGTTCATAGCAAGAAGATAGTTCTGTGTGAAGTAGTACTTCTCCCTACTCCAATAAATAACAAGTAAAAAAGAAAATGAACTGAGATGATGGTATTTATTATTTATAATAACATAGCACAAGATTAGCTCTTGTGATTTGTCTAAAAGTATATCTTGCCCCATGCCTTATATCAACATCTCCTCAATAATTGATGCTTTGGGAAGCAAATGTGTCAGGGGCAAGTATATGCAGATACTGCTCTATTTGAAACACTCGGTTGACAAAATCTGTCACACAGTGACTTTCTAAGGAGAAAGTTTGGGATATTTATGCTTACTGGTCTTTGATATTTTAGTTTCCATTAATTGTTTAGTCAAAATATGAGTCTACATAAACTTCCATTTATGTAATTTGTAATACATTTGTAATATCCTGGTGCAATAGTTTCCATAGGTATTGTTCAAATAAATGCCCGTCTCCTTTCTTTTTGCCATTCCTCTGCCACTAAATATTTCTTTTAGAGCTTTATTGTTCCTGTTTATGTGAAACAGAGATCAATCCCTTTTTTTTTGTATTTTACATGCCATTCATGATTTTATATCTAATTGCCATGATTTGATTCAATAGTCTTTTTCTAAGCATAAAAGATTTACATAGTGGCATGATTGCTACTTTTTTCCCATTTTTTTCAGAAGTTTCATGTTTTTATTCCTGTTTACAAACTGCATTGCTTTTATCACCTAGTGTTTAGACACACTTCTGTAGCTCTTGATAATTATCTCTTCTGCTACTATGAAAAACTAAGTAATGGCAATTAAAAATGTAAAAACAAAATATATTTACTTATTAAAACTCTTTAGTTTTTATCATTTTGGAGAAAAACAATTTCTATCACACTGATTTACAAAAGACATTTTGAGTTTTTTTCACAGAAAGGAAACTGTGAAATTTTGCTAGCTATTACAGATTAGAGACAAGGATTATTAGATATTTTAAATATATATATGCATGTGTGTACATTTTACATATGTAAATTATATATATGTATATAAAATGCATAAATATAGTAAGAACCATAAGTTAGAAGGATGACAAGATCTATAAGGTCTGTCTCTACCAGTATTTTATTGTTATTCATTAATTAAATCTAGGTTTAGATCAAACTAATAATGAGTAAATATTACTTTAAAATTATGGGTTGGTGTGTTTTTAATGAAAGGACAAATGATGTAATAAATGGAATTCAAGAAATACAAAGTATTTGGATATTGCTTTAATTGATCACTTGTTAAGTTAAAAATTCAAATTTAAAAAACTCAGATAAAAAATAGTTTTCATGTGTGTACTGAATAGTTTAAAATTCAACTTTTTCCTGATATCTTGATTAAATTTAGCTATTTAAAATTATATGAAGATTTCTTGAGATTTACTTTAGAAATGCATAGCATCTAATATGATGAGTATGTGTTTATATAAATAGATTATTTCCAATCATCAAAGCATCAAAAGAGAACTTGGTGACAATTTTATTGATTGAAAAATGGTTTCATAAGGTTTTAAATTAGATTGGATGCACTTTTGGTTTAGTCTTAAAGAACAGAAATTACTGATGATGTGGAAGTATTCTATTTGGAATTATTGTAACAGAGAAGTTTATATTTAGAATTTTTCAAGTATTTCCATTTTTAAATAAAACATTCTTCATTTCAGGAATGAATGTATTTTTTAAGACTGGAGTTTTTTCAAAAATAAAGACACAGTCATACATTTCAGGTTGCATGAATTATTTTCTTGTGACATTAAAGATGCTGAAAGCACTTTTGGAAACAAAGTTTAGCTTTATTCAACCTAATTTATTTCTGCATATTATTTAAGTTTCCTGTCAGACTTAAAAATACACTTTTCTCTAAGCTTGCTTTACAGTACTAGCCAAGAGCGAAACTTCTGATAGGGTTTAAACTTATGCTGCAGATGTTATTATAAGCATAAGTTCAGCAGAGACTTTAAATATTTGATTATAGATTTTATGCAATTTTCATGCTCTGAAGCTGTGGTTGCCAGATTCCTGTTTTCACATATTCTTTCTTTCATGCATCAAACATCCCCATGCTATCTTGTCATCAGAGCTATTTACAGATTCTTAGAATCTTTATTGATAATCACATTCAGATGCAGAAAGTATATAGCAGAAAGTGCAAAAACTGACAGACTGCATACTGTACTTCTCTAGATGGATAGCATATGCTGTTTGTTATTAACCAAAATGGCTGTATTCCTTGACACCTCATGAACCACGAGGAAGATGTGGAGCTCTTCCTGTATTTCATTGTCAAAAATATAATCTTTAACATAAAAATAAAAGGCTGTTCATGTTCTATCTTTGAATAATGATTTGCTTAAAAGAATAACAAGTAGTAAATTATTTGAATACTGCTACATGCAGACAGAAACCAAACTCTCACAATTAGAAGAAAATTAAAATAAATCAAGTTGCTTGAGCTAAAATTCTGAGAGTATTCAGGTACGTGATATTATAAATATATATTTTCAGTCTACTGCTGTTTCTTCCTGCAAGACTTGAAGTCTGTTTTAATTGCACAGAACTGCGTTCTTACAATTTTAAGTATTATAAATCAAGGTTTTTCACCACTAGAAAAGGAAATGTGAGCCTTACAAACCTCAAAGGACATCACAAAGCAGTTTCCTAATTACTTCCAAAAGCAGTGAATATTTGAAATTTCTCAATAATGAATTCTAGACACAGTGGCAACATTAGGAGTAAAGTTTATCAGGAGTAAACTATTTCAGTTGAAGTCTATTTAGGGATTTCCCTAAAGTAGTGTGTACATGTTTCCTGTGTTCTCATGTTCCCAAGAAATGCTTTCAATCATAAAACTGTCTGCAGAGTGTTGCTGATTGTTTCATGTTGATTTGAGACATGGCATTCCTTACCAGTGTATTTATTAGCGTTTCATCCAATTTCAGTATAAGCTTGGAACCCTTGAGATTCCACTAAATTTCTATCACAGGCCTTATTCTGAAGAAAATTAAATAGCCATTGCCTGTCAAGACTATAAAGGAGAGAAGGAAGTAGATATTCGGGGAGCAAGAATACAATGTTCAAGTAGATTTGAATTATATGGATGTAATTATTTCATAGTTTGTACATTTGGATTGGAAATTAGATAGTAAAATAACTAAAATATGAAGAAGTTTCAAAGTTTTCTGGGCAATCTGAATTTAAAAAATCATTGAGAACTCTTCTGACTTTTTTGAAAGTTCCAGGGAATGACTAGATAGCTTTAAGACAGTTGGTCATATTAAATCAAAATTATTTGTAGGATTATGGATGTCACTCGTGTTCACATAGCTTCCAATTTCACAGTCCACAGAATGAATGACATTTAGTTTGGCTGCAGTGATTTCTTTTTCAGGCAGTTGACACAAACACTGCAGCTAAGCTGAATATCATTCATTTATGTCAAACAGTTGGCATAAACAGTATTTATGGTATCAGTGGAAAGCTTGAACCTTACGAAGCATCTGCATTGAATTGTTAGGGCAATTCAACTTCTGCATTACAGACAAGGTGTGTAGGGATTAGTGATGTTCCACTTCTTTTCCTTTTCATTTGTTCCTGTCTGTCCATGACCCAGGCAGACCAGGCACTGAGAAGCCAGTTTAAACCATTGTAACCAAATATTTTGAGGTGCTGTTGCTCATACAGTAGCAGAATTTCAGTAGTTTCCATGAAAGTACACAGACAATCCAAGCAGGCTTGAACTGGAGTACCCAAAGAAGAGGTACCATGTCCCCACAAGCATATTCTCTTATAAGATGGCAGTGACAAAATATGAAGTTTTATTAGAGAATTTAAGTGAGCAAAAAGTCTGTTCATATACCCTTGTTAATCTGAAGGAATTTTTAGAAATATTGCTTTGCAGGAATGCTTGGGTAAAAATTCGCACTGTATGTTCCCCCTTAGTTTTAGATAATATATTATTATTTTCTTTTCCATACCTGAATTAGGTATTATTTCCTTTTTCTCTGCTGTTGTGGGAAATGTAATGGGCATTTTCTTCATGGTAATTTTTTAGGTTTTGCTCTTAAATATATTTTACCCAATAGAAATGTGTGTTTTGTACGATGAAGTAAGGCTATTGCATTTAAGCATTTCAAATCATTAACTCTTTCTTACTTTACTGTTTTTAAATATACTTTTATTGTTCTTCTGTGTCTTCAATCATTTAAGCAAGCATTATCTGTCTTCTAAATAACTCCATTTCTTTTAATATAGATTTCTCAAGTTATAGTTAAAGCATTTTTCATTAAAGGTTTTAGGGACAAATATTCTTATTCTCTCTTTGCCTAAAACTAAATGGTTAAAATTACTATTTGCTACATGAAAAGTGTGGTAACACTTGAAAAAGTGAGAAGTTTTATTTTACATATTTTTGTTTCTTGGTTTTCTGGAACTGAATGCTGCTGTGTGAAAGAAGTACACGTGGCATTTTCAGCCTTAGAAACTTATAGTTTTATTAACATTGTGGGAAAATGTTCTTCCAGAGAAATTCCATTCAATTTCATCTACTTGCTTCCACCAACTCCTTCTTGTGTCCCAAGACCTTATTTCAGATCTTTGGGATTGTCAGTACCTGCCCCAGCTTAGTCCTAGATGAACTGTACAGCCATTTCTCCAGCCCTGTCTCCATCCCAATCTTCTGCTGCTCCTAAAGCCCTGACACCTTCAGTAGCAAGAGATGTGCTCTTTGTCGTGAAGTGTGACAAACCTTATTTATATATACTGAGAGCTTTCACTTTAACAGAACCAAAGGGATGGGAATGGAGTAACGTATGCTGGACAAAAAAGTCCACTGGCTTTTTTTGGTACCATTTTTTATAATTGCATGGAAACCTTTCATTTTTTCTTTCAGAAAGGAAGTTGGTTTTATTGATTACCAAAGGTACAAATTTGATAGTACTGAAGGTACAGATGTACAAAGTACTCCTCCACTCTATAGCACGTGCTTCACCAACCATTTAGCTACTGATGGTTCACTGAAACTTCTGCTTTTTGCTGCCTTGGCATTCTGAGATAGAAAACATTCAACCAATTATTATTTTTATCTGAAGGTTTCCTTTCTAGTTCTGTAAACAAAGAAGCAAAAAAAAAAAAAAAAAAAAAAAAAAAAAACCACAGAAATCTGCATCTTCTTTTTCTCCCATTGATGTTTTTTTTCCAGGAAAGCGTTTAAAACCAAATCCTCTACAGATTAGCAGTTTTTCTTTTGTTTCATAGTTGCAGTTTTCTATATTCAAAACCATTCAATGATGATATATCCCATTTGAACTTACTTGCCTCCTTCTCATTCCCTTGTGTTGGAAATGTTGCCCATTTGCAAATTCTTAGCTAACTTGTGCAACCTAGTACAGTCTAGTGCAATCTACTACATGGTAAGAAACAAGCAGAAATATATTCTGTTCATAGTAATTATGAGTTTAATTTCATTACTTGCCTTTCTTATCTATTGAGTCTATTTCTAGATGTGTTGGAATGAAATAAAAAGAAATAGCTTTTGATTTGAGAATGTTCTTTACTAAAAGTAGTAATATCTTGCACTAATTATCTTGGGATTAACTGTATCAAATGTTTTCATTCTAGAAAACAGAGCTACTATGTGAATTCGATTAATGATCTGTAGAGAAAGTTTAACTGATGAGTCCTTCAGAATGTTTAACTGTCATGTCTTGATGCAGCAGATCAAACTGCATCTTCTGTGAGGTCTTATAAGCTCTGGCAGAGAGGGAAGAAAACATGCTTAAGAGCTTTGCTAGTCTGGGACCAAAGTATTTAGCTCTGGCTGTATTGTGAAGGTCAAGGAAAACAGTTTAGAACCACATGGACATAGGTTTACATCTGTTTACTAGGATTCATTATCTGGTCTTCAATAATAATCAGAATCCTAAAAAACAAACTGAAAACCAAATTTTTTTTAAAAAAAAAAAAAAAACATCAAAACAATCATCTTTCAACCTGTCTTCTGACCTACTGTACTGTTGTCAGATGTTCTCAGAAATCAAGGGAATGGCAATGCCACCATATCCTCACACGCAGGCTTTGTGGGGCTTATGATATATCAGCACTATTATCCTGTCTGGCAGCAGTGTACATCAGAGCACTGTAGAAAAATAGCATGTTGTTTAGGTTTCCTATAAAATTGGTCAAATTTCTTGTAATGTTTAAACCAAGAAAAAAGTTTAAATAGATTTCAGTGCTTTCAGTTATAATTGCAATGAAAAATTTTCAGGGCTTGCTACTGACTGGATAACATCACTGATATCTTTTCAAGTGGCAAGATACATTTTACTATGAGCCAATCTTTGCATCATTAGGCACAAGAATGGTTTTATTAATTAATAAAGGAAGCAATAATCTACTTTACTTTACATTGATGGAGGAAATATGTTAGAGACTGTCATTAAAATCTGGGTCCAGATGATGTCAATCGCTCAAGCATTACTTGAATGATTTTAAATGAAATTAGAATTCTAGTCCAAGGTCAACAATGAAGATATGCTTAGGATGTATGTTCAAATATTTCTGGAATAGGGATCAGAAAATATTATAAATGTTAAAAAAATATAGTAGTTTAAAAGAGTAATTGTTTAGCTTAAATTTATTTAAAGAAATGCTATCTTTTTTACCATTGTTGTTATTATTAATTTTACAGCCTAAATACTTCTTGCAAGAGATGCAACTGCATAGCCAATACATGAAAAACAGCAGCATTTAATATCATTATATTTTGTGTCTTCATAAATGTAGTCAGCTAAAGTCTAACACAGACCAATAATTAATGATACTTATAGATTAGTTTCACAGTCCAAAAAGTATCTTTTTCAGCATTACAATTGGAAACCACAGTATGGTTTAAATAATCTTGCTACCTGTCATCTTTCCTATTTTAGAAATAAATGCTATCATGGTATCATGTATTCCTTAGCAGAGAAGTAACAGCTAGATGCCATTGTTACAGTGGTATAACATTTTTGAGTAATGATAGTCTGCGTAGACAATTCCTAAAAACCGAACAAACAAAAAACTTGCTTACTCTTAAGAGACCTTATTCCCTACAAGAAACAATGAAGCTACAACATTTATTTAACTTGACAAATTATATTAGTTTAATCTTTGTGAAGATTATTTTCCCTGGCTGCCTTAGACATATTGTCGGAGCCAATTTACTACTTCAGGAATGAATAAACTGACACACATTAAAAAAAAAAAAAAAAAAAAAAAAAAAAATCATTTAAATGTTCTTTGTGACAAAAAAAGAGGTAAAAAGGGAACAGTCTATAAAGAATCTAATCCAATTCTGATATGATTACAGACTGTAATAAAAAATGCAGGGTTGACACAACAAAAATGATTTAGATTAACAGGTACATTTGGAAAGTGCATTAGCCTTTGTTTCCATGTAGACAGGTATCCATCAAATTCTGAAAGGAGTATGCATATAGGCATGTTGATGATATTGTTTGGGTCACTAGATACATATATCATTTCCTGGAATAGAAGGAAAAGAAGAAAATTGGCTAATGGTCAGAGGCCAAAACAGTTTTTAATATCCATCAAAATAAACTAGATTGCTGTCTTAGTTTATGGCGTTCTTCCAGGACTTCAATAAGCTTTGGAAGCGTTTGATCATCATTAATATCCAATAGCTCGCACGAAGGCAAGGGAGGAAAGTTCTGCAAAAATATTTCTGAAGCAGATTGCTCTTCTGTTTCTCCATTAATTGGGCCACCTCGAATCTCCAGTTTCCTGGCCAGCTCCTCTCTGAAGGCCTGATTCCTGAAGCGCCGTCCTGGTGTTAAACCACACAGTGGTCTGTCGACAGGCCTTGCAACCTCCACCTCCTGTGTCATCTCTGCAAAACGCATGACTTGCAGGCTTTCCTCGTAGTCCTCAGCTTTAGGATTAACACATACAATCATACGCACTTTCCCTTCACCATCAAAATAGTTCTTGAAGAGATGAGTCAGTTTGGAATCTCTGTAGGGCACCATCTTATTTGTTCCATACATCTGGTTTTCCCGTAGAACTTCAATACATGTTCTTAACGTCATTAATGACTGATTAATATTACTTGCTTCTCGCAACCTGTTCCCTTCAGCTTTTGTTCTATTTGTCCTTTCACTTCCAGCTAGATCAACTAAAGACAGCTGGCTTAAAGTAATCCGTTCCTTCTCCTGCAGCACATTATCTCCATCTGCATCCAGAGGTGCCTGAGCCAACTTGATCATGAAAACTCCATGAGACCGACTGGATTCTCGATTCAGCTGAGTGTTTGCAATACGCCTCTTCTTCTGCCCTTTCCAAAAGACTTCAAAAGCTTCCTCTGTGGATTTCACCTCTACTTCTGTGCATCCCGTGACATACATGTTATGATTCTGGTCCTCACGAAGTATTTTGGATTGTGGAGGTTTGGGTTTTATCAGGTCAAAAGGAGTCTCTTCCAGGAGGTCATAAATGTAGTTGTTGTAGATCTCGATGTAGGAGACAAAGACACTGTAGACATTATCTTCATCAACTTCTTCCACTTTGCAGTGATCTTGCACGTTGATCATATCAGCAAACTCCGGATCTACCTGTCTCTTGCCAGAAGGAGTTTTGGAAACAGGCATGGCATCTCTTTTTTGTCGCTCTAACAGAGCATCTACTTCACACTGAACATCCACACCATTCTTGTCATCAAGCTTAAAAACAAATCTCTTGGCCTGGAACGGTCCTATGCTGTTGAAGATCATAGCCAAACACCGTGGAAGAAGCCCTCCATCACCAGGAGATCCTGTCATAGTGTGGGTTTTCCCACTGCCTGTCACCCCATATGTAAAAAGGAGACCGTTTTTCCCACGAATGAGATCTTCCACGAGAGGTTTGGCCACTACATCAAAAAGCTGCTTTTGAGCAACAAGGGTACCAAACACTTCCTTAAATGAATACTGCGTCTCCCGGTACTCCCCGTTGCGGAATATCCTGTATCCGTCGGGCTGGTGGATCTGCACCGTGCTCTCGTTGATCACCTCGATGCAGCATTCCTCCGGATGACTGGAGGAAGGGTCACGTCACTCCCATTTACAAGAAAGGGAGCAAGGAGGACCCTGGGAACTACAGGCCGGTGAGTCTCACCTCTGTGCCTGGGAAGATCATGGAACAGATCATCCTGGATGACATGCTTGATCACATGAGGAAAGGGCGTGTGATCCATGACAGCCAGCACGGCTTCACCAGAGGAAGGTCATGCTTGACCAATCTGGTGGCCTTTTATGATGGAGTGACGGCATCGGTGGACAAGGGAAAGGCGACCGATGTCATTTACCTGGACTTGAGCAAGGCCTTTGACATGGTCCCCCACCACATCCTTATCTCCAAACTGGAGGGATGTGGATTTGATGGGTGGACCACTCGATGGATAAGAAACTGGTTGAAAGGCCGCAGACAGAGGGTGATCATCAATGGCTCTATGTCCAGGTGGAGGCTGGTAACGAGCGGCGTCCCCCAGGGGTCTGTCTTGGGACCGGTGCTCTTTAACATCTTTATCAATGACATTGATGACGGAATTGAGTGCACCCTCAGCAAGTTTGCTGACGACACCAAGCTGAGTGGTGTGGTTGACACAGTTGAAGGACGGGATGCCATTCAGAGGGACCTCGAGAGGCTAGAAAGGTGGGCCCGGGTGAACCTGATGAGGTTCAACACTGCAAAGTGCAGAGTTTTGCACTTGGGCCGGAGGAATCCCAGGCATCCCTACAGACTGGAAGGAGAGGTCCTTGAGAGCAGCCCTGTGGAGAAGGACCTGGGGGTCTTGGTAGACGAAAAACTTAACATGAGCCAGCAGTGTGCCCTTGCAGCTCGTAAGGCAAATGGGATCCTGGGCTCCATCAGAAGAGGGGTGGCCAGCAGGGACAGAGAGGTGATTGTTCCCCTCTACTCTGCTCTTGTGAGGCCCCATCTGGAATACTGCGTCCAGGTCTGGAGCCCCCAGTACAAGAAAGACAGGGAGCTGTTGGAGAGGGTCCAGAGGAGGGCCACAAAGATGATCAGGGGACTGGAGCACCTCCCCTATGAGGACAGGCTGAGGGAGCTGGGCTTGTTCAGCCTGGAGAAAAGAAGGCTGCGGGGTGACCTCATTGCAGCCTTTCAGTACATAAAGGGAGCCTACAAAGAGGAGGGGAATCAACTCTTTGAAAGGGTGAGTGACAGCAGGACAAGGGGAAATGGTTTTAAGCTGAGGGAAGGGAGATTTAGGTTGGATGTCAGGGGGAAATTCTTTACGGAGAGAGTGGTGAGGTACTGGAACAGGCTGCCCAGGGAGGTTGTGGATGCCCCGTCCCTGGAGGTGTTCAAAGCCAGATTGGATGGGGCCCTGGGCAGTCTGGTCTAGCATTAGGTGGAATGGTGGTGGCCCTGCATGTGGCAGGGGGGTTGGAGATTCATGATCCTTGAGGTCCCTTCCAACCCTGGCAATTCTGTGATTCTGTGATTCTGTGCTGTAGTTCTGTGAGTAATACAGTACAATGAACTAGGTATATATGACATAATAAATGAAAGTGACCATTCATTTCTCTGAGCATTGCTCAAAAGAGGCAGCTTTGGTTTAAGTAGGCTAGGGGGCATGGAAATGGAGATGTGCTTCCCACAGCAATCCTCAGTACCAATACAAACTGGGGGATGAAAGCATTGAGAGCAGCCCTGCTGAAAAAGACCTAGGGTTACTGGTGGATGGGAAGTTGGACATGAGCCAGTAATGTGCCCATGTAGCCCAGAAGGCCAACTTATTCCTGGGCTGCATCAAAAAAAGTTGTGGTCAGAAGGGCGAGGAAGGTGCTTTTGTCCCTCAGCTCTGTGCTTGTGAAGTCTCACCTGGAGTACTGCATCCAGTTGTGGAGTCCTCAGTACAGGAGGGACATAGACAAACCTGTTGGAGCACGGTCAGAGGAGGGCCACAAAAACAATCCACGGGATGGGACACCTCTTCTATGACATAAGGCTGAAAGAGGTGGGGCTCTTCAGCCTGGAGAAGGCTACAAGGTGGCCTGAGAGCGGCCTTTCTGTATCTAAAGGGGAACTATAGGAAAGAAGGGGACAGACTCTGCAGCAGGGTCTGTGGCGATAAAACATGGGGTAATGGTTTCAAGCTCAAAGAGGGTAGAATTATGTTAGATATAAGGAAATAGTCTTTTACAGTGAGGGTGGTGAGGCACTGCAACAGGTTGCCCAGTGATGTGGTTGATGCCCCATTCCTGGAGACTTTCAAGGCAAAGCTGCATCAGGCCCTGGGCAACCTGATCTAGCTGAAGTGGTGTCCCTCTTCATTGCAGAGGAGTTGAACTAGATGGCCTTCAGAGATCCCTTCCAACTCTAAGGATTCTATATAAGGATTCTGTACTCCCTACCCTTCATCTCTTGCCTGTGTTCATGTTGCTATCTACTGGCTTGATGATACTCCATTTGAATGAGAGTCTAAAATATTTAATGAAATATATTACAATATCTTATTTTATTTTTTCTTTATATAACTGTGCACTAGGTTTGGTTTTGATTTGTGTGCGTATGTGTTATTTCATAACGATAAACCAGAATTGCATGCCCTTATTTTGCCCTTCATCCAAACTACATCTTGAAATCAAGATATACTCTTGAATTTGATCTTGCTTTCTTCTCAGGAACTGCGATAGTGCTTCATTCTTACATATATTACCATTGTCTGATCAGAAGGTGATGCTATTATGGATAGTTTATGGGAATAACATAGAAGGAAGGGCTGATGCTTATACAATAGTGTGATAATTTTCTATGACATATTTCACCTCTAAGCATCTCAAAGAGCTTTATAAATTGATTTATATTCTGCACACAAGGATAATTTCATCCATTTTTATTAGCTGTGCAGCAACACTTCAGTTTAGGACAGGAATTAAAGGCTATATCCAACCCAAAATGCAACGTGAATGTACTCATAAAGCATAACTTTATCAGTACTTCAATCCATTCCCTTTCAGTACTGTATCTCTAGCAAAGCATTGTTTCTAAAATATTAGGCAACTGAAAGATATACTGTCCAGATGCAAAATTCAATTGAATGTGTTCACAAAATAGTTGTATTCTTTTGCAAAGAATCAATCAGGATACAGTGCATCTTGTAATTGTAATTTTAAAATGTGTGCTTCTGTTTCTGTGATATTCCTGATTCCAATTTTAATTTCCTTCTAGTTTTTACAGTGATGTGATGTGATAGGCATGACTTACATGAAAGTATACATCAGCTAAGTTTGTGTTTGTCCAGTGGGATTCACTTGAGGACTTTAGAGAAATGAAAGATTTCAGAAAATAATCATTATGATATTTAGCCAGTTTCTTCGCTGAATTTATTCAGAATCTTGTTTCACCATCCATTCTTTTAACTCTAAATTTGTGTCAACATACTTTTTTATTTATTAAGACAAAGGTTGAGCGCCTTTGCATAGGCAAAGATGTTATTTTGTAATTGGTTTTTAACTTATTTATAGATT
The DNA here is from genome assembly GCF_987193195.1 of Phasianus colchicus. Taxonomy (NCBI): domain Eukaryota; kingdom Metazoa; phylum Chordata; class Aves; order Galliformes; family Phasianidae; genus Phasianus; species Phasianus colchicus. The sequence continues at coordinate 18,022,996 of NC_143438.1, read as the reverse complement.
GTATTGAACTCAATGAAAGCTCAAAAAATAGAATCAAAACAGAAATGTTTTGAAAAATCAGCTTACACTTTACTTTCTAAAAAAACAAACAAACAGAGTCATTAGTACCTGTAATGCTTTCTTGGAAAAATAAATATCTGAAAACACAAAAGCTATGCAGATCAGCTTTCTGAGATCACAATGATAGCATAATTTACCACTGGATTTAAGGTTAATATTCACCTGGAGGTACTCAGAACTATTATTTGATCATGGTTAGTGTGACTGTTTAAAGAACAGTTCCATTCAGTAACATATTTATTGTGCTTTCATTGAGTTCTTGCATTAGAAAATATAAATTTATTTCTACAGTTGTACTTCAGAACTTCTTTTCTTGGAATGTTCCCATAACTTTATAGAACCCAAAAAAAGTAACTAAGTCAGAGAGTCAGTCTCACTGACTGATATTCTGACTGCTGTGTGAACCACAGATAGCATTACAAAGACTAGCAGTAAACTCTTACTATGGTCTTTCAGGATAACTTTGCAGAATGTTTCTGTAATTCCATGGGATAAGGAGCTGTACTTCAATATCAGTGTTTATTTCTCTTTCTCTCCTTTATCCCCCCCCCCTTTTTTTTTTTTCTTGTAGTATAGATAATCATATTTGCTTTAGAAAACCAGAAGTGACCTCTGCTTTTAATGAAACTTGAGATTCTCCCTAGATGTGGATAACAGCAGTTACTGAGTGGTTTCATGATAGAGAAAGGACCCGTAGTTTCTGTTCCCAAGGGATATTATTAGAGACCTTAAGAATTCAGGGAAGAATGAAACAACATGAGTGCTATGGGTTCCATTATGGGTTTTGACAGGATGACTTTTGTATCACACAATTCTTTTCTGATATCTGACAATCTACGTTTAATAAAGAAAAATATCTGTTACTTTGATGTAGAAATGGAAGCTTGGTTCTGAAGTGCCAACATTTACCTCATGCAGCCATTAGCTCTGAAATTGTAGGCTAACTACAGCCAAGTTAGTATTTTTAGCCTACGAAGTAGAATCCTTCATGCCTATGTATTTGTGAAATAGGATGTATATGTTAGCGGTTGACAAAAATAACAGCAATTTCAGTTGTTGTTGTCAGCAAGGCTGGTTAGCAGCAGCTTAGTGTAGGATGAGCACAGCACTGCTGAGGTCAGGTCAGAATGCAGCTGCCTAAATTTAATCTGCCCATTGTGGCAATTATGAAGCTGACAGTGGCTATTTAATAGATAAGAGATTGGAGGGACATCTAATGTGAAATCTTCTGAAGTGCTGCTTAATATGGTATTGGAGTGCTGCAGTAGTTCAGAACAAAGACAGCCTCTGCTTTCCTTGAATTTGATATAAGACAATATATATATAACATGGATTAATTGGGTTTTGTATAAGATCAGAATACAAGGTGTATGACTACCCTGCAATTATTCCTGGTGTGCTAGGTGACAATGTCTGAAAAAAATAGTGCGATGTTTAAAAAGAACTTTTTTCTATAATAACCAGTTTTCACCAGATTAAGGCAGCTAGGCAAAGAACAGTGAATCAAATCTAATTTATAATCTCCTGTAAATTTTGTTTTTATGTTTAATCTAATATAGCCTTTCTTTGGGTTTGTAAGAACTGTTTTGAGTTTATAGTGTTCCAGTGGGAAGCAAGGTGCTGTGGATTTAATTGGATGATTCTATAAAGGTGGGGAAAGTGCAGCAATTAGAAATAACAAATATGAGATAGTAACTAGTCCATGACTGTTAATAATTAAAAAGAAAACATGAATAATGACCATTAATGCTTGAAGATCTCTTTGAGTATATGAATTTTCTCACTCAGCAAACTCTTAATTAAAAAAAAAAAAAAAGAGAGAAAAAAATATCCTTAATATCCTTCAGTTTTCCTGTAATGCTGAAAGCCCGTATATCTTTGGACAACAAGTGTATAATAAAAGGAAACCAAGAGCATGCAAACACTTTCCATATTAATTTAGCAGTCAATTCACCAAATATTTCTTACCAGTTTACACTTTTAACTTCAGGAAAGGTTTGGGACAGATTTGACACTTGATAGTCTATATTTATAACTTGTAGATCAAATTCCTCTAGAGAATTAAAAATATTCCCTCTTGGCAAACATTGCTATAAAGATACAAACACAGTAAGTTTTTCTGGTTCACTCTATAAAGGCAACCAGGCAGTTAGTTTTCTGATGGAGAACTATTATTTCATTGAATGTTCAGAGCTACTTTCCACCTTGAAATATCAGTGAACAGCAACACAATTCCATAAACTGCTAAGCTAAAAAAACAGTCCATGTGTTCTACTTAAAAATGCCTTATCTATTTTATTTTAATTATAAATGCAGCAGATTTTTTCCTACTCAGTGTTAATAATGATGGTACCAAATAGAAATACATTAATGTTTTCTAAAAGAAACTGAATATTACCATCAAGACAGCTTATTAGTCAGCTTCCCACCAACTCACCCCCAAAATACCCTATACAAGAAAGTTAAGTTACAGTCAGGATATCTGAAACTAGTCACTATAAATACTGTCAATCTCATTTTCAACTATAACACATGTACCAACTGAAAACATTTTGAGTGTATAAATATTCTACCTTGATAGGCTTAATTGCCATGAATACATCACGAGGCCTTTGCTTTACAAGGGATATAAATTAAAAACAGGGCTAAATATGCTTGTATGGAAGTCAGCCATAGAAATAGTAACAGTAAATGCATTGGGGTCAGGGTGGGAATATGGATAATGGATATTGTGACTTCTGAACATGCATTAGTATCGCCAGTAATTTCATGAGGGACATCATTTTATTTTAAGATCTGGAAGATGTCTGGAATTACTTTAAAGACAACTGCTTGTCTGTTGTTTCATGTGAGTTTCTACTGTTGGCAGCAGAAAGGGAGCTCACACAAGCATGTGAAAGCAGCCCAGCCATTGCAGAATGTACCCTGGCATAAGCCGATTTACTTTGCTTCTCAGAGTATAGTGATACATGATCTTAGAAAAGTGACTTCCTTTAGTGCTGACTGTGAAACTTTACTGCCATAAGGAGAAAAATGTAGGCATTATTCCCAGTGCCACTGTGTTATTCTTTCCATTATATCCTCATATCTTCCAGCTGCTTACTGTAAAATACTTCTCCAGTGGGAGTTAAAACCAAAATATACAATCATCCTGAACAATTTTGCTATTTATCCAGGCTATTTTTCTTCTGCTTTAATGAGCTGTTTATCTGATGGCTCACATTTATGAAGCTTTTATTAGTGTTTGGGACCCTCAACTCAAAAAATTAGTTACGTTGATCTGAGACTATACATTGAAAGTCAGGGAGCCTAAGAGCTAAATCAAATAAATGTATGTTTCTTTTGTACTAACAAACTTTATCTGGCAACAAGCACACAGGCAATCCATGTAGATAACAGCTCAGTTGCAACCTCTATTCTTTCATATTTCTCTCATTCAGTTTTTTGAATTTCTCTGATTTCTCTGATTTTCTCAGAAATTGAATGTGGGGACATGTCAAACCTTACTCTTAACAGTTAAAGAAGAGGGCTGACCTTTAAAGAGGGGTGCTTAAGGTTAGTAGCCATGTTCTTCCCGGCCTTCTGAACTGAGCTTACCCCTTACATGTGTCACTAGCACGTCTTTTACATGGAATTCTTCCATTGTTATTTTTTCTCTGTGTTGTCTTTTGTCTTTTCAGCCACTCCTTTTCATTGTGGATACCAGTTGTTGGAACTCATATGCCTGAAATCACAAAAGCCACCAAAGCAGCCAACTGTGACTGGCTGTTATTGACTATTTCTTTTGAAATACAAAGGTTAAAAGAAGAGCTGCCTTTTAACTGTGCAACTTTTTAATGACCTTTTGACTTGCTGTTCCAAAGAGAAGTAAAAAAAAAAAAAAAATCTACACAACTGCGAAGTGGTCTTCAGCAACCAAAGATATCTTTCCTTATAACAGTCAAAGAACTGTTCTTTATCACTCTTTGTCAAATAATTTTGTGGGTATGTGAAGTTCTTTGTACTGCTTTTTCAGTTTATGTGCTCCTATGTGTTTATCATGAAGTGTTTGCTGTGTTGTGTTCCAACACTTTGTGAATCACTAGTATTTTGCCCAGTTTCAGTACGTCTTTGTATGGGATCATAACAAGATTGTATCATTATCCATGCCAAATCCATTTTGAGGAAAGGATAAAGCTTTTCTGAAAGGACTAGTAATTTTAAGGCTCCTTTTGTTATCCAAGAAGTAGTAACAGAACAGAATCAAATCAATTTTGATTCTTCCTGCTGGTATCCTTGCAACCATTGAGGAAAGACATAATTCACTCTTCTTTTTCCTACTTCAAACCAAGTTCTACTTTCTTACATTCACTGTCAGACAGATGGGAATGGGTAACTCTCATTGGATTGCTGTGCTACTGCTTTATAATGTATTAACATAGAAGATAAAGTCAGAGAAGATTCTTTAGAACTCATGACCAGCCAAATTCAGGGCAAAAACAGAATGTGAGTCTGTTCCTTCTGCAGAAGTTTTCTGGTGAGATTGTAGCTAGATTGTAGCTTCTTGAAGAAGCTGGGAAGAGAAACTAGCAGAGAGTGAGAAGTCGTCACCAACTTTCATCTCTGTGGCATAATTTCTGAGTTTTGGTTTCTGTTTTTTTGTGTTTTAAATGGACATATAAATTCAGTTTGCTACTGGTGTCTGTAAAAAGGCGTTGCAAAAAATCAAAACAAATACTCTTTCCTTATCCTTTGTTTGCTGAATGGTTTCAATTAGAGCATATGTCAAAATACAGCCTTTCAAGGCTTGCAAACTCAGCAAGATTTAGATATAATGCATTATCCCTGACTTGCAAATCTTTATTGTTTTTAGCTGTTTTTATTCCTGTTGTTATTACTTTTCCCCTCTTAGTTTCTTTTTTTCCTAGACCTGCTGCTGAGAAGGTGACAGATCATCTGTGTAGGTAGCAGCACTATGTGGAACAGCTTTGCCCATGGGAGGCTGCAAGGATTCTGTCAGGTACACCCTGTCATGCAGTCTGATCCTCCATTTCCAAAATGTTGTTTTGACTAACTTCTCTCATTATGCATTTCAAAAATAATTAAACTTTTTGATTACATTTATAGAAGACCCAAGTTCAATCTCATTAGTTGCTCAGAGAAAATATCACTTCTGTAATCTTTGTGAGGAAAGGCAATTTTCACTTTGTCATTATAAAAGAGTGATCAAGCTAAAAGATGAAGGAAAGTTGCTAGTAAATGTAATAACTAAACTATGGTAACTCAATTGTATTTGTTTTCAATTTAACTGAAAAATAAATTAAAAACAAACAAACAAAAAAAAAAAAAAACACGTGAAATGCCCTGAAAGACATTGTGCTTTTTTGTATACTATTGTTAGCAATGAATATGATATGGCAGGTAGCACTCTTACCAGCTTTCTGAGTTCTCCCAACCAGGACATTTGCCAAATTAAATTCCTGAGAGAGAAAGTAGAACAAGTCCTGTACCACAGAAGTTAAAAACCTGTAATGAATTTTCCCATACAGAGGTTTGAAATTCAGCTCTACAGTTATTATATTGTATGCTTCTGTATATTGCTATAGGATCACTGATTTATGTTACTCTTTACTTTTTACATCAGTAATGTCTTGTCAACTTTCATTTGGCTAGGCTAAACAAGCCACGGTCTTGTACTTACAGAGTAGCTTAATCATTTCCCTAGTTAACCTTAGGAATCATCTCCTTCCACAATAACTTTTAATGAATACCTTCTAGATCCTTACCAGTAATATTTAATCCACTCCATTCTTGGATAACATTGATCTCCATAACACTGGTGACTAGTTGATCAATACCTAATGCCCTTCACAGAACAAAGGGAGATCATGCTTTTAATAGTTCTTTTGGGGCTAGTATTATATAATTATCCAACAGCATAAGCTGTTCTTTAGAATTCTTTATCTATGTTCTGCTACCCATTGCCAGGCTGTTGGCTTTTGTATTGCAAATGTAAGTATGTCATTAAAATTTGTATGACATAGTCTTTTATGTCCTTCACCTTGTGGAAACACTTAACACGTAGCTGAGTAACACAGTGCCCCATGCCAGCTCTTGTATCCTTGTTTCAGGCTGTCCCCCCATTCTGTAGCCAGGGCTCTGTGGACAGCTTTCACTTGTGCTATGGAACTTCAACCCTTTTTTCAGGTTCCCAGTTTTTGTAGAATTGCCCTTTTTGATTAAGAACTTTACTTTTCTATAAGAAGCAGTCTTCCTAAAAATGAGTTTTGGCAGAAAAAATGTTAGGCTGCAGCTGTCAACTCAAAATCTTTTTAAGAATTATCTTTATTTCCATCTTAATGCCAAATTTAACTCCATCTCAATAAAACACATCCTGCATGTTGCATACCACAAGTCAATTAATTAATTTTTCATAGGTTCACTGGCATTCCTACAACATCCTATCTTGAGAGAGAAGGCACCAGTTAACTCTTTCTTACCATCCTTTAGATGGGAAGCTGTAAGTAATTCCTTTGTAATTTTCATTATTCCCTAGGTTACAACTAATTTGTCAATAGCAGTTTTCTGCACAAGTGCTTCAAGGGCTTATAACAAAAGGATGAAATGTGGTTGAGGACAAGTCTTGTTTTTCTAAGCCTACTCTTGATAATATTTATTTCATTGACTATTTCAGACCAAGAAATCAGCTTGACTGTTGTTTAGCCAGAAGAATGAATTTAGGTTTGCTGATTTCACATGCTGTTTTTCCAGAGGAATAAAAGACAGGAAATGTTAAAGTAAAGGAAAAATGCAGCTGACAGCCTGTTAGTCTTTAATTTGTGTTTTTGATTTCTCAAGTGAATAGCATAAAATTACTTCAACAAGTGTTTCTTCAAATTTCATGATGTAGTAAGACAGCATATTGAATACTCTGCACGTTTCTATTTGTTAGGTTCCTTAGTAATGCAAAACAATTGACTGCATGTTGTCACTCAATCTCAGTGACTGCTCAAGTAGTGATGAAGAATTTTGTTGTTACTGTTCTCTCAGTTTCACGGAAATACTAGTACCAAACTCATGGTTAAGTTTTTGGTTTGTTCTGTGGCATCTCTTCAGTTAAAACTGAGTTTTCGTCTCATTTGTGAAGTTTAAAATAATCTTTCTTTTTTTTTTTTTTCCATAAGCGAAGTATTAAATGAACCCTTAGTGTATAATTTCTGATTATTTTGAGTAGTTTAGGTATTTATGGGACTGATGCAAAGTCTACTGGGAGTAATAACTCTCATGGATAGAAATAGTTTCTAGAACAGACCCTGGCAACAATTAAATTGCATCCTTTCTGAAATTCTCTAGACATCAGATGATTTCCAAGACCCATGATTTATAAATGACTTCATTTTAACATTTTAACAAATATAGATAGTCTAAGTATACGAAGTTAAGAGAAAAATCGTGGTCACAGTAGCATTTGTAATCATATTTACATAAGATTGCTTTTATTTTGAAAGGCATAATGGAGATCATATACTTTAAGTAATACTTCATTTATTTGACATACAGATATAAAAGCTTGTGGAATTAAAGCAAAAAGAAACCAAAGCTAGGATTTCATTTTTAAACACTAATTAATTTGTATTCATATTTCTAATTATGAGAAATAATTTTTGTTTTTGTTGTTTTAATATATAAAATTAGTTCAAGTGAATTCAGACACAGAGCTATGCAACTCTTACCTTTGCTTAAAACAATACATTTTATGATTTACAGAATATGGAGTGTTTGACAGAACACAAGTGTTAAGGCAAAGAGCGAAAATCATTTTGTTTTCAGAGGAGGACTTGGATTTAGTCTCTATTCCCTCCTTTGGTTCTGGACATAAAGAAGTAGCAGGAGTCTGTCACCTTTTAACTTTTTTTTCCTCTGGCAAAAAGTCCTTGCATAGGACTTTAACTGAGTTCTGACACAACTCATATGCAACAATTTGCATTCGGTTATGTTTGTTTTCACCATTGGAAAGTGTCCTCTAATGTTTGGCAAAAATTACAGAACACAAAATGGCCTGGATTGAGTCTGGAGTCTTACTTTAATCATAGAATCACAAGGTTGGAAACGTCATATAAGATCATCTAGTCCAACCGACTTCACATTGCCACCACAAGTGCAGGACCCGACACTTGGCCTTGTTGAACCTCATCCCATTCACCTCAGCCCAGCGATCCAGCTTATCTAAATCCCTCTGAAGGGCCTCCCTACACTCAAGCAGATCCACACCACCTCCCAACTTGGTGTCATCTGCAAACTTGCTGAGGGTACACTCTGTCCCCTCATCTAGGTCATCAATAAAGATATTAAACAAGACAGGCCCCAGTTCCGACCCCTGAGGGACACCACTTGAACAGGTCGCCAGCTGGACTTAACTCCATTATCTACTATCCATTGGGCACATCCCTCCAGCCAGTTTCCTACCCAAAGTAGTGTATACCTGTCCAGGCCACGGGCAGCCAGTTTCCCCAGAAGAAGCCTGTGAGAGACCATGTCAAAGGCTTTGCTGAAGTCTAGGTAGACTACATCAACAGCCTTTCCTTCATCTACCAGTCTGGTCACCCAGTCATAGAAGGAGATTAGGTTGGTCAAGCATGACCTGCCTTTGATGAACCCGTGCTAGCTGGGCTTGATCCCCTGGACATCATGTACATGCTGTGTGATCTCACCCAAGATGATTTGCTCCATTACTTTCCCTGGGACCGAGGTCAGGCAGAAAGAGAAGAAAAGGTTGTTTTTAATTTGCATCTATTTCTTTTAAATTTTAAGAATTAAAAAAAACCTGTATTTTTTTTCTTGATAGTGACATCATTCCAGAGCAAAAATTAAGTGGAGATAATAATAAGCAATAAATTTTTTCAAGAAATAAATCATGACTCAGAAATACCAAATATCATGAGATCAAAGTCTCACAAGGACCTGGAAACTTCATGGTTCATTTAACTAGAAGAAAATTGTTTCTCATGTCTTATGGGAGTGCAGCTCATAAACATATTTTGAAAGCCAAAATGATTTCTCAGTGTGTGGAATTTTAACACCTAAATCTCCATTAAAATGTTTCTGCTGCTAGTGATGTCTGAATTAGGAATAAAGAGTATTTGTGAAAAGCACAGGTTAAACAGGTGGGGAATCAAAATATTAGGCTAAAATATGAGTATTCCTGTTTTTACACATTTGGCCATTAAAATGCAGTTTTAACAATTGTGGAAAGTTTATTAGTTTCCATATCAAGAAAGGCAAGATTAAATGCTTAGTGAGCCTGGTCTACTCTGCCATGCCACCAAGACTAAGTAAGGAAAGGTTTCAAAGGGAAAACTCTGCTGAAATGAAAATGTGATCTGTGAGGATTACAGATCTCTACAAGAGATCTTAATGAAGAACAGTGTCAGCCCTAGCCACCAAATCTGTAAGAATAATCCATTCATAAAGAGGTCATATAGTAGAATATCTGTAAGAAGGTTTTTCTGACTCTTTTGCTCAATATATACAAACAGAAAAGGGAAATTATTACATAAAATATATTACATAAAATATTACATAAAATAGGAAGTTCAAGTATAGAGATCACTAGATATAGATATAGATGAAAGAACATCACTATGCTCAATCAAAAGGACAAAATTTAAGCTGAGATTATTGATAAATAAAGTATCAACAGCTTTTGAGGATTTTTTATTTTATTTTTTTGTTGTTACTTAAAGCAAACTTGTTTTATTACAATCTCTACAGGAGAATATATAAATTTTATTAAATGCCTAAGAGAAACAGTGTATTTGTGAGAGGTAAAACAGGTGTTTCTACTAAATCTTTTGTGTTGACATTACTGTACATGGACTTCAGGATAGCAGAGAAAATAAATTTTCTACAATCTAATTGTTATTATTTATATTAACATTGCCTCTCTCAGTGGAATACACTTTTAAAAGTGTGTTGAAAAGTTAATTAGTGTTGCAAATGGCACAACCAAGCCTGAATAATGTGAATAATTACTGTTAAAAATAGTGGGTTTTTTTGTTTTTGTTTTTTAACTGAAATATAGCCTCCTATTTGTAAACTCAGGAACAAAAGCAGCTTGACAGTTTCCCAATCCCAAAGACAAAAATACTGCAAGGTTTTAGAAGATCATAAAATAATTGATCTGCAGAAACAATTGGCTGCTTTTTACACCAGTACCCAAATACCTCCCTAAGCAAGGAATAAGAATTATGAAAGCAAGCTCCCTTATGCTTACTGGGTCTCTTTCACATTGCCCATATTACTGCTGCAATTTTCTGCTTTTTTATGCCTTCAAGATTACTGTTTCGTCTGTACATAACAGAAGTTGACAGTAATGGGAAATACATGTAAATTCTCTTGAGCTCTACCTGCAAGTTTACAGTAGCTCTTTTTTTATTGGCTTTAGCTGGAATTGAATAGATAAGCTAACATTGGCAAGATGTTGCAAGACAAAGATATTCCTTTATTTAAAAATAAAATATGTAGAAATATGTTGCTCAGTACTCAGAGAGTAGCTCAACTTTACCCAGTTAGATGAACCAGAAGGAACAGAAATCAATTCAGCAATTATAGTCAGAAGATTTCTATGACAGTGGTGAACTTGTTCTATACCTGTTTGTATGTAATGCCAATTCCCTGCCTTTCAGGCAGCCATGTCCCCAAACATCTCCCCATAGGAAAGAGCCATGCTATGTTTGAGGAGAGCACAGCATGTCCAGGCCAGTGAATTGACTGAGCGGCATACAGATGGCCCGCTTAGGGTAGGAAATGCAAAAAAAAAAAAAAAAGCTACTAATGGAAATATGAGGTAGCTCTGTTTTCTTAAGTGTGCAAACGTTGAATACGAATTGTAATATGTTATTTTCACTATATTCATCTGAAAAAAAAAAAAAAAAGTTATAATACCTGGTTTGTCTGAAACAAACCTGTAATCATCAGTGCATTAAATACACTACACTTTACTAACAAGGATGTTTTAACACTCATTTCACAAGTCCATCAATTAATTCTGAATAACATGTTCAAATGATTTATGATTTTCTTATTCCTAGGTTATAGAGGAAGCAGTAACATTTTCTGAAATATGGTGCTTCAAATAAGATGAAGTACTTATCTGCATACGAGCTCAACCTGAATAGTCTCATTTGAATGAAGTCAAGTAACTTTGCCTTAATGACACCAGAGGTCCACACAGGAGTAGAGGATGTACTTCAGCTGAATTTTGTAAGTTGATGGCATCCTCCTGAATATTGTGTTTCATTCATGCCATTTAAAAATGAAAGTTTACATACTTTTGTCACAACAGTGTTGTGTGATCAAGTGTATGGTAAGCTGCTTACACTTACCAACACTGTAAATGATAGATATTATTATTGCAAACATACGCCTAGATTTCTTTACAAAGCAAAATGTATTACACAGAAAATTAATTATATATTATGAATATTTCATTTTAGCAGTGAGGACATATCTTCTTAAATTACCCTTAAGAACTATTATTCTTTATTTATTCAGCTGGATGCTAATTTACTTGAGTAATGTCTCTTCAGATGTTGGCAGATAAATGTTTAATCGTACCTTAATTTAGGTCTGATATTCACTCACAAAATACCAAAACAAAATACTGACTCAATGATATCAGATCACATAAGCAGTTAATTATTGTATAGCAAAGGAAACGTTCTCTATAAACCAAACAATCCCCATATTCTTTATTCCTTACATTATTCTATAAAATTCAAAACAGTCTTAAAAGGATCTTCTCCATCTTTCTCCAAATGCAGATTCATTCTGTGCTTTCAGCAGGTCTGGAAGCCGACAGAGGCTCAATCTTTTAATTCTGACTCTTTAAATAGACCTGAGACTAATACTTGTTATAAGTTAGCACAAGAAATAATAAGTGATAACCATCAGAGAAATGGCAGTGTGAGAAAAAGATGATGTGTGCTTTTCTTCAGGTAAAAGTCAGAAGAAATAGCCTAATTCCAAAGCAGCCAAAAATCTTATCTAGATCATGATAAAGTTATAGTCAGTAACTTTTAAAAGCTAAAGTAATTTTTGTAATAGCAACTAACACCATGCCACTGACTCTGTCCATATAAAGAATCCATTTAGAGATACTTCAAGCCTCCCTTGAAACAGTTATCTAATGGGTTAATTCCATAATATTAAAATAAAAATAAAAATAAAAATAAAAATAAAAATCTTTGCATTTCATTTTGAATATCTACTTTCTTATTACATTTTAAATGACCTTACTTAGCATCCACATCACTGTCAGTATTTGCATACATCTGATATTATTGCATCATATTAATTTTCTTCTTCATGCCTATATAGCATTGTTCTCTCATTTTGTGGTTGGATTTCATCCATGGTCCTAATGCCTTTTAGCTGCTCAATACCCTAAGCGCTCTTGCATAGAGCAAGTGACATTCTGAGAAACTCTTTGCAAATCAATTTGGAAAAGCTTCTTTTTGCCTGCCATTTATACCTGTATTCTTGCAGTAAGGTTTTATCTGAAAAAGCAGGTTGAAATGCTTTCAGTTGTAAGAAGGAGGACTATCACACTTCAGGAAACTCTGAGGCAGTTTCTGTTCTATTTTGATCCTGGGGAAAGGAAAATAAACCAGTGTGTATACATAATGTAATCAATGAAGTCACAACAGTGGACACCATGAAATGTTTAGTATATTTCACTGATTTGAGATATTATGGCTTCCCTGTGCAGACAAGTTAGTGAAAATTAATGAATATAAATAAGAGCATAAATTTACAGAGACTTCAATACTCAGCACTGTCTGGCTTGAAAATTCTACTACAGGCATGTTCTTCATGAAGCCATTTACTCCTCTTGCAAAGTAAGGCATAATACTCCATGGGCAGGGAGGGAGCACTGAGTGCATGCAGGTGAAGTTAATAAGAAGAGATGTGTGCTATAAATTTACATCCTAGATTGCTGCAAATGTTCTTCTCTGTGTAGCAAAGTCCTTAGAGAGACAGCATGATTGTCCATTATCATCCATAGCTGCGAAATATGTTAAAGAATGTCATTCAAGAGTTCTATATGCAGAGTTTAAATTAATTAGGTACAAAGCAAAGAAAGTGACTGCTTTGGAAAGAGAGCATGATGAGTGACCTTTCTAAGTGGAAACAAAATTGTTTAATTGAATGTTTCAGTAAAGGTTTTTTTTTCCTGTCAAATCACAGGAATTACAGAGCAGCTTCAGAAAGCTAGAGAGTACGTGGATGGAATGTCATTTCCTGATCTTTAGAAAATCTAGTTCTGTTCTTGTCTGTCAGAAAACAGCAGAAACAGGTTGGGAGTGTGCTTGTGAGAGTGAGGTTTGTTTATTAGTTTTTCTGCTCCTTTATTTTAAGGAGTTTTTTGATTCATGTGTTTCTACATTTGGTTCAGAAGGGTAAGTATTTAAAAGAGAAAGTGTGTCTGATTGTTTTTAAGTATAGGTAGAGGATAGTATAGGTAAGGTAAAAGAAAGTAGCTAACTGCTTAGGAAATTTGAGGGCTTTCTCCTCGATTTGTCTTGTAAATATGCTTTGCTCTGTGTCAGACAGGTAGATGTTTGCCCATTGCTGGCAGATAAAAGGGACACAGACAAAATTGTTCCACTTGTTCTGCCTGTTCCATGCTGTACACATTACTGATAGTCACAAAATATACTTTTATCTCTTTTCCCAACATAATTTGAGTCACAAAGCTTTGCTTCTTTACACAACAGGCTTTTGAGTACATCTTGCAAATATCTCTGAGCACACAGATGAACCTAAATAAAGCTTTGCTGGCTTCCTTGAGTATTTCTCTGTAGAGCATTGGGAGCAGGCTGGGCCTAAGGCACAGAATCTGGACACACATACATGGGAAATTTTCCTGTAACACTAAATTGATTCTCTACCAATTCTGCTGGGGCGCATGTGTTGTGGAGAAAAGGCAGAATACTGAACTTATTGCCACATTTTGTTTTGCATTTTCAATGGAATTATGTATTGATAAGTATTCTAAATTGCAGACTTTACATTTTGAAAAATATACGAAAAAAATCTGCTTTTAGACACTGAAAATCTTTATCACTTTCTTCTCAAAGATTTTAATTTGCATCATTATTCAGTATTTCATTTAAGGAGCAGAACTGTCATACATAGCACATAATGCTTTTGTTTTTACCTAATCCTAACTATTTTTTCTTTCTAAGCAATAAGTGACTTTCTTTGTCTTTCTCTGGATGTCTCAATGTTACTTTTGTACAACTTCAGTCAGCTAGTGCATATAGCAACCCATTTTTTCTCCTGCTATCATAGGAACTGCTTACCTTAACTCTTGGTTCTACTTTTTTTCATTATATGTAGTTCTGTGTTGTCAGCAAGTTTAAGCTTTTTCAAGCTGAATTGTCTGTTCAGGTGATTTATGAAGATTATAAAAAAAAAGCCCTAAATACTCAAAGATATTCCATCTATGACACAATTCCTCATAATAAGATTATGGTTCTTTTATCCACCTGCATAAGCTCTTAGATCTTCTCTGGTGCTAAAGTGTGTGTTTTTTAAGCTTATCTGGAACATGTTTTTTCTGCACTGAGGAGGAAACTGATCACTAAAGTAACATTTTATATTATAATGTGTTCCATCTGTGCTGAATATGCATCTGTAGATTACCTGCTCACTCACCTCCATTGAAGTGTGGTAGTCTTTGGAGGCTCCTACAAATGATATCTAACCTTTTTTCACCCATTTTGTGCTGCAAAGGCTGGATAGCTGACAACAAATAAATAGTGTGTGAATAAATAATTTTAGCTGCTGGTCATTACCTAACTGGTGAGTGAATAAAGCATGTGGTCAGATCTTCATCTTATATTGAGAAGTAGAATCCCAGTGAGAGCTCTTTAGGGAAAATATTATTTCTTAATGGTATGATAGCCTGTTCACAAGTAAACTGTTACCTGAAACCTGCTTCACAACTCCCTACTTCTGGAGAGGTTTTTGCTGCCAAAGTGATAATTCTTGCCACTTCCAGTTCTCCCTCCTCTTACAAAGAGATCGGCAAAAAACACTGGATGCATACTTTGCTTACTGTTTTGACTTCAGCATTGCAGTTCTAAACCAGACCTTGTCCTTCTTTTCATCTTTTGTAGTGTAATGAAATGGATGGGAAAAGCCAGGTGCCAAAAAGAAGGATTTGGCAGTTTGGAGGTGAATACTCTGTGAGTCATTAGCACCATTAACGTGATTTGCAGTATGCTTCTTGTTTCTGTTGTCATTTAAAAGTAAGTATCTTGGGAGCATAACCAAGATTGAGCCATGAGCTCAACGAGTGTGCTGATTGTTGCAAGTGGTGTCTCAATTTGCTTCTACTTCTGGAGTTCAGAGCAAGAAGAGGGATAAATATGATACAAATACTTCTCAGTTATGTGAATAAAATGTAGTAATATAGAGTTACCACCACTAGATTAAAAACGAATTTGCTCTAGTAATTAAAACATTCTCTGTGGAGTCCTGGATGTGCCACTTCAGGCACTTTACGGCACAACGTGCTTATAATTACTCATCTCTCAGCTGTGCTACGGAATCCAGGTGTGAGGTATTAGGTGAAGAGGTGATCATTTTGTTTCATATCCTACTTCATATATGAAGCCAAAGCTTTTTGATGCACTCAGAGTGTTTCAATAAATAAATAAATAAATAAATAAATTGTCAAGTTAGAAAGTGACTAATGTGAGAAGATTGTCTAAAAAGTAGAACCACTTTATAGCTGTCACCTTGAAAGAACAGTAATTATAAATCTTTCTTATCTATTAGAAAATAAAAGTATATGTTTGTTAAATTATATTTTCTCTGTTTCTTGCTAGACATATAGCTCAATATCAAAGGAATACAATCATATAGACAACAGCAATATAAAAGTAAACATAGTTTTGATGGAAGTAATCTTGTATCAAGAAGAATGATGCCTTCAAATTCTAATTGAGCTAATTAGAGCTTTCAAATATGGATTAAATTAGATACAATAATTATATATTAAGTGTTAATTGAGTCCTGTGTTATTGTAACATAAAACATAATCTAAATCTAGCAGTTTTAAAAACAATCTATAATTCTTTAAAAAAAAAAAAAATTATCATAAAATAGTTGTAACTTCACATAATATACTTCAGCACTTCCTTCCTCAAGCACAGAAGGCAAAACTTTTAAACTAATCCTTCTGAGCTGGGAGTTGAGATATTTATCCGAACTGCACATACCTTGTGTACTGCTCTTCCAGTATGTTTTGCAGCCGAATTTTTCTAAATTCTTAGCAGACCATAGTGATAAAATCCTCAATACTCTGCAGAGATAGCACAACTTCATGTATTACCATTGTTGCAGAGCTCAAGCATTTATTTATTTAAAATGGAAGAAAGTTTGATGATTTTCAAATATATAAGTTGTCTATGGAAGTTGCTTATGATATTGATAAACTCTACCAGGATGATGCTTTGGTAAAAATATAATTTATGTCAAGGACAAACTCTTTCATATACCTGAAGTACTATGTGAGTAAAGATGTGAGTTATTCTTATGATTTCTTAAATAAAATCTTCTGTCCAGATTGAAAACCCTACTCATCTGAAAGTAAAAACTGGAAACAATCAATAATTTCTTGTCCAGTTAATGTGAATTTCTAAAATACAGTTAGGAGATCTCTTGTATGAACTAATAGTCCCCAGAGTATTATAATCTGGGATTGACCATTGATTATCAGAGCATGAGGAAGATCAATGAATTGAGAATATGAATGAGGAAAATAAACATTTGTTTCTTCACTTAGCACTTCCAAAATTCATGAACTTCCCCTCCTTCTTCTGTTTTGAATTTTGTTTATGAGTTCATGAATCAGCTGGGAGTCAGCAAAACATTAGCATTAATGAGTTCATTTCCACACAAATTGGCTCATTATCATGCTGACTTCCAGTGTTTTGTGACAGTCATGAACTCAGTCCTCCTGCAAGGAGGTCTCACTCAAAATAATGAGGAGAGAAAGAGATATTAAAACAAAGAGGCATAAAAATGTATCAGTTCATTGATGCAGCAAATCCCGTGGTTTCACTATAGCTAGTTTTAGAAAACTCCCAAGTACAGTATGTGCTTGTTTCATTTGTCAAAATGCACTAATTCTACCTAGTAGTTAGTGAAAACTAATATATAGAATCTAACTTTGCAAATTACATGAACGAGATCTAATTTCAATTTTGTAGGAATATATTTGACCCTAATTATTATAATTTGATCGAAGTACACTCAAATGAATTAAACATTGTGGGAAAAAAATATTTTTTTGTATTTCTCAAACAACCTTCCAACAGTTCTCTCATTATCTGAGGCATATTACTCCAGAATATTTGCTGTTTTACATAATGCCATAATATATTAGTGCCATAGCTATCAGATTAATGATACTACTGATCATTCAGGCTTTCTCAGAAACAATACGTGAAAGTCAAACTGCTGGGTAATCTCTTTTGATTGAGACATTACACTCGTATCCCTTCAGACCGCTGATTTGGTCTTTAATCCATTTGTATTTCATTGCAATTATGCACAGCAGGCTTATGAGCTGTATTATGGTCCTAGACCTGCAGGTTTCTTTTGTCCCATGAGGTCTGATAGGATGAAGTAAGTATGTTTTTTTTCCCAATTGGTTCCTTAATGCAGATGCAGAATAGTCAGCCCATTTCATTATGCTCTCCCTTCACGTCAGTTCTTAAAATGTGTGAATTATCCTCTGACCTGAGATTGCTGTTGTCTCTTTATATCCTTTACCTTCACTCTAGGTCAGGCCTGTGGGTACACACAGTTCTTTTTTCCAAGGCATTAAACTATCACAAGATTTCTCCTGGCTAATCAGATTTGCATTAATTACCACTAGCTTTGACCACAGCAGTGCAACTGCTCTTCAATAACTTTGAAAAATCTGTAATATATATAACATGTTAATGTAATATTCTTTGACATTTCTGTCCTTCCAAAGTCTTTTGTCACAATGTAATAAATCCATGTTCTCCTGTACTTATATCTCCAATATACATTTTTCTCTGAGTGAAGTGCTCTGACCTCTGTTACATAAGATGTCAAACTGAATAGAACACAGTGGCCTTTTCTGTTCTTTAAGTCTGTAGATAATATTTATGTCAGTTTTAGACTCCAAACACTTATCAAGTACGTATGGAAATAAATAAGTGATGCTGCACTCACTGCCATATTTCATTGTTGGTGAGCAGTCAGTCTCCTGTTATGGAATCTTATGTTAGTCCCCAAACTGTCTGTTTCCAGTTTGTTACCAATTACTCCAATGTCTGAAACATGAATGCATAATAAATGAGAAAAACTAAATGTATTTCAAATTATATCCTGTCAGTTAAAAACAGTGCATTCAAACTTCTACAGTTTTGTAATTGGAAAAAAAAAATAAATAAACCAAATAATAAATTTTTAAAGTAATCATATAAACTTAATAATGGATGTTTGAGTTGTGTCATTTAAATTAAAAGATTTTTGAATACTTGTTTAAAAAGATTTTCTAGCAATCTGATGCTAGTTCAGATTTCAAATATCTGTATTATTTTGATACTAGGCAGCGTTGTACTATATGAAAGTTATTTCATGTTTTCATTTTTTGTTTCCTTTCTCCTTAAGAAATTCATATTCTGGTTTTGTCTTCTTGAGCAGTTGAAGATTTCTTTTCAGTCGATATACCCTTTGTGAAGCCTTGGATCATATTTGTAATAACCCCTCTTATATAAGTTGAGAGGAATTTGGTCCAAGAGCACTCTTTTGCTCTTTTTTGAAGAAATCTTTATTTCTGCCCTTTCAGCTCTTTCTGATGTTTTATTAATTGTATAAATTTGGTTTGCATACTTGAAAACAGTCAGTGTTTCCTAGTATTATAAACCTGCATGAGTGTGGGTGGTTTCAGTATATTGACCTTTTTTTTTTTTTTTTTTTTTGTCAAGGGATTTTCTGTTTAGTTTTACTGAAAGCTAAAATATTTTTCTGACTAAAACTAAGACTCACCACATCCCTGAAATGTTCTATGATGTAGGCATTGACTCTTGCATATTTACCTACAATCTGCAACTTCAATAGCCCAGCCATAAAGAACATCTTTTAAAAATTAGACAATAAAAAGAGATTCTTTAGAATTTGACTGGTAAGCAGACATGCACACTTTACATTCTTATCTCATTCTGTAAGGTAACTTACAAGGGCTTCCAGTTTCTTACTTAATTGGTAGTGAACTTCTAGTTATACAAATTTTTGATTCTGTATCTAAATAAGTATAAATAAATGACTAATTCAAGTGAATATTTTGAAAAAATATTTTTTAATAGTCTATATACAAAACATCAACTATAACATGATGCTGTAATATTGCTAACATAATATATAAACTAGAACAATTTTTAAAAGTAACAGGTAAGCATACATGACTGCAAATACTTACAATGATCTGCCTTATATACAACTTTTAGAGCATTACTATAGTTTCCGACATATTAGTGAAGAGAAAAAAGGAAATGTTATACTTAATAATTGATTTAAGTTTTGCAATTTGGAGACAAAGAACGTTGTATTGATTTATTAGATAGAGATCTCTGAAGAAGACTCTTCCATGAATGTGAACTCAGTTGATCATGTATCAAGCCATTCAGGAAAAGCAACAGCAGTAATGCACAAATCCATCCTGGAATTTTCTTTGGGCAGAATGATTGATAATTTTAAACAATACTCTTACTGGAAGAGGAAGTTGAAAAATATGAAGGATGTTACCAGATAAAAGCCATTTTATTTTCAAGAACAAGCTGCTATAAATTACCTTTCTGACATTATTACCAGAAACTCATGTAACAGATAAAAAATGTCAGTGTATAAATTGGCCAAATAATTAATATGATTCTGCCTTGTGAATGAAAATAAATAAATAAATAAAAGTTATTCTGCAGTATCATAGTTTATAGAATCATAGAAGGATCTCTAAGGAAGGGACCTGAGAAATCATCTAGTTCCAACCCCTCTGCTATAAGCAGAGACACCTCCCACTAGATCAGGTTGCTCAAAGCCCCATTCAGCCCCTGGCTTTGAACACCTCCATGGGGCATCCACAACCTCTCTGGGCAATGTTCCAGTGCCTCACCACCTTCACAATACAGAATTTCCTCCAAATATCCAGTCTAAATTTGTAATATCTAATCTAATTCAAGTGTAAAACTAGATTTTGCAATAATAATTATGGCTATATTTAATATTCTTTAAAATATCGAGAAAAAATGTTAATGCAATTCATGTAATAGTAACAGAGCCTGCCGAGTTCCTACAGAAACCTGATTTGGTTCAGAAATTTAAATTACAAAGCAGTGTATATCCATTTACAACATCTGTTGACATGCTAAACTGGGAAGTGTCCAGGATACCCCATGACAGGATACTGTGATCATAGGAAGACACGCTAACTCTCAACAGCAGAGAAGGTGCATTTGGCAGCATGCAGTGCAGTCATAGTCACCTAAGCGGGGAACAGGATGCAGACCCATGCTTTGCAGACCCTCTTAGCCAGCTCTTGTGGTGCTATGATTTCTGACAGGAAAGTGGCATGCCTGTTTCTTGTGTTGAAGTGCACACAGGTGAACTGACACCTGGGAAACTCTAGTCTTGCAGTTTTAATACAGCCTAAGCTAGCAAATGCTCAGAGCTCAGACTTGTATGTATTTGACTTTACACCTGGAAATTTTATACAACAGTTCCAGTCTGTGGCATTTGTTCAAAAACAACTACCCCCAAAATGGAGTTGGAGGTGAAATGTTTTTAGGGAGTTTTAGGGAAGATAATCATTGGTGATGCATTTTGGAATGCTGCTGCTTGGTCATCACTGTTCAGTATTAGCTGTACTTCATCTCTAAAGACAAAGTGTGCTGATAACTTTCCAAGGAGTGCATGAAGTAGAAGAGAATTTCGATAGTGTTAATTGTCTCATGTTTCTGAGGAATTCAACCCCTATATAATTAGAATAATAAGTTACCATATTTTCTTAAGAGGTCTTCATAGAGAAACATTTGCTTATAAATTAGAATAAACCTGTACAGACTGAAACTTTTGGAAAAAGAATGTCACTCCTGATTTTTCAAAAAGAAGGCTTCTGCTCTTGTGAATCCCAGGCTCTTGGCATTGTTGTTATGCTTTGTAAGCAACAACAGGAAGCACACTGAGCAAGCATTGCTCTTCAGCAAGTGTGAGCTCTGCAGAGTTATAGCACAAATTGCGCCAAAGAGCCCAAAGCCTTGAAGGGAAAATGTCATAACAAATAAGC
Source organism: Phasianus colchicus (assembly GCF_987193195.1). Lineage (NCBI taxonomy): Eukaryota > Metazoa > Chordata > Aves > Galliformes > Phasianidae > Phasianus > Phasianus colchicus. The sequence continues at coordinate 18,001,566 of NC_143438.1, read as the reverse complement.
TGCTCATCTCACAGGACAGAGCAGCAGTGAGAGAGTGAAAATAGCTTCTATAAATGTAGAATAGGAGACTGTTGAAACAGTGAGATCAACTGATTTCAGAAGGAAACTGTCGACATTTTAGAAATAATTAGAATGAAAATTATTGGAACGGCAGAAAAAAAATGAAAAAGGGGAAACAAAAGGGAAAATATATTGAATTAAAAGAGAATTTAAGCAGAAGAATTATAGTAAAAAAATGCTTTGGAAACTTGTTAAGGCATTTTTCATCCCAAATGATAATGGATAAGGTGACTAAAACATTCAATTTAGTATCAGCTTATACAGACTTAAAGGTGAAATAAGAAAAATGAGCAAACAAACAACGGAAAATAAAGAACAACAACAAACACAGATAATGCCATAGACATTCAAAGACAAAGAAATTAAGTCCTGAAAAGATACAGAAGATGCTGAAGGATATTCTGTTAATTTTAGAACTCTATGGGTTCATGAAATAATCATATGCTATGAACTGTGAAACCACTTAAAATAAGCAAACAATAAGTGGAAAGGAAGAGTGTTTGTGTGTGTGTATATGCAAGCATCCATGTATGAGGGACAAATCAGAAATGGTAAAAGTACCCAGACATATCTATCACAAGACTTTCTTCACACAGAATTTATCATTGCCCCCATACATAGAAAGACATAGCAACCATGTATTTTGGATTTAAGGAGTCTCCTCCTTAAAACTGTTTCCTCCATAGACCTGAAGGGCTGGTTTCCAGCCCATTCTAGTAGCTATGCCATTGTGGCTGTGTGTGAGAGTCCTCTAGATGTACAGGTCAATACTTCTTCTAGGAAAGTTGAAGGATGTTGAAAGAAGTGCTCTGAGTGTGGGAATGAGTTTGGACAAGCCTTTGCTCTCAGCTTCAGTTTTTACCTTTGGAAAGGCTTCAGGGAGCTTGCAGGCTTGTAGGCAGTGTTTTATTGATCCTTCACATGGTGAATGAGCAATAAGTTTGAAACAATGATCTGAAAACTGCAAAATACAGCTGTATCTTATTCAAGGGTTAGTGTAGGATGTTGATCTCCACTCTCCTGTGACGACATTTCTAGTTTTATGTCACAGCCTTGTGTTTATACTTCTTTCTCTCTCTCTCTCTTTTCTTTTTTTTTTTTTTCCCCCATCCCAATTATCTTCTAGTCTTATCCAAATAATTCTTTGTTTTGTTTTCTTATTTGGAAATATCACACAACATTCTTGCCCTAATATGTGTTGTTCTACTGTTGTCTCCTTATAGCCTCACTTCTTGAGTGAGACACTTGAGTAGTGTCTTTTCAGGCATGTATTGAATGTTTAGTGAGGCCAAACTGAAATGGAATTATTTTCCCAGTAAATATATAACAAGTTCTAAAAGAAATATGGATGGCAGTATTACAGAACAGGTCCAAACAGAGAACTTAAAGGAAATTCAGTGAGAAGTTTAGCATCTGTACATATTGTCTGAACATCATAATGGTGATGGTAGCATCTTTTGTGAATGTTTGTAGTGCTCCCTGATCAAAAAGTCCCTTCAATGTCTTCTAGACAACTGATTGACATAAGAGTGGAAGACTCTCTGACATTAACAGGGAGACTCATTTAGCTAGAGGTAATTGATTTAAATTGCATAATAGAATTTCTTTTCACAGGCCCTAGCAGTGCAGAAAGTACTTACAGTCCATTCACAGAGAGAATGAGATTCAGGGGGAAGAATAAATAGCATTCTTCAATCCCTACCTCACAGTGCAGCAGAGAATGAAGCTCTTTGCTAAGGATCCAAAGTATTTTTTTTTTACTGGTAACAAACAAATGAAGAAATCCCATTCTTCAATGAATTCTCTTTCTGCAAAAAAGTCAGGAAAATAATTTTATTAGTATTTTTGTTTGTTTTTCTCTCTAAGCTTTAATTCATATCTGGACAGATAAATCATTTGTCCATCCCACCTATTCTTCTCTCTGACCCCTGGAATCAGGGGTACCTTGAACAGATGATGCAATTTCATGACTGTTAGTTTTTAATCCATCTTCTGAAGTGTCACATAGCATTTTTCAGTTGGAACCAACACGTAGATTTCTCTTAATCAACTTTCATCCACTGGAAGTGCAACAGGAAACTGTAGTATCTCCCTCTCTCCATCCCACTTCCCACCTGTAGCCGGTAGACTTCAGTGAAAACTGCAATTGTAGGTTTAGTTTGTTAAAATGTGACAGATGCTGTCAGCTGCTAGGTCTATATATGTTAATAAAAACTTAATAAAATAAATACAGTGACTTGTAGCAAGAGGTGATGGACCATTCAGCTTTTCAAGGACTGTACCGGAAGCAGGCTCAGTGAACATTCTTCCTCTGCAAGATGAAGGTGACAAGAGTGTGGGTTAGCAAGGGTCAAACGTGTGTCATGGTTTTGTGATTTTTGGTTTTCGGTATTCCACATCATAGCCCGCATCCTCCACACCACTAGTCACAGAACTGGGCCAAACCATCTTGTAAACTGTTGACAATGTGGCTGGTCTTGCAGAGTGTTTTCTGAATGGAGACCTCCACCTGTCAAGACAGAGCAGAAAGGAAGGTCATGTGGCTTGGCCATGAGTCCTTTGCCACATGACTCTGAGGGACATGCAGGGCAGGCACAGGAGGAAGGATGGAAAGTCTCTCGCTCTTGGTGTGGAGCCTGGGATGTGAGTGGCCACTTTCTTTCTTTGCACAGCACAGCTTCCCTAAACAGTGGCAGGTTTCTTGCTTCCCACCATTGTCTTATGTCTCTGGTATATTTCTAGGGCCTCGAGGAGCTCTTCTCACCCTGGAATTTGTTTTGCCCCATCATCATGGTCCTTGCATGTGTTACTGCAGATGCCTGTCTCTAGGCAAGAAGCATCTTGCTACTGGATGCCCTTCCTGCCCTCCCCCAGTGCGTGGCTCTGCCTTCTGAGGCAGAGCTCGTCTTAGTTTCCTAACTAAGGTGCTCCTGAAGCAAAGGGCACTGCTTCTGAGCTTGTATGAGACATACAGGAAAGATGTCTTTGCCTGGCACATTCCTTACAATGAAAGTCAGCACTCAGAATCCTGGTCAAAGTACCTGCATGCAGCATTTTACTCGATATCTAAATTGCTTCTTTCCTATAATCTCAAAATAACTTAAGGATAGGCTCTGTCCTCTTTGTGGTCTCGTCTTTCTTATTCAATGATCTGGATTCAAGCCAGGGTTTGCGTTGGCAGCCCTCAGCAGTCTCCCTGAGACTACATCATTCTTCTCCCTCTTCCCCCCCCCCCCCCCCTTATTCTGCTGTCTGTCTCTCTAATAAAAATCCTGAAATGTGCCATTGATTGTTTTGGATAACTTCCAGATACTGAACTTTCAAGTGCTCTATAGTGTATCAAGGACTTGACTTTGTAGGAAAATTGAAAGTGCTCTACCATCCAGCATCTTCCAGAAATAAAAACACAAAATTTCAAGTCACTTGGTGCAAACATCAAAACCAATTTTGGCACTCAGTTACCTGTTGAAGATATCAGCAGATGAAATTAGTATTACAGCTAAGAATGCCAATTAATAAAGTGAAATAAATGAATTGAGTAAAAGTTAAAATATTAGAAGAAAAGCAATATATTTTTCCCATTTCCTTCACCCAAGCCTTTATCCTTCTACTGCATTATTGTGTTGTTGAATTGTTTGAGTCTGACTTGTAAAGGTCATCTAGTCCAACTCCCCTGCAATGAACAGGGACATCAGCAGATGAAAGAACACTATGTACTGTCAGACTTGACTAGAATTTGAACCTTCATATTAATAGAATGAAAAGAAGTTGAAGATTTATCTGCAAGCCATAGACAACAGCCTACACAGCTATCAGATTTAAAGGACCTAACTTTGAGCTTCTCCTGCAGCAACAACTTTCAAGATTACCAATGGCCAATTGAATGGGTTCATTTTTGAGTATGTGTTTGATAGCTGTTTCAAGATTTTTTTTATCCCCTTGCTCTGGTCTCTCATGTTATATTATATATATGCTTCTTTTGTTCTGTTGAATGACCTTTTGTCTGAACTTTTGTCTTCTCTCAGGAGTAGCTCTTCTGTTAACCTCCTGACCTCAGTTTGCCTCTGAGCATGGCAACTTCTCTTCTGATTTCTGTTTGTAAACCTCAACTTTAAATTGCACACAAAGTAGCAAGAGCAGGTGTGAATTCATACACAGACTTGCACTAATGATACTAAGATGTTATATCATGATCATCAAATATACCGTAACTGAATTATGACATACCTCTGCACTGCTTGGTTACTGATACAATTCAGTTCTCAACAAAATGGGTACACCAAATGATGTCTACATGTAGTATCCATTTATCACACAGAGTTTGTCTGCTATAGGCAGCTATTTCCCTAAATGACTGGATCTTTTATTCAGAAAAGCAGCCTGCTTCCTGGAATCCCCAGAGTTTTTCAAACAATCTAATTAAACAGGTTCTGAATTTCTGATTGTTCATATGAGGTACTGTTCTCTAAAATAGCTCAATCCTTATTGCCGTATATTTGTGTGTGATAATTCATCCTCCTCAATCTCTGTATAAAGCTCTTGTTATTCCTGCTGATGTGTCCCTGGATTACTGTTTCAGACTGGTGCTAGAAAATAGTTTGCAATGAGGTCATTCAAACAGAAATGTGAAAATGGCATGAGAAAAATCCCTGAGGAGCAGTGACCCTCAAAAAGAGTTTGCTCTTTCTGTTACCCAGAGTCTGGGCAGATCTTCTTTTCTCTTTTACAGTTTCTGAATTTGAAGCAGCAGCTATGAATGCAGAGTCAGGCAGGCTATTCACAGCTGTGACATGCTTTGACCATCTTACTGCTTCCTTGTTGAGAAATTACACATTATAAAAGTAAATGTTTCTCTGTTAGATAAACCTCTATATCAAAAAATGGTACTGTGAAGCTGATCTTTGTCAAGACTTTCTTCCAGTGAGAGTCTGAAGGTCAGCTGCAATGTGTTACCCCTCTGGACAACAGCAAGCACCCCAGGGAAATTCTGATTTCCCATGTATCTTCCAAATTCCCAGTTTTCCACTCAGCTTCATAGAAGAAAAAGACCCAGGTAATTCATTGCAGCAAGGTCATATCCGTCTCGTTAAACCTTTAAAGGAATAGGTATTATAGGAAATCTTACCTAAAAAAATAAAAACAAACAAAAACTAACAAACAAACAAACAACAAAAAAAACAACAAAAAATCCCACAACTCTAAAAGGTTAAAAACATATGGATTCCAGATGACAAGCTCTGCACTTAGTATTTTGTCCTTGTTGATACTACTTGTCTAGTATACTGTTTCATCCAAGTCTGCTAAATTATGATTATGGACTTAGACGTCCATTATGATTATGATCTTAGACGTCTTTTACGACCTGTGATGAATTTATTGCAAGATACAATATCTTTCTGTGATATCTTTATAGCAAGATTGTAGTTGGGGAGGTATGAATAGGGCACTGTTTAGGAGCTACTCATCTTTGTGGTGAAATATGACTGAACATTTTTTGAATATGACAGAGATTTTCAGTTTTCTTTACAATTATGTACTTATTTACTTACATCTCTGTTAATTTAAACCTTTGAAACTGTATCTAAAGCAAATCATTTCATGTAGTCATTTGAGACAGAAAATCAGGGAGGGGATCTTCTTTAGAAAGGAAAGAGACAAATATTTTTCAGTCTTACTACAAAAGCAGTGCTTGAGTTTCAGTGATGACAAAAAATAAAATAAATTAGAAAAAAACAAAAACACAGAGAAAGATCTTTAAAAATGCACAAGCATTTATTTTAAACATAAGAAGGAAAAAAAAAATATTTCTACCAAGAATGACAAAATATTACTAAAACTGTTAATCAATTCATCACTGCAAATTTAAAATTCTGCACTGTCAATTCTCTCTTAACTTTGTCCAAAACTTTAAGCAATCTTGACATTTGGGCAATATTTCTTCACTTTGCTGGGGAAAAAAAAAGTCAGTGACAATTTTTCTTGCATTTTTTTCAGTCTTTTTTTTTTGTGTGTGTGTGTGTGTGTTGGCTCCTTGTTTCTTCTGAAGATGAGATATATTTTATGTGTTTTCTTCTCTCTGGTGAATCAACAAAAACTGCTGAGATTTGTGCTGCTCTTGTGAGAGCATGAACTATCTAAAGTCTTTCGGTCATTAATTCAGACACAAGAATCTGTGCAGAAGTGATACAAAGAAACATCTTCTCACTGCAAGCTTTGGAAACCTATTAGTTGATTATTATTATTGTTATTAAATATTGCCTACCTGTTCAAAAGCAGCTGCTGAGTTTTATACCTTCATGATCTGGGTTTACACTGGGATTCTTTACATAACTAAGTGTAAAACAGTGCCTTGATGAATGGAGGCATGAGTCTAACTGCCTCTTTGATCATTCCTCCAGCTGTAAATACCCATTTTCTAATACTTCTTCTTCTTTAAGAACTTCATAGTGTTCATAAAAATTCACTTTATCCAATTTATTTCTCACATCTAGTTAAAAAGGTGAAAATTTATTTCATTTTCTCCCTTTTATAGTGCTGTCTGGTACCAACAACTAGCAATATTGACTATAATGGGTGACTGTAGGGAGAATAAAATACTACTAGAGCTGTACGTTGTTTCCAGACTTGATACAATCTACAGAAATCCCTTCAGACATAAAGCAGAAAAATGGGACTTGGCTCACCTGAATTCATCAGTTTACGCTAGACGTATAGATTTAAGTTGGTTATATAGTATCCTAGTCAGCAGATAAATCTATCTTCAGAGGTACCACTTAAGTGCAAATAGAAAGAATGACTCTTTGGCTATATCAGGTTGTTTTGTTTTTTGGTTTTTTTTCCTCCATGAGAAGACTAGAGACCATCTTAGTGATACCTAACTTTTAAATTCAGATGAACTTCTTACTACCCTGGCAGCAAATACTGAAATCAGTAATTTTTGGAGTCATATAAAAATTGACTTTTATTTTATTTAAGAAATGTGTGATATTGTCTGGATGCCAGTTATTTTTTAATCTATATCAGAAAAAGGGACATGTTAAATGGAAAATATTCACGTGGCCTCTGTACAGCAGTGATTTACATTTGTATAAAGGCAAATAGCTGTGGAATACTCACTACCACTTCTAGAACACAAAAGTTTGCACTCTTTTCTAATACCAAGAAAATACTAATAATAACAATGTTAGGTTGAAGTATATCTGGTAAAGATATATAAAATATGCAGTTACAAAGAGGATGTGCAATTTATTTAATAATATTTTCTAAGAGCAGTCTTCGAAGAAGTGATGAGTATTTCATAATCCAAAATAACATCTAAGTAAAATTTGTAGCTTGGTTATACAGCTATCATTTTGACTGAAACAAAATAAATTCTTTATTTTAGATTTAATTCTACTTCAAGTTTCTCTGAAAGCAGCATGCAGCAATATCGATAACAAATCAAGTTGTCATAAAAAATACATGTATTTTCTCCATACCAACAAACTGAATATGTCAGCAATTTCAAAGCCCCCTCACATACTGTTATACTGTCCCCAGACGTGAAAAATAATTGCAGTGTCTTCATGTGGAAGTATATTTAAATATGTTGCTAGATTCTTCCACCTCTTTGAGGGTCAAGAAGTTTTTGTGCTAGATTTCTATCTGCTTTAATCTTTTCCAGCACTCAGGTCTATTAGAAAAACTTTGACCTTGGCAGAACTAGTGAGGATGAGAACTTATTTCACCAAAATCTGTGGCAAATGTTATGTAAATTTTGCTGGTGAACAATTTCACTTGTAATTTTCAACAGACTATGACTCATATTTTCAGTTGAAAAAAATTTTCATAGCTTAGTGAATTTTTTTCCCACCTGGAAAACTGCCCTAGTCAAATCACAGTATGCCTTACATTTTTAGAGATCAGCGCTTGAAAACTCTGACATCACTTTGTTTTTATTTTAATGACTTGTAAATTATATAGGCTTAAATCCAGAAAAAGTTCCTGGAAGAGTTCTCTGAATGGCAGATGATCACTCCTCATCTGAGTGGGAAAACTGAAAGTGTTCTGCTCTGCTGCCCCACGCAGACAATTGCTGATTGAACACACCAAGGTTGAGATTTGAGCTCCCTGGGAACACAGAAATTAATTGTCAGGCAGACACCTGTTAGAAACATTTCTATGTAGATTTCAGTTCTGAGTTTAAGACTGTTTAATGCAGTGCATTACATACATATTCAATGATTATTGATATGAGAAAGCCAAACTCATAAAGCAGAATTCCTAATGTGGAGCTTCAATTTTTTTCTTAATTCTAATGGCAAGGCTGGTGAAAAAGTGATGTAACATACAAAAGTTGAATAGATTAAAAAAGAAAATTTGAGTGAGAAAGACAAAACTGGATCAAAAGTATGTACTTCTCAGCAACTTATCTCAATCTGTGAAATAAAGTAAATGAGACTAAAGAAAATTTGCTAGAAAAGTCTGAAATATTTCTTCTTATTTAGTTGATTTGGCTTGAAAACAAAATTAAGCCATCATAATTAAGACACATTCAAGTGAAATCACTTTCACTGAGTAAATGGATCGTTTCATAAAACAGGCTGCCCAGAGAGCTGTGAGTGCCCCATCCCTGGAGATGCTCAAGACCAGGTTGGATGGGCCTGGGCAGCCTGAGCTGATGCATGACAACCCTGCCCACGGCAAGGGGCTGGAACTCGGTAGGCTTTAAGTGCCTTCTGCAGAATTGCAGAACTGCTTGTTACTAAACTTATCTGACCTGAGTTAAATTTAAGAAGTTCAGATTATCATCTTCTGCATTCTTCAATATCCTAAGACTGGACACAGTTTTTAAGTAATAACCAAAATGCCTGTCTTCAAGTTGCTGCTTCTTAGTCCATGAGCTACAGTAACAGTAATTAAACAGAAGTGTAAAATAACAGAAGTTCACATAGTGGGGAAACAGGCTAGATAATGAGGAAAAACTGGGAGGCTTCATCAACTCCACATTTCTGCAGTTTGTTCCTTATACTGTGCATCACAGCTGTTCCTCTAATTTGAGAATACCACGGGACTATAACAGCAAAATGGATTGTGCCCTACATCAGAAAAGATCCAAAAAAAAGCTGAAACACAGAAGTCGTGTATCTTACATATTTATTCAATTTTTAAGAATTTCAAAGCTGGCTAACAGAAGAATCAGTTTGGGTATCCAGTTGATAAGATGCATAAATAAGGAGATAGTCACAGCAGAAAAGGTAGATATTTTTCACAAATAATGCTCCTTTCATTAAATCCCTTCTGTAAAAGGATTTAATCACATTTAATGCATACATACATACATACATACATATATATATATATATAAACTGCAGTTTCTCATGAAACATGTAACTCCTAAGCTTAGAAAGGACTAACAAATGGTACATTTCAAAATTTTCCATTTCAAGAGAAATAAATGCCTTTTTTAATAACACTTCTGTGCAATGTGAAGCTAGTTTTACAATGTCCCTAGTTCCAAGTGAGTTGATTTTTGATTTTCACATTTATTCACTGATAGATACAATGACATATGAATTGATTCATGTCTCCTATGAACTGGTTCACTGCCATGCAACTACCGTGATGATATCAGAAGAAGGACAATTTGTACTGTGTTTGATAGCATTAATCATAGAATGGCTTGGGCTGGAAAGGACCTTAAAGATCATCTAATTTCACCTCCACTATCATGGGCAGGGTTGCTACCCCCCAGAACAGGCTGCCAAGGGCCCCATCCAACCTGGCCTTGAAATTATGGATGCCCTCCAGGGATGGGGCATCCATAACTTCTCTGGGCGGCCTGTGCCAGTGCCTCACCTTCTGTGTGAAAAATTTTCTCCAAACTTCTAATGTAAATCTTGCCCACCACATTTCCATGATAGCGATCAGGTCATACTTTCCCAATTGTGCCATGACTTCTAACTCCTCCTGTTTATTTCTCAGGCTTTATTTCCTGACTGATGTTGTAGCAAAAAGTTCAAGCTTTCAGTCTGAGTCTCAACGTCCCTTTTAGCAGCAGCTCGCTGCTGTGCACTGACCATGACTGCATCTCAATGTGTTGAGAGAGCAATGATCTAAGCAACCTGTTAAGTGCTAAGTCCTATATGGCAACCTGCTATGCCACACTCTGTTTGCCTGTCCTGTTCGCCGCGTTCCCAGCTTTTATTTATTTATTTACTGAGTGTCTTTCTCTAAGGTTGGAGCATGTATCCTTAGTTTATTTAAGTTGCCCCGAAGTTTAGATGGACATCTGCACTGCTTTGTACTGTTTATGTGCCTGCATTTTCGGCAACCTGTAATTCAACGGTTCTTAGCATATACAGCCCTGATTTGTCTGAGGGAGGACAGACTTGCATCATAAATGCAGAACCAAGTGTAAAAACAAGTGGTGTTACCTAGGACTGACTTGTGCGGTCCCTCCTGATATATCTGTGTCCGTATCTCTGAAATTGGATTGGTATCCAGGTTTGCATTTTTATGACTAGGAGGCTTTCACTTGCTATCTTGTGTACTCTGCTCCTGGCATTTTGCAGACCTCAGGCTTTGACAGACAAGCATCAGAAGGTGTGAGCCCTGTTACTGCCTGTTGTTGCTTCACATTGGAGTATGGCTTTCTCATCCTTCAGGGTATCAGTTCTTCAGTGTAAACAAATAGAAACAGTGATGACCAATGCAGGAATCACTCAGTAGTTCATTTCAATTATTCCTTTGATTTTCAGGTCTTGTTTACATTATGGTTTTTGTTTTTGTTTTTGTTTTTCCACTCTAAAAAAAAAAAAAAAAAAAAAAAGGCTTGCTCTCATAATTATAAAAAAGCCTTCCTTCAAGGAAAAGATTGCTATACTTTCTCTTCCCTCATTTTTCTTTTACAGTTAACACATTGAACATTGTAATCTTTGCAAGAGAAATTGCTTTGCTACATTCCTCCCTTGTTATTCTTCCAGATTTTTTTGTTGACCTTGTGTCAACAAAGACTTCAATCTTGTAAATGGGAGTATCAGTATCATGTGAAATAAGAAGAGATTTCGGAGACTAGAGACGCTTAAATGTTCTACTAAACTGATGGAGAAATGCTTCTAAAATTAAATTGTCCTGGAAAGAGGAGTGGATGGGAAGGAGCTGCTAGTTTTGGACAGCACTGGAGGTGGAAAACTGTTAAACTTCATAGACGTTGTAATATGTAACTCACAGCTTTTGGGAAATTGTTCTTAATCTGTATTTCTGAAAGATGTGTCTGACTTTTAACCCAACTCTTGTCTCTTGTGAAGGGCTAGGCAGAACTGTATTTTATTAATACAGATTCTTTCTTCTACTATTGAAAAACAAGAATGTATAATTTACAAATTTCCAACTAATCCAATGTTTTGAAAGCATATGGAAAAATCATTATCTGAAGTTAGGGTAATTGTGTTAGAAAACCTTACTGGGTAACAGAGGTGATGACAGGCATCATCGGGAAGGCATAAATAACATTTCATGGGAGATGAAGGGGAACAAGGATTCTAGTGTTCTGCTTTACCATCTGTGGAAATGGCCTAATAAGGAACAAACATTGCTTGAGTGATACACTGGTATTTCTCCTCTCTATTTTGCAGTACTGACTAGTGCCATTATGAAAGGAATAGCATGGATTTATTCTCTAAACCAGATGGCAGGCCCAGCTCCTCCAACTGGTATTTTAGAATACAGTCGGAAGAACACCAGAATCTTTCCTTGTGCTAGTCTGAAAACTCAAACAGTTCAAAAGTGATTATAATAGTGTTTGGATGATGCCAATGAAGAGGAGGAGCTGACACCACTGTCTTGCAGAAATCTCTGCAATGGTACATGAGATGCAAGATATTTCAAGCAGTTGGGAGTATAACAGAATTGAATATGGATGTTGTACTTAAGAAAACACAAGGGTGTTGTGACCAGCTAGTTCATTATGTAGGTCAGTGCACTGACAGCACACCCTTGTTTCGCTTGTGAAATGCTCCTAGGGACTGTGACTCTTGAGGTAGACAGCTGCTATTAACTGCTTTACTGAAATTTAGATAGAAAATACAATTTTTTCCCACTGTAATACTTGACTGGCAATAACAGTAATTATTAATAACTAAAAATGAATGAATCCTGAAGTATTTAGCATCAAGCATTAGTATTAGTGTTTACATGTGTACTGATTTTTTAGACTGAACACAATACATCTCCTTAAGGAAAAGATGTATATTTTCCAGAATATGAGGATCTAAATATTAAGACATTGCACATCCCATGCTGTTATTGGATAATGGGAATTGCAACATGCTACACCTTGGAACACATATGAAAAGGAACTATTTCATGGGATACAGCCTCATATGTGCATTTAAAACTGTACTCACAGAAAACTCACATCTAACCTCACCAAACAAACCTGCTTTAGGTAATGAAAATTTGCCAGGTTGCTCCAAGGTATATTATGAAGTAGTGCCTTTGGCTTACATGTAGAGTAGGGGAATCATACACATCACAATTTACCTCTTTTATTACGGCTCTTATTTCAATGTAAAATATTTTCTTCAGCTGCACTCATACCACTCCTTCTTTCTGCCCTTTGTGCCATCTAAACTTCAGTAGCTCCTGTAAGTAAACTGTGGCTAGCTGATTTTAGTATTGGTCAAGGATGATTAACTTCTTCACTAGTTTTTGATTTTCATCAGTTTTCCAAGATTAATTACCAGAGATGGTTATTAGCTAGTTTATTAAAACAACTAAGTCTAAGGCAGAGGACAAATAGCCATTTATTTTACACAGCAGAGTTGTATATTAAGGAACTCCAAATCAGTTGGCAATTCTGCCACAGTCTCAAGTTAACGTGAAGTAGTTAAAAAAATAAAATAACAAAACACATATTTTATAAAATTTAATGCCCAACTCTAAGAATTTTTTGATTCTATGATTCTATGTTCCTTCTGGAAAGACTAGTTGGCTTATAGCAATAAACCTTTTCTTTTGCCCTTTTATCTCATATAGGGATTTCCTAATTTAGTTTAGTGAATTCCATTCTGAGCAGCAGTGTATACTACTGGCTTTGCATATAACACCTGATTTCAGAAGGGCTGAAGTTCATCATTCTCCAGGCTTACTGTTGCGTAGTGCATGTTTCTGCTCCCTAGCCTGCAACTCCAGTCTGATGCTTTCACCTGCCCAGTTTGCATCAAGTTGCAGCTGTTCTATGAGAACATGCTCACACAAGTATACTTTATTGCTACACCATAGTTTACAGTTTGTAGTAGCAGTGAGTTTGCTAGGTATGCAAAGTTTAACACAGTTTTTAAATATTGCAGTCCTCCTTTTGGATGGGCTTAATTTTCAAAAGGCAGAATGCAAGAAATGGTCCACTTCAGATTGCATAAAATGGTTGGCTATCCAAAACTTAAGAAATGAGCAATAGAAAGATAAAATGAAGACTTAAATAACTTCATCCCATAAACTCTTCCCAGTCAGTGTATAAGACAAGACAGTGTTATGTTCTTTACACAGTATATTCTGGGGTTTCAAAGGTGAAACTTCAAGGACAATTAGCTCTGCTTGGTTTGTTGCTTGTTTTATGTGTATATACTGATCTTTGCATATACACACATGTATGCATTAGTTAAAACTGACATTAATTAAAATTGGAATTATGACTTTGGTTTCAAGAAGTAGAATACACTTTAAATTATTCAAACTACCCAATAAATATGTTGGTAAACTAACCTGTATTGGTTAAGTTCCTCCTCTCCAATCCTAACTTCCTCCAGTTTATTGCTTTTAGATATACCATCCTCTAAAAAACATGGACAAAAAAAAAAAACAAAAAAACAACAACAAAAAAAACTGTCCTGGTTTTGTTTCACAGTCCTTCTGAAGGAGTCATTGTAAATAGGCAATATACAGCCTACCAATGCTGTTTTGTTTTCTAGCGTTATGCATTGAAAGAGTTTCTACATCTCTTATCCATAATACTTCTCTGATCATAACAAAGGCAGTTTTGTTTCCTGTTGCAGAGCATATAGTTAAAATAAATGCTTTGGTTTGGAAGGCTGTTTGAAATTATTTCCTTAAAGAAAGTATTATGGCTTGGAAATAATTCAGTCAGACATCATGTATACATCATATGTTTCTGTTTTACGTTAATCTTATCCAGATGCAGTATTCAAACGTACTCAGTAGTTTTAATCAGCTAATTTTCTGAAATGCTGAAGCTTAAAAACTTGCAAACAAACAGAAAAGTTTTCTCAGTAAGAGGACTGCCACATCTGTTTCCTCTTTAGTTGAGAAAAAATAGATTCAACAAGATCTCTCTCTTAGGATTTATAAACAGAACACATGATAGTGTGGAAATTAGACTAACTTAGATTCAGATTCACTCACAGAGTATCCCAAGTTGGAAAGGACCCAAAAGGATCATTGAGTCCAACTCTTCGCTTCACACAGGACCACCCAAAAATCAGATAATATGTCTGAGAGCACTGTCCAAACACCTTGAACTCTGGCAGCTGGGGGCCTTGACCATTGCCCTAGGAAGCCTGTTCCATGCCCACCATCCTCTGGTGAAGAACCTCTTCCTAATCCCCACCTGACTCTCTCCTGATGCTGCTCCATGCCATTCCCTCGGGCCCTGTTGCTGTTACAGCCTCAGCGCTACCCTTCTAAGGAAGCTGTAGGCTGCCAAAGTGAAGGGAAAGAGAAAGGAAAAGGGAAAAGCAAGAGAAAGGAAGTGTACATTGCCCAGTTGCCTTCATAAAGGTGAAACTCATAATGCTTACTGGAATTAATCCATGTTTATTTATACTTGCAGCCTGTTGGTTGTGAGGTACCACTGTACACCCAGAAGGCACAGAGCTACTGTTCTCATGTGCTTGTGTCCTGCCACAACAGAGTATGCTCTTGCAGCTCTGTACTCAATACAGAATACAGCAATAGAATATACAGCAGTGTGTCTCTAATAATAACTGATGCATCACTAAAGGAACTAGTTTTTACAGAAATCAGCATTTATAAGGAGGCTGCTTATTCCAATCAACTAAATTTTCTGCCATATCCACACATGAAAAGTTATTGTGGTTTAACTTAGCAGGCAGTTAAACACTACACAGTTGTTTACTCACTGCTCCCCTCCCAGTGGGATTCAGTAGAAAATTTTATACAGCCAAGTACAACTTGTGGGTTGAGATAAAAACTATTTACTAAGATAGAAAAGGAAAAGAGAATAATACTAGTAATGATAATAATATATTATGCATTTACAAAACAAGTGATTCCCAAAACAACTATTCACCACCCTTGGATCAATGCCCCGCCAGATTCCAAGCAGTGGCTGCCCTCCAGGCAACTGGAGGATTTTTTGCATAATGTTATATGGAATATCCCTTTGGCCAGTTTAAGTCGGTTGTCCTCGTTCTGTCCTCTCCCAGCTCCTTGTTCCCCCTCAGCCCCCCTCACTGGCAAAACAGTAAAAGATGTTGAAATGTCATTGGCTCTGTACTGAAACATGAGAGTGTTACCAGTGTTGTTTTTCTCCTAAAGCCAAAACATAACATCTTACCAGACACTATGAAGGGGAAAAAACCCTCTGTCCCAGCTAAAACTTATTTAAGTTATAAAGACAGTGAGTAGTTTGAACCAGACTATATGATAATAGATGTGTATAAGTAATAGCGTGTCTGAGCTTAGCAGAAGTAGATAAGTAGTTACATGGGCTATTGCCAACCATAGCTGACTGGAATGAGGGTGGATGTGTCAGGGAATGAAAGGCCCCAACTGAAGAATGATCCTGGGATGGAACAGAGTATTCTTGAAGTTTTAAGGAAACTGATATTTGTGGTAGTAGCAGCAAATATTTTCTTTTGTAGAGAGAGCTGACCTTGGTCGTTTATCTTGTTTTTGGAAAGACTTGTTTTGCAAGAAGGTGTGCCATTTGGGCTCTGTGTTGTGTGTTGGCTGCGCAGGTACAGTGTGCAAGTGAAAAAAACCTTACAGACCATGGGGAGAATAAAAGCAGGAAAGAGGCTGTGGGGGAGAGGAAAAGAGCATCTTGAAGCAGGGGATACCCTGTTAGTACTGCCTGTCAAATCCACTTCAACCATGTTCCTTCTCTCTCCTTTTGGCAGTTTGCCATCTCTCAAGGGTCAGTAAGTAATAGTGCACTTGCTTAGGCAGTTTCTGCTTCCCACTTATGGGGATAATTTAAAATGGATGCTTATGTGTGTATGAATGTATGTTGAATAAAACCCATAACCCTCTGTACTGCTCTGAGTGCATAGTTTGTTTGCCTGTGCTTCTGAGACTTCCTGTCTCTCAGATCCAAGTGTACCCTGAAACAGTAAGCAAAATAGCTATAAAACAGGTGTAACAACATATTTCCATTTGAAAGAGAAAATATATTATTAATATTGAAGGTTGATGTGACTTTAAACTATGTGAGAGTTAGCCATTTTGAAGTGTTTTTTGTTGTTGTTGTTGTTCTCCTGTAGATAATCTTTGCTGTTTTTTGAATCACAAATTTAACATTGGTTCATGAATTTCCATAACAAATGGAACCTACCTTCTTTATTCCAAACAAATTAAAGATATTCTTGTTACAGCTTCTTGCAACACGTTCTTATTTTCTGCAGGCTTATTTTCCCTTTGTTCTTCAGTGAGTTGGTCTTATTCATCTTCCTGCAACTTCCTCTGAATCTAGGTTCTGGAGTATCTCTCTTCCA
Organism: Phasianus colchicus; assembly: GCF_987193195.1. NCBI lineage: Eukaryota > Metazoa > Chordata > Aves > Galliformes > Phasianidae > Phasianus > Phasianus colchicus. Next base: position 17,984,773 of record NC_143438.1, on the reverse strand, counting down.
ATTCATCAAGCACGACACGTTGTCAAAGGATTACTATTTGAGAGTTATTTTTTAAAGCCCTCAAAATTGTGAATGCACTCTTTCCAAGCACCATTTGTTGTATTATTAGTTATCACGCTCCAAGCAGCAAGAATGTATTCAAAGGCATGTTGAAGCTCTTCCAAGAATTCAGGCATTGATGATTTGTGTGGTTTGTCAATCACTTTAAGTAAACACATCAATGTTTGTTGTAAATAAATCAACCTAAAATTAGCAATTATTCCTTGGTCTAGCAATTTGGCAAAAATAAGTAAAATGTTTGGATGCAAATCACAAAGACGAGATGGATGCTTTGGTGCATTAATGAGAATCAGCAAGGCTCTGAACATCCAGCTACTTGTATAACAACGCTGCCTAGTAGCATAGCTAAAGCATTTCATTTTGCTCAAACGCTACTGAGCAAAAGCGCATAAGCTTTTGCCTCTCAACGTCTTTGAATTTTATAAATGTTATATTAATATGAACTGCACTCAAATTTACCAGCTGTTTCACTGCATACCATTATAGGCCATAATGACCATAGAGGTGTAGTGTTGAAGTTCAAAGCTCTGAAGTGGCAAAGGTTCTTTATGGCACGTGTTTCCAAAAGTCCTGTAGCATTCATACGAGTTGCTTGTTGTGGTCCACAGCCTTTGACCCTATCTTTCAAATAATCAGGTGTAATGGAAATGCAAAGTCATGGCTTGAACCAGTGATTGAGCACCTGGTGGGAAGGCAGGACCAGCCCAGGGGAGCTCAGCTGCATGCAGTGTGCCTGAACGACTGGGAGGGGTAGAGCCAGGATCTATCCCTTCCCAGACCTCATTTAAGGATTGGCAGGGGAGGAAAGGGTATTTTGCTGTAGATTATTGCGTATTTGAGGCCTTCCAAGAATCAGCAAATCCTTTCCTTTGTTTCTGTGTTTGTAGCTCCTGCATTTGAGTTTATCTTCACTTGCTGCAACCTAGGACTTTGCTACTAAGCTGTTATTTCTGTGCTTTCATTACATTACATCAGGAAAAGTAGATGGTGCCCATGTAACCAGTGCTTCTTGACTGTGCTGTGAATGCTGTTATGAGAGGACTCAAAGTTTCTTGAACTCATCTTTTACTGACATAAAAACTCTGTTGCAGAAACGCTACTCTTATTTTCATTGATGTATTTAACTGTAAATTTTCATTGTTCTACCAAAGTAGAGATTGACTGCCTGAAGTTCTACTCTTAGTCTTTTCGTCATGGTAAATGGTTTTGTTGCTGTATCAGTGAAAGCCTCTACATGTAGTTGGTTACCTTCTGTGTAAATTACCGTGTTTCCACTGAAACCTTTCTTTAGTGATTCAACAAGTGTTGTATTGATTGTATGCTCAACTTGTTCATGTTGCATATGACAAATGTCAGGAGCCACCAGAATGTAATATTTCTACTTATGTCACTTATAACTGCTACGACTTCTATTAGTATTATCTTTGAGGTTTACACACACTTCTCTTTTCGTCGTATTTTTGTTTTTATGAGTGTTTACAGCAAAGTACTTGTATAGGAACTTCTGAACCCTTGGGAAAGGATCTGGTTAGCCCTGGAAGCCCAGGTGAAGGCAATTCATCCATGTGACTGGAAAGGGCTGGGCCTGGCTCCACTCCTCTCAGACCTCATTTAGGGGCTGACTGCCGCCAGATCTCTTTTTGGAGATCCCTCCTTAGTGAAGCTTTCCGCTGTGAACTTGGAATCTTCTGATCTGGGTGAATAAACTACTTCCCTTCCTTTATGGTATCTTTCTATTGTGCAAGTCCTTCTGTCATCACACCTTTGTTGTAATTTTTTTCCCATTATATTGAGTTTAATTGCTACAGTACTGCAAAGCAAATAATATTCCCTGAGGTACATACTGTCAACTTGAACATCCAGTGTATATTGTTAAATTAGTATTTTACCTGCAGTGCTCTTTACAGTCTACTTGAAGTACATATCCAGTGCCATGATATTGTGACTTTTGTTCTATTAATGCTCCTATTTGGCATACTTTTTTTTTTTCCTAAACTGTTCACGTATGAATCCTTGTCAGTACTGGCAATTTTTTTTTTTCTGTCTGTTTCTCTAGCTTGCTTTCCTCCCCTCCGTGGAGTTGAGGAGAAACTCATGTTCTAGTTGGTGTAGCACAAAAGTTAAGTGGAGAAAACATACAGATGTCTTTATGATTGCAGTTGAATTCACATTGACATATTGGCAGTATTCATGGCCTTGGGGGAAAGATGACATGGAATGTGTAGGAAGGCACTTTGAAATTTAATGTCAGTTGTGACTGCTGAGTCTGCAGTAGTATAATACTTTGAGAGGCAGATTCAAAACTGAAGATGGCAGTTATTCACGTTACCGATGCCTTAACTTTTGATTTTAGTTGTATATATATCTTGTCTTGAGCTGTGGGAGATGGTGCTGGACTGATTCTTCTGTTTTTTTCTAATACTGTACCTGCGTGGTTACAACTTGAGTGGACCTTCTCATTTGTGCTACTTCCTACTATCCTCCATAGGTATTAGATATGTTTGTTCTCTAAATCTGATTCCACTCAATGCTACATTCCCTTAAAGCCCTGTAACTCACCCTTGCATGTTCATTTTCTTGTCTTGAAGGAGAACAGGGAAGAAGATAGCTTCTACTTGTATCTGGTTGTTGTGTTTTTTTTTTGTTATTTTTTTGTTTTTTGTTTTTTGTTTTGTTTTGTTTTTTTAGGTCCCTGCTATGAATATACTGAAAGTACAAAATTCAGCCTCATAAAACTTACCTGGTTGGCCATAAAGGTTGAGGCTTCCTCAGTTCCTAAATATATGTTAAGTATGTCTACAGGGTTTAGTGCTTTATGAAGCCAATTACTAGGGTGCTGGAGTCACTTCAGTATCCACAAATTAAGAATGCATTACTTGAAGGGCCAGACTTGAGATGTGGGATTAACTGCAGGAATGTGTGGGTTTTCTCTATCAATAACTAGAGAAATAAAATTTCCTTAAAAATATAGCATGAAAGTCAACACAGTGAGAGACAAATCCTTTTGTTGCTCTGGTTCTTAGCATTCTTGTGCTTTTGGTTGCTATCTTTAAATAAAGATGATAACAATCTTCATGTAAGCCAAGTTGTGAGGGGAATAAATGCATTATACAAAATGAGTAAATCCATCTGGGGCACTCAGATATTGTTTTGAGGTCTGTGTGAGTACTGGGGATGAGAGATTTGAATCCTAGACATAATGAAACAGTTGAGATAGCTGCTGTATGTAACTGTAGGTTGAGAGCTAAGAAAATACAGGATATGTTAACCCAGTGTCTTTTGAAGACAATACAACAGTTTTTATTTTATTGAAAATATGTTCTTGAGCCTCTCCTATTCAAGATTTTTTTCTCTGAGGTTATGAAGGAGAGATGTTTTATTAAAACTGCTTATATTGAACTTCAGATTAGGAGAGACTAATATTTTGTCTTATGTGCTTGATCTTTGTCACGAATTTTAGAAAATGCTGTGAAGATTCTCATTGGGATGTATACTTTGATAGTTCAAGTTTCTTACCTTCTTCTTGTTATGATTATCTACATTTCAGCCAGTGTTCCTATGATGTCTGCCTGTTGTTTAATAGTGGTCCAAGTAAAAAAGGAAAGTTTATGTATTGGAGTTCACATTATACTCATGACATCCATCTGCAAGGCTGTTGTCGACTGGTGTTATCAAAGGGGCTTCAGTGTTAATAGAAATGTGACTAAGGTGGCCTTGATCTAGACCTTTTCAGGAGGGTTCCAAGTACTTAGAATAGTATTGTTAGCACATTTATGAAATGTTCTTAAGGTATACTTTTAACAACTACTGAGATCATTGCTAGGTGACTAGCTAAGTTAATAAGATAACTCTGCTTTGCCAGAAAGCCCGGTATATGGAAGGAGGCTCTATTTTTTTTTTTTTTTTCCTCATAAGCCTTGAAGACTGTTCATTGAGCATTGAGAGGTGATAGGAAATTTCTGGGAAGAAATAACATGGGAAAAGATAATTTCTTTGAGGATGGAATGTTGCTGAGCAGTTAAACTGGTAATGGATAAATTATTTTGAGAGAGGATAAGTAATTTAGCTATACTATAGTTACACAAATAATTTAAATGTATAAAGATGAGATTTTATACAATGTTCATGAAAATTAAGTGCACTGGAGGAGGGGCTTGTAGTATGGTTTTGGTGGTGTGTTGATTTTGTTTGTATTTCTTTTGTTTTTAAACTTCAGTGATATTTTCAAACACATCTGGAAGAGTTTTTTTACAGTTTCAAAACAAGCAGAATTGTCTATATGCAGTAGTGAGTCTGACTGACTTGGAGTTAATTTTCCTTATACTTACTACTGTGTTGCTTTTTTTGGATTAGTAACCAAAAAGTTGCTAGTAATGCACTGTTCTACCTGTTGCTGGACATTGTTTTAAGTGTCAGCCCAAAGGCTAGGGGTAGACAGGAGGCTGTAAGAAAATGCATCCGGGACTGCTGACCAATAGATATTCCATACTATAGAATGTCATGTGCAGCCAAAAAAAGAAACCAAACAACCACTGTCAGGGCTGGGGAGCAGAGTTCTCTAGGTTTTTTTTTCTTTTTATTGCTTTGCAATTGAATGGCTGGTGGTGAGCAATTGCTCTTGCATCATTTTTCTCCCACATTTTTATTTACTAAACTGCCTTTATCTACATTTATAATGCTCCTCACCTGCCTCTATGGTTCTCTCCCCAATCCCCATGGAGGTTGAGGGGCACTAAGAGCATCTGTGTAGTCCTTAGCTGCCTACTGGGACCAGTCCCCAAGTGGAAATCAGTTATCTGCTGTATGATCACATACAGGTTTCAGACTTTCAACTGTAAATTTAGATAGTTGGAATTATACAAGTTCATGTGCTTAGATCAGAAAAGCATATTTTACACCAAGAAAACTTCCGCATATTAGTCATATCAAAAAGGAGGAAAACTTGAGAGGAACCTCATTGAAGTTCAAGAAGTGCAGTGTTCTGCACCTGGGTAGGAATAATCCCATGCATGAGTATGGACTGGAGTGCACCTCACTGGAAAGCAGTTCTGTAGAAAATCTGGGATCCTGGTGGATTCACAGCTCAGTGCAAGCCTGCAGTTGTACCCTTGCAATAAAGAAGCTTAATACTATCCTAGCTTGCATTAGGAAAGTAATGCCAGCAGGTCAAGGGAGATGATCCTTTCCCTTTATTCAACAGCTGTGAGGTAACACCTGGAGTACTGGACCTAGCTCAGTATGGACCTGAAACTAGGCAATGAAAGGCCAAAAAACATCTGATTTAACAAAAGACAGCAACTTAAAGTTCTGGACATGTTTTATGCAGTGCCTGGAGACTGTAGTTTTCTCTTGGAGGAGGATCTGGGGAGGCATTTACTTCACTAGAAGATTAAAATTTAAATACAAATAACTTGTGATCAGTGTTGATTTTAGAAAATGACAATTCCTGAATATTAGCTTCAATTCTATGGTAGTGTAGGTATTTTGTTTGCAAGGAAAAAAAAAAAAAGGAAGTTGTAATTCAAAGTTGAATGACCAGAGTGGTTATTAGTATTTCACACTGATATTGCACTTCACATCTTTAGAATGCTTACAAGCTAATTAAGCTTTTTCCAATTAACTTCTCTTGAACTATTGTGTTATGTAGGCATTTATTAAACTGAGATGTAACATAAGTTCTTCCACATAGCTGCCATATTCATTTTAGATGCGGACAGAAAAAATATGATGGAACAGGAGGGAAAGTCCTGAAGACATCTAATTAGCAGTCTTGAGACACAATTATATATAAATCTAATGAAAGTTGTTTCTAATTCTTCTCACCACATGTTTTTTTGATTCCTGAACAGTTTTCTTTCTGGAGACAGTTGTAAAATTTAGTGTTGTCTGTCTCAATCTGAGGACAAACAATCAGAATAGGAGTCCTCTTCTTACTAGGAAACCTTAATTCTAGGGCAGATGAATCTGGCAGATTCATAATTTTCTTTTTTCTTAATTTTAGGTACTGTTTTAGAGGTGCTGATAGCCCATATTGTTGGAATAAACCAATTTCAGAGTGAAGTGCATTCATAGCAGCATGTTCAACTGTAAATATCTGAACTGAAAGAGACATGTGATCCCTATGAGCAAACCACTGTAAGGGTAGCTTTGTGATAACTGCATTTGGTGTCTATGTCCTAGGGATCATAAAATAACCAAGGTTGGAAAAGACCTACAGGAGCATCCAGTCCAACTGTTCATCTATCACCAATTCCCACTAAACCATGTTTCTCAGTGCAACATCTGAATGTTTACTGAACACCTCTAAGGACTGTGACTTCAGCACCTCCCTGAGCAGCTGTTCCAGCACCTGACTGCTCCTCTGGAGAAGATATTTTTCTAATGTCCAATCTGAATCTCCTCTGGTGCAACTTGAGGCCATTCCCTCTAGTCCTATCTCTAGTTATATGGGAGAAGAGGCTGACTTCCACCTCACCACAACCTCACCTCGGGTAGTTGTAGAGAGCAGTAAGATCTCCTCCCCTGAGCCTCCTCTTCTCCAGACTGAACAATTCCAGTTCTTTCAGCCATACTCCTCATAAGGCTTTGTGCTCCAGATTCCTCACCAGCTTCATTGCTTTTCTCTGAACATGCTTCAGGGCCTCAATGTCTTGTACTGCAGGGCCCAAAACTGAACACAGTACTCAAGATACAGCGACATCAGTGCAAGCACAGAACAGTGATCACTTTGATCCTGCTGGCAACACTATTTCTGATACAAGCTGGGATACTGTTGGCCTTCTTGTCCTCCTGAGCATACTGCTGGCTCATGTTCATCTGAGCACTGACTAACAACCTCAATACCCCTCAGTCCTTGTGTATATTCTATGGGTTTGCTTAATTGTTTTTCTTGACAGTTTTCACTAATTCTTTTTTCAAAACGCTGCTTCCCCTCTAAAGAAAACAGATCTTGATCATTACTATTGAAGCACATTGATGTTCTGGATTACCTAAGCTTTCACTCAATTTGTTCAAAAATTGGATTTGTCATGTATAAACAGCTATTCGCAGAAATATTCTTTTGATGTGTTTCAGTATAGCCTAGTTTATGGGGTTATATACTAGATAAAGTTCTTAGAGTTGCATGAAGTTCTCCAAATTATTCAGATTATGAAGAGAGAATAAAGGTGTTTTTGTTAATTAAGTTCAGCAGGCTCGCTCCGTGTGATGGAAGGATAGATTTGGAAATACCTAACAACATTTTGGATGAACTTCATGACCTTTTCATGAAAATCCCTAGGAAACTGATGTCAAGCTTACTCAAATGTTAATTTTCATGTTTTTGTCTAGCTTGACGTTGACATACTTTTTGGTACAGACTTCATACTTGAATCAATTCTGAATTCAACTGCGATCAGATCTGATAAGGTGTTGTATTCCTGTGTCTCTTTTATACTGCTATTTGTTACTTGCCAGCATTTCTTCCCCACAAAAAATATGGGGAAAGCCTCTGTGACTTTCTATACTTCTTATGGCTCTCTATTTTTTTTCTTTCCCTCCTTTTCCTTGTTTTTTGTTTTGTTTTGTTTTTGTTTTGGAACTGCTTAATATGTGTTAATTTTTTTTTTTTAATCTTTGAGTTGCTTCACTGTTGATTGAGCATTGATTGTTGATACTTTCTTATGTGCTGACATTTGCATGTCAAAGCTCTTAAATGTAACCACGTTCTACATTCAGTAGTAGCAGGAAAAGAAAGGAACATCTCTTGTGCTTCTGGTGCTTCCTGAACTTAATTTCTATTAAAATCTTACTGTGCTAAGCAGTGTAGCTACAAGTAGAACAAAAATCACAGTTGAGTAGATAAAATACAGTAGACAGACTTTTTGATCCCTGATGTAAAGAGGAAAGGTATTCTCTCACTGTTCCATATATAGTTTGTATGAAATGCATGATCCTGAGGTAATGCTTGCACCTAAGTGTTATCAGCTAATCATTATATTCCAAGCATTTTAATGACTTCTTCATGTACTTATGAAGACTGTGATGAAATCTGAGATGTCTTGCTGTGAAGCCTAACTGAAATATTAATGGAAACATTTTCACTGAAGTTATTTAGGACAGACAGAAGCATAAGACATTGAACTATTAAAAATTAACTTTCTTTTTGGGGGAGGGGCTGGGATGGGGAGAGGAACCCAGACCTAAAAAAAACAAAATAGAAAAAGAATACATACATACAGGTGTATGAAGGATAAATAATAACGTTTTGAACCATTAAATGTATGTCTCCATTATATTAATAATTGGTTTTCTGAATATTCTCAGAAATCCTTCAACAGTATCATAATACTGTACAGAAAATGGGAAAGTCATTCCAACTTTGTCCCACCTGTTTGTCGATATTTAACTTTGTTAGCATCACCCTTACTTGGCCATTTTTTACAAGCTAAGTGTTACACGCTGTTCGATAACAAAAATGGCTGAAGGCCTCCAGCTATAGGAAGGTGAACTTTTCTGTTCTGCATCTGTATGACTAGACTCTGTGGGCTGTCCGTGGGACTGTTTGGGGGAAATCCCAACTTGCTCTTTATGATCCAGAAGTTGCAGAAACAGTCTGCAAAGTGTTTGGTCTGAGAGGCAGTGTAAGAGCAAATTGTGATCCTTGTTTGTGCTAACTGTAGGATGCCGAGGATGTCTGATTGCTTTTTGCTTCTTCATTATCAAGGAAGATGTAATTGGTAGACAAGCTTGAAGATGAGGTAGTGTATGTAGAACTGAAGGTCAAAGCTGTGGAAGTAGGATCACTTAGTAGGATTGTGGGGAGATTTGCACTATTCACTGTGTGGGCAGTTACTATAAAAATAAAGAAGCTTCAAAGTACTGTTGTGAGAGCCAGAAACTATGGACACTCCTTGCATTCAACTTTAGGTTAGTGGTTAGATTTAAAGCAGTGAAAAAGTATTAATGTCTGTCTACAATTCTAATTAATGTAAAAGCAAGAACACGTTTTTGTTATCAAAACTCTTATTTCCTACATCACTTTCAAATGCTGGTCTAATTTTGAGGTATCTTTTTAATATTATGAAAAAAAAAAAAAATTAAAGCTGATAGCAGCTATAATATTTTGATATATGTATCTTCATGATTTTTTATATTAGAGCAAACTCCAACTAATATGTCACTGCCTCACCTGTGTGGGTGGGGGTGAGGAAGAAAGGGGGAGGAGGGAGGGAATGATCTTATTTGGGCCAAAAATAAGAATACTCTTCTTCTGGAGTAGAAATTGAAGAAAATGGAAACAGTTACAGAAACAAAATGCCTTAGTATTTCTACTTGAATGCATATAACTTAACTTGCTGCTAGTTTGTCTCTGAACTGTAATAATGCTTCACACAAATTGCAATTAGAGTTCCTAGTGATCTTACTCTTATGGACTGAGGTAACTGTTGGGTTCAGTTTTCTTCATTGACGTTTGCACTTCCTTATTTGACCACTAATTTGATTGTAGCTGTGGGGCTTCCACTGCCAGACACACGCTCCATTCCTCATCATCCTATGCCTACATTATATTGTCTCGTAGAATGAGATATTTGCAAGGAATAAATGCTTGTTACTACAGTCTATAGCTGATTTTGTACCATATAAATAGAAGGGAAATAAATCAGTAATAGACACCTGGTAAATTAGAAAAATTGTCACAGTTAAGCCAAGTAAAAGAAAGCTGCAGGTGGATCAGAGGCAAGTTCTAGCATGGAAACTGACTGGCCTAGTCTTTAAAACCTGCAAACTTGTTCTGCAACCTGTGGCCAGCTGCTAGCAGGGGCAATATTGTGCTGTGGGGCTGCACAGCTGCCAGTTCTTGCAGCTGACTGCATAGCCTACCCACATCACCTTTACATTCTAGAAACATGTAGCTGGGAAGCTGGACTCTTCCCAATGACAAATAAATAGCCTAAATGGCACAGGCTCTGTGGTGGCTGTGTAAGCTGCAGATGTCATCTCCTGTGTTGATTGAAAGACAAGCTACCTACCAGAGTGCTTTTTCTCAGGCTTTTGTGTTGAATAGTAGGGCAACTCGTTTGCTTCAGTCCTTGAATTAAGTCTACATCATTGCAATATGGACTGATTAGATCTATCTTCATTTGGAGTAGACACTGCATCTGGTTCTTGTCTACCTTCTTCCTGGATTCAGTGCATCTGTGCTATCCTAGCTAGCTGTTAAATACGGTCTTGTACATTCTTTGGCTTTGACTTCCTCTCCAGCTGAGTTTTCATTTATATTTAAAAGCAGGAAGTGAGTAGTGCCCTACCAGTCTGCACTGTGATACTTACATCTGTGCTAACTCATCATTGTTTTTTAAAGTTTGTATTAGTTGAGAGACAGAAATAAGAATCTCCACTTTTTTTATTAAAAATCAGAAATGTCACAGACATAACTTTGTGGCAAAATGCCCTCTGTTGCAGATCGGTCTATCAGTCTTAATCATACAGAGCTATTTGGGATAAGCTGCTAGGTTGCTGTCACATCTATCTGGGACTGTTGATTTTAAATCAAATCAGAAAATTTAAAAATAACACAAAAGCAAACAAACCCCACAGCACCTTATCACTAAAAGTTTTCCAAGTATGTATTTCCATGGATACTTCTATAGATCTAGTTACTCTTCTGTGAAATCTGTCGATAAGCAATTTTAGATACATTTTAGAACATTTACACTTTAGAACAATACATTTATTAGGACAAAATGAACTTAAGTGATTCTAATTGCTGTTACAGAGATTAGACTTCATGCATGTTTAATTCAAAATGGAAGGGTTTAAAAATGCTAATTAGAAATTACTGTATGACTATTCACTAATATCCTAGCTAATCTAAGAAATGCATTCAAATCAGATCAACATACAAGAAAATACAAGAATAAAACTGAGGAATAATCTGCTCCTTGCTGCAAAATGAGTTAGCAAGCCATACAGCTTCATTTCAACTTTGATTAGATAGCTGTAACGCTTAGTTTACTTGAAGTGATACTTGTGTTTTACAGGGCTTATTAGTAGTCCTATCAGACTTTTCTAATGAGGATTTACACTTTCTGTAAATATTCTTAAAGCATACTAAGGAAATAACGGCTAGTAACCATTTCACTCAAACATTCTTTGTATAAACACACTTAGCTAAAAATTCCTTATGTACAGCTTTTTTTTTTTTTTAATGACTCTTAGCAAATGACTTTCACTGGTGAAAAAAGTGCGTATGTAGAGAGACATCTATAACTATCCTTAAGTTTATAAGAAAATAGCTTAAATACTTAATATTTCATTCCTAGTAGATAGGTGGACAAAACTATATGCATTTACTGTACCATTCATTAGCCCAATAACTTGGTTTGAAACTTGCTAGGTGTATTTCTGGTGGTGTTCATCCTTGCTTAGGAATCATATCAGGAACATTGCTGTTGTTAGAAGTGCAAGCACAGACAGTGCCACCTTCTCTGAAAGAGTGGTCAGGTGTTGGAATGGGTTGTCCCAGGAGGTGGTAAAGTCACTGTCCCTGGAAGTGTTCAGTAAACATTTAGATGTTGTACTGAGAGATGTGGTTTAGTGGGAAACTTCGGTGTTAGGTGGATGGTTGGGTTAGATGATCTTGGAGATCTTTTCCAACCTTGGTGACTCTATGATTCAGTGATTCTACTTGCCTCTACTTCTTTGTGCTGAATATGGTTTTTGAGTAGACCTGTGGGTCTTCATACATTTCTTCTTCTCACGTGCACAGTAATTGTATTTAAAACCATCTTTCTTCGCTTGTCCTAAGATATTTACACTACAGCTATTGGTACAGTTCCCAGAAGTATGACACTATAGGGGAATGTTAGAAGGCTGTGCTAAATTATGGAAAAGTAATAAGAAAACTTAATGCATTATTTTAGCTGACTCTTGTCCGTACTATGACCAAATTTTATCTGCCTTGAAATAGTCTCCTGCAGTTTTTAGTTTATAAGTGGTATGAAGTTAATGTGTTCAGAGAGCTAAATAATCCAAAAGATTAGTTGCTACCTGTAATCTTAGGTCAGAATCGGTGAAAGACAACTTCAAGCCCACATGTATAAGCAACAGATATCACTTTTAAAATGTTAAGAGCTAAAGGCAACTCAAATCCATGTCTTGTCTTTCATTAATGTGGCAAGATATCATTTCTTATTTGATAGCAGGAGTGGTTTTTGATGGGTCTTCACTGATATACATTATTCCTGAAGTTTATGCATATGTTGAGTTGCACTAAATGGGCACAGGCTTTAGACTGGAACCTTAAATACTAGCAGTCTTTATCCTGTTAATCCCTATACCCTTGCTCATTCAGTCCTACTCCCAAAGGAGCAAAGATCTGTTAGCATCATCTACATTATTCATATTTTGACTTTAAATTCTGTTTTCAGAATTTCAGTTTGGGGAGAAACATCTCTGTACAACAGTCAAGCAGCCATTAAAAGAATAACAGGTTTTTTTTACTCCTGTTGTGGGTGTCACACTGAAGGATTAAAGTGTCATAACGGTTTTAGTTCAGCAATGCCCTGACATTGTCATGCTTTGTATAACTCTGGTAAAAGAAAATTTAATATTCAATATATATGAAGCAAAGAACTTTCAGTATTATAAATTCACATAACAATGTATTAAAAGTACTCCCAATACAAGTTCAGATTAGTTTTTAGTTCAAATGCAAACTGTATTTTCAAAAGTACATCAAAAGTAATGTTTGAAATGGTTGACAGTGTACTCATTCACAGCAGTGCTTTTTCAATAGGAAGAAGCTTGGGATTTAATCCATTTAATATCGACTGGGAATTCTGATATGATTACCATAATCATTCACTCAGTTATCATTTTTTTATTATAAATTCTGTAGAAAATGCTATGCATTCCCAGCTGAGTGAATAAAAATACTTTGTGAAAAGCATATGCAGGATAGCAAAAGGTCAAACTAACGTTACTAAATGTAAACTTTGTCCTTGATCTGTCTGTTCATCTCTGAGTCAAACTCACTTTCCTGAAGTTTTCTCAATTTATGTAGCTCCTATAAGAAACATTGCAAAGTGTGCAGTTGCAATGCAAAAAGATTCTTGTCTACCAGTGCTTCACTGTCACAAACCTGGTAGAAAAAGTTGTATTTCATTACTTAAGTTAATGCTTCTTTCCACATATTTTAACCATATTTCTAATGGAAGCTTTGTTTTATGTGACAGATCACTTGGACAACTACTTAACTGGCCAGTGTTTTCAGCGACAATTCTCTAAATGTTAAACCAAGCTAGTGATAACTCCTGAAAACTGACTTAGACTTACTGAGAAAGTGATCTGTCTCTTGAGATTTCCCCCATTATCTTTGAGTGACACTTGTTATAACTACTCTGCACTGGAAGTATAAGTGTGCATGCTTTCTTTTTATTAATAATATAAGTTTATTATTATTATTATTATTATTATTATTATTATTATTATTATTATTATTATTATTATTATTTTATTTAAAGAAACTTGAAACATGTCTGTAAAGGTCAGTGGCATCCTTCTTGTGCTTTACAGGATTCTCATTTTAATAAAAGTAGAGAAGAGATTTGAATTCAGGATCCCAGCAGTTGATAATCTATTATGGATAACCATGTAAAAGTCTGGGTTGGAAGTTATCTGTCAGCTGGAAGTGACAGTAGCCTGCTAGCTTCATCTGTCCCTCAGGTTTACTTGTATGTGAAGTGTTGTTCTGCCTATACCCACATAAATAAATGTATTGTAACTTTGGTGTCCTGAATCTCTGAAGTGAAGATGTTGCATAGTTGCCCTTTTTCCTTTTCTGACTTTGACAGGCTTTATCTGTGGCCTCTGGGCACTGATGGGGACTCTGCTGACTCTTTCCTTCAGAGCATAGGAATTCTGTAAATGATTTGGATGATAACACCTGACTGGAAAAGCATTCTTGAAGTTAAGAATACTAGTTGAAGAAGAGATCATAAGAGGAGTTTTTCCCACTAAGGAGGCACTAGCATATTATAGAATTTACCCAGGTGCTATTGCGTTACTGGGACCCTAAGTAGGAGGCTACCTGCATAAGGGCTTTTTCTAATGGAATAGAACTGCAGTTTTCAGTGGTTTTATTAATATTGATATTTTTATTAGGGAATTACTTAATTTTAGGGAATTTAGAAACTTGGGATTCTCACCACCTTGCTAATGGTTATCAAAGGGCATTGCTCTAGAAAATATTTCATAACTATAAGGATTGTGAACTGAAGTTAAAGTGAAAAATTGTATTTTATGGAGTGCTGACTTTATAGAGATGCTGAAGATACAAAGCTAGGAGGAGTGACTGACACATCTGAAATCTGTGCTACCATTCAACAAGGCCTGGATAGACTGAAGAGTCGGGCAAGGAGGAACCTGATAAGGTTCAACAAGAGCAAGTCTTGCACCTGGGGAGGAATAACTGCATGCACCACTGCAGGTTAGGGGATGACCTGCTGGAGAGGAGCTTTGAAGGAAGGATCTGCATTCTGATTAACAGCAGGTTTGTCATGAGTCAGCAGTGTGCCCTTTGTAGCCAAGAAGGCCAATGGTATCCTGGGGTGTTTGACTTTTCTCATGAAAAGCGTTAAACAATAAAGAACATTTTGTCTTGATAGTTTCAAGTTAAGAGTTCATCACTGTTTTCCATTAACTTTTCACAGCCTTTGTTCTTGCTACCAATGCTATAGGATGTTTACCAAATTCATCTCTTGAAACAGATGAGAAAAGTGTGATGGCTTGCCTGGGGTACAATAGGGAATGCTATACATAAGGAGGTTATTGAAATGGAGAAAAAAGAGGATGGAGAGATCTAGTAACCTGCTTAATTGTTGAACCCACAATTACACTGGTCAGGACCTTTGTTTCTCTCAATAAAATAAACAAAAGGAAAGCTTCAAAGATAAATTGGCTTATTTAACTGCATCAGAGCATATATCATCAGAATGAAGGCATATGCAGCTAGGATACCCAAAATATTTGCTTGGCTGCTTATGGCAACACCAGCATATTTGGAAGAATTTCTTCCATTTTAAGGGTTCCTCCCTTCTGTTAATTACACCATTTTAGAATGGTGTTAAACCATTGAATGTAAATCTTCTCAGAGCTTTAATTTCTTCTGTTTGAATTTAGAAACTTATAGTAGTAAGAATTGGGAAAATATGGGAAATGGAAATGCCATTCTCAGAAAAAAATGGAATGTTTGACTTAAGCTAAGTTATATTAGTAAGGACTGAGGAGTCTCTATTTCCACTGCTACATTTAAATTAATGTCAAAGCAGAAATGTGCATAACCGACTGTTCTTTTTGCCCTCTACCTGTTGCTTCTAGAAGCCTGTTTTCACTGGACACTTGTAATAGTTTCAAGTGAAATTTTAAGTGCTGCTGCAGGATTTGTGTTGACCTTGTATGGTGTGGATTTTTTGGTATGGTGTCTGTTATAATAAGCTTAAGCCAAATAATAGTAAATATTGACTTAATTCTGAACTTAGTTGAAAATTTGTGGTTTCATGTTGATATGAAAGTTTGTAGAATTGTAACACAAGGAAACATATCAAATTTCTTCTTAAAAATGATTAAGAAAACAGCCTGAAATGTAGAACTTCTGTATGAATATTTGTCAATGTTACTTTCCGTTTAGACTGGTTGGATTGAAAATTGACTAAAGAACTGCAAAGAAAGCACCATTTGGTGATAAAACAGCAGCATATTGTGAAGGACGCATTCTAAAGCTAATATGAAGATCACTGTAAATTAGTCTAAGCGAATTTCATAAATTAATCATAAATCAGTGCAAAGTTTGAGTTTGGCAGCAGAAATGAATCAGCAGGTGATACTACAATGAAATATATAATGAGGGGGAAAAGTGAGGCAGATATTGATTGTTTTGCTGCTTGTAAAATGTGAAGTTTACAGTAAGTGAAAATGTATAATTTTTGTAGATGTGTACTTGAGGGTGACTTTTTTTTTAAAAAAAAGACGTTTGCAAAGTAAACAGCTAGAGTATACCCTACTTGTAACTTCATACTTTTTTATACTGTAAAAATGTTGTAAAGTAATTCTGAAAATGTCTTTTCTGTCTGAGAGAAGTGATACTGAAAACACTTCCTACCTAAAGTCTGGATACTCAAATATATGTCAAAATACAGCACATTTGGGTTGAGATATTCTTTATGATAACTCAAATTGTGTAGAGTGCAGTTGAAGCAGTTAAATCTGAGGCAGAGCTCTTAGCATTTTCTGAGTTGCTGGGACCATACAAAATCATTGGTCAAACACCTGTTTAGCCTTATCATTCTTTGGTTACTTTTCTGGTTAGGATGCATAAGCATGACCTCTGATTTAGAATGCAGTACATACTCTAAGCTATGAAACAGATATTCTAGCATTTTAGGATGATAATGTAATTGTTTGTGGTATGCTGTTTAGTACAGGCTATAGTACTAAGGTACTAGATGGATGCTTCATTAGCTGCATTAGCAAACCACAAAATACAAGTAGATTAAAATTTTGACTTTTTGGTGGGAGGCAGGAAGTGACTGAGGCAGGGAACAATGACAAACAAAAGGAAACACCCACTTCTATTCTCAGCTGCTGATTCTGTCCTCTCCATTTGGATTGTGGAGTCTGGGGAGCACTTTCCAGATCCACTGGACAATTAATCAATTTTTGGAAGTCTTTAACCACAAGATGAATTTCTGTTAATCTCAGGACTTTCTAATTTATACAACTTGAAACATGTCCTACTTCATGCATTGTGTCTACTAGAAGGCCTCAAAATCAGCATGCAATGAACCCTGCTGATTGGAAACAATGAAAAAGGGAAATTATTCTTGATGTTTGCAGTATTTCTTTATTTAAAGATCTTATTCACCAGGCCTAACTTGTTAGTTTGCTAATTATTATTACCTTGGCCCTTTTAGAATCTTATTACTTTTCAGATGGGGCTTAAATATTTTTATGCAAATGAAATAGGTGTTTAATTTGCAGTTTTTAACTAGAATATTTACTTTAGCACGGCTGTCATAGAGTCATTAGAAGAATGGAGAAGTAGAACGTGATGATGAAAAATAGTTTTATTACTAGCTAAAAGCACTTAAGGTCCTTTATTATGTAAAAAGTTGTTCTCTAACATTAAAAGGCCTTGTCTCTCAGTTGTTGAACCCTGCCATTCCTGCCACCACTTTAAAATGCATTGTATCCAGTACAATATCTCTGCTGGGGCCAATGCCCTACATTTGCAGCACTACTTCTAGTTGTTATATTTCTGATCTTAATGTATTAAGAGACTTAATGAGGATTAGAAGTAATTGATTAAATGTGCTTTTTTTGTTTTAAAAGTTAAATTAAACAGAATGTACTTATCCATTAAATATATACCCAGAAGAAATCCTTAATTTACAATGGTATTTCTTTTTTTCTGCAAAATTAAAAATCCACTAAAGATATTGGATTTTTTTCAAATGTAACTTTTTTATTATAAAACAGCCACGGACCAGTATTTTGGACAATGTAAATTGGAAATTCTATTTTCTGTATGAGGTTCACCAACAAAAATTTAATACTAAGAAGCCTAATTGCATGCTTAGTGTGAAGCTATGGGATGAATGTGCCTGATAATGTAAACATTCAGAGAAATAATTGTTCTCATGAATGAATCTATAACTCATTGTGAAGTATCATCAGCCAAACACAGGTTTTTTCTCAAACTGATACTGTTTTGAGTACAATAGTGGAACTTACTATATTGAAATGTGATTAGGAAATAAGAATAAAGCTGTTTAATGTTTGACTTTTTTTGCTAGAAGGCATGTAATGTTGTCTTTGAAGAATAATGAAAAAAATTTGTCCTTGCATTTTTTTTTTATCCTGGCATTTTATGACATGAGTTTTGTAGATATAATAAGAGATCCACTTGCAAATTACAATAAGAGCGTTATGTTTCACTGATGTACAGATACCTCTTCTGCTCTGGGACTATAGCCCTATTGTTTACTCAGTTATTCATCCTAACTTAGGACATTTGTAGCATGTGATGGAACGCTGGTCCCCAAGACAGTTCAAAACTAAAAAAAATTAAGTGTGGAAGACTTGCTGTATTAAACAGATGTGGAACTTCGTTTACTCACCTATTGAATAGTTTTCAAGAATTAAAAAATTAGGTCTTTGAACATCATTCTTAGAAAATTTAAAAACTACGATTATCTAGTATTGAAACAGATTATTTCACCTTTTTATTTCTGTACATGTTTCATATGGAGATTAATTTCAACTAAAACAAATACAGCATGACACTTGGCTTTTAAGTAAATATTTAGGACAAAAATGCTTTCTGTTTTTACTGTCTTTATCTTAAACATAAGCTATATGGTTCAGATCAAGAAAAGAGTGAGATTGTTTTCATTTTCTTCTAGTTAAAAGTTGGAACTGAGTCCCTTAAAATACTGAGACTCTTTAAAAGAGTCACAGTATAAAGTTCAAAGGAATATAGCTTACTAAGTCCTTAAACATATACATCTCCTATAGATATAAGGTACTCAAAACCTCTTCAGAATTTTCTTTCATGTTCCTCTGAGTTGCTGCTTCTGTATGAAACTCATTATGAGCCTCTTGAAATAAGAGCAATTAAAAGGAATATATCTGAGAGATTTCCTAACTAGAATCCTTCTGAGTTATCAGCAGCCTTATGATCTTGAATAGCGAAGTAGTAACAGATATTTATTGTAGATGCTCATTGCTTTCTTGCTGATAGTTTCAGAAAAAAGTAGCTGTCTGAAAAAAAAAAAATAAAAATCAGAGGTCATAGGAAGGTTGTTTATAGAAATAAGTTTCTCTTACATTCTGAGTATCTTTTTTTCTTTATTTTTTTTTCTTGTTATAATAGGATAACTTATGTTATGCGTCTGGTACCTTTCTTCTCATCAGAAGTTGTTATAATACTTCTGTATCTAACCTTCAATTTATGTACTATTGTGTCCTACTGAAATTATTTTCTATTGCACACATTCCCCAGTTCAGATGATTTTATTATTGTGCCCTTTTCAATTCACTAAGGACACCTTTACATTCTGACAGAAACATAGTTCTTCAAAATGTAAGTGACCTAAATCTTAAGGAGAAATGTAGTATAATTTCCCATGAAGATTTCTATTTCAATCTGTGATCCTGGAAGATCATTCTTGAGTACCACAGATATGAAATTGTGCTGAAACGAATTTCCCATGAAAGTGACCTCTCACTCAGCAGTGATTAAACATTTGCTTTGTAAGTATCGTTCCTTTTGAATGAGAATTACACCACAGTGCATTGGGAAAATATATTGGGTTATACTGTGCTGGGAAAAGAACACTAAAACCTATTTTAAAATACATGAAATAATTTCTACTTGTTAGCAATTATTAACAAAATATGTTCTCTACAGAATTACTGAGGGAACGTTTCTTAATCATTTGACTGATGAATATTCGGGATTGCTAACGTTCTCCAAAGCTAGTGGAGACAACAAAATTAAGTTTAATTTCACTTATTTTCTTATTTGTTATTGTAGTCTTCAGTGCTGTGATCAAATTATTTTACATTGTATTTGTTTCAGTCTACAAAACTGAGTCTTCACTCAAGTTGGTCTTTGTTCAAGTATAACCCTAACCTGCTTTCTGAACACTGCTAGCCCTCTGAAAATGGAGTTAATATATTTACAGATTTTTTTCTGTGATAAAAATATCAGATTCAGAACTAACTTGTCTGCGGTACCATTCCAAAGGCAGAGTCTTGCAATCAATATGGCATAGGCTGAAATATAAAGTGAAGTGTGTTACAAATAGCCTGTAATTGTAGGTATCTTTACTTAGGCTAGGATACCAGGCTTTTTAGTATCATGGTGATTACATAGATTCAAAACACATTCCCTTGACCTCGGCTGAAGCAAGTAAAATTTTGAATATGATTTATAAGTGTTTTGAGATTCAGCTGTAGTAACAAGAAAAAGGGACACAGAAAGGGCAGCAAAAAAAAAAAACATATTTTGTATTGCAAATAGTCTGATGTACTTCAAAGCTTTCAATCTTCCTTTAAGAATAAATTGTCTTATGCAGTAAAGAGTTCTATTTGGTTACCCTTTTCTTGCTCCCTAGCTAATTTTTTCCCTTTCAGATTTTTTTTTTTTTTTTAAGGTTTTTCTTCCTGTTTTCTTGACTACTCTTGTTCTAGACTGACTCTTTAATGATAACATTTAATTATTTATATTGAGAATGTTAATGAGTATTCTGCCCAAAGAATTTATGTCAGAACGATGTTCCTACAATATGTCCAATACTAAGTGATGCAATATTTAATCTGAAGTCTGATTTAGAGGCCCAGTATTTAATCCAGTTTTTTTTTTTTTTTACCACCACCACCACCCAAATTAGAGGGTTAAAGTTTCTTCATGCTCTTTGAGGGCTTCCTACTCCTAGCTGCCACCTTCTAATACTACTGCTTCTAAACTGAAAACAGCAAATTTGTGGATTAAAGAGCTTGGCATACATTTAAGCTAGACACTTTATAACATGTATAATATTACTCTCGATTTCTGATTTTCAGTTAGATTGTGAAGCTTCTCAATTCTGTTTCTTCCTGCTTCTCCAAATAGTTATATTGTATCCATGTAATAATCAAAGTGAAGTGTTTATTAGTATTGTGTGAAACAGATATGTATTAAAGTAACCTTAGAGGCAAAAAGAGACTTCAAGTGACCAGAGTTTTGTACAAATATTTGATTGGGTCTTGATTTAACTGTTAGAGGGGAAAGCCATACATTTGAACTATAGCGGCAAGTTTATAAAATATAATATAGGACGAAGTCTTTGTCATAGTTGTACTAGATCTATGTTATTCAATCAGTGAAGAAAAATCCACTCTCAAATACAAATGAAAAAAAATAGAGAAGATCAAATGTTTATAAATGAAAATGCTAAATCAATTATACAGTGGTGTTCTATGAATATTTTTCTTTAAATAATAATATAGTTCTGTACCATTTTTCAGTGTTTTAGATATCAAAGAGTTCATATAAAATCATAGGAGGACTTGAGTTGGGAAGGGATCTTAAGAATGATCAGATTCCAACCCCCTGCCTCAGGAAGGACCACCAACTATTAGATTAGAGCCCCACCCAACCTGGCCTGTAACATCTCCAGGGACAGGGCATCCACAACCTCTCTGAGCAGCCTGTGCCAGCATTTCACCACCCTGTCAGTAAAAAATTCCCCCTGAAAAACATCCCCACCCCAGATATCTCCTCTTTTAGTTTAAAACTATTCCCTCTTGTCCTCATGTCTATAATCTCCCTTTAGATTTTGGAAGTCCATAATGAGTTCTTGCATCCTTCCCCAGGTTGAACAAGCCCAGTTCCTTCTGCCTGTCTTTATAGGAGAGGTACTCCTCTGATCATCTCTGTGGTCCTCCTCTGTACCCTCCTTAAAAGCTGAATGTCTTTCCTATGTTGGGAGCCCAGACCTGGCCACAGTACTCCAGAATGAGCTTTGCAAGGACAGAGTAGGGAAGAACAATCACCTCCTTTGCCATGCTGGCTACTCCTCTTCTGATGGAGCCCCGAATACCATTGGCCTTTTGGGCTGCAAGTACATGCAGCTGGCTCACATTAAGTTTTTTATCTACCAGAACCCATAAATCCTTATCAGCAGGGCTATTCTCAATGAGTTCTCCCATGCTTGGTTGACAATAGAGGAATCATATGCTTGGAGTCTTTACTCCAATAAATGTTTTTGTTTTTGGTTATTTTGTCATTGTGTTCTGCATAGTCATATTAGTTACACTACAGATATTTATAAACAAATTTGAAATAAGATCGTATTGTTTTTAAATCAACTTCAGACAGATCTTGCACCTGTGCCACTGTCTCTTTTCAGTCATTAATATTTCTTTATGATGGAAAATAATGAATTTAGTTACCATGGTATCAACAGAAGCTAATGTACCTTATTCCTTCTGGTCAGAGCACTTTACTTCCTTGGTCTAGGAAAGCACTTACAATACATGTTTTCAGATTTACTCCTGATCTTCATTGTCCCAGTGTGACTTTTTTCCTCTGTTACTCTGAGAAGAAAATTGAAATCTTGTAATTCCATTGATGTTAAAACTGAAAAACAGTGCACTCAAATATGTAATGAAACTTGATCTATATCCACTAAGCTTGAAAATCTAGGGTGAGTGATGAATTCTTCCAAACAAGTAGTCACAGCAAGACTGTCCTTGAAAACAATTTAATGCAATTGAAAACTCTATTTAAACCTAGACCATTTCTGTACTTCCAGTATTGTGAACAATAGGTTGTTCCCTGGTAGTCTGTCCTTCAGATAAATGACTATTGCTGATTGTGTAAGTAACTTTAAATATTTGTATAAAGGTGACAAATGTTTTCATCCTTTGCTGTGAGTACAGAAGCTTATTTTGCAGGTGAGATCAGAGGTAAGGCTTTTTGTGCAGAGAACTTTTTCAATCAGTCCATAAACTACATACAAACATTCAGATTAAGTCTGAAAGGAGGTAAAATTTGCCTACTTGAAGTAGTGACAATTTCTTCCTGTTCTTGACAGCATTCTATGACTGGTGCATGCCCTGCAGACAGTGCCTGAATTGGTGCATCTCATTTTGCATTAATCAGCCTTGAAAGCCATCAGAGTATTCAGACTTGAAGGGGGCAGGGAGAGCCACTTAGACTGGTATGCATTTCCGGTGTTTTGTCTTACGTTTATTTGCCCACTTGATGACATGGGGGTTCCTTCAGTGCCCAAGTTCTCTGGCCAAAGGTTCACATAGGCTGGGCTGGCAATGAATTTCCTAAGGTAAAACATGAGACTGCCCTGCCTGCAATGTCTGCCTGTACTCATGCCCTCGTGGAGAAGCAAGCAATCACTTGAACAAAAGTTTTTGCCCTCTAGACTTCTTACCTGCTCCCTTCTTTGTGCTGTTTGAATTCTGAGGTCTTATGACGTGTTTTCTGTGCATAAAAAATAAAATTGTGGTATAAGAATTCCTGTGAGAGGCCTCTTTATTCCAAAGTTATCATGATGTTAGGGATCCTCATTCATGTGGAGAATGCAAAGTGAGGAGAAAACTGTCAAGAGTTGACAGTTTGATGCTTTGGGTTGAGATTAATTTGTTTGAATGTAACGATTGTTTTGTTTTTAAGGCTGGTGGTGACACTAAACTTAAAGCAAGGAGACTGGCTAATGGAAATAGTTATGGAAGTGGAAGTGACAGCTGCTGAAGTGGAAGGGAAAATTGAAAATTTAAAGTGCCGAAAATATGTAGGTGAAAAGATTGGTTAATTTCACTCTCACAATGCTATGAAAACTGATGCACTCTCTGCCTGATCAGGAGACTTAGTAATACCTGTAGTTTGATGTGTTCTCTGAGGATAAGAATTGGGAGATATATTTAAACTAATATTGCTAGATTGACTAGTCTTTAGTAATGAGCAGAGCTACAGAACGTGCTTGAAAGTACTTCCCAGGGAGTGCAGTCGTTCAGGAATAGACTACTCCAATTTGAGTGCCTCACGGGCTGCAGTTCCTGCCAAATAACCTGCTCAGCATGTGGGCTTTACATGGGCTGCAACTTGCTTCAGTGCACATCTGCCTGCTTCACCATGGGTTCCTCCATGGGCTAAATGTGGAGATCTGCTTCCATGTGTTCATCCACGGGTACAGAGGAGCAATCATGTCATTCTCCATGGGCTGCATGGGGGATCTCTGCTCTGGTGCCTGGAGCACCTGCTTGCTCTCTTTCACTGACCTTGATGTCTACAGAATTGTTTCATGTTTTTTTTCTCACTCCTTCTTAGTTGCTGCACACTGTGGTAGTGGTTGTGGGTTGTTTTTGTTTGTTTGTTTGTTTTTAACTCTTTCTTAAATGTATTATTACAGTACTGTATCTGTAGTTGGTGATTCAGCTGTGTCCTGTGGTTAATCTGTTTTGAACCTATCTGGAACTGGCCCTATCCAGAATGAGAGCATCTCTTGATCTGGTAGTCTGTAACTTGCTGAAGGAGATTTTTCTGTATTAAAAATGCCTGTTTTCTTCCTCTGGTCAAAACTTTATTTTTACTCAGCTTTTAAATGTCTCTTTACTTTGTGGTTATATAAGAGAGTTAGGTACTTTGTAGCAGAAGACTTTCTTTGCTCAAAAATTCACACGGTTGGTGTAAGTTACCTGTTAAGGGCACCTTTGGACTCCAGTGTAACAGCTGATCTCCACTTTGGTGTCACTTGTACCATGCCTAATTCATTCTGCATCTGAATTGTAGATGAGGATGCTGATGAATAGTTTGAGAAATGCTGCTTATAGCTGACTAGCTAGCTAAACAGTGAAAGGTTGACTACTTCTCTCTGAATCTGATGATCTAAGTTTACTCCCCATCTTGTCTTCTTCTTCAGTCCACATCTCCAGTGTTTTGCTGCAAGATTATAGGAGACCATGTTGAATACCTTTTTAAAGACAAAAGAAGCAACATAAACTACTTTTCCCTTATCAACAGTCATCTCATAATAGAAAGTAAGGTTACTTGGACACAGAATTTGTGCTTGATAAATCTGTGCAGTCTGGGCCTGTGTCCTTCATATACCTTGAATGGCTTTGAGACCTGTTAGGGATAGAAATGTGGCTAACTGATCATAGCTTTCCCCAGTACATCTCTGTGCCCTTTTGGGAATTTAAGATTAGTCCTCTAGTTGCTTTTTCTTGTTCTGTCAGAGCTTCCTCTAATCACTGGAATCTGTCTAAGCTGCTAGAACAAAGTTGTTATGGTTGTAGTCAGGTTGCTCTGCACTACTGGATATTTGGTTAGCTACTTTTAATCTGTACACATTCACCTTATTCAAGTAGTACCCAACTCATTTCTCTTCATAACGCACCTTCCCCACACTCTTGGTAACTGAGTGTAGGCCTAGAATATCTGATAGCAGAGCTTGATAGTTAAGAATGAAGCAAAGGAGAGACCAAGTACATTACTACTAACCCTAGTTGGACACTAGGTTGCCTACCTCCCCCAGCTTTTCTTGGCTTTCCTTTAGCCACAATGTACAGATATCTATCTTTCCATCACTCCTCACTCATATTTCCATTTTTGACTCCAGGTAAGCTTTGGCCTTTTCAAATGCTTCTAGAACTCTTATTTGTAATAAATATCAATACATCTACTTCTTGTAGCCTTTTTTTTTTTTTTTTCTTCTCATGTTTGAGCTCAGCCAGGTTTGTATATCCAGCCAGGACACTTTCTGCTATGCCTGCTTGTTTTCTTGCCCTTAAGATTATGTGGTCTAAAACTTGATATGCTATCTTTGATTGTCTTTGTGCTTCAAGGGAGGCTACTCTTGAAGATCAGTCAGACCTCAGGAGCTCCTCAGAGCAACATCTGGAAACCTGCTGGCTGTTCCCTAAATAGAGTGAGATCTGCTGAAGAGCAAACCCTGAAGTCAAGGGTCTTGTCAATTGTTCTGGGCCTGGTTCTGCCTGGTTCTGTGACTAGATGAGGTGGATATGGATAAATGATAAGGGAGAAAGGTAAGGAGATGAGCCTAAAGACAAAATATCAGCAAAGAGCTAAGTAAGAAAACCAATTTGTTAAATATTATAGTGGAATGCAAGATAACACAATATAATACCATATAAGTGGAATTGAAACTAATAGATCAAATAAATGAGAGAGTGTGTCCAAAACCAAAGGCCTTACTCTAATACTGAAGACAAAATGGCTAGGGAGCACACACTGTGGAGACAAGCAGTAAAAGAAGAGGCAGTCGCATGATTTGTGAACTGTTTTATCTTTCCCTCTGAACAGAAAACAGAAATGGAGCAGTGAAGTCTTTCGGGAGATGCAGTTTCTGTGTTCTGTGAAAGGTACCCTGAAACGGTTGACAGTCCACAGAACTGGAGCATTAACTCTTTAACTCCCACTGCACTATGTGATGGCATGATGTGGAATATCAATAAAAATCATAAAACCATGATAGGTCTTCTTCCTGCTCTTTGGTTTCCTGTTTTTCCTCAAGATCTTCAATTCTTCAATGCAGCATAAGCCTTAAGTGACTATAACAGCCATCATCAATTCTTTGAGAGCTGCAGAGCACCTCCCTATCTGATGTGACCTATACAATCACGAAAAAGGTATCTCTTCTGAGACTTTCTATGCAGTATTGATTTCCCAAAAGATACTGAAGTGATTCAAATCTTCTTTGAGAGCCAAGATGTGAGTGGAACATCTTACAGCTGTCTAAGATTTTGTCTACTTCTTTTTCGGATAGCTTTAGCTGTTCATTAATATATCTTTTTGACTTGTTGCCAATGCTGTTTGACTATTGTAGGAAATCTCAATGAATTCATATTGTTTCTTTACGCAGAGTGCAATTTTTCATCTTCTCCTAGAAATCCCGTTTCTATCTGTCTCAACTCCATTCATGAAAACTATTCTGTTTTCACTTGTTGCCCAGTGTTGTCAGGTAGCACCAATGTTCATTCTCAGCAGCCCTCTCTATGAATATCACTATGTTTGAGAAATCAAGGCTCTCTGTTTACTGCAGAGCTGTGAGCTGACTGCAGAATGCATCTGTTCCTGCCATAGCCCTTCTCCTTGAATTGATTGAGGAAAACATCCTGCAGGCCCCTGTCCTCTTTAACCAAGTCCTCAGAGCTGTGTAATTGTTCTTGCTCTCCTCAGTCTCATTGAGAAGTATTTATACATGTCTATATGAATGGGCAACCAGTAGCATTAATACAAGAGCTATGTGAGTTTCAAAATTCACTGAAATGTCAGGAATCCAGGCCCAGAAGAAGGATCAAATCTCCTGAAACAATAAATCTGCTTGGAAGATGGATTTGCATGCCAGCATTAATCTTTTTCTATGTGCTGACCCGTTCTTACATTTTTTTATATATATATACATGCAGTATAATTAAGCTAAATTACTAATTTCACTAATCTTACTGAAAATAAACCTACTTACAAAATCTAATTGCTTCCCAACCCTCTCCCCAAACCGCAACTCTTTCCTACTTCTCCCTCTAAGGAACAGAATGACTCCATTTGTCTAACTGGAAACTTCTTGTTGGAAGTAATTTTAAGAGAGTTACATTTGAAGAAAGTTTATGTGCTTCTTAATGTGTATTGTTAAAGTACCAGATTCACATACAGAACTATATCCTCTTCAATAAAAATATTGTGTCAGTTCCATGCTCCTAAAGTTTAAGAGCTGCTCTTTCTTATAGACTCTTACAGCTTATTTCCTGACACTTCACTAAATGTGCAGCTTGGCCTAGAAGTCTGGATTAAAAGGTAGCTGAGTTTCAAGGCTAATGAATGTGAAGGGCCAGTTTTCATGAATCATTTTGCCCCCTTCTGTTTGATGTTTGTGGAAGCTTACAGAGATAAAGGATTGAAATTTCAAACCTGGTGCTGCTTAGCCATCTGCATTTGAATATTTCTTTAAGAGTTCTTTCAATCTGTACAGGTAGCAGAATAACTGGACTGAAGTTCTCTGCCTATAGAGCTTTGAGTTCTTTGTATTTAGGAAAATGTCTGATTCTTTAGCAGTTGAAGTAAAGATTTAATTTCCTATAATTAGGAAATCAGCTTCAGAGTTTAGCTCTTGATGCAGAACGGATAACTTTAAAGATAAAAGGGAAGAAAGTAGGAAGTCTTTAAGACTGAAAAAAATTGTAATGGGAAAGAGCAGAATATTCAGGCACTCAATCCGTATTCTGCAGTCAGGCTTTTGTGAGCTGACTTAGAAAAGGGAATTCTTCTGGAAATTGATGTAAAATCATAAAATGAGGTATCAAAATAATTATTTCAAGAATGATGTCAATCATTAGCCTATTTTGTTCACTAGGAAAACTGAGAAATATTTAATCTAGGCTACAGTACTGTACTTCAGTGTTTAAGAGGGGAGTTTGCCTTAAAGCAAAATGTCCACTCTTTCATTAGAACAGCTGCATAATACTATTCTGGTTGTCTCTAAATAACTTAAATTCCTGCTGTATAACTTTTCCACTACAAGTTTTGAAAGAAAACTGTTTATTTCACCAACTCCTTTCCCTATGCTCAGCTACTTGACAAGCTGAACCAGATAGAGAAGGCAAATTATCTCCATAATTGTTTGCCTAGTTAAACCACAGTGCATGATTAAGTGCTACACATCTATTCGTGCTCCTGTGCTGCAGTGAGATGGGAGAGAAAAATCAGGAAAAGGTAGAAATTAGGTGTTGAGACAAAGACAGTTTAACAAATCAGAAAAGGAAAGGAAAATAATGATAAAAGAATATACAAAATTAGTGATGCAAAATGCAATTGTTTTACACCTGACAACTTATGCCTAGCCTGTATTTCCCAAAAGCCCCCTCAGCCCACTATCCCCAGTTTTATTACAAACCGCAGTGCAATGTAGTATGAGATTCCCTTTGACCAGTTTGAGTCAGCTGTCCTTGTTCTATCTCCTCCCAACTTCTTGTACACCTTCACCCTCCTCTCTGGCAGGGCAATATGAGAACCTGAGAAGTCTTTGACCTGGTGTGAGCACTGCTCAGCAAAAGCCAAAATATCAGTGTGTTATTAATATTATTCTCTTCCTAAATCCAAAACATACCACCATATCAGCTGTTAGGAAGAAAATTAACTTTTTTCCCTTATTTTACATCATGCTCAGGTGCTGTGCTTTATAGTACGTTGCATTTAATCACCACCACACTTCCGTGATCAGTTCTCTAATACTCTAAGCTTATAAGAAGTAGATTTATGAATTTTATCTTCTGACTTCCTTTTCTCACAATACCTTTTTATTTTTCTCTGTTGCTTCAAGGAGGTTTATGCAAGTTTTGTTATGGAGAAAGCTTTTTTGTTTTTGAATGATTGTACCACTATCTCTGGCTGATTTGACTTTCATTGTTAATAATTTGGCTGGTTAGTGTCACGCTGTTACATTGCTGGAAAAGCTAACAGTAATTAAGTATTTATAAACATTATAGTTTATGCCCATACACTTGTATATAGGATTCCTTATTGTGTTATTTGTGAATGTGTATTTTGTGAATGTTGAAATATTCTAGGTAGAATCCTGGATTCACTGAAGTCTTCCAGTTTTGTTGAGTGCGGCCACATCTTGTGGTGCTCTAATGATGCTGATGTCTGAATGCTGAAGTATTGTGAAACTTGCATAAACATCAATATGAGAATTATTAAAACAAAGTATGAACTATTAAAACAAAGTCCAAAGTAAGTATCTACAATAGAGCTGGTCTTCATCTGTGTTAAAGTAGACATGACAATTACTTTTTCCTGCTTCAGAGGAAGGGGAAAAAAAGTTTCCAAAACTGGATGGAAAATTTCATCTTTCTTGACATGCCTTCTCGTTTCATTTTAGTATTTGCAGAGGACGAAGGTTTGGACGCTCATGTTATAGCCTGCATGTGTGTCATTAAATAACAGAACTGAGAAACTACTGAGAATGTATATTTGAAATTGAAAATGTATTTGAAAGGTAACTACCCTATGAATGTGAGCAGGACCAGCTGACAGAGTAAATGAAAATGAGATGCAGAGAGAATATAAGGTTTCTTCATCCTTTCAGGATAATGGAGTGAAACATATTCGGTCAAAATGAAGTCCAGTTGTATTGTAATCTTGGCTTCATACACAGATAGTTAAAGTGTAATCCTTAGTTCAATTTGCAAGCTTGTCAAGGCCAGGGAAATAAGTGAAACATGTTCATAAAAGTAAGGGCTAGGCAATGAAAAGAATAGAGACCTGCTACTGCATGATATGAATTCTTTTATGAAAAGGATTATTTATTGTTAAAGTAGTAGGCAGACAAAAACTATTGTATTTATGAGATATAATCCATGTGGGTGTAAAATAACGATATTAAATGAAAATCCTTCTTGAAGCAATGCTTGTTTTTTGTTAGATCTTTGAAGCTAATCTCAGTTCCAGGTACCTCTTTAGAATGAGACATCAGGAATTGCCATTGTAAGATGTTTTTAAAGTTCTTGTAAAATTTTCTGTTATACCTGAAAGATTTTCCTACAACTTTATAGTTGTAGATGCTTTTCAGACTATAGGAGAAACAAGAAACTTATGGATTATTTTTTTCTGAGGGAACCAGTGTATTTAGTTAAATTCTTCAACTCATTCTCAATTCACCTTTTTTTTTTTTTTTTTTTTTTTTTTTTTTTTACAGAAGTACTTCAGAATTTGTTGATGCTATTTACATTTCTTAAAAAGAATGAACTCGTCTCATTATATAAATTGCAGGTTAGGAAGTCTGCTTGCTTGCAGTGGAGTGCTGTTGAAAATTTTTTGAATCTTTAAGAAATTAGTCTGATTTGGTAGCTTCAAAAGAATTTGAAACTGAAAGGAGTTAGTTTGGAATTCTATGCTAAATTTCTCATGACTTAAAAATTGAGCTATGGGCATAGATCCAGGTGGGAATGTGTGTGTGTATATTGAGGTCTAAGTGCCAGTAACTGAAGGGAGGCTGTTTCTTTAGTGAAGTTTTGTGCTCCTTATGTGCCTTCCTCATCAGCTGATTTAAATACATATTGACTACTGAGTAGGGTAGGGGTCCTGTCAGTCAGATACAGGAGAGACCATAGGCTTCCAAAGACCTTCTGTGATGGAAGTACTGGAGAGATCAGATGACAAAGGGCCAGTAGATGTAGTTTCTGAGGTCACCTACATATGTTTGTGTATATAGTCAACTGCAAACTCCATCCTGATCTGCTGTAGGAGAAGCACAAACAAGCATCTGTGCCATTTATTTGGTACCGTGTATTTTCATTGCTTGTTGATTGGTGACTAGCCAGTCATTCACGTGTATTCATGTGTGTGCCTACTGAAGATAAATGCTCAGCTGCACAAATTGATGTTATTGCTACAACCTCAGCACTCACAAAACAGACAGTGAAGGCAATTAGTAGTAGCAAAGACAGGAAATGTAGAAAAGTAGGTACAGATTGCGACAGTTACTAAATATAGTGAATTAGTCAGATACACTCATACAATACACATATATTCACTAAGCTTCCTGATTAATGATCCTGTCTTGTTTTCAGAGATAATGATACAAGACTGTCCACAGTAAAAAGGCTTCAGATTAGTTATTGTGTTCACAGAAAAGACAGGAAGCATGTTTTGGTGCTCACTCGGCTACTAATGTTTTCTTTTTTCTCATGCTTCCAGAAATTCTCAGTGATTTCAGTCAGTTGAAAAAAGTGAGTTTATCTATGAAGTTAGTGATTTTGAGCTTATTTTATTTCTTTATTTAGTTTTTGTTTCAGGAAAGGGTGTGTTTGTCCTGATTTGTGAGAGAACAGCTTCAGTCTGATATTTTAGCTCCTTTCAAATGCTAGGCCAGTGCAAAATAGAAGCATTAATTGATTTCCAAACCACTTCTGCGCCTCAAATTTTTGTTCATAGACAGGAGAAGAAACAGGTGGTGAAATTGCTGGAGTTCAAAAGTGAGCAAAGAGACATCTGAAGCTAACACACCTCTACTAAAAAAAACAACACAGCAATAAACAGGAAAAGCAACAAAACCCACTCCAAACCCTACATCATTAACATCTTTTTCTGTTTTTCTGCTTTTATAGTTATGGTTGTGTCTTTGTTCAAAGTGTACTTCAAGTGAACTCCAGACTTGTGACACTCGAAAGTTTTGACTTCAGTTGATGATTGTACTAACAGATGATAACAGAAGTTAACAGCTGAAGAAGTTGTTCAGTGTAGCCAATTGAAGTTAAAAGCAGTACCTCACTTGAGATTAGTTTTCTTTCCATGAGGATGAAGTTCACGGGAAAGACAATTGGATTAACTCCGTAGAATAGATAGGAAAGAGAAAACAGAGGGGGTTACTTCCCAATTTTGTAACCCTTTAAAATTTCTTCCATATTGTGAGTTTTGTGTACTCTTGAGGAGTAATTCTGAAGACAAAAGCATTGAAGACCCAGAAATGAATGACCACTGTCACTCCTGCTCAAATACACAGCAAACATATTTTGAAGTGTTCCAAACCTGCACAAAAATAAACACAGAAAGGCTTTCTGATTCCTGCAGATAACAGATGGTGTGAAAGAAGTCTGTCATACATAATATTCAGCTGCCAAATCTCATCTTATAAAAGGATTGAATAAATATCCAGTGCAGATGATACTTTATGAAACAGATAATCTCCTCCAAATAGAATTCTTTAGAGCTTTTTTGCCTTTCCTCTAAGTAGATAAATGTAAACACAGTAAGGAAAAAAGTTTCTGACTGTTTTATGGAGAGTGAAAGTAAGCTCTTTAAGCATATTTTCTGAATTTTAGTTTAAACTGTGAAGGAAAGAACAATGAAGATTTAGATACAACATTGGACGTTTGTATAGTTCCCTTCTTTGACTATTTTTTGCTGTTGTCTCAAAGAATCTTGTTTGTTGTTCTTACTAGATTCTTATTAGCTTCAATGCTTTCTAACAAGGGTTAAGAAGCTAATGAGAACAAGCAGATTTCTATAACTAAAGAACTGTTCTCCTGGTCATGGTTCATGGCTTATATTATTTGTTCAGGATATCAGTTTATTTTGTTGTTGTTGTTATTTCTGTTTACTTGGGGGTTTTTTGGTTGTTTTTATCCAAATAAAAAGGGGGAAAATATGGCATATTGTTAATAGTCACCTACTTTTCTTTGGTTATTTGGGTTCTGAATTGTCTCTCTGATCTCTGTAGTTAGAACAACAGATCTATGAGTTCTTGATAGAATGGTTTAGCAACTTTTTTTTTTTTTTTTTTTTTTTTTTTTGCTATTAGCTGATGAGCATTTCCTAAGTTAAAATTTCAGTATCAGTATTCCTTATATTAATATTAAATCAGAGGGACTACTAAACAAATGCCAAGCTTTGTGCTGCTGTTTTAGATATTGTGATGTTTCCTAAACAGAATGTGGGACCAAAGGAGAGTGTTGGAAATAATTATAATCTAATTGACAAATCTTTAATATTTGACTATTTAAATGTCTTTTACCAGTTATGTTTAGCATTCTGTTCTGTTAAGCAAACTGTGGTTTTATGGTGAAAAGCCAAATTGCAGTACTATCTAAATATTTTAATTTGCTTCAAAATCAACCAATTTGATTTATTCCCAAGTTTGGTGGCACAGCATTATCTGAAGCTAAAGGATGTTTCTTCCATTACTTAGTACTTCTGCTTTGTTTTGAAGTTTGAGTTTAATACTTTCTGCTACTATTGGTTTTTATTTGCTTGACTTGCTTGTTCTTATCTCTATCCAACTCATTGGGCTTATTCCAGTATAGTACTGAATGGTGGACTTCTGTACTTTTCTTTCTCACCTAACTTCAAGTTTAGGTCCAGCTGTCTGTGGCTGAGCATTTTGAAGGCAAAACTCCTTATGTTGTATCTAGGCAATAGACTTATGTCACGGGCATGGGCAGTAGGCCCCTGCCCTCCCCACCCCCGCCTGGGCCCACAAAATGGGAAGGAAGGGGGAAAAGAAAAAAAACAGTGGCAACAATCTATGGAGGTAAATTTATTTTACTAACTATGATATGGGAATGCAAAATAATACAATATAATACAATCTAATTGAAATTGAGACTAATAAATCAAATAAGATATGAGACCGAGTCAAACCTGAAAAAGCTTGGAACGGCTAGGAAAGCACCCTCCAGCACCCACTGCCAGGCAGTAAGAGACTGCCCCCCCCCGGAAGGGTCAGATCCCATGACTTCCGTAATGTATAGAGATAGGTGTGTAGAGTTAGAGCATTAACACTTTAATTCCAGTATATGATGCTTTGATGTGGAATATTGAAAATCAAATAAGCAAAAACCAAAACCATGACAACTTGTAGGCACCAAAAGGAAAAATATTTTTGTGTCAGATTCTGATTCACTAACTGAAAGGCTTACCCATGCTGAACAAGAAGCAGGAGTATTCCTTTAAATGAGCAATGTTCCAGTGAAATTTCAGGGCTGTTCTTTAATAATTATTTCTCATCCACAGCTAATGTGAAAGTCAAAGACCTAACTACCTTTATAGATAAAAAAGTGAGATTTCTTGCTTCCAATTTTATCATTTAATTGTTAATTGTTACATTTTGAGAAAGTCAAAAATATTAAATATAGTCCATTCTCACATCTTTGTGGAATATTTGTCACTGATAGGAGATTGTTTCTTAAATCTACCTCATGAATCACTGTATGTCATTGGCAGTCCCAACAGGCATAATTGGCAATGAGGAAATAAACAAATACTTAGAGCTAATAACAGCACTGCCAAAATCTGATCCTGCTTAACTGAGGATATCCAGTGTGAGCACAGCTGGATGCTGTAGATAGTACAATATACATTCCAAAAGCTACAGAAGCAAAAGGTGTGAAAAGCTTTTTACAGTTCTGGCTTGTGTATTGTACAGAGAATAACTGCAGGATGTGATTAGTGGAAAAGAACTGTCTATTCTTAAAAAGCAAACATTTTTTCCACAAGAATCAAAAAACTGTATTGTGGCATGGGATACATTATTATTTTTTAGAAACTCTTGGAGTGAAATTATCTCAATGTTCTTATTTTGTGTCTTTTTGGTACTACTTGCTATGGTTTGTGCTTTCAAATGTACTCTTATGTGAGATGGATGATAAAATCAATTTCTTTAATTCTATACTGTATTACAATGGTCTTGAAAGTTAAAATCATATTTTTTCTGTGGCTAGAGAAGCTACATCCTAGACTATTTCTTTAACTAAGGTCTCCTATAACTTCATTTTTTCTGCTTTAGGTAAATAGAAGTAATAGTAGACAAGCAGGCTGTATTACTTTGTGTTTGTTACTTGAGCATGTCTTCCCTTGCCTTTGCAGAATTCCATACACTTTATTTTCCTTTTCCAGACTTAACAGTTAGGTTTTGACATTTTCACTGAGGTCCATAAACCAGTGGAGTTTCTCAGTAAGTGAAATAGCTCTGTTCTAATAAAGGAGATGAAAATTTCACTGTGGGAGCAAAAACAATAATAATGTTGGTGTTTTTTTCTTGATTGTTTTTAAATGACAATGAGAGTAAAGACATGTGCTTTGTCTCATTAGTTAGTAGAGCGTATGCATTCTTAAGTCAGTATCCAAAGGACAAGTAACTTCATAAAAGCCTTTGCTCCCAACTGTAGGGAACCATGCCTTTTGACAGTGCTTGTTAAAAGCTATGATATGAACCAGAAGTGAACTATGCAAGAACCCGTATTGAGATATAGGTTCATAAAGATGCAAACTCCATTTGAACTACTCAGTGCCTTACTTTAACTTCTTTTTTATAGTGTTATTTCTGATATATGTACTCATACATATATACACACACACACACACACATATATAATGTCTTCTAGATAATAATAACTAAAAAATCTGCCTGCTGTAGCTCTCTAGAAATGTAGTGTATGTTTAACTGAACAAATCTGCCATGATATTGAATCAGCATGGCAGTTTTACAGACAATAAAAAAAGTAGGTGAGTGTTCTTTGAAGTCTTCAGACTCACTGCCACTTCACACTATTGATGCTTTGAGATTTGTCCCACTGAGCTCTTAAATTAGATGCCTACAGAAGAAGATTCAACTGATTATAGTGTGTTGAACCTGGTCAGTAGCTAACCCCCAATCCCACCATTGGTCCCTTCCCCCTCAGCAGAATGTGGGAGAGAATTGGAAGGAGAAAAATAAGAAAACTTGTGGGTTGATATAAATACAGTTTATTAGATGAAGCAAAGCTATGCATGCAAGCAAAATGAGGAGTTTATTTACTACTACCCTTTGCAGGTAGGTGTTCAGATCCTTCTTGGAAGGGCCTCACCATGTATAATGCATACTTTGAAAGGTATGCCATGTGTAAGAATGTCCCTGCATCCTTCTCCTTTCTGCAAGCTTTCATTGCTGAGCATAATGTCATATAGTATGGAAATCATATGGTATTGTCAGTTCAGATCAGCTGTCCCTATTCCTTGTCATGGTTTTATAATTTTTGGTTATTTTGCTAATTTTAGAATGTTAATGGTTTACAGGCTGGTTTGGCCCAGTTCAGTGACTAGCGGGGCAAAGGGATCCACGGATCCACGCCTTCAGAAAAGGGAAACAGGGGACCCCAAAATAATTAAAATCAGCTCAAGATCAAAGGAGAAACAAACTAATTTACTAAATATGGTATCGGAATGCAAGATAACACACCATACTACAATATAATTAGAATTAAAGCTAATAAATCAAATATAATGAGAGTGTCTGAAAGGTGCAGAGGCCTCACCATAACACCGAGGCAAGATGCGCAGTCTGGTTGAGCAACAGGGAGGAGAGCCTGACGAAGAAGAGCACATCAGGTGACTTTGCCAGGGGTTATATCTCCTATATCTTTATCTTCCCTATAAAAGCAGCATGTTTTAAGTGGGACATTATACCCATATGAACTTGCTGGTCATGCTTTTTTGGAATCAATCCTACCATTCTCCTCTGCCTTCATGAAACCTCACCTGCTGTACAGCATCCACTACAGGGGCTCCCAACATCAGAAGGATATGGAACATGTTGAAGTGGGTCGAGAGTATACGGTGAAGATGATCAGAGGCCTGGAGCATTTCTCCTATGAAGGAATACTTGAGAGAGTTGAAATGGTTCAGCTTGGGGAAGAGAAGGCTCCGGGGAGACCTTTAGAGAGCCTTCCAGTACCTAAAGGCGGACTATAGGAAGGATAGGGAAGGACTCTGAATAAAAAGAATGATTTCTTATTATGTCATGAGGACCTCTATGCAGGTGTAAAGAATGAGAACAGTATTAGAAAGGTAAACTTTTTGTCTGAGAGAATAACTTTGTGAACTACAGCATCAAGAGTAAATGACACAGTGAGGTATGGCATTCTGGACCACGTGAAGGTGGTTTCTGAAGGTGAGGAATGACCAGTTGCCACCTGGGTGATTCTTGTGAAACATAAACAGGAGGTCAGTGAGGTGCTTCTCTGCAGGAATTTACAGACTCAGTTTAATCTGCCTTAGTGATTTTGCTAAAGTATTAGCAAGATAAAGTGCAGGAAAACAAAACTACTTTTCTGATCATGTCTATGACTATGAATAATTAATGATGCTAATAATAGCTAAGTTTCACTAATCACTTAATGTCTGTTTTAATTCTGGGAGAAAAACAAAAAACAAAAAACTGAAGTCCAACTTTCCAATGGATCTCACTTCTCACCTGATTTGCATACTCATTATCTGAAATTGCAATTACCCCCTATTTCTTGAGCTCAAAAAAGCTGGCTGATTTTAAGAAGTAACTCCTGCTTTATAAAATATGAGAAGGTTCATGGGGAAAGAAAATTTTGTCAGCCCACAAAAGGGAATGGAAAAAGGTTAAAGAGAGAAGATGATTCCATTTAATTGATAACTTTTTTTTTGTGTGTATATTCTGCTATATTGTCTCTAATAAGTAGACTTTAAATGGTCAGAGTAGAATGTCATTAAGACAAAGAAATTGAACTCATTTCTGAATCATAGGGGAAATTAGATTATAGCAGTGTTTGCTGCTGTAGTACAGGTCACTCCAAATTTTCATTATAACTTTTGGCTTCTGAGGTTTATAACTTTTGTTGTATTAAAATTTCTCTGAGTTAGAGCTTGACATAGAGGGTCATATTCAAAGTCCCAAAGGAATTTTGTAATGAGCTTCTTTACCTAATTTCTCTTCCAAATGTGTGTATCAATATCATGTGTATTCATATCTCATCCCTGTTTCATACTTTATGGCTTTTAGAACATCTTTCACAAGGGAAACTGTAAGAACATCTAGTTTGAGATTTCTTTCTTTTTTTTTTTTTTTTTCCTCTTGTTTTCCTCCTGTTTTTGTCACAGGAAATCTGTGTATCTGTACCTGATTTGGGGGAAGCTACTGCTCCTGGTGAGGATTTCCACAGTATTTTTTGTACTTTGAAACTATCTTAGACAGCTAGTAGCTTGATTTTAACAAAGCATTACAAGGAGTTCATTGGTCTTGTCTGCCTTCACTTTTTAGTGGATGAATTCAGACATCTATCTGTCTGGGTGTAGATTATTATAAACATTTTCAGTAGGTATTAGGATAATGGGCCTATCAGCAGGCATGATCTACCCCCAGCTTATGCTGTTTTGTTATGCTGGCAGATTTGTCCCTTAAGAGTCTGCAGTTTATGTAAGACATGATTCCATTTGAATGGATTGAAATTGAGTTCCTCTTGTGGGTTTCAACTTCATGTAAAAATTCCAGGGGCATAGTCACTAGGTACTCAGTCATTTGGATGCACTTAGTGTGGCTAGATAGCAGCAACTATCAAATTCCAGTGTATTGCAAAAGATGACCTCACTGAGCTCTAATGGAAAAAAAGTTTACTTATATATGAATGGATATTTACTTTTGGAGAAAACAGATGTCATGTTTTACAGAACATAATGTAGGACATGCTCAGCAGCAGTAGATCTTTGCAAACTCTTACATAGTAGGCATCAATGGCTTCGTCTTGAGTTTCATTCTTCTTTCCCTAATTAAACCACTTCTAGTTGTGTTTTTTTCCTGTCTAATACATTTAATATAATTTTAGGAGACAAATGCACCTATTGATGTATTTCTATGCCAGACTAGAGGCTTGTAACTCTGGTAGCAATATTAATCAAAAAGTAATGCAACTTTCAACTGCATTGAATTCTCAGTATGCTGTTTGGCAATGTAAAATGGACTTCAAACATGCACTCATTGTCTTGAGGCTTTACCCTATTGTTAGAACAGGGGAGCACGACCTTACCAAAAATACAAACCTTTTCCTCTGTGTTGTGGTGTTGGAATCAGCTCACTAATTCCATACCAGAAGAGCAACTTGTACACAAAATCCCAAGGCCACAACAGCAGTACACAGCCAACTGTCTTATAGGCAATTCCTTATTTTGTTTTTATGCTTCTCTGTGCTTGATTAACTAATCTTTTACAAACTCTTAGCAGCTAGTGCAGCAGTTCATTGTGATTTGCATCCATCAAGGATATGAATAACTGTTTTCAGGAAAGACCTTGATCTTCAGTTTCGGTGAAGGAACTTAGGAGTGATTAGTTGCTTCCTTGGAGATGAGTTGGAAGCAGTTTATGGAGTTTAAGGTGGTGTGTGTGCATGTAAAACGCTAAGATATAGAAGTAAAAGAACTAAATCCTGGCCTTGAGGGTTAGCTCACTGAATGAACTGTGAAAAACTACTGCATGTGAACACTGTCTCAGAAATTGCTGCAAGCATGCTTAGTGCTGTTGCTATGCAAGAGCAAGGTGATCTAGGTAACAATGTCAGAAATTCCAAATTGAAATATGGTTCAAGCCAAAATGAGACCAATGGGGGAAAAAGTAGTTAGGGAAACTTTGTTGAGAGGAGATGAGGGTGGAAGAGAAAGGAAAAGACAATGATGGGTTGGGGTTGGAGACCCTGGAGAAGTAGAAGTGTAGGAAAACATAGAGAAGAGAATAAAAGGTGCCAGTCGCATTTAAACACCTACGTGTCAGTACATTTGGCTGACTGAGCCAAGTACATGTTCATTGCAGCCTACCCTATCTTCTTATTGAAATGTGTAATCTGTTGTGTGTATGATGAAAGCTCTGAATACCAGGAACTGGAGGTACAGCAGGTGTATCTGTTGAAAAGTCTGCTACTGGAGAAGTAGGATCACAGTGCATGTGGGTCTAAGTGCCAGCAAGTGATCTGTGTTAAGTTTCCTCACGTAGTTTAAGTAACTCAGATGGAGTTCTGTTTCATGTATATGCACAGAGCTACTAGGTGCCAAATTGGACTGGCTGGCAAACAGGAGCCCTGTATCTGAAGAGGCTCAAGGTCTGAAGCAGTGACTAAGGCACACAAAGTTTGGGAACAGTTATCTGATAGGTGCAGAGTCTGATGATATTTGAGACCTCTATGAATGTAGGTGCAATGAGGTGATGGTGTATTTTTATCACAAATGAGCTTCAACTCTAATTAACTAATTAGCTAATTAGAAGAGGAGCAAGACATGATTGTAGAGCTGAAGTATGTAGTATTGGTGATTCTATGAGTGCTGGCAGAAACACTGCTCTTTGTGTATGACTGACTTTGTCAGCGTGGTGTGCTTTAACATGTCCCTCTGAAATAAGCATTCAGTCCTGCTGCTGGCTGAGGAGCACGAGCAGCTACACCCATGGACCAGGGTCAGGAGAGACCTCTTTTGTCTGAGAATGTGTCGTACTGGACTTAAGCACCTGGAACTGAGTAATCTGGATCCTGGAGTATCCTGGGTTCAGTAATTTTTTATTTATTATTATTATTATTATTATTATTATTATTATTATTATTATTATTATTATTATTATTATTATTTTAATCATTAACTCGTGGCTTGTAACTTCTTTTTTTTTATGTTTGAAATGTTTATATTCAATGCTTTGATCTCAGGAGGGAGTATTTAAAGGAAACAACATTACCACTTTCAGCTGCTACTTTGTTGAGGAAAGGCATGTTATGGCCTACAATAACAGGTTATTCAATCAATTCTATTCAGTCTGCTAAAAGAATGTTGGCATCAAAGGTTACCAGAGAGCGAAGGAACCTCTTCCACAACCTGCCTTTACTGCTAGTCTTCTGACATTACTGTATTAGTAAAAAAGGCTGTGAGATCAAAAGTTTAAATTGGTGATCCAGTCATAAGTATTTACTGTCTGTCAGAGAAACTTCGTCCTGTTCTTTTGATGTTAGCTATTGAAAAAGCTGGAATTTTTATTGCATTTTATACAAGAAAAAAAAAAAAAAGTTGCTTGCTACACCAGATTTAATCAATATATATGAAACAAATTCTGCATTTCTAAACAAAACTCACTGCAAAAAAATTAATTAATGTTAATATTAAATTGGAATCTGTTGAATTCAAAACAATGGAGTCTAATTCTGAAGCTAGTCCAGCAGTTTTAAATAAGAAGCCATTAGTACTGAAAATCATTGCTGGAAGAAAAAAAGAAAAAAAAAAAAAAAGAAAAATCATCAATCACTGCAGATTGTTTTACTGGGTGAATCTTGCCTCACATTACTGGGAAAGATCATATTTTAATGTCCGTTCAGATGACTTGGGACAAAGTCATTTTCACATGTTAAGTTGTCTTGCTCTCTAAATGAACAATCCTCCCTTTCTGTTGAGAGTACAGAAATACTGTGGTATTTGCATTGGCTTGGTTGTACCACCTGAGAATTAGTATCTCACAAAGCTCTGTGATGAAGGTAGCTAGTAATAATCAGTGATAGACAAGTAGAATGAAAAACCCGTTTGAGAGCAAAAATGTTGATTGTAGATATGAAGAAGCTCTTACTAGAGGAAAGGAACAAATGTAAGTGGCTATTCCAGATACATGTGGAGCATTGCTTTGATTGTTCATTGCCTTTTGTCTGGCTTCTTGAGGTTTCTTTTCCTTCTTATGTGTCTTGAGTGCTTATAGTAATGGTGATATTTCCTAGTACAAGATTTTAGACTGAAGTTAATTTTAGTTAGCAAACAGTGTTTGGCTCAGATTTTGACAAGTCCTCTCTTGCTTTTATGACTTCTTGGCCTTTGCTACAAAGTGTGATCTTAATGTGTTCATGTAGTAGAATTATGGATTTTATGCTATTGCTTATTCTGAACTAATGTTATTTTCTGATCTTTTCAGCATACGTTTGTGGTGTTTTAAAGCATTATTGCCTCTGAAATTAAGACATGACATTTTGAAGGTGAGGTAGCTAGATAAATGTTAAATTAATGAGAATTTACATGGTAGTAATGTAACCCAAAAGAGCTAGTGCACGAAATGGAATTTAGATTTCAAAGAGAAGATCTTTGCTTTCTACATTAAAGATACACTTGGAATAATGGCCATTAGTTAAAATGTCATCTTTATAGCCATGGGTAATAATGAATATAATGATTTTTTTTCTCTTTTTTTTTTTTTTTTTTCTTCCCAAAAAATCTACCTAAACATCTATTTAATCAAATATTTGTTACTAATGATTATATTGACTTAAATGCATTAACTTGTATAACGCTATTTAAATGTCTAAGTTTTATGGGAGTAAAAGTAATCCTTTGTGCGTCGTAATCTCAGTGTCTGGTTTGTAATCTAATGAAAGCTAAATACTTTAATTTATTCTCTAGTCCTCCAGTGGAGAGCAAATGTTATAAAATCTATTTCGTGTCAGACAGTAGCTTCATTAGTCTGTACCTAAGAGATGCGTAATGTTTATATAAGCATTACAGGAAACTTTGTAAATTTCCCAAATCATCACTTGTTTTTTAACAACAAAGCAACAAAAGCAAGAGAGGTAGCTGAATTGGTTAACCTGAGGGAGCTTGATGCAGGAGGAGAGTTACAAAGGAAATGAGAGCAGGTGAGCAATTTAAGGGAGATGGAAAAAGCAAAAAGAATGGAGGGAGAGAACAGACAAATAGTAGGAAAAATAATCTTTTAAGAACCTGGGTCTGCTGAACAAGAAGTTTTTATTAACATGTGTGTTAATATAAAAAGTGTTATGGTTTGTTCCCTTATTGGTTTTGAAAGTTTTATAGGTTAGAGAAATTTCTGGAGCTCTTTCTTATTTAATTAATACTACTTTCTACCAAAAGCCTCCTTGCTTTGATATGACTAGTTATGAATGTGAACATGTCTCTGTTGAGCTTTCAGGATGAATTAATTTAAGTGAAGATTTCTTCTTAATGTACTCCTTCAGTAAGGCTTTACCTCAAGGTTATAGTTAAATTAACTTCAGTTGAAGGACTTCTTTCACCTAACTTTCTACTTGAAAGCATTGTTGGAAGATTGTCTGTGCAGCACCCCTAAATGCTTCTCTAGGGCTCTGTCAGAGTGGATTCTCCATTAAACTTGCCTGCTTAATAGCATAAAGGTAAAAGACTCTTAATGTAAAAACTACTTATCTGTTTTAAAAAGACCATAACTATGATAGGCCTTTAGGGAAGTAATGTCATAATTAGAGAGCAAGAGAGATTAATATTGATCAAGATTGAGTGGACAGTGGGGAAGCACAAGGGGAGGAAGGAATATCTGAATAGCAGAATTCTTTAAAAACAAACAAAACAAAAACTTAAAATACTTCTATCTGTATGGAGTTGTGTGTATTTGGAGATCTATGCATATATATATTTGTATACATATATGCATAAAATTTTGGATATTTATGTATGCATATAAATTAATATTGCCTTGACAATATTAGAAAAATATAATATTTCAGCTGTTTGTACTACACATTTGTAAGTATTTAATACCTCAAATGGAGTTGCATATTACATGATGGCAGTATTTTGAAGACATCAAATGTGGCAGTATAGTAATTTTGAGGTTTTGCAGCGGAAGTGGAACAATGTGATAAGTTACACACCTACTTTTTTAGATAGAATTGAAAAAAAATCCAAATGTCAAAGGCTTTCTGCAAAATAAGCTTGCATTTCATGACTAAAACAATTTGAGTTTGGTCTTCTGTGATGCTGTTTTTGTCTGTGTTTGGTCTGATAACTTATCTCCAGATGGAGCTAGGTATATGATTGTTCTTTTCTGAACCACATCTGGAAGAATTTGTTATAGAGTTGAATTCCACTTGAATTTAAAAAGGCAAGAAAATGAAATTCTGCCATTAATATCTTGCTGCTTCATACATTGTTAGTTTATGTTGTTTTTTTTTTTTTGTTTCTTTGTTTCTGTTTAATCCATTGAAAAATTGGGTATTTTTTTAATTAGCTTTTTAAAAGCGTTTCTCTTCAAGATAAGGTTTTAAAAGATGACAAAGATGACATTTCCCACAATACTAGCTACTTGGTACTTTTAATGTGTTAATGACAGGATTTGAATTATTTTATTTTTTAAAAGAATGTTTTGAATGGGGTAGAAACATTGCAAAGGTACAAATACCTGGTTCACATTAGTATTCTTTTGCTCTCATGTGTATTGTGGTGTTCAGAATCTTGTTTCATGGGATTTGAGTGTTAATTGCATCTCAGTAATGGGGAAAATGAACGGAATAAATTGGAAAAGCAATGCTGTGAAAATGGTTTGACTTAATTTTTCTCTGAAATCATAGAATATTTTTCTCTTGGGTCTATTCTTAGCTTAGGATCTAGTTAAAGAATAACTTGAATGTTTATTTTTGGCT
This sequence comes from Phasianus colchicus, assembly GCF_987193195.1. Taxonomy (NCBI): domain Eukaryota; kingdom Metazoa; phylum Chordata; class Aves; order Galliformes; family Phasianidae; genus Phasianus; species Phasianus colchicus. Next base: position 17,940,457 of record NC_143438.1, on the reverse strand, counting down.
GCATTCCTTACAGGATGAGAGCATTTAATTATATGAAAGTGTATCTTATGTGCTATTTTGAAAAGCTTGAAGGTATTGACTGAAATTATCAGTTTGAATTATCAAAGTTGAAATGTTCCATTTACCTGTATAAATTGTTTGACTCTTTAAGGGAGGATAAAACTGTAAAAATAAGGAGAAGCAATGAGATGTTTCCTGAGACATCTTTTTTTTCCTTATTGTAATGGAGATGAATTTTTAAAATTGCAGAGCTTTGTGTAAGCTTAATTTATAATGTTTTTTGATGAAGGGAAAATAATGGAAATACAGAAAACTAAATCCTAAAATGTTGACTTCTTTCATTCACATCTGTTTCCTTTTTATTAAAGCAGTCAGGTTTGATTTGGAAATGAATGATACTGCAGCACACTCCAAAGTCCTTGTGCTGCACGTTTCAAGAACACTGAATTTTTTTTTTTTGGGGGGGGGAGGGAGGGAAGGAGAGAGGGGAGACATTTTGTTAGATACAGGAAAGTAAAACTCTCATCAGTGAATAACTGGCATGTGGCAAATGTGGCAGCTTTTCAGGAAGATAGCACTGTATTTCGAAGTAATTGAGTAGGCTTTTAATGTTTGGTACTTTATTCCTAGTTTGTGTAATATCTGTAGGTACTGTGTATTATGACAGCAGTGTTCTCCCTTTCTCCCTTTGCAGCACTTCTTGGTAATTTTTCATCTGTTTTTATGCACTGTGGGTCCTTTGTTTTTTACAAAATATGCTTACATATATGATTTAAGATAAATGAAGAAATAGTACTGATAGGATAGTCTTTCACATGCTATTCATAGCTTTCCTTCCTCCATCTTCCTATCCTCTCCTCTCAAATTGCTTGAGTTACTAGGTTTCTCGACTACGTTCTTCATGCTGTTTCAGTACTTACAGGAATGATCTTGATCCCCTGATCATTTAGATTAGCTATGGCTTGGCATGCTAACTGTATATCTGAGTTTCCTCTATGTGTTCTGCCAACAAAACAGCTGGCAGAGGCACAGGCTGGTGAACACGGGAGCCAGCTCCCATGTCTGAAGCCTGAGGCTGAGTAGTGTTTCAACATTCAAAGATATGCTGGCTAGCTTGATGCTAGGATTTAGTGCTTGAGGATACCATGTAGAAAGAGGAAGGAAAATACTCCATGAAGTTGGAGACTTTTTGATGAATTGTCATTAATCCGGAGTGCAGATCCGTGGTCCCCTAATGTACCAACCAGCATGAAACCCGGTTGGAATTCTTAAGATGAATCATCAAAGAGTACTGCACGGTATAATGAGCAATGCCTAATATTTCTGCTGGCAGAAGTGAAAAAACAACAAAACAGAAAACCACTTGCTCTTTCATCTTTAGCAGTGCTGATTTGGCTTGTGATTTGGCTCATTCCTATGTTGTTGTCTGTGTATAGGCTGAGTTGGCAGTGTACAGATTAAGTGATTGAAATCAAGGGTGGGGGAGAGAAGCTGGAAACTTTTGGGTTGTTGATAATTTTGAATTGCAAGGAACTAGTTAGCAGATCTACAGGTAATGCAGACAAGACAGCAAAGCTGCTCCTCCAGTCAAAGAAAGAAATCTATTTATTTCCAGACTAAATTCAGTTCTGAGCTTTAATTCTAAAGCTTTCTTCTAAACCATAAATAAAATGTGCTTTTTGAAATCTTTTCTATGCTGCCAGTGGAGGTTTTTGAATATCATTTCTCTGAGGGAACTGTGCACCAGTCTGAAACTGAAACTGATTGTGTTTCTAGATGTTAAGTGTATATAGCTTGTTTTATTTGCAGCTTCTTAGAAGTAATGGTTAAAATGAAAGTATTCATGCTGTCGTAAAGTATTTTTTATATCAATATTTATCGTTAGGAAGACTGAATGGATTTTTGCAATTTATTCATTGAATAATCTCACCTTTGGACTGAATATTTAAAGGTTGGGTTCAAATTTAGAAATAGTTATGTCTGAAAAGACATGAATGAAAAACTAGAAATGTCGAGCAAGCCATTTATGTTCTGCTTTTTTGGGATGTAAATTTAACAAGATGCCCTCCATAAAGGTATTAAGAAACAGACTTTCTTCATCATTTCATACTGTCAGATCTCAATGTAGATCTTCTTGACTGAAAGCTAGTGTTTACCTAGGAGACTTTGATACTTTTGGGTATCTTTATCTTCCATAATAAGTTGGAGACCCAGCAACAAACTGGCTAGACTTTTTAGATAATAAAATGTTTTTTTTGACCAAGGGGATGTAGTTTCTTTACTTTCTTTAAAAGTTCATTACTTTCAACCATTTTCCGCTTTAGTAAATAATTCTGGCATCTTTTCTGAGTTGATCTGTTTTTACTCCAGGAAGTTTTGAATAATAGTAAAGTGTTTACACTTAAGGTAACAGACTCTGTATTACTGAAAGAAGTACCTGAATGTAGGGATTTAGCAACTGTGATTATGCACTTTAAATAATTTCTGTATACTGACAGTTGTTCCTGTGTGCTGCCTCCCTACAATGGAAAGAGTACCCTGCAGGATTTCAGCACATACATGGAAACATGCTGAAGTATGTCTTACTTCTGTTACAGTCCAACATACAGAAAGCTTGAAGCTGTCAACTGCAAGATATCTTTCCTTTTATTACTAGATTCCACCTGAATAATGCTGGTTTTAACACATCTGTTATGTCTTTAGACCAAAACTAGTGTAGCTTTTGGTCTCAAATTAGATTTAAGTTGTGTTTTTTTTAATTATTATTATTACTTTTTATTATTTTTATTTTTTTATTTTTTGGACAGTTTTTGCTCTATAGCCATTGATAGACATGTCCCAAGTTTATAACAAGGTAATCAAGTCATTTGAACCCTCTTGCTAGTAGCATAAGTGTTTTCAGTGTTCAGGAAGTGTTAGTGTTTTTCCTTTATCAGAAATCATAGTTTCTGATCAGCAATTAATGTCATCAGCTGTTGACATCTAGCAGCTGCTCCTTCTCCATCACCAACAGCTGCTTACAGGAAAATGAATTCTTCTTTCAGAAGCATTCTTTAAATAAACTCCGTGATTACCTGCCTTTTAATAATGAAACTTTATTCTATTACTTATTTAACTATTTAAAATATGATATTTGTAAAGAATGGGGATAGCAGTGTGGTAATCTCTGTAAAATACACCAGCAGGGACAACTCTAACTCACTCTTATGCTAGATTATCCAAACAGTGTGCTTTATCCTTAGTGTTGAAATACTGTTTGTGTGGTTAATGCAGTCTTCCTTCCTATTAAAACTTTAGCCCTACTTTTATGTATCAAATTATGTTCTTGTTACCACCATTTCTCAGTTGTTGGGATCTTAAGGGATTGTGGGATTGCTGTGATCATCTGCTTTGACCTCTTCTACAATCTACACTAGCCAATTTCACTCAGTAATTCCTGTCATAGAAGGAAAAGACAGAGATGGGAGTTTCAATACAAAATTAACAGCATATAAAAAGATGTGTGTGTGTTTGCATATACATATTTAGACCAAATTCTCCTCCTATCCCTTATCTGGGATAAATCATAGTAGCATTTCATGCCTCAGATTTAGTTAAGTAGAAGCCAGGTGGCCAGAAAACATGAAAGTTAACATCAATTTTGTGCTTTTTTCCTTATAAATTTATTAATGGCTGTTATTATCCCAATTTTAACTTTTCTTATGTAGCTTTTACAATGTATCAGAAACAGCATACTTCAAAATGCTGAAATTTCTGAAATGTTAATGATACATGAGCATTTCTTTCTGTCAAAGTTTTGACTTTGGTCCACATTTGGGATAAAATACCTACTTTTTCTTTAAATTCACTTTATGATCTAGAGTCAGCATACTTTTTCAACAGATGTATTCTTTACTATGTCATCTTTGACTTTGAGTTATGTAGTTTGTTTTGACAGACTGAGAACTGCATCTGTTTTTTAGGTTTTATTTTTCTGTTTTTTTTTTTTTTTTTTTTTTTTTTTAGTATTGAGGATGTGAAAAGAATCTAGACTACTTTTCTAAGGGTTATTAATTGGAGACTCCATCTGTAATTCTCCTGTGAGAGCTTGTAAGGCTGTTTTCGAATTACCTAGTGTACGTGAAAGGCACATAGGAAAGAGAAGCAGGATTCTGTGAATTGGAGAAGCTTATGATGATATGATTTCCATGATGATCACAGCTTCACTTTTCTTTGTTCCTGAGACCTTTTTCTTCTCTTTCCTTGATCCAGGCCACTTGTGTGAACATGCTGAGTCTATCATGTGCTGTGATCTGTGGTGTCATTCCAACAGATAAAGGTAGAAGGGTAATGTGCCAGCAAGTCCCACCTTCATGTCTGTTGTGGAAGATCTATAGTTTGAGATGTATAGAAGCCAGATAGAACACCTTTACCAAATGCTTGCAGAAAATCTCCAGTAGAGCCTAATTCATCTTTTTTTTTTTTTTTTTTAATGCATAATGCTATGCATCTTCTGAAACAGAATGTCCTTGTGAGAATGAGGGGCTGAGAACATGATGCCAGCTGGTTAACATGGATAGGCTTACATAATTGTGTAGAAAATCTTTGAAAGCAAAATGCTGTGATAATAACAGCTGAGTTTACCTGGCACTATTTTTATCAATTGTCCTTTTTTTTATTTTAGTATTTAGTTGTAACATTTTTTTTCCCATTAATCTTTAGGAACAAGATCAATAGAAATCCATATATAAAACTCCTTAACCCAAAACAAAATAAGTGAAAAACCCTTTGAAAATATGTCCAGGTTTATTTCTTTATATCTGCAGAAAAAGTTGAAAATGAGATTTTTGATATGAAACTGTTGATCTTTAATGTGGTTTTCTAACTGGTAGTCTATTTTTCAGTGTTCTGAACGGTATGTCCAGTTACAAGAAACCTACAGAAACCCCAGCTAAGCAGTAACATCAACAAAAAATCTGTTGGCTTTTATATTCTGGAGTTATAAGACATATTTGTTTTAAATTTCATCTGAGTGTTCTATTCTTCCTCTATTTTTTCAGTAGATTTTTTTTTTTTTTTTTTTTTAACCTAGGGAAGGTAATGGCAGTCTATACTGCATTGTAATCAACTACTTGTGAGGCCTGATCTCTGTTTTCCCTACTGATTTGGCAGTCAAGCACTTCTGAGCCTGTCTCTTCTTAACATCACCAAAAGATCACATCAGAGTAGTATGGTGATCTGGAGAGGAAGGAAGCTGCTGCACTTTGAGTGACTAAATGAATGGCTCTACTGGAGATTTTCTGCAAGCATTTGGTAAAGGTGTTCTATCTGGCTTCTATATATATATTAAAAAAAAAAAAAAAAATTCCATGACTTTTAGGTACTTCATAAATTACATTAACATTTATGAAATGCCTAAAGGACTGTGCTAATGAAGGGGAAGTATGTGAAGAAGTATAGAGTAGTTGTAACAGCTGCAGCAAATACTTGAGGGTTTCTTGTTGTTTGTTTCTTTTGGAATGAAACAGAATTTAAACCAAGAAGCATACTCTTGAGAACTTGTTCGTGATCACATATCTGTCTACACTTTGAAGCTGCAGCAGCTTTGATACTGAACTGAAGTGCTAATAAATGCTTTCCATTCAGAGAAGTTGCATATTTAATCCAGGTAAATTTGTCTACAGAAACTTGGCACTTCTCTATCTGCCTTTCCAGAAGGACTCTAGCTGATGTTTTCAAAGTACTCCTGTTGGGTCAGACACACTGCAAAAATAGCAATGGCAGTCCTCTTAGAACAAAGAAGTTGGGATGCTTCTTCACTCTCTTTCCTCAAATCAAGTTTCCAAGTTTGTCAGTACTTAGAAGACCTTAATGTATTTCATGCAATGACTTATTTCTGTGCATGAATTTTATGTAAATTATACCAGAAGACAGGCTTTTGAGAGTGATGCATGGCAGGAAGACAAGATACAATGGGCACAAGTTGATATGAGAGAGTCAGATTGTCTATAAAGACACTTGCACCCTGAAGACAGTCAAGAAATGTGAAAGGCTGTACAATTTCCATACTTTAAGGTTTCAAGATTAGACTGGATAAAGCTTTGAGCAGCCTGGTCAGACCTCAGAGCTGACCCTGCTTTGGCTGGGATTTTGAAGATCTCATCTGCCTGACTCTTTGGTCCATTAATTTCTATAAATTAATTTCCCTATTGCTCAGAATTTTTGTTTTGGAGTACATGCAATGTGATGAATTTGAGAGTGGTGGCTGTTTGGGGTTTGTTTTCCTCTTTGCTGGAAAGAGGGGGATGATATTTCATTGGGGCTTAGTTAACATTACACTGACCTCTTTGGTTCATATTCTCTGATGATGTTTCTATAAGGTAATAACAGTATAGACCACTTGAGGTTTGGTTTTGTACTGCTATTTGATTAGGTTTTCACAAGCACTGTTCCTTGTTGTGATGAAGGCCAGCAGTGAGACTTCTGGGCATTGCTTCATCAGAGGATGATGGGAAGTGGGAGCAGGGGACCAAAAGGTTTTTATAGGGACACTAGTAACTCCTGAGAGAAGCAGCAGGCAGAATTCTATTTTTAACAGGCATCTCTATGGAACTGTTTTTGTATTTTGTACGCATCCACTTTCACCCTTCTACTTCCACAGTGCAGAGATCTAAGAGCTCACAAAAAAATAGAAGACTAGCAGTTGATGGTGCAGAGCCTTGTTTTAGGCTGACTCCCGAAACCTGGAATGAGAAATGAAGGAGTACAACGTTTGACTATTTCCCTCATGCTGTTGTAGGTGACTAACTGCAATTCAGACTGTATGTCTGCACTTGTTTTCATACGAAAGGATAGCACAGGCTGAATTTTTTTTGTCCTCTTAATTGTCTAGAAGCTTGCTTTTCTAACATATAGCTGCAAATCAGAGTCACTTGGCTCTAATCTGTACTACTGTGAGGCAAGTTTAAAATAGAGCATGATTCTAGGAAGACAGAGCTGGTGTCCAAAAGATGATGTGTGGACATAGCCATGTTATATTTTCTCCCTTCTCTCTTATCCTAAGGCAAACTTTCTGTAGCTGTTGCACAATTTTTATGTATTTTTCATGAAAATTATCAGATTGAGATAAAAAGGCTCTTCTCTAGTTTGGCATCCTGACTGTTGAGGAACGGTGAAGTTGGACTGTACCTATTAGCTGAAGTAAGGTGAAAATACAGCTCTGACAGTTCCTATTTGCAGATGATTCTAAATCTAGGAATGAAACATAGCTCAGCTTGAGCCCACTGTCTATCTCTATGTTATTTAGATCTGTATGTGCTGCAGCAAACTCTCATCTCGTGCTGATCTGATTTTTTATTATTATTATTTTATTTATTTATATATATTTTTGTGCTAGCTATGTGAATTTGCTACTATTAACTTTGACAGAGTTGCTGTGGATTTCAGACTAATTTCAGAAATCTCTACTTTTTGTAGCTTTCTGCTATCCCTTACTAGCTATTGTTAAACCTTCCTTCATAATACCTTAAGCAAGGATTTGCACTCTAGTCTTTCAGGAGAGAGGAAATGAATTTAACTGCATGGTTCTCTTACCTTTCTTTCAGTGATGGTATTTTGTATGAGTGATTAAGTGTTTTATTCTTAGGCAATAATGTGATTTTTTTTTTTACCAAAAATGGTAGACTGAGAAGAGTGTGAAACAGGTGTAGGGAAAGTGTCTTAAAGAGGTAAGAAATTAAAATAAAAGGATAAATATTTTATAAATAAAATATCTGGACTTCAAAATTAAACTTTATTTTCCTCAGCCTTTCTGGCTCCATCCGAACTGAACATTATTGATTGTGTGTGCAATTAATAGAATAGTGCAGCACAACTGAAAAATCACAGCAATGGCTTTATCCTCAGTGCAGTTGGTAGACTTTATTCATTTTATGCCTCTTTCACAACTTGCTGCAGTGATTATGCAAAATTATTACAGTCATAGCACAAAACAAGAAAAAAAACTTCTAAAAAAATCTCTTTATATTGAATGCTAATTTCTTCTCAATGCAACATTAAAACCTGTTCTAAAAACAAAGAGATTCCTTCTTAGTTTAACAAAATGCTGGGAGAGTACATTAGTATTTGATGTGTGCCTCCAACTGTATTTCCTGTAGTTCTTAGCATGAAGTTTCTCTGAAAGCATTTTTTCATTCTTACCAATAGAAAATCATGAATAATTTCACTGTATCATGATGTTTATTTTAAATTTAATAATAAATGAATATGTGTAATATTTATTAGCATATGCCACCATTTCTTAAACTGGAAAACTTTTCTCTAAAACACTTTCACACACATAAATTGACCACTGCTCATGGTATTACAAATCATTCATGAGCTAGATGATTGTGCAGCAACTGAGGACCATGCAGTTATCATATGTAGAACATTAATTTTGTTGTGCAAGAGGGTACTTCTTATCCATTTCCTCAGTCTTCTGAGAAAACTAAAACCAAAATGTCCTCTTGTTAATGGTGTTAATGAACTAATTTGAAATGTCATTATCTCCTATCTGTCTATTAGTGCGTATTGCATTGGTACAATTTCCTCTGCCACATTAAAATTGAATATGTTGTTTGACAGCATCATTTTCAGCATGTGCATTAGATATTTAACCATATATAGGCAAAGCTGTGTGATATCCTAAGCACTTTCAAATTAATTTAATTTCTGTACAGTTCTGCACATCCAAAATATACCACATATAGGAAATGATTAATTTTAAACATATGTGTATATTGGAAATAATTGTTATGTAGGTGGAAAACTTGTTTATATATATATATATATATCCTGTTATTTTCACTTATAAGAACTTCTAAATATATATAAATAGATAAAATAATCTTTCATAGCCAGATTTTCACATACTCAAAATAAGCATGTCCCTGGTGTTTTCTTCTGCTTTTTCTTCTGTTTCTACAGTGAAGGACAGAAAAAAAAAAAAGACCAGGACACAAGGAATAGAATGTAATTTCAAGATCTTATGTAGAGTAGTTTTACTCAGTGCTGATGAATTCATGTCTTAAAGTAAGATAGAATGGCAGATAAAGAAACAGTTATTCCCTGAGAATACAAATTTCTTCCATCTGGTGTATTATTTTCCAAACTCACTTCATTTGGCTTTCAAATGTTAGTTAACAGCTGGTCTAAAGGTTTCATATTTGCTTTGAACACGTTCATAATTCATGTGACTTTTAATATTCTCGTAACATTTAGTTTGTGATTTTCAGCTTGCTTATCCTGATTTTCCCAAACAATGAATAATATTTCTTTTATAAATAATTTATTTCTTTTTCAAGGTAAACATGTGATAAGCTAAATAGAGTTAAGTCAGAAATTAGTGGGAAAAAAAAAAAATTCAAAAGAAATCCCTAATCTATATGGATTAGAGGTTTGGATAAAAAAAGAGCTAACAGGTACATCTTAGGAAGAGTTCTGTGATCTGACACTGGCATTCTAAGCAGTATGAAGAACAATGCACTATAGAACATCATCTATAGAGTGGTGAGGCACTGGAACAGGCAGCCCAGGGAGATGCATCACCATCCTGGAGGTTTTCAAGAACTGGGTAGTTGTGGCATTGAGAAATGTGGTTTAGTGGGCCTGATGTGGATAAGTTGATGGTTGGGCTAAATGGTCTCATTGGACTTTTCCAACCTTAATGATTCTGTGATTCTTCTTGTATAACAGTCCTGCAGATAAAAAAATAAATCTGTATTTGGCATATTTTTTTTTTCTTTTGATTTTATTCTCAAATATACAAGTAAGACTAAAGACATTAAAGATTTCCTGACAAAAGATTCTCTCTTCTGTAGAGGTTCTGAAGGAATCTGGATCTTGTTTGGCCTTTTTTCCCCTTCCTGACAAACAAAAGACCTTTTTTTCTATTTAAATACTGGAAACAGCACTTCATATAAAGCATGTCTCAATGCCACTATGTAACAGTAGTATTGTATGGTAACAAGGAAGTGTTCAAGATTCTGATGTTAGTAGTCGAATATGCCCATTCTGGATTCATTCACTCTTTAACAATGTAGTGATATGTGTCACATGTTGATAAATGTCAAGTTAATTTTTGTCCTCTAACAAACTTCTTTTCTGTGTCTGCATTATAGCAGTAGCTCCCTATTTGCATTTTATTTCTGAACCTTTCTGTTTGTTTATAATTCAACAGTATTGATGCTTTTTATTTTTGGCACTTTATTCTTCTGCTTGCCACCCCATCTCACTTAAGTGCACTGTTCCCCTGTTGATGCAGTTCTGAAGTACCTTAATGCACAGCACGTGTCCATCTCTAATGCGGTACTTTGTGTTAACTCAATTATGTCTATTATATTCCTTTTCTGAAAAGAAGTAAAAGAACTAACATTTCAGTAAGCAAGTCAGTATGTAGGTGTTGGCACTGCAATGGGCTGCCCAGGGATGTGGTGGAGTCACCGACCCTGGAGGTGTTCAAGGAATGTTTGGTTTTTGTGTTGAGGGACCTGGTTTAGTGAGAACTATTGGTGGTAGGTGGATGATTGGACTGGATGATCTTGTCTTTTCCCACCTTGGTGTTTCTGTGATTCTGTGTTTCAGTTTTTGTCAGAGCTTCATATATGAGTGTTTTTCTTAAAGGCTGAGGAGATTCTGATTATGTAAGTGATTGGGAGTCTGCCTACTCTCTCTGCCACTCACACTTCAGAATTCCTGGAAATTTTCTATTTATGTTGTAAAGAACTGGTGTTCTTGCTTCCTGTGTTCTTTATTCTGCCTTTTAGGGAAGCTACTTTCCGTGCTGCTCCTTCCTTCAAATACAGAAGGGCAGTGTTAAGAAACTGATGTGATCAGCTCTGCTTTACAGAATAAATGCTACCTTCTGTCACTGGTAAGCTCTGATTCCTGTATTACTTCTATTATGGCAATGCAATCTGCTAGCCATCAAGATCAGTGGTGATTACTACCCACTATGTACTGGTAGCACATTCTAGAGAGACTGCATACTTGTTCTGGTTTGTCACAGGAAATGCTTGGACTTGACTCTTACTTGTGATGTTTACTCCTATTTCCTCCTCAGAAAACAAAAGCTATCTTTTTAATCTGTAGTAGTGATGCCATAAAGGTACAGGGTAGCAGGCCCAGAACAATGTTGGGTAATTTTTTCAATGACTTTGGGACCTATACTGTCCCGTGGACATGTATGTTTCCAGTGTACGCAAGTGTGTGTACTCTTCTTGCTTATTTTTTGGTTGTGGAATGTACTTCATTCCCCAAGTTCTGTCAGTAGATGCAGGGGCAAAAGTACTGAGAGCATACATCACCTATCAAAGCTAAGGCAACAGCAAATTTAGTACTAAGGTCTGTTTGTCCTTTTTTCATTGCTTGGTCTTCCACCTTGGTTAGCAACAAGCTTGTTTTTCATTTTGTCTTGCTTTTATGCTGATGTGCACATAGGAACCTCTTTTCTTAATTAGTCATCACATTCCATTTTGCTCCCACTTTGCTTCTTCCCTGATATTGATTAGGTTTGTTCTGTATTGTCTGGTTTTCTTTGTCTATGTTTATGACACTTATTCTTTCATGCTCCTGCGTCATAACTGAGTGCTTCTATCTGGAAGAAGATAGTTTATTAGGTGCTGTAACTTCATACAGCCAAGGGTTAGACTGTGTTCTGTTCTGAAGTTTGCACTGTAATTTTATTTCATAAAAAGTCTTCCTTACTGAACACTTCTCTGCTGCTTTTGTTGAATCAAAAAAGGATGTGATACTAATCAGGATTAGAAATATAAGAGCAAGCAGAGAAAGCACCAGTTTGGTTCAGAACTAGAGATCAGGAGGGGAGACAGGAAAATCTCTCTCATATTGTAATAATTGCTGAATGGGAAAATCTACTTAAGACCCCTTTCAATATGTTGCAATCTGTAGTTCCCAGATGTGTAGACACGTTCACTCACAGAAATCTGAGATGAATATGTCTCCATCTGGTAAACTTAATATCTTTTTTTTTTTTAATTTAAGAATGTGAGACACTGCAGTTGATACAGAAATACATACAGTTTCATAGGGTACTAGAAGATCTAAACAATTTGGAAGCTTGTTATATCTCAGAACACCTTCTCTCCCTTCTTAGGCAAGTACTCTAAGAAGCTAAAACTGTAGGCAACTGCAAGTTTCAAGTATACTGAGCTGAAAACTGAACATCAGTGATTCCCTCTGGATAGAAGCTCTGAACATTTTAATCTCAACTCTACTTCTTGTGCCTTTATTTCCGTGTTTTGACTCCAGCTACTTTCTCAAATGTGAATTTATGAGTAGTATGGGGTTTTTCTTGGTGGGTTTTCATTTTTTGGTTTTCCAAAATACTGCTTTTTCTATGTTGAAATAGTCCTCTCCTGCTCTCTTTTTTGCTTGTATGTCCTTGTTATTAAAGCTTCTTATTGAAGAGTAGAACTGATGCCAGATGTTTTCATTTTGTTTTTATTTGAACTAGCTGAACATGGTAGCCATTGTTGAAATAATTTCTACTTGTTAAAAGCTTTTAAAATATTAAAGGCATAATAATTTCAAGAACTCAAAAGACAAAATTGTTCTTTTTTTTTTTAGTGGTCTCTCAGATCACAATTCTTGATCACTTTGTTTCTGCCATATCTGTTATCTCCATTAATACAGCTCATCACCAGCAAATATAACAATCTAAAAATTTTTAAGTGCATCAAACATTATAAATTTGAAAGAAAGTGGTGGAATTTCAGGTGGGTTTAAGAGGCCCGAAAATACACCAAGGTGGATGCCAGAGGTAATATTTTGCCTGTGCTCATTCAGTAGAATTCAGAAAGTCTGTTACCACAAGGTGTGACATAAGTGATATGTCTCAGTGGAGATGGTGTCAGCTGTTTATTATTGCCCTTCCAATTTCTGCTAATGAAATTGACCTGCTATTAAAGTCAGGCTGAGTAGGGTAGAAACTTAGTTATACCAACAGCAAGGTTCAATCTGATGAAGTTAATAGAATTTCTTCCTGCAGATTTTATAGAACACAACATCCCAGATACTTTCTGCACAGTGGTTTGGGAAAATGCATTAGAGCAAAATACTTTGTAGTTTCACTAAAGTTTCTAGGGAAATGCCTTCTCCCAACAATATTTGGAATTCCAAAATAGACTTGCTTAAACTCCTTATAATATAGAAAAATGTTTGTGGTGCTTTACAAAGCATGTTCTTCTGCTCTTATAGAGCAAATTATGGCTTAATTCTGTATCAAATTTGAATTTCAAGCTTTTTCAGTAAAGTGCTGTTCAAGGTGAATAAGTGTATAATCTTCCTCAGTATGATGTGTAAATTCATTTTGCTTTCACTTCATGCCTCTTCTTTATGCTTACACACCAGTAGTGGTACATTAACCTCCATTTTAATTCTACAGTGTTAACACACAGCACTGTGTAGGGAAGCTGGTAAAGAAAATCAAATCACATGCCTCAGGGATTCAGAGCTGGGCTGCATGGGTATCAGAAGGACTCACCACCCATAAATAAGGACGTACACCAGATCAATCTTGAAAGTGCCTCATTTATTTTTGGAAACATCAGTTCCTGCCATATCTAGAAACAGAATATCAGGCTTGATAGGCTGTGTTCAGCAGCGCTGCATGGTAGATCCTCTATCCTAGAGATATTGCTTACATAATTTCAATTTACCGTCTTTAACCAAGAAGGATTTGGTTCCACCAGATCGGTTGCCAGCAACCAGATGCATTCAGGTGGCTTTAAGCTAAAATTTAATCATTGTCCAATCAAATCAGAAAAACAGTAATCTTCTTCCCCTCTTTCTCCTTCAATGAAAAGTTGATTTACTAATCTAGCCACGTAAAGGATATAAAGTTTGATATGCCAATCTGGCAGTTGTTTCTGGAGGCGTGATGCAAGTTAAAAATACATGGAAAATGTCAAAACTGACTTTGATGTTAAGTTAAAAAAAAAAAAAAAAAAAAAACAAATCTGAAGGGAATTTCTGGGACTGTCTAAGACACAACATATAAAAATAAGTGAAAATCATCTCATGTGAAATAGTGTGTGCTTTCTGGTAAATGGAAACTGAGACCTAAATATATATATCCTTCTCAAATTCTCAAGGGAGGCAGAAAATTAAGTATAATAGCAGTATCTAAACAGAAATTATTGTAATTGTTTGAATATAAGCATACTTTTCTATAAAGTAAATAATGCTATGATGGTATAGCAAGCAAGTTACTTGAAAGCTTTTACCTTGTTACAATGAATATTACGTATAAAGAAATTTGGGAAAATTCCCTTGTGAAATAATGATAGTACTGCCATTAATATACGTTCCCAGAAATCAATATCTGTTGATAAAATTCATGAAATCCAAAGAAAGAAGAATATTTACTGTAATATACCATATGTGGTTATTTTTTTATAGCTAGTATTCAAGTTCATTTCAATATGGTCATTAATAGTTACTGTTTGTATTACATAGTTTATTAAGCTTTAAGTAAATGGGGAGCATTTGAGATTTTTAATTTATATTTTTATGGATGAAAATCCGTACTGTCAATGAGAGAAAGAAGGGATTCTCCAAAGCTATGGAAGTATAACTGTTTGACTTACTGAGTATTTTGCTTCTAACTTCAGAAATTTTTACTTGAAATTTGGGATTCTTTGAGCTGTTCAGAAGGTTGGTTTTGGTTTGTGTTTTTTCTTTTTCAATCTGTCCCAGAAAATTTGTTGGTAACATTCTTATGGTGTGAACATATGCTTAAGTAGAAGGAAACTGCAGTGAGGGTTCTGGATCATGAATCTTATGAGGATCAGCTGAGGAAACTGGAATTAGTTACTCTGGAGAGGAGGATGCTCAGAGGAGACCTTAATAGCTCTCTACAGCTGCCTGAAAGGAGGCTGTAACAAAGTGGGTTTGGGCCTTTTCTCCTGGGTAACTAATGATTGCATTTGAGAGAATGGCTTTAAGTTGCACTTGAGGAGATTCAGGTTGAGTACTAGGAAAAAAATCCCCAAATGAGCGTTCGGGTACTGGTATGGGATGCCCAGGGAGATGATGGAGTCACTATTCCTGGAGGTGCTCAAGAAGAGTTTAGATAAAATTCTGAGGGACATGGTTTATTGGGAGAAATACTGGTGATAGGGAAATGGTTGGACTAGATAACTGGAGGTCTTTTCAAACCTTGGTGATACTATGATTCTATTGGGAGTTTATAGCATATAGCATGTGGCAATTCACTCTCCTAATATGTTTGTGGAGTTGTGACAGTCAGAGGTGGACTGCACAGGACTGTGTGGAGAAAGATGAGAAATAGCAACCCTCGGCTGAGGGTTCCAGGAGACAAGGGACCCGGAAGAAATAAAGATAGTGTGGATTTGTAGACTGCATGTTCTGTTAGTAAGTAATAACAGAAGTGATAATGGCTACTTACTGACTGGATGACCTTCTCATTTACATCAGAATCACTTTGCTGCCTGTGATATCCCGCTAACTTGAATGTTTAAATGAAAACTCTTAAAAATAATGGAATAACAACTGACAGGTCTGATACAGATAGGAAGACAAAAACATTAACAAATGATTTGAGGCTTGAAATGTCATTTAAAATTGGTTTTGCTGTTACAGGTGCTTGAGTGAGGCCACGTAAAACAAAACAAAAAAACAGTATTATGATCAGCAGCAGAGACTAATGCAACTGTAATGACACCCCTTATTGAAAATAACTTTCAATCTGTCATTGAGCTCTTGCTTTGCCAACTGGCTCCTGTCTACACTACTAAGAAAGTGCTAGGAGCCAATTTAACAGTTTGCATACTTTTCTGCTGGTGTTGGCATATGGTTAATAGGTTTATTGAAACTTACTTTGAAGATTTGTATACTGAAAGACATTTTTAGGGCTACCACAGATTGTTGCTTAGTAGCATCCTTGGTGGTAGGTCATAGTGACTCCCCTAATTTGGATGTGTAAAGTCAGAGGTAGTGCACAAACTATCCACAGGATGGATTACAGTGCAGTCTCTGAAATTTAATCCTGTCCTTCCTGAAAGTCAGCTGAGACCTGGAGATGGAAGGCTTCACATTACTCTTCATAGTAATTCACTTCATTCACTTAGCAGCATAGCAAAGTTTGCCCAGGAAATGAACTCAGCAGCTGTAGGATCAGGGAAACAAGCAGGTTGTTACAGTCGGAAATCACTACATGTTGTCAACAGCAGGGGATTACAAAAGGTGCATAGGGTATGCGTAGATGCCATGGGACAAATGGTATTTCGGTCAGCAGGTTGGACTTCCCTAGTTACAAGCTAACTGGCGTGGGATGGGGGAAGATCATGATCATATTTTTTGTTAACTGAACTAAATGCTAAAGTTGTGATGGTTTCACACTTGCTAGGTGGCTCAGCACCATCATGTTGTTCTCACTCCCTCTCTTTGAAAGGACAGGGAGAAAATAACAGTGAAAAAGAAAAGCTTGAGAGCTGAGATAAGGATGGGGAGATCACTCACCAATTACTGTCACAGGCAGACAGACTCTGCATGGGGAGATTAATACAATTTATTACCTATTACTAACAGACTAGAGCAATGAGAGCAAAAAACAAACTACAAGCACCTTCTGCCCCACCACGGGCTGCAGGTCTGGCCTGGGCTGGTCTCTGGGGATATCCATGGGCTGTGTCTTTTTCAGGCCTCCTGCAGTGCTGCACCATGAGCTCCTCCATGGCTGCATGGAGAGATCTGCTCCATGCTGTGCTGTGGGCTGTGCTGACTTCATGGCTGCAGGACTGTTCTTCTCCCTGATTCTCTCACTCCATTCTCCTAGCTGCGGTAGCACAACAGATTTTTCTTCAATCTGCTTGCCCAGAGCACAGCCAGCATCATTCACAGCTGAGCTCTGGCAGTGATGGGTCTGTGTTGAAGCAGCTGGAGCAGTGTTTGGCTCTGCTCACAGAGCCATCCTGCAGCCTCTTGCTACCAAAATCTTGCCATGAAAATCCAATGCAAGAGTGTTTTGTTGAAATAAGAAGAACGTGAAAGGCAATTTTTTTTTTTTTTTTTTTTTTTTTTTTTTTTTTTCCCTCTGCAGTATGCAGAAAAAATGGAGAAGAGAATTTCTGGAAGGAATTTTGAATCCTGGGCTGTGATCTGAGCTGCTTTTGTTAATGAAGAAAATGTAAGAAGTTGCTTCCTATTTCCTTCGCTTCCCTTTTTTTGTTCTATAACTTAAGTTTTAGCTTGGTTCTTTTTGTACATAGATAGTAACCTGTTAGGAAGATTTCCACTGGGAAAGATGCTGTGCTGAGTTTGGAGCTGGAAATGGTCTACCAAACCGGCTTTATAAAATGTATTTCTAAAATGGATAGAGTCCTGGTGATATAAATAGACATAAAATCAGTTTAAATGAATGGAACTTGTCAGTTGTTTATGCTTGATCTGGTCCAGTGGGTCCTGTTTTTAGAAGCGTTTCCTTTCTGTGACCTTGCCACAGCACTTGATGAGTATTGTGTGAGTGTATGCATGTGTTAACTGGTAGGTGGGGAGAGGAGCCTGTGAAAAAAGTCTTCAGCTTGCATGATGCTCTGCTGTCACAGCAGTTGCCCGAAAGACGTGCTATAAGTTGGAGAGTGAGCTGTATAAATCTTCACTATTTTTAGTGTTTATTTTGAGAAATGCTGAAAGTTTTGCATACACGTGGGAAGTTAGATGCATGGCTACTGAACTTAGGTGGAAAAAGTTTGTTTTTTGATGAAAAATAATTATATTTAAACAAACCTGGCTCATTCTAAAAGCACTAAATGTTGGGATGGGAGAAATAAAGGGAAGACCTTGTTCAGTATATTATCCAATTCCTGTGATAGATCTGCTTGTGGCTTTTTTCAATCTCAAAGATCTCATGCATTATTTGTTTTATGTTTGTATTGCAAAACTTTGTGCAAGACTTGCACATAATTTAGGATGCAGAACTCCATACCTTCTGTAAATCCTATGGATACAGTGAAACCATTATTAGGAATGGAATAAGGAAACAATTTTCAGAGCATTAAGAGTTTTCTTGGTATTATTTCAAATTAATGAAGTAGATAGAAACTCAGCACTTTTCCATTACTTCTATATTTCCAGTATTCATAGAGGCATTATAAACTTACAGAATAAATCCAGTGCCATCAATCCTCATTTTTCATGCAGAAAACATAATTTGTTTGCTTAAAACAACATACTTTTCAAATTGTATGTCTTAATATATGTTGTATTTCTAAATAAAACATATGAATACTTTCTTTTTTTCCATAAAATGAATGTTCTCTCTTGGTTTAGCCTTGCATACCACATTGTTTTATAGTGTGCTATCTTATCAGAAATCCCCCAAGTACTGATGAGGTACAGTAGTTCCTGAGGTAGTTGTTTTGTTCCTGATGTTTACACTTAGAGTAGTTAACCACCATTCTTTTAAAGATTTGAAATAAAGGGAACTATTTTTGCTATTTAAACTTCAATGAAGAACGATTTGATCAATGTGACTCTGTAAAGTGACATTGATACAGCAAACGGATAGACTGCTGCTGTCATTACAAATGGCCTTTTGGGTAAGAAGATTCTGGACAATAAGACTCAGCAGATGTGGTACCAGCAGACCTATATAAATTTCATCTGGCATTTCTGTTGTCAGTGTGAAGTCTGCTTAAGTGCACAATTTCATGGTTGGCCAGTTAGCGTCCTTGGCTGAATTTATTTTCAGTGCTGGTGAAAAAGATTATTGGTTTGCCAGTTGCTGCTCAGAGGTTATAACTCTTGATAGAAAATGAATATTCCATCAGAATTGCAATTTTCTAATCTGGTATCTGTGTATATTGATAGAGGTTAAACAATGTTATGGGATCAACAGACAGTTAATTGCACTTTTATGAGATAATGTATTACAGGACAGAGTATTGTAAAGTTTATCTTGGTTTTTGTTTTGTTTTGTTTTTTTTTCTTACATAAACAGCAACAAAGAAACCCTTTTTTGTATATTTATATATGTATGTAATGAAAGCTCACAAATGATTCTCCAATAGCTTTTCTGGATTTAAAAAAATAAATAAATAAGGTTAATTTATTTAAAAGACATATTTAATATTTTTGTTTCCAAATATTTAATATTTATGTTTCCTTTGATTTAATGAATGTAATATTAGTATCCACTAATAGCCTTGTTTGTTTCATGAGAAGTTCCTGTGGCAACCATCTGGAATTTGTCTGCCTTTGTCTCAGCTTTTAGTTTTGTGAATATAGTAAAGAATCCTGAACTCTTTTGTTAAATGTTTGTTTTGGACAACTTCTGCTTGCCAGGGTAGTTTACAGAAAATGTGGTTCCTTAGCTTTGGGCTGAAGGGAATTTTTCCCTTTTTATTGTAAAATTGTGGTAGTTATAATCATCAAGAAATTCACTGGGGGCAGTACTGATGTTATCTGTCAGCCATTGTCACTTGATGAAAGACTCAGTATGAGTCAGCAATATGTGCTTGTAGCCTAGAAGTCCAGCCATATCTTGAATTACATCAAGAGAAGTGTGCCCAGCAGGTTGAGGGAAGTGATTCTGCCCCTCTGCTCTCATGAGACCCTGCCTGGAGTACTGTGTCCAATTTTGGGGCCCTCAACACAAGAAGGACATTGAGCTATTGGAGCAGGTCCAGAGGACGGCCATGAAGATGACCAGAGGGTTGGAACACCTCCCCTATGAGGACAGGCTGAGAGAGCTGGGTCTTTTCAGCCAAGAGACAAGAAGGCTGCATGAGGACCTTAAATTGGCCTTCCAGTACCTGTAGGGGGCCTACAGGAAAGCTGGGGAGGGAATTTTCCTAAGGGCATATAGTGATAGGTCAAGGGGAAATGGTTTTAAACTGAAAGTTGGTAGATTTACACTATGTATTAGTAAGAAATTCTTTACTGTGAGAGTGTGATGAGACACTGAAACAGTTTGCCCAGCTTGTGGATGCCCCCTCTCTGGAGGCATTCGAGGCCAGGCTGGTTGGGGCTTTGAGCAACCTGGTCTAGAGAGAGGTGTCCCTGCCATAGCAGAGAATTTGAAACTAGATAATCTTAAAAGTCCCTTCCAACCCAAACCATTCTATGATTTTATGAACTGTTGTAAAGATAGGTTCTCATCCCCTGGTGTATTAGGATACAGGCTAGGAGAGAAAAAAAACAAGGAATAGAAAGCAGCGTGGAATCCAGAATTTCAGAACCTAGGGATGCATGTCATCTGGCTTCACAGAACTGTACACATTCAGCCTTCTGATGTGATCTCAGACTTGCTCTGACTTTTCAGTGAGAGGGATTTTGCTCTCCCAACCCCAGAATCTGAGGAAAGAGCCACTATCTCTGGTATTTCAGTCTTCAAAATCAACTGCAGCTCACTTTGAATCCAGCCTACTCCAGAGGATCCTAGAACATTTTTTACATCCATTACTTATATTCTTTATGAACGCTAATATAAGCCTTCTTTTTAAATTCTGCTTTTTTTATTCTTTACCTTTGGGGAAGAATAGTCTGTTTTCTTGTAGTAGTTACTGTCACATTTCAAGCTATTTGTGGAAGAATATCAGTGTGATTAGCAGCATGGGTTTTCCCAACATCATATATTAAGATTTGAAACACTGATAAGGGCTCGGCAATATTTATAACTGTTTAGAAAAATATTAAGCATTATTCCTTTTAAATGGAACATTATTAAGTATAATAGCTTGCATTAAGGCAGAGCTTAATTCAGTTTGAAAAAATCTGAATCCATTTTGTAGTTTGAGCTCCTACACTACTATTAATAGTAAAGTTCCTAATTCTTTTGATACATAGCCATGATTGTCAAAGGACCATCTGGAAGCATAAAATGACAAGTGTCAGAGCTTTCTGAATCTGTACTGTAATCTTGCCAGACCTGTCTATCTCTAAATGTTTTAGCACTTTGTTTAAGTACTTTGATAATTTAATAAATCTATCTAGTTCTTGTTGTAACCATTTTCAGGTTTTAAGAGCCTTTTTTCCTGGTCTACTTGGAGTTTGGCTGTCCTTGTTTTTAATTAAGATGTGGAAACTGCATTTCTTTTGGAAAACTGATGTAACAAGATTTATTGGATGCTCTGATTGTATTATACTCTGTATTGTTTGATATTAGAGCTGCTTAGGGAATTTTCCATCAAAATTAATTATCCTTATTCGTATGTACAGCCAACTTAGACTTTGATTAGTTTAAACTCCTGGAGTTGCAGAAAAAAACAGAGACAAAGTAAGTTGTAATGAAACTTCAGCGGTTATTTTCTGTTTGGACTAGCTTAAATTTCATCAGTTTCCTTTCCAAAAATGATAAACTTGAAGTTCCTAAAATGCGAGGCAAATGAAGTGATTGACTAATCTTAAAAGTTTGACTCATTACTTTTATCAGTTGCTGAAATTGTGTGAAGTTCAGAGATATTTTTGAAGTCCAGGATATGTCTCTGACTGCGTGGAGAGGAAGGAGAAAACAATATTGGGAAACTCAAGTAATATGAAAAATAAAAATATTTCAATATTTTTATGCTGATAGGATTTTAGTTCCCAGATCTCCCTCTGTCTTTTACACCACTGACCTGACAAACTTACTAGTACCTGGTGTGTTCTACCCATGTGCTCCTCTCAAAACTATTGTCACCTTTTGATAGACTTCTGATTTCTCTCCTTCTGAACAAAACACCTGGGCACTCCTTCATTTGTTTGGTCAGCACTAATGGCTTTACATTTTTGTTCATGTTTTTGAGAAACAATGACTGGCACATTCTTTGTACTAAACATCCATAAGATGAAATGCAGATAGCAAAGGTAGAACTAAAGTTACTTGACTAAGTATATTTTGCAGCACACTGAATTTTCCTTTCTGTAAAGGAAAATCAGAGTATGTTGAGAACTAAAATTTCTGTTAGAATTGTCAAACTACAAGAAACCAGAGTGTAATTTCTCCTGGTTCCCAGTCTATAATGAGTATTGATACTGGTCTGCAGACCCACAACTTGTGCCTTCTGCAGCAAAGTATGCCAATTAGGAATAGTAAAGGGAGCAAGAGCCCCTGGACTTTCAAAAGTTTAGATAAATCAAGGAGGCTTAGGATAATTCAGAGGAAACCTTATCCAAAGTCTGCTATCTTTGAAGATTGTCTATCACACATCCAGAAAGATTTAATATGAAATAGAAGCTTTATTTTCTGTTTTTTGTTTTTTTTTTTTTTCCTGAGTCATTCATCAAAGTCCAAATTTTGATATTGTGAGTTTCATGTTAAACCTTTTTTTTTTTTTTTTTTTTGCCATAATTTCATTTGTATGTCAGGGACAGCTAGAAGAAAAACCTGTCAAGAATGGAAGCTTTCATCTGATGTGAACCTGTTCCTTCTGTTAAAACTTGAATAGGAGAAAATTAATTTTCTATTTTCCCTCAAATTTGATAGTCAGATTGGATGACGAGTAGCTTTTATAGCTTACACTTGAAATAATTGGACCTTTGAAATGGAAATTTGAAAGCAAACCTGTGTATTATTTAGGAAATACAAATTCCATTTTAAAAGAATATTTCTTTAGAAGACTGGAATACCTCAGGGTTTAATTGAATGTAGGAAATGTTTTAAAAGGCATACTGGGGAAAACAATCTTACCAACTGTACTACAAATGGACAATTACCATTTGTATTGGTTGGATGTGATACACAGTAGTGTTCTTGGTACTGTTCAATTCATGCAACTCTATTTAGATTGCTCATTCTGATAGGTGATTGGATTTTTGAGGGCTTTTTATGCAAGGAGTATAAAATTGAAGTATTTGACTAAAGGATGCTTATGGTAACCAAATTAAACCTTTATGATGAGAAGCATCAATGGAACAACATTTGCACAGTCTTAAATTTAGAGATGTATACTGGATCTCTCTCACATATATTCTTATCACTAAACATGTATACAAACGCTTTACAGTAGACTTCTCCCAGACCTGACTATTCAGGATTATGGAGTGGCTGACTGCAATGTTAATTGCAGTTCACTGTAATCATTTGCTTATAATTCTTCCTTTTCAATTAGATAGATCTAGAAGTAGCTAAATGAATAGGTTTGCTTCATAGATGTTTCAGCTTCTTTTAACTGAGAGTAGAGAAATAAAGTCAAAATGAGGCTAGCTTTCTTGCATTTGGGCCATTTGTATTATCTCACAACCTAGATTTTTTATTTTACTAAAGGTTATACTTATGCTCTGGCCTTTTGTTCACTGGGAGTACATCTGTGTGGCAGCCTCTGTCAAATTTTGCAGTACCCGTAAGCACTACTTATTGTTTGGCTGATAAGCATACACCTGGAAAGTGTGCATGCATGTAGCATTTCCTTGGAAAACTAGACTACGAAGGCACGCTGAAAAAAGTGACATGGCACCTATAAAATCAATTTTGGAACTGTTATATTTAAAACATAGACATCTGTTCCTTGAGTAAACGTATAACACTTAGCTGTTTCTGTGCTGTGGTAGTAGCATAACCTATGGCTGGCTCTGCAATTATGTGTGCATGCGCTCCTTACCCTTTCCCCTGTAAGTTCCCAGCTATGCAGCAAGAAATCTCCATGATGTAACTGCCAGTGCTGGTTCCCCTGAATGTCCAGTCTGAAAGAACTGTTGGCACACCCTACAGTTCCCTTCTTGCCAATGTCCTTAATTTCTGCCACAAAACTAGCTATGCCCGTGAGTATTGGCTTTTCATCTTACTGTGCAGTGGGAAAACAATCAGAATGTGCATTTGACCCACAGTGCAGATGCAGCAATAGCAATTGGATCAGTAATGCAGACTCTTTGTCCTTCTGCAGATGCTTGCTGACAGCTGAGACTTCGAATTGTGATTTCATTTTGATCCCTTTTGAACACAGACTCATATGCTCTTCTTTTTCTCTAGCTCATCACTACTTTTCTCCACCTTTATATGGAGCTTCTTGCTGTGATCTTTGTTGGCCATGTTCCAACAGTCACAATCTTTTTATCATTTTCAGTTGTCTTTTCTGAGTTTCTGTTACATGGTAGATTATGAGGTGCAGATTCTCCTAAGTGCTGCTATGTTTCTTGTTCGAGTATTCTGCTTTATTTTTCTGCTGTCCTTTGTCCTTACTCTTCCCTTCCACTGTCAATTTGGATCTCATCCCTTATACATTTCAGTTGAGCTTTTTTGTTGTTGTTGTTGTTGTTGTTTGTTTTTCACACACTTGTGTGCCACTGCTAGAATCATGAGTTTTCCCACTTGAAAAGGTAGACCTCTTTTATTTTAGTGTTCAATACAACGTTTTAAGTGATTTTGTGTTAAATTAGAAATTACAGGAAGAAACAGAGGTTACTGAGGAGAATAAAACATTGGTTAATGCACTGTTCTCACTAAAAGAAATATCAAGCAAAAGGAAATCATTAGTGTTTCTCAAGGGCTAGCTCACTGGGAGTAATTTTTCTAAATGTTTTCATCAATGACCTTTACATTATTAGTAGAGAAACATTGTAATCCAGCAACAAAATCAAGTTGGAGAACACAAAGACGGACTGATATATTATAGAACATTTTACTCTTAGATTCTAGTTTTCTTTTTTCTTTTTTTCTTTTATTTGCTCTTCAGTTGTCATTCTGTAGTTTCCATTGAGAATTCCTAATTTGGAAACAAGTGACTGAGTCTTAGTGTACTGGTACAGCTGTAAACTATTATTGTGATACTTCTGCAAAAAGGGCAAAATTCATTTCATTTGCAGTATTAGAAGAACTGTCTTAAAAAATTAAAATTAAAAAAAAAAAAAAGAACAACTTGTGCTGTTAAGATTGTTAAGATGAAATGGGGTGAGAAATATGAGGTTCAAGAAGGAGAAGTGGAGAGCTGCAAGTGCAGAAAAAAAACAGTCACAAGAATAGAGAGCCTGCAAATGAAGGTGGACTGAAAATGCATGACATGTTTAATTTAACAGACTAAAGGCTAAGAAGGAATGAGAGTGAAACTTACAAATATCAAGCACAAATACTTTGTAGAAAGGATCTGCAGGAAGCAGTTTAACATGAATAAACAGAATTCAGAAATTGTAAGATTCCAGGTTATTTGAAGAAAGTAATTCTGGAATAGCATGCATCAAATATAGATGCTAGGAGGGAAGGCTTGAGAGCTTTTTAAAACTTGTTCTGTTTATTTATTCTTTTTAAGATGAAGATTTCCTTAAGTTAGGAAAGGAATTAATATGACATACAGTGTTCCATAGCAAGGGGGTCCACTTAGGAGGACTCTTCTAACTCCGTAATATTTATGCTGGCTGTCTTGCTCTTCGTTCCAGTACCAAGAGGAGATCAAAGAAAATCTATTTAGGAGTTGCAGACTGAATGTAGAAGGGAATATGCATTAGAATATTCAAGTGTTTTAAGTACATGGGAACATCATTAGACTCGCTTATGGGTAGTGATAGGAATATGTTTCAGAAATAAAATTGCTATGCATGTAGATTGACACTTTCATTAGAGCACAAATCACTTTTGCAAAGATGAACTAGAATTTTCATTGCTCCACTTTTGAAAATATTTGCGTTGTGATTCACATTCCTGCTCTGTACAGCAGCAGTTGTTTCTAGAGACCTGTGGTTTTCTTTAATTTTTTTTTTTTTTTCAAGTTAAATTCTTCTGACTGTGAAGGCTCATTGCAAGCTATTGTATGTGTCCTCTAATTGCATTTATACTGGCTACTGATCCCTAGCAGGCAGTACCATGCTTTCAGAATAACAGCTGATATTGCTATTCATCATATTCATCATCGGGTATATATACATTGTGTTATCTCTGTCTTAGTGTCTTTGATGGTCCATTCAGTTATTAGGATTTAAGGATGCTGTACAGCATGGAGACAGTAATTCTAGACAGTGATACTGCTGAATTGTTACAGGTATGCAGAAGTACTATTTTGAACCTAAGTCTTTCAGATTGCATGGATTCTTAATCAAAGGAGACGACTGTGACAATGTTGGTTGAAAGGAGAAGCTATAGAGAATGTCAGATACAACTTCAAAATTGATCCCAAAGATTGCTTGAAATTGCACGATAGAGACTGGATATGCCTGGGTACTGAAAGAGGTGGAAGTAAGTGTTGGTTGTGTATGTTGGCACTTTGTTCCTATGGGACTCAAGGTACCATCTAAACAGGAACAAAGTGTCAAGACCTCTTTGTGAAACTTTTCTCAGTGACTATTGACTCTTTTCTCCCACTATCATTCTTCATCTTTTCATTTCTCACTGAGCAGGTTATCTTCCCTCCAGTTCTTACCACTGTGCTCTGTGCTACTTGTGCCTTATCTGTCACTTTTACAGCTTCTGTATCTTTCTTTCTTCAATTATTTTTTGCCCATCTTGATAGACATAACAGGAGGATCTAAAGTTGATAGTAGAAAGTATAATTAGACCAGAAAGTTGTCTTCAATGTCTTTGTGTCATAGTGAAATCTTCATAGATGTGTTGACATTGATAGGGGTTGAGCACTCATCTCACTGACCTAGGGTGTTATTTGTATCTGGGTAGCTTAGCAATCCTTTGATTAATATGTTCTGAGCATCTATAATGTCTTAGGTTACTGCAGTGGGTTACTGTCCCATGGAGACATTTTCTTGATGAAACTGTTCTTCAGCCTATGAAAGTAATATTTTTTTTCATTCATGAATTTCATAATGTGTTTTTTAGTGATATTGTAGACGATATATTTTTCAGAAAGAGAGGAAGAAAAATGGAGACTTACTGATGGTTTGCCAAAATAAGAGCTCTAAGGGGAGAGACACATCTTTCCCCCTTATTTTCATCATATTTTTCCCCTTATTCCCTACTATTGAACCAAGTAAAATTTGACTGCTGTGATACAGAAAGTAAAATTTACCTTTTATCTGTTTTTATATTCTCAGTTTTGAATATCTTAATTTCCAGAATTAAAAATGGAACAAATGTAATGCAGAGTAGGTGTTAAAAAAAAAAAAAAAAAAAAAAGGGGGGGGGGGAGGGGGGAGTGTTGGAAAAGCTTATAGTTTTCAGTTTGAAAAGAGCTGGACTGGATAAAAAGGGGCACCTTGTGCAGCGGTTGGTAAGAGTAGTTGCTACATTTCCTCTCTCACATTTGTCAGTTGCTGGAAGCAACCTACTTTCATTTAGTCTTACCATATCCTAGTAATCCTCCAGCACCAAGTTCAGTTCTTCCTTGAGGAGTAGCCACTATGTTTGCAATAGTAATTCAGTCTCATAATTTGTAATTTTATTTATTGACCAATACCACCTGCTCTGTGCAAAGTACATGTTTTGGTGAATGCATTCTGAATCCTTGTTATTTAATTGTTACAGTTTATGCTTGAGAACTTAATCCTTTCAGTGATAATTGATATCACCTATGATTGTGCTGGGGACTCTCACTGTATAACCTGTCATCCATTAACTGGAATTCCTCTTATTTTGTGTCTGGATGAAGGATAGGAATGCAGGTGTAAAAACATCCCTACTTATACCATTGTCATCTTGTCCCAGAGTACAGAGTACAGTGAGGACACTAAGAAATAAAGCCTTTGTTTTCCATGTGTTTATTTCACCCTGGCCCAGTGAAGCATCTTGCTGGGGCTCTGTTGGCTCAGTAAAGAGCCTTTGCTGAAGGTTAGCCTTGGAAAGCTATTGACACTATATATTAAAGCTTTTCAGCATACCTCAGGGGAGAAGGTCGCTCTTTCATCATTTTCTTTCTCCTATTAGTACCTTCTAGCTTTCTAGTGGTAGGGTCGCCTAAATAAAATTTGTTTCTGTAAGCATGACAATTCATTTTAATGAGATGATCATGAAATATATCGGACTGTGCCTGTTTTTCCACTTTATTATGAAAGTTAAAAATGAAGGATGGAGACACACCCAAGAGTTTCTTATCTGTTTCTTTGGCCATGTCTCTGGGGATTGTGGGGCTACCTGTCATTAATCTTATTTATTCAGGTTTTTTTATTGTAGGATGAAAAAAATTGTTGATCTGTTCCTCTAGTCACACGCTTCTTGAGATCATACAAATATAGCTTATTGGTGCAACCTTTCTCTAAAACTTTGTTTAAATAGTGTGTATGTGTGCAT
The DNA here is from genome assembly GCF_987193195.1 of Phasianus colchicus. Taxonomy (NCBI): domain Eukaryota; kingdom Metazoa; phylum Chordata; class Aves; order Galliformes; family Phasianidae; genus Phasianus; species Phasianus colchicus. The sequence continues at coordinate 17,912,316 of NC_143438.1, read as the reverse complement.
CTAAGCAGACATTTGCACATTTCACTGTCAGCTTTATAGGCATGTGTTTCAGAATTGGTGACATTCAGATGTGCCTGTTAATAGCACTTTTTTTGAAAAGTACTGAGATCAAACCAGTAGTTAGTACTGCAACATTGGGAAAAATAGCAATAATAAATCTGCATCGTAGCTCTTGGATCAACTTTAATTTTAAGACATCTATTTCCCACTGTACATATTTCTTGGTCTTGTTAAAAGTTACACAGCGTAGAATGTCCTTTAAGTAAGTAGATACCATTAACTGTAGAGATCTAAAATGTAATATTCAAGATGCAAGTTAGCTAGTCAAACAACTATTTCAATTAAAAATTCTTTGAGAATACAAATTTGTATCCCAAGACACCTTTTTGAACCATCAGTATAATTGTGTAGTAATTGATACATCACTTTTAATTTGAAGAAACATCCTTGTTGCTAGGATCTTATAACTACATGTTTAGTCATTGTTTATAGGTGAACACTGCTTTTTCATTCTTTATTCAAAGCTACCTTTGTTGAAATTCAAACAGTACACTTAAATGAATGCAGACAAATCCCAGTGGACTGGATCTTCAAGATGAACTTGACCACAATTCGCTATAAATAACTAAACGTTCACAGAAAATTGCTGATGTTTTTACTTAATGAAAAGAGTTTTGTAGGTCAAAAAAAGTGATTCAATTCCTTGATTGGCACCAATAAAAATATGGAATATATATATATATATATATATATATCAGCTGCATGATGTGAGCCAACTTTCAGTTGTACATGAATTAATTTCCATTTTTCTTTTAAATTTGTGTTTAATGAACCAGCTAAAACTGGGGTGTTTTTATAGCATGGACAAAGGTTAGGCATGAATACATTTCAGGACAAATACAAGAGGCAGCTGCACTGTACATCTTTAGCAAGAAATATTACATCTGGATCTCCTGTTGGAGTTTTGCAAAAGTAGTTGAGGTATACATGCTTTAAAGCAACAACCAGTCAAATTCTGATGTGTTCAGAATTAATCAAACCATGTCTGACTTTAAGGTGTGTGTTATGATTTCACATGTGTGTCTAACTGAGAATTAAAATGGATGTTAGGACATCAGTGCAGTATAGCCCTATGTTGAAGTAATTTCTATTAGCACCATACAATCTGCATGAACCAGCATTTTATTAAGCATGCCTTGCTCTCTGCTTGCTGGGCAGTGAACTACTGCACAGTCAGTGTGTGGAGTGAGTGATGTGCACTGATGAGGTAAAGCAGACAAAGTAGTTTTCTCTCGATTCAGATCTAAAAGCATTAATATGGAGCTCTTAATTTGCATTTTTTTTTCTTAATTTTTCTTAATTTACTAATATCTCCAAGGAAGAGACTTGGCAATGCACTAGATCTTGTCATTGTTTTCAGTTAGAATAAATTGATCATATGAACAAATTTTCATTTATCTAGAGCAAAAATATTTACTCTTGCAAGTTCATAACTCTATAAAATAACTTACATGAAGTTTACTTTTAGACTTTGATGAAGGTTGCTCCAAAAGTAGTGCCTCCTATTTTATTATGTTGGCTCATGATGTCCAGGACAGATGTTGGTGGTATAACAGCAGAGGTTGAACCTTTGTACCAATATTCTGTCACACTCTGCTATCATGTGACTGATGGCAGCAGAGGGGCAGTCTGACAAAATGAAGTCTGATATGGAAGTGCATGTCAGGCAAAGATTTGGAACTGAATTCCTCCATGTGGAAAAAATGGCACCTATTGACATTTGTGGACATTTGTTGAACATTGGTGGAGACCAAACTTTGGATGTGAGTGCAGTGAGGATGTGGGTGGTGCGTTTCAGTGGTGGCAACAATGGGTCACCTTTGCTGGTGCAGATTTTTACGAATACGGCGTGCAGGGTCTTGTTCATCACTGGTGAAAATATGTAGCTCATTCATTGACTGTGTTGAAAAATGGTGTTTTGCAGCTGAGAATTTGTTCTATCAAATAGTTATTGTGCTCTCTGTGTCTGTTGTAGTTTCCATGGAGATAAATAGGAGGCATTACTTTCAGAGTGACCTATATATTGTCTACCATTTCAATTATTATTAGATAAGAGCTGTTTAAAATGGACTGAAGCATGAACAAGTCAGAACTCCTCAGGACAAATATTTAATGTTTCTTATGTTTGTCTCTTGTTCTATGAATAATCAAATATAAAATGAGGAAATGTCAAAAAATAGAAAAACTGTCTTTACATAATATAGTTGTTTTATCCTGAGTTATGCATGAGCTATTCTCTTTTGTCTGTTTCTGATCTGAATAAATATTTTATTTAAAGATTATGTACCACTTTTTATTCAAAATCAAAGAATTTAAAAATTTAGTGTCTGTGCGTCATGGTTAGGTATATATTTTTCAAAATTTTAAGTTTCTGTCACTTTAAACTGTTGAATTAAGTCATTGAAAACTTATGCAAAGTACATGAAAGATTGATACGCCTGTCAGTGGCAAATAGATGAAAATATAATCTGTGACATATTAAATTTTATAGTGTTTTTAAATGTGAGCAACTGATGTTTAAACTTTCAGGATTATTTAGTGTATTACTTGCAAATGCGGCACTAAGGTGTGCCTTTTAAGCAATGTCTAAAAATGTTACCAGGTGCTCATTATTTGAACTCCCATAGAAATTGTTATAAATAAACATTCTTTTTCTTTTGCTCCCATTTTTATTCTTGTGATAATCAAATATCAGATAAACAAATATCAGATTTTCAGAAACACATCATATTTTGAGTTGGGTGATTCTCAAATTTTGTCTTTTACAATGATTTACTGCAGTATCAGACAAGTTGTAATTTTGCCATTCTGATTAGTGGCACATTACATCTGCTTTGTTCCTGCAGGGTGCATTGGGTGCTTAGGAGCAGTGGGACCTGGAGTTAAGTACCTGCTCTGTGAGGTAGAATCAAGAATCCTGTTGAGCACTTGGCCTTGGAGCGAAATGAGAAATAAAATAAAGATACCTCAAAATGTGATATAAAACAGCTCTAAGGCTTGTGCAGCATGCTGTTCAAGCTTCGTATTGCCTTTTGGAAGACAGGAGGGTGAAATAATCGCTTTGATGGTTGCTGCTACCTTACATTTGTAACCATGTAAGTATATGGGCCCAGAATACCAGCAAACAAAGTATAACTTCCTCTTTATATGGAAAATTTGTATTTTCTTTCTGTGTGGTATCATAAAAAAAAAAAAAAAAAAAAGGATGTTTGTCTGATAGAATGCCTTGCTGCAGTGCAGGGAGGCTCAGCACATAAAATAAGTACTCCCTACTTATTCTGTGTACTTGTTCTCTTGTCCTTGCTTCCTGAGGCTTCCTTTATTTTGTGCTAATTGTTGGTTGTGCTAGAAGGATAGTCACAGGTTATGACTCCATTTCTCTAAGCACATTTCTAACTTTGTAAGCAGTTTCATGTTGTTCCTTTTACAAAATTCACACAATTTCTCCATAATGTGATGTATTCTCCAGAAAGTATAACATGTAATATAGTTAACATAATGGCTCTTGTCTTACAAACATCTATTAGTAATTACTGGGGAAAAATAGCATTTATGGTGGTGTTGCATTACTTAAAACTACCTTGTTGTTGCCTGTGCCCTTTCTCTGTGCTTTCTATCTTAGTGTCGTAGGTGAAGGCAGTTGAGACTCACTGGTTTCTGTAGAGCTGAATCAACAAAGCACACTGCTGTAAAAACAGCTTTCCCCATGCATGAGGGGAGGGTGTGGTTTCTTGGTTTCTTCTGGATGGAGTTTCCAGTGTTCGTGCTTAAGTAACATACTTAATTTTAAATGGATGTCTAATTCCATTCAGCCCAGTTAAACTTTATGTTCGGGGTATGCTTGTGTGCATTTCTGAACTAGGGAATAAGGTGGTATTCGAAGTATTAATATATAATGCTACTTCCAACTGTGCAGTCTGTCATCTAAATGCTGAAATACAGTGCAAGACCTGCAGAAGTGCATATGGGAGCATCATGAATAGCAAATGAATCTATTTTTGATCCTTGATGGATGTTTCAATGAATAACAAATGAGTTCACAGTGATTGGACACAGAAAGTGTTAGTGATGGCTCGTCTTTTTTTTTTCTTTCTAGCATAATAAAGGAGTCATCTTGAAGTGACAGTGTATGGCAGGCTGTGTTTAGTTGCTTTGGTACTGACTGTTGCCTTTTGGTCTGTCGCCTTTTCTCAGCTGTGCTTCACATTGTTATTTTGTAAGGAAACAACCATCCATGTTCTTTAAAGCTCATCTCATTTAAATATTTAACTGGCAAAAACATTCAGTATATATTTTTAATATATCTTTTCAATATACACTAAATATGCATGTATCAATCAGCTTTCTGGAGCAGTCAATTCCATCATGCCTTATTTATATTAAATTAGACAGTCAGACCTTTTGTTTTGAAATTCTCTTCCTGTCACTGTGTTTGTTAACCTCTTGAATAAAACAAAAACAAAATGCCTTGGTTCAGTTTTCAAAAGGGGAGGGGCACTTTTTTTTTTTTTTCCCCCTCTGGACCTCAGTCTTTCTCTAGCACAGCTGAAGTGTACCTCTTTTGGTACAGCTCAGGAGTCTGTGATTACGTAGTGATTTTCATCAGGAATCATTATGTTAATTTTTTCCTCCTTATTTCCAAATAAATGACTCTGCTATATAATGTATGTGCTTGGTGAGAGATTTGCATGTACAAATCCTTCTTTTTAGTCTCTTGGTGTACTGGTGCTAGATCATTAGCATAACTGTTTGAAATATTGGTGCTTTTTCATAATTTATTTTGCAAAAAGTTCATCATAATTTTTCTGTTTTAATTTCTAAAGCTTTATTCCTCACAATTGGTATGCTGTTGTAGTTTTATAATCCCTATAAATTCATAGCTGTTGAGTTTTTTCTTTTTTCTTTTGAACATACGTAGCAAGAAATAGCTTTCATCACACAAGTTGCCTTCTTTTCTCAGTGTATATAAAGCTACTTATTATTATTCCCCTGAAGAGGGGAAAAAAGCCTAATAATATGCCTGAAAATGAACATATGATGGAATTATCTGAAATTCTTATTGGCAGAGAATGATATCTCTTCTAGCTGCATTCTTGATATATAGCAGGTGAAAATTAAATGCTGTCTGGTTGTTATTTGATATCTTATCTTGAACTAACTAGTTACGAAGAATGAATCAGTTTTCCTTGAGAAACATATTGAGTGTCATTTGCACTGGGAAATTTTTCCTAAGCCAAAAGCTTTACAAAACTGATTTGGTCATCTTTGTGTCCAGGTGCAAAATTCAGCTGCGACAACATCCTTTAATTGCCAAGCAACCAAGAAGAAAACATCTGCTAGTTGTGAATATGTTCTGAATTAGTAATCATAACAAAATAATGCCATGCCTATTCAGCTGTGGAGTAAGTCAAAAGGCTAAAGGCTGCTGCATGTCAATCATGTTCACTGTTCACTTATGGCTGCCCATAAATCAAGTTAGCAATTCTGTCTTATTGAGACATAATATCCAAAATCATTAGAAGGATATGAATTTAAAAATTGAAATGTGTAACAGAAGTATATAAATATTTTTTTGCACGGTTTATAAGACCATGTATTCTCATACACAAAATCACCTTTATTTTCTATAACTACATAACAAATTTAGTATGTGTGTTGTGTATACATTAAACGTTGTGGCCTTTCCAGAGGAGTCAGTTCTATCAAACATGATTGGGTTGCTAAATTTTGCTTTTGCAGATACAGAGATCTATTATCTTAATCATGCGGTAGCTAGATTTCCCCTACAGTTAGTGTATGTAATTACACCATTGTAAAATTTGCTTGAAAGCAGCATCAGAACTGATGAGTAAGGAACACGTAGCATCAAAAGTAATGTACTGAATGTTTAGACCTTCCTTCTGTCATAAGAAAACAGATGATGAGAGGTCAGTACACTGAGGCCTGTGCTTTCTTCTCCTTCTGCATATTCTGATCTGGTAATCTGACTGTGGTATTGCAAGAACAGCATATGCAGTGTGTATAGAGTTTTTTGTGTTTCTTGCTGCTTTGTGCAAGGGGATGTACAGACTTGGTGTAACTTGATGGCAGTTTGAGATTATGATTCATGTACCACTATTCTATGCAAAAAGGAATAAGCCCAATTAAAAATTAGTCTCTATCTTGACTACGTTTCTCATTCTGGACCCTGAATTGTCTTCAAATGGAAAAAGGATAGTGAGAGAAAATTGCTAAGAAATTTGAAAGAAATGTTTGTGTAAAAGGCCTTTAGTCTTAGTGATTTTTAGCCATGTATTCTACAGCAACAGCTCAGTTGTGGAGAAGCTCACTCTATATATGTGGAAAACCCAGTCCCTCTCCTTTAAGCATTCTCCACTTTTATTGCCTGTAACTCATGCAACCAAAAGATCATAAGAGATTTCTTATCAGTTTTCTGATAAGACATTTGACATATCTGTCCATTGGTGATATTTTAGGCATTAACGCTTCAGCCTTTTCCTATTGTTTAGCCAACAGGATTTACTATGTTCCTGTTTCCATCCTAACATGACTATATTTGTTACTACTTGGAGTCCAGAATTTGTACAGGAGAGCTCTTTTCATTCAAGATGTCTTACCTAGCTGCATCAGTTCTGTAGCAGTCTGCTCCCAACAGACCCCTTTATATTCCTGATTTTTCCATGTTTAGAATAAAAAACAATAAAAATCCTATTATGTAGTTTATTTTTCTCTAACATATTTGAATATCCTATGGGATAAGAAGCTTTCAGGTGTTGTAGGCTACTCTTTCCTTCCAGAAGATAAAAACTTGATTCCAGGTAGTAACCTCAGTACACAGTGATTGTCTACATAACATCACAAATGTTTAGTATGCTTTCAGTAAGCATATGTGAAATATGAAAGCATCTGCTTCGCTAATGTGATTAGATAAAGGACCTTTTCAAAGAGAGGAATCTGCCTGGCACTGTCTCTGTTATCCCTGTCCAGGACCAGAAGTCTCCAGCCACTAGTTGATGAGCCGTTAAGAAGCTCCATACAACTGGTTACTTGTCTGGAGGGATAAAAGGAACCAAGGCATGGGCATTAAAGAAGCAGAGGGCTAGTGCTGTTTTTTGAGGGAATGGCAAGAATGGGTCCACTTGTCAATCCTAAGAACAAGGCATTTGTTTTGTCTTGTGAGTTTCAATCTCAATAGTTGGAGAGGAGGAAGGAGACTTGGCTGTCTGTATGTGGGCTTTGTGTGAATTCTGGTGGCTGTATGCCGAAGTTGTTACAAGGCATTGTTCCTCTCAGTGGCAGCCTGTGCAGCCTGCTGTGCTAGAGCCCTCCATGTGTATGTGTCACAAATACACGCTCAGCCTTACTGCTGGCCAAACTGCTGTGCAGAAAGCAGCAGCGGCATTGTTTGGCCAAAGGATGAAGGCACCTTTAGGTGCAGGCAGCAGGCATCCCCCGGGCCTCTGGCAGAGGTAGTGTCCTTATAGAATCATAGTGTCCTTATCACACCCCTGGACTCACTGCAGTACCTTCTGCACCAAGCCACTCAGTAATTGTAATTCTGATTCCCATTAGCAGCTACATTTGTGTAGATGCTGTTGTTTTACAACAGCAAGAAAAGTGAAATGAATCTGGTAGATGAAATAATAAAACTAAAGGATTGTTTGATACTGAAAGGCACAGCTATGTTGAAAGTTCTGTAGAAGTGACAAAATTATCTGATTTCAGTTGTTGATTGACATTTGATAAAATAAGCAGCAGCTCTGCTGCATTCTAATGCATGAAAGATAAGGAAAAGCCAGATGCTCCCTAAATAAAAAATCTTTAAAATTTATTTTAGTGCTTTCATATTTATAGTAGAAGTTTTGCATATAGTCTTGAATAGAAGAATAGTACTTCCATAATTTAACTGATAACTGAGTGATTTATTTAACCATTTTCAAATGGCTTCCAAGATTTTGAAGAAATAATTGTATATTTCTGAACTCTTATATAAGTGTGCAATCTGTTCATGCTCAGTTAATTAAGATCTTGGAGATATGGCCTTAATATCTGATAAGTTAAACTTCTGACATTAGGTTCTGTGGTTTGTACACTGTTTGCTAATAGCTCTTTGTACATAGCGACTGGAGAGTTTGGTTTGGGTATCTGCAAATCTTTACATGCTTTTAAACTACCAATTTTGTCTTTTATTCTGCGTGGAATTCTGAATGACTGGTGTAACTGGCCAGTATGAAACTTACTGTGATTCTCTTTGTGAAAATATAATTCAAAATGAGGTTTGGATAAATATTTGGTTGTTAAGCTTAAACTTCACTGACCTAGACATTCATTTCAATGAGTTTCTAATATTCAGATATTCACAGGAAATACATCTCAGAGTCAGGAGCATGACCAAAGTGAAAACCAGCTTTTTCAAACTAAATGAACTTGTGAGCAGTTGTTTTTTTTTTTTTCATTGTGTCCCAGTTTTTTGCTTTTTTTTTTTTTTTCTGTTGTCCATTGCTTGTTGAGGCATGCTGCTTTAACCCAGTTTGCTCCTCCCATTATCACATAGCTGCAGAGTGTCCCTTCCTCACCCAGAGTGAATTATTTACACAGAATATATTTTAGGGTTTTTTTTTTTGTTGTTGTTTGTTTGTTTTTTCAAAAGAACATTGCCAGGCTTGGAAATACTTTGCAGCTCTGAGCAGTGAAAGGCTGCATGAGGTCTACAGATATTTTTTTCCTTCAAAAGTCCCTGTTCACCACAGGGGTGGAAACTAGATGGACAGTAGTGCTATAACAGCCTGTGGGGCAGTACCTCTGGCTTAGCACTTTGGTGTTTCCAGACTGCTGCCAACTTCTTACATGGCCCACGGGCATTTTGCGTAAAGCCCCCAGGCTTCTGTAAGCTAGACTAACTTTCTGGTCACTGTGGGCTTCTGGGACAAATGAACGTGAGCATGTATCCATATGTCTCTGGACAAAATAGTACGGATCTTTGTAAGCTCACATCAAATAAAATTTTAATAAATTTTTCACTTTCAAGATTATTTTATTTTCTTTGTAGTGAGTTGACCCTGGCCAGCTGTCAAACACCCATACAATCTCTTGAACGTTTCCTTCAGACAGAGAAAAAGTAGAATGAATGCAATGAGACTCGTGAGTTGATAGATAGCTTAACAGATGAATAAACAACTGTGTGCACAAGCAAAGCAAATAATTCATTCACTTCTGCCCACTGGCAGACAGATGTCCAACTGCTACCTGGAAAGCAGGGTCTTAGCAGTTGGCTGGGAAGACAAGCAGCATAACCACATCTATATCAGGCACAGAATTTGGAGGGCTGATGATACCAAAACAATGTACCAAAAATCAAACTGGTTAAACAGAACTGGGACCTGTTGCTGATAGACCAGAGAGTTGTGCTGCCATCCAGAAGGACCTTGACTCTTTTGGCTGGACAAATGGACTGACATGAACTAACCCCATAAAGTTCACCAGGGGGATGTGCAGATCCCACATCTAGGTGGGAAACAATCTGAGGCATCCAGATAAGCTGGAGTCCACATGCCTGGAAAGCAACTGTGCAGTAAAAGACCTGGGATCCCGGTGGGCACCAAGTGAACTATAAGCTAGCAGTATATGTGCAGCAAAGAGGGTTGCATTAAGCAAAGTATACCAGTGGGTCTGTTACTCTCTATTCAGCGCTGATGAGGCTGCACCTTCAGTACGCTGTCCAGTTTGGGGCTAGAGACACTGGAGTGAGTCCATCAGAGCCACCAGCAAGATAATGAAGGGACTGTAACATATCATCTGTGGAGAGAGCTGATATGATATAAACTATGGTTAAAATACAGACAGTTTTCATACACAACAGGCACTGGTACTAATTCTTTGTGGAGATTTTTCTTTTGAAGTTCAACCCAGAATTCTAACTTGTCCTTTAGGCAATCTTTATTTGAGTGAAGTTAGCTCAGAAACCTGCTTTCTTACAAATGAAATGAAGATGCCTACATCCAATTTTGCAACTTTTCATGAGAAAGTCACAAAAAAGAGGTAGTGAGATGACAAGAATGAATGACTATAGTGTGAATTTACTTTCTGTCATCAGGTTGCTCATGTGAAACATTGCTGTTTTGAAGCTTGTAGAATTTTTCTTGACATCAGGAGTGACTTAAAGGTTTCATTTTATCATGTTGGCTCAAAAGATTATTTCTATATATTAGTGGCTTGTTTCAGCTGAGTAGTTTCAGTTTAATATGGAGAGTCTAGTGATCAGAATGGTGTTCTTTTGCCTATAGTTAAGTTAGAGCATGTGTAATGAAGGGAGTAAAAAAGGTGTATGTTTTTTTTTGTTTTTTTTTTTTTTTTTCCCCAAAATTTCTGGAGAGAGATTTCTACTGTAAATGTGATACCTTGACTCAAGGAGCCATTAAAAATATGATTGTGGATATGAAACCTTAATAGTGATTATTTCTATTGAGATTTGATTTAAATTTAAAATACAGATCTTCTGTGCATTTCAAATTCTAGTTTTTCTCTTTTTTCTTCTTTTTTTATTTTATTTTATTTTATTTTTATTTTTTAAGTAAATCAGAAGTGCAAGTCATATGCATTTTGGAGATAATAGGCACTATGGTGACTAAATCAAATCCTACAATTGAAGAAATGCATTGCATCTTTCCAAATACGCTTCATAGCCTTTGATATTTCAAGCAAAAAATGTCAGTCGTGCCTTGTGTCACTTATTTAGACAATTCAGAGAAATTCATGAAATACCCTTAAAGAGTTAGTAGTAATAATAAAAGTAAATTATAAAATGCGTAGTAATTACATATGAAAAATTAAATATGGAGAATGTTAAAAAACATCCTGTCAGAAAATAATATTTCACTAGCTGTAAAATAAAAAAAAAATAAAAATAAAAAATCAGAAAAAAGGATAAAAAAGATAGATTCCATGAAAGAACAAAACAAAATATACATACAGCAAGGGAGATAATAGCATGCAGGAAGGATATATGTGCGTAGTTGGAAGCAGCTGATGCAACAGTGTTTGCATCTAAACCACAGCAACAATGTTTCTTCCTAAAAGATATTTTAATAGACTTGCATTGAAAATGGCCCTTAGCTAGTCTGCTTCATGTACATTTCACTTTACAGACCGTAATACTACATTAAAAGATTTCAACCTTTTTATTTAGATGTCTTCTTGTTTATTATTCCAATACGAAAAAGATTGATTTTTGATTTTTGAAAAATCCTTTTCAAGGTATTCTGACCAGTGTAGCAGTTTAACTTTTATCCTAAATCAGTAGTTTTTTCCAAGTTTTTTGAAGAAGCTTTTCATTCCGGCTTGTAATATTTAAGCCTTATCTTTATTACTAGGTATGTTGGTTGTTGTGCAGGAGGTCAACTTTATCAAATTTAGTTGCCTGGTTTTGATGTATAATTCATAGTAATATAGTGTATTAATTTTTTATTTTTTATTTTATTTTATTTTATTTTATTTTATTTTATTTTATTTTATTTTATTTTATTTTATTTTATTTTTTTCACCAGAGAAGGTGAAGCTGGTTAAAGGAGTAAGGAGTGAAAGGCATTTTTCATTTTTATATACATTTTTCTGAGACGCTGGTGTTGGAGAATTGGTCAATTAGTGCCCACAAAAATTTTAATTCTACTAAAATGTTTGAAATTCATTTGCCAATTTGCCTTTTTAATTTTCCCTGGTCGGATAAGTCCCATCTGCCTATATTCAATGCAAAAGAAAAAAAAAAAAAGAAAAAAAAAAAAAGAAGTGATTCACACTAATGCGTGGACTCTATATAATTTAAAAGATAGTGTATTCAGGTTAGCAATATAGTAATCGGTTCTAACTCTTGTCATAATCCAAAATACTCAGTTTGGACTTTGCTCTCTTTCATCAGCTTCATGTGATCATGCTATTGAAAACCAAAGCCTTGCTAAGTGCCTTTTGAAATACCATGTGAAGTTTGAAAGATTATTATGCTGTAATCCTACTTGTGCTATATTGCTTAGTGAATTCCTTTCACCAAATCCCTACCAAAAACCAAAAACTACCCTTTTCACATAAAATATGTAATGAAGACATTAGTTAAAACAAATTTCAGAAGTCTAGTAAATACTGTAGAAATTTTATCATGGCACAGCTTTTGCCTTAGGAATCTTGTCTGTGGGCTTTTTGTGGTTGTTTTGAATTGTTCTGAGTACTGTGTTTCTGAGTGCTTTGTTTCTGAATACAGTGACAGTTTTCTTGGCTTGTTAATATAGGCTAAGTAAATGTTTCACTTGGTCAGAAGAAAAAAAAAACTTATGAATATTTAAAAGTGGTTTCTCCTGGCATGGAGCTAGGGCTTCAGTCAAACCTGTAAGTCTGGTGAGGTAAGGGGAAAAAAAAAAATAAAAAGATCTTTAGCTCAAGTGCACAAAGCATTCATATGTATTTCTTTATTTTGCTCCTCTCTAATGTTTAAATGCCAATTAAGAATTCAGGCAATGGGAAATTAAGCATTGTAATTGGAGATAGACACCAGAATTCCATGTCCCTCTGAGAACACCTGACTCTAGGAAAAAGCTTGTACTAAATCCAAAGGTGTGCACAAGCTTTAAGAAAATAACAGATGGATATATTTAGGGGAAAAAGAACACAAAACAACTACCTCCCTCACCAATATTAATTGAAGAAAACCAGCTATGCTGATAGGAAAATGCATGGAAGTATAAGATGTATTTGAGGCTCTTTTATGAGCTATTTCTGTGTATGTAGTATAAAACTAACTGTCCCACTCCAATCAAATAATATTAGATATTAATGGTGTAGTTTACCCATTCTTGACCCCTTGATTATTAGGAATCGTCCTATAAATACTGAACTATTCTTCAGTAACACTGCTTGGCAAACGGACTGTGATACTGAAGTAATTCATCTACTAAAGTTCACCTTAATTTAATGTATTTGTATAGATAATTAGAATACTGGCTCTGTTCATTAACATTTCAAATCTCATTTAAATGTAAATTGTAATATTCTTCTTTTGTGCAAGAGTGGGTAGTTAGTGTCATTCATGAGTAATAAGTAATTTGTTCCTCATTAGCTATAAGAATAGATAAAGATATAGATCAAATGTGGATTGCAGATGTGGTTAAAAATGGTTACCTGTCTGGAGGAGGAATTTAAAACAAGCTTTTTTTTTTTTTTTTTTAATTCTGCAATTTTACATTTTTAATTTGGTTCTAATTCACAATTCAGTACATTTTCTATTAATTGTCTCTTTGCATTATTCATAATGGAGTATGGAAGTACAAAAATGTTTTCTCTGAATGACTTATGAGATAGTGTGAAATTTCAAGTATTATTTTCATATTGGTTAAGATTAAGCTCATTTATAATGCAGAACTCTACTTCTAGCTATTCTTCAAATACTGGAAGAAATATTCAGATATAATGAAGACTAGTTACGCATTAGGCTTATGTAAAAAAAAAACAAAAAACACAAAAACAAAAACAAAAAACATAAAAAACAAACAAACAAAAAAAAACATCTACCTGTCCTGTAAACCTAAGGACAAGTTCAAGCTATATTTCAGATTTTGTAGAACAGTTCTGACTTGGTTCTGACAACATAGCAAAGTGAATTAGTATCAATATTAGTAAGGCAAACAATCCCAAGTTTCCTTTCTGTTAATTGGATTTGAAGTCAGTCTGTGCCATTCAGATAGTGGAAAAAGCAATTAAGCTTTCCCATGTCTGAAAAGGTGAGGAGGAACAAGAACTTGTAAGCCCTTGCTCTAATTTTGAAGGTCAGTGATCAACTTTTCTCTGAATCTACATCAGTCTTCATGGATTACTTTAGTGTCATCTTTGTTGAAGTCTTTGTCAGAAGACTAGCAATTATTTAAATCTCTTCCTTCCAAAACAAATTTGAAATGTGCATGTTCATGAAAGGTTTAGGAAACAGGGCAGAGACAATAAACAAAGTATGTGTGTTGGGTGAGGCTGGGGTAGAAAAGAGGAAAACTGCTTAGTTTTTAACCAAACATCATTGTTTGGTTAACAAGATTGTGACTAAAGCCATAGGAGTCATATGAGGACTGCCAGTAATCGAAGTGAGTTAAATCTTGGGAAAATGTCTATGTATACATCTAAAAAAGTGAATTTTAAAAAATTATTTATTGCAAAGAAGCTCTACTTTATATTTTTATCCATTTACATTCCTGAGTAGTACTTTTTATGCAAGAAGCATGAATTTCTAAGTATGAATTAAATATACCTGCATACGATTCACATATCTGGGGATTTTAGTAAGAAATGAGGAACCCTTGCCTATTAGAAATGCATCAGATTGCATTTAGAAGTCATTCAGAGGGGATTTCTTGCTTCTTTTATTATAGACAAGATTTTTATTGTTATTGCAATTTCACATTCTTAAAAGTTATTTGTAACACTTTTGGTGTAAATCTGTTGGTATTTTTAATTTCTATTTATTCCTGAGTAAGTACTGTGTGAATATTTTTCTTTTCTTCTTGATAGTTTCTAACTGTATTATTATTGCTGCCAGATCTTAGTCTGATTAAATAAAGGACAGAACTACTTCCAGACCACATGGCAACAAAAGCTTTCTGTTCCTCTGGTTATGTTCGTAGTCACTCTATGCTTGTGCCATAGTGAAAATTAAATAATTCTTATATTGGTGATGATCAAGGGATTCTGCATATAGTTTTCTAGGTGAGGGGCCTATCACAACTGCCTTTCACAAAGGCATTTGTCTTACTTTCTCTCTGCTGCAAATGTATGTTACAGAGTAGAATTTTCCTCCAAAGCAAAAAGGGATGATGGAAGACCATTGAAAGATTACCAAGCATGCAGTGGTTATTATAACCCTATTCTTTCTAGATAATGATTTTTCAGCATGTAAATAAAAATCTTCTTTATTAGTCCCTAAATCCAATACTTTGTGATTGATATCATTGTCATATCTCATTTTCCTTTCTGCTTGATATTCTAATTGACCTTTCAAATTACATGGCTTCACAACCTTTACAGATTCAACTTAAAATTGGATTACAATGGACTTGAAAGCAATTTGGGTCAGTCCAAAACCAAAAAAGTTTACTTTTATGTCTAAATTGATTTTTTGCTATAGTTTAATCATTGCATTCTGTCCACCTAGAGGAATACAGAGGGAAAATTGGGTGCTCCTTTTGTTCTTCTGTTTCAGTTTTCACATATCTGAAAACTAGTGATAGTCATTTTGATCTCTTTCATTTTGCTAAACAAGTACAATTCATTATTTTCAAAAATACAAACTGATCTCCACTGAACTCTCCCCAGTCAGTCTTTGTCTTTCTTTACATGCAGACCACAAAACTAAACACTGAGTACTGATGATTTGCTAGTACTTAGGGAAGTAGAGAGATTACTTGGATGTCTTGCTGGTTTTCTGCTCATACACCTCAGTATAAAGTTTGTCTTTCTCACACTGATATGTTGTGGTTGAGTGATATTTATTTTCATGATCCACTATAAACCAAGTATTTTCTGAAGAATTTTTTATTCTCATCTTATATTTGAACAGAGGGTTATTTTCACTTGAATGTTGTACCTTACTTTGTCTTTATTGATGCATATTCTTTGTTTTCCTCTCAGACCATTTGTCAGGGGAAATCAAAAATAGTGTTAGGTGATTAAAAATTCTGATTTTGATCTTCAGCACACTTGCAAGACATTAACTTTTTTTCCATCAACTGCAAATTTAATATGCATAGAATTTATTTTACCAGCCAAATCATTAATTGAAGCACTGCATATAAACCAGACTCAAGATAGATCCTTTGAGGAATTTTGCACAATCCCTACAAGAGGGATTACAAGAGGGAGCTACAGGCTTCAAAACATAATTGTTTTATCTATATTATATTTCCTTAATTTGCATATGAAAATATTGTATGAGGTAGTGTCAAAATTTCTACTTAAAGTCAAAATATATTTAGTCTCGTGGTTCAGTTTTATCAGTATTTCACCTCATCACAGAGAAGGTTGAATACACTTTTGTTTTAATGCATCAGTATTTTTTTTAAATACTTGTTATCTTTCAAACATTTACTGGTAATTCTGTATTTGTCCCATACGCTTTCCTGAGTTTAAAAGTAGGATGCCTTTTCTACAATCATGTATTTCCTCTTCTGTCCTCTCAAATGTAGGCACTGCAATTGCCCAATTGCCCTTTTTCATTCTTCTAGAATCCTACTTGTCCCCATTAAATGGGAAAAGTGTGAAACTGTAGATATGACTTAGATATAATTATAAAAGTCTGCAGAATCTACACTTTTTTGTTTGTTTGTTTGTTTGTTTTTAATTTCCCTTTCAAGATTGGTGAGAATGTTCCCATTTCTGTAACTATTGCCATTACTTTTTCTGGAGCGATCTTTGAAGGGCAGCTCATGCTCATATAGCTTTTTGGTTAAAGTATTTTCATGACTGCCAGGCTTCACATCATCTGAAAATAACTGACTTTTTCAGCATACAATTGTACAACCTGCTTAGGCATTGAGGCAGTTTCCACCATAATAGGTTGTTCACAGAGTATTGGAATGATTTTTTGTTCATTATCCCTCAATATGTTTTACCTTAGTATTTCACAGTTTATCAGAGGAGGATATGCAACGTGAGGTTGAGGTATCTGTTCAGAAAGCTGAGATGCTGGCTGCTGAGTTGTTTTTTGAAATGCTATGTTTTTGGGTTTTTTTTCCAACATGAGTATGCCAGTTCCTCATATGTTTTTGAATGTCGTACTTTGTGGTTGAGAAAGGAATTTTCAGTGTGCAAATTAGAGCTGGGAGATGAATCAGAAACAGATCAAAACTGTGCTCAGAGAGTATGGTGATTATGTTGACATCCCTCAGCTAATGCTTATGAGCATCATGTTCACAGTACTCTGTAGACCTGCAGTGGTTCATTTTTGGAGCCACGAGCCTGTGTCCGTATGGCACTGCAGTTGCACTGAATCTGGAAAGTGATAAAGCATGCAGTTCTTAGAGTTTTAAATTCTGGGTTGAGCAGATGTTCTAGTTTTAGTGCATCCCTATTCTGTCTTTTTCTGTGATGTAAATATGTTTCAAATAACTTGGTGACACAAGGAATACATCTAAATTTCTCAGTTTTTTAACTAGTATCTTAAGATGGGGTCAGTGGTTTGTTTTTAATAAATGTATTGAAAACTTTTAGATTTTCACTCAATTTTATTTGTAAAGAAACTGGAACTCTCTTTCAAAAGTGAACTCTTTCAATATTTTTGTCAGCTGGTAGTATCAGCTACCAATGAAAAGGTTTATTGTCTGTAATAAAAAAAATTTGTTGCTCCATCCTTCAGCACTCACATTTCAACCCTGGAGAGCAGACTTCAGACTGCTCAGATAAATAGTTACAAGGTCCCTGAAGGTGATTGAGCCCTGCAACAGACACCTCAAGATAGTGGTCACAGCCCCAAGCTACCAAAGTTCAAAGAGCATTTGGACAATGCTCTCAGACTAGGGTTTGAATTTTGGGTGGTGCTGTGTGAAGCCAGGAGTTGGACTCAGTGAAATTTGTGGGTCACTTTCTGTTCAGGATATCCTTTGATTCTGAGATTCAACTTTTTTAAGAGATGTGGTTTTCGTCATGTTTTCTGGGTAAAAAACATCTGTTTTTTCATGTGTTAAGAAATATCAAATACAGGTCATTCAGTGGATAGCCCTTCTTGGTTCAACATTTTAGCAAAGGTTTGTGATTTAGTCCACCATGCATTTGTTGTGACTGATAAGTCTTTCTAATTTCAGTTGTCTCTTATAGGAAGACAGATAGTGGTGTGCTAGTAATTGCCCTGTTTTGACTAGTTCTTCACCTTCTTGCTTTGAAATATAGAATCTTTCAGAAAACTACTTTTCCAAGACAGTAGGTACTGAACAAACATGGTACTAGACTTGCAAGACTACCAAGAATTTGAGATATTTTGAAGATATTTATCTGTGATTCTATGATACCTAGAGATAATTTCTTATGAGGAAAGAAATCGCTGACACTCATGCTTATTTGGTAACATAGTAAAGAAGATTCTAATTAGCTATATTTTCAATAAGTATAACTGAAAGTATCTGCCTTGCTTTCAGTGGAATCATATGAATAAATAACAGCTGAGAATTTGCAAGAACAGTAATTTATGAGATGCAGACGTAATTCATCTTTATGTACGCTACCTAATATTCGAGTTTGCTTTGACTGTATTAACTAGCAAAAGCATATAAGATTGCTGTGACCATATAAGCTAGCTGAAACTGTATCATGGTTTTAAATTTGCTTTATGTTTTTCCAGTTTGTATTTAGTATGCTAGGAGAATGAAATTTAGTTTAAAGGTTTCAAGAGGCCTGCATGGATAAACAGGGAGCTCCTGACTAAACTTAAATATCAGAAAAAAGCATGCATGAGTTAGAAGAAGGATCTGGGGGTGAAGAAGGAATGTGCAAGACACTGAATGCTCAGGGATAAGATTAGGAAAGCCAAAGGCTATCTGCATTTAAATATGGTAAGGGATATGAAGGATGACAAGAATGGTTTGGGTTTTATTGTTGTTTTTTGCTTTGTTTTATTTTACAACTATGAGGCAAGGGAGTTGATGAAGGAGACAGAATCATAGAATGGCTTGGGTTAGAAGGAACCTCAAAGGTCATCTAGTTCCAATCCCCTACCAAAGGCAGCGTTGCCACAGGCTGCCCAGAGCCCCATGCAACACAACCTTAAATGCCTCTGGGGATGGTGCATCCACAGCTTCTCTGACAGCCTCACCATTAGTGAGAAAATTCCTTGGAGATGCTCAAAACCTGATTAGAATATGTCCAAACAACCTGCTGTAGCTGCTTTTTCATTGGGAGGGAGATTGGACAAGGCAGTCTCCAGATATCTCTTCCAACCTCAGTAATTCTCTGATGCTATGAGTTTTCTGATAAATTCAGCAGCATCCATGGTAGTAAGTGATATTATTGGCCTTCTCTTCCACAGGGTAGTTTTTTTTTTGTTGTTTTTTTTTTGTTTGTTTGTTTGAAGTACCTTATTTTGAGCTTTATATATATATGCATGTATATATACACACATATTCCATAGATTCCTATCCTGAAAGGTAGTAATCATTTACAAATGATACCTAATGGTATTTACTTTGACAAATATTTAAATAATTTTAATTCACAATTTGTAAAGCATATGTTTTGTAAATCAGCTTTTTCTCCAAACTAATTTTTAATACCTTATTGGATCATTCACAGTGGCTAAGTGCTTCTGAAAGAAATATATCAGCAGTAATCTTGGGCCCTTCTTTAATAATAGGATATGTTCTGCTCAAGGTAATTGGTAACTGTCTATTTTTTATTTTCCCAAAAGTAAATGTCCATGTTCCAGAAATGCAGATTTTTATTTTTATAA
Source organism: Phasianus colchicus (assembly GCF_987193195.1). Taxonomy (NCBI): domain Eukaryota; kingdom Metazoa; phylum Chordata; class Aves; order Galliformes; family Phasianidae; genus Phasianus; species Phasianus colchicus. The sequence goes on along the minus strand of NC_143438.1, from coordinate 17,892,800 downwards.
GTGAAAGGTTGCATTAATAAAACCATTTTATTTGCAGTGCTGAAATAGGTTTAGAAGCAACTTTACCCTTCGCATGGGCCAATAACATCTTAATGGCCCATCTAGAATAATTTATCTTTTTTTTTAATGTTTCTCCTGAAATGCAACTTCACTTTATTTAAGATGGTTAACAACAAAAGGAGGAGAAAGAATACTGGAGAAAGTATTAAGAATACATTTCATTCTTATTTTGCCTTTTACTTCCCCTTTGTGTTCTCCTGAGTATGTGGATTTCTTCAGCTGATTTTGCCTGAATCTTAATGCTCCTTTGGGTTGAGAATTACTTAAACTTTATTTAACTGCCCTACTGCACTTATCAAGTTTTGATGATGTTAAGGGAAAAGTCATTGCACTGGATCTGACAGTACAAGAGAGGTAAATCTGCCACAGTTGCATGCCTCAGCTTCAATCAGTAACAAGTAGCAAGGCTGATCTGTATTCTCAGCAGTTGTACACAGGCAGAGCAAATGCATTCACCACATATATCCAAGTCTGGCTGCTGGCACCCAGAGTCTAACTGCATTTTCTGGCATCAAGGGTACCTGGCTGCCGTGACCTGCAATCACACTCCAGTTTTTAACAGTGAAGTCTGCTGTGGTGTCTTCAGTTGCTGACATCACAGACACACAGGTCCTCCAAGCTGTAGGTGTACAGTGATTCCAGTTGCTGTGCTTAGACACTCCCCTATACAAACCTATGCACTCAGATATAGTCCCTCACTCGGGAAAAGATTTAGAAATGAATTTAGGCAGGTTGCACTGGACAGGTACAGTATGTGGGGGGGAAGCTTACTGACCAGCAAATGTATTTTGTATGACCAGCCATTTTTGTCCTGTATCTTTCTATTTTCCCCATGCTTGTTCCTCTCCAAACTACTTCAAGGTGAGGCTGCTGGAGCTTGGACTGTTCAGCCTAGAGAAACAGAGGCTCTGGAGGCATCTCATCAGTATCTTTCAATACATGAAGAAAGGCTGCAAAGAAGATGAAGGCGGGATCTTCTCAGTGTTGCCCAGTGACAGGACAAGAGGCAGTGAACACAAAATGGAACACAGGAAGTTCCGTCTGAATATCAGGAGGTGCTTATTTACTGTGAAGTTAACTGAGTGCTACAATAAATTGTTTGGAGAAGTTGTGATGTCTTCTTCCTTGGCAATCTTTAAAAGCTACCTGAACATGATTCTTAGCAGCCTGCTCTAGCCTAGTCTATTTGCTTGATCAGAGAAGCTGAATGAGATGACCTCCAGAGGTCCCTTCCAGCCTCAACCATTCTGTGATTCTATAAATCCGTACCTTTCCTTTCCTTTGATTTTATGTACAAGTACCTCATCAGAAGTCTTCTGTAATCTTAAAGAACTCTTCTGCATGTCATAATGTATTCATAATGCTAGGGCACCCCCTGCCTCCCCAACTTCCCCCATAGCTGGTAAAATGTTATATGCTTGACTCGTGACTGGTTTCATGCTTGAAGAACAGTATTTTCTAGAGTTGTCTATGAGTGAAAGTTCAGAGTAAAAACAGGGAAAGTAAATAGTGATGATGATAGAATAACTGTTCATAGTATGTGTGTTTTAAAATTCTTGTGTGATATACTTGAATACTGTCTATTCTAACAACTTCAAAATGCCTTTCATCTATTTTGGAGTGGGCAGCTGGAAAAAACTCTGGCCTTTTATAGTTTGTCAACCTGATGAGGTACCTGGATGGCTGTTATTGTCAGGAAACACCTCGATTTTGCATGATTTCTTGCCCTTTGTGTGACTGGTCAACTATACAGCCTAACTGTAGAGTTGAATTAATTGTGTTCTTTTTTAGCTTGAGCTGTCTTAATCTTCCAGTGGGACAGTTTCTGAGTTAAGTTCTTTTTGGCAGTTATCTTCTGTGTATCTTAGTCAGGCTGTCTTATATCTAAACATCTGATAACCTCACAGTCTACCTGCCTTGCCCATTGACTGTTTCTCCCTGAGCAGATTAATGTGGTTGTAGCCTGTTGGACTCTGGTTCAATTAAGAAATGCTTCACTGACTTTTTCATAGATCTCAGTGATGTGTGAAGTGATGATGACTCTACCAGTGAAAAGTCCTTGAACTCACATTCCACCTATTGGTGAGGCTTAGTCTAGGAGAGGTTGTGTTTCTTGGTAATACAAAAGGATATTGTGTAAATTAAAATGAAAAACAGAAATATTTATGAAGATTCAGCCTGTGAATACTTCATATGTTAACTGCAATTATCTTTACTTTTTTGGGAAGGTCAGATATCTTCTCTGTTAAAAACACACTTTCCTATAAATGCTTGTCATGAGGGAAATGGCTAAAATTGAATTGAAGTTAAAACTTATTTTAATTGCTCATAATGCAGGTACTGTGAGACTTTCAAGAAGTCTTACTAGCTAGCAGCTCTGTCAAAATAAAAGAAAACAGATTATTTTGTTGTTTTTTTAAAAAAATATTTTCCTATTTTAAAGTGCTTATTCAAGAGAAGCTTCATTCAATATTAAGCAGGAATGCCATTTTCAGAGAGAAAACTAAGTTGAAGAGTAAATCCTTCACTACTTATGCTAAGGGGGTGGACAGTTACATCTAGTGAATCAGTTACATAACATGTAGCACAAATTTATTTTCTGGTGACTCCTTTCAGTTACAATCATATTCTTCTTGCATTTGCTGAAACTAATCCAACTATTCAATTTGTATTAACTTAGCTTAAAAACTGCAAGTGAATTTGTTTCATACCTAAACAACTAGGTATTTGTTTTTACTTACCTTTAGTGTCTTAAAATGTTTCAGCTTTTGTTTTGTGGTTTTCTGTAGAAAACCATTTAATCTTCTAAAATATCCTTAAAAGCCCGGTAAGAGACTTTAATATCTTGGTTGGAAAGATTAACAAATTGCAGCTGCTCTTTGTCTGTGCAGTGAATGTTTAGAATTTCTAACATATGGTAAAGGATTGTTACAGGCAGCTCAGAGGATATCCACACACTGATGAAAAACTGCTCAGGGGCCTGGAGCAGAAGAAAAAAAAAAAAAAAAACACTGAGCATTTTCAGTTCAGCTTATTAGCTTGTGAAGGAGTAACCTCATTTCAACATTTGGTTACTTACAGTTATTGGCTTAAAGAGGAACTGGAGTTAAAAAGTTTCCTTTTTCTTTATGATGTATACTAAGGCTTACTTTTCCCCACAACAGAAATATTTTTTGCCATTAAAAAATAAAATGAAAATTGTTACTATTAGATATTCATTTTCTTCTTCTTTCGTAATGATAGTAGCAAGGTCTTTGAAGGACAGAAACATTAATGTCACATGAGGACCGTACCTGACAGTTCTAGAAAAAGATCATAGATTTGTATTTGCAGTGGATCTGACTTTACAATTTATGCAACACACAGGTTTCTTTTGAAATAATTGGCATGCTTCCTGCTGAGTTCTAAGGACCTTTGAATTCAGCAGAATCGTAAATGGCTCATCTGAGTTCAGTATGTATTAATTTTGCTCAGTATTACCTGGAGGAAAAATAATATGAAATTGTCGTTTCTTTTTGCGAGGTAATTGTATTGAAGAATGTTTTGGGAACCACAGCTATGTTGAAGCATTAGAAAAACAAAGTGAAAAGGAGAGGGATGGTGAAAATGGTTAATTCATATGCATCTGTGAAATGAAAACAACTGGCACAATGCGTGCCACAAGGAAATTCAAGACACTGCTTCATGCTGTGCAAGTCTCAGTGACATTTTAACAGTTTACAAAAGCTTCAGAATTGCCTTGTGTAATATTAGTATTGGCTTTGAGAAATCAGTGGGAACTTGATAGTTTGTATCTGGAATAAAGCATTTGTGAGCAGAGCTTGGAATTCATTGCAAATGTAAGGCAGCTGGAATGATGTTTTCCTAGATATAATCACATTGCAAGAACGATGTAACATTTGCTAAACAGAGGCATAAGTAGAAGTACATGCTTAGCAATACTCGGTAAAAGGAGTACTTAACATATGCAATCAGCAGCAATGGTTTTATGAGGAAAATAACTTTTGGAAATGCTTAGAGAAGCAGCTAAATTCCTAAAAAATTATAAATACTGCATTTCTCAGTTTCATGGCATTTATTCTTTTGAGGATGAAAACTCGATCATATGAGAAAGTGCTTCAGAGACAATAGCAGTTGAGGCTTGAAGTTTTTTTAAGGCAACAGTACCAAAAGTCATTCTGTGCAGAAAAGAAGCCTGAAATGTGAAACAGGCCTGCTTTCCTGACTGTCTTTCACTTTGAAATAATCTCCAGAGTTGATTTACAGAGTGAAGGTGAAGACAGTGTAATAAACTACCAAATCAAAAGAAGATAAATGTAAATCATTGCAAAAGATGAATGGGAAAAGTTAATCTGCATGCCAAGCATACGTGGCAGCTACTAAAACCTCCTAGGTTTGAAAGCAAAATGCTGGCTTCTCAGGCATCAACCTGATGTGCAGAAGGAAGGGAAGAGAGGGCTCACCAACCAAGTGGTGAGGGATGTGTCTCTCCCTGTGTGCTAAATTTGCTGAACAGGCTTCTGTTACGAAGATGTTAAATGTTCTGTTTAACTTCTTGTATGAATGTAGTTTGCTTTTGCTGACAGAGCCTGGTACTTAGCAAGTTTAATACAGAAGCAGCAGTGGTTAGACCTCTATTGTATTCTTATGCAATGCCTTAAGGTGTCAGGAGAATTAGTGGAAGAACTTCCTGGAAATCTCTTGGGCCCACGTGTATTGTCATATACACGTTGCTTTGCTCTATGACTGTTTAATTTTTAATCTAGACGGGCAAGCCAAGAAGGCCAAGGGAAGTAGGAGAAAAAACTCAACAGCCTATAATTCGACAAATGCTACCTTGTGGGCAACTCTTCACTTTCAGCCATTATTTCCTGGTGCTTGTATGATGAGTTGGGTAGCTTGAATAACAGTGAAGTGATTGTAATAAAATATATCTAAATATCACTTAGAGAATTAGAAATCTCAGAAAAAGGAGCATTTGAAGACTGACATTGGGGCCAGTTTTAATCTTTACATCTGAACTTTGCAAACTTTTCTCAGGAGAAAAATAATTCCTGCTAGTGGCCGTTCTTACAAGATAGTGGTCATCTTCACTACTTGTAAAAATATATTGGCTCTTACTATGTGTATTCTAAATTAGTTTTGAGTATGCAGTACCATGAAGATAAAAGTATATCCAGTGGGGGCTGTCCTTGATGATTCTTAGTTGAAGACATCTAGATTGTACTTGAGTACTCTTTGAAAGAATTTAAAAGACAAATGGGCTCTTCCTTTTTATTCTGGCTTATGTTGGAAGTTTGTATGATATTGCTGTCCTTCCAAAAAGAGGACTCTGCTTATTTTCATGTTTGGTTAGTTTTGCCTTGCCAATCAGTCTTCCTGCATGCTCAGCAAGATGTTCTGCCTATATACATTTCATTTGCTAATCTTGTTTTAGACTGGCAATTTTTTTTGCTCAAATCCCTTAATTTTTTAAGGTAGAAGATTCCTACTAGCTCTAAGATAGCTCAGTTTTCTTCTAGTCTGCTTACATTTCTGAAAGTAGTCTTGTTAATGCCAGACATGTCTGTATTAGTGTCTCTAATGTAAAACATTATGTCACAGGATTTTTCTAGTTGTGCTGAGAATTGCTACATAGATTTCACTCTGCTGCACTTACAATGTCCACAGGTGTACAATCAATGAAAATTATATAAAGGAATATTATATAATTTAATAATATTAAGATGTTACAATAATGAAATAAGCAAGAGAGTTAGGCACAGCAAGACAAAGAGAATAAATAGGAGGCTTACCTGTGTCATGGGCTCACTCAGGAAAGACTAGCGGAGTAGATCTTCCGAAGAGAGAGAGATCCTTCCCTACTGGTAGTCAGCTCTTAAATGGGTCTAGGAGAGGTGGAGCCAGGCTTCACCCCTTCCTGCAGCACAGGTGAATTGCTTTCACCTGTGCTCCCAGGGCTGACTCATTGCTCGCCTCTGGTGATTAATCAGAGGTTCAGGCCATGACTCAGCAGTTCCCATACAACAGGTGATTAAGGAGTACATCTCTGTATGCCTGGGAAATGTCTTCAATAGCATCTGCATAGAGTAGCAGCCCTTTTGCCATGTAAAACAATATTTGGAATTTGTGTGTTGGTGATTTATTTTTGTTGTTGTTGTTGTTGTTTTTACTGGTTCTCCTGGCAGAAATAAGGACCAAAGATTTGGAAGGCAGACTCTTGGTTTTGTCAGGCTTTTTTTCTGAGTAGTATGTGCCTGGGGGCATCCATACACATGTGCACACACTAGGCAGTTTGAAATCTGGAATCATATGATATATTGCAGAATCATCCAAGACAATTACTTCAACAGCTTCCAAGTAAGCATCTCTTCCTTCTCTGTCATCATTTTCAGTTACAAGTTCTTTGTTGACGCAAACAACTCAAAGCAAAGATGAAGATTCTTAACAGAGTTTTTGCATGGGTACAGAGCAGTCACTGTTCATTTCTTCACATTGAACTGTAAGATTTATCACCTTTTTTATTTTTTTTTTTTTTTTTTTTTTTCTGTTTTCATTGTGATGAAGGATTATGTTTGTGTAGCACTGTGGCTGTCTGGCTCATTGTTTTAGTTATTCCAGTTGTTTTCAGCAATATTCAGAAGTGGCAGCAACATAGGAAGTTAGAGAAAATTCTCTTAGGGGAATTATGTGTTACTGTTTGTCAACATAAAATACCAGATGCTTAAAATTACTTTTTTAGAGACTAAATGGAGAGAAAATAAATAAATAAATAAATATTGGTAGTTACTGTAAGTCTCTAGGCAAAATAAAAAGTTAGCGTTAAAGATATTCACTTTCAACTGATGCTCTATGATAAGTAGATATTAAGTAGATATGATAAATGAGCTCTTCAGAGCTCTTCTTGGGTGTTGCTACATCAGCTTTGATGGTCCTGTGTTGGTGAGTGTCATGCGGAAAAGAGGTTGCACCTCACAACTTCTGCTTTTGTTTTAGGGCTTTTGGTTGCTTGTAGCGAAGTTTTCAGATGGAGCTGCAAAATTGAGGGCAACCAGTAGGATCACTGAGAAGACTGTTACACTGTTTCTCACTTATACATGCTCAGGAAAGGATGGATATTTCAAAGAAGTTACTGTTGAGTAGCTGGTTCAAAAGAGCTTAAACAGATATTTGATGGACAGCTAATTTATAGGCTTCTTGAAAAAATAAATTTGTATTTTGATAATAAGGAGGCTATGCTTAAGATATGCATAAGGCATTGGAAAATGAAACATAGTTGCAGCATTGTTTTTTCATTGCAGAATTGCCTTTTTTCTGGAAACTTCCATGTTCACCCTCACATGTTCACACCTGTCAATTTATTGCTTTTAATTCACATGGAAAAAAAGCCATTCCCATGCTTCAAAGTCCCAGCAGATTTTTCATAAAACTCTAGTGTTGTTTTTGGCTTCAGTAATCAAAGTATTATATGACTAAGTGGATTACTTTTTTAAAAGATTGAGTTGCAAAACTGCAGTGTACAGCACAGCATATTTAGTCTGATTCAAAGGCTAATAAAATCAGAGAAATAGCTAAGGAGTGAATCTCAAATACAGTATTAGCTCCTTATACTGTATAGATGATAATGTTGCTGAATCTCTCAAGCCAACTTTTTTATTTATACTAGAGCAATGAACAGTAGTAATTGGATTGCATCTTTATAGCATTGATGCAAATCTTTTTTTTTTTTTTAAATTATTATTATTGCTGTCATTACTCATGCTGTCTTAGATCTCACCACCCAAAGCATTTGGTTGTAGGCCAATGAAAATTTTGCTAAGGGTCATTTCATGTCTGCAGTGCTGAGAAATGTTTGCTAGATAACTTTGAGATGGTTCAAATTCTGTGAGCCTAGTACTTGTTGAATTTTAAAAGTTAATTGTATTCACTGTAGTTCTCTGAGATGAATAAGGGTATCAGAATCCATATCAAAACAAATTTATTTTTCTTTGACTGCAAGTCACAACATATAGGTTTTGATATCCTGAAACTTTATATGACATGAAGTGTGCATAATCACAGCATAAGGATTTAGTACTTTCAGTCCTGCTATTTTATGTGACAGATTTTTTTGATGATACAGTGATCTCTCTGATGCTTCCTCTCCTTTGTGCTGGAAGTAGCAGCCTTCCATTATGTTTCTCATATATAAAACTACAACAGATACAAAGAATACAAAAATACTAGTAGAGCAAATTGTCATCTACAGGATGCTGTTGTTCAAAATAATCATCATCATTAGTGTTTTTGCCAGTGATAAAAAAGAACCTTTGTACTGTACTCAAAAATCCACACCAGAGGAGATGACCCCTGTTTCACAGCTGCTGTGGTGTTGTTGATAGGAAAATGTTGCCCACGCAATCCATCTTTTATTGACTTAAACAGATGAAAGTCAGAAGGCACCAAATCCAGACAAATGGTTGGTGTGGTAGGAAAATCCAGCCAAGGTTCAGTGACAGACCTTTGCTTAATATGTACTCCCATGTGAGATGCCATTCTGTCAGACTGCCTCTCTGCTGCCATCCATCACACGGCAATAAAATGTAACAGACTATTGGTGGGAAGTTCCTCTACTGCCATAACACTAACAACTGCCTCTGATGTTGTGGGCCATTGAAAATAAATAGGAGACATTATTTTAGAGCAGTATGCATAGATGTTATAGGTATGTGATAGGACAAGGGGAAATGGTTCCAAACCACAAGAGGGCAAATTTATGTCAAATATAAGGAAAATGTCTTTTACAGTGAGAGTGGTGAGGCACTGGAATAGGTTGCTTAGAGAGATGGTGGATGACCGGGTCCCTGGCGACTTTCAAGGCAAGGCTGGACCAGGCTCTGAGCAACCTGTTGTAGCTGAGGATGTCACTGTTCATTGCAGAGGAGCTAGATTAGATGACTTTCAAAAGGTCCCTTCTGTCTTTGAGGATTCTATGATTCTATTATACATATATATACATAAATTAACCAATTGCTTGCCACCAGCATATATATATGCAAAGCAAACAAAGCAATTGTTTGCCACCTGCTAACCAATGCCCATCCAGTCAGCCAGTCGCTGAGCAGTAGCAGCCACCTCTCAGCCAACTTCCTTCAGTTTTACAGGTTTTTTTTTCATATTATTTCATATGGTATGGAATATGTCTATGTGCAGTTTAGATCAGCTGTCCTAGTTCTGTCTCATCCCCTTCTCTCTCATTGGCAGGACAGTACAAGCACCTGAGAAACAAAAATGTCTTGGCTCTTTGCAGCACTGCACAGAAACACCTGAAACATCAGGGTGTTATCAGCATTGTTTTTCTCCTAAAGCCAAGGCATAGCCTCACACCAGACACTATGAAGAAAATCAACTCTGTCCGAGCTGAAATCGGAATAATCTTTATAGCCTGCTCCTCAGATCTGGAAACATTGTTTTAAGCATATTTAAATGGTGACAAAACTTATTCTCATCTAGGTAATTAATTTTTGGAACATCCTTCTGTAGTTCATCACGTGACTTTGTTCACATCCTTCCTGCAATTAGTTAAGCTCCATGTCTTACTATATGCTTCTCCTTAGACCTTCTTAGAAAACTATGAAGAATGATTTTTGAAGCTGTCAACCATTAAAGGCCTGACACATATTCTACTGCAGTGAATACGTGTAGTACTAAATGGTTATATTCCTTGGGAAATGCCTTTACAAACAGACTGATACTTACTTAGGAGAGCTGTTGGGTTGTTTTTGTTTCTTTCATTGCCTGTAACTAGATGTGGTACATGAGCAAGCTAATTTGGAGAGAACTGACAAATGTTATGTGAGATATGTAGCTGTCACACTGATATATGATGAACAGGGTTACTTTCTTGCCAATTGAACTCTTGAGACATACTAAAGCAAACTCTAGGTAACGAGTGAAGTTTCTGTTCTTGGTATTCTGGATACACTGGAAGAGTGTTCTATGTGCACAGGTGCTGCACCTGTGCTGGGGCAATCCCAGGTGTTTATACAAACTGGGCAAAGAACCCCCTGAGAGCAGCCCTGTGCAGAAGGACTTGGGGGTCCTGGTAGACGAGAAGCTGGACATGAGCCAGCAGTGAGCACTTGCAGCCTGGAAACCAAGTATGTTCTGGGCTGCATTAAGAGGAGTGGGCAGCAGGGAGAGGGATGTAATTGTCCTAGCTCTTGTGAGGCCCTATATGGAATACTGTGTCCAGGCCTGGAGCCCCCTGTACAAGAAAGATGCAGAACCCTTGGAACAAGTTTGGAGGAGGACCACTAAGATGATCAGAGGGCTGGAGCACCTTTCCTATGAAGAAAGGTTAAGGGAACTGGGCTTGTTTAGCTAGGAGAAGAGAAGGCACTGGGGAGACCTCAGTGTGGCCTCCCAGTACTTGATGGGTAGAAACAGGAGGGGAAAAAGCTGTTTACAAGAATGGATAGTGATAGGACAAGGGGAAATGTTTTCAAACTAAGACAGGGGAGGTTTAGGTTGGATATTAGGAGGAGATTTTTCATGTAAAGGGTGGTAACACATTGAAATAAGTTGCCCAGAGAAGCTGTGGATGACCTATCCCTGAAGATGTTCAAGGCCAGGCTCTGGGCAGTCTGGTCTAGTGGTTGGCAAAACTGTCTGTGGCAAGGGAGTTGAAAATAGATGATCATTGTGATCTTTTTCAACCCAGGCTATTCTATGATTCCATGATTCAATGATTTTACTTTGTTTCATCTGCATTTTATTATTCTAATGCAGAATGGTGAGAAAGAAGCAAGGGCATAGAAGTAGGAAGGAAGCGTGAAAGCTTAATAGATAAATGTATTTCTTCTATTTGAGGAACTATGGAGTATGGCATATGCATGTTTCACAAAGTGGAATAGGAGCTGCAGAAAGATTTCAAGAACAAAATGAGTCAAAAAGTGACATTAGAGTTACTGTATTAATTAGAATACACATGCTGATTCATAGAGTTCAATTGATAAAGAAGTTGTATAAGCAATGAAAATTATATAAAGGAATATTATATAATTTAATAATATTAAGATGTTATAATAAATTAAGATGTTATAATAATGAAATAAGCAAGAGAGTTAGGCACAGCGAGACAAAGAGAATAAATAGGAGGCTTACCTGTGTCATGGGCTCACTTAGGAAACTCCAGTGGAGTAGATCTTCCAAAGAGAGAGAGAGATCCTTCCCCACTGGTAGTCAGCTCTTAAATGGGTCTAGGAGAGGTGGAGCCAGGCTCCACCCCTTCCTGCAGCACAGGTGAATTGCTTTCACCTGTGCTCCCAGGGCTGACTCATTGCTCGCCTCAGGTGACTGATCAGAGGTTCAGGCCGTGACTCAGCAGTTCCCCTACAGAAGTCTTAAAATATTCTGTCATCTAGTGTCAAATATATGATAAACTTAATTATTTATATTTTTTTATACTCTGTAGAGTTTTCTCCCCATATTCCAAGGGACATGGGTATTTACTTATTGAAAAGAATAACTGTGATCATGAGTACCCTTTGTTTATGGGGGTAGTACATTTTGATTCTTTTACTGATCAATCTTGCTATTCAATGTCAAAACAAACACCTTTTTTCAGAAAATTTCCTGAATTTCCTATTTGAATTTAACAAAAAAAATATGTGATTATTTATTTATTTTTGTTTTCTGTTTTCTTCCTCTTTTCCTGTTTGTTGTGGTTGAAATATAAGGGGCTGAATTTTTCTCTTGGATTCTGCTGAGTTCATCAGTTGTTACAAGGATGAAAAAAAAAAAAAAAAGAAAAAAAAAAACCTGATCCCGCAGGGGCTCACAGTGATTAAGACATAACAGTTGCAATGATATCTTTATCTGTGTGCTTGTTTTTGTTTTAGTAAAATTTAGGGTCAATTAACTGTTTTTTATTTTCATAGTTCATATGGTAAAAGAAAGATTATAAACCTGTTATGTAGAACAGATGATTTATTATTGCATGAAAATGTTTGCATGGTTTTGTATAAGAAATGATCAGATAAAAATGACAGATAGCTATCTCTAATACATCCTTGATGTTGTTTCACTTGAGCATTTTTCATATGTCCTTGAAAAAATGAGCAATGTTTCAGCTCCCTCTGCATATCTGCCTCTTCCTATACTTTCACAGTCATGTAGTATATAATGATTGATCTTTGCCTTCAGAAACTATTTCCAAATGTCAGCCAGCCACATTTACACCAACATTCTTTCCCTTTTCACTTTTGCTTTTTCTGTGTGTCTTGATTTCTGTCTTTCTACCATTACAAAGCAGCTTGAAGCAAATATGCTACTTATAATTATTTGGTTGAAAATATAATTGTATTCTGTAGTCCCTTTTCTGAGAATGCTCTAATTGTCCTTGGTCATCTAAATATCAATCAACTGCCAGTGCCAGAGACCTGGTTTGCATTATTATATTTCAAGCTATGTGCTCTCCTTACAGTATGCTGGGATAAACAACATGTTCATTGCACACTGCTATCTGCAGTTTTGGGAGCCACAAGATAAGAAGGACACAAAACTATTAAAGAGTGTCCAAAAGAAGTCTATGAAGAAGGTGAAGGTGGAGGGCAAGGCATAAAAGGAGCAGCTGAAATCCCTGTGTTTGTTCAGCGCAGAGCAGAGGAGCTGAGGGGAGGCCTGATGGCGGCCCCAGCTCCTCACAGGGAGCCGAGGGCAGCGCTGAACTCTGCTCTCTGTGACAGCAACAGGGCTCAAGGGAATGGCATGGAGCTGCGTCAGGGGACGGGCAGCTGGGGGTTAGGTAAAGGGTCTGCACCAAAGGACAGTGGGCATGGAACGGGCTGCCCAGGGCAGTGGGCACGGCCCCATGCTGCGAAGTTCAAGGTGTGTTTGAACAATGCTCTCAGACATATGGGTTTGAATTTTGGTTTGTCCCATGTGGATCCAAGAGTGGGACCTGTTGATCTCTGTATTTCCCTTAAAACTTGGACTATTCTGTGATTCTCTTCTCCATTTTTACTTCCCCACATTATCAGCCATTGTCTGCTATCAGTTCCCTCAAATCTTAGGTCTTCCAAGATGAGCATTCAGATACAATTTTTTTCTTTCATTTTCTCATCTGTTGAACTTCTTGAACAAATTTATTATTCAGGTATTACAATGTATTAAATAAAAAGAAGCACTTAATTATGGTAAAAATGACAGGAAAAAAAACTTAATTGATCTCAGAAAGAAAGTTCTCTCATTGCTTCTGTATGTTTCATTAGTGGAAGAAGCATGCCTAAATATTCCTCATAGTTTTGGATGATAAAGGTAGAGAAAAATAAATATTCACAGGGATGGAAACATTAGTAACATTGAGGTATTCTGCTGTTGAGTAATTGTCATGTTAGCACCTAGGTCATCCAGAGAGGCAGAGTCTTGTCTGTGTTCAGTGGTGTCAAACAGAGGAAATCTTGTTCTTGTACTGTGGATTGCCTAAACAAGAACTGTAAAACTGCATTAGGAAATAAAAGCAATCAGTAAACAGATGCATGTAATATTCCAAGCACTGAAGGAACAGACAGTGAGAAGACAGATTTTAAAGAAATATATCTGATTCAGTAAAATAGTATGATTCTTGCCTTTTATGCTAAAATGATCCATTCCAGTACTCCCACCTTTAACATCACTTATTTAATGCAAATATCAGAGAAACTATATATTAAAGAAAAAGGAAAATATTCTGTAAATTCTGCAGTTTCAGGATAATTTACTTTCTAAATTTTCCGCAATATAGAAAAACAACAAAATCAAATTTCACTGTATAAAGTACTCTTTTTCTTGTATCTCTACCATTCTATTTTAGAGCTCTCTTATCATCCATCTACTTAAAGACAAAAATCTGTATTTTTCTATAGTTGTTTTTATTTTCTTCTGATATTTTTCTCATGCAGCTTGACTCTAACATATGTCTGTGAATCCTTTCACTGCTAATTTGAATGGAAAAATAGAAAACAACTTTAGCTTGAGGGTTAAATTATTCTAAGCATAGTACATTCAACATGATTATGTATTCCTGCAGCTTTTCCAAGATTCATTTACATTAGACATGGCTAGTAATATATTTGAAACAGAAACAGAACAAATTTCTTGTTAAAAATTCAAAAAAGCACAGCGTAATTAATACTAAACATTCTGTGTGTTAATGCTGTGTTTCCCCTGACAAGGTGGCATAAACAAGTTTCTAGTTAACAGGATATTTCAAGCAAACATTTGCTACTTACTCTTCTGGTCTCATACCTAGGCACATCTTTCTTCTTTCAGACATATTTCAGAGGTATTAAATGGACATTGCTCTGCTATTCGTAGCAGATAATGTGGTCAGAATTCTGTAGAATGACCTGTTCACTCGTATTTGAAAGTATAACAGGACTCATGGAGTCAGTGTTCATCAAAAGTGTTTTTCCAGCTTGCCTTTGCAAAATGTGTATCCTACAGTGTATGCCAGCATGTTCTTAAGCCTATGTTTCCTCTGCAAGCAACATAATCCACTGCTTCCAGCCAAATAAAGATTGCAGTCATGATTGGCCTTCTTCTGCATGAGCACTGCTGGAAAATACTCCAAATCAGATTTTGGGTCCTGCATAGCTGTGTCCACACGACACCGTTTGGAGTGCCAGGGACACACACTATGCTACCCTCAGAGCCCCATGCAATCAGGGCTAAAGGGCTTAAGTTTTAAATGATTTAAGTTCTATTCCTTGTGAGTAGGAACTACTGTAAGGCACTTCAGTTGGTCACAGGGAGAGCTGAGCAGTTTTCCTAAATGAAGGCAATTGGGTTGAAAATGATTCTTTCCTTCATCTTTCCTTCACACTTGCAGCCAGTTTACAGCACTTTGACAAAACTGAAGGCTATTTAAAACTCACAGCGTTTTTTAGCATAACTTTTACTAGTGTCAAGCATGCTATATATTAGTCATTTAAGAAGAGATACTGTAGTTGCCTATTCCTATTTTCTCTGCTCTACCTCAGATTGGAACAGGTCAGTGAGAAACAGGTAGATGCTTTGTGGTTGAATCCTGACTGCAAATAATTATTAGTTGAGGTAGCCCTAGAAATGGAAATATGAATTTAATATGATATCACAGTCTGCTCTGCCATTGTTCATTGTTCAGTCATTACAGCTTAAGATGTATTTCTGAATGCTTCCTTTAAAGGACAATGTTTTATAATTACACAAAGAATCTACAGAAGTTATTTCAAAACCAGGGCTCTTTCCCCTTTCTCCATTTTTGGGAAGGTACTGAAAATGACATGGAATTATATTTTATCCTCATTTAGTGTTTAAAATTTCTATTCTGTAGGCAATATTGCATGAGAAATTCTGCATAGTTTGGAACAGAAATGAGTTGTTTCGAGATTTCTTAGAAATGAAAATACTGACAACTTATAGTCAATTAACTTTTTCTTTCTTTTCTAACTTTCATTCTTTCATTTTAATTTGTTAGATATCTTGCATACAATTATACAAAAAAATATAAAGTTTTACTTTAGGACAGTCTCTTCAGAAGTTGTTTAAGTTATGGGAGTTCCTATTATGCAGACTTAGATTATATAGATATACGATTTTTAATTCCCATGTAAACGAAGAATCAACAGAAGCTGATAGTCTCTTTGGAAGACAATGCTTTTCTGTGGGAAGGTTTGAGTTCATTGAAATAATGTATTTAAATGGAAATTCACTCCACATGAAGAATTTCATTTGAAGAATTATTATAAATTATATCAGCATGTATTCATTTCACTTAACATTTTATTAAGTCAATGCTGGAGGCAAGGCATGACCTCCTATCACATTTTCCAAACGTGTGTATTGCTGAATTACAAGTAATATGTACATGGCTAAAACTGCTGTAAATGGAAGAGGGAAAAAACAAAAAAACAAAACAAAACAACAACAACAACAACAAAAACCTAACACTCTTCTTGTGAAATTACAGCAATTATTTCAGTTTATTCTGTACTTAGAATAAATGTGACCCATGGATGATGATGTTGGAGGATAGGATTTGAAGAAGAGCCTATGGGGATACAGCTCTCAAACCTGCTGTCATTCAGTGAGAGTTGGAACACGTTTAAAGTTCCTATCTCTGCATGGATTTGAGCTATCTGAATTAAAATTCAGTTTGAGATAGCTCTATTGCTAGCTTAGAGGCATATTAACGCACACAAATACAAAAAAATAAAGGCTGGAGCGTGCCCTGGGAAGAGCAGGAGGGCTTCTAGAAGCCTACTGCCACACTTCCATGTGTTCAATTTCATCTGGTTTTGTTAATGGACTATCAAAACTAGCAAAGAAATGGAGCATGAAGATAGTAATGCATTCCATTTCATGTCAAAGAACTAACCCTTCCAGCCACAATACTGTCATTTATAAAGTAACGTGTATGCTTGTACTCTGCTGAAGCTGCCATTTGGCTTTACTGATTGCTGCTTGCAATGTGCATTAATCTGTCTGGCTGACATCACTCTTTTTAAGCATCTGGTCTCTCCTGTTGTTCCTCTCACAAATGCTCATCGTTGTGCTCACAATCTATGGCAATGACCGGCAAAATATGTGTGTGCAGTGCTCTGATAGAGGACTGCTACCTTGCCATGGCAATGACAGGCTCTTGCCCTATTTTATATTGGGAATTGGTTGCAGTGATCAGAGTGACAGCTTATAAAGCGCCAGTGACTCAACTAGAAATTCACTGAACTCAGCTGGAAGTAACATTGTTTGGGATCATTTCAAATAGCATGCAGATACCTGCTTGCACTTGCTGAGGATTTGATCTAATAAGCAGTTATGCACATGGATGACTTTACAGATGTGCCCAGATTGTTTCAGTAGGTTTGTGTATCTGAATAAATTGTGCTTCCACGTAAGTGTTTGCAGAATTTGACCCTCACTTTGCAAATGTAAGTGTGATGTCAGAAGTTGTTTCTTAAAGTTACATGAGATTGATTAAGTGTTGAGGAAACACAGCATTTTTGGTTTAGTTTTTTTATTTTTATTTTTACAAGTTTGCAGCACTGAAGAAGAGGTTGTGTTGTTTCACTCTTACTCATGCACATCTGTGTATAAAAAGCAATGCATTTGCCATGAACTTTTCTTTAAAAGAGATGTATCTGAGTCCCTTCATTAAGTTAATATTTGCCTAATTTCTCTCATATGCTGGAAAGGAAGATTTAGCTTTTGCATGCTGAGTGTAATGTTTGATGATACCTGTATTAAAATCAAGAATTACTGTTTTTCTAACATTTACTTCTTTGTGTGATGAGATCTGTAAAGATGAGCTAAAAAGAAACCGGCATTTAGAATATTTCTCTTTATCTATTTGTTGAAGCTATCTTGCCTTTTTGAGAAAAAACAGTAAATCATTCCTGAGAAGCAGGCCATATCTCTTCTCAGGATATCTTTTCAGTATAAATTATTAGAGTTGACTGTCCAGAAGGCAGCAGAAATATATCTGAGAAGATTATGCATGAATACTATGGATCTTACAAATTAAATTGAAAGTGTGAAGACCTTCATAAACTTAAGGCTATTTTTCATAATATTGTGTTGTTGTAATTTTTTTTATTATTATTCTTTGTTGCTTGCAAATGTTCTGGATGGCAATTGTTTCAGCATCTCAGACAAATTCTAACTGTGAGTGTAGGAAGACACAACCATCTTTGTCAGCCCGTGAGGACAGCCATGCTGGCTAAAGCTATCTAAGCAATATAAGTAAGCAGTGATGAAGACAGGAGAAATAAGGAAGAAGAGGTAGCTTGTAGAAGTGAATAAATGAAATAAGGTTTTGGTAATACTTTGTGACACTTACGAGCTTGCAAATCCATCTTATAATGTTTGATGAGTTTTATTAATTTAGCTATTTGCTTAAAATTTGATACGTTTTGGTAGCTATGTAAATGTAACATATAACAGATGTTTTAGCAATGTGGATTTTTCTGTGGGTTAGATGTTTTTCAAAGTTCAGTCTGTTTATCTCACACTGGCATTGTGTATTAGTTGGTATTTAAACTTCAGATAGTATAATAAATTGAAATATATAAAAAAAAATCAATGTGAAAGTAATATTTCTGTTAGCTTTCTTATTGATTTTATACCATTCTTTCTCATGTTTTTTCATTTTATTCTTTCTAATAAATTTGCAAATTACAAAATCATTATGTTGCATTTGTCTCTGTAATATTGTAGGACTACACATTACCTGACTCAATGGAACCCTTTACAAATTTTAATGTGTTAATTTTGTCAAAGTGGAAGATTATTTTTTGTGTGTATGTGAGTCAAAATCTTAACTCTGGAAAACAGCTATGAAGTTGTATTATGTCATGCTGTAACATCAAATAAATTTCATACAGTTAGAATATACTTGGAAAGGGGAAAATACTTTTGTTCATAAAACAATACAATGGAAAAAGGCTGCCTTTGTAATTAGCAACAAAACTTTCAGGTGAGGAAATTTTGTGATTATTGTTTTAATGAATGTTTAAATAACTAGCTGTCATTGATTTTTATGTAAGGGTTATGTTCATTTGGAATTAGGTTTCTGTAGAGCTTATGCAGGTCATTTACTAGTTGAAGTTACCTCTTACCTCTAAACCTGATGAGACCCAGGTGTAAGGCACTGTGTGTAATAAACACTTGTGAGGTTCATTCCTTTAAATAAATGATTGTGTTTATTTCCTCAGTTTCATGGTTACTTCCCTGCAATTAGATGATTTTCACAAATAAGATGCTACCACCCTGTACGGAAGAAAGGACAGTTTGGAGCTGAAAATGATGGCACTGTGGTTGAAATACTATTCAAGTGACACAAGTTAATCTTTTCAAAAAAAGATTCACCAGTTCTCAAATGATTTTAACAGAATTCCTTGCTTAGGTTATTTATTTCTCTGAAATAGAGGTACTCTGAACATGGCATAAAGTTCTTGCTAGAGCTCAAATTATTTTTTTACACAGCAGAGACTATATTCTGAATTCTATTTGATACAGTTAAGAATAAGCATTATTTCTGCTTTTTATATGTTAAATTCCTTTCCCAATCATCAGCAAATCTTCCCATTTTGGTCCTTTAGTATTCAGCGAAGGCTCATTCATAATTTGTACTTCTTCTGTTTGCCCTGCACTCTATGACAGTTGTGCTGACACAATTTGCACTTGTTCATGGCTGATTTTTGCTTTTAACACCTAGTCATTGCTTCTAGCAACATTCATGTTCACATTTTACTCCTGGAAATTCCAGTGAATAGTGATTTTAGGTTCTACAGGCTTTGAGAGAGGCAGTATACAAGTAACATTTGACTAACACACCACAAACTGCACTGTGTTAATTCTAACATATAGAAAGTATAAGCACAAGTTGTGATACATCATTTTTTCTGAGCAAGCCAATTACTGATTAATAATTTGCAGTATGCTGTTACTTCTCTTTATGGAGCAAGTTCTGCTAGTTGGAGTCACACCACTACAATCACGTGCTTTGAACGAGACACATAGGACATACCTGGATATGCCAATGGGTCCTTCCCATACTGAAGATTCCTAATGAGAGCTTGCTCTGAAGGACGATACTGACTAACTAATGAGTCGCATGAAGAGAATCAAGGATATATCACTGGTATGATCAACACAGGTCATTAAAATATACTCTTGCTGAAATGTAACAGACTCTATCTTTAAAACATCAGATGCTGGCAGAACATTGTGCAAGAGCATTTGCCGTGGATATCAAAATGGCCTAAATATTCCCTGTCTTGTGTTACAGCCCTTTCAGAACTCCCACTGTACAAAACACAAACGTGTAGGTAGCTTTATAACGCCTTAAAATGTCAGCTGTTACGAATTCATGTGTCAATAATATATAATATGGGCAGACTGATCAATTTTCATGTAAAACTGCAATAGCAGTTGGCTTTTCAAATGAGGTTTCTTGTGTTTGCTTTACAATACAATTCTTTGTTTTGATGAGTGTAATAGCTGTGAGTTTTCTTCCTGAAGTAACTCATTTTTATTGCTAGTGCTACATCAGTGACAGTCCCTTCAGCTATATCATTCTTTTGAAAAGCCAAATAAGGCATTTTTACAAGCTGGATTCCTGTTTATTTAATTGTCTGCTTTCTTAAGTGACTTCTGAGTATTCTCCAAGTAGTAAGCACTGCAAATTTATGAAGCCTTTGCCTCATAATTTTTTATCTTTTCTGTATTATGCAATTGACATGTAGTATTCTGTGGAAAGTAATAATGATTGACTTCAAAAGCAGTCATCATAATGAGGATAGTTAATTGTATCTGAAATAGAAAAAAAAAAGAAAAAGAAAAAAAAAAAAAAAAGCCACAGGAGAACAAAGTAACTTGATATGTCTGGCTTGAAATAAATAAGATCTAACTTTTACTGGACAGTGTCAGAGTGTTTTCATTATTACAAATCTTATTTTATTCAAAATAGATAAGCAGCCTCCTTTTTTTTTTTTTTTTTTCAGGTAAGTTCTGATAAAACTTGAGAAAAATGTATGTACAGCAGGTAATTTCTGGTATTTTCTTTGAATCGTAGAACCACAGACTAGTTTAGGTTGGAAGGGCCCTTTAAGATCATCTAGTTCTAACCCCCTTGCTATAGGCAGGGACACCTCCCACTAGACCAGGGAGGTCCAGCCCCATCCAGCCTGGTGTTGAATTCTTCCAGAGAGGAACATGCACAACCTGTCTGGGGAATCTGTTCCTGTGTCTCACCATCCTCATAGTAAATAATTTCTTCCTGATACATAGTCTAAATCTATCCTCTTCCAGTTTAAAACCTTTTCCCCTTATCCTGTCACTACATGCCCTTATAAAAAATCCCTCCCCAGCTTTCCTGCAGGCTCCATTCTGAAAGGTCATTTTGGTTTAGATTGTGTAGAATTATTTAATTTTATTTGCTGTTTTCAGTTCTTTTCATCAGTCATGGGAATCATTATGTGTACATACATGATGAAGTGTTCTGCAGCACAGAGAAGAAAAGAAAAAAACTCAGTAAATGAACACTTTGAGCAAGTTTCAGCAGTGATCTTAAGCTAGAATTTTTTTTTACCGCATTGAATAACTGAAGCAGGAGAGAGGATCTTTTTTAACATTTGGGGAAAGCAGGGTATAAACAACAATAACACAGGCTTTCAAGTGGTTTTTGTACATTTGCTTCATTGATTTAGAAACAAACTGGTGTTACTATCCATGACTGAATTTCATTGGGTTTATGCAGTAATGATTTCTATGGGTTCAGCCTACTCCTTAGTCAAATAACATTAAAACAATGAATAAATTTGAAGGGCTTTCTCAGAAACAGCACTCAAATGACAATTGTATTGTTGTCATTAAAAAAATCACTGCAGCTGCAGATCCAGAATATACGGAAGTAAATCTATTCAATCACTGAAGCCAGCATTGGTGTCTCAGGTACACAGTGAAATCCATCTGTCTGGTAAAATGCATTGTGAAACCTGAGGCAAATTCACTGAGAAATCTGTTTTTGAATTGTCTTTCTTACCTGTTGTAGTTTTATTTTTATTTGATTAGTTTTTCCCTTCACTACTCTATTTTTTTTTTTCAGCTCTTATATTATTTTTTATTTTGAAATTATTTTCACAATCAGTTTAACTTTTAGGTCATTTTGGCTTCATTACTTTACTGTGTTACAGGCTATTCTTAATTCTGCGGAATTGCTATGATTTAGACTCCCAAATGGAAGTTTTGTCCATAGAGATAATATGACTCCAACTGACCCAGTAATATGTTACAAATCTGCAACAGAAGCAGTGCTTTTTCCATGTCTGTTCTTCTTTTTCTGACTAGTAAAATTAAATGAGAAACTGTCAGGACACTTTAATGTCAAAGTTTGATTTTTTTTTTTTTTTTTTTTTTTTTTTTTTTTACAGTGCTTCTAGTTGAAATACAAGTGATGATTTGTCCCACTAGTCTGAGGCGTTAGCTACTTCATCAGGAGTAGCATTTGAATAGCAGCACTGCTCTTTTCCCTTGGTGTGATTAGCTCAGATGATATGAGTAGCCTTTTTAGATATACCAAAATATATAAGCTTTCTGTAGAATGGTGATGAAGGACAGCAAATGCATTTATATAGAGGTCAACTTTTATCTTTCTCTATTTTTGATAATTTTGGATACTGATACAGATTCTATCTTAGAGATGTTCCTTTTGCTATACTTTGAGAGCTGCCCTGTTAATTAATTCCTCAGTCCTGTTTTTACCAAGATCATTTCCTTCTACATCTATGGAGATGAGTCTGTGGGTCTGATGATCTTCCATGGGATTTTCTCCATACTGTAACAGGTTGTGGTGCCTCATTTTGATTCCTTCAATTTATGTCCGTTATTAAAAGTTTGTTCCTATCTTGTCACCAGACAAGAACTACTGACTCTCCCACCTCTCTTTAAACACTTTTGTATAGATCTTCGGTTTAGTCACTGTTTTATTTGTACTTGTATTATGTGAATGATAGTGAAATCATTATGTTGGGTTCTATGCATTGTTCGTGTATTCACTCACCTTCTAGACCAGAAATGGAGCTCTTCCCTAAGTTACTGGTCCATAGAGCTCCAATTGCAGTTCAGAATTTGGAAATTGATCCTAAGGAGTGGATCGATATTAGAAGTTCAGTTTGGACTGAGATAGTCTTCTGGAAGACAGTCTCCTAGTTGTTTCTACTTAATTGGCTTTACTTTGCATCTTAGAACAGTTTGGAAGTGGTTGAACTATGCATGCTTTTTCAGTGAACTGAAAGCAAAGCAAGCACTTATGGAGTGAGCTTGGTGACCTTCAGCTGCTGATGAGTGTTCCTTCCTTAGGGCCAGTTTGGAGCTAGTCTGAATTATTCTACTTTCTTATCTCCATTCTCCCAGCCCCAATCCCATGTAGTATTATTTTTATGATCTGCATATACATTTATATCAATTTTTGTATTCGTGTGTGTGTATGTGTATATATATATATAAATTGTGAGTCAAACATGCAAGGCTTCAAGTAAATTTGTGATTTTTTTTTTTTTTAATTCAACTTTTGTATTGGTGGTAGTTGAATGGTTGTACTGCGTGATCTTGGAGGTCTTTTCCAACCTTGGTGTTTCTATATTTCTATTTTCACTACTTTACTGTTTTGAAGTCATTTCGTGTTGTGCTTTTTTTTTTTTTTTTTTTCCTTGATGTTAAGGTTGATAATTATTCTATAAACATTCTAAAATGCTTACTGGAATTATGTATAAATATGTACCAATCGACTTAAATACATTTTACAAAGAGTAAACTACTCATAATATTTCATATTCAAACTTCAGAAAAAAAATCATCTTTTTCCGATGCCTATGGACAGAAGTGGAGAAGAAACATGAGGTTTTTTTTATTAAGTTTTGAATAACTCTGTACTTAATTTCATCAAAGTATTGCTGACCTTTGGTTTATACTCCAGAACCATTGCAGTGTATTTAAAACCACATTCTTTTTTTTTTTTTTCCCCATAAGTACTAATAAATGATGCAAACAAGATAAATAAAAAACAGCACTTCACTACATAGCTTTATTATCTTAGTCATTCAGAAATTCTGTAAATATAACATCTTATTTAAACATAAATAAATAAATTAGAAATAATAAGTAATGAATAAATAAATAATATAAATAATAAATAGAAATATTTCTTGTGTTTTCTCATCTTCCTAAGAAAATTAAGGTCAACATCCACCACAGCTTGATTAAGTAGTTAATGCATTTGTCTATATAACCATTCATTTTTCCTTGAGATCCTGATGCCTTCATTTGAAAAATGAAAATGAAAAACACTTCTGTGTTGCATATGTTTCATTTTGCTTTGCAGAGTAAAAAACAAACAATTTTTCAGCCTTCCTGCCTTTTTTTTTTCTTGTATAATTATCCAAAGTTTCAGTTATCAGTAATTTTGGATGTTGACTTTCTGAACACTCAGATTAAAACATATTGATATTAAAACATATATTAATATAAGTATAGATTGGACTTTCACAGTCTCTACAGTTTAGACTGTAGGCAGGGCAGCTGTTGTTACAGTTGAATATGATCTGTGTAGATCAAAGGCAAGCAAACTTTGCACAGCATTTTTGGAAACTTCTGAAGTGTAAGGCATATCTCAGCTGGCGTAAATTAGAATGGTTCAACTTGCAAATCAGAAAGGAACAGAATCATCCATGCATTTCTGACACTAAATATAGATGATTTATTTAAATGCATGAAGTCACAGGAAAATGATAGGAAGCAAGTAACACAATAAAATTTGAGGTCCTTCACATTGAATTAGGCTTTTATTGGAACTTTGGCAATGCAACAAAGCCAGCCTGACTCAATCCCTCGCACAGGAGTCACAGAATCATAATGACTAGAGCTCCTCTACTGACAAAGCTGATGAATCACTTGTTATCAGCTCTAAGACTACAAAGCAGCAGTCAGCAGCAATGAACAGCAGGTATCAAGGCACGAGAGCCATTTAAGTGAAAGAAATTGAGGTGTGATCCAATGAGCTAAATAACCTGCACTCTCACTGATGGAATGTAGACCACAAAAGTGCACTTCATGAAGAATTGTATTAGTGATTGAGACGTTTATCAGGTGTAGATGTGTTAGCAGTAATAACAAATGTGTAATGTAGTGGAAATGGACCTCATCAAATTTCTTTTTGTCACTTAGTAAATAAATTTGCTTTTGTTCTTTGTTGAGGCTGTATTTCCTATGTAGGCATTCTGCACTTCATTTATACTTGTCTTTGGCTCAGCAGAAGGCTGTCCTGACTGCTGTGGCATTGTCTTCCAGTTGTCAGTGGAGATGTCTTATTCCTTTAAAGGTGGAATATTGGGGTGAACTCAAAGGCAAGCAAACAGGCAAATTGGCAAAAGTGATAGCCACAATTTTTCAATTGCTTAGGGGCTCTCCATAAAAGCAGCTAGAGGAGTCACTTTCACACTCAGATAAATCATAAAGCATTTTAGATATCGGGTGTTGTAAAAGCAGAAAAGTATATTCTCCAGCATTCTGTGGTAACCAAGAACTGCAGAGAAGTTAAGCTTCTTCATTTTGTTCTCTTTATCAGAGCAAGCTAATAAATGATTTCCATCTGTCTTGTTCTCATAATTTTCCACTTTTACTACCATAAATAAAGAACTGAAGATTTTTCAAGGTAGCTGTATTCAGCACTTTGTCATGGTTTTATGTTTTTTGGTTTTCAGTATTCCACATCATAACATCATGTAGTGCACGAGAGTTAAAGTGTTAATACTCCAATTTCAGGTACCTATCCCTATACATTATGGAAGTCAAAGGATCTGGCCCTTCTGGGTGGGGCGGTCTCTTACTGCCTGGCAGTGGGTGCTGGAGGGTGCTTTCCTAGCCGTTCCAAGCTTTTCAGGTTTGACTCGGTCTCGGGAACTCTCTCTCTCCTATCTTATTTGATTTATTAGTCTCAATTTCAATTAGATTGTATTATATTGTGTTATCTTGCATTCTGATATCATAGTTAGTAAAATAAGTTTTCCTCAATAGATTGTTGCTGCTGGTTTTTTTTTTTTTTTTTTTTTTTTCCTTCTTGAGCCCAGCTCCCATCTCCCTGTCCCATTTCCCTTTCCCTTCCCATTTTGTGGGCCCGGGGTGGAGGAGCCCAGGGGCCTACTGCCTCCCTGTCATGAGCATAGATTGATCTAGTTAACTCCATGACACACTTGTTGAAATGAACGGGTACATTTCTGTGGACATCTTCAGTGTATCGTACAGGAGCTTTTGCCTGAGATAAAGCATTAGCTTGGTCTTCTGTCTGTCCTTTTTGCTCACTGATTCCCATTTTGTCTTTACTACAGAAGAAGCTAAAAAATCTATTTAAAAATTAAGAGAATAAGAGAATTATCTTCAAAAGACCACCAGTTCATTAGGAATGCTGTTAGGTGAGCTAGGAATATGTACAAGAGCTACTCTGAAAATACTGCCTCCTATTTTATTCTTTTAGCCCCCCCCACCCCCCACCCCCACCCCCCACCCCAAAAAAAAAAAAAAAAAAAAAAAAAGTACTACTGACATTCACTGAAGCTTTCTGAATGCTTAGGAATACCAAACGGTGGATGTGAACACAGTGAGGCTGCGAACGGTGTGTTTCACCTTTGGTGATAGTGACAGTGGGTCACCTTCACTGGTGCAGATATTTGTGAGTACAGCATGCAGGCTCTTGTCCATTGCTGGTGAAAATGCATAGCTAATGATGGTGACTATGTTGAAAAATAGTGGTTTTTGCACACCAGCTTAAACTTGTGAAATGGACTGTTGCTATGTATTTGTTTGGAATGGATTTATTTAATGTGTCTGGGATGAACTATTCAGATACTGATGGTGTGTGTTTCCTTTGAGTACCTTGAACCCCACAGTCTGTATACCACACCCAGTTTCCAGATTTTAGCTTTTCTCATAGACTAGCTCATAGAAGATGAGCCTGGCTGCACTGGATCATTAATGTATTCTGTTTTAAAAGCAGGCCAGATGCAGCTGCTGTGTTTTCTTGGAGACACTGATGAAGTTCGTCTTTGTTCTATTTAGTCAACTGTGGACCCAGTAGCAATATATGAAGATCACCTTCATGTTTCTATGAGATTTCCAAAATCTATTTAAGCTTGGATAACAAGAGAATTCTTAAATGCAGATTAAGATAAAATTACAAGTGTCTTTGAGTATACATTTCTGCATGCCTACATACATTGTCTTGATTTTAAATGCTATCATGCATAATTGTAGAGCATTCTGAAAGAACAGAGTACAGTCAGAACTTCTGCCCACATAATAATTTATATTAATCATGGAAAGATCTTGACT
Source organism: Phasianus colchicus (assembly GCF_987193195.1). Lineage (NCBI taxonomy): Eukaryota > Metazoa > Chordata > Aves > Galliformes > Phasianidae > Phasianus > Phasianus colchicus. Next base: position 17,865,857 of record NC_143438.1, on the reverse strand, counting down.
ATTAAATTGTCTTCTGAATGGAAGTTTTCAGTTGCAAAGTTTACACTAAAAGTATATCTGTTACAAAATATGACAGAATTTTAGTATGACACATCAGTGAATGTTTGTATCTGGGATATTCACATTCAGGTGATTTGGATTTTACAGATGAGGAACTCTTAAGAGTTGCTGGGCTTCTACAAGATTCTGTGTCATATACAAGCTTCTGCAACCATTTGAAAGGGGGGTAGATAAAATTTAGAAAGAAACTACTATTTTAATTCAGAGTTGAGCTGTTTTCTTCCTGAACAAACTGCATTACTGTAAATATCAATTTTCCTGACTAAGAGGCATATGCATATTTAGTTTGAAATAATATATTTAATAAATATATATTTGTACTATATATGCTAGAATTAGTAACTACATAAAATTTGGAAGAATTGTAAAGAAATTCATTCAGTATAATCAGAACACAGAACACAGCCTACAGCCTATATTTTTTGTATATTAACTTGGTGCATTAATTTTTTTAAGCATAAATTAACAAATCAAAGTTGTTTAGTTAGTGTGCCCTTTTGAAGCTGGTTCTTTTGGTTCTCAGGGGGAATGAAGTCTGAGGGTATAGGGTTTTTTTGAACACTGAATGTTTAAGAATTATAGAAAAAATTCTTCCCACTCCACTACTCCCATGTAGAACACTTTTAATGTTTCTTTACTGCAGATTTCTTAGCATAACATTTAACTTCCAAGCTGCTATTGTTGAATTGCATAAACAAAAACTAAACAATGCTAAGATATGCATAGATCGATAAGAATTTGGGAAATGTTAAATCATATCCAGATGCCAATAATTTTACAAAGTTTTTAGAATGTATTCTTTAACTATAAGCAGTTCTAGAATAGTTTTTATACGGGAAGCTGCCTGAGACAAATACCCAGTTTATTCATGAAACATGGTGTCAGAGAATATGAATTTATAGCACAAAACTACTTGGTAAGAATTTGTCTGAATTGTGAAGAGAGAAAACAATTAAAACTCTGTGAAATATGCAGATAGACTTTGACATTTATAGTTATGGCAAAAAAAGCATAAACAATTATCATATGTTTGTCAGAATGGTCAGTTATTCATGAATAAAATAAAGTAGCTTTGAAAGTGGGATGGAATCAGTATAAAGATGTAAGAAGTAACATAAATCCAGCACACCTGCTGAAACTTGGCAAACACATGCATAACAAGTTAAAAAAGCAGCTACAACCTCTAAAGGAGCAAATGTAAGAGACAGTTCTTCAGCACTCTCTCTCTCAGCTAAGGATGCTATACCTGATGGACATTGCTAATTAAATGCTGTCAGGTCCTCTCTCATTCTACAATCATTTTTTATTTGCTGCTCAGTATTTTGCAGCTGCAGACTCTGCAGTCATATGTGAAATATAATCATTTACCATATTATTTGTGCCAGGTAAATTCATATTTTCAGGAACTCTGTATTCATCTGTTTATTTGAATTGTCATAAAACTCAAGCTGATTCATGACAGCACCAACACAGATTGAACCTGATTGCAACATAGTGGTGAAAAAAACAGATCCATGTGAGATCAAAGATGGGAGCTCAAGGAGAAACAGTGTCCAGATTATGCCAGGGATACAAAAGGTTGTGCACTGAAACCCAAATGGGATTATCTGGTGGGAATAACCTTGTGAGATTTAGGTGCATAAATGGAATGTGTTGATAATTTGAAGAAAGACACTTTGAAATATTAGTATCTGACAAGAAGAGGCATCCCAAATAAAAATAAAGTTGGAAGGAAAAACTTTATTTTCTATCTTGGAAGTATTGCATACGTATCTGCATATTTAAAGAGAAAATTCAAGAACTCTATGTTCTCCAGAATCAGAAAGGTCTAGGACTAGAAATTCCATCAGATAACATCTGTGTCCTTTTTACAGTTAGGATAGATCAAATATTAAACACGGCAGAATATGGAGAGTGGAAACAAGTTTACTGTGTACTTTGTGGCTTCTCTGATATACTTTACAAAGTTCTTCTTAAGAAGAAAAGACAGAAAACAGATGAAAACTGGCTTAGCAGAAAGTACTCTTAAAAGCTGAGTCTAAGGAAAATTAGTTTCTTCAACCAGATTATTTGGGTTACTGTGATTTAATTTGATCTTTGAAAAAACACAGCTGGAGGGAAGAAAAAAAAAAAAAAAAAAAAGTGAATTCAGCTTCCACTGCAAGACTTAAAGAGGAAGATATTAACCCCTTGGATTTCAAGGGATTCAAGTTGATCTAGATACTCCCTCAGGTAGTCAACAAGACTTTTGAAAATACTCCCCACAATTTCCTCTACATTCTTTTGCGAAGTAAGGTTTTGCAAGTAAGACTTCATATCAAAACAGTTTTAAGAGCTCATAATAATGTTGTAAGAAACACAGCAAGCTGTAGCTTATAAACTCTCTGAGCAAGGGTCCGTGATATGCTTCTTGATGCCTTTGGATACTGAAAGAGTTGTTCTGTGGTTTGACAGGTTCTTAAAAATAATGAGACTTGAAGTATGGTAAAGGCATTTACTTCTGTCTCAGATTTTGCAATTCTATCAACAGCACTGGAGAATCATCCTACCGTGGGGAATAGTGATTGCTAATGGGCACAGTTATTGGAAAGCTCTGCTGAGACTACAGATCATTAAATAGTTGCTTTGTTTACAAGAATGAAAGCTTAAGTCTTATGATAAGATTTTGTGAACAGTACAGTGGCCTCAGGCTGTAGACTGAACTTGAATTTTAGATAGTATGCAGGTCATAAGCATGCCACAAACAACAGCGTTCACATCATTACCTTATTTCCCATTTATAAATACATAATGTTGTTTACATTTAAATGTAATTGGACCCAGTTGTGTATCAGCTTCCTAAGATGTAGGGATCAATTTTAGAAAAGGAAAAATTGTCCTGCTTCAATTAAAGCTTTGCAAGGAAAATAAAGAAACTGTTATTACTAGTTAGTTATCCTGTATCTGAGTAAGTCTTTGTTGTTTATTTGATGATAATACTTCAGCGGACATTGACGTAAGATATAGTAGGCTAGGCCTAATATTGCTGATTTTAGTAATGAGTTTGAAATTAAGTGAGTCATTGTATAAATGCAATTTAAAAGAGATGGGGCTAACAGCACCAAAAAAAGAAAAAAGAAAAAAAGTTTTTTTTTTTTCTCCTTTCTCCAAACAGAATCCCAGAAAGAAGATGCTGTAAATGCTGGTGCAACTTCAGTTGAAAGTTTATAGAATTCTGAGTTAATCCAGTAGGGATAAATGTAACTTTCTATGTTGCCATTTTGTCTCTCATATCACGAGAATGAGAAAGTTAGTTGTTAATTTTAACCATTTAGATACTCTGTTGCTTGGTTTTGTTTTGACTGTTTTTGTGGCTGTTATCATGTGTTTAAATGGGGAAGCTACAATGGATTTTGTGTGTGTGTGTGTGTATGTGTGCATGTAGAGTAGTTGCACTAGTTGGTGTTGGAAAGGAGAATAAGAACACATTGAGATAAGAAGGAAAAATGGATCTAATTTGAAAATGTCATAATCTCCCTACAATAGAAATCTTATTTCTCCCAGTGGGGATGGATGTGCTCCTCCTATTGATTGTGATAACAAAAATAATGGGTGTATCTGCCTCCACTAGTTTGAGGATTATGGGAAATGATTGCAATAAATGGATAATACTGTTTGTATTTCAAGATGCTGAAAGTAATTCTCTGTCACTGACAGAATTTTCTTATTTCAAAAATGTATTATGTGCAGGGTAAAATATATATATATATATAAATTAAATAACAGCATCACCCGATCAAGATATTCTGAAAAGTTCGATGATTGAAAATCAGTGTAACACCCTGTAATTAAAACATTTACTTCTGGAATTCTCTCAATAATACAATATTATGATCAGAGAATACGAATGGGGAATAATAATGTAGTTTTGCTGAAGTGCTAGAAGTGAAACATTAGTGGCGTTGTTATGACTCAGATACAGAGGTTAGCACTTAAGATGTCTAATATCATAGCAGGATAATGGTCTAGAGGTAGTTTGTGCTGCTAGTATGCTGCCTAGCTCAGGACCATTATCTCACCTTTGACAGGCTGATTCAGCTCGAGCTATAACTGCAGCAGGAGGATTTTTCACATTTAATTCTGTAGTACTAGAGACATCAGATCATTCCCAAGTGTGTTACAGCATACAAAGTCTTAATGCTGTTCTCATATCGTTTAAAAGAAAAACAAACAAACAAACAAAATATTAAAAGGTTGTAAGGTTTCTTTAGTTGCTGTCCTTTCAACTGGCTTTGAAGATTAAAAAAATGTATATATTTAGATAATGTTTACTTTTGTACTAAGAATATATTTGGCTTTGTGTTCTATTTCAGCATTTAATTCTACTTCAATAATTCTTTGTTAATTAACTGTAACAAAATCTATACCAGCTAGACTTGAACCACTTTTGGTCTATCAGTGCTACCAGTGACTTTATGATAACTTCAGCATTGTTTCGTTTGTAGTGAACCAATGTTTGCAATTTGGTTGTATTTTCTGGTTTACAGTGCCTTTGACACAAGCTTCTCAATTTCATGAAAATGATCTCCTGGGCAATTTATTTTCTAGCATTTCTACATCCATGCTCTTAACTTTCTCTTTTTACTGTCCCTACCTTCTGACTTTGGCTTTATGATTGATGATTGTGCTCAGGTCAGTGACCACAGTCCTTTGCATCAACAGAGTTTTATGAAATACTGCGTAACTGGGTAAACTAGAATTAAAAAAAGCTGTGTGTGTTTCTGCTCCAGCCTTCCCGCAGAAAGTGCAACAAGCAGCCAGAGAAAATATGACTGCAATGTACTGAAATGTGTCATGTTGACACATCGTGAAAACGTATTGAAATATGTTCCTTTTACAGTAGCTGTAAACCATCAATATGTGTGCATACAAAATTATACAGCAGGCGTACTGCAGTTGTCCAATGTTGATGGAAACCATCTTTTACCATGGACTATGATCTGTGAATTATAACTGTGACATTCATTTTTTATGACTTCACGGGATGATTTTTTGTAGGCCTCACTACTATTTACAACAATCAGCAATATATTAAATAACTTCTGGTTTTTTTTTGTTGTTTGTTTTTTTTGTTTTTTGTTTTTTTGTTTTTTTGTTTTTTTTCCTGCAAGCTTACCTCTAACTTACAACAGCAGATGAAATTCAGCAGTCAGTGCATTGCTGAAAGGAGAACCATGTACTTAAACTTTGAGCATGGATCCATATTAGAGTTTGTTACAACTTGGAATATTTTGTGCTTGTTGCATATAACTTGAAAAATATTTCAGAAATCTTCCTGACTTCAAGAGCTATTTATTTTCTCATTTTACATTAGAAAAGATTTTATAAAAGGGGAAAAAGGAAAAGTGAAATGAAAAGAGAGAGGGAAAGCATAACAGAATACCAGACAAAGGAATTTTTTTAAAGATTTAGAGAAAAGGAGTGAGCAAGATCTTGCATTCTGCTGTCAAAAGAAATAAATTTTGTTCCCTGTATAGTATATGAGTATATAGTACATATACTCATATTCTCATATAGTACAACAGGATTATGCATATATAACCTTCTCCTGATATCTGCAGATTTGTGAAGATCTTTTCTCTCTCCTTATAGACTCTTGGGTGTTGGATTATAGTTCTGTTGTTGTTGTTGTTGTAGTCCTGTAGTGCATTTCAGGATATCTCAGGAATGACTTTGATGGGAATAAAGGTAAACCAGAAGGTAAACTTTGCAGATTCTCCTTTTTCACAACCTCTCTTCTTCCATCCTGAAGGCCATTTCTGACAGCAGCTGCATTTTGAAATTGCCCTGTATTAAGAATTATCTGTGTTAGTCATTGGTAAGCATTCTACCTATGAATGAACCTCAAAAACAAATGCACTGATCAGAAGATTGACCTTAGAACTGTAAGCCAAGTACAGTTTCAGATATCAGTAATGCAGCATATGAGACTGTCATGGAGTTAACTAGATCAATCTATGCCTGTGACAGGGGGGCAGTAGGCCCCTGGGCCCATCCTCTACCCTCGGCCCCACAAAATGGGAAGGAAGGAAGAGAAAAACAAGCAAACAAACAAAAACAGTGGCAACAATCTATGGAGGAAAACTTATTTTACTAACTATGATATCAGAATGCAAGATAACACAATATAATACAATCTAATTGAAATTGAGACTAATAAATAAGATAGGAGAGAATTAGAATTAACAACTCCCAGTACACTACGTGATGGTATGATGTGGAATACTGAAAACCAAAAAACATAAAACCATGACAGAGACATACATAAGAAAAATGCTGTGGATGGGCAACACGACTATCTACCTTTTTTGCCCATGTAACCTGGATGATATTCTTAAGTGTGCCACTGTCAAGATCAATGCCAGTCCATCATCTGATATTTTCCAAAGTGAGATGAATGGCTAAATTGTGACACTAACGTATTTTGTGTCTATTAAGAAACTTGTTATTACAGACATGACAGGGTAGGATGACCTGAATATATATAGTAGTGGTAGATGATAGGTTATGGTATTAATAACTTTCTCATGACTACTTAAAGGGCTACTGGCATATCAATCACCTTCAAGAGCTTACCATGCAGAACTGACTGTGAGCACAGATGTGGGAAAAAAAGCATCTGGTCTGATCTAGTACAAGTCAGTAAAAACTGTACTGTTTTCACACTCATTACTATAGTGTGTAATTTACTGCACTTGTGGAGACTGCCAGTCTCTTGGTTGTTCACAGCCACATGTCCTGATATAGCAAAACATATAAACATATTTAAGGAATCTACTTAACTAACCTAACTGTAGTAGTGAGTTAACTGTACTAAGTATTTATAGGTTTGATAAGGCAAGAGTAAAAATGATTTAAATATGATCATTGTTTTTGTTTTAAAGATTCTTTTAAGTAAAAAGATATTTTCTGGATACAGTAAATCTTGATTGCATCTCTTCTCAAAAACAGATGCAGTTCCTGTTTTATCAAATTTATATGTTTGCTATAATGGTGTTGTTTTTTATTATTATTATTATTATTTTTTTTTTTTCTCATGTGTTCTGGTAGTTTTTGTGTTTAAAAGTATAATATATGAAGATAGATCACAAAATAATCCAATGCTTATTTGTAATCTTACATGTCATGGAAGATGCAAGCCGGGAGAGATCATGGCAGCATCCATAAATCACAACCAGAAGATATACCCAAATGTGTCACTAACCTTAAGACATCTTGTAAAAGGACCAATAAGTATGCGAAGAGAGCAGAAAAGATCACGGGAATTAATTATAATTATAGTACAGCAGATTAATGAATATTAGATTTTAGGAGTTATTTTTGTAAACAAAATGATTACAGCTATAGAGGAAGGATGAATGAAAATAATATATTATGATTCAGAAAGATTTCTGTTTATTTTTCCTAAGCTAGATGACTACAGTAGATTTGTCTTTTCTTACCAAAAATACTGGAAAATTGAGCACAGTTTACTGTGCTCCATAACAAACCACACTTGGCAGTTGCATTGATATGAGGCACTTCTCAGCCTTGGAAATTTTAATTAATACAGATCCGTATATTTGTAGCTGTCTGGATATTTGAGAGAAAGGTTTGTCTCATACTACCAGCCTTTGGCAGTTTGTAACTGAATAAATTTTCACTGACCATCACAATGCGATAGACAGTAAGGTGTAAATTGTCTGCTAAAATCTTTGGAGAAGTCTTGAAAGACAGTAATTGAAATAGTATTGTGACTCACCACAAGTAGTGATATTTAGAAGAAAGTAAAATTGTTTCATAATTCAAATCATTGTCTACTATTAACTTAGGAGTATTATTGTCAGACTAGATTGCTTGAGAGTGAATGCCAGAAAATACTATTTTCTTCTGTTAATGTAACCAGCATACAATTTACAGAGCCTCCAGTAAGCTCAGAATGAAGGTGGAAAGCAAAATGCCATTTTGTCTGGGGAGCTATATAGAACTTTTTTCCTAGTACTCCTTGTCCTCCAGATAAAAAGCCTCTATTCGTCCTACTTTTATTACAAAGTTCTGTATGCTTATTATTATTACTTCTAGTTCTATTTTAGCGTCTTTGACTGTGAATCACTACAGTTTTACAAAACTGAGTAGAATGCTTTAAGAATTAAAAATGAATTGGAAGAGCTTAGAAATGCACTGCAGCTCTATTTATACTCAAGAGAATCTTTTATCCCAGTACATAACAGAAAAAAATAAATAAAGTGAAAGAGAAGCACCATCCCAGCTCTTAGAGCTGCTCTGTGGAATACTCACGTTCAATATCTGTCCTACATAATTGAAATACAGGACCCAAGAGTAGGACACTGTAAAAATTTACACCTCGTAAAACTAGGGTAAATACAAGAACATCTTTCTGAGAAAGAAATGTGAGCCAGGACAGTTGATAATATTTCCCTTATCTAACAGATTTTAAAGGGAACTATTGGTATTGAAAGACAGACAGAAAAACACACGTACTGAAGGATATAGATATTTATGTGTATATGTGTGGGTGTCTGTATGCGTATGTCTGTGTGTAATTGTATCTGATGCATTATAACTGGATACACACCTATATTCTGAGATCTTAAAGTCCTGTTGAGAAATTTTCCCTGAAATACATGGTCAAAGTGCTGTTTTCTGTGTGCAAATCTTTTAGTTTGTTTCTTTTAAAACTTGATATTAACTTTTCCTGCCTTATTGAATAATTCAATAGAGGCTTTTTGATTTTCAAGACAATTATATTCAAAGCTGTAGCTTTAGTTTTTTTATTTTCTTTTTAGTCCTCCTGACTGTTCCAAGTCAGTATAATCATTATTTTACATTGCTATAATGTTGCTATTTTGCAATACTAATCACCCAGCAGCAAACACTAGATCAGGAGATTTTTGCTTCCAAATCAACAAAATGGAAAATCAGCTGATTTAAATGTTGATATGATAAGCTGATCTAGGAAAAAGCTAGCTGAAAAAAAATACAAAGAAATAAAAAGGAAACAAGATACCAACTCTATAGTGGATAAAGATTTTAAGGGTAGCAAGAATTACTTTAATATTGCATGTAAAAAAGAAATAAAACACATAGATACTGCCAGATGAATATTAAATATTATTAAATACTAACAATATCAAATATTAAATATTTTGTGCTGCTTAAGGTAGAAGAGAATGAAGTATTCATGAAATTAAAGTTGTTTGATCATTTATTTTGTCTACTTTTTATAACTATTGTTCAGTTTAATGAAGGAAAACACCTTAATTTCAACACAGTTGAATCCCATCCCCTGTGTTTCATTCTTAGTACTTTCTGTGTAGAAACCAGTCAGGAGACATAAGTGACCTTATACAAATACTAGTGAGGGCAGCCAGACAGTGACATCTGCTCCAAGCTGATATTAGAATTTTATCACCAAAGCTGTTTTTAAACAATGTATACGTTTCATTTGGGATGCAAGTTATATGTTCAATGAGGACGCTTTTGTTATGCAATCTAAGATCTGGAGTTCGGATGTTACAACTATTCTGAAAAATTTAAGAGGAGTCTGTAAGAAAAATCTTATAAATTTCTCATTGAAATAAGAAGGAATCAAACCATTTGTTTCAGTGTATATATAGATTACATAATACATTATGAATTGTTTTGAAAATGGATTTTGAGATCTGAAATAGGTCATATAACATTGTCTGAGATAAAGCTGTCATACAGATAGGTGAGACTGTTGTGACCATTTTTATCATTTATCTGGCTATAAAACAAAAACTTTCTGAAGGAGATAGGCAAGGAATATATGAAATGATTAGTTTGTCAAGAAAAAAATATGTGCATGGATTACTACTTTCTTTGGATTTTAATAAGCATTTGATAATTTGAGAAAATGAAGTCAGTGTTGAATTCTGTCCTTTAATTGAGAATTCTTAAATTGAGAAATAAGTTTAAATTGGCATAAATAACTGCACTGTTGATTTAAAACTCTCTGAAAGATTAGAGCCATAAGCAAAATTATCTCTAGTTAGGGTTAGCACTGTACTCCTCCATGAGGCAGAAATTCGGGTCAGTCATTCCTCAAAAAAAGGGAACGTCACACAGATGAAAGTTGGCAGTATTGTCATGGACTGATCTCCAGATTATGAGTGAAGAAAGCTGAAGGGAAATATGTTTGAGAAAGGTGGAGGTGAAAGTTCATCCTTTCACTGGGATAACATTACAGAAAGCCATAGTAAAATGCCAGATCAAGGAAATAAACCAAAGCCATAAGAAAGCCAACAGAGTCCTTTGCTCCAAGAAAGTTGGCAGAAGCCTAGCAAAAGATTCTGTTTTGAGATCTAGAGTAATTTTAACAGGTATAAGACTTTTCTGTAAAGCAGAAAATAAGTGAGTTTGAATGACTATGATGTGAGAATTAATATATGTGTTCTTTATAATTGAGTTTAGTCCAATCTGAGAGTCAACTTCTGTGGAACTTGATAGGAGGTTGGGCAGAGTGGGGAGCAAAGCACCCTCAGCGCATGTTCCCAGGATGCTCTTCATCAGAACTGTGACTAAGTCTTTGCTTTCTAAGATTACTGATCTGGAGGCTGTTTGCAAAAGGTTAAAAGAAAACAGTGAAAGTATCTCTGCATTACTATGTACACAAAAAACAGCCCTATTTTTCAAGCGCTGTGAACATCTGTTGAAGAAACTTCATAGATATGGAGTATATGAACCGTGTAAAATAATGCTGATAGTGGAAAGATATAATTCTGTTCATTCTGAATTTTGAGCACAGAAGATTATTTTTTTTTTTAATTTCTCCTTGCTGCAGAAGAGCGATGTGAGTACAGCAGCAATCTGATAACACTTATATTCATAGCAAAAGGTTTTGTAGTTTTCACCCATCTATTTCAATCATATACTGGCTCTTTCAGTGAATTATATTAAAAAAAAAAAAAAAAAAAAAAAAAAAAAAGAGAAAGAAAGAAAGAAAAAGAAAAAGAAAAAAAGCTGAGATAGGAGTCTGGCTTTATCCTGAAATGAAAGCCTTACACCTGGCATATTTGCAGAAGTTTACAGTGCATTTGAATAGGAGGAAAATATCACAGAATGTGCTGTCATATTTGGAAAATTGAAGTCCTAAGTCAAAAGAGCTGCTTCTCTAATTTTACCTTCATTATGGAATGCCTTAAGGCCCTAGCTGTATGGTCTCTTTACTGTTGCTTCACCCACAGCTATTGCATCTGTGCTGTGGATCTTTTACTGAAAGGCTGCAGCCACCTCTTAATAATAGATACACTTGTTTAGTGTTTAGTCTTCCTGAATAGTCAAAACAAAAGAGTTCAAAGACATCACTTACCTTGTAGCTTGTTGTTCTGTTCTTGTAACTCATTTTGAAAAACTTGAAGACCCTCTTGTTAATCAGTTGTGTGACATTTTTAAAAACTTTGCATTAAATTTCATCACAAAACAGGGAATGGGTATAATAAGTCTCTTCTGTGAAATGAAAAAAAAAAAAATACATTGAATTAGTATTCATCAGAATTGACTTTTGAGTGCATGTCTGTCTTCTTGGGCTGCTCACAGTGGAAGGAATAAATTAATAAAAAGGGGAATAGTGAAGAAGGGACAAGAGAAGTATTTGTCCTTGCAGGACTTGACTACAGGGTGCTGGAGCAAGAGTGGAGTGGATGGTACAGGGGTGGTATGGGAACGAGTGCAGTCTGCAGGTAGCTGGCTGCTGTGCAACACAGCTGCAGGCACAAATACACATTATTCTCAGGCTGACCAATTTCTCCTCTGCCCCCAGGATCTACCTTTAAAGAGATGCAGGGGAATGAGCAAAATAATTAACAAAATCAAGAAGGAGAGGCAACAAACAGATGATCCTAACACAATGGCAACAAAATAGGCAGAGAAGAGGGAGAAACATAGCTCTGGGATGATTAGATATTTCAGCCTACGGTAGACTTTCTTTTCATATTCAAAACTCACGTAGTAAGACTTAAAAAGAAAAAGATAAATTATTTTGGCCTTGAACAAACAAGGTAAATGAAGCATTTTCTGTTCTTGTTCAATAGCAAGTGTTGTGTTCCCCTTGTAAAGCTTTGGGTCACTTTCATTTAAAGTAAACTGAAATTGTTACCAAATGACCTCTATAACCTAGACACCTTTCTTCTGACTTAGGAAAGTGAAACACAACTTCAGAAAGAAAAGAGTGTTTGTGTAGAAATGCTAGGAATTAAGTTATTTGCTGTTTGCTTGATATTTTTATTTTAATCCTCATTTCATTTTCACTAGATGCTGGATAAAGTAAATCAATGTTAATGTTTTTTTATAGAATTGATATTTTCCATTAACATATATAATACAATAAATCTCCCAAAAGGTCCTTTATCTGTTCTGACACATTTTTTTCCTTTAACGTATGGCCTTGCCAGAGGAGGACAAAAGAAATATTGTTCTTTATAAAAGATGATGTTCATATTAATCATGTAAACTAGTAATACTAATGCTGCTAACAGGGTCCTTAAATCAGAATATCATCCTGCCCTTTTCAAGACCATATTCTCACGATGAAATAGCCATTGCTGAGATGGGTAGTAATTACTACTGACACATAAGGAGGAAATTAGTGTTTGAAATAATTAATATGAAAAACAGATGTATGAAATGGGAACCTGAGTCGTTTGTTATCTAAATGAAGTGCAGAAGTTAGTAACGTTCTTCAAGAAAGAAATAATGTCATGGGGTCTGAGTACAGGTAGGAGAGAATGCAGAGGGTAGGCCCATGTGCTGTGATGGAGAGATCTAATGCTCTGCAGATTGAGATTTCTGTTGCTGCTGAACCAACACTGCAGTGAGTGGTGACACTGGTATCTGCAGGCAGGGCTATAGAGTGACAAGTGGAACAAGACGCTCTCTGCCAAATGGCAAAAGCTGTTTAAAAGTGGTTTGCCTGTTGGAGAAATGTTTTGCACTAAAATCTATTCTTCTGTCTCCCACACACCTTTGCACAGACCTGCTTTTTGCTACAGGGGTAGAGAGTGCAAGCATGCATGGGCACTAAACCACTATGAACATGAGATCTAGCCCACACTAAACCATGTGAGGTTTTGGTAGCACATTTGAAAAATGGTACGGTTGCTTGTTGAAGCATTCTGGCTAAATACAAATTATTTCCTTGCATTTCTTAATGATTTAGGAAAGAGGAAAGTAGAAAGAATGGAGTTACCATTCTGGAGGACCAGGACTTCTCAAGATCAGGAGAGAAATAGCATTAATTTGCAGAAAAGAAACAGAAACAGCATAAACTACTTTGATATAATACAGTGACTAAATCTAAATTTTCAACACAGCAGATAAATTTTCCCATGAGATGGAGTAGGAATCTTGCTGTTAGTAATGTAATTCTCTGTATTAGACCACATTTCCAAATAAGCTTTCCTCACTGATAGGCCCAACATCCTTGTGTATTTTCGACAGGTGTTGAATAAGGAAAAAACTAACCTCTGTAAAACAGGTGCTGAACACACTCATGAAACGGTGCTGCCATTTGCACAGAACAAACAGCCTGAGGTGGAAAATACATTAAGAAGGATCTGCGTGTATTTGTTGACAATGCTGTCTCCAAAAATAGTGCATAATATATTCCTGTTGCTAAATAAATAAAATAGAGCTTTTTAAGTGAGGAAGACTTAAAAGTTTCCCAAACCTAATCTTTCAGTTATAGCTAAGTATAAGTACGTATTAGGAGTATCTCTCACGGTAAGAAAGGACCGATAGGAAGATAGACACAGTAAGACTGGTATGCAGTGTTGCAGCCCATGCTGAATTGCAAAATTTGCACTGTTGTGTTCATGCATGGATCAAAACCTCTGATTTGAACAATGCTTCATTGCCAGCTGGCTGCAGTTCTGCTCCTCAAAGGCTGGACTGTATTAGCTTAGCTTCTTGGCCCCACCCACATGTCCAACTTCCCCTCACCTCAGTTTTACTCAGTTGTTTCCTACAGATAACACCTACAACTTTCAAAAGCAGGTAGTCTCAGTTGTTTATAAGTAATTCTTCTAATTGACAGATCTTTAGATTCTATGCTTGACATATTTGCTCCTGCAAAACCCTTGGCAAACCTCAAGTAGGAGGTTTCTAATGCATTCAGCTTCAAGAATGACCTGCCTGCAGCCTACCCATGATAAGGGGCTGTGAAACTGTGATAGCATGCTTCCCCAGACAATTGCCATTCTGACCACTAGCTCCATGTGTCACTGAGCCTTTCTGTTCACAGAGCTTATCAGGGTTGTGGTTTCCCTCATACCGGGTCTGTGCTGACGTGAATTCAAGGACTGATTGATAACTGGTACTGCGTGAATGATATATGTGGCCGCCCTCATCAGGTTGCTGATCTCATTTATTAATTTTCTAGACAGAGAAGATAATGTTGCATTGAGTTACCTTTGCCAGAGAAAGTTAAATGAATAGGAAAAGGTTACTTGTAATATTGACGTGCAAACTGAAGTAGCAAAAGGCCATCATGCAGTAATGTTGAAGTCAAGGAAACAGTGTTATGACTCAGATGAATTAATACTTTGTTTCAATAACATCGGTTGTGTTGAACAAAGGAGCAAAAAGCAGTAGATAAAAGGCACCTACAAGGAAACATACACATGCAAACTCAAAGTAAAACATAGTACAGTTTCTGTGCTCATGCTAAAACAAACAGTAAGCTATTCTTCAGAGAACAAATAACTGGCACCTGAAACTGTGATACAGCAAGGAATTAAAATCTTAAAACATATATAAGCCAAGAATAGTGTTTTCAGACAGAGGAAAGAAAAAATACAAATGTTTTGTTTAAGGGAAAAAACAAAACAAAACTTTGATAATATACAGGACTTCAGAATGATTGAAAGAAAGAGTAAATAATTGTTAAAAGTACCTGAGCTACAAAACATCCAGTATAATCTAACTTAAAAATATAATTGGTATTCTAGACTCTGTGACTGCTGTACACTATTTTAAGACCTCTTGGGGAGATACTTGCAAAGACAAAAGAATTCAGGAGGCAGTATAAAACACTTTTGAAGTAAGCAAAGGATTTCATAATTAGAGCAATTAGTCTACTGACAAGAGAAGTCAGAGATGATAGAGAGGTTGCACCTAGATTTTTTTTTATTATTATTTGTTAGAGACATGTAAAATAAGTGTGTGGAATTTGTTTATTTGTTTTGCGTTTTTTTTTGTTTGTTTGTTTGTTTTTGCTTTTTCCTTGAATTACATATATAAATTTACAGCATCAGCAGCAGGAAATAAAATGGTAGATGCATGCTAACAAAATTTGCTGATGGCAGAACCTGAGAAGCATTGACAACATAAAGGTGGAACTGGAATGTCATACAGTGGTGTCCAACACTGATAAATGAAGTAATAAAAATGGGAAAGATGTAATAGAAAATGCAGAGTCATGCCTCTGGAGACTAATGAGAACATCTGTTAAACCATAGCATGTTGTAAGGTAGAAATGAAGGAGAGAGGAAAATTCAATGCTTAGTATTCAGTGTTTGACTGTTTTTGAGTTACCATTGTGATACAGATGAGGAAAGGGTGTGTGCAATTCTGGGCATTGAAAGGGAAGAAGGGAAGTTTTAAGGTTGTTGTACAAAACACTGGTCAGATCTTTGGAGGATTGCTTAAAATTCTGTCCACCACCCCTGAGAAGAGATCAGTTTCCAAGCAGAACTGATGAAGAAAGTATGTACTAGAATAAAAAGAGAATGGAAAGCTTGTCTCCTGGGACAGTACTAAAAGAACTTGTCTTGGTATCATAGAAAAACAAAGACTGAAAGTAGATACAGTGTATTTTCTGTACTCTGAAGAGGGGATAAGGACTAGAAAGGAAAGCTTTTGAAGCTTAAAGGACAGAACTGATTTAAAAGCAAATGAATATAAACATGACGTAGGTAAAGTGACTGTAAATGTAAAGGCCCTTTGGAGGGGGTGAAGAGATACAAAGGTGCTTGGAAAATTACATTTGAAAGAAATTACCAATGGCTTCAGTTAGATTATATGATATGATTGTGATTGCACAGGAGTGTCGTCAGTGGGTTGTCAGACCCAAGAAGTCTTTAATGCCTGTGTGCCTCTTTCCCCGAGTGATATAAATTGGTGTGAAGCCCCTTAAGCTTTTCTGTACTAATTAACCGTGCTTCAATACTACTCACCTCTCAGCAAATCAGCACTGCATTTTAGGTAATTAAGTTTAGCATATCTCCCTGCAGTGAATACTGGCTTCTGGGAATCTTTCCTGAGGGCATCTTTTCCATAAATTTTGAAGCTATTTTTGAAAAAAACATCTTTCTTCAATATGCATGAGTATCTGAAAAGGAACATAAGTGCATATTCAGAGTGACTCACCTCTCTTAGTGTGTATAGTAGAAACAATTCACTGTAATATCAGTATAGGTGATAAATGCTAAAAATAGTCTGAAGAGTTTCACTGTATGTAATTGTAATTACTTTCAGTCTCATGTTTATTATGGACTACACAAATCACTTCTTGTGATAATCTGTTACTCGTTCTTCAAAGTGATACTTCTAATTGTGTTTTGGGGTTATTTTCACTACAGTTATACTTGCCAAGAAAAAACATTTTAAAATAATGTTGCTTTTTATTTGAGAAATATAATACTTCCTTAGAAGAAGAGAGAAAGATGAGTTTAATACAAAAGGCAGCTGAGTCACAAACCACGAAAAACATGTTTTATTTGTGTTTCTCATGAAAATCCTGCCACGAGGCACAGATTGCACCTGATTGTTGCATTTCACATGTGAAAGAGAATGCTGTAATTCTGCCTCAAAGAATAGAATGTGTACAAGCTGTAGATGTAGCAAATAACTGTTTCACACATACAAGGTCTGTGACATGAAATCATCTTTTCTTCCTGTACTAAGCAGAGACAGAAGAGTGAGGGATAGGGATAAGTCTCTGGGTCCTTTCTAGGTGACCCCATCTGATCCAGGAGACATGCTACACGGACATTGCTTTAGCTCAATATTTATTTTCCTGATTTGCACTAGTAAACACTCTCTTCTATTTCAGGTTACCTCACAGTAGTTCTGCATGTCACTGTGGAGTAAATGGTGAACATTACATTAGACCTTGTGGTCTATATCTTCCTTACTGCAAAACATGAGGAAAAAAGTAGCTGTGAAGAGATAAGGCTGCAAGAGGAGGAAACAAGTGGAAGGTAAGGCATGATCTGCTGTGTAACTGAGGATGAAATAGCCATTTGACACACGGAAAAATAAATTTAGATTAGAAGCACACAGCTTTAACATGTGAGCTTAGTCAAGCAAGAAGAAAAGCCTGCTGGTTTTCTAGAATATTGTAATTCAGTTGCTAACAGTGAAAATGCACAAATTAGGGACATTATAATTTCCTGAAAATGTCTGGCTCACTGAAAGCAGGGCCTAAACAAAACAATGCGTCTGCAGGTTTTAAAAGCTCTGCCTTTAGAAATGGGGGAGAATTACAAGACTTTACTTTGGAAAGGCATGCTGACAGCTGTAAGAAGCCAATGTTAACAGTACTATTAAAATCAGTGTAACTGACTGTGTGAGTAGGGCAATGGGATTTGGTCCTATACTCTTGCTTAGTAAACATCAGCGCCCCTTAGATGAATATAATACCGACTAGTGAATGACATGTTAAAGCCTTATTAAAATTAACTGTGTTTGAAAGGCTGTTGCTTTAAAAAGGAAAGCAAATGGCTCAAATGAAATGTGGGATGCAGGAGGAGAGGAAATCAACAAACCAACAAACTATCGATGATGTGGAAATAACTTCTTTATGTTTTCCTGTTTCTGTAGTTTATAGTTAGCATTAGTACATCAACTTAACAGCTTTGTGCAAGTGAAGAAAACAAAATCCAAACTCAGAGACTGTTGTGATGAGTTGCCTTTTCTTCATTGAATTCTCCTTCCTTCTACGAAACTTTTTTTTTTTTTTTAAGTGAGAACTACATAAAAGTTGGTTACTGTTTGAGTTTTATTATTTTGTTGGCTTTTTTTTTGTTGTTATTGTTTTCTGCATTATGTTAATAATCTCATTTTATTACCAGAGAGATTCCAAAACTGAATTTCGGTGTTCCTGATGACTTTCCATTTAGCATTTCTATTTGTAAAGAAGAGAAAGATTTAAAAAAAATGTACCCAAAGTCATTCATATACATCTGATTTTTTTGGCTACTTATATGTACTTTATGTCACCTTGAATTTATGTTTCAGGACATAAAGATGGATGGGATGGGATGGGATGGGATGGGATGGGATGGGATGGGATGGGATGGGATGGGATGGGATGGGATGGGATAGGATAGGATAGGATAGGATAGGATAGGATAGGATAGGATAGGATAGGATAGGATAGGATAGGATAGGATAGGATAGGATAGGATAGGAGTTCAGTTGGAAGGGACTTAGGGATCATCTAGTCCAGCTGCCTATCCACATATTAGAGTATATTATTGAGGGCATTGTCCAAATGACTTAAACACTGGCGGGCATGGGGCATTAGCCACCTGCTGGGAAGCCTGAATTTTGTGAATTTGTGTATCATCCTTGCACAGGAGCTATGCTAATCTCTATATCATTCCAGTTTCAGTGCATATGCTACTGAAGGAGCACAAAACAAATCTAGCATTTAAATCCATCCTCCATTGTAAATTGAAGTGAAATGGCCTACAGCTCTTCATCTTCCACCTAGCCCCTCGGTAGGCAGAAATTTATTTGACTTTGGACCAGTTCATATGAAGACTTTCAGAGCTGGCATGCAAGAGCAGTGCAAAATGATTAATGTGAGGGAATGGGTGCAGAAAACTTGCCGAGGATCTGAGGTGCAAGAGTGCCAGGCCTGCTTAATGAATAGGAATTAACAGTGAGGATGCCAAAGAGTGGGAGTATATAACTATCTGTAGGGACAAAATATCTACATGATATTGCTGTGAGGTCAATAGAGTTGTCACAGGGAAGATATGCTCAAATAAACAAAAAATGGCTACTCCTGAATTCATTATTTCTAAACATAGCCAGTTTTTTCTGCCACAACTATAGCTTTATTTATTTATTTATTCCTTTAACCTTTGTAGTCTTTGGGGCTCTTAAAATTTTTGTTAGAAACCTCCAGAGCAAAATCTAGCAATACCTGAAAGATTTCATGAGCTGTCATGGCAAGATTAGATGGTCAGTGGATTTGCAGATGGACTAGACATTTATGTTCTGAAACTGCTAATGGGGTCTTGTGAATAAAGCAGCTGGATGAAAAAAAAAATGATTATATCAGAATAGAATGCCTGAGTAAGCTAATTAACTAGTCATGACTGATATTTTTTATTTTTTAAAATAGCAGGTAGGGGACTTACTTTAAGTCTAAAGAATGTGCAGAGTATAGTTCAAAAGTAGGATTTTTTGCAGTCAATTTAGCTTACTTCACTACACACAAAACATTTGACAGCAGATCAATGTCCTTTCATATTTATTCACCTTGATAGGTATTGATTCTTATTTTTCACCAACTATTTATTTCTATAGAATGGCCATGATGAATAAGGCCAGGTAGAAAAAGCTCACCATTAGGTGGGCTGACCAAAATCAATAAAGCCATGGCTGCAGTCATCATCTGAGGCCCTGGATCCCCTGTTTGAAGTGCATAGGCACTGGTTATAAAGCCTATGGTGTTGTGTTGCTTTTTATATTCCTGCTCTCTAAAAATAGTGTGTGGATAACTGTGGGTGTATTCTATAAATATTCACATTACATTAAAAATCTTTGTTTTGAAATTCTGGATTTCAAAATTCAGAGGGTAACTCAGTTACATAAGTAGTGGCGATACTTTAAAATGTATACAAATGCAAGGAATATGCACATTATTGCAAACATGAGCACATATTTTTACTTCATTCCTGAAGAAGAGGCAAAAATAGAAATGAAAAAGAAACAGTTCATGGTAGTTGGTGGCAGCAGTAGAAGTGTTGGGATTAATTGAAAAAGGGTAAGTCATTTTACAAATAAGCTTCATATTTTTAGATGCACTAAGCTGGAAAGTAATTGAAATCTATGGAGTATAGATAAATGCGAATTTTTTATAGCTGACGTGCTGACCCTACAGAATGGAAATCTTGTCATAGCTTAATTGAGGTTGACATTTTACACTGTGCTTCATCACTAGCAATTCAAGAATCTGATCCACAAGTGATTGCACCAGTTGGAGTCTTTCCATTGCTTTCACTGATCTCTGGATTAGACCTATGCTGCAGATGCATCTCCCTTCTGTCTGAAGGATAATTTAATACTCAGTTGTCAGAGCAATCAGAAAAGCCTTAGGCAAGGTTGGAAAAGAGCATCTACAGCTGGACAGAGACCTTGAGATGTGAGTGGTATAATGATTTTTAAAACCACCGAGTTTTTAATCAGACTTAAAATTTGAATAAATGTATTTCTTTATTGCTAACTTGTAGCAGCCAATTTGTCTTAGAAAAAGTAAAACTTTGTCCTGTGCATTGAGCCAGATCAGGATCTTTTGCTTAAGTTGTATCCTACAATAAATCCCATTAGGGTAAATGTGAACTATTACTACTTCCCTTCATATATGAATTGCATGTTTTCTCTGAGGAAGCACAGATTTGTAAGAGTCACTGACCTTATCTGTTTACTTACACATCTTAAATATGAAGTATAGAATAATCACTTGACATCCAAGAGGTTTTTCACATGTGAACAGTTATGCAGGGCCTAAAAACTGGGTGATGATAGGGTAAGGACACCCATTAACTTTCAGAACAGAGACAAGATACTCAGTTTTGACTGAATAAAGATTATTATTAGCAAATCTCAAAATTTAAGTGTTTATTCATTTCAGGAAAAAGAAAAATGAACACTTTTCTCTGAGACTCATTGCTGGATGCAGCAATTTAATTCTTTCTAGGACAAGAAAACAAATGCTTCTACAAGAAAATGTAAGATAGCAGCTATTACTGTATACCTAGTCATTGTCATTCTTCTACTACATAGTGGACACCTACATTCTTCTGATGTGTCTTCGAATAAATAAAGGATATCAAAATAAGCTGCTTAGTTTTATACAACAAAGTGACTTTTAAACTCATTAACTCTTGTTCTTTCCAACAGAGCTTTTAATGCATTCACCTTACAATATTTAGCTATAAAATATATTCTTGATACTGTCCTCTAAGTAGATTAGTTCACAAAGATAATATCCCAAAAAGTCATTTTAGTTGCTGTTGGGAAAAAAAATAATTTAGTTTAATTTCTTGTGTCTCCAAATTCTTCCCATCTCTCTGTAACTGTATAGCATTATCACTATTCACTATTCTGTCTATTCTCGCATAGAGAATTGAAACATCATTTGAGTTTCCTCTGAGGATGGATTAACAAGATCTGCTGTGACATGACTTGATTAATTAATGAGTCTAGAGTATTCTTTGGTCCTTATGTGCTGTTCTTGAACTTCTTAGATGGGAAAACTCTAACCTTCAATTTTTTAGAAGCCAACTGGGTAAAGCAAAATTCTTGTATGACCTTCAATAATAATAAAACTGAAAATCCATTATAGAGTCTACCTGAGTAGTTGTACATATTCAAGGTGATTTCATTCTTTCTTTTTTCATATTTGAAGAATTAAAGTGTGCATGGTTGAAGTACAGAGTACATAAAAGTACTTCACAGAGTTTTTAAAATATATAGATAGCTCTGAAATTAATGCCTCCTATTTATTTCCATGGAAACAACAACAGGTGCAAAGAGCACAATAACGGTCTTTAATAGAGCAAATTCTCAGCTACAAAATGGTATTTTTCAAAATAGTCAACACTGTTAGCTCTGCATTTTCATCAGCAATGAACAAGAGCAACATGCCCCACTCATAAACATCTACATCAGTGGAGGTGAAGCACTGTCACTACCACCACTGCTGAAATGCACCACCCACCACCTTACTGTGTTCACATCCACTCTTTGGTCTCCATAAATGTTCAGGAAGTGTTAATGAATGTCAGTGGCTGTCATTTTTTTCCACATGGAGGAACTCAGTGACACACTTTTGCTTAATAAGCACTTCCATGTTAGATTCTGTTCTGTCAGACTGCCCTTCTGCTGCCCGTTGTCACACAGCAACAAAATGTGATGAAATATTGGTGGGAAGGTTCAACCTCTACTGCCATACCACCAACATCCGCCTCTGATGTCATGGGCCAACATAGTAAAATAGCAGGTATTACTTTCAGTGCAGCCCTTGTATGACTTGAAACCTCTCTACTTTTATTTCAGTGGTTTTCAAAAACTGGAAATCTGTGTGAATTCTGCATTACAGAAAGTCATATCATCCTGCACACACACCCCTAATGAAATGAAGGAGGTTCAAAGGACAAATACAAGATTACAGCTTGCACATCCCATCCGTTGACTCTGTTTTAAAAACTTTGTGACCAGGTGTGGAGAGCCACCTTTGTAATATACATGTGAGATATACATTTAAATGGAATGAAAAACCCATGAAATTGCTTCCATTTTACAGATGGCATGCTAATAAGACATTCAGATCCAAGCAGCAAAATAGGTTCCTCTAAAAAAATCTGATTGATTTGGAAGTCCAAAGCTTGGCTCCTACTAATAGCACTTTTTAAATTATTATTATTATTATTATTATTTTTTACAACATTGAATTGTGATCACTGTGAAACTAAATTGCCTCAGAACTATGGGAATTAAATCAAAAAAATCAAAATCACTGGTGTTGTGTGGTTCTGTCATCATTGTTATTTTCCATAGCAGTTGACAGTCCTAGCTAGATAGAAGGGATTTTAACAGGAAAGGGAACTGAAGAAATTTCACAGCAAGGAATATCTGACTTCAAGCAAATGAAAGCAGGGTAGTTAATCATTCACAGACTACAGATCAAAACCTACTGTGTAAGACTTTCTGGAGGCTGTATTGTAGATAAGCAGTTTTCTCACTTTTTACAGCTATAACAGAGAACATGTAAAATAAATGATAGTGTGAGCACTTTAAGCACTGACCTGTTCAGTGAAGAACAGGCAGAAAGACCGTCATTATTTTCACTAGCTATATTTTGAGCACAACTTGTTTGAATAAATGCATTCTGTCAGAGCTCCCCAGATTCTGGAAACCACAAACTCGAAATCACAGGCAACAGAACCACGTTGTTTGCAATGCTTGAGAGGGCAGAGCTAATAAATAGGGATAAGAGTGCTCTTGAACTATCAAACACCTGCAAAATTATACCACTTATTCTACATCTATGCTGTTGTATTAGCATATGCATGAACTTAAACTCTCTGTCCACATAGCTTCTGAACTGAATTTGGAATTGTCCAAATAGGCTCTAGCAAGGGGAGATTGAGTCGTTGAAAGGTTGTGGACACATGCTTAGAATTTTTTTTTGCAAGGCACTGACAGAAGTAGTAAAGATGTAGGTTTAGAGACCTGATAATGTTATAAATCAGATTGTTTGTGAAGCTTTGTTGGCTTTGTCTTTGACTCAGCTCAGTGGAATCTCTCAGGATCTATAGTTTGCATGTTGGCGCTGAGGATGGTAGATACTTTTCTACTTTTTCTTCCCTCCCCAGCCAAACAAAAATAAATCCTTTGTGAACTTCAGCTCATGGACCTTACTATTTTGCACACCTCCCAGTAACTTGTTTCTCAGTATGTGAGTGTAAATGTTATAAATATCTCGTGCAGTGAAAAACAAACAGAGTTGGAAATTAGATTTGTTATCTAATCAAATAGGGATCAAAATAATTGTTGATATTGCATTTGAAGAAAGGCAGTAACTATGAAATGTACATTTTCTCCTCAGACATCTTTTGAAAAAACTTAATAAGATTGACATTGTGGATGGCAGCTGTTTTTGCCTTCACTGAAGCCAGACAGCATTAGTAATAAGAACTAGGTGTAAGTTCTTTGGCTAATAGCATTAGACCTCTTCCATCCTACATGCAGACATGAAGCTTGTTTTAATGAAATTAGACCTGAATACATCCAACAATCCAAAATCAGTATTATAGCTAGGAAATAATTTATTGTGGGTGACAGAGAGAGAACAGCTATAAAATACAAGTTATGTCTAGTGAGATGGAAAAATGAATTATTAGCCACTAACAGCCACCAATACTACTGATCTCAGAAGAATAATGACAATGGCAGACATAGCATCAGTGGGTAAGAGGGGATTGCATGGACCCTTTATAACATCATGGAAAATCTGAAGTTGTTTTTGCCCGTTTTAACTTTGAGTTATGAGAATCACATACTGCTACTACTGGTCTGGACATCTCTACACATGTAAATATTTCCATATCAGGAAAACAAATAGTACCTCAGAAAATGGTGTTTCATGCAGGCAAGACAAATGTTGAGTTATTCAGTATTTATGTTAACTTTCACTTCACCAATTTCTAAGCATTTCCATGCAATTTTCCTTCTTTGATGTTTAACTTAAATAAATTCCATAGAATCATAGAATGGCTAGGGTTGGAAGGGACCATAAAAATAATCTAGTTCATATCCCTTGCCATGGGCAGAGACACTTTTCACCAGACCAAGTTGCTCAAAACCTCACCCAGCCTGGCACTGAATACTTCCAAGGATGGAGCATCAACAACTGCTCTGGGAAACCTAGTCCAGTGTTTCACTGTTCTTGTAGAAAATAATTTCTTTCAAGTATCTAGCCTAAATCTACTCTCTTTTAGTTTAAAGACATTACCCTTGTCCTATCACTACAGTTCCTGATAAAGAGTCCCTCTCCAGCTTTCTTGGAACTGCCGTGTCCCTGGCTCAGGACTTCGCACCTTGTTGAACTTCATGAAATTAGCAGGCCCACCTCTCAAGTCTGCAAAGGTCTGCAAAAGTCTCTCTGGATGGTATTTCCTCCTTCCTGGGTGTGCTGACTACACCACACAGCATGGTATTGTCTGCTCTTGATGATTTAGTGACTTAGTGATTTAGAAACTTTGTTTATCAGTTCCATCAGATGCATCTTATCAGGTTCCTGGACGATCGCAAACCTGATTTTCTCCTACAGTGAACAGTTCTTCATTCTTTCAGTTTGCTTTCCACGACTTGTTAGGGCTCTTGCTGGTGAAGCCTGAGTCAAGAAGTTGTTAGTACCTCAGCCTTCTCTATATCCCAAGGAACCAGGTCTCCTGTTTCCTTCCTATGAGGATCCACATTTATATACACAGAAGTTGCTCATGACTGTGGAAAGTGTAGCACTGGGACTCTTGCATGGTAAGCTGCACTAGTTTTTGTTCTCCTCAAGAGATGAACAGTAAAATGTAATTGCACCAAGCTGTCCACCTAAAATGTCTCTTCCACAAATACATGTCAGCAGAATAAAACATCTGCTACTCCCTTAGCCATCACCATTTGCAGTACGGTGATTTAGTTTTAATGGCTGAGGAAGGTAGGCTTGCGTTGCAATCGCCATCATTGTAACTTGAGCTGCTGAGACACTCACTTCTGCTGAGTCTGTTTTGGGGCTGATAAACTTCAGTTTGGCAGAATAAAGAGCACATTTGTTGGGAAGGGAAGCAGAAGCTGTGATATGTGACTCAGTGACTACAATTCAGCAAACCTTGTGTTTTGCCTATAACTAGAGAATATTTCTGTATCAAGGGAACAACAGAATGCTCAATCTCTAGGAACACAGCTCAGTTCCCTGACTACCCACACCTCAGGTGGGAGATGCAGATCCCCCAGCTCAGTGCACTTCCTTCCTTCTGTGCATGCTACCAAGGCAGCACCCACGATACCCATGCATGCCTGGAGGTTTGGGTTCCCATGTATGGTATCCCGCATTTGTTGTCTGAGCTAGGTGGACTGCTCCAAATGGTCAGGGATCAACTGCTACTGCTTCTGTTCCAAGATCTTTTCTTCATGCTACAGTTTCTAAGTTTCCTGTAGATAATTTTTCAAACTGATTCCACCCGTGTTTCAGGTTTCTTTGTAATTCTGCATTACTGCCTAGTCTTCCTGATGGCTGTATTCCTTTCACACATTTAGGTGAATGCATGCTCAGATGGCTTTTTTTTCTATTCCCCCTTACTATTTACACATCTATTGTAACAAATGTCTTTATCCAGGTCATTTGCATTTGCCATGGGTGGATCAGGTCAGCACTCCTGCATGTATTTCTGAATTTAAGACTTACAGAATCTCACTACATTTCAGTGGATTAAGACCCAACTCTAAATATGGAAGAAGTTATTTTTTTTTATTTTATTTTTTTTTTTTTAAGTGGAACAACACTAATACAAGCATCTTTAGTATCTAGCTAGGATACTTGAAGTTACTTTCAGAAGCAAAGCTACTAGGAAGGATCAAAATAATTTAGGATTTACAAGACATAAAGGAACCAAACAGAATACTGGATTTTTAAATAAAGAGACAAAACATGAGCAAGATTATTTTAAACTCTTAATAAATACTTCTGAAATGGTTATGTATATGTCTGACCACATGGTTCATTCAGACTGTAGGAGGATAACCCTACACAGAGCCTGAGGTGAAACACAGTGCTTTTTGAAGCTAAATATGAGATGCATAGCCCATATCAGTACTAGTCACTGCTAAAGGAGACTTGATTTATTTAGCTCTCACATCTTTCTCTTTTCAGTCTCAGAACATGTGTCATAATCACCAGGTAATTAGGCCAGTCTTATCCAAAAAAAGGAGGATAGAGAAAAACTAAAAATGATGACAATGAAGCATGCAAAGACATTTGTGCAGTTAGCATTACCAAATCAGTAAGAAAAGAAGAAAAAGGAAGAGCAATAATCAGTCTTTTTATCATTTGTCAGTACCTAGAGAATCATCAGGTGTAGTCTGCTCGTTATGATTGAAAGTGTGAATGCTAAGGAGTGAACTTTTCTCATATTCTTAGATATTGGAAGGTCACATTGTCCTGGAGGTCATGCAGGACTAAAATGCTTTGTATTTGTAGTTTAATCATGGAATATGATCTTAGTGTACTAAATGATCTCAGTGTATCAGTAGGAATGATAAATCTATGGCTAAAATGCAGTACAACAGCAAAATCTATAAGTCTTTGAAAAAAAAAAAAAAATCTGGAAAGAATAGTGCCTTTCTGGCTGCATCATTTAGTACTGTGATAAATCTTTTCCTTCCTCCAAGAGCTCCTTATACAGTCTCTCATCTTCAGAGCAGGATTGGTAAGGAAGAACTATGCTTTACTGTTTTCCTGTCTTGAATAGTTTACAGTATGGAGGACATTACAGCCTTAGATGAATGACGTTTTCTTGGCTCTCCTTGTAGGCATTTGATTTGACCTTTTGGGGAGTTAAGCTTCAGTGGATATGCACAGCTGGAAGATCTGAAGATAGTCTCTGAAGCTGTAGAGTAAGCAGGCAGTAAAACTGGGAGGGCTGAGTGCTCTGTGAATAGATGTGGGGATTCACCTTCAGCTTGGGGGAGAGCAAATTTAGAGAAATCTATCACTAAAAGCTGTAGTGAAGTCTTTTCCAGAGACATGTTTTCCATTGAGTAGCCCTCTTCTAACAGAATTTCCCAGAGGAAAAAGGGCTTGTGCTTCTTTGGACCTAAACTATACAAGTCATATGCTCACTTCAGTAAAGTACCAACTTCCTGTGTGATTAAATAGTCATTATCTAATCAAGTATTTCATTTTCCAGGCTAGATGTGTCTCTGGGCAGCTTGGTCTAGTGATTGGTGACCCGGCTCATGGCAGTTGAAGTTCTTTTCAACCCAGGCCATTCTATGATTCTATGATTCACTGTTTTATTAATGTAAATTAAAAGCCATTTTTTCCTAAGAAAATTTCCCTGAGTAGCTATGAATCAGACATAAAGTGCATATTTTCTAAGGTATTGGATATTCTTTGATCGAGATGAGAATGTTTGGCGGCTATGAAAATTGGGCTAGAAGCTGCAGACTTTGAAGATTATTTAGGTACTTCATTGTTTAGTGGTGATGTCAGTACATAGATAGTTTGCAGCACAAGGGTCAATATTGTTAAAGTTTAACATTCAAAGATGATATTTTATTATTCTCATGTTATAAGCAAAAACAGGTCTAAAATGGATAACTTTATACACAAACATAAGCATTATTTTGACTGAGATTACAAGTCTATTTGTATGAAGAATTTGCTGTTGACATTTTTCTTTCTGTCATCCTCATTTGAAAAACAGAGGTAAAGTAATATTGAATATTAAATAAAGTCATATTAAATGAAGTCCTAAAGTCCAGAAAATGTTCTAGAGCTCCTCAATACACTTTTGAATTGGCTGAGCCTGTTGTTGCTTTGTATTTTTAAAGAAATTATTCTCATCAAAAAGACACACTGAGCAACTATTTTCCTTCTGTATGAAAATGTTATAAGGCAAATGGGGACTCCCTATTTATAGGATGAAAGAAATGCTTTCACAAGCTCCCAATCTGAGGATTGTAGTATTATGTAGCTAAACTCAGTTACCTCCTGCACTTGTATGCAGAATGTTTGCATGATTTATCTAAAAAAGAAAAAAAAGAACATCTGTAGGTATCAGTTCAGGATGCTGGTTTCATTATTCCTCAGAGGAACAGGAGCACCCGCCCACTGCTGTGTGGCCTATAATTCCTCTGTAGCAGTAGGAGTTAAAGCTATCACCTCCTGCAGGCCTTCATCTGAGCCATTTTTTCCAGTTCTTTGAGCAAACTGATACCAGGAGATACTTAAAATTAACCAGTACGAGTGACTCCATGAAGAGTAGCACTGCCTTTTTCAGTCAGGATCTGAGGTACAAACACATAGTGAAATCCAAGCTAGAAGACACTGCCATGAAATGAGGTTCTGTTGTTATCTTCCAGGGCTCCATCATCCTCACTGTATCAACATTTATATAAAGAAATATTAGCTTAAAGATTTCATGTAATTGGCATCAGCACTGGTTTAACAAAAGCAAATGTTGAGTCTTGCATCTAGGGAGGAATAATTGCATGCTCCAGTACAGGTTGGGGGATGACCTGCTGGAGAGGAGCTCTGCTGAGAGGGACCTGGGTGTCCTGGTGGACGACAGGTTGGCCATGAGCCGGCAGTGTGCCCTTGTGGCCAAAAAGGCCAATGGCATTCTGGGGTGCATTAAAAAGAGCGTGGCCAGCAGGTCGAGGAAAGTGATCCTCCCCCTCTACTCTGCCCTGGTAAGGCCTCATCTGGAGTACTGTGTCCAGTTCTAGGCTTCCCAGTACAAAAAAGACAGGGATCTCTTGAAAAGAGTCCAGCGGAGGGCCACAAAGATGGTGAAGGGCCTGGAGCATCTTCCCTATGAAGAAAGGCTAAGTGAACTGGGTCTGTTTAGCCTTGAGAAAAGAAGATTGAGAGGGGACCTGATCCAGGTCTACAAATATCTAAGGTGTGGGGGACAGAGTGCCAAGACCAGATTCTTTTCAGCAGTGTGTGGATACAGGACAAGGGGAAATGGCCAGAAACTGGATCTTAGGAAGTTCAGCACAAATGTGCATAAGAACTTCTTTACTGTGAGGGTGACAGAGCGCTGGAACAGGCTGCCCAGGCAGGTTGTGGAGTCTCCTTCTCTGGAGATATTCAAGAGCCGCCTGGACACCTACTTGTGTGACCTGGTGTAGGGAACCTGATTTGTCAGGGGAGTTGGACTGGATGATCTCTGGAGGTCCCTTCCAACCCCTACAATTCTGTGATTCTGTGATATAGAAATCTCTCCCTTGAGTAGTTTTCTTTTATACTGTGGAATAAAGGTGATTGGTAGCATGGTCACGGGTGAATGACAACCTGTGTGTATTATACAATAAATAAATAATAACTGCAATCTTTAAGACAGAAAAAATGACAATTACTGCTTAGCCCTACAGAGTTGGCATTCATTATGTAGAGCACTCCAGAACTACTGAAATCTGTGGCTAGTAAAGTACAAAGAGTAAATTACTTTTTAGAAAATTCCTTTATTTAAAAGCATATCACTTTCATGTCAAATACTTTCATATAAGCTGTCGGTTCTTGGTGAGGGAGAACTTATGCAAGAGATAAATAGATAGTTGAATAAATGTTATGCAAATGACAACAAAGAACTGTATTTTTATTGTGTTGGGTTTTTGTGTGTTTGTGTGTAGGAGTAGTGGAGGAATAGTTCTCTTTTGCATAGATAACATAAAATTTATCTTGGCGTCACTCTCCTGATCTTGAAATTGCTCATAGTCAACTAGTCCTATGATATATGTGAGCATATCCTGAGAGAAGAGTGTAATGCTTACTGGCAGTACACAGGTTTTTTGAATACCAGTTTCTATGCACTGCTGTAAATCTAATTAGGCATCAAATCCTGAAGAAATTATTTCACATCTTTGGTTCATTTCTCCTCCCACCATTTTTTATTTTCTCTTCTTGGATTATAAGAGCTTTTCTAAAGCATTTCTTTATTTAGCTATGGCATGAAAAGTGTCTGCAATAAGAACAAAGTACTCAGTACCAGTTTTGTGGTCTTTAAATTTTGTTGTAGAGCTTTTCATGGTGAATATTAAGCTGCAATGTTTATGGATAGATTAAATTTTTCTGTGAATGTTAGGATTTACTTATCTTTGAACACTCATGGAAATTCAGGCAGGCAAAAAGACTATTTTCTTTATAAATTTTGCCTTGCATAGTAAGCAGTACCTTTGTGGCATTACAGGTGTATCAGCCTAAACTTTTGAGGAATACTGTTTGTTAATAAAGAGAGAAGAAGCTATCTTTATGTCATCATGACATTACCTCCCTCCCTCACCCTTGGGAAGGTCAGAAAATATCTTCTGCTTTAGCTCTCTTGGGAACATATGATGTAGTCCATTGTGACTGTGTCTTCTTTTTTCCAGATTTGACTGCCCAGTCCCTTAGTGTTCTGTGTAAAGAAAAAAATATATTTCTTATCTTGTGTTGCATTATTTCAACTAGTATGTTGAAGTTGTTAAGACATTAAGCAGACTTCTATTCTACAATGAAGACATGGCAATTCTAGCCATGCAAATTCTGCAAAATAGGTGTATGGCTTCAAAAGTCAACGTGACATACCTGAGGTAAATGTCAAATTCCACTGTGCAAAGCAGTAATCAGGAAAAGCAGGGGAAAAGTGTGTGTCTCAGATGTAAGTGGATAAGGAGGGAAAATGAATGCAAATGGCTTTGTAGCTTAGGAAAGTCTTCTTCTGAATGGAAATTTGAATTGAAGTGTACTCTAAGTAGGATGCAGATTTGGGTTTCTTCATTGCTTGCTAACACTTACCTCATTAATTATTTTTTGCACAACCATCCAAGCACTCTGGGTGCGTATAACAACTCAAATTAGGTTCTTAAGTATAACTTTTCAGAAAAGTTTAGTTACTAGCATTTAAGGTAGGTAAATTACGAAATTATTCTTTTAGCATTAATTAATTACAGCTCAGATTAAATACAAAGACTGCTGCCAGGGTAATGCCTCCTGTTTAAATATACTGTTGACTTCTGATATCAGAAGTTGGTTGAATGTTGGTGGTGTGGCAGTAGAGATTGAATCTTCCCACCGATATTCCATTACATTTTGTTGCTGTGTGACAGATGGCAGCAGAGTGGCAATCTCACAAAATGATATCTGACGTGGAAGTGCTTATGAAGAAAAGGGACAGAATTGAATTGCTCCTTGTGGAAAAAAATGGCACCCACTGAAATTCACAAATGCTGTGAATTTGCTAGCTGAATGTTCATGGAGACAAAACGTAGATCTGAGCACAATGAAGTGGAGAGTGGTGTGTTTCAACAATAGCAGTAATGACAGTGGGTCACCTCCGCCAATACAGATGTTTATGAATGCTGCATGCAGCCTCTTGTTCATCGCTGGTGAAAATGCATAGTAAATGTTGATGAATACATTGAAAAATGGCATTTTTGTAGCTGAGAATTTTCTGTATCAGATAATGTTATCGTGTTCTTTGCATCTGTTGTAGTTTCCATGAAAATAAATAGGAGGAATTAATTTAAGAGCAACCTACATAAAGGTATCTCAGTACCTGTTTTGAATCTGAGACACTCAGACTAAGGGAACATAATGTATCATCTCATAGTCTTTGCTCAAGTAAAATCTCACCAGATCTACATAAGAACTTACTAATCAATATCAGTAGCAAGAGAGAACCGATAGAATTATCATAGCTGTAGCTTCCCCCTTATGCAAATGAATTTCCTAGAGCCACGATTGCAAAGAGGTCTTTGTAGATAAGAAGCAAAGCATGGGAGCCATTCACAGTCCATAAAATTGAGTATGCATGAAATCTGTGCAAAATGGAGGACAAAGCAAAGAACTGTGCTAGAGGCATGAAGAAGACTTCAAAATCAAAACTTTTATGTACCATATGGTTTATGGTTTATTTTATTTTTTTCAATTTTCAGAGACATAATCTTTTTTTTTTTTTTTTCCTTTCTTCTTTTATGTGGAAATCAAAGTTTTATGCAAAAACTCTGAGCATTATCAAGGTACCTCCCTTGTGCCAGTGCTGTAAAGGATTTGTTTTGCAATTCTTAAAACATGTTGTCAACAAATACTGGACAACTTTTGGCTCACTGATCACACATTAGCAGTCTTCTCTCAGATTATGCTACTGAAAGTAGAAAATGTCTATTGCTAGTTTTGATGCATTTGTAAGCATAAGACTTAATAAGTTGGCAATCTGCAGCATCATTTTCAGTATCTATTTTATTGTGGACTTAGCTGTTTTTTTTTGTTCAGATAAAGCAGATTCTTGTTTAAAGGTCTTCTGCAGAAAATCCATCTTCCATCTTTCCTGTATTTCGAATGTGTTGATGCATTTCATGCCTCTTTTTGTACTATATCTTGTCCTATATCCTTACAGAATCATTGGATAGTTCTAAAATAAGTATACAATAAATTCATTCTATTATTTTTATTACTGCTTTTCAGGGGTAGACTATAATATCCTATGGATAAAATAAAGCAAGTCTCATATTCCATGGGTCAGTTCTATTTTATTTCTATTCAGTTATTTTCTAATTCTATTTTTTACATTAAATAATTTTGCATGTGGTCACATTCTCCTTAGAAGTACAATTGACTGGGACACAGTACGTTACTACTATCAAGACAATGTGGAAGTAACTGTGTGCTAAGAACATTGTTAAAGAAGAACAGTTCAAAGTGTTTTTAAAGAACCATGAATTTTAATCTATATAATCCATATAAGTGAAGAGAAATTATAAAACTGATAAATTCATGCAGTCCTTCCAGGGATAAAAAGGAACTATGTAGATGGTGATACATCTTCTGATAATGCTGGCAAGCTCATTAGTGTACAGTGATATCCATTATATAGAACATCATAAAGATGAAAGCTATTAAATGAGAAAATGTTCTTGAGTTCTCTTGAAGTAAGGGGACTATGATTTATTACTCATATTGATATAAGTAAAATGAAGGGTAAGTTGTACTCATGATGCATAGAGGGGAAGTTCTAAGCCTTGCATAAGCATCAACCAGCATTCTGCCAGTTGCTTCAATGATAGAGTGACCGTACTATCCAGAGAGTAGTTTCAGCCTTAGCATGTTTGCTGACTCTGACAGTCTTGCACTGAGCAGGGTAAAAGTGCAACAAATGAAAAAAAGAACGTGCTAGTAAATGGGACTGCACAGATGACATCAACAATCACATGGCAATGTGGTATGGTGTGCAAAGGTTCACACTTTAAAGAAATTGTCAGTGCCCTACGAGAGCTGTAAATTCTAAAATTTGTGATTAGTCTGACACTATTTCCTCTAATCAAGAAATAAAGTTTTTGTCTTTATTTATTTCCTTAATAACCTTCTGTCTCTACTCTGGAATGAGGTGTAGTTATTAAATATCACCAAGTTGCTATTGTCCTTCTTTTAATTTGCTTTTCCATCAGAATCAGACATATTTTTCTGTAGAATAACCTTGCTATTCCTCTCTGAGTGCCTGTAGGAAGCATCTGGTACTGAGATTCTCATCTTCTGCTGTGATATACCATATCCTCTTTTCTATCATGTCAGATACTTGCAAAATACGCTTTTTATTTCCTGTCTGAGTATTTTCCAAATGATCACTATCTCAAGAAATGGAGCAGTAATCTACAGCAACTATGCAATACTTGTCACTCAATACGATGTTACCTTTTCTCAGTACCAGGTTTAGAATTTCTGACGGCTGTAAAGCCTTATTCTTTATCCAGTCTGTTTCCATTTCACACACCTTATTATAGTCTATATATATATAGCAATTGAGCTGTCAAACTTCACCAGTAGTAGCATTCTCTGTGTTTAAGTTTCAGCTGACCTTCTTTCCCCAGGTATATAGACTTTATTCAGCTCGTGACACTACCTTTAAAATCTTCTGGAATTGTTACTTAAAACTCATTTAATCAAAATTCAGTCTTACACATGCCCATATCTTCCCATCACACTTTATCAGGAAAATGATTTTCTGTGTCACTTCCTCTTTTTGATATGATAAGTAATAAATACAGAAATACTTTTTTTTTTTTTTTTTTTTTTTTTTTTTTTTTCCCTAAGTACTGTGGATTTGTCTGGAGACTTTAATGCAAAGATGCAAAGACTGTTACACATGTTGTCAGTAGTCACCTGTGTGCCATTTAGGAAGTTATGTCTTGCTTGATGTATGTGGCATCTTTTTTGACGGTTCAATTGTCTTATTCTCATGTTGCTGTATCATGAGTCATACAGAAGTGTATAGTCATCAGCAGCACTTTTGTTAAAGTGCCATTAGAGGTTTTATAATGGCTCATTATCAGACTGCTTATCCATCCCCTTTAATTGTGGAATCATTCAATTCCAAAAAAGCTACAGTCAAAAGCTCCTTTAATGACTGAGTGTTTTCTCCTCTTTAGCTGTCAATGGTCTCAGCAGCACGGGCTTCTAGCTGTGCTTCAATACTCTACTGAAGCATACTCACATTCTTATTAGAGCAGCTTTTCTCTGTATGGCCATAGTTAACAGTTCTCTTCACTCTGTCAAATGCCTTCTTGTGGGTTTTTTGAACATTTTCCATGCTGTTTCAGCGTGCACACATTCTCTCAAAGACTCACAGACCACAACAGCAAAGGAACAAGTATGAAGGGAGAGCTCACTGCCCTTAGAAATCTTTGAGCACCCTCTACCTTCTTTGGCCTGGCATTGTTAGAGGGCATAATATTCACCAATTCATCCATACATGTGACAGAAATGCTAACAGATGTGCAGACTGTGCATGCATGTGCATTCAGAATGATCTGAACCCACATCCTTCTCTCCTCCTCATCAAGATCCATGCTGTAGATGTGGTATTCAAGAGGCCAACCTCTGCTATTCCCAAACTCTCGAAGGTTTTGCTGCTGCTATGTAATTCTTCTAATCTGTTGTCACACTCAGCTTGCTATAAATGTTACTTGAATGTAGGAAATTGAAATAAGAGTGATTTGCAATTCAAGATTTCTAGAATTTGAGTAGGCATAAAAATGTAAAAAGTTACAGGATTATCATGTATAAAATTACTTTTATTTACAAACATGAATTTTCTCTACAGAGAGTAAATGAAACTTTTTATTCTCTTAAGGTATTTACAAAATCTATACCTGCAATATTATTTTAAACTCTGTCTTAATTATTTCTTCACAAACTCTGTCTTAATTATTTCTTCACAGTTGATTCTTTTGTTTTGTAATAGTAATCTTTTCTTCAGTCATGAATGTAGTCATTTTCCTACAATAAGTTTTTGTTAGTTTGTTTCCTTGTTTCATTTTAAAGTTCTTAAGGATGTAGTATGGACACAACTCTATGTGATAAATCATTTATGAAAGTAACAGGTCCAAGTGAAGCCATGGCTAGTGAGCATGATGCAGTAACACCATAGAACAAACCAAGTGTTACTGAGGGCTCACCCTCTGTGTATGTTTCATGGCTTTTATTTTATTCTAGCTCTGGTCTGGTACCTGGGGATAATGTCAAGCAATAGGTGGATTGCAGTAGGGTTTTTCCTGGACCATGTTGTGCTGTTTGATTTTGTGTAGAAGGATTAAAAAATGATACATTCAACAGTTTATGTGGTCAGAGACTTCTCCGGAAAAATGTAGGTGTGATCAATGAATTCATTTCAAAAACACACTTCAAATCCTAATTGAAATGCTAATGCATCCAAGAAAAACAAAAAACAAACAAACAAACAAACAAAACAACAACAAAAAAAAAAACACCCACATTCTGGTACTACTGTAACGAGACTGAAAATCCAAATTAGAGTTTGTTACCTGTGTAGCTGCTATTGTCAATGTGGGATTGTAGGAAAAGCTGGATGAAAGGGAGGCAGCCCCCGGGGTGAATTTTTTGCAGTACTGCTCTAGGATGGGGAAGACAGTGGCAAAGGAAAGAAGATTATCACCGGTTAATCATTTTTAACATGCTTGTCCAGATAAGAAAGTAACACAAAAGACAAGCTATTATATTTGGAATTAATAAGAAAATATTTCTTCTACCAATATACCAAGTTAATACAGATAGTTTGCTGAAACTCATTATGCCTAGATTACACTACATATTTTTGCAAGCTCATTACCAACAGTTATGAACAGTACTGTGCCTCTCATGTGATTCAAATCAAAGTATTAACATTTTCCTAACTATATTGTACTATCTTTACTAATGCCAGTAAAAAAAATAAAGGAGGTGAGTTGAATTTGTATTATAACTCCTTTTCAAGTAAACCTGTTAGATGGCTCACTTGAATCAAGACTCTTAGTAATGACATAAGAGCATAGATAGTTGACATTAAGAGGAGAGAACTTAAATAATAATCAAATGCAACCTATTTTTAATTAAAATCAAAGCAGAAGTTTTGAATTACTAGAAGAGATTATCACAGAATCACAGAATCACAGAATGGCCAGGGTTGTAAGGGACTTCAAGGATCGTGAAACTCCAACCCCCCTATCACATGCAGGGCCACCAACCTCCTCATTTAATGCTAGACCAGGCTGCCCAGGGCCCCATCCAATCTGGCCTTAAACACCTCTAGAGATGGGACACCCACAACCTCTCTGGGCAGCCTGTTCCAGTATCTCACCTCTCTCTCTGTAAAGAATTTCCCCCTGACATCCAACCTAAATCTCCCCTCCCTCAACTTCAAACCATTTCCCCTCTTCCTGCAATTATCTCCCCTTTCAAAGAGTTGATTCCCCTCCCCTCTGTAGGCTCCCTTTAGGTATTGAAATGCTGCAATGAGGTCACCCTGCAGCCTTCTTTTCTCCAGGCTGAACAAGCCCAGCTCCCTCGGCCTGTCTTCATTGAGGAGGTGCTCCAATCCCCTGATCATCTTCGTGGCCCTCCTCTGGACCCTCTCCAACAGCTCTTTGTCTTTTTTGTACTGGGGGCTCCACACTTGGATGCAGTATTCCAGATGGGGCCTCACAAGAGCAGAGTAGAGGGGAACAATCACCTCCCTGTTCCCGCTGGCCACTCCTGTTTTGATGGAGCCCAGGATAGCATTTGCCTTCTGAGCCACAAGGGCACACTGCTGGCTCATATTAAGTTTTCCATCTATCAAGACCCCCAGGTCCTCCTCCGCAGGGCTGCTCTCAAGGACCGCTCCTTCCAGTCTGTATGAATGCCTGGGATTCCTTTGGCCCAAGTGCAAAACTCTGCACTTTGCCGTGTTGAACCTCATCGGGTTCAACCAGGCCCATCTTTCTAGCCTCTCGAGGTCCCTCTGAATGGCATCCCTTCCTTCAACCGTGTCAACTGCACCACTCAGCTTGGTGTCCCTAACAAGAAGGAAGAAACGAGCAGTACAAATTCTAAAGGGAAATCTATTCCTTTGAAATTTCTGCCTGAAATATAAAGAGAGGAGAGAAGTTGGCACAATTGCAAAAATGAGGCTGAAATTGATCTCTAAGCTAGATAGATTAGAACATTAGTAAGGGAAAAAAATCACTAAGTCACTGGAAGCTCTGTTTTTGACTTTTGGGAGTTCGGTTTTGCCCAAGAAATTTGAGATTTCCTTTTCATTTCAAAAGTAAAATATAATCGCTTAGAAAACAAAAAACAAACAACATTCCTAATAAATTCAAATATTTTCATTAAAGGAATCACCTTGGGGGTTCAGTGGAGGTATAGTTAATATTGCTTCTTTTATCTTAAAATTCAAGATCTCCAAGTGACTTGAAACTTGCTATGTGAACACAAAGTGTATTTTCTCATCAAATGCCATCCCTCCCCCCAAAGAAATGTTACATTATTTCATTTTGATTTGGTGAGAAAGATAAATCTATTAGAATTTTGTATATCAAGGGCATTACCATTTGAGGTTTAGTGCTTATTACCACCATACACGAAGGATGATATTCCTCTGGTTCTTAAATAATCCATGTACACTTCTTTTCAGACTTGAGTCCTTTATTAACTGAATAGAACACCATCATGTCTTCAGGCAACTTCTATTATATATTCAATGACTGTAGTTTAAGCTAAAACA
This sequence comes from Phasianus colchicus, assembly GCF_987193195.1. NCBI lineage: Eukaryota > Metazoa > Chordata > Aves > Galliformes > Phasianidae > Phasianus > Phasianus colchicus. The sequence continues at coordinate 17,827,203 of NC_143438.1, read as the reverse complement.
TCAAGATTAAACTTTCCAAAATAGCCTAAAGGATTTAATCTAATTATACTCAGGTTGAAGAATTTCATTGGGATCTGGGTCCCTAACTCTCTTAGGTATGTTTAAAGTATACTTGTCAAAATTCCCATTTTATGAGCATCTATTGAAAAAAAGGGGAAATAAAAGTTACCTTGATGTCTCTATGTTTATGGCCTACATGGTTTTTAGGTAACGTGACAAATTGTAACTTGAATTATCTCCTATTCCTTTATTGTCAGGTAGCTATTAATTGGATTTAATTGGCTTTTTTTTTTCTTTTTTTTTTTTTCCCCCCTATCATTAGGTGGCTTTATGCAAATAAGTCATCTAGCTGGTTTTCCTGAGGTTGTTACAACTCCAAATTCTGCCTTTTGATGAAACTTGCTAAATCAATAGAATATCTTTAGGGAAATGTTTCTATCTTGTTTTGAATCTAATGGAGATGATGTGATTAAAATGAAATGGATGTTGAGATTGCACAAATGTGCCCAGAAAGATGATCTCATCTAAAAGTTGGGTATTATAATAAGTGAGTAAATGTAAAAGTAACTTTCCCAACTACAGGAAGGATGTGGAGGTGTAGAACAAGGTCCAGAGGAGGTCCCTGAAGATGATCAGAGGGCTGGAGTATCTCTCCTGTGAAGAAAGATTGAGAGAGTGGGCTTGTTCAGCCTGGAGAAGACTCTGGGGATACCTCATTTCAGCTTTCTAGTACTTGAAGTGAGCTTATAAGCAGGAGTGAGACTGACTTTTTACACAATCTAATAGTGATAGGACAAGGAGGTATGGCTTTAAACTAAAAGAGGGGAAACTGATGTTATATGTCATGAAAAAAAAATTACACAGTGAGGCAGTGTCACATGCTGCCCAGAGAAGTTGTGGACTCCCCGTCTCTGTAGGCATTCAAGACCAGGTTGGATGGGGTCCTGGGCAGCCTGATCAGGTGGGTTGCAATCCTGCCCATGACAGGAGGGTTGAACTTGGTGATCTTTAAGGACCCTTCCAACTGAAGCCATTCTTTGATTTTAAATTTCCTAGTTAGTCAGCCCCTTAACATCTATTGCTTTCACCAATGTGCTTAAAAATGTTCCTGTTCTGTGGACAGTTCCTAAACTGTCATCTGAAGACCATTTATTTTTATGAGAAGATAGATTCTGTGAGAGGAAATGTAACATCAATTAAATTTTAAAAGGGAGAACAAAATAATACATGTAAACTTTGTGAAATTTTACTCATGTAAGAGCATCTAGACTAGATAAATATTTAAATGATTATTGTGGGGTTGGAAGACAGATATTTGATATTAGATGAAGTTTCAGAATAATCAGGCCATATCTTGATGCTAAGATAAAATGTAGGTCACCAGATATGCTGCCATTATGTATAATTTTTTCTACTGCTGCAATCAGTGTTGAAGATGTTCATACATAAGTAAGCATAGAAGCCTAAACTTTCAGATATACTAGGCAGTCCTCTTATGATCTGAAAGAATAAAAGATATTAAAGAAAATGTAATTTGTCATCAAAGGCACAGACACCAAATTACTGTGTACCACTACTGAAAATTTAGGTGCATTGTATTGCTAAAGGTAATTATCAGAAAATTACATTTTGTTTAGTTTGTGTATTGAAAAAAAAGCTTTAGGAGATATTCAATTTCATATATCTTTTAAGCAGCAAGTTGATTGAGTAAAAGCAACCTAACTTCCCCCAAATGCTAATACATTTTCTAATTTACATGAAGAAAAAATGTGATGAAGTTGTAACAAAAGCAATTACCTCTCTGACTTACAGGCCATATACTGTTTGCTGGATCTAATTCAAAGATTTATTTATTTATTTATTTAAAGTGATTTACTGCTACTTATTCTAACTGTACAACAATAATACTTGTTCAGAATCAAAATATAGTGAAAGATAGCTTGATCAAACAGTATACTGTGAATGCAAAATGTGCTCCAGCTTTTTTTAATTATTTTGGTTTTGTTTCTGGTTAGAGATATTTGCCAGTGCCATTGTTTGCAACTTACTTAGGCTTTACCCAGACAGTATTTCTTTCATACAGAGAATGTACAATTGTGGTTTTACAAATATAGATACATTTTTTTAAGAACAGTGATGAGACCACAGCTTCTATCCTCATGAAATAGTGATCTGTCCAGAAGGAAATTTCTGTTTTAATAATTCATTACCTTGATAACAATGACAACAGTTAGAATGCTCCACAGAGTTCAGATAAGGAGTAGTATGGTTCAGCTCAAGTTTCTTAAATGCCAGTCGTCCATGTCTCTCTCCTTTCCTTTGGATCCATTGGATGAAATGCAATGTGCTGACAGTCCAGCTCATTATAGCTATTGTTTTGAGCCATTTTCTAGCTTATCTCCCTTGCCTCACAGTTTCTGAAGCACCACATACTTTATTCTGCTTTGCTTTTTTCACTGAGATGCTGTGATGTGGGGCTTCTCTGCATTTTAGGTCATTTAAACACTGACATGAACATGATCGTGTTTAAACACTGCAACTTATGTAGCACATTTTTAATGTAGTGCAGTTTGATAATTACTTTGGCTTTTCCTACATGGTAATATACTGTGAATCAAATGCTACTGTGCAAAAATATGCAGACAAAAGAGATACGTTCTGTTAATAAAACAGACATAACTTCTGTTGTGAATCTTTTCCAGCCACCATCTATTCTTCTGAAGTCTTTCATATTTTTTAACATCTGCAGTTCTTCAACATATCCCTTTTATTTTTTCCCTTTCCATTTCCAGGTCCTCTTTCACTTAAGTAACTTCAGCAGTAGTCACTAGAGGTTATTACAGTTACAAGTTACTATGGGTGCTGTTCTGAAAGTTATGCCTCCTGTTGTATTATGCTGGCCCATGACAGAGGCAGATGTTGGTGATATGGCAGTAGAGGTGGAACTTTCCCACCTATATTCCCTTACACTTTGTTGCCATACAACAGATGGCAGCAGAGGTGCAGTTTGACAAAATGGTGTCTGACATGGAAGCGTTTATGAAGGAAAGGTGCATCATTGAATTCCTCCAAGCAGAAAAAAAGTGGCACTCACTGACATTTATTGACAGATGGAAATCAAAAGGCACCAAATCCAGATGATATTGGGGTTGTGGTAGGACAGTTGGTAGATTGGTAATGTGCTTCACTGCCTTGAAATTAGTATGGGGCCCAGTGTTACCATGTTGCAGGAGAAATGTTATCTTCTTCCCTGTCTTCGCTCTGGAATTTCAAGCCTTCAGCTTAGTCAGCATCATGGTGTGGCAATCAGAATTGATGTTTAGTCTGAGTTTCAGGAAATTCAGAATAACTTTCCCTTTCCTATCCCAAAGGACAGTGCACATCACTTTTCCCACTGAGGACTGCATCTTAAAATTTTTCTTCAATGGGGAATTCACATTGCCACTCCACGGACTGCTGTTTTGCTTTCGGCTTATAGTGGTGACATCATTTCTCAATGCTGGTAATAATGCAATCCAGGAAACTGTCACTTTCAGCTTCATATTTGTTCAGTAGATTTTGATGAACTTGCATACGGTGTTCTTTTCCTGTGTTAGGATTCATAGGATTCATCTGGTGCAATCTGTGATATTTCAGTGTTGCCACCATTGTTTCCAACAAACTGCAGCCAATATTCAGTTCTCTACAGAGTTCCATGGTCATAATCTACTGATTTACATGGATGAGCTAATGGAAAAGCTCTTCATTTCAAGGTGTGACAACTGTCCAAAATGTATCTTGTCTTTCATGTCGCTGTTGCCACTCTTGAAATATACTGCTCACCACCTCACTGTGTTCACATCCACTACTTTGTCTCCATAAACATTCAGCAAGTCCCTGAATGTCAGTGGATGCAATTTTTTCTGCATGGAGGAATTCATTTCTGCACATTTGTTTTATACACACTTCCATGTCAGCTGCCATTTTTTCAGGTTGCCCCTCTGCTGCCATCTGCAACACAGCAACAACATGTAATGGAATTTCAGTTCAATCTCTACTGCCATACTACCAACATCTGCCTCTTTCACCATGGTCCGACATAATAAAATAGGACACATTAATTTTGGAGCAATTCCTGCATATGTCCCAGCAAATAGCACATCCTTTTGTCAAGAAATAATATTCTCCATCAGAGCTTTATAAATTAAAATTTTCTGAGTTAAATTAAAATCTTAATATTCTTTATATGAGAAGATCATGTGATATCACTTGCTTTTATCCTTAAATTCAGTAGATAGAGAACCTTTTTAAATGTGAAAATACTGAAGCATGCACTATGTGTTCTATACACATCTCTATGGACATCTTTGCCTCCAACAAAATCATTATGCTAAATGATTGAATAATTATGGCTAGGTAATGCAGTAGGAGTAGGCAGACTTCTTGAAATTTTCAGTTTTGTATGAAATAATTAATTAGTTCATGAAGTCCAAAAAGAAACAGTCAAGAACGTGTTGCCTACCAGTTAAGGAGAAATAATAAGAATTGCAGTCTAGTATCTTGCTTCAGTAATTCCTTAAAATGAAATTCTTTAATATGAAATCCATAAGTTTACACTGGAAAATAATCTGTCACTGAGGTTTCTCCAATTAGAAGGCTAGAGTAATTTTCATTACATAAGTCTATTGTTAAAAATAAATATTTTATTATATATTCATACTGAAAAGTTAAACAAGGTAGAATTAGAAAGTCCGGTCCCCATCACCAATATAGTCCTTAGTTCATTGGTAAGCATGTTTACATCAGAGATTTAGGTGTCTTAGGCAGGAAAAAAATAGTTGAGACTATTTCCCCACCTCCTGGACACTGAAATCCTGAATTAAACTGTAATTCAGCAAATCTTTTATCTAAGGTGCTTTTATTTATTTTTTTAAATATTACTTCAGTGCACATGCAAAACAAAATATCATGATGTTCATCTAACTGCAATAATTAGTTAATAATTTGTTAACAATTGCCAGTGATCTGTGAAGTATGTAGCTGCTCTGATGTACACAGTTCATTTGTAGAAATGTAGAGCAAATGTGGGTACCTATAGGCCTTAAGATGGTGATCAAGTAAAATTTTGGGGAATTACTACTTTGTGAATAAATATGTTTGCGACCAGCCACTTGAGACATAGATGCTTTCATAGAAATGAAAAATCTGAACTGCTGAAATATAGCATGTTCTCCTAGTTTTCAAAAAGGATAAGAGGCAGGCCAAATTCTCAAGAACATTCTGACATATAACTCCCAGTGATTTCTGAAGATTTAGTTGCCTAAATTGCTTTTGAAAACTATCCCCCCTAGAGTTTTAATTAGTTGTTCCCAAAAGCTTTCAACTACTGAAGGACATCCTTCAGTTAGTCCAGTGAGATAATTCAAGTACCTAAAGCCAAGAATATGCACTTCAGCTGATCACTGCCCCCTAACAGCTGAGTTACACCTCCATTCTTATCATCGCAACTGGTCATAGAATCACAGAATATCCCAAATTGGAAAAAACTCATAATGATCATCAAATCCACCTCCTGGCTCCACACAGAACCACACAAAAATTAAACCATATTTTCCAAATATAGTTTTTAAGTCCTTTTGGATGCCCCAGGTATCAAGGAGAGTATTTCAATCATATTTTTGGGGGTTAAAAAATACTAAAAATGCAGTTCATATTAGAGAGACAAATGTTGCTGAATCCTTCTGATTCTCATTTTAAGTAGCTGTACTGGTGAACATGCTCATTTGCATATTTTTTTTTTCTCTTAGTTTTTCTTTTCTGCTTCTTATAATTTCTCCAACTGTATGAAAAACAGTAAAAAACCTTATATTTACTTTGGGCCTTTTTCCCTATTCCAGTGTTGATTTCTTTGTGTTGTTGTTTTTGTTGTTGTTGTTTGTTTTGTTTTTTTCCTAATTGCTTCAGCATTAATTCTGTTTCTAGATGATCAAAATACAGTGTGTTTTCAGAATGCTCTTACAGCATGAAGCATAGGCTTTTTTCCTTTGTATGGAAAATTTCATTACTCTGCTTTTATTACCTGCTATTTTGAAGAAAAATAGCTACCACTGTAGTCTTTGTATTTATTTAATATTCATACAGAATAAATTGTAAGAAAATGTAATGCTTTTTAGAAAGGTGACTATTGTATCTTCAGAAAAATGGCCGTTGCAGTTATTTTAGCCATTTTCCTTCCAGTTAGAATGGAATTATGCCACTTTCTTCCAAACTTTCTGGTGCTTTTCACATGTGGCTGGAATCTCAGCCTCAAAAACGTTTTCTCAGTAATGAAAGAGTCTAAACTCTAGCTAGTCAGGCTATCTTTAAACAATAGAATAAAGAATATAAACTGGGATTCTTTTATCTTCCTTTGTCTTCCTTTATTTTACTTCCCCAAATGCACCAAGTGCTATTTTCAAAGATGTTTTCTGTTTAAGTTTCCAAAGATGTCTGTACTGACATTAATGGATTTACACAAAGGATTGAGGATTATATTTATGTAGTGATTAAATGCTTATCCACACTGACTACCGAAGTTCATCTACTGACAAGAATCATAATGAAAATGAAAGAAAATGTATTCCTTCATGACAAGGAGTGAATTTCAGTGACTTTGTTCGCAGTCAGGGTCTGAAAAGCACTTACCTTTTGTAACAGCAACATAACTTGCTCCATTATCTTTATACAGCTTGTGCTTTGGTTGAACTTAGACATGAAATTAGGTACTTGGCTAAATCAGAACATAAATCTTAGAAGAAACTTAGTGTTATTGTTGTTGGTTAAACAGTTGATTGCTACCCAATGAACACTGGCTGTATTTTTTTATGCTGATGGTGATGTACTTTATGCAGATAATTAAAGAAGAACTTCAATTTTCATTATAGCCTTAAGTATCTTCTCTTCTCAATCCAGATTAAATTTAATAGAGCTATTTCCATGCGCATCTGATTGATTTGGAGGTTTGGCATGCAAACAAATTGACATTGTTAAAGTTATTGACTTTGGTACCCTGTATTTCCTTATTTTATTGACCTATTGAAATATTGTCAGCACTATAACAAGCCTTTTAGCTAAGTGCTAAACTTGAATCAATAAATTTATTACTATACTATTCGAAGAATGTCTAAAAAATACAGAAACTACAGAGTTTTCACTGAATTTATGAATTGGTAGTATAAGTTTTCATATAACAAATCACTTGAATGTGAAAGCAAACAACATAATCTTATCTAAATAAATATGTAAGACCAAACCAAACCAATAAAAAGAAGCAATTTGTGTTTGAATTTAACAAATAGAACCATTCTTAAACCAGCAATTTTCAATCCTTTCAGAAGTGATTATGTAAAGCTTGCATGAGAGTAGTTTAAAGAACTGCTCACCCATGTGGCAAGTTGATGGTGCAAGAAGCAATAGAGACATCTGTGCATCCCTGCTTTACAGAAAGGTTTTAGCAGTGTATTTATTCTGATATAAACTAGCTGACACCCTTGTTTTTTGAGACATTTCTATGTCTGTTTTAATAAGGTAAAATAGTGATGCTAAAACTAAATAAACAAAAAGGCTTGAATTAACCCTGGGTAGGGTTCATGCCTAAGTAGTGAGATTTGCACATTTATCAAAGGAAGTGAAAAGTTCAGTTCCCACTGATCAGTCTCTGGGTGACATGACAAGCACTGTTTGTAATGATCTTGTGCTCATTGGCATCTTGGGAAGATTACTGGTCATAAGAGAAAATAAAAGTCACTGAGTGTCAACAAGGTGACAAGGGTGAGATGATTCAAACCAAAGGAATCTGAAATAAGATAACATGGTACGTACAGTAATGAGGCAGAGATGTAAACCTAACTGAGGCAAGTTTGTACAGTTTCAAAACTGATTTGTGCAGTAAAAGCTATACTTATTTCAAGAATCAAAAGATATAATCTGAGAGATTTTTCTTTGCATACTTTACTTCTCTTTATAGTGAAATTAATTGAACAAATCACTCCTATGCTGTAAGATGTAAATGTGCAGATATCCCTATGAAATAAGTCTTATGTTCTGTCTCTTTATCAGTGTGTTACAGCAGATTAACATTAAACCTTCAGTGACAGGGGGCAAACATTTTTAGCAGGTTTCCCAAATGTTTTAATGATAGGATGTTAAATAGAACATGATGCTTTTGTCATTAGTTTCAGTGAAACCAAAATTTCAACCATAAATCTGGGAAATAATTCAGAGTATTTAAAAAGAAAAAGAAAAAAAAACAAAAAAAACAAAAAAACAAAACAAAACAAAAAACAGCACATAAAGTATGTCTGAATTCTGGAGAAAAAAAGAAAAACATACTGAAATAGTGAAACGTGCAAATACCAAAAATATCAGTAATATCAGTAGATGTAATTTTTTTTCTCTTAGAAGATGTCAAAAGCAAAAATCACTAACTCATACAAAAGCAGTAATTTTGGTGGGAATGAAAGGGCAAATATATAAAGGCGTTTAGGCTTTCTCTATCCCTGATCTTGGACAATACACATTTATGGATGAAATTCTGTGCTTCAATATACTGTTTTTCTCTTGAGAGTAGCAAAAATCCCTTTAATATTAGATCATTTCAAGGATGTTGTATACCAGTATGAGTATAGTGAAAGAGTCTTCTTTTGTAACAGATATTGGTTAAAAACTTATCTATGCTGTGGGTTTAGTTATGCCTGTCAGATTTGTCATTATAACAAAGTGTATAATTAAGTGGAAAAACTAACCGACCCATGGGGGTGGATGGACAGAATATTCTTCATAACAGAAGGCTACAGTTTCTTTGGTAGCAATTGCTTAAGGAAAAGTAATATTGAATGCTATTTCTATTGAAAATGTTATAGAAAATGAAAGATTTTCTATATTGTAATATAGATATTGAAGATATGCCTTACAATTTGAGTTAAAACAACTGAGTCATACTTCAAAACATTGGAAAAAAAAAAAAATCTTTCAAATAACTATACTGATCCTGATAGTGATACTGATAAAAAGTGTAAAAAAAAAAAAAAAAAAAAAAAAAATCATGTTCGCTTTTAAATTTTTTCTCTGTTCCTTGCAGTTCTTTCTTTGCTCTACCATTTGGGCTTACCAGGCAAGGATTAGGTAACAGGGAGCTGCAGAAGAGCCCAGTACTGCCCCATGTTAGTGCAGTGCAGTCCCAACTGCTCCAGTACAGACCCATCACTGCCAGAGCCGAGTTGTGAGTGGTGCTGCTTGTGCTGTGGGCTAGCAGTTTGTAGGAAGGCGAAAACTGCTGAGCAGCTGGGAGAATGCAGGGAGAGAATGTATAACAGCCCTACAGGCACCCAGATTAGTGCAGGAGGAGTCTAGGTGTGGAGCAGCAGCTCCCTGCAGCCCAGGAGAGGCCCACAGAGGAGCAGCCTCTATTCCCTTCCCCTTTGGTCTGCTCAGGGGAAAAGATAGAGTGGATGGGAGGAAGATGGTTTTAGCTTGCTTTTAGTTCTCACTGCTCTGATCCGTTAGTAATAGGCAATAAATTACATTAATCTCCCTTATGGTGAATCTCTTTTGTCCTTGATGGCAATTAGTGAGCAATCTGTTTGTCCTTAGCTCAACTCATGAACCCTTTGTTGTTGTATTTTCTCCCCCTCTCATTTCAAGAGGAGGAGTGAGAGAGTGGTAGTGGTAGAATTTAGCTAGCTATAGTGAAACCACCACATACATACATTTCAGGAGTAGGACCTGAGCTTTTAGAGCATGTTTAGCAGATATAAATTGCACAAGAAATTGCATTCTTTAATGCATTAAATAAATCAGGACACAGCTTCTATTGAAACTAATCGCAGTGGATTACAATAAATTCATAATCATGGGAATAATCTAATAAAATTGGTATTTACTTGCCTGTGTGATAGTAGATGCCTTTAATTGTAAAGGGTGCTGATCTATTACATATGTGGGGAACATTTTTTTTAATTGAGATTACCTGTTGTACAGTTTCTTCAAGAGTACAATAATCCTTCTCCATGAATAACATGAGTGTGTTTTTTTTACCCTGTAGAGTAATATGGAAAAATAAGAAGGGAGTTCTTTTTCAAGTTACGTTTTAGCTGGGGAGAATATTCATTCACCTGGGGTGAAATATCCATTTGATCCTTCTTTCATTGTTTTTTCTTCACTATTTCTTCTATTCTTGTGCCATTAAGAAGACAAATCATTCTGAATGTGATGAGTTCATAGCATTTCTTTTCAAATGAAATGAAGAAACAGAGAAAAAAATCTAGAATATTTATTAAATATTTTAATGAAACTTTCTTTTTTTTTTCCATGCCTAATTGTATGTGTTTGATTTTCATCAACTTAACATGAACCAAGGTTTCCAAAAGCATACATGTGCCTTTGAAAGGCAAAGGACAGATAATATTCCAGATTTGTAAACTATACCAGAGCTATTCATGGTGCAACTTTAAGACTCTATGTTTATCTAAGCATTTTTCCAGAATTTACTCTCTAAGAGAAAATGTCTTCTGGGAACACTTGATAAGGGAAAAGAAGCAATATACCTTGACTTGTTAGGTCAATCACAATCAACTGGTGCATCTTGAAGGCATACAATCTATAAAGAAAAATTCTTAGAAAGACAATTATTGAATACATTTGGATAAACAATTCATTAGGGAAAACCATGGTCTGTTCACAAATTATATAAGCAGAAAAAGAGATTTAATTATCTAATGAATAATTTGCTAGAAATTATTCCTTCCATATGAAATTTCCTTTAAAACTGATCTTTGTTAACTCAAACACACATAATTAGTAGTCCCAAGATGATCCACAGACTATTGATTTTTAATGTAGTCTGAAAAAGCACTTGATATATAAATACACTGCATGTGTTATATTTTATCACTAAAATATCTTTAGTCTGATTAAAATGTTGATGCTTTTGTACTTAATTGTGAATAGGTTCTATTCAATTATATGACTTTTTTGTGTAGTGCTCAGTTTTAGTACCTGATGAATGCACTTGATTGACTCTGCTGACATGGTTGAATAGTCAGCAGAGTATAATATCAGTGTCACAGTCTAAAAATAAAATAATTGCCATTAAAACAAAGGATAAAGAAGCACAGAAAGTGCTTTGGTAGTAGTCACAGTTATTTACTAGTAAATTGCAAAACATAGTATACAATTCATGTATTGAATAGGCACTTGGTTTAGAAAATTTATATGACAGTGTAGACAGGTGTCTACACACCTGTCAGCAAATTCTATCAGGCCGAGTGAGTTGTATGTTGGCAAAAAGTTATCTTTGCTCATTTTCATAGATAAACATCATTGAAACACAGTAAAATTATTTTGAAATTTATTTTTGAAATGAGCTAGCAATTTTTGTCTTTCTTCTATTTTCAGAACTGTATTTAGATTTTTTTCTTAATTTTTTTCTTCTATGTTATGCCATCAAAATGGCATTTCTCATTTTCTTTCTGATCTTTTTGATGAACATGAATGATTTTGGAAGTTAGATCATTTTGGTGGAAAGGGGGATGTAATCTAATATAAAGGGGGTAGTAAGCAGACTCCACAAATCTGTCTCTGTACGTAATAAGCCTTTTCCTTCTGTGATATACAGAGTAAAATGTCTCCCTCTTAACTGAAACTCTGGGAATGTTTTCTGACCTAACTTATCTGCTGTGGAACATAATAAAAGAAAGTTTCAAAAGAAATTTATATTTTCTGAGACATCTGGAAAGCTTAGTCAAATGGAATCCATCAAGCCCACTTCACTCTTCAGAAAGTGATTAACCACATTCCACTCCGTATTGTTATACCATTCCGATCTTTTAACTGATTACAGGATTACAGTCCTTTCAAATAGAAATTATAGGTGAGATTTACTTAGGCCTTTAAAACACACACACACACACACACACCAAAAAAAAAAAAAAAAAAAAAAAAAAAAAAAAAAAAGCAGCTGGGGAAAATTAGATCAAGATATTTCCAAAGACATAGATTTCAATACTCTTTTTCAGTATACCTGGGGTTCTGAAACACAACAGATCTTTAGGCAGAATTTTATGTCTGGTTTGCTATCAGCTCTTTTGTATTTTTACCTAGTATTCATGCTTATGAGTTTCTGTAAGACCTCTTAACTCTCGGTCACAAAGAAGAACACCCTGAGACTTAAACGATGATGAAGTAAATGAGAAACATCTACTGGTTGTGATAGATTTTGAATCAGTCCCTAGGATGATTGTGATGTACTACCTAGGAAGCACAACATTTTAAACCTAAAGTGAAATATATAAAAAATATATATGTCTAATCTAAATCTCCTCCAAGTTGCTCCTCTGGCAACTTGTGGCCATTTCCTCAGGTTCTGTTTGTTTTATACATATACATATGTATGTGTGTATATATATATATAAATATATAAATATATATACACACATGTCAATGTATGTATATATATATATGCACACATTTCAATGTATGTTCATGCACATAACTGGAATAGTGACATACACTTTATGTGAACTTTTACTTTTGTGCCATGAAAATATTTTCATAATAGAAACTGAGTTTCTCAGATAAGAGATGGGCACATTGTTGTTTCATTAAATTACTGTTGCTAAAGTAAGCATTGTGAGGTGTGTACTGTGTAACAGGGGGCACCTGCAGAATGAAAGCTGGACAAAAGGAGTGTGAAGTAGGCAGAAAAAAGAGATGATGTATGAGATTCCTTACTGCTTTCATTCTTCCACATCTGAACTGCAGTCCCTCTGTTCCTCCCTTGCTCACCATTAAGTGCTATAGGGATTAGTGAGGCATAGAAACATGTCACAGACATTGGATGCAATAATGTGGCCAGAGACTTGTAATTGCAATTGTACTCTCTGGTGGAAGTTGCCAGCAGTAATAGTATTTTCCCAGGTTTGCTTTTTCCTCTGACTCATTAGACTAATATTGTTAAGTAGAAGCAACAAGCTTTTAAAGTAGCTGAGAGGAAGTCTTGTGATCTAAAAGTACAGTCTAGTGGTGATTGCATATTTTGAAGTTGCGCAGAGAAGAGTTTCAGCTCTTCTAGTTAGATGGCTCCGTTTTCTAAAAGAGAACGGGATACTAGTAAGTGGAGAAAGAGAAAACGCATTTCAAAGGAAGTATATGTTTCCTATAAGCTAGCAGCTGGCAGACATGGCATTTGATTTTCTAGTGCTCTCAAGACCGGCAAGATTCTCTTGCCACCAGAATCATACTTAAGAAACTTAAAAAAATACCTCTATGTTGCTCAAAACCTGACAACAAATAGAGGCCTTAGCCATTTATCCCTGCCAAAGCAGCTCTTGCTGACAGATATTTTTGTCTAAGAGGACACAAACTAGCACAAAATCCAGACAAACATAATTTTTTAAATGTGTTACTGAGCGTCAAGTGTTTCATTAATGTCTTGAAATCCTATTGCACAGACAGAAAGTTAAACTTCAGAAGAAATAAATCAAAACCGTAGCTGTTCACAAATTAGTTTTGCTGCATTATGCCTGATAAAGTATATTACTCAGCAGTATATCTTGAAAAGTATTGCACATTTGTCTTTAAGCTGTTTAAAAATATCAGCTTTCTTTCCTCTTCTCTTCCTTTCCTGCTGTACTTTTCCAAACATCTTTGCAGTTTTCCTTGCTGTTTCAGTGCATGCCAAGGCAACATCAATTTGATGTTATTATCAAAGTCTTGGAAATAATAGCTGCAGCAAGCTGTTCACTGGAGATTTGATCTCTGACAAATAATCTTGTGTCAGTGCACCTGCAAAGCTCAAGTCCATACCTCTGTTTTCTTCCCAATAGAATCTTGGCAGGTATGCAATTAAAAAAAGGAAAATCAATCTGTACTTTGCTGTCTGATTCTGAAGGATGGCACTGAGCTGCTGGGGTGTGAATATGCAGTACTGTAAATATAGAGAAACCCTCATGAATTTGGCTTTCCACAGTGGTCTCTAAATGAATCTGATTTATCAATACATTAGAATGGGAGAAAAGGAAGGCTGAGAGAAAAGGTAGTGGATTTTTTAGATGACTTCTGATAATTCATGCTACATATTGTTTCAGAAGTACACCATAAGAAAAAATTACAACCACTAGGGAGCACTTATTTTCTGATTTCAGAGGGACTGCGCATTCATCATTAGGTAGAAAGCCTTAGGAGTTGCAGATGACCAGGCTGTATGACAAACAAATCTTTTAAGCATTTTCTTCCTTTTCTGATTGTGAATTTTGGAATACAAGTGTCAAAAATTTTGGTCTAAAATTGATTTTGAGATTCAAGGATTAAACAAAATGTAAGAATTCCAAGCCTGTCAAGTACTTTTGGTCCCAGTGCAGCAAATATTTTCCTTTCCACAGCTTATAGCTCTTACCCTTTTCAGTACTGCTGCTGAGGTCAGTTATACTGCTTGCCTTGGGAAACTTACACAAATGTTCAAATTTCTATAGGACAGTGGCTTTTGTTTGCGTGTTAACTCTACCCTCACCTACTATTTTCAATACAGGAAAACAAAACCATCAAAAAGCCATGCTAACTATACATCCAAATTTCCTAAAGCACACACTGCAATTTTAAAATGTTGATTTTTCAGTTTCTTAAAAGCAAAATAAAGGTCCCTCACAAGACTGTTTTTAACAGCGCTCACTAGAGCTCAGTACACTGGGACTGCCCCACTTCAGCTCTCTAGACATCTCTGGGATTCTGAAACAGGACATTGCAGGCTGTGGACATTGCTGTAACACAAAAGTAACATAATACTCTCTGCTAAGCATATTTACTGCTTTCCTGGTGGAAAATTATTTCTCTGCATTTAGTGTTGTAGGTGACCAAAATAAAATGCCCAATTTTGCCTACTGTGTTTGTTTTTGTTTGTTTGTTTGTTTGTTTTTGTTTTTTTTTTTCAATCCAATTTTATTTCAATACCCTCTTTTTCAGACTGCAGAACTTTTGCACAAGTGGTGCTTAAGCATTCCTGAATATGTTGGCACGGATGAGTCAGATTAAAAGATCTGCAAGGGATTGCAGTCCTTCCTGCATGCCATAGCTTGTCAGATACGAAGTGCCATATGACTAAATAACTATTGTGCCCTCCCAATCTTAAGTTCAGACTGGTACAACTTAGACAGCTCTTCCATAGTGTGTCCCTGAGGCTGTACAGTGGCTTGGAATCTGCAGGCTAGTGTCCCCTAGCATACTCTTCCTTTCTCACTCAGCTGTGTGACAGTGTAGCACTTGCTGCAGAAATGCTTGTTCTTTAGCAGTGGGTGCCAGTGGGAATGTGGAGAAGGCTCAAGGTCCTGCCAGTCTCCTTGTTCTTCCTCTGCTTTGAGAGAGGTGAAGATAATTGATGGGATAAAAGCAACTGGCCTCACCAATGTTATCTTGCCTGAAACCATGAACTGAGATTCACTTCCTTCCTCTCAAACTCTTCACCTTGTGTAAAAGAGCTCATGTAGTGTTTTTACTCAATACGCAATAGCCAATCATGGCAGGTTTTTGTTTGTTTGTTTATTTTGTTTGTTTGTTTGTTTAAATACTTACAATATTGTTTTAACTAACTGTTTCCACAATTAACATTCTTATGGCAGATAAAAATTTTCTTAAATTCAGCCAAAGTTACTTAAGTTTTATTTTCTATTTGTATGTGTTAGTTACAGGGCAACAGCTGGGCTAAGATAGGAAACAATCAGAGAGGTAGACTACATTAGGACAAAAAATGCTCGATGTATCTTCTTTTATTTTCCACTAAGACTGCAGTATCTCTGGAGTCTGTACACTTGCCAGGCATTGCCACTGATATCTGAATGTTTATTGAAGGTGATATCTGGATATTTGTTGGTAACTTCCTAATGAAACTTGAAAATCTGAAATGTACTCAGGATATTCAGAACTGGTTTACTGTTTGTTTTTTTGATTGCCTTTTTCAGAAGTCATATATATATTTATGTATGTGTATTTTATACATATGTAAGTATGTATCTAATCTATTTTCTATATTTGTGTGTGTATAACATAGATAAGCAAATATGTAAGATGCATGCATTGCTGGCTAGAAGTTATTATAGTTGTTCTCAAACCTGTACTATGGTTCTTGTAGCAGTTTCTTCAATGCAGCCATTTCTTCCTTGCACTAGAAGTGATAAAAGCAGTCCAATACTGACAATGATTAAAACAAACAATAAAATGAACGTCAGTAACATCAAGTTGTACCATTTTTATGTGCTTCAATACTAAAGTTCATTGCAACAATATAATTAATATCCAACTGGTATAACAGAACTTTCAAATAATATTAAAAAATGAAATAATGTGATTATGCACAATTTATTTACATATTAAGCAAAATGCTGTGTAATGTAGGAACCAAACTTATGTTATCCTTTTCCTTAGATGGGAAAATACATGTAGAAAAGGACTATATATCACAAAGTGTACTTAAAGAATGATGCCAATCCTATCAGTAATACAGGACTGTATCTATTGTCATAATGTAGATGATGCATTATCATAAACTAATTTTGTTTAGGATGTAATTATTTTAATTTATGTAGAGGGTGTTCTATCACAATAAGAAAACCTAGGTATGCAAATACTGGAAGTATCCTTGGAAATGTATTTTTTCCGACTTCATACACTGCATCTTGACACTACATTCCCAAAGAAGTAAAACCTTAGAAAGGTCTCTTGATAACTGTCACTGCATCTTAACAACTTGCATCTGCAGAACAACCTGTGGGAATGTTGTGACAAATTAAAAATCTGCGCGTTACTAAGAAGCATCTCAGAGCCTCTAGTTAGACCCTGTATCTGAATGAATGTAGACGAGAATTCACCTGGTTCTAGAGTCTAAGTGCAAAACCTATCACATCCTGTCTCACCCAAGAGATGCCAAAGAATATTTCTCTCACTAATTCAGACATCAATGTAGGGCAAAGTGGCAATTAGACTTATAGCTGTGACTACTTTGTAAGTGGGATTTTTTTATCATAGAATCATATTATATCATAGAATGGCTTGGGTTGGAAAGGACCTTAAAGATCATCTAGTACCAGCCCCTCTACCATAGGCAGGATTGACACTCACTGGATAAGGCCACCCAGGGCTCCATCAAACCTGGCCTTGAATGCCTCCAGGAATGGAGCATTCACAACTTCTCTGGGCAACTTGTTCCAGTGCCTCACCACTGCCTGAGTGAGAAGTTTTCCCCTAAGATCTCCTCTCTTTTAGCTGAAAACTCTTTTAGTTCTCCCACTTTGTACTCAGATCTGGGATTACCCCAATCCAAGTGCAACACCTTGCACTTGTCCTTATTGAACCTTGTTTGGCCCACCTTTTGAGCATTTCCAGGTGCCATTGGGTGGCATCCTTTCTTTCTATTGTATCAACTGCACTAGTTAGCTTGATGTTGTCCAGAAAGTTGGTGAGGGTGCACAGCAGTCATGTTTTCCTCTGCATCTGTAGTTTATATTTCTCTCTGTGTCAGAGGCTGTTTTCTGTGCTTGTGAAATGCCTATACAATGAGATCCCAAAACAGTGGTCTCTGTAGACCTGTGTCTTCTATTTCTACTGCCAACTGTGTGAGTTCAGAATTGATCTTTTTATCCTCAGGGACTTTTAAAAGTAGATGAAGAAAAGCTGTAATCTGTTAGGTTGAAGTTGTCAATGAAATCCTTCATGCTCCTTACCCATGTGCATTATTCCTCATTTTCATTCATAGCAAAGTTGTTGTAATTTTTTAAAAATAGAAATCTAATCTCAGGTTCTGTAAAGATAATGTTACAACAGACCTCTTAAGCACGGTCCATTTTTCTTCCCCCTCCTCCATATTTCCCTTCAGTGTGAGCATGAAGTGGTGGAATGAACAAGTGTGCCTTTCAGCATTGCTGGCACATGTACAAAAGGGTGGAAGTTGTGGGTCTCCTAGCCTTATTCAGGAGTCAGGCTAGTGAGTCTTGCTAAGTAGGCCCTAAAAGAAGTAGTAAGTAAAAAGCCTGTGATTGTTGATAGTTTTTGTAAGATATTCAAGAATATAAATAAAAGTCTTTGATGTAAATCAATATGGTAATTAAATGTGCTCTTTTTAGAGCATGTGTTGTAACATCAAGCTTGTTTGAATCAAATCTGTGAGCATGGGCACAAAAGACCAAATTCATATAGAGGTACCAGAAAAAATCTACAGTAAAATGAAAATGTGAAAGGAAGGTTAATAGAATTTTATAGGACTCAGCATAGATCAGTGCTTTGAGGAACTATTTAAAAAAGTAAATCTTTCTACAGTACTATTCATGCACAAGGAGCCTGCTAGGAAAATGTGGGTGTCACAAGTCTCCCTTAGCGTAGCTAATGAGAACTGAAAGGACAAAGATAAAAACATGATACTTGAACTCACTCAGATACTTAAGTAATATGAGAAGATCACAAGTTAAAAGAGATTAATTAAGGGTTAGGTTTGCCCAGAGAGGTTGTGGATGCCTCATCCTTTAAGACACACAACGACAGGTTGGATGGGGCCCTCAGCAACCTGATTTAGTGGTTGGCAGCCCTGCCCATGGCAGAGGGGTTAGAACTAGATGGTTTTTAAGGTTCCCTCCCACCTAAGCCATTTTATGATTCGGCTCAATGTGTTACAGCAGCAAGATTTCACCACAAGAGGCGTAATTGACAGGACAATTAGATATAAGAGTTGGGAAATGTTGGGAAATATGGGAGAAGATCACCTGAGTTTCAGACTTACCAAGGCCATCTGCAGCACTTCAAGAAGGATTATGTTTTACATTATAAATTGCTAGAAGATGTATGTGGTCATCTTCTATGAGCTTTGAGTTGGAAAACATAATCCTTCCTGTGTCATATCATATGATTCAAATAAAAACCAGCAAACAGAAAAGAGTTGAAGTTGTTTCACTGATTTGCTTTGCACAGAAAAAAAAAAAAAAAAACACATAAGATTTCAAGTTCAGCATTACTGTGGTCAAATTTTAAAAAATGAAAGGTTGGAAGTGCAGGATTGAGAAACTACGGACACTATAGGAAGTGGAAAAAAATAGAACAGATGGTTTTCTTCCAGAAATTTCACTATGAGGGACAAAGATTGCTTTGAGAAAATCACAGAGAAGTTGCAGCTGCTATGAATGACCCAGAGCAAACTGAAGCTGCTGTGAAGGAATAAGCAATCTCTCCAACATCAGGTTGCTCAAATTGGATATGTCCTTGTGCTGTTAAATGTGGTAAAAACATGGGCACCTACATCAAAAGTTAAATACTAAGTCACAAACTATAAGGAAGCCCTCAAGAGAAGCATTGCCAAGTTTGTAAGCATCACAGAAGTCAGAATGTGGACAGAAAAGCCATGATGAGGTAGCACAACATAATGGTATGTCATTGATCTAATGTATTATTATTTTAAATGTAAGTGTTAATTCTTTATAATTCCTTCACCTCTGATTGAGTTCTGTCCTCAAACACATAGGCATTTCAAAGGAGGGAATATTGTCAAATACAGGTAAGATAATTCCTGCTATCCAAATGTCCTTTTTTTCTATATGAAAAAAAATGTGTAATTCCTGTTTTACTGGATGATATTAATGTAGGTTCTCATACGCTTTAAGAAAATTTCCTCACTAAAGAAACAGTTCTGTTTTAGTTGAGCTTCTCTGCTAACACAAAGCAAGATGTAGAACAGGAGAAGGGGCTTGCAGCAAGAATCACATTTTCTAATACTAAAGCAATGAATTTAACAATAGCATACATCAAAGAACTGGCAGTTCTTCCCAATAAAAATGCTAAATACTGTGTATCTTCATCTGGATTTATTTCTTTGGTTACAGACAGGGAATAAAGAGTAATCACTGAAGGTTAAAAGGAAAACTAGGAAGAAAGGAGATTATCTTGCCTTTAGAAGTTTCTGAATTTTCAAACTGTTTAAAAGTTACAGCATCTAATTAGTATCATTCATACTTCATATAATCCTTTGTAGCTTCTTCAAAAGATGCCTCACTTGTTGTTAGATTTCCATGCCTTTGAGAAACTTTTGGCTTCTCTGAGAAAGAAAAACTCCTGTTTATATGAAAAAGGGAATATAAAAAGCAGGGAAGAGTATCATGAATGAGCTTGAAATAGGATGATGATGATAATATTGAAAATAAAGTTGAAATAATAACATGAAATAGGAAGGCAGTTGGAGAAGCAATAAAAAGGAAATGAGTATTAGCTATTTGTAGCTTTATGTACGATGAGTCCACCCAAATAAGAAATGTAATATGACCACTTAAAAAAATATATAAATATATTAGGTCTATTATCTTCCAGAACTGTCTGAAAAGTCTTTTATTTCTTTTCCAAACAGTTTAAAAGAACTATTTTTGAACGTAGGCAAAATATAAATAAATAAATACTATTACTGGGATTTATAAAATGAAAGTAATGAAAGTTTTTTGTTTTTTGTTTTTTGTTTGTTTTTTGTTTTTTGTTTTGTTTTGTTGTTTTGTTTTGTTTTGTTGTTTGGTTGTTGCTGTTTTTTCCTGTATTGTTTTAGAACAGATTCTGCTATTGGGAAATAATTTTGGTATATCTCATTATTATTACACTGGAGAGTGGTTTGCTTTCATTTAGTACAATGGATGATGATGATGTTTAAAATGTAGAGCTAAAGATAAAGCCCTTATTAAGTGTGTGGTTGGGCACAAAGGAACACTTTTTATGGTATTTCTGATTCTGAAATGAAACATAGCTACAATGCATTGGATTCTACATGCTGAATAAAATAGTCTATCATGTCAAAAAATGAAGTATCCTAGAGCTTTTTAACTTGAACATCTATCTCCTCATTGAAAATGGCATCTTAAGAGAATTCAGAATTGCTCTAGGCTTCCCAGCCTGTGTATCGAGATCCAACTCTTCATAAAGAAATCTGTTAGATGATCTGCAACACATTCAACATATAAACATAAAGTGCTTGCTCTCATCATTGATCTTCCTGACTGGCAGATGATGTGTAAACAGAATGATTCTAGTCTGACGGTTCATTATATATTTACATGAGGATGATCAAGAAGAAAGCTCCCTTTAATTAGATGGTTAGACCCTGGGGGGTCTCTGACACACTTGATTTCCCCCAGAGCAGCAAGTCATTTAAATTCTATGAATCCCTGAGGCTCAGTAAGCCTCTTGGGCTCTGACAAGTGTCTCAGTGTCCCACAGCGGCTAAAGCAAATGCAGGTTGAATGTACTTTTCTCAAAAATGTAAGTACTGTGCAGCTTTGTATCTACATTTCTAATTTCTTTTTCTAAATGTGAAGATTTATATATGAGTACACAGTAAATAGCTAATGTGAGATGAATTGAGTATAAAATCGCCACTTAGATATTACAATATAAACTATTGTAACTTCTTGACCTATTTTTTAGCATGCATTCAAATAGCTGTACACAAAGCAATTAAGCATTCAAGACCTCTGAATAGCAGCACTTTTCTCATCTATATCTTCATAAACAGTGCTCTACAATTGTTAATCTATGGGAGTTATTTAAGACTTACAGCAATATGATAGCTTTTTTCTATATTACTAATACTGAAAGTTGTGCTTTTTACTTTTTTCAACAGATAGAATATATTCATTTAAATTAGTAACTAAGTTCTGGGGAGCTAATAGTTGAAAGATAAAAACAGTAAGATGCAGAGCAATTAGGATATTTGCTTTGGAAAGCATTTCGAAAGTAACTCAGCACAGGTGATAGAAAGGTGAAGATTAGGTTTTACAATCTTTTCTGCTGAAGATCTCTAATGAGATGAGAAAAATCTCTTTCAGGATCATCTCTCATTAGGACAGGAAACTGAAGTAGATTGACTCCTGCTATCTTTCCTAACCCTATTTTTTCCATCCTATATGTGATTAAACATTAGATCACTCATAGACCTCAAAGATGCAAAGGTGAGAACGTTCATAAATAATAATATGTGAGCACAGACAGAGTACTAGACTGTAAGGTTTGAGCCTCTAAACTTGAAACAGCATAGGAACTACTGGTGCCATTCATTATGAGAACACAACAACACACACACAGTCACAGTTTGCCTTATATTACTACAAAATTATCTACCCAAGAATGTAGATGTTAGCCAGTGACTCCCTAAATTACCATTCCTTTACATTCTCAAGGGTTGTCTTGAGTTGGATATCTACCCAAAGAGCACAGAGATGCAAAAGTTTAGGCAAGGTGAGGATAGAAGGAGCAATATGGAAGAAAATACAGATTAGATAAATGCTATTTAGAAAGATCAGTTGTGTCTTTTTTCCTTTCTCCTAGCTAATACTAAGCATATTTTTAGCTTAACAAATATGATTTTGCCTTTAATGGTAAATGACCACAGACTTCAAGTTGTTTCAGCAGTGTGAGATCTCAGGATTTCTATCTATTCTGACTGATTTTAGCTCATTTTAGCCATGACAGCAGCTTTTGAGTGGGCAGTATATTTTTGCCTGAACTGCTGTGGCTTAGCTCTTTGAAAGTTATGAATGGTAACTGCCTGAGTCCTAGTCACTGCTAATAATTATCAGCCCTTTATATTAACTGTGGAGAGGAAAAACTATTTTGTAAGAGTAGACATTGATAGCAGTCAAATCACTGAAAAGAAAAGCAAGCTGGTTGTGTTAGGAAATGCAGCAGAATAACCTGGAGGAACTTGGAGCTAAGGTGGAAGAATGTTCTTGCATTGATCTTAAACTGCTACAGTATAGCATTGCAGTCTGAGAGAAATAGCCTTGTCCATAGAAATAAAACTTTCATAAACTATCCCTCATGTGAAGTCCTGAATTTGTCTCAGTGAGCTTACTTTGAGCCTGTAAGGTGAACTATCTAACATTATCCTGCAGAATTACACCCAAACCAAATGAGAGCACTCCCATTTGAGTGTCTCTCCACATAACCATATAGAAATGTGGAACAGAAAATTCAAATTAATCCTCCTTCATCTTTTTGTACAAAGGTGGCCCCAATGAGAGCTCAAGGGTTTTGCGTGTGTTTGCCCAGGGCTTTGCTCCACATCCTTAAAGAGACAAGAACTCTCTAAGGCTGTTGCTCAAATGGCAAAGGTACGTCATGCAAAGAATCTGCAAGCATGTAATAATTCCCTGTATGTGCCTAGGGCTTTCCTGGGGTTACGTAGGCCAAAACACTGACCAGAGGTCTTTTACTAAGCTGCTGCATATAGAAAAAATCTTGTTATATTTTAGTTTGTAAGTTTAGGTATAGGCAGTATTTTCCTAAAGCATAGACTTATTTCTTTTATATGTTAACTGTAATAGTATCAATGGCAAATTTTACAACTAAGCTCTACTATCGTGCCATTCAACTTAATCCTTGCTATTTAGTAATCACCTTCTCCATCTTTCTTTCCTGATCTTCTGCATTAGAATCACTTTGTTATATATAATCAAACACTAGTTCAGTTGAAATTTGTCTCATTCACTGCGAGTTCATGGTACATAACTTTGATAGGTGTCAAATTTTAGCTTTTATATTAATCTATTGGCTTCTGTTATGTTTAGTCAAGAAGGAACTTTGATTAAACCCAGCCTCTGGAGATCCGGAACTATTTAGTTTGTTTTGTAGAACTGTGGCACTTCTTAATGTAGAAAAAGTTTAAATATTATTATGCTTGTTTCCTAGTGGTGCTTTGTTTCATTGTTCTTTATGATTTGGTCTCTCAACAAGGTGCCCCTGGTTTTAAAATGTTTCCTTCCTTTTAATAAACATATGAAATAATACTTTGAGAAAAGTTGATGTGTAGACTGAGAAAATAAAAGAAAACTGAACTCAAAGTTGTTTAAGCAGAACCCCCTCCCTTCCTCCCTTCCTCCCTTCCTCCCTTCCTCCCTTCCTCCCTTCCTCCCTTCCTCCCTTCCTCCCTTCCTCCCTTCCTCCCTTCCTCCCTTCCTCCCTTCCTTCATTATTTCCCTCCTTCCTTCCTTTCATTTCTTCTTTCTCTCTCTTTTCTCTCTCTCCCCCCCCCCCCCCCCCCACTCTAAGGAATGGTTGTGTAGTTAAATGAAAATTTTAAAAATTGTCTGCATTGAGCACTAGCTAAACTATACAAGACTCTGGATTTTATATGAAGTGCATTTGTCCTTGTACACATTCTAAAGCTTAATCAATGGTAAGCCTTTCCTTACAACAGCCCTGTCCCTTGAGATAGTGTACGTAAGAAGCTTTGTAAATGATAATTCTTTGTACTAGGACAGGACATCCATCCTTCTGAATTATATTCTGTTTCAAAGAAGATGATGAATTAAATGGGATATATGCATACTTGCTACCTCTGTTATTAATTCACAGCTGGGATAGTCCATCATCTCCACATTTTTTACAGGAGATAAGAATGGGTGGAGACTGCCCCCCCAGCATATTTAGGTTTGCAGAGACAACTCAATAAGCTTTTCTGCCTTGTTTTTTGTCTTCTGAATTGCTACTGTACAGGAGAAATGTTGTATAAAACATTTCAACTTTTTATTGAAGGAGATCAGCACACACATGCACAAGTGTGTTTCCATATGAAATTTAGTGTGTTGCCCTAATTTTACATAAAGAGTATATCCAGGTAGTTTACAACTCTTGCCCATAACGATAACATCTAGTTATCATTACAAACAAACAAAAGATAATAGCTTTGTTAAACAATACTTGGAGAGCCAGGCAGCCTGACACATTCTGTGAGAAGTTCATAAACTTATTAAGTATCTCAGTCTAGATTGAGACACAAAACCATATTTTTAAGTTTAAAAAAAGTTGGATTATATGGTTAAAGTCTCAGCTTGCCATACAAGAAGGAGCAGAGGACAGTTATAAGGAAGGAAAGTCTAATAATCCTGTCAGAGAAATGGGTCGTACCTCATCCTTAAGGTTGCTTCTGCCTTAATTTTGTGGCCAGTTGTTTATGTATATTGGGTACAGTATAACTGTTCCAACTGGGATTTGATAGACTTTCTGATCCTGGAGGCATGGAACTGCAGCAGCCTCACCTTTCTGTCTCTGGATTCAGAAACTCCGCACAAAAAGAAAATTATCTTGATGTTAGCTGAATGCATCATTTAAATGTGTATGACTCAAGAAAACCTAATCAACAAGCACACATAGGTTGAAGAATCATTTAAAACCTCAGACTTGATGCTTTTGTTGGGCACTCAATACTTTTTCGCCTTTCATCTTCTCCAACCCTATCACACCTTATCCATGATAAGACATGAATAGAGCTCTACAAAGAGAACTAGAGACACAGAGGAAAAGCTGAAGTTCATCAGAAATTTTAAGCTACAAGATGGACTGCAAGATGCACTGCAGAGAGATGGGAGATCACTTGACTAGGATTTACCGTTGGGCAAGAAGTATGTAGTTAGACAGCGCAACCTACCTTGCTTCTCAAAAAAATGAGTTTTTATTTTTGTTTTGTTTCATTTATTATAGATAAATAATTTAATACCCCCCTAAGGAAACATTTCAATGTGTTTTCAGGCTATCTGATGGCAGAATAGCTTTGTGTTGGGATACTGGAAGGGAGATTAGGCAACCTCTGTTTAATCTCTCATTCTAGCAGAAACTTCTAACAAGACTAAGTGTTTTCACCTTGGATTAGTTTTAATCCTTCTTGTAAATCTTACAAATTTAGGTTTCAAAATTCTAGAGAAAGACCATTTCTCTCATTGGTCAAGAAAGTTCTTCTTAAGCAAAGGCATAATTCTGTATTATCAGCTGCCTAACAAATAGCAAAGTAAATACTTGACAAGATATTGATATTTCATTAGGAAGCAACACCTACAGTGGGACCAATCTTTGGTTACAGATCACAACTATTCTGTATTTGAGTAATGCTGTGCTTTGCACTAGTCTGAATCTCCCCATATCTTTCTCAAGCTGCTGTACCACCAGTCATGCTACTCTTTTGTCAGTCTACTTACAGTGTCTACACATGAGGATCTTCTGCTCTTCCAGACACATTGAACAGGGACTTCTGCACTTTCTTGCCTGCTGAAATGAGGCTGGAACAAGTCTGTAGTGTAGGCCTGGCCAGAATCCCTTCAGTCATCTGGAGTGTGCTAGCTCTGTAATCTCACATCACACCAAGATTTATAACAAAAGTATTCTCTTCAGATAAAATGATAGACAATAGTGGCTTTCTGCATAGGAACACAAAAATCTGAAAGCACAGATAGTTTCTGCTGATGGCTTCCTACAGTCCTATCTGGCACTCATACTTTTAGAGGTAGTAATACAAGTTAACAGTTTTGATAGCTTGTGATGGAAGTACAACCAGCAATAGTAACTTTGTTCCATTCAATATCTTCTGTTTATCTGCCTGTATTTTAAGTTGTTTGTTTTTTTTTTTTTTCTTCCCGTTCTGCATTTAGTTAGCTGTATTGTTATTGTTACTGTTGTTATTGTTATTATTATTAAGGGTTGCATTATTGATTTAATTTTAAAAGATAAGCCGGAATTCTGTTAAGATTTCAACCTGCAGACATTTTGAATCATAGAATTACAGAATCATAGAATCACAAGTTTGGAAACGACCTGCAAGATCATCTAGTCCAACCGTCCCCCAGTTACCATTGCTACCACAGGCCACTAAACCATCTCTTGTAGCTCTTCATCCAGACACCTTTTGAACACTGCCAGGGATGGCGACTCCACCATCTCCATGGCCATTCCAGTGCCTCACCTCTCTCAGACAGAAAAAGTTTTTCTTTTTTTATTTACCTTAGTCATTCCTTCATTAGATTATAGTAGGTTTTAAACTGGTTCCAGGTATACAAGTCAACTTAAGTAATTGTCCTTTGAGAAAAATCACTCTTTTTTTTCTCTCTCTCTATTTTATTTATTTATTTATCTATCTATCTATTTATTTATTTATTTAGGTCTATTTGAGAGTACATGATTTTGTCAAAAATTCCAATATCTCCAGATATACTTCTTCACCTTAACGATTACTGAATACATGACCTGGATAAGAAATCAGCTTAAGTTCTGCAGTATTTATTCAGAACTGGGTAAAAAGCCAGATGTAAAACAAATTCTATGCAGGATAATCTATTTTCTGGCAAAGTCTTCTTGATATCAGTGAAAAAGGATTTTTATATTGCTTCTTATATACGCTTCCTGATGAACCCAGATACACTTGAAGATCCCAATCTGTGACTCATATTTAGGATTAGCCCATTTGTTTCACATGAGAAAGAAGTGAAATTGCCTGACCTATTTTATTAACTTTCTTTCTCACTTAATTAGGAACAACTTCTCTCTTTCTCTCTTTTTTTTTTTTTTTTTTTTTTCATTCTACATCTAGCTATAGATTTATAACTGCTGCAGGGCCACCATTTCTCAGAATGTATAATAGTGGGAGGTCTTTAATCAAAAAGTATGCAATAAAGGGGAAAAACGCTTCAAAATCAAGGTATTTTTTGTAAAATCTGTCATGGCGCAGTGCAAGATGTGGGTGAACTACAGGTAGAACATTTAATCAGCACTGCATAGTCAGCTGTATTTCTGCTCTTCATGCCATCATAATACTAACCCCAGGGGCCTGCAGATGCACCTTCGAACAGTTCTTCTGATCTGTCCTTCTTCTGTGATGGCTTGTGGAATCCTTTCTCTTGCGCTTTCTCTCAGTCAGTTCATTTGGGTGTCTATTTTTGTTCTTAGAAAACAGAAGTAGTAAGTGGAAAAAGCGTGCCTTGGCCGAGCAGCAAAAGCTCTTGCAGGTACTCTCTGCACTGAACTGAACAGAATCATGTGAGGGTACTGCTTTTCTCTGGCCTTCAACTTTTCATTTAATCAGCTATGATAAATTTGATACCTGCAGACTGTTTTCTAAAGATAATTTAAGAAATAATTGCAGTAAAAGTCAGAAAAGTTAGTCAAACCAAAACTTTCTTTAGTCTGTCTCAGCAAGATACCAAGGGAAAAAAAGGCCTAAACCATGAAAAATGTGTCTCGCTCACACTGCAATCTTTCTGTCAGACTTTCATAAATTCTGCTTTTCTCAATTATCTTTATCTCTGAGTTGGAGAAGAGACTTTACTTCATACATTTGCTTTTACTAGGCCTTGTTATGTAGTTTTCAGTGCTACAAAAAAAAAAAAAAAAAAAAAGAAAAAAGGAATGACTTAGTGTTGAAGCTTTTCAATACATTTTTAGAAAATTAATGCAATAAAATGATTGTGTTTATATTGTTTTATAGATGTTTTAAGTGTACAAATTTATTACCAAGGGAAAGGCATATCTTGGCCTTTATTTCTCATCAACAAATCTAAAATGACTCTAATGACTACAATAGCTTAATTTCAGGATTAAAAACCAAAGGACCAAGTAACACCAGTAAAATGAACATAATTGATGTTAACATTTAATAAAGTATTTAATGAGACAACATTTTGTAAAATGAAACTTTCAAGAATAATGGAATCACAGCTTAGCTGACGTTGAAAGGAGCCTCTGGATCCATCTGCTCCAATTTCTGCTCAAGCAAGAACACACAGAGCAGGCTGCTCTGGATCATGTCCAGGTGCTGCTGAAGATTGTCTCCAAGGCAAGAGTCCACAGTCTCTCTGGGTAGTCTGTGCCAGTGCTCTGTCAGCTGCACAGTAAAGTGTTTCCTGATGTTCAGATGGAATGTCCTGTGTTCCAGTTTGTGCCCATTGCTTCTTGTCCTGGCACTGGCACCCTCTTTTCTGGTATTTATAAACACTGATGAGAACATCCTGAGCTTTTCCTTCTCCAGTCTGAATGGACTGCTCTTTCTGCCTTTCCTTCCAAAGCAGAGGAAGCTTAATCTTCTTCATGACCCTTTGCTGGACCATCTCCAGTATGCCCATGTCTCTCTTGTTCTGGGAAGCCCAGAGCTGGGTCAGGTCCAGTACTCCATATGTGGCTTCATCAGTGCTAAGGAGAGGGGAAAGATCACCTCCCTTGACCTACTGGCAGCATTTTGCCTCATGCACTGCAATTACCATTTGCCTTCTTTGCTTCAAGGGCACAGTGCAAGCTCATGTTCAACTTGGTGTTCAACAGGACTCCAGTTTCTTTTCTGGATATATGCTTTTCAGCATGATGGCCCTCAGGCTATACTGCTGCATTGGGCTCTTCCTTCCTAGGTGCAGATATTTACACTTCTTATTGAACTTTATAAGATTCCTGTCAACATATTTTTGCAGCCTGTTTAAGTTGCTCTGGATGGCAGTTCAACTGTTTGCCATATCAACAGCCACTCTTCCCTGTTTTGTGTCATCAACAAACTTGCTGAGAGTACTGTCTGTCCCATCATTCAAGTCATTAATGAAGATATTAGACATGCATCTATGTCTACTGGATGTATTGTTCACAGTTTCTCTCTCCTTTTAGGGCATAACTGTCCAGAATAGAAGAATGTCGAAGAGGGATTATTGGCATTTGTAGTTAAACTTTCATCCAATATAAGTTTTAAAAGTTTGAGTGCTTAAAGTGTTATTGTGATATTCAGTAAAGCTGCAGGACATACAGGATAGATAATCTTGCTCTGAAAGAAAGCACTACAGTGATAATGTTATCCCTCAGTAAAGTAAGAATGTGTTTTAACTTACTGTCACTTGATTAATCTGATATCATACGCTTTCTCTTCTTTCTTTTTAGAGAAAATTTATTTGAGTAGGGTTTGTTTTGTTTTGTTTTGTTTTGTTGGTTTTCGTTCTTTTTTTTTTTTTTTTTTTTTTTTTTCCAGATAACTTGTATGGAGGAACAAGACATAATGAATCATTTCATTCAGCTCTGAAGATACATGCAATAATACAGCCTGTGAATGTGAAGAGATGAAAATGCAAAAACATATACTGATTTCTATCTTATTAAAATGTGGCATCTGAAGATCATTGCCTATTTTTCTATACCTATATATACGGAGAGTGTCCTAATGTAATTTGCCACCCTATACTACTATAATGAAAGGCATAAC
The DNA here is from genome assembly GCF_987193195.1 of Phasianus colchicus. NCBI lineage: Eukaryota > Metazoa > Chordata > Aves > Galliformes > Phasianidae > Phasianus > Phasianus colchicus. The sequence continues at coordinate 17,797,190 of NC_143438.1, read as the reverse complement.
AAATCTGTTGTTTCCTCATTAAATTTTCTGTTGTTTGTATTATTAGTAACATAGATGAAAACATACCTAGACATCCAGAAAAGGAGAGATACTTTAGGATGTACAGGAAGGTCTGAGTGTGCTGTGCCCCTAGAAAATAATTAACCATCAAGGTTCATTCATGTAATAACATTTTTTACTAAATATGGCAAATTGAGCAGTTAATATTTGTATTGTTTCTTTTTTAATCTTTGACAAATTACTGCAGATTTACCAAGTTTCAACAGACCTTGGGTCTTAAAATAATCTGTAGTAAAACTAGTAGTCTACTCTGCTTACAACAGCAGTGTTTCTAGCAATTTTTACCAGATGGTGGTTACCCCAAGGGGAACAAATGAAAATGTGGTATATAATCTGTTTTATCTATTGTTCTCTACAGAATCAAAAATAAGCAGTTTGTTAGCTGCAGTGAAACACAAAAACCTGTACTTCTCAGTCTCTTTGCAGCATGCTTTGTTTCAAAGGTGAAATGCCAAACTAAGAATAAGAAGTAACTTACTGGGTTTAGGGAAAAAATGACCACACATTAATGTGCTTCGACTGAAAAGCCGTAAGTTATGCTCCAGAGGATCCTGGGTATTAAGAATGGTGTTTGAGAGAGGGCAGCTAAAGTACAAGTTGTGTATGACTTGATAGATAGCTTTTGCAACATAACAGTTCATGTGCGTGATCTTAAATTCTTATGGTTTCCATTGGAAACTTTCTTTTGGGTTTTCTTATCAGTGTAGGAATAGCAGAAAGCTGAATGTGCAGCACTGATGAAATCAAATAAAATCAAATGGCACTTTGGAATGCCACTGAGGAGGTAATCATGTTTACCTAGAAAACCCTATCTCACATTACAAATGTATAATTGCAAAATGTATATTTCCAAAAAAAATCAAACTAGAGCTAATAGCAATCTTTAGAACCAAAATGCTCACATCATTGTGAATCTGAGAGCCAAAGCCTCTGCTTTGGTAAAGATGGACTCCAAAAATATATATATATGCAGATAGAATGAAGAATGTAGAAAAAGCCATTACTTAATGGAATGTTTGTGAAATATTTAACTGATCCAGAAAGCTAACACAAACTAAAACATCATAAGAACCATTTGAACTGGAATTTTTTTCTTAAGGGGAGATCCTACATATATGCATGAAACCGGATAGCACAGAAGTATTGGAGGCAGACATATATAATTTAAGAATTTGCTAATAGAACATTTCAATTAATTCTCCAGTACACAGGTTAGACACAATGGGAGTGATAGGCTGAATATATTTTTTTTATTTCTTAGCGCTGGCTAAAATATTTGCTGTTCCATTTGCAAATGGAACAATGCACCTCAGTTTTTATTTAGTCTTTATCACATGTTTTCTGCCTTATGAGGAGTACTAAAGAGTTAAAATTGAACAGTTTATGTTGTTTTGAATACAGGAGAACACAGGAATGATTGTATTTCTAAAATATCTCATTGCTGTTAATTTTTATTTTTATTTTTTTTTTTTTTTTTTTTTGTATAGTGGAAAGTGTCTAATCATGTCTAATTCAGAACCTGTACTTTTGTTACTGTCTTCAGTCATAGAATCACTGAATTTGCAGCTCAAAAATGTAAATTTGACCAATGGAATGCTAGTCACAGCTGCAGAATGAGCATGCCCACACAGAGGCTAGCTAAATGTCTGCATTCTATATATTTCAAGGTATGTACTTGTATCACATATGATACGATACATGTTACATACATTCACATAACTATCTGTGTATTTTGCACTACTGGGATTCATATCAGGATGATGAAATGAAGTGAAATTGCATTGCTGGTTTATCCTGCCAGTGAACAGAAAAAAAACCAAATATCTGTTCTCCTTTCCTCATCCTTTTTGTTGTGTTTGATCTGAGTAGCAGATCTTGCCACTTCCCTTTAAAGGAAAAATATCTTAAAAACTATTTGTTTCCAATAAATGTTCACTCTGTGTTGTAATACGTTACTACTGTGTTTTCTGTTCCTGGACTCCTCATGAGAATTAGGAGTGCAGCTATGTACATCTTATATATTAATATTAAGGTATATTAATATATTAATATTAATATACCTTGAGGAGGCCTTAGGATGTGAGCCTTGCTGCCTACTGCAATGTGCAGCTGTGTGATTTGCTGCGAAGTTGGTCCAGTGCTTGAGTGAAATCTGCTCACAAATAAAAGATATCTATGCAAAGTAAGACTGAAAGCAAAGTCATAACTCTAAGGAATGAGTGCTACTGTGCAGATTGTTGTGTTGTCTTTTTTTTTTTTTTAAATTGAAGGTATGTCTTGCCTTTTCATCCTTTAATGCACATTTGTGGGTTTTGGGACAGTGAAAACCACTGTGGTCATTTTGTGCTGGCCATTTTTTTCCCTAAGAGTTCAAGATTACCATATATTTTAGCACTATTGAATCAGATGGGAGGTGTGGCTATATTTTTTTTACTAGTGTTCTAACGTTCTAATTAAAGAAATAAATAGCTACATATGAACTTGAAACAAAAAATATTAATCAGTTGTTGCTGTAGTTGTTTTTGAAAACTAGAAAGTTATTCAGTGAAGAAAGTACACTCACTGATTCACTCAGTCCTTAGCATATGCCTGCAAGGAAAACAGTCACTGCAGATGTTAGGTAAAAAAAATGGTCAGAAAAGAATATAAAAGGCTCAAAATTTGCCTCATATTTTAAAATACTTTTTTTTTTTATTATTTAGTTGTACATTTTAGAAGCAAATTAGCTTTCAATAGTCACATAATTTAATTTAATAACATGCAGTCAGACAGTATTGTTATGACATTTCCAACAAAAAAACCCTACTACATTAGAGATTTTTAAGACCAGAAGTGTCCTTTAGCTAATCTACTCTGACCTCTTCAGTATCATAGGCCATGAAAATTGTTATTGCTTTGGGTTACAGCATAAATGTATTCAGTTCAAAAGACAATAAAAAGTTCTACATTAATGAACTATGAAGAAGGTCAGTCACCTAAGCTGGGGAATAGTTGTACATAATCTTTTTTTTTTTTTTTTTAAGAACATCCTTTCTAAAAAAATACAAGACTAAAAAAATACAAGACTTAATATAGGCAAAGTCAGCTTCTATTCACGGTGATATTTATACTGATTTTAAACACTTTCAAGGACAAGGAATTTAAATTTAACTTGTGTCTTCAGCTTTTTATACATCCCATAAATTCAACTGATAAGACACTGAAACGTACAAGTTTGTCTTATACTTTTTGTGTGTAGTGCTTACACTGTATGCAGCAAAATTATCAAGCATTAAGTAGAAAAATTGTTGCATATATTATTTATGAAATCCTTTCAAAATGACATATATAAGTGATAATAAATTTCAATTTTTAGCTTGATTTTCACTCCTTTTTTTCTTTTTTTTTTTTTTTTCTTTCTTTCTTTCTTTTTTTTTTAAAAAAAAGTTATATTAATAATGATTGACTCTTCCGTGTTGGGTAATATAATGGGTTTACCGAGAAACAGCTGTCTAACTGTTCCAGTTTGAGATTCCTCAGTAAATTGAAGGTTAGTGGGCAATATTCTGTGTGAAGTTTTGAAGAAATGCCTGAAAAAAAAAAAGAAAAAAAAAAACAAGAAAAAAAAATGTCTTCTGTGCATACCATGGATTTTACAATTTAATTTGTCCATATAGAATATATGGACATCCAGTGTCACCAAAACACATTTGAATGAACTCAGAATTTTATATGCTATCAACAGAGTCAATAATATCAACATACTATTCAAAGAAGAGTAAACCAATTTCCCCTCCTCAAAAAGAATGCATCATAAAAAGGCTATCAAAATTAAAACAAAATTCATGCTAAACTTTGTCTTTTCTTTAGAAAAGTATTTTTTCTAAATACTAAAGACTTTGTATTTAGTAGTTTTTGTGAAACTGGGAATATTATGAGAATGTAACAATTACTGAATCAGAACCTAGATTCTATTATTAAGCATTTCTGACAGTAACATTCCCAGTACTGATTTTTCCCAACTTTCACAGAATCACAGCATCTTAGATGTTGGAATGGACCTCTTAGAGATCATCTAGTCCAAACCTCCTGCTACAGCAGGTTCTCTGCAGTAGGTTGCACAGAAAAGCACCCAGGTAAATTTTGAGTATCTCCAGAGAAGGAAACTCCACAGCCTCTCTGGGCAGCCTGTTCCAGTGCTGTCACCCTCAAAGTAAAAAAAAATTTCCACATGTTCAGATGGAAACTCGTGTGTTCCACGCTTGTTGTGCCTTGTCCTGTTGCTGGACATTACTGAAAAAATCCTGTCTCTATCTTCTTCCAGCATTTTAGATAAACATTGATAAGGTACCCTCTCAGCCTTCTCCAGCCACAGATCTCAAAGCCTTTCATCATAAAGGAGATGCTCCAGACTTCTAATCATCTTTGTTGCCTTCTGATGGGATAGTTTCCCATCTTTCTCAGACTGAGAAGCACAGAACTGGACACAGTATTGCAGGTGTGGTCTCTCCAGGGCTGAGTGGGGGGAAAGAATGGGGAAAATGTCTTTGAATGTCTTTCTCCTTAAATTGTTAGTGCATAGCTTTTATTTATTGTTGTTGTTGTTATTATTATTATTATTATCAATGCAATATCTTCTCTCCCTCTGTATCTCAATCTGAAAATACATGGCCACTCTCTCTCTGATTAGAGGGCTTTTATCATAGCTTGCTCATACAATATGAATGAGCATGAGAAAAACCACTCTCTGTTTAATCCCTAGAAGTTTTTGTTTCAGCACTCAAAATAAGCACATAAGCAGCCTCCCTAATATTCATGGCACTTGGAGGTTCGCTGTAGTAGAGTTTGTGTTCATCTCAATGCATTACATCTCTTATTGGTCACTTTTGACAGAGCCCATGGTAGAGATTCTCAGAGTGCTGTGTTGCTGAGACTGTAATTCATGGCAGTTATCAACTTGATTTCTCAAAGTGACATAAAACTGGTGACAATCTGAGTGTTTATCTATCTACTGATGTATGACATATTAAAAATTGAGAAAGTGTTAATGCATGCTGAGCATCATTAGTAGAATAAAATTAAAAAAAAAAAAAACCAAACATTTGTGGTATATTATTTTTGTCTATGAGTTAATTATAGTTTGTTAAGCTCCTTTAGCAGATCTTTTAAATGTTGTATCCCGATGTAAATGAGTGGCATTTCATAGCTTGACCTACTGTTGTGTCAGAAGTTAAAAGGATACAGAGTAAAAAAAGAAAAAGCTGAAGCTACTGCCTATAGGAAACATACAGGACAGTGTCACAGAACTCTTTTCACCTCTGTCATTTATCTCATGACATTCACTAATCTAGAAGCATTTGATCATGTCCCAGTTTCACTTCTATTCACGTGTCTGAGTTTCGTTTCCCTCTAGCTTGCAGGCAAATCTATCTGATTTTAATTTTAATCAAGGATAAGAAGAAATTACAAATAAAATAGATGGCTTATCAGGCAAGGCAAAGGGTTGGTTTTTTTTGTTGTTTTTTTTTTTTAATTTATTGATTGGCAAGATTAATTGAGAGCTTGGTAAAATAAAACAGAACTCAACATAAACAGAACAAAAATATCATCTGTAACTTTTGAATAATTGATTGGAAAATGAATCCACAAAACCAGATAAATAATTCCCTGCAAATTCTATCATCATTCAACTAAAATGATCAAATACGCTAAATAGCAGATGTGCTCTTGCTTTCCTCTGTTGAACTACATAACATAATTTGCATTCATTTAACTGGAAACAGTAATGCCACAAGCTGCACACCCAAAAATGTTGTTGTACTAGTCCAAAGGCCAGCAAAATAGTTGTATTCTAATTCTAGATATAAATTGAAACACAATAAAAACCTCAACTGATATGATTGGTAGTCCAGGAAGCACACAAAATGTCTTTGTCCTTGAATACATATAAAAAGACTTTTGTAATGTGAGATATATGTAAAGATTAAATTCCTCTACCTTCAAGATCCAAGACAATTTTGCCAAGAAACACTTTTCCGAATAAATGGAGATTTCCATATCTGAGGAATCAGTCTTATTGTTGCCATGGAAACAAAGAGAATAAATCCCATGCCAGCTTTTAGAATGCATGTTGATGACAGCAGGGATAAAGGAGAAGTTGGAACAAACTAAGGTATTAACTACAAAGGCCTTTGGTATTATATGCAAAATATCATTGAATCCCAGCTCTTTTCACTTATTCTTCAATTTAATAAGGCTTCATTAGTAAATTAGTAGGGCATTTCTGACTTTAAATACAAGAGACACAATGCCCCTACTGCTTTGTTTTGTAATTTCAAGATTCCACTATATTGCATTCAGATGCTGAATAAGGAATAAATTTACAGAGACGTATGACAAACAAATACTTAAACAAGAATGGTAACAGCTAACACTGTTATGCAGATTTCTGTAAGACAAACTCATGAAATTCTATCCCTAAGCAATCATTTCTTTTATTTTTCAGCAAAGCTGCCTCTGGAAAAGATTGGTGTACCTGTTTCAGCAGCTGTGACTGGCTTCAAGACTCCTTCACAGATTTCCCCTCTAAAATCAGTCTGTCTCTTCACATACAAGAGCAGTGGTTCTCCTTTTTTTTTTCTTTTTTTTTTCTGCACCAGCAAGCATCCTTTTTCAATGTCACCTGCTTTTCTTCTCCCTTTTCTAAGTGGCAGACCAAAGTGAGAGTCTGCTACCTATCGAAACTATTAGCAGCAGACCTTGACTGCTAAGCAGTCCTTAACAGTCTGTGAAGAAGCTCAGCAGGTACCTTTTAGACACACGCTGCCATATGATCTGCCTTCAGGTAGCTTCACTGGGACAGAAAAGAGCAAATTCATAGCACTGTCCTGATGGAAAAATGGTCACTTACATAGCTGACGGAACCGACTCCCTGGCTCTTGCACAGGGAATGTTTCAGAAGCAGAGTATGGGTGAGGGATGGGGCACTGCTGTCTGAATGGGGAAATAAAAAATTTCTGGTGTACTTTAGCACTCTGGTGGAATGCTACTGCCCTCTGAGGTGAATATTAACTGGTGAACAGAACTGGGAGGTGATTCATACCTCCTACATAGCTCATCATTGCTCTTTGTGTCAGCTAGACTAAAGGTGCAGAAAAGAGCCTGTTGCCTTTGTGCACTGGCTGGGATTCCCCAGACTGAACACAGTACTTTTACATATGACTGACCAGTGTCTTAGAATCTTCTGCAGTAAACTCCATGCTTTGTTCTCTGTTTTCCACAGACAATAGTCCTTATTTATTTGCTTGATATAGCATCACCTTCTTGAAGCTTGTTCAGTTTTGTAATCTATTCAGCAGTATGACTATTTGTTCCATATCCTTTATCTTTGAAGGTGATTATTTTCATTTGCATTCTCTGGATATTCCTTGATGATATCTGCTATTTTATTATTATTTTTTATCTCCTATCCAAGGATCTCACCCCTGTCTGTTTTGCCCCTCACCTTCATGTTCTAAATCAGGTCTTTTCAACTAGATTGTTTTTTTTTTGTTTTGTTTTGTTTTGTTTTTTGTTTGTTTGTTTGTTTGTTTGTTTGTTTTTAATATCAAGTTGCCACTGATGAGTAACAAGAACTTGCCAGATAGATTTTATCCTTTATTTTGTCTTATGGCAGATGCCACTGTAGTTAAATCTCTTTTAACAAGTGGAGAATTAGTCAGGCAGTTCTAAGTTTTTTGAAGTATCAGAGACTGTTTGTCAGGGAAATAGGAGTTGTGCGCTTCAGTATTAAGGCAAGAAAAATCCTATCTGGTAGATTTAGTAAAGAAATGTAAGTCAGTCATCCCCATACTGGGATTCTGCTGCCCTGAAAGAAACATGATTTGAACATATGTCACATTTATAAAGTCACAAGAATGCAATGTATATCAATTCATATTCATCTAACTCCAATAGTAAGGTTCATTAAACAATTTACCAATACAGAGAGCTGAATAAATAAGGTACCTATTTATCTTAAGGCTGGTTCTGTAGTTACACAACCTGCAGATGCAGTTTCTTAATTAACGCTACTATGCTGTGTTGGAAAGAACCAGTAAGCCTTGTTCAGCTGATTCCTGTTCCAAGATTTGTAGTAGATCCCCAACATATTGCCAGCTGTATTAGCACCTTTTTTTTTTTGTTATTACTCAGGCTTTCTTTGCTTCTAACTTGCTCTGCATATTAGACTTCAGAATGAAATCACATCCTTGATGGGGAATAACTTTTCTCTTTTAACACTATCCTTCCCGAGTAGTTTGCAGCATTTGATGTTACATCCTTTTCATGTGAATTGTTTCTCTAAATCTGTTACACTTACTAAGTCAAGTTCTTAATCTAAATTAAAATTTTGACACCTTCTTTTTTGTGCATTTTAGATATCAATGCACATAGCAGGCAAATGACCAGAGCTGTGGCTAACCCCAATCTTTCTTTTTGTTCTGTCTATTAGTTTGTTGCCCACAGTGTTTATTTTTCTGTCTGATTGACTGTTATGTGTGTTTATCTAGAGTCTTTTGCAATCAGTCTGAAGCAAAGTTAAGGTCGTTGTTGCTAAAATATTGAGCTAATCTGTAGAAAAGGAGAAGAGAAATGAGGGCGCTTCTCCCTTCCTCTGAGCTTCCTAGAAGAATGGAGATGGTGATATATTGAAATATTAATGTGTCGTATAATATAAAATAGCCAACATAAAAAAATAATCAAGGGGCAACTTATCCAGGTAAGACAGGAATCTAGGAATAATAAATTCTCTATGTCATTACTCACATCCAACTAAGAAGAAAATAAGTAAAGCCCTGAAATTTGTTGATTCAGAACTTCAATCTCATTCTGATATTTTCTTTACGTGAATTTTCTGGTGAAAGAAGTGTTTTGATTTGTTTTCCCATAAAATTTTTACAGTTGTTCTCTGGAGCATAGGGGAAAATGACATTCATTGAAACAAGATTTTGAAAAAATCAGTATTGTTAGAAAATGTAAAATTTGATGGAATAATCCAATTCACTTTTTTCCACAAGAGAAAAAAAATATATGTTATTCACATGTTTCTACTGAAATCTGAGTATTCTTTAAGACCTTTGGACCTAATAAAATAAAGTAACTTTATTTAGTCTTTCTTACATTTCAGAAATTGGAAAACCTTAGCTCAATGAAACAAATTAAATTTAAAAGAATTTGGTTATAAAATGAATCAGAGTAAAAAAAATGGTCAAAGTGGGGGAAAATAAATGAACAGAACCAAAATGGTTGTTTAAAAAATTAGCCTTCCTGCATATAATGAAATAAAATTAAATATAGTGGAAAGAAACCTAAAAAATAGTTGAAAGAGAATGACAGAATGTGTCTGCAAGGGATATTGTTTTCTTTCTTCCCTTTTATAAGGATTAGTGACTCAATCTTTAAACCTTTTCTTTAATTTTGTTATTGGATACAGTTTTTCTTAAAGGTCAGACTACCATTTTATATTTAGTGCTCATATCAAACCAAATACTTAAATCATGTGACATGTAATTATCATTTGCAAGTAATGTCTAAAATTGGGGTGTTTGGGCAAATCAATTATTTCATGCACATGTAAGATTTGAACTGTAATCTGTTCCAAAACTACATTTTTAGCAACCATTTTCAAAGAAGCAGCTAATTATGGATTGTGAACTCTCCAAATGAGGCTTGATGCTATTAAAGAGATTCACTTGATTAGCCTTTAAAGATTTATTGGGTGGGTAAAATTCTCATCAGATTTATCTAAATGAATGTGTATCAGTGTTAGCAAGACCAAAACTTACTTTACTACAGTCTGCCTGCTTATCATTCTGAGTAAGAATGAATATCTAAGCCTGTCCACATAAATTATTCTCTAAAATATTTTATATGTGTAACAGTCTTTTAATATAATATCTATACACATAAACAAATGTGTGGATATGTCTGCACAGTCAAATATGTACAGCATAGCAACAAAATAATTTAATCTTTTAAATTTTTCTGTTAGAGTATATGCAAAGGCTCATATTTCTCATACTTTGTAGCTTATATGTAAATTTGATCACAGAAATAAATATTGCAAAATTGCATATGCATTTTTTCTACTTATTGAAATATATATTTATTTACAACATTACTGTCATGCTGCAGTTCCAATAGCAAATGATAGCTGTGGCAACAAGAGCACTTAAGTTCTTATGCTTTCATATGTGTTTTATATGTGGGTAGAATATCCTCTGTAATGAAGTATCCCGCACTTCTCATTAGGTCAGAAGTGGACTTTAAAACTGAAGTTGTTAGTGTTCACATATGATGATCTTCAGTTTTGTAAAAGCAGTTGTCTTGTACACAAGTGTGGTTATTAACTGGAAGACAGCGCTGCTGGAAAAATGAAAGAGCTCCATGTTTGATGTCTCTTGGGTTTTCAGAACAAATTCCAGTTAACAAGCAAAAGAATGTTTTGGTTCCCTCTGCTCTCTGTTTCTGCTCATCTCTCGTCTCTTTTCTTGCTACTACATTTACTTCCCCATCCAATCTTCTTTGGCAAATTTTCTTTTTTAACTTGTTAGTATAAGATGTGAAACCTTAGTATCTTTTAAATGGTGTTCAATGAGGTTCAAGCTTGAAATGTAGGTCTTTCATATCCGAATCTCTTTTGAAGTATATGGCTTGACTGCTAGTAGCTGGAGGCATATCATTTACAGATGCTTGCATGTGCGCGTGTGTGTGTGTTCCCGTACACCTTGAGACATATATTAAATCATCATTATTCCAAAGAGGAAATATAGAACTACATAAATGCAAATGAAACCTGTATATTTCCATTGGATTTAATCTTCTGTTTCATATTTCAACAGAACAGCAATAACAATTTTCTAAATCTTACAGCTCCTAATTTGCTCAAAACAAAAACTAGACCTTAAATTTAACTGTGCAGTAGCAGAGGTAGAGAAGTTATAAACAACAAATTGTGCAGGCCTCTAAATACAACTTAAGATTGCTTTCCAGTGTCATGATTTTATGATCCAGTATCTTCTAGCCTGCCATATCTAGGAAGGATTGCCATCTCTCATTGCAGAGGCGGGAAGGGTAGAATCTCCACTTCCTAATGTGATAAAGCATCCCTTCAAAGTCAGATAGCTCATGAAATATTGAAACTTAAACCTGCCACTAATCCAGGATTTAATATTGGCAGTCCTGAACAAAAGGTCAGTATGGTTCTCTCCTTCTTTTTCACTCACTTCATGTCCTGGGCTCTCAATGTATGGACTGTTGAGAGAAGTACACTTGCATTTGGAGTCGGGTGAAAAGAGACCTTGCAATGGGCTCTGAAATTTCTTTTAAAAAGCTTAGAATTTAATTTTAAATAGTTCTTGAGTACTCTTATTATCAGGAATGAATACCATGTAACATCTTAAAATGATCAAGAATCATATAGGAGTTTTGACTTTTGGAGTCTTTTTTTCTCCTGCTTTTTAACTTTTTTTTTTTTTTTTTTTTTTTTTGAGCTACAATTAAAAGGGGAAGAATAAAAGAAGAAACTTTAAAGTCAAGAGTTCAACTGAGAGACAGTTTGTTTATTTAATAGATTTATGCAAATCTGAAGAGGATCAGTTAGAAGCTTAATTTTTTTTAATTGTTACATTTAAATGATGAGTAAATTAAAATATGCAGAAAGTAACTGATAATTTATGCATTATGAGCTCTAAAAGCTTTTCTGTTAAAAGAAAAGAAACCACCAACTTATCCATTCACATCAGGAAAACAAACAAACAAACAATCAAAAAAAAAAAAAAAACCACCACTTTTCTGCTCCACTGATACAGTTAACAGTAATCAAGAGGCTTAATCTATCCCAAGGATTTTTTAAGGACTGTCAAAGAACTCTATAAGTCCACGCATTTAACACTGGATTCATGACCACATAATGCACATAACTAAATAATTATTTACCAGTGGTTTTAACCGTTAGTGTTTAAAAACGCCACATATGAACAGATACTGAATCTGAGCTACACTTAAGGATGTGGGTAGATGACAACTTCTAGGTGAACCTGAATCACCTGGGCAAATGAGGCAAGAAAAGTATTTGCTACTTTGCCTGCAGAGTAGAACAGTCTTTATATTATGCTGCAATGTAATTATCACTCCAAAAAAAATCTCAAGAAAGATAGTATCCTGAGATATCCTTTGACAATTTTCTTCATCTCCCTGTGCCTAAATGCTTTGTCTTAAAACGAAGTTGATCATATTTCTTTTCTAGGACTTCTTTCAACCTTTAGATTCCTTGAGAAAGGATAACAACAGTTTTAACAGTTCAAGTGCAGTGAGGGTTTTTTACTCTGTTCTGATTTCAAGAAATTAATGTAAAAAATAATGACAGCAGAAGTGTTATGGCTCAGATGCAGAGAATATGATCTGTGGTCCTGTCATTGTATACCAAAGTTTATCTCCTTCAATAAACATTAAGTCACACAAATCTAAGAATAAAACAGAACTTGAATTTTATTTATTCTTTGTCAATGTATTTATAACCCTTCAGTTACTAAATAACCATGTATTCTTTTGTTATGGATATAAATTAATAAAGATTAAGTACCTAGTTTGCTAAGCATATATTAACAAGTAGTATTTTCATAATTAGTCCTATTTAATGGCATAGAAAAAAAACATCCAACCTTATGTCAGCTTATAAGCCAGTGTTTATATTTCTATACACTGGATACAGAACAAAAAAGTAAAATAAAATAACTGTGTTGCCAGTATATGCTTTTTTGGGGGGAAGGAGTGGCTGGGGAGTAGATGCAGAACATAGCTGAGATAGAATGGGAAATGGCTAAAAATTGAGCAGCACAGACAGTAGGAGCAGAGTGAACATGAACTTTGCTATGCAGCACCTCAGACTCCTTTGCCTCTGCTCTGGTTTTAAGAGATCTCTCCAAAGCTTCTGACTCCACTTTGACCCTTGGTTTTGCCCTTGCCCAGCTATATCACCTCCTTTGCTCTCAGCAGCTCTGTAGCTCTTCTTCCTTTCCTTCCACAGGCAAAATCTTTTCCACTGCTACTTCAGCTAAAACAGAGAAAAGTTTGTCAGCCATATCTTTTTTTCTTTCTTTCTTTTCTTTTTCTTTTTTTTTTTTTTTTTTTTTTTCCCATCTCTTTAGTCGCAACTTATCTCAGATGTATTTAATATTGCTGGTAGGGAAACAAAAATTATGGAGGTATTTGGTTTGGATGGGCTCTGATGATTTGCACTGCTGTACCTTAGATAGATTTAGCTTTCTTGTTGTCGTTGTATTGTTTGTTTATTTTTCCCCTGAAGTCATGACATGGGCACTTGAGCATATCAGCCAGGTGGATTTCTTAGCACATCTAGATGATTAAATAAATGATGAATAGATGTTCCTTAGCCCACTAGGAATATGCTTCTGAATTATTTATGCTTTAGAACAAATGTCTACACAACAAAATTTTAGCACACAGCACAAGACTAGTTAAAAGAAGGCACAACTGGTACATTATGCACATAAGCCATTGACTGAGTTGAGTTTTTTTTTTATATTCAGTGAAGCAAGAAAAAAAGTAACCTGCCTTCTTTGTATTTTTTTTTCCCCTAAAGCATGCAGAAAGACAGGTACTCTATGAGGGTGGATGTGTGTGAGGAATCTTAGCTGCTGCCACTTCACGTGTCCCTAAGTGCCCAGATACACCAGACTCAGTTAATACCAAACAGGCTGTGTCCGTTTGTGTGTACAGAGGAGCAACCTTCAGCCCCCTTAGATGTTGCTTTAGCAAATCCACATATTTAATTCAGTATGTCTTTCCTCTACTGATGAAAGCTTCAGAAAACTGTCCACTGTGCATGCTAAGAGAAATGTCCTCTCCCCACCTAGCACTGTCTAGTAAGTTTAATTAACTGTTACACCAATATATTGATACACATGTTACCTTTTTGTAGGATGAGTGTATTTTCTGTATCACAATAGCTGTGTCCTATTTCAGGGGAGTCAGAGCAGCTTTTTGTACTCATTTCCAGGGCTCTCCATTCCCATGACTGTGCACATATAGAATTAACTGTGCCATATCTCACCTCTGACCTTCAGAGAAGATTACATTCCTTTCTGTTTCCTTGTTTTCTAGTATACTTGTTCCCCTTCTTTCCACTCATTTAACCTTTAACTAGCTCCAAGAAATAGTGCTTAATTACGGTCACGATAGTGAGTGACCTGAGGTATCTCTCTGGTTAGCAGGACTGACCTTTACTTGATTTGCCTCCACCTCACTTGTTTTGAGTCCCAGCACTACAGGGGAAGTGAAGTAACTGGCCTTGTTAAAGCAGAGAGGAAAAAAATCATAAAAACAGAAGTGCTGCTAATAATAATGAAAAATGTTAGCTTGGTAAAATAATTTCCTGCTGTTTTCACAGACTTCATCATTTGTACTCACTCTTGATTGCTCTCTGCAGCTTGACTGTCTAAGCAGTGATGTCATGAGAAGCAGCCCACCCAGTGGTGTGAGGTTGGTGTTTCATGTTAACTAACCACCATGCTAGAGAGCACTTTCAGCTCTAAGAGATGCTGCTTAATATTATCCAGTCTACTCCAAATCTGATGAACACATCGACAACTGACATTTACAAAAACCGAAGAAAGGATTGTGAAATGGAAAAGCATTGAGCAAATGGGAGGGAAAGAGTACGAGCATGCTTTTCACAAATCATAAACCAAAATAGTATATCAAATTTCAGTGAATCATATTCCATAGTCTGGACATTGAGGTTGAGACAGTACAAAAGGAGAGAAGCGTCTATCCCTTTGGCTTTTGTTTTTATGCAACGATTCCGTCATATCAGCTGTCCTGTGTAGTCTAGAGGTTTTTAAGTATTTTTGCATGGTACATACAATTATCAATTGCTAATGTCACTATCATTTGGGTAATGTTTCCAGGGTTTAGACCATCTTTCTTGATTTTATGACAGTAAATATTTGCATGTACTTAAGTGAAGTGTTTAACTGTCCCACATCCCTAACTACAGCCAAAGGCTCTCTGAAGGAAAATAAAACAGATATCTTTAAAAGCCCTTGGATAACTTGGATCCACTGTACTTTCTCAGGCTGGAAAGCTTTATGGAAAGAGCAGTGGAGTTAGCATTAAAGTGTTTACACAAGAAGCAAGGAGAGAAATATCAAAGACACAAAATTTCATGCAACTTCAGAAAGCAGCCTCTCTAGCAGAAGTCTTTTTGAAATACTGAGAATGCTATCATACTGCTTAGAAAGAAACCAGAAGGCTGGATATCAGGGGATAGTGTTTTACATTAAGTGTTTGGTATACAAGACCATATGGCACTATGGAGATTTTGGACCTGTAGAAATGTAATTGCATGAATAAAATCATGTCTCTATGCTAATTGTACAATGAGTTTCAGAATTGGAGACAACTTTCTATTTAATGCATTCACAATGAGAGCTGACACTTGAACAAGAAACAGTAACAAATCAAGGGAAAAAACATAAGGTTCAAGAATTCCAGTGAGATTCTGGAGGCAAATTTTTGTCTCCTCTAGGCAATACCCCTAGAACTAGAATGAGGGATCTATCAGCTGATGTACCTGCACAAGATTGATTGGAGTCTAATTTTGCCTCATAAATTGTAACTGCAAGACTTATCTTTCATAGAATGTTGCTCTGTTCACTTCAAGAAGTTCTGATTCATTCCTGTTCCATTTATTTGATTCATTTTTCTCTGTCTCCTACAAATGCTGCTTCAGAGAACTGAACTGGTAACATTAGCTTTAACCTCAGAGGATATAAATAAGAAAACCTAAAATAATGTTGTGGATTTCAAAATGGTTCAGAAGTCTTGAGATTTTCTAAATCAATTATTTTGAAATCTTTAATTCTCAGTATGTCTTTATTTTGTTTTGTCCTGTTTGTTTGTTTGTTTTTGTTTGTTTTTGTTTTGTTTTAATCTTCTGAGGAGAACTTCTGGATCCAAAAATATGGAAATTCTCAAAAATCAAGCCTTATCATAAATATCCATGTAAAAAGATTCCAACATTTCTTCCTTTAAGAAATCCACCTACAATACTAGAGTTCACATCTTGGATATTGTCCTTCCACTTCTTCTTTTGTACTCCTAAATAAAAATAAAAAATAAGACGACATCATAAAGGAAAAGGGATGATGGGGATGTTAGGTTACAGCAATCTCTTCCAGAATTTCTGAGAGTATAACAAAAAAGTGAAAATCTTGGCTTCACTAGAGTCCTTGGGAAAATCAAAGATTGTCCAAGTGTCCAAGGCAGAGCCAAGTTTTTGGAACAGTATAAGTAGAGGACAAGTTGGGACCAGAGGGAACAAGATACCTTTTTTTAGCTACACAGTTGTCAGGACCCAAGTTTAGCTATTATTTTAATACAGTTATTTACAAATAATGAATTTGTATTATATACTTGATGTGGCTAATGCTTGGAACAGTCTGCGACAGTCCTTAAACATGTGACTGCTAGGAAAAGAGAAGCCTGTAAAGAATCCCATAGCAATTTAATTTGACATTATTGATCTACATTTTCTAATTGATTTGAACAGCATTACAAGAGCAGCATTCTGTATTTTGACATTTGAATTACTGTCTTGTTACTGTGCCAAAGTCTAGACACTGTCTCGGTTTTGAAAGGGCATGAATGTCTCTGGTGATGTCTTCCCACAGAACAGGACTGATCAGTTCAGGATAAGATAGTTTTTCTTGTTCATTACTGCTTTAGTAATTTGATCTGCACACTCATCAACTAAATTTTACCTACTTTATGTTTACTATGTTTACTGTTGTGTTTTTGTACCTTCAGAGTCAATTCTGACAAAAGCTGTCTGCCATTAGAAGTAGATCCCAAGTATGGTCAGCCCTTCTTTTGATGGCCAGCCCAAATTCAGGGAAGATACAGTGCACCAACAGCAGCATATGTGTCTGCCCTGAGAAGTTCCAGTCCCATCTGTTTGCTCTGGAGTATGTTGCATTCTTGTGGAATCAAAGCCTGCCTCACCTGGCCAAGTCAGCAGGAATCCAAAAAGGAATAAAAGGAAAAGGAAGCCACAGAAGCCTGGGCTTTGAAAGGACATCAGCTTTCTTTGGGTGTGCTGAATCCCAGCAGAGCTGTCCTGATGCTGTGATATACACCATGTGGCATAATATTTTCTTTTTCTTTTATTAACTCAAACCATTATACAGAATTCTAGAAATCAAAATAAACTTCCATCAAAATAAAAAGATCAGAATAGCCTTTTTTGAACTAAACAATTTTAAGAATCTCCATTCTTCATATGCTTTGTGTTTATCACTTTGCCTTCTCACTGAAGAAAAAATGGGATTTTGAGAATGCAGTGGTTGTGATCATTCCAGTGAGAATACAGGTGGCGATGTTTATGGATTTCATTTGTGCTTGCACCGAATTATCATTATCCTTCCTGTTTCCATTCCATCTTACCTTTCTTCTTTCTTCCTGATTCCTTTTCTCTTCCTTCTTTTGCCTTCCCCTTTCCATCTCCCTTAATCTACTTACAGGAATTGGAATTTTCTGATATAACATCTGAAAAAGTATCTGCACAAAGTCAAAGACAGAAAGAAAATACAAAACAAAACAAAAAAAAAACCACCCTGAAAACAATCTAAGAACACATGGATGGATGAACAACTGCCGGAATACTACAAGGAGGAAATGAGTTAGTGCCTCATTTACTGTCAAAATTGAGCATATGGGCAGCATGGTATGTTGTCATCATAACACTGTGTTAATTAAAGCAAACAATCTATTTGTAAAAATGGTGATGTTCTTCGAGATGACAAATCTACAGGATCTCAGAAATATTTGGTTGTTTTTTGTTGTTGTTGTTGCTGTTTTTTGTTTGTTTGTTTGTTTTTCCTCTTTGTGCTTTTATACGCCTGGAATGAATTTAAGGATTTTTCAGTGACAGATTTCAAGCTATTTGCTGTCTCTATTTATACAGCTTCATATTTTCTATTAATGAACATTTTCAGTACTTTCACATTTATGTGAAAATTCTTTCACATGGATTGGGCTTCACTCTATAAGCTGCTTGTTGTATAAGTACAGAGCAAGAGTGATTGTTAATCATGATAGTTGTATTTATTTTAGTAGGATTTTTTCAGAGGGTGGAGTTCTTCAGAATTGCACTACAATGTAAGAAATCAATAAATCTGACCAATAGTATTTCTGAGAAAAACATACCAACATAATTAGCTGCAACATTTATATATCAAATGTATGACAAGTATATTCAAAAAAGCTTACCAGGGCCAGTAGTGAGAAATTCAGGATTCATTGTTTATTCCAAACAGCTATAGAATCCCCAGCAAACCCTACTGGAGAAGAGAGTTACAGATGAATTTCAATACATATAAAAATAATTTCATTAAATTCAATGGAAATATTACAAGTTCATTTGTTAGAAAGACTTTATTAGTACACTGTAGCCTGTGACCCATGCATTTTTTATAGAAAAATTGAAGGACAGACAACTCCTGGGAGTCCTCAAAGTTCATAACCTTATATTAAGAAGTGTTGAGCTTGATATAAGTCGAGAGTAACAATCACCTTAATATCTTCATGAGTTTTCATCATCATTCTCATTTTCCTCTCACAAAGGTTTTTCTTTATAACTCACTGGAGCACTTTCAATATACCAAACATAACATCACTTTTTGCTTGACAAACTCTTGTCATCATTACTATCACATTCTGGATGATACTCCTGAAATATTTGTAGAGCATCCCACTGATATCACCAGGGCAACAGATTTAGTAGTATGAATTTCTGCAACCAGTTTTGAATTCAGCTGACAAAATTGCTCAGGAACTGGAACTCCTCCTTTTCTTTTCGAAAATATCCATTTGCCATTTTGATTTACCTTTAAAAGGAAGAGCAAAGAATATTTCAGAAATAGATTACTGTGTATCTTTGCTTAAGCCTTAAATCCAACTTCCTCAGAACTTAGATATGTTCTGTAAAAGGTATATTATGTGCCCTATTTATGCTTGTAACTTTAACTCAAACTGTATAAATTAGAAGACAGACTGTAAAAGCCTGAGTGCAAACTGCAGAATGCTTTTTTCCTTTTCTTTCCAAAGCTGAGCTCTTCTTTAAAGTGTTTTTTTTTTTTTTTTGGTGTTCTTGTTTTTGTTTTTTTTTTCATCTTTATCTTGGGGCAGTAGTGCTTATTAGAATATTAGGTCAATCTTCTTATAAACACGCCTTGTCATTTAAACCTTTCTTCTTTCCTTTCCTTGTTGGAAATCTCACCGTTAGCATTTTCTGTTAAGTAATTATTATAGATGCACTAGTAAAGATGATCCACAGCTTCCTGTATCATTTAATAAGATACCCGGTCAAACACAAAAAATTTTAACGTTTGTGTTCTTCTGTCCCTCTTCTAATCCTTCCTTTCAACCCACTCCCAGAAATGATGAGAAGTTACCCCTTGGAAATACTGCACGAAATAATGAGTAGAGAACAGGTTTTTACAGTTTATTACTTAAAATGAACTTGATAAAAAATTTAAGATTTCATTAAGAGCATAATTTTTGGACAGTCATTCAGTTCCATTACAAGTCCTTAGATAAGTCTTAGAGTTACTACTTCTCTTTATAGCATCATTCTTTATCAAATGTCATCTACTCTGTGACCACTTTTTTAAGACAATTACTAACTAAGCCTTCTGGAATGGATCAAAAAAAAAAAAAAAAAAAAATCCACAGACCTTTGTTCTTGCCCCCACAATCTCCCAGTGCTAAATGTGGCTGACATTTCATTTTCACTGAAGGGCTGTTCTTTGTTTCTCTTGGCTTTCACTATGAGGTATGAAAACTCTTGATCCATCCCTTTCATCAGAAAAGACATCAAAAAATCATCTCAGAATGGAGTGTCCGTTTTTCAGCCAATTGTATGATTTGTGTACGGTTATTTTTAACAAGCTTTTGATTACTTAAAATAAAAGACCCCCAACTCAAACAAAAAAGGCACAAAGCTGGTTTTCACAGAAAAACATATCTTCATCTAAAAGTTATATCTATTATATCCAAACTTATGATATAAGAGAATATAGTGACAGACAAATAATCTAAATAATTAATGATAAATCTCCTACATTTTATGATTCTGAGTCTGGTACATTACAAGAAGAAAACATTAGAATTTTTATGAGAGGAGTCTCAGATTATTCACTGTAACTAATCTTAAGTATATAAATACACTGGCATGTTTTTTAAGCACTGCTATTACTCAGTCTTCTTCACTGCTAGCACTGTAAAGGGAAAATGACCGCATGTCTGTGTGTGTTAGATATGTATGTTCTCATCGATACAGACTTTTTAGAAATTAAGGTATTTTTTAGGACCCAAAGCTGTCAAAACATTCTTACTAAATTTTAAAAATAAATAAATAAATAGAGAAATGAAAGGACAAGAACCACATATTCTCAATATTAAATGACTAAATAAGTGAAAATATAATGTGAAAATATCAGACAGTTTCTCTGTGTACAGACTATGATTTTTTTGAAGGTGCTGTGATAAACAGTGAAATGAAGTATTTATAACTCCCACAAAGTGAACAGATTTTAAATGTTTAATCATGCTCTGATGGAAATATTTGTAATCCTTTTCAGTAAACAGGAAATTATGCCTCTGAAGAGAAAACTAAAACTGGACCTAAAGCAAGAATTGTTATGAAATTGAGCATTAACAACTTTTTGTGAAAAAGCATAGGCTCTAACATATTATGAGTGATACAATGTAAATCATAAATTATGTGGGTTATAGTGTACCACTCTTGAACTGTTTGCCTTTGACTTGCTATTCTTTGACCAATATTCTAAAGATAATTTTAAAGAATGTATAAAACGTAAAGATTACCCAAATTTAAATAAATAAATAAGAATCGCAGATTCATAAAAAGCTATCTTTAAATGTAAAAACAAGAAGGAGGAAGCAAGTGACTTACTACATACTCAAATGAAGAAGCACAGTAAGAATCAGAAGGACAGACAAGGACTAAGCTTTATCAGATTGTTATCCACCCTGGCAAAATACTGACATTCACAGCATGTGATTTCCAAACATCTTTTCACTCCACTGCTCATATGCAACCTTCCAAGTCCAATGTGTCATTTTCTTTGATATGAATTTAGTGATGGAGGAAAGACTCTGACAAAACTTATACATACATTTACAAATAATATAAAATAGCTTTTTATTTAAAGCACGGATTTATCTTCACATTCCTCTGCTTCTCAAACTATCAGTCATATATCCTGTCTTAGAATATGTTTCTTGTAATCCGTGTGTATTACTAACCATGTGAGAGGCATTTGGAGCATGACTGAGGTGTTAAAGACATCATCCACAAATGTATCTGATACAGATGAACCTAAGCACAAATCATAAAATCTCCCCTGTGCATCTTAAAAATGTAGGTACTCTGGCACTGACACAATTACAGATTTTAAAAGGTAGTTTAAGAGCAGTTTGCATAGATCATACCAAATTTACATACAACGCTTCCTGACATTTTCCAGTCTTCAAGACAGCAAGGCATAATCTAGTGATCTGAATGTATTTCTCTATGGGATATTCACTCCTGAAATATTGTGGGTCTAGTAATTCTGTAACAATACATAACATTTCTTTCATCATTTAATATTTACCTGTCATTTTTCTTAATTCCACTAATGTGGTCACACCTTTACACTCTGTTACCAAGTAAGACTAAAATCCTATGGTGATTTTTTTAATATTTATTCATTGCCAAGAAAAAAGAAAAAGTGTATAAATGTATTTAGGTTCTAGCCCATTTTCTTGTACTGCCAACAAGTTGAAAAACTTTTTTCCAATTTACTTTCTATTAAAGAAATACCCTCCTAAATAGAATTCTAAAAGTACCCTTAAAGAAATATATTTTCCCCAGAATATGGAAAAATCAAAGATAACTAATAGGAAAATTGCTGTAACAAGAGCTCCAACTCTTCTATATGTAGGTGAAATGTTGTCATGGATTGATAGAGAGCGAGCACATTTCTTTCTGCAGTTTCTCTTTACTCAGCAATAACTTTATAGCCAAGTGAGCAGAAGAATATCCATTTTAAACAGAAAATACAGTACTTCCTTTCTTTGTCTTCCTTCCCAGTTGGCTATTAAATGAAAATCTGTAATAAAGTTGCTCAGCATTCTCAATGTATAGTACAGGAGTTCTAAGAAGTTAAACTACTGCACATTATTAACAAGAAATCTCATGTTTATGGCTTTTTTTGTTGTTGTTATTTTCTGATCATATAGAGATACACAGTTACAAGCTTATTGTTTTGTTAAGAGTGAATATTTACAGTTCACCTATATTGTTGCTTCACTTTTTCATGTTGCACTGTTATTCTAACTGGGAGTAATCAAGGAAGTAAAGATTTACTTGTTTGTTTTTATTCCCATAATCAGCAACGGAGCACTCGCTATCTACTGTCAGGTGATACAAGCCATATATTTTTACATATGAGAGCTAAAATATTTTATTAAAAGAAAATTACAGAGTACCATCGTTTTTCTGTGGAAAAGATGAGTTATTATTTTCAAATCTATAGAATAATACAATCTTTCTTGCTTAACTCCAGGCACATCCAAAAACAAAACAGACATCCCCACAAAAATGTAAATCCACTACAATAAGTAATTAAAAAAAAAAAATAAAAAGAAAGAAAGAAAAATAAAAGGGTCCATATTATGCTGTAGAAACAGGTCATGTTTCATATGGGCAGATCTGGTGCAAAAAGTATTATATAAACTATTTGATGTTTCTGGACATTAATCATAGAATCATAGAATCATTTAGGCTGGTAAAGATTCTTATGATCATCAAGTCCAATCATCATCTTCATCATCTAACACTGCAAAGTCCATCACTAAATCATGTCTCTAAGCGCCACATTCACACGTCCCTTAAATACCTCTGGGGATGGTGACTTCACCACTTCATTGGGCAGCCTCTCCCCATGCCTAACCACCCTTTATGTGAAGAAATTTTTCCTGACTTCCAACCTAAAGTACCCCTGGCACAACTTGAGGCCATTTCTTCATGTCCTAATAACATCTGTCAACTGAGAAAGGAGACCAACAACATCCTCACTGCAACCTCCTTTCTTTTCAAAATATTTTTTTAGTTATTTCACGTTACCTCTCTACATCAAAAAAATAAATGTGGTACATCTGAAGGAGACTAAAGACTAATAAGGAACAGAGAATAAAAGAAAATAATGGACTCAGGTCATTTGAACTTGGAATGATAAGGGTAGTGTGAAAATAATATATATCCAGGAACTGTTCCAGCAAGTATGCACAAGACACTAATGTTGCTGGCAAGGTATTTTTCAGATTGCCAATGTTTTAGACAGCAGGTTTATCTGAAGAAAGAAAAAAGTATGCAAGCATATGCTGACTACACAAAAAGAATTTCATCAGAAACATACAGCTTTTACACCTCTTTTACCATAAGAAAAAACATTACAGCTAGGAAATGGCAAGGTTGAATGTCCTGTCTCTATATCAGTAGAATTATTAATATATGATTATTGACATTTTTATGATACTGAATATACAAATACAGATAGTATTTTATAGTATATAAATACATTATTTTTATTTTATTAAGTATGAAACAACAACAACAACAAAATCTATTCCTCTGTCACAAGCTTTCTCATCTTTAAAGGCTGAACATTAAGCCAAGCATGGCTCAGATTTGTGTGCCCCCAGATCTTGGGGGATATATAGGAACGCAAATCTGTTTTGCAGTCTACATTCTTCCTCTTGAAGAACCCTTGTTCTGTAGCTGTCATTGATAGCTGGTGACCTATCTCCCCAGGATCTTTACAGAAAACTTATAGAAGTTGCCTCAAAAGAGATGTTGAAATGTGTAACATTCCAATGAGCAGAGTGTGTTTGGGATAATTTTCAAAGGGTACCACAGACATTCTTTAAATAAAATTCATACTGGCCCTAGAGGCCACTCAGATAATAAGGCATGCATCTCTCAGTTTTGAGAAAACATAGGCCTCAATTTCACCATTAATTATATTTGTGTATTGCTTTTGACCTCAGACAAACTGCTTAGAAAAGTATCTAAGATGTGATCTGACAATGGTAGAAATAGAAAGAAGACAATGTTCTTGGCAAATGTTACATATCCATTCTTTTTTTTTGAGAGAGAGAGAAATTGAAGAATTAATTTCAGCACTGTTGCCTGCAATCACCAGACCATCTGATTTAAAAATAAAGAAAAAAAAGATTTTTATTTTTAACAGAAATATGGTAGATCTGAAGATAAAACTCACATTGAGATGTATTGGACAATCAAAGTGCAGTGACATTTTTACAAGGTCTATCTTCAGAGAATAACTCTTTGATGTATGGGGTTATGTCATGATCAAGTACTTGCACCACAAAGGAAGTTTGTGAGACAAGGATGAATGTCAATAAGAAAAAAATGGGATATTTAGTGAATATGGGTGATGCACAGAGAAAAGAGAAGCAGCAATTAGGAAGAAGAAAAACAGTCTGAAAATTTTAAAAGTTGATGGGAGCAACCTAGTAAAAAGGGATGAAAAATGAGAAAGGAGAACTGAATAATTCAGAATTGCTCTTAAGAGATATCATAGAATCATAGAACCATAGAGTAGCTCAGATTGGAAGGGACATTAAAGACCATGTAGTTCTAACTTCTCTGCCATGGACAAGGCTGCCCCCTACCAACTCAGTTTGCCCAGGGCCCCATCCATCCTGACCTTGACCATCTCCAAAGATGGTGTAACTACAGCTTCTCTGGGCAGCCTGTTCCAGTGCCTGAATTCTCTTTGAGTAAAGATTTTCTTCTGCTAAATTTCCTCATTTAGTTTAAAATGATTTGCCCATGTTCTATCACTATTAGACTCTGTTTATAAGCTCCCTTCAGGTACTGGAACACTACAATGAAGTATTCCTGAAGTCTTCTCTTCTCCAGTATGAACAAGCCCAGCTTCCTCAGCCCTTCTTAATTGAAAAGGTTCTTCAGGCCTCTGATACTCTGGACTTATTCCAACAGCTCTACATCTTTCCTGTGATGTGGATCCCAGGCCTGCATAAGGCACTCCAGATGGAATTTCAGAAGAGCGGAATAGAGGAAAGCAATCACCTTTCTCTCCCAGTTAGCTACCCCTCTTTTGATGCAGCCCAGGATACTGTTGGCCTTCCATGCTGCAAGCACATACTGCTGACTTGTGTTCAGATTTTGTCCACCGGGACATCCAAGTCCTTCTTCATAGGGCTGTTCTCAAGGAGTTAATATCCTGGTCTGTACACATATCTGGTATTGTCCTGACTCAAGTTCAACATCTTGCTCTTGACTTTATTGAACCTTATTAGATTCATGTTGGCCCCATTTTCAAACCTGTCCATGTTCCTCTGGATGGCATCCCTTCCTTATGTTGTGCACCAGTCAGCTTCATGTCATGAGCAAGCTTGCTGACAATACACTTAATCTCACTGTCTATGTCACTGATAAAAGTGTTGAAGAGCACTGGTCCCAAGACAGACTCTGGGGGAACACAACTCGTTACTGGCCTCCTGGAAAATAGACCTGGAAATAGAACCATTGCCTACAATTCAACCAATTCCTCATCCACCTAGTAGTCCAACCTTCAAATCTCTCTTCAAGTTACAGATAAGGATGTGGTATGGGGACATGTCAAAGGTCTTGCACAATCCAGATAGATAGCACTAGTTGCCCTTCTGTTGTCCATAACTGCTATTAACCTATTGAAGAACACCATCAGATTGCTGAGGCATGATCTGTCCTTGGTAAAACCTTGCTGGCTGTGTTAAATCAACTCTTTGTCCTGCATGTGCTGTAAGAAAGCTTCCAGGAGGATCTGCTTCATGATCTTCCCAGATACAGATGTGAGGTTCACACGACTGCAGTTCCCCAGGTCTTCCATTCTCCCGTTCTTAAAAATTGATGTTTCCTTCTTACAGTTTTTGGGGACTTCACTGGACAGCCAGGACTTTTCAAACATGGAGAGTATATTGGTACCACATCAATCAGTTCCTTCAGGACCCTGAAATGCATTTCATTGGGCCCTATAGTCTTGTACATATTGAATCAAGTCAGACGATCTCTGACTTGCTCTGTTTTTACTGTGGAAGGGACATTACTTCCTTGATCACTGCCGAAAGCTTTAGACGCATGAGGGGCGTGAGAAGTTTGGCTGCCTGTGAAGATTGAGGCAAAGAACTTCTTGAGTACCTCAGCCTTCTCCTTGTTTGTTGAAGCCAGTTCTCCCTTCTTGTTTATCATTTAACTTCTTTGCCTGTTTCTTCTGGTTATTGTATCTTTAGAATCCTTTCTTGTTATTTTTCACATCCCTTGCCAAGTGCAGTTCCATTTGTCTTTGTATTCCTGATCCTATCTTTGCGTGTCTGGACAGCATCCCTGCATTCTTCCCAGATGACACACCCTTGCTTCCATGACATATCTTTCTTAGCCTTCAGTTTGTCCGGCAGATCCTTGCCCAGCCATGCCAGTTTCCTATCTCCTCTGTTTGTTTTACTATACTGGGGGGACAGAGAGATTTTGTGTTCTCTCAAAGGCATCCTTAAAGTGTCGCCTGCTCTACTCCTTTTCTCTGAAGTCAGCTTCCCAGGGGATCTTATTCAGTAATTCCTTAAATAAGAAAATTTGCTCTCCAGAAGTACACGGTCCTGATTCCGCTCTTTGCCAGACACATATTATTTGAGATAATAATCTCAATCAGAGCATGGTTGCTCCAATCCAGACTGCCTATGATCTTAACCTCTTTAATGATCTCTTCCACACTGATGAACACCAGGTCCAGTAACACTTCCTCTCTGGTTTGTTTGTCCAATACCTGAAGTTACTGTCCATGGACTCCAAGAGTCTCCTGTACTCCTTGCAGCTCTTGGTATTATTTTCCCAGCAGAAATCCAGGTGGTTGAAAAGCCCCATCAGGTCAAGATCCTGCAACTATAATGCCTCTTGTAGCTGAAGCAAGAAGGCCTCATCAACAGACTCCACTTGATCATGTGGCTTTGTAATAGAACCCAAACACCACACATTCTTTATTGGTCTGGTTACTGATTTTCACCCACAAGCTCTCAACGTGATCATAGCTATTTCTCAGGGGCAGCTATTCATAGTCTATCCATCACTTAACATAGGGGGTAGCTCACCCACCTCTCCTGACTTGCCTATCCCTTCTAAGTAGGGTTGGGCAATTGTCTATTAAAAGAAGGAAAGATAAGTTATCACTGAATCTTCAAACCTAGAGAACAAACGAGCTGTCAGGCAACACGTATTCCCTGAGGAGAATTCTAAATAAAAAAGAAAGATTTGAACACATTTTATACATTCAGTGACTGGTGATAAAGACTGGACAGAAAACCAAAATGTCATCTAATCTTACATATTTCAGCAAGTCACACCTGCCTACCATAGGCTCTGAACAAATTATTCAGAAAAAGGTAAACAGTATTTATAAACTTGCCATTACTTACTGTGTGTTGATCAGCAAGAAAGCCACATGGACATTAATGTTTATTAGCATGCTTTTCAACAAAGTACTAGCTAAGTGGTGTAAGCTTTGAAACTCTCCAGTACCAGCTGGCAAATCAGAAAATGTGTATAAGGCTTTAATTAACTGTAAAATCTGAAGTGAACTGTATTGCATGATACCTGGGGATTCCAGGGTAGAACATACATATGTTCTATCTCCTAATTGAAGATGAGCTGCATTTTAAGGGATTACATCCCCTGAGGTTACAGAGAGAAAGAGAGAAAGGAAAACAGGAGACAAAGTTTTAAGGTCTTAAGTAAACTTTCTGTTAATGGCTGGCCCTTTGAAAGCAAAGTGCACTAACATTTTAAGCTGATTAACTGCATACTGTGTGAATTTTATATAGAGGTGGTAACATTGTACAAACAGGGATTTTATATATTTTTTTTTATCCTAGACATAAAGTGCAAAACTGAAAGGTTTCTTATAATTCCATGGCAAAGCTTATACTTGGCTTTCCTTTTAACTTAGCAGCAAGAAATTTTAAAAAAGAAATATAGAATAACATAGTTTTCTAAATAGATTAAATGAAAGAGAAATAATCCTGGTTAAACTGATCTACAACCCAGTGGAAAACTAAAAAGCTTCTGTGCCAGGGCAATATCAAACTGTCTTTTTCATGGATACACAAAAACTACCAGATTTTGTATGGATCTCACCTTGCACTAAGTACAAATAATAGTTACATACTCTGTAAAGAAAATCTTAATTGTCCTAAAAAAGGTCTTAAACACATTAAATTTACACAGGGATTTGACCCCTCTCCTCCTTTCTTCTGCTTTCCAATCCACTGTGCTTAGCCATTGACTTTCTGTCAATCAGTCAGAATAGTTTCCTCTCCCAGTTTCTTTACCATTTGTTAAGGGGTACCAACAACAAGCAAACTGGCTTTTGATCCCGGATTGAGTAAAGCTTCCCAGCTACACATTCCTCCACTCTCTGCTGTATCTCTAGGATGAACAGGGGGAGTAAAGAAAAAACTTGAGTAGCAACTATTTCCAATTCTTCCCTCTAAGTAAAGCAGTGAAATTGCTGAGCAATCTGGCATCCTTCAGACCATGCTGTAAAGTGACATATTAAAACAGAGAAGCAGCTGAAACCTTACGTAAAAGTGCTTCATTACATTCATTTCAGGTTTGATGCAAAATTATGCCACCTCTTGAAAAGCGTTGACAGTTTGAGAGAGGCAGATTAAAAGGGCAGTGGAAATTGCTTTTAAGTGTAACAGAGGAAGCAGAAGCTGACAGAGGATCCATCATGGTTGAATTCCAATGAGGAGTAAAGATAGTGTTGTGAATAGGAAAATGTTAGTATATTAAATTTACAGGAAAAGAAAATGAAGAGACTAAGAAAATGTGGAGAAGTGGAAATTAAATTGAAGCATTCGACTTTCTGGATTAAATATGTTAGGACAGGGATATGATAGAGAAAGAATTAGATGAATCATCCTGGAGAAATATGTCCCCAGTGATTCTTCAGGTGGGAAGTACTTCTTAATATTTATCTTTTTTTATTAATTCTTCCTAAGATTGATTTGTTATTGAGATGGGTAACCACTGAATTTGGGCATTTCTCAGTCTGTTACATGAAAATTATCTGTGGATCTGTAAAATTCTGCAAGTTGTATGCAGCTCTAGTGCACATGTTACACAAGCTAAATGTGCATTTAGCATAGTAATCAGATGCTATAAGAAGGCCATTGCTCATTGTTCAGCAGTGAGAGTTTCATTCTCTACAGGCATACCACCAACATCTGTCTCTGATGTCATGAACAAACATAACTGCTTTCAGAGCTGCCCTTGTAGGTTGCTGGTATTGAAATCTTGAGTTATCCATTTCAAAGTCATATAACCGAGCATTGATTAGAGATAAGATTTTGCAAGTGATTTCACAGTGCTCAGTAGAGTGGTGTGTGATCTTATGCCTTGCCAACTAATTACAGCTTTTTGTTTAAAGAGTCTAGGTGGAACTGATGACGGTTTTTAAAGTCTTAGCTAAAGGCCCTGGTAAACTTCTGGCAGTAGATAAAAATTAGATTGCTGAAGCTGATAACATCACTCAGTGTCTCCCTATTTCTGTCAGATACCACTTCACTAGCACGGGTGTACCTGATTTATTATTCCAGGATAACAGTATAGAAAATAAATACTGTCCAACTTCAGCCAACATCCACTATCCATTAAAGTGCTAAGGCTTACTGTAAATTGAAAAAAAAAAGAAAAAAAGTAAGAAAGTTGAGAAGATTCTGATTTCATTATATTAGTTTCACTCCTGAATTACATACCATGGTAACATTATGATACTCCTTGTTGGAAAATGGAGCCTGCCATACTAAGAGCTTTTAAGTTTCTGTGCTTTGACATCGCATAGCTTACCCAGATGTGAGTAGTTTGTTATTTTGTTTGTTTGATTCATTGATTGCTTTTTTTTTTTTTCCCTTTCCTAGTTAATGTTATAGTAAAAGACATATTTCTGTCTTTTGACAGCAGAACTTCTTCCTTGCAGCCAATTCTACCTTTTGCAAAGATCTTGTAATTCCAAATTTGTTATTTTTCATTTTACTGCCATAAATGTCATTAAGTTCTGATTTGTTGTTGTGAATTGTTGCTGTTTGATTTTGCATGATCAATAGTTATAAAATAATATACTTGCTAACCTTCTGCACTTATTTCAGTCTAGGCTAACATGGCTGCTATACGTCTCCAAAAGAGGATAGAAGGAAAAGACACTCTATATTAAAAAAAAAAAAAAAAAAAAAGATGGGTAAAAAAAAAAATTCAGAAGTTTTCAGAAGAATTCAGAAGACATTTCAGTGCCAGGCTGGAGTGGGATTTGAGCAACCTGATCTAGCTGCAGATGTCTCTGTTCATTGCAAGAGAGTTAGACTGAAAGACCTCTAAATGTCCCTTCCAACTCAAATTCTGTGATTCTATGATTCTATGAATGCAAGGATTAGATTATAGAGCAATGAACATGCAACAAGAACAGGCAAGAAAGCCTTAGCAAGAGAGGAAAACAAATATCAAAAGCAATCCATGCATGGTTTGTATACTGAAAGTTGCTACCTCGTGTTACAAGAGCAGAGAGCTTTTCTTTTGGCTTAGAACTTGTTATCCTTGGTCTTTTGGTGGCCCCAGCTGCTTGACATCCTTCTTTTGCTATTTTCTACTGTCTTCCGGCAATAGCATTCAGTTAGTCTCTTCCTCATTTCTTCTCTTTTATGCCTAGGAGTGGCTCAAGAGCTGTCCTCTTTTTTGAGAATCTGTCCTTATTTCAGTCTCATTCCACCTTTCTGCTGAGAAGTTAACAAATTTTCTTTCTTCTAAGAAAATGAAAGGGCTGTATAAAGAGGGTAGATGAAGTGATCTCATGACATCTCAGCTCTTCTTATGAAGACTGTGGTTTGAGTCGCAAGATTTAGAAATTACAGATCCTTTTAATCTAAATTTTATGACAATGCTCTTTCCCAAGTGTGTCCAAACATTGAGAAACATCTGTGATTCTTTGAGAAAGAAAGGCAAGAGGCAATTGATTTTCAGGCTAAAATACATTAACATTCTGCGATGTTCTGTGCTTTTGAAGGAATACAGTGACTATGTCAAACCAAAACAATAACTTAATGCTTTTAACTTCCTTTTCAATGTATTTTTTGTATATGCAATTTTAATTCATCACTTTTATACCACTCTTACTCATTAAGGAGTGAAAAACACAAGCAATGTGTGCTTTTTAGAAAGGAGACATAATACTTCAGAATAAATTTCTGACAGATTCCAAACAGGGCTTTCTGTGTTTCTGTCCTTAACAACAGCAAAAAAGTACCTTCTCTTAGCATTATTATTTCTGAGATACCCTATCAACTGTAACTTACATCCCTATCCCTATCTACATTGTTAGAAAGCTAGGTGATTTTTTTGTTGTTGTTTGTTTGTTTTTGCTTTGCTTTGTTTTGTTCTCTTTGTTGTTTTTGGTTTTTTTTCCTACTCATCCTGGCTTGGTGTATTTCAATGGCTTCATTTTTCTAAAGACAGTGACAGTTCTCTTTGTTTCCAGTTTGTTCTTAAGTGCTCTCCGCCCTCTGCTAGGTACACAGAAGTTTGCACGCAGTTGGGATTCTCTCACTGAGAATGAAATGAGATAAATTTAAGAGAAGGCAAAGCTTCTTTTTTGTCACTAGAAAAAAATGGTTATTCTTCAAAATACTACTATGTATGCTGATGGCATGCTAAATTTTCATTTACTCTCTCTCAAAAAAAGAAGAAAACAATATACTCTAATGGAAATAGTAATGCATGTTATATGCTATTGTTGTGATGGCATTAAATTGAACAACTAGAATACACTCCTTTGATTATAGAGGTTGATTAAAACATTTTTTTCAGCTGCCTTGTTTGTGTACCAAACACATCCTGAGGTTTTAATGTGTCTGGAAAAGAGTCAAGATAAATTCACCAGTCCACTTTTTCTTACTGGTGCGATGGAAAGCATGTTTCAGAAAGTCTCATGGGATAATTCTGAGAAAGTAAGTTATTTTGTGTTTGTTATGTATGGATGATGATACTCATGTCTAAAATTTTATTAGGCTTCATCATTCAACTGGCACATCAGCAGCTGCAATTTGAATTATATGATTATATAAATCTGAAATTGAACAAATTTAAAGCATCATCACTGTGATGAGGTTCTTGAAATGTAATGTGTAGTTTTATTTTTAACAATGAGAGTACCTGGAGTACCAGAATTTGAAGTTTAGCAAGTCTTTTCTCCCTTGTTCTTGATGTCTGGCTTCTGGCTGCTGCCTCTTGTCCCTCTCACAGAGCTGTGGTCCTCTAGCTCCTTTCATCATCTCACTGTCTCCTGCTCTCTACATTCTGCAGTTCCTGCAAGGTCCTCTCCTTAAGAAACATGCTTAATCCCATGGAAAACTGCAATTTCCTCTATTTCAGAGATGCTTCCTTGGGAGTCACAGAATCAGTGGTGAGTCTGATGGGGACTATCTAACCCACTGGTCTGATTTGTGCTTGTTCTAGTTGAGTTTTGAGTGTTTCCAAGAATGGAACATCCACTGTCTCTTTGAGCAGATCGCTCCAGTTTTTGACTGCTATTGCTGTTAAGAAAAAAAAGCCTCTTCTTTTCATGTTTAAATGTAATTTCCTGTATTTCAGTTTGTGCCTATCATTTCTTGTCCTGAAACTATGTAGCACTGAAAAGTCTGTCTCCTCAGCCCTTTACTCCCTTCGTTACTCACTTCTCTTAAGATGTTTCTGTACTCTGAACCCCCAACTTCATCCCTGTACCAACTGATCCATTTTTCTAAAAGGCCATGAGGATGATTTCAGGGCAGGAACACCTCTCCTATGATGACTAACTGTGATAGTGTTTAGATTACAAAGAGAAGGCTCTGGGAAAACCTTATAAAAGCTTTACAGTACTTAAATAAGACCTACAGGAAAGATGGGAAGCGACTCTGTGTCAGGAAGTGTAGTGATATTACAAGAGGTAATGGCTTTAAACTAAGAGATGGTTGATTTTGGTAAGTGTTAGGAAAAAATTATTTAATATGAGAGAGGTGAGGCCCTGGAACAGGTTGCCCAGAAGCTGTGGATGCCCCATCCTGTAAGTGTACAAGGACAAGTTGAGAATCCTGGTCTAGTGGAAGGTGCCAACAATAGCAAGAAGTTGGAACCATATTGTCTTTAAGGTCTCTTCTGACCCAAATCATTCTACGATTCTAAAAAAGTTCAATATTCCTTCACTAGTCAGGCAATCTTCCCATAAAACTCTATACTTACTGATAAATATTTGTTACAGTGTACAAATAGAGTGTAACATCCAATTAGGATTTTTAGAAAGACTTCTTCAGCTTAAAGAGACACGTCTGCTGCTTATTTACCAAATAAGATTATATATAATACCTTCATAGCAAATATCAAAATGAAGTATATTAATGCCATGTCACTAATGTAATATCAACAATATCAGTTAGCAATTCCCTCTGTCATAATGTCTCTTGATAACTGAAAATTAGTTCTTTTTTTTGTTTTTGTTTTGTTTTGTTTTGTTTTGTTTGTTTGTTTGTTTTCTGGTCTGCCTCTTCCTACTGTTCAAAAAAAATATCAAAAAATCTTTTGTTGGAATGTATTTCACATAAAGGAGCAATGTGATATTGTATAATTGTATGCTGACCTTGAACTATTTAATTGTGTATGTTATTTGCTAATTTTGCTAAATATTTGACTAGGCATGAGCTTTAACAATCCACCCACTGAAAATGAGCAACACTCTAACAAAATGAAGTTTGTAATCTTGCTTGTTATTTCATGCCAACAAACAAAATCAGTTCAAATCAATTCATACCCCATTTTCCAATTTTACAAATGTGCAACTTAGAAGATAAAATATTCAAAAGTATCACATTTAATTAAAATAACCCAGATGATTATTAATTATGGAGAGCATGGTAAAGTACAATAAAAATTCTGAAACCCAGAAATTTCATCTGTGACCCAATGCTGGGGGAGACTTTCTTTCTTGAGTACAGAGGTGAATCTCTGATTATAACTATTTTTCTTTCACATTAGTCTTATGGAAAAAAAAAAAAAAAAAAAATCTAAAGAAAAAAATGTGTGGATGTTTGAAATGCTTCAATTTTCATAGTTACACTAATACAGAGAGGTAAACTCAGCTATGCAAATGTGATTGTAAATAACCAATTTTTTTAATATTGAACAGAAATATTATCATACTATATAAATTCTTGAAGCCTCTGTAATTATTCTAAATGTAATAGAAATACAAGTTTAAGATAGTTCCAGGTGCACAGTTCTGTTTTCAGCCATGATCAGCTGATTACTCATCATCATCTGTTGAAAGCCAGCTGTCAGCTCACAGGGAGATCATTGAAGTCAGTTTGGCTGAGCAAACAGAGTTATTTCTGAACTGAATGTCAATTGGTTTCCAAAGCAGCGAAAGTAATAAAAGTAGTGATGTCAGTACTAGCAATCAAGCTGTACAGACAAGCATTATTTTGCTGCTCTAAATGATATTAAACTATATCTTTGATTAACACTGAGACAATTTCTGCTTCATGGGCTCAAGCTTTTACTTGTACATCAGGACAAAACTGTCATATTGAATTGGCTTGAAAGGAACATTTAAAGATCATCTAGTCACCATTGTCGAGGAGTATCTTCCACTAGACCTAGTTCTTCAAAACCATGTTTAAACTAGCTTTGAACCTTTTCCATCTCAGAATAGAAAATTGATCAATACTTGAATGAGAACCTCTAAAGAAAAAAAGGATGATACATCCAACTTGCCTATATACTGAGTCAAGCACATATGTTATTAGTAGATCAGAAACAGAGGGGAGATAGTTTCATGAAACCCAGTTTAATTACTTCATTTGCATACTTCTATAGGAAAGAGAAAAATGTATTACTGTGTTAAATTAAATGTTTCATTTCTTGTTTTCCAGCAGTCTTTACAGTAGAGGAAGGAAGAGCTCTAAAATTCACCTGTTTGGGAATACTTCAGCAGATGTAAGTGTATGTGTATGTGGTCTATTTTTTCTGCAAATTCAGACTAATTTAGACACAAATGACAACTTTAGTGCTTTCTTTAGAAAACACTGACCATAATTCAAGAGTCCACAGCTCATATAATAATTGATATTTGCATCCATCAGAATCATGTTTGTGATTTCCAGAGAAGCTGCTGGTTGTCTGGAGTTGCTATGTGTTTCTCAGCTATATGTTGGGAAATGTCAGATACGGCGACAAAGTTCTCAAAATCTGCCTTGACAAAAGAATGCCTTCAGGAAACTTCAACACCTCTTCCTGTCATGAGTAACCATGAGCAAGATTGAGGGAAACACAAAAACAGCAGTTAGATAACAGCAAACTGAATTTGACTCAAAATAGTGCTGAAAACTTGTACCAATTTGGTACTCTTTACAGATGAATTTCATATTGAGGGTCATACAACATTTATGTTTCTGTTAAAAAAAATGTTTGACAGATATTTGAAAATAATTTTTAAGCATCATAATTTTGAGGCCAACCTGTAAATAGTCTGAGTTATGATTTTTTCAACTTGTAGAACTGACAGCTCTACAACTCTCTTGCCAGTTATAAGTTTCTATGCTATTGAAAAAGGAGTGTTTATTATTTTCACATGCCCATGGAAAAGTACTTTATTTGTTACCTATTATTTGTATCAATAAGACCATTTTTCTCAGCTTTCTCTCTCACCACCATTTTAAGGAGCAAAGTGAAAAATAATATTTTAATATTAAATAGGAACTACTGTAGAGAAATTATTAACTCTCTCCTATTGCAAATCCATCATTAGCAACAAGTTTGTCCATCAGACTTTGAAATATCACAGTGTGTAGAAGTATAAGCTTTATTAAACATGCTTCAAAAGTTCTCTCTACATAATTTTCATTTAGATTAAACAACCATCTGGCTGTCTTATTAATCACTTGACCTAATTGCAAGGTGGTCATTTAGCACATGTTTCAAAGTGGTATTCAAGTACATGAGGTTACCAAGAAAAACATCTGTTTCGTATCACAAATAATAATTAAAGTTAAACAATTAAAGCAGTGATGTGCCTGTGGGATTTGTATGGAGCCCTTCATTAAAATTCCACTAACTAAATCAAGGTATGATTATAGTTAATTTTCATGCCTCTGACGAAGCTTATTTTCTTTCTGGCTACTGCTAAATAATTCCTGCAGGAACCCTACAGACAGCTTAGCAAAAGCTAATATGCTAGTCCACTGACATTAACAGACACAGGAGAATGTTTTTCTTCAGGGACAAACGAAAAAACAATGTTGTATAGATTCCCAAATCCCCTCAGGGCAGAAAGTACTTAAGAAGTTCCTTTGTTCACCTTTAGTAATAACACTTAAAATGTTGATCCTACACCAGCCTGTTTGAGAAAGAGTGCAGGGGGTAATGACAAACATTTTTAGTGTTTGGTTGGTTGGTTGGTTTTGTTTTTTGTTTTTTTTTTTTCCTGCTTTGTTATGTTACTTCTCAGTTAAGTGGCTGTAAGAAGCTATTCTTTTAGTGAAGGAAATAAGTAGCCATCTCTGTTCCTCATTTCTTGCTCCGTGAAGCATGCAGTTAAAGGGCAGAGGCATTCCCAGGCACAAAGCATGAAGCAGTATATTATATATCAGGTAATGGTTCTGGCAATTAGAAAACATTATTTGTATTTTAGGGTCAAGAAGAAGATATTTCAGTTTCATTGCAAACAGTTGCAATTTAAAACAAAATTGAAATTCAAGGCTGAGAAATAGTTAACTTCTATTCTACTTTGACACTCGTTTTGTCTAAATGGGTAGCTATGTAAGATTTAGCTAATTTTAAGTAGCTTCTGTTACCAAAAAATGCATTTTTTAAATAAAAATGAAGTTTGAATGGACATGTTTTAGTTAGATCTAAAAAAATGAGTAATTAAATATGAAGACACAGTAGTAAATGCCATTTGGAGTGAGCATTAGAGCACTACCCTTCATTGCTCTGTATCTTTCTACATCAGGATACCTGCTTCTGAGAAAGGGAAGTGAAAATTCAGAACAGGCAGCTGTGGCTGAGCTTGTGCTTCTATGAGGATAAGAAGGCAATGTACATCTTGAACCACAGGAATTCAGGGAATTAATTTTTATTGGTATGTTTTAACAATGGAAATTTTCATTAACCCATATCACAAGCCTCAGTGTTATACTGATAGTGGTATACTAATAAATCTTGTTGGTTCAATGAAATCTTGTGGCAGGAAGTTCTGAAAAATAATTATGATGTGGCACAAATGTAAAGTATTTCTAAAACTAGTTCTGTCAGATGAATATATTAATTAAGGTTTTATTATTGCAATCGAAGGGAAGCAGGATTCCGTTTATATTGGTAGCGTCCAATTTTAGCTTCTTTCTTCCTTGTCCTGCTTTGAGTGAAATTGGTCACAGTCATTTTATTTGCTTTTTGTATGACAGTTCTTATTATGCCTCTGATGCAATTACTTTTATTTCTATTATTTAAAATACATATTTTAGGGCACATGGCAGAGTGTGGTGAAAATTTGCAGTGAGAATACTATATCATTTTCTATGATCTACTTTATGTAAAGTGTGTCCAGGCTTATTTATTAATTTAATATTTATTTTAGGCTTTATTTATTCTTCATTAGTCCTTCTGTGGTTCATTTCTACCAGTGCACAGTAAGAAAACTAAAAATCTAGAGAGGCACATAATCATTCTTATGATATATTTCAACTTTAATATGTGAATATAATTTCTTTTATATTTTCTGGACAATTTCTTGCATTTACAAATGGTAAAATTTGCATGCCAGCATTTTGCTCAGTTCTCCAGCTTTGCTAGACCCTGTAACATCTTCTGATTTCTGTTAAATTAGCTGTATACCAGCCAATTTTCACTGGAGAAACCAATTCCATGATAATTTCCTGTTGATAGCATTGGATTATGGCATACAAGCATTTTTGGATTATGTCTGCATTTATGTGGAACCTTTTGTGTCCCTGGAAGAATTCCACTCTTGGCTACATCATTACAGGATTGTGATTAAGCTCAAGGACTTAGTATCTTTTCCCTAGCTGATAGCTTTTTGTTCTCTGTTTTACTAGGTGAGTTCTTTTTGTTATTTGCAGAAATAAACATGAGGTAGAGAACAAATAATTATTTTGGAATGGCAAAAAGGAATTCTTCTAACTTATTATCTGTCTTGCCAAGGATAAAATGTCATGTTTGTTTTTATCTTTCCCACTGAGTTTGGGAATGTTTAACAAGCTAAACACAAAACGTTGGTTACTATTGCCCAAGGAGTAAAATTTCAAATGCCAACCATGTAAATGGAACCATTTTTTCTTCTGTAGTTTTCTTAAATATAATGGTCAGTGAGTCAGGGAGTGACTAATGTAAAAAGTAGGCGTTCTTGGAATTGCTACTGAAGGCCAAACAGCTGTGTCACAAATTCAGAAATCAAGATCTTTTTAGAACTATGGGAACATGATATCATTTATATACCTTCTGAAAGTCAGCATACTAAGAGAAACATTTGTTGAGTACTGATTTTACACCCTACATGGTAGCCATATCACAAAGGTACGTTAGTGATAGTATATTTCTTAAGATTAATGGTTCCATGCTATTCAGAATAAAATTTGTTGGTGCTAATTTCAGTCCTGAAAATCTTATATTGCCAGGAAACAAATAGAGTTTATCTTTTGGAAGTAAAGGGAAGATTCTATCTTATCTAATTTTCCATCTCACCTGTCGCATTTCAGACTTGTCATATTTTTCTTAACTAAAGGTAACCATTCCTTCTATGGGAAAAAAATAAATAAACAGATAGGTAAGGAGGAGATGAGTCATTTATCGACAGTGCATCCCTCTGAGTTCAAAAATACATATCCTCTATTCCTACATGTATGCTCAAGGTACTGGACATTTACTGCCATTGTTAGAGCGCTGCTCACTGGCTCTGTTAGTCTGTCCATGTTCTGTAGTATTATGTGGATTCTTATAGACTATGGTTCTTCTGCAAGACAGCAAGTGGCTCGTGGTAATTATATTGTTATGTAAAGCATATTTCCTTTATGTCTAGATCTTAAAACAAAATAACAAAATACTTAATGCAAAGGGAGCTCCTTTTTCCTTCTTCTGATATTCTAATAAATAAAGCATACATTGTCACTCACTGTCCAGTATAACGGTATAGAAAATAGGTCTCCATGCAACTTACAGAACAATAAACACAGAATGTTGGTAAGTTGTGACATAAATATGAAAGGGCATCTACTCTTTTCAACCTGCAATATTTTACTGATTGTGTCTGGTTAGACACAAGACAGGCTTGATCCAGACCTATTGAAATCAAACACAAAACTTTTGGCTATCCATATCCCTAGAACAGTATCAAAAATCAGACAAATCACTTTCTCGCCCTAATTTGGATGTGTAGGCAGTTATCCAATGGTTTCTACCCTCACTAGTGGTGTTAACAGCCCTGGGACCCACAACTGAGGCGTGCAAGAACTTACTGCAACCCTACATACCAATAGAAGTCCCACACAATATTTCCTGGTACTAACTGTTAGACTATTGCCACAGAGTTGACAACTTTGGTAGCCCCTACATCTTAGAAAACACACAAGAAAGGGCAAAGTCTTGAAAAGCTGGAGAGCATAAAATTAAAAAACACTGAACTTATGTTAATGGCTCTATTGAAGATAGATATGTGTATGTGTGTGTGTGTGTGTACTGGAACTGTACATCTGAAAATGTATAATTTGTTTATATAATTTGTTCTACAAAAACTCATTTTATAATGTATTTAATTTAATCTAGATGTAATCCTTTTTCTCAATTCTATCCGTAGATGCTCTCCACACATTCTTTTTTGTTTTCATGGCTGCCACCATCTACATTCTCATGTCTGTTTCTTCTTTTCTTGGGATTAAGAAAAGGAAACATTTTCTTTCAAACGCATACTATTACATTTTAAAACACATTTCCTTCACTGGATGCTTTATGCAGAAAAGCTGAGCCTGCGGGATAAGAAACAGATGGAAAAAAGTTTGGTAAGCTGTTCCTGCCTTAACATTCAGTAGATATTCAAACAATTTTTGATGAATTTGCACAGCTATAGGGAACAACATATATTATGATGTAAATGCCATCAATATGACATATGCTTAAAGTTCTGTGTATAAATAAATAAAACATATTGAAAAGCCTGCTGCTTACCCCAGCAGTTTATTTCTCACAGTGTATAAATGCCAAAGAAAAAGTAAATAAAAAACCCTGCTTTTGCAGTGTTTTCATATTGAGTTTGAGTCATAAAGCAATTAGTAATCTTAAATCAAGATTTCTAGCTGCATTCAGGTCAAGTCCTATAAATGAATTTCTGTTTTCATGATGAAAAATATGCAAAACCTTTTAACATCACGCAGACAGAAAATGATGTCTTTTTTCAAAATTACATCCTTACTGAAAGAAGGTATATTTTTTCCAGTTTCTTTTAAGGAAATGATAGTGATAGTTCATCAGTGAATGGATAAAAGAATGCCTTATTGGGATGTATGGAAAAAAGCTTCAGGTGACACCATGATATCTCCACTGGTTCTCAGTGTCAGTTGGCTTTATAAATAATTTAGAAATGATTAAAAACAAACAAAAAAGATAGTTGGATTTATTGGAAAGTACACAACAATCAACAGAGAATACCCATTAAAAGAATCATTTGCAGTGGTTAAAACTTGTGCAGCTGAGGACTAGCATCCTCAGAGAGAGACTGTGGTTTAACTTGAAGGCTACTAGATCTAGTAGCCTCCTCCCTTCCCATGGTTTCCTTCTAGCAAACTGAGTGTTTAATATTAAAGAAGCTGTTGGAAAAAAAAGTCTGGTTATTCTATTTTTAAATACAGTGACAGTAATCTATAACCACAAGTTTACAAAAATTCATATTCCAGCTTTTAATCTTTCAAGGCTTTTTGAGCTTCATATAAATGTTCTGGAGACAAAAATCTGCTCCTTATGCTGAAATTTGAGAGTAAACAAGTCTTTACAAAGGAGACTAATCTTGCTGCTGAAAGTAGGGTTTAATGTGAAAATTCTTCATAGTTGATTGTCATTAGAGAAGTTTTGAAGCAACAGAACTGCTTTTCCAGAAGAAAAAAAATACAGTAACAATTATTTAAACTAGGCACACGTGCCTAGCACTACCTTGATCACTTTGTTTAATTTTCAGTTTCCTCTGTCTTCTTTGATCATCTTTACTTTTCCAGCAATATCCTCATTAATACCATACTGCTGAGATGGTTAAGACCTGAGATATAGAAGGAGAGAATAGAGGAAATGGCCTTTTGCACAGAAAAAATATGCCTAAACAGAAGAGGACCTAATTGCTATTTTCAAATAGCTATTGAGCTTCCGTAAATAATAGACAGACTTTAGACACTAGTTATACAACCCAGTTCCAACTAGATAAAAAATGAACAAAGAAATAAAAAACAAACACTGTGATAGCATAGTTAAGGACTGGGACAGGAGTCCAGAAAGGCTACAAAATCTCCATCTTGGAAGTTTTTTGGGCAGAGTAAAGACATTGTTAAGCTGAAATAACTTTGCAGCTAGATCTGCGTTGAGCCTGGACTAGGTAGTCCAGAGGTATCTTCTGATTTATATTAAGCTGTTATAATATGAGATTTCTTGTAGCCATTGCTGTACTTACAGAATCAACTAGATTTCTGAGTACTACCATCATACAAATAAATAACAGCACAGAAAATCTACTGTGAAAAACATGTAAAGAAGCAACAAAAGAAAACTTGAAATGATCTCATCATTTCTTTACAGGTTTTATTTGTCTTAAGCTGGCAACAGTGAGACTCATTTAGATGATGAAGTTTCAATCTGTGCAAATAAAAGAACAACATTCCAGTCTAAATCTTGACAAAGATGGCCACTACACTATTTATTTATTCAGAGACTAGCAGGAAATGGAGTTTTTCAGTGATCATTCAGACTAAGAAACTCTCATTCTGGAAGGAGAGAACAAGTGCAAGAGCCAGATTTCTTCTTTGGGCAGTAGTGCAAATTTATGCAAATTGGCTTAATTTTAAGCTACTTCATACTGGATGCTCACACTCAGATGATGATTGAAAATGATGTATTTATCAAAAGAAAGCAACATACATAAGGTTGATGTATTCAAATATTCAAATACTTACAGGATAACTCTTTCTATTCTGATTTTCTGCTGCTTTAGCCTAAATACAAACTATATCAAATGCAGGAACAGAGTTGTATGTAGGAATTCATGTTAAGAGATCACAACTCAAACACTTCCTTCTTTCTTGATATTATAGATAACAATTTATATTCATCTCAACTAAGCTCTTACAACTCTAAAACCCATGGTGGAATCTGTCAACATGTCTCCTAAAAGGGTGAAAAGAAACAGAGTACTTTGATATCTCTGATGAGACATGTCAAGTTCTTCAAGCTACTTATAAATATTTGTAAGTTTCCTGTATCTGTTTTACAAGCAGCTACTGTATATTCTGTGTAGAGAAAGTGAGAAAATGTCAATTGATGACAATGTTTTAATTCTTTTCAACAAGGTGAGAAATGTATGGGTTACAGAAATTGCAAACTAGGTATTTCAAGAGAGAATAATAAAATACGAGCCTTATTTAGAGAAGAATCAGCAATGCAGGATGTTTTCCTTTAGAAATCTCTGACAAATGCCCTGTAACCATAGAAATGATTTCAGAGACAGCAGGAGTAGCTAAAATAGATTAAATTAATGTGTTAGGCTCACTTTCTCACAGCATGTTTCACTTTAATTGATTACACTATAGCCAAACCGAAATTAATAATATCAGAACAGTTAGAAGAAAATGAATATTTAATAAAATCCCTCGTGCAGTTCTAATAAATTAACCTATTTGAATAAGCTATTATTTTCTGATAAGCATTTAAAGAACTTTTGTCTAACTGAAGCACTGTTGTAGAAAACTTAAGCATGAAAAGAAGAACAAGACAAAATGATTTCACACAAGGAAAAAAAAAAAAAAAAGAAAGCAACCTTAATTTTTTTAATTACTTATAAGAACTCAATATTATATTTATTTTGAAAAATAGATGTCAATTTACTAATACTTTAGGTTTTGTTTTACAGGTGCAAAGACTCTTTAAGTAGACTGTTTTAAGAAGAAGCAAATACCTAAACCAATATCCATTCAGTCTCAACTGTAAAATGGGGAGAGAATTAGTCGATAAAACCTATAATTGTGATTAATGTGAATAAAGAGCACAGATCTTTGGTTCTTTGGAATATAGAAGCTTATATTTGTAGATAGTCTTAATAGAATAAATCCATATATGTCTCCTTCTATAATTAGAGTTCGAATAATCAATAAAGGAAATCATTTTGGCAGGGTAGATCTAGTATCTAATCGTGAAAGGAAAATTGGAACATGATACAGAAAAACCTGAGTAGCTCAGAAGTGTAAAAAAGCATTCCAGCAATAAGGGTATTACTATGAACATGAAATAAACAACAGAAGAAAAAACAAAACAAAACAAAACAAAAAAGCCTCATGATAGCAAAGACTCAGACTGATTTATTTACTTTTTAGAAGTGAAAAAGAAAGAAAGAAACAAACAAAAAGAGATGCAAGCATGAAATACAACAAACATTATGAGACTTTAAATGAAGAGAAGAAATGAGAAAAGAGACAATAAGACTTTAGATACTGCTTAGGGTCCCAGCATAGCTGTTGTTTTAAAACTATATGCTCCACTTACATTAATTAATTAATTATACAACTGAGGAAGAAAAGCGTATTTATTAATGTATACAGAATGATAATATGGAATAATTCTATGGCCCTCTTTGTTTCACTGGGCCCTATGCCACCACTGGGTATCTGTTCAAACTCCAGGCATCGTTATAAGTGGCAATCACACTGACGTCTTTTTACAGTATCTTTGAAAAAAAAATCAGCTACAGAGAAAGAAGCAAACTACAGTACATCCTATGGACTCACCGGTGAGCAGCAGCTATATGACCTTTATACCATAATACAAAACATGATAAATCAGAAACTAGAACCTTTAAGACTTTAATAAAAACAACTTTAATAAAAGCAACATAAATGTCTACAAGTGTATAGTAGCTGATACTTTCTATTTCAAAATAAAAGTAACAGGAAAAAATGTACAATCCAGAATACTAAGAAGCCAGATTCCTCTTTGAGCATTCTTTATATAAATTAAGAAATAATAGGGTTGGAATTTATTGAACAAACAAGTTCAAAATAATAGGGTTGGAACTTATTGGACAAACAAGTTCAATTTCTATGATTCAACAAATAAAATTCAGGAAAACCTTAACAGTGAGTTAGTCATTTAAAAATCAGTTGGTTCATCATAAAAATTGGTTAAGTATAAAGAGTGGAAGAGGTACAGTTGAAGGAAAATAGATATTGTCATTACTATTATTGAAACTCACATTTAATGTAATTCTAGTATTTTGTCTTTTG
Organism: Phasianus colchicus; assembly: GCF_987193195.1. Lineage (NCBI taxonomy): Eukaryota > Metazoa > Chordata > Aves > Galliformes > Phasianidae > Phasianus > Phasianus colchicus. The sequence continues at coordinate 17,752,385 of NC_143438.1, read as the reverse complement.
TAAACCAATATATTTAAAAAATCACTGTTAAAGTAGTGTTATTGGAAAAGAAAATGAGCCAGCTTTATAGTTCTATTATTTCAGGTAGGGGCCCATATTGTGCTTATATGGTCCATATATCTGGACTACATCCCATCTCTTGGAATTACTTGAAGTCATAGAGAAAAATGCATGTTTAACCATGCAAGAGATGGGATTATAACTTTGGTAAAGCAGAGGATATGCATTAAACACTTCCATAATGACTGAGTTCATTTCCTTATGGCCCTTTTATAACAATAGGTTTCTGTACTAGTAGTATTTATCCTTAGTGTGAAAACCCAGATATGTCTAGGAGGTAAGAGTTTTAGATTTCATCATTCAATGATTTAGAATACTGACAAAAAAACATTGTAATTTAGAGTTATGAAAGGTGTTATAATGTTTACAATGAGTTAAATAGAAGCAATCTGTACTAAGATTCCTTTCTATTTAGCTAGGTTTGTTGTATTTATTTAAATGGGTGTTCAGTTTTCCTGTTTGGTTGTAGGGTTTTTATTTTTGGCTTTTTTTTTTTTTTTTTTTTTTTAATTAAATTAGAAATCCTAAGGGAAAGAGAACTGCATGCAGAGAAGAACCCCTGTAGTACAAATTTAATTGACTTGATTATCTAAATAAGCTGTATCATTTAGAAATTTCTATCTGCATGAAATAGCAAAGGAGGTTGATTATAATGCATAAACTGAGGAAAATAGAGATGATTTATTTATCCAGAGAAAATCATATTGTACTTTATTAAATTAGAAGCAAAACAATAGGGGACAGGTGATGCTTTTTTCTTCTATCCTCTTTAAAAACTGCTTTTTTACTAATTCATAGGTATGTGTCCTTCAACCTTTTCAGTATTCAGAATGTTAAACTTTAAGTATTTAAATAAGATATTAAAAAGTGTGTGTGCTGGGGAGGGGGGTACGGAAATGAACGTAAAGTATGATTCCAAACTGGAGATGACAGATTATGTAGGATATAGTCAAGCACTAAGTGAACTGAGATTCACTGATTTGTCTCAAAGGCCCATTTCTTGAGGTAGGATCACAAATTTAGATCCAAATACTTCATCTTTTGCTTACAACAAAATATTGTTTTTTCATTTGCAGATTGCATTCCCTTTTATATTAACCAAAAGAACTGTAAAGCAGTGTAATAAATGCTGTCCTGGAGACCTGGGGAGAGGAGGAAGATAACAATTCTTCCTGTAACAAGTGGAACAGAGAAGACTTGTATGATATCTCATTTCACATTTATTTGCAGGGATAGCAACAATCTTCTCTGTGTGTTTTTTCTGTCAGTCAATAAGATTGCAGGTGTTACAGTTCATCTTTACTAGGGATTGCATTCCAGTTCTGGAAATGTTTCAGTGCGTCTTCAAAAAGCACAGTTTGTAACCTTATTCAGTCACTCATTGATGTGATGTTTCAAGGATTGTTAAGAAAATGAAATTTTCTGTTGTCAGGTAGTGAGCACATTATTGGTTTAGATGACCTTACGTAGCATCAAAGATGGGGAAAAGGAGATGGTCACATTTTGTGGTGCTAGAAGGTTTGGAATGTTAAGACAATATTTATGCACAGTCTGAGACAGAAAATTCCGTAATGTTTGTCACAGGAAATTCATTGAAGAATTAGTAGAAATTTCAGTGAATTGTAACAAAGATTTTTTGTTTTTTTTTTACCAAGACAATGTGTTAAGTTTCAATGGAGATGACATATTTTAGCTTTAGCACATACAATGAAAAGAACAAACATTATCTTTCCATAAATGGGAAGTGTGCAAATTTCCACAAAGATAGAGACAATCCTCTTAGAAATAAAGGCATAAACTTCAAGCTATCTGTGTCAGTCAATCAGGCAAATACATTACTGTTTACAAAAAAAAAAAAAAAAAAAAAAAAAAAAGCTTGCAGAATGCATTTTTCTTTTCAAATAATTATAGTACTCACTAAAGATAAAAATAGGTCAGAAATGCAACTGGAACAAATGTGTTTGAATAAAAGAAAGCCAAGCCAAACATTGCAGGTACCAGAACTGTGCAAACACAGCAAATAACACAAAGCTTTCCCTCAGGAGAAGAAGAATATGCAGAAGTCTTGATACTTTAGTTCTCTTAGCAGGGGGCTGAAAATTGTTGTATCCTACAATTATACACCCTTTAACTCCTGAGGGAATCAGTCACTGTGTAGCGTGCAGGTAGGAAGAATCACAGAATCACAGAATCACAAAATCACCAAGGTTGGAAAAGTCCAGTCCAACCATCCACCTATCACCAATAGTACTCACTTAGCCATGTCCCTCAACACAAAATCCAAACGTTCCTTAACTTTATTTAAAAGATATCATACCAGATAAAATACTCTAAGTCAATGCCAAAAATGATTCTCATTTCATGACTGGGTTCTGGATTTCACTCCTGAGTTTATAAACTTCAATATTACAGACCCTCAGAATCAGGCTCACAGAATTGCTAGGGTTGAAAAGGTCTTGTGAAGATTGTCTATTTTAACAACGTGTATAGGTAGAACAGGGTGTCCAGGATCATGTGCAGTTCAGTTTTGATTATCTCCAAGAATGAAGACACATAATATTTCTGAGAAGCCTGTTCCAGTGTTTGATCTCCCGCACAGTAAAATATAAATAAATACATGCGTAAAGAATTATGTTTTAGTGAAATTTCAATGTTTGAATTTGTGCCTGCTGCCTCTTGTCTGTTCATCGGATACACCGAAAGCAGTCTGGTCCCATTATTTATTTATTTATTTAATATCTCTTCCTGGATTTGTTTAGATATGGTGATAAGATCACTCCGAGCCTCCAGTTGAAAGTAAACAGTCCAAGCTCCCTCAACCTTTCAAAGAATCATAGAAGGGACCTCTGGAGATCATCTAATCCAAACTCTCTGCTAAAGTGGGTTCCCTTGATTAGGTTGCACAAGAAAGCTTCCCGACCAGTTTTGAATATCTCCAGAAAAGTCTCCACAATTTCTCTGGGCATCCTGTTTCAGTACTCTGTCACTCCCAAAGTAAAGGAGTTTTTCTAATGTTCTTATTGAAATTCCCACGTTCCACTTCATGCCTGTTGAGCCTTGTTCTGTCTCTGGGCACCGCCGAAAAGAGCCTGACCCCATCCTCTTAACTCCTGCTCTTTAGATATTTATAAGCATTGATAAGATCCCCTCTGAGTCTTCTCTTCTCCAGGCTGAACATTCCTGAGTGTCTCAGTCTTTCCTCATAAGGGAGATGCTCCAGGCTCCTCATCATTTTTGTGGCCATCTGCTGCACTCTCTCTAGAAGTTTGCTATTTTTTTCAAACTGAAGAGCCCAAAACTGGACACAGTATTCCAGATGTGGCCTCACTAGGGCAGAGTAGAGAGGATCACCTCCCTTGTCACATTGGCCATAGTCTTTTAAATTCACCCAAGATCCCATTGGCCTTCTTGGTTAAAAGGGCGCACTGTTGACTCATGCTCAATCTACTGTCCACCAGGACATCTATGTCCTTCTCTGTGGAGCTCCTTTCCAGCAGGTCAGCCTCCAACCTGTACTGAAGTGTGCAATTATTCCTCCCCAGGCATAGGACTCTATACTTTCCCTTGCTGAATTTCATAAGGTTCTTCTCTGCTCAACTCTCCAGTTATCTTCAGTACATTGCAGGCATTTCCTGGATTCTATGCCTGACAGTATTGCTTTTATAGCAAATATCAGGGTGTTTGAGGTCCCCCAGGAGAACCAGTACCTGTGATCCCAAGGCTACTTTTAGTTGTTTGCAGAAGGCTTCATCAACTTCGTCCTCCTGATCAGATGTCCTTTAGTAAACACTCACAGTGATGTCACTCATATTAGTCTGCCTCTTAATTCTCACACACAGGTTCCCCATTCAATTTCAGCAGATCTTGATACACTCCAGGTGTTCTCTTACATAAAGAGAACTCCACATCCTCACCTTGCTGGCATGTCTTTCCTAAATAGTACATGGCTATCCATGACAACATTCCAGTTATGCAAGATTTCCCACTATGTCTCCGTGATCACAGTGTGATCACAATCACCCTGTAACCACACACGGATCTCTAGTTTTTCCTGTTCATTTTTCATGCTGCATGTGTTGGTATTTGAGCACTTTGGAGAAGAAAGAGGAACAGAGAATTCCATAGGTATTCCTAGAGGGATGCTAGAGGATCCACCTGTAGCTACACATACACTGAGGTGGCTGGTCTTCTTGCTCATGTAATGGCAGGCAGCTAAGGAAACTTTGTCACTGTTCTGGTTCGCCTGGCTCATTCCCCAGTCAGTTGCAATCTTGTAAGCATTATCATTTTGGACCCTGTACCCCAGGTGCTTCAGCTTAAAGCTTGCCTCTCTAAGCTAGCTACCCTACTGCCTAAGATTGCCCTGTTTCATCTAGACAGGCAGATCCCACTCCTCCCTGATAGATTATAATCTTCACAGAAATTCTCACTGTCATAAAAACCTTATATGAAAAGTGCTCTAGTCTCGTGATTATCTCTCTGATATTTTTCAGTTTAGTCTTAGAAATAGCATATAACTGTAAAACCTCTGAGTCCCAAAGAACTGAGATGGAGTATAAGAGTAATAGGCATTTGCCAAGGTTTTATGGGTTGCTTTTTCTAATAATATTTCTAATAATTATTATTTTCTAATAATTAGAAATATAATATTCTTGTACTTATCATTAATTTGCAATTCAGACATGTCCCATGAATCTTAGTGCAAGTTAGTTCTGTGTAAATCATAGATACTTAATGGTCAGCTATGATTTAATCCAGGCAGAGTTAAATAAAGTTAGATGCTCTGGCTGTATCTAGCTGAAGAGTCAGGCAGGTGAAAAGGAGGGGAGAAGATGGGACTTCTCTGTTTGTGAGGACTCAGTTTGATATAGGATTGCAACACCATTGGGATGTGCAACAGTGGAATTGGAGTTCTTGAGTATTCTTGAATCTGTTGTTTAAATACTTCACGATCATATCCCTTTTTACTACTCTTTAAATTTTTTTGAGAGTACTTTTGAATGATTTGAATTATACAGCTTTTCAGGATACTCCGCTGTATTCCATAAATGACCAAAGAATTCAATTTTTAAAAAACTGAAAGCATAGCAGCAATTTTCTACTGGAAAATTGCTTCCTCTTAAACCACACAGTGAGCATTTTTGCATCAAGTGTTGTTTCTATAAAAAGTATAATTTTAGTAGTTTTACATATCTGGATGATGACCTACAACTAAGATTGAGAAGCAAATATCCCAGAATTAGAAAAAAATGGATGCAACTCTGTGCTTTGGGTTATGTTCCTTTGAAAATGAATAAAAACAAAGACAAAAAGCACTTTAACTAATAGTCATTTCTGTTACAGTGAGTGATCTCAGAAAACAGGCTTTCTGTAAGATGTTAGCAGAAATCAGAAAGCATATAGCATGAATGCTGCCTCTTGTACCCAGCCACTGTCAGCTTATCATGGAAACAGCATTATCTAAAAGAAAGTCATTGATTAATTATTTCTACCCACAAATAAGAAAATTAAAATAGGTACTTGTGAGGCATTGGAGGAAGGGTAGAATTTTAATTTGAAAGGTATTTATTTATTGCTTGAAAAAGTTAAAATACTGTGAACAAACTCCACTTCTCAATGAAATCCCTCTTTAATTCTAGAAGAATGCAGTCTGAACAGATTTTGCTACCTAAAGCTTTCTTTAATATCTAAGTGAATATATCTTCAAGTTCTTCTATGTCAGGATTTCCACCTCTCTGCATAATGTTGACACAAGAAAGGAATGAAATATTGTTATTCTTAATTTAGCATAAATATATAAACTTTATCACATGGTAAATCATAACTCAAGCAAGCTGGAGTCACTGTATATCTTCTACTGAGTATTAGCTCTGAATGTAAACAAAATCACAACATTTTAGTGCAATATTTCAGTCTGACCTAATTAACCGTGAGAATGTACAGAACAGAATGTATCATCCCTTGTCTTACAAAAATGTAGCTGTTTTAAATCTCCATGACATGAAATATATTTGTTTTTATTAATCTTATATTTTAAAGAAAATAATGTTTCGGTTTTGTTTTCCTTTCTGGCATTCATAATTGTTACACATTCTCTGATTTCTCAATTGAGATAGTCAATTATTCTGTAAATCCTTGGACTTCACTCTTTTGACAGAAGTTGTCAAAATCCATCATACAGAGTAGCACTGGCCACAACAGCAGAATTACCCTTCTAGGGAAAATTTGCCAACTAAAAGTTTAGTTCCACTACAAATTGGAAAGCTGAAATTTTGAGATATCTGATGGAGAAAAAAATAGGAAAATAATTTTACATTTGTAAAACATCTATACTCATATCAAATATGAATATAAACTGAGGAATTGAATTTGATACCAGAACTAAAATTATACCACTAGGTTAAACACATTAAAAGAACAGTGAAGTGGTTTTTTTTAAGGCTTATCCAGTGGAAAAAGTAATAAAAATTGTTTCAGTACTGGCAGCATTTCTATTTCTCATTAAAATTAACTTTTTGCTTTCAAATGGAAGAGTGTCCCACCCTTATCAGAGACAACAACAACAACAACAACAAAAAAGGAGAATTAAAGCTGCTTTTTCAGGTATGCATTTGGTTTTTGACTCTGTATTTCCTCAGAGTCCAGTCCTAGTGGGTGTCCTTTTTTTTCCTACTTAAGAAAGAACTTGACATTGCAGATTACCTCAGAAGGTTATGAAAAGCAAATTGTTCGGATCTGTTTGATTTCAGCAGAAGAGTTTTTCTCTGAGGGAACAAGAAAGATGGGAAGATTTTTGCCCCAGTGAGTTCCCTCTTGGAGCTCCCATGGGCCAAACGAGGTGACCCTCCTTCTCTCTAAATGACTGCAGTTTATACCATGGTTTCACCTCTCCTTTATAGATATTCTCTTTAGGGAAAGAAGAAAAGAGAGCTTACCAGCATGAAAGAAAGAAGAAAGCTGATGAATACTGCTTTATTTCTGAACCAAGGAGAATTATTTTGTAGTAAAAGAGTAAATACATCTCAGCAGTGTTTTCACAGAACTCACCTACAACATCATAACAGAATGAGAGGAGGGACAAAATACATTCTACCAGACTTTCTCTACGTTGAAAGAAAGAAAAAACTACACTTTCATCTACATTAGGGGTATACTTTCAAAGGGATGTTCAGAGATTTATTTGGAGAACTTCCATTAGCATTACTAGGAGTTGAGAGACTTCTTTTTTTTTTGTGTATGTGTGTGGGTTCTGCTTTGAAAACCAATCTCTTTGTGAATTTGGCAGGGACAGATTTATAGTTTTTTTCTTTCTGACTGACCCTCTTTTATTATAATAACTGTTGCTAAACCAACAGGCTTTTGGTTGTGATCAGTAAGGAAAATTTAGCTAGTCCCTTCATATAGCTTGAAATAACATACTAAGTTAATTAGGGTCAAAGTGCCCAGCTTTTATTACATTAACTACTAAAGAAGTGCTATGAAAGAGTATCTCTACAAAAATTCACTGTAAAAGTTAAGACAGCAATTAAAAAATGGAACAGTGCAAATAGTTAAGATTACAAGATTTTGAGATCCTTTCTATACAGAGAAAAGATATATATATATTTTATTGCAAGTACTTCTTAATTAAAAATCAACATTTTATAATCATGTTATATGAAAATGCTCTTACTGATACTGGCCTACAGATAATTAACAGTAGTTTAAAAATGATTTTTTTTTTTTCCCACAGCCCTGATAACAAAAATGTAATGTAGATAGAAGATTAAAATTCTTCTTGCTTTTATTTTCAGATGAATGTATGCATCATCTTTTTCCTGAAAATTATTCAGAAAGTCCACAGAAAGGAGATTTTAACAGCAATAACTGATGATATTCCTTCATAGAGATCCTAGTCCGTTAGTCACCATAACTTGATCAGCAGTAAAATGTTGGGAAAATTCCACTTTCCTAGTGAATGAAGAATGAGCTGAGGAGAGTGGCAAGGAAACAGCTTGTCATTGGCAGCAGTGAGGGGCTACTCTGCTCATGGTGATGCAGTGTCTCATAACCAGCAAGAGCTTGTGATAACACACTTCACGCTCACATAAAATACCTGCCATGATGGCAGTCCATATCCCAGAATGTGCTGGGCTATTTGGGTTACTGGCAAGGCCATACAACAGCAACAGCAAACGAGAGTTTAAGAGATTAAAAAGTAGAATTGCTGTGTGTAGGTATGCTGCTTATTATACATTAAGCTCTTTCGTGCTTTTTAAATACTGTTAATGGATGTGTTTACTCTCCTCTCTGTCAAGGGAGAAAACTATTAAGACAGCAAGGATAAAGCATGCAAAGATAAAGCTCAAATTACTTTACTTAAAACATCACAAGGTGAAATTACATGATTGTTGTTAAGGAAAAGCATTTTAGAAGCATTGCATTGGGTTGCAATCATGTTTTTCCATTTGCATGTAAATACATTTTGTTTTCTGGTTCTTTGTGTACAAGCTAGTCATATAGATCATCATGTCAAGGTTTCCTCTGCACGTAGGGCATCGAGTTGGTTTTGTTTATATTTAATGGAAACAAAGATAGTTAGATGGATATGTGTATATATGTATATACCTATGTACATAGAAATTCACATATATAGGCATGTATACCTATGTACATATATATAAGTATATGCATGTATATGTGTGTGTATACATGTACACATGCATATATATGTACATATGCATAAACATGTAAATAGATCTGTGCATATGTACAATTTTATTTATTTTTTACAAAATCACCTGCCTCTAAGACATGTAAGTTCATGTAAAAGTGACAGAAATTGACAACAATTTCCAGACTTGTCAGAGCTAAATTTCGTAAGTTTGTATGTGCCTGGTACTGAAAGTAAGTCCATCAGCATCAACGGTTAACAAGATTGTAGAGAAAGATATAAACTTAGTGGGAAACTAGAACTGCAGCTGCACTTTTGGCAAAAACTTCTCAGAATGTTTCTAAGTTCCCTTTTTTAATGACATGGGAGATATTTTCCAAAATGCAACCAAAGTGCAAATAAAAGTGAAAATGCTTTCAATGGCAATTGGCATGTAAATACTCTTCCATGCAACTCTCTCTCTCACAGACACTTGCTGTGTAATAAAACCTGACACCTGTGAGGTGCAACTTATGGCATCTTCTGAACTAACTCATTCTTCATGACAAAATTAGCCAAGTAGAAACATTATAAACATTCTAGAGAGTGAATACTTTGAAAGCTAAAGTCAAAGAGGCTTAAATCATCCCACAAAAGTTCTGTCATTCACATGTACCAGGTGTAAATCACCTTCTACCATCAACCAAGGATTATGTTTCAAAATAGGTGTACTGCCAACCATGAAATTCTAAGACTGAAATTTTAATCATATACTTGAGCTGGGATTTTCACATAACAGAAGTAGTGTAGTAACCTGTTTCAATGTAGTAGCCAGTTTCAATTAATATTCAGTACAGTTACTTCCTCTAAATCCCACGTGGGTTTCAAAGCTGCTTAAAAAAAAAAAAGTAAAAACAAATACAAATGTGGAGTCTTAAGAATATGACTTGTCAGCATTTTTTGAAATTTAAAATGCAAATAAAGAATTTCATTTGAAGTTTGTGTATGGGGAATGGTTCATAATATTTGCTGATTAGAATAACATAAAATTCTTTCTTGGTCTTTCTTACAAAACAATTTCTCACCGCTGAATATTTTAAAGACTCAGCCTTCACTGCCTAAGACAGTGACATGCCCTTGAAAACCTTAAATCAAATTCACTTGAAAGAAAAAGAGAGAGAGAGAGGCTCAAAAAAATATTCAGGAAATATGGGAGCATTTCCTAAAATCTAAAGGAAGCACTAAGAATCAAAATACATCCAGAAGGTAACAGATTTTACTCTGTTTGTATGATGAAAACCATATTAATGTTCATGGTATATTCACTGAAGAAATAAAAAGCAGTCCTAAAAAGCTTTCCCTAAGATAGACATTGAATTTTGAATGTAAAATTTAATGAAAAACAAAGTTTAGAAAATACAGTATTTTACTTCCCAATCTCTTTATTCATCTTGAATAAGAATAAAATGCTCAAAATCATCTAGGTACTAATATTTGCTGAAAAAAATATTCCTCTGGATCCCTGTTTTTTGGGAGGAACAAGTGTGCAGGGATGTCATCACAAATGTGCAGTGTACTGCACGTGGCAACCAGACAGTTTGTGTAGAGAAAGGCCATGTGACACAGCTAAGGGGAGGCTTCAAGTCTTTCCCATCTATTTCCTGTGATCATCAGTGAAATGGATTTTCTCTATTTCAGGAGGACTGGAGTGATTTGAAAACTGTCATGAGTTTAGTAAAATTTTTGTGTGTAATTCCCTTATATGAGACCTCTAATGTTATTTCTCTTGTAGAGGGAAAAGTAATCCATCTTATAATACCTACTTGATAGAAACAAACAAATCTCTCCAGAAAACACACACAAATGCTACAAACAGTAAAGACCTATATTCTTCTGGTAGTTCTGATATCAGATAATATTAATTATTCTAATGAATTTATACTATTTCAGAATTTGCTATTAGAAATTCTGTACTAAAATAGGATGGCAATTTTTAGTTCATTGAGATCTTTTTGATTGCAAGGACCCCAGATATTGCAGAGAACATTCTAGAAAACAGAAGTAGCTGTAATTACCTCACCTTTAACCTCAGAGGTACAGAAATTTTAATCCAGAAAGCTTAATTTTAAAATTCTTTCTTAAGTCCCTTCTTATGTTAGGCACAAAATGTACCAAATTGCAAATGGGAATAAGAGAAAAAAATTAAGCTGGTTACATACCTGTAAAATTATTATAAGAAAATGAAATAAATACATATGTACTCTGATACATTTTTACATACTCAAATGTTCAATTTCACTAAGTACTGTATTGTTTTATTCCTGTATTTAAATCAACTACATACAGAAAGATTATATTTTTATGGTCGAGTGTATTTGTAGCTTTTCATGTATGGCAAGACCGACAGTATTTACAGCCATTTGAAACAGCCCCAGAGGCAATGGACTACAACACTTAAAAAAAAAAAAAATGAATAGCCTTCAGATGCTTAAAAGCTCTGAGAGATTACCTGTAGTGAGTATGGAGTGTGGACAAATCTTTAAAGCCCTTTGGTTCAAAGCAACACTTGACCTTGCTAGGAGTCCCACAGGGAGTTGGTTGCACAGATTCCACTCAAGGACTGCATTCTCAGATGTATGTTTCTTCCCTTTATCGCAGCAAAAGTTTATAACTTTGCAAGGTCAAGAAAATTCAGAGCAGAGACAAAACTATCACAGACAGTTCTTTTTTGATAACTAAGATGTATCATGTTCTGAAATGTCTGCTTTACCCCACATTATACAGCTCCTTGATGAGTGATTTGGAGGGAACATTATTAAGAAAATATTTCAATATTTCTTGACTTTCATACTGTGCATTCTTTGCAGTTTCAAACTTTCATCCCATTCAGTAAGACAATGGTTATATGTAGGAAAACTTTTGGTTATGTTGGAGATATATGGAGGGCATGTAGAATCACAGAATCATTAAGATTGGAAAGGTGTCAACGGTTTACGGGCTGGTTCTGCCCAGTTCTGTAATTAGCAGGGTGGAGGGATTTTGCAAAATCCGCGCCTGCAGAAAGGGAAACAGGTGACCCCAAAATAATTAAAAGCAGTTGCAACAATCTGAGGAGAAACAAACTAATTTACTAAATATAATATCAGAATGCAAGATAAACACTATAATACAATATAATTAGAATTGAAGAAATCAAATATAATGAGACTGCGTCCAAAAGGTGGATAGGCCTCACCATAATATTAAGGTGAGATGCACAGTCCAGATGAGCAGCAGGGAGGAGAGCAGCCGAAGAAGAGCAAACAAAGAAAAGAACATCAGGTAACCTTGCCAGCAGTTATCTCCCCTCTCTCGACTGCAAAGTCCCCTGGGGAATGTAGTTCTTCTCTTCTGGACAGGTACCCGGAACTTGAGCATTAACAGTTAAACTTCCAGTACACTACGTGATGTTGTAATGTGGAATATTGATAACCAAAAATCATACAACCATGATAAAAGGACCTCTAAGATTATCTAGTCCAAGTGTCCATCTATCATCAATACTGCCCATTAAACATGTCCCTAAGTACTACATCCACTCTTTCCTTAAACATTGGAGATGGCGATTCCACCACTTCCCTGGGCAGCCTCTTCCAGCCTCTGATCACTTTCAGAGACTAAATTTTTCCAAACATCCAACTTGAACATCCCCTGACAGATCTTTAATCCATTACCTCTAGTCCTATCACTAGTTACCCAGGAGAAGAGGCTGACTCCCACCTCACCAAGACCTCTTTTCAGATAGTTGTAGGGAGTTGCAGTTCATAGTATATCACATATTTTATATAATATTTAACAATACCTATGATGAGTATACAAATAGTAGTAGACTTACAGCAGATATATAGATGACTGAAGATCAGCCTCCTTGATTAAATTTGAAAACGTCACATTTAAACTCAAATAACTAACTGTGTTAGGTAGCTAAGCAAATGTAAGACACAAATTCCAATTTGCAATACTGGACATATTTATATATCTTTCTCAAAAATAAGGAAGCACTGCTGAAGTAAGTGTCACAGGTTTATGGGTTTTTTTTGGTTGTTTTTTTTTTTTGTCTTTGTTTTGTTTTTTAAAGTATTGCAATAAGAAAACCCATTGAGGAAGTACTCTGCTCCTGTATATGTTGCACAGTTTTTGTTTGTTTCTTGTTACTTTGTGTGTGTGTGTGTTGTTTTTTGTTTTTTTTTTTGTCTCTGTTTTTGCTTTTTACTACGTTACTATTAACACAGATGAAACTATATCCTAAAAGAGAATTAGATAAAATTTCTGCTTTTCATAGCACAGAAAAAATACCCCCCCCCAATAAAAAAAAAAGCATTACAAACTGTTATTTCAAATCAACAGTTTGAGTATAAAAGTTTTAAGTATAACTTTAAATTGCTTTCTCCTTCAATCCTTTGCAGCTGGTGTGTGTTAGCATTCTGCAGGTTGGTAACTTTAACATCACACAATACATCCAGCTAATGAGATTGCAAGAACATTGTGCTCCTCCATCATTTCCTTATCACTGACAGTCAGTCCATTAAAAGCTGTAACCCTGAGAAGTGAACTCCAGTTTTAAACTTTTGCATGCTGGAAATAGTCTTCCCTAGGCTGTTAATAGATAAGATGGATGCAACATTTTGTGACAGTTCAAGACATAGCCTCCAAGAACTGTTTTGAAACCAACAACAGGCATATTATCTTCTTTTAGAAAAGCCTTTTTATCCTGGACTATTAAGTGTATTGTGCGTTATTGTTGGGAGATCTAGGCTTGTCTTTTATGGTTACACCTACTCTCACAAATATTATCGGTTTCTTCTCCGAGCATTAATGTGTTTCTTATGAATGTAATGGTTTGGGTTTTTGGTCACAATGATTTGCAGATAGCTGGGGCTACTGAATGGGAAGGTCTTAGTTCATGAATTCAGAAAAAAGTCACTTTTAATACAGAAGGTTGTTGTACAATCTACTTCAGAAAAACAAACCAAGCAAAACAAAAACAACCACCATTAATTGAACACATGGGTCAGATTCTGCTCTCATGAGCTTACTGTGTATGAGACACAGAGCTTACATTTGTGTAGCAGAACCAGAATTTGACATTATAATAAAGAAGTCTCTACTGAAGATTTGCTATTCATAATAATTGCAACATATGAGTGCAACTCAATCTGAAAACATACCTATCCTGTGGAGAAGAACTAGACAAAAAGCTGTTCTTTTTATTCAAAATCTGGGACAAGAGAATGATTGGTTGTACTGAAGGGCAGAAATGGCACTCAAGGTGTTAAGAGAGCATTTGATGTGAGATTAATGAATTCATGTCTACTAGGAATCCTAGGCTCCTAACCTAGGAGAAGCTAATTAACACATCTACCAAAACTAAGACTACATTTGCTTAATAGCCCTTGTCTGGTATTAGGCATTATATAACATTTCTGCCAAGCAAGTTAACAATCAAAGCACTTCCTGATTGCTCAGCCCTGCTTGTGATCTTTACTTAGCAGATCCTAAAGAGGCAAGAAAACATTCTGCACAATCCCTGGAAAAAGTGGAATTGGTGTCTAGAAAGCGTTGGATTGCCTTTTATACACAGAAGTACACAGTACATAGTTTGTGTAGACTATCGCAATATACGCTGAACTTGCCAGTGTTTTAAGGAAAATTTAACAAGCAAACAGAAGATTATGGACAAAAATACATCTGGATGTGTTTAGTGCAACAAAGACTGAACAGAAATTCTTATATTCAAAATTGTAATTGTTTTAAATAATAAGAAATCTAATCAAAATCTCTCTATGATCACTGGGATAGGGAAATGAATTGAGAGCCTAGTTTGTGTGGCATTAAAAAGAAAAATGCTGTCCAACTCAATTTTTCCTAAACAAGTTACTGAGTTACTGTTCCACAGTCAAACAAGGTTTCCGCTTTGGTATTCTGAATAACCAGTTTTCATTGTGTATTTTATCAGTAGGAAAAATAGAGGATCATAGCATCATAGAATCTTAGAATGGTTTAGATTGGAAGGGACCTAAAAATCACTCCATTCCAACTTCTTGTCTTGGGCAGAGTTGCTATTTGCTTGATCAGTTTGCCAAGGGCCCCATCCAACCTGGCCTTGACCACCCATAGGGACGGTGCAGCCACAAGTTCTTTGGGCACTCCGGTTCAGTGTCATACCACCTTCATAGAATATGTAATCTTAATCTCCTCTCTTTTAGTTTGAAGTCACTACACCTTGTCCTATCACTACAATCCCTGACAGAGTGCCTCTTAAGCTTTTCTGTAGGCCTCCTTTAGGTACAGGAGATTCGCAATGAGGTTCCCCCAGAGTCTTATCTTCTCCAGACTGAACAAGGTCAGCTCCTTCAGCCTGTCAAATACATAAAATATCCTTGCTTATGATTAGTGGATTACGGCTTGCCCATTTAGAAGAGAAGTTATTAGTAATTACTGCAATGATAATATCTTAAACATATGAGCTTCAGCATTTATAAAACAATCTGTTAAAATTCAATCCAAAAATTCTGCACAAGGCAAATTTCATATTCAGTGTACTTGGATTTGACCTAAAATGCCTAAGAATGATACCAGACAGGATGGATCTCAACAGAATGTTGGCAAATAAGCTTCATTGTAGATAATGGAAAGTAATGCATCTAGAGAGATCTGCCTCTAAGTAAAGCAGAAATCAGAGCTGCCAATTACAATTCAGGAAGAGATTTTGGAGCTTTTATTAGCAATTTTCTGAAATCATTAGAAAAGGTATAAAAAAATATTTTTTTCTTCTGAATAAAACATTTTGCCATCTCTTAAGTGTCATGTTTTTGTCCAAGAAGTGTGTAGAGGACTTTGAGATGTTAGAACAACTGAAATAACTGATGAGATAGAGCAGATATTTTTCAAAGAAAGACTATGAGACTATAGTAGTTCAGAAAAAAGAGAACTGAGGGGGTAGGATTACAATTTTGAAAAACTGAAAATAATGAGCAGATAAAAATTCAACAGTAACACCGGGGTCATTGATAACAAAAAGAAGGCTGGTTTAAAATTTAAAAATTATATCACAATAGGAAGTATTCTGGAACTTCCTGCAACAGGAAGCTTTGGATTTTGCATCAGTACATTCAGTATTTTGACAACTTCATGGAGAAAGACCTGGCTTGTAAATGGATAGGATAGATATCTAAGTGCCCCGCAACATTTCTTATCAAAGAGATCAACAGACTGAAGACTATCCAAACTTTTATGCTTTCTATAGCAATAACACTTCACCACTATTATGACTCTGAATATTGACAAAGAACCCTTTGTCCATTCCAGTATGATATCTCTTGGAAGTATTTTAGACATAATGCTACTGGGAGTGAATGCTGTTTAATGGGACAATGGTGTCCTTTCTTAGCATGTAGATCAAAAAATGAACAATTAACCATTATTCTGCTGATCAGCTCTAATGGTAAGAACTCTTATTTTTCCTTCTTCAATCTGATTGAGATTTTTGCATTAACCATAATACTAAGCAGCTTAAAGATCTTTAATCAACAAATACATGGTATGCATCCATATAAAACACAACAGCTATAAAACAGTGTTCAATAACAAGCAATTAAAAATTCCTTATGCTTAAAATGTCATAAAACAAGTTGGACAACATTCTCAATAGCATTTTATAGATCCTTCTAAGATTTATATATTTGTAAGATAGAAAAAACAACAAATACACTTTTGTAAAGCATTTCTACTGTCCAAATGCAATGCATTTTTAATATCAAACTTCTAGGTGCAAAACAGTACAATGTTTGATATTACTGAAGCATTACATACCCTGCAAATACTGTCTATGTAACTTAAAAAGTAAAATTAAATTCACTTTTGCTACTTTTTTCTTCATAGATATATTCACAAATAATTCTCAATGATGTAAGTGAACTAGATTTAACTTCACTTCATAAGAATATAAAGTAGTTTTACACAAAAATTTAGTAGTTTCACCATATTTTCACATAAGCCATCCTACAGAAAAGGAAGAGAATAAGCTGTATTCTATTCTTCAGTGTTGTATTTTTTGTTTGTTTGTTTCATGGTGCTCTTAGATGAATGCAATCATTTTCACAGAAGAGTATCTCTCAGAGTGCCTTGAAGAAAGCAGTGAAGGAAAATAACAGTTCATATTCAGAGATCTTCCTTCAGCTGTCCACAGGAACGGAATATAGTCCCAAGTAAAACATTTCATTTAGAGCAAATTTTGCCATCTGCTTGTGGATGCAGTATATCAGGTCTTGGGATTATCAGCCAGTGTGAATGAACAAGCACTAGAGCAAAAAGAAGATAATAAAGGTGGACCTGCAGGGAAAAAGCTAGAAGCTGGAAATTTTGGGAAAGCCTAAGGTAGGATTTATGGTTTTCTTTCTTAAGATAAGAAAAACAGAGTTTAAATGCCATTGTAGCATGACTAATGTAGTGCAGGTGCTCTGTGTTGATAATGTACTATCACCCACTCCAAGGGGTCCTGCTGAGATTCAGGCTGCTTCAGAGGAGAGCTCTGAAATTGAGAAGAAAATACTGAATATTTTCCTACTGTCTTGATCCTTTCACATTAAGATGAGCACTTGTTTGAATGCAGCTCACTAAAGAGCTCTCCAGCCTCATCACTTGGATGGCAATAACTAAGAAACAGCAAAAAGCATGGCCACCAAATATATGGCCTCATATGTGCAATATATTAGTGTATACTCAGATAATTGAAAATGTTTTCAAACAGCTTTGTTTATGAATAATCTTTATTAATAATGTGAAAGTATAATTGCAGCAAGAATTTACTATTAATGAATACATTTAATAAAGTTAGAAAACTGTCCTGATTTATCAGTTTTCTAAACAATCCTGTCACAAGAATCTCTAATTACTTCACTGATACCTATTACTACACTGCAACCTAAGATGCTGTTTTTTTGAGCCATGTTCACTTAGTCTTGTGAATAAAATTAACTTTCAGTATCAGTATTATTTCCATAGCTGAGAAAGAATGTGTGTATAGAGTTACATACATCATTATAATATGCTCTGGCATTAAACGTAAAGGTTGGTGGCCATGCCTGTGGCAGGGGAGTAGGAGATTCATGATTCTTGATGCCCCTTCCAACCCAGGCCATTCTAGGATTCTGTGATAATAAGTAGACTGCCTTGCACTGCAACTTTCTGTTGTTACTGAATAGGTAACAATGGATTTGATATAGGGTGTAACTCTTCCCTCGTTTTCTTTTCTAGAACTATTTTCTTCAGAAATACTTTAGATGCAATGAGGTTCCCAGTCTACAGCTCAAGACGACTGGTTTCAGTATTGCTTTTATTTTATTACTATTGGCAATGTTAGGGTAATTAGCTAATTAATATGGTAATATTAGCAAAAACATCAGATGGGGGATTAATTAGTCATACTAAGTG
The DNA here is from genome assembly GCF_987193195.1 of Phasianus colchicus. Classification (NCBI taxonomy): domain Eukaryota; kingdom Metazoa; phylum Chordata; class Aves; order Galliformes; family Phasianidae; genus Phasianus; species Phasianus colchicus. The sequence goes on along the minus strand of NC_143438.1, from coordinate 17,734,222 downwards.
TCTCATATTTCATGAGTTATTTTATGGCCAAGAAGAAAAGAAAAATTAAATGAAGGATTAAAAGCATAGCTGTTAAATAGTACTGTTCATTTCTTTTAAAACAACATATTATGTTTCTGCTATATGAAGAGCAGGAAAAAAAGGAGTTCAAAATAATACACTAAACAATAATAAGTGTATAACAGAATAATCTTTTATATTTATGAGAACTTGTTCTGAAACGTAGAATCTGACTTTGCCCAGTTACAAAACTCTCCAGAAAATGGAGTCAGAGCTTTACTGTAATAAATAATTGACATCGAAGCTGATCACTTACCACTGAGGAAAATATTTTTAATGAAAAAAAAGATTATCATGTCACTATTAATGCTGAAAGGTATTTTAAGACAGTCAGTAATATTGGGTGAATATACATTAAAGAGCTTTATGAAATGCCTTTGGGAATTAAAATAAAAATGGGACATCAGAATTCTTTTATTTATCTTTGTGTATTTAGCAGCAATGAAAAATGTAACACTAAGCTGTAGGTACTGAAACTCTTACACAGTGAACAGTAATAATACAAGCAATAACAGTTTCCTCTGAGTGTCTTACATCTACTTGTATAAACTATAAATGAAGGGATGTAGTGCAAAATTGATTATATGATTATCATGAAAATCTCAAGATCTTATGATTTACTTGATAAAGTAATCTATCTCACTTGGAATTATAATGTTTTCCTATTTTTACATGAGTATTGGAAGTATCCTGTGGTACTTATTGTTTTGCAATAACTGAGATGAAGCCAGCAAATCATTCCAGCATTTACTAATAATTTGATATAAACACATGAAATCAGTTATTTGATGCACACCAATGACCCTGATCATTTTAGGCTTTACTTCACTTGACTATTGATTTTTGCAATGATCACTGTCCATTACTGAGTTCAGTTCATGATCATACTATAGAACTGCCAGAATTGAATAAAGGTTTGGGGGCAGTTAGATGCTTTATGTATTATCCAAATTAAATATAAGATATATGTATAAGTTACTTATATATATACACACACAAGATTCTCAAAACTGCAAAAACAATGAAAAAACTCTTAAATAGCAACAAAAGAATGAGTTAAACAAATTACTAGCTTCCTATTCAATTCAACTAAAGGCATGGCTGTTTTTGTGTGCACAATCAATGAATATACAGATGTTATGGTACATCAGAGAGCTTGGCTACATAGTTATTACACCAAAGTTATTACACCAAAGCAGAAAATAGAAATGATAGGTACACTCACCCATATCCTGGGCTCATAGGGAAAACTCCAGTAGAGTGGATCTCCAGCAGAGATCCTTCCCTATGGGTAGTCAGCTCTTAAATAGGTCTAAGAGAGGTGGAGCCAGGCTCCACCCCTTCCGCCAGCACAGGTGAATTGCCTTCACCTGTGCCCCCAGGGCTGACTCATTGCTTGCCACAGATGATCAATCAGAGGTTCAAGCCGTGGTTCAGCATTTTCCATACAATGTGATTCAGGAAAGTGAAGCATGGTGGTCCATTTCTGGACTGAAAATGCTAATCTGTGTACCAAAAGGTAGAAAAGAGTAGTTTGCAGAATTTAGATCAATGTTTCAAGATCTCAGGATATCAGCTCTAGAGATCTTACTGCTAGACCTTACACTTACTGCTCTAACACATCAGAAATATAAATTACTATAATCCAAGCCCTCAGACAATTTAGAATTCTAGGAATGCTGATGGTAAAGCTTAAATGCAGTATTCCTAGATGATCCTCCCTTTCCAGTGAGGCAGATGACTTACAAACAGCTCTGTCTATCAAGCTTAAATGCTGATGTGCTCTGGAAGTGATAAGTAAATACAATGACTGTAGATGAGTGGAGTATTGAAACAAGGAATTAAAGTGGCTAAGGATGCAAAAAAAGTAAGGGAAAGTAAGGGAGAGCAAATGGGAGTGGGTATACCCGCACATATACTCCATATATTATATTCCATCCCTTTGCTTCCTACGAAATATGCAAAATACTTAATTTTCCACAAACTTTTCCATAAAAGTCATCATGATGTAGAATTGTTTCCTCATATTTTACACACAATGTGATGGAGTCATTACCTGTAATTATGCCTAATAGCCAGTGAGTGTTGTACACATTCTGATATAAAATTTCAAAATCAATACTTCATTTTCATTCTGAGGAAAGAAATGAGGCAACTTGAACCAATTAACAAAGGCAATGATAAAGCCATCTTTTTTTCCTATATCCACCATCAATATCTTTTGAATTCCATTTCAGTGAGAGCCAATAATGAGGAACACCTCTATATGCTTTGTACTTTGTTTAAGGCTTCTCCCCTTGAAAAGCAAGTATCTTTCTTCATGGTGCGGAGTGCAGTATCTTGCAGATGCCTATTGGTCTGCTTAGTTTTTACTGAGCAAGGCTGGTTACTATTCTGTGCTGTTAATAAAATAGCAAGAATTTAAAGCAGCTCTGTACTTCTGAAAGAGGAGTCTACAGTGCTAATAAAATGTTAAGTGACAGGCTAGCCATCATTGCTATTTCTCAAGATGTAAACTGAGAGTAAAATTACTCTTACTAGTTAGGATGTTTCTGCCCCACCTCAAAAAGTGTTTCAAGTGAAAAATTTGTTTGGAAAACTCAAAAGCAAATTAACTTCACTAATAAGATAGAGACTTTGGCAAGGCAAATGTTAACCTTTTTCACAGTACATATGTACACATTATATGATTCTTAAAAATTCTCTTCAGATCAGCAGTATCTCTGGAGAGTTTATTACACTTGATTATTCCACTTAAGTATTCATAAATATTTATGCACCAATTGATGTTCTCGATGTAATCTTTCAGTGACTGGTACAAATATGTCACTAAAAAGAACAGCGAGGGAATCTGCAATTAGCAATTAGTGATTCAAACATATCATGCCAAAAGTTAAAAATTTCACTTGTGTACAATAAGCTTCTGCGTTAAACATATGGATTAGTTTAGCTTCCAAATGCAAGAAACCAACAAAGACCTAAGCCTATTCACTAACACCTAATTTATGAAGCTAACATAATGTGTAAAAGCATGACTGTTCACCTAAATTAACTTCCAAAATTTGATTTATCAAAATTATATGCAAAATTTCCATGACTGATCAATTCATCCTTTCTTCAGATGCACTAAAAATACTCTTGAACAATGTGACACTAACAGCTGTGTATAATCTCCTTTCCAGGTACTTCTATGTTCTTGGAATTTATTACCTCATATGAACACCTTCCAGTACAGCTTGTTTCCTTGATTTAGAATTTTATATAAACTTCTAAATTTTGTCGTGGAGATGATGACCAGACAGCATTCTGCTTTTATTGAGAGAACCCTCACATGAAACAAGAACGTAAGTCCAAATATTAAACCATCATCTCCTTTTATGTGTCATTTATGATCGAACACAATAGTGATTTACTAAGCACTAATCAGGCAGGCCATATGTTAGCACATTTTGTCTGGAAGCAGATGGATGTGTAATCATATATTTTTAATTGATTGTCTAGAATATATGATTGGATTTTTTATTCAAAATTTTCACTTTATCTATTCCATTCAATTCAAGGGAAGTTTTAGGTTAATGTAAAAAATAGCATTAAAAAACTAATGCATTCCTACAGCATTTAAATACCTGGAGATCCCTGTGTGGAATTTCTTCACGTGTTCAGTTTAATGGGACTTGCTCCCCTCTTCTTCGTAACTTACCTATAGACTGTTCTTTGGTCATGCATCCTGAGAAACCACTATGTCATTGTTGATCTCATTTCCCCTGAAAATTGGTCATGACCTCTTTATTTATAGTCCAGCCATAAGCAGACTACTAAGAAAAAATCCATGGCTTAGTTGAATGTGTAAGATCATCACTCTGATTATGTCCTTACTTTACACATTTAATATGCCAACTGTGTTTTTTTCCTGACTAGAGCTTAACAAAATGGACTTGGCTTGCTATTGTACTGTGACAAATGTTGCTCATTTCCACTTTACCTTTGTATTCCTTCGTATTACTGTTTTTCACTAGTGCTTCGGACTTAGATGTACAAACTTACAGATCCAGTACAGTGCCAGCATCACACATGAGCAAAAGAAGTAACTGATTAGAGCAAGGTGGCTGCCAGACACTGCAAAACAGGAGCTGGGGAAGAAAAAAAAAAAAAAAAACTAATGCCAGAGCCCGGGGAAAAAAAAAAATAAAGGCATGCTGCTGCTGCTGCTGCTATAGCTCTTGTTCCTTAGGGAGCTCCTAGTGTCAGCTCCGGCCCACGAGGAGGCCTGATGCCTATGGCAGCTCTCACTGTCTGCATATTTTTCTCACCCACAGCAGTAAAAAACTTTTCCAGGGTTGTCACCAACAGCACATCGCTCACTCTGTGGATTTGAGTCAAGAAATTCAAAGAAATAGTCAGTAAAGCAAGCATATTCTGGGCATAATTTTATTATTATTATTATTTTCTTTTTTCTTTTTACAAATGTCCCAGAAGAATCAAATGTTACAACTAAAAACGTTTTCCAGAGACTTTAAGAAAAGCTTGCCTTCATGCAATTGTACTGTTAATGGGTAAGGAGATGATCTTAATAGACCTCAACCTTTTCTTCAGATGATTGCACTGGTATCAACCAGGCAAGACCCCTTTCAGTGGCTGTTTTCCTTTGTACTATATAAATGAAATATACAAAGACATATATTCATTGTGAAATAGAAATTTTTTCCCAAGAAAAATTATAAATAGGCCAAACGTTAAAATACCTTTTACTTCAACACTCAACATCTCTTTCTCCATTGCACAGGTGACAAGCAGAAGGGAAAAATACCTTACTCGAACTTTTGTTCCTTCCAGAAAAAGAACATAAGCGAAATCATACTTAATTACTCAGATTCAGATAAGCAGTTTTTTCAGGTTTTTTTTTATATTTACTTAGACCATGGGAAAGAAATTGAATCTGAGAATCTCATCTCAGGAATTGTTCAGGAGGAGGGTTATTGCTTCTGTTAGCATGTTTTTGGATTGGATATGTTAATATGCTTCCATTATATCATTTCTATCTCTAACTCGCTCAGAGCTATAGGCAATGAGGCAATCATAACAACTATCATTTGAGGTGGCAAGCTTGAGTCAGGGAAGATTATCTGTGTGTTTTAGCAGAGTTTCTAATTTATGTGAACTAAAATTTGATTTCACAACATGAGTGGGCTTTTTACATATTGCTACTTTCTTATTTGCATAATGTACGATATAATCAATGCAATATTTTATTGCAATTTTGAAGTGTATCTAATCTATGAAATGAGACAGTGAAGATAGAGCATATGTACATCTTTCAAATGTGCATAAAAGACGTGAATAATTGACAGAACTTCAGAAGATCCATGTGTCAGTTGAAAGTCACTTTGTGACATAAATTTATGGCATCATTTTCCAAGATGCAGTCACATTCCAGCTTTGGCTGTACTGAAAAAGTTCTGAGAGGGAGAAATAATGCACATGCAATATTATCAGAAACAGTGAGCACATCACTGAATTATCAGAGAGAAAGATACTACCCTTCCATTCCACAATAAATATACAATCTTGTCTACACAGAAACCAAATAAACAGAAAAAAAGAAACTACAATCTCACAACAAACAGATCTGAGGAAAGAGTGCAGCTGTACGTAGAGGTAGCTTTTCTATCTCCTTTTAGTAGATTAGCATTTATGCATTGGCTAAGATTTCAAAAGCAAACAGTGTTGCCATTTTCTTTCCTAATATGATGCTCAGAAAGAACTGAACTTTCTCAATTTCCACTGCATGGAAGGAAGCACATTGTACCTGTCATTGCATGAAGCACAGTGCAAAGGAATTTTTTAAAAAATGGGACTGACATACCGATTTCCTTTGTCTGTTTCCCTACCAAAATAACACAAGATTTTGTTCAGGAGATAATTACACTGCTGGTTTGCAGTGCTGTTTTAGTGAGTTTTTATAAGAAACTCTATCTGCTTCACTGCTAATTCTCCTAAAATAAGCCTTCTCTTCATCAACTGTTATGAACCAGTCACTGAAGAACTGGTTTTACGTAGCCAGGTTGTATATAAAACACTTCTTAGATTAGCATGGAGTGAAATTCTTACTTGCTTAGAAGACAATTATGTTGCTGATGTTGCCCACTTGGAAGGTGCACTTAAATGTATCAGCAGTGCTTGAGCTGCTAAGTGATTCTTGATTACGTCATTTTCACAGAGAATGTTATCTATTTGAAGGATACCTCAGTTATCAAAGAGAGGACTATTTTGGGTTCCTTACACTTTTTGACATTTCACTTAGGTTTATGAGAAGAGAGGAAAGGGTATGGATGCTCTATCTGAATTCCACCTGCACCATGATTCCCTGCATTTTGATATACGGTCCAAACTATGTCTCCTACATACTATCCAGTTATGCAGATGTGATGAATATAATTGTTAATTTCTCAGCTTGGTAGCTATCTGGCACAGCCTGGAGAATCTGAATACATCAGGCAATAGAAGAAACAGTAAACTAAACCATTGGTTGCTGGTGAGAATTAGTCTTAAACAATTTTTTTTGTAATAGGTGGTGCTTAATTCCTAAGCAGGGAAGCACTTTTGTGAGGCTAATAAGAAAACTAATATAACTCAGTAACACCTTACTAATTCCTTCAAATCTCCAGGAGTTTGAAAGACCAAGGACATTTTCAATTTCTGCATGAAATGTTTGAGAAAACTTAATATTCCAGTGAGTACTACCATAAAGATCTTGCCAATCTATCAACTGGTCAACTAATTCCACCAGATGTTGTTGATATCTTAATGAAGTCACTGGAGGGATAAACATATCAGGTTTTGTTGTTTTTTTTTTTTGTTTTTTTTTTAAAGCCATCTCAAGTGTGAGATGATTCTCATGCCTCTTGCAGAAATTGTATAAACAGATGTCCTTAGAAAGTTTTCAGACATAAGCTCGAAAGAGGAACTGTGAATATCTTATGAAAGAAAGTTATACTCAGAGCAGACAGGAATGTATTTAGAAACACATTTACTGTTGTTCAAAACAGATGGTGGGACATTTGAGAATCACTGTAATATCCTCTTCTCTAGTCAACAGCAATATTAAGTGAAACACTGGAAAACAACCAAGATATATCTGGGTAAAGTAATAGTATGGATTGTGAACTCTATGCAGAAACCATCCCCTGTCCATGTATGTAACCAGCAGCCTGAATAATAACAAAAACACTTGCAGAACTTGTGGAATGTGTTTGCTGACCATCAGAACAGAAAGATGCTGCAGGCCAAAAAATAAACACAGAGGAGATAATAATGAACGCATCAGGAGATGATAATGAAAGATGCTGAGAATAGTCAGAACAAACAAAATTTTTGAGGGAAAAAAAAATGCAAATTGAAAGGTCCAGCAATAGTGAAATAATGTATGCATATCCACCAGCAGATAAGAGTTCAGCAAATGAAGGACATTAAAAATGAATAGAGATAAGTTCCATAACAAATATCTATGTCACGTGTGACTTGCAGATTAACAAAAGACTGATCTTGGTAAACTACATTTCTGATATCTTCTTAGGCAGAGAAAAACTCAGGTTATTTAGCATGTATTTCATGACACAAATGCTAACAGTAAATCAGTCTTAAATACTGCTTTAGACTTAGAATTAAGTAATGAATGTGTAAAGTTCTCCATAGTATAAAAATATGTCAGAAGCGAAAGTAAACAAACAATGACTGCTGCTATGATTGAACCAAAATACTTTTATTAAACAAACTCTTGTGGCAGAGAACTTTGAATTAGTCTCAGTGAGATTAGTCATCAGAGATCATTAGTGAGATTGACTTAGTTTTAGGAAACAGCTGTATGATATTGTCACTATATAGCCTAGGTGTTTATTGCATTACACCACCCCTGTCTAGATTTGCATACAGGCAAATTTAGACAGGAAAATCTGATAATGGAATTCATTAATATTGATTGCAAGGCTTTTAGGACATTAAGATAGCTCTTGCTCTTATTAGGTTCCCATTAGGAATATTACCCTTCACTTTTCTCTAATTCCTGCCATCTTATTTAAGTCTTTCTAGAGAAAACATGCTCTTATAAAATGTAAGCTCCTCAGAATTATGTGTTCCAAATTCCATAATTACTGACCAGAACACAGAAAAGTTTGATATTCAACCCTGCTTTTAAAAAGTTAGTGATTTTTGACCCTGTTTTTTAAAGTCTTGCGTGAAATGCCTCAATTCTCATGCAATGATCATAAAATCATAGAATCATGGAATAGCTTGGAAGGGACATTAAAGATCATCTAGTTCCCACCCCCTTATCATGAACTGGGTTTCTACCAACTTGATCAGGAATGATCAGGATGACAAAAACAACTGTAAAAATAACTTTTTTCCACAAAATACATGAACTCTGTGCATATGATTTTAAATTTTATGTGCAAATTTGCATGAGTCTACGAGCACAAGCCTCTCAATGAAATAGTTTTGAGAATGCCAGAAAAATCTGGTAAGTACTGGAAAAAAAGTTGTAGGATATTCAACTAAGATATAATTTCCTGGAACAGAGGTTCTCATTCGAATGCTTATCTATAGATTATCTTTTTTTGGCTTTTTTTAATTTTTCATGCCCTCTTCTTAGGTAGATGATTATTTCAAGGGGTAGCACTGTGGCCATTCCTTTGAGCTATGCAGTAATTTATGCAGTTTAGTAAACAATAATTTACTCTAATTGGCATAGAATCAAAAAATCATAGAATCACAAATCACGGAATAGCCAAAGTTAGAAGAGAACTGAAGGGAATATCATTACATTCATGTCAATGTATCTGTTTCACATGCTGTAGGAGTTCTGGAAGATTTGACCCATTTTCAACAGAGTTGTAACTTTCAAATAAAATGCAAGAGTTTCCAATCTTAGCTGTTTTTTTTTTTTTTTTTTTTTCTGCAAGGCAAAAAGCATATTGAGAGTATCTGTTACTAATTAAAACTAAGATGTCTTCTGTGGAAGCTCTGAAGGAAAAAAGTTGTCCTGTACCATATCCATGTCCTCTCTCAACTGCTTAACCAACAGGAAGTTACTCGTCACAGCATCACTGTTAGGTGTCACTGTCATCAGTCATTTGTCAATTTCTGGTGCCCTATTACAAGCTATCTCAGTTGATCCCAACGTTTCTGATGCTTGTAAACATATTTTTGTCAATGACATTGAAGTATTTTATGCCACTAATTTATAGTTCCTGATTCAATGTCATTATTAATTAATTTTAATGTTTCCTTGGTAGATCAATACCTGTCTCTTCAGAATTAAATGAACTGAGAATGATACTCATAGTTTCGTATAGCCTAGGACTGTACAGTAAGCATAAATTTGCCTTGCCATCCTATGCCATCTCTCTCAGCTCTTAGTTAACACTATGTCCCTCTGTTAGAACCACAGGAGGTGTGAGGTCTACAACTTGAAAGACTTCATATGAAAGGAAACCTTCGGTGAGGAAATAGTTTACTGTCTCTTTAGACAATATGATAATTCAAATATTTAAAAAATATTTCTGAAGACCAATTACAAACTGAAGGGCTAACATAGCTTATTTTTATATAAACCTTATTAATAAGTCAAACAGTGGTCCTTTTTATGTAATCTCGCCCAACTGTATAAAATTGTATACCCTGTTATCAAAGGTACTCAAAGATAATAACATACAGATATCCTGGATGTGTGCCTTGATGAACAACATCAAATTGCAGCTGTTTGCCTTTTAATGTAAAGCACTGAAAAACTTCTTGCATGCCAGCAATATGACCACTTCAGATACATCTGATAACAACCTGCTTAGAAATTTTTGCTTCAGCTGAGGAAAGGAGAGAGCAGGAAAGAAATCTTGTCTTGACTTATGTGAACACAGAACTATTCTTTTGGCAAGTTGGCAGCTCAGGATTGCTAATTATAACAAGTACTCCTCTTGGATTTCCTGAATTATAATGTGCTATCTATTTTGAATGAATGATTGGCTTAAGACAGAAATTGACACATGCCATTTAGATGTATATCTTATCTACTTGTCTGAATAATTATGCTTGATTTTTCTCTAAAGATACCTATTAAAAATCTACAGGGCACTGAAGGCTTCAGTCAAAGAGGAAAGTTTAATAGCAGGAATATTCTTCTCATGAGGCTGTGAATTCAAATGATAGAGCTTCTTTTCTGAAAAATTAATCTCCTTGGTTTTGATTTCCAAGAAAAATCTACAAGATATGCCTTTGAATATTTTGAATGCTCTTAGGAGGAAGAAATGTCATCTGGACCTTTACCCACAGCAAAAGTATAAGATTATTATTAATTCCTCAGTATACATTGCTGATGTATTGAAGACCAGGCATGTGCTTTCATGTAGCAACTTTCCTGCCAAAGAAAGCTAGAGCTCACTGCGACGATGTAATGTTTACAGGAACATACCTTAGAGTCCAGCAGATTTCCATTTCAGCATGCCACTGCCATTCTGTGGGCCATAAGTAGGTCTGCATGACTGGTTTGTACATTTCGTTTAGCGTGGTGCAATACTCATTTAGTGCACATGGAGAGTGAAACTCCTACACCAGCTCCATGGATATCGGATTCTTACTGTTAGTTGTTTTAAAGTTCTGGAACAAGACATCATATTTCTTTAGTAAATACTGAGAATAATAAGGCTGCATTGGACTATTAGCCAGTTATACACAAGGAACTGACTGAAAGCTTTATTCATACAAAAATATTCCTCTTTTGAAATCTTATTATTTGTGACTGTGAAAACTGTATATCCTGGTTTATGAGACCAGATGCATTCTTTGCCCCCATACTGATCTGAATAGAACTTACATCACAGTTAAGCATGGTTTGGGACTAATGCTTAAGGAAGAGAAGGGACCAGAAGGATGTGGGGTATATCACAGATCAAGACCATCTCTCAGCCATATCCAGTGTGAATTAGAGGAAGAACACAGACAGCTACAGACAATATATAATCCCTTTAATGGTATTCCAGTTTTGTCTGTTTGACTCATCCATGCTGAACAATATTTCCAATGTGATTCTGCTTCAGGGTTGCTTTAACAGAGATGCAATTTCCAGAAATTTATTGAAAGAGTAATACCTCTAATATATGTATGTTAAGCAAATAGGCTGTTACTTTCTGAACTAAAATAAAGGTGATCTCCTTTGGAATATTGATGAAGCATTTGAACTCTTTCAAGCAGTAAATGCATTAGATGCAGTACAGCAGATGACAAAATCCAGCATTACCTTTTTAAAATTTAATTTCCATATTAATATGAATCAGATCTTCAGAAATTTACAATTAAGATATTTGTCAGCATTTCACTGCAAATTCTCCTTGTTGTTATGAGTACAAATAATACCTAGGAATAATGGCCTCCTTGAATAATTACAGAATGAAGAAAATTGATTTTATCTTTTATTCTATTGTTTAGTAGTATTTATTAAATGTTCTGCCATGGAGGTTTTGTCTACTGTTCAGTTTTTTTTATACGCATTATTATTTTTCAATCAAAACCAAACTCCAGATACTTTATTTCTTATTGACTGGGTATTGCCCACTGTTGTCAGCTTTTATGGTCTTTGGGCATGAAGCTACGTGAAATTTTATTCTGTAAAGAGGCAAGTACTCTGGAATCAATCTAGGATGGGGAGCATGTTAAAACACTTGAGCAGGTAGAAGTCAGAGTGCTTAGCAACTTGAGAATGTATGTAGGAATAATAGACTTGATCTAGGGACCCTGGTTTTAATTTGTTGTTGTACGAAAACAAATTAATCAAATGCAAATTAATAAATGACGTAGACAGTGGGATCAAGTGTATCATCAGCAAGTTTGCAAATGACACTAAGCTGAGTGGTGTTTTTGATGTGACAGAAGTATAGGATGCCATGCAAAGGGCAAGCCTGAGAAATGGGCCCATGATAACTTAATGAGCTTCAACAAGGCCAAGAGCAAGATGATGCATCTGAGTTGAGACAGTCCCAAATACATGTACAGACCAGGAGAAGATCTCAGTGAGAGGAATCTGGAGTTGCAGGACTTGGATGTTCTTTGGACGAAAACCTTGACATGAACCAGCAGTATGTCCTTGCATCCCAGAAGGCCAACAGTATCTTAGAGTGCATCAGAAGAAGGGTGGCAGCAGGGAGTGATTGTCCTCCTTTTCTCAGCCCTTGTAAGGCCCCATCTGGAGTACTGGAGTACATCCAGGTCTAGGAACCCCCAGCACAAGAAAGACATAAAGCTGTAATACAGAGGTAGGCCACAAAGATGATCAGAGGACTGGAGCACCTCTTCTACAAAGACAGGCTGAGGAAGCTGGGCTTTTTGCATCTAAAGGGGGCCTACAGAAAAGCTGAAGAGGCATTCTATCTAAAAGTGTAATGATAGTGCAACGTGTAATGGCTTTGAACTAAAAGAGGGGAGATTTATATTTCAGGTCTCTTCCAAGCCAAGCCATATTATGTTTCTGTGATTCATTGCATTCATAAAAGTCTGGCATCAGAATTTCAACAATACTTTTAAATTTTATGTAAATACTACCATATCTAAGAGTTGGCAAAATAAATAAATAAATACATACATACAGAAATACATAAATATATAAATAAAAATTATGTAACAAATAATAAATGAAGAATTTTCTAAATTGAAATTTATCTCTTGAAATTCAAATCAGCTTTTCATTTTCTTTTTCTGATTGAAAGTGAAAAACAATTTGCATTAGATAAATAAATTTAGATCTAATCAAAATTGTTTTTCAAAACATTGATCTCAAGCACAGTTTTCTTATTCAATATTTAACTCTAATAATGCTATGGGGTTATGCATAAATTACTGTTAATGTTTCCCATGGTTTCTGACTTTCCTGAGCAGGTAATGACATTAATAATTGTTTTATCTGTTAAAATCATGTGGTACAGAACAAGACAAGGAGAAGTAAATTGTGAAGTATATCCTTATATTGTCATGTGGCATAACAGGAGTATTGGGCTGCATACTACACTCTACTGCACTTAAAGCATGCTATTTCTGAACGAAACTTTGAATTCTCAGAATAGTTTGTCCTTTTAAAAAGTTAGAGCAGATGATTTAGGCTGACACAAATGCCACAATCTCAGGACTTCCTGAGGGACTATGCTCTGATTTTTGCCTGGCTGAACTATCACTGGAAGCGCTGTTGATACTTTTCTATCTATTCTTGACATTCAGGGATAAAAAATGGAAGTTAACAGACCATTTCACACAGATAAAAAGACTTCACACTAAAACTGGAATCCAAATGAATGTAGTTTTAGACATGTTCATTCTCTCTCTTTTTCTTTTTTTTTTTTTTTTTTTTTGGTAGTGAAGCAGTCCTTTAATTCTGCGGCATACCTCTGAGAATTTGCAAGCGCACATAAAATTTGCTGTAAAAACCAACAGCAACAACAAAACCTTGATTTTGATTTTGACAGCAGCGAGAGACAATCTCAGAATTGTCCCAGAGGAATCTTTGAGGGCTTCTCCAAAAAAGTAACAAGGCTGAGAGTCCAGTTGAAGTACTTGTGCACCACTGCATGGAGCGTAGAAAATAAGCAAGCGAAGATGGAAACCACAGTATAATTAGAAAACTATGTCCTAAATACTATCACAGAAACATGGTGGGATAAATTTATCTATTTTTACTTCTACTCACAAAAGTAGTGATAACTTACTTGGTTTACTGAAAACTACAATTAAAAATATTTCCAGAGGATAGGGCTTTTTGTTTGTTTGTTTGCTTCTTTGTTTTTCTCACATTTTTTGGGCTCTGTGAAACATGTACAATGTTCACCTCTGCAGTAAAAATGTCCATGTCCTCACTGAAATCCTGTTAATCACAGGAAAAACAAAAGTCTCATGCAATCCTTGTATGTGCAGTTTATTCAGAATCCAAATAAACCTAGAAAAAGAATGTTGCAGAAACTTATTTTGCATGTGATTTTGTCAACCCTGTTCTTCACCATGAAGGCAGAATCCAGTGACCAAAATAATTCGTAACAAAGGGAACAACTGCCAGCTTGCAGGCCAGGATACAGACAAATGCACACACTCGTTTCCAACACAGAAACTGGGGACCTACAGAGCATGCTGCTCATCTACCCCAAGGGCAGTGGCAGAATCCCTGGAGCCATGCCTCACAAATTCACCTACCACCCTCTGAGTACAGGGTTTTATAGACTGCAGGGAAATGAAGCTGGCTTTCTGCATTGCTGAGCTCTGTCTCCTTGATCTGGCAGAGACAGTAGCATAGAAGACAAAGTAACTGCTCTGTGGTGCTCAGTAGCAGGAGGGAAATTGAAATGGGCTGCACTGCTCCATTTTGAACAAATTCAAAGTAATCGGTGATAGATGCCTGGAGTTTAGTCCCTGGGTACCCCTGGACCTTGGAGATCCCCTCTCATTCAATGGAATATAGAGGATAAAATATTGATCATTGTCCCCCTCCGAAAACAGTTGCTACTACAGCCCATGGTAGGGCATCATTCATTTTGGCACTCTAGGCGGGTGAAATTCACTTTAGTGAAGTGTAATTGAATGCAAGAATCACATTTTGAAATAGAAGTGAAATGTCCAGACTAAACAATTAGCCTTTAATACATCAGGTGTACTGCAGATATCAGATATCATTCTTGAGTGCTTCTTTTGTTATGCTTTTTTTTTTTTTTAAGCAAAACATATTCTTTTGTATGTCCTCAGATTTAAATTCAGGAATTCAGGACACATTGCTTCTAAAGTAACTTAGCAGTTCCATAAGATGATGAATGGATTGAAGTAACCCATCTCAACAGAGAAAGATATCATCTTAATAATCTGATATTTTATGTTCTTTGTTATAATTACTTTTGTTTCAGATTAATGAATTCCATTTACAGTAGCAAGCTACCAAATGAAAATCATTCAGCACAAGTATGAAATATAATGGAAAGATGAGACTATCTAGTATGCAAAACATAAATTGAAGTATTGAGGAAGTCATTATTTACAAAAAAAAAAAAGAAAAGAAAAGAAAAGAAAAAAACATTGTCTGTAGTGCAAATTTTAGTAAAAATAAATCTCTTTCCTTCAGAAGAAATCAAATGAATTTACATTCTTGAAGACAATTACGCAAGCCACAGAACTGAAAAGCTAAGCTTTCAATTTTCTTCTCAAATTACTCCCTTTGCTCCTACTTATTTTTCTGTATGGTGTGTTATGTCCTTCCTATCTCCTTGTTTGTTCCATCTGAGGTGCAATCATTACAAGAAAAAAAGAAATCCCAATACTTTAAAAAAAAAACAAACCACTCCTTTCTATTTAAATCTTTATTTGCTTAGTAATACATGACCTCCTCTCTTGAGGAATGCATGTCTCTTTTAAACAGGGTCCCCCTGTAACAGTTGTTCTGCAGCTTGATGTTGCTGCACAGTGCTTAATAAAGCCATTACACTAACGAGTGAAATGGGATGGATCCGTAAGCTGGAAATGTGCAGTACCAAGGAGGTGGCAAACAGTGCTCCAGGTTACAGTGCTGAGAGCATAAGTAACAATGTTCAAATCAAATGCCACAGGTAGAAGTGGCCAGGGAATTCAGACATCTCCAGCTTGAAAGACGGCAAGTAACTCCATAGCAACGACTCTGAGATAGGCAGGTTTCCAGAGAAGATGAACCCGGTTGTGATACAGTGTGCTCTGAAGTGGAGTAGCAAATGACTCAGAGAAATGATTCTATAGATGGAAAAAAAACTTAAATGTCTGGCTATTTTATGTTCTGGACATGCAGAATAAAGTCAGCAGTGGCCAAACTAACAAAAATAGGACCTGACTGGTGTGTAAAGTTAAGGCCCTGAAACATCCTTCCAACAAGTAACACGCAGCTTGAAGTTTAATAGAAAAGATCCTAATGGAACCTAAAGGCTCAGTTTCTATGTTACTGGAAACAACAACCCCAAAATATAGAAACAAACCAAAACAAACAAGAGCAACAAAAAATCCATACTGAACAGTCAAAGCCATTCTAAGGAATGACTACAGAAGTTAACTTTATAATATGAAGCAGAGCAGAGGAGGACCAAAGGTCAAAGTTGCATGTATACAGCTGACAACTCCACAGAAACAGACTTTGCAAGCTAGCATGAATGTTACTGTGGCAATGGATGCAATCTTCCCTGTCAGTTTGTGAGGGATCCAAATCAGATAATATACACACAGCAAATAATGACAGATGAAAGAGCAGCATGAACATGAAGTTACTCTGTTGGGAGTAGGAATCTATGTTTTTCTAGTAATGAACTTTCAGAAATAGTAAAAAAAAAAAAAAAAAAAAAAAAAAAAAAAAAGGATAAAAAACTCTATTCCAAATAGCAGATTATGTAGAACAGAACATAATATTTACTGTGGCAAGGTGAGAAAAGGAGCATGTGCCTGTGTCCCAGGTGTCCAGCAGCCAGGACTTCTTTGTGTGCAATCAATGACTCTTTAATGTGAAATATATATTGCTCTGTAAACAGGAACCAGAAGAATAAACAAGTAGTCTGTGTCTGCTTTTTTTGATATTTGTGGTGCTGAAAGTAGTGATACATAGAAGCTAAAATGGGGATGCAGACTGTTCATTTTCTCACTTCCCTCAATATGCCTCAGCTTGTCACCTGGGACTATTCCCACTATTCGTTACTGCTGGGATAGTACACTGATTTTGTTAGCTTCTCTCTTTTTTGGGGGGGGCGGGGGGTTAAGGGGAGGGGGTAGGGGGGGGTTGAAAGTACAGGTACAAAGAGGGGAAGATTTAAATTTGTCGTGCTGTTTCTCCCTTGCCCTGCACAATTCAAATAGACATTTGTATCTAATTCTCATATGTATTTTCTGAACCTATCCTAGCAGGGCATCCATTGAAAAACAAAATAAAAACAACAGAACAAATGAACAATAATAATTAAAATAATAATAATAATAAAATGCAGACTCCTATAACCAGATGCTTAACTTGCAGCTGCCTTTTCTGCACGGACCTTTTATGACGTTATATGCAACCTGATATCTCACGCTTCCTTGCTTCTTTGCAGCAAAAAACAATGCCAGATTTATGCAGTACATTAAAATCTACAGTAAAGTGCTGTTTCATTGGTGTTTATGGGAGAATATGTAGCATATGGTAACCTGTGAAAAGAGTAATTAAGCATGTGCAATTACAAACTCATAGCAGAACTTGAGTGATTTGGAGGGGAGATAACGAATCATGGTCATTCTCTGATAAAGAAGCCAAATAACAGAAATGTTTCTCTTAAAAATCCTAATACGCAGATTTCATCAAGAGCAATATAATAATTCTGACTACACAGAAAGCTCAGTTCCATATAAGCTGTTTTGCAAGGCCTATCTTTTCTCCCAGCTTTCCTGCAAAGGGAAGAGGAAAGGACATGAAGAGACACTGCAGCTGGTGAGATTGTAAGTCTTGTTAGTTTTTTGTCTTATTTGCTTTGCTGGAGCTGTCAATGGTTAAAGGATCAAACTTGCTCATTACTACTAAATATATTCAAGTTTGTCAAGGGCATTGTAGCTTAGAATGGGCTCCCTTTTATGTAGCTATTATAAACCCACTGTTATCTACTTGCAGAATTTTGCAAGACTCCCCATTTTATCACTACCTTAAATCCTTTGCTCTCAGTTCCATGTGACTACATGAGAATTTCAGGATTCATTTGAAAAGTAGTGTGTTTAATTATTTGCAATGCATGAAGACATGTCCTCTGAAAAAAAGAACACTCACATTGTTTTATTTTTAAGACTGTGATTACTAATGAAATTTCACCATGTTATTTCTTTTAATTGAGGCATGACTGAATTTTCAGTCTAAGAATTTATTTGAGTATCTATTCAAGTAGCAGCTACTATATTTTATTTTTATGTAAATGTATGTTTCTGCTGTTAATCTTGAGCTAACAATACTGATAAAAAAAGTTTTCGTAATATATATGTGAAAATCATTCCCCCGGGAACTCATTGAGGCAAACACTTACAGTCACCTTCTAAAAATGAATGGATAACCAACAGCTAAGAACCAATTGCTATGAATCCATGCCTATGCATGCTAAGATTATAATAAGGTAATCAGATTTCATGCTTGAGGGTGTTAGCTAATCGCCTGCAGAGATTTGGCAATGCACAATTGGCTGAGTGCATCTTGTTTATTTTTATGCTTGCTCTGAGACATCAGTTATTCACTGCCACTGTCAACTGCTTACTGGACAAGATGAACTAAATGGTTTGTTCCAGCATGATGAACTCTATGTCCTGTAATAAATGTTATCATAAATAGAGCAAGCCATCCATTTTAAGACATCAATGAAATGTGCGTTCTAATGTAAGGGCTAGCATGCGTGTGTACTGCTGCCCTCTACTGACTTACAGCAATATACAGGTGGAGTGAGACTCCCAAGATGCTACCTTCACTGCTGGCTCTGCCTGTACCCTGAATGGTACTTTCTATGTTCTACTAGAATTTAGTAGAAGAGAAGGAAAATCACCTACTCTCAACAATACACGATGGAAAAACTTCTGTTTCCTCATCAGCCATTTCCATTATGTGACTGAAAAACAGGTGTTCTGACCAGTGTCACAAAGAGAAGTACATTCCTAATGGCTCTTTGAAGTAGTCATCTTTGGAATGTTTAAAACAGTCCTGATCAAAGATTTAGATCAAAAGGAAAACAAAAATGTGAAGGACTTGAGAATGAAAATTTTGGAATTAAATACACAGAATTTAAAAAATGAACAAAGGAAGAAATTAAAAATAGCTATAACTAAATTTACATGACTAATGTAATGGGGAAATTGAAAGCAATGACTGAGACCCAGTTTGGGAATTAGATGTTCTTGGGTACCCTGAAATACTCATGTCCTTGTCATAGCAGTCTATTGGCACATCACATTTCCCTTCTTCATGGACTTGTTAAAGTATTTTTGAGAGAAGCTGGGCATCCAAGTGAGTATGTCTTCTCAGCATGGAGCTGGGATGAATCACGACACCGTCAAGACCCAAGATGGTAAAACAGATAATTCTCGTAACATAGGCAATATTCGTAATTAGGTTTCAAAACCCTACAGATATTGTAAAGCCATGAAAGATTAGTACCTCCTAAAATATAACACAAAGCCCTTTTGATCAACAACATGTGATCTTTAAACCTCATAGTAAAATTTGTATTTTACAAGTTATTGTCTGTGAAAACTGGGTTTTAATTAAACTCTTTGGGCTATATCTTGATGTAGTTTCTTATATAATATCTCTACGATATAGATTAATGTATAATTTGTCTTTTCCTTTGTCTTGCTTATAGGTAGATCACATTGAGTTTGCACCTTCTAAGACAGATTTAGGAGTGGTAAAGACAAAAATAAATACCAATATATTTTGTTATTGTCCTTTATACTACTTTTAGCTTGTCAATTAAATTTCAGTATGTGGTAGGTAATGCATCCTTTTAAAAATGCCCATAAACATTTTATTGATTTAATTGTATTCCAAGTCATTAAATAAAATGTCTCTCAATTATCATTAGATAATGAGCAAAACACTATACAAATGGCAATCTAAATAGCTCCAGAAACTGCAGACATTTCTTTAACTTATAATTTGTTATACATCAAGTCTCTTACAAAGAAAATTGATATTACTGATCTAATAACATGATAGATTTGAAATCCAGTGGCATCAAACAGTCTTCTGGGTTGCTGTGTATTCTCAGCCTTATTCTATAGATAGCCATAGAAAAGCTTCTTCACATTGGACTTCTCTCACCTGGCAAAGCATTCATTTTGAATTCAGTCTAGATCTAGAATTTTTTTTTTTTTTCAGCTGTTACTTACAAAATATAATACATATTTTCCTGCAATTTAAAATGATTTAGATGAGTTACAAAACCATAACTGAAGAAACCATTTGAAAATTTTGCTCACCTTTTCAATAGCTCCCCATTATGCTAGGCTGACAGGTAAAATTTAGAAATGAATATCCCAGAAAAGCAAATGGAACTCAATAAAAGCATTTTGATGCTAATCTACCATTTTACTCAGTGCTTGATGACCAAACATGGCTCTCTTTTAAAAAGTTATACTTCAAATTACTGACAGATAGCCACATCTCAGAGAGAATGTGTCGTGCATAGAGTCATAATGCAAGTGTGAGTTGCCTAAGGTAAGATATATTTGAAACAATATTCAAGTTGCTAAACATATTTTTGTTGCTACAGTCATAGAAACGAGCAGGAGGAATGCAATTAATTATATTGCTTGCTCTTACAAATTACTATCCATCTATGTTCACTTTATCATTTATTCACTCTTTTAGCCTAAAAATTCCATACATATCAAGGTACAAAAGGATACTCACCTACTTTTAACATTGAAACTTAAATCAAACACTTAGGATATTATAAACATGGCAAAGTATTCTCTAATGGCCATTATTACAGTAGGCCATACCTCCAGTTGGAATAGGAAAGCCACATGGTCAGCAGAAGAAAGCCTTCAGTGCTCTATCAGCTCAGGCCTTCAGGTACATCTCAGTAACACAGTGCATTCTTAATCAACAAACCAAGACTAAAGTCCAAACTGTCATTAATACCTCAATTAATTCATTTAAAACTAATTTACACTTATTTGCACATAGCCAGGTTTTTATGCAATGCAAATGCATGGATATACATGTACAATATTAGCAAGCAAAAGCTTGTTTTCCACCTTGGAAAACAGACTACTCCAGCTCTAACAGCATACCTCTCAGTGGCTTATTTAAAAGCACAGAACAAAACAGCTGCTTTTGACCCTTATTCTGCTGCAGACTAAATTTCTTATTGAAATTCCTGGCATCTGAAAGATCCTGTGTGGCCAGGTTCAACCCTTTGGAAATTCTACAATGATCCAACCATGGCACAATATATCAATTCATAACTTCCTGTAAGACTATATATATTTTAGGATGATTCAATGAACTTTAATATGCAGTTACAAAAATGCTTCAACTATACAGCAGAGGGGAAAAAAAAATGAACAAATAAAAGAAGAAGAAGAAGGAGGAGGAGAAGAAGAAGAAGAAAAGGAACAAATCTATAGGAACAGCTGAAACAGCTGATCCAGTTCTTGAATTCAGCTGATATGAGCTAAGAATAGTGCTGAAAACACAAGAGGACACCTGTCAACATTGATAGCAATAAATATCCATATAAAATTCTCACTATAACTTGATATAATATCAGTGTTTTGTCTCACATTCTTTCCAATTTTCTTAGCACTGTTGTGCTTCTGAGTGCAGTTAAATTAAGAGTGATATGTTAAGTCTCTGAATGCCAAAACCTCGGAATAGCCGGGAAGCACAGTCAGGCTATACTTCCATGAGGTAACTTTATTTTTTTCTCCCAGTTTCAGTTTTATCTTACCCCAAACTTTTAAGAAGGCGTCACTCAGAATTATTCAGGTTGCTCTGAAGTAATGCTTCCTATTTCTTTCTATGGAAACTACAACAACTACAAAAAGCACAATAATGCTATTTGATAGAGAAAATTCTCAGCTAAAAACCACCGGTTTTTAACATAGCTGTCACCGTGAGAGACACATTTTTGCCTGTGATGAACAAGATCCTGTGTACAGTTCTCATAAAATCTGCACCAACAGATGTGACCTGTCAGCATCACTGTTGCTGAAATCCACCACCCACCACCTCACTGTGCCCAAATTCACTGTTTTGTGAATGCCATTTTTTTTTCCTACATGGACAAATTTGATTCCACATCTTTGCTTCACTTGCTCTTCCATGTCAGATGCCATTTTGTCAGGACTTGGCAACAAAATTTGATGGCATTCTGCTGAGAAGGCTCAACCTTATTGCAATGCCACCAATATTTGTTTCTTACATTATGGACTAATGTAATAAAATAGAAGGTATTATTTTTGGAGCAGCCGTCGTACATTTTCAAGTTTGAATTTACTAATTTTGAAGTCTATTAGTACTTCAGTGGTATATAATTTAAAGCACTTTTATAAAATTAGTAACTAAATAGTCTCTTAAAATGTCCATTCAGCCCCCTAATTTCAATCCTTGCCAGCCCCTGTGTCAGATAAACAAATTGGCAATATAACAGCCATGTCGATATTTTGTCATAAAAGTAGTAAAAATCTCAGATCCCTACATCTTTTACTTTAATACATTCCCTTTTACAGTGAAACACTTCAAGGGGTAATGATGGACTAGAGAAACAGAGTTCACATTATAGGGATGCAAACCAGTCAATGCAGATGTTTGAACATTTCACCCTTCACATATTTCACAAAAACTTATCTGAACCTGGATTCAAATTCTTCAGTTCAATCTCTCCCTCTCTCTCTCTCTTTTTTTTTTTTTTCTTCCTTGACTTCAAAATCTTCCTTTTAACTTAAAATTTCTGCTATGATAACAATGCTCCACCTAGTGGAAAAAAAAAGATTATTTGTACAGTGTTCAACTACAGTACAAAGTCAGATAACTCAACTCTCAGTGCCTAAGTAATCAATATTTTCAGTGATAAAAAACTTGTTTGTGACTATTAAGAATAGTGTGATTATTACATAATAAGGCCAATCTAAAAAGACAAAACACTATCATTTTTAATATGATCATGAACAAAAGAATAATTCTTGTGGAGCTGACATTATTATGAGTTGCTAATATGCTCATAATGCCTTGATATAGATACAAGTTAAAATTGTTACCTTTTAAAAAAAAACATATATTATTAATTGACTTTAAAAATGTAGGAAAGATCTGTCAGATCACATTATTTGAAACTAACATATTACAGGTCAGTACATTACATTTTCTCACTTCAGTGATGTTTGTATTTTAAAGTATTTTCTGTTTTGTGTTAGTGCCTGGGATATTTCACCAGGAGATTGACATCTTATTGTTCTTAAAGCTGGAAATTAACTTAATTAAGAACTTATTCTTCCTTCAAAAGTTCCTTCATAATGTTGTGGATTTCTTTTTCCCTCATCACAGTGTATTCAGAACTCGAGTTCCTAGATAGGCATTACTCATTCCAGAGGAAACTTCAAATGCAAAAGTATATGGAATAATCAGAGATTTTCAGGTTTAAAAGTGAGACAAGCTAGTGAGGAGTCATACATTCATTGTACTACTCATGGGAAAAAATTCTGTGGTATGTAGTAGCCTTGTACCAGTAAGAACTTGCACATGCTCTAAAACAGCATCACATTTACTTCTTTGTTTAATAGATTAAAAAAAGAATAACCATAACAAAGCCATTTTTCTTATTGTATTACAGCAGCATCTTGGGATTATAATTCTCCAGGTGGTCAGTATATGGAGTATGCTGAATAGATTACACTGTCATACTAATTGCAGAATAATTTGTAGTCACTGAGTAAGACAGCTCCTGAGGAAATTCCTTCTTTCGTCTTCTGAAAATCTCTTTTCACCTGATGACCTTAGGTTCTTACTGATATTAAAATAATAATAATAATAATAACCTAAGCATCTGTAGATAAATTTATACATGTATTATATATACATATGTACAAATGGATGGATGCATGGATGAATGTACCTGAACATCAAAGCACTTCATGGGCTGATCCCGGACAAGTTGGTGTCTGGTGACTGTTCTAATGCATTGGCTTGTTTGCAAACAGAACCAATAAATTACCTGACTCGAAGGCAGGTAAGTCAAAGAAAATGAAATCTACATTAAAAACTTCTCCAAAAGGACATACCTTTTGTGCACTATTCTTCCTCTTTCCCCAATATCCTCTTCTCACAGAGCTTAAATGACTGAAATTCACTGCTTGAGTGGAGGCAATATTTGCAGAAAACATAGAATACAAGTATTTTCAAGGAAGCAATTTCATTTTCATTAATGAAATCTCCAGCTTACGTTCAGATTACATCTATTGCCTTCAATTTAAGCAACTGTCATCAATATCAGTCATTTAATTTGTCACTGACACAAGCTTGCTATGGGACTACACAACAAAGAAGCAAGATTTGACCCTGCATTCAAAAATGTGTAGAGAAAAATGCTATGAAGAAATGTAGGGAGTGTATAAAGAGCTCTCAACTTTATCTGCACTAAATTGTTATGTACATATGCTTAGTATGTGGGAGGGTTGAGGCAGCATGGAGCTATTTAAAATGTCATAATTAAGAGACAAAAGCACGTTAGTTGTGTGTTTGCTAGTTATTTTTTCTACTGAGATCTCTGATGCTATCTGCTTTTTCTGAAGAATAATCTTGGTAAAAAAAAGTCTACTAAATGCCAAGTGGAGCAGAGTACAGGAAAAAAAAATGTAGACTGCCTGATACAGAAAGAACAGCTTCCACACTATACATGCCATTTTATTCCTGTCCTCTCTACTGACTGAACACCAGGACTCACATGGAACTACTCCATGCATTACATGGCTATTACATGGATCAGCTGGATTGGAATTAGCACCTCTTCGGGCTTCCTATTTCAATCACAGATAATAAAATTATGTTTTTGTCCTGAATTATTGTTTTTCTTGCTAATCTATTCCAGCAGTCAGGATGAATAAGAGGGAATCGAGTGATATATGATTTTTTTTTACTTTTAATTCTTCTGCATTCAGCAATAGTGGCAGGTGATTATAATGACACATACTGAAAATGTAGAACTGAAGACAGAAGATTTCTGTTACATCCCTAGATCTTTTTCTTTTTTTTTTTTTTTTTTTAGCAGGAGACTGCATTCCTGATATATGTGAAAATAGTTTCCCTAGTTTGGAGAGACATAGAAAAACACCATTTTCCTTGTACCGACTGGAAATGCATACCTGGAAACCTGAAGATGACAAAAATGTTTCTGTGAAAGTTGATTGAAAGCTGATGTATGAAAGATATTATTGCTGTGGCCTGTTTAGAAAACTAGAAAGGATTGTAGAGAAAAATGAACAACAGTGGATTTAACCCCAAACCAAGACTGTCACAGATGAAGCAAGCTGAAGGAAATAGACAGGTCAAGTAATTCTTGCTCCACATCACATATGACAGTCCTGAAGAGTAATTGTTTGGACCCTGGCTATTTCAAAATTACCTTCTCTGAACACTCACTGTATCTCTTGGCTGAAATGAGAATCATTTTGTCCCTGATTAATTTTATGGATTGCGAGGGACTAACTGGTTATATAAGTGCCATATTGATTTGTCTGCTGACATGGGTAATGATTTTAATTGTGCCTCTTTATGCTAACTACTTTTGACTAATTAGGCATCAATTCAGTGGGTTCTGTGAAATGCTTCATTTACTGCTGTAGTTCAACCAAATATTTTTTTGCAAGGACAGAGCTTCACCTTTCTTTAAATTTGTATGGATAAAAGTAAGATCTTTAGCAACAGGAAAAGTTCAATAAACTGGAAAAAGAAAAAGATTCAGAAAAGCAACTGACTGAAGAAGACACATAAACTTCAGAGTGGTATAAAAAACAAAATACACAAGAAAATAAAACAAGAAAAATATGAAATAAACACTAAATCAAGACGTGTTTTGTGGAAAACTGGAATGGTAATAAGTGATTGGAGATATCTGCTGTGCTGATTATTTTCACTCCTTGTACTTTCACCTTGCCATCTTTCTACCACCTTCTGCCACTTCTCTTTATGATATAGGACTGGGTTGAGGAGCTGGTTGTTATAGCAAATCTTTTCTCCTCTCAATTTACTGAGAATTAGAAGACTGTTTCTTGTATTTACACACCATTAGTCTATTCTAAAAGCCAAACTCTATGTGCACTTACCTCAGCTTAGCCCCATGCTGAAGACATGTTATAGAGTCCAACCTGTTTCCCAAAGTGTACTTCCTTTCTCACAGCTCCTCCTGCTCCTTACTAATGTCTCTTTCTAGCTGTCATAGTTTTATGATTTTTGATTGGTATTCCACATCACAACATCATGTAGTGCACTGGGAGTTAAAGTGTTAATGCTGCAGTTCATGGATTCCTGATATTTCTGGTCTCTTGGTCTCAGAAGAGAAGAATGAACTGCAGCTTCCAGAAGATTTCATTTTTCCATTTTCCATTTTCCATTTTCCATTTGGAGGGAAAGATAAAACTGATTGGGAGTCATGAGACTGCTCTCTGCTCACCATGCTTCTTTACCATTTTACCTATAGCATTAAAGTAAGGACTTATGTTTCAGAAACACTCTCTTTTTTTCAATTGTCATACTGTCTTATATTGTATTATCTCACATTCTGCTATATATATATATTTCTTTTGAAAACTAAGTTTTTTCCTTTAGCTTGTTGCTGCTGTTTTCCTCATCTAGGCCCATCTCCCTACCTCTTCCCTTACCCACACCTTTTTCCTGGGGCATGGGTCCATGGGTTCCTTTGCCCCCTTGTCACTGAATTAGGCTGAACCAGGCCAACTGTGACAACAGCTGATGCTATAGTTTCTAAAATTCAACCCTGCCTTTCTATAGGTCCAAACAGAGTCTGAATGAAAACCTTAGTTCACCCTCAACCATTGAGGTCACAATTGCCATCTTCCCATTTTCTCTTTGCTGGCTAACTGTATTAATTTTTTTTCTCAAGCTGTATATCAGTTGGAGATATGTGCTTGAGTTTTATCTTTCTAAGTGGTCTGGATTCCATTCCTTGTAATTCACTCATAATTTAGGTAGAAAACTCCTCACATCTCATGCCTTATTCATCATAAAATATGACACAAGGACTTACCAGGAATTCATTAAACATGTTCTGTGGTTAGATTTTCCAATTGATATACCAGTGAAATTTGAGAGATATTTAGCAGTCATGCAATTGTCCTGGAACAACTTATCTTCTTTGTAAAAATGCAGTGTAGATAAGCTTTATACAATTTAATTGAATTTGTATGTATGCATTTGGACTACTTTGCAAAATATGTTGGAACTTTTCACCAAATAGAGTGACATAAGAATTACCAGCAAAAAATGTCTTTACTATGGACATAGCTATTGTTACGTTGCTTAGATGCCCTGAGATTGTAATTATTATCATACATTATTTATTTTTTTATTACTGTTATTAACTTCAAATAGATAATGTTACCACTATTTACTCCCTTTTATTAGGCCATTATATTTTTATTACACTACTACTCTTTATTGTTATTGCCATTATTGCAAATGTCTTCATTACCAGGGAAAATTGCAAGGAAGTGAAGAGCTTTTCAGTAAACATTTCTAAAAGAATTCAGAAACTGCCCTTGCTAACACAGAAGACTCTGTATATGTCCTGAACCAAAAAATACCCAAAGCAAATATCAAACTTCCAAGAATCCTGCAAGAATAATTGCTGCAACCCATAGATACTCAATTTTTAACACAGATAATTTCAAATAAAGCTTATTCTACTCTGCTGTGATATAGCTTGAATATCTTTCCTGATTATATTTCTTCTTTTGTTTTTCTTTTCTTTTATTATTATTCTTATTTTTCAGTGATGGCAATGCATTGTAAAATATTTCCATTCTTTGACAATGTTTATGTCTTTTCCCATTAAGGGTTTCAGGAACTTCTTCTCATGTTTCTTGACTACATGATTTATTTTGCTTCCTTCCAAAAACAGATGGTGTGCAAGGACTGGTCAAATTCTCTTTTTTGGGAATCCTTCACATCAAACTATTTTTCTTGAATCTTTTATGATATGAGAAATCTGATTTGCATAAACTACTTTCTTGCTCCTTCCAGGCTCCCATTCTAAGGATCCCAGCTTCACCGTGCAATGTCTGTGAAGTCAAGTTATACACGTTTTTAGCACATAGTAATGCCCCCTATTTATTTCCATGGAAACTACAACAGATGCAAAGAACATAACAATACTATTTGATAGAGCAAAGTCTCAGCTACAAAACACTGTTTTTCAACATATTAGCTATGCATTTTTGACAGTAATAAACAGAAGCCTGCATACTGCAGTCATATAATCTGCATGACCATTCAAAACATGGTTTGTTTTTCATGCCATTGTCACCACTGCTGAATTATACCACCCACTACCTCACTGTTCTCACATCCACTGTTTGGTCTCCAGAAATATTCAGTAAGCACCCATGAATGTCAATGGGTGCATTTTTTTCTTCAAGGAGGAATTCAATGACGCCACTTTGTTTCATGTGCAGTTTCATGTCAGATACCATTTTGTCAGACTGTCCCTCTCCTGCCATCTGTCACATGGTAACAAAATGTAATGGAGTACTGGTGGGAAAGTTCAACATCCAAGCCACAGGATAACATAATAAAATAGGAGGCATTGCTTTCAGAGCAACCCCCATGGATTATTTTAATGGATGAAAAAGCTTGCAGTTATGGTAGTACTATGAATAATAACTTCGAGCTTTTTCTAGGATTATTCATTTAATTAAGAAAAAATTTTGCTATATCTGTGCCACTACTTTGAATATAAAAGAAGCAACAATTTGCAACAGTGTCTGGATTGACTGTGGAGTAGAGAACCAGGTAGAAGACAAGTGAACATAATGGAAAGAGTTCAGGAGAGGGCTGCAAAGATTTTGACGTGACTGGAACATCTAACATATGAGGTGACGATGGGAGATCTATTACACTGCAAGAGCTAAGGCTCAGTGGGCTCTTATCAACGTATTTAAATAACTGATAAGGAGAGCAGTGAAAACACTGCTAGACTCTTCTTAAGAGTGGTCAGTGACAGGATGCAAAGGAGTGAGAACATACTGAAATATGAGTTATTTCACTAAAACATACAATAATTACTCTGAGCGTAGTCAAATTTGAAAATAATTTTCTAAAGATGTAGTGGCAACTCATAATCTGAATCTCTGTTGAGCAGAGGTGGTTGGACTAGATGATCTCCAGAACCACAGAATCACAGATTCACAGAATGACAAGGGTTGGAAGGGACCTCAAGGATCATGAATCTCCAACCCCCCTATCACATGCAGGGCCACCAACCTCCTCTTTTAATACTAGACCTGGCTGCCCAGGGTCTTGAACACCTCTAGAGATGGGACATCTACAACCTCTCTGGACAGCCTGTTCTAGCACCTCACCACTCTCTCTGTAAAGAACTTCCCCTCATCCAACCTCAATCTTCCCTCCCTCAACTTAAAACCATTTTCCTTCCCACTACCAATTTTATCTTTTCTGGTGTTCTGTGATATTATAGGAAGTAAATTATAAGGGAGAGTGTCATTTGCTTAACATTTGTGGTTTCCATTAAGAGAACTGATTTGGTGTCTCATGTCCCAGTAGGTGTGCAAATTCTACCTGTAGTTCTAGATACTGAAGAGATCAAATGTTGGTCTCTGCCTTCTGTTGGGGATTAAGTATCATAAAATTGTGAACATTAAATAAATAGACATTTTCCTAGTAGCTATAAGCCTTTGAAGCTATTGTATAAAAACATTTTATATTGAACGCAATGCCAGTGATATGTGATGTAAATATGGCTGAAACAAAACTACAGGAAAGGTATCCAGTTCTAATTTTAAAACATCAAGAGATCTACAACTTGCTTTGAATTTTATTCTGGTGCTTATAAATCCTCCTGATTGCTAACTATTTTCATACATAAATCAAGTAGTTAATTTTCTGTGTTCTGCTGTTTGTCCTTTCCATTCACCTTTGCAAGTTTATAACAGGCATTCTTAAATAAAAACCTGCAAGAGGAAAGGAGAAAATAAATATAATCCTATGCAGTGGATCATTGTCTTACTAGCAATTGAGTACATACTGATTGTGAAGTTCCAGTAAATCTTCAGTGTTTTTTTTTTGTTGTTTGTTTTGTTTTGTTTTGTTTTTTAAGGTCCCCAGTATAATTATTTGCCTGTATCAGTTCCTGAATTCTTAGATTATTTGACATGTTCAGATGATCAAATATTTAGAACAGACCTCACCACTCTGTTAACTCCAAAACCAACATCCATATCTGATGCATAATTGAAAGTCTTTTTTTTTTTTTTTTTTTTTTTTTTTTGTCATTTCTACTTATGCAACTCAAAAACAGTTGGGAAATCTTCCTGCTTTTTATATAATAGTTTATCTGTAAGGACCAAAGTATTCAATTTCATGTGTTGTTTGTTTGTTTGTTTTTAAATAGCAAAAGGAAAAAAAAAAAAACAGACTGTGATATGCAATCAATCGCAGTAAGAATGTTTCTTACATCATATATCTTGACTAGGTAACAGTTAATGGGATCACACAATAAAGTGGGCTTATCTCTTCTGTTTGATCATCTGATTTACATTCGATTAACTAAAACCCTTCTTTCTTGAGCTACTTCAAACAGCATTTCTATGTGCAAATGTTAGTAACGTTCCACATTTTTAAAGACAGTAGTCAAATATCTACTCCATTTTTTTTAAAGTGGTGCAGCATAGTAAGTGTTATACATTGGATCAGCAAAAAGACCCAGTATGGATCTGTTTCGTCAAAACTGATAAAGAAGTGAAGAGGGAAATTGAAAAATGAGAGCAAGGAGCAGGTGGAAGGAACATTTAATTGTGTGTATATTGATAGAATTTTTCAGAGAATTTTTAAATCTTTCTGAAGTTTTATTAGTTATTTCCTCTGTCTCCAAGGTCTATTAAGTTAGACCCAATTGAAATGATGTATATATGAGAATCCAAATAAAAACATTTGAAACACTTTGAAAAAAATCTAGAAATATTTTCTGGGGAAAAAAAAAAAAAAAAAAAAAAAAAGTATAAGAAAATACATAGTGGTTTTGTATGGTAGAATCATAGAATCATAGAATTGCTCAGGTTGGAAAAGATCTTAAAAATCATCCAACCTAATAGTCCAACCACAATCTTACCATATTACCCTAACTAACAACCCTCTGTTAAATCACGTCCCTGAGCACCACAACCAAATGGTTTTCAAAACACATCCAGGGCTGGTGAATCTACCACCTCCCTGGGGAGCCTATTCCACTGCTTAACAACCGTTTCTGTAAAGTTTTTCCTGATATCCAACCTAAACTTACCCTGGCACAACTTGAGGCCATTTCCTCTCATCCTGTCACCTGTCACCAGTGAGAAGAGACCAGCCCCGCTCTCACTGTAAGCACTTTTCAGGTATTGGAAAAGAGCAATAAGGTCTCCCCTTAGCCTCCTCTTCCCCAGACTAAACAGCTCCAGTTCCTTCAGTCTCTCCTCATGGGGCATATTCTCCAAGCCCTTCACAAGCTTTGTTGCTGTCCTTTGGACTTGCTCCAGCACCTCAGTGTCCTTTCTGTACTGAGGTGCCCAAAACTGAACACAGTACTTGAGGTGAGGCCTCACCAATGCCTAGGGGCAGGATTTCTTCCCTAGTCCTGCTCACCACACCATTCCTGATTTCATACACTTTGAAAGAGGTGGAACTCCATTACGACTTAAATTTACAGTGCATACAATTATCTCAAAATGAGTGCTAATTAAAATTTTATACTCTACTACTGCCTCTGCATCTATCTATCCTGAATATATACTGTTCACTTGCTAAGAATCTTTTCCAAATATGTCCCACTTCATTAATTTGCCTAGTATATTATAAGTAGTATTTATCACTCAGTGCTGTATGGCTATCACCCACAGAAATAAAATACAAGAGAGAACTTTCGTTATTTTCATGGAGGTAATTTTATTTTGTCTACTTTTAAACCTAATACTTCAGTAAAAACTGTTTGTTGTTGTTGTTGTTGTTGTTGTTTGTTTTTAATTTTGAATGGGATTCATTTATCTAACTTTTCAGTCTTAGAAGTACTTTTATACTTATTCGTTCTCTCATTAAAATTAAAATTAAAATGTTCTTAATAACCTCTGGAATTAAGAGGTTAACTACCACATTTTTCTTTGTCTTTATCATGGCATATGATCAACCTATATCACTGGTTTACACTGGTTTACTTAATGCTGGTTTACTGAAATGCTTCTATAGAAAATGTATACATCATATATGTATGTATCTATAGAGAGAAGGTGTGGTATGTTAAAGATTTAATGCATGAACCTTTATAGCATAGCTATGACAGCAACTGGAATGACTCATTAAATATATTACAATATAAAAAATGCAAAAAGCTGAAATGAATTTTTGAAGGTATGAAATATTACTTTGAAATGAACAGATTTTAGACTTGTTTTTCCTTTGTCTTGATACATAGGTAGAAGTACAGAAACATGATTTATTGATTTCTATTAATGCATAGAGTTCCCATCTACATATGAAGATTTCAATGCACATTATCTATCCCTTCTTTTCTTTTAAGTATTCATCTTACAGCAACAATCACTATTAAACAGCTTTCACAATAGCACTTATTTTTTGAATAGCTGCAAAGACTAAAAATTCAGATACTTTCATGTCCTATACTATAACTACTGCTGCTAAATATTACTGAGTTCATAAATAAAAAAGCCCTTACTAAATATACCATTATGACATACTTAGAAGACATAAATGGTTCAAAAATTTGTATAAGTTATCTGCATAATGAAAAATTAGATCATTTCAATTATTAATTTAATTGACATAATAGATTATTAAAGGAGTCCTTCAACTCTAATAATAGAAAAATAAAGCACTGTATAATCTTTGTTTAATGGACCCGGGGTTTGATGCAAAACCTATTGTAAGCAGTTGAAAACAGGCCAGTTACCATCAATTTACTTTGGAATTAATCTTAAGAGACTGCTTGCTACCTTCATTTTTTTTGTGTGTATGCAGGCTAGACGATGTACTGCTTTGCTCACCGATTGGTCACACTAGAATGGGTTTGGCATGCTTTCAAAATTTACACAGTGATAATCAGAATGAATTGTTCTACTTCTTTTTAAACTCCTCTCAATATTTGTTACATGAACAAAAAGTTTTAGATATGACATCTTGTAACTCAAGAAGTTACTCAAAAATCCTAAGTGTAATTTTCCTTCTCATGCTCTACCTGAACCATTTGTTTTTGCTGGCTATGAACTCATCAAAAACTGAATTACCTCAATGGGAAAACTGTCCTGATTGATTTCAGTAGTAATGATATGGCAGCAGTCACCTGTAAAATACCTACACGGTATTAAAATTTTAACCACTGGAGACTGTGTTTACTGAAGAAAAGCACATTAACATAACATCTGACATTCATGGCACTTTGGTGACAGTTCAAGAAGACAATGAAGTTGTAGGTTGTACTTTTTGATATCCTCTCCTCATGTAGTCAAGTATAAGAACATTAGACATTTATTTCTACTTTTGATTAAGCACAAGTGTGAGTAATATTTCTGTCATTCAAAATGTAATTTCTAAGCTACTCTGTTTATGACTAGAGAGAAACAGAAGGAACAGAATAATTGGAGTGAGCTCTGCTCCTAACAGATGTTTGGGATTACAGTACACTATATCCTCAGTTGTATCCTTTCATGAGAAAAGAAGGAAAGTAAGGAAGATATCTTAATAGTGATACACGGAAAGCACCAGTGATACATGAGAAGAAACAGCTTCCTCTTTAAACATCTTGTGACTTATGCAAGCCACTGAAAGCTATAGTTTCAAAACAAGAACATTGCAATCCACATGGTATTTTGTGGTGATATTAATAAATAATAATAATAATAATAAAATAATAAATTGGTTTTACAATCAGTAAGGATACTCTATTTAACTTTACTTTAAAAGTGTTTTCTCTTGATGAATCTGTAAAGACGAAAAGTCATTTAGTTGAAAAAAATCTTTCTATGGCATTAGGAAACACACTGAAATGTCAGCTTCAGTGCTACTGAGTGGTTTTCAAGCAAGATCTGGCTGCCAAATTTTGGCCACTGAAATTTAAATAAGCCAGTCTGATCCCCAGAATAATGTGTTCTACTGGTTAAAAAACTGAAGAATGAAAATGCATTAAAGGCCTGTCCAGGCTAAAAAGTAGAGAAAAGTCATGTTTTTAAAATATAATAGGTTCAATAGGTCTATGTCTTCTAAA
Source organism: Phasianus colchicus (assembly GCF_987193195.1). Classification (NCBI taxonomy): domain Eukaryota; kingdom Metazoa; phylum Chordata; class Aves; order Galliformes; family Phasianidae; genus Phasianus; species Phasianus colchicus. Next base: position 17,700,140 of record NC_143438.1, on the reverse strand, counting down.
AGCTTTTATATGCATCTATTATTTATGGCCCTTAAATGACTTACTAATATTGAAGATCAACGTAAGCCTCAGTATATTGTTCACCTTTTCTGCTAATTAAAGTTATAATTTATTTTGAAAGGAAGAAAGAAACACTAATGTCAATTGTTATAGTCCAAAGTGCTTTGAGGTGGAGGTAGAGTAATTGAGTGCTTTGCTTTAGTAGAGAGCTGCAGCAGGTTGTTCCATTAATTGGCTACATGACTTAAAATCAGATGGTTTCAATATTTCCTGGCTACTAGAGAAAACATGCCAGCATTGTGTATGTCTGTACTTTTACCCTGTGGATGACCTCAAGGGTATATTTGTTATCATCCAGATATCAGAATGAGAAGCACAAGTACATGAAGCACATCATTTCCTCATGCTCCAATATATGTTTTAGTAGGGTTGTTTCACTAATGTGTTAAATGTTATACATTGTCTCCAGATGTATTTGCCACAGGTTATTCTCCAGTGTACTTTCAGACACTGTCTCACTGAAGACAGTGGGATGTAAGGAAGATAAAGGCTCCGTATTCCCAGACACATTAATAGCTTATCTTGTAGTGAACAATTTTCAAAAATGTTTCTCAAGTTAGGTATACAGAATAAGTGCACTACAGTAAAAGATGAGTGCTAGAAAATGAATAAAGGAGAATGTGATGACTCAAGCAGAGGAAATTCATAGAGAAGGATAAGGACAGACATATAAATGAGAAGAAAAAAAAAAAAAAAAGGATAAAAATAAGGAAATATTTTATGTAAGATAAAAGCTGAAAGAAAGTAAGGCACTAAGTTGTTAAGTATCAGAATAGAAGTATGAACCCCATGGGGAAGCAACTCTTGCCAAAGAAGATTAAATGGCTGATAGCACGATGAGGATGAAACTATTAGAATTCCTAAAATTCTGGTTGTTGTCCAAGGAAGGCCTGAAGATGTAAAAATCCCTGAAGCTTGGACCCATATTCCCTCTCATTTTTAAGTTTACTTATAAATTTACCTTGTCAATTTTAGCAAATAGATGTTTCTACATTTGTTACTGAGTTTCTTATCACTTTAGTTAAAAAAGAGCACTGAAAAATATCTCCAAAAAATGTGCCTAAGGGAAAAAAAAACAAAAAACAAAACAAAACAAAAAAAAACATGAAATGCTTGAGCTATTTGTAGAAAACACTGCTGTATTTTATAGCTACTGACTTTTGAGAGTTATATCTACATATGTACTATATATCTGGAGGAGATTTGATACTGAGAACACCAGAAACATAGCCAATAGGAATGCCACGTAGCTTTCAAATGTTCAGGAGGAACAATTCTGTCTCTAGAAGGTAAAATCCTTTTATACTGTGTAAATGTTTTAATACCTATTTTTCATTCAATTTCAATATCACAGAATTAATTCTTTCCTATAGGTTGCACTCTCAATTTTATGAAGAGTGTATGTTTGCATGTGCTCTTGTTTCTGCCTGGAGAGTTCTCAGTGAAAAAGAAAGTCATAGAAGCAAACATGGTGGGCTCAATCCAGCCTCAGACTCAGTGTCATATAAAAGTATGCTACTTACATTTTCAGGTACGTCATCACTGCAATAATTTTTGTATTTGCATTCTTTTAATATCTTCAGAGATTCTTCAGACCAAATCTGGCATTGCATGAAACTCTGATGGTTGTATATTTCCAACAGAAAGTTGTACAGAAGATTTCATATCTGCCTCTACAAGTAAGAGAAAATTCTAATCCCTCTTCACTTCATATTTTTGTTTGTTTGTTTGCCATTGGTGGCTGCAAGAGGTGGAGACAGAAAAAGATGTGTGGATGTGCAAAGGAAATCCTCAGTAGCACATTTGCTTACCTTTTAATTCTTTTCCCATCTACTGACATCTATTCCTTTGAAAGCAGAAAGTTGCTGTATATTAGAGTATTCTTCTGCATCTTGTTTAATTGTAAGACATCTTCTATGCCAAGACTTCTTGTTATCTTTTTTCCAAATCCTTCATTTTTCATCAGGATTTATTAAATATTTCAAGAGCTGTTAATTGGGGAGAAATATTCATTGTCATTTCTGGGAAATGCTCATGGATAAAAAAAAAAAATACCTTATGGTACCAAATCCCTATTTGGTGGTATGATGGGCAAATAGTCAGGGTAGATTTTGTCTTTTCTCAGAGATAAATAAAAATTTTGGCTATATTTTTTATTGTGTTTTGCTTACATTTTTTCTTTCTTACAGGCATTTTTAATTATTTTTTAATAGCTGAGTTAAGTCTACAGTTCTTTTTCCTTAAATCTTTAATGTTTATCATAGATGTTTTAACAATGGATGTGTGGATATTAATCAGTTGTGCAATAACGGAATTTCTCACAACTAGCAAAATAAAAGAGAGATGGTAAATTTCAACTGAACATGGTACTTAAATTACTGAAAAAAAATTCTACTTACAAATACAAGAATGATCTTGGCAGATACTACTTGGACTGAGTAGGTTAACCTAAATATATAAAAATTATAGCAACATACAATAGTTCTGGGATTGATTCTGATTTAGAACTATAATCCAGCATGGATAGGTTAGCATTTCTAGGAAAATGAAGTACAAATGCAAGTTTCTGACTATGCTGAGGGATCAATGTTTCATTTTAACATATGAATTCTAACACATGTATTTGCCATTGGTTATACCTAATAGCACAGTATAACTATTAAAATCTAATATTACCAATTAATAAATAAGTGTAATGGAAGAATTGTTACCATCTATTTATCTTATTTCCAATACAATGATTCATAACTCCTGATCTGGTCTTTTTGTGCAGTTCATTGTTATGAAAAATCCCTGAATAACACACAAAAAAATATCCATTATGGTAATACATGGCAGAATCCTCCCAGAAGGGCCAAAACCTTGTGCTACTTGTGTGGGCTGAATGCACTATCTTCCTGCAGCTTGTGAGTAATGCAATAAGTTCTAAGATTTGGCACAGGAATGAAGAAATAGATCAGTAATCAGGCTGCTCTGCATGGCAGAGTGGTCAAATTTGTCCTCAGTATATCCAGGGACCTGTTAAATTGTACTAAATCAGCAGTTTTCTTTCTTCCTGCCTTATTAAGTATGTTAAGTTCCATGAAGAAGAGTCCTGAAACAATGGTGATATGTTTGCTATTTCATAAAGGTAATATATTTTGTGGAACACATCTTTTGTGAAGATTCAGTAAAGTATTCTATCCAAGATAGAATGCTATGCTGATTTATGTCTTCCTTACACAAGTCTAATGTTTCTAATGCCAAAATAAAATAATTTATCCATCAAAAATGAAGCCAGGATTGTTTAAGGAATGTATTAGTGATTTTCAAAAGCTAAGTTTATCTAAAACTTAGTTTTATTTACTTATCCAGTTCTTGGCATGTCCTGAAAATAAAACAGAAATTCCATGTCTAACTAAGAACTGGTACAGGAAAATGTAACAAATTATGCTTTTCCACTGAAAATTTAAAACTGAGGCCTCCTTTTATTCAAGTACACAAATGCCTGTGAATCCAGCTCTTTGCCTTGCTTACTTTTTGTAGATTTTTGCATATGTAAGACAGATGCTAACAGTTTTATATGTGTACGTCTGTCATTAAAATACTTCTATGTAAAGTAAAATTAAACATACAAATGACTAAGAAAGTACATTCACAGAGACTACAAGAAGACCCTTAATTAGTAAAATACTTGCTTACACAGTATATGAATTCTGAATGGAGAATGTTTCCTTTTTTGTTCATTTGAGCTTTGTGCAATAGAAAACAGGAGTATATAAAGGAAATGATAGCAGATTCACATTTATAATGTAGAAGTATAAATAGAATTATTAAAATACAGCGAAAGCTAGATGAAATAAAATACATTAAATTAATCTGGAACATGAGTGCAAACTCCATTATTTTAAACAACAAGTGAAATAAATAAATAATTGCAACCTGACAGCTTACATTGTGTTGCGAAATTAGTGTGCTTATTCCACAAGTACAATCATTTTTTCATTGAAAGTAAACCCACACTCTATGAAGCCTTTTTAATAATTACTACTGTTTTTCATCAGAAATTCCCAGAAATCTTACAGCTGCAGATCAAACTCAATATTCACAGTTTTGTAGATGTTGTTTGACTATTCCCCCTCCTCCTCTCAGTTCTTTCAAACTGTATATTCAATTACCATGATTGCTGCACAAAAATGGTCATATGTATGGATTCCCTTAAGCAGTACTCACACAAATGCCATTCAGCTATTCTTTGTAAAAACTACCTTCAGTGGTTAGACATCTAACTCAGTTAATGCCTTCTTTTCCCAGGTAAAAATATAATTTCCTTGCCAAAGTGTAGATCTTTTTGATGAAGTAACTCTTAGAATTTTGCTTGTCAAGATGTCACCAGGAATCCTATGATATCTATAGATAAAAATCTCCATTATCCACAGATCGGAATTTCAAAGGCCCAATACAAGTTAGACATGAACTCTAAACCTCAGTGAGATGTACCATTCTGCAGTATCTTTGAAAATTCTAGCTACAATTTAAGAAAAATTCTCAAATTAATTCCAGGAATAATCCTAAAAATGGTTAATTTGAAGCCTCTTCCAAATTCATGAATACAAAAATCTCCCTTTTGACTAGAACAGAATTTCAAACTTTATGTCTATCAATTTATTTAATTGGACCACATCTGACCATAATGCAATGCTATAATTAACATTTGTATAGTAATTATTTTTTTTAACATATCTTAAAAAAAAAAAAAAAAGAAAAAAAAAAGAAAAAAAGGACTAGATGGACTAGATTAATTATAGATACTTTGGTTAAGAAACAATGAAAATATTGGATTTGAAATGTTGAGTAGAATAATGATTTGGACAGCCTTTTTATTTGTAATTTTGTTTTTTTAATACACAATACATTGCAGGTGCTATGAGTAAATTTTTCATAGGCCATTTATTCCTACTGTCCTTTCTCCATTAATCCATTTCTAACCTGCATCTCATGAATACTTTCAAATTACTGGATTAGAAAAAAGCTTTCTTTCCTTTTTTCCCCCATGACTTTACCGCAATACCCTGTCAGTTCTTCCAGAAATATAGTTGACAGAAAGTTTTTTTTTTTTTTTTTTTTTTTCAATGTTTTATATTTTACAGCCTTCTGGGTTTATTGGTTTTTATATGAAGGAAAGGTTTATTTCCCAGAGAGTAACACTACACATTCCAGATGACAATAAAATATACCAAATATTCATCATATCTTCCTCTATTAAAAAAAAAAAAAAAGAAAAAAAAAAGAAAGAAAAAAAAAGAATCAATTTTAGGACATTTTAAAAATTCTTAGCATCTTACAACTGTACACATGTAAGACTTCTAAATCGTGTACTTTAAAGTTCAATGTTTTTATCCAAATACCTAACTGAGATGATGTTACTGCTTTTGAACCTCAGGCTTCTGGCTCAGGAATTCCTTCAGCGTGAGTTTCTACCTGGTGGTGTGTTACTCGAAATAGTGAAGGACTTGGATTCGGCTAGTCATATGACATGAGGACTAACACTACTCTAAGTGATCTCAAATGATATTCCCACATTGTAGTAGAGGTCTCTCTTGAGGGTTTTGGTCATTTTTGTCATTCATTCCCTGCCAGCACCTGAGGTAGAGAAGGAAGAGGGCAGGAGGTGCTCCAGACACAGCCAGAGCAGATCCCCTGTTAGCCCTGGTCATGAGATCATGCCGGAATGAGTACATGCACTGTGGTAGATCTGTCAGAGGAGATTTTCTGTTAAGAACTGCAGCCTATTAGGGACCAATATTGCAGTAGTCTGTTTCTGAAGGATTACAACCTGTGGAACAAAATCTTGCTGAAGCAATTCTTAAAGAACTTTTACTTTCTCAGCAGCTAGGCAATTTGCAATATAAAAAGAAGGAGATAAAGGTTCTTCGTTAGTTAAAATGACATTTTTTGTGCTTATAAGTGAAAAAGCTTCTGATTTCACTATGAAAAATAGATTCTATCAGGAAAAACTTTACATTTACCATAAGTATTTACTTCTTCCTGCACTTTTTCTTTTTTTTTTCTTTTTTTTTTTTTTTTTTAACTTTCTCCATCTGGAAGACAGCTTTGCAAATATTCTATATCTCTGTTGAGAACAGAATGTTGTAACTATTTTGCAAGAACTGCACTGATTTTTGCTCACCGTTAGTTTATAACAGCTTGAAATACACAATGACTGAAATATATCTTAAATATACAAATTGTAGGGTTAGCTGAGGTATTCCAGATTGTATAGAATTAGAATCTAAAGAATATAGAATTAAACTCCAAGGATTATTAATATTTTTAAATTACAATCCAAAATAAAGGTTTTAAGTTTAACGTTTTTATGATTCACTTCTTTTGCTAGAATGATAGGTGCCTAGCTGTGTTACGTTATAAGGTGTGTATTTCTTGTTCTGTGCCTTTTCTCTGCTTTTTACCTGGATGTGTGTCTCATCCTGTTCCCTGGCTTGTTTTGGCCAGTGAAAAGATAGTGACAACAGCATACTGCTGGTCACAGCTCAGGCCCTGGACATGAGTACTAGGTGGTATATGGTTAGGCATATATAAAGTGAGGGCACTGACGGAGGCACAGCTATGGTCTTATCCAGCTTGCACTGCCAGGGGCAGTTCTCATTACTGATCAGAGGATGGCTACAGGACTAAGCCCCCATCCCATTCTCCAGTCTTGCACGGCCTCTCCCCTTGTTCTGCAGGTGATGCTACAGCCAAACTCCACAACGTGTCAAGAGCAATGAGGGACTGTATAATGATACTGTAATTTTATGCATCATGTAAACTCTCTACTCTGAACATTGAAGAAAGTATGTTGTTTGCATTCACATCAGCTTCTTCATTTGGCCTACTTTAATTCTTTTAAACAGTATATATTCTTGTTTGGATTTTACATCTGGAAATATAGCAAACTAGTAAATGAAATTAAGTATTCAAAAGACACAAAGTACTTTTATCTTCTTAAATATTTATTTTTATATATCTTCTATGCAAGCACTATTTTGAACTAGATTTTAAAACAGTGCTCTAAATAAGTTGTCAGCAAACAGTTAATATTTTATTTAGCGGGTTTTAGACAAATCTAGGATGATAGAATAAATAAGAGGCATTCAAGCCATATATGAAAGACATTAATCTATAGACACAATTAAGTAGAATGTTGCATCCAGAGATAAAACAAGCATTCAATTTTCAATTATACTGTGGCTCTGTTATTTATTATTGATTTGTGTATATGTGTATACACAACCTGGTATATAAAAAGAACAATTTTCAGAAAAGTGACATGTTCTTACTAAATACAGACATCTATATGTAGAACTCTCCAAAAAAAAGATGATCAGGATTGATGCTTGAATCTCACTACACTTCTTATTTAAAGAAACATAAAACCCAACTATTTCAAACTTCTTGGATGAAAACTGATATTCTGGTAGCTCACAGTCACAGAATTCAAATGCATAGAATAATAAAGTAATTTAAAATTTTAAAATAGTGGTACATTGTAAACTTCAGTGCATTCAGATAATTAGCTGATTTCTTAAGAATTGCATATTTTCATAGTGGTGACATGCTAATAAAGATGACATTGTAGAATTTGCTGATAGTGATTAAATAATGTAAATAATCAAACTTTTCCAGTCAAAATGATGTAATAGAAAAACACATTATGTGATAATACTAGTACCATTTTTTTTTATTTTACCTCTGTGGTTCTTATTGGTTTCCTAATGCATTAGGACATTTCTTATTGTCTTTAGGCAAAAAAAAAATCTGTGCTGGATGCAAAAATGTGTTTGCTAATGGTATTTAAGATACATTAATTTGCCAACCAGAAGGATAAGGCAGGAGAAAAAAATGGGAAAAAAAAAATGTAATAAAAGCAAAAATTCATATTCATCCTTTTAAAAGTTAATAGGTACAGGTATTTTATAAAAAGATTTTAACACCGTATATATTTTTGTATACTGAATCATAATAAAAGCAGTAACTTCAGCCGTAATGTCTTGTATTTTCATTGTTTCTGAATGTAGAATTATGAATCTTTCAGAAGTTATTTAAAAGTGCTCAGTGATATGGAGTTAGGGGCAACATTTATTTTAGTCCTAAGGGAGGATAATTTAAGGGAGGATAATTTTATTTGAAGATACCATTATTGTTGCTAATGTAATTTGAAACATTTGATATATATCATCTTTATTTCCTTGCTTTATAAATGCAGAACACTTAATTCCTCTGAGTGTTAAATGACATGAAATATCTTCTGTTTGGAGATGAGCAGATCATGTTCAGGAAGTAGAAAGGTAAGACACTTTCATGTACCACGCAGACTGGAAATGCAAAATTTCTTCTATTTATAAATTAAAGCCGATATACAGTAGCAAGTTTACGGTTTGATTTTTTCATGTTTACACATTGCTAAAGACTAACCTATTAGTTGAAGGTAGAATGGCAGGCCTCTTAATGTTTTTACCCACTAAATTGGAATAATGTTACTTTGCAACAGAAGGAAGGAAAAAGATAGCTCAAATGCCTTCAGTAGAGGATTTTCACGATGTTTGCTGGCTGTAGTAGAGACAGCAACATCACCTCTAGCATTTCATTCATTACTCTTATCATGCTAATTAATGGCCAATGAAGGGATCATCATTGTTTCCAGAATGCTGATTCATGTGATTTCAACAGTTTTGTTCTGCCAAAAAGTGGAAGCTTTTTTCTTCCTGTCTCTTCTCGACTTTTATTTCCTGCTTCTTCATATCTGTATTGTTGGAATAGTTCAAGATGCTGTCCCGCTGTATGTAGTTTTTCATAGTTCTGCCAGCTCCCCTCTCTACAAGTGTTTTCACTACTAAGTAATTTCTAAATACTGTTACTTGACATATTTTATGGTAGTAACAAGTGGACAGGTACACAGAGAAGAGGGGCAAAGTACTGGCAAATATGCCTCACCCATTTGATGCGTTGATGCACTAAAACAGCAAGGTGTCACTTGAACACAATTAGTCCTCTCCCAGGTACATGAGGCATCCAGCAATTGTTTTTCAAAGCTAATGTCTCCAGATGAAATAGAAAATGTGAAAGGGAGGATAATTTGGTAAGCATCTAATGAAGAAAAATATCATATCAATAATTACAGTCATTGTTCTACTGTAGGTATACAACAGTGGAATCAATAAAATTTTGCTCCTAGTCTAAACATTTATACACATAGTGATTTTGCATTTATTACATACTAAAATGGCTTTTCTAGCTTAAGCAGTCCTTGTGAATTGGCCAGAATACACAGTGCTCTGCACTATAGTATCCAACAACATTGCAAAAAAATACTGCATACATGGATGCAAAAGTTGTACTGTTTTTCTCTCTTCTCTTCTCTTCTCTTCTCTTCTCTTCTCTTCTCTTCTCTTCTCTTCTCTTCTCTTCTCTTCTCTTCTCTTCTCTTCTCTTCTCTTCTCTTCTCTTCTCTTCTCTTCTCTTCTCTTCTCTTCTCTTCTCTTCTCTTCTCTTCTCTCCTCTCCTCTCCTCTCCTCTCCTCTCCTCTCCTCTCCTCTCCTCTCCTCTCCTCTCCTCTCCTCTCCTCTCCTCTCCTCTCCTCTCCTCTCCTCTCCTCTCCTCTCCTCTCCTCTCCTCTCCTCTCCTCTCCTCTCCTCTCCTCTCCTCTCCTCTCCTCTCCTCTCCTCTCCTCTCCTCTCCTCTCCTCTCCTCTCCTCTCCTCTCCTCTCCTCTCATCGTTTTTCTTTTTGTTTTTGTTTTTGTTTGCAAATACAAAAACAAGCACAGAACTGAAAATCCCAAGAGTCTCTTCCAAGCTTTAAGGTATTTAACAGAAGCTATTGTTCGCTCGGTTGATACTGGAAGATCTGATTTTTTGCTTTTCCCATGATCTTGTGAAAACTTAGGAAATGCCTCTAGGTGAACTTCATTTCAGATTATAATAAAATGAAAACCTCTATGCAAATATTGTTATTTTCTTTTAAAACTTAATTGTCTCTTTCCCTTCAGAATTCATTATATCATGTCATTTTTATTTTTCTTGGCATTTGAATTGTTGCTTACTAATAGATACCTGGATAAATATACCCTTTTCAATAACTTCTGGCAGTCAAAGAAGTAATAAATTAATAATCCTTATTTATTTTCAGTAAATTCTACACATATTTTGAGTAGAACTCTGTTTAGATCATTTTGATACTTGAGCTGTTTTTGCAGCTCAGCAAATCCAAATCAGGGATCTGAACTGCATGATTTTGTTAATATTAAAATACACTCTGATATGGTAAACTAATCTGGATTTTGACTCGATGGAAAAAATAGTATTTTCTGATGCAACACTCAAAAAACAGGCAGGTGTTCTGATGGCTTCATAAAAATGTGAATATAGTATGCATAACAGAGCAGAGATTGTGAGAATCACTACTGGTCTCTTCTGTCTGATACTGCAAAGGCTTATTCCAGCTTCATTACTTAACTGAAGATCTTAGCTAAATAGGTATGCAAGTTTAAAACAGGATTCAGATTCACCATGGAACTGTGGGAGGGATATTTCACTCCTCCAGGCTATGTGTCAGTTTGAGATTACAAAATAGGTCAGAGAGGAATTTTTTTTTTTTTTTTTTTTTTTTTTTTTTTTTTTTTTTTTTTTTCCAAATGAATGCACACCAGAGCAAAAACTTGTTCTAGTGGCAGATCAAACTGTCAGCTCTGCAACTAGATTAGGAGTACTCATCCATTTAAATGTTATGAATGGTTAGACAGATTTCCAGAGAGGCAGTTTTTTTTTATTCAGAAGGGTAAGTATTCTGCATGAAATCAAGTAGTCTTCTTTCCCTCACACTAAAAGCAAATTCCATTATTATCCTTCCTACACTTCTGTGCAGGCTTAGATACAATAACAGAAGCACTTTAGTCATCTCAACTTAAAGAGTATTTATAATTGCAGGAATTATCAGAGTCTTAATGTAATGTTAACTGCTCTGGCAAATTTGTCTGTGGAAGTTCTTCATAAAGCTGAATGGAGTGAATTCCCTTGATTACAGTTGACTTGGATCAGACCCAGAACAGAAGTTCTATATTAAGTACCTCTGCACCCTGCTGTCAGCTTGCACCAAATTCAGCAGAATATTACTAAAAACCATGGAAGATCTATGATGAAAACTCAGGTGTGATGTACTAGGACGTTGTCCCATGAAGTATCTAATAGTAGCAGCAGGCACTATCAAACTCAAGTACTGATTATAATACGGTATTTTTGCCTTTTTGTGCATGGGGTAAAGGAGATGGCTGAGAATCTGGTGTCAGTCACTGTCAATGATTTAGCCCACGAATAAAAACCTGGCCATTAAAAGCACTCGAGTAAAATTATAACTGCATTTTTGCTGGACCCTATTGAGAAAATAGTGCTTGACAGCTATTTCTCAAGAGACTTTAATTTATTTAGGTAGAAAATGAGACTCAGAAAAAGGCAACAGAGTGTTTGACGAATTTAAAATAATCGAATGGGCTTGACCTCTTAACGGGTGGGTTTATCTCTTTTGCAACCCATGAAGCTCATTTTAATCTAGTGGTATCTCTGATAATACTATGAAGTAATAAAGTGGATCTTGCAGTACAGCTTGTTTCTCTACTTCTAGATTATAAAGAAATGTATGCACTTATGCATAGAAACGTGCTGAAGCAGACTACCACTGACAGATAATCTTAATATTAATGGATTTAAATATGGCTAAAATTATCTTTCGTAATACTGAAGTATGAGTTGTTCATTAGAAGGTAAAATTCTGTAATGCTCTGTTGATTCCTTACAGCTACTTAATAAGCATAATTGAGAACATTTGTCACATTCATCTCTTTCCAGACATTCTTTACTTTCCTTCCTGCTCTTTCTGATGCTTCTCAATGGTAAGTAACACAATTTCTGATCTATTAAAAATAGTGTAAGTATACAGAGCAATATTCTAGCTCTCTGATAGAGAAGTTGGAAAGCCCCACTTTTACTCATTTCTAACTTAAAATGTTTCATATTATCAAACTTAAATGTATGTTTCCTGTTTGGATAAAACATATTACTTTATACCTGATTGTTTTCTGCTAGTAAGTCCGACATGCCTTGTGTCCATTTGTACTATAAGGGAATAAGATATCTAGTGACTCTCTTTTTACCTATATTCCAGTACATATTTGTACTAGCCTTTCACCTTCAACATGTTTATTTCAAGCAATGAAGTAACTTCAGCCATAATGTATAGCTGTCTTTAAAGACAAAATTAATATTTTCTGTACAAATGATTTTCATATTACAGAGGAGGTCAGAAATGCCGAAGAGATATGGAAAGGGCACAGTAAAGAAATTAACTGTCTGCTTCAACTACACTACAATGTAAACTGAAAATAGTAGCATTTTAGATTGTATTATTTTTAAGTCATATCTTTATTCTGTTAGCATACATGTACCTCGTGTGCTGTGCTTTCACAGATATGTTTTCTTTATGTTTTTTTGATAATTTGGTTATAATATTTAAACGATGCCTAAAGATGAGATAATTTTTAGTTGTCATTAGACCACTTTAAAGACTGGCATATCTTGTTTTTTAGACTTACATGAAAGTCAGTGAGATTAGCAAAATTTATAATTCTCTCATAGGAAGACAAATAGGAAAAAAAAAAAATGCTATTGAGCTGATATGTTATAAGTGATATGGTTATATTTAAGAAATAAAATATGTCCTTGACCTGTTCAGATTAGTCTGCACTGACTCATAAAAGTACAATTTGGGAAAAAAATTCCAGGAGGTAAGCACCCATATCACACTGAATACTAAGATGGTATACTGTAACAAGCTATTTTGAACACTCAGATTTTTTTGAAAATTAAAACAAAAATAACTCTTTCAGTCAAATATTTTAAAAGAAAGAATTAGGAAACATTACTTGGTAATCCAATAAAATGTGTTTGTAAAACTCTTCAGAACACTATTAAATCTGCCCTAAATAATCAACAAGTAATATTAGAAATATCTGCTGTTATCATCTTTATAGAGTGGAAAGAAACAAGACAATACTAATATCTCTCATACCTATCATAATGGTCTTACTGTCACAATCAGTGCTGTCATTTTAAGACATTAGATAAGGGATGATTTGGAAGACATTTTTTTTTCAAAAGATGAAAACAACTTGGAGAGCAAATGCAGAAATGAAGATATTCTTATCTATCATTAACCTGAAAATACTAGCAAGTAACTTTTTGGGTCATATTTTCCATGATAATCTATGCCACCTGTATAGATCAAAATGGAACGAAGGGAAGTGACTGACAGCAGTAAAAATAATCAGAATCTGAAACTACTGGAGAAATAAAAGGGAAATGAAAAAGACATAATAACAAGAATAGTTGGTTAAACTTTAAAATAATATATATATTTATTCAATTTTGAGGTAGAAGTTACCAATGTATTACAAATGCTGATATAAAATATCTTTCCAGATATATCTGTAGTGTTTTTGGTTTTGCTTAAGTCCAGATTTTGAAGGAAGAAGAACAGGGAACAGATGTTGGATTTTTTAAATTCTGAAAATTGTTAGAATCAGATTGCTGACACACAGCTCCTTTAAGAACTCAAAATACTGCATTGCACTGAAGATACCTTTCCCCACCAAAATTTCAGACAAATAGTTAAATATTAATGTTTCATCATTAATGCCAATTTTAGTGTTTCAGCACTCTGGAAATCTATTTCCGTTGTGAAGTATATTTTTAAGATTCTTGATCATTTCTCTGTTACAGCAAGAAAATCTGGACTTCTTTACAAAATGGTTTAAAACACTCTGGAAGAAAAAATTCCTGAAAAAAAAAAAAAAAAAAAAAAAGAAAAGAAAAGAAAAGAAAAGAAAAAAAAAAAAAAAAAAAAAAAAAAAAAAAAAAAAGAAGAAGGAGAAGAATATATCATAGTATCTCCTGTGTGGAATTTATTTTCTTTTTCAACAATTCACAGACAAATAAGTAAAGGTGAAATTTGGGGATGGCATGCTTTCTTCATCTTTGGCAATTCATTAACTATTACAAGTCTACAGATGTTCACAGCTCAATTGCAATTCTTAAATTCTTGAGACAGTTCAAAAGTGTAATTAAAGTTTTGAGAAACTTCAATAGTCAATGCCTCAGGGAGCTCAATCTTCTTAATTTATCAGAGAAAAAGTTGATTGAATTGTGACTATATAATAAAATGCTTCTCAAATCTAGTTGGCAGTATCTTATAAGAAGATAATGGTAGCTAAAACTAGAACAAGTTAGATGACAAATAAAGACACATTTTTAGGGATGCGAGTAATTAATCATTGGAACATCTTGTCAAATTGGTGTTAGATCATTCATGAGCTTTATTTTGTCCTTAAGACAAAGATTCCAGTTTAGCTGAAGAAGTTTTAAGCCACAATATAATATAAATTAGTTTGCAATTTATTTTAAAATCTATGTATCTACTTCCAAACACAAGACAGAAAGACATTTGCAGATAGAAGAGCAGTTATGTAAGATAGACATACATCAATTTCACCAGCAAATATGGACAAATTAGGGAAGTGGTTCACCAAGGATCAAAGAGGAAAATAAAAGCAGCTGTACAGTCTTTCTATACCAACAGTAAGATAGAAAACAGCTTTTCTGATGCTTGAGCCTATCTACTCTCATAGCTTGCACTTTGACAAGATCATTTTGCAAATCCTTAAAAAAGCAAGTAGAAAATCTTTTAATAGTCATTGTTCATATTCTTATGACTGCACCAATATAAAAGGAAGAGAGATAGCAAAAGAAACTGATGAAAAGTGCTGCATGTCCTAATCTATTATCATGTTGTTGTCTATGTTACATACATTTTTGCTAGCTTTACAACAACATCACTGCAATTCTTGAAAGTATTGTAAAAAAATTTGAATAAAAATTAATTTACTGAGTAGACTTTATAGCAATTTTGGTAGAACTTAAAGCATTCTCTTTGTCTTTTCTTCCTAGTTCCAACAGAGAAATGTAACAACACATTCAGGTGAAACTTTAAAGCATTTTAAAGGTTAGCATGATTCCGGTAAAAAGCAAGACTTTGAAAAGATTTTTAAAATGCCTAATGGAAGTAAATAATAAATCCTCTATGTGGGTTTTCACAACAAGCATTTATGACAAATGGTTCAGTTTCAAGCCAATCATGGTTAATTGTTTTTCCTTAGTATCCAGAGATCACAATTTTTAACTCTCTCTCTGAGATTTGGAGACCAAACATTTGTCAGCTGTCCAATTTGTTTTGAAAATATTAGCTCTCAAGAGAAATTCTAGCGCTTCAGAATATCCCTTTTACATTAGACTTGTTTTGCCACTGTTATAAAATGTGTATTCTTATAAGACAATACTAAAGAATCTCAGTGCTTAAAGTCAAATATGTTTTTTAATTGAAGAAATAAAGAATCAGAGAAGTAGATTTTTGCCTATAATAAGAAAACAATTGATCATTAGATTATACTTTCTTATGCTTTTCACTGGAAAGGAAAAAAAAAGCCACCATGTTTTGGATGATAATATTTTGTTACACAACTAATTGTAATCTTAATAATTTTCAGTGTTACATTACTAGAGTAAGAAATGTTTAACATTACCTTGATATCAGTGTTATTATGTTCAGACATACAGAATTTTGAACATTGTTGGAAATAGCAATGGCAATAGTTAGTGTCTTAAAGAATAATTCATTTTTTGTATTGTTCATGATTTACATCCATCTCAGTAGCGGCTAGAGAGCTTTTGTTAGAATTAAAGTTTTGAATTCCTAATTCTTAGTCAAGATAGAACTACATAGAAATTTCATCAGAAAGGCATCTATGGACCACAGTACAAATTACCACATAGAGACAAAAAAGAAAAACCACAATAAAGCTGTTTCTGTTACTAGGAACTCTTATCTTGAGTTTCTAGGAGTTTCAATTCTGTATGCCAGACAAGAATTTGGAGCAAATTGCCTATGATTAGACTCAGGTTCTCAAAGAAGATCTCAGGCAAAAATTATGTTCCTAAATTGAAAACTATAATCAAGAATATCCTAACAAGTCTAAGTACATAGTGTATTGATTTTATCATTGCCTTGGAACTCACTTCTGCTTTTGAGAATGCAGAGAAATCCTTGTCTTGGAAGCCTAGAGCTTCTCAACACCTGGCTGACACATTCTCATGGCCACAAAAAGATATTCTTCTCTTGCGGGGCTCTCACCCTTTTGGCTGTCAACAGTACCAAGCAAAAACTGCTAAACTCAGGCATTGGATTCACTGCTGGTCTTCTACTTCCTCACCCAAACTTATTTTCTCCAGAGCTGAACAGCTTCAATAGGAATAAACAATAAGAGCCTTATTTTTCCATCTGTAATGGCTCATATTTTACTAATTACAGCACTCAGCTCAGAGCAGAGAATCTGCTGTCCACCAGGCAGGGTCCCTGGCTCCCTATCTTCCACATCTCTCTGCCTACCTAACCATATGATGGATTTATTAGCATATACTGTCTCTAGATCTCTTTTAAGATTTCTTTATGCTGTCATTCAGCAATCCCTAAGCTGATCTCATTTCACTATATGGGATCTAAAATGATGAAACATGCAATTCTCCCTGATGATGAATATAGTTGCAAGAAGTGTTTTGGGCTGCATTCTTTGTGCCTGGATGAAGCACCTAAAAGTAGATGATGCAATTTTCAGTCAACCATAATCCCAGTTTCTTTCTTTAACACGTGCAAGTCTTGGTTCACTTTCTCCCAGTTTGAGGTAGTAAAACAGCATGAATTTCTAAAGATAGCCATTAAAGCATTTGTAGAATTCAGACTTAATGATACATAGAAAAAAATAAGATAGACTGGAATGGGCAGAAAACTAAATAGGTTAATTAAGTTCTTATCTCAAATCACAGTCATAGCTGTGGAATCAAAATGAAAATTGTTATAGCTATTCTACAACTAAAATGCAAAATAGAAAAACAAGTCACGAAACAGAAAATGTCTTAATAAGCAAATCTCATTTAAATATATATACAGTAAAAAAAATGGCTGAAGATCATGTTTACTCTTCATAAGTACAGCTTCATAAAAGATGTAAAACCTACAGATTGCATTTGCTTTTTGTGTTTGCAGATTCTTATAAGAAACACATAATTATTATAAGAAAAAAATACATCTTTTTTTTTTTTTTTTAAATACTAAGTAATTATTGCTCACCACATGAACTAGGGCAATTTCTTAATTTGTCTATTTCAATAATTAGAATAAGCCTTCCAAAACTTTGCTGCTTTATTTTTCCTGCTAACAGAAGGGTTAAAGAAATATTTAATTGAAAATTTTCAAAGAAAAATCATATTGAGAGTTATATTAAACCTACTTAGAATTATCTACTTTACTTGCTGCATTAACTATCTTTTCCTTCATGGGTTTCTTTTTGCACTTTAGTTTTTATTTTGAAATGCCATATATCTTCAGTGAATCATTCTCCTTTTCTTTATTATTGTCAACTGGAAGTAATATAAAAGCTGTGGTCATGAACCCTTGAATTTATTTTATTTTTTTTTTCTCTGTATTGTGAAAATTATTTTCCCTCAGTCATTTTCAGAACCTGAGTCAGTTTGGTTCAGTGTCATTCTTAGTCATTCAGTTTTTTCTTTTCTTTCTATTATGTACTATATGACTGTCTACATGGCAATTTTTATCTGATTGCCAACTGCTAAAATTAATGTTTTTCTGTAAGTCTGTTATTTGGCTTATCTCTCTTCAGACTTAAGGTTTAAGTACCAAAGCATGTATTACATTTCTAAAGCACTACTTCCAAAGATGAAGATAAACATGCACTTTTGGAGTAGCACTTCCTCATTACAGTTGGTCTCTACAATATCCCATTACTACCACTGTGTAGTGTAAAGAATTTTTCCACGTGGCTTTGTGACTGTTATAATGAAAGAAAATTTCACAGTTTTCTGTGATACAACTGTGTGCCTTTTTTGTCCCAGGCAAAGAGGGGTTTTCAGCACCATTATTGATAACAATAATAGCAGAGACTAGTGCTAGAGACCAATTCAGCAAACAGGACATTACTGTCTTCCATCATACCAAAATTATATCAGGGTGTAAGAAGAATATCTGTGGAGCTGCCCTAAATAAGACTTTTGTTTTATGCTGATTTGATGTCTTATAATTAAATGCAAACTACTAGCTCATCACCAAACTGTCATCCACCAAGACCCTCAGGTTCTTCTCCACAGAGCTCCTCTCCAGCAGGTCATGCCCCAACCTGTATGAATACTCGTGGTTATTCCTTCCCAGGTGCAAGACTCTACACTTGCCTTTGTTAAACCTCATCTGTTTTTATTTGTAGCCCAACTCTTGAGTCTGTCCAGGTCTTGCCTTCAGGCATGTCAGCCACTCCTTCCAGCTTTATACCATCAGCATACTCACTGAGGGTGGACACTATCCCCTCATCAAGGTTGTCGATGAAGATACTGAACAAGACTGGACCCTGCACCAACCCTTGGGGAACACCACAAGTCACTAGGTCTCCAACAAGACTCCAGCTACAACCCCCTCAGCTTGGTCAGTTAGCCAGTTCTCAACACACCTCACCATCCACTCATCTATCCCACACTTTCTCAGCTTCATTATCAGGATGTCATGGGAGACAGTATCAGAAGCCTTACTGAAATCAAGGTAGATGACATCCACTGCTCTCCTCCCATCTACCCAACTCGTGATGCCATCATAAAAGGCTACAAAGTTGGTTGAACACGATTTTCCCTTGGTGAATCCATGCTGACTATTCCTGATGACCTTCTTCTCTTCCAATTGCTTAGATATTGCATCCTGTACAAGCCGTTCCATCATCTTTCTAGGGACAGAGGAGAAACTAACACTTGCTAAGTTGGAGTCCATCAGAAGCCCACATGCCTTGATAGAGGAGAACACTGCACCCAATCCCTTCAACATATTTTCCAAGGGATTCAAAGTTCTTTTTAGTGTTCTTTTCTTTCCTCACTGCAGCATCCTGGGATCCAGCCTGAATGACTGGATATAATGAATAAAAGGACAGTAGTCTTCAGGTTTAATGAACTGTGCTGGAGCCTTCCTAATGTTTCTAATGTGCCACTGGAAGACAGCACACCTCTCTGGAGAGAATATTCAGGTGGCAAATGGAATCCTCATTCCACCACAGTAAGGAGTCCCCAATTGCTAAGATTCTCTGCTCTTTTTTGGTGGCACTGGTATTGATGCAGGGCCCTGATTGGCCCCACTCACTAGATTTGTTACTCTTTGTATTCATGTGCTTCTTAGGGCATGGGTTCAGTATACTTTCCAGATGCTCATCTTTGTCTGATTTGCATCTCTGCTAGGATCACAAGGTCCTTGCTAAAATGGCTATATATAACTTAGAAAAAGTTATTTTTAAAGAAAATAAAAGAGAAACAAAGAGGAAACTAATAATAGTAAAAAAAAAAAAAAAAAAAAAAAAAAAGTGTGAAGAAAGACTTGACAAAGAGAAAGAAAAGGAAATTCTAATTTTACATTCAGAGTAATTTCAGCCATCTCCATTCCTGCACCAGGAGGTGCTGGAATAGGCTTCTCAGAGAGGCTGTGGATGCTTCTTCCCTGGAGGTTCTTAAGACCAGGTTGGATGTGGCCCTGGGCAGCCTGGTCCAGTACCAGATCTGGAGGTTGGTTGCCCTTCCTGTGGCAGGGGGGTTGGAACTTGGTGATACTTGGGGTCCCTTCCAACCCAAGCCATTCTGTAATTCGATTATTATCTTTTTCCCCCTGCTGGGACTTAAGATAAGGCTGGTGGTTTGCCCACGCCACTTCATAATACCAGGCATCAATCAGTGCTATCACTTTGATTTCCTTCCTTTCACTTACACAATAACCACAAAGTTAGAAAATGCAAAATATGTGAAATTCTGAGAAATACTGTTAAGACAAAAAAAAAAAAAAAAAAAAAAAAAAGACATCTACAGTTGGAGCAAAATAAACAGAAATAAATATATTCTCTGGATGAATCATATTTCTCTTAAAAATCAATAAGACTACTCAAATTTCCAACTACTTATAACAGATAAACCCAGAAATTTGTCATATATTGCAAATATTGTTTAAAGATCATTATTCATTTAACAGGAATGTTTCACAGTGCCTTTTCTGAAATACATAATCATCTCCTTAAATTCATATCACTGTATTGCAGAGGCATATTCTTATTTTTCTCCTTGAGCAAAATTCTTCTTGGTACCGAGTATTCTTAGGTAGTGCCTTGAACTGTCTCTTCCTATCAGAATTTTAGGGCGATCTTTGCCTCAAAAAATTGGACATTATCTAAATTAATAGCATTCCTTCTTTTTTGCCAGTCCCTCTATTTCTGTAAAATACTTGTTGTCTTTTATGGAATCAGATTAAGCCATAGCAGTCAATTGCACAAGCTGTACAGTCTAAAAATTGTATTCAGTAGCAGAGTGAAGAGATTTACAAGGTCGTTGTTTTTTCTTATTACTTCCATGGGTCAGCATTTCACAGTAACTGTATAATAAAATTTTATCTGATAAAACCTAACTAGATTGTTTTTATTAGTACCAGCTTATGATGCATATAAATCATTTTAAAGTTATTCATAGAAAATTTCTCTGTTCCAGCATAACAGACATTTTCTTAATCTCAGGTCATTTAGACTGCTCATGGTTGACATAGAAAAGTAACATATTATAGAAGTTCTGCACTTTAGACAAGTTTTCTTTGCTGAGAGCATAAAAATAATATATTGCTCCATTATTTCAATGAAACTATGCTTTATCTGAACAACAAGCAGGACTGCATAAAATAGAATTTGCTGTAGTTATGCCTAAAGTTCCCTTAACTAGAAAACAGATTTTTTATTTTACTAGAAAATTTGAATTCCAATAAAACTGAAAGAAGTTGTTACTTGATGAGCAACATATTATGTAAGTTAAAACTTAAAAATGAGGTGATTTATATAAATATACAAGAGTGAATTTTTCATCATGATTTCAATTTCAGATCTGTTTCTATAGTAATCTTCATCACTCAGTTTTAATACCAGGAAACAACATACTGAAATTTATCACAATTATGTGCTTCAATTTACCTATCACAATGAAAATATGTAATATTTTCCAATTATCTTTTATGTCTCCCTCTGGGCAGAGAGGAAGAGGAAGAGGAAGAGGATGAGGAAGAGGGAGAAAATGAGAGAGAAAGAGAAAGGAAAAGAGAGAAAATGAAAAGGAAAAGGAAAAGGAAAAGGAAAAGAGGAAAGATGATAGAGAAAGGAAAAGAGGAAAGAGGATAGAGAAAGGAAAAAGGAAAATGAATAGAAGAAAAAGAAAATGAAAAAATGGAAAGAGAAAAAGAAAAATAACATCTTTTGTTAGGTTATATCAATGAAAAGCCTATATCATCAGGTTAATTTGCACACGTTTAGAATGTGAGACAGAGTTCCTGGTAAGAATGTGTTTTCATGAACATAAAAGCTTTATATTATTGCATGTCCTTGGAACCTGTATGTACTTTCAACAGCATGTATCAGACACTTTTTTCCTTTGGTATCTCTGAGGATTTGAAAGTGGCTATTAATTAAAGCTTACACACAACATTTTCCCCCTGAGCTTCTCAATATGCTTAAGTGGCATGATGAGGAACCATCCATTTTTCTAAAGCTGCTCATTAAATAACTCAATTTGGTTTAAGCACAAATCTTTTTTTTTTTTTTTTTTTCCCCCATAGCTAGCAATAATTTCTCTCCTTAATTGCCTATCCCTATCCCATCAGGAGATTCTGATTTGTTTAATTAAATTATCTCATCACCTCCAGTAGGAGGACAACATGAAAAAGTATGCTGATGTCTGGAGCCATGAATGCAGGGATTTACACTATTTACAGGTTTATCTCTGAGAAAACTGCCAAATCTAAATATTTCAGGGGTTCCTATAGAATTATTGCCTAAAAAAAATACAAACAAAAGCAGCTACTTCGAAAGTTAAAAGTTCCTCAGTTAGGCATTTTACTATTTTAATAACTTAAAATAAAATTAGTATCAAAAACAGATTTATCTGTGTTTAATATGACATAACATATATTCAAATCTGAACCTTTGGTTAGCTATTTTTATGTTTACTATCATTAATAGGCCTTTAAGCTAACTAATGTATATTATTCATTTGATTCATAGCATTATACAAAACATATTAAGGTTATAATGTATGCTGCTATATGCCTGTGTGGTTCATTCAGATATACTCATTAACATAGTCGCTAATACCAGGTCTTAATTGAGATTATTTCCCCCACTTCTGGAAATATTCAGGACTCTATCTCATCACTCTTGGGAAGAAGCAGAACAGTCTGTCCTGTTAGCTGTTTCTCCTCAACAGGACAATCTTTTCTAGAAAACTATAGCAGAAGTATCTGACTGTCTTTTTCAAGATATCCATGAATATGAAGATGTTTAATTAGAAGTAGCTAAAAGGAAGGAGAGTATGAGAAAATAGGTATACAAACACAATGAGGGGTTTTCTTCTGTAGACAGCTGTTTAATAATAAACAACATAAGTTGCCTGCAGACTGGTTTGTAAAAATAGATGTGATTTGATTTTAATACGGCTATTAAAATTGGGTACTATTTAGAGAAGATAAAGGCATGTTCTGGGCCTAAGCATAGTGACATGCAGAAGAAGACTGTGGAAAATATAATCTCTCACTTTAGACAACATCACATTATACATGCACAGATACGGTGTGAAGCAGATACCATGGGGCAGATTCTGAACTTCTCAAAGCATCATAAGTAAGCCTGGCAATGCTTAAAAGAATAGGTACGTTGTGACTCAGGCAGAATATAAGATAGACCTTTGGACATCCAAGATTGATCAACAGAGAGGGAAGCACCTCTGAGTAAACAGTTCAGGGGTGACTCCATAGAATTACAAAGTACATCTGATAGAATTATTAAATCATATAGTCACAAAATGGTTTTGGTTGAAACAGACCTTAAAGATCAAAACACCTCCAAGACACTTCTCACTAGGAAATGTCTGCTCTCCACTATGTATTAACTGGGAAGCCAACTGATGAGACCTCTTTGGCTTCAGGTTGCCCTTTATCTCCTTGTTCAGCTGTGATTCAGTGTTCCTGAACTCCTTCTGAAGTGCAGTGTCTGTTAGCTTGTGAGACAGGGTGGGTCACATTTGTATCTGGTTTGCATGAGGATTAGTGCACTTCAGAAATATAAATTCTTGAACTTCAGGTTAAGAAATATAATTTCAAAAGCTTTACACTTTAATGGGGTGTGAGGGAATTTAGATGGTTGAGGTGGTGGGGATGAGGATGAAGGTTTATATCTGGTCTTCATTTTTCCAGGATACTAATCAGTACACTATTAGAATAGTCAGTGTAAAGCCCATTCTTCTGCTGAAGTTTGCTGCTGTGCATACAAGGCTGCACAGTTCATATAACTCAGAAGAACAAGCATGAAGAGGCTTGATCCTCATGAAGAGGATCCCATTTTTATTCCAGTCACATTATAGCCATTTTTTTGTAAACAGAATATATTTAGTTAATTCAGAATGAGCCATCTCATGAACGTTCCTTTCCTCATATATCTAGATTGAAGCCTTTAAAAGAAAGCATTTAATTGCTTTCTCCCTCTGTCTTTGGACTAATAATTCTTCCACGCTTTGATTTTTGTCCTATGGCATCTTTTTTTTTTTTTTTTTTTTTTTTTTTTTTTTTAAGTTTTTGTTGTTGTTTATTTTTTTCCTTTTTACCTTTTTGTTGTTGTTGTATTTGTATATTTGATTTATGATACCTTTAAAGAGAGATAATTTCCTTTTAGATTGCAAATCAAATTTTATTTAAGATAAGCTAATGTTAAAGTTCATCTGAGAAAAACATACAAATAAACAAGCAAACCACAAAATAAACCTACAGTGATATTTTCTGCTATACTGTGTTTTCAGGCAAATTATAACAGCTTTATAATACGTAAAACCTTTGGAAATTATAAGTCATACAGTGAAAGTAGTGATCATTTCACTGAAGCGCGTATTTTTTTATTCTCTGCAGTTGTGTAAATTCTTTTTTGAAAATAAATTCAAAGTCTTAAATACTCCAGGAAGAATACAACATAGAATTGCCAAATGCAAATCCTACAGTTATCTCAGAGAAAGGCACATCCTTTCATAAATATTAAAATCTAAATAGCAGTTCCCAACTAAATCTAAACTGAACATACATAGAGGTCTATCCTTGAAAAAGAGGAAAAAATAGCACATTGCAAGAAAAAAAGGTTACATTAATACATTTCTTCTTATAATTTTGACTTTACTGCAATGTAGAATTTGCCTGAAAATAAATCTGTTTGGCACTTTTATTACCATTGTGCAAATGGAAAGGGAGTAAACAAACCATTTTCTGCATTTACTTCCTGTGTAGAGTAATGCTTCAGTTTTCCATTTGACTGTAGACAACCCTTCTTCTTTTTCTTTTTTTTTCATCACACAAATGCTCACTCCTCATATCTTTGAGATTTCGATTATTAGTTATGGCAGGCTTTCATGTTGTGTCCTTGGTAACCTTCCTACTGCAGACAAAAACTACCAAGAACTGAGGTCCTGTAAATAAAATCTGGTTTAAGGGGTTAGTAAATACACTGTAATGAAACATCCTGCAGCATTTCAGGAATGCTGAGTTACAGAATGAGTCTATCTAGTTGAAGGAATAAACAATTGTTGTATTGCACATCCTTTACCTTAAAACCATTCGGATTGAAGAGAACTGAAGGGAAAAAGGAAAGAAGAAAATGCATGTAATATTCTGTGCTGTGTTTTTTTGTTTTGTTTTGTTTGTTTGTGTACATGTTCAAGGTTAAAGGAATAACCATTTCTTGTTATTTTGATCTGCATGGGGAGGAATTCTATTTAAACATTTTTTGTGAACACGAAATCATAAACCTGTGCTCCATGACTGAAGCAGACAGAAAACTTAATTGGGTGTGATAAAACTGATCCCAACACATCTGGACAAATCAAATGAGTATTTTATTTCCAGGCATATTAAGAGAAATAAGCAAATAATATTCATCTTTTAATGCATATGAAAATTATAAGCTGATGGAGTTTTGTTCAGAAAATGCACTTAGATTAAAATACACATTTTCAAATAATAACCATTTATAGTAATAATTCCTGAGAGCTAGGATGGTTTCATCTGCAAAACTCCCTTATTTTTTTTGATCCAAATAGAAGTAATTTAGGAAGGACTGGATGAGCAAGCCATAGAAAGCATAAAATCTTTAACAGAGAATTTTTGTAGTATGGTTCAGTGCTGCATTTCAGACTCAGCTATATTTACCTTTTATAATAAGATAATAATACTAATAACATTACAGAATATCTTCGGTTGGGAAAGCAGATAATATAGTCCAACTTTCCTGACTGAAGAGAGTACAGTTAGGACAGGACTGTGTTCAGTTGGGTTTTCACTATTTCCAAGAAAACAGATTCTATAGCCCTCTATGAGCAACTTGTTCCAGTGTTTAACTACTTTTGTGTTGTATTTTTTTTTTTCCTCTTGTCTAATTGGAGTTTCTCATGTTCAAGATTGCATTCACAGCTTCTTGTCCTATCACTCTTCACCTTCAAGGAGAGTCCAGCTCCATCTTCCTCCATTCTATCTCTACTCTTTCATTAGTTTTTTGTGTTTTTGTTCTCCTTCTAGTCAGAGAAGGACCTAGGAGTCCACATGGACACAGAGTTCACTTCATAAGGCACCTATCAGCCCTTTTCTCTAGATTGTCACAGTCTCTCTGGGTGACAACAGGATTCTCTGGCACACTGGCTTCTCTTCTCAGTTTCTTGTTATATGCAAACATACTGAGGGTAAGTCTGTTCCATCATTCAGACAGTTATGGAAGATGTTAAGCAGGACCAGATCCAGTACTAATGCTTGATGTGTGCCACTAGTTACTGGAAATTACATGGAGCAAAAAAGAAAAGTAGTGAGAATATGAACATTCTACTCTGTATTTCAAATTAAGGTTGGTATAGTTAGTGCTATGCTATCTTTGCATTTAGACACAGCTCTGAAGTGTTAGTGTAGACTTATTTTGATTGAGACCACTGAAGATAAAATATGTATCAGAAACTTGCATGCAGCCAGAATCCAAGTAGACCACAGTAACTTCGGAATTTTCAAATGTTTGGTTTTAGTCTAAATTTTCTCCTTTTCTCATATGTTGCAGTTAATTAAAGACACACACAAATTTATTTGTTTCACTAGCTCTTTCCAAATTTCTGGTAAATTCATCTTTTAATGCTTTACTGGGTATATACAGATATTGACAGTATACCAAAATGTTATGCCTGTATAGAGTGCAATAGAAACTTGTTTCAATTTATGTTAAACTCAGCACTGTCTGTATAATGATTCTGCTGGTAACTTTTGAATGTCAATGAAAGTAATAATTGTTATTTTTATCACAGGGAAATAAATACAACATTTCAGCTGTTTCATTTTCATTAAAAAGCCATAAATTTCTGTCATATGTCCCTGACATGTGAGGTTAAGCTCTTTAAAGGCAGCCTTTTCTTAAAAATAGTTATTACGTGTCATAATTTCCAGTCTTAATATTTATAGCACTAGAAGTTCTACTAGAACTTAAGATCTCAAGTGTGTTTCTTCAATGCATTGGAGTTGGATTCAATGGCATTGTGGGTATCTTCCAAATCAGGACTTTCTAAGATTCTATGGTAATTCCAGTTCTAAACTAGCTATTATCCCTTTTACTTATCTTGATGATTGCGTAATTTTTACAATCACTATTACATTTCTCAAATTTTCATTCCTAAGATAGTAGTGTTAATCTTCTCATATATTTTCATTATCAGTTAAAACTGACTTAGAAAATGGGGGAAGAGAAGACAATAACTGCAGAGACAGTATCAGATACAGTCCAAGCAAATATTGTCATTTTTCCTTAACTGGGATTCAGAGCTAGATGTTCAGGTAATTGAAGTAACATAATTTTACGCATAGCTTTCTACTTTATCCCTTGCAACACTAAATTGCTTCAGAAAAAAAAAAAAAAGAAGGAACTTGAAAAAAGATAAGATGATGAAAGACTTCTAAAATTTTTTGTTTGCCAGGCTCATTTTCTTAAAAAACAAACAAACAAACAAACAAAAAAAAAAACAAACCACAAACCCAACAAAACAAAACAACAACAAAAAAAAGATGGTGGTGGACAGGAAAATAAATAAATAATAAGAAATGATGATCAAGTTCAGAGCTTCAGAAATGAACAGAAGGCTACAAATATCTACAAATATCAGAAAATACAGGGATAAAAATATAGCTGTTTTGGAGAGTAACTCCTGAGGGATTACCTGAGAGTAATTTCCTGAGGGAAAGCTGATGTTGGCACCATAGCAGGGACTTGGAGAGATCTGGAAATAGCAAATTGAAGATGCCTTCAGGGTTAGGCAGAGTACATTTGAGCTGGGCTCAAAGCACAGCTACCATATATTTCTCAATGCATGAGAGACTGGACTTCAAAGAACTAGTGGAGAGTTTCTGAAAGAGTTCATGGAACTGATTAGAATTCTGCTTCATTGCACATGTACAACCAAAATCTCTGACCAGTGATTCAATTAAATCTTGCATTTATTTTAGGTTACAATATTTTGTCATGATGAAGCAACATTTTCACTTTTTTCCTTTTTCTTGCATTTCTGATCCATTCACACAAGGATCAGCATAAACCTTCCTCTTAGTTTCAGATCTTTATCTTTAGACTGTTGTTTTTCCAAATATTCAATACAGAATATATTTGCATCTCACAAACACTGAATTATACTCAATACAATAAACTAAGTACTCTGAGAGGAATTAATTTTGCTAGGTTTTATTAATCTGTATCTTTATGTCTTTGTCTCCTGAATAACAAAGTTTAAAAGACCATATTTAAAAGGAGGGAATCGAATACATCTTTTTGATCTCTCCTCTTTCCAAGCATGGCTTAGTCTATAAATGATACCAGGGCTATACCTTATCGGCGTAAGTAATAACATATGGTTTGCTATACCAATCTTCAGTTCATGAGCAACTTCACACACCTCACAGAGTAAAAACATAAAAACTTATGATGACTGCTAGGCAATATTTTGAAAAACAAGAATGTATTTTTATCAAGAATAAGTTTATGCTTTCTCAAAGATGTCAAAGATCATTTTCAGTTTTAGTTTTGATAATCATACTTCCCCTTTCCCCATGATCATGCAGAAGTGTTTTTCAAATATATTGAGAATAGTACAATTTGGTCTACAGTTCCCATTGTCCTTAGCATGAAAGTAATTTCCACTTTAAATGCAAATTCAGTTCATTGTCTGCCTGTCATTGGAGAGAGATTCTGGGAACATTTACTTACAGTAATATCACTTGCTTACTAGAATCAATTGAGTAATTAGGCCAGTCTCTACCAGCATCTAATATAGCTATGACTTAAAAGCTGCTTCATTTTCCTCAGAATATGCTCTCCCTAGAATATCCCATAGAATATGCTTCTATGTAGGTTGCTTCAAAATCGGTGTCTCCTATTTCCATAGAAACTACAACAGATACAAAGAGTACAATAACACTGTTCTGTAGAGCATATTCTCAGTTACAAAACACTATTTTTCAACATAGTCATCAGCATTAGTTATGTATTTTCAACAGTGATGAACAAGAGCCTACATACTGCACTCACAGATATCTGCAGGAACATCAGGAACATGGCTTGTCCTTCATAAGAGTGTCATCATTGTTGTAACACACCACCCACCCCTCACTGTGATCACATCCACTGTTCTACATAAACGTTCAGCAAGTGTCACTGAATGTCAGTAAGTGCCATTTTTTCTGCATGGAGGAATTCAGTGACACACCTCTGTTTCATACACATTTCCATGTCAGACACCATTCTGTTAGACTTCCCCCCTGCTGCCATCTGTCACACAGCAACAATACGTGATGGAATATTAACAGGAAGGTTCAGTGTCTACTGCCATACCACCAACATCTGCCTCTGACATTGTGGGACAACATAATAAAAAAAAAGAGACATAACTTTCAGATCAGCCCTCTTATATTTTGTCTCATTCTCGGCAAGGAGTAATAGCCCTCTGCTACTTTTCCACCGATCTGTGCTACTGGAGTTTAATTCTACTAAATTCCTTTTATTAACAATGATTTTGTGCTGAATTCCTTACTGCAGTTGATACCAATCAGGATAGTTGCCCGCTACTGCTTCATATGGAAAGTCATGTCATCTCCCTCATCCTATAAAAGATATGTTTGCTTCCATGAGAATATTTTCTTTTTTTTTTCTTTTTAAAGTGTGCTAAATATATTCATGATTGGAAAGAGTAACTGTTGCTGGGAATAATTTTTTATGTATGCTAATAAATTTATGGCAAAAAAATGTTCTGTAAAGTTGTTACCCATCACTCATCTGTTAAAATCAGAAACTGAATATAGCTGATTTTTGTTTGTCTCCATTGCTGTGTATGACTATTAAACAATACTTAGCACCAGCAGTAAAAGTGAGACAATACCCCAGATGGTGGGAATGGTGTACTTAAAAGTTTTATCAAGGTTAAAATTCCACAGAGATGCATTAAAAAAAAATGTACTTAATGCACTTTATGTTGGCAAAGACTGACAAGTACAAAGTCCCTATTGCTAGTGTTGAGGCAACTGATGCTTTTAGTAGTTTACAGTTAGTGAAAACAGAGGAAGCCTGTTGTGATCCCCCACAAGGAAAAAATAATAATTAATAAAGAAATAAAAATAAAATGAAATTAAACGGTGTGGTACTGCATTCCTTACAAAAATAAATAAATAAATCAAGGGGGAAAAAATAGAGATAAAGCAGACATTTTCAAACAAAATACAAAAGGATAAAAAAAAATTTAAAAGAGCTTCTGACTCAAAAAAGTGGGAAAAAAAAAAAAAAGGTACAAGTTTTTTATACGGAGGTTACCCTTGGGAAGACAGAAGAAACGAAAAGTTGAGAAGAGGGATGTGACTATGATGTAGACTGTGAAAACATGGATTACACCACTTGCAAAAGTATGCAGAGCATACAAAAAGAATAAAGCTGTCCCGGATTTTCATCAGGGAGAACTGGATAAAACTGAAATACAAGTGAATAAATAATTTCTTAAAATTAAATAGAATATTAATTACATATTGAACATAAATTGCTGAGGTGAAATAATAATGCTTACACTGAAGGAAAAGCAGATGACAATACAAAGTAAATGCATAATACTTTGGACTCACAAGTGTGATATTTCTTCTGCTGATCAAAGAAAGGAATTAACGATGTGTAATATAAGAAGGCACTACTTATGATTCCAGTGAAATGGAAAAACATCTTGCAGAATTAAAGAAACAAATTGTTTGCTTTAAAAGCAAAACATACAAAAAACAAACAAACAAACAAAGCCCATTTGAATTCCCTGTTGAGTGTAGGTCAAACCTCCAGGATGTAGGATATAACAAATCCCAAAATCATATCCATGGTAAACTTTTTTAGCAGATACTGAATGACATTCTTCAAGAGTTAGAGGTGAAACAGAAGAACCAACAGATGGAAGGTACTCCATAAATGCTGTTACTATTATCTAAAAATATTATGGAAGACACAGGAAGAAACTAGGTGTACCATTACAGTGCTGCATGTATGAGAGTTCTTTGTAAATGAGAATTCATAATCTAATACAGTGAATGCATGAAACTGCTTGATAAGCATGAATGTCCCTTCTGTCTGTCAAAAATTATATCAGTAATTTTATTCCACATGCTCTGCTAGCTGTCAGTGCCGTACTTACTCACTTCAAAGTCTTGGCATATCTTATGTTTTTAGTAGTTTGTATTTGTGAGTCTAGACATGCTGTGTTGCATTTCCTTTTATAATAAAGTGATTTACCAGAGCAAGACTCCTCATGAAATAATTAAGCATTCTGCTGTGCATCATAAACATGAATTGACAAGTCAGAAATGTGGAATTCCACACCAAAAGCATGTGTGTATTTATATATATATATTTGCCAACTAATCAACCTGGTTAAGAAAAGATAAACCTTTTAAAATGCTTTTTTTTTTTTTTTTTACTTTTTTTTTTACTTTTTTTTTTACTTACACAGACACTGAAAGCTACTACCTGTGATCTAGCTCAGTCACCACTGTCCCTGACCATCAAAAGTAATGGTGTTTATAGAATCATAGAATCACAGAATCACTAAGGTTGGAAAAGACCCACAGGATCATCCAGTCCAACCATTCACCCGTCAGCAATGGTTCTCGCTAAACCATGTCCCTCAACACAACATCCAAACATTCCTTGAACACCTCCAGGGTCGGTGACTCCACCACCTCCCTGGGCAGCCCATTCCAGTGCCCGACCACCCTTTCAGAGAAGCAGTATTTCCTAACGTCCAGCCTGAACCTTCCCTGGTGCAGCTTGAAGCCATTCCCTCTAGTCCTATCACTAGTCAGTCACATGAGAGAAAAGGCCGACCCCCAGCTCACTGCAACCTCCCTTCAGTTAGTTATAGAGAGCAATAACGTCTCCCTTGAGCCTCCTCTTCTCCAAAATGAACAATCCCAGCTCCCTCAGCCGCTCCTCATAGGGCTTGTGCTCCAGACCCCTCACCAGCTTTGTTGCCCTTCTCTGAACACGCTCCAGGGCCTCGATGTCTTTCTTACAGCGAGAGGCCCTGTAATCACAGTAATCGAGGTGTGGCCTCACCAGTTCTGAGTACAGGGGGACAATTACTTCCCTGTTCCTGCTGGTCACACTATTTCTGATACAAACAGGATGCCATTGGCCTTCTTGGCCACCTGGGCACACTGCTGGCTCACGTTCAGTCTAGCATCAATCAACAACCCCAGGTCCATTTCCTCTACACAGTCATCCAGCCACTCTGCCCCAAGCCTATAGCGTTGCCTGGGGTTATTGTGGCCAAAGTGCAGGACCCGGCATTTGGTCTTGTTGAATCTCATTCCATTAGCTTCAGCCCAGCTATCCAGCCTATCCAGATCCCTCTGTAGAGCCTCACTACCCTCAGGCAGATTGACACTTCCAGCCAGCTTGGTGTTCATCTGCAAACTTACTGAGGGTGCACTCAATGCCCTCATCCAGGTCATCAATAATGATATTAAAAAGGACAGTCCCCAGCACCAACCCCTCGAGAACTCCACTCGTAACCGGTTGCCAGCTGGATTTAATTCCATTCACCACCACTTTCTGGGCTTGGCCCTTGAGCCAGTTCCTTACCCAGCCAAGAGTGTACCTGTCCATGATCAACTGTGAATAATAAATTATCCCTGAAAGTACGGCACTTAAACCTAAATGTTTCAATTTGTGTCTTACCATAGAAGACTGGGAGAAAACAAAGAATAAGAGGAAAAAATACACACACTGTTTTTGGGGGACTTTTGTTGTTGTTTGTTTGTTTGTTTCGTTTTTGAGTAAATACAACACAAAGCCAGCTGTGAAGATGCTTTCAATACATACTTATCTGTGTGCACCATTAATGTGTAAACATGAAAGACTATTTAGTAACCTAAGACCTCCTATGCTGAACATATGAATCCTACATAAAAAAAATAGAAATATATCAGGCACACAGTCATATTTACAGTTTAGTCTAAAGTTCTTTCATGCATAAAAATTCAAAACAATTATTCACTTGAGTCTGAGAGTAAGTGAAATTACAGTATATGTTTACTTATGTTCTTACTTGATTGTCTTCTACACTTCTACTATTTTGTTTGTTTTTATCACTTTGATTTATCCATCCACTATCTATGGTTTAAATACACTGGAAATAAGCAATAGTCATATTAAAAAAATAAAGTCATCAGAAACATTATTTTTTATTTACAAGTTCATTGAATTATTCAATGATTGAACCTTTGGACAAGAAAAGAAAACATACTACAGCAAGCCTTGGTTCTAACAGCACTGTCCTTTTGAGTCTACTGACCAACCAGAGAAGTCCAACATTGTTGTAGAAGCTTTGAAAACAGCTGAATTTTGCAGCACAGAAGTAGAATAGAGAAGGATCTTGTTAGGAGGAGAACAATTATTGTCATTATCAATCAAATTACAGCAGGTTTCAAACTCTCATCACAATAATTATTATAGTAGACTCTGATTCTTCAAAATTTGGCTCATAGCTTGGATCAGATTGAAAATCAGCATCGCAGATTACAAAAAAAGCATGGAATTTTTTTTGGGGGGGTGGGGGAGGAGGGGAGGAGGGGGGTTAGGCTTTCTGCTGAAAATAAGTTAGCTCTCTTCCTTGCTTGCCCTGAAATACTTCTTTGTTCTACACACTTTGCAATCTGTGAAGTTGGATCTCCCATGCTTTATTTAGTCATCAGCTGTGAAAGTTTACAATAGCTATTAGCACACTTCCAATACAGAAGAAAAAGATGATAGAGTTTATTTGCTATTAAAATTAATGTTATACCCCATAAAAGTAAAGTCTTTGATAGAGGGAAATTTGCATCTCCTTATGCCATCAGTAATAGTTGCAGCTATAATGATTCTGCTTTCCCATAGCAAAAAGCTCTACTGAGTGAACAGAACTTAGTAATAAAATAATTTGATGATAAGGACGATAAGCAAGAGTCACACCTGTGCACACACAGCAACAACAAAACCTTTTCAACGCATAATAGAGCAACAAGTGGAATATTGTAAATTAGATAATTTATCTGGACTTTAGAAAAGTATTTGATATAGTTCCTCATGGAAATTATTTGTTAAATTAGAGCACATGGGGGTTTAGCAAAAGAATTCTAAAATAAGCAATTAACCAAGAGGAGTCAGGTTATGGCAAAAAGGATAACTGCCTGTCCATCAGGAGGTGACCAGGACAATTTTGACCTTGAAATTAATAATGTTCAGTATTTTCTTTACTAGCTATAGCACAGAAAAAGAGCCAAACTAATGAATATGCTGACAGCATACACCTGGGAAACTACTTCAGCAGGAAAATGGACAAGAAAACCACACAAAAAGAATTAGATGACCTTGGAGAGAGAAGAAATGTAAATTAGTTAAAATTGAATAGTATGATATAGAAAGTTGTGCACATATGGACTAACAGGAAACTTAGAACTCATCAATAGCAAAAGGGAGAGGACGAAGAAAACCCACAAAAAATCTAGTCAATAGGACAGTAATAAATATGCAACACAGTATAATTGTATAGTATTATGTATGAATGAATGCATTTTTCTCATAAAATATATATGTGTGTATATAACATATGTATATGTTTATTATTTATCATGCATTTATCATGCATAACATACAATTATGTAGTAGAGAATAAGGTGCTAAGTTTCATGAGAAAGCTATGTTATGATGCTGTTTTACAAGCTACTGGTAAGAATTAATATGAACTAGTACATACACTAATGTGGTCTACAAATGGTTTTGGATGGAGAGATTATCAGTAGCCCTCAATTTTTTAATGTATAGTAATATATACTGTTGAGTTTTTGTGTTACTGGTCAATTTGGACAGAGATCTGTTCAAAGCATACATAGAAAAGCTGATGAGATCATCAGGGAATAAGGAAGCTATTGTATGAAAATCCTAAGCAATACATAGACTAAAGGGAACATTTTTATAAATAGATTGGGGCAATAAAACTGTAAAGATAGAAAACTATTTAAGCAGAACAGCACTGACACAGAACAAATGGGAATCAACTGACAGTGCATGGGCTCATAATTTAAGCCAAAAGCAAGCGAACAAAAAAACAATAGAACAGTCTAAATTTGTAGATTTACCAATGTATGGGGAAAATAACATGAGAAAGGTATTTGGCTAGGAAGACACAGAACTTATCCAAGGCACTCCCCATTTTAGGATGTTTGGAGCTCAGATCTCAAGGCTCAAATACTTACTTTCCTTTATCTGAAATCAGAATACTAAGTCCAGGTCTCCTGGCTGTGCATTCTCAAACATGCTGGCCAATAACATAAGATTTTGATGAGCATTTTGGATATAGGATGTAGTCATTGAAAAATGGATTTAGCAAACGAATCTATCTGAGGTATTCTTCTTCTGGTGTTGCTCAATGTGGCTTAGAATGAACAGTTTCCCTATCACCCTCATTAACTTTTAGACATCATTAAATGCAGTGCTATTCTTTGCTCCTCTGACACTTCATCAGTTGTCAAATAACTATTTAAGCAGAAGCAAACCCTCATCTTTAAATTAGCTATTAACCAGTAGTTCATAGTAAATGATGCCTGCCCATGCATATGCAAGGACAATAAAAATTAACATATATTAAGAAATCATATCTGGAAACAAAGGAAAAAAAGAAAAAAGGCAGTTCCACTAAACAAAGCATGGCTAAAATACTGGCTAAATGAGCTTTCAACCTGATTAGGTTCAACCTGTCTTTCAACCTGTCTTCTACACAGGTGTGCTGATATTATAAGATTCTACCTTCAGCCAGCTGTTTGCTAACACAGCAATTAGTTGCCAACCACTGATCAACATGTGGAACACACATTAATTTTATAGAGGACAAATTCTAAAAACAATTAGCAATTCATCTGGGCTTTGCCCCATCCTTTTATTTATTTCTGGGCAAGAAATTTTACAAATATAGCCTTGGGTACTGACCCAGGTTATGCATACAATGTGAACATCATTCCAATAAGTTTGTTCCAGTTCATACAGCTTGTATCCTTAAGTATACATTGAATAGTTAATGCTGTGGTAAAAGCATATTTTAAGTCACCCTGTCAAGCATTCTTAGTCTACAAGGGATACCCGTGATTTGGACTCTTTCTTTCTGCAATGAAACAAACTTATTTAACAATAAGTTTACATATGTTTTCTTCATCTTCATGTTTCAGACAGGGCTCAGATTATAGTGTGCTCTGAAAATAAAATCAAGACATTTTCTCAGGCCCTACATATCCAGTGTAATTACATTCCTTTTGAAAAGGTGCTTATCTTTGGTAGAGAAAGACATGAAAATCTCTAAATTGTTTGTTTAATTCTCCTTGCAGAACAATTTAATGGGTGATCCTTAAATAATTAAGCCAGTAAGGGAAAAAAAAAAGCTGCTTGTATTCTCACAGGCATATGCTGATAAAATTTCCTGAGATCAGAAAAAGTGTTTTTTTCACTCTGTTTTATGAGGTCAAAGAGACAGATATTAATAATGTTCAGGTTGTATAACAATAAAAGAATCCAATATCTTTTTTTTTTTTTTCTGTTTTTGTTTTATTATATTTCAGCTCCTAATTATATCTTCTATATAATTTCCTGGCGTTGAAATAGCAAACTGAATTACAGGTTTGTAAGGGATTGGATTTCTTTCTTCTTACAAGATTAAGTTATAAGCTGTATCATTTGAAAACATTTCTAAAATGAAGTGTTTGCTGGTTGTTTCTTTTCTTTTCTTTTTTTTTTTTTTTTTTTACATAGAAATTTGTATATGAATTTAGTTATACTAAAGAATTAAGTTACACTATAATTTTCCTTATGCTTTTAATTTCAAACATTTCAAACATTTCATAAGAATTGCACATTTACAATAAGATCTAATTCGCTTCTTGAAAAAAATGTCTATTGCAGTAACAGATGGCAAGAAGAAAAAAGAACAACAAAATTCTGTTTTGAATATCATCCAATTTGACAAAGAACCAG
Organism: Phasianus colchicus; assembly: GCF_987193195.1. Taxonomy (NCBI): domain Eukaryota; kingdom Metazoa; phylum Chordata; class Aves; order Galliformes; family Phasianidae; genus Phasianus; species Phasianus colchicus. Next base: position 17,663,255 of record NC_143438.1, on the reverse strand, counting down.
CTGCTATAAGTAGTGTCAACAACCAAGATGTCCTTTAAAATGAAACTCACGTATATCCAATAAATGAGGAATGCTTTAAGCAAAATTCATTGCTAATAATAAAAGTTCATAGTATAATCTCTTACATTTGTGCTCCCTATTAATTTCTATATTAATAAAACCTGATGATCATCAACACTTGTCATGCTAGTGAGGGCAGATACAAGGAAATGTAATTGCTTTTTCCAAACAAAAGAAGCTGTGTTTACTGTGTGTAATATAGACAAATATAACCAAAACTATAAACAAATTTCATCTCATAATTCCATTTTTTCTGCAGTCTAATCAGAAGTCATGCTTTAAAAGCTGCTTTAAAAACTAAAACATGAACACTGCTTTGAATCACAGAAAATGACCTCTTTGAAGTACACAATCAAAATTTAAAATTTTGTTGATATTTCTAATGTATTGCATTATGTTCTCTGATACAAGTCTTATGTTCATTAGGGGAAGCTCATATATGCAGTATATTGTTTTTGGATTTACACTGGAGCTCACTTGTCTGAATGAAGCAGATTGTTCTGTTTCTGTTAGGCTTCATTTTGACATTCTTGGGCTCTGTCAGGATACAGAAGTCAAAAGTTTGGCCAGAGGGAAATTGCATTCATTTTAAAACCAAGAATTATGTTATGCCCTTTAAAGTACAGCTATGCATTGGGAGTTCTGTCCCAGAGGAAGCTCAGGAGCCATAAAAGGCCTCTAATCAAAAAGCAAAAAGAAAAAGCTCTGCCTAAGCCTGGGAGAAAGATGGCATTGTTCTGCATAGCAACCTGTCACAGGGCAGAAGTGGAGATTGCTGACAAATACACAAAGGTAGTCAAACTCCAAACTCACTGTGTTGCCCTTTACAGAAAGGATCACAAACTCCACAGCAGGTCAGTGACAGATTTAGAAGTACAAGACAGATCTATTGATTCCCAGTCTTAGGAACTGCACAGCATTGACTCTTTTATTCCTCCTTTCTTTTTTTGAAGAAGAAGGTAGCACCAGGTTTGCACGTGTAAAGAAGGATGGTCTGTTTCCCTCATGCATGCACTGCAGAATGTGGTTTACCTTTAATTTTTTTTTTTTTATAAATCGACAACGGCTGTCAAGTAAGCATGTGGCTGCTTTTGGATCTTATTAGCAGCCCTGAGAGCTGAAGTCAAAATCAAAATATTTCTTCTCAGAATGTGAAACAAAAGTAATTTGGATATCTATCCAAAACCAAGAGAGAAAAATGATGCAGATCTACCCACTTGCCCCCCACACCCCCCAGAGATTATATAGAATATGAAAAGAAAAACTAAGTAAATTTATTGGAATTGTGATGAGAATCCAGCAGTAATTTTTGAAAATACAGCAAAAATGCCTGAGGAGTAGATAAAAACATGGATGGCATCTTTGCTAGGCAGAGAGAAATTCTATCTGAGTGTCCAAGCCCCATTCCCATGGAAAACGGTCAGCAGAATGGATGCACTGCATGTAAAACAATGACCCCTTTTCCTCCAATCATAAAAAGCAACATCTGAAACATTTCTATAGCAGTTGTTCATAATTTCTTTCTTATATGTCAGCTACCAACAGACTGTGATGTAACATCGGCACACTGTATATCACTGATGCAGGTCTAGCTGGAAACTTCCAGAGCATTTCTGTCACTTCATTAAAGACAAAAATATTGCATTGGGATTATTTTTGATTTATATTTTTCTTGGCAAGTCAGAAGTTGGGGTTTCTGCAAAAACTCTGTGTTTCTGCTACCCCCAGATGGACACTACTGTGATGGTGGCAGTGCATTGGCTGGGGGTAACCCTCCTGCCCAGCTCCCTCAGCCAGAGACACGCTCAGATGACTCTATTTTCAAAAAATACCAATCTCTGAGATTTTTTTTTTTCCAGATTTTGTTTCAATCAGACTAAATTTTCACCAGTATTTCTAATGAATTATAATGATATGCACATTGTAACTTATGAAGGCTAAAACAGGTGCTTTTTTTTTCTTAAGGAGAAGAAAAATATCTCAACTTAGTGTAATAAATGGAATAAAGAATTCAGAAATGGTATATCATGGATAATGCAAAGAATATGTATGTAGGGGTTGCAGGACAAGAAACTACACTGTGGAAAAAATGGAGAAAACAGAAACTCCTGGGCTAATGATGCCTCAGGCAAGTCCACAGGTCCTCTCAAAACCCAAGCACAGTCACATCAGATTTTATCTACTGCTTGGAAATCTCACCCAGGGAGAGGGTGCAGCCAGTGCAGAACATCAGTGCCAATTTGTAGATGCGAGGGCATCTGCCTGGCACAAACAGGGAGCTCCGAGTAAACCACTCTTTAATTTCATTACAAAATGAGTGGTATGGTTTTAATAACTTATTTATATGAAATCAATTTCATGAATGTTTATTTTTGCTTTCTTTAATAGCTTTTCAAGTTAAATTAAAATGAAATGTTTCACCAAATCCACATACTGATAACCAAAGTACATCTAGTAAAACTAAAGGGAAGGAAAGGATTACTGCAGAGCAGAAATAAGTGGTGAAAATTTTATGTGAGAGAAAATAAAACATACATTTCTTTCTGCTCCATCTTTTTAGTTGTGAATACAGCATCACATTCCTTAGGTCTACTCCCGAATGCTTTTAAGTAAAATTACTTACTTTTCCTGACAAGTAAGACAGTAACAGAGGGATTACTTTAAAGATATGAAATCTCTCTATCAGGGTACTTGGGGAATTCATTACCAAATCCATCCTTTCCCTTAATGACAGATATCCTTCACGGGAGGGAATCTTCAAGACTGTTGAAACTATGGTGAGTGACAGATGCTACATAGATGCTGTGCCACTAACAGAAATATAATTTTATCCTTCTTGTCCGTATATTACCACTACTCTACTAGAGATGTTTTGGATCTCAGTATTTCAGTAATTACCATCTTAAGTGTAAAACTGGTTACAGTAAATTAATTTTTTAAATCTTTACCTGTTATACAAGAATACATAGAAGCCTCATCTTAATGTTTTCAGTAACAAGTCACAACAAGAAATATCTTTACCATGAATAAAGTACAATGGAAGTGTGCATTGAAAAGTCAGGTTATTATAGCAAATAACAGACTGTACAGAAGACAGGTAAAAGTGGAGCTGTTGTCATCAGTGTAACACAAGCAGACCCATTTTTAGGAAATATTTTGGAAAGAAAACAGGGCAATTAGGAGTACATATAGTGTACAATTTGCATGAATCACTACAGAAAGGTTTTCTTTAGCATCCCCATTCAAAAGACAATTGGGAATCACTAAATGAATGAGCTACAAAAGCCCAAAAAAAAAAAAAAAAAAAAAAAAGGTGCCAAATTAAAAAGGAGGGTGGGGGAAAAATTTTACTGGGATCATTGAAGAACTCTTCACTGAAGGTAGAAATAGATTCAAATTCAATGAAATAATGAAATACAATGAAATACAGTGCCTACAGCTTAGGCACTGTAATCTCCAGTGTCTGCACACCAGCCCCATGGTGTACTATATAATTATGGTACTAATCCTCTCTACACACTATGCACAGCTCTTACAAGTGAGTAAATGCCTCTTTGTAGGTTCTAGAAGAGTTTCTGTGTTGAGTGAAGCATCATCAGTAAGGAGTGAAAAGCACAATCGTAGTTCTAAAACTCCACACTTGTCACGCATCCTCCAGAGTCACAGATCTGTGTACCTCTCTTCAGAGAAACAAGCAGAGCTCTAACACCTCTAACCACAAATCTGGTGGCATAAAAATATTGACCATGAAAACATTCTGTCTCCTAAGCAGTTGTTGCAAGACACATTCTGGACTGGTACACCAGGATAAAGAAATGCCAAGGTTTTCATTAGGAGGAACCTGGTAATAAGTTATCTAACACTACAAGTAATGAACAGAGATGCAGCTCAGAATGCTTGGAGAACCTGAAGGAAACTGGCAGGTTCTGAAACATTAGCACTTCAAGTCTTGGACTTCAGTTGAACAGAAGTTTTGAATGAACACTTGTCTGGGAATATTCTGCTGCCTAAACTCATTAAGACCCTCTTTAAGCACGTAAATACTTTAATGAGTTCACCTCTTCTGTTCTGTCTTGGTTGATCACAATACTACTTTTTAGACATTCAGCAGGTAGGTTTCACAGGGTGGTGTTGTGCCCTATTTGTCATATGCTTGAAATGATCTTTTTGTGTGTGTGTTTATGATGGGATTTTAGAATGCTTACAAAACCTGCTTTTCTAACAAGTGTGAAAGAAAATGCTTTATGATAAGACTTGCTCTAAAAAAGAGGCATCAATTTTCAAATTCTTAGTATATTTTAAGTTATGATGAACAGGCAGTGCCTGCTATTGCCAGATACTTTGAACTAAATGTTTGGTTGGGGCTTTTTTTTTGTTTGTTTGTTTGTTTAATAGAGGAGCTAACCGTAAGTAGCTTCTAAGAAATCAAACTACTTTAGTAAGTCTTGGTCAAATTTCATCAACATAATATGACTACATAAAATGATTCAGATGAAACACCAGAACTTTCTATGCATAAAGATAAAAAATAACAGAAAATGTGTAATTAAAATACTATATAAAGAGCAGTTTTATTTAGAATTGAATTTACAGAAATGTACCTGAATCTCTTTCTTAACACATTTCTGTCCTTCAATTCATTCCTAGTTTTTCTTCTTCTTTTATATCCATACTTATATGAATTGCACCAATACAGAATGGCCCAATTTAATGTATGTAAAGATGAAGTCTTACGTGCTTAAGTAAAACCTGCTTCATTATTACATTAAAATAGTACTGCAAAACAGTTTATTTTAGCAGTCCTTTACATTTTAGCATAAAAATCAGATCTTATGTGATCCGATCCAGACTGCAAATATGATGCAGAATTCCTGCATATAGCTTCAAAAATAAGCTATATCTATATAAAGACGACACCCAGTGAAATTTAAATGATTGGATCTGTCTGGACAGTTTATATCTGCCAAAAGGGCATCAGAAAACCTTACAAATGATGATGGAAAGGAGAAAAAAGTCATTGAAGTTGTCAAAATACAAACAGAGGCAAAGTTCACAAAAAAATAAATTAGGAGGGAACAAGTGCAGAGTTCACAAAGACAGTCTCAGTGTGTCTAATCTACAGGAGTGGCTGACCACTTTCTGGATCCTGACTGAGCGTCTGATCCTAGTTCTAGTGCCTCCAACTACCTTCTACTCTATTCTTGTTCTGGCCACTGCAATCGTACAGCCCCAGCTAGGGAAATCTTAGAAGTAAGAAAGAGGGATGGATATATAGAGGGGATTAAATACTTGTTCATCATTAATTATTATCTTGAAAAAAGAAAGAGAGAAAGAGAGAAAGAGAGAAAGAGAGAAAGAGAGAAAGAGAGAAAGAGAGAAAGAGAGAAAGAGAGAAAGAGAGAAAGAGAGAAAGAGAGAAAGAGAGAAAGAGAGAAAGAAGACAACTCACAGGTTTTAAGGACATCCATATAAAAACAATTCTACAGATCTATTTTATTAATAAAATTAATTATCTTCCTTTCTGAACCATCATTTTACATGCAGAAAGTGAGCATCAGAGTCATTATCAGAGATCCTGTGGTAACCTTACTTATCTAAATTGTAGGAGAAAATCTGCAGGGTAGTGTCTCTTTTCCAACTAAAAATCCTTTACTTGAAGGTACAGCTTTTGTATATGAGTGGCTTCATGATGAACAAGACACCTCTGCATGTTCTCTTCAGCTTTCTACACCAGCTTTCAATGCAGTGCTGAGAATTAATTACATCTAAACAAAGAATCATCAGTTTTGATCGCAACACTAAAAACCGTAAGTACAACAACCTTTAACCAGCTGTTTTCACAAAAGTAAATGACTATTTACTATATCCTTTATAATTAATGAAGACCAAATTATTTACTATGATGAATGCCAATAAATACCCTCTAATATACAAAAACTTTCCCATCATTTACATTTTAATGAGATTTGAAATGTTAATGAATGAAGGGAATCTACTAATTACCTTGGTGAATATCTCAAATAAAACTGAACTTTATAGATGAATTAATATTAGTTCCTCATTAGGATGTTCTAATAGCTGAAAATAATTAATGTTTTAGTGAACATGTTGAAAATAAATATCTGTTTGTTTCACAGTTTGACAAATATTTTTAATGATAAAGAATGAACTCATCAGTAATACATGTGACCTTTCAAAGAGTTCCACATATTCCCCAGATAATGAGATTCCTATCTCAAATTTTTTTTGTGTTTTTTGGTTTTTTGTTTTTTTTTTTTTAAGAAAAGCTTAATATTCATTTGCTTCTTATTTGTTTGCTTGACAGAAACTGAACTGAGGCTGTTTAACTTCTATTATTTTTATGTAAAAATAAAAATTAGTAAGCACAAATATTAACCTAATTATCTTTCTGAGACAGATCTAGTAAGGAAATTAATGCCCAGAATAGTTACCTGTATTAATTAGCATATACATATATATATTTAAATGCATTTACTGCAGCATACAGTCTTATGATTTCTACTATGTGGCTCTATGGGGGTCATGCACACAGCAATGGATTTATTCCATCCATCCCAGCCCTGGAGATTGAATTGGAAAACAAAAAATACATACTTTTGTTTGATACACCCTCATCCCCCTCCCAAAGAATTTTTGAAATAAATAACAGCAATTCACTAATGGAAAATATTGTTTAATTTTTTTTAAAAAAAGAATTTCAGTGTTGAAACAAGCCTCAGCAGTAAATTTCAAGAATGTGATAGGTTACAATAACCAGAACAGTACAAAGTTGTGGACTGAATTGTGGGGAATAGATGTCACAGGCCTTCTTTGTTTGTAAAGAATTTAGTAAAATCCATACCAATTTCAGGAGAACTATTTCTTAAAGAAAGTTTAAACCACAAAGGTCACACTATGAATACATGAAAAACACATAAGTGTCTGCCATACTAAAATAAAACTTATATTCATTGTTTTAACCATTCATCTTGGAATAACAGTATACTTACAGCTAAATGGTATAAATGTAAACTGTCTTCCCTACTTCCCCAAGTGAATAAAAAAATGAAACATTTTTATATATTACATATATATTGCAGCAACAGTTGGTTTCAAATTCCTATATACATAATTCCCATAATTTCTTACTTAATAAGGCCGCTGATCCTTAATATACAGAAACACATGTAGCTCCAAGGAATAGATTGATAGGCGTATTTGTCATGTTCCGTCTCTGACCCACGGAAGTGAATCCAGTGGGCTGGTAAAACTTAAAATGCTCTGGAGCACTCAATCCCAGTGGCAGTTAACAAATAGTTCCTTCTAAAACAGTTGTACAGGAAGGTCAAAGTATAGCTTTCCTGCTTGCTACGTTAACCTCATAACTTAGTTTGCTTCTGGGTACGGGAACAAGGAATATATATCATTGTCTCTGGTTATTTTTCACATTGCATCATGATTAGATAGCTATGTGTAAAGACGTGTGTTCCACAACCAGTTTGATTACTGTAACTCTTGAGTCATAGAGGGCACTTTCAAATTCTGCCACTATACAACTAAAACAGGTACATAAATCACAAATCTGACATTAAAACATACTTTCTCTAATAGGAAGTGTATCCAGTTGAGTTTATGAAATTACTCATACTACATTATCTGAAAGAAAATTTCTGTTAAAATCTAGCAATACAGTGCTGAAATAACAGCTTCAGACGGATCTTTGTAGGTTATTCCTACTGAACAGAAAAAAAAGTTCAAGGACACTTTATTTCTTTTTTCAGAACACAACAATTTCCTCTGGTCCTGCTCTGGCTGAAAGAGAGCCTTCCCAAAATGTCAGAATTGCTCCACAAATCATTCTGAACAGCTAAAAGTATTCCAGCATGGCTGCAAAGCAATGTGGCAGACTCACCTAGGTTAACGAGTACCAGAAATTTCTAACAGGTAGCTTGTGAAAGTATGGGCTCTTAACATCATAAACATAGCAATGACCTGCAGCGCTGAACAATCAGATGTAATCGTGCACATGTTCCGCTCACAGAGAAACAAAATTACTCCTGACACGTTCTTAGCAATACAAGGCCAAGTATTCACTGGTAGACTAATAGTCACATGCAAAAAGAAGAGTTGAACTCCCCCAACTGGAGAAGAGGCTCTCCAACTATGCAGCACTCCTCCACAAGCAGGCAAAATAAAGGAGATATTCCCCCTTTAATGGCTGGCGATTATATGAGCCCAAGTTGGCTCCACCCTCAGTCTACGCCTTCTGGTCACATGTTGGAGCACAGGCAAACTGTTTGCAGCTGTGCTCCTTGGGCCAGCAGCATCCCTTCACCAGGTGTTCAATCACCAGTTCAAGCTGTGATCTAACTGTCCCCCTGCAGTGAAATTCTCAAGATTTTTGGAGAGTTTGCAAATCGTGGACATTTTCCACTATTTCCACTGGAGAGCCCTGTTTCATGTAACTACTATGGACTAGGTGCTGTGATTCCCAGCAATGATTACTGGTGATAAATGCTGAAGAAACCAGGAGCAAATCAGCAAGGGCCTGCTGCAATAACAGAACTTGCATTTTCCCTGCTTATCCTGTGGAAACATCAGTGAGGAACAGACAATTTGGATTGTACAACAGTATCAAAACATTTAAAATCTTAACAATTGACTTGATAATTGTATACTTTTATCATACTTTGGTGTTAAACCTCTTGACTAACTTTCACACTAAATTTTTTGGAACTTCAAAAGAATCAAAATATGTTAATGCTAGCTAAGTCTGGTTAATATGAAAGCTTCTTGACCATGAAGGAAACTAATCTTACATGTAACAGTGGCCTGAGAAACAAGACTTCCTGCTACACCTACAAAACAAACAAGACAGCATATGCCACAAAGTTCTTACAGTATTTAAATGGAATCAAACACAGATGTAATCAACATTTACAACAATTTGAGAGGAGGACAAAAAAAAAAAAAAGCATGAAATGGAAATGGAGTAACCATGGCAATCATGACTAGACTGAATTAAAAACTGTAATCTTTATCAAACTGTAGCAACTCATGCTACAGTTGGGGGGAAGATGCTTTGCTTTGTTTTGGCTTTTTTAAGAAACATCACTGTGTTGTTACTGATACGAAAAATTGTGATTAGCACCAAAATTTTCATTAAGGGTTTCCAACTTATTTTTCCATGTTTTCATAAATGTAGAAGAATGCATGGATAACAATAAATGTGACTTAAATGTTTCAGGATCAGTCTTAATACATCCCCAGATTCTTTGCTACAAATGCAAATATGTAATAGAAATCATTGAAAGTTTACAGACCATTCCTGTAGCAGAATGTTGCTTTGGCTTCCAAAAAAATCTATCTAGTCTGAAATGTATCACAAATTAGCAGTCTTTAACACACACTGTCACTTGTGTGGTAATATATATGACTTCCTGCATGACCAGAATAGAAAGACTCCCTTTTCTCTGCCTTTCTTTTGTTAAATGCAACATTACTCCTTTTTCTTCCCTTCCAGCTGCCCAACTCTGTGCCTTTCCATTGAGTGATGAAAAATGTAAATCAAGTAAGGAAATAAACAACAGGAAAAGCATGAGTAGGAAATGTATTGCTCCCCACAGTTCCTCCATTTTTCATTCAAGGTCCTAGGTTAACAGCCTCTGAATGGAATAAAAATGTCCACAATAGAATTGAATGATTTTTTTTTTGTTGCTTTTTTTTTTAATTATTATTATTATTATTTTTTTCCTTGGAAGAGAAAGGAAACTAGCAGTGGAACTAGCTCTTCTTTAGGAAAAGATAACTGTCTTCTTCCTCCCTTTCCCAAGCCAGGAAACAAATCAGACAGTGCCAATTACTTTCCAACTTTTACGCAGAAGACAGGAGAAGTAACAATCTTACCAATATTTTCTCCTTTCATGCATTTAGATATGGTAAGTAAAGCAGCACAGTCCAGAAATTCAGGGCATGGTCTTTCACATTATTTCATATGTGATTGTTGACTAAAAGCATTGTATTTTTGAAAAAAAATTCATTATTACTTTTTCTTCTTCAGAAGCTATCATATCCATTCATCATATGAAATTGAAATAATGAATTAAAAAAAACAGTGATCTCTTCATTACTCTTATTTTTACTCATTTGTTTAAAGTAGTAAATACTTGGTCTCATCAGTACCTTCCTGGAGATAGAAAGCAAGGACTTACTTTCAACATGTTCTTCGTATGATTGATACTTACAGTAGTCATCTCTCTTCAGATAGAGTTGATCTACTGTGAAACAAAGATAAAGGCAATTTTGATCAGTGGAGAGACACAGTAAAGCAGAAGTGAAAAGTAACATATATGATAAGGAAAGTTTTTGAGGTTTGCAAAATAATGCTGTATGTCTAAAGCCAGCTTTTGTATTTATTAAATGATAAACCATTTGTCAAATTCTAAGAATGATCCAAAAAAGATACTCAAATTTTGAACTTCTGAGTCATTTCAAAACAATGAAATGCTTTTTCTTTTGGATCTACCCTACAGATTAATTGTAAATTCAGTAATTTATAGTGTAATGTTCCAGAATGATCCATGAAGCATAGAAACACCTTTTTATGTCTGCAAAACTGCATTTAGTTTCTTTTGCCACTTCACCATTCTTGTTTACAAAACTCACTCAAACTTTGATTCATAGGACATTTTTCATGCCCTCCACTTCTATTAAATCAGAGGAAGAGGAGAAGCAGAGGACAACATGTTGAGATTTACTGTGTTTACAAGAAACATTTTTTCCCTGCTGATTTGCAGTGACTGATGCCAGTGGGAGAGTAATTCCATTTCCAGTATTTATGTGGTTAGCATAGAAGTTTCTCTGTCAAATATGCTTTACCTAAGTTTGTAGAGAGATTGGAAGAGACAATAAATTCTGTCTTGATCATTTGGGATTTTGAGTTGTTTTCAAACCTAAAGCAGTTCTTTCCTTTCAAAAAGAACTGTTACTTTAGGAACAATGAAATCTAGTTCTGTATTTTTTCTGTCATTGTTGTTGTTCTTCTTCTTTTTTATTTTTTTTCTTACTCATCTATTCATATAAAACTTTAGCATGTCCTTTTTGTGCAATTCCTAAGAAAATCTAGCACTTCTTCAAGACAAAAAAATCATACGCACGTGTGTATCTTTGTGAAACATGCAGATGTACAGAAGCTCCCAACCATAAGAATATGGTGACTGTAAAGAAATACTACTTCCACTTAAGTTGCCCTTTTCATCTTTAAGTCTTGTCAAATTTCTGTGCCTGTAGATGTTTGCAAGACCAATCAAGGAAATGCTCCTTTAATCAGTATGACTAATTCCACTTACTGAAGACTCGTTTATTGAAGACAATAAAATTACCTATGGCTTAATATTTCTATAGTACATGTCATGTAACTGGAAGGGAAGTTATAAAAATGGGATACAAATTACCAAGCCAAATGGTTACCAAAATCTGCTGCTCAGACATATGAGATTTTGCATCCTACATATGCTAGATAAAGAAATGTAATGCTATATATTTAGATATTTCAGATTTAGATCCTAAATAAATATACAACATATGAAGAACTTAAGAAGTCTTCCATGCAAAGAACCAGTAGGCAGCTTTATATAACATATAGCAAACCCTAAATTAACTGTGCATATGCTCTCCAAAGCACTTCCTCAAATAAACTAAATGCAAATGTACTATGAACTCAGTAGACTGACTTCCAACACAGAACAGCTGATTCTTTTTTATCTTTGCTGTGCCTAACCTAAGACGAGTTGATCCCATTTGTGAGAGAGAGTCTCTATTTCATTTCATGAAAAAAGGGCAGAATCATTTTTGGTAAAAAAAAACCTGTTATCAGAAGCCTGTTGACAACTAAGGAATTCTTTCCCATGTGGCCAAGGCACTAAAAGAAAGAGCAGCTAATTCCTTCGGTAAATATCAGAAATCTATAAGTATTTCACCTTGATCTGTGATTTCACATATATACAAATTTTGAGCAATGCAAATTCTCTACAAAGAGAAAGTGTTTCTCAGAGAAATTGCTTCACACATTTTACACTATTTTAATTTCAAGTAGAGATATTAATTCTCTAATATGAAATATATATCCAAAATAGCTATTTATTTTCAAAAAAATGTTGTTCATCAAATAACTGAGAATGTTAGCTGTCAGCCAGCCAGTATTCTGGATGTTACACAGTATACAGTCTTTATTTATTGGTCTTTTAGATACTGCTTTAGACACTTAATTGCTGGAATTGTGTTTAGCTGGTGGCTATGCAATCTGAACACTTCAATAGTGTCTGTAATACCTTTCTCAGATGCCACAGGTGATTAATTAGATTTATCAGTTTGCTTTTGTGCAGCAAGAGAACCTGTCTTATCTGTTAGATGATCATTAGATGATGCTAAATAGGTTATAATTATTTTAGGATTTGACTTTGAAAGTCTATACTTCCAAATTTGTTGCAAAGCAATGCTATTTTGATTTATATTATAGGTTAAAAAAGGAAAATCTTTTACTCTTCCTTCAAATGTATTTTTATAACTTATTTCCAAAGTATGCCCTTCTTCAGACGCAGCAGTAAGAATTATTACAAGCAAAATAATAATTAAAAACAATATTTGAACATAAAGATATTCTAGTTAATTGAAAATACTTTCAACATATTCCCCAACAAATTTCAGAAAACTTGGCATTATGTTCAAATTCTATATTTGAAGACACCATCAGTGTCATACAGGAAAGTTTCATTTCTTAACTGTTTTCCATGCAGTTGATAGATCTGGAGACAACAACCTCATCACAAGTGACATGTTGGTCAGCTGGTGACGTTAGTTATGTGTAAAAACAAGCTTTTTAAAATTCTTTGAAATGAGTCCTGATGTGCCCTACAAACATAAAGAAAATCTGAAAGTGTGATCTTGTCATGTATCCACAGACCTTGTTAACAAATAAAGGCTCCTTTCCCAAGGCTGTGACAAGGCTAGATGACTCAGCATTACCTCCTGTCTTTTCTGCATGAGGAATGGGAAGGCTGTAGGAGTATAGCTTAGGAAGAACAAGATAATAAAATTCCAATTCTGCATAAAAAGTCAGGACAAAGTAGGTTCAAAGATTTCTTCAGCATGACAAGACAGTTCCTATCTGTTAATCCAAGAGATCTGATCATCTTTGGCATTCATGTAGGTGGCATGTGTTTGCAGTTTTTTCACAGAGATGGGATTCACTCAAGGTTTGACCTAACCTAACATAGTGGAAGTGTTTTTGTTTTACAAGGAAGAATATAGAAATTCCTCTATAACAGACTTCCTCTGCAGTACTGCACACTACTGTGCCTCAATCCAACAAATTTAATTATATAAAAATATCATTCCACTGGAGTTGTCTCCCAAAAGCAGGACCTCCAGGACAAAGGCTAGTCAAAATTAAATGTCAAAATTAAACTGTCAAAATTATGCTACTCATGGGCATCAACCTGCAACCTTGATTCTGAGTTCATTTATAATTCAGACTTCCCAAAAGACACAGCAGCTGTTCCATCTTGAAAACTCATTTGCATCACTCCTCAACTCAAAGTCATGCTCATTTCAGCAAAAATTCGAAGTCCACGGAGATCTGAAATCCAACATAGATACTGACAAATCTAATACTAATATTAGTGAATTATTGCCTCTAATAATAGTGAAGTATTGCCTCAAATTTCACAAGATATGTGCTCCCACAAACGCTACTGAAGTCCACAGGAGCCAGAAGCACACAGCATCTGGCTATAAGAATCACAAAACTATATGCTAACAGTTGCTTTTGGGCTAACAGCATAAAGGGGTCAAGCAAACTATCAATTTAACACTGCCCTAACATATCCAGAATTATAGTTAGGTTCCAAATGATAAGATGAAGAAGGGGAAGAAAGCCTTAAAATTTTCAATAGGAGGTCAAGAAATTAATAGTTATATTTGTCTTAATCCAGTAATGCTGTGACTTTCCAAAGAGGAATGTTATATCTTGATTATTTATTCACCATTTCCCAGCTGAAGACTTTAAAGCTTTTCCATCATTTATTAACATGTGGTTTTGAGAACAAAGAAGCTCAAGCATTCTAATGGAAAAGGAATATAATTTTTATTCAAATGTCTTCAAAGAATTGTCAGCTTACACTTTTAAATTTGAATTAATCATTGTTAAAGCACTGACAACTGCTCAACAGGCAGCCATAATTACTGTGAAAGAGAAGTTGCATTTTCATTTTATTTATCCTGAAGAAGAATTAGAAAGCTTTAAAGATTAGTCTAACTTCCTTATTGAAACTTGCTTAAAGTATGATGAATGTTATTCTCAATTCTTAAGTTTAAAAACAGGACGTAAATATTGTTTGTTTGAGATTACTTACTTTGCTATAGAGAAAATACTGTAATGCTGAGGGTTTCATTTATTATCAGAATTAAACAGTATACTGGAAATAAGTATTAAAGGATGCAAACAAACCTCCACTTGTAATATTCCTGAGATCATATGCAATTCTTAATTTGTCTTGTATAGATGCTCACAAAGAGGAGAATTTGTTTATACTTCTCATGATATTTATACAAATGAGATGTTTAATGATCCATTTTGTTGAGTATCAGCAGTACTGCTAGCACATCAACCACGGTATCGTACATTCAGTTAAGTGCTTATGTCACTACACTTTATGGGCCTTTGTGGATTCCTACTGTCAGCTTTACAGCCAGTTTCACTGTTTGATGCTACTTGTGCTGGTTCATATTACAAAATCACACCTATAAATTTGTGTGAGTAGAATTGATAGCTCAAACTAAAGCCAAAAGATGTGCAGATACTTAAAATTCTGTACTACATACTAAATTTTAAATATCGGAGAAGAAATAATATTCTTGATTTGTAACAGAATATATTATTGAAATAAATAGAATATAATATTTAAAGAAAATCTTCCAAGACACTAGTGACTGGTTCATCTACTTCTCACATTGGGGAAATATCATAATATCTGATAAAATTTTGGTTACTTAATGCGTGTATCCTAGATTTGGTTTCATTTTGTAAATCTTAGTTATAATCCAGCTAGTGTCCACTTCAGTATACTGACCTTTTCTCTTGAGTAATTTAAGTATGTAAAAAGGTAGAACAAAATGCACTAAAAAGATTTGTATACAGTTGTATGAGGGCTTCTCTGAAAGTAATACCTCCTAGGTTGTTATGTTGGCTGACAACATCAGAGGTGGTTGTTAGAAATCCAGCAGTAGATGTTGAATTACTCATTACATTTTGTTGCTGTGTGACAGATGGCAGCAGAGGGGCAGTCTGACAGAATGGCACCTGACATAGAAGTGCAGATGAAGCAAAGGGGTAGAATTGAATTCCTTCATGCAGAAAGCACTGTACCTATGGACATCCATCAATGCTTGCTGAATGTTTATGCAGACCAAATAGAGTAGCTGAGCACAGTGACGCATTTCAGTGACAGTGGATCTAGTGCAGATTTATATGAGTGCAGCACACAGGCTCTCGTTCATCACAGGCAAAAATGCATAGCTAATGGTGATGACTATGCTGAAAAAGAGGTTTTTTGTAGATAAGAATGTGCTCTATCAAACGGTGTTATTGTGCTCTCTGTATCAGCTGTAGTTTCCATGGAAATGAAGAAGAGGCATTACTTTCAGAGCAACCGATGTATATACTTAGAAAAATCCGCACACTTTGACATTTCTTACTTTCTGAGATAGGTGCAAATGCCAACAAGACACGGGAATCAGCAATAAGGAGTATTTATTAAAAAAAAAATGAGTTTATAGAGGATTTACATATCAGCACGACTAAGAAAGAGAAAGCTCTGAGATTTCTTTCTTCACTGCCTGAAAATATACATAGCATATACAGCTGACAAATTGAAAAAGGACTGTAATCTGTAGTTCTCAAATGTAAAGATAAAATATGTTGCCTTAAATTTGTGGGGGGGAAAAAAAAACCAGAACACACTTGTCTCTTTTGTTTTGCTTGATCATTTTTTTTCAGGTGGGATGTTATGTTAAGCTCTCATCCTAGTATTTGGTGAGCAGCTTGTGAATCATAAAGGAATAAAAATGGGCAGCAATGGCACTAAACAGAGTTTGCAACTCCAGTTCCAATGAAAGGACCATCTCCTTAAAGCAAGGAACGTGGTTTGTATTTCTTCAGATTTAGACTCTCGCCTTGTCTCTTTGTCTCTCTGTCTCTCTGAAGGGAAATTCTGAAATTGCAGAGTCTCAACATTTATCATTATTTTCCACACACATTCAAAGTGTGCAGACAAATTCACCGTAGCTAGCAGTACGTACTGCTTAAAATCTGACAACATACAGATACCAAAATTATATGCTGAATTATTAAAAATATTGATGTTTATCTATCTCCTTTAAAAGTCACTGGCTGTGTCAAATAGTGTACCAAAATTGTGTTCAGCATAGTATAATGACAGGAGTCTCAGTCAAATATAAAGATTAATACTTAAAAAGAAATGCAAAACAACAATTTAGAAATAATTTGTGAAATAAATGTGTTCAATTTATAAGATATATAAGGGGGTTATAATGTCAATTATAAAATTCAGTCTGTAGTTGGAACTTCATTCCTGTCTCTGCTTTTTGAAATAAATCACTTTAAAGTAGCCCCAACATTTAAACTTTCACCAGACCTTTACTGAAAAGACTATCTAATCTAAACAACCAATATTTGCTGTTATTATCAAATCCCTGTAACGGTGAGTAACATTTACCAAGTTTGCATAATCAATATTTTTCCTCTGAGAATATAGACGTATAAAAAGCTTTGCCATGTAACAAAAGATCTGAAACATTAAACTAAATCCCTGTGAAGGCAGAATCACAAGTGAAAATATTTACCACTCAATACATTGAACCATACTATTTTCTGTTGATGAAGCAGGTTATATGTTGCATGTATCCTAAGTTAAACTGTTCTTAGCTTTAAAATATTTCTTTGCAATTTCAAATAAAAAAACTATTTTTGTCTCTGTCAACGTTAACAATCTAGTAAAATTACACATTCCATGTTAAATAATATGCTTTTCAATTTACCTTTGCTATCATCTATTCCTAAGTGCTATTCTAAAGGCATCAATTTGAAGTTCTATCAAACAAAATGTTTCATAGTTTTTGAACTTTAGGATCTAGCTCATTTGGTTCATATTTACAGTCAACCTTTGAAATATTATTATTACTTTAGGAGGTGAGGTTTTTTTTCAGTTTTCACAACTCTGTAATTTTTTCTTTCTACCTGTTGTGGTTTAGCCTGAAACAGACATTGTGTATCAGGCATTTTTTAAGTAGAATAAATCTTTCAAACTTTTATGAATATTGAATTGCTGACAATTCCAGAAGTATCAGTTGCCTTCTCTTATTAGAGAGCAGGATGGAAGCCTGAGAACATGCTTTGGACTGCCATATGTGGCCAATGGAGGTTTCCACCTCCCTTAAAATATGGACTCTCCTCTGCCACAGCAGAGTACCTGTAAATGTTAATGATGCATGACAATCTGACTGGGAAAGGGGAATACAAAGCTTCCAAACTGTACAGCTTCCAGAGCTTGTACAGCTTCCAGAGCCTGTTAGATCATCAGCACTTTCAAACTTTTACACTAGCTTGGTTGGGTTTGTGAGTTTTTTCTTTGTCTGTTTTTTTTTTTTTCTTTTTCTTTTTTTTAATTTTTTTCCTGTCAGTTTCATAATGGAATTCTTTTCAAAACCTGGTAACTGAACTACTTTGCAAGAACATATTTATCTTCCATACAATTTTCACTTAGAAATGTATCTCAAATCCAGAATAAAATTGCATGATAAAAACAGAGTGCCATTTCCTTCAAAAACTGATTGCACAGAAGTTATCTGCAGAATGAGTGATACTGATTGAAATTTGTTGGAAGGTAAAGTACTGACAGTCATACAGAAATTAACCAAATATATTTAGTCCTTTAGAAGCCTTATTCTGCAATACAGTATCTTTCAAAATGTTTTGATAGAGAATACTCGATTTTAGACAGTTAACATTTTGAGTGAGTCAAGCACAAATCATTCTCTTTCCTAACAAGCTGTTTCCTCCAGTATTTTACTGTAATCCTTTTATATTGAAGACATTAGAGCTATAAGCTCTGACTCCTCATTAACAACCAAGTCGAGGTAACATCCATTAGCATATAAAATCTGTTTATTTGTAGGATTTAATTATTTAAATTCAATAAGACAAAAGAAGATAAGACAAAAGCTTTTTTGTTTCGAGAGTTGTGCTGCAGATAGTTCTGTTTTTTTAAGGAGCTAGACAGTTCTGTATAGTGCATAGTTTCTCTCAGAAGAGGGTAAGGAAGAAAGGCAGAAGAGAAGAGATTGGAAAAATTTCTATGAGATTATACTTCAAAGTTGAGGAGTTAATAAAAATGCTATTTAAGCTCTTGTGGAGAAGAGATCCAGAAATCCATGAGGTATCTACTTATACAGTGGTCTGCCCACTGTCCCTTCCTACTAGCCTGTCTTGGTTTCTGTGCAGGCTAAGAGGAAGTGATGCATCAGACAAAATAAAGTTTAGATGAAGAAAGGAATGACTGAGCCTCAAATAAATTAGTTGGCTTTGTAACTCCTATATCTTGTGCCCTTCTCTACCATACATATGATTCATAAACCCAAACCTTTTTTTCAAATGCAACATATGGGGACTGCTTCAATTTGCACTGTAGGTCTGCCAGGGGCATTCAGTTGTGGGAATACAAGAAAAAACTGTTCAGAGCAGAAGCTGTGGAGCAAGATAAACAGCAAGGACACCTCTAGAAGGACACCTCTAGAAGAAGAAAGAATGTCTCACAGCCCTGATTGGATAAGTACCTGTGTGAATGGTTGAAGAGTGTTTTGTAAAATGCTCTGTTGACATGTAAATGTGGATAGGAAAGTTGTAAGGGTGGATGGGAAAGTTAGAAAAAGAAAACTTGTGAAGGTATATAAGTGGTGTGAGAATTTGTAATAAACGATTTGAATCATTCACATTTGAGTCTGTGCATCAGACGCTGCATTCAGTGAGGTCCCATCTAAGTTAGAACAGTAATAAAACAAGCAGATGAAGTTCATAGAATCATAGAATCACAAGGTTGGAAACGACCTATAAGATCATCTACTCCAACCATCTTCACATTACCACTGCTACCACAAGCACTAAACCATATCTCGCAGCTCCTCATCCAGACACCTCTTGAACATTGCCAGGGATGGTGACTCCACCACTTCCCTTGGCAGTCCATTCCAGTGCCTGACCACTCTCTGAGAGAAAAAGTTCTTCCATAAATCTAACCTAACTATCCTCTGATACAACTTGCGGCCATTTCCCCAGGTCCTGTTTGTTGCCTGGGAGGAGAGGCCAAATACCTCTTCACCACAACCTCCCTTCAAGAAGTTGTAGAGTGCAATGAGGTCTCCCCTGAGCCTCCTCTTCTCCAGACTAAACAATCCCAGCTCCCTCAGCCGCTCCTCATAGGACTTGTGCTCCAGACCCCTCACCAGTTTCGTTGCCCTTCTCTGGACATGCTCCAGGGCCTCAGTGTCTTTCCTGTAGTGAGGTACCCAAAACTGAACATAGTACTTGAGGTGCGGTCTTGAGTACAGGCTGAGTACAGGGGGATGATCTCCTCACTGCTCCGGCAGGCCACAGTATTTCTAATGCAGGATGCTGCTGGCCACCTGGGCACACTGTCGGCTCATGTTCAGCCGAGCATCCATCAACACCCCCAGGTCCCTTTCCTCTTCACAGTCATCCAGCCACTCGTCCCCAAGCCCATAACGCTGCATGAGGTTGTTGTGGCCAAAGTGCAGGACATTCTCACATTAGAGGACAAAGCTACTAGTTTCTTTCCAAAGTATTCCAGTGACTTTTCACACATTCTTCTCATTGGCAAGGCACATTTCATAGGATACACATAAACATTTCTTCTGTATCTTTCTGCCCAACACTGGAAAACTTACTGATCATTTGAACACTTATACAAGTACACATAGTGCCATGTTTGTATTTTAAAATCAAGTTAAAGAACTAAGCACATATCATTTGTTTTGATGCTCATCAACCCCCCCAGATACGTTAGCATTTTCAATCAACAGAGTAATACAGATCTTATGAAAAATGTATTTATTGAATTCCCTGGAGAACAAGAAAACACAAGATACAAGAAACAATCTGATATTGGAAATTACTTAGGAGTAGAGAGGATCCTTTTAGGACCAAGTGGATTATAGTATGTGCATTTAAAAAATGTTTTGTTTACATGCAGGAATAATTTTCTATTTTTTATAAAAAGAGAAATACCTCATGCAAACAACAGGCCACACATTGAACTGATGACAAAAGGGACAAAACAAATAGGTTTCATTGGCCCTGAATAAATGTCCAGAAATATAGAAGTAAGAAGAAATTGAGGTAGTAGAAGGAGTTAGGTAGGTTTTATTCATTAAGGTTGTTATTTATTATTATTATTATTTTTAATTAATACATAACATTTCTTTCATTAACGCACAGATCCCTTTCCCATGACATAAAAGCTGTACAAACAGCTTGTTTTCCCATGATGTAATGAATCCCTTGTTGATATAAAATGATCAAAAGACTAAGATGAAAGTTTTAAGCTCTATGATAAAACATTGATAATTGTGCTGTAATATTCAATACTGTGACCCAAATAAAGTAGTTTTCTCTTCTCAGTTCAACCTTAAAGTTTTAAAAATCTATGCATAATCTTTTGCAAGTCTTATTATATCAACAATTCTATAACCAGCAATTATCTGCATAATAGTTTGTGTTAAAACTGCCAATAAAACTTGCAATTCAGGCAGCAATGAAGTATTCAACTCAGATTAAGTAGCAAATATAATTAGTTAAATCAATGATAATTGTTTTAGGCTGTCCATAAATGCTTAGAAAGCTTAAATCAGTGCTGTCCAGGCCTTTTTCCAGATTTTTGGTTTGATTCTAATTTGTGTAATGTGTCAGTACAATTAGGAAATTCATTAAAATGCATATAACATAAGTTTATGGACAAGCTCTTAATTGTTTGGTTAATTAGCTGATTTAATTCATGTAAAAACCACACTGCTTAAATTAAACAATTAATATTAATTTATGTACTTTTATGCCACTCTGCTGTATATGTCTAATGAGTTCAATCAGAGAACCATGAAACCACAAGAGAAAAAGTGAGGATTTTTGATAGTTCTTTCTTCTTCTACAGTGCCAAAAATTTGTTTAAGCTAAATGAAACTAATCAATCATTTTTAATTAACAATCAGAGGTGGGCTGAGATCTCCCACAGAAC
Source organism: Phasianus colchicus (assembly GCF_987193195.1). Classification (NCBI taxonomy): domain Eukaryota; kingdom Metazoa; phylum Chordata; class Aves; order Galliformes; family Phasianidae; genus Phasianus; species Phasianus colchicus. The sequence continues at coordinate 17,641,815 of NC_143438.1, read as the reverse complement.
TGATAAACTTTAAGTTTATTATTATCTGCTTCAAGAAAGATTCAGCTTATTGAGTTTGTCTGGTTGTTGAGAAAGACTCCAGGATATGAAAATAGCTCCTATTAATTCTACACTTGAAGTAGATCCCTATGAAGCATAGCATTTTGTTTTGTGAACAGATAGAAAATGGTTTAATTCTTGTTGTTAAACTTTAAATTTGTCAATGTTGATATCTTAACATTCAGACTTCAGGGTGTATTTTCAAACCTGTGTGTAGGAGTTGAGAAATTACATATCTGGATTACATTATTTTATAACAGGACTTGAATGCATATATTTGCCCTGAGATTTAATTATACTTCTTTGCAAATGTAGATCAATTAGCCAACTTAAAAGGTTGCTCTTTGGGGAAATAACATGTGAAAATAACTGACAGTTCTTTTTTCTGCAGTGCCATAATTATACTAAAAAGTTTGCTGTACCACTATTTTCTTGACTACCATTAAAATAGTAAATATATAAATGTTTATAAACTCTCAACTTTCATATAAGTATAAAACTATAGAACAGAGCTGGAAGGGATCTCAGAAGTCATTTGTTCATCTCTTCGCTTCAGTAAGGAAAGAAGCATAATTATGTACATCTCAGTAAATATTTCTTACCAGTTCTAAAGGGCTTTCTACGGTGGACACTCACAGCCTCTGAAACTGGCCGTTCAAGCACTTTGCTAACTTTATAATTTCAATATGCAAATTATACTGCTACTTGAAACTATTAATTATTGATTGTCCTAGCATTGCTAACAGGGAGAAGTGAGAACTACTTTTCTCTTTCAGGTAGTATTTTACATATTTGAATTCCACTAAATCTTCAGTTTTCTTTCAAAGAATCAGTCTCAAATGTTTTAATCTTCTTTCACAAAAAAATTCATTGAAGTCTTCAAATATATTCTTTTTCTCCTCTGAACTATCATCAGTACTGGTCTATAATATTCTCGGTGAATCTACATCACTCTCACAATAGACTACTATGCTTCAGCTAAGGTTTTATAAATAACAAGCAAAGAATTACATGGATCACTCTGAAAGTAATGTCTCCAATTTATTTCTGTGGTAAGTACAACAGATACGAAAAGCATAATAATACTATTTGATAGAGCAAATTGTCAGCTACAAAGTACTACTTTATGTCATGGTCACCACAATTATCCATGCATTTTCACCAGTGATGAACAAGAGCTTGTATGTTGTGCTCATAAAAATCTACACCAGCAGAGATAACCCACAGTTTCACAGCTGCTATGATGGTATCATTGCTAAGAAAATGTTGCCCATGTTGTCCATCTTTTACTGGCTTAGAAAGATGGAAGTCAAAAGGTACCAATTGCAGAATTTACTGTGGGTCTGGTACCACAATCCAGCCAAGATTAACAGTATCCCTAAATAGAATCACTACGGTTGAAGGTGACTAATGTGCTTCATGCTCTTTAAACAGGTATGGGGTCTGGTATTATCGTGTTGCAAAAGAAAGATTGTCTTCTCTGGCCTGACTCTGGAAGTTTGAGCCTTCAGCTTAGCTGCCATTGAGATGTAGCAGTCAGACTTGATTGTCCAAGATCCAGAAGGATCACTTCCTTCCTGTCCATAAGACAGGATCTATCGCTTTACCTGCTGAGAGCTGCATCTTGACATTTTTCTCCAATGGGGATTTCATGTCACCACTCCGTGGATAGCACTTTTGGCTCCAGCTTACAGTGGTGACACTACATCTCATCACTGATAATGATGCAATCCAGGAAATTATTACCATCAACCTAATAGCGTCATATTTGCTCAAGAGGTCCTCACAAATTTGCATGTTATATATGCGGTTTGGGGTGTTTTTTGTTTTTGTTTTTGTTTTGTTTTGTTTTGTTTTGTTATTTTTTTTTTTCTTGTGTAAGAATTTATGAGACCCATCTGGTGCAAACTTGGTGATATTCCAATGTTACCACCATCATTTTCAGTGCACTGAGGTTTATATTCTGTTCCCTACACAATCCCCTGGTCACAATCTCCCAATTTGCATGGATGAGTTGATAGAGACACTCCTCTTCATGAGGGAAGTTTTGCATGGCCATCCAGAATGTGGCTAATTGTTCACGTTGCTGTCACCAATGCTAAAACACACCACCCACTACCTCACTGCTTTCACATCCAGTGTTTCATCTCCATAAACATTCAGCAAGTGTCCATGAATGTCAATGGGTGCCATTTTTCTGCATGGAGGAATTTATTGCACACCTTTAGTTCATACTCATTTCTATGTCAGATGCCATTCTATCAGATGGCCCCTCTGCTGCCATCTGTCACACAGCATCAAAATGTAATGGAATATTGGTGGGAAGGTTCAACCTCTACTGCCATACCACAAACATCTGCCTCTGACTTTGTCGGCCAACATAATAAAAAAGGAGGGGTTACTGTCAAAGCAGCCCTTGTACTTAGCATTCCTTCTGAGCTGTACTTCATTTATATATCCCAGTATCTTTTACAATCTTCTCCTCCTTTATAAAGCATGACACCACTGATTGATGCGTAGCTTATGATCTGTTTAGAATTATCCTCAAATCCTTTGATACTGGGTTGCTATCTAATCTGCTCATGTAAAGCTGCTATCTCTGTATTCATGCACCTGATCTTACTACTCAAAAGTAGTTTTACATGTTGAATTGAATCACACCTTTTTGAATCTTTTTTTTTTTTCTATGTTGTTACATCACAATGCAGATTTCCAATACACTTACATTTTTATTAGGACAGCATAATAAACTTTCTGTTCCATCACCCAAATATCACCTAGAATTTGAGCTAGAATACTTTGAAAAGCTTTACTCAAAAGGAAAGCTCCTTCCATTGATAATCTCTTTTCAATACCATTTTGTGATCAGTTTTGTTATGACAGTATGGTAGCCTTATCTACAACATATCTGTTTAATTATAAAAACTGACAGAATCTTACTAAGGCCATGACAGATAGTAACTGGATTCTCTACTATACATGGAACTGGTTACTTGACATCAAGAAGAAATAAATCTATCAAATCCATTTTTGTGATTATTCCTTTATCTTTCAAATTCTTACAAATCATTTGATTGTTTGTGATAGTATTTGGGAAACAGGAAAGGGTATAACTGAAATAATCTCCTAACTTTTGCTTAAATTCCTGTTATAATTTTATTTTCTATTTTCTAGGCTTCTAACACCTAATTAATTTTTCATGCACCCTCAAAAATAATGGCCAGAACTTGTGACATTAACTTAATTCATTCTTAAAACAGTCTAAAGTAAATACCACTGGAATAAAAAAATCTGTGTGAATTCATCTCTTCCATGTATGATTCCACTTATTCTTTTCTCTGTTTGACTGTAAGAATTTGTCATTGAAATCAGCTATGCCAAGAGTTAAGAATTTCAGTGAGGGAAAAACAAGGCAGTTTTCGCCTGTTGCTTGTCCATTGCCATTCCTAGCTTTCTTTTTTCTTAAAATGTACTTACAGAATGATTTCTCAGCACTCTTGGATGTCGTTCCTAGACTTATCATCTTTAACTGTAGTTGTTCAGGTGTTGTTCCTCCTATCTGAGCTATCTTTCTTATCCTTCCAGGTTTGTATCTGACCTAGTTTCCATACTCTGTATATTCCTTTCATGTTTTATGTCATTTGATCTCTTAATATTCTTCCTATTCTTCCTCGGGTAGTTTGCACTTATGGTCTGAATGTTGTCTTTTTAGGAATCAGCTGAGTCTCTTTAACTTTTTCTTCCTTCCCTTCCCTTCCCTTCCCTTCCCTTCCCTTCCCTTCCCTTCCCTTCCCTTCCCTTCCCTTCCCTTCCCTTCCCTTCCCTTCCCTTCCCTTCCCTTCCCTTCCCTTCCCTTCCCTTCCCTTCCCTTCCCTTCCCTTCCCTTCCCTTCCCTTCCCTTCCCTTCCCTTCCCTTCCCTTCCCTTCCCTTCCCTTCCCTTCCCTTCCCTTCCCTTCCCTTCCCTTCCCTTCCCTTCCCTTCCCTTCCCTTCCCTTCCCTTCCCTTCCCTTCCCTTCCCTTCCCTTCCCTTCCCTTTCCTTCCCTTTCCTTTCCTTCCCTTTCCTTTCCTTTCCTTTCCTTTCCTTTCCTTTCCTTTCCTTTCCTTTCCTTTCCTTTCCTTTCCTTTTTTCCTCATAAAGATATATTTCTAACAATGTCCTGAGTTTGTTAAAACCCATCCCTTCAACATCTGCTATTTTTATTCTGCTTTTGTTATTCCTATGGATTGTGAACTCTATCATTTCCTTCCTACTAAAATCAAGAGCAGTTTCATCTCTAATTTTTCTTTTCTCCTTTTCTCTGCATAAGAAAATTGCCATTCATACATTCTAGAAATAATCTCCTAGACAGAAATGCATTTTTCAATAAACTAATATGCTAAGCACAAAAATGTTTGAGGCTATAGCATGTTTTCTTATCAGCAATTTAAAAGCTACAGCTTGAAAAAGAATTCCTAAGTAACAATTTTTATAATGAATCTGACCTATTTTTTCTGATTGTGAATTATCTATGATCAGCTTATATGAGATTACTAAATCTTCTATCTCATTTGGAACTCTTGAGAAATTAAAAACTAGTTTTTGATGAGTGATCTGAAAACAGCTCTTTGTCAACACTGTGCAAGTCTACAATCCTAGATGCCTGACAAAACAACAAGAAGCAAAACGCTTTTTTCATCATTCCTATAGTCATTGTGCAACCGTCAGTAACACATGACAAATATGCATATAATACTCTCAGATCATATTTGTTACATTTTATGAGCATACTGCTCTACTGAAAATTACTGCACATTTTGAAGAATAGTGGTGAAGTAGGTCTCAAGCCTTTAAAACTCTGAGGATTTCCTGAAATAATTTAGTCATAAGTACGCTATGTCAAATTGTGTATTTCATAAACTGACTTCAAGAATATACTTGGAATATCATTCTATGCCACTGATAACTAATCCTTCCTATCACTGATGTCAGTTTTGCTTTCCATATTAGCATTTCCAAACATGCTCCATGCCATCTCTGTGTCAAGAGTCTCAAATGATTATGACTATGACCTCATTCCATATAATGACCTTACACTAAATCAGGCAGTAAAGAACAAGAGATTTGGAAACACCAGTCCAGCTAAAAATGAAACAACATGATAAGTCATTTTCTGAAATCAAATCTAAATTTTATGTCAGTCATAAATGTGAAAAAGCAAAGCAAGGCAAAACAAAAGACAAACAACAACAACAACAAAACAACAAAAAAACAATATGCCAAATGAAAACTGCCAACGTGGGAAGGAGTGGCAGTTCAATGACTTCCAGATGTCTCTACCAAAAATAACAAGTCTTTCATTGTTCTTGAAAAAAAGAATATCTGCAAGGAATTTATTTTATATTGGCTACACTAATCAATCAAATAAAGTTTGTAAAATTGAAATGAAATTATGCTCTTTTTATGAAAAACAAATGACAAATGTATTTATTTCTTATCAAAATTCCCTCCTGTCACATCCATATATTCTGCATTGGCATTGTTTCCTTTTATGACTTTTATTTGTTATGTTTGGCAAGAATGTTTAAGACTGTTTTCTATCTGAGAAGTTTCAAACACAGATGCATCAACTGTAGGGCAGTTTCTCAATCAACAAGTCATGGTATACTCTAGTATGTGTACTTGTGAGGATGGGGCACGTACCTCTTGGTTTTCCTTTGACTTTGTTTTCATAATATTCTACTAAATCCAGGTATCCTGCGTCTATGTGAAAGCCACAGCCAGCATGCTAGAGCTTTAACTGCATCATACAAAATATCTCATGTCCCTCAGGGAAACTTGAGAAAAATGTAAAGTCTCTTCTTCAAATACCAATTACACGGTTGAAACAGACGACGATATTGCAATTATGCCCCTCTGGAAAACTGTTCCTTGAGCATGAAAGCACCTCAACCTTTGAACAAGTTGTCTTTATACGTGGATGCTCAAATACTTGCCAAACTTTTGAAATTGAAGATATTGCCACATTTTCCCATCCAAGTCTGATGTTAGTAATTTTGTGTTGGGTGTCTGTTTTATAATTTGCATAGAATCACATTCAAGTGAAACAACAATTCTTAGTAATTACTTAATTCTCCATCTCTGAATTCCTTACACTTGGATACTGGCACTGTACCAGCACCAGTATAGTGATTCAGTTAGGTAAACACATTAAATTAAGTGTCTTAAATAGGCTTTGCATGTTCCATTTGGAATTAAAGCACTGCTAATCTGTCAATTAATATTAATTATTGAAACAGGATTGAAGTTTAACAACTGCAGTTAGATTTATTTTACACACTTTTAGCTTTTAACTGGAATGTGTTTTAGGTTTGAGTGTTATTTATTGTCTGACTTAGTTTTAGATCAATAACTTCAATGGGATGCAGTTTGAACCATGCTGTGAGATAGAAAATGAACTCATGTTCCTGGTGCTGCTATAATCTTTTTAATAGCAAATCACTGAGCATTTGTTTCTTTCTGAACCATGTAGAAACAAGACTTCTTTTCTTCTTCTGAAGTGCATATATGAAAACATTATCCATCTTGAATAAAATAAATGAGTATATTACATTAATTGTTCTTTCAGTAGAATACACATGGATGACTTTTGAACTGAATGGGACATATGCATCTAAATTTTGCAATTTTATTGTTCACATCAGATCTGACAGTCACTAGATTTGAATGCACCAGTGGTGGAAAACTTTTGCAAGTCAGGTATAAAAAAAGAGAAATTTAAGCTTAATAATTAATGTCTTATTTTGAAAAAGAATTATTCAGATATGGTCTTGCCAGTTAATCCACCATAAAATGAAATAAGATGTAGTCACGTTTTGATTCCTTTGACTTTATGGACTTCTAGTACTTCAAAGTATAGCAGATAGTTAGAGTGATGGGTTGATAACGATTCACTTTACATATCACTTTACATACAGATATATTGTAATTAATTACTTCCTTGCAGCCAGTTTTGTTTGTAAAACACAGATGAACACAGACTACAGCCACCACATTTTCTTATATTATTTTGCATTTATTAGAAGTCACTAGGTTATTTGTTGAGGTAGAATACTGACAATATTTTATTAGTGATTCTTTTAATTTTGCCATTAATCACAGAACTGTTACTTTAAAAAGCAAAGACATGCTACCAATCCAGTAAAGTGTGACAAACTGTGCTACACCATTCAATTTCAAAAGTTGAACAAAACTAAATGCATTAATTATTTCCACTTCAGATTGACATTATGACAATAATTGGGTAACTGCTGCTAATGGTATCTAGGCTATAAGTTATCTGGAAAGATGGCACAGGACATATTCATCGATATTTTGAATCTGAGTACTATCATCTTCACAACTAGGCTTCAAGCCAGGATGTTATTGCTATTTATCTTTAAACTCTGCATGCAGAAAACTAAGTTAACTAATGAAAACAAATTTCCAAAATTTGGAAATACCATCCTTGGAGCATGTCAACTATGTACAAGCAATCAAGAAAACACGATTAAACAGTAACAACTGAAATCATTAGAGAAAAAACTTTAAAGATACTTTGTCAAGCAAGATTATAATGTTCTATTATATGTTAGTTTTAGCTAGGCGTTTAAATTGTTTAAGTTTCTGCCAGAATTCTTAACGAGGAAAAAAAAATTGCAAAGGGGTTTCTTAAACATCCCTTGTTTTATTACACCAATGTTAAATTATTTTCAAAAATGTCTTCCAGAACTTCTATGATTCCAAACCGGCCAATAGAGTACATGCAGGTGTGTAAATGATGGATATATCATTTCAATCACATCTCCCTTCTGTAATATAAAGCTATCAATTAACTTTTAGAAAGACTTCTCCTTTTCAGAAAACTTTATCAAAGAAGAAGCGTACATTAACCAGACATCATCTTCTACAGAATAATAAAATTATTTAAATACAGAAGAGAACATATGTTCTGGTTTCAGCTAGGACAGAGTTGATTTTCTTCATAGTGACTGTTATATTGCGCTTTGGCTTCAAGTGGGTACGGATAACACTCCAATATTTTAGTTGTTGTGGAGTAGTACTGCATAGAGCCAAGGGCACTTAAGTTTTTCAGCTTCTCATACTGTGTCTCGGGTGGGACACATGGAGCTGGGAAGGGACGAAAAAAGGACAGCTGACCTAAACTAGCCAAAGGGATATTCCATATCATATGACATAATATGAAAAAAATATGCAATTCAGGGGAGTTGGCTGGGGGGCTTATGATGATCAGGGTCTGGTTGAACATTGGTCTGTAGGTTGTGAAAAATTTTGTTGTGTACCACTTGTTATGTAAATATATATATATAATTATCATTACTGTTATTTCTCTCTTCCTTTTCTATCTTAATAAATAGCTTTTATCTTAACCTATGAGTTCTACTCCTGGGTGGGGAGTAAGTGAGCGAAAGGATGTGTGGTATTCAGCTGTTCTCCAGGCTAAGCCGCAACAGTAGAATAGAATAGAATAAAATAGAACAGAACAGAACAGATGGGTTCAGTTGGAAGTGTTCTACAAATATAATCTAGTCCAACTGTCTGATTACTTTAGACCTCACCAAAAGTTATAGCATATTAATGAGGACATTATTCAAATTCCTCTCAAACACTGATAGATAAGAAGCACTCATCACCTCTCTAGGAAGCCTGTTATAGTAATTCGTAGAATCATAGAATGAATCATAGAATGGCTTGAGCTGGAAAGGACTTCAAGGATCATCAGGTTCCAACCCTCCTGCCAGGCAGGGTTGCCAGATTCTAGATCAAGTACTAGGTCAGATTGCCCAGGGTGCCATCCAACCTGGCCTTGAAGTTCTTCAGGGATGGGCCATCTACAGTCTCGCTGGGCAACCTGTTCCAGAACATCACCACACTGTCAGTAAAAAACTTCTCCCTGACATCTAATCTAAATCTCCCCTGCTTCAGCTACAAACCATTTCCCCTTGTCCTGTTGTTATCTACCCATATAAAAACTTGATTTCTTTTGTGTTCATAAACTCCCTTTCAGTACCGGAAGGCTGCAATGACATCTCCCTCCAGCCTTCTCTTTTCGATTCTGAACAAGCCCAGTTACTTCAACCTATCCTCATAGGAAAGGTGCTCAAGCCCTTGGATCATCTTTGTGGCTCTCCTCTGGATACTCTCCAAACACTCCACATCTTTCCTGTGTTAAGGCCCCAGACTTGTAAGCAGTACTCCAGCTGGAGCCTCACGAGGGCACAGTAGAGGGGAAGAATCATTTCCCTCACCCCACTGGCCACACCTCTTCTGATGGAATCCAAGATACCATTGGCCTTTTGAGTTGCAAGTGCACACAGCTGGCTCATGTTATGCTTTCATCAACCAGGACCTCTAAGTCTTTCTTGGCAGGGCTACTCTCAAGGAGTACTTTTCCCATTTGACCATCCTTATGTCAAAGAAATTTTTACTGAAGTCAATTTTGACCCTCCTCTGGAGAACTTTGTGTAATTCCTATCCTGCTATCCGTACCAGAAATAGAAACTAGTACCCCCTTTGTCTCTCCTCCTCAAGGGGCTGCAGGGTGCCATGAAGTCATCTACTGGCCTCCTCCTCCCCGGAGTGGGCAGTCCAAGTTTCCTCAACCTCATAGATTATGCCTTCTAGCTCTGTTATCAGCTTTGGCATCCTCTTCCAGACATTTTAAAGGATTCTTTTTGTATTGTGGAGTCCAGAACTGTACACAATATTCAAAGTAAGGCCAATGTTAAATATACTGGGAGAATCACTTATTTTGTCTGATTGGTTATGTTGTGTACAGTGCACCCCAAATTGTTGCTGGCCCTCTAAGCTAGCAGAGCACACTGCTGGCTCGTTCTGAGTCTGCTATCACCAGCATGTCTAGGTCCCTCTCTACTGAGCTTCTCTCTGGTCTCTCATCACCTCAGCTGTGCATGCATCCAGCATTGCTGTGTCCCAAGTTCAGCACCTGGCATTTTTCTGTTTTGAACTTTTTTCCATTGCTAATCAGCAAAGTTCCTGAAGATGCATTCCTATATCCAAATCACTGATAAAAATGTTGAAATGGACTGGCCTTAAAATTGAGCCCTAGACAACACTGTTAGTGATCCCTAGGGAATATCAGCTAGATGGAGCCCCAGACTCTATGACTCTGAGCTCCACTGCTGAGCAAGTTTGTCATTCAGTTACTCTCCATAACTTTTCCATGGACTGAGAAAACAAACATATCTGTAGTTTCCTGTTTGCTTAAACCCTGAGATACAAACCCAAGAGTAGCCATGGTTAAACTGTTTCCCATCTTCAGCAGAATCCAGTACTCTGTCATCACTAATGAAAGATAACTGACAAGTAAGCAAAGATCAGGTACTGACTCAGCTGTGTCAGGGAGAGTTTTACCATCAACTGTAGAAGGACAATAACTCCATTCTAAATGAGAGTAAGAAAACCTAATTATGTATGTGAGATTGTACCTCTCTCTACATTTGACTGCTCTGTTACCCTATGTATTTTTCATAGTGCTTACTACTTTACCCCTCTTTGTAATCAAACTCATTATAAGTGGTTAACATGAATGTCTTTTTTGTAAGAATAATCATCTCCTCCACAACTTCTATTCAGTTTTGCAAAGATCGAAAGATTGAAGATGCTAGTATAAGCTGCTTGTGCAACTACTACATTTTAAAGGAGCTAGCTTTCATAATTAAAAAATAATAATAATAATAAAAGATGAATCTCATGATGAAATGCCAGCAGAGCACTCTGATATTAAAGTTTTGCTAAAATATGAGGAAAGACCAGTTTTGTATTAACCCAAATTTCAGATAGCATGAATTCCTAAAACATCTGTGAAGAACTTCAGAATTATTCTCTTAGCCCTCTATTCACTACATCCTGTGGGAATATTTAAATTATGTTCTCCTGTTTGTATGGCATCCGTGTGCTCTGTCTAGACGCATGAAATTAAAAATCATGCTTTCCCTCAGCTAGAAAAGCTGAAGGTGTTCAACAAATGCAAAACAAGATAACAGAATGGCAAGATGAGAATTGAGTGGCCAAGCTGAATATGTGTTATGATAAAGGTGAATTCTATATTCTCATTACAGTCAAAGCCTATTTCCTGTATCTTGTCTCCAGAGAAATGTATACCATTGGTGGAAAAATACTGCTTTCTATCTTCTGATTAATGTCATGTTATTCAGTAACTACAGATACTGCAGTCATCTACAAACATAAGCATGGTTTATAATATATAAGGAGCATGAGCAGGCCAGTTGCAGAGGAATGGATGATAAATTTATCACTATTTTAGTGGTGATTAAGGAAGGTATAAGAGGTTTTTATTTGCCTTTTTAATATAAGGAAAAGCAGTATTTTAATGTAAAGTTTTAAACTCATTTAAAGATACTCAAACTTACCTAAAACTCTTCAATCAGTTTATGAAGCTTGATGTCTCTTGGGACAAAATCTTACAGCAGAATATATAACTTTGCAATGATTTAACCATTGTTTATTGGATCTTTTGCTAAGCAAGCATCTACTTCAAGATATAAAAGTAGGTTGCATAATCATATTAACAGAGAAAAAAAAAATGAGATGCCAATTAAAAAAAAAAAAACAAAAAACAAAATCAGTGGTGGATATTGTAAATTCCACTAAATCCTGACGTGCTTGTTTCTGGATGGAAACAGGATCATTTAAGACATATTCTCTTGGAAACAAGGGACAACATAGGAGAATAACAAACTAGCATGATGCAAATACTCTTCAGTATTAGAACGCTACATATATATGCTCACATATACAAGATAAAAAAAATCGTTAGAAGCACAAGAAGCACAATCTACAAAGCCAACAGTAAATTAGGAACTTGAAATTTAGAGACTCATACTGACTGGAAGAAATTGGAAGATTTCCAGAATTTTAGCCTGTGCTCGAAGTTGGCCATTCAAAGATTTTCTTCTCTGAAGTATGACAGAAAAAGTAGTATATGCTTGAAAGCATTTTAAGAGCTAGAACAAAATAAATCATACAGATTATATTCAGAAATACTCAAAGATGTGGGAAAGAAAAGTCAAAAAGAACATCCATTTTAATGTGGAAAGCACTTAAAAAAAAAAGCAGTCAGCTCAAGTAGTTGTTAAATAAAAGCAACTATGAAAGATTTGGTCCTTAGGCATGTTTTATTAGACATTTTAGGCTTCTTATTTATTAGACATCAATATATTGTAACTAACAGAAAAATTAATCTTTCACTTCACTGAAGGTCAGTGTTATTTTTAGTTATATGTTCAGTTATTTTTAGGCATATGCCATTTCAAAGGATAAGAATCATAGAATCATAGAATTGCTCAGGTTGGAAAAGACCTTCAAGATCATCAAGTCCAACTGCAACCAAACCATAGTACTCTAACTCTAACAACCCTCCATTAATTAATGTTTGGATTACCACATCAAAACAGTTCTTAAACACATTCAGGGATGGTGACTCAACCACCAGATTCCAGCGCTTAATAACCCTTTCTGTAAAGAAGTTTTTCTGATATCCAACCTAAACCTCCCCTGGTGCAATTTGAGACCATTTCCTCTCTTCCTGTCACCTGTCAACAGTGAGAAGAGACCAACCCCACTTTCATTGCAGTCACTTTTCAGGTATTTAAAGAGCAATAAGGTCTCCCCTCAGCCTCCTTTTTCCCCAGACTAAACAGCCCCAGTTCCTTCAGTCTCTCCTCGTAGGGCATATTCTCCAAGCCCTTCACTATCCTTGTTGCCTTTCTTTGGACCTGTTCCAACACTTCAATGCCCTTTCTGTCATTGTTTTCAGCATATGTACATTTAACTTCATTATTACCCTCTTTAACCAACCTTCTTTTACTGTTACCATTCCCAGTCTGCTTTCACCATTTGCCCAGGTAAACTTTACAATTTAATTTTCCTTTGTTCCTATTTACTTACAACTTTTATTTTTCCACTGTTACATTATTTTTGTTATCTATATGATGAAATGCACAGTGTACTATGCTAAATACATAAATGAAATTATGATTTGCGTCTGCTCTAGCTTTTTTTAATCTGTGTTCTTTCACCTAGGACATTTACCAGAAGTCAGATTATATCACAAACTGAAACATCTCTCCTAGAACCACTGTACCTGTAAGACTAATCCTACAGTCTACATTTCATGATGGCTGACAAAAGATGACTCACCTCTCCACAAGGTGATGCATTACAATTACTACCTGCTAAACAGTACATAAACTTCCTGTTTATAGGCAGCAGCAGCTGAGATAATGTGCCTTCTTTTCTCAGTGAGTACCTGGCTTGTCATGTCCAGATTCTCACAAGCATTTGTGTATAGCAGATTTAAAGTTCACAAGGCTACATATTCAGTGAGGTTAAAACCTCATTACTCTGTCTACAACAGTAGGAATAAGAATTCAACCTCACCCAGCTCTTGCTTACATACATGAGTTAAATCAAAAAAACACATCTATACAGCAGCAAATTATTAATGTTTGTTTTGATCTTTGTGTTGTAGACTTAGAGTGAAAATTTCTCATCAACCTTCTACAGCTAACCCCAAGCATTCTAATCTGAGGCACACATTCACAGTTACTCTGTCTAGCATTCTGGGTCACCAGCAGACTCTCTTCTTAGGGGACATAGCACAGCTCCCTGACAACCCCCCCTCCTCTGTTAGGCAGGGATGACCAATTCTTGTTCTCTTCCTAACTCCTATGCATGTGGATGAGACAGCATCCAGGGGTGCCCACACACATCTGGAGCTTGCTGCCTAAGCTGGGCATTCCTGGGACCCCATAGGATTGTCATACTTGTGGGCTGACTGCTGGCAGCATCAGTGCACCATCAACCTCTCCTCTCCCACTGTATTACAACTCATTCTCTGCCCTTCAAGCTGGTTCCTTCTTGGCAGTTTTCTGGATAGCTGATTGATGGTCACCTGAAGAAAACTTCACTACAGTTAAATAACATGCAAATCATTTGCAATGATTTAACCATTGTTTATTGGATCTTTTGCTAGGCAAGCATCTACTTCAAGATATAAAAGTAGGTTGCATGATCATATTAACAGAGAAAAAAGAATGAGATGCCAATTAAAAAATAATGATAATAATAATCAATGGTGGATATTGTAAATTCTATTAAATTCAAGGCAGCTTTGCTTGTCCCATTCACATGCTGACCACCCTTCTGTCACAGGGAAGAAGTGAGGTAGAGGCTGCAGAAGCTACCCACATGTAAACACCCTGAGCTACTTAAACTAAAATCAATCTTAAATAAGTATCAGCACAACAATTAAGTGAAATTTCAGTGTAAGATACATTTGTATTTTTTCTTGTTATTCAGCACAGATGAAATATATAAACATTCTTATAATGCTGCCCTACTCCAGTGAATGAGTTAACGTAGAATTCAGATGGACCTACTTTGTTTTCCCATTTTAAAGCACTTTCTTTATTGAGCTTAAAAATAAAATCCCTTTCACTTCCCACTTAGAGAGATTTGACTGTACATTCTTTTAATGGTTAAATGTAATTTCTTGACTGTGTATTTTTTTCCATGGGTGGTTACTTCTCTCTTTTAAAATGGCAATGAGAAATTGGAAAAATCTGCAAAATTCTGAAAACTTGTGGCCTATAGCTAAATAAATAAATAAATAAATAAATTGAACCACCTCTTTTTCACCAAATTGAAATAGCAGAAACTTTGAAGAGCAAACAAAAGTTTTATAGAGACAGGAATATCCTAACCTTTCTTTAACTATTTATTCATGAAGGGCTCTTCACTGTCAAATTTATAATTCTGTGTTGATACTACTTTTGGAATTTGCATTAAATGACATTTTGATTATAGTATTCAAATGCATGTGCCCTTAAAACTTTGCCATTTATTTTGTATGCAAAAATCTTCCAGCTAAATGTCCTCATTTCCATTTTTCTCTGGATTCCACTGAGACTATGTAGGAAAGAATAGCTAAGTTTGTCTTCTTCCCAACCCCCTCCTCCCCTTCCCCATCCCCTTCTTATCAGGTAAAATAAATTCTTATCAGGTAAAAGAAATTCAAATTATAACAAGCATATTATGCACCAGATGTTTGATTCTTAGCTCCAAATTAATGTGTTGAACAAATGAGTTGTTTTGATAAAGTTAGATTACTATTTTCTGTTTTGTTTGAAATCTGCATTTGGCTCAAATAATCTAGAAAAAATCCTGGGCTGATGTATTTAGACAATGTGTGTGCTTATTATGTATATTCACTGACTGTGCTTTAAGCCATAATCTCTTGAACCCACTGAGACTTTCATCCCAAACAACTACACTTCAATAACAAAGAAAGTTCTTAATGCTATTAAAACAACAACAGAACTATAACCTCAGAAAGTTAAGTAGGGAAGTGTATATGTCTACACAGCTGGGACCTTGGAAACTATTTATACACAATTGCAATATATTCTCTTTCCTTAAGCATCTACCACTGACCACTCTTTGTGAAAAGAAATAAGCTAAAATGATCATTCTTGTGAGCAGAATTAAGCATATGTTTGCATTAAGATTTACTACACATGATTTTTCTTTAAGCAGATGGAACATTTTCTTCCACTAAAATTACTCCTTGCAATTAGGAAAAAACAAAACAAAACAAAACAAAAAAACCCACCACCACCAAAACCAACAACATAATAGTACCTAAGTTTGCATTTTGCAAAATGTATTACATCTGCAGTAAACAGGTATCTACCAGTTTGCCTTTCTCAGTCAGACACACATTTTCCTAAAAGTTTATTGTACCAAAAAAAAGTGAAAAACAAAACAGAGCAATGATTGCCAAGGTCATGGTGAGCCAAAGAGGCACAGATGAGGAAATTTTAAAAGCGTATCCAAGATGCCCATTCACTTATAATAAATATTTTTCCCCCACTAAAATGCAAAAGCTGTGTTTCCAAAGCATATGGTGAATACTGTATTTAAAAAACAAATCTTAGTGCTTGGCAGCAGAACATTACCTTGGGTACAGAATATTAAAGGGTTAGCTACTGCAAAGTTTTTTGCAAGGTTTTCCAGTTACTGGAAACCAAAGCAGCACAGAACCTAAACATATGTTTGGGAAAAAAAAAAAAAAAAAAAAAAAAAAAAAAGGGGCCAAGATATTGTCTTATTCATTTGCCTAAAATCTTGGCTGGACCCAGGTTACACTATATGCTGTCTTTCAAAATCAACACATAGTTAGGACTAATGAATTGAGCTAAGGTGCACCTATGTGCCTTACCAGTTTTTTCTGATAAAATGAGTAATAATTTTGCACTCCTCATTTTTTGACAGGTTGACATTAATAATAATAATAATAATAATAATAATAATAATAATAAACACAGTACCAGTGAAGTAAAAATATCAAGTTCTTTAATTTTACAAGAAATAGTTCAAGTTCATATTCCATACAACTTTGGAAGTAGAGAGAATGCAATTAAGTTTTTTGGAACAATAAATTTTGAAAACTCTAAGACAAGCTTTTAATACTCACTGCAGTTGTTCAAGATTTTATCACAACTTTTATGGTCAATATTTTAAGGATAACTAATCTGGAGTGTTTTATTTGCTTAGAAGAAAAGAAAACACGGAAAATCCTGATTGACAAGATAATAGGCATGCTATTAAAATACGCACTGTAAATCAACCAAATTATAACTGAACATTCCTGTGAAAAGATGAAAGCTAAGTATATTTCCCTTAAAGATGTAATTTTTCAAAGTTCTAGTTTAGGCTTAAAATACTTTTTTCATGACTTCTACATTAATACTGCCAAAGAATTTACTATTTTAAATTAATTACAATAGAAAGAAATGGCAGAAATCAAAACAGATTATATAATTCTTATATAAGTCTAAATATCTGTATTGACATTGCCTTCTAAGAACATCAGCCCAATTGTTTATTTTTACTCCCATAACCACCAAGAACAATGAAAAAAAAGCCTGAGGGCAAAGTCCTCAGCTATTAGGTAGGAAAAAAAAAAAAAAAAAAAAAAAAAAAAGTTGATGTGCAGAGGACTGTAGCCTAGTACGTTTGATTTTTCATCGTTCACTAGTGAAAGGCCACAGATTTTGCATTATCCTGCATATCCAACTCAGAATTTCAGGATTTGTCAAGACTGTACTTTTCTGGTGCACCCCTTTTAGACAGATGGAATAAGCATATAGATTTTCCAGAAGCAATATGTGCCTTCTGGTACATTTTTTACCATTCGCTCAGACAATATCTTCTACTTTGCATTCACACATACTGCCTTTCTAAAAAACTGCTATGCCACAAAATCATATACCACTTTCTCATTTATCATACTGCATCATTGCCAGTGAGGGACAGGCCCCAGATTACCTCCACACCCCAGGGATGAGACAATTTACAATGTTTCTTGTCAAACACTTAAACTATTTATACCAACAGAAGGTTGCCAACACCTACTGAAATTGACACATGAGGGTTTCTGCCAAGCTACATGGTGTTACAGCAAGATCAGTCTTAGTTTAGGGAGTCCCTACATTTCTGACCTGTCTGTATTGGTCAGAGTATTTCAGTGAAAAATCAAACTTATAGTTAAGATCGAAGTGTACTGTTAAATACCATGTGCCTAACAACCACCTTCAAACTCTCTACTGTGCCCCATAGATCATGTCAACATTGTCATTAGAGGCTACAGCTTTATTTCTTGTTGTTTTTTTTGTTGTTGTTGTTGTTGTTGTTGCTGCTGTTGTTGTTTGATTGTTTTTCTATAGAACACTATAGAGAAGGGAAAAGTAGCAGCGCAGGTCTTGCTACTCTCCTGCTCCCCCTTTGGTAATGACAACTAGCATCTTTGTGTCTGATACTGTGCAGATGCACTGTAGCTGATACAAGCTTGTGAAGGAACTGACTCAGAAAGAGACTACATAACAGCAGCATATGCCCTCTCTGCTAGGACAATCAAAATAGGGATAGGACCGTAGGCACTTGGATGTCCTAAAGTGACATCAGTAGTTTGATCACTGGCCATAAATGCAGATTCCTGGCTTGCTACTGCATCATGTCCCTCTTCATCAACCATGGCTGTGAAGTACTGCTCCATAGTGAGGCATTGCAGCTCTGAAACAGGGAGTATAGTCAAGACTTTACACTGGAGAAAATTTTCAAGGACTTTAGCCCTGAAAATGATTTAGATTACATGTTTGGGGTGTTGAAAATATGATCAGAAAGCTCAACAGTTGGGATAGAGACAAGGAGATCACTCACCAGTTACCATCACAAGCAAAGCAGTCTTGGTTTGGGGAACATTAATTTAATTTATTGCCAATTAAAATACAGGAAGATGGTGAGAAAAACACTTTCCCTTCCTCTCAACACCTTCACCTTTTCCCTAAACCTAACTTCAGCCCTCCATCCCCAATCCCTCCAAATCCAGCATCCATGGCCCCTCTCCACTATTCCTTACCTCCACACATCTAGCCCCACCCCAGCTGGGGCCTTCCCAGGGAATGAAGGAAAAACCTGAGTCTCCTGCTCAGGGCTGCTGGAGATCTCTGCTTTCTTTGTGCCTGGAGCCCCTCCTGCCATTCTTCCTCCTCTACCCCAGATGCAGACAAGGGTGTTTCTCCCTCTGTTCATGGCTGCTGGCAGCATTGTGCCTCCTCTTCCCCAGGCTCTCCCCAGGTGCTCACCTGTGGCTGCGAGCCTGGCTGTGTCCTGCAGTGCCACTTCTGCAGGTAGCCCTGCAGCCCCTGGGCTGCTTATAAGCAGGATGGACTGGCGCACTGTGCAACCTAAATTCTGCAGCATCGATGCTAACAAAAATAGTCATCAGTGGAAAGAGAGATAAAGCTGTCTATCATTCTGTAGCAAGAAGTTTCCCATCTCAAAAATAATTTCAGCTAGAGTTATTTAGGCTAATAAGTATTGCTGAATCCTCTGAGCACTTCTCAGGACTTTCACCACAAGCAGACTGTAAGTCTGTGAGACTTCAAGCAGTTAACATGCACCTAGAGCAGGACTAGTATCTGGTAAGTGCCAGTAATAATGTGACCAAGTTTATAGATATGTGATTGAAAAGGAAAAGGTTTACTTTAATCTTCTCACAGAATCACATCTAGCCTAATTAATCATTTATTACCAAAGAATATGCCAATTAATAATAGATAAACTATATAATGGGCTCAAAGCACTACCATAAAGATAAGCATCCTAAGGCACTCGGATGTCATAAGCCCAGTACAGATGTCTCCTGTATATAACAAAAATATTATGAGAAATAACACTGAAAGACACATACATTTTTTAATTTAAGAGCCAAAACAGAAAAACAGTTTTCTTCTTATGTACATAATTAGAGCTCCTATTATAGAAGCACTGGAATTTATGTCAGTGACTGACAGCCGTGAAATTCTAACTGACGTGCTGAGAACTCTGTCATTTATTTTCCTGCAGTCTTGCTGCATTTAACTAACTGTCCTTCACTTTCTCAATATGAATACATTTAGACATTAGCTAATGTATCATTCTTGACATCTATTCACCTTCAGCAGTGTATTAAAAAAGGACAATAAATTCAAAACAAAGTCAAGGGGCAGACTTACTTGATGCACAATAAAATACTGTAATGCCAACAGCATAAAGTATACATAAGGGTGAAAGTTTTCAACACTTTTAAGTGTTTAGCCCCTTTAAAGTTGTAATGTGAACTTATACCAAGGTTTATCCTTATTTAAGAACAGTGCTGCAGTCCATCCTGGGTCTGTACATCTCAAGCTTCTGAAAGCATATCCAATGTACCAATTCCTTTGGAGTAGACTCTACTCTTAGTTCAGCCAGCAAAATCGTCTTTATTTTCACCACCTGCTTTAAATACGATTAGCTTCAAAGACTGGTGCTAAGTGCTTAAATTTCTTCCAGTTTACAAGTGTGTCTGCTTATCCTACTTTAGAATTTACATATTCTCAAAAACTGAGGTGAGAATATCTCTTGAGTACATTAAGCAAAGTTGGTAAGTCATAGAAATAAAATGTACTAATATTTGCTTTATATAACTACTATGCTTTATCAGATAGGTGCCATAAAGTAAAACTTCATAAAGCAAAAGTCAATTACATATAAAACACGGATAAATTTGATAGAGACACCCATATCAAAGCTTGTATTATTATTTAGCATACACAAAAATTAAGCTTTAGCTGCTGTGGAAACTTATTTATCCCACTCTGATCTCTACTCCCTTTGGGCTTCTGGTCTCAGGTACTGGGTTCCCTTTTGCTTTTGTCAAATCATTTATCTTCCTTCCTACGTAATATGTGACAGGATGCACCTTTTGTCTCTCTCTGTGCCACTGAAGATCTTTGAGTAGCCTTTGGAGGACAGTGACTGCCTCCTGACTGGGAGATAGCCAAGCTATCTGTTTCTGTGAAAATCTGAAAACTGACTTAAGTACCTCATGTAATTAGACAGTCAGCAGAAAAAGCCTTCATTCCTCATCCCACCCCCCTCCATTTTTTTTTTTTTAATTTTCACCTGAATTAGCTGGTTAAAGTCCCAGCTTGTGTGATGATGTTGCTTTACTATGATTTTAATGCAAATTATAACCATTCTTGAGGTAATTGTCACACAACTGATTCTTGCCCAGTAAGGGACAGCATAGCATTCAACAACATATCAGATATAGTCCTGGCGTAAGACAATAGACAACATTTTCTAAAAATTGCAAGTAATTCTAATGTAGATGCAAATTCCATGTAGCTTAACAATAATACTTCCAATTCCTATTCTAATTTTTTAGTCTCTTATAATTAATGATACTTGCAAAAAGACTCCTTTACATAGAGAAATTGGCTGTAATAATAAATAGGTTACATTTTATTTTTCAGTACTTCCAGACATATGTTGAATCATTTGTCTTTAGCACAAAGAATAATATTATTCAGAAGACCCTTTAAAAATAAAAATAATAATAATAAATATACATATGTGCTATTTGTTGTATAGAAAATATATAGATCATTTTAGACACTGTTTTTTCACAAACAGAAAAATATCAGTTACAGTGTAAATGAAGCAGCCACATTCTGCTTAAATCTACTGAGTTATATAAGATATTAAACTAATCTAAATTGGAATGATTTCCTCAAAAAACATTAGTATCTGCTTTACTTAAAACTTTACTTTGACCAAAAAAAATAAAAAAGACTGTGAAGACCAGTCTGATATTATGAGAACTTTTTAAGTGTTTCTTTATCCCAATTTTAATCAAAAAATATTGTCAAACAACTTAATACTACTTATAATGTTTTCTGCAGGATGCATGCTTGGAGAAAAATGAGTTGCTTAGAGAACCATTTTATATTTCAAAATAATCACTGACAGTCGGATAAATGTGGAAAGATATCCAAGTCATAAACAACGAACTGCCAAAGAAGGAGTAAAGAGCATGAATGGTGATTTATTAACCCTAAGATTTCCTCACTTACTGATTATTTTACAAATGCTGCTCTGGGTTTTAACACAAAGAGAAATATGAATACTGTTAGAGAAAATTATAGCTTTGTACTCAATCATCCTCGTAGTTAAAACCCGTATCTGGGCAGGAATTGAAAACTTTCCATATCATCTGCTCCATATATCAAGTATTGCAGCACCAAATGAGTAATAGTTTGTGCAGAAAAACTAACTAGATTATTCATGGTACAGAAATAATCATGAGGATATGTTTTGGAAAGATTGTGCTGTATAATGAAGCCAATTTATTTTCAGCTTTGTACCTTCCAGTCTGACTTGGCTTTCAGTAAAGGCAGCTCACTCATCTGACAGACAACTTCCCCACAAAATGAAGAAACAACATTCCTGACATAAAACAGACCTGCTGCACTACATTTGGTTTGGTTCTCAATTTGAAAAACATCTAATCCTACATGCAGAGAAAAATGTATCTTATTCTCTTAATGAATTAAAATTCAAGCAGCTCTTTCCAACTTTGTGCTAAAGGGAAGAAAATGTTGGGGCAGAGGAGCGTTGGAACTAGGTGATCTTTAAGGTCCATTGTAACTTATACCATTCTTTGAAGACAATTTAGCTATCCTTACATTAGAAGTGAGTCTAATCAAAACTTAACAATGCATTATGCCACATCAAAGTTGACAACCCATTTAAGTTACCATCTTACAACCTGGCATCACTTTTATCTAGTGATAGTTCAGTCAGATTTTGTATTTAATGTACTTGACGTTATGGGACACATTAATCAAATAAGGAGCAGTTTGATCATCTTTCCTTTGTAAATTATAATAAATAAATGACATTCCTACTTGTTATTTATCTACCTTCAAACTTTAATGAATATTTCTAGAGTTAATTGCTGATTTTCTATATTTAGAGTGAACAGAACACATATGGAGAAAATAGCACAATGTGATATTTATGAGGTGCCAGTTCCCTTATAAATATAGAAATTGAGTAATTAGCACTAGAAATATTCATTGAAATTTCAATGCACACTTTGGGATTTGAAACTAAATTGAGCTAAAGTTGATGATCCTTGTCATAAATTAATATTTGGGGATTTTGGAAGTTAGTTCACTTGAGATACTCTTTCAGCTACTGAATAATTTAAATAAAAGAAACACTGGACATAGCAAACATTTGGTAAGAAGAATATGCATCAAAGATCAATTACAGCTATTTGACAGTGTAGAATAGCCGTTATCACGTTTTTCAATGCATTTGTTATTTCCCATTGTAGCAGTCTATTTCATTCCTCTACTATCTCTAGTAGAAGACAGGTGATTTAAAAAAGACCAAACTTAACATGTTTTCCAGGTCAAATCAGTATCTATGGAGGTATGAATCTATGATAACAGTTATAAATTACAGTGCATATAAACTAAATACTTTGTTGACACGGACTGATTCTGAGCTATTCTGTAATCTCTCTAGTAATCTCTTTAACAGCAATTAATACAGAAATAAAGTTGCTTACAAAGATTTAAGTCATGGTGATTTGCACACTTTGAAAGTATCACAAGCAAAAAAAACCTAAACTTTTAAAAAATTCAATAATAAAAAAATATTTGAAACTCGAATAGTTGAATATGAGGAAACACAAAATTCCTATGCTGATTCTCTTCTAACTTGGCACAAAGCATAGACAGTAGCAAGAACTCTAGATTCATCTATCATTTTGAATGTTGGCATATCAAAGCACACCCAGTCAAGGGCCAGGAAGATGTTTAATGGATTTGAACACCTGACACATGAGCAGAGAATGAGATGTGGGACTGTCTAGCCTTGAAAAGAAAACATTCAGAGAGAGCAGGAAAAAAATGGAGATTCTTCTAAGTGATGCTTAGTGACAGGGAAAAGCTACTGGGTATAAAATGAAATATAGAAAATTCCCTCTAAATGTATGAAAACACTTTGAGAGTGGTCAAACATTGGAACAGGTTGCCCAGAGAGGTTTGGAGATTTCATCCTTGGATATCATAAAACACCTAAAGAGCATAATCCTGAGTAATCTATTCCCTAGCTGGTCCTGGTTTGAGCAGAATTTAGACTAGATGATGTTTTCCAAACACAAGAACAGTTCTGTGATTCTATGAAATACCTAGGGGAAAATTTCTATTAAGCTTTCCAGTTTACCCAAGATACCTCTATGAAATATGAAGTTGCTATAGGTAGAAGAAATGCAACTAAGAAGCACCTGCAGGTACCACAGGTATGTATATATATATATATGTATAAATATATATATATATATATGGGTTTTTCATGTCTTTCAGGTGTTTCAGGCTGGCTGTAAATGTATCACGTACAACAAGAGAAAAGTACTTGTTCAGATTTCTTATTTTTGTGCTCCATATGCTAGCGTAATTACATAAAATGGATGTGTTTCTATCTTTTTCATAATATCTATTATTCCTATAGTTACCTTCTTTTATCTGTTAAAGTCACTTATTTTGAAAGCCAGAACTGAAGACTAATTAGAGTTTGCAATTGTGTTAGAAAAATAATTCTCACTATTATTATAAGAAAATAGTTTTGTATTTTTTTTTAATATGAAAATATTTACTTGACAAAGAAATTAAAACCAAGAACATAAATTAATCACTTCTTGAGTTGCTTGCTTAACTATGTAAAAGTGTAATAAATCATAATGTGATTATTTATGCTAAGTAGCTTGGTTTTATAAGGAGTTCATTAAGTGACTCCTTATCTAAGTTAAATGTTTGGGAGCTTTACTTTCATTAAATGCTATCTACATTCACATGAACAAATTCATACATAAATTCTTACTAATCAGTTTAAAATAGATTTTAACAAAAACTGTAAACAATATGAATGAGCAAATGATTTTAATATATACCGTAGTGTTTTAACTGATTAATATTGCCATCCCTAAGTGAAAATGGATTAATAAGATGCTAAGTGTATCTGACTAGTGAATAAGTAAAAACAAATTAATGGAAGCTTTGAAGAGTCTTTGCAATTAAAGCCGGACCTGAACATTGAGGTGATTTTCCAATTAAAATGAAATTAACAGCCTATATTTCAAGAATGATACTTCAGAATCTAATCATGTGATGTTACAGAAGAACCACATTTTTCTAACATCATTTGGAAGTTTTCATTACTTGAAAAACATATCTTCAGTGCAAAGATTTTGAGTGCAATTTAAAGAAGCAACACATATTTAAAAACCTGAGATATTTATATACCTTCTGTTTCATGGCTAGAATCCATTTTTACAACTCTTCCGTAATAACTGTGCATTTGGCAATAGTATGCAAAAACAGATATGAAGTCTGCCTCTGCAGTGCATTAATTCCATGTTATTATATATCAATTCCTGAATTTCACATTGTGTGAAAAGAGCTCACCTACAAGTAATTAAAAGTGAACAGAGATACATCTTACTATTTAAAAATGCAAAAAAATGCCTCATCTACAGACTGTGATGAAGGTTAAAACTATTGAAGGTATTTACTAAGTTCTATAATCTCTTAAGTAAAAAATTATTTTACATTTCTCTTATCTTTTTATCAGATGATTTGAAGAGCCTATTGAGATCTCATAAAAAAAACATCTTTAAAGAATACTGTTTTCCAAATCCATCAAAAATCATCATGTGCCAGAACTAAATTTTCAAACATAATCATTAAATTAATCATATAAGTGTACAAGCAATATATTCTCCCAAAATAATAGGTACTTCTGACTTCAATCTGGCTTTTGCTTCCCATCCTTAAAATAAAAATAAAGAAACCCACTTAAAACATTTGATAATGAATTGTGAAACATATACATGCTGCTCAAAAATACCGCATTCTAATTTATTATGTTGGCTGTCATTATGTCTGGGGCAGATGGTGATGGTATAACAGTAGAAGCTGAACCTTCCTGACAATATTGTTACATGTTATTGAAACAGACGGCAGCAAAGGGGAAGACTGGCAAAATGGCACCATACATGGAAGTGCATATTAAGAAAACGTGTCATTGAAATCCTCCATGTAGAAAAAGAATTCATCGTCTCTTGCTGAATGTTTATGGAGACCAAACAGTGGATGTGTGCACAGTGAGGCTGTGAAAGATGAGCCATGTTCCAGATAGCCATGCAGATTTTGGCTAATGTGACCTGAAGGATCTTGCTCATCATTGGCAAAAATGCATTGCTAATGGTGATGATTATGTTGAAAAAAAAAATTATAGCTGAGAATTTTCTCTATCAAATAGTATTATTGTGTTCTTTGTATCCGTTGCAGTTTCCAATGTTATAAATAGGAAGCATTACTTTCAGAGCAACCTATGCATGATAAAAGTGAAGCAGCTAATTAATGCTTGTACAGTGTGGACTTATGCAGGGCTAAAGCCATGTGCTGAGCAAGAAGACAGACACAGGGTAGGTGCTGATTCTATGTACTCTGCCTATCCTAGAGATATGAACATCAGAAGCTTAAACTAGAGTTATGTTTGTGCTTTACTTGCAAGTTTTATTCAGATTGTGAACATCATATAAAAAAATCACTTACCAATTTAGATGCCAGCCTTAGTACTGCTTTATTCTTTATTATTTTATTGTAATATTTAAGTAAAAAAAAAAAAATAAAAATTAAAAATCTGTGTTATAAATATTTCTGTCGTGTTTCTTAGTATATTGACTCAGGAATAACTGATCATCAAGAAGTTAAGAATATATAGATACTCAGAAATTAACCCTCTGAGGTAACAGTGCACAACATCATTATGGAAGACTCACAGTTTACATGAGTTATCCATCAGATGGAAAGTGGAAGCATTTTTCAGTAATTATTAGATTATTTCTGATACCAGAGAAATTCTGAGGCACTGGATTTAGTACCTCATAAGTGTTCTACAGTTTCCCTTTTCTTCAGTTTGTCCTTGGCTTGAACCTTTTTATCGCATTTGCATCTCATATTTTTCCCTTTCACATTTCATATTCATTGTCCTTCCTCTTTCTTCCCCTACATCTTCTCCCAACTCTTCCCAAGCCATAGTTTCATGACCACAGTCGGCAGCTGAAGACCATTTAGCAGAACCAAAAGCAGCAATCCTAACCCCTCACTCCCCCTCCCTGGCTCCCATCTCCACACCCACTTCTCTTGCTGGGTTAAAATGAAGCATGCTTTTGGAAAGTTAATGTACTGATGGGTGAAAGAGTGGGTGAAGACCAGAAGCCAAAATGGAATTAGAGATTATTTTTTCAGCAACAGCACCAATTAATGCCAATTTAAAATTACTCTATACTTTCATAATGTCCTACTATTTCTTTCATAGTCCATATGTCTCTTCCTGATTCATTTTCCTATGCTCAGTCCTTTTATCCTTAGTCTACTCTGTCCCCTCAAGTTCCTCTGGGTCTAGTTACTCCATTTCCTCTCCAGCTCAGTACTCTTCACAGAGCACAGTGGAGAAAAAGTCATAATTCTCGTAACAGCAACGTCACCTTCATCTCACGCTATGAGCTGCCATGACCAACAACCAGTTTTCTTCCTATCAGTCCAACCTGCACCCTCAGTCCAAGCTTGTGATCAGCGCAGACTGAAATCTCAAAATATTTGTTTATATGCAGAGAATTGTCATAGGCTTACATGTTAATTAAATTTGATTGCATTTTCATTTTTAAAAGATAGAAAAAAAGCTGACATTTGAATGACTATGTTTTATGTCCTCATATCTAGGTGTAAAAAGATTTACTATATTAGAGCTCCTATATTCATTTCTGGTCAGAGCATCTTGTGTTTTTTCACTTTTCTTTTGAAGAGAAATCAAGTCATCCCAGCAATGCCATCTTATCCAAACAGATCAAGAAGCTAAATATAGGATATAAAAGATAAATATGATTCACGGTGCTATTTTGGGTGATTTTAGACATAACTGGCAGCTATTCTTTTAAAAGAGTAGAAAAAAATGTAACATATTTACATAATAAACACCAAACTGTGGAAGATAGTGTTTTCTGTCAACGGTACTTCTTTTTTATAAAAGTGCAGATCTCATCTGCAAGTCCCATATAAAATCAAACTGAGTGTAAAGACAAGATTAACTCTAAGGATTTGTCACAGCTCCAAGGCACACCACTTGGCTTGTCCCTGCCCAGGCCCCTGCTCCATCCCCAGCCAAGCTACTGAAGAGCTGGGCTTCAGCTTACTGCTTCTCTGCCTACTAATGGACCAAGCCCAGAGAAGCCTGCCTGCAGGCCCATGACTTGTCCTCAGATGTACTTAGAAAGAGTTCTGTGAAGGGTTACAAAGATGATGAAGGGACTACAAGCAGCATGGAGGCTGAGAGAGCTGGAACTTGTTTGACCTCAAGGTGGAGAAGGTCTTAATGATGTCTATAAATGCCTGAAGGAAAGTAAAGAAGACAGAGCCAAGCTGTTTCAACAGTGCCTAGTGGTAACTGGACAAGAGTCACTGGACAAAACTGGGAACACAGGAAGCTCCTTCTGAACATCCTGAGGTGTTTATTTGCTATGCAGGTGCCAGTACAAGTTGCCAAAGGGGCTGTGGAAACTATCCTTTGAGATCTTCAAAAGCCATCTGGACATAGTCCTAGGCAAGCAGCCTGAATGAGCATGGATGACCAGGTAGTCTCCAGAGGTCCCTTCCAACCACTCAGTAGTACCAAGGATTTATGCTAGCAAAACTGATCTCAGTGCATGGCATATTTGCCGTATTTCTCCAATGGATTGTATGCTGCAGAAAGCTTAGGGAAAAAAAAAAAAAAAAAGGAACTCCTATCCTCTCATTTTACAAGCAAGAGTTAAAGCTCCTTGTCTTGACTATCAGAACCATAAACAAGATCACAATGTCCTCAGTTCTGATAGACAGTTAAACTGCCAGTGCGCTGTATGATAAGCCTTATTCACTACCTTATATGTATATTTATGTTTTAAGTTTTATACATATAAATGTGTGATCCCAATCCATGTTTCCAAAATCCTCACTGCAGGCTTTTTCAGTAGAACTTTTTGCCACAGCATCTTCAACACAGTGTGAGCCCACCAAGGAGTTCAGGAAACCTCCGACAATATGCACTCCTGTAGTTCTGGTCACCTCCAAAAAGTATTTCAACACCAATACAAATTGCTGTCAGCATGCCTTTACTGGTAAAAAGGAAAACATATGAAAAAAATAATTAGGTCATGTTGTCTAGTTCTATGCAACAAGCTGAGAGATTTAAATTGTAAACGCTCTCTAATAGGTATCAAGAGATGTGCAGACCTCCATTATGACCTGCAGCAGCTGGAGCTCAGAGGAATTCCTCTCCTGTTAATAGAAATTTGCTCTGCTTTCACTTATCCATTCTTAAAACAGAAGTTACCAAAAACCTAAAACATGCACCCAGTGCTCAAGCCTGATTTCAGACTGCAAAATTTATTCCACTCACTAAAAGACATAATGGCACCAGCATTTGATGCATTTTTCATAAGCAGATATATTTAATCTTACTGCTTATCAAATTAAAAGCAGTCAATACATAGGAAACTGTGATATAACTCTAGATTTCTTGTTTCAGTTAAGAGAAAAACAAATCACTGTTACACACAAGACTGCCTTTAGAAGAAATTGATTCTCACCTGTATGACTTGGGTTTGCTAAGAGTCTCTCAGAAGGATTCACTTAACCTCAGTAAAGACAAAATTAATGAAGAAGCAGACATCTCCTAGCATATCTTGGCATATCACCTCAACAGAAATTGCTCCGTCTCAACAGTTTCACTGAAATTAATTTAATTAACTTACCAATTAATAATGAATGATCTACAAGCTTGAAAATAACCACAGATAATTGAATTTGACTAGAATTTTCCAGAAAGCTGCCACAGATATGGATATGTTCACTCCAGGGCAGCTTTATGATACTAAAACAGTATTAGCTGGGGCATGCATAGTTTGCCATCTTAGGTCTAAGATATTCAAAAACAAGGCAGAAAAATATGTTTGTTCTTTCATGCATAAAAATAGTGCATCTATCAGGTCGTTAAATCATAAATTTTAATTTACTTTGTCTCAGGCTGTTCTTTAAGTCTAAGGGGTTATGAAACTGTATCAGATTAACCAGAAATTATCAGAAGCTAAGCAGAACCCATGATAACCAGATCAAAAATGTAAATCCCTCATTTGACCTAATCTTCATTCCAGTGGCCATGAATAATGTTAATGGAAATAAATACTGTAAAGAGTATTTATGAGTAAATCTGAAAAGAAGGTTAACAATCAAAATCACAACATTGTTGAACTGAAAAGCTATGATCTCTGTGACTAATTTTTCTTAAGATATGTCAACACCTCATTTTGCATCAAAATCACAAACAATTGTAATAAAATACTTAATATGTGAAAATAAAAACTTTAATTACTAATTTACTGCTAAATCATCTTCCACTAAGCTTCACATTACTGATGTCTAGATAACTTCTTATTGTTATAGTCTATTTTGAGTATAGGCAGGCATTGATTTTTCTTCTTTCAGGAATTCGCCTGGAAACTGACAAAATAACTGAGAATCTCTTTCCATGTAACTGTTATTAATTGCTGTGACAGATTGTCATCAGCCTCTGCCACACTGGGAAATTCACCCAGGGCAAGGGAATGATTAGGGCACAATTCTTGAAAGGAAAACCATCATAAAGAAACAGCTCGTTGATGTTCAACTGACATAAACTGGGAATCAAGGAGTCAAGGAATTTACTCAAAGAAGCCAAGGATTCCGAAGAAATAGTTTCTGAAAATATAGTTTCTGAAAATATTCATTATATAATACATTAAAAAACCCACATAATAATAAATAAAATACAGAATAAAATACAATATCACAGATTTAACAGAAACAAGGTGTGTTTGAGGTATTTCAGTCAAAAGAACACTGCTTTTACAGTTACACTGTTATAATTTCCTTTGCTTCTACATCTGAATATCTTTTTTGGACTCCATTTCAAGTAAAAGATTTCAGTTGTCATTTCTTAAGTACAAAACATATGATTCTCCAAAGCAACTTTTGGAGAACAACTACATATTTAAAATGACTACATATGTGTGTCAGCTGTTTTTCAAGTTGAAAAGTTGGTAGTAGTAACCCTAACCCTAACCCTAATCTAGTTTTGGGAAGCTATACATCATCTTACAGATCTGTGTTTTTAGAGTATTTTATGAAACAGAGCTTTGGTCTATGACTGGGGTTTCTGGGTGCAGCGGACTATGAGAAAATGAATATGAATCTTACTGCAATCTGAACTGAAACGCTGAGAAAACGGAGAGATAGGAAGGGTCAGAGAGATACAAAAGTACTTTTGTGAATTCTCAATTGGCTCTCAAGAAATAAAAGGGAAATGTGGATAAAAAAAGATTACTTTTCTAAGTCTTTGTTACCCCAGGATTAAAGTGGTCTGGAGTTCCCAAAAGGTAGTGTGATGGTGGAGAAAGCAGCAATAAATTCCTGGAAAAAGAAAGAATTGTCAGAGACTTATATTTCCAGGACGTTATAGATTGCTGAGTGCCTCTTCCCCCCCTCCAAAGAAATCATTGCTTTCCACTGAATCTAGCAATATTTTTAGTCCTAGAAATGGAATGATTAATTGCCAGCCTGTGACAGATGACTTAGAAATACTTACAATTACAATGCTTTGTTTTTTTGTCTTTTTGTTTTGTTTTGTTTTTCTTTGCTTGCTTAATTGTTTTTGTAAAGAAAGATAAGGAATACTTCAATAAAACTGGTCTGATGCACAACTCAACTAAGTTTTCAGACAAATAAAAGGAAAACTAATTTATTTTAAAATGCAGTCAAATTTAGCTTTAGATCTGAGATAGACATTTATACTGTTCTTGGACTAGACAGAAAAATATTGGTGTCTTCACTACCACTCATTAGCATTCTCTGTGAGGCATGAAGCTCATTCAATGCTTTGCATGTTAGTTTGCTTTTTGTGAAAAGCAAAAAAGTGCAAACAGAAATGCGCCAACGTGAGCTCAGAACTGATCTAATTAAAATAAATAGCTGAAGACAGACATCAGAAGGCATTAATAACCATCACTGTCATGGGTCAGGTATTTGGTAGACTATTCTGGTATAAAATTAAAAACTAAAATAATAAAATAATAAAAAGCCCCATTATGAATCGCATTCAGATCATCTGCTTTTCATCTGCTTTTTCATTCCCTTTATCGCTTGTTTTTTTTTTTTTTTTTTTTTTTTTTTTCTTGCAGAGAATTGTCATTAATTAAAACTCTCTTTCTTTTTACTTTCATTATCTCTCTCTGAGATTTTTTTTTTTTTTTTTTTTTTTCCATCATGTCCACTACAACTCTATGGAAGCTCACAGGGTGGACTTCATTTTATTTAAAGCCAATTTGACCAAGGAAGTCACTTTTTAAGAACTTGAAACTTTTACTTCTTTCTTGCATTAAAAGCATCCTTCAAAAGGAGTATGAAAGGAGAACATGCTTTGTTCATAATTCATAATGCTGTCAAGTAGTAGAATTATTAGTATCTTAAAATTTTATGACATTTGCAAAAGGGCATTATAACAACGCTTAGAAAATCTGACTTTATTGCATTTCACAAACTCAACTTACACTCGGACTTAAGTAATAATCAGCATTTTCACTAGCAATGAGCTACTGGAATTATATATCAGATAAAGTAATTTCAAAAGTTCAGCAGCAGTCAAAATTCTAATTTAAACTTTAGGAAAGTATTAAAGCTGGAATCACGTGTGAACCAGTGTAGCCGTATGCCTAAAGCATGAGCCTGTTAATAAAATTAAACCAGTTACCCATCACATGGAAATTACATAATATGCAGATGCAGTTACCCCAATAAAGTGTTTGTATACTAGGGTGTCCAAACTTACCCCTTCTGAATTCTAAGTTTAACAATAAGCATTATTGGAGAAAAATAATAACTTTGCAATGAGTACTTCCTTTCTTCCCCCTGCCCCTAAACCTTTCCCTTCTTTATTACCTGGCTTTTTTACCCATAAAATCATATCTCTCTGCCTGCTGTCAATGATCTTCCTAATGCATCCCAGGATGCAGTCAGTTTTCTTTGTTGTGAAAACCTGAACCTCTCGAGCTAGTGTTCACTGAACACTTTTCAAATGATTATGAGGCCATATCACACTGTACACTTTGCTTTTCAATTCACCACTTTATCACTTTATTTGACTGTGAGTCATCCTATCCCTCTCAGCATTTCCCATTTAAAATTCTCCTCACCAGGTTGTCCAGCCCGTTGGCAGAGGTACGTCTTCTGTGTCAAGTCACATGGATCCTGTCTTTTCCTAGCAGTCCTTAATCCTCAAAAAGGGTTCTACGATGGTGCAAAATAAACACTAAACCTCTTCTGTCAATACCAGTTTTGAAAACAATTGCAGATGCATGGGATCCATCTATTTTTTCTCAAGTCTTTCTCAAGGTTCAAAAATAAAATCACCTAATCCCCCAAGTTCTTCAAACTTACCTCCAATACCTTGTAATCACGTTTGATGTGTTCCAGTCTCCCCAGGGAGTTTCAATGGTTGCACCCATGTGGAAAAGCAGTGGAGTATAATAGCCTGAATGCCAGATGAGACTCAGAGTGCTCTTCACCATGTCCCAGATTCAAGGCCCAAGGCAGTAAGCCCTCTTAGACAACAGGACAAATCAGCAGATTAGGGCTTCCATACAACACAACACTGAGTCTTCCACTGGAGTCAGATGTCCCTTCCTCTTGATGCTGATCCAGGGCACAGGCTGAAAGAGCTCAGACAGATGCTTCACTGAATGAAGAGCCCAGTGCCTCACCTGCTCCAAAAGCACTGAGCCCCTTCCATAGTTAAATGGAAGTGGAGAAGTCTTTCTTTTGTTTCAGGAATTCACTAGTTTCCAGCCATACAGCCCAGAAAAACATCAGAACTGCTTAAGAAGGTCAGTTTGAGCCCGATGTTAAAGGATAGAGTTTTTCCTGTTACGCTAGGACCTGGTGGCTGCCTCTATTTGTTGCACTCCAAGAGCTGCATTCTAGGCAACTTTAAAGAAGATGCCTGAGTTGAGAGCCTAGTCTTCTTAGCCTACTTCTATAAGTTGTTCAAGAAACAGAAAACTCCAGCTGGCAATTTGGCAAACTCAATCTTATGGTGGTTCTTCCATTCCTAAAATGGGTGTAGCCCTCTGGACTATGGGAGGATAGTAGAAGAATTGGATTACTGACTTAAGTCTTCATTTGGTGACAGGAATGCAAAAGCACAGAGCCCCTGTGTCTTGGCATCATTTTAATTATTCAAAATGAAGTTCTGCTAGCTTTACACCTTCTTACTGATGTGACAGGATACTGTACCTAGCATTCTTGAATTCTACGTCTAGCAGTATTGACTGTATATCTGAAAATGGAATTATTTGCACACATAATATGTTGTGCCTACAAAAAGATGTAAAGCTTTACTCCAGTACACTCATTTCTCTAAAGTGGATAGAGACATATACATGTTTAATAAGGTGCAAATTGTATCTATCTGCTTGATCTCACGTAGGCTTCTGTAAATTATTATAAATCTTATCTGTGGCTTTAAATTAATCCCATAATGCTCTGTTATTTTCAAATGTTAGAGCAGCTTAATAATTGGTCATTTTAGAATAGGGCTGTTCCTATTCCCTGCAGTTCTGATTCACATGATTCTACACTAAATATTCAGACTAACAGCGCTGAAGTAATCTCACAGTGACGAACTGGCATAATCCCTGACTATTCAGACTATTCTTTATCAGACTATTCTTTATCAGAACAATGATAAACTGGTTATTTGTAAATCAAGAATACATGAAGAGACACAGCACGATGAATACAGTTTCATAACACATATCCAGATTATAGCCTTCCCTCTATGTAGAACAGAAAAAAATGGCATTAAGCATAGGATTGCTCATCTTGAACTTAGGTAAAAGTTGATTGATTCTAGTGCTTTTAAAAATGAACTACTAAAATTCTAAGTATGAAAATTCTTTTCATTGGATTTGTTATAGTCTGAATAGCTGACTTGTCTTTATGGCTATTTTCATGTTATGGTACACATCCCTTTAACATATGGATCCCAGAGCAAGTTCAAGAGACATGGCAAGATTAGACAGATCTAAAACAAAACAGCCTAGAGAGCAGGGACAGAGAGTAAATATTCTGAAAAGATAGTTTTATTTTGTGTTATCTCAACACCTACTGTGCCAGTGTAGCTATTCTAAGAAATATGTGAATAGTTCCTTCTGCAGATGGAAAATGGAAAAAGATATCTGGATAGTTAACCAGACTATTAGAATTCAAATAACACTGTGCAAAACACAATCAGAAATTAATTACAAACTCTGGTGTGATTTACTGGTTTCAAGACTTAACTAGCCATTATTTGTATATTTGTTTGGTTGTTTTTTTGTTGTTGTTGTTGTTGTTTTTCTATAAACATAAAATGTTGCTTGTATAAAATGTAGTAAGTTCTTTTTAAAAAGAAATTGCTATTTAGATACCAGTGCTCAAGGCTTCAATAATTATTGCATATTTTTAAACTTGAAGTTTGAGTACTGAAATATTCAGCAGAATGAAGACTGGTGAACTGGTCCCAAAACTGTGCTAAACACCATGGGTAAGTATACCCATTTTGCACAGTTGTAGAGCACAAATCTGCATACTGATTCTGCACCTACTCATCTCAAAATTATCACCTGGGCTGCTAATTCCAGGGTTAACTTGTGAACAGAGAGCTCAAGATTTACAGGGGAATTTCCATCACTTGTTTTTTTACTTTTTATAGTTTGAAAACAACAATCTTTTGATCTCTAAAGGAAATATATATATATATAAATTCTAAACAGTAATTGAGGTAAAATTGGCTAAAAATACTTTATAGTTTTTTTTGTTGTTGTTGTTGTTTTTTTTCAAGAACAGAGATAAAACAAATTCAGTCTTGTATTTGAGAAACCAAAAAACTGGGAGGAGAGTCGTAGCTGAACTACAGCTCTTGAAGCCTGGCCATCAAACCAGGAGCATATTCCCTTGAACCTCTAAGTCTCACTTCATCTAGCATTCTTATAAAGACGTGCACTTCTCCAGATCCAGGCGCATATAAGCCTTGCAAGATCAGCCTGTTCTGCAGCTGTGGATTTCTAACTTTTTTTGTAGCCTTTCAGTAAGAAACACAGCAGCCTGTAGAGCTCTCAGTTCCTTAGACTGCTTAGCTGATTTCTGGAAGTTCACAGTTCATATTCCCATGATAAGTTACAGATCTCCAAAAGTCAATAATTTTTATTTTATTTTATTTTATTTTTTTGTGGAACTGTATGTTGGAGAGATTCTTCATTTCAGTACCTTGTCACTATCGTCTTTTAACTTTTACCTTAAAGATGAAAGTTTTAAAATCCAAAATTCACTAACAACCTCATATCATGAAAAGTTCTAAGGCATAAGACAAGTGTAGGAGATATTGGCAAGAGCCTGAAACAACGCTATCACCAACACTGGATATTTCATTTCAAATCTTTTGAACTTAATGCATTTTTAAAGTATCTGATTCCTGCAAATGTATGGAACTTTACTTACAAATCTCTCTCAAGATTGCTCAGAAACATCTGAGACCATGAGGTGTAAAGTTTCAAAACAATTTTAAGATATTTTTAATCTAAATTCATTATTTTTTTAGCACCATCCATTCTTACTTTATGATACTGGAATATTAATACACAACAATAAACACTGTTGCAGGTTTTTTTCACTTGAATATTACATTTTCAATTACTCATAGTGAATTTCCCATTTCTGAAGTTAAAAGCCACAGCTGACATGTATTAGCTTGATTTCTTTTAAATATCTCTCCAAAATGGGTACCACAGGCATATATTTTAGCAGCTAAATATATTTACTTATTTTAATTTAAGACTGAATATTGCGTGGGAGAAAAGTCACCAGATTGCATCTCATTCAGTGATACTTGTATAAAGTTTTCCTGATCTTGTTTTCTACTTTTAACAACATACTAAAGTTAGCAGGTTTTTTGGCTGCATGCATCTTAAATACATATTAAAAAATGTTTTAAATGGATTCTCAGTTTTAGACTGGGGCTGATCCAAAATTAGATTAAATCATTAAGAACATTATCCTTAAACATTAGCCTTTTAAACACAGATGGGCACTCCCTAGAAAGCACATTCCTGTGTCCAGTCTGAACTGACCCTAATGCACCATTGAGCCATTCTCACATTTCCTGATACTGCATACAAGGGAGAAAAGATGACCACCCTCCTCACCAGGCTTCAGAAACTAATGACATCATCTGTCAGCCTCCTCTTCTCCAGGATAACACTATGGCCTTGAGCTTCTCCTCACAAGACATGCCTACCAGCCTTTTTACCAGCTCTGTTGCCTTCCTTCAAACTCTTTCAAGAGCCTTAACATCCTTTTTGTATTGTAGAGCCCCAGACTGCACACAGTATTCAGGATGAGGCTGAACCAATGCAGAATATACTGGGAGAACCAATTCTCTTGATCATTTGGCTATGGTGTGTGCAGCTGCTTCTTGACTGCCAGGGCATGCTGCTGGCTCTTGCTGAGACTGCTGTCACCTGTAGCCTCAGGTTGCACTCTGCAAGACTACTCTCCAGCCACTCAACCCTCATTCTGTGCCTGTGTCTGGCACTGCTCCATCCTGTGTGCAGAATCTTTCTGGCATTTCTGCCATTGCTAATCACCCGGTGCTCCAGTCTATTTAGATCCCTCTATGAGGCCTTTTATCCATCAAGAAAGTCAACAGCACCTGCCAGTTTAGTATCACCAAACTTGCTAAGGATGCATTCAGCTTCTGCATCCAGAAGTTGAATCCTAAATTACATCCTTCATTTAGAGCATAACTCTAATTTAAAAATAGGGTCACAGACTCCTGTCTTAGAGCCTATGCAGAAGTAGCTGGCCCAACACTGGAATTCACATTTTTTGTTTGAAAAATAAGTATCTTTCATTCTGTAATAATAAATGGTCATATAAGAGGGAAATATATATATATATATATATATATATATATATATATATATATATATATATATATATAAACCTTGAGGAACACATCTGCTTTTGAAGAGTAGAATGGAAGCCAGTTAAAATTCAGCTCCATTACACAGAAACAAGTATCTCCAGCACACTGTAACATTCTTGATCTTTTCTACAAAACATTTTCAAGACTCAATAATGAAATTTTCTGAAATTCCTGTCATTATGTTACTTTATTTTAATATAGACACAGCAAAGACAGTCTGCAAAGTGTATCATATATACTGAAAAACTACTCTTTGTTTTATGTAGGGAAGTAAGAAAAATACTACTCCAAAAGGTCAAATATTCAATTTTCCTATCACAAAACAAAACAGACAATACACAGACATGAAGAAAAATTCTCACGGTACAATAACTCTATTACAAATAAGCAAGGGGACACTGTGCTAAAAATCATAACAACAGAAGGTTTGTACTGTCTCCTAATATTCATTTATTTGTAAACAGTGCCAAATTGCTGATGATCTGTTATGTTTTTCAAAACAAGCAATCAAAATCCACCGTAATTCTGAAAAAAATATTCCCTAAAAAATATGTGAGAATTATGTATCTCAAGAGGATACAGTACAGACATGTGAATACCTCTGGATATTGTGCAGTGTTAAGAGACCTGAGGTCACAATACAAGGGCTATATATCAGGCCAAAAAATAAATAGTCATAGTTGTCATCAGACTGATTGGCAGGGTTTCTGTCTCTCAGTAGTTCGGCTGCCTCTAACATATCCTGTCAGTATCATTTAGGGTTTTGTGCTGTTTTGCTTTTGATTCTCAACTTGCTCATTTAAAGGCAGCTGTCAGAGAGCAAGGCTAGCACAGAAGTGGAGTTACCCTCCCCTTAAACATACATTAGGTTATTATAACTACACTGAATTCAGAGA
Source organism: Phasianus colchicus (assembly GCF_987193195.1). Lineage (NCBI taxonomy): Eukaryota > Metazoa > Chordata > Aves > Galliformes > Phasianidae > Phasianus > Phasianus colchicus. The sequence continues at coordinate 17,603,269 of NC_143438.1, read as the reverse complement.
GGATTGCTCCCAATTTATACCAGAGAGAGAAAGAACAAGATAAAAAGAAACATGCTTGATTGACTGCTGTGAAAATTGTTAAACATTTAGGTCTGGCATAGAATAAAATTACTGAAGTTCAATAGTATGTCACTGAATCATCAGAAGCATGGCACTGGTTTTATTGAAGCTTATGTGCTGCTGTGCCATTAGATCAAAGTTTGACGCAGCATTTAGTGAAAAAGCATCACATTATTTTTAATATGATAACTGCAAATACAGGTAGATTTCAAGATATTCATGTCCACAAGAAAAGCAATTACAAGGACTTTTTTTGTATAATCAGAATTTTCATTAAAGCTGCAGTGAGAAACAACATTTAAAGTAGTAGGTCTAATATTCCTCGAGAGAATAATTCAATTTAAAACACTTAGCAGGAGTTTCCTTATCAGTGTCAGAGTAGGTACAGTTTGAAGTGACAGGTTTAATCATTTCTAACCACAGAATTAACATCCTTGGCCAAATGGTTCCTGTCAGACCTGAAAGGAACATTTATGTATTCCTTCTCCCCAGGATTTGTGACTTCTTTTTTTAAATGGCCAAATCATCACTAATTCTTTAATAAGTAGGGAACATTGGAAAAGGAAGGAGGAAAAAAAACACAAGATCTTAACTGGCCACAGGTTTAAGTTATTTATAGTAAGTAGTACTTGTACTCATTAGCTTAAAAAAAAAATAAATAAATCTATGGTAGTGTTCTTACTCCAGCTTTTTGAACATTCTGCATTTTCAGAATGGGATACTATTTTTCTGTTTACCAGGTTTGATTACTTCCAATTTATTCTGATGAGAGAATCAGATTTGTAGCTGTTGCCCAGCAGGAATTTCATTGAAGACAACAAGCATCTTCAGAAAGAAGCTATTTCTCTAAGAAAAGGTTAGGAGTAAGGCCCTGGCTGTATGGGGAGGGGGATGAGATAAGATGAAAAGTGAAAGGGAAGCTGCCTGGACTAAAGGTGGAGGACAAAAATATGGGGTACCTGCTCTAAAACTGATGTATGAGATAACCCTTCTGTGATACGTGGTGAGAGTGGTCTAAGAAGCACTAATGAAGGTGGAGATCTCTTTGGAGAATGCTCTGGTGACAGTGGAGTTCTGACTGCAGCCACGGCCCGTGCTGTTGGATGGGCAAGGACAGCTTTACCTCTGATATAATAGGCGTTACTGGAACACGGGAGATTGTTCTGGAAAGCCCAAGAAGCTAAATCCCTCCTCCTTCTTCCAAACTTCTCTCAAAGAGACAGAGCAGAGGAAACTGCCCAAAGACTATATCAAGTTTTAGAAGAACCCTGTGTGCATCCCAGACCATGGAACATGGCAGGCCAAAGATACCTGCTGTGAGAGTTAGTCAGAATTAATAAAAGGTGGATATTCAGGATAGTTATGGAGGAATGCAAACTAAAATTTAACAGGCATTTTTTGTTCCCAAATGTAATCTCTTTTGAAATAACTATTTTCTAGGAAAGCAGCTACTTCTGTTTTCCAAACCACACTTTTGACTGGCATGAGAGTGTCATTTCTGAGACCATGGGCCAGTTATTATCTATCTATCTATCTATCAATTATTATTTCATATCAATATATATAAATTAGCAATAGAACACTCCCCCCTCCCCCCCCCCCCCCAATATTACATTAGGCATTAAAATGGAAGGATTTTCTTATGCAACATTCATGCGAAAGAACCAATAAAAGTATTTCCCCAAGATCTAACCTCTAGTAATATGTTCAATAGCAGCAGAGTTGGTTTTATGGCATGGTAATGTAAATAGTCAACTGAGATGACAGCTGAAGACTAAATGCTTCTTGTTGAAAGCTTGTGCAGTACAACATGCTTTGTTTTGGGGGGTTGTTTTGTTTTGTTTTGTTTTGTTTTTCCCAATTGGAGCAATATGGGCCTTATCCCTGAAATGACAGCATTCCTGTATCTTTTTGCCTCATCAGCTCTCCATCTCATTTCAAATCCTGGCTGACAGTGCTTTTTTTTTTTTTTTTTTTTTCCTTCCTAACTTGTACTTCTTAATTTCTGTCTCCTTTTTGTTATATTTCCCCATTAAACTTGGTAATTGCAACATCAGGGTTTTGACTGGTATACAAAATTCCACATAGAATGTTTTATTTCATCTAGCCCTATCATTATGAAAAAAGCCCAAACTCATTTTTACAATGAAATACAAGGAGGTGAACATTCTGAGCATGAAAATCCCCTAATTTAGGACAGTTCTGAAAGCTTTCCGCTACAGCTTGTTGATATGCTTATAATAGCCTTAACCTGCTAGTATAAAACTGTCACAAACTTTAGGTTAGATTTGATGCACATGAAAAAACAACATATATATATATATTCTGACCAAAAAAAACCTGCAAGCTTTGAGGAGCAGAGAAAACTAGATGCAACTTGCCATCTGGGGAATTGTCTTTTAGTAAAGCTAACTGGTGAGGCACAGGAACTCTTCAGTCTTTCTAAATATATGAGAATCTGCTATTGCTGCAAAGTTCCTGTGTTGCTGAAGTCCTGTTAGCCAATTATAAATGCCAATACTTTGTGCTCTCTCTTGCTTTTCTTTGAATTCACAGCTCAGCATTGTACAAACTTGATTCAAGCTGCTATATAATCCTGTTATAAATTCATTGCCTTTTCATTTAAAGCCTTGTGTTTAATTCTTTCCTGGATGGATCTGTCAATTCATTCACACTGAGTAGCCACACAAGGGCTTTATTTCTGGCTTTTTAATGTGCCAGTCACAGATAGACATGAAATCTAACCGCAGTATCTCAAGTGAGCTTCTACAGTACAAATGTTCACACAACTGCAAGAGTCAAACTTCATTTCACCTGGTGAGGCTTTCGTTGAAACTAAGATTAAGAGCTTAAAAAATGCAATGTTCTGCTCTGTTACCATTCAAGAGTTTCTTGCTTCATCGTGCTATGAAAGTGAAATGAAGGACTGTCTGACTATCTAACATTTTGTCATCTATCAAGTTTGTAAGTGATCAAAAAGCAGGTGAGATGAGGAGGTTTGGGATCGGTCACACAAAAAATCCAAACCTAAGCCCACAGGAATTTTGTTCTTTGGACACCAAAGCATCTTCTTTTCAGCCTGCTGCTAAAAATCATCCATTGAATTTCAACCTGATAGAAAATAGACACAATGCCAACTAAATGTAGCAGTAATTGAGTCAATTTGAGTATGTTGGAAACTGTTCTGATTTTATGTCGAAGTAAATCACTATGTCATCATTTTTCTATTTCTTGTTCTACCATTTAACATCCTTAAAAATGACTTAATTTTGTTTCCATCTTATACAGAACTTTCTTGTTTACTTTTTATTCCTGACTAACCTATTTGATCTGAAAGAATAAAATCTTCTCTATTTTTTTTTTCCTTCCTCTTTGGGGAAATAGATAAAGGAAAGTGTTTTTAAGTTGCTGATAAAAGCTAAAAATATAATGCCTCCAGTGAACTGCAATGATTTAAAGTACTAGGTACAGCACCTTTGCAGAAAATGAAAACAACAACTACATAGGAGTAAAAAAATATATTTCTGGTCTTATACACCCATGATTAGGATGGTTGTTATTAAAATGTCACATCATATCAATAAGTAAACAAGTGGCTACGTCTAGATCATCTAACTATTGTGACAACTGTAAATAGGGCAGTAATGACTCTCCTGTGGGAAACAGAACAGATGAGAAAATGATTGAAGTGTCATGGGTTTACAGCACATTTACAGGTAATTCTGCAACAAGGTAGACAATCTCTTAAGCAGGAACAGCCTGCTTGGCTCAGAGTTGATGAATGTCTAAGCAGCAGTCTGAGGTGTATGATATTGAACTTTCATCAGTAATATAATACCTGATCTTTGTTTTAATATAATACTTGATCATTGTTTTAAAACAATGCAAATGCAGTAGTCTGAAGGAGAAAGTTTCTTTAAAGGTAAACTATAAAGAGAAAAATCATCAGTGTCTCTGCTTTGTTTCTGATACACAGTTTGATGGTTTGTTGGAGGTAGGGTGGGTCAGGTTTGGTTGCTTTGTTTAGGAAAAGGATGCATGCTTCCAAAATTATCAAGAAAATATAACACAGTTTTCCTCCCCTGCAAACATCTGTGGAGTAAGTACATGTATCACTATGCAATTATCATATTCACAGACACTTCTTGTTCATTGACTTACATCTTGCTAGCACAACAAATGCCATTCAAGACATGTTATGTGCCTATACTCGAATAGCTAGAGATGATAATTTCTGAGGCTGCAATTACAAGTTACACTTCAGAGAGCCTGAAATAAATGAGAAGTCATTTTTTTCCTTGCTGACCATACTACAAAGAATAAAAGGTCAATATTGTTTGAAATTTAGAATCTTAATTAGTTAGTTACAGTTCATGATGTTTTCAAGCACAGATTTATAAAAAAGGCAAAACACAATGAAATGAAATAAATGATATTGTGATAAGGTGGGATTAATTCCTTTATTATTTCTTCAACTGTATTTCTTGACATGTTTTCGAAAATCTGCTTCTGAACTCACTGACATTTATTTAAATAATTTAACAGAAAATCTAATATTTTAGTGTCACAGTCATTAAAGCTTAGTATTAAACAAAATAAAAACAAAAATTCATGATTTTGTATTAAAAACAAAACAAAACAAAACAAAACAAAACAAATGTAAATGAGTGATTTTTAAGTGCTGAAGTATGGTTGCTGATATGCACTTTAGTATTTGCTGCACATTACCTGAAGGCCCACTCTCTAGTTTTTATTAATGGTCACAACTGTTTAAGGATATGCAGAAGGATATTAGTATCTTCCACAATTCACAAGTTTATTCTAAGAATTTGTAGATTTTTCAGCCCTCTATATCAACATATAGTAGAAATCATGAAGTATTTATTAAAGAAATTCTAATACTGGAGATCATTCCTATAAGAAACTTCAACTTGTGAACAAATTCATATAGCATATTATGGAAAAAAAAAAAAAAAAAAAAAAAAAAGGATTACAAGTAACTATTCTTTCTTCAACAATGAAGAGCAGATGAACAAAAAAAGTTCTATGGAATAAAATGGCAAAGAGGAATTTTTTTTTATTAAGACTACCTAAATGTTGTGCTTTGACTTGCCTATATTAACATTATATAAAATATTTTCATTAACATTAAAAATGCATTTATTATAGTACTGACCTGAGATTTCAACTATACACTCCATGGCCTGTCGCTCCAAAACACAGCTCTCAGTGTTCAGAACTTCTATGGTAGCCTGAAAAGAGAGACTGTGCTACAACCTGGTCAGGGTCATGGTATCTGCAGGAGAAGCCTGGCAGAGACAGTTGCAGAGAAGCCCATTGGTACTTGGAAATTGATATCCCATAGAACATGATTAAACCAGGAGTTAGGTTTTAGCTCTAGGTCCCTAAATTAGAAATGAAAATAGTCTTATAGGAATTGTTAAGATACAAGCACATATATCTGTTATTTGGGCATACATTGTTTTGCTATCCTGCTGCAGGACCAGATGTTGGAATTCACTTGCTAATTCTGCTGAAGAACCAGAATAGAAGAGGTTAAATATTTAACATTTAAAATGATAATGAGTTCCTTACCTTTTATCCCTTAGTTTGTATATGATGAAAAACTAAAAATTGTTGTCTAGGGAGTGGTGTAAAGCACTCAAAGGAAAATACACTTGTTAATAATAATTTAAAAAACTGATTAATAAAACTACATCAAAAGGTTCTTCCCTGATCCTAATTATAATGTATCCTCTTGATTTACTCCACTAGCTCTCTTGCTTCACGTATGTATAGCCTTTTATGAAAAATGTATCATCATCAACATATCTGCCATCTAGAAGTTGAGAAATCTTAGGCTTGAAAAAAAAAAAAACCCTTAGCCATTAAGGCAAAAATTGCTTTTTTAACACAATTTTTCCATAGTTTCTGCAAAATGCTATTCAAATAAAATAACTGAAATTTCAAATTTATAGGTAAATGAGATCTTGTGCTGCACTGCAGATGCAGGAATGTATCTCTGCCAAGAAAATTAAGGATTTACTAAGAGTCCTATTTTACTACATATGGAAACCAAAAGTCTAAGTTATCGTTTTGGCTTTACTTACTGTGTGACCAACTGTACATCTGGAGTAGCATAGCACCTTGCATACTGCAGAAGACATAAGTCAAGGATAGATTTTAATATTTGATAATATTACATTGTATAAATATTGTGCAGTATATAAATACATTATAATTGTTATGCTTAATGATATTCATATTATTATAACAATAATTTATTGTTAATTAATCACAATTAAGTAATTGTTAACATTTTTATTGCTAATCCATCAATGTAGGTGAGTATTTAGTATTTATGTTTTATATATATGCCATGATTGATCGCAGCCTGATCTATTTATACTTCTCTGTGCAAAGCTTGACAGAAGTTATTAGCTAGTAGCTACACTTCAGCAAGATTGCGTATTTCCTCCCATGCTATCCTGTTCAAGGGGAACAAGACCCATCTTTATTTGAATGCAGATAGATGTTGCTGTGATAAATTGACTCTACTCTTACTCCTAAGTTATGGATTGTACTGACTTCTGATTTAAAGGGTTCTGAAGCGTAAACTTGAAGACTTATCAGTATATGCAAGAGATGTATTAAGGGTCATGCTGAGGTTTCTGACTATGTTTTACATGAAAGTAGACCTTAAGAAATGTAAATCATCTTTACACAGTTTTGATTTACGGAGACTGTTATGTTTTCCTGTATTCAGCCTTTTTTCTTTATTCACAGACACAATTATTTTCCATTTCTTGTGAAGATCCCATTGCGCAACTATACGCAGTCCTGCCACAATAAGTCTAGGAGTAATTTGGTTGGATATTTTGTAATATTTAACATCTTGCACGATTAATGCTGAAACTATAATCTCTACTGAAGTTCTCAGTTTAGATTTCTCTGTCAAAGTTATGATTGTTTCATTTCTGCATCATAATCTGTAAGTGAAATAGATGTCATACCTTCCAACAATTTAAAGTCAGCCCACTTGACAGTTATTTAGTTTTCTGGGTTCAACACTGAGCAGTTTTCATGCTCTTTTCAAAGAAAAGGTAAAAATCAGAAAATGAAAAGGTTCTTTAATCTTCTCTTAGAAATGCTACTCATAATTAATTGAAGAATATTTAATTTGAATTTTTTCATCTTTCATCATGTGTTTCTTTCTTTCATGGTTCTTGGTATGATTCAAAGTAAGAACAGTTGCTCATTACACTGTAAGGTATTGCGGTCTTCACTTGCACACTACTACTATCAGTGTTGAAGAACATAATCAAACATGGAAATTCAAGCTGCTTGTTAGTTACAACAAGTGTAAATAAAACAAATCAAGACAAGTCATGGTTTTATGATTTTTGGTTATCAGTATTCCACATCATAACATCATGTAATGCACTGGGGGTTTGACTGTGGATGCTCAAGTTCCGGGTGCCTGTCTGGAGAAGAACAACTACATTCCCCAGGGGGCTTTGTGGTCAGCAAGGAGATGTAACTCCCGGCAAGGTCACTTGATGTGCTCTTCTTCATCTTCTCTTCTCCGTCTGCTTTTCTTCATTGGCTCAACTAGACTGCACTTCTCGCCTCAGCGTTGTGAAATCCACCTTTCACACACTCTCTCTCTCATTATATTTTGCTGATACTATATTTAGTAAATTAGTTTGTTTCACCTCAGATTGTTGCCACTGTTTTCAATTATTTTGGGTCCCCTGTTTCCCTTTTCTGGAGGCGCAGATCTGCGGATCCCTCTGCCCCGCTAGTCACAGAACTGGGCCGATCCAGCCCGTAAACCATTGACAACAGGAAGAAGGAAGTATACAGGAGGTAGCAGAATGACACTAGCACATTGATTTCATCTTGGTCCAGAGAATGACTACAATGACTCAGAAGTTTGTTCAAATATTCTTGTTTATAGTCAGTCAGTATTTGTAACTAATTCAGATAAAAAATTCTGGAAAGTCCCTTTCATTCCTGAGACATGTAGGCATAAGAATTTTTCATTTCTATGTGGTGATCAGCAGCACATTCTAAAAACTGGTATTCACCTGTATTACATTATGTGCTTTAATTGTCAATTAATTATGTGAAACATAACCTTAACACAACTTCAGGGCTCAATTTTAAGATGATATGACTTAGTGTATGGTAAATGAAAAATGTAGCTGCTGTAAAGCTACGCATGAAGACAACTTTCTGAGATGCAGTAGTGAAGCTCTCTAACACTTACATATTACTTGGGAGGCCCTGGAATTTTCCTCTGATCTTGGAGTTATAGCAAGTACATTACAGTATAGTGGGTTACAGCAAAGCATTTATCCTGCATATTAAATTTGCTGATTATCTATGATCCAATATATTTTCAGCTTTCTGACCATCTGTTAGAAAAACATTGGAAGTTTCGTTATTAAGTAACAGTTTCATAATTATTCTGAGACTATATCTAATGTAAATTTTCTCATTTAAATTATAATTTATTGAAGAAGTTTTTAGGCTACTTGATTTTTGCCTAATTGTTTTCAGTCAACATCTGTTACGTATGAAAAGCAAAAATATAGATACGAAGCCTCATATGTATCAAGGTTCTTCCTGATATTCGGTAAACACAGCAAACAACCAGTAGCAGTTGGTGTACACACAGAAAAAGACACCAAACATATTGAGTACCCTCTTCCAGCTGATGCAGAGATTTAGCCTAGGGAGCTGTTTATAAATGTGTTTGGCTATTTTACCATCTGTTATTTACTGACACTGAGTTCAGTTCTGCTTCTAGTCATGTGATTCTTTCAAATCAAGTCTATAGGAACAAATTCCTGAGGCATAGCTGGGATCAATTACATTAATCTAACAGTAAAAATTTGAGGCTTTTAAAAGAAACCTGCAAGTATGAAATGCTCAAATCTAGCAGAAAAAGAAAAAAATAAAAATAAAAATAAATTGAATTTCTTTAACACTACCTTTCCTGAAATTACATACTGTTTTCCCCTGGTGAGATATTTAGTCTTCTTCCTGCAGAGGAAAACTTCTTACAGCTTCTTACTGCTTAAAGCTTTAAGCCTTTGACTAAACATTTACTCTGTAAATGGAACTGTAGTCCATTTATTTTAAAGGAGTTTAAAAATTTCTTCCTTTTGAACAAGCCAGACAGTAGAGAATTGCTGAAGAATGGAAAGAACTAAGGCTGCACATTTAACCTAACTTACTGCATGTATGATGTTTTATAAACCACCTTTAGTATTCCTCTGAAACATGTAGTCAGATAGTAGAATCCGCTTCTCAGGAAAAAAAAAAAAAAAAAAAGTAGACAAGTAGACAGAAAAAGAAACAAATCAAACAGAAAAATAATTATTTAAGAGCATGTGAAAAACATTGCCAAGTATAATGGTACCAGAGTACTTAAACATTTCTATATACTGGACATGTTTCTCCTATAATGTGCTACACAGGAAGTTAAAAAAGAACCTAGAGGAAACAGACAAATGTTGAGATAAAATGTAAATGCTAATAATATATTTTTGTAAACAATATGAGATGGATATAAGTAGTTGGCTTTGGAGTGCAAATGGTGATTATAAAATATGGTAAAATGTGGAAGTAGAAAAAGAAGAGAATACAGAGTAATATTTATGTATGTTTGTCTAAAACCATCCAAGGAAGTGACCTGGACAGAAGAAATGTGATGGCAAGTGTTCACTACTGGCAGGGAGACTGGAAATTTTTCACAATGTGGCTGATGGAAAAGCAATACCGGCATAGTAGAAAGGAAAAATAGAGATATTTGTAAGAAATTGGTGACAAGATTGCTTCTAAAAATCATTTAGCTATTGCTAGTATTCTTACAAGTCATACAGTTATGCTCAGATATTTGAAAGATCAGATCGTTTTTACCCTAAATTTATCAAGATTCATGTGACAGTTGTCATTCATTTGTGCTACTCAGAATCACAGAATCACAGAATGGCCAGGGTTGGAAGGGACCTCAAGGATCATGAATCTCCAACCCCCCTGCTGCAGGCAGGACCACCAACCTCCCCATTTAATATTAGACCAGGCTGCCCACTGCCCCATCCGATCTGGCCTTGAACACCTCCAGGGACAGAGCATTCACAACCTCTCTGGGCAGCCTGTTCCAGCATCTCACCACTCTCACAGTAAGGAACTTCCCCCTGACATCCAACCTAAACCTTCCCTCCCTCAACTTCAAACCATTTCCCCTTGTCCTGCTGTTATCTACCCTTTCAAAGAGTTGCTTCCCCTCCTGTTTATAGGCTCCCTTTAGGTACTGAAAGTCTGCAATGAGGTCACCCCAAAGCCTTCTTTTCTCCAGGCTGAGCAAGCTACTCCTTGCTAATACAGACAAATCAGTCAAAAATGTTTCTTCCATTACAAGTGTTTATGGATTTTAATCAGGTCATAACTCTTGTCATTTCCCTAAAGTAAGGGGATTGAATCTACTAAGCACCTTGCATAAAGACATTTTCCCCACAGCTATTGTTCCTATAAAGTTCATTTTAGTTCTGAAGCCTAAGTGTCCAGCCCATAATTTAATGTCTTAAAAATGGCATCTATATTTTCTTGGAGAAAAATCCATATAATCATCTTCATCTAGTCTTTTCTTGTTTCCATCATTGCATTAACTGTCAGAACAAGAGCAAGCAGCTTAGAAGATAACGCACAATAAACTGTACCAAGTCAACTCTCTCAATCTGTACCAATTGAAGATTTTAGTTTGTTTTTCAGCCTTTTCATTAAGGCTTCCCCCCCACTCCCCCACCCCCACCCCCCCAGTAAATAAATAAATAATAAAAAATAAAATGCTTAACCTTTCTACAGCAGTACTTTTGGAAATCTTGATTCCTATGGAAATGCAAGTAAGTAGTCATTATTAGATTTGAACTATACGTTGAATTGGTTCTGAAGTAAAGTTTAATCTCCTTGAAGATAAGGGAGTAACAAAAATCACCTTTACTCCTATAAGGCCCTATGATATATTCACATATGGGGTAGGAATTTCCCTTTACTGCTCCTGAGATACCAACTGATGCTGCCATCTTAAGGAAGAAATTGTGGTCCTTCTGTCAGCTGCTAGCAAGGTAGAATTGAACTTATAAATATGTATGCACATATGCCATGTATGATAAGGAGTGTTATAACCTCTGAATACACTTCACTTGTTATTTGCTATAGAAGTGTATTTGTCTGAACAGAGCACAGGTAAATCTGCATTATTCATCTATAACTATCTTCAAAAGAAATTTCTCTTTAGAGAACAAAATCAATTTCTTTTAAACTAAGAACAGGAAAGAGTCAGTCATAAACTAATAATTGTTCTACAGATAAAATAATTAATTTCATTCAGATGTCTAGCAATCTTTCAGGTTCTTACTGAGAGACTTTTATTCCAATTGAAAGGTTAGGATTAGAATTAAATTAGTATTAAGACCATCTCTCTAGTTAGAACAAAATCAAGAGTACTAGATTTCATCAGAAAAATTTTTTTGTGGATCATTTATGTAATTGTAAGGTGAGGCTCACACTAGAACTGAAAAAGGCTATTTAAGTGCAAAGCTTTTATAAAGGACCAACTAAAACCTCTTTTCTACCACAGTGACACATCCGTTTTTAATAAGGCATTCAGGAAATATTCCCAGTTTACCAGTGTGATGATACCATAGAACATGAGAAGAGGTTCAAGTATTTGTTTTAAGATCATATCTATAGTTCAAACTCAACTGGCAAATTTGCTAAAGATTTCTTGCTCTCCAGCATTTTTTAATAATCAATTTCTTGTTATTTGTGTTTGTAAATCAGAAGTCTTAAGTTCCTAATTACCTTTTGAAGTAAAAATTTGTACTAAGATTCTGCTTTTCTATCAGCCTGAATGAAGAACTGCACCTTTCTGGCCATCTGAAGAAACATCTTTTCAATATGAAGAAATACATAGCTCCAAAAGTAACACCTCCTATTTATTTCCATGGAGATTGCAACAGATATAAAGAGCACAATAACACTATTTGATAGAGGAACTTTAAAACTACGAGACACTATATTTCAACATAGTCACCATGTACTTTCACCAGTGATGAATAGGAATCTGCATGCCATGCTCATAAAAATCTGCATTACTGTCCTGAACCTGACTTGTCTTTAGTATTGCTGTCATAACTGCTGAAATGCATCACTCAGTTTCATTGTGCTCACATACCCTGTTTGGTCTCTAGAAACATTCAGCACGTGTCAGTGAATATCAATGGGTGCATTTTTTTTATTATTATTATTTATTTATTTATTCCCTGCATGGAGGAATTCAGTGACACATCTTGCTTCATACACATTTCCATGTCAGGCACCATTTTGTTAGTCTGTGCCTTTGCTGCCATCTGTCACATAGTGACAAAATGCAATGGAATATTGATAGGAAAGTCCACCCTCTGCTGCCATACTGCCAGTCTCCACCTCTGATGTCATAGGCCAACATAATTAAATAGGAGGCATTGCTTTTGGAGCAGATCTTGTAGATGAGGTGGGCAAAACATTGCAGACTAAAGATGAATGACTGAACATCAGACAGATTGACTGACAAATTCTGTGAAGCTCATAAGCACGAACTTAAAAAAACATTTTGAACAGAGCTCAAGTGACTTTCTAACACTGTGACAAGTCCACACTAGCACTTTCACTATAGTTTTTGTTTGTTTGTTTGTTTGATTTCACACAGAACAAAGAATACAGTGATTTAATAATCTCTTACATCAGTGAACTTATATGAATACAACTTTTGAAATTTCTTGTAATCAGTAGCCCAAGTAAATATACAGAACATACTATAAAGCACCTGTTTATAATATGAAGTATTCATTCTGGTTTTCTCATTTGTGGGTAGTTTAGTCATCCCAAGCACATTCTGACAAAATCTTCACAGAGACATACATATTCTTTTTCTCATTTTAAGATAACCCCACCTTTTCATCTGTGAACTTAAAAATAGCATATAGTTTGTGAGTCACATTGAAAATCAGTGTAGCAGCTTCCCCTGCTGGCTGCTGAGGAGATCAGCTATCAGACTTCTCTCACCTCTCCTGCTGCCAGCCCTGCTTTTGCTACACAAAGGCACAAAATTAAGCTTAGGAGAGTAAAGCAAGACTGGTAACAAATAGGAATTTTTCACAAGGTAACAATTCATCAGTGAAGACTGATGAAGACAGTTCAACAGTGAAGATGTTTAAAACTTGTCACAGGAAAAGAAATATGCAGTTTGAAATACTGTTTAGATATGCTGTGAGAAATTTTGTGCTGTTGTAGCCATTTTAATATATTGACTAGACCCGCATGAGGCTTTTAGTTTGTCAGTACGTGCCATTATATTTTAGCTATATGAATTGTTATAACAGACTGCTTTCTTCTTTTAGGGTCAAAGACAATGTTAAAGCAACTAAAACACCCATATGCATTTTAAATGCTTTGTTTCTGCAACAAAATCATTCTAAACCCTCTTCAGAATCATTTGTGAGTATTAAATTATGTAATTCCTACCGAAATTAATGGGAATCATATAACATCATCAGCTGCATAACTTGGAAAGTATCATCATATCCATACATGGATGCAATTTGACATTGCTGTCCACAGGACAGTACTCTCTCAACTATTCTGTCTACTGTAATAAAGCACAGAGCAAATCACCTGTAGGGCAAAAGATAATGGACCCAATGGTGCAAATTGTGATGGTCAAGGCTTTCTCATTTAGCTTAATGGAAAACTGCAGGACCTTAGCAGCCCACGGGAATGGCACTGTATAATATCACATACAAGGTCAGGCCAAACATTTTAGATAGGCTGGGGATTCTGCTGCTATGAAATTTTTGAAGCCTTCAGTAATCGCATAAGCAGCTGTGAGTAAGTGATCACAATTATTCTACAGTGTTGGACACCATCCACTTTAATCAGATGATTACCAGAAATCTTTTACTGTTTATTTTAATATTTATTAGTATATCTTTATGACACTATTCATTTAAAGCTGCTCAAGTTGGGGAGGGAAATGACAGAGCCAGTTATCTGAGTTTTCTGCTGATAAAAATAAGGAGAAAATTGCATTTTTATTTTTTTTTCCTTTTTTTTAAATGTCATTTTTACTTTACGTGCCGAACTCCTCTGATGCCTTGTTGCTGGTAATACCATTTCAAAGCCATTTTGAATGTAGGAAGGTCCTTGTATTCCCCTCCATCAGCCAAAAGCAATGAAGCATTACAATTCTCTGCCCATTCTATTAATAGACTTGCAACTGAAGCAGAAGAAATTCAAGGACTTTTCTTTCCTGACACATATTACAATAACTCTAAGCAATACAGCACAAATCAAGCTGCAAAGCTTACATTTCTTTCCTGATGCAGTAGGGTATTTGTTTAAGAAGCTGAAAATTAATTACACATATTTCCCAATTTCTCCACTAATATCTAAGAGTAAGATGGTTTCAAGCATTGCAGCACTTCCCCCGTGCACTAAGTATCCCACTCAGCATTCAATGACAGAAAAAGCACAAATTTAATGTGATCTTGTTCATACTTATGGGAAGGGATTTTCTGCAAGAGCAAGTAAAGTAAAATGTTGGAGTATAGACATGGTCTCAGAATACAACTTAAAATAACAGAAATAATGGTGGCTTGCAACAATAAAATGTAGTGGAACAAACATCCTGTTTTGTTTTGTTTTTTAGACACTGTAAGATATCCACACTACCTATCTACATGTTAGATGCATCATCCATGCTTGTGATACTATCTATGACTTTTTATAATAAAGTATTTACAGTGATAGGCAGATGTTCCATTCAGGATGTCACTGTCATCCTATATACACAACACAAAAAATAGCCCCAATAAATTCTGGTCTGTTTTGTTTTTATTTCATGTGTTTGTTTGTTGTTGTTGTTGTTGTTTGTTCGTTTTTTTTTTTTTTTTTTTTGTCTGTTTGGTTGGGTGTTTTTTGTTTGTTTGTTTGTTTTTTGCTGCGTGCAACCCTTGAATTCATTGCCCTCATTTGCAGACATATCTAGGTGTTTCTTCCATTTCCGTTTTTATTTAGCTATGTGTCAGGTGGAGTTTAAGGCAACACTATGGATAACTCAAGAGATTCTCATCAGTTTCCAGTATCCCAAAGATTTTAAAAGGTGTTGGTTTTTTTTTTTAATTATTATTATTATTTTTAATAGGTAAAATGCAGATGAATATCTCATTTTGTAACTAAAAAACACAAACATATTTTTATTTACACAATGGTAAATCATGTTTCTGGGAAGATAATGATTTTATCCATTCAAATGAATTTCTGAGGAATTAACAGTTATTGGAGGAAATAATTTGGAGAAGAGACCAGTTAATAACCATGTTTAAGTTCCAGGTATTATTTCAATATCTCTGTAAATATTTCTTAGCAATGAGCTATTTTAATTTCACCACAAAGCAGTCCTCCCACAGTGCAAACAATGAATGAGTTCAAATCAAGTCTTTTTTGATTTTACCCTTTTAAATTTTAATTTGTTTTCCTTAAGTGTAAGAAGGAAACACTTAAGATGAATGAAGTTGTGCAAGGCCTCTAGAAAGTGTATGAATTAAATGCAAACCTGTCTATGCCATTGCTATAATGACGGAGCTGTGACTAGCAGTTCACAAATAAAAGGATAAAATAAAAAATGTCTTGGAAGGGGAAAGTAAAAAAGAAAATGTCAGAGTAATTCTTCAAAAATTACATCAGAACTGCTTGTACAGCATGTCATGGGAAACAGCTCAAAATACTTTATTCATTAGACCTTATTAGAACCTGTGCCTGCTGAATTGATATTGCAGAAGGAGCTTACATTCACAGTTACCAAAAGACAACAAAAAAGCATGAAGAATTGAGAAATGTAAGTAAAAGTTTCTGCTAACTCTGGGGAAAGTACAATACCATGTATTTTTCTTGAAATAGTTTCTTGAAATAGTGTAACTAAATAAAATACTCTGTACTAATACAAGAAACCACTTCCAGGAATGCAATACTATTCGATATTTTTCAATTGTATAAATTACAGTAGTTAAAACTGTGTAACAGCTTCAGCAGAAGTGTAGCTGATGAAGAGCCAAAGAGAAAGAGCAAAGGGAAACAAAGTATCTATAAATTACAGCCGCTTTGCTTGGCTGATGTTAGTACAAGCAGGTAATCAGAGTTTTGGCAGCTCCACTGAAGACCCCCGGACATTACATGGCATACCCATGCCTCATTCTTTAAAGAGCACAATGCATAAAACTATCACTAGATTTATTTTGCACAAGCCAGAGAAGCCTGGAAACCCCTTCACTTAGAGCCGCATTTGGCAGTGATAGGAAAACTTATCTCTAGGTGACCCAGTTTATTCTTTGCAACCTGTCCCCAAATACAGGTATATCCAAACACAGTTCAACAACAAATGTTGATCTCTTATTTTCCATCTCAGTTGTGAAGTGAACATTTTCCTGAAAGCCTTTCCAGACTGCTACATGAATGTGATGAACTTTTTTTTTTTTTTTTTTTTTTTTTTAAATTTTATTTTCTTCTTCTTTTAAGGTCTTTTTCATCCTTCTAACAGCCATGTTGAAAACCACTGGACTGTGTATTGTAAGCACTTATTCTCAGATAATTGTTATTACAAAGAATCTTCTGCAAAAGGGTTCATGCGTCCTCCACCATTTTATTGCCAGTTATGAATAC
This sequence comes from Phasianus colchicus, assembly GCF_987193195.1. Classification (NCBI taxonomy): domain Eukaryota; kingdom Metazoa; phylum Chordata; class Aves; order Galliformes; family Phasianidae; genus Phasianus; species Phasianus colchicus. The sequence continues at coordinate 17,586,442 of NC_143438.1, read as the reverse complement.
GTATGCCAGTGTCACTACACACAACAGTTCTGCTGGTGGCATGCTTCTTTTCTTCCCTCATTCCTCATATACTACAGGTTTCCCGAGATCTCTCTTCAATTCTATGTTTCTCCAACATTCTCCTTTCCACTTCTACATGCCCCATCCACAGGCTACATGCACATCCTTACTTTCCACAGTTACATTTCTTTTTTTTCCTCTCTTCATTCTATTCTTTCTTTTAGTAGAGAGAGAATAATTCCAGTGTCAACCTACTAATTCCTACTGACAGAAGGCAACTTGGATAAACAGAGAGAGAGAGGGAAAAAAAAAAAAAAAAAAAAACAGATATTGTCATAATAGAGATTATTAATGAGTGCCATCAACCACCTATTTTACCTATAGCTAAAATTCTTCAAATCAACAGTTGTTCTAAACAAGTGAAAGAGGCTATTATTATTTTTTTCTCTGCTTTCTTCCTTGCTGGTTGATTTCTCTTACACGAGCAGCCTGCTATCGTATAGTACCATAAAGGCTTTTAGTTTAAATTTCAAAAGAAAATACCTGCTTCTAGGAGCTGTCCTGCCTGCTCAGCTACATCATCTTATAAACAGTTGAACTGACAGAAATGCTCTGATTTTGGCAAATCTGTAGTGACATCAAGAGCCTTGAAAGCATAGTTGTATTAAGTAGAGAATATTACTTCCCCCCACTTGTTTCATATTGACAGAACGAGGCAAAGGAGATCTGCTCTGGTGGGGCAGTAGACAAGTATGAATGTTAGATGCTACAGCTACTCTCCCTGTTACAGCTACCTGGCAGCAGCTTCTTGTTCCAAAGGCAGCAGGAGGGTAATTGCATCTTGGTTACCACTATTCATAGCCCACTGTTTTAGGTCAGACTCACAATCATCTATGGCTTAAAGTTTAAACCCTGGAAAGACAACTTGAAATGGCTCAGGCACAACCTTTTGCCCCTTCAGTGACACAGGTAATAATTTTCAGAAGTGAGGCAGGCAAACAAAGAGGAGCCATAACATCTCTAACTCTTGCAGCAGGATTTACTGGTGCATAGCCTATATTTCTTGTAACCTTGTTCAGAAGAGATGAACTCAAAGTATTTACTCCACAGAATCTGAGACATCCAAACATACAAGGATGCTGATTTGCTGCCTCAGTCTTTTGTTTAAGTCATTAATATCCATCAAAGGATATGTTCATATTTCATTAACAGAAAAGATCTCGAGGAACTTCAGAAATGAGAGAGCTTAAAAAAAAATTAACAGTCTGTGAAAAAAACAGTTTATATATCAGTTGAAAAAAAAAAAAAAGATTATTAATCACAGTGGTGACCCCACTGTTTAATGGGACAATGTTTAATGATATTGACTGTTTCTAATGAATTCACCACAGATAGTTTTAAAAGGTTACAGGACTCATCTTTATCTGGAATACATTTCACAGTAAGTATATAGAACAAAGATCCATGGAAAAATTCAAAAATTTCAGTATCATAAAGGTTCCAGCAGAATAAAGAATTAAGAAACCATAAAATAATGATTTATAAGAAATCTACAGAAAAATGCGTAAGTATATGGAATCATGAAAGATTTACCTCTTGGACTAGCCAGGAAACTAGTTTTGCAATTAAAGAACAGAATCATTCATTAAGAGAGGGAAGAAAAGCAATTGTTGACAGTCAACAGGGAAATGAAATTAGACCAACTCATTATTTAAATGTTTTGATTTAAAGGCAGATCTGTTAATGAGCTACCGAGAGCTGTAATTATCTATGTGTCTGATTTCACCAACAAAATGAAAATCCTGCAATAGATTGGGGGGGGGAGGTTGGGGGGAGGGGGAGGGTGGAAGGCATTAAATATCAGAATATTGGCTTTTCTTCAGTGGTTGGAAGACTAGCTTTTGGGAAAGGCTTGTTTTGCTGTACTGCTCATTAGTTTACCAGCTGTACAACAAAAGAAATAACAGGCTGAGAGATGTGGGCTTGTTCAAACTGGAGAAGAGAAGGCTGCAAGGAGACCTCATTGCAGCCTTCCAGTAGTTAAAAGAAGATTATAAACAGGAGGGGAATTAATTTTTTACAAGGGTAGATAATGACAGGATAAGGGGGAATAGTTTTACACTCAAGGAGGGAAAGGTTAAATTAGATTAGATGGTGAAGTGCTGGAATAGGTTGCCCAGAGAGGCTGTGGGTGCCCTGTCCCTGTAGGTGTCCAACACCAGGTTGGATGGGGGCCTGGGCAGCCTGGTTCTAGTACCAGATCTGGAGGTTGGTGGCCCTGTCTGTGGCAGAGGGGTAGGAACTTGATGACCCTTGGGGTGCCTTCCAACCCAAGCCATTCTATGATTCTATTTTCTATGATTTTCAAAAGTTAAGAGGCAGTTTCCCAGAAATAAAATAATTGGGTCAGCCCCAACACGTTTAGCTGTACACGAAGGTACAGGTGATTTTGTACAGCTCTTTTAGGCAACTAGTAGGAAAGCCTTTTACATGGCTTACCTGTAGATGGATAGAATGGCACATTCTATCCACAAAAGCTGCTTAATAATTATTGTAAGTATCTTGCTTCATGCAAGGATGAGGAGTAGAATGCATTTCTGACAGGTATATAGTAATGATACGTTCATTAAGCTGCCTGTACTGTTTGTAAATTCACTTTCTCTTATTGTAAGCTATGAAAATGGTATGATCTAGTTGTCAGAAAGACAGGATTTTGTGAGATAATTGCAAGTAGTACAGCTAGAGGTCTAAGTATCAAAAGAGCAAATAATTGATCCAGTGCAAATGAAACGGAAACCCAAGAGATTAAATTAAAAACTTCTGAGGTACACCTCATCATGGCATTGGTAATAGCTAATATACCTATGTCATTATAACACTGTAAATTTAGATGCCCATGACACCAATTATTGGGCACTGATATTAACACATTATTCCATTGTCTATGCTCTGCACAGTCCACTGCATTTCAACGTAGTGCTTCTCATCTTCAGTTTACCATGCCATGCTCTAATATCCATATCTTATCTTCAAAATAGAGGCAATAATACCAGTACCTGCTTTGTCTCTCTTCCGAGGGAGAGAAAATTTTGGAAGTAGACAATATGTTAGTTCCGCAAAGCCTGTGAAGTTTCTGTTTCTCAGGAAATTGCCTAAACGTAACTCCTGTGGATCTCAGAGAGTAATGGACATTTTAGTCACAACAACCCCAAGCAACTCTACAGGCTTGGGGAGGGGTGGCTGGAAAGCTGCTTGATGGAAAGGGACCTTGGTGTACTGATGGACAGTCAGCTGAATATGAGTCAGCAGAGTGCCCAGGTGGCCAAGAAGGCCAATGGCATCCTGGCTTGTATCAGGAATGGCATGGTAAGCAGGACTAGGGAAATAATCCTGCCTTTGTACTTGGTACTGGTGAGGTCCCACCTTGAGTACTGTGTTCAGTTTTGGGCACCTCAATACAGAAAGGACATTGAGGGGCTGGAGCAAGTCCAAAGAAAGGGAACAAGGCTTGTGAAGGGCTTGGAGAATATGCCCCACGAGAAGAGATTGAAGGAACTGGGCCTGTTTAGTCTGGGAGAAAAGGAGGCTGAAGGGAGACTTTATTGCTCTCTTCAAATACCTGAAATGTGCTTACAGCGAGAGAAGGGCTGGTCTCTTCTCACTGGTGACAGTTGACAGGAAAATGGGAAATGGCCTCAAGTTGTTCCAGGGTAAGTTTAGGTTGGATGTCAGAAAAACTTCTTCGCAGAAAGGGTTGCACTGGAATAGGCTCCCCAGGAAGGCGGTAGAGTTGCCATCCCTGGAAGTGTTTTAAAAACCCTTTGGATGTTGTGCTCAGGGACATGGTTTAGCAAAGGGTAGTATGGTTAGGTTGTGGTTGGATTCAATGACCTATAAGATCTTTTCCAAACAGCAATTCTATGATTCTTTGATTCTAGGAATTTAATCTGCCAGTTCCCTCATGACCTTCAGGCGCACTTCATTAGGTCTCATGGATTTGAGCACATTCAGGTTCCTTAGCTGCCTGCACTGGACATCTTGCATTGGATAGTACTTCATTCTCCCAGTCCTTGCCTTTAGATTCTGTGAATAGGGACAGAAAAGTGTACTCCTGCCTCTTACCATTAAGAGTAATATTACAAAATTCCTCAAATGCCTTGGTAAAAGGATTTAATACTAGTACAATAACATATCATGCTGTGATAATTCATTATTTGTTATCAGAAACTTAAAAAACTCAAAGGATCCTAGCACTCACCTGAGGGATCTATAATTCCAAAGCTAAAAGATTAATATGTACTTGAACCCTTCAGCCATTTCTCCAGTGAATCCTCTTTCTTAGAGATGAATGGTTTGATACAGCCATTCAGAAGCATATTGCATAAGACTGGGGAGTAGAAAGAATATCACACAAAAATTTTGCTGAAAAACACTAGACTAACATTGCCCATAAATCAAATGAAGCAAGACAGCATATCGGTAGATCAGTTACAGATCTGTACTGAGCTTCTAACAGGCCTATAGGCACAACTTCTTTTATTACTCTTTTGGAGAAAGACTAAGACAAATGAACGCAAAAAAGACCAACAGACATACTCGACAACTACTGAACGTGAGTACAGAAGGTCAGAATACTAGGAAAGATTGTTGAATATATATGTTGTTTTCAAATAAACTAACTTCTCATCTAGATTCATTCATTAGGATCCCGTTCACTCACTGCTCTTGAAGTTTAATCATCTGTGCTAAATGATCATTCATCTAATAAAGTTGAAAGAAATTTCCCTTATGCACTTTATGAAATAGTAGCATATTACTAGATCATTGTCCATCTGTCTCGATTGTTACCAAATTCTCATCCAAGATATATAATTATTTTGTGTATTACAGCAAAACCACAGCCAACTTGTGCTGAAGAATCAATTCTTCTTTCCCCTAAATCATTACGCTTATGCGAATAACACTATATAAAATGTATAATTATATAGTGAAAATTTTGTTCCATCAAGTAATAAACATTTTCTTTATGAAAATAAACATTTCTGTTCCTTTTAATTTGGAAAATAATTGATTCTAACACAAAAAAAAAATGGTAAGTCCTTTCTTCAAATTGATGTTTAAGAAAAAGTCACAGGAAAATAAAATGTTCAGATCTTGTTTCTGCTAGAAAACAAACAAACGGAAATTCTACTCCTGACTTTAATTTCATCAAAGTCCAGTAATTAATGCAGGAAACAAGTGAGATTCTTATATTTGCTCATAGCTCTTTCTGCTTGCTGAAAGGGCTAATTCTTATTAAACCCCTAAAGCACAGTCAAGCACAAACACTGCCAGAAATAATCTCATCAGCATCTTTCTGCAAATTCTATATTCATCCAAAAGACACTTTCTAATACAAGGTAATTCTTGGATTATTGCAAAGCTCCTGGCTTGTCATCCCTTGTGGTGCATTCCCACTCCCTCGGAACTACTTCTGTTTCTTGCAAGTTTATTGCATGCTCTGGATCTTGCAGTACTTTTGGGAATGTCTCAATACAGACTCAGACTGGACTGAAATGAGTTGTGCTGGAGTCTCCCCAGTCCCTGAAGCTAGTTTTGGTTGTGAAGGGAAAGCTTTACAGATAGAAAAAGCTTCTTTAAGTTACTAATTCTGGACAGGCATTTTCAGAAAACTTCACACTAGTTCAAATCGGATTTTTCATCATCAAATGCAACATTGACAGGAATGTGGTAAACAGAGCTGGTAAAACAGGAAAAATGCTGTTTCACTGAACCTGAAACATTCTGACACATCAGTTTTGATAAAATTTTTGTCAGAAGGAATAGGTAAAAGAAGATTCATTACTTTCTTAAGCACAGATGCAATAAACTGAATTGAGGAGTAGTGGGGAGATCTAGTCTCATGTTCCCTCTATGACTGATTAGTAGACATCTGAAATGAGAAACTGTTCAATACGAAATGAACTACTGCATTAGAATTCTCTCTACACTACAAGAGGAAAACTGTGCCCCAGGAAGTCTCCTTTGGAAAGAATTTTCTTCATATTTCTCTCTTTTTTGAAGTTATTGTTTTTTATTAACTTTGTATCAAACCCAACACAATTTACTCTAGGTATTTGTACTAGGCTCTGATTCACACTAGGTAGAATAGTTTGGAAGCACTGAACTGGATTTTCTTGGGACAGCATTAAGCCAGAAAGTGTAGTTAATGCCACTTAACAGAAACAGTCCAGAATAAGTTTGAAGCTAGAAAAACTAAAATCAAGCAACAATGAAAAAAGCCTTTGAAATGAGTATAGCATGTATGTCAGATGCTCTGAACCTGACTTCTCACTTTATAGGACACAGCTAAAACAGTTTATCAGGATCAGCATTTGTGTGTTGGGAAACAAAAGCTCTTCTCATTTCAAAATTATGTTTGTGCCTTATTTGCACTTTGCTAGTTAAAAAAGTAATCTTGGAAAATAAGATAAGAGTATATAATATGGTCTGTACCAGTCACAGAACATGCTGAGTATTCCCTTTCAATCTAAAATTCCAGCAGTGTGGAAGCACACATCTGCTATTCAGTTTGGACACACACAGTTATTTGCAGGCTCAGTTTTTTTCACAAGGTCACTCCCACAAATAAATAACTTAAAACATACATTGCAAAACAGTGTGTTTGATTCATGGAAATGAAAGTAAATTGATTCATATGAAGCAATCACTTGCATACATAAAGGGATTTCCAAAGGATTGTTCACATAAAACTGAATACATGCAAACTGCAAACCCATTTTCAATGTACAGTCATGCCCATGGCATGTATTTTCCACTTGTCTCATTCTAGAACATAGAATATAACATTTTGAATTTCTGGTGCAATTTGATGCTCTTGTTCACTGAGTGTCTAGTTCAGTGAGTTGATAAGCACCAGCTGACAGAACAGCCACAGCTGCTACTAAATCCTCTAAGCAGGGCTACAGTTCAGCTACTTGAAGGAGAAAGCTCTCACCCTGTACAACTCAGGTACATCATGCTAAGTTTCAAAAGCAGTGGAAGAGACTTCCTGCAAAAATTCATAATGCCACCACTTCCCTCACAGTGAGAGGAAACTGCAAAAGTTAATGTAGGCTGAACACAAACATTGGAAGTAATACTGCTCAGTTACCTTTTCACATAGGTCACATCTCTAGGTCTAGTCTAAGGCCATGAAAACAAGAAGTAGTATTTCCTTTTTTTTTGTAGTTCATAAGCTATATATTTCTGTCAATAAATATTATTTCAGTCATAATTAAATTTCTCCCACTTCCAAACAGAAATAGGAAAATAAAACCGATTCTGTGCACTTTACAGAATACAAAATCAGGAGAATTTGAAATTTCACAATGTCTTCTTAAGCTTTGCATATAAGACACAACACTTCATACCTGTTTTTATTCACTCAGATACACTGACTAAATATAGTTATTAAAAACAATTTGAGCAGCAATAAATCAGTAACAGATCAGAGCTGAGCATGGTTAGCCAAGTTCAGCTAACCAAGACAGCACACTCAGATGCATTTTTATTTATTTTCAAATTCAATCCAAATAAATTTATCTTTCTCTGCTTTCTTTTGCATATTTGTAAAACTTACTTCAAGAGACCTAAGATTCAGCATGTTTTTTATATAGTCTGAAATATCACAAAGTATTTTAATGTGTCATATTTTGTTTCATGCAATTTCTAACTTGCATAAGAAAGGAATGACAACAGTGTCATTAGTTTCTGATCTATCAAGACAAGATGTATGTCTTCTTGTGATAAAGGTTGTTAATGGATGTCTTCATATAGAATCATGTCAAAAGAGTTTATGACTAAGAACTTATCATCTGCTGTAGGTTAGTAACAGGCACTGTGGTTCATAAGATTGAGAGGCATTTCGTACATCACGACTTGAGGGCTCAGAGTATTCTACTCTAAAATTGCGTATTTCAGAAGGAATATTTTAAAAAATCACCACTTTTCACATGAATGACAGAAACAATCACAGAGTCACAAAATCTCAAGAGTTGGAAAGGACCTCTGGAGATTATCTTGTCCAACTTCCTGCTAAAGTAGATTCCCTATAGTATGTTACACGAGAAAGGAGATATTCAAAACCCTCCTGTAATCTTTCCTGTGTAATCTAATCTAGGGAACCTGCTTTAGCAGGGACTTAAGACTAAAATCATGACTATACAAACTTTTGGCTTTCCTGGGCCACACTGAGTAAAGAGGAATTGTTTAGGGAATGTAACTGATGAGAAATGGGTGTGTACCCAGTGCTAGGTACTAGGTTGCTAGGAAGAGGCACTGCCACGATGGTACACCAGCGGGGAGCAGTGCTAATTACCAAATGTTGTGGGCTACACACAAGCTACTAAGACCACAGGTTGAACTTGCCTGCACTAGATGATCTCCAGAGCCCCTTCAATTCTGTGAAAAGGGAGCAGAGGATTCAGGTTTCCCTAAAAGGATACAAGAGGATCCCACATATACACAGCCATGAGGTGGCAGACCTTCTGGCCCATATTGTGAGAGGCAGCAAAGAAACATTTGTCACTGTTTTAGTTGACCTGGTTATTCCTCAGTTGGTAGCACCAGTGTAGGCATTGCCAATTTGGACCCCAACCCCAAAATCATCAACCATAACACAGCTGATTCTGTCTGTGAATGATATAAAGAAATTACTAAGCAGTTCTGATCTCTTTTTTTTTTTTTTTAATCAAGGAGAAAAGAAGAAACCAGAACTTCTTTGAAATGTTCTATCTCATCTATTATTTTACAGGTTAAATGTTTATTACATTTACAAATGATTTACTGCAGAATTTTTCCCCAAGGTATTTGCAAATTTGATGTCACTATGAAAGATTAATGTGTGTTTAAGCGAACTGGAGTAGCCTAATTGAATTACTTAGGACAATTCTTAAATAATGTTTTACTGACTGCTCAGCAATTAGATGCATTGCCTTAAGAAAGGTAACCTAACATGTGGTATTGTGGATTTCATTTGACAAAAACACATTTATTTTCATTCCCCTGTCACTTGCTTTTAAAAGCTCCAGGTATACATTATAGTTAGAGAAAAGGTTGTTGTTTTTTTGTTGTTGTTTTGGGTTTTTTTGTTTGTTGTTTTTTGTTTTTTTTTTCCAGGGAGGGTGGAGAAGGATGGGAGAGGGAGATGAAACACATATTTGATGTAAAGTATTAGTGAAGTGAGAACACAGAATATTGAGATTCTGAGGGTACCAGCAGCTCCCTGGGGCCAGGAACATGGGGTGTCCTTGAATGGGTGAGGCAGGGCCAAGCATGCAGAACTCATCATAATGCTTCATTGGAGTAGTGCACCTTGGGCACTAGGGCAGCTCTACAGGGACAGTAATAGGCCAAGCCATGGGCCCACAGGTGAGTCTGGCTGTGCAAGGTTCATAGGCAGACAAGACGTGGGGAGCTGGAGCCCACCTCTGCTTGCTGCAGCCTCGTGCCTGAGCAGGGACAAGCAGTGCTGGATGTCTCTTGTGGCCATGATACAGAATAGAAGGAAAAACAAAGAATTCACTGGAAAGCCTACTATCTTTGTGTAATGACACCTGAAACTAGTTATTAATTTCTCTCTAATTAGTTCCAATATAGAACAAAAGTGTAGCTGTGACCATATACGCTTCATAGTGGCACTGATGCTATCTTATATTCTGGCAACAAAGTCCCTTCTATTAGTCAGTGAAAGACAAAACACTAGTTCTGTAACTAACACTGAATATTCTCCTTTTGAACTGTCTCAGTTTGTATAGTGGCAATCTCTAAAAAGTAGCACTATACAGCAACAGAAGGTGATGATGGTGCCTTCTAGAAGCACATTTATATTCATCAAGATCTGGCTTAGAAAGGGATATAGAAGAAGAAGGAAAAGCTAATAGTGTCTCAAGAAAAGCACAATCTCCAAATAGAGATACTACTCTCTTGGCTGTTAACCCTTAAATGAAGGTGAGGAGAGGTGGACCCTGGGTGTTTACACCACTTGCACCCGTGCTCCCTGGGTTAGACATGCCTTCTCACCTGGTGCTCAACCACTGGTTCAGGCTGTGACCTAGGAATTCTCAAACAAGCACCAACATATTTTCCAATGAAAAACAAGATCAAGCATCATTTGCTATTTCCATTAGATTTTGTCTACCATGACTATTTGTTTACACCTGGAAATTAAAACAAAAAATATATTTTACATGTTTGAATATATATTTCAAGTGTTAGCAGATAACTTTATTTTCTTTCTAGACTCGGTGGTATTAATGATTTCAATTGCAATCTTTTTTAATAGAACTGTATATGCAGTTCAGAGAACATATAGTAGTCTATTCTAATTTAATTGGAAGCTAAAAAGTTTGTCAAATCTGTATGGAATCTAAAGCCGGAACTGTATTTGGATAAAAAGAATATCAGAGTGAATAGGAAGGGATACAAACATTCCCCAAGGTGTCTGATTTATTTGTTGGAGAATAAAGTGTTCAGAGGATCAGAAAGTGATGTTAGCCTATTATTAATATGGTCTGGGACACAGGAACAACTGGGGAAGCGTTACAATCTTTTATTACCTGTTATGAATTTTCTTTTTAGTACAGACATAGTAAAAACATGCAATTAATTCATGTGCATCTGAATATGCCACTTATGTATTCACATTTATTTGCTGACTTCTTCTCGATTTTCACATCTAACTTAGTAATTGTCTCTTTTATGAATTTTTTAATATGCTAAGTATATCAAAGCTCAGTTTCATCAGATACTCTTTCATTATACAGAAAGACACAGATGTACCTCACTGGACTGACATATGTCGAGGTGCTCAGGCAAGCAAGAGAACAAGTGATGAGTTGCTGACAGAGGTTACTAGGTGAGAAATGCAGGGAGTCACAGTATCATTTGCAAGAACAATTATCCCATTTCATCAAAATATTTACAAGACTCACTCCTTTGACAACTCTACTGCTCCATTCAGATTGTAGAAAGAATGTCACAGGAATGAAGAAAAAGAGTCATTTCACTACTTCTACCTGATACATCTTCTTTCACTTTTCAGTCTCATATAGATACCATAAAAACTTAAATCACTGCTTTCTATACTGCAAATACTGGTATCTAGAGGTAGAAGCTACCAGACCTATACACTAGGTGTGTTAGGAAACCTGAATCAATGGACACTTTTCAACAAAACCTGAAAAACCAATACCACATTGTATAAAGAAAAAAATCTTCTAATTCTTAGATAATCTATCAATGAAATTTCAGAGTAGTGTTATCTGTTGTAATTTCTAAAGCAACAGTATTATTCTGCCTTATTTTATAGGAGAAGTAAAGAAGAAATTTAAAAACTACAGGAAAAATAAAAAGATCTGTGGTAAGGATACATAAATGATGCTATCTTAGGGTTGGGGAAAAACATAAAAAAAAGCTTGAGGATTTTTTTTGAATAATAGATTTTTTTTATCTACAACAGCTAATGAAACAGTAAAAGATTTGTTTTCTTCTGTAAGATTTCCAGTATATTTCTCAAAAAAAAAAAAAAAAAAAAAAAAGTACCTCCTGTTTCTTCTTTCCCTAGTAACAATAAGAAAAATAATTCCTCTATTTATCTTTCTCAACAGAAGGTTGAGTTTTGCAATAAAAGAGAAATGGTCAGTCCTTAACGTTTCACAGTTGCCTACAGGAATATCAACACAGAACATGCATGCTCACAACAGGAATCAGAAGTTGATTTAAAGATATGGAAGTATTTTTCATTCAACCAGACATTTTAGCCTGGCATATTCAGAAAACCAGTATTTGTAACCAAGGACACTATCTCATGTTAAAAATACTTGCTTTCAGTTAGGAACATGAGAAAATCTCAGAAAAGCTATTTGCCAGAACAGCCATATCTAATAAAAACATATGAACTGGGTATCTGGAGCAGCAGTGAACCCCTCACTGTAATGCAAAACTCAATTTGAGGGCCAAAAAGTGGTAAATGAGGGAAATAAATTACTTAAGTTTAACCAGCATTTCTTTGGCAAGATGACTGAGAAACACCTTTCTACTTTTGATGATTCAAAATTATCAAAATGATGAAACAGATGTCAGTCAAATCTAAAAAATACGGAAAGTTAGCAGAGTGTTGTAGCATACTGTTATTTGCAGGGAACAAATGGATATTCAGAGATACTTACGCTTTGTTGGAGCTGTACTTTCTATGCATTTTTAAGTTCCTGAGTTCCTAGCAGTTGGCACCATTGCTTAGGAAATTGTATTAAATGTATTGACTGACTTTGGCAGGAAAAAAAAACAAAAACAAAAACAAAAGTTGCTCTGCTACCAGAGACTAAGAAACAGATTATGAAATGGTTCAGGGAGAGATATTAATGGGGACTGGCATGACCAGAACACAGAATTTGTATCTGTACACTCTAGTATGATGAAACACTCAAAAAATGAGCCTGTCTATACACTGTTATTTAAACATATGTATTTCTCTGCTGTCATCATAATACTCAAGTTTCTTAATATTAAGCATAAAGTTTTGACCAAAAAAAAAAAAAAAAAAAAAAGAAGCCTTAAACCATAATTGTAATGAATAATACGAGTTAGCTTGAGTTTTGAGCAGGTTATTTGCAAACCAAGAAATACTTCTCTACCAAGAGCAAAGAATAATACATGTTTTCTTCTTTAGGTATCACTTTGCCCAGAAGTGAATTTTATCAGTGTGACAATTTATCAGCATGAAATAATTATATCAACTTGACCCTGATGCTATTTATGTCTGTAACAAATAGTCTTAATTGTGGATTCCTCTATTTGATGAGAAAATCTGACTGAAACTTATGATATTTATTCAGAAAAAAAGAAAAAAAAAATCAAACAGCATTCCCTGAAACTCTGCACCAAATTGAAAATCTAGTAAATATAGTGTAAAATGTAGCCAAACTTACGTTCTTTTCAAGCAGCTTTCTTCTTCTTTTATGTAAAACTCAGAAGAACTTCTCCCTAGCATTAAGCACCATTTCACACTGGATTCACAAGTGTTCAGTGTTGGTTTTGCAGATGGTATTTAATATAATAAGATAATAGAAGTCCTGAGTATCAGACTTGCCAACACTTGATTAAAATCATGAAGTTCTGCAGCAGTAAGCACAATATCCCAGGTGTGGGAGAGGCAACTGTTAACCTAAAACTCTCTTTCAAAAAGTTTAACAAAGCAGGAGCCTGACATGCTGTGCTGAGAGTATGTTACACCTTTTACAGCAAGATTAAAAATATTTTTTCAACAGAATTATAGTAACTTTCATCTACTGTATAAGCATTAACAATTTATTTCTATCAAGCACTGGCTTGCATTCATATGAACAGCATAAATAAATATGCTTTTATCTCAGTGGTTTCTTACATTATGTGTTACTTCTGTGGTCTGGTTTATTCTGCTGATTCAAAGTAGCATCAGGAACCCTGTTTTTACACAGCTGCATTAGAAGCTCCCAGGAGAAGGCTCAGTATTATTAGCAGCTGCTGTGAAGTCCACACAGCAGTCCATGAATTTTAGCGGAGGTAGAGCTTGGGGTTTCATAGATGCATTTTGTTAGTTTAATGAACTGGGATAAACATCTTAATATCTTGATGAGTCATATTTCTTAGGTGGTCTGTTGATGGAAGCCAACAGAAACTGCTGAGCTGCTAAGGATGAAAATCTAACTTTTTAAAAAAAATTCCTCTGATAAAGTTCAGTGAAAGCATCAAAGTGATGTATTTGGTGAGGATGGTGCCAGTGTGGTGTAAGGTTAAAGTGCCACTTATGTGAGTACTTTCAAAAAGTGATTGTTAGACTTATGAGGTGGTGCTTTCTTCCAAAGACCTCTCAATTCTCTGTCTTCATCTTTAAAATGAATTTCTACATGCTCCCCCTTTTGCCTACCACCAGTGAGTGACTTTGAATCCTATTAATTCTTTTAATATGCTTGCTGCATTTTTTTTCCTGGTCTGTTCCCTGTCCCTGAAATACTTTGGATAGCAAAACTATGCTTTCTCCTTCTGCTTAAGTAAGCTTACCACTTTTATTTATACAGTGACAAAAGATTGGGATATATGTAATATATATGTGTATGTATGTGTAGGCTGCAGGATATTTATCATTCTCAAGCCCTGCAGAGTTTCAACCCCATTAGCTTCTTCTGCCTTTTCAGTTTCTCAGATTTGCACACCAATTTCAAAGAGCATGAAGTCATTGTCCTTCTTATAAATTCAGACCCCATAGTTCAAGTTCACTTAAGCTGCTAGAAGAACTGAATATCCTGTTATTAATGATTTTAAAACATATTCAGCAGTTCTGTTGCAAGATCAAGAAGAATTCTTGAGTCACTCCTTTTTCTCTTGAAACCAAGAGGCCATAATAAAACTGTAGAAAACTATGCACGTGGTGATGTATAGTTTTGCAGACAAAAATGCATAAGTATGTAATACACTAGATGTAGCTTTTTGCTAATGACTTTAGACCAACTCTTCAGATGATATAAATCACAGTCTCACTAATAAAGTTCATTTGTAGTGTCATCTTGAACTTTCAAGTCTAGCCCCTTGATATAGGTAGCTAGATTTACAAATAAAAATATTTAAATATATTTTATTTTTCTGGCTAAAAGTGACATTTTCTACCTGAACAATTTTATATGGCCAAATCTTCTCAAACTATAATGGCTTTAATTCAGTTATTACTTTCTTTATTACCAAGTATAAACCAATTTCTGTTTAAAGTTTTCATTACTTTGGACTGTAAAAACTACATTAATGGATCATTCTCAGAGAAGTCATATTGGATTAAATATTTTACTCAGTTAGAAGAAATGCTGAAAGCTAGCCACAGAATTATTTTTCACAGAACACAGTAATTAGAATAATCACAACTCATTCAGTTGGGTATTTCTTTTCCTATTCCAATGCAGGACAAAATCACTTCAAATGGATTTATGTATTATTTCCTTAATTTAATTGAATAATGAAACACTAAAATAGACATAAGAAAATATCACATCCACATATTATTTTTTTCATTATTATAATATCTACATGATTTTACGATGTTCACAGTCAACACTCATTCTCATTCCATCTGTATCCACGATGAAGAGATATCTATATCTTTTCCAGAATTAGGAATTCCAGGGCAAATGCTGTGTGATATTGTTTGGAGGAAAGACACAGTCTTCTACTAAATATAATAGGACAACTGCAAGTCTATATGCTCCTGCAGTGTTCCTGGGGAGAGATTTGAACTTTAAGACATGTAAATAGAGCTTATGTAAAAAATAAATACAAGTAAATATTACTATATATTTCAATTGTCAGCATTTGTTGTTTCATGACACTATTTTATGTCACTACATTTATTATTTTGTATCAAATGTTATATTTTTGCATATCATTTTTCTGCAAATAAAATTATATGTAATACAAGACCCTTTGATTTTCAGCTATATTCGAATATAAGCAGTAGATCTGGATCTATTTATTTTTTCTTTTCTCTTAGTATCCGTATTCCTTTGCTCCCATTCATCTGAGGAACAGTTCTAATTTGGATGTGACTGAAGTCCTTAAGGAGTCAGGCACAGGAGAAATCCAGAATGGCAACCTATAGTTAGCCTATATACTTAATAGTGCCTGACTGCAAGCTGTCTTTCTGAATATCTTTACTATTTCCCTGTTTATAACAACATGAGAAGTTCTTCAGAGTTCAGTTCATCTTTTTGATTATTAAATATATCAGGTGTCCCTGCTCCCCCACATAACCTGTCATGCCTTTTTCTTTATCTCACAGCACACTAATAGATGCCTAAGGTACAGCCTCAAACTAGTTTTCCAAACGGCACTAAGTTCTATATAATTCATGGTTGGTCAGCACTCTCTTCAGCTATTCATCTTTTGACTGACAAGCTCCTTAATTTTCTTTTTAAGCTTCCAGGAATAGCTAACTGAGGAACACCTCTCTTGCTTCCTTCCCTGGTTGCCACTAACTGAAATTCTAATTCTTCATGCTGAATAGTTCCTTGTACTCAGTGCTGTCCATTAATTATTTTTTTACTGACTCCCAGATCTGCTAACCTCTCTCTCCATTCACCAGTTCAGAACTTAACTTCAGCTCCTATCAAACTATTCTCTGTTAGCAACTGTCTCACTGCAGAGAGCCTCTTTCAAAGCCCCTGACTTATCAAACTAGATGATCACGAGTACATGCGTCAAATGAACTTCATTCCTATTTGAGATCTTGTCAAGAGGATACAGTACATTTTTTTTGTGAGCTACTGCGGCCACAAGACATTATTTCAAATGCAAATAGTCATTTGCTTTACTGTAGCCCTTAATTAGTATGCAATTAACCTGGATCTATCATTACTGCATAGCTATTATTATTAATTATTCTATGCTAGCCAAGGCAGCTGACTTTCTCTTATGTTTCCTTAAATAGCAATAACAGTAGATTTCCAAGCACTTAAAAAAGCCAGACTGTGCTCAAACTGTTCATGTTCTCTGACCCTTAGGGAAACCTAATTAGAACTCTTGGAGAATTCCAAATGGAAAGAAGGAGGGTAGCAATTTATAATTAAGCATAAACATTTGTCTCCAAGAAGAGTTCAAAGAAAGTTCCAGTCTTTCGTGGCTATTTATCATGGTCTTGTTTACTTAAAGAAAATATTCCATAAACTGAAGAAAACCTGTTAGAACATAATATGTATTAGACAAAATGTGAAAACACAGTAATGGAAAGGCATCCTAACAGCAGATTCTGCGGATCACCAGTAGTCACCTATTTTCTGTTCTTTTTTCACATTAGATGCTTTGGTTTCAGACAAATAGAGTTTATCATAAATGCTTTAGCTCTTGACTGGGTCTATATCTTGCCCAAAGTAGATAAAAGTTGGAAAGTTATTTTTTAGCTCCATATTTAAAATGAGTAATAAATGAGGATATAATTACACAACATATCAAATCTGTATATAGTGACCCAGATGTATATCTTCAGTCTGAAATTGCCATTATAATATATGCAGACATTATCTCTACTTCCCTAGACGTGTTCAGTAGAGAATAATGACTCATTAGCTATTCTGAATAATTTCCTTGCACAATATGTGACTATGCAACAGAAAAATAGTAAATGGGAGACTTGGTGGCAAGAGAATAGAAAACAAAATGGTGTTAATGTTATCATTCTTATCCATAGGAAGACATGGTGGCTCGAGCCTTTGGCTTTGAGTTACAAATTTCTAGTCTGAAGAAGCAGGCTGAGACCGTGAGAATACGGCCAACACCATGAATGCAGCAGCATGCAACGATACCCTGACATAGCCTCAGCTGTTAGCTCCTGAGCTAAAGCAGTACAGCTGTATTGTGCTCATGCTCTGTGTTCACTTGCTTGTGCTTCTCAGAAGCAAGTGCAATTAACCTAGCTGTAACCCTGCTCCTTTGAGAGTCCTACCTTTGCACAGCACCACAGGGGAGATTTGTGCCCTCTTGCCACTAGTCAGCTCATCCATCCCTGACAGAGCATTGCCTTGAGCAAGGAGCCATTCTCAGCTGCCATTAGTTACCATTTCCTGTACACTACTTTTTATTGGTCATGTCAGCATAGAGTCCTCACAGATCCATTTTAGTAATGTTTCTTCTCTTTTGTATAGTCTCCAGCCATGAGAGAGAATGAAAGAAGAAAGTCTGTGAGAGTTCAGCAAATAGCAGTGGGCTCCCCTCACCACACTCTGAAATATGGATCCCTGAGAAAAGCTCAATTTTCAGGTAAACTAGGAATATACTGGTTTTAAACCAAACATCTCAGTACATCAATGTATAGTTACAATTAGACCTTAATGAAACAAAGATTTTAAGAAACAGTGACTAAACTTAAAAATAGCCATTACCAACTTTGATGCTATGCAGCTGGGATATACATCTTAACTCTTTTTAAGTGCACACAGAAGCAACTATTTCAATTCAGCAGTTTTATTAAAATATCAGGCTGAGTATTAGCATGTTATGTTATATCTTTTAGCTTCAAGATGTGGGTATTTTATTTAAAATAAACAGCAGAAAATAGGAAAACATTCTGTACTGAAAATGGGTGTTCATGGACAGCAATGTCATTCTATGCTACCCCCTTTGCAGAATCATAGAATCGTAGAATGGCTTGGGTTGGAAAGATCATCTAGTTCCAACTCCCTGCTGTAGGCAAGGAAAACTCCCACTAGACCAGTTTGCTCAAAGCCCCATTCAGCCCAGCCTTGAATGCCTCCAGGATGAGACATCCCCAGCCTCTCTAGGCAACCTGTTCCGGAGTCTTACCATGCTCACAGTTAAGAATTTCTTCCTAATATCTAGTCTAAATCTACCCTCTTTCAGTTTAAAACCATTTCTCCTCAACCTGTTTCTACATGCCCTTATAAAAAATTCCTCCCCAGATTTCCTGCAGGTCCCCTTGAGACACTGGAAGGTCACTGTAAGGTCCCCCTGAAGCCTTCTCTTCTCCAGGCTGAAGAGACCAAACTCTTCCAGCCTGTTCTTGTAAGGGAGGTGCTCCAGCCCCCTGATCATCTTTGTGATCCTCCTCTGGATCTGCTCCAACAACTCCACATCCTTCTTGTGTTGGTGGCCCCAGAACAGTACACAGCACTCCAGGTGGGGTCTCACAAAAGCAGAGTAGAGGGACAGAATCACCTCCCTTGACCTGCTGGTCACGATTCTCTTGATGCAACCTTGGTTGCCCTTCTTGGCTGCAAGCATATATTGCCAGCTCATGTTAAGTTTTTCATATACCAGCATCCCCAAGTTCTTCTCAGGGCTGCTGTCAAGCCACTCTCTGCCCAACCTATTTTGTGCTGACCCAAGTGCAGAACCTGGCACTTGGCTTGTTGAACTTCCTGAGATTGGCATGGGTCCACCTCTCAAGCCTGTCCAGATCCCTCTTTTCTCGAGAATGTCAATTGCACTACTTACCTTGGTATCATCTGTAAACTTCCTGAGGATGCACTCAATCCCACTGCAAGTTTCCAGGCCAAGCACATGGTAGGTTAAGAAGATCTTCTATACTTGCATAATGCTGTGAGCATATATTTCATTTTACCATTTTTTATCATCATGAGGATATAGACTAGAGAGAACAATAGCAAGCAGTTCACGCCATACCATCTTAAACTAGCAGAACTGTGTGCTAAGTAAATATGAGATAAAGTCCAAAGATGATTTAATGTGCAAGCTCAGAAAAACAGGTATTTTAAGTGGATGAAATATGCACAAAAATCATGATCTCTTTTCTATTAGTAGCCTAGTCTCTAAGGAATTATTACTGAGTTTCAAATAAGTTCATGGTGTATGGTTAAAAAAAAGGCTGGTTGACAAATTTTTTGTTTACTTGTTTGTTTGTTTGTTTCCTGAAAGAGTGTGTGGTAAGAGAAATGTGGTGGGTTTTTTTTGTTGTTTTGTTTTGTTTTTTTTTTCCCTTTTCTCTTTTTCCCTGAGCCTCTTATTAGTCTTATTATTTAAGTAAAACTTTCATTCAAAACAAAAACAATAACAGGAAGAGATTCAACAACGTGATTCTAAAGAGTCAGTTTTCTAGCACAAATATTCAGTAGAAGATATGAAGGTTTCAAGGAAAGTGTATCTTTGTATCTTTTACTTCTGAAATATCTTTCTCCCAGAATCCGTACAGCATTTTACAATTATATTCCAAGGTCATATTCAACTTACAATATCTGATTTCATGTATTTATGGACATGTTTCTGATAGCAAATCCCTGAAGGAATGCTCTGGCATTTTATGTCAGTATTGAAATTAGAGTATAGTGCAATATTTTCCTCTTGTGGTTTCTGATAAAATAAGCAAAAAGGCATTAAACTATATCAAAATCTCAGCAGTGTTGTGGGCTCATCAGAGACAGGATCATAAACCATTTTTTTTTTTTTTTTGCAGAAAATGATAGTAATTAAATATATATATATATATATACATAAAATTCAGGTTTGACAGGCAATATTGCAAAATTTAGGGAAAATGCTCGCAGATCTGTTTACCTGCCAAGTCATCATTTTTATTACATTGAAAGGTGATTTTCTTCCTGGTTTGTCTAGTGACCTAATGTTCATTAACGACTTAATGGCCAGAAATCTAATCATCCTCCTTTCATGAAAAATATGTTGAAGAGAGCATGGGATATGAGATATCCAGAAAAAAGTTTGCATTCTCCTGTACAATCAAATTTGCATGTTTTGGAGCATAAAATATGCTCTTACATACAAAGGCAACCACAGGTCCACCTTCAGAAAGCCCAATACAGCAGGAGAACAGAACTGTTTCTTGGGAATTTTCTGTTTTGCTTTTGCCAGCTCTCCCCTTAAGCATTATTAGCAGTGTAGCTCCTTACAAAATTTGCTGCCCAGTATGCCACGTAGCAGATCTTAAGTCTAGAGCTGTCCCACCTTCAATCCATTTGGAATCTGATCCTCTGAAAGCATGAATTCCAATTCTGAGAATATTTTTCTATCCACTTTTCTTCCTCCACAGCCCCTTGTTGACAAACAGCCACTGAAGGGAATGGTAGCCCTCATTAAACAGTCCATGACAGAAAAGAAGTCAACTTTGGCAGTCAGTGATCTTCTGGCCCATAGCTATGCTATGTCTCTGTAAAAAAAAAAAAAAAAAAAAAAAAAAAAAAAGGAGTTAAAAAAAACAAAAAAAGTCTGTTATTCTAACTTTATTTGTTGAAGAGATGCTTTATTCTTAGGTTTGTATGCAGAATATTAGCAAACAGAATTTTACTCTGCAGGCATATTGAAGACAGGATGGGATAAATCTAGAGTAATTGCTATATTTCCTATTTATTGACAAATCTGATGAAATTTCACCTCTAACTACAATATGGAAAAGATCAGTTTCTCAATCTCATCTGATCAACATTCACAAGTTCATGAAGTAGTCTTATGGTCTAATGCGAGCATAACTCTATCACTCACCATGGACCTAACATGAAAAGCTGTGTACAAAAACGAGCCTGTGATTTATCAGTCACAGAATAAATAGTATCACAATATTTTGCAAAGAAAAAAAGGAAAAATAAAAGTTATTTCTCCTATTTCTGATTAAGTAAAGAAATTTATATATCTCTATCTATGTTCCTATTTCCCTTACTGGCTATTGCATTTCTAGTTCAAGTCAAGTTAAGTTGGTTTAGTTATGTGAGCGTAATGTACTTATCCTGATTCAAGCCACAATAATATTAGTAGCATATTTGGAAATGCTTTTTCATGATATGCATATAGTCTCTTACTCACATATGTTAAAATAACATCCAGAAATTTTGTATCAAGTTTCTGATTTTCTGTCAATAAGTGCTGGAAACAGTTAATTATAGCTAATTAGATAAGAATGAATTACAAAGTGATATGTTTATATTGATTAGTGTGCATCAAAGTCTAAATGGTCATTCTAAGAACTTCATTTTCAGTTCTACTAGCATAAATACAAGGAAATCTCTTGAAAAGCAAAAGTCTGTATATAATGATACACTCCACATTACTTGTTGTAATAGGGAAGGAAGGAAGGAAGTAGAACCACTTTAGTTTCAGGTCTCTTCCAATGACGCTGAACAGTTTTACTAACTTTTCTGGTGTTAGTATTGATAAACAAGTCTTGATAAATAAGATATCTATACAATGAAGATATCCATATAATAATATAAAATGACATCCATAGCTAAATTATCCATAATTAAGATATCCATATTTTCTTTGGAAAATGAGTAATAACTATTCATAAGATGGTTTTGGAAAAGTTTTTACTAGATTGTATATAAAAGCACACAAAGCTTTCTTTTAGACCATTAAATGTTTTCAAAAAGGTGAAAAATAAATTAATATTTGAGTGTGCATATTTTCGGAGAAATTAAAAAGGGAATATTATGCATCTCTTCATCTATACTGGACAATTAGAATAAATAAGTGGAGAAAAGTTACTTTACCCTCCTATTTTCTGTAGCTTGTGTTTACAAGAGGTCGTGCCAAGGCTTGAGCTAAAACTAGCTTGCCTCCTGTCTGTGAGCTTTGTGCCCTTTCTTGTTTCAAGGCACAGGCAGACCTGTGTGATGTACCCACAATGCTGTAAGAATTGTTTGTCCTTCAGCTGCCTTTGAGTATCTCTGGCCCAATAACCAACAGTTAAGGAGAAGCCTTGCAACCAGCACATCTGTCCGTGGCTGCATACAAAGGACAGAATAAATGTTCATCACTTACAAGTAACTATATGTTTGATTCATCATTTTTACTCCTCCAAGCATATTCTGGCACTCATCTCAAGCATCTAAATTAACATAGACTTGTATTCATGCAGTGCATTCTTGAACCCTGCTCAGTCTACCCAGAAGGCTTATTTTGGCCTGCATTCAAAACATTAAAAATGTATCCATTGACTTATGTGGCATATTATGAAAACCCAGCACAGAATGCCATTCGACACATCAAAGTGACATGCAATTTCTCTCAGAAGGTAAAGAAGTCTGACTGAGAGCCTTTTTGCTGACAGTTAGGAATTGGTTCGGTTGAGAACAAAATGATCAGTGGCATTTTTCCTCCAGGGGTTGAGTTTTTATGAGTTTCTTACTAAAAATTAAAACCCTCATACAGAATGAGATAGTTTCAAAAATTACTAAGACAAAACCCATTTCCTATTAAACACAACTAAAGTTTCTTGTCCAAAGGCAGTGATTCTTTCACAAAATATTCTACATTCATTATTCAGAAGAGCAAACACAGTGATCTAACAAAGTCATGAGTTTACACTGAGAGGAAGCCTATTAGCACCAGCACATACTGTCTAGTATGATCATGCAGTTTTATGGAGATTTGTTCAACCTTTATTTAATGAATGTGTCTAGCTTTAAAATATACTGCTGTGTGGGCTCTATAAAGTCTTATGAGTTGTACTGCAACTGTACTACACAGCTATACTTGATCAGGGTTGAAAGAATTAAAAGAGTACCATGCTGACTTTCTTTTCTATGAGGCACATTTGGCTGATATTAGTTGAAGAAAAGTAACGTCTTCCTAAGCAGATATCATTTAATCTTTGAAAAATGAATAATTATTTATTGTTACTGTTTTCTAATCCTGTGTTTGTTTTATAAACAATCTTCCAGCTACAAGCAGCTTATGTAGTTAAACTAACAGTGGCTAATAACCACTGATAATTAGCACATTACTTTGGCATTACTTAATGTCGGAGTTCACCATGTATTTATCACGTTATTGAGACAGCAAAAGGAGGAAGAAAATAAGTCTTCACCCTGCCTCTTTATGAGTTGCGCAGAAATCACAGAATAGAAATATTCTGTGACATTTCTTTTTCAATAGAATTTACTGCATTTAAAATTATTAAAACAGAATGAACCAAACTAATCTTTGACAGAGAGAATGAAAAAAAAAAAAAAAAAAAAAAAAAAAAAAAAAAAGTTTTAAAATACCTAAAAGCATATAACACTGTGCTATCCAATTTTGCTGTTGAGGTCTCATCTAAGATGCAAGGCTGAGCCTGGAACAAGTAGGCGTACATGACTGAAACTGTACATTTTAACTCCTGTTAAAATACCTTTTTTCTATATTTCAGCCACTGTCATGTCAATCAGAAAATGGAAGTGATAGGAAAACAGTTACAAGTAAAAATTAAGTTGACTAGCCTATTTTCATGGAATTTGGTGGTGGTTTATTTTTCTGCACTACCATTCAAAACCAATCAAACTGATGAATTATTCTCTGAATTGTAAGGTGGCATTGTATAATGGCTTATTGCACATGCATGTAATGTTGATAGCATCTCCTAAATATGGAATAATCAAGCATGTGTACTTAACTTCTTCTCAGGCTCCTTTTATTTCTCAACCTCTTTATTCATATGTGTGCTTTTTTAATGTGTGTGTATTTCTCTTTCCTACTGTAAAAATTGTGCCACAGTTGGATACACAAAATTAAATCACTTAATAGATTTGTGGTTCGGTTGATTGAGGATCCTGTGTGTCTCTGCACTCCTGGCAGCCATCTTACTCAGCCTGTTACTGTCACTCACTGTCATTTCCACTTGGTTGGCATGTGTGACAGGTCAGATTACTGGATGTGCTCAAAATATGATTTGAAAGAGAGGACTGTGATTCAGATACTGATGGGTAGTGCTCTTCTTGCTGAAGGTATCTGAGGAGATCTTTATAAATGCACGCTTTCCTCAGGTTGTTTGGGGAATTGGTGGAAGAAACAATGGTAAATAGCCCATCTGTCTATAGTTACTAATAGCACTATGCTTTCTAAAATTTGTTCTCACTACATGGGTATTGTGAAGGCGAGGAGCAGGTTTAATGACACAGGATTATTTAAATATAATGAGAATTTTTAAACCTCTATAAAACCGTGCAGTTGTCCACCTAGATGTTCTACTTTCAGTTTTTGTTCTGTCTACTCAAACAATTTCAGATTTTGGAGTGTTAGAGTTAGCTGTGTAGCTTCTCTACTTCCCCTCCTAGCCATGTCTGATTTTCCCGCACAACAGCTACATTTTTTACATAAGGTGCCAAGTTCTTCTTTACAACAACCTGGTGAAATAGCTCAAAACATTTAGTATGTGTGCTAAACTAAAGGAAGGGAAATTTAAATAAGATCTCAGGGGGAAGTTTTTTACTGAGAGAGTTGTGAGGTGCTGGTACAGGCTGCCATGAGAGGTTGTGGATGCCCTGTCCCTGGAGACATTTAAAGTATGGGGCCCTGGGCAGCCTGATCTAGTACTTGATCTAGCAGCTGACAATCCTATCAGAGGCAGGGGTTTGGAACTTGATGATCCCTGATATCTCTGACTCAGAAGAACATATCTCAGAAATTTCAGAAGTTTCAGGCAATGCACTGCTGTGACTCTAAATATATGTATAAAAACGAAATAAGCAGATGCTGGTATGCTGATAAGAAGAAGGAAACAGTTTAATTCTGTATGAAAATACAGTTGTTAATCAAAATGTTGACATCTCAGGGGATTTGTACTGTTCAGCTTTTCTTCAATACTTCAGAAAAAAAAATACTAAAATAAATATGTACTTTTGTAAAAAAAGATTTCTGAGTCTCTCTGGAACTTTGTAGCTCATTCCATTTGAAGTCTGAAGCCAAACTGATTGGCAGTGCAGCAAACAGCGTGAACAGGGATGAAGTTGGCCAACATGTCCTTGTTGTCAGTACACAGATAATATATCCTGTCATGTCAATATTATGGGGGAATAAAAGTGAATAACAGAATGGATAGTGGTGAAAATCTTGATGTATATGTAGTAGGAGGTTTTTCAAAAGTGGAAAAACCTGACTCCTCTGTTCCCCAGTCCTAGCAGTTTTTGTTGTAATCCAGAACAAGCATTTAACATGTTGTAAAAACAAAATAATTTTAGTATCCTTGGCTTTGTAAGGAGTATCATATATTTATACCTTTTACCTTCCTTTGTAAAGAACTTAGTTTGGATTCTTCATATCATAGTGATTACAACTTGCACTATTTTCACATCAACAGAAGGTGTGGTTTAAACAAATTGGACTTTCTTTCATATCTGTATAAATTGAGATTGCTACTATGATTTCTGAACCATTTTTATGCTCTTCTTGCACACTTGTAATGTACAAGAAATTAAAATGTTATTCCATCAAGCAGTTAATTTTTTCCAGCTAAAATAATTATTTGGGAAGTTTTGAAATACACTATAGAGACCATGCAGAAACTTATCTTCCATTATACATAGAAAACTATTTCTGAGAATTATTTCAGGAAATATTGTTTGTTTCATCATTTTAAAAGTTTGAAAAAAAAAATAAAAATAGTAGCTTATAGCACTGAATCCTGAATGAAATTTAGGAAAAGGCCTAGTCTCTGATGCAGCTTTTTGCTCTCTGATGGATTGGGCTCAAGAAAGTAATGAAACAGACAAGAAACAAATAGAATTTTGTGTGGCTAAATAAGGAGAGAAAATGTGAATTATTTATGAATGCTAAAACAATTACGAAGAAAAATCTTTAAAAATATTTGTAAGGTCTAATTTGAAAAGAATAGAAAAGGTGGAATTTTTCTTTATTTATGCTAACCTAATACAAAATAACATTTTTCTACTCAGAAAGGTTCTAAATATATCTTCTACAGAATGTTTCTCATCTTGTTCCCATTTCCCTGCATTTCATCTTCTTGTCATAGAAACCAAGATCTTCTTTTCTCCATTCAGATCATGTCTTTCAAAGTCTCACATACTCTTCCTGGGCTCTGGAAAATACGAATGTCCTAACTGATGCTTCTGCCTTAGAGGAGAGGTGCCAGGAAATATTTCTGAGGATCTATTCATACAGCTGTGACCTGGGAGTGTGAAGAGAATATAAAGGAGCTGAGCCAGTGCCACTGACACTCTGGTTCCACATCCCAATGACCTCCTCATACTCATTCAGTCAAAATTCAGAATTGGGTGACTGACAAAACATCAGGGAGAACCTATGGCACTTATTCCAGGTATATACTGGAAAACTTGAGCTATCACATAATTTTTCCTTAGAAGTCTCACCACAGCATCTTTGCTTTCCTTAAAAATAGAGGGCTGAGAGATAAGGAGACTGATGTTTTTACAAGGCATCTTCACCCCATGCCAGCCTTTCTACATCTAGAAGGAGAAGCACATTAGCTTTTGGAATGATTTTGGAGTAATGCAGGAGAGGAAAGAATTCTTCAGAGATTGAAACCGATCATTATTTCAGGTATCAGATATGAATATTTCAAAGCAAATGGATTTGGGAATATGCTATTATTAGTAGCATCATGTCACTTGCCTAAATGAAGCTTTTCACCTGCATTTCATGTAATACAATATGATGAGTTACAGCAAAAATTCAAATGACACTTGTAATTTTCTCACTTCTGGTATGGTACATCATAGGAATCTGAAACAATGTATTAGCACATTAATAAACAGCAAATTGATACTTGCAAGAAGACAGTAATTTCATTAATAGTAATATCTTTGCTAAGATGTAAAATTTGCTTTCTACTTCTCTGCTTTCTATTAAAGATGAAACAGAATTGTATTATTACAATTATTGTACAGTGAGAAAATTAATAAGAGCCTTTCCTTCCGAAAATATCAACCCTTACGCTTTTACTCTTTCAAATCTTGCAAGACTATTTTACAAAGGACTTCAAAGGGGGTAAAAAAAGTTATTACAATCAGACGATTTATGCTACTTGAATGCTCAGAACTTTAAAATATGATCTAACTTATTTATTTGGTTACTTTCTAAAAGGAGCAAACATATACTATTTTGTATAATTTATAACTTCTCATGAAAACACAAGTTAAAGGCCTGTTAAAATTGTGATTTCCTCTTGAAAGTAATTAAAGTCTCTCACTGCAAGCCTCACTCTGTCCTTCTATGCATATGACTCCTTGGCTCTCATCCAAAAAGGTACTTGTTTAAATTAAAATAAGAATACTCTTCCTCTTTTTTCCCCATGGTTTATGTCTCTGGCTAAGTGCTTTGAACAATCAGGTCTAACAAAAGGGCTTCATAACCTTAGGATTAGCGCTGTAAATTTTTAGAAGGCCTTACAGTCACACAGTTCACTTGACAAATATCTGCAAGATTCTGCTGGATATTTCTCTTTGTGAGAGTCAGATTCCCACTAAATGGAATGTCATAATCAATAACATCCCTGTGCAAGTAACTGCATTGAATACATATGGGTTCCTCCTGCCACCTTTAATGACATTCAGAAGAAGGGGTGCTGGTGGGGAAAGGAACCTGACAACTGCCTATGCCAGTAAGTGAAAGAAATCCCAGTGCAGGAACTTGACTGCATACATTGGGAAGCTCTACAACCGTGCTTGGGAACTCTGGAGCTTGGCTAGCTAGTGCACTTCTGGACAATGCTGCTCATGATGGCTCACTGACCATCCTCGCCAGGCAGTCTGCACCCAGCCATCTGTTTTCCATGCTGACATAGCTAATGGCACATGTGTGCACTGTTCTGTGCCAACTGCCTTCAGTGAAAAGGACTGGTACTAGGCATATTCAGTTTACTTATGTGGATGTAGCCTCCAATCCTCATACACAACATAGCTGAATATAATTTAATGTTAAAAAGAAATTCTTTTTCTCAAGCTGTTTCCTCATTCACAGTAAAATGCTGGAAGTAAACAGGTCTCAGAAAGTATTGTTATGTATACTGAATGTATATACAATGCTGATCACAGAATCACAGAATCCTAGAATCATAAAATCCCAAAATTACTTGGGTTGGAAGGGATCTTAGGGATCATTAATTTCCAACCCCTTGCATAGGCAGAGTTGCCAGCTGTATTACTAGAGTACTGTATTACTAAGTACTAGATTAGATTGCCCAGGGCCCCATCCAACCTGGCCTTAAACACCTCTGGGGACAGGGCATCCACATTCTCTCTCAGCAGTCTGTTCCATTGCCCCAGCACTCTCTCAGTCCAGTCTGACCTTGAATGTCTCCAGACATTCAACACCTCTCCAAGCAATCTGTTCCAGCACTCTACTACCCTTATCACAAACAGCCTTTTTCATATATCCAATCTTAATCTCCTGTTTTAACATGAAACAATTTCCCCTTGTCCTACTACAACAGAATCTGACAGTCTGTTCCCTTTCTTCTTACAACCCTCCTTTAGATACTGAAAGACTTCTATCAGGTCTCCCTAAAGCCTTCCCTTCTCCAGGCTGAACAGCCCCAACTCTGTTAGCCTGTTCTTGTAGGAGTGGTGTTCCACCCCTTGGATCATTTTGTATAGAACTTGGTACTAACACATAATTATTTAGTGAATAATATGACCTTTGTATCAATTATCCCTAGATTTGTTCTTGTTTAATGTCCATAGTCCCTTTATGTCAGAGTTCTCAAGGGAGATAAATGATTCTGTTTTCCGTTGCACATAAATCTGTACACGAACATGATTTACATGGATTTAGAGCATCCTAAGTAGGTAGAGAAGCATTTAGTTTAAGTAAATGTCATGCTATGTGACTCTTTTCCCAATGAAATTATGAAAAAATAGATGGAGGTGAAAAAAGTCAACATCTTTACATACTGATTTCCAATTTCCTTTTAATTACAAGTAGCTGTGTTTGTAGGCACAGAGCATTCTCAATGAAGCAGTAATGATGTCTCCAGCCTTTTTTTTGGACCACAACCTCGAATCTTTCTGACAATCTTAAGCCTTTTTTTCCTGAGGGCAAAAAAATCCCTCATTCTCCATCACAGTATTCAGCTGCTCCGTCTTGCAGGTTTATAACTTTGCTTTTGTTTTTCTTTTCTTTCATTTTCCTATGAAGTATCTAGTATCATCCCTGTATCATTCTCATTACAAAAAAAATAACCAAACTTATAATGTCCTTTAATCATCAAAAGCAAGTTGTCAGATGAGAAAACCATTTTTCTCATGAGAAATTTTCCTTTGAATAAAATGTAGTCATGGCTTCTTGAGATTGTTAAATATGCCAGATTCAAGAACATTTTCTTGAAATTTTCATACCAAAGTAAATGTTACTTTCTGACAATCAGTATTTTCTAGAATCCCTAGTTCATTCCTCTTAGACAGCAGAACAGAACAAATCCCATAGCCTTTTGTTCTGTCAATATAGCAAATATTCTCTCTATATCTACAAAAAATAATTCTCTCAGTTCTGCTTTTACACATTTATCTTAGTAGACAACATTTTAAATGAAAACATCTGTAAAATTGTTGTTGGCCATTGATACTCATGAATGTACGTATGTTCAATACTGTAGGAAAAGAAGAAAATTAAAACTGCTTGTAGTACATTGGTCAGTACAAAAGTGCAGTTTTTTCAGAAAGCTGTTTTTGTTTTATTTCATATTTGGAATGTATTTTCAAAGTAATCATCTTGATGCATATACAAATAGATCTTTCTGATGCTGTATTTCAGAATTCCATGGGGGTTTTGACAAATCCATTCACATGCTTGCTATATCTGTAATACCACACATCAGAGGAAAAGTTTAATGGAAATGTTAATGCTATGTCTTTCTGTCAACATTTGTTCATAAGAAGAATGGGTCATAAAGATATCAACATTCTATATCTTCTAGTTAACGTTATTTTAAATCCTGACCTACAAACAATTTCTGCAAGTGAACATTCCACATCCTGAATTCAAAGAAACTAGTCATTTTTTAAGAGCTCAGTATGAGGCTAGCACAGCAATTCATACCATCCACATTCTTAGCTGAAATGAGGTAGATGAAGCAATTCACAGTCTGTCCCAGTCACTATCCCAAATTTTGAGCTTTGTAAAGTAGATAAGGTCATTAGAAATTCTTTCTTATTTCCCCATTCAGATGATGTATTGTAAGTGGTGCTGGTGATCCTGTGGCAAACAACAGAGAGTAAAAAATCAGCTGTTGCCAAATCATTGTTCTGTTTTTCTCTTGGTAGTGGATGCTTAATCTCGAAGTTGTGAACAAGGGCACCAATACACTGCGTGCATTACAATTCTGTAACAATCCAACTAATGGAAAAATAGCCTGGTTCAAAATAAAAGGCTGTCGTTGGCCTGAAGATTTCCTTTATTTCTTCAGTTTACCAGGAATAAATTATACAAAATAAAACCAGAAAACAAACAAGCAAATGACAACAAAAAAAACACACATGTATTTCCTATCAGGATTTATTTATTTATTTATTTATTTATTTTTGCATAATCAAGATCTAGAACAGGAAAATAAAAATTATCCTGCAGTAAAATTTTGTAGGGCAGTTTTGCCTACCATCTCTAATATGTTGGTCTTACTTGGGTAAAATGGATTTTCTAGCAAGTTTTTCATTCTTTTTTGTAACTGCAATTTCTACTTGCTGGCATCAATATCTTCAATTACTGCAATAGTGCATTTTGCAGAAAGGAAAATCATCCTCAAGAATGATCTTTAAATATAATATATGTCCTTCAACCAGCTCTTCCACATTAACTAATTCACATATAACACCAGGGCAGATACTTTTTTGAAATACATTAGATCTACTTTATTTCCTTCCTATAGAAATCTAAGTAATCTGAAAGTTTTCTGTTGCTGTGCACACCCATGTTGCATTTCATCCTGTTTTCCTTTCACTTTTGGACCTTATTCACTTCACCAGAATGTATTCCACAATCTTGCGTAACTCTGAGATCATATTTATAAGCTCATCTTGTAGTTTTCTTCCTTCTTTTTAGGTTTATGTTGTAATTTTGCTGTTTCTAGGTCCTATGAAGCAATTAGAATTTTGTAAAGACTAACATGGAGATCAAAACATCATAAGAACAGACAACTTTCTTATGCTTCATCTTGTCAGAATTCAAACATAACCTCTATCAGTATATAATTCACTTTCAGTTAGGAATACTTTCATATCAGAAGTAAGGAAGGGAGACGAATCTAGGAATTTCCAGTAAGTTGTTCTGTGTCTGTCATTGTAAGTCTGATGTCCAGAAATACATATAACTCTTAAAAAAAATATATCAGTGTTGCCACATTCAAGGAATATTTTAATTTTCAGGTTATTTCTGAAAGACAAGATCCCAAACTTCACTTCTCCAGTAGCTTAATTTGGAACAATAAATTGAATCACCTCACAGAAGTAGGGATGACGTATCAAAGGAGTCCCACAGGCACCAAGTTCTTGGCCCTCTCAGTTAAGTTCTTTCAACTGTCAAGTAGTTAAGCAAAGCTCTTGAAATGTTACTATTAATATTTTGTACCTTGCGGTACAGAAGTCTTTGAATACATAGTGCATATACACTAGTTTTATTCTAGTGATATTTAAATAGACAGTTGCTGAAATCTTTAATGAGTGTTTCCACTCTGGCAAAAAATCTCACTGTCTTTGACCAGTTCAAATATAATAGCTAGCAATGAGGGAAAAAATGCTTTTACCCATCTAAAAAGCAGCAAAGTAATGTATTAGTTATTTTAAGGGAAGTATGGGAAAGTAAGGATTTAAGTGGGAAAGAGAATATTTTAAGGTATCTAGAGAAAACCATCAAAGATGGCACTGCAACTATGCAGCTGAGAAGATTTTCAGATTATTTCACAATGTGAACATCCTAACACTGAATTTAATGTACGTATGATGGAGAACTAATATATCTCACAGATTCATAATGAAATAAAGAGCTAGCCTATTGAATCATGTGTTATTTATTGTTCTCTGAGAAAGAAGCAGGATTGTTTTGCATTATCTCCCAAATTTACTTTTCCGATAACCTTGTAATGTTCTATGCTGAGAATGTTTAACCCTTGGAGTCACCCAAGTTTCATATATGAATCGAGCCTTCAGCAGTAGCTTGCTTTTCTTCTTTAACTGTAAATGATGGCAGCTACAAACTCAACTGCAACCAGAAGTAGGGACAAGCCCTTCATTTCTTTGCTTCCTTTTCTTCCTTTGCCAAACTATCTAAGGACATGGGAATTGTCTTTTCAAATTTTCAAGGAACAGAGTTCTTGACTCCTCTTAATCCAGTGCAATTATAATACTTGGAAAACATTCTTATGGCATATATTTAGCATTCTTACAAGCCATCATTACAGTGCTCATCTAAACATATGTATTACATAAATAAACTCATAGTTCCGTATATTCAGTGTGTAAGATACTATATGTAAAAATGTGCCTCTTTAAAAACATGGAATAACATTAACCTCCTCAATTGCGTTTATTTATTTGTTGTCACTGTAAAATGCTGTCAGCACTTATATTCTGCAATTTATTTGAGTGTCACAATGGACCAGCTCGATTTAGGATCAATGACATTTAGAAAGACATCATATTCTTGCTAAATGTTCACAGTTATCAGGAAGATTGTAATTCAAACCTGAATTCTACTATTCCTACTTTTTTTTTTTTTTTTCTGACATTTTATTTCTGCTTCAGTATTACAACAGAAATATCATAAACTACACAAAATGGTAGCATGAATCCTCTTAATTCCCTTTTCTAAAGTGTGTTAAATAATTAACTTATTTCCAGAATTTAAATGGCATACTAAATCCTAATT
Organism: Phasianus colchicus; assembly: GCF_987193195.1. Lineage (NCBI taxonomy): Eukaryota > Metazoa > Chordata > Aves > Galliformes > Phasianidae > Phasianus > Phasianus colchicus. Next base: position 17,553,313 of record NC_143438.1, on the reverse strand, counting down.
CAAGCACATCTGCTTTTTTGTACTGAAAAATACAGACTCAGATGTTCACAAAAAGACATAATTTATCTTAATGATGGCATATTTGATGCACTGCTATATGGCACACTGGGGGCAGCAGTCACATTGCAAACTAACTATATAACTTCAGAATCACAGGGAATACAGAGCTTGAAAGCCAGGGAAAAACAGGCAGATAACAGGACAAATATTTCATGGGTCAGTGTCGATAAACTGACACTGGCCTCTGGTTTGAACTGCGTATGTCCAGGTAAAATCATCATAAAGAGTGCACAAAGCTCTCCTTTTTCACCGAAAACACAGAAGGGAGAACTGAAGAAACATCAGACAGATGGATTAAGTGAATAACTGTCTTTTAATTATGTTTTTTACCAAAGGTTGAGATGCTATTTAGGAAAAAAATGTGAAGCTGCAGCACATGGAAGGGGGACAGGAAAAGAGGAAGAGAAGAATAAGATATACCCAGCTGGCATAAATGAACATAAATGAAATTAAGTTGCCTGAACAGCAGGAAATACAATTTGTGCCAGAAGCTGTCAGCCTGATCTCATCCATCTCTCAAACGAGGCTATCAATCACTGTCTCATTCCTGTCTTCAGCATGGTTTTTCTTACCTCCAGCTGGCTGTACTTTAGCACTGAATTCATGTTAGCTGAAATTCAATGCTGCTTTTTGCTCATCTCTTTTTCGTCAGAATTTCAGCTATTTCTGCCAACTCTGGAAATGTATTATACTGCTGATGCAACTGAACAATACAGAGATCTTGGGTAGGAATGGGGGCTGCAGTGCTTAGTAATCACAGCCATGGGCTAACACTCACAAATACAAACTATATTCTTGTCTCTATGGTGGACATTGATAATATACTCCCATGTGCTCTACTTTCCTCCACCTGCAAGCTCTCCAAAGCAGTGACTGGGGTGACTGACTGACCAAGGACTGCCAAGCAAATTCACTGTGATGTTACAGGTCTGAAATCATGGGGAAGGGGATGAGTCTACTAGAACTTGTTTCTGAAATATATATCATCACATAGGTATGTGATAGATCTTTTTTTATTGAACTCTATACACTGATATAAATGGAATAACCCTCCATTTATATAAGCATTACTCAAATTAATACTGAAGAATGGCAGATTGACTTTTTTTTTTTGTTTTTCAAATACTCTTTAAAGGTGGTTAATTTTCATGACATCCTTCATAACAAAAGTGGAACACACCAAGACCTTCAATATATTTATTTGTCAGATGTGCTTTTGAGAAAAATGTCTACTGATTCATAACTAATAATGACTAAACTGCAAAAGTCATTAGTAAATCAATTCAGGGAAGATTACCTTTGACTTTAATAGTAATTTCATGCATGGCTGGATAAAATGATCAGTCTGGCAAGGTATCATATTTACTTACCATTTAGAAAAGCTTGTATGACTAAAGCTATTGTCTATGAAATAACTTCAGAAGCTTTCTGCCATTCTAATTCTTTAGCTGACTAGAACAACTGAATTTCTTCATTCCTTCTATGCATTTTGTGATAACTTAGACATTTCCAAGCTAATGACCACAGATACAGAACATTGATGATACTGATATTGACATACAACTTTTCAAACAAGCAGATTTTCTTCAACTGCGCTTCACTAGAGATGCAGGATAGCAGAACTTTAATAACATCAATCGTACAAGAAAATCAAATTACTCTATGTCTCATCAGGTGTGGACATTTCAGCTGAGGTAGGAATACAGTGAAATTGTCTGTTTTTTATGCATAACAACTACTCCCAAATAGAATTTTACCATTATTATGCAAGGTTGGAAAAACATACTGGATTCTTCTTTCAGATCTTTGGTATCAAAACAAGGATGCCGGAGCAGCATGCACCAGGATAACCAAGCATATCTTACAGACTGACCATTTTAATATGTGATCAAGGACAAAGTATATTATACATCAGACTTGCTTGTGACTGTGAAGATGCAAATGCTTAACATAAAATTGGTGAAAGTTTTCGTTGTTCATAGAATCACAGAATCACCAAGTTTGGAAAAGACCTAAAAGATCATCCAGTGCAACCATCCACCTATCACCAATAGTACTCACTAAATCATGTCCCTCCACACAAAATCCAAACATTCCTTGAATGCCTCCAGGGTCGGTTACTTCACCACCTGCCTGGACAGGCCATTCCAGTACCTGACCACCCTTTCAGAAAAGTAGTATTTCCTAATGTCCAGCCTATATCTCCCCTGGCTCAGCTTGAAGCCATTCCCTCTAGTTCTATCGCTAGTTACACAGGAGAAAAGACTGACCCTCCAGCTCACTAGAACTTCCCATCAGGTAGTTATAGAGAGCAATAAAGTCTCCCCTGATCCTCCTCTTCTCTAGACTGAACTATCCCAGCTACTTCAGCTGCTCCCCATAAGGCTTGTGCTCCAGACCCCTCACCAGCTTTGTCATCTTTCTTTGAACCTGCTTCAGGGCCTCAATGTCCGTCTCGCAGCGAGGGGCCCAAAACTGGACACAGTACTCGACATAAGGCCTCACCAGAGCTGAGTACAGGGGGACAATCACTTCCCTGTTCCCGCTGGCAACACCGTTTCTTATGCAAGCCAGGGTGCCATTGTCCTTCTTGGCCACCTGGGCAAACTGCTGGCTATTGTTGTTAATGTAACTGTAATGATCAATCAGATTTTCATTATGATTTGGGAAAAATAGACTCATGAATTTTGTATGTCTTCTATTGAGGCTATTGTATAGCTTTCATCACCTTGAACAACTGTAAAAAACTGTCAGTAAAGGTTTAATGTACATTTGTTTTTAGACAAAAGGTATCAGATGAATGTAAATTGGCATTACTGACTTCACAGGAGGTAAGACAAATCAAATTTATTCTCAGTTAAAAGTATTTCCTCGTATTCAATGATTTCACAGATGTTGTAAAATCTCATTGTAGTTTTGCAACTTCGTTAATGAATATGCTTCTCTGTATACATCAGACAAGCAATGGACATTCACTCAAGATTGTGAAGATTTAACTAATTATATTCAGGTGTTTGTTGTAGCCATATTTAACCAGTGCAGGCTTAATGCTTAGGTGCCAGACACTATCATCTACAAATCGCGAGTATACTACATAATCTTCAAATGTATAAACCAATCTTATTCTACAATGAAATATCCCTCTCCCCCCCCAAAAAAAAAGTCCATGGCTTCTGCAAAATACAACTGTACTTTCCATTTTATCCAAAGTCTTACTTTGATAGCGTGGTAAATTTTTAATAATATTATCCCTCTGCTGTTTTTTCTCCCATAAGAACTGCCACAGTTTCTTATTTTCCCCTTGACACTCTTTCCAAGCATTCTTTTCTGTTATTATTATCTGCTTGTTAAAACAAAGATGCAGTCCAACTGAAGGATTGCATCAGGAATCACGGTGTCAGCTCAGATGACAGTGTTACTATACCACTCAAATGCAAGGAATAAACAAATTGAATGACAAAAGAAATCCCTCTCAAAAAGAGATCGTCAGCAGTGAATATCTGTGAACTCTTCTGTGATGTAAAACAGTGTTCACTAAGTCTGAGCTGCCACATTACAACTACTTAAGTGGATAGATTGCAATAGTTTGTAAAAGAAATGTAATGTTAAGGTAAGGGTGTTAAATGTGAGGTCTCACCTCGAGTACTGTGTTCAGTTTTGGGCACCTCAATACAGAAAGGACATTGAGGTGCTGGAGCAAGTCCAAAGAACGGCATCAAGGCTTGTGAAGGGCTTGGAGAATATGTCCTACAAGGAGAGACTGAAGGAACTGGGGTGTTTAGTTTGGGGAAGGGGAGGCTGAGGGGAGACCTTGTTGCTCCTCTCCAATATCTGAAAGGTGATTGCAGCAAGGTTGGGGTTGGTCTCTTCTCACTGGTGACAGAATGAGGGGAAATAGCCTTAAATTGCACCAGGGTAAGTTTAGGTTGGATATTGGGAAAAACTTCTTTACAGAAAGGGTTGTTAAGCACTGGAACAGGTTCCACAGGGAGGTGATTGAGTCACCATCCCTGGATGTGTTTTAGTTAGGTTGCAGTTGGACTCCATGATTTTGAAAGTTTTTCCAACCTGAACAGTTTTATGATTCTATGATACTTCCTGACAAAACAGAAATATTTTAACCCAACTCTAAAGAATAATGTATCTGAGTCAAAATTTACTAATGGAGATTGAAAGAGAGAAAAAAGTCTCAAATATCTTCTACTGTTACTAATGATACCAGAACATATGGTTTAGATATCAGAATTTTTTTTGGCCTGAAATATTTTGGCCTGAAGTTAATTGGTTAAAAGAAAAAAAGTGTTTACAATGACACATTTTTTACATCATAATCCCTTTCGTCCATACAAGTTAACAAAGCCTAATTGAAAAAATAATAAAAGTCAGTGTGAGTTTTTCCACTCTGATCATTTTGTCAGAAGTATTATTTATCCTCTCTGCTTTTTACTCACATAATCATGAATGATTTCATAGAACACACCTTAACACAAGCATAACTAGTCTCACTTATCACAAAAGTCAGTGATGAGTCCCTCAAATTGGAGTCTGAGGGAATTCACGAGTCTTGAATACATAATCTACTTTTTTTGCCAAAATTTCGTGAGTATTTTCTATTATATACATATCAATGTATACCATATCACATCTCAATGATATTCTAGAAATATAATTTCCATGCAAAGTAGCATGAATATTTAAAATCCCTTACCATAAGCTCCTACTTGGAAGCACTGAAGTTATACACCTGTGTAACATGCATTTGTTACTTTTAATTGAGCCTAAATTTGATCCAATAAAGACAGTTCTTCAATGTGCAACTGCATCAAAATAAAAAAATATGGAACCACCAGAACTTTTTGCAAAACTATGCCAAAAGTTGACAGATATCCTTTAACTGTTCTACAGAAATTCATAGTACATTAAAAACAAAACAAAACAAAACACTACTGAAGACAGTAAGAAAAAGGAATAAATTGAATCTCTTTTTTCTCCTTTCTTTTAAATGACGCTATTTACTCAACCATACTGGTATTTATTGCAGTTCATAATATTTAATAACACTGGCAAGTAGATGAGATTTTCATTTGTCAGTGTAAAATTAGACAGCAAAGGTAAACAGAAAAAGCTTTTAATTTGAAAATGTCATCCTATGTTACGTCGAAGTTCTTACAATTGATTTTAATGAGTAGGCTTTTCCGTCTATATATATGTGTGTATATATATACATACATAAACATTCAGCTGATTAGCTTCATCTGTGTTACAGGAGGACTACAATATATGACTTTTGAAAGTATTAGTTTGTTTATTTTAAATCATTTCATCAAAATTAAAAAGCAGCCATGACAGCATCAGCACCAGTTTCTTGAATTCTGATCCTCCTGGAAATTTCCAGTGAAATCCAGCAGAAAGTTTTACCGTATTTTTGAACTCTCCCATAATATTTATAGTCATTGTTTATATACTGATTATCACTGTTGCAATTAGAGAAGACTAAAAGTTATAAAGAAATCAGAAAAATAGACATGACATTTTTAGATGATCTTTAGTTCATTAGTAAAAAAAAAAAAAAAAAAAAAGGTACATGGTTCTAATCACAGATCAATGAAACCCAATTGAGTGAAATCTTGTGGAGCTGGGCTCTGTGCAAAACACAAGGAATTCTCTTGTAGACCTCTGCAGGTAAGAATTTACACATTTTTGTCAAAAATATCACCTACTGAATCCCTATTATTAAAGCAATATGTACACAT